>NC_092341.1:53375000-56146250 GCF_046630445.1 Rutidosis leptorrhynchoides
TTATCCTCTCGACCTCTAGTAAAGCGAGCAACGGTCCAGAATTCATAGATATGAAATTCGGAATGATCATAGTTAATGTTTTAAGAAGGAAATTGTAATGGTACGATCTTGACTTGTCAAGTTACCAGAATATCACGGAAAAGATAGAACTATCAAGAAAAATATTTTCTTGATATGTTTATATATCAGATAAGATGTAAGAGTCGTGTAACATGGTACATGATGACGTTATAATCTGTGAATCATCATGTCCCATTTAGAAACTCAGCATGACTTACTGTAATATAATCACGTTGATCAAGTGTCATTATATTATACTAACTCATGCATCAATTCCCAACACTACTTCAAAACATTCGTATTTTAAACTCGAAAGTTTACAGAATATAGAAACTAACAGTTTCTATATGATGTAACACTGATAGCATGAAGAGATTAATGATTTCAGATATGATTAGTTATGAAAATATCTTCAGAAATATGGAGGATATTTATAATGAAAGATACGATGATATCTTGGAATTTCTAATATCGATGGATGATGAGGAAGATTTATCCGTAAAGGTTTAGATTTCGGAAGCAAGGTATTCGCTAAAGGTTTCATCAGAAACAGAATTATTTGGATTCTTTGAAGTCAAACTTATTCTTTGCGATTTGTCCACTGCGTTCTTCATAGTTTCGCATAATCTGCTTTTCGGTACTAAATTTTCTATTGAATGTTTCCAATATAATGATACACAGGAAGCACGAAGAGATATATAATTTTGAACGAGAATATTTATGAAAATATCCTCAGAAATATCGAAGATATTGATGATGGTATTTTGGAATTTCTAATTTCGATGGTTGATGGAGAAAGATTTTCTGCAAGATTTTAACATGACTTCGAAGCAAGATATTTTCTAAAGATTTCAACGGATCTAGATTTATCTGGGATCTATGAATTTAGAGTATGTTACTTGTATTTCTCCTTGGTTTCCTTTATGGTTAGCTCAATCCGTTTTTCAGTTCCAACTTTTCTGAGTTTTTCCAACATACTATTCTTTATCATTAAACTTTCGATGATTATGGTCGTTTACGGTTGTCTATGGCTTCTGCTGCTTTATTCAGCTTTTTCAACATTCAGAGTATTGATTTGTGACTGAGTACTTTTCAGAATTCCAGAAGGAGATATCATAATTCTAAGAGATAAATGTCATACATATAACTGTTGATGTAGATATGCTGTGAGTTTTCAAAGTACTGATTGCTGATTCCCGGTAATTGGTATGGCAGTCCTCGTTACAAGATGCGTATGAGTATATGATAGGGTTTCAATGGATAAATATAGTGATTTATCGGAGAGGTTTAAGCCAAGGAGCAATGAGGTTGCTGGTAAGTTTACTGCTAATGTGGTGGAATATAAATGGTTCCCCGATAACGATGATGAAAGGTAAACTTATATATCAAAGTTATAATAAGACTTATTCGAATGAAAGGTCGATGTACTAGCTGGAGCTGTGACAAAATTTGCTACTTTGAAAAGGGATCGCAAAGTTATTTTTTTGCTAATAAATGCCAAAGGATCTTACGTGTTAAACTTTTACTCAGTTGTCGAGAGTTTCTCAGGTGCATAACTATATGCACAAATCTTTCCTTCCGTAAATGAAGTGCGGTTGATTCATCCTATCGATTGAGGTGTTTTCAAGAATTATGAAAGTTTTGAACGCAGATTGTAATCGTCAGGATACTAATGAAGTTTAGAATGAAATCAAGTGGCAAACTTGAAGAATTGTTTAGTTTCATATGTTATAATCAATATTTTAATTCATTTTAATTGTTTAATGTTATTAGTCCACAGTCGATAGTCCACAGTTGATAGTCCAATAATTCATATATATAGTTTAATATATAATATTCGAATTAATTAATACGTGTCGTGACCCGTATACGTCTCAGACTCGATCACAACTCAAACTATATATATTATTGTAGAATCAACCTCAACCCTGTATAGAGAACTCGATCATTACTGCATATAGAGTGTCTATGGTGATTCCAAATAATATATATAGATGCGTCGATATGATATGTCAAAACCTTAAATACGTGTCCCGATATTTAAAGTGCGTAAAATAAATAACAGAAATTAAATAACGAAAAATAAAGTACGTAAAGTAAATAACAGAAATTAAATAACAATAAATAAAATTGCGAGAATTAAATTGCGATAAAATAAATTGCGATAATTAAATTGCGATAAATAAAATGTAATACGGAATTAATAGTTAGCTAGGAATAGTTAGCTAGGATTTTGTTAGCGTGGATTCTTAACAAAATTTCATATTGTTAATTAGTGTGTTTCTAATCAATTTTTATTGTGTCCATTTTTTCTTCATTATGCCACTTGTTGGATTCTGATATGTCAAAATCCTAATATGAAATTTGAATTTGAATGAAAATAGTTATTCTTTGGTGAACGGATACGTATATCGGTGAATGTAAGTAGGATAATATATGACTGTTGAAACAGATTCGAAGAATGTACAATGTAACTTATTAATGTGAAATTTAAATATTCCTCGGGTATTACCTACCCGTTAAAATATTTTCATCATTAACAGTTTGTACAAAAGAATTTTTAATTACAATCTTTATGAAAATATATATACATATATATTTTCTTCAGATATAATCATGGATTTAATGAGTTAATATGATATTAAACTCATTTAGTTTACCATTAGAACTAGATACATAATCTCTAAAACATTTAGAGATTACTTAATCGTCATGAAGAACCAAGATAATCGATGTAGAACGATACGTAGAACGATGATTATACTCGAGGTACATAATGAGATGTTGAGGCATGGATTGTTGATGGTACTGGTGCTGTTACTGATGGTACTGTTGGTGTCGGTGATGTTACTGAAGCTGGTACATTTTGTATCACATTCTCCAGATTGATTACTCGAGTGCGAAGTTCGTTGACTTCTCCTATTATTCCAAGATGATTGTCGGTTGGAACGAGCAGATGAATAAGGTTTAGAATTTTAGATAGAATATAATCGTGACAAGCTACCCTGGAAATGAGGCTGAAGATGGTGTTTCGGATAGGTCCGCCGGTAAACGCTTCAAGTTCATTGTCAAGAGGTGAATTCGGTTGGTGGAAGGGATCGCCTTCTTCGCGTCTCCATTGATTAAGTCGACTACGAATGCATCAGATGAATTGGGAATGGCTGATTGATTGATTCATTCTGGTAACAAAGCTTTCGGAGCTTAGGTGAATATCTATGTCGGAATAGCTGTCGGAATGACTATCGGAATAGCTATCGAAATCTGAGGGACTCGAACTGGTTGAGGGATTCATCCCGTACAATCAGATGAAGGATTTTACATAAGAAATAGATTATAGGATGTAGATTAGTACCCTGCAATACATAATTTACATATGCATATATAATACTAGAATCTCATAAGTTACGGAGGAATCTACGGAAGTTGTCAGGCAAAGTCTACAGTAGCAGATATGCTAAGATATGAATTAGCAGATACGTTAAGATACGAATTTTGTCTATACACTATTCATGCAATCATTGCAGTAAGATGTGTCTAGACTAAGAATGATAAGTAGGTAATTTCCTAAGGATGATCAACAGATGATTTCCAACACGAACTGATAAGCAAAACTTTTGACATCCAGACACGGTCGAAGTCCAGACTCACTAATGCATCCTAACGGCTTATCAGTTAGACACACTAATGCAGACATGGTTCGCTAAGACCACCGCTCTGATACCCACTGAAAGGACCCGTCCTAATCCATCCGGACGAAGTCCATATCGATTATAAACGAATCACAACAGTTGATTACATCGCGAGGTACTTGACCTCTATATGATATATTTTACAAACATTGCATTCGTTTTTGAAAAGACAATATTTCATTACATCGAAAATGGACGGCATGCATACCATTTTATAATATCTAACTATAATTAACTTAATAATAATCTTGATGAACTCAACGACTCGAATGCAACGTCTTTTGAAATATGTCATAAATGACTCCAAGTAATATCTTTAAAATGAGCAATTGCACAGCGGAAGATTTCTTTCATACCTGAGAACAAACATGCTTTCAAGTGTCAACCAAAAGGTTGGTGAGTTCATTAGTTTAACATAAATAATCATCTCATAATTTTAATAGACCACAAGATTTCATATTTCCATTTCTCATAAACATACGTCCCATGCATAGAGACAAAAATATCATTCATATGGATTGAACACCTGGTAATCGACATTCACAATATGTATATAAGAATATCCCCATCATTCCGGGAACCTCCTTCAGACATGATATAAATTTCGAAGTACTAAAGCATCCGGTACTTTGGATGGGGCTTGTTGGGCCCAATAGATCTATCTTTAGAGTTCGCGTCAATTAGGGTGTCTGTTCCCTAATTCTTAGATTACCAGACTAAATAAAAAGGGGCATATTCGATTTCGATAATTCAACCATATAATGTAGTCTTGATTACTTGTGTCTATTTCGTAAAACAGTTATAAAAACAGCGCATGTATTCTCAGTCCCAAAAAAATATATTGCAAAAGCATTTAAAAGGGGAATAATGAAACTCACCTAATGTATTTTGTAGTAAAAATACATAGAATGACATTGAACAAGTATAGGGTTGGCCTTGGATTCATGAACCTATATCATTTGTATATTCATTAATACATATAACCGTACTCGAACAATTTCATAAACTATCTCTTTATATATTATTTATTTATTTTTTGAATGTATATATATTTGTAAATGATTATTATTTATATAATTATATATTTATGTTGTACATATATTTAAAATAGTTAATATCTATATATTTAATTATATTAATATATCTATATATATATATATTTATATGGTTGGTATTAATGGTAACAATATTAATACTAATAATATTAATAATTATAAAATATCCATTTTACTACTAATGATAATAATATGTAATTGAATTATTATAGTAATACAAACAATTAACTTAACACTAGTAATAATAATAATAATAACCCTATTGATAATGATAATCATGTTTGTAATAATAATTGTAAATGTGTTGATAATACTAATTCAATGATAATAATAATAATTTGTAGTATGATACTTTCAAAAATACTTAACTTGACGATAATAATAATATTATACATTTTAGCAATTATAATCATAATAATAATATTTACTACTTGTTTGGTGATGATAATAACAATATACTAATTTTAATACTAACGATAATAACTACAACAATAATAACAATAACAATAATAATAAGAATAATAATAATAATAATAATAATAATAATAATAATAATAATAATAATAATAATAATAATAATAATAATAATAATAATAATAATAATAATAATAATAATAATAATAATAACAAAAATATGAAACTACCTTTAAAGGTTTAAAAGAAATGGTAGACTGTCCAAGCCGGAACTCGAACCCTCGACCTTCCGTTCACGCACCAACGCTCTAGACCGTTGGGCTGTTGCCCATTTTCTCAAATAAACTCCTATCTAATTTCCTTTAACCCTCACCTGCTGTTACCCTTCTTCTTCCTCTAACTTCCAATCAACAGAGACCCATATCCATTTAATTGTTAAACTTATTAAGGTTATTCCTTAATATTATAATTAATTATTGTTACTTGTTGTATTTATAAAAAACGATAAAGAAAGAAAAATAAAAAATAAAAAAATAAAAATAAAAAAAACAGAAAGCAACCTGCTGTTCGATGAGTAGGATAGAAAAAAAAAATTTGATTTTTAAGTTTAAGTTCATTTTATAAAAATATTATAACATAAATTAGGTTTCAATTGCTTCATATAAACACTAGAAATTATCAATTTAACTTCATTTGAAACAGATGATTCAAATTTGATTATGGAAAAATCTTTGACTTTTTGAATTATAATCTTTGACTCAAAAATTCTAACTCAATAAAACGAATTGGAACTTCAAATTTTGCAGAAAGTTTGTGTGTATGATTCTTAACAATACTACATTAATAGATTTTTAAAATTCATTCTAATTTAAATAAATGGTTATCACTGTCAAGAACATAATAAACTTGAAATTAAATTTTAAGTTTTCGAATGTTTTAGATAATAATTATAATATGAATTATGCTCTAAATCATTCTTAGAAACTATTTGAATCATCAATTAAACTTAAAACATGAAAACAAATTCGAATTTTTACCTTGAACGATTTGGTTGACTTTTTGAAAGTAATCTTTGACTCAACAATTCGTAATTGATATTGGGAATTGAGATTTGAAACTTTGCAGATAGATTCAAAAGAGGTTTTCTAACCTTTCTGTATTTTTAGATTTTACTAATTGGTTTGAAATCGAAGTATGAAGAAATTTGTCAAGAACAGAGATTATCTGGGTATCTTTCTGTTCTTATTTTATATAAATTTTTCTTTTATAAATCATAGTTGTAAATAATGATGTAATTGATAATGAAATTGGAGAGTAGAATGATTGTGATCAAGTTTTGAAACAATTATTGTCGATGCAGAGATTATACTCTTGGTACAGAAATATAAATAAATAAATATAGAGAAGAAGATTTATAACTGAATTTGGATTTATCGTGATGTTTGGATTCTGATTCGTACAATGGTTTAGACAGATAAACAAATCATCAACAGGAAGACAACGATTGATAACAATTTTGATTTCCTAATCTATGTATATGGTTTTTCCTTTTACATAATTAATATTAATAAATAATGAATTTAATAATTAGTACTTGTAATTATATTAATTATAATCAAACATACTAATAAAATAATAAACTTATATATATAACAAAAATATAACAGTTTGTATTAGTTTCTAATAATAATTATACCCAATTTATAATAATAATAATAATATCAATATTTCTAATAATTAATAATAAATAGTTAAATGATTTAATAATAACACTAATAATATAAATAATAATTTTATTAATAATAATAATAAATAATAATAATATTGACAATAATAATGATCAATGATAATGTTCATGGTAATATTGATAATAGCATTGATAATGTTGTTAATAAAATTACTAATACAAATGGTAACAATAAAAAAATGATAATATTGTTAATTAACATTAATGCCAATAATAATCATATTAATTCTAATAATAATAATGTACCCAGTTACATATAACAACTTTTACTAATAATAATAATAATACAGATATTAATATCATTATTAACATTAGTAATAATAATGAAGGTAATAATAATAATATTGATATATTATTTATATTTAACCTTGTAATTTCAAATAATATATTATCTTTACATTTTATTACTTCTGTAATACTTATACTATGAAATTACATAATTAAATATTTAATATATATATATATATATATATATATATATATATATATATATATATATGTATATATATATATGTATATATATATATATATATATATATATATATATATATATATATATATTGTATACATATTACAACATACATGTTATATTAATCGTGTAAAGAATTCACATATATAATTATATATATTTATTTTAATAACATTTTGATTACTTTATATATCACTCTACATATTTAATTCGAATTATTAAATAGTATTATATTAATTTAACACTTATATTTTTATTTACATATATGTATTTATTTACTTATTTATTTACACGCAATTGTTCGTGAATCGTCGGCATAGACAAAGGTCGAATGGTTTCATGAAACAAATTCAAAAATTCTGAAATTCAACATAACAGACTTTGCTTATCGTGTCGAGATCATATAAAGATCAAGTTTAAATTTGGTCGGAAATTACCGGGTTGTCACACGGATCAAGTTATACGCCGATGCGTATATGGTAAAGAAGCTCAACAAATATTGGAGCACTGTCATCAAGGCCCGGCGGGTAGTCATTTCGGACCTAGCTATACAGCTAAGAAGGTCTTTGACTCAGGTTTTTATTGGCCAACCATTTTCAAAGATGCACACCACATGGTTAAAACATGTGATGCATGTCAAAGATCCGGTAACATCTCAAAAAGGGACGAAATGCCACAAAAAGGCATTCTTGTATGTGAAGTATTTGACATTTGTGGTATTGACTTCATGGGTCCATTTCCCGCATCGAATAAATGCAAATATATCCTTGTGGCAGTTGACTACGTTTCTAAATGGGCCGAAGCAAAAGCTTTACCCACAAATGTTGCCCGAGTTGTTGTGAACTTTCTAAAAAACCTATTTTCACGTTTTGGGATTCCAAAAGCATTAATCAGTGATCGTGGAACTCATTTTACAAATCAATTACTCGAGAAAGTACTTAAAAAGTACGAAGTTAATCATCGTTTCTCAACTTCTTACCACCCTCAAACGAGTGGCCAAGTTGAAAACACAAATCGAGGTCTTAAACGAATTTTAGAAAGAACGGTTAAAAATAATCCTAAAATCTGGCATCGAAAGTTAGATGATGCGCTTTGGGCATTTAGAACTGCATTCAAAACGCCCATTGGTACTACACCTTTCCGATTAATTTATGGTAAGGCGTGTCATCTACCTGTCGAAGTTGAACACAAGGCATATTAGGCTCTAAGAGAATGTAACACCGACCTTGTGGAGGCCGGAGAAAACCGATTCTTAAAACTTAATGAATTAGATGAGTTAAGACTACAAGCTTATGAAAACTCTAAAACATACAAAGAGAAAACTAAGAGATGGCACGATGCACGATTAAAAGAAAGAAAGGAATTCGAACAAGGGGATAAAGTATTAGTTTTCCAATCACATTTTAATTTCACCTGGGAGGCTTAGATCCCGGTGGACTGGGCCATATATAATAAAACATGTTTTTCCATCTGGATATGCAGAGTTATATAGCAAAGACGGTGGAACTTTCAAGGTGAACGGTCATCGACTCAAGTTATACTTTGACGGAATCAACACTACGAAAAGAGACGAAATCACCTTCTACCCTAAGGACACGTAAATTCAGGGTAACTTTAAGGTTTTTAACTCCATTCTCGATCTTTAGTTTTATCTTTAAGAGTGGGGTTTGTTTGGTCTTTCCCTAGCAGACACTAAAGAACTAGTCTTCTCCCTCCATTCTACCTTTTTATTTTTTCTTTTCGTTTTTATTTATTTTTTATTTTCAAGATGCGCAATCAATATGTCTACAACCATTTCCTTTTGATGTGCGATAAAATTTTACCAAGGGATGTGGTATTAGATATAAAGAATAGATGCGATCAGGCGAGTAAAGAAATAAGGCAAAAACTTAACGAGAAAAATTATGCCAAAGGAAAATCAAAATCAGCTAAGAAACGTCGAGCGCGTCATTTGGGCAAGTGTGTAAAATGTGGAAAACCAGCTCATTACGGAAATTGCCCAAAGAACCAGACAGACTCTAATTACGAGTACGTAACCTTATGCCGAGAAGGGCCTTTTAAATGTTCAAAGGAAAACCTCTTAAACCAACGAGGTTACGCCTACGAAGCTATGGGGGGCGAAATGGTACGAATCTACTATGAGGCAAGTCGACGGGGTTTCACCATCTAAATCTTTTTCTCGCCAATTGTGTGTTTGTGCATTTTTGTGTGTTTGTGAATTTTTGTGTGTTTATGTTTTGGTGTGTTTTAGTTTGTAATTGTTTGTTGTTTGTTTTTATTAAAAAGGTCTACCATTTAAAATTGATAAACCTTGAGTTTAACCTGTTTTCATTGAAAACGATAACGTTAAGTGTAACAACTGAATTGTCGTTCTTCAAATTGCACGAAATTTATTGTTGGATTCATAATATATCTTTTAAATAGTAAACCACAAAAATAAAAGAAATTTTTTTTCTACTAAAAATATACTTTTTTATCAATAACCGTAAAAGTATATAACTTGTAAACTTTGTCGTGGGTAATGATAGGTGTAACAACCGAGATTATCTCTACCTAGTTGATAGGAAACAAAGTTTTAAGTTTGAAAATTAGTTGGTTTGAAAGTGTGTGTGTGTATATATATATATATATATATATATATATATATATATATATATATATATATATATATATATATATATATATATATATATATATATATTTATATATATATAATAGAGTGTATTTTAAATTCATTTAATTTTTATTTTTCATGTACTTGTTTTTAAAATTTTAAAATATTAATCTTCTTTTAATTTTAAAAATTTAAAAAGAAAAAGAAAAATAGAGTGTTTTGTTTTAATTCTAATTTTTTTTTCGTAAAATATTAAAAATTTAACTTTTAATGAATTAAATTTTATAAATTGAATTTAAAAATTTATAAAAGGATAAAGACTAGGTATAACAACCGAAATTTCCGTTACTTTAAATATAAATTTTATAAAGGATATTTCATAATTTTAATCAGTTATAAGTTATATATAAAAAAAATTAATTCTAATGGTGTGTTTTTAATATTTTATTTTGATTTTTTAAAAAAAATCAAAAACTTTTAGTGTGGGGTAAAATTTTTGTACTACTAAAGTAAAACCCCATCTCGTGTGTGATTAACATATTTGTTGACAGGTACTTACGATGATAAGATTCGACATAACGAAACACGAAAGTTATATTGTGATAAAGGGATTGGATATATTCATACGATAAGCATTTTACGATCTCCAATTTTTAACCAAGGAAGTTCTAAATACTTTACACTTTTTGTCCTCTCAAATTTATACATTTAATCTGATTTTATGTAATGAGGGCATTACATAATCTTAAGTGTGGGGTGGGAATATATAAATTCTCGAGAACTTAAGTGAACTTGGTTGTTTTTACGAAAATTTTGAAAATTTTTAAACAAAAATATCTAGTCAATTTTTAAGGTAATTACGAGCAATTAAAGATTAGGTGTCAAAAACCGAAATTATTGTCTCCATACATTAAAAATACATAAGATTATTTGATTAAAACCTATAAAAGAAAACCAAATATAACAGAATTTATAAACCCATATTTTAGGAACCATTTATCACATGTTTCTATTAAGTTTATTGCAGATATCATTGCTTTGAAATGTATAAACCTGAATATCCCATTAAGGAAGTAAAGTCTTCCAAAATGACACACTTGCTAACTTATGTTAGAAGATGTAGTCCAGAACAGCTGTAGGTTGACGAAAAATCTTGAAAAGTCATCTCTATCATCGGCTAGAAATCCACCTCTCCTCAGCATCAAACAGGGTTTTTGGTGGTCAGACTTATCCTAACCATGAGATGGATCTGTCTCGTACAATGGGGGGCACATTGCAAATTAGCTTTTAAGACTAATGAATCTAATCCCCAGATGGATGATCTCCGTAAAGATCAACTGCATCTATGTTTGACCGCGGTCAACATACATATGCCATAACAAATTGAGGTGTGCAAACTCATGGTTCACCGATGATATTTGGACACAATATAAGTTTCTTCTAAAACTTATGCTATTTTATGAACTATATTGTGTAAAACCATTTTTAGGACATTCAGTTTCAAGTTCCATGATACTTCAATCATGGGGGCGAATAGCTTGCTAATCGCCGACTGTGACTTCGGTTTTCAGTTACCCTCAACCGGAATTTGAGGTTAAAACAGGAAAACGTGTCTAGTGTAAAAACTAGCATGACATTTTAAAAAAATCATAAAACGTTTTCACAAGGTCCAATTTTCCCTAAGGATCCAAATTTATAATTTTTCGAGAGACTTTAATCACGAATTTCAGCTTTGTTTCTGTTGCCAGAATTTCATTTAGTGTGGTGTGTGTGTGATCCAATAAATGTCATGTGGTGTTTTCAATTCACTTCATAAAGCGTGTGTTTTCGTTTCGTGTGACGTGTGTGTGTGTGTGTGATGAATGATTGATATGGAAAAATATGCAGTATTCTGAGTCTATTAAAAAGATGTTATTGCTTGAGGACAAGCAACGTTCAAGTGTGGGGTAATTTGATATTGCTATAAATATACATATAGTTCGTCGCAATATCAATCCAAAATGTTATGACTTTTGTGTGTATTCGAGTAGTTTTCAGTTTGTAATTGGTTAAAATGTCCAAAGCGTCGAATGAAATGCTATTATGGATTTTCAATGATATAAAGATCAAAATGAAGATAAAATGAAGATTTCTAATGAGTAACAAAAGACTACAACATTGCGCCTCAAGACTACAAGTTAAAACGAGCGAAATCACGAAATTTGCGCGTCTGCACGAAAAAAAAATCATAACTAAATCATACTGACTCGAAAAAAGGCGAATCGGGTGTCCAGACGTCCGTAACTCAAAGCTCTACAACTTTCAAGAAGGAACCTTACAAGGATTGCGTAAATCTTGTGGCCATTTTTCAGATTCCAAATTCACGTGGGTGGATCAACTTTTCACTATAATAATATTTATTTTATGGAGAATCTCTACTTTGCATCATGCCTTCCATTTAAATAAGGACAAATGGAATAATCAATGACTAAAGGATGCTACTTTACAGCATTTGAGATACACTCTCAAATTTAATATGACCAAAGTTAGCACACATCAAATTTACAATGGATTCTTTATCAACTTTTAACCAACTACCCTAAGGCAAGTAGCACACCTTCATTTTTAAATGAATTCTTTTACAGAAGACAGCAAGATGGAGAATAAAAAAAATGGATCACTTACAAATTCTAAGGCTATATACAGAGAGATTAGAGATATTGAAAAGGACATACTCACAACTCAATTGTATTACTACTGTCTTTGTTTATTTCCTAGTACTCCGTATCATTTAATTTTTATTTCCATTTCGCATCATAAATTTCAAGTTCAAGAATTAGGATAGTTTCAATATTAAGGGTGTTATTGTTCGAGTGAAAAGGGTGTTGTTGTTGTAATTTTCTACCATTTGAAGTTAATGAAAGTGAAGATATTCGTAAGTATATTCCGTTAAAATTATCGTTATTAATTTTTTATCGTTATTATTATGTTTGTATGTTTTTATTTTTATGTTTACCCTAGTATAATGAGTAGCTAAATTTCCCTAGTGTTTGCTTAGATGTAGAGCCCCTAGTGAAATGGATTGTTATCATTTGTAAAAATTAAAATGTAACTTAAGTATTTTTAACATTGAGCCTAGCTAGGAGAACCATTATTATATATTTAGATATTTAACCCTTGTCACTTAATTTATTAGATTCAAATAACGAAAGTTATTTTATTGATATAAATTAAGCTTCAACATTAATAATGATTTAGACGAACTTATGAACAATTTATTAACACTAAATTAGAAATAAAGTTCGGTGGTTTGGGTAATATCATTAGGTATATAATAGTGAAATTGTAAAAAGGGAAACCGTTATGATTTGAGTTTTGGCGAAAGTCAAAACTGGGTTAGGTCTCAATTTAAATACTTGGGGAATAGTAACTAGCTAAATAAGATCAAATGAAAATTATATTTAATTTAGTTATTCGTAACTTTATATATTCGAAAGAAAAATATAAAGTTTTGTACTAAAACATTTTAATAGAGCTTAAATTTAAAACAATCCATGGATCTAGAGGTAATACATTTAAGTAAACACTACCTTTAAAAATTATATATCACTTTTCTAAATTTTTATCATTTAAGTAAATTAAAATTAATTTCTATTAATATTTACATACATAATTACGTATTAATGTAATATTTTTTAATAATTGTAGGTTTTATAATTTTATATTATTTTCTATTAAGTAATTTACTTTAATCAATTAAGTTGTTTTTATTTTTATTTTATTATTGTTATTATATAATTCCTAATCAAAAACTCCTTTTAAACTAGTTTAACATTAAAGACTATTAAGAACCATTAAACACTCCGCCTCCCTGTGGAACGAATCGGATTTACCAATAAAACTAAACTACGCGAATAGGACTAGTTGCCTATATATGTGTGTAATCAACCCGAATTCATTAAAACACCATATATACAATAAATCAATTCGTGTAACAAAACAACTCAAATCCGTTCAAAATAAAGGTTACGATCGAGCACATTAGTAGCTTAATATTACTTTTATAACTCATGTATGTGTCGGATCTAAGATCTTGATGTAACTTTGGTTCATCAACCTACTTACAACACTTAAATGAGTTGTGCTACTTATCTTAGACTTACACTAGTGTTATGATGGTCAAACCTTGGTTAAGATGATGCAAACTCATCAACGAGTTGTACACTTGAAGCTATACGCATCAAGGATGAGAACCGTGATGAGCATTAAGTACCAAGAACCCACCAGAACACCTTTCTCGGTGTTTTATGGGTCTGATCAGACCACCTGGGCTACTGTAAAGATGATTTTCAGTTACTTCGTTTCGAGTAAATGATTTTCCATTTAGACCTCGTCCTAATCTGAGTTAAGGTTTAGGATCTATGGCCTCCCGAAAGTCACTACACCCTATTAACGTTGTGCTGAAATTTCTGACCTACTCGCACTTAAACTATCCCCTCGGTCAAATGATGATGAGTTTGGTTCTGGAAATTGGTCAGTACCTAAGGGACTCATATACGGAGCCATGGCCACTGGTCTCACCTCATTTCAGTTTGTATAGAGGTCGTAGCGACTCAACGAAGTCAGCCTTTATTTCAAACTCTATTCTTAATTGAAACTTACTTTACACTTTTTGTTTAATGATGAATGATGATGGTACTTAAGACCTAATTTACATACTTTTAAACCTTTGGGAACGATTTACTGACTTAGTAACTTTTTACTTAGGTTGAGGACCTTTCGGACCAACCACTTGCTTACTATTCCCGCGTATCGACTTTTACTACTTTCCACTGTGAGTTATAGCATCCCTTTTTTACTTTAACTATTTTTGGAACTGAGAATACATGCGCATTTTACGTTTTACATACTAGGCATGAGTACTTAAACTTTATATATGTGTGGGTTATACAACGGCATAAACTTTCCCCTTAGCTGGGTAATGTTTAGTCATTGGTCTTTGAACCGGTGAATGAGAATCTTAGATATGGATCCATAGGGTTTGACATCCCCACTCGGGCTAGTAGAGCTAGCATTTAACGGGTGTTTAATACTTCGTAAACTTACGCACTCGCCAAGTGTACTTTTAGGGGGTGTTATTTACGTTAAGTTAGTTACCAAGTGCCCACGGTTATACATATACTTTTCATACTGTTTTGAAATACTGAAATCTCGTGGCCTACCTTACATTACTGTTATACTTAAACTATAGCTCACCAACCTTTGTGTTGATGTTTTTAAGCATGTTTTTCTCAGGTGCTTAAGGTTTAATTGCTTCCGCTGTAGTTTCCATGCTTTGTAGACTCCCGCTGCGCTTATTAGAGATGTCTTCGCATGAAACATTTACTTTGCATTCAAACTATGCTACTTTTGAAACAATGAATTTGTAACGACCTATGGGTCATGTACTATTATTATCGCCTTCTATTCTTAGAGGCACATTATTGTATGTTAAACATTTGGCGTTGGTTATGACGTCACCTTTTCTTATGAATGCAAACTTATTTTAAAACAGCATATAGTGCTTGACCTTGTAATGATCCTGTTGTTGATGATCCGTACACGATGGTTTTGTACGGGGCGTCACATATCATATAGTTACTACATGATTGTAGGTATTAATTTAGTGTATGAATTGATGTTTGATGTTGTGCTTTTGGGTTGAAACTCTTATAAATGGTTGCTACTACTGTTCTTCATCACTCGTACGAGTGAGCCTTCACTCGTACGGTTGAGGTAGTCAACCGTGTGGTGGACCGTGCGAGTGAGTGGTGATGGAAACTTATGATTTGATTATGATGGTACGTATGGTTGAGACGTGACTCGTACGAGTCACTAGTCACTCGTGTGATGAACCGTATGGATCAGATTAGTCACTGTAGGATGTTTGGTCATAGACCAAACGTACGAGTAAGCTGTCACATGTACGGTTGAGTGTTCTCAAATGTACGATTGAGAGTGTTACTCGTACGGTTGACAGACCAGTTGTTAAATGCTTAAGTGTTGGTATTTAGTGTTATTGTTTTGTTTTCGGGTTGTTATCGAGACATTATAACTAACTTGTGTATATGTATTTCTCAGGAGAAAAGGAGAAAGAGAAGGTTCAGTGATTAGACAGCTGAACACCTTCTCAGTTGCTGGTAATCGGTGAGTAGGACTAACTGGAGTATATAGTATATAGTAGCATGTTATATTATGATTGCCATGCTTGTTAGATATACTTACTGATACTGTTAGTTAATCTGTGGTGATGACTGCATGTTAGTTTATGCTTGTCTGCTGGAGCCCAGTGCGTCGCTATTGTGTGGTAGCCTCGGTAGGAGAGATCAACCTGCGGGTTGGGTTCCTCTGTGGTAGCCTAGAAAATTGTGGTGTATATATATGTGAATGACGCGTCCGTCGCGTGTGGATTATGTATATACAACACGGTGGTGGAGGAACTTCTGGTAAGCCCCAGTCCGATCAGCTGGTGGTTAATGGTTTGGCCGAGCCACCAGAGTCTCTGTAGACGGCACTTGGGTGATGTTTGTGTGTTAGACTATGTGACATGATTAGTATAACACTTCTGTATGCTATGGCCTGTAGTTAGTCATACTCACTTAGCTTCGTGCTAATTTCCCTCCATTTCTTCCCTGCAGGTTATAGCTTTGTAGATATTGCTTTTGGTAGAAGACGGGCATGCTAATGTTATGTTTGATAGTGTTTAACTCTGATGGAGTCTTTTATCATATGAACTGTGTTCTTTTGTAAACCGAATGTAATTACGTCTCTTCCATTTAAAACATGTATTTTGTGATGTTGTCATGTGACAATGATAAAGTGTATTTGGTAATAAATAAATAAATACTTCCGCCACGTATTTAAAAAAAATAGCGGTGTCACAAGTTGGTATCAGAGCTTGGTTTGGCAGCATACGCATTGTGATCTAAATGCTATGTTCCCAAACTTAGTAGAGTCATGTCAAACATAACATGTCAGGGATGGGTTAAGTGAGTACTAGGACAGATTATGTGTTAGTTGATAGTACTAACAGAGTTTATACTAAGCCTTGGTGTGAGTGTTGTGGTAGTGCAGTAATGGCAGATAATGAAGCAAACGCTACTGGCCCCACTGTTCCTGGAACTGGTATATTCAGAGCTCCCGAGGAAGATGGACATGTTTCAACGAAAGAGGAAACCTCGCAAGAAGTTATAAACCTTCAGAGTCGATTACTAGAAGCTCAGGATAAAATTAAGGAATTAGAACAAGAACGGGCGCAATGGAACCCCAATACCACTGCGTTAAACACAACTTTTCCTTCAAACCTTTATACCCAAGCCGGTGACAGTTCTCAGTCACAGTTTCCTCAAACCACCTATCAAAACCTCCAAATGCCATTCCCATTTAACCAGGCATTTCCAAACCAAATGATGTACCCATTTCAAGTTCCCGAGATGAAAAAGAAGTGTACCTATAAACAGTTTCTTGATTGCAAACCTCCAGAATATCATGGTCACACAAACCCTACAATGACCCTTAATTGGCTGAGAGAAGTGGAGAGAGCATTAGAAGCGTGTTTCTGTGAGCCTGAGTCTAGAGTGTTGTTTGCTAGTAGACTTTTGAAAGGTGAGGTAATGGAATGATGGGACTCAATTACATCATATTTTCCCAAGGAACAGATTAGCCAAACAACCTGAGAATAATTTGCTGCTAAAGTTTGTGAGCAGTATTGTTCTGAATATGAAATGGAAAGGTTGAAAACCGAGTTTCTGAATATGAGGATGACGGAAAGTATGACGATTGATGAGGTTTTCAGAGACTTTACATCTAAGTTGAGGTTCGTCCAACAGTGGGTACTGACTGAGAAGGATAAAATTCAGTATTTCATGCGGGTGATTAAGCCAGAGTATAGAATAGTTGCGAGATTTGCAACAACCTTGGCGCAGGCTCATGAGATGGCTAAGGTTACTGAGGGTGATGTAATGGCAGCAAAAAGAGAAAGTTCGAGAGGTGGATCTTTTGGGGGGAAATTAGAAAATCAATCGGGTGGGCAGTCGACTCAGTAGTCGAGTAAGCAATCTGGTTTTCGTGGTAAAAAGTCGGGCGAGTTTAAACAGAAAAGTAAGTCTGGTATTAGTGGATCGGGTTCAACTCAGTCTGGGTGGTGTAATGTTTGTAAGTCGACCCATGTCGGTTCGTATTCTCCAATGACCAGAAGGTGTTTGAAATGTGGAGTGTTAGGTCATGAATCAACAGCTTATTCTTTTAAGTCTAATGTTTGTTGGAGTTACCATCAAGAAGGGCATAGATCTGTAAATTGTCCATTTGCGTCAAGAGCCGGTTCTGGAGCAGGTCAGGGGCGAGGTCAGCAACTTCTGGGGGATCTTCTGCTTCTACTGCCGGGTAGAAGAGAAAGAATCCTCCAACAACAGAGGCAAGGGCATTTCAGATGATGGTAGACGCTGCAACCGCTACCGATGATGTCATTACTAGTACGTTCTTGGTTAATTCCTTGCCAGCTCGTGTGTTGTTTGATTCAGGAGCGAATCGTTCTTTTATGTCCTTAGGCTTCTGTGATAAGTTGAAGTTGCCTGTTAGGATGTTAGATGTGCCTTTGGGAATAGAAGTAGCTGATGGTAAAATAGTTCCATGCACATCATCTGTGTCTGGAATTACCATCGAAATCGACGGCCATTCCTTCCCTTTAACCTGTTTGTTGATGCATATACCTAGCTTTGATGTAGTCATAGGCATGAATTGGTTAAGAGCTAATAGGGCTAATATTAAGTGTGATAAGAAGATGATTTCTTTCCATTTGGCCGACGGATCCCAAGTGATAGCTAGGGGAGAGCGCAGTGGATTTAACTTTCCTATGGTTTCCCTAAGGAAAGCTCGGAAGTCAATATCGAAAGGGTGTGATTCATTCTTAGCCTACGTGATTGATGTTAAGAAAGAAAAGAAATGAGTGACCGATATCCCTGTTGTGTCAGAATTTCCAGAAGTATTTCCAGATGATCTACCAGGGTTACCTCCAGTACGTGAAGTAGAGTATAAAATCGATTTAGTTCCAGGTGCTACACCAGTTGCAAAAGCTCCTTACAGATTAGCTCCGTCAGAAATCCGAGAAATGATGTCTCAGATTCATGAAATGTTAGATAAAGGGTTTATTCGACCAAGTACTTCACCATAGGGTGCTCCTGTTTTGTTTGTGAAAAAGAAAGATGGGTTGCTTAGAATGTGTATAGATTACCGCGATTTGAATAAGAGAATAATCAAGAATAAGTATCCGTTACCAAGAATAGATGATTTATTTGATCAGTTACAGGGTGCTTCCTATTTTTCAAAGATTGATTTACGTTCAGGGTATCATCAGGTACGTGTTGCAGAGAACGATATACCAAAAACAGCGCTCAGAACTAGATATGGTCATTATGAATTTTTAGTTATGCCATTTGGGTTAACCAAAGCGCCAGCAGTGTTTATGGATTTAATGAACAGGGTGTGTCGTCAGTATCTTGACAAGTTTGTGATTGTCTTCATAGATAATATCTTGATATATTCGAAAACTGAGAAGGATCATGCTACACATTTGAGGTTAGTGTTAGAACTTCTGAAACAGGAACAGTTGTATGCTAAGTTCTCCAAATGTGAATTTTAGCTGCTGGAAGTACAGTTTCTGGGTCATGTGATTTGTGAACAGGGTATCAAAGTGGATCAGTCTAAGATAGAAGCTGTAATGAATTGGAACTCGCCGAAAACGCCGACAGAAATTAAGAGTTTTCTGGGTTTAGCAGGTTATTACCGCAGATTTATCAAAGACTTTTCCAAAATAGCAGGCCCATTAAATAAGTTAACCAGAAAAGATGTAGCCTTTTGATGGACTGATGAACAAGAAAAGGCTTTTCAGACTCTCAAACAGTTGTTATCTCAAGCGCCTGTTTTAGTATTACCAGAGGGAGCAGAAGATTTTGTGGTCTACTGTGATTCGTCATGTGTAGGTCTGGGTTGTGTTTTGATGCAAAGAAATAAAGTTATAGCGTATGCTTCACGACAGTTGAAGAATCATGAACGAAATTACCCTACTCATGATTTAGAGTTAACTGCAGTTGTGTTTGCCTTGAAGCTTTGGAGACACTATTTGTATGGTACACATTGTGAAATCTATACAGATCATAAGAGTCTTCAATATATCTTTTCGTGGATAGAATTAAATATGCGTCAACGTCGATGTTTAGAATTAATTAAAGTCTACGATTGTGAGATTAAGTACCATCCGGGTAAAGCAAATGTGGTCGCGGATGCTCTAAGTCGAAAGAAAACCGTCGAAAATGTCAGATTTATGAGAATTGAGATAGTTTCATACTTGATCGATCGTTTGAAAACCGTTCAGTTAGCAGCTTTGAATGATGAAAACCTAAAGACTGAGCAAATGACTAAAAGAAAATTTGACCTATGCAATGATTCTAGAGGATTAAAGACCTATAATTACCGTATTTGGGTGCCTTTGCTTGGAGATTTGAGGAACTTAATCCTTACAGAAGCACATAAATCTAGACTGACAGTGCATCCAGGCAGAACAAAGATGTGCAGAGATTTGAAAACACTGTATTGGTGGCCGACAATGAAGACAGATATTGCAAGTTTCGTCGAAAAGTGTCATATATGTGCGCAAGTTAAAGCAGAACATCAGAAGCCGTATGGGTCTCTACGACAGTTAGAAATTCCTCAGTGGAAATGGGATCATATAACGATGGATTTTGTAACCAAGTTACCCCGAACTCAGAAAGGTCACGACATGATCTGGGTGATAGTGGATTGTCTAACTAAGAGTGCTCACTTCTTAGCTACTCGTGAAACAGCTTCGTTGAGAGATTTGGCAGAGTTGTACTTGAAAGAAATAGTTAGTCGACATGGTGTACCGTTGTCAATAGTTTTCGACAGAGATACTAGGTTTGTATCGAGCTTCTGGAACAGTTTACAACAGAATTTGGGTACGTGTAAATCTGAGTACAACATATCATCCACAGACAGACGGTCAGAGTGAACAAACGATTCAGACATTAGAAGACATGTTGAGAGCATGTGTCTTAGAATATGGTGGTTCTTGGGATTCGCATCTTCTATTAATAGAGTTTGCTTACAACAATTCGTATCATTCGAATATCGGTATGCCACCGTATGAAACGTTGTATGGTCGCAAGTGCAGAACGCTGACGTGTTGGTTAGAAGCAGGTGAGAAACAATTTGCAGGTCCCGAAATTGTTCAGATAACCGCAGAAAAGGTTGAAATTGCACGTGAGAAGTTAAAAACAGCTAGAGATAGACAAAAGATGTATGCTGATCCGCACAGACGTCCAGTGATATTTAATGTAGGTGATCTTGTGTATTTGAAAGTTTCGCAGTGGAAAGGGGTAATCAGATTTGGTAAACGTGGTAAGCTAGCGCCGAGATTTATTGAACCATTTCCGATCAAAGAAATTTTGAATGATCAAACTGTTGTTTTAGATCTTCCTTCAGAGTTAGCAAGAATTCACAATACGTTCAATGTGTGTTATCTGAGAAAGTGCAAAGTAGATGATGAAAGTCAGATTCTTCCGTTGAAAGATTTGAAAGTTAATTTGACTAAGAAATTAGTAGAATAGCCAATCCGAATAGTGGACAAAAAGGTCACCAAGTTAAGAAAGAAGCAGATTCCAATGGTATTAGTAGAGTGGCGGCACAGCTTAGGTTCTAACCTAACATGGGAAACCGAGGAGTTAATGAGGGTGCGCTATCCCCAGTTGTTTGACCTTGACCAAATTCCAAGGACGGAATCTTCTTAAGGGGGTAGATTTGTAACATCCTCAATCGGTCCTAGCTGTAAGATTACTAATTTACCCTTAAGTTTGTGTTGATTAAATATATGTTTTTATTTTAAGTTAATATTTATTATTAAATAATAATGTGGTTAGGACCAGTTTGTGACAAGGGTCACAGAACAGGTTTGTTTATTTAATTTGGACTTCGTTTGGGTTGCCAAATGATGTACGAAAGATATCAGATAACTGATAAATACCCGTGTGTTGCACAGTGTAGGAATTAACTTAATTAAGTGGCTAGTGGTGTGTTCTTTCTTTCCATTTCTAGATTTTTCTCTAACACTCCGTACTCTCATCCCTTTCAACTACCAAACCCTAATCTTTGATCCTTGTTTTATAGCTCATATCATTTACATCTTCTTGTTCTCTGTTATTTTGTGATCATTTTAAGGTAACCTTCTCGTAGATTCATGTAGTGATTCTTGCTCAAAATTGGGTTTTTTGTGTTCTTGAGTAAAAGTTAGGTTTTGATACTTGACTCTTGATCTTAAGTGTTTGTTGTGCTTAATTAATGTTAGAAATATGTTTTATATAGTTTATATGATGTTTTGGAAGTGGTTTTGGTGTTAAATCTTGCAAAAATCGAGTTTTTGGGCCAAAATGGCAAAAATCAGCGTGCTGGACCTGTTCTTCAGCTCCCACACTTCTGACAGGTCACTCGTACGAGTGACCACACGTTTGAGGCTCAACCACGCGGTTGAGGACTCACTCGCACGAGTGAGGTCTTGTCCGCGCGAGTGAGCACTGGTCAGATTTTTGTAAACTTGAAAAGGCTGTAACTTTCAAACCGTAACTCCGTTTTCGATGAATAAACTATCGTTGGACTCGTCTTGAAGTTTACTTTACAATGATATGATTTTAAGAAACTAGATAAAACTTTATTTTGGTCAGAATTAGGGATTTTTAAGTGTATGCCTTGTTGTGCACGCTTTTGAGTGTCGTTATGGGTTGAACTTATGATGTAGACTTATCATATAGTGACTACATGATTGTAGGTATTAATTTAGTGTATGAATTGATGTTTGATGTTGTGCTTTTGGGTTGAAACTCGTATAAATGGTTGCTGCTACTGTTCTTCATCACTCGCACGAGTGAGCCTTCACTCGTACGGTTGAGGTAGTCAACCGTGTGCTGGACCGTGCGAGTGAGTGGTGATGGAAACTTATGATTTGATTATGATGGTATGTACGGTTGAGACGTGACTCGTACGAGTCACTGGTCACTCGTGTGATGAACCGTACAGATCAGATTAGTCACTGTAGGATGTTTGGTCATAGACCAAACGTACGAGTAAGCTGTCACCCGTACGGTTGAGTGTTCTCAAATGTACGATTGAGAGTGTTACTCGTACGGTTGACAGACCAGTTGTTAAATGCTTAAGTGTTGGTATTTAGTGTTATTGCTTTGTTGTCGGGTTGTTATCGAGACATTATAACTAACTTGTGTATATGTCTTTCTCATGAGAAAAGGAGAAAGAGAAGGTTCGGTGATTAGACAGCTGAACACCTTCTCAGTTGCTGGTAATCGGTGAGTGGGACTAACTGGAGTATATAGTATATAGTAGCATGTTATATTATGATTGTCATGCTTGTTAGATATACTTACTGATACTGTTAGTTAGTCTGTGGTGATGATTGCATGTTAGTTGATGCTTGTCTGCTAGAGCCCAGTGCGTCCCTATTGTGTGGTAGCCTCGGTAGGAGAGATCAACCTGCGGGTTGGGTTCCTCTGTGGTAGCCTAGACAATCGTGGTGTATATATATGTGAATGACGCGTCCGTCGCGTGTGGATTATGTATATACAACACGGTGGTGGAGGAACTTCTGGTAAGCCCCAGTCCGATCAGCTGGTGGTTAATGGTTTGGCCGAGCCGCCAGAGTCTCTGTAGACGGCACTTGGGTGATGTTTGTGTGTTAGACTATGTGACATGATTAGTATAACACTTCTGTATGCTATGGCATGTAGTTAGTCGTACTCACTTAGCTTCGTGCTAATTCCCCTCCATCTCCTCCCTGCAGCTTATAGCTTTGTAGATATTGTTTTTGGGAGAAGACGGGCATGCTAATGTTATGTTTGACAGTGTTTAACTCTGATGGAGTCTTTTATCATATGAACTGTGTTCTTTTGTAAACCGAATGTAATTACGTCTCTTCCATTTAAAACATGTATTTTGTGATGTTGTCATGTGACACTGATAAAGTGTATTTGGTAATAAATAAATAAATGCTTCCGCCACGTATTTAAAAAAAAAATAGCCGTGTCACAGTGATCAAGCACTTGGGTTTAGATTAGGATGCAAGCATTTGAGATGGACTAGGATTTGTGAAAGCTTAATGATCAAGTTTTTTTTTTTTATCTAATTAAGCTAGCCGAAATTTATTTTAATTCATATATTTATTTTATTTTTTTTTATTCGACATTCTTAATTTTATTTATATATATTTTATATTTTTTTTATAAATGTTACTTTTATCTAAATTGCATTTTATTTATTCATTTACATTTTGTCCATGTTCTTTTTTAAATTTTAATTTAGTTCTAATTAGTTTTTAAATTTATAATTTGTCACCTTTAATTTATTACATATAGTTTATATTATTAATTTAGTATTAGGGTTAGAGTTTACAAGATTAGGGTTTTAATTAAAATCTGAGGTTGAGGGTTTAGATTATTAATTACAAGTATTAATTTACAGATCGTTTTAATTACTCGGACACTTATTATATCTGAATAACAACCCTAATGCTAATACACAGAATGTGACAATGAAACCCTAAGGGCAATTTGATAAATTCAGAATGGAAAAGTGAGGGTTGTTATAATGTTTGTAGTTTATCTTTGATTATTTCGGATACATACGTTACGGGCAAAATATTTGTGGCCCGCTTTCGTTGTAATTATTTGTTATATGCATTCTGTAAGCTTTAATGATTTGGTTATGTTTCTCAATAGTATGGTAATCACTCTTGATAATAGTATGTTTAAATTTGAATTATTTAATAAACCTGTGATTTCACAGATCTTTATACTAGTATTATATTTAATAATATTAATATTAATAATATTAATATTAATAATATGAAATTTCAATATAATATATATAGAGGTGTCTTCGAGCATAGGCAAGATAGGCAACCGCCTATGACCCAAAAATTTAGAAGGATCCAAAATTTTGAAAAAGTATATATTTTTTAATATATTTAATTAAATCAAATAAAAAAATTGTCAGTCCACAAGATACTAGCATACGAGCTTATCGGGATCATGGCATCATCATAACAACAGAATTGTACTATATTTACATAGCTACACTAGCCTAAGTTTCTATCAAGGTAACACACCTCCGAGCATTTCATACAAACAAGATAACCACTATTTAAAATTCAGCATCCTCAGAAGAAAAAAAAATTAGGACCCCATTAGCATTTCATTCTAAAATCGTCACTACACACCTCCGAGTATATAGTCAATTTTAAGCGAAACTTCATTATGAATCTTGAAGTCGGTGTGAATCATGTCATTTAAAACATCCCTCGTCAAGATAACCCCATGTAATACCATATTACCGTCTTCAAGTACACCCCTCAAACGCACTATTTCGGTCCTATAATGGATCTACAAAATCATCATAAGTAAAAAATTAATAGTAATTAAACCAACAATAATAATAATAATAATAATAATAATAATAATAATAATAATAATAATAATAATAATAATAATAATAATAATAATAATAATAATAATAATAATAATAATAATAATATTAATAATTTGCTAATTTCATTCCAAGACGACAAAAAAAAAAAAAAAAAAAAGGTTCTTACTAAAGACAGTAAAAAGAATGAGCAAATGCTAGCTAACCCTAAACTTAAAAAATTAAAAAATTAAAAAATTAAAATAAATAAATAAATAAAGAAACATAACATAAATCGATCCAATAAATTAGTACACATCATATCAAAATTGATCAAATGAGTTAAAATTGATCATATTAAAAAAAAAATAATAAAAAAGAAACCTAACTGCTTGAGTCACATATTTAGTACATACAAACAGTATTTTTAGAGGCATACTATCCTTATCCTTATAATCTTTTATGATAGATAGATTATAAAAGTATAAATTTAGGCTTAGTTTACCCGCAGGAGTCGTCGTATCTTCCGTTTCAAATCAGCCATGGACAGACGGTGCTATCAGAATCAGATCAGAATTAGAATTAAAAAAGGGTTATAAAAAACAAACGACACCATAATATATACTTCGTAATTCGTACTGCATTAACGACTCAACAATTAGCCAGCCCTACACTCCCCAATCCAAAAACCATAGCCCTTTAGCCCAGTTCGAGTAATAAAACTAATCCAGCCCAACACTCCCCTATCCAATACAAAGGAAAACCAACCCACTAATCCTAGCCAATCCATTAACCATCAGGCCACCAATCCCACTACTATAAACAACCCTACCATATGTAATTAATGACGGATTTACGATTCTTTTTTCAATGGGGCGAAATTTTTTGACAAAAAGGATTTGGATTAAAATGATGGTAATAATTGTCAAAACCTTAGTAACATTGACAATATTATCAAAAAATATAACATAATAGCTCAAAATACATTCAATTCTTTTCTCCTATTATTTATAGTTTTTTTAAAAAAAGTTTTTAAAATCTATTAATATTTTGATGTAAGCAAAACTTGGAATTTTTCAAGCTATGGAACATTAATCAAAAACATTATTCAGTATATATCGATTGAAACAGTACGCAGTAGTTTAGTTCTCTAATTTTTTGAGTAAGCAAGCAAGCCCTCCTATGAACGGGCACACTGGCTCCCCAATAGAAGGTAGTTAGCAGATTAAATAGTTTATATTATATGTTATGAACGTTAGATTGAAGTTCAAAATATAAATCTTTATAAACTTAAGCATATTAATTATTATTATTATTATTATTATTTTGAAAAGCAAAACAATATTTCATTACTTGTAAAAAAGATACAAAAGAGATAGTATGCGATAGCATACTTAGAGAAACTGACGAGAAAATGTAAATGTACATATTAAAGTATCATGAGGATACTAGACTGAATAATTAACAGAGAAGATTTATCCATGATCTTCAAAGTAATTTGGGTTAAGGAGTCATTGATTCCAATCAAGTTTGATTTTGTTTGAACGTTTTGATATCCACTCAAAAGATTTAGTTTGGATTTCATTTAATGCCATCGGACCATTTCCTTTCTTCTTGTGAAACAACACTTGATTTCTATTTTGCCATATCAACCACAAATCCATTTACTCGCTTGCCATAACTTTGAAGTTTCGCTTGAATTGGTTAAATTTCTTTTTCCTTTAAACGCCTCACGTATGTTGGAGTAACTCACGTTATTTGTGTTCCACCATCTAAAGATTCTATCCCACATATCCTTTGCAAACGAACATTTTAATAGGATATGTTCAGCTGTTTCACTATCATCGTTACATATGGGAGTATGGGACATCTCAACGAATCAAGGTCAATGCTATTTTTGTCTAATTTCGTTCGAACCGGCAATCTTTGTCTTTGAGCTCGCCAAATTAAAATTCCAATCTTCTTTGGTACCATATTATTTTTTTCCATGGTTTCACAAGCAAAAGATGAAGGTGGCAGAACATTTTCGTCAATCTGTTTGGTAAGAAAGTAGGACGAAAACAATCCATTTGAATGCAAATTAAAAGCCCATGTGTCACCTTGATCCCATTTGAAACTAAAGGTATAGTACTGAGCAAATTTTTGAGATCATCTAATTCATCTTTAGTCCTCCCTGTTGGACTACGTACGCACATCTCTATGACAATGTCTGAGAATTGTTTATTTGACATATACGATCCATGACCAGTGGCGGAGTAAGAAATGTTTTTCACCGGGGGTGATTTTTTTTTTTTAAACGTAGGGATTTTTTTTGGGGTAAAATATGGTGGTTTTGGGGCAAAATAAAAAGTTTTTTGAGCAAAATTTGGAGATTTTTAGGCAAAATACGAAGGTTTTGAGGCAAAATATAGAGGTTTTGGGGCAAAATATGAAGGGTTTGGGGAAAAATATGAAGGGTTTGGGGAAAAATAAAAATTTCCCCCGAGTCAAAATCGAAAAACCGATAAATTTGCACTAAAAATTGCAAATCCACCGAATACGGACACCCCACCCTGCTCGTTCATAGGTCCGCCCCTGTCCATGACTCGTACATCTTCATTTTCTTCAAACTTGTACAATCTTCCAAATTTGTTGCAAAGTGTTTCATCACCCAACCACTTTTCCTTCCAAAAAAGGGTGCTATTTCCATTGTTTACCACTTTCACATAAGAGTTAGAATATGATAATCCCATGTTATTTATTTTATGTCCAACTAACCTTATGCAGTTCCAAATCGACCCCACTGTTCAAATTTTGATTGAATGATAAGTTTCCCAAAACCCCATCCCTCCCATAAAGATTTTTTTACGATTTTTACCCAAAAAGAGCGTCCTTTTCGGTATGAAAAAGCCACCACCATTTTCCCAATAAAGCTAAATTTTTGGCTTTAAGAGATCTGTACCCCCCCCCCCCCCCCCCCCCCCCCCCCTTCTCCCTCCCTTCTTATATGGAAGAAGAATATGTTATGACAACCCGAAGATTTCTGACTAAATTTAAACCTAACTTTTGAACAAAAATTCGACGATTCACGAACGCTTATATATAAATATGTGCCTTATAACCTGAAAACATTAACAAAGTATTAAACATATAATACTTTACATTAAACGTAATTGTATTAATATATGTAAATATTAATATTCAATACATTATTATATAATCTATGTTATATATTACATAAATTTATAATATGTAATATTAATTAAAAGTTAAATTATAGTTATCATTACAAAAATTAAAGATATAATTATTATCACCACTAATATGATTTATATTATTATCATTATTAACATTTTTAATAATAATAATAATTATTATTATTACTACTAATTATAATTAAAATTATCATTTTTATTATTAATATTGTCATCATTAATTTTTTTACCATTAATAATATTATTATTATTATTATTATTAATATCATTATCATTATCATACTTGATATTAATTATTATTATTATCATATTTATAATTATTATTATTATAGATTTATTAATATATTTATAATAATATCAATAAAAAAATATAAAGAAGTCAAAAGCAGTACACTAAATAAATATATCTGCTTTTGAATTATTTTTCAGATCACGATCTGGTTTTTGATTTAATAATCCCTCGTGATCCAGCATTTTTATCTTCTGATATATATTAGTCTCCTAATTAATTATTAATTCATCTACTGGTTTTCAATTTGTCCTCTATCGACCCATTATCATTAACAATGAAAAAAATCTCTACTTTACACGTTAGAATTACAACAATAGAACAGTTATATAATGATGGGAGATTGCTGTTAATTGGAAATTAAAACAGAAAAATAAATAAACAGCTCGTACCTCTGTTCTTCATCCTTTTTCCAAAAATTTCATAAACGAACCCCATTTCAAAATTTGTAAATGCAGAATTGTTGGGAATCTCCTATACAATCTATCTGGAAAGGTTCATCCTTCAATTCATCGAATTGAATTCGAATTCGCGAAGTCAAAGTTTCAAAATAAAAGTCAAACCTTTTGTTCATCAAGAAATTCATAGTTGTGTTGATGTTTCTGTTTAAATTGAAGGTTCACAAAGTTTCTAGGAGTGTTTTGCAACACATTTTGTGTTGTAATCTTTGTCTAAAACGTTCAAAATTTTATGATTGAATCTTGAGTTCATAATGTTCATCGCGAGTGCTTCTGCTATCTGTTTTGATATATTTTTTTTTATTTGTGTCTTTTAATTACAAATACAAATCGTTTCTATTTATGTATCAAATCTAAATCAAACTTCAAATCGAAGTTGGGATTAATCCTGGTCGACAACTAATCAAGAAGAAGAAGAAGAAATAAGAACAATACGGGTTATATTTTATTTCGTCCAAGTAATAATCAGAAAACAGAAAATAGATGGGTGGTAAGGGGTGTTAGCGGGTTTACGAGAGGTCGCGGGTTCGAGTCCGGGCTATGAATATTTTTTTTTTGAAAAGTAGTTTCTCATTTATTATTATTTTTATTATTATTATTATTATTATATTATTATTATTATTATTATTATTATTATTATTATTATTATTATTATTATTATCATTATTATTATTATTATTATTATTATTAATATTGTTATTAATCATTATTGTTATTATCACTAAGTATTAAAGTCATTATTTTCATTGCTAGTAAGTATAGTTACCACTAATTATTATCATTTTTATTATTATTATTATTATTATTATGATTATGATTTAGAATTATTATTATTATTATTTTGAAAACAATACAAATTATTATTATTATTATCATTTTTACTACTAGTATCATTACTATTATCATTATCATTATTACTATTATTATTATTATTATCAGTATTTTTATTACCCTTATAATCAAATACAACTTTTGATTACCAATATTAATATTATTTTACTAAAAAGATATTATGTATATAAAAACATATTTATAAGTAATATTACATATAAGCATGTATTAACCATATTAACAATTTGTATACGAATATTCGTATATAACAAATTAGGTATTTTAATACAAACCAAATATATATTAATATAACTATATAAATATTAATCATTTTAAATACATATACGCAAATTAAATATATATAGTATAAAATAAAAGTTATAATATATGAAATTGTTCAATTACGACTACATGTTTTGATATATATAAAACTGATATAGGTTCGTGAATCCGAAGACAACTCTGCACTTGTTCAGTGCCATCATACTCGTAATTACTACGAAATATCATACAGTATTGTGAGTTTTCACAGCTCCCTTTTTATATATATTTTTGGGCTGAGAATACATGCGCAACTTTTATAACTGTTTTACGTTTAGGCACATGTACTCAAACTTTTATGCTATATGCATGCTTTGTCATGCTAAATCTCTGCCGTAATATCGTTAATTGCTGAAGTATAAGATGCAAACTTAGTTATTGTGAGTAGCGCTACTGAGAGTGACGTCTCTAGTCAGTTGACCGTTGGTCTTTGACTACATAATAATGATTCAACGACACGAATAACAAGTGTCACGGGGTAACTTTTGTTTAGTCGCGATATTACAAACTAAGCATTACTTTTATATTGGTATTTCTATATCAATCAACACTTTATATTGATATTTCTATATCAACTTTATTAAATCTTGTGGTCTAACACTATTATTGAAATCATTATTTATGATAAACCTATGACCTCACCAACCTTTTGGTTGACACTATTTAGCATGTTTATTCTCAGGTCTTACATAATGCTTCCGTTGTATATTTGCTAATTGAAAGCAACATTTCAACGAGTCATTCATGGATAATTTGAAGGACTTGCATTTGCTAATTTGATGATGATTGCTTGCTATGTTTGGAGTCTTCATTACATATCATATCAATTAAAGACATTTAATGCGTTGTTTATTAAATACAATGTAATCTATTTATCTTCCGCTGCAAAACTCAATAAAACGTCTCATATAGAGTCGTTCTCGTTTATACAACTGTGATTTGATATAATTATTCACAAATACCCCAGGCCCTATTTGGGGGTGTCACAGATTGGTATCAGAGCAGACTGTTGTAGAGAACCAGGATTGCATTTTAAGTGTGCCTTATACAATTAGGTACCTTAGCAATGTAGGACTACAACTTTCCTTGACTATAGTGCCTTTAATTGTTGCCTTTAATTGTTAAATGCTACATTATACTTTAGGAACTTTACTTATCTTAGAATGCTGAGCCAATCTAAGAACTCTGCTATTTCCCCTAAGTATTATCCAAATACGCCACCGCATCTAAATGCGACACTATGATTTCTGAAATTCTTGACATTCCTAAGTCATCTATCATATTTTGTGTATTACATATGTATTACATAAAATATTATCCATGATTTTTAAAACTCCTATAATTGTTACTACTCATACTCAAACATATATAACTCCCTGTTATATATCACGTACCTATATGCCTTATGCCTTTAGGCATCGGTTTGTGAACCGAAAAATGTCAGTGGGTTATCACAGTATACGAATTGAAAGTCTTTAATCGAAAGATTATTAGATTACATACTTATCATTGTATGATCTCGATACGTCATACTGCCATTATTGGAGTATATAGACAAATCATATCTTATAATATCTTATTGTAGTGACCCGAACTTTTCCATGTTTATATATATATTAAATGAAATTGTTATTTACATGATTAAGTGTTTCCAACATGTTAAGCAATCAAACTTGTTAAGACTTGATTAATTGAAATAGGTTTCATATAGACATTTGACCACCCAAGTTGACCGGTGATTCACGAACGTTAAAACTTGTAAAAACTATATGATGACATATATATGGTTATATATATAGTTAACATGATTTTATGATAAGTAAGAATCTCATTAGGTATTTTAACAATGAGTTATATACATAAAAATGAGACTATTAAATTAAGAAACTCGAAAACGATATATATAACGATTATCGTTATAACAACGTCTTACTAAGTACATATGAATCATATTAAGATATTGATACACTTGGTTAATTATGTTAAATGATAAGTAAATATATCATTAAGTGCATTAACAATGAACTACATATGTAAAAATAAGACTACTAACTTAATGATTTCGAAACGAGACATATATTTAACGATTATCGTTGTAACGACATTTAACTGTATATATATCATACTAAGATATATTATATATCATAATATCATGATAATGTAACAATTTAACATCTCTTTAGATATAATAAACAATGGGTTAATAACATTTAACAAGACCGTTAACCTAAAGGTTTCAAAACAACATATACATGTAACGACTAACGATGACTTAACGACTCAGTTAAAATATATTTACATATAGTGTTTTAATATATATTCATACACTTTTGAAAGACTTCAAGACACTTATCAAAATACTTCTACTTAATAAAAATGCTTACAATTACATCCTCGTTCAGTTTCATCAACAATTCTACTCGTATGCACCCGTATTCGTACTCGTACAATACACAGCTTTTAGATGTATGTACTATTGGTATATACACTCCAATGATCAGCTCTTAGCAGTCCATGTGAGTCACCTAACACATTGGGAACCATCATTTGGCAACTAGCATGAAATATCTCATAAAATTACAAAAATATGAGTAATCATTCATGACTTATTTACATGTAAACAAAATTACACATCCTTTATATCTAATCCATATACCAACGATCAAAAACACCTAAAAACACTTTCATTCTTCATTTTTCTTCATCTAATTGATCTCTCTCAAGTTCTATCTTCAAGTTCTAAGCGTTCTTCATAAATTCTATAAGTTCTAGTTTCATAAAATCAAGAATACTTCCAAGTTTGCTAGCTTACTTCCAATCTTGTAAAGTGATCATCCAACCTCAAGAAATCTTTCTTATTTACAGTAATATATCTTTATAATACAAGGTAATACTCATATTCAAACTTTGATTCAATTTCTATAACTATAACAATCTTATTTCGAGTGGAAATCTTACTTGAACTTGTTTTCGTGTCATGATTCTGCATCAAGAACTTTCAAGCCATCCAAGGATCCTTTGAAGCTAGATCTATTTTTCTTATTTCCAGTAGGTTTATCCACAAAACCTGAGGTAATAATGATGTTCATAACATCATTCTATTCATATATATAAAACTACCTTATTCGAAGGTTTAAACTTGAAATCACTAGAACATAGTTTAGTTAATTCTAAACTTGTTCGCAAACAAAAGTTAATCCTTCTAACTTGAATTTTAAAATCAACTAAATACATGTTCTATATCTATATGATATGCTAACTTAATGATTTAAAACCTGAAAACAAGAAAAACACCGTAAAACCGGATATACGCCGTCGTAGTAACATCGCGGGCTGTTTTGGGTTAGTTAATTAAAAACTATGTTAAACTTTGATTTAAAAGTTGTTCTTCTGGGAAAATTATTTTTCTTATGAACATGAAACTATATCCAAAAATCATGGTTAAACTCAAAGTAGAAGTATATGTTTTCTAAAATGGTCATCTAGACGTCGTTTTTTCGACTGAAATGACAACCTTTATAAAAATGACTTTTAACTTATATTTCTGACTATAAACCTATACTTTTTCTGTTTATATTCATAGAATAGATTTCAATATGAAACCATAGCAATTTGATTCACTCAAAACGGATTTAAAACGGAGAAGTTATGGGTAAAACAAGATTGGATATTTTTTGATTGTTGTAGCTACGAGAAATATTGTAACAAATCTATATTAATCATATCCTAGCTAACTTATATTGTATTATACATGTATTCTAATATATTATGTAATCTTGGGATACCATAGACACGTATGCAAATGTTTTGACATATCATATCGACCCATGTATATATATTATTTGGAACAACCATAGACACTCTATATGCAGTAATGTTGGAGTTAGCTATACAGGGTTGAGATTGATTCCAAAAATATATATACTTTGAGTTGTGATCTAGCCTGAGACGTGTATATACTGGGTCGTGGATTGATTCAAGATAATATATATCGATTTATTTCTGTACATCTAACTGTGGACAACTAGTTGTAGGTTACTAACGAGGACAGCTGACTTAATAAACTTAAAACAGTAAAACGTATTAAAAATGTTGTAAATATATTTTGAACATACTTTGATATATATGTACATATTTATTATAGGTTCGTGAATCGACCAGTGGCCAAGTCTTACTTCCTGACGAAGTAAAAATCTGTGAAAGTGAGTTATAGTCCCACTTTTAAAATCTAATATTTTGGGATGAGAATACATGCAGTTTTATAAATGCTTTACGAAATAGACACAAGTAAATGAAACTACATTATGTGGGTGAATGATCGAAGCCGAATATGCTCCTTTTGCTTGGTAACCTAAGAATTAGTAAACCAATTTACTAATTGACGCGAATCCTAAAGATAGATCTATTGGGCCTAACGAACCTCATCCAAAGTACCGGATGCTTTAGTACTTCGAATTCGTTTTTATCATGTCCGAAGGATTTCCCGAAATGATAGGGGATATTCTTATATGCATCTTGTTAATGTCGGTTACTAGGTGTTCACCATATGAATGATTTTTATCTCTATGTATGGGATGTATATTGAAATATGAAATCTTGTGGTCTATAATTATTATTTGATAATATATAGGTTAAATCTATAACTCACCAACATTTTTGTTGACGTTTTAAGCATGTTTATTCTCAGGTGATTATTAAGAGCTTCCACTGTTGCATACTAAAATAAGGACAAGATTTGGATTCCATGCTTGTATGATATTATGTAAAAACTGCATTCAAGAAACTTATTTTTGATGTAATATATTCTTATTGTAAACCATTATGTAATGGTCGTGTGTAAATGGTATATTTTAGATTATCATTATTTGATAATCTACGTAATGCTTTTTAAACCTTTATAGATAAAATAAAGGTTATGGTTGTTTTAAAAATAAATGCAGTCTTTGAAAAACGTCTCATATAGAGGTCAAAACCTCGCGACGAAATCAATTAATATGGAACGTTTATAATCAATATGAACGGGACATTTCAGTTGGTATCCGAGCGTTGGTCTTAGAGAACCAGAAATTTACGTTAGTGTGTCTTATCGAGTTTGTTAGGATATATTAGTGAGTCTGGACTTCGACCGTGTTTTCTTTAAAAACGATTGCTTAACACTTTTGTTAGAAACTATATATTATTAACATGTAAATATTATGTGATATATAAATCTCTTAACGTGTTTGATATTATGTGATAGATGTCTACCTCTAGTACAAATCCCATTGATTTACCTAATAATAATGAAGAGTCGAATATATTTTGGGAAGATTCACAAATTCTCGAAGAGGAACCGGAAGAGGAGGAACCGGAAGAGGAGGAACCGGAAGAAGAGGAACCAGAAGAGGATGAATCGGAAGAGGAGGAACCAGAAGAAGAAGAGGTTCCGGAGGAAGAAATATTGATACCTATAGTAAATCGATTAAATAAAAGAAAATCCTCAATCAACAGACCAAAGTTAATAATGGTCAATGGTGTTTCCGCCGAGGAAGCAAAATATTGGGAAGATTACCAATTTTCCGATGAATCGGATCCCGATGAGGATTCCGATGATGTTATAGAAATTACCTCGACCCAATTTAATAAAGCGAAAGAAAATAATAAGGGAAAAGGTATAAAAATAGAGAAACCCGATTCCAACCCCGATGAACTTTATATGTATCGACAACATCCGTATTTCCTAAAATGTAATAATGACCCGAGAACCTCTAAACCACCAGGTTTTTCTAAACCATTATGGAAAACGACGGCTCGTATTAGAGGAACACCATATATTCCTAGAAAATTAGGAAAACGAACCAAGTCCGAAGAAGAAGAAACCAGTGATTCAGATTAGAGGGTTGTAATCATGTTGTGTATTATATGTATTGTAGTGTGCTTGTACTTTTATGTTCTATGTAAAAATTACTTGTATTGTTTGTTAATTATCTTTTACGAATCTAATCCTTGTCTATTTTACAGTATAAAAACAAAATGGACGTTAAGGATAGACAACCGAATATTTTAGAAGACCTACCAGAGGATATGATTGAGGAAATCTTGTCTAGAGTCGGTCAGAATTCATCAGCACATTTAGTTATGACGAAATTAACTTGTCAAACATTTGAAAGACTTTCCAGAAATGCCTTAGTTTATAAAAGGCTTTCCTTTGATAGGTGGGGTATATCACATTTGGGAGACCGTATGTTACGCCGTGTTTTCTTTAAAGCGTTAAATGCGGGGAACCCAAATGCAATTTTACGCTATGGGTTAAGAACCTATTTTGACTCAACATATCCCAACATAGGATTTCGTGAGTTAGAAAGAGCTTCTAACATGCAACATAAAGAAGCATATTATGCTTACGGGTTAATAATGTTCGCTTCTCATCAAATTGGGAAAAAGAACATTGGGTTGCAACTTTTAAATAAAACGTTCCCACAAGTGACGGACTCGGTAGTTGAGATGAGAAACAAGGTTTTTAGATTGTTACGGGGCTATTGGGCATTACGAAACCCTCGTCCTTTTGACGACATTACAACATGTTGCCTAGCCAATGGTCATAACGGCTACTTTCCACAAAACCAAGGATGGGAAGTCGTCTTAGTAAAACCAGAATGCATGACTTTTTCTGGACTTATGAAATACGTGTCTTTATTTCCTTTGCTGAACAACTTGCATATTAACTAGATTTATCTTCAAAACTGTCCTGTATCAAAGTGTACTATATTTCATGTTATATGTAATATAGCGATGTTGTAAGTTTGAAGAATATTTATATGTGATATATTATTATAATCAGTTTTTCATATGGAATTGTAGTAGTTGAATTGTATATTAGCTACTAAGTATGAACTTAACGGGTAGGTAGTACCCGAATTTAAACTTATAAAACGCTAATATGGAGAAAAAGCTTTTATAAATGAGTACATATTATGCTACGAAATACTATTGACTACTCTTAATATTCTGTATGATTAACTCGATTCAGTTGGCTATTTTGAAGGAAATGGCACCGACTACTCGACACACCATGAATATGAGCGAAGAGGAATTTCGTACCTTTCTTGCTGCAAACATAGCCGCAGTACAGGCTGCACTACATACCAACAATAACTCTAAATCTAGCAATGCAGCTAACAGCGCAAGAAATCGTATAGGATGCTCCTACAAAGAATTCACTGCCTGCAAACCTTTGGAATTTGATGGAACCGAAGGACCAATTGGATTGAAACGGTGGACCGAGAAAGTCAAATCGGTGTTTGCCATAAGTAAGTGTACTAAAGAGGACAAAGTTAAGTACGCTACGCATACCTTCACAGGTACTGCGTTAACGTGGTGGAAAACCTATCTTGAACAGGTAGGATAAAATGCTGCTTACGCACTACCATGGTCGACATTCAAGCAATTGATGAACGACCAGTACCGTCCTAGAAACGAAGTCAATAAACTCAAGGCAGAACTTAGAGAGTTACGAACACAAGGGTTTGACGTTACCACATATGAACGACGATTCACAGAGTTGTGCCTATTGTGTCCGGGAGCATTCGAAGATGAAGAAGAGAAGATCGACGCGTTTGTAAAAGGGTTACCAGTAAGGATTCAAGAAGATGTGAGTTCACACGAGCCCGCTTCTATACAGAAGGCAAGTCGAATGGCTCATAAACTCATAAATCAGATTGAGGGAAGAATTAAAGAGCAGGCGGCCGAAGAAGCCATCACGAAACAACTCAAGAGGAAGTGGGAGGAAAACGGTGACAAGAGTCACCAGTACAACAACAACAACAACAACAACAATTACAACCACAATCGCAACAACTATCCCAACAACCGCAACAACAATCGCAACAATAACCGTAATCCTAACAATAACTACAACAATCATCCCAACAACAACAACAACTACAACAACCGTTTCAACAACAATAATAATCCCAACAACAACCTCAATAACAACAACGGCAACAAAAACCAAAAACAGCCATGTCATAGGTGTGAAGAAAATCATCAGGGGTTTTGCACGACATTTTGCAACAGGTGTAAAAGAAATGGTCATAGCGCGACAAAGTGTGAGGTCTACGGACCAAAGTTTAACATAACTAAAGGAACAAATAATGTCGGAACAAGTAATGCCGAAACGAATAGTGTCGGAGCAAGTAATACCAACGCTGTTTGTTATAAATGTGGAAAACCGGGCCACATTATTAGAAATTGTCCGAATCAGGGGAATACTAATGGGCAGGGCCGTGGAAGAGTTTTCAATATTAATGCGGCAGAAGCACAGGAAGACCCGGAGCTTGTTACGGGTACGTTTCTTATTGACGATAAATCTGCTTATGTTTTATTTGATTCGGGTGCGGATAGAAGCTATATGAGTAGAGAATTTTGTGCTAAATTAAGTTGCCCATTGACGCCTTTGGATAGTAAATTTTTACTCGAATTAGCAAATGGTAAATTAATTTCAGCAGATAATATATGTCGGAATCGAGAAATTAAACTTGTTAGCGAAACATTTAAGATTGACTTGATACCAGTAAAGTTAGAGAGTTTTGATGTGATAATCGGTATGGACTGGTTGAAAGAAGTGAAAGCAGAGATTGTTTGTTACAAAAATGCAATTCGCATTATACGAGAAAAAGGAAAACCCTTAATGGTGTACGGAGAAAAGAGAAACGCGAAGTTAAATCTTATTAGTAACTTGAAGGCACAAAAACTAATAAGAAAAGGTTGCTATGCTGTGCTAGCACACGTTGAGAAAGTCAATTCCGAAGAAAAGAACATCAATGATGTTCCCGTCGCAAAAGAATTTCCCAATGTATTTCCCAAAGAATTACCGGGACTACCTCCACACCGATCTGTTGAATTTCAAATAGACCTTGTACCGGGAGCTGCACCAATAGCTCGTGCTCCATACAGACTCGCACCTAGCGAAATGAAGGAACTTCAGAGCCAATTACAAGAACTTTTAGAGCGTGGTTTCATTCGACCAAGCACATCACCGTGGGGAGCTCCTGTTTTGTTTGTCAAGAAGAAGGATGGTACATTTAGGTTGTGTATCGACTACCGAGAGTTGAACAAACTTACCATCAAGAACCGCTACCCACTACCGAGAATCGACGACTTATTTGATCAACTACAAGGCTCGTCGGTTTATTCGAAGATTGATTTACGTTCTGGGTATCATCAAATGCGGGTGAAGGAGGATGATATTCCAAAGGCTGCTTTTAGGATGCGTTACGGTCGTTACGAGTTTATGGTTATGTCGTTTGGGTTGACTAACGCACCAGCTGTGTTCATGGACCTCATGAACCGAGTGTGTGGACCATACCTTGACAAGTTTGTCATTGTTTTCATCGATGACATACTTAGTTACTCAAAGAATGACCAAGAGCATGAAGAACACTTGAGAAAAGTGCTAGAGTTGTTAAGGAAAAAAAACTGTACGCTAAGTTTTCAAAGTGTGCATTTTGGTTGGAAGAAGTTCAATTCCTCGGTCACATAGTGAACAAAGAAGGTATTCAGGTGGATCCAGCAAAGATTGAAATCGTTGAAAAGTGGGAAATCCCGAAAACTCCGAAGCATATGCGCCAATTTTTAGGACTAGCTGGTAACTACAGAAGGTTCATCCAAGATTTTTCCAGAATAGCAAAACCCTTGACTGCATTAACGCATAAAGGGAGGAAATTTGAATGGAAGGATGAACAAGAAAAGGCGTTTCAATTATTAAAGAAAAAGTTAACTACAGTACCTATATTGTCATTACTTGAAGGGAATGATGATTTTGTGATATATTGTGACACCTCAAAGCAAGGTCTCGGTTGTGTATTAATGCAACGAACGAAGGTAATTGCTTATGGGTCTAGACAATTGAAGATTCACGAGCAAAATTATACGACGCATGATTTGGAATTAGGCGCGGTTGTTTTTGCATTAAAGACTTGGAGGCACTACTTATATGGGGTCAAAAGTATTATATATACCGACCACAAAAGTCTTCAACACATATTTAATCAGAAACAACTGAACATGAGGCAACGTAGGTGGATTGAATTGTTGAATGATTACGACTTTGAGATTCGTTACCACCCGGGGAAGGCAAATGTGGTAGCCGATGCCTTGAGCAGAAAAGACAGAGAACCCATTCGAGTAAAATCTATGAATATAATGATTCACAATAACCATACTACTCAAATAAAGGAGGCGCAACAAGGAGTTTTAAAAGAGGGAAATCAAAAGGATGAAATACCCAAAGGATCGGAGAAGCATCTTAATATTCAGGAAGACGGAACCCGGTATAGGGCTGAAAGGATTTGGGTACCAAAATTTGGAGATATGAGAGAAATGGTACTTAGAGAAGCTCATAAAACCAGATACTCAATACATCCTGGAACGGGGAAGATGTACAAGGATCTCAAGAAACATTTTTGGTGGCCCGGTATGAAAGCCGATGTTGCAAAATACGTAGGAGAATGTTTGACGTGTTCTAAGATCAAAGCTGAGCATCAGAAACCATCAGGTCTACTTCAACAACCCGAAATCCCAGAATGGAAATGGGAAAACATTACCATGGATTTCATCACTAAATTGCCAAGGACTGCAATTGGTTTTGATACTATTTGGGTAATAGTTGATCGTCTCACCAAATCAGCACACTTCCTGCCAATAAGAGAAGATGACAAGATGGAGAAGTTAGCACTATTGTATTTGAAGGAAGTCGTCTCCAGACATGGAATACCAATCTATATTATCTCTGATAGGGATGGCAGATTTATTTCAAGATTCTGGCAGACATTACAGCAAGCATTAGGAACTCGTCTAGACATGAGTACTGCCTATCATCCACAAACTGATGGGCAGAGTGAAAGGATGATACAAACACTTGAAGACATGCTACGAGCATGTGTTATTAATTTCAGAAACAGTTGGAATCGACATCTACCGTTAGCAGAATTTTCCTACATCAACAGCTACCATTCAAGCATTGAGATGGCGCCGTTTGAAGCACTTTATGGTAGAAAGTGCAGGTCTCTGATTTGTTGGAGTGAAGTGGGGGATAGACAGATTACGGGTCCGGAGATAATACAAGAAACTACCGAGAAGATCATCCAAATTCAACAACGGTTGAAAACCACCCAAAGTCGACAAAAGAGCTACGCTGACATTAAAAGAAAAGATATAGAATTTGAAATTGGAGAGATGGTCATGCTTAAATTTGCACCTTGGAAAGGCGTTGTTCGATTTGGTAAACGAGGGAAATTAAATCCAAGGTATATTGGACCATTCAAGATTATTGATCGTGTCGGACCAGTAGCTTACCGACTTGAGTTACCTCAACAACTCGCGGCTGTACATTACACTTTCCACGTCTCGAATTTGAAGAAATGTTTTGCTAAAGAAGATCTCACTATTCCGTTAGATGAAATCCAAATCAACGAAAAACTTCAATTCATCGAAGAACCCGTCGAAATAATGGATCGTGAGGTTAAAAGACTTAAGCAAAACAAGATACCAATTGTTAAGGTTTGATGGAATGTTTGTAGAGGACCCAAGTTCACCTGGGAATGAGAAGATTAGATGAAGAAGAAATACCCGCACTTATTTCCAGAAGATACGTCAACACCTCTAACTGCTTAAAATTTCAGGACGAAATTCATTTAACGGGTAGGTACTGTAGTGACAAGAACTTTTCCATGTTTATATATATATTAAATGAAATTGTTATTTACATGATTAAGTGTTTCCAACATGTTAAGCAATCAAACTTGTTAAGACTTGATTAATTGAAATAGGTTTCATATAGACATTTGACCACCCAAGTTGACCGGTGATTCACGAACGTTAAAACTTGTAAAAACTATATGATGACATATATATGGTTATATATATAGTTAACATAATTTTATGATAAGTAAGTATCTCATTAGGTATTTTAACAATGAGTTATATACATAAAAATGAGACTATTAAATTAAGAAACTCGAAAACGATATATATAACGATTATCGTTATAACAACGTCTTACTAAGTACATATGAATCATATTAAGATATTGATACACTTGGTTAATTATGTTAAATGATAAGTAAATATATTATTAAGTGTATTAACAATGAACTACATATGTAAAAATAAGACTACTAACTTAATGATTTCGAAACGAGACATATATGTAACGATTATCGTTGTAACGACATTTAACTGTATATATATCATACTAAGATATATTATATATCATAATATCATGATAATGTAACAATTTAACATCTCTTTAGATATAATAAACAATGGGGTAATAACATTTAACAAGACCGTTAACCTAAAGGTTTCAAAACAACATATACATGTAACGACTAACGATGACTTAACGACTCAGTTAAAATGTATTTACATGTAGTATTTTAATATGTATTCATACACTTTTGAAAGACTTCAAAACACTTATCAAAATACTTCTACTTAACAAAAATGCATACTTCTACTTAACAAAAATGCTTACAATTACATCCTCGTTCAGTTTCATCAACAATTCTACTCGTATGCACCCGTATTCGTACTCGTACAATACACAGCTTTTAGATGTATGTACTATTGGTATATACACTCCAATGATCAGCTCTTATCAGCCCATGTGAGTCACCTAACATATGTGGGAACCATCATTTGGCAACTAGCATGAAATATCTCATAAAATTACAAAAATATGAGTAATCATTCATGACTTATTTACATGTAAACAAAATTACACATCCTTTATATCTAATCCATATACCAACGACCAAAAACACCTACAAACACTTTCATTCTTCATTTTTCTTCATCTAACTGATCTCTCTCAAGTTCTATCTTCAAGTTCTAAGTCTTCTTCATAAATTCTATAAGTTCCAGTTTCATAAAATCAAGAATACTTCCAAGTTTGCTAGCTTACTTCCAATCTTGTAAAGTGATCATCCAACCTCAAGAAATATTTCTTATTTACAGTAATATATCTTTCTAATACAAGGTAATACTCATATTCAAACTTTTATTCAATTTCTATAACTATAACAATCTTATTTCGAGTGGAAATCTTACTTGAACTTGTTTTCGTGTCATGATTCTGCTTCAAGAACTTTCAAGCCATCCAAGGATCCTTTGAAGCTAGATCTATTTTTCTCATTTCCAGTAGGTTTATCCACAAAACCTGAGGTAGTAATGATGTTCATAACATCATTCTATTCATATATATAAAACTACCTTATTCGAAGGTTTAAACTTGAAATCACTAGAACATAGTTTAGTTAATACTAAACTTGTTCGCAAACAAAATTTAATCCTTCTAACTTGACTTTTAAAATCAACTAAACACATGTTCTATATCTATATGATATGCTAACTAAATGATTTAAAACCTGAAAACAAGAAAAACACCGTAAAACCGGATATACGCCGTCGTAGTAACACCGCGGGCTGTTTTGGGTTAGTTAATTAAAAACTATGTTAAACTTTGATTTAAAAGTTGTTCTTCTGGGTAAATTATTTTTCTTATGAACATGAAACTATATCCAAAAATCATGGTTAAACTCAAAGTGGAAGTATGTTTTCTAAAATGGTCATCTAGACGTCGTTTTTTCGACTGAAATGACTACCTTTACAAAAACAACTTTTAACTTATATTTCTGACCATAAACCTATATTTTTTCTGTTTAGATTCATAGAATAGAGTTTAATATGAAACCATAGCAATTTGATTCACTCAAAACGGATTTAAAACGAAGAAGTTATGGGTAAAACAAGATTGGATATTTTTTGATTGTTGTAGCTACGGGAAATATTGTAACAAATCTATATTAATCATATCCTAGCTAACTTATATTGTATTATACATGTATTCTAATATATTATTTAATCTTGGGATACCATAGACACGTATGCAAATGTTTTGACATATCATATCGACCCATGTATATATATTATTTGGAACAACCATAGACACTCTATATGCAGTAATGTTGGAGTTAGCTATACAGGGTTGAGGTTGATTCCAAAAATATATATACTTAGAGTTGTGATCTAGCCTGAGACGTGTATACACTGGGTCGTGGATTGATTCAAGATAATATATATCGATTTATTTCTGTACATCAAACTGTGGACAACTAGTTGTAGGTTACTAACGAGGACAGCTGACTTAATAAACTTAAAACAGTAAAACGTATTAAAAATGTTGTAAATATATTTTGAACATACTTTGATATATATGTACATATTTGTTATAGGTTCGTGAATCGACCAGTGGCCAAGTCTTACTTCCCGACGAAGTAAAAATCTGTGAAAGTGAGTTATAGTCCCACTTTTAAAATCTAATATTTTGGGATGAAAATACATGCAGTTTTATAAATGCTTTACGAAATAGACACAAGTAAATGAAACTACATTATATGGGTGAATGATCGAAGCCGAATATGCCCCTTTTGCTTGGTAACCTAAGAATTAGTAAACCGATCTACTAATTGACGCGAATCCCAAAGATAGATCTATTGGGCCTAACGAACCCCATCCAAAGTACCGGATGCTTTAGTACTTCGAATTCGTTTTTATCATGTCCGAAGGATTTCCCGGAATGATAGGAGATATTCTTATATACATCTTGTTAATGTCGGTTACCAGGTGTTCACCATATGAATGATTTTTATCTCTATGTATGGGATGTATATTGAAATCTGAAATCTTGTGGTCTATTATTATGATTTGATAATATATAGGTTAAACCTATAACTCACCAACATTTTTGTTGACGTTTTAAGCATGTTTATTCTCAGGTGATTGTTAAGAGCTTCCGCTGTTGCATACTAAAATAAGGACAAGATTTGGAGTCCATGCTTGTATGATATTATGCAAAAACTGCATTCAAGAAACTTATTTTTGATGTAATATATTCTTATTGTAAACCATTATGTAATGGTCGTGTGTAAACGGTATATTTTAGATTATCATTATTTGATAATCTACGTAATGCTTTTTAAACCTTTATAGATAAAATAAAGGTTATGGTTGTTTTAAAAATGAATGCAGTCTTTGAAAAACGTCTCATATAGAGGTCAAAACCTCGCGACGAAATCAATTAATATGGAACGTTTATAATCAATATGAACGGGACATTTCACTTATCGTATCTATCCCAATAATCTTTGTCTAACACTTTTCCTAAATTTCCTCCGTAAATTACGGAAATTTTTTTGCTACATATACATATTCAAGGAGATGAATATATCATCCAGTATTCAACACTAATCTCATATCAAACCCTAATTCAAATCACATAATATGGATTTCTCAACTGATTCCTCGAGCTCCAATGGCAGTGTAACCGGAACAAACAAACCAATCAGCCATCATCTATTTTGGATGAATTGGGGATGGGTTCGTAGTAAACTTAATCAATGGAGACAAGAAGAAGGTGATCCCTTCCACCAACCGAATTCACCTCTTCGTGAAGAACCTGAAGCACTTACCGGCGAACCCGTTTGGAACACTATTTTCACCCTCATTTCCAGGATATCCAGTCACGAATATATAATATCTAAAATTCTAGATCTTATTCATCCACTTGTTCGAACCGCCAATCATCCCAGAATAATAGAAGAAGTCAACGAGCTTCGCGCTCGAGTAGTGGCTCTGGAGAATATGGTGCGAAATCTAAAAGCATCAGCAGCACCAGCAGCATAACCAGCACCACCAGTACTATCAGCATCACCACCAACAGCACCAGCTTCACCAACAACAACATCCGCATCACACGTCTCAACATCATAATCGGTACCTCAAACATCAACATCATACGCCCCTAAATACCAAGGAATATTAGTAATAATGAGTTAAGATGTATTGACTCATTCTTCCTGAAGAATTATATATATACTTTATATAGAGATATATATATATATACTTTATATATATATATATATACTTTATATATATATATATATATATATATATATATATATATGGTTTGGAACAATAATAAATCTTTTTGTACTAAGCTATTACGTGTGAATCTTAACTAGTATGTACTACTTGGTTAATTCATATCACTAATATGCTATAATGTACATCCTTCGTTGATGACTTAACAGTCGTTAATCACTGCTTCAACACAATAAACTCCATTTCATAATAAACCAAGTGTATTATTCGAATACATGTTTGATTTTACACTTCCATTTTTGATATACTCGAAACTTTTTAGAAAAACATTATTCGTGTCTTGTGAATTTCACAAGGATTTCACGAGCACCAACATCATATACCGAGGTATATCAATAACAATGAACGATGAAGTATTGATTCATAACTTCATTAGCGAAATATTTCGAGACAATTATGAAATCTCTAAGGTTTTGGAGATTATTTATTCTCGTTTCAACAGCAAATCAAATGAGTTTAATAATATATTAACTCATTAAAACCATGATTACATCTGAAGAATACATATATGAACGTATATCTTCTCTTTTGTACAAACTGTTAATTGTGAAAATATTTTAACGGGTAGGTAAAATCCGAGAGATATTCATATCTCATATAAATATGTTACATTGTACATTCTTCCATTCTGATTCAGCAGTTGTTAACTATACTACTTACATTCACATGATATATGTATACGTTCACTAAGGAACAACCATTTTCATACAAATTCAATTACATATTCTGATTTTGACATATCGGAATTTAAATAAAGCTTTAGCAAGTGTTATCTTCCTAAATATCACTACATTCATGAATTATATTCATTCGTATTCTATGATGAATTATCACATCAAACCACCAAACTTACCATTCCTTACTTTTAAAAATCACAACATTTCTTCGTCAACCGTTAGATCCATTGATGGATGCACCCTACGCTTAAACACTTCAAATTCAAAACTCTTGATAACATCTTTTGTATCATGATGATCACAATCAGCATTTAATCATCTAAAAATGAAATTTCTTAAAACCATCTCGGATTGATAATCGATGATTCAAATATGGCTGCATTAAATACATAGGAAACAGCAAAATTGTAGATGGTCTCAATGGCCAAAAGTTTGATAATAAATAATGGTACGTTGGAAAAGCTCAAAAGAAAATTTGGAACTGAAAAACGGATTGAGCTAACCATGGAGGAGACCAAGGACAAATACAAGGACCAAACTCTATATTCAAAGAATCCAGGTAATTCTGGATCCGATGAAATCTTTAGAGAATATCTTGCTCCGAAGTCATGTTAAAAGCTTGCGGAAAATTTTTCTTCATCAACTTTCGAACTTAGAAATTCCAAAATGTCGTTATAAATATTCTCTATATTTCTGAAGATATTTTCATAACGATTCTTGTCCGCAATTAATTATCTCTTTGCGATATCTTTAATACATCATAAAGGAAACTGTATTAGTTTCTATATTCTGTAAAATTCAAGTTTAAATTATGAATGATTTAAAGAAGTGTTGGGAATTGAAGCATGAGTTAGTATAATATAATGACGTCAGGCCAACGTGATTATATTACAGTAAGTCATGCTAAATTTTCAATGGAAGATGATGATTCATAGACTTTATAATCATCATTTGCCATGTTACACGACTCTTACATTCTACTTAATCTCTGAACATATCAAGAAAATATATTCTTGATAGTTCTATCCTCAGTAACTCTGGTAATTTACCAAATCATATCGTGATATTACGCTTATAACAGTAGGTCCATTCGAAACTTCATACCTACAAATTCTGGACCATTACTTGCCTTACTTAGAGTCGAGAAGAAAATAAAAAGGCAAAGAGCTCCTACATATAAGGAAAAATATAAAGCCCGATAACGATACCGAAATTACAAACCGTGGATATCAATGCGTATAGCAACATAAAGACACGGGAGAATTAAAAACACTATAACCCCAAGGGCATAGTAGAAGTAAACAGATTCCTCTGGTGGTAAATGAAAAAGAAGAATGACTGCATATATGGTCAATATAATAACAAGTATCAATACAGGATTGAGCATATTAACAAATCTTTTGGAAGTATGAATTTAGGAAGAAAGTATAGAAGTGGTGAAGATAATGAAACGGAAGAAGCTAATTTATAGCAAAATTCCAGGCACAACAATCGAGGCAATTCACCCCATTTAATCAAAGAAATCTCAAAATTCTTTAATTACCGGAGAATCAAATCTTATGGATTACGACGATTTCCTTTAATCCCTTGAATTCCGGAAATCAATCGTGACTACGTCAAAAGTTAAGGCAAACATTTAATTTTCTCACTCACTCTTTTACGATAGCTTCGTTTATACGCTTCCTATAATCGAATCATTTTATCCATATTATTCAAAGATGATAAAACTTTATTTTTTCAAATCATATTCATCATTCTTGTTGTAAAGAATGACGATCTCTATCAAACTTCATGACTATGATTTTCATGAACTCCTCTTTATTTGTCTGCCCTAATATTGCAGCATAAATGCTCAAGGTTTTAAATGAGCTCAATATTATTCATAACACATTTCATGTATTCAATTTACTGAAATGACTTGCATAACATCATCATTTTGAATGATCTCTGCATTAATAATAAAATGCACTTCGTAGAAGAACCTGTAGAAATTATGGTTCGTATGACTTAAACGCTTGAAACAAAATAATATTTTATTCGTTGGAAAACATGCAAGGCCCCGAACATACCTGGGAACATGAAGACCAAACAAAACGTAAATATCCTCATCTATGTACGAACAACGCCGATTGATGGCAACAACTAAATTTCGGGACGAAATTTCTTTTAACGGGTAGGTACTATAACAACCCGAAAATTTCTGACTAAATTTAAACCTAACTTTTGAACAAAAATTCGACGATTCACGAACGCTTATATATAAATATGTGCCTTATAACCTGAAAACGTTAACAAAGTATTAAACATATAATACTTTACATTAAACGTAATTGTATTAATATATGTAAATATTAATATTCAATACATTATTATATAATCTATGTTATATATTACATAAATTTATAATATGTAATATTAATTAAAAGTTAAATTATAGTTATCATTACAAAAATTAAAGATATAATTATTATCACCACTAATATGATTTATATTACTATCATTATTAACATTTTTAATAATAATAATAATAATTATTATTATTACTAATTATAATTAAAATTATCATTTTTATTATTAATATTGTCATCATTAATTTTTTACCATTAATATTATTATTATTATTATTATTATTATTATTATTATTATTATTATTATTATTATTATTATTATTATTATTATTATTATTATCATACTTGATATTAATTATTATTATTATTATCATATTTATAATTATTATTATTATAGATTTATTAATATATTTATAATAATATCAATAAAAAAAATATAAAGAAGTCAAAAGCAGTACACTAAATAAATATATCTGCTTTTGAATTATTTTTCAGATCACGATCTGGTTTTTGATTTAATAATCCCTCGTGAACCAGCATTTTTATCTTCTGATATATATTAGTCTCCTAATTAATTGTTAATTCATCTACTGGTTTTCAATTTGTTCTCTATCGACCCATTATCATTAACAATGAAAAAAATCTCTACTTTACACCTTAGAATTACAACAATAGAACAGTTATATAATGATGGGAGATTGTTGTTAATTGGAAATTAAAACAGAAAAATAAATAAACAGCTCGTACCTCTGTTCTTCATCCTTTTTCCAAAAATTTCATAAACGAACCCCATTTCAAAATTTGTAAATGCAGGACTGTTAGGAATCTCCTATACAATCTATCTGGAAAGTTTCATCCTTCAATTCATTGAATTGAATTCGAATTCGCGAAGTCAAAGTTTCAAAATAAAAGTCAAACCTTTTGTTCATCAAGAAATTCATAGTCGTGTTGATGTTTCTGTTTAAATTGAAGGTTCACAAAGTTTCTAGGAGTGTTTTGCAACACATTTTGTGTTGTAATCTTTGTCTAAAACGTTCAAAATTTTATGATTGAATCTTGAGTTCATAATGTTCATCGCGAGTGCTTCTGCTATCTGTTTTGATATTTTTTTTATTTTTGTCTTTTAATTACAAATACAAATCGTTTCTATTTATGTATCAAATCTAAATCAAACTTCAAATCGAAGTTGGGATTAATCCTGGTCGATAGCTAATCAAGAAGAAGAAGAAGAAATAAGAACAATACGGGTTATATTTTATTTCGTCCAAGTAATAATCAGAAAACAGAAAATAGATGGGTGGTAAGGGGTGTTAGCGGGTTTATGAGAGGTCGCGGGTTCGAGTCCGGGCTATGAATATTTTTTTTGAAAAGCTATTTGAGGTAGTTTCTCATTTTTTATTATTATTATTATTATTATTATTATTATTATTATTATTATTATTATTATTATTATTATTATTATTATTATTATTATTATTATTATTATTATTATTATTATTATTATTATTATTATTATTATTATTATTATTGTTATTATCACTAAGTATTAAAGTCATTATTTTCATTACTAGTAAGTATAGTTACCACTAATTATTATCATTTTTATTATTATTATTATTATGATTATGATTTAGAATTATTATTATTATTATTTTGAAAACAATACAAATTATTATTATTATTATCATTTTTACTACTAGTATCATTACTATTATCATTATCATTATTACTATTATTATTATTATAATCAGTATTTTTATTACCCTTATAATCAAATACAACTTTTGATTACCAATATTAATATTATTTTACTAAAAAGATATTATGTATATAAAAACATATTTATAAGTAATATTACATATAAGCATGTATTAACCATATTAACAATTTGTATACGAATATTCGTATATAACAAATTAGGTATTTTAATACAAACCAAATATATATTAATATAACTATATAAATATTAATCATTTTAAATACATATACGCAAATTAAATATATATAATATAAAATAAAAGTTATAATATATGAAATTGTTCAATTACGACTACATGTTTTGATATATATAAAACTGATATAGGTTCGTGAATCCGAAGATAACTCTGCACTTGTTCAATGCCATCATACTCGTAATTACTACGAAATATCATACAGTATTGTGAGTTTTCATAGCTCCCTTTTTATATATATTTTTGGGCTGAGAATACATGCGCAACTTTTATAACTGTTTTACGTTTAGACACAAGTACTCAAACTTTTATGCTATATGCATGCTTTGTCATGCTAAATCCCTGCCGTAATATCGTTAATTGTTGAAGTATAAGATGCAAACTTAGTTATTATGAGTAGCGCTACTGAGAGTGATGTCTCTAGTCAGTTGACCGTTGGTCTTTGACTACATAATAATGATTCAACGACACGATTAACAAGTGTCACGGGGTAACTTTTGTTTAGTCGCGATATTACAAACTAAGCATTACTTTTAGATTGGTATTTCTATATCAATGAACACTTTATATTGATATTTCTATATCAACTTTATTAAATCTTGTGGTCTAACACTATTATTGAAATCATTATTTATGATAAACCTATGAACTCACCAACCTTTTGGTTGACACTATTTAGCATGTTTATTCTCAATTCTTACATAATGCTTCCGCTGTGTATTTGCTAATTGAAAGCAACATTTCAACGAGTCATTCATGGATAATTTGAAGGACTTGCATTTGCTAATTTGATGATGATTGCTTGCTATGCTTGGAGTCTTCATTACATATCATATCAATTAAAGACATTTAATGCTTTGTTTATTAAATACAATGTAATCTATTTATCTTCCGCTGCAAAACTCAATAAAACGTCTCATATAGAGTCGTTCTCATTTATACAACTGTGATTTGATATAATTAGTCACAAATACCCCAGGCCCTATTTGGGGGTTCACATATGTTCCCATTTAACCCATGATATTTTTGAATTTTCATTTGACCCGCCCCTAAAAAAATTACGTCTTATACCTTCAAGCGCATTTATGACACACGTTGGAGCACGGAATAGGGAGAAAGCATACATAGGGATACTATTACGCACAGATTTGATTAGAGTAAGTCGGCCCCCGAAAGAAATCTTTTTTTTCCAATCCAATAACCTAGAATTTAATTTTCTATTACAAATTTCCATTCTCGGGCTTTCTTCATCTTATGTCCGATTGGGAGTCCAAGATAAGTGAAAGGAAAGGTTCCAACATTACACCAAATATATTTAGCAACTTCATCAATATGAATCTTTTGAGTCCCGATTCCATGAATGCAACTGTTTGACATGTTAACTTTTAGACCTGAAAAAATTTCAAATCATTTTAGGATCTTAAATAAATTCCCGGCATTTCTTTTATCCCATTCACCAAAAAATATTGTGTCATCGGCGTATTGAAGGTGCGAAATAACTATTTTATCATCACCGACTTCTAAGCCTCGATAGATCCTAGTTTCCAAAGCACGTTTCACAAACATATTAAGACCGTCAACCGCAATTATAAACAAATATGGAGAAAGTGGTTCACCTTGTCTTACTCCTTTTTAAAGAGAAAACTCATTAGTTGGAGAACCATTGACTAAAATTGATATGGAAGCCGATTTCAAACATGATGCAATCCATTTGATCCATTTCATACCAAAACCCATTATCTTCATGATTTTGAACATAAAATCATATTTTATGTTGAAATGACCAAAACGGACGGTTTTGTTTATCCGATGTCGTTAGGTCGCAAACGTCAGGATTAGTTATCAGAAGAGAGACAGTGCTTTATTATTTTATATTTTGCGGGGCCTAAATTACTTTTAACTTTTTAAGGTAGAAGGTGTAAGTTAACTTAGGGTCTTATTTTTGAATGGTTTGACGAATTGAAGATCAAGTGAATAATTGTCTTTGGTTCAATTATCTAGATAAGAGATAGTAGTTGGTTTTAAGCTAATAATCCTAATTACGGAAAAGTAAAGGTGGTGGAGGGATATCCGGAGTATGCAGATCAGGAAAATATTGACCAAGATATCGGTTTGGGCTAGGGAAATGTAATTATGTTTATGTTAAAGCTATGATTAGAATAGTGTATATCTGGTTGGATGAGCCAATTACACAGAGCTACTTATCTCTAGACTCTCGGAGTTCTCGTTGAGCAGTGAAAAGTATGTCACTTGGTTGTATAATTGAAATGTAACTATACCTCGGAGGTTATCCTTAGTAAAGCAATAGGTTTATTAGTAAGTTGAGTTCTAATCCTAACCCTCGTTATCAGTTTAGGTAACTGAATAACAACATTTCGTGTTAAGTGAACACTGGTCACAAACGGAAGGAGTCTGTCGGGTCAAGTTGATAAAACATTAATGTAAACTAACAACCATTTCATCATACTAATAAGATCATACCAATCTAAACATTATACAGCATTACAGTTGATATACTGAAAGTAAAGCAGATAGAAACCTAATAGATACCTGAACAGTTGATATGACTTAATCCTAGGACAACAATCAAATAATAACATGCAATAGGTCTGAGTCACATAGTTAAGGCACTACCTAGATCTTAATAGCTCCTAATAGGTCTCTTTGGAACAATCAATAAGTATACTAGGTCATTCATGTCTCAATTCCTAGGTTCCGTGTCCTAAAAGTGCATTAGATGCCTCTAGGAAACTCCGGCCATACCGAGTTCTTAGAATCTTCAAGTATAGTATAACCAGGGGTCTTAATCCTATGAAATAGCTAGGTTCATATATGTGGATAAGTCCTGATCACAAACTAGGTTGGTCAATCCTAGGGATGGCAAAATGACCCGTACCCGATGGGGAAATCCGAAACCCGTTATAATTGGGCCGGGTTTGCCCCGAGTTCGTCGGGTCATGGGCCGGGTATGGGGATGGTTACAAAAAAAATTCCGGGTTCGGGTTCGGGTTCGGGTTCGGGTATGGTTTTGGATACAAACCCGTTTACCCGACCCGTATACCCGACCCGCATACCCGTATACCCGGCCCGAGAAGTTTTAATAATAATTTTTATGTAAAATTTTATTATTAGTATTATATTATAAATATATGAAAAATTTCTCTTATTTGTTTTGAAAACGAGTTTAATTTTATTCAATATAATCATATACAATAAGTTTTCGAGATGTGATATTTTATATACTTTGTGTATTTGAGTATTTTAGAAACTTTTCAATCAAGTTTTTTATGTGATATTTTTAATACTTTAGACATGAAGTAGTTAAGTTATTTTTCGATATTTTGATTTGGTAACTTATTGAAAAATAGATACATAATGACTAATTGGGTATACCCGTTTACCCGTGGGGAAACCCGAAACCCGATAGTATGTAAGTAAATGGGGACCCGATGGGTTTCGGGCCAGGTTTGGGGCGGGGTTTCTTAATCAGGTCCGGGTTCGGGTCCGGGATTACCTAAACCCGACCCAAACCCGACCCGATGCCATCCCTAGTCAATCCTTAAGATGCTAACATACAGATCTATCGGGGTCACGGATTCAGTATAACAACAGTAATCTTACTAATTTAACATAATTACGCTAACCCAAACTTCTATCATGACAACATACAGATTAATTAAACTAACATGGTAATATCGAAACGCATTATTAAACATAAATGATAACAATACATGTTTAATTAATAAGACAAGCGTTTCGGATAAAAACCTGAAAACTAAGATAAGCTAGCTACTACTAAAAACTAACTAAAATATTTGAAAATCTAAATTGAAGTACAAATTGAGTGTGTGTAAAAATGAATGCAAATGGCTCCTTAAATAGGCGTGTTTTTGCTGTCATACGGCTGACAGGCCATATGGCAAACCGTATGGCCAGGCTGTATGACCAGGCAAGCCGTTTTGATTGCCCGTTTGCATGGCAGGCCGTTTGTCATTTGGAAGGCCGTATGGTAAGCCGTATGGTGCCTGATTTGCTGTTTTGCTTGGATCGTTTTGCTCGTTCCTTGGATCGTAACTTGGTTTTCGGGGTCGTAACTTGCCTTTCACCGTTTTCGCTCTAGAATATTCGTTTTAGCTCTGATTACTTGATTCTTGTTACATCGCCTTTGTAATTACTTAATATACAAAATTAATCGACAAAGCGATTATTTTGCTGACAAAGTTTGGAACTTTATTGATTTAGGGCTTAATATCGGGGGTAAAAATGTGACTTTTTAGCCGATATCATATCCTATCAAAAGCTTTTTCAAAATCGGCTTTGAAGATCATACCTTTCTTTTGTTGTTTCTTGGTTGAATCTACCACTTCATTTGCCACGAGAATACTATCTAGAATGTACCTTCCTTTAATAAAAGTGCTTTGCTCAAAACTAACAATTTTCTTAATCACCTTTTGTAATCGATTTGCAAGGATCTTTGAGATGATCTTATAATAACTACCAATAAGGCTAATTGGTCGGTAGTCACTAAGCTTAGTTGGCTCTTTTTTCTTCGGTATCAAAGTGAAGAAAGATGCATTACATCCCTTTGATATTTCGCCGTTTGCCTAAAATCATTGAATGGCTTTCAAAAGATCATCTTTTATGAGCCAATAGAATTTCTTGTAAAAGTTCATGTTTTATGGATTGGTTCCAGAGCGTTGCGGCAAGTACATTAGGCCGGTATAAATAAAACTTGAAGATGAATCAGAATATATATATATATATATATATATATATATATATATATATATATATATATATATATATATATATATATATATATATATATATATTATATTTATATATTAACATTAAAAGAAAATAAAAAAGGATGAATTAAATAAATCGTACCGGTTTCGGCCGCTGCAACATCATCCACCAATCTTTGGCCGGCATGATCTTCAGACACAGTCCCACCCGTAGGTGAAGTACTCCCACAACAGACCCACCCATAGATGTAGTACTCACATCAAGAACAATTTCAGGCATAATCTTGGAACCCTCAGTTATAACAGGCAAATCACACACGTGCATACTAACCTCACACAAAGATGAATACGTCATTCCTACGTTGTAACGAATACCTATTAACTATTTTTCTTAACGACGAAGCTGGTGTCATAAACTCTTAATCAACACTACCAGTTTGCATACCATAAATAGAGAAAAACTTGTGAATTGAAATTTATATTTTCAATTTTAATTTATAAATTAATCTTGAAGTAATAGTTACTATTTTAATTTATATTTGTTAGTTTTTTTTTTTTGAAAGGCCAACAAAATTATCATCTATCTATCTATTCTACTCTTATATTAGGCTATGGAGATGATGTCATAAAAAGCCCACTCTCTTTGTAAAAAAAAAATTAAAAAAAATAGAAAAAGGAGAGCCCATTTGCTGATGTCATATATATTTTACTTTTTAAATTATTTTTAAGATACTTTTATAAAATTTAAGGTATTACAAAAAAAAAAAAGAAAAAAAAAAAGAAGTAAGAAAAAAAAGCGCTGGCAGCTTTTTTATACTCGCACGCCATCTCCATCTCTTCTTTCAAGAATTTAAATTTTGATTACATCTAAGTTCGTTCATTTGACCCAAACCCTAATTTAGGGTTCATTCCAAATCATAAAACCCGATAAAACCCGAGATCAGTTCCATCTACAGCAGCCATCATCACCGCCATCATCTACAGCCGCCTCCACCACCGGTGCTGCCATCTAACAAGATTATTTTTTATCAATCGATCCAAAAACCCCAAATTACAGGTTAGTATTTCTTATTTTTTTGAATAAATCTTCCATGAAAACAGTTCTTCTATTTGTTATTCATCAATCGCTCATTTCATATTGCAGCGGCCGCCATGAGGTTAACCAACACAATTGGTTGGTCCGTCTCAAAAAGTAGAGTAAAAGTTATCTCTGATTTCATTCATAGGGTTACGTTTCTTTGATCTTTTTTGTTTTTTGGATTCGTTTTACAGCGTTTTACATTCCAAGGATCTTGCTGAAAGGTTAGTAATTCATGTTTTTTTGTCAATTTTATACTTAGTAGTTGATTTAGTGTTTTGGTTATATTTCTTAAAAGAAAATTGTTTTATTATGTTTCATCTATGTTATCATTTTGGTATGATTTTCACTTGAATAAGAGTTTACGACTAAAAATCGAATCATGACTTTTTATATAAGTGTGTCAACAAGAAATCTTTATCTTGGTATGTATTATTTGAATATCTTACAAAGATTATTTTTCTATTTACTTATTAGCTACAATTAAGGGCACCGATATGTGTGTATTAGTATCTGGCCAATTGATTTCTTTTTTGGTTTATGTGTTTGTTTCTACCAGTTTGATTTGTAAGAAATAAATCTTACTAATAATTCTGCTACTAACATTTATTTTCAAAAAAATTAACAGTATTGTTTTCTTTGCTGGTAGGTATTTTTTGGTGATCTCATATGCAATTAAGTTATATTGTTGAGGTAATTTCTTCATATATCTCTAATAAAAAAGTACAATATCCGTTAACTGTGTAAATGGTGAGATTGTGATGCTATATTACTATGCTCTCAAACAAGTTAATGATAACAATATTAGTTTGGTTCTTATTGGTTTGATTTGAGACACTCAGACAGTGATGGTGGTGATGTATATTTGAAGGGAATACGTGATGTTAGCCCTGAAATAAGAAATCAAAGTTCTGTATATATCATTTGATTTTGTATGTTTGATTTTTGACGTGGTTCAACTTTTTGTTTGTCAGAATTAGGTGTATTATCGTTATGATATATAACCATCAAAATGGTAGTACGATGAAACCTTACTTATCATTCTGCAGTTGGATTACATATATTTCTTCTCTTACCTTTTATCGCGTAGGTTTTCTCAAGATTTGGCCAGGTTTTCTCAAGATTTGTTAATGTGAGTCTTATCTAAAGCAGATCCGAAGTAGTGATAGATGCCAACTTGGTTCAACATTTTGAGTAAGCATCTTTTTTTCTTTCTATTTTTCCTAAATTATTTTTTGCTGTACTTGGTTCGACAAATTTTGCTATACTTGGTTCTATTTGTTGCTGCATCTTTTCTATTTTTCCTAAATTCAGTTCAAATATTCATTATGAGTTTCAAGAACATATTTTGATTAACTGTACAAATTAGTCACTGGTCACAACCTTCAAATATTGTATTTGAAAGATAATCCACCATTTTTCTTAAAGCATAGAAATTGTGCACATTGGACAAACTTGAGCAATTGAACCTTTAATCATCTAAGTTGTAAAACAAATGAAGACCCCTAAAATATTGTTGAAAGGAAAGTGCATATTTATGTTATTTTTTGTTGTCCGTCCATATACCTTTTACATTACCATCTAAGTCAAAAGACCTAATAGTTGAAAGTAATTAGATAAGTTGTTGATATTTAAGATTTGTATATTTATCAATGTTGTAATAAATCACTTGCATGACTTTCTGTGATAATTGCCAATTGTTGGACGTTGATGAATCTGCTGCTAAATCAGCTACCATGGATAAATATTTCTTGTGCTCAATGGGTTGGACAACAAGATGTCTTGCAGTTTCTCAAAGGTACTTAGACAAACTATTTTGTGGTCAATGGGGTGGTCAATGCATTTTATCTATATGGAGTAGTATTCTCTCTTTGTTTTCATTTTGATTTGTTGGTTGGAAATGATACATGCTCAGCTGTGTTTTGGTTGGAAATGATACATGCTCAGCTGTGTTTCACTATGAAGTACGAATAAAGTGATCGATTCCAAAGTATTAAACAAGGTTGTGTTTCACATTCAATTTGTATTGTTTCTGTTGTGTTTTTAAAATCAGATTTCATAATCTTTAAATTTAGATTGAATGCAGGTGCATCAAGGTAATGTTATATAGTGATTATAAAAGTGTACGCATAACTTTGCTTTGATTTTTGTGGCAAGTATCATTTGCCTATTCATGTTGTATTTTGTTCCATTGGTTATGCATTTTTTGTAATGTCGCTTTGTTTTTGTCTCATTTTATACTGCACTCCAATTATTTGATGAAATGCTTCTATAACTACAAAATCAAATCATGTGTTTAAGCTGTATTGATTTCTTTGCAGGTTGGAAGAGATCTTAAAAGTTAAAAGGCAAAGTATTTAAATATATTTTTTAAGTTTAGGAAATATCTGAGATGTACCATTTATTTATGGATACTTATTATTTATTACTGTATAACTTTATGTATGTGTGTATGTATGTCTTATCTGTAGACCATACAATTACAAAGGGAAAGGTAAGAGAATTGTCGGGATCATAAGAAACTGTTATTCATCAATATGCTCGAGGTGATAAGAAGATTTGTTATGTTGGGCTGAGTTTGAATCAAAAACCCTTACACAAACAGGTACTTCAATCCTTCACAAATAACTTGGTAGCTTTTTGTGATTACCAGGGTTCACATGAAGTGTTTAATGAAAGTAATTATGCTTTATTCACTTTTGAAAGTCAATTTTTTTAAGATTATTTATTTATTTGTTCCACTTTTTGTGCTAATAGTTAATCTTAAAGGTTATTATAATAATTAGTTTGAAGTTTGATAGAGCAATACATTTTGTGGTTAGTAACTGTGTAATGTTATTTAAGGCATCTTTTTTGTGGTGTAAAAAATAGTAAATTGTTATTAATGGCAGGTTCTTGGAAGTGAGGTTGTTGGCACCTTATATGCTGGTATACACATTTATCTATAGCTAGGTACATTTACACAGTAAGACAACTAGGTACATTTACTGTTGCTAATGTAATTGAGGGGCTTTGCAATGTCTCTCATCTACTAAAAAAAGTCAGAGTTGAAGGGCTTTGTAAATAGCAACATGATCAAGCCCAAGGGTAGTCGGTAAGATCACACGGTAAGACAACTGGCCATATTCAACTTATTTTTGTTAGGTGTTTATTATAATGTTGTGCTACAATAAGGAAATGAATGAATGATACGATACAGTATCGAGAAACAACTGAGAACCATTTTAATAGATGTCTATTTGGTATTGTGCTACAATTGTATTTAGGTTTGGTTGTGATGCTGTAGGACTTGCTATTTTCATACAACATTGCAGTAGATAGATCCGATTAAATGAAGAAAGTACTTGGAAAATATGCTGCAAGTGTCGACCCTAAAGCACTTCGGGTGTGAATAATTGTATTTGTATAGTATGTTCCATATTGAGAAATGATTTACTTATTTCTCAAATATATAGTAAATTTTGATGTTCAATATTATATTATTCTACTCATGGCCAAGGACTATATTTTTAATTGGGGGATGATTTTAACACATCTTTTTCTGATCCTCACACACCTATTTTTACCTTTTACTCTTCTAATAATACTCCATTTCTTTAAATTGGTGTGTGAGGATCAAAAAAATGTGTGTAAGAATCATCCCCTTTTTAATTATATCACTGAAAACATATTTTAACACGTGCCTTTTTGTGAAAGTTTGTAATTGAGAAATTTTATAATCAGAATACTAATTATAAATATCTTAATGTATATTTTTTAACATCCAAGTTTATGTTAAATAACATTGATCTTCTATAAAATATCATTCAACAATTTTTTCTATACAATCCCGTGAAATCACGGGTCTCTTCACTAGTTAATAATAAAAAAGAGAACACGAGGGCCCTACGACATTGTGTCTAGGACATCACACGAACGTTGCAAAGAGAGCAACTACAACTAGAAACAGGCTATAATACAAAAATGAAAAACACGAACATGTTACAAAGTGTTAAGATAATGACCTGGATTAGAAAGCCACACGAGCCAATCGAAATTCTTCAACTTTGATCTTTTTGGAAATCCACTCAAAAGACATAACTTGGATTTTGCTCAATGTAACCGGCCCGATAGCACACTTTCCTTTGAAGGTCTTGTTGTTGCGATTTTTCCAAATAAAATATGCACACACCCACTTGGTTGCTTGCCAAATTTTTGAACCACGCGTAGAAGCCGAAATGTTGGAGTCTTCACTAATAATCTCGGGCAAGCTATAGGATGAAAAGCTACCAAGACCCCACCACCTAAACAACCTTTCCCAAATGTCTAGGGCGTACTTGCAAAAAATGATGGAGTGATCAACCGATTCAAGGTCGTCATCACATAGGGGGCAACGAATAGAGTCAAGATCGATACCCCTTTTGTCAAGCTCGACCCAAACCGGCAACCGCTTTTTTAATGCCCTCCACATAAAGATTTCTATTTTTTTAGGGACAAAGTTGTTATGGAAAGTGGGATGAGTGGATGAAACGTTACCTAGTAGCTTAGCATCTATAGCCACTGAGAGATCTTTAACCTTGAACAACCTGCTCGAACTCGAACCAAACGACCAGCACCAACTGTCCGTACTACTGCTGTCAAAATTCAGCGACTGCAGCAGCTCCACAACTCGATCCAACTCACTTCTTGTACGTCCCGTCGGCTCTCTCGACCAATTCCACGAAAAAGCTAAACTTGAACCATTTTTTTGAACCCGATCTTTGAAAGTAGCGTCTTTATCTCGTTCTAACATAAAGAGTCTTGGGAACAAAATAGATAATTTGCCCCCTCCACTCCATTGTTCATGCCAAAACGAAGTAGTACCGCCGTCACCTATGGTCTTTACAAACTAACACTTGAATGGAACATGCAAATCTTCAATCAAGTCACCTGTTAAAATGAAAACATAACAATTAAGGTAGAAATTTCAAATCACATGCCATAGTATGTTGTTCAAACCTAAAAGCATAAATTTACCATGTATGATAAAACTTTCACTAACCCAACAGTAAGCTTGTAACAGTAAGCTTGTAATCGAAGTAGATAATATACTCAAACCTAAGGAATTAGAAATTGGTGAGATAATAGCGACAATCGCTTTAAACCCTATTGCGGAAACCGCCAGCGAAACCCTAATATTTGTTGCCTCGAAATCAAGAGCAGGCTCGCGGTAGGTCCAAAATCGCCACAGAAACAGCGCTTAGAAAACCCTAATTTTTTGTTGCTTTGAAGGAGGGTTGATTTTTTTTTTTTTTTTTTTTTTTTTTTTTTTTTTTTTTGTTTCGGGTAGCGAAGGAAGGACGTCCCTGTAATTTTTTTTTTTTTTTTGAGAGAAGAATGAGTGGAGAAGGTGCTGGAAGAGAGGATCGCTTTTAAAGGGAAGCAAGATTGTCGTTTGAGAATTTTTTTTTTTTTTTTTCTTAAGCAAACGGAAAAAATCCTAGCACCTATTAGTATATATATATATAACTACTATATAAGGATAATATAAGACTCGAATTGATTTTGTATAGCAACATGATGGTAGGAGTGAGTAATAATTGGGTTTCTTGAAATGAATGAGGCACAAACCATGTTTTTACGTTAAAGGCTGGAATTTCTTTTAAAAAAGACGAAAATACCCATCACGTTTTGATCATGTGACTGTATTAAACGGTCAATTTAGACGAAAGGTATACGGAGGGACTAGGATTTTCAAATGGTGCAAACTAGTTATTGAACCCTCGCTTCGCGCCGGGGGTTCGATTTTTAATGTATTTTATTGCGTTTAGTAAAATATTTTGTGGCTAACGATGATGTCGTTGAAGCGCAACACGAGTCGAACTAAAATGAAATGTCCCGCTCATATTGATTATAAACGTTCCATATTAATTGATTTCGTTGCGAGGTTTTGACCTCTATATGAGACGTTTTTCAAAGACTGCATTCATTTTTAAAACAACCATAACCTTTATTTTATCAATAAAGGTTTCAAAAGCATTACGTAGATTATCAAATAATGATAATCTAAAATATACTGTTTACACACGACCATTACATAATGGTTTACAATAGAAATATATTACATCGACATATGTTTCTTGAATGCAGTTTTTACATAATAACATACAAACATGGACTCCAAATCTTGTCCTTATTTTAGTATGCAACAGCGGAAGCTCTTAGTATTCACCTTAGAATAAACATGCTTTAAACGTCAACAAAAATGTTGGTGAGTTATAGGTTTAACCTATATATATCAAATCGTAACAATAGACCACAAGATTTCATATTTCAATATACATCTCATACATAGAGATAAAAATCATTCATATGGTGAACACCTGGTAACCGACATTAACAAGATGCATATATAAGAATATCCCCATCATTCCGGGACACCCTTCGGATATGATATAAATTTCGAAGTACTAAAGCATCCGGTACTTTGGATGGGGTTTGTTAGGCCCAATAGATATATCTTTAAGATTCGCGTCAATTAGGGTGTCTGTTCCCTAATTCTTAGATTATCAGACTTAATAAAAAGGGGCATATTCGATTTCGATAATTCAACCATAGAATGTAGTTTCACGTACTTGTGTCTATTTTGTAAATCATTTATAAAACCTGCATGTATTCTCATCCCAAAAATATTAGATTTTAAAAGTGGGACTATAACTCACTTTCACAGATTTTTACTTCGTCGGGAAGTAAGACTTGGCCACTAGTCGATTCACGAACCTATAACAAATATGTACATATATATCAAAGTATGTTCAAAATATATTTACAACATTTTTAATACGTTTTACTGTTTTAAGTTTATTAAGTCAGCTGTCCTTGTTAGTAACCTACAACTAGTTGTCCATAATTAGATGTACAAAAATAAATCGATATATATTATCTTGAATCAATCCACGACCCAGTATATACACATCTCAGGCTAGATCACAACTCAAAGTATATATATTTTTGGAATCAACCTCAACCCTGTATAGCTAACTCCAACATTACTGCATATAGAGTGTCTATGGTTGTTCCAAATAATATATATACATGGGTCGATATGATATGTCAAAATATTTGCATACGTGTCTATGGTATCCCAAGATTACATAATATATTAGAATACATGTATAATACAATATAAGTTAGCTAGGATATGATTTGCATAGATTTGTTAAACATTTCCCGTAGCTAAAAAGATCAAAAATATCCAATCTTGTTTTACCCATAACTTCTTCGTTTTAAATCCGTTTTGAGTGAATCCAATTGCTATGGTTTCATATTGAACTTAAGTTTATGAATATATACAGAAAAAGTATAAGTTTATAGTCGGAATTACAGGTTACAAGTCGTTTTTATAAAGGTAGTTATTTCAGTCGAAAGAACGACGTCTAGATGACCATTTTGGAAAACATACTTCCACTTTGAGTTTAACCATGATTTTTGGATATAGTTTCATGTTCATAAGAAAAATCATTTTCCCAGAAGAAAAACTTTTAAATCAAAATTTATCATAGTTTTTAATTAACTAACCCAAAACAGCCCGCGGTGTTACTACAACGGCGTATATCCGGTTTTACGGTGTTTTTCGTGTTTTTCGGTTTTAAATCATTAAGTTAGCATATCATATAGATATAGAACATGTGTTTAGTTGATTTTAAAAGTCAAGTTATAAGGATTAACTTTTGTTTGCAAACAAGTTTAGAATTAACTAAACTATGTTATAGTGATTTCAAGTTTAAACCTTCGAATAAGATAGCTTTATATGTATGAATCGAATGATGTTATGAACATCATTACTACCTCAAGTTTTCTGGATAAAACTGGAAATGAGAAAAATGGATCTAGCTTCAAAGGATCCTTGGATGGCTTGAAAGTTCTTGAAGCAGAATCATGACACGAAAATAAGTTCAAGTAAGATTTCCACTCGAAATAAGATTGTTATAGTTATAGAAATTGAATCAAAGTTTGAATATGAGTATTACCTTGTATTAGAAAGATATCTTACTGTAAGTAAGAAAGATTTCTTGAAGTTGGATGTTCACTTTACAAGATTGGAAGTAAGCTAGCAAACTTGGAAGTATTCTTGATTTTATGAAACTAGAACTTATAGAATTTATGAAGAACACTTAGAACTTGAAGATAGAACTTGAGAGAGATCAATTAGATGAAGAAAAATGAAGAATGAAAGTGTTTGTAGGTATTTTTGGTCGTTGGTATATGGATTAGATATAAAGGATGTGTAATTTTGTTTACATGTAAATAAGTCATGAATGATTACTCATATTTTTGTAATTTTATGAGATATTTCATGCTAGTTGCCAAATTATGGTTTCCACATGTGTTAGGTGACTCACATGGGCTGCTAAGAGCTGATCATTGGAGTGTATATACCAATAGTACATACATCTAAAAGCAATGTATTGTACGAGTACGAATACATGTGCATACGAGTAGAATTGTTGATGAAACTGAACGAGGATGTAATTGTAAGCATTTTTGTTAAGTAGAAGTATTTTGATAAGTGTCTTGAAGTCTTTCAATAGTGTATGAATACATATTAAAACACTACATGTATATACATTTTAACTGAGTCGTTAAGTCATCGTTAGTCGTTACATGTAAATGTTGATTTGAAACCTGTAAGTTAACGATCTTGTTAAATGTTGTTAACCCAATGTTTATTATATCTAATGAGATGTTAAATTATTATATTATCATGATATTATGATATATTAATATATCTTAATATGATATATATACATTTAAATGTCGTTACAACGATAATCGTTACACATATGTCTCGTTTCGAAATCATTACGTTAGTAGTCTTGTTTTTACATATGTAGTTCATTGTTATCACACTTAATGATATATTTAAATATCATTTTATCATGTTAAATAAAGTGTATCAATATCTTAATATGATACATATGTATTTAGTAGACGTTATCATAACGATAATCGTTATATATATCATTTCGAGTTTCTTAACTTAGTAATCTCATTTCTTATGTATATCACACATTGTTAATATACTTAGTGAGATACTTACTCATCATAATCTCATGTCAACCATATATATATGTCTATATATACCACAACATGTAGTTTTTACAAATTTGTAACCTTCGTGAATCGTCGGTCAACTTGGGTGATCAATTGTCTATATGAAACTTATTTCATTTAATCAAGTCTTAACAAGTTTGATTGCTTAACATGTTGGAAACATTTAGTCATGTAAATATCAACCTCAATTAATATATATAAACATGGAAAAGTTCGGGTCACTACAGTACCTACCCGTTAAATAAATTTCGTCCCGAAATTTTAAGCTGTTGAAGGTGTTGACGAATCTTCTGAAAATAGATGCGGGTATTTCTTCTTCATCTGATTTTCACTCTCCCAGGTGAACTCGGGTCCTCTACGAGCATTCCATCGAACCTTAACAATCGGTATCTTGTTTTGCTTAAGTCTTTTAACCTCACGATCCATTATTTCGACGGTTCTTTAATGAATTGAAGTTTTTCATTGATTTGGATTTCGTCCAATGGAATAGTGAGATCATCTTTAGCAAAACATTTCTTCAAATTCGAGACATGGAAAGTGTTATGTACCACCACGAGTTGTTGAGGTAGCTCCAGTTGGTAAGCTACTGGTCCGACACGATCTATAATCTTGAATGGTCCAATGTACCTTGGATTTAGTTTCCCCCGTTTACCAAATCGAACAACGCCTTTCCAAGGTGAAACCTTAAGCATGACCATTTCTCCAATTTCAAACTCTATATCTTTTCTTTTACTGTCCGCGTAGCTCTTTTGTCGACTCTGGGCGGTTTTCAATCGTTGTTGAATTTGGATGATTTTCTCGGTAGTTTCTTGTATTATCTCCGGACCCGTAATCTGTCTATCCCCCACTTCATTCAACAAATTGGAGATCTGCACTTTCTACCATAAAGTGCCTCAAACGGCGTCATCTCAATACTAGAATGATAACTGTTGTTGTAGGAAAATTCTGCTAACATATATATATATATATATATATATATATATATATATATATATATATATATATATATATATATATATATATATATATATATATATGATCCGATTAATAACAGTAGGTCATATGATGAATATATGATGTTGAAGATGATATGAACAAACACACATATGTGAATGAACTGAAGTTGTTTATTGAATCTGAGTTTGTGATTTGTACAATGAAAACCTATAGCCAATGGATTAATCTAAGATTAAATCCACGGCTTTCTTCAACAATCAATTCGATTAGGATCAAATTGATAGTGACAACTAAACTCAAGTCTCTCAATGTGTTTGAGAGAGTTTGGGGAAAACACGTTGAAGGTGTGTGTAATTGTGAGCTAGGGGAGGTCTTACTTTTTCAAATTTATAGGATGGTTTACTTTATGTACAACGTGATCCATCCTTTTTCGCCCAATATCTCGGGCTATATATATATATATATATATATATATATATATATATATATATATATATATATATATTAAATGAAGCAAAAAAGTTACCATAAGCTGACAATCCTTTTTTACTGCAGGCTTGTACAGGAAAGAATTCAAATGAGCCTAAAAAATTCTTTACTTTCCGAGTGGCACCGAGTTGTGAGGGGACGCAGTTATCAACATCTCATGTAACAAGTAGGCAATAAGTAGAATTCATATATGCTTACAGAAGCTTTATACTGACCTCAATGAAACAATGTAAGATATCAACTTCCCTTTTTAAGTTTTACAGTATAATACACCAAGTTGTCTTCTTTAATATAACAAGTACCGTTTGATACAAATTATTAGCACTATTCTGTTGTTTGCAGCTGTTGTGTATTCAAATCTGCCTGGTGATGGGACATAAATAAATAAATTGTAACATATAAAACTTATTGTCCTTATGAATGACAACTATTCTTGTATTACATTATATATATATATATATATATATATATATATATATATATATATATATATATATATATATATATATATGGTAGGTGTCGATCCCAACTGTTTCCGAAATCAATAACACATGCTCGTAGCATGTCTTCAAGCGTTTGTATTGTCCTTTCGCTCTGCCCATCAGTTTGTAGATGATAGGCAGTACTCATGTCTAGACGAGTCCCTAATGCTTGTTGCAACGTCTGCCAGAACCTTGAAACAAATCTACCATCCCTATCAGAGATAATAGAGACGGGTATTCCATGTCTGGAGACAACCTCCTTCAAATACAATCGCGCCAACTTCTCCATTTTGTCATCTTCTCTCATTGGCAGGAAGTGTGCTGACTTGGTGAGACGATCAACTATTACCCAAATAGTATCATAACCACTTGCAGTCCTTGGCAATTTAGTCATGAAATCCATGGTAATGTTTTCCCATTTCCATTCCGGGATTTCAGGTTGTTGTAGACCTGATGGTTTCTGATGTTCAGCTTTGACCTTAGAACACGTCAAACATTCTCCTACATATTTAGCAATATCGGCTTTCATACCCGGCCACTAAAAGTGTTTCTTGAGATCTTTATACATCTTCCCCACTCCGGGATGTATTGAATATCTAGTTTTATGTGCTTCTTTAAGTACCATTTCTCTCACATCTCCAAACCTTGGTACCCAAATTCTATCAGCCCTATATCGGGTTCCGTCTTCCCGAATATTAATATGTTTCTCTGATCCCTTGGGTATCTCATTCTTCAACTTTCCTTCTTTTACAACCCCCTGTTGCGCCTCCTTTATTTGAGTAGTAAGGTTAGTACGAATAATTATATTCATAGCTTTTACCCGTATAGGTTCTCTGTCCTTTCTACTCAAAGCGTCGGCTACCACATTCGCCTTTCCCGGGTGGTATCGAATCTCAGAATCATAATCATTCAACAGTTCAATCCACCTGCGTTGTCTCATATTCAGTTGCTTCTGATTAAATATATGTTGGAGACTTTTGTGGTCGGTATATATAATACTTTTGACTCCATATAAATAATGCCTCCAAGTCTTTAATGCAAAAACAACAGCACCCAATTCCAAATCATGAGTTGTATAATTTTGCTCGTGAATCTTCAATTTTCTAGACGCATAAGCAATCACCTTCGTTCGTTGCATTAATACACAACCGAGACCTTGCTTTGATGCGTCACAATAAATCACAAAATCATCATTCCCTTCAGGCACTGACAATATAGGTGCCGTAGTTAGCTTTTTCTTCAATAACTAAAACGCCTTCTCTTATTCATCCTTCCATTCAAATTTCTTCTCTTTATGCGTTAATGCAGTCAAGGGTTTTGCTATTTTGGAGAAATTTTGGATGAATCTTCTGTAGTAACCAACCAATCCTAAAAATTGACGTATATACTTCGGAGTTTTTGGGGTTTCCCACTTTTCAACGATTTTGATCTTTGCCGGGTCCACCTGGATACCTTCTTTGTTCACTATATGACCGAGGAATTGAACTTCTTCCTACCAAAATGCACACTTTGAAAACTTAGCGTACAGTTTTTCTTTCCTCAATACTTCTAGCACTTTTCTCAAATGTTCTTCGTGCTCTTGATCATTCTTTGAGTAAGTATGTCATCGATGAAAACAATGACAAACTTGTCAAGATATGGCCCACACACTCGGTTCATAAGGTCCATGAACACAGCTAGTGCGTTAGTTAATCCTAACGGCATAACCATAAACTTGTAATGACCATAACGCGTCCTAAAAGTAGTTTTTGGAATATCATCCTCCTTTAATCGCATTTGATGATATCCATAACGTAAATCGATTTTCGAATAAACCGACGAGCCTTGTAGTTGATCAAATAAGTCATCAATTCTCGGCAGTGGATAACGGTTTTTGATGGTAAGTTTATTCAACTCTCTGTAGTCAATACATAATCTAAATGTACCATCCTTCTTCTTGACAAACAAAACAGGAGCTCCCCATGGTGATGTGCTTGGTCGAATGAAACCACGTTCTAATAGTTCTTGCAGTTGGCTTTGCAGTTCTTTCATCTCGCTGGGTGCGAGTCTGTAAGGAGCACGAGCTATTGGTGCAGCTCCTGGTACAAGATCTATTTGAAATTCAATGGATCGATGTGGGGGTAATCCCGGTAATTCTTTCGGAAATACATCGGGAAATTATTTTGCGACGGGAACATTATTGATGCTCTTTTCTTCAGTTTGTACTTTCTCGACGTGTGCTAGAACAGCATAGCAACCTTTTCTTATTAGTTTTTGTGCCTTCAAATTACTAATAATATGTAGCTTTGTGTTGCCCTTTTCTCCGTACACCATTAAGGGTTCTCCTTCTTCTCGTACAATGCGAATTGCATTTTTGTAACATACGATCTCTGTTTTCATCTCCTTCAGCCAGTCCATGCCAACTATTACATCAAAACTCCCTAACTCTACTGGTATCAAATCAATCTTAAATATTTCGCTACCCAGTTTAATTTCTCGATTTCGGTATATATAATCTGCTGAAATTAATTTACCATTTGCTAATTCGAGTAAAAATTTACCATCCAACGGCGTCAATGGACAACTTAATTTAGCACAAAACTCTCTACTCATATAGCTTCTATCCGCACCCGAATCAAATAAAACGTAAGCAGATTTATTGTCAATAAGAAATGTACCCGTAACAAGCTCTGGGTCTTCCTGTGCCTCTGCCGCATTAATATTGAAAACTCTTCCGCGGCCTTGTCCATTCGTGTTCTCCTGGTTCGGGCAATTTCTAATAATGTGGCCCGGTTTTCCACATTTATAACAAACTACATTGGCATAACTTGTTCCGACACTACTTTCTCTGCCATTACTCGTTCCGACACCATTTGTTCCTTTCGTTCTGTTAACCCCTAGTCCGTAGACCTCACACTTCGCCGCGCTATGACCATTTCTTTTACACTTATTGCAAAATTTGGTGCAGAACCCCGAGTGATACTTTTCACTCCTTTGGCATAGCTGCTTCTGATTGTTGTTGTTGTTGCGGTTGTTATTGTTGTTGGGATGATTATTGTAGTTGTTGTTGTTGTTGTTGTTGTTGTTGTTGTTGTTGTTTTGCCGTTTGTTGTAGTTACGATTGATGTTGCGATTGTTGGGATAGTTGTTGTTGTTTTGGTGACTCTTATCACCGTTTTCCTCCCACTTTCTTTTGACTAGCTTCACGTTGGCCTCTTCGGCCGCCTGTTCTTTAATTCTTCCCTCAATCTGGTTCACTAGTTTATGAGCCATTCTACATGCCTTTTGTATGGAGGTAGGCTCGTGTGAACTTATATCTTCTTGGATTCTCTCCGGTAACCCTTTCACAAACGCGTCGATCTTCTCTTCCTCATCTTCGAATGCTCTCGGACACAATAGGCACAATTCTGTGAATCATCTTTCGTACGAATTAATATCGAATCCCTGTGTTCATAACCCTCTAAGTTCTGACTTGAGCTTATTGACCTCGGTTCTAGGACGGTATTTCTCGTTCATCAAGTGCTTGAATGCTTACCACGGTAGCGCGTAAGTAGCATCTTGTCCCACTTGCTCTAGATAGGTATTCCACCATGTTAACGCAATACCTGTGAAGGTATGCGTAGCGTACTTCACTTTGTCTCCTTCGGCACACTTACTTATGGCAAAGACCGATTCAACTTTCTCGGTCCACCGTTTCAATCCGATTGGTCCTTCGGTCCCATCAAATTCTGAAGGTTTACAGGCAGTGAATTTCTTGTAGGAGCATCCTACACGATTTTTTGCACCGTTAGCTGTATTGCTAGATTCAGAGTTATTGTTGGTATGTAGTGCGGCCTGTACTGCGGCTATGTTTGAAGCAAGAAAGGCACGAAATTCCTCTTCGCTCATAATTAAGGTGTGTCGAGTAGTCGGTGCCATTTCCTTCAAAATAGTCAAATGAAACAAGTTAATCATACAGAATATTAAGAGTAGTCAATAGTATCTCGTAGCATAATAAGAACTCATTTATAAAAGCTTTTTCTTCATATTAGCATTTTATAAGTTTAAATTCGGGTACTACCTACCCGTTAAGTTCATACTTAGTAGCTAATATACAATTCAACTACTACAATTCCATATGAAAAACTTGATTATAATAATATATCACATACAAATATTCTTCAAACTTACAACTTCTCTATATTACATATAACATGAAATATAGTACACTATGATACATGACAGTTTTGAAGATAAATCTAGTTAATACGCAAGTTGTTCAGCAAAGAAAATAAAGACACGTAATTCATAAGTCCAGAAACAAGTCATGCATTCTGGTTTTACTAAGACGATTTCCCATCCTTGGTCTTGTGGAAAATAACCGTTATGACCATTGGCTAGGCAGCATGTTGTAATGTCGTCAAAAGGACGAGGGTTTCGTAATGTCCAACAGCACCGTAATAATCTAAAAACCTTGTTTCTTACCCCAACTACTGAATCCGTCACTTGTGGGAGTTTTATTTAAAAGCTGCAATCCGATGTTCTTTTTCTCACTTTGGTAAGAAGCGAACATCACTAACCCGTAAGCATAACATGCTTCTTTATGTTGCATGTTAGAAGCTCTTTCTAATTCACGAAATCCTATGTTGGGATATATTGAGTCAAAATAGGTTCTTAACCTGTAGCGTAAAATTGCATTTGGGTTCCCCGCATTTAACGCTTTAAAGAAAACACGGCGTAACTTACGGTCTCCCCAATGTGATATACCCCACCTATCAAAGGAAAGCCTTTTATAAACTAAGGCATTTCTGGAAAGTCTTTCAAATGTTTGACAAGTTAAATTCGCCATAACTAAATGTGCTGATGAATTCTGACCGACTCTAGACAAGATTTCCTCAATCATATCCTCTGGTAGCTCTTCTAAAATATTCGGTTGTCTACCCTTAACGTCCATTTTGTTTTTATACTGTAAAATAGACAAGGATTAGATTCGTAAAAACAAACAATATAAGCAATTTTTACATAGAACATAAAAGTACAAGCACACTACAATACATTTATTACACAACATGCTCACACCTCTCTAATCTGAATCACTGGTTTCTTCTTCTTCGGACTTGGTTCTTTTTCCTAATCTTCTAGGGATATACGATGTTCCTCTAATACGAGTCGTCATTTTCCACATTGGTTTAGAAAAACCTGGTGGTTTAGAGGTTCCCGAGTTATTGTCACGATATTGAAAATACGGGTGTTGACGGTACATATAAAGTTCATCGGGGTCGGAATCAGATTTCTCTATTTTGATGCCTTTTCCCTTATTATTTTCTTTTGCCTCATTAATTTGGGTCAGGGTAATTTCTATAACATCATCGGAATCCTCATCAGGATCCGATTCATCGAAAAATTGATAATTTTCCCAATATTTTGCTTCCTTAGCGGAAACACCATTGACCATTATTAACTTTGGTCCATTGGTTGAGGATTTTCTTTTATTTGACCGGTTTTCTGTGGTTCCTACTATTCCCCCCTCTGGAACCTCTTCTTCTTCTGGTTCATCTTCTTCCGGTTCCTCTTCTTCCAGTTCCTCTTCTTCCGGTTCCGTTTCCTCTTCTTCCGGTTCTTCGGGAACTTGTGAATCTTGCCAATATATATTCGACTCTTCGTTATTATTAGGTGAGTCAATGGGATTTGTGCTAGAGGTAGACATCTATCACACAATATCAAACACGTTAAGAGATTAATATATCACATAATATTTACATGTTAATAATATATAGTTTCCAACAAAAATGTTAAGCAATTATTTTTAAAGAAAACAAGGTCGAAGTCCAGACTCACTAATGCATCCTAACAAACTCGATAAGACACACTAATGCAAATTTTCTGGTTCTCTAAGACCAACGCTCGAATACCAACTGAAATGTCCCGTTCATATTGATTATAAACATTCCATATTAATTGATTTCGTTGCGAGGTTTTGACCTCTATATGAGACGTTTTTCAAAGACTGCATTCATTTTTAAAACAACCATAACCTTTATTTTATCAATAAAGGTTTCAAAAGCATTACGTAGATTATCAAATAATGATAATCTAAAATATACTGTTTACACACGACCATTACATAATGGTTTACAATAGAAATATATTACATCGACATATGTTTGTTGAATGCAGTTTTTACACAATAACATACAAACATGGACTCCAAATCATTTCCTTATTTTAGTATGCAACAGCGGAAGCTCTTAGTATTCACCTGAGAATAAACATGCTTTAAACGTCAACAAAAATGTTGGTGAGTTATAGGTTTAACCTATATATATCAAATCTTAACAATAGACCACAAGATTTCATATTTCAATATACATCCCATACATAGAGATAAAAATCATTCATATGGTGAACACCTGGTAACCGACATTAACAAGATGCATATATAAGAATATCCCCATCATTCCGGGACACCCTTCGGATATGATATAAATTTCGAAGTACTAAAGCATCCGGTACTTTGGATGGGGTTTGTTAGGCCCAATAGATCTATCTTTAGGATTCGCGTCAATTAGGGTATCTGTTCCCTAATTCTTAGATTACCAGACTTAATAAAAAGGGGCGTATTCGATTTCGATAATTCAACCATAGAATGTAGTTTCACGTACTTGTGTCTATTTTGTAAATCATTTATAAAACCTGCATGTATTCTCATCCCAAAAATATTAGATTTTAAAAGTGGGACTATAACTCACTTTCACAGATTTTTACTTCGTCGGGAAGTAAGACTTGACCACTGGTCGATTCACGAACCTATAACAAATATGTACATATATATCAAAGTATGTTCAAAATATATTTACAACATTTTTAATACGTTTTATTGTTTTAAGTTTATTAAGTCAGCTGTCCTTGTTAGTAACCTACAACTAGTTGTCCATAATTAGATGTACAGAAATAAATCGATATATATTATCTTGAATCAATCCACGACCCAGTGTATACACGTCTCAGGCTAGATCACAACTCAAAGTATATATATTTTTAGAATCAACATCTACCCTGTATAGCTAACTCCAACATTACTGCATATAGAGTGTCTATGGTTGTTCCAAATAATATATATACATGGGTCGATATGATATGTCAAAACATTTGCATACGTGTCTATGGTATCCCAAGATTACATAATATATTAGAATACATGTATAATACAATATAAGTTAGCTAGGATATGATTTGTATAGATTTGTTAAACATTTTCCGTAGCTAAAAAGATCAAAAATATCCAATCTTGTTTTACCCATAACTTCTTCGTTTTAAATCCGTTTTGAGTGAATCCAATTGCTATGGTTTCATATTGAACTTAAGTTTATGAATCTATACAGAAAAAGTATAAGTTTATTGTCGGAATTACAGGTTACAAGTTGTTTTTGTAAAGGTAGTCATTTCAGTCGAAAGAATGACGTCTAGATGACCATTTTGGAAAACATACTTCCACTTTGAGTTTAACCATGATTTTTGGATATAGTTTCATGTTCATAAGAAAAATTATTTTCCTAGAAGAACAACTTTTAAATCAAAATTTCTCATAGTTTTTAATTAACTAACCCAAAACAGCCCGCGGTGTTACTACAACGGCGTATATCCGGTTTTACGGTGTTTTTCGTGTTTTCCGGTTTTAAATCATTAAGTTAGCATATCATATGTAGCGACCCGACCAAATCATGTTTGACGGCGCCGTCTACTTAGGTCCCGTTACGTGGTCATAAGTCTTTAAGACAAAGTTTGACCAAAATATGTCGCCTTCATTTCAAAATAAAGATTGTTCCCAAAGTTTACAAGAATTGTTCAACCAATAGTTAAGTTACAACGTTATAATACGGATGAAATCTAGGCGACACGGTTTAAAGTAAAGTCAAAAGACGCTCCATGAAATGCACATATACTCGACATCCAATGCAAGTATCAAAATAATGAGCGGAAGCATGTATCATGTATCGTTCAAGGACCTGAGAAAAACATAGAAATCTGTCAACGAAAACGTTGGTGAAATCATAGGTTTAAGTAAGTAAGTACAAGTGAACCACAAGATTTGCATCAATGAAATAATAGTAATACATTCCAAAAGTTTGTTTCACGAGCACCCAATTATCAATGCTTAACATTTCCTTCCATTGAACCCCATCACTTAGTGCTAGAAAATACACTGTTTCTCGAAAATATATTTCATTCGTAAACGGTAGCGAACCGTTTGAATGAGGGTTTGTCAAACCCATATGGATCCATACAACATAAGTTCTCGCTTACACCCGGCAAGTGTAACTAATGATAATCGAATTGAGGATTTTGTTCTAAACTCGTATGTAGAATGTTTGTTTTCCTGTACTTGTGTTCACTTAGTAAAGAAATGTTTATGTTTTCTCATCCCAAATGTAAGTTCAAAAAAAAGAGTAAAAGTGGGACTATGATCTCACCTTGAGTGCACGAGTAGTAAAGTACTTCAACAAGTAAACGTGTGCAAAGAACAATGCTAGTCTTGACCTAAACAATAGGTTTGTATCAATAACGGTAAACACGATAGGTCAAAGATGTTCAATTAGTCCTATGGCTCGTTAAGACTCGATCCTAATAGCATGTGAATCAAATTGTCATGTTTCATGCAAGGTACAAGTATAAAAACATGTTAGAACGATTGCACAATTATTTGGTTAAGTTTGATTAAAAGTCAACTTGGTCGGGTCAAAGTCAACAGAAAAGTCAACGGGGTCGGGTTGGATATCCGACAATTTTTCTAAGTTATATAATCATATATGAGCATGTTGGCCAAGTTTCATGTTAATCGGAGGTCCGTAGCATAGCAAACATTTTCATGTCAAATGACCAAAGCAAACAGCCAGTTTTAGCCAAATGGGACGGCGTCCTGAGAAGCTAGACGGCGTCCCGGTTTTAAGGTTGGGACGGCGTCCCGAGAAGCTAGACGGCGTCCCGGTTGGTTTCCAGGCCCTGTTGTTTGCTGCAACTCTAAGTGCACGAACCAACAATCAAACCAACCCAAATTACAAACCGCAAACAATTAGAACATGTATTTTATATCACCGGAAAGGTAATTTGACGAGGAAAACACCTAAACACATTTCATCAAGCAATTCAACACTTACACACCCCAAAACTGCATTTAAACGTCCATAATCAAGGTTCAAGTTCCAAATATGCATTTCATGATTCGGGCAACCAATTTATATGTATGATATGCCGTTTCGAAGGTAGTCATACACACATTGCAACAAAATTCTTATCTACAATATTTCATAGCATTTGGTGCATCAAAGTTCATCTAAAGCTTATCAAACCCTAATCCAAGTTCACAAAATCACTAATCATGTTCTTGGAGTTTCCTTAATCAACCTATACATCAAAACGAAGCTAATGATACTAGGAACACAATTAGAACATGAACTTTTAACATCTAACAACATATGATCATCCAAAATTCAAGAACAACACACCAAAATTCAAGTTCATGCTAGTTACACTAAAACAACGAGATCGAGCATACAAATTACATACACGACATCACAATGAGCCATAGACACTAACTAACACCATTTCAAGTCAAAAACACGAATTTAGAGAAATCTAGAGTTTTAGAAATGTTACCCAAACGAGATGAAGGTGGTACCAAAATGAAGAGGATGAAGAGAGGATCACAAATATGTAGTTTATTTTGTTGTAAGCCTCCTAGATCGAATTTAGATGATGATTGAATGAATTTGGTTTTGGGTGTGTGTTCTTGCTAGAGAGAAAGAGAGAGAGATGGAGGTGGAAATGAATGGGTGAAAGGGGTTTGACCCTTTGACCTAGTCAAGGGTTTGATCCCTTGTCAAGTTTAGTCCCTCAACTTTCGTTCGGGTGCGGGAATTACCTAAACGAGATAATTTAAAACGCGTATCAACGGGAGATGTTATAAACATATAACGGACTTTATATTAGTATAACGGAAAAGTAAATGGAAAAAGGCGGGATGTTACATTACCTACTCCTTAAAAGAAATTTCGTCCCGAAATTTAAGTAGGCGTAGTAGTCGTTGTTTCTTCCTCGAGATCTTGCGTTTCCGAATTCACGAATAGATGAGGATACTTCCTTTGCATTTGATCTTGTCTTTCCCAAGTAAACTCGGGTCCTCTTTTGGCATTCCAACGAACCTTGACAATCGGGATTCGGCTTTGTTTCAATGTCTTGACGGAGGTGTCCACAATTTCAACCGGTTCCTCCACAAAATGAAGTTTGTCATCAATAGCAAGTTCTTCGAGAGGGATGACGATATCGGGTTCGGCAAGACACTTTTTCAAGTTAGATACATGGAAGGTAGGATGAACGGAATTCAATTGAGGCGGAAGATCTAAACGATAAGCAACGGTTCCAATACGCTCCAAGATTTCGAAAGGACCAATATACCGCGGATTTAGCTTCCCGCGTTTCCCAAAACGGATTACACCCTTCCAAGGTGCGACTTTTAACATTACTCGGTCACCGACTTGAAATTCAAGATCGTTGCGTCATTTGTCGGTATAGCTCTTTTGACGACTTCGGGCCGTCCTAAGCCTATCTCGGATTTGAACGATTTTCTCGGTGGTTTCGTGAATGAGTTCGGGTCCGGTGATTTGCACGTCGCCTACCTCGGCCCAACAAAGAGGTGAACGACATTTGCGGCCATATAGCGCTTCAAAAGGTGCGGCTTTAATACTCGCGTGATAACTATTGTTGTAAGAGAACTCGGCGAGAGGTAAGTGCTTGTCCCAAGCTTTTCCGAAATCAACCACGCAAGCTCGTAACATGTCCTCTAAGGTTTGAATTGTACGTTCGCTTTGTCCATCGGTTTGAGGATGATATGCGGTGCTCATGTCTAAACGCGTTCCCAACGCTTCTTGCAATGTACGCCAAAATCTAGAAACGAAACGGCCATCTCGGTCGGAGATAATCGATAAAGGTACACCGTGTCGGGCTACGATCTCCTTAATGTAAAGTTGTGCAAGTTTCTCCATTTTGTCCGTTTCTTTCATGGCAAGGAAGTGTGCGGATTTGGTGAGACGGTCAACAATAACCCAAATGGTATCATAACCGCCCGTCGTTTTTGGTAGTTTGGTGATAAAATCCATCGTTATTCTTTCCCACTTCCATTGCGGGATCTCGGGTTGTTGAAGTAGTCCGGACGGTCTTTGGTGTTCGGCTTTGACTTTGGAACATGTCAAACACTTGGAAACATAAGTAGCTACGTCCCTTTTGATGTTCGGCCACCAATATAGTTGTTTAAGGTCGTGGTACATTTTATTGGCACTGGGGTGAATCGAGTATCGTGACTTATGGGCTTCATCTAAAATAAGGCTTCGTAGATCCCCATAACTAGGCACCCAAATTCTTCCGGCGAAATATCGGAGTCCGGTTTCTTTAACTTCGAATCGAGAGGTGAGGACGTTCAAGTGTTCGAGAGAGATGTTTTCATCCTTGAGAGCCTCATCTTGGGCTACCCGAATTTGGCTATTAAGGTTGGTGTGAATGGTGATGTTTAAAGCTCGGACACGGAGAGGCACCGCTCTTTCTTTTCGACTTAAGGCATCGGCTACTACATTTGCCTTCCCGGGATGGTAACGAAGCTCGCAATCATAATCGTTTAAGGTTTCAATCCACCTTCGTTGTCTCATGTTTAGTTGCTTTTGATCGAAAATGTGTTGAAGGCTTTTGTGATCGGTGAAGATAGTACTCCTGGTTCCATAAAGATAGTGTCTCCACATTTTAAGTGCAAAGACAACGGCTCCGAGTTCGAGATCATGTGTCGTATAGTTTCGTTCATGAATTTTGAGTTGTCGAGAAGCATAAGCAATGACTTTCGTTCGTTGCATCAATACACACCCAAAACCATGTTTTGAGGCATCGCAATATACAACAAAGTCATCATTGCCTTCGGGAAGTGACAAGATAGGAGCGGTGGTTAGCTTCGTTTTCAAGATTTGGAATGCGGATTCATGTTCGGTCGCCCAAATGAATTTCTTTCCCTTGTGAGTCAATGCGGTCAGAGGACGTGCAACCAAAGAGAAATTTTCGATGAATCTACGATAGTACCCGGCGAGACCCAAAAATTGACGAATGTGAGTAGGAGTAGTAGGAGTCTCCCATTTACTAATGGCTTCGATCTTCGTGGGATCGACTTTAATGCCTTGATCACTTACAACATGACCAAGAAATTGAACTTCCTTCAACCAAAATTCACACTTGGAGAATTTGGCATAAAGTCGTTCTTGTCTCAAGAGTTCAAGCACAAGTCAGAGATGTTGTTCGTGCTCTTCTTCATTTTTAGAATAGATCAATATATCATCGATGAACACAATAATGAATTTATCGAGATACGGTTTGCACACGTGGTTCATAAGATCCATGAACACCGCCGGTGCGTTAGTGAGACCAAATGGCATGACAAGGAATTCATAACTACCATAACGAGTTCGGAAAGCGGTTTTGGAGACATCTTCCCCCTTAACCCTCAATTGATGATAACCCGAGCGGAGATCGATTTTCGAATATACACAAGACCCTTGTAGTTGATCAAAGAGGTCATCGATGCGAGGAAGAGGATATCGGTTCTTAACCGTCAATTTATTTAGTTCACGATAATCAATGCACATTCGTAGGGATCTGTCTTTCTTTTTAACAAACAAAATCGGAGCGCCCCAAGGTGAATGGCTAGGTTGGATAAAACCACGGTCAAGTAGTTCTTGGATTTGACTTTGCAATTCTTGCATTTCGGATGGAGCGAGTCTATATGGTGCACGTGCTACGGGTGCGGCTCCCGGAATAAGATCGATTTGGAATTCAACCGGTCGATGAGGTGGAAGACCCGGCAATTCGTCGGGAAATACATCGAAAAAGTCACTAACAATTGGCACATCATCGATATGCTTCTCATCGGACTCGACTTTCTTAACGTGGGCAAGGATCGCAAAACAACCCTTACGGAGTAGTTTTCTAACTTTAAGGCACGAAACGAGATTGAGTCTGGTGCAACTCTTATCGCCATAAACAATCAAAGGTTCACCATTCTCGATAGGAATTCGGATTGCGTTAAGATCACAAAGGATGTGAGATTTCGTTTTGACTAACCAATTCATACCGATTATTACATCAAAGCTTCCTAGTTCCATGGGTATCAAGTCAATTTCAAATTCCTTACCCAAAATGTTTAACGCACACCCCCGGTAATATGTGTCGGCACTTAATAGTTCCCCGTTAGCCACTTTAATGGTATAAGGGGTATCTAATGGAAGAGGTGGAGTGCTAAAAGAATGAGTCAAAGTCTTGGATACAAAGCATTTATCAGCACCCGAATCGAATAAGCAAGAGACATAAGAATTGTTGAGAAGAAACGTACCCGTGACTAGTTCAGTGTCATCCCGGGCTTCCTCGGTGTTGATGTTGAAAGCTCGGCCGCGCGTATTGGGGTTATCTTTCTTCTTTGGGCATGCATTTCTATAATGACCCGTTTGGCCACATTCGTAACAAGTGCCCGTCTTTGGTGCATTGGGCCACTTTCGAGCGACGGGAGTGGCACTTTTACAATCGTTGGCCTTATGACCAACTCCTTGGCACCGGTGGCAAATTAACTTACTACATTCGCCAAAGTGATGTTTGTTGCATTTGTTGCAAAGAGGTAGGTTCCCGGCATAACCCTTCTTGCCGTCGAAAATGAAAGATTTCTTGGCAAAGTTGTTGTTGCTTGATTGGGAGGGTTCCCACTTTCTTTTGTTGCCGCCCGATTTATCCTCGGCCTTAGGTGCCGGAACTACGATTTCGTCAACCGTTTCAATTAGTTGGCGAGCCATGCTCATTGCGGCTTGATGAGTAGTGGGTTTGGATGACATCACCCCTTGTTTGATGCTTTTTGGAAGACCGAGCATGTAGAGCTCAATCCTTTGGGATTCGGGGTTAACAAGATTAGGACACATCAAGGATAGTTCGGCGAAGCGCTGATTATAAGCTTTAAGATCGTTTCCGACCGCTTTCAAAGCTCTTAGTTCTTCCTCAAGCTTTCGGGTTTCTTCGCGCGGAAAATATTCAACAATCATCTTTTCCTTTAGATCGGCCCAAGAGAGGGCATGAGCCTCATCGGTACCCACCGATTGAACATAGGTGTTCCACCATGTTAGAGCAATTCCGGAGAAAGTGTGAGTGGAGTATTTGACCTTGTCTTGGTCCCGACAACCGCTTATGCTAAAGACGGCTTCCGTTTGCTCAAACCATCGGGTGAGCACGACCGGTCCCCCGGTTCCATCAAAAGTGTGAGGTTTGCACCCCATGAAAGCTTTATAGGAGCATCCCTCGTTTGAGTTTCCGGCTCCATTGTTGTTGTTGTTGTTGTTGTGGTTGTTATTATTATTGTTGTTGGATGAGTGACCGGCCATGGCCGCATCTACGGCGGTGGCTATCATCCGTTCGAGAGCTTGTTCGGGAGTTTCATTGCGGCGTACACGACGAGGAGCCATTGTTCCTTCAAGACACAAGAATATCATTGATTAGTATTCTCAATAATACTAACCGTGATATAGAATAAAGATAAAGAGAAGTTTTTCCTCGACTCGCCTTAAATTCTTTATGTCATAATGTCGGAACGTTCATATGAGTCACCGTAATATAATCCCGGAAATTATATTACCCTGATTCATATGTGCATTCGACATCATTTCATATAGTCAAGGTGGCGTGTCAATCAAATTAAACAACGTGAGATTAAGATGAACTAAGAGTAGATATGAGTAGAAGCGTTCGAGTATAAATGCACAAGTAGTCAAGTAATTCCTACTTCAAGTCTATATGCCGGTTGTAGTCTAGACTCACCAATGTACCCTATGACTCGGGGTCGACACCAATGAACTCTAAATCCCTACAACCAATGCTCTGATACCATCTGTAGCGACCCGACCAAATCATGTTTGACGGCGCCGTCTACTTAGGTCCCGTTACGTGGTCATAAGTCTTTAAGACAAAGTTTGACCAAAATATGTCGCCTTCATTTCAAAATAAAGATTGTTCCCAAAGTTTACAAGAATTGTTCAACCAATAGTTAAGTTACAACGTTATAATACGGATGAAATCTAGGCGACACGGTTTAAAGTAAAGTCAAAAGACGCTCCATGAAATGCACATATACTCGACATCCAATGCAAGTATCAAAATAATGAGCGGAAGCATGTATCATGTATCGTTCAAGGACCTGAGAAAAACATAGAAATCTGTCAACGAAAACGTTGGTGAAATCATAGGTTTAAGTAAGTAAGTACAAGTGAACCACAAGATTTGCATCAATGAAATAATAGTAATACATTCCAAAAGTTTGTTTCACGAGCACCCAATTATCAATGCTTAACATTTCCTTCTATTGAACCCCATCACTTAGTGCTAGAACATACACTGTTTCTCGAAAATATATTTCATTCGTAAACGGTAGCGAACCGTTTGAATGAGGGTTTGTCAAACCCATATGGATCCATACAACATAAGTTCTCGCTTACACCCGGCAAGTGTAACTAATGATAATCGAATTGAGGATTTTGTTCTAAACTCGTATGTAGAATGTTTGTTTTCCTGTACTTGTGTTCACTTAGTAAAGAAATGTTTATGTTTTCTCATCCCAAATGTAAGTTCAAAAAAAAGAGTAAAAGTGGGACTATGATCTCACCTTGAGTGCACGAGTAGTAAAGTACTTCAACAAGTAAACGTGTGCAAAGAACAATGCTAGTCTTGACCTAAACAATAGGTTTGTATCAATAACGGTAAACACGATAGGTCAAAGATGTTCAATTAGTCCTATGGCTCGTTAAGACTCGATCCTAATAGCATGTGAATCAAATTGTCATGTTTCATGCAAGGTACAAGTATAAAAACATGTTAGAACGATTGCACAATTATTTGGTTAAGTTTGATTAAAAGTCAACTTGGTCGGGTCAAAGTCAACAGAAAAGTCAACGGGGTCAGGTTGGATATCCGACAATTTTTCTAAGTTATATAATCATATATGAGCATGTTGGCCAAGTTTCATGTTAATCGGAGGTCCGTAGCATAGCAAACATTTTCATGTCAAATGACCAAAGCAAACAGCCAGTTTTAGCCAAATGGGACGGCGTCCTGAGAAGCTAGACGGCGTCCCGGTTTTAAGGTTGGGACGGCGTCCCGAGAAGCTAGACGGCGTCCCGGTTGGTTTCCAGGCCCTGTTGTTTGCTGCAACTCTAAGTGCACGAACCAACAATCAAACCAACCCAAATTACAAACCGCAAACAATTAGAACATGTATTTTATATCACCGGAAAGGTAATTTGACGAGGAAAACACCTAAACACATTTCATCAAGCAATTCAACACTTACACACCCCAAAACTGCATTTAAACGACCATAATCAAGGTTCAAGTTCCAAATATGCATTTCATGATTCGGGCAACCAATTTATATGTATGATATGCCGTTTCGAAGGTAATCATACAAACATTGCAACAAAATTCTTATCTACAATATTTCATAGCATTTGGTGCATCAAAGTTCATCTAAAGCTTATCAAACCCTAATCCAAGTTCACAAAATCACTAATCATGTTCTTGGAGTTTCCTTAATCAACCTATACATCAAAACGAAGCTAATGATACTAGGAACACAATTAGAACATGAACTTTTAACATCTAACAACATATGATCATCCAAAATTCAAGAACAACACACCAAAATTCAAGTTCATGCTAGTTACACTAAAACAACGAGATCGAGCATACAAATTACATACACGACATCACAATGAGCCATAGACACTAACTAACACCATTTCAAGTCAAAAACACGAATTTAGAGAAATCTAGAGTTTTAGAAATGTTACCCAAACGAGATGAAGTTGGTACCAAAATGAAGAGGATGAAGAGAGGATCACAAATATGTAGTTTATTTTGTTGTAAGCCTCCTAGATCGAATTTAGATGATGATTGAATGAATTTGGTTTTGGGTGTGTGTTCTTGCTAGAGAGAAAGAGAGAGAGATGGAGGTGGAAATGAATGGGTGAAAGGGGTTTGACCCTTTGACCTAGTCAAGGGTTTGATCCCTTGTCAAGTTTAGTCCCTCAACTTTCGTTCGGGTGCGGGAATTACCTAAACGAGATAATTTAAAACGCGTATCAACGGGAGATGTTATAAACATATAACGGACTTTATATTAGTATAACGGAAAAGTAAATGGAAAAAGGCGGGATGTTACATCATATAGATATAGAACATGTGTTTAGTTGATTTTAAAAGTCAAGTTAGAAGGATTAACTTTTATTTGCGAACAAGTTTAAAATTAACTAAACTATGTTCTAGTGATTTCAAGTTTAAACCATCGAATAAGATAGCTTTATATGTATGAATCGAATGATGTTATGAACATCATTACTACCTCAAGTTTTCTGGATAAAACTACTGGAAATGAGAAAAATGGATCTAGCTTCAAAGAATCCTTGGATGGCTTGAAATGGCTTGAAACAGAATCATGACACGAAAACAAGGTCAAGTAAGATTTCCACTCGAAATAAGATTGTTATAGTTATAGAAATTGAAATCAAAGTTTGAATATGAGTATTACCTTGTATTAGAAATATATCTTACTGTAAGTAAGAAATATTTCTTGAAGTTGGATGATCACTTTACAAGATTGGAAGTAAGCTAACAAACTTGGAAGTATTCTTGATTTTATGAAACTAGAACTTATAGAATTTATGAAGAACACTTAGAACTTGAAGATAGAACTTAAGAGAGATCAATTAGATGAAGAAAAATGAAGAATGAAAGTGTTTGTAGGTGTTTTTGGTCGTTGGTATATGGATTAGATATAAAGGATGTGTAATTTTGTTTACATGTAAATAAGTCATGAATGATTACTCATATTTTTGTAATTTTATGAGATATTTCATGCTAGTTGCCAAATTATGGTTCCCACATGTGTTAGGTGACTCACATGGGCTGCTAAGAGCTGATCATTGGAGTGTATATACCAATAGTACATACATCTAAAAGCTGTGTACTGTACGAGTACGAATACAGGTGCATACGAGTAGAATTGTTGATGAAACTGAACGAGGATGTAATTGTAAGCATTTTTGTTAAGTAGAAGTATTTTGATAAGTGTCTTGAAGTCTTTCAAAAGTGTATGAATACATATTAAAACACTACATGTATATACATTTTAACTGAGTCGTTAAGTCATCGTTAGTCGTTACATGTAAATGTTGATTTGAAACCATTAAGTTAACGATCTTGTTAAATGTTGTTAACCCAATGTTTATTATATCTAATGAGATGTTAAATTATTATATTATCATGATATTATGATATATTAATATATCTTAATATGATATATATATACACATTTAAATGTCGTTACAATGATAATCGTTACATATATGTCTCGTTTCGAAATCATTAAGTTAGTAGTCTTGTTTTTACATATGTAGTTCATTGTTAACACAGTTAATGATATATTTAAATATCATTTTATCATGTTAAATAAAGTGTATCAATATCTTAATATGATACATATGTATTTAGTAGACGTTATCATAACGATAATCGTTATATATATCATTTCGAGTTTCTTAACTTAGTAATCTCATTTCTTATGTATATCACACATTGTTAATATACTTAGTGAGATACTTACTCATCATAATCTCATGTCAACCATATATATGTCTATATATACCACAACATGTAGTTTTTACAAATTTATAACGTTCGTGAATCGCCGGTCAACTTGGGTGATCAATTGTCTATATGAAACTTATTTCATTTAATCAAGTCTTAACAAGTTTGATTGCTTAACACGTTGGAAACATTTAGTCATGTAAATATCAATCTCAATTAATATATATAAACATGGAAAATTTCGGGTCACTACATAAAAGGTATAACCCGTGAGAGATTTAAATATTATTTTAAATTAACAATATATGTGCATCTCCGCGTTTCGCTATGGAATTGTCGACTTTTAAAATTTTAACGCAAAATCAACGTGTATGAAAAGTACCCCAAATATTTAGCGTTTTTTTAAAAAGTGTCCGTTTTGCGTATAACTAGTGACATTGTGTTCCTAAAATTATTTCGAGTTTAACGATGGTGTCGGAAAAATTTAACTCGTTGCGAGGGAGAAGATATGACCCGTTGAATATTTTGGTGGAGTTTATTTAAGATTTTTTATGAAAATAGTTATTTGACACTTTACCCCCTGTTTGGGGGGTCGATTTGAATTTTTCAAAAAAAATGTGGGGGTCTTTATTGGTAAAATAAAATTTAGTTAAAAATTTTTTATAAAAAAAAGTGAAAAGTTGAAAATGCCTCTGATACTATTCAAATAAAAGGATTCAGAACGTCAAAAAAAAAAAAAAATAGACACGCGGATTGCAAATTGGTGTATAAACCTCTTCTATTTACTCCTCAGACGTTAATAAACCCTCGATCGATCAATTTCAGTAAAACTCACTAATTCCCAAATCGCTTCGATCGCCTGTTCAATCTTTATTCATGGATACCCCTTCGTCGTGATCAAGGTTCCTTTTTTTACACTTTTTTTCATTTTTTTACTATTAATTATTATTTTTTCGCTTTACAATTTCATGGCTGATCAAATTCGTCCATCCTCTCTGTATTCTTATCGTATGTTTTACATTCTTTTTTATTTTAATTTAGCTTCACTTAATTGATGATCGTTTCATTGAATTATAATAGTTGTAAAATTAGTCATGCTGATCCATTTATTATTTGGTGCTGTTTTGAACCTAGGGTTAGGGTTCTAATTTGTTGTATTATTACCTGTTGAATGTTTAGGTGATTTCCATTATAATTTTTTTTATATTTGCTTTTCGCAAAAGTTTTGGATCAAAACGTACCCTACGTTTAAAATATTATGTATCTATATATTTTTCTTATGTGCCTGTGTGCCTTACTTATGCATATTTTTGTGTGTGTGTGTGTGTGGCTTGATTATCTTTATAAGAGAGTGGCATCACAAATGACCCAATGAACAAACACGACCCAGATGGCTTCAAAAGTATGAAAAAATTTGTTTGTGATATGTTTACTTTCTTTATTATGTATATGTGAATTGAATATATAGTAGTATTAATTATTAATATTATTATATTATATAATATTGTTATTACTATTACCAGCGACGGAGCTTGAACGTCAACAATGAGGGGGCCATAATAATTTAATCAAAATCGTATGCAGTATGCTAGCGAGGTTGGTGGGGCCAATACTTAAATTTACCATGTCTAATCTCTAAAACTATAGAATTTGCTATTAAGGACATATTTTTTTGGGGGGACCATGGCACCCCCCTGCCCTACATAAGCTCCGTCGCTGACTATTACTGTTATTGTTATAGTATAGAGTAGGTTAAACTTGTTAGTTGTTTTTAGATGTAGAATCATATAACGTTGTTTGCACAAATTGAATGCATCCTGGTTTTTTTCCCGGGTGAAATTGTGCTAAAATCTTGATACTTTGGGATATGTTTGCAGGTTAAGTGTGGTAAAAAGCTCCAATGTTTTAGTGTGCTTGTTGTTGATGGCAATAAACTCGCTCTTGACTATGCTATGTTAAGGGAGGAGATTCGCAGTTTCTTCGGCTTTGGTTCTGATGTTGTGTTTAAACTAACTTATGTTGATGAATATGGTGGTAATGTTCTTATTCTTAGGGATGATGATCTTTGTGATATCGTGGAACAACATTTGAACCCGTTGATGATTACCGTGAAACGTCTTTGATTATAACCCGCAAATTAGCCGTTAAAAATCACTCTTTAGTATATTGCAAACCTGTCCTTGTAGCTGTTATGGTAAAAACAGACTGTCTAAGTGTGATTTATTAAGCCATTGTCTAGTTGTTTTGTCTGCTATTTATGATAAACCGATTTTTCTCTACTACGTTGACAGTACTCATCGCACTGTCATTTTTGATGATGATCTTGATTTTGGTGACATGATATTTCAAGTTGAGGGTTTTCTGTAATGAATCCCCAATGAATGCTATTTCCATCAACTTGTGTAGTTTTTAAAGTGTTTCAGTCCAACTGTTTTTAACTTAATGCATACTTTACTTGTACATTATAATGTAAAGATAGAATAGAATAGAATTAGAATGGGACGGAGTGATTAAAACTATTCTACTTCACCATTATAGCTTTACTTATGCATCTGAACGTAAAGGTACAATGAGAATGAGTTGTTAAAACCTGTTCTACTTTACTATTAGATGAAGACCTATATGATAAAATCAAATAAGTGTTGAGTGAGTAGCAAGTTGTGACCAATTGATGGCCACAATTATAATACGATCTTGGGGAATGTGAATATGTGATGCAGGATTCCAAGCATGTTAGGCTCTCCCGAGTTGGGCTTGCAATTATACTGTCAAATGGGCTTCATGACTATAATATTGGGCTCCATGATTATTATCAAGATCTCGTATATGGGCTTGGTTATGTGCGAATGGGAGTGGGCTAAATAATATAACCAGCCAGTCAACGAGACGAGATAACAGGGATGGGTTTAATTTAAGTTTATATAATTATTAATTGTTATCTTAATGTTATCCATAAAAAAGGAACAAGGAAAATGTGTAGATTGCATTATTTGGTATTCAGAGCTTTGGGAATGACCAAACATTATTACCGTGATCGAAACTATAACAGAAACGGTGATATTGATCCAAGAAATGAAGAAATCGAGCGTTTAACCAGAAGAATTGTTGAGCTGGAGATGAACCATTACCGCGGAACGGATGAGAGTGAGTCCGATCATACCAATGAACAATGGGATCGGACGAACCCGTTCGCACCTCAGGGTCATCGTCGGAGAACTAGAGAAGACCCGCTGCGTAATCTAGGGATGAAAGTTGAGATACCTGAGTTTAGCGGATCTATGCATCCGGAAGATTTCCTAGATTGGATTAGCACGGTGGAGCATATTTTTGATCTCAAATGTGACGCCCGTACTAAATCAACATGTACGGACCATCAACAACAGGATCATTACAAGGTCAAATACTATATGCGGTTTCAAAACAAGTTTGCATTCGTGAATAAAGGCGACGTCTTAACCAACATCAAATGTCGTACAACAAAAGTATGCTTCAATGAACAGAAGCAATTAGTAATAGTACGTGACCAATGGTCGTTACAAATCATTGTTTCAAAAGGTAACATAGTTTGAATACAAATAAAACGTTTCATGCGGTGACAACTCTAACAAGCGTAGCGGGTGTCTACAAAGCATGACTAGTACAACAGCGAAAGCAAGCAACCTTAAGCACCTGAAAAAAACATGTTTAAAAATGTCAACACAAAGGTTGGTGAGCTATAGTTTAAGTATAACAGTAATGTAAGGTAGGCCACGAGATTTCAGTGCTACAAATAGCGTATCAAAACCGTATGAAAAGTATATGTTTAACCGTGGGCACTTGGTAACTAACTTAACGTTTATAACCCCCTGAAAGTACACTTGGCGAGTGCGTATGTTTACGAAGTATTAAACACCCGTTAAATGCTAGCGCTACTAGCCCGAGTGGGGATGTCAAACCCTATGGATCCATATCTAAGATTCGCGTTCACCGGTTCAAAAACCAATGACTAAACGTTACCGAGCTAAAGGGAATGTTTATGCCGTTGTATAACCCACACATATATAAAGTTTAAGTAATCGTGCCTAATATGTAAAATGTAAAATGCGCATGTATTCTCAGTTCCCAAAATAGTTAAAGTAAAAAGGGATGCTATAACTCACAGTGGTAAAGTAGTAGTAAAGTTGAGTCGGGAAGTAAGCAAGTATGTAGGTCCGGAAAGTCCTCAACCTAAGTCAAATACTACTAAGTCAGTAAATCATCCCAATAGGTTTAAATGTATGTAAATTAGGTCTTAAGGGTCATCATCATTCATCATCAAACAAAGCGTATAAAGTAAGTTTCATTCTAGAAAAGAGTTTAAATCAAAGGCTGACTTCTATCAGTCACCACGGCCTCTATACCTACTGAAATAAGGTGAGACCAGTGTCCATGGATCCATATAAAAGTTCTTTAGTTGCTGTAAAAATTCCAGAACCAAACTCGTCTTCATTTGACCGTGGCGACGGTTTAAGTGCGAGTAGGTCAGAATTTTTCAGCACAACGTTAAAAGGACATAGTGACGTTCGGAGGGCCATAGATCGTAAACCGTAACTCAGATTAAGACGAGTCTTAAATGAAAAATTATATACTCGAACAGAGCTAACTGAAAATCAGCTTTACAGTAGCCCAGGTGGTAGGGTCAGACCCAGAAAACAGTATGTTATAGTGTTCCGGTGGGTTCTTGGTGTTTGATGCTCATCCCGGTTCTCATCCTTGATGCATATAGCTTCAAGTGTACAACTCGTTGATGTGTTTGCATCATCTTAAACAAGGTTTGACCATCATAACACTAGTGTAAGTCTAAGATAAGTTGCACAACTCAATTTAGTGTTGTATGTAGTTTGATGAACCAAAGTTACATCAAGATCTTAGATCCGACACATACATAAACTCTAAAAGTAATATTAACCAAGTTTTGACTATCATGACACTAGTGTAAGTCTAAGATATGTAGAACAACTCACTTAAGAGTTGTATGAAGTTTGATGAGCCAAAGTTGTAACACCCGATAATTGGGCCTAGATGAAAGGGCAATTTTGCCCTTACGTGCGTTTATATTGATATTTTATTAGTTGAATATTTATAGTCAATTGACTATTTGGTTAGGACCAGTTTGTGACAAGGGTCACAGAACAGGTTCGTTTGTTTAATTTGGACTCCGTTAGGGTAATCAAATTAAGTACGAAAGATATCAGATAACTGATAAATACCCGTGTGTTATGGGGTATGGGTTTTTAACCCATTTATAAGCCTGTTTCCAGACTTTTCTTCCATTTTCCAAAATTAAATCAAGAACACTGTACTTAACTTCATCTCCTACCTCTAACCCTAATCTAATTCAAGTATGTAATTGAACCAAGAAGCTTTAGAGATTGAATTCTTGCATCCTTGTAATCAATAATCCAGGTTAGCTTGCTTGAATTGTTGCTTGAATTCTTGATTAAATGGATTTTTGTGTTCTTGAATAAAAGTGTGCTTTCTTAGCTTGAATCTTGATGAATTGTATTTTTTAGTGTTGATTGTTGTTAGGTATATGTTCTATAGTTGTTATATGATGTTTTTGAAGTGGTTTCATGATCAGATTGAGCAAAAATCATGATTTTGGGTCAAAAAACGCGAAAACAGCGTGCTGAAACTGATTTTCAGCACCCACACTTTTGACAGATCAACTGTACTTGTGACCACACTTTTTATGGTCAACCACGTGGTTGAGGAGTCACTCGTACATGTGATGTCTCAGTCACACGTGTGAGCACTAGTCAGCTTTGTGAAAAACTTGTTTTGGTCATAACTTTCAAACCGTAACTCCGTTTTTGATGAATCAAGTATCGTTGGAATCGTAATAAAAAATCCTTTCCAATGGTAAACTTTTAATAATCTGGATCTGTAACAACCCATCCTAATCCTCCTGGACGAAGTCATCAACATTTGGTTCTATTGCGATGATCGACTCCAAGTAATATCCTTAAAATGAGCAAATGCACAGCGGAAGACTTAATTTGTACCTGAGAATAAATATGCTTAAAAGTGTCAACCAAAAGGTTGGTGAGTTCATAGGTTTATCGTAACAGTCATTTCAATATATTAATAGACCACAAGATTTCATAATCATAAATATAATACACTCGCAAGTGTATGTAAAGCATTCTAAGTGGTTGAGCACTTGGTAACCATACTTAACGTTTAATCAACGTCGCATATTCCCTTTATTATGAAATCTCACTACACCGTACCAAGTGTAGTCACCGAAATGAAGTACTGTGCAACCGTTGAATACTGGTCGTCCAGTCCGGTTGGGGTTGTCAGGCCCGATAGATCTATCAACAGGATTCGCGTTTACAATACTCATGTAAATAGTAGTTACCAAGCTACAGGGAAGTATGCCAGTGGTACAACTCAACGTAGAATATATTTTTAAGTACTTGTGTCTATTTCGTAAACATTTATAAAAGCAGCGCATGTATTCTCAGCCCAAAAATATATATTGCAAAAGCAATTAAAAAGGGAGCAAATGAAACTCACCATACTGTATTTTGTAGTAAAAATACATATGACGTCATTTAACAAGTGTAGGGTTGACCTCGGATTCACGAACCTATATCATTTTTATATATATATATATATATATATATATATATATATATATATATATATATATATATATATATATATATATATATATATATATATATATATATATATATATATATATATATATATATATATATTAACACATATAGTGGTAATCGAACAAATTTATATATTATTAGTGATTTAATTAGGTGTTTCATTAATAAACTAATTAGTTATATTCATTAATATTTATTATAAAAATATTAATAAAATTATGTTACATGTAGTAAATATAGTTTTATATATCTAATAGTTATTTGATAAAATAATTGTTGATACTAGTATTAATAGTAATAATAATAATATAAAAATTGTGATATTAATGTAAGAATAATAATATTGATAGTAAAAATAATGATTTTAATGAAAATGATAATTTTTCTAATAATGATAATAATAATAAAAATGATATTTTTAAAGAGAACGGTAGTTTTTAATACAAATGATACTAATAATAATAATAATAATTTTAACTACCTCAAGACAAGCTTCAAAAGTAAAATGTCACTAGTAGGGATCGAACCCGCGACCACTCGCTCACCCACACACACCTAAACCACTTTGCCATAACTGTTTTTCTGTTATCTTTCAACACCCATAGTTATTTATCCTATTAAACCGTCATAAGATCAAGTTCATGAAAGAAATTGGAGTTGGGTTACGGCCCAACAGGCTAACCAAGCAAGCCTCGGCCCAAACTGAATGTAACAGCCCTTTTTGAAACTTAGTCTAGCAAGAAAGTCTCGGCCCAGCATATATTGATGATGTATTTAGAAATCGAATAGGAAGCAGAAGTCATCATCATCCAATCATTAATCGTGACACCATCATACTAATTAACATCATAATCATAATGATCGTAACCTTCAACATATCATTATCATCATCATTGATACATCATCATACATACGTGAAATATTATATTTGTCAACATAATATTCATTTTTGTCCCACACGTAACTAACTCGACCCATTTTTTATTATTCCTTCATAGCCCACCATAAAGAATAAGGCCTAGTGATTAATTTGCTGCTTGTAGTATAAAACAGATTTAGATTGGCACGTGAAGACTTTGGTCCACCATGTTCTTTAACTAGCAAGTGGAAGATTATTTTGTTTAGTAATTTGTTGGCTAAATAATAATACACACACAAAAGCAGTTGAATGTTAAAGTCATTCGGAGGTTGGAAAAAAAAACCAATATATATAGCGACAGTGTTGGATGAGGGTTTCGACTAGAAGAAAACCGGGATATGGTGGCTTTAATTGTGAAAAGGTGGCGGATGAAGTGCTTTATGGCAACAGTAGCAGTTGTTGTGATGTTCGAATGGTGGTTGGACATGGTGATCTCCGATGGTTGATATGATGAAGATGGTGATGACTTAGTGGCGACTTTGACGGTGGTAGTTTACGGTTGAGAGAGGGAGATAAAGTGAGTGAGGTGGTGATACGGGTGGCGGTTGAAAGGTGGAGGATACCGGCATGATGTGGTAGCAGACAATAACCGTAGTGTAGCTGTAGTTAGGGTTCGTGTTTGATCAACGAAAAACAAACAAAAGTAGCAACAATTAATGAAATAGCAGAAACAGAAGTGGATGGTTCATTCAAAGTGGTGATGGAATGGAGGTTTAACAAGATTAAAGATGGTAATTTGCAGTGGTCTTACATGGTGGTTTCATGGTAATGGTTGAGTGATGTTTGCTAAATGAAAATAGGAATAGAGACAGACATATAGTTGTAGCAAGCAAGTGGTTCTAGTGTGACATTCAAGTATGACTTTTAATATGTAGAAAGTATGTGTATATATATAATATATAAAACATGATATATCAAGTTGATTATATAATTAATAAAATAATAACGTGTAATCAAATGAAAACAGTAAATTAACTTCATATTTCAACAAGTCACGGATGTAGTTACTGTGTGCTATCGACACTTTAGATATTTTTAATTCATGGAGTGCTATATCGTGTCCATTGCTAAACAGTTAACATATAAAAGTGTTCCTAAAAATCCCAAACTTTTATATTAAATATAGTTAATTATTTCACTCATTAACTTGTTGAAACCTGATCAAAATGGTTCGATAATTGTTTATTTTCTGTTTCAATTTATATGTACGGAGTACTAATATTTAAACTTAAAAATGTAAAAATATTTTTAGCAAATCTAAAATCTTTGTAATCAATTTATAGTCTAACTTTTATCTTAATCATTGTATTATATCTATATTAAAACTAACGAAACGTCAATCGAGTGTCACTGACGTTTACTAATTAAGCTAGAAATCATTCATTTTCCATTTACTCTCTTTCTATATATAATAAGTTTTAAATAACAAGTTTTATCACATAAATATCTTATTATATATTTTTAAACAAATAGATTTAATATTATTTTATATGTTTACAAGTAATATTTATTTACATATTATATGCATATATAAATATATATACATATATCTATTTACATTTAGTTGTCCGTGAATCGTCGAGAACAGTCGAAGGTCAATTGAATATATGAAACAGTTCACAATTTTTGAGACTCAACCTAACAGACTTTTCTTATTGTGTTAAAAATATGAAATCGTATCGAGAGTTTGATTTAAAATTAGTCAAAATTTTCCGGGTCGTCACAGTACCTACCTGTTAAAGAAATTTCGTCCCGAAATTTGAGTGAGGTCATCATGTTTAACAATAAAAATGTTTTCATGACGAATATGAGTTGATAGAGTTTTATTACCATTGAGTAATATAGATAAAACAATTTGATTACGCGGTGAGTATAAGTGAAGCTATCACCAAAGAGTGAAATGAGTAGGTATAGATTCGTCTTATCTTTTGACGTAGATAGGATAAATTTCCTTCAAGAGATTTGGAGAAAATCTTCATAATAAGATTTGATTCTTCGGTAATCAAGGGGATTAGGATCCGCTTTAAATGCGATCATCTGTTTTGATTGCTCTGTCGGATATTTTACTATAAATCCACCTCCGTCGTTTCCTTACAACTCACACCTTCTATTCTTTCTCCTTACTTCATACTTTATAGTATTTGTTAATATGCTTCATCCCATTTTGATCATTGATATACTCCTAACCTTCATATCTGTCATTCTTCTCTTTCATCTACCGCCGGAGGAATCTATTTACTTCTACTATTACCTTGGGGTTATAGTGTTTCTCATTCTCCCTTGTCTTTATGTTGCGATAAACATTGACATACACGGTTTGTAATTTATGCGTTGTTATCGGGCTTTATATTCTCCCTTATATTTCGAAGCTCTATGCTTTTGTTTTCTCTTCTCGACTTCAAGTCAAGCGAATATTGGTCCAGAATTCGTAGATATAGAATTTCGAATGATTATAATGTTCTAAGCAAGAAGGAACGTGATAGCACGATTTAATTTTCAAATTTATCAAAATTACTGAAGATAGAACTATCAAGAATATATTCCTCTTGATATGTTCGGAGGTTATGTAGAATGAAAGAGTTATGTAACATGACACATGATGAGGATAAGGTCTGTGAATCATCATCACATTACATTAGAAATTTAGCATGACTTACTGTAATATAATCACGTTGGCCTGACGTCATTATATTATACTAACTCATGCTTCAATTCCCAACACTTCTCCACTATTCATTTATAGTTTATACTTAGATTTTATAGAAGTTTCCAATATAATGGAATACAGAAAACACGAAGAGGTAGATAATTTCGGACGAGAGTCTTTATGAAAATATCTTCAAAAATATCGAAGATATTTATGATGATATTTTGGAATTTCTAAGTTCGAAAGTTGATGAAGAAAAATTTTTCGCAAGATTTTAACATGACTTCGGAGCAAGATATTATCTAAAGATTTCATTAGATCCAGAATCATTTGGGTTCTTTGAATATAGGGTATGTTACTTGTATTTCTCCTTGGTTTCCTTTATGGTTAGCTCAATCTGTTTTTCAGTACCAAATATTTTCTATCGAGCGTTCCCAACACTCCATTCTTTTATCATCACCTTTGGTTATTAAGACCATTTACTACATGCTGCTTCGTCAGCATTCTCAAAGTTAATGGATCTGGATCATTGGTTATCAAATCGAGGTGTTTTCAGGAGAATTGTGTTTTTAGATGATTAAACGCTGATGGTAATATGGTGGAATATAAAAGGTTCTCCAATTGCAATAAAAGAGCATGCGTATATATCAAAGTGATAATAAGGTTGTTTCGAACGAAAAGTCGAAGTTGACTTGCTGGAGCTGTGACAAAATTTGCTACTTTGAAAGGAATTACCAAGTTATTTTGGGTAATAATAACACTAAAGGAATTAGCACAGCTACGTGTTAAACGTTTACCCAGGTCCCAAGAGTTTTTCAGGTGTATAACTATATGCATCAATCTTTCCTTCCGTAGATGAGATGCAGTTGATTCATCCTCTCGATTGAGGTGTTTTAAAGAATTATGAAATGTTTGAACGCAGATTGGAATCGTCAAGATACAAATGAGGTTTAAGATGAAATCAAGTGGCAAACTTGAAGAATTGTTTAGTTTCATATGTTATAATCAATATTTTAATTCATTTTAATTGTGCAATGTTATTAGTCCACAGTCGATAGTCCACAGCTAACAGTCCAGTAATTCATATATAGTTTATTATATTTTATTCGAATTAATTAATACGTGTCGTGACCCATATACGTCTCAGACTCGATCACAACTCAAAGTATATATATTATTATAGAATCAACATCAACCCTGTATAGAGAACTCGATCATTACTGCATATAGAGTGTCTATGGTGATTCCAAATAATATATATAGATGCGTCGATATGATATGTCAAAACCTTGTATACGTGTCCCGATATTTAAAGTGCGTAAAATAAATACAGAAATTAAATGACGATAAATAAAATGCGTAAAGTAAATAACAGAAATTAAATGACGATAAATAAAATTGCGAGAATGTAAATTGCGATAAATAAAGTGTAATCAGTTAGTTGGGAACAATTAGCTAGGAACAGTTAGCGTGGATTCTTAACAAAATTTCTCATAGTTAATTTGTTTGTTTCTAACAAATTTTATTTTGTCAAATGTTTCCTTCATTAAGCCACTTGATTTTTGATAAATCAAAATCCAAATATGAAACTGGATGAATATGATTATTCTGCGGTGAATGGATACGTATATCTGTAGATGTAAACAGGATAGTAAATGACTATTGAATCAGATTTGAAAGAATGTACAGTGTAACTTATTAATGTGAAATCTAAATATTCCTCGGGTATTACCTACCCGTTAAAATATTTTCACCATTAACAATTTGTATAAAAGAATTATTAATTACATTCTTTATGAAAATATATATACATATATATTTTCTTCAGATGTAATCATGGATTTAATGAGTCAATAAGATATTAAAATCATTTGATTTATCGTTAATACTAGATTACATAATCTCTAAAACTTTAGAAATTACGTAATCGCCATGTCAAGCGAAGATAATCGATGTAAAACGATATGTATAACGATGATTATACTCGAGGTACAGAATGAGATGTCGAAGATGGTGACGCGGATGTTGTTGTTGGTGGTACTAGTGCTGTTGGTGCTGAGGCTGGTGATGTTACTGGTGTTGGTGATACTGATGTTGGTGGTACTGTTAGTGCCGGTGATGCTGCTGGTGCTTGTAAGTTTTGAACCATATTCTCCAAGGTTAGCACTCGAGCTCGAAGTTCTTTAACTTCTTCTACTAACCCTGGTTGGTTATCAGTGTGAGGTAGAGATCGGATATCTTCTCTAGTTCCGTTAATGGTAGTCTCAAGACGAAAAATTCTCGCAAAAAGGGTATAAACGGTGTTGCGAACAGGTTCGCCGGTGAGCGGGTCGAGTACTCCAAGGTTAGGTGGTAGATTCGGTTCATGATATGGAGTACCTTCTTCCCTTCTCCATAGGGTGAGTATGTCGCGAACCCACCCCCATCTTCTCCAGTAATCACGGTAGTTGATTGGTTGGTGTGCTCCCGTCACACTGTCTTCGGAGTCAGAGGAACTTGGACAATTCGTAGAGGCCATCTTTCGCGATCACAGAAAAATATTTTTGGCATGAAATGTTTAGTGACAGCAACTGATAGTTGGATGGTATTCTCAATGCATAATATGCATAGATATATATAGTACCAGGATTCCTTAAATTACGGAGAAATTTACGGGAGATATCAGGCAAAGTTTATCGTAATAGATACGCTAAGATATGAATTAGCAGATACGCTAAGATATGGATTTGTCGGTACACTATCTATGCAATAATGGCAGTAGGACATGTCTAGACTTAGAATGATAAGCAGGTAATTTTCGACACGAAATGATAAGCAAAACTTTTGACATGTAGACACGGTCGAAGTCCAGACCCGCTAATGCATCTAAACAACTATCAGCTAGACACACTAATGCAAGACCTGGTTCGCTAAGACCAATGCTCTGATACCACCTGTAATGACCCGTCCTAATCCTCCTGGACGAAGTCATCAACATTTGGTTCTATTGCGATGATCGACTCCAAGTAATATTCTTAAAATGAGCAAATGCACAGCGGAAGACTTAATTTGTACCTGAGAATAAACATGCTTAAAAGTGTCAACCAAAAGGTTGGTGAGTTCATAGGTTTATCGTAACAGTCATTTCAATATATTAATAGACCACAAGATTTCATAATCATAAATATAATACACTCGCAAGTGTATGTAAAGCATTCTAAGTGGTTGAGCACTTGGTAACCATACTTAACGTTTAATCAACGTCGCATATTCCCTTTATTGTGAAATCTCACTACACCGTACCAAGTGTAGTCACCGAAACGAAGTACTGTGCAACCGTTGAATACTGGTCGTCCAGTCCGGTTGGGGTTGTCAGGCCCGATATATCTATCAACAGGATTCGCGTTTACAATACTCATGTAAATAGTAGTTACCAAGCTACAGGGAAGTATGCCAGTGGTACAACTCAACGTAGAATATATTTTTAAGTACTTGTGTCTATTTCGTAAACATTTATAAAAGCAGCGCATGTATTCTCAGCCCAAAAATATATATTGCAAAAGCAATTAAAAAGGGAGCAAATGAAACTCACCATACTGTATTTTGTAGTAAAAATACATATGACGTCATTTAACAAGTGTAGGGTTGACCTCGGATTCACGAACCTATATCATTTATATATATATATATATATATATATATATATATATATATATATATATATATATATATATATATATATATATATATATATATATATATATATATATATACACACATATAGTGGTAATCGAACAAATTTATATATTATTAGTGATTTAATTAGGTGTTTCATTAATAGACTAATTAGTTATATTCATTAATATTTATTATAAAAATATTAATAAAATTATGTTACATGTAGTAAATATAGTTTTATATATCTAATAGTTATTTGATAAAATAATTGTTGATACTAGTATTAATAGTAATAATAATAATATAAAAATTGTGATATTAATGTAAGAATAATAATATTGATAGTAAAAATAATGATTTTAATGAAAATGATAATTTTTCTAATAATGATAATAATAATAAAAATGATATTTTTAAAGAGAACGGTAGTTTTTAATACAAATGATACTAATAATAATAATAATAATTTTAACTACCTCAAGACAAGCTTCAAAAGTAAAATGTCACTAGTAGGGATCGAACCCGCGACCACTCGCTCACCCACACACACCTAAACCACTTTGCCATAACTGTTTTTCTGTTATCTTTCAACACCCATAGTTATTTATCCTATTAAACCGTCATAAGATCAAGTTCATGAAAGAAATTGGAGTTGGGTTACGGCCCAACAGGCTAACCAAGCAAGCCTCGGCCCAAACTGAATGTAACAGCCCTTTTTGACACTTAGTCTAGCAAGAAAGTCTCGGCCCAGCATATATTGATGATGTATTTAGAAATCGAATAGGAAGCAGAAGTCATCATCATCCAATCATTAATCGTGACACCATCATACTAATTAACATCATAATCATAATGATCGTAACCTTCAACATATCATTATCATCATTATCGATACATCATCATACATACGTGAAATATTATATTTGTCAACATAATATTCATTTTTGTCCCACACGTAACTAACTCGACCCATTTTTTATTATTCCTTCATAGCCCACCATAAAGAATAAGGCCTAGTGATTAATTTGCTGGTTGTAGTATAAAATAGATTTAGATTGGCACGTGAAGACTTTGGTCCACCATGTTCTTTAACTAGCAAGTGGAAGATTATTTTGTTTAGTAATTTGTTGGCTAAAGAATAATACACACACAAAAGCAGTTGAATGTTAAAGTCATTCGGAGGTTGGAAAAAAAAAACCAATATATATAGTGACAGTGTTGGATGAGGGTTTCGATTAGAAGAAAACCGGGATATGGTGGCTTTAATTGTGAAAAGGTGGCGGATGAAGTGCTTTATGGCAACAGTAGCAGTTGTTGTGATGTTCGAATGGTGGTTGGACCTGGTGATCTCCGATGGTTGATATGATGAAGATGGTGATGACTTAGTGGCGACTTTGATGGTGGTAGTTTACGGTTGAGAGAGGGAGATAAAGTGAGTGAGGTGGTGATACAGGTGGCGGTTGAAAGGTGGAGGATACCGGCGTGATGTGGTAGCAGACAATAACCGTAGTGTAGCTGTAGTTAGGGTTCGTGTTTGATCAACGAAAAACAAACAAAAGTAGCAACAATTAATGAAATAGCAGAAACAGAAGTGGATGGTTCATTCAAAGTGGTGATGGAATGGAGGTTTAACAAGATTAAAGATGGTAATTTGCAGTGGTCTTACATGGTGGTTTCATGGTAATGGTTGAGTGATGTTTGCTAAATGAAAATAGGAATAGAGACAGACATATAGTTGTAGCAAGTAAGTGGTTCTAGTGTGACATTCAAGTATGACTTTTAATATGTAGAAAGTATGTGTATATATATAATATATAAAACATGATATATCAAGTTGATTATATAATTAATAAAATAATAACGTGTAATCAAATGAAAACAGTAAATTAACTTCATATTTCAACAAGTCACGGATGTAGTTACTGTGTGTTGTCGACACTTTAGATATTTTTAATTCATGGAGTGCTATATCGTGTCCATTGCTAAACAGTTAACATATAAAAGTGTTCCTAAAAATCCCAAACTTTTATATTAAATATAGTTAATTATTTCACTCATTAACTTGTTGAAACCTGATCAAAATGGTTCGATAATTGTTTATTTTCTGTTTCAATTTATATGTACGGAGTACTAATATTTAAACTTAAAAATGTAAAAATATTTTTAGCAAATCTAAAATCTTTGTAATCAATTTATAGTCTAACTTTTATCTTAATCATTGTATTATATCTATATTAAAACTAACGAAACGTCAATCGAGTGTCACTGACGTTTACTAATTAAGCTAGAAATCATTCATTTTCCATTTACTCTCTTTCTATATATAATAAGTTTTAAATAACAAGTTTTATCACATAAATATCTTATTATATATTTTTAAACAAATAGATTTAATATTATTTTATATGTTTACAAGTAATATTTATTTACATATTATATGCATATATAAATATATATACATATATCTATTTACATTTAGTTGTCCGTGAATCGTCGAGAACAGTCGAAGGTCAATTGAATATATGAAACAGTTCACAATTTTTGAGACTCAACCTAACAGACTTTTCTTATTGTGTTAAAAATATGAAATCGTATCGAGAGTTTGATTTAAAATTAGTCGAAATTTTCCGGGTCGTCACAGTACCTACCCGTTAAAGAAATTTCGTCCCGAAATTTGAGTGAGGTCATCATGTTTAACAATAAAAATGTTTTCATGACGAATATGAGTTGATAGAGTTTTATTACCATTGAGTAATATAGATAAAACAATTTGATTACGCGGTGAGTATAAGTGAAGCTATCACCAAAGAGTGAAATGAGTAGGTATAGATTCGTCTTATCTTTTGACGTAGATAGGATTAATTTCCTTCAAGAGATTTGGAGAAAATCTTCGTAATAAGATTTGATTCTTCGGTAATCAAGGGGATTAGGATCCGCTTTAAATGCGATCATCTGTTTTGATTGCTCTGTCGGATATTTTACTATAAATCCACCTCCGTCGTTTCCTTACAACTCACACCTTCTATTCTTTCTCCTTACTTCATACTTTATAGTATTTGTTAATATGCTTCATCCCATTTTGATCATTGATATACTCCTAACCTTCATATCTGTCATTCTTCTCTTTCATCTACCGCCGGAGGAATCTATTTACTTCTACTATTACCTTGGGGTTATAGTGTTTCTCATTCTCCCTTGTCTTTATGTTGCGATAAACATTGACATACACGGTTTGTAATTTATGCGTTGTTATCGGGCTTTATATTCTCCCTTATATTTCGAAGCTCTATGCTTTTGTTTTCTCTTCTCGACTTCAAGTCAAGCGAATATTGGTCCAGAATTCGTAGATATAGAATTTCGAATGATTATAATGTTCTAAGCAAGAAGGAACGTGATAGCACGATTTGATTTTCAAATTTATCAAAATTACTGAAGATAGAACTATCAAGAATATATTCCTCTTGATATGTTCGGAGGTTATGTAGAATGAAAGAGTTATGTAACATGACACATGATGAGGATAAGGTCTGTGAATCATCATCACATTACATTAGAAATTTAGCATGACTTACTGTAATATAATCACGTTGGCCTGACGTCATTATATTATACTAACTCATGCTTCAATTCCCAACACTTCTCCACTATTCATTTATAGTTTATACTTAGATTTTATAGAAGTTTCCAATATAATGGAATACAGAAAACACGAAGAGGTAGATAATTTCGGACGAGAGTCTTTATGAAAATATCTTCAAAAATATCGAAGATATTTATGATGATATTTTGGAATTTCTAAGTTCGAAAGTTGATGAAGAAAAATTTTTCGCAAGATTTTAACATGACTTCGGAATCACGCGTCCGTCGCGTGTGGAAGACTTATACTAGTAATACAGAGTTATGAGTTTTCGGTAGACCTTAGATTGATCAACTGGGGTCGTTGGCCAGGCCAGGCCGCCGAGTCTCTCAATGGGTTGCTTCGGATTACCCAGATGGTTGCTTCTGATTGACCATTGCTTGTAGTCATCACGGTTGCTTTGGATAGACCGTTGCTGTAGATATTGTACTTGTATTGCTTTTATGTGATATGCTAATGGTAGATTACTCTGTTTCTGTATGTTCTAGTGGTTATTTGATTAACTGTCTGCCTAATTTGATGATGCGTGTTCTAGTGATTGTACCTATGTGTTTTAGCTGTTAGATTAGTCCATTCACTTAGCTTCGTGCTAACCCCTCCACCTTCCCCCTTGCAGGTTGTAGGTCTTTTGCTTTTGTGGACATAGGAGAAGATGGGCGTGTTGGGTTGTGTTCGACAAGTCTAGAACTCTGATGTGTTCTATATAAAATCGAATATTAAAGTAACACCGGTTGTTTGTTAAATATGTATTGATAAATGAATTTGTAGTAATTATGTTTATGTGTGTACATAAGGGTACGCTTTGTAAGTATGACTTTTCGCTGTTTTATAAAATAAAAAAAAGTACGGTATTACAACTTGGTATCAGAGCATAGGTTTGGCCGCATTGACATTGTTTATAAATGTCATGTTCCCAAACCTAAAGAGAATCTTGTCGAACATAACACAAAAGGGATGGGATAAGTGAATGTAGGAACTTTTATGTATTAGTTGATAGGCACTAACCGGTTATCTACTAAGAGTTTGTGTGAGATGTTGTGGTAGTGCAGATATGTCAGGTAATCAAGACGCTGCCCCCAATGCCACCGGAACCTTTAGAGCTCCTGATGAAGACGGTCATGTATCAGAGGAAGAAGTATTAGAAGAAGTGTTAGAGCTTCAGGGCAAGTTGAAAGATGCTCAAGATAAGATCAAAGAGCTTGAACAACAAGTGATGTCGCATTCTAACACCACATCAATAAATCAAAGCTTTCCTCCAAGTATTTACCCACAGTTTGGAAACATTTCTCAACCACAGTATGTGCCACCTCAGTACCAGATACCATCTCAGTTCAATCCACTACTTCCGAATCAAGTGATGTACCCGTTTCAGACACCATTCTTCCAACCACCGATGTTTGAAAAGAAGAAGTGCTCGTATAAGGACTTTCTTAATTGTCAACCTTCAGAGTATACTGGTAAAACCGACCCGACTGAGACTCTAAATTGGCTCAGGGAAGTGGAAAGAGCATTAGATGCTTGTCAGTGTGAGCCGGAGTTGAGAGTGTTATATGCTTGTCGATTGTTCAAGGGGCGAGCTATGGAGTGGTGGGACTCCATCACGGGTCATTTATCAAAGGAACAACTAAGTCAAGTGTCATGGGAGCAGTTTCATGCTAAGGTTCGTGAGCAGTATTGTTCAGAATATGATTTGGAGAAATTGAAAACCGAGTTCTTGGGGATGAGAATGATCGATGATATGACGATTGATGATGTTATTTTGGACTTTACCTCTAAGTTAAGGTTTTGCCAACAGTGGGTACCGCATGAGAAAGATAAAATTCAACATTTTATTAGAATTATCAAGCCGGAGTATCGATCAATGGTTAGATTTGCTTCTTCTTTATTGCAAGCTTTTGAGATGGCAAAAGCGATAGAGGGTGATGTTAAAGCCGTAAGGAGTGAGTGGGGAGTGGTTCTTATGGGAAGAGGACGTAAGGTCAATCCAGTTATCAGCCCAGTCCGAAATCAAGATAGTCAACAGGGTCCAGTATGAAGGAAGTTTAGAGTACGAGTGGGTCAGGTTCCGTACAGAAAGAGTGGTGTAACTTGTGCAGATCTTACCATAGTGGACAGTGTTCTCCGTGTACGAAAAGGTGTCTAAGGTGTGGTATAGTAGGACATGATGTTCAACAATGTTCTTTCGGAAGCAATGTATGTTGGAATTGTCATAAAGAAGGTCATAGGTCAGCACAGTGTCCGGCAGCGGGTAGAGGAGGTTCCGGGGCAGGGTCTGGGGTGCAGTCGGCGTCTGTTGGTGGATCTAATGCATCAGTAGGACAGAAAAGAAAAGGTCCTCCCACGGCTATAGCTAGAGCTTATCAGATGGTAGCAGATACTGATGTTGTATCAGAAGACTTAAATACTGGTATGTTCAGACTAACCTTGTTATTGTATTTGATTTTAGGATTACGTGTTTAGTATGTTATGTAGATGATGTATCCTGTTTATTAATAGGTACTTTGAGGTAGCGTTGGTTGTAGTGATAGAGATGACTTGGATTTAGGTTTCTCGGATTTTCTTAACTGAAATGGAGACATGATCTATGATAATGTATTACGTCTGGCCAACGTAAGCACATTTTGGTAGATCATGTGGAAGTTTCAGTAAGTTAAGAAGAGAAGTAGGATAGTTTACTGCTTAAACTGTTGTTAATATGTGTTGCTTGATGAGATTTTGTTGAAATGTCCCGTTCTTATTGATTAAAAACGTTCCATATTAATTGATTTCGTTGCGAGGTTTTGACCTCTATATGAGACGTTTTTCAAAGACTGCATTCATTTTTAAAACAAACCATAACCTTTATTTCATAAATAAAGGTTTAAAAATCTTTACGTAGATTATCAAATAATGATAATCTAAAATATCCTGTTTACACACGACCATTACATAATGGTTTACAATACAAATATGTTACATCGAAATCAGTTTCTTGAATGCAGTTTTTACACAATATCATACAAACATGGACTCCAAATCTTGTCCTTATTTTAGTATGCAACAGCGGAAGCTCTTAGTATTCACCTGAGAATAAACATGCTTTAAACGTCAAAAAAATGTTGGTGAGTTATAGGTTTAACCTATATATATCAAATCGTAACAATAGACCACAAGATTTCATATTTCAATACACATCCCATACATAGAGATAAAAATCATTCATATGGTGAACACCTGGTAACCGACATTAACAAGATGCATATATAAGAATATCCCCATCATTCCGGGACACCCTTCGGATATGATATAAATTTCGAAGTACTAAAGCATCCGGTACTTTGGATGGGATTTGTTAGGCCCAATAGATCTATCTTTAGGATTCGCGTCAATTAGGGTGTCTGTTCCCAAATTCTTAGATTACCAGAATTAATAAAAAGGGGCATATTCGATTTCGATAATTCAACCATAGAATGTAGTTTCACGTACTTGTGTCTATTTTGTAAATCATTTATAAAACCTGCATGTATTCTCATCTCAAAAATATTAGATTTTAAAAGTGGGACTATAACTCACTTTCACAGATTTTTACTTCATCGGGAAGTAAGACTTGGCCACTGGTTGATTCACGAACCTATAACAAATATACATATATATCAAAGTATGTTCAAAATATATTTACAACACTTTTAATATATTTTGATGTTTTAAGTTTATTAAGTCAGCTGTCCTCGTTAGTAACCTACAACTAGTTGTCCACAGTTAGATGTACAGAAATAAATCGATAAATATTATCTTGAATCAATCCACGACCCAGTGTATACGTATCTCAGTATTGATCACAACTCAAACTATATATATTTTGGAATCAACCTCAACCCTGTATAGCTAACTCCAACATTCACATATAGAGTGTCTATGGTTGTTCCGAAATATATATAGATGTGTCGACATGATAGGTCAAAACATTGTATACGTGTCTATGGTATCTCAAGATTACATAATATACAATACAAGTTGATTAAGTTATGGTTGAAATAGATTTGTTACCAATTTTCACGTAGCTAAAATGAGAAAAATTATCCAATCTTGTTTTACCCATAACTTCTTCATTTTAAATCCGTTTTGAGTGAATCAAATTGCTATGGTTTCATATTGAACTCTATTTTATGAATCTAAACAGAAAAAGTATAGGTTTATAGACGGAAAAATAAGTTACAAGTCGTTTTTATAAAGGTAGTCATTTCAGTCGAAAGAACGACGTCTAGATGACCATTTTAGAAAACATACTTCCACTTTGAGTTTAAACATAATTTTTGGATATAGTTTTATGTTCATAATAAAAATCATTTTCCCAGAATAACAAATTTTAAATCAAAGTTTATCATAGTTTTTAATTAACTAACCCAAAACAGCCCGCGGTGTTACTACGACGGCGTAAATCCGATTTTACGGTGTTTTTTCGTGTTTTCAGGTTTTAAATCATTAAGTTAGAATATTATATAGATATAGAACATGTGTTTAGTTGATTTTAAAAGTCAAGTTAGAAGGATTAACTTTTATTTGCGAACAAGTTTAGAATTAACTAAACTATGTTCTAGTGATTACAAGTTTAAACCTTCGAATAAGATAGCTTTATATGTATGAATCGAATGATGTTATGAACATCCTTACTACCCCAAGTTCCTTGGATAAACCTACTGGAAATGAGAAAAATAGATCTAGCTTCAAAGGATCCTTGGATGGCTTGAAAGTTCTTGAAGCAGAATCATGACACGAAAACAATTTCAAGTAAGATTTCCACTCGAAATAAGATTGTTATAGTTATAGAAATTGAATTAAAGTTTGAATATGATTATTACCTTGTATTAGAAATATAACCTACTGTAAGTAACAAAGGTTTCTTGATCTTGGATGATTACTTGGAATGGATTTAGAAAACTTGGAAGTAAACTTGCAATCTTGGAAGTATTCTTGATTTTATGAAACTAGAACTTTTGGAATTTATGAAGAACACTTAGAAATTGAAGATAGAACTTGAGAGAGATCAATTAGATGAAGAAAATTAAAGAATGAAAGTGTTTGTAGGTGTTTTTGGTCGTTGGTGTATAGATTAGATATAAAGGATATGTAATTTTGTTTTCATGTAAATAAGTCATGAATGATTACTCATATTTTTGTAATTTTATGAGATATTTCATGGTAGTTGCCAAATGATGGTTCCCACATGTGTTAGGTGACTCACATGGGCTGCTAAGAGCTGATCATTGGAGTGTATATACTAAGAGTACATACATCTAAAAGCTGTGTATTGTACGAGTACAAATACGGGTGCATACGAGTAGAATTGTTGATGAAACTGAATGAGGATGTAATTGTAAGCATTTTTGTTAAGTAGAAGTATTTTGATAAGTGTCTTGAAGTCTTTCAAAAGTGTATGAATACATATTAAAATACTACATGTATATACATTTTAACTGAGTCATTAAGTCATCGTTAGTCGTTACATGTAAGTGTTGTTTTGAAACCTTTAGGTTAACGATCTTGTTAAATGTTGTTAACCTAATGTTTATAATATCAAAAGAGATTTTAAATTATTATATTATCATGATATTATGATGTACGAATATCTCTTAACATGATATATATACATTAAATGTCGTTACAACGATAATCGTTACATATATGTCTCGTTTCAAAATCATTAAGTTAGTAGTCTTGTTTTTACATATGTAGTTCATTGTTAATATACTTAATGATATGTTTACTTATCATAATATCATGTTAACTATATATATAACCATATATATGTCATCATATAGTTTTTACAAGTTTTAACGTTCGTGAATCACCGGTCAACTTGGGTGGTCAATTGTCTATATGAAACCTATTTCAATTAATCAAATCTTAACAAGTTTGATTGCTTAACATGTTGGAAACACTTAATCATGTAAAATAAAAATTTCATTTAATATATATATAAACATGGAAAAGTTCGGGTCACTACAGTACCTACCCGTTAAATAAATTTCGTCCCGAAATTTTAAGCAGTTGGAGGTGTTGACGTATCTTCTGGAAATAAATGCGGCTATTTCTTCTTCATTTGATCATCACGCTCCCAGGTGAACTCGGGTCCTCTACGAGCATTCCATCGAAAATTAACAATCGGTATCTTGTTTTGTTTAAGTCTCTTAACCTCACGATCCATTATTTCGACGGGTTCTTCAATGAATTGAAGTTTTTCGTTGATTTGGATTTCGTCCAACGGAATAGTGAGATCTTCTTTAGCAAAACATTTCTTCAAATTTGAGACGTGGAAAGTGTTATGTACATCCGCGAGTTGTTGAGGTAGCTCCAGTTGGTAAGCTACTGGTCCGACACGATCTATAATCTTGAATGGTCCAATGTACCTTGGATTTAGTTTCCCCCGTTTACCAAATCGAACAACGCCTTTCCAAGGTGAAACCTTAAGCATGACCATTTCTCCATTTCAAACTCTATATCTTTTCTTTTACTGTCCGCGTAGCTCTTTTGTCGACTCTGGGCGGTTTTCAATCTTTGTTGAATTTGGATGATTTTCGCGGTAGTTTCTTGTATTATCTCCGGACCCGTAATCTGTCTATCCCCCACTTCACTCCAACAAATCGGAGACCTGCACTTTCTACCATAAAGTGCTTCAAACGGCGCCATCTCAATGCTTGAATGGTAGCTATTGTTGTAGGAAAATTCTGCTAACGGTAGATGTCGATCCCAACTGTTTCCGAAATCAATAACACAAGCTCGTAGCATGTCTTCAAGCGTTTGTATCGTCCTTTCGCTCTGCCCATCAGTTTGTGGATGATATGCAGTACTCATGTCTAGACGAGTTCCCAATGCTTGCTGTAATGTCTGCCAGAATCTTGAAATAAATCTGCCATCCCTATCAGAGATAATAGAGATTGGTATTCCATGTCTGGAGACGACTTCCTTCAAATACAGTCGTGTTAACTTCTCCATCTTGTCATCTTCTCTTATTAGCAGGAAGTGTGCTGACTTGGTGAGACGATCAACTATTACCCAAATAGTATCATAACCACTTGCAGTCCTTGGCAATTTAGTAATGAAATCCATGGTAATGTTTTCCCATTTCTATTCCGGGATTTCAGGTTGTTGTAGTAGACCTGATGGTTTCTGATGTTCAACTTTGACCTTAGAACACATCAAACATTCTCCTACATATTTAGCAATATCGGCTTTCATACCTGGCCACCAAAAATGTTTCTTAAGATCCTTGTACATCTTCCCCGTTACAGGATGTATTGAGTATCTGGTTTTATGAGCTTCTCTAAGTACCATTTCTCTCATATCTCCAAATTTTGGTACCCAAATTCTTTCAGCCCTATACCGGGTTCCGTCTTCCCGAATATTAAGATGCTTCTCCGATCCTTTGGGTATTTCATCCTTTAAATTTCCCTCTTTTAAAACTCCTTGTTGCGCCTCCTTTATTTGAGTAGTAAGGTTAGTGTGAATCATTATTTTCATAGATTTTACTCGAATGGGTTCTCTGTCCTTTCTGCTCAAGGCGTCGGCTACCACATTTGCCTTCCCCGGGTGGTAACGAATCTCAAAGTCGTAATCATTCAACAATTCAATCCACCTACGCTGCCTCATATTCAGTTGTTTCTGATTAAATATGTGTTGAAGACTTTTGTGGTCGGTATATATAATACTTTTGACCCCATATAAGTAGTGCCTCCAAGTCTTTAATGCAAAAACAACCGCGCCTAATTCCAAATCATGCGTCGTATAATTTTGCTCGTGAATCTTCAATTGTCTAGACGCATAAGCAATCACCTTCGTCCGTGCATTAATACACAACCGAGACCTTGCTTTGATGCGTCACAATAAATCACAAAATCATCATTCCCTTCAGGCAATGACAATATAGGTGCCGTAGTTAGCTTTTTCTTCAATAATTGAAACGCCTTCTCTTGTTCATCCTTCCATTCAAATTTCTTCCCTTTATGCGTTAATGCAGTCAAGGGTTTTGCTATTTTGGAGAAATCTTGGATGAATCTTCTGTAGTAACCCGCCAATCCTAAAAATTGACGTATATGCTTCGGCGTTTTTGGGGTTTCCCACTTTTCAACGGTTTCGATCTTTGCCGGGTCCACCTGGATACCTTCTTTGTTCACTATGTGACCGAGGAATTGAACTTCTTCCAACCAAAATGCACACTTTGAAAACTTAGCGTACAATTTTTCTTTCCTCAATACTTCTAGCACTTTTCTCAAATGTTCTTCGTGCTCTTGATCATTCTTTGAGTAAATAAGTATGTCATCGATGAAAACAATGACAAACTTGTCAAGATATGGCCCACACACTCGGTTTATAAGTTCCATGAACACAGCTGGTGCGTTAGTCAATCCAAACGGCATAACCATAAACTCGTAATGACCATAACGCGTCCTAAAAGCAGTTTTTGGAATATCATCCTCCTTTACTCGCATTTGATGATATCCAGAACGTAAATCGATCTTTGAATAAACAGACGAGCCTTGTAGTTGATCAAATAAGTCGTCGATTCTCGGTAGTGGGTAGCGGTTCTTGATGGTAAGTTTGTTCAACTCTCGGTAGTCGATACACAACCTGAATGTACCATCTTTCTTCTTGACAAACAAAACAGGAGCTCCCCACGGTGATGTGCTTGGTCGAATGAAACCACGCTCTAAAAGTTCTTGTAATTGGCTTTGCAGTTCTTTCATCTCGCTGGGTGCGAGTCTGTAAGGAGCACGAGCTATTGGTGCAGCTCCTGGTACAAGATCTATTTGAAATTCAACAGATTGATGTGGAGGTAGTCCCGGTAATTCTTTCAGAAATACATCGGGAAATTCTTTTGCGACGGGAACATCATTGATGCTCTTTTCTTCAGTTTGTACTTTCTTGACGTGTGCTAGAACAGCATAGCAACCTTTTCTTATTAGTTTTTGTGCCTTCAAATTACTAATAAGATGTAGCTTCGTGTTGCCCTTTTCTCCGTACACCATTAAAAGTTTTCCTTTTTCTCGTATAATGCGAATTGCATTTTTGTAACAAACGATCTCTGCTTTCACTTCTTTCAACCAGTCCATGCCAACTATTACATCAAAACTCCCTAACTCTACTGGTATCAAATCAATCTTAAATATTTCGCTACCCAGTTTAATTTCTCGATTCCGGCATATATTATCTGCTGAAATTAATTTACCGTTTGCTAATTCGAGTAAAAAATTATAATCCAACGGCATCAATGGACAACTTAATTTAGCACAAAAATCTCTACTCATATAGCTTCTATCCGCACCCGAATCAAATAAAACGTAAGCAGATTTATTGTCAATAAGAAACTTACCCGTAACAAGCTCCGGGTCTTCCTGTACCTCTGCCGCATTAATATTGAAAACTCTTCCGCGGCCTTGTCCATTCGTGTTCTCCTGGTTCGGGCAATTTCTAATAATGTGGCCCGGTTTTCCACATTTATAACAAACTACATTGGCATAACTTGCTCCGACACTACTTGCTCCGCCATTACTCATTCCGACACCATTTGTTCCTTTCGTTCTGTTAACCCCTGGTCCGTAGACCTCACACTTCGCCGCGCTATGACCATTTCTTTTACACTTGTTGTAAAATTTGGTGCATAACCCCGAGTGATACTTTTCACACCTTTGGCATAGCTGCTTCTGATTGTTGTTGTTGTTGCGGTTGTTATTGTTGTTGGGATGATTGTTGTAGTTGCTATTGTTGTTGTTGTTGTTGTTGTTGTTGTTGTTGGGCCGTTTGTTGTAGTTGCGATTGATGTTGCGATTGTTGGGATAATTGTTGCGATTATTATTGTAATTGCTGTTGTTGTTGTATTGGTGATTCTTATCACCGTTTTCCTCCCACTTTCTTTTGACTTGTTTCACATTGGCCTCTTCAGCAGTCTGTTCTTTAATTCTTTCCTCAATCTGGTTTACTAGTTTGTGAGCTATTCTACATGCCTGTTGTATGGAGGCGGGCTCGTGTGAACTTATATCTTCTTGGATTCTTTCCGGTAATCCTTTCACAAACGCGTCGATCTTCTCTTCCTCATCTTCGAATGCTCCCGGACACAATAGGCACAATTCTGTGAATCGTCTTTCGTACGTGGTAATATCAAATCCTTGGGTTCGTAACCCTCTAAGTTCTATCTTGAGCTTATTGACCTCGGTTCTGGGACGGTACTTCTCGTTCATCAAGTGCTTGAATGCTGACCATGGTAGTACGTAAGCATCATCTTGTCCCACTTGCTCTAGATAGGTATTCCACCATGTTAACGCAGAACCTGTGAAGGTATGCATAGCGTACTTCACTTTATCCTCTTCAGTACACTTACTTATGGCAAACACCGATTCGACCTTCTCGGTCTACCGTTTCAATCCGATCGGTCCTTCGGTTCCATCAAATTCTAAAGGTTTGCAGGCAGTGAATTCTTTGTAGGTGCATCCTACACGATTTCCTGTACTGCTAGATCCAAGGTTATTGTTGGTATGTAGCGCAGCCTGTACTGCGACTATGTTTGAAGCTAGAAAAGTACGAAATTCCTCTTCATTCATATTCACGGTGTGTCGAGTAGTCGGTGCCATTTCCTTCAAAATAGTCAAATGGAACAAGTTAATCAAACAGAATATTAAGAGTAGTTAATAGTATTTCGTAGCATACTATGAACTCATTTATAAAAGCTTTTTCTTCATATTAGCGTTTTATAAGTTTAAATTCGGGTAGTACCTACCCGTTAAGTTCATACTTAGTAGCTAATATACAATTCAACTACTACAATTCTATATGAAAAACTGATTATAATAATATTTCGCGTTTAAACTTTTATACAATATTTTACAAACTTACTATACCGCTTATTTTACATAAAGCATGAAATATAGCACACAATAACTTTGATACAAGATAGTTGTGAAGATAATTCTAGCTAGTACATAAGTCGTTCAGCAAAGGCAATAAAGACACGTAATTCATACGTCTAGAAACAAGTCATGCATTCTGGTTTTACTAGGACTACTTCCCATCCTTGGTCTTGTGGAACATAACCGTTATGGCCGTTGATAAGACAGCGTGTTGTAACGTCGTCAAAGGGATGAGGGTTACGTAATGACCAACAGTCTCGTAATAACCTAAAAACCTCATTTCTTACCCCAATTACCGACTCCGTCACTTGTGGGAACGTTTTGTTTAATAGTTGTAGCCCGATGTTCTTTTTCTCACTTTGGTGAGAAGCGAACATTACTAACCCGTAAGCATAGCATGCTTCTTTATGTTGCATGTTAGCCGCTTTTTCTAAATCATGAAGTCCTATATTCGGATACATTGAGTCAAAATAATTTCTTAACCCGTTGTGAAAAATAGCATTTGGGTTCCCCGCAATATATGCGTCAAAGTAAACACATCGTAACTTATGGGTTTCCCAATGTGATATCCCACATCTTTCAAACGAAAGTCTCTTATAAACCAAGACATTCTTGGAACGTTCTTCGAATGTCTTACAAACTGATTTCGCCGTAAATAGTTGTGCCGAAGAATTCTGACCGACTCTAGACAAGATTTCATCAATCATGTCTCCGGGTAGGTCTCTTAAAATATTAGGTTGTCTATCCATTTTGTGTTTTTATACTGTAAAATAGACAAGAGTTAGATTCATAAAAAAAAAATACTTATTAATACAAGCAATTTTTACATATATCATAAAGCATAAGCACACTATATTACATATTTTACACCACACGAATACAACTATCTTATTCCAACTCGCTCGTTTCTTCTTCTTCGGTTTTGGTTCGTTTTGCCAAGTTTCTAGGGATATATGATGTTCCCCTAATACGAGCTGTCATTTTCCACAACGGTTTAGAAAAACCTGGTGGTTTAGAGGTTCCCGGGTCATTGTTACAACTTAAGGGCTTCGGGGGTTGACGATACATATAAAGTTCATCGGGGTTGGAATTAGATTTCTCTATTTTTATGCCCTTTCCCTTATTATTTTCTTTTGCCTTTTTAAATTCAGTTGGGGTAATTTCTATAACATCATCGGAATTCTCGTCGGAATCCGATTCATCGGAGAATTGGTAATCCTCCCAATATTTTGCTTCCTTGGCGAAACACCATTTGAAATGTCCCGTTCTTATTGATTAAAAACGTTCCATATTAATTGATTTCGTTGCGAGGTTTTGACCTCTATATGAGACGTTTTTCAAAGACTGCATTCATTTTTAAAACAAACCATAACCTTTATTTCATAGATAAAGGTTTTAAAAAGCTTTACGTAGATTATCAAATAATGATAATGTAAAATATCCTGTTTACACACGACCATTACATAATGGTTTACAATACAAATATGTTACAACAAAATAAGTTTCTTGAATGCAGTTTTTACACAATATCATACAAGCATGGACTCCAAATCTCGTCCTTATTTAAGTATGCGACAGCGGAAGCTCTTAATAATCACCTGAGAATAAACATGCTTAAAACGTCAACAAAAATGTTGGTGAGTTATAGGTTTAACCTATATATATCAAATCATAATAATAGACCACAAGATTTCATATTTCAATACACATCCCATACATAGAGATAAAAATCATTCATATGGTGAACACCTGGTAACCGACATTAACAAGATGCATATATAAGAATATCCCCATCATTCCGGGACACCCTTCGGATATGATATAAATTTCGAAGTACTAAAGCATCCGGTACTTTGGATGGGGTTTGTTAGGCCCAATAGATCTATCTTTAGGATTCACGTCAATTAGGGTGTCTGTTCCCTAATTCTTAGATTACCAGACTTAATAAAAAGGGCATATTCGATTTCGATAATTCAACCATAGAATGTAGTTTCACGTACTTGTGTCTATTTTGTAAATCATTTATAAAACCTGCATGTATTCTCATCCCAAAAATATTAGATTTTAAAAGTGGGACTATAACTCACTTTCACAGATTTTTACTTCGTCGGGAAGTAAGACTTGGCCACTGGTTGATTCACGAACCTATAACAATATATACATATATATCAAAGTATGTTCAAAATATATTTACAACACTTTTAATATATTTTGATGTTTTAAGTTTATTAAGTCAGCTGTCCTCGTTAGTAACCTACAACTAGTTGTCCACAGTTAGATGTACAGAAATAAATCGATAAATATTATTTTGAATCAATCCACGACCCAGTGTATACGTATCTCAGTATTGATCACAACTCAAACTATATATATATTTTGGAATCAACCTCAACCCTGTATAGCTAACTCCAACATTCACATATAGAGTGTCTATGGTTGTTCCGAAATATATATAGATGTGTCGACATGATAGGTCGAAACATTGTATACGTGTCTATGGTATCTCAAGATTACAGAATATACAATACAAGTTGATTAAGTTATGGTTGGAATAGATTTGTTACCAATTTTCACGTAGCTAAAATGAGAAAAATTATCCAATCTTGTTTTACCCATAACTTCTTCATTTTAAATCCGTTTTTAGTGAATCAAATTGCTATGGTTTCATATTGAACTCTATTTTATGAATCTAAATAGAAAACGTATAGGTTTATAGTCGGAAAAATAAGTTACAAGTCATTTTTGTAAAGGTAGTAATTTCAGTCGAAAGAACGACGTCTAGATGACCATTTTAGAAAACATACTTCCACTTTGAGTTTAACCATAATTTTTGGATATAGTTTCATGTTCATAATAAAAATCATTTTCTCAGAATAACAACTTTTAAATCAAATTTTATCATAGTTTTTAATTAACTAACCCAAAACAGCCCGCGGTGTTACTACGACGGCGTAAATCCGGTTTTACGGTGTTTTTCGTGTTTCCAGGTTTTAAATCATTAAGTTAGCATATCATATAGATATAGAACATGTGTTTAGTTGATTTTAAAAGTCAAGTTAGAAGGATTAACTTTTATTTGCGAACAAGTTTAGATTTAACTAAACTATGTTCTAGTGATTACAAGTTTAAACCTTCGAATAAGATAGCTTTATATGTATGAATCGAATGATGTTATGAACATCATTACTACCTTAAGTTCCTTGGATAAACCTACTGGAAAAGAGAAAAGTGGATCTAGCTTCAATGGATCCTTGGATGGCTCGAAGTTCTTGAAGCAGAATCATGACACGAAAACAAGTTCAAGTAAGATCATCACTTGAAATAAGATTGTTATAGTTATAGAAATTGAACCAAAGTTTGAATATGATTATTACCTTGTATTATAATGATAACCTACTGTAATAAACAAAGATTTCTTGAGGTTGGATGATCACCTTACAAGATTGGAAGTGAGCTAGCAAACTTGAAAGTATTCTTGATTTTATGAAACTAGAACTTTTGGAATTTATGAAGAACACTTAGAACTTGAAGATAGAACTTGAGAGAGATCAATTAGATGAAGAAAATTGAAGAATGAAAGTGTTTGTAGGTGTTTTTGGTCGTTGGTGTATGGATTAGATATAAAGGATATGTAATTTTGTTTTCATGTAAATAAGTCATGAATGATTACTCATATTTTTGTAATTTTATGAGATATTTCATGCTAGTTGCCAAATGATGGTTCCCACATGTGTTAGGTGACTCACATGAGCTGCTAAGCGCTGATCATTGGAGTGTATATACCAATAGTACATACATCTAAAAGCTGTGTATTGTACGAGTACGAATACGGGTGCATACGAGTAGAATTGTTGATGAAACTAAACGAGGATGTAATTGTAAACATTTTTGTTAAGTAGAAGTATTTTGATAAGTGTATTGAAGTCTTTCAAAAGTGTATAAATACATATTAAAACACTACATGTATATACATTTTAACTGAGTCGTTAAGTCATCGTTAGTCGTTACATGTAAGTGTTGTTTTGAAACCTTTAGGTTAACGATCTTGTTAAATGTTGTTAACCCAATGTTTATAATATCAAATGAGATTTTAAATTATTATATTATCATGATATTATGATATATTAATATATCTTAATATGATATATATTCATTTAAATGTCGTTACAACGATAATCGTTACATATATGTCTCGTTTCGAAATCCTTAAGTTAGTAGTCTTGTTTATATGTATATAACTCATTGTTAATATACTTATGGAGATAATTACTTATCATAATCTCATGTTAACCATATGTATATCCATATATATATCGTCATGTCGTTTTTACAAGTTTTAACGTTCGTGAATCGCTGGTCAACTTGGGTGGTCAATTGTCTATATGAAACATATTTCAATTAATCAAGTCTTAACAAGTTTAATTGCTTAACATGTTGGAAACATTTAATCATGTAAATATCAATCTCAATTAATATATATAAACATGGAAAAGTTCGGGTCACTACAGTACCTACCCGTTAAATAAATTTCGTCCCGAAATTTTAAGCTGTTGAAGGTGTTGACGAATCTTCTGGAAATAGATGCGGGTATTTCTTCTTCATCTGATCTTCACGCTCCCAGGTGAACTCGGGTCCTCTACGAGCATTCCATTGAACCTTAACAATTGGTATCTTGTTTTGCTTAAGTCTTTTAACCTCACGATCCATTATTTCGACGGGTTCTTCGATGAATTGGAGTTTTTCGTTGATTTGGATTTCATCTAACGGAATAGTGAGATCTTCTTTAGCAAAACATTTCTTCAAATTCAAGACGTGGAAAGTGTTATGTACAGCCGCGAGTTGTTGAGGTAACTCAAGTCGGTAAGCTACTGGTCCGACACGATCAATAATCTTGAATGGTCCAATATACCTTGGATTTAATTTCCCTCGTTTACCAAATCGAACAACGCCTTTCCAAGGTGCAACTTTAAGCATGACCATCTCTCCAATTTCAAATTCTATATCTTTTCTTTTAATGTCAGCGTAGCTCTTTTGTCGACTTTGGGCGGTTTTCAATCGTTGTTGAATTTGGATGATCTTCTCGGTAGTTTCTTGTATAATCTCCGGACCCGTAATCTGTCTATCCCCCACTTCACTCTAACAAATCAGAGACCTGCACTTTCTACCATAAAGTGCTTCAAACGGCGCCATCTCAATGCTTGAATGGTAGCTGTTGTTGTAGGAAAATTCTGCTAACGGTAGATGTCGATCCCAACTGTTTCCGAAATCAATAACACATGCTCGTAGCATGTCTTCAAGCGTTTGTATCGCCCTTTCGCTCTGCCCATCAGTTTGTGGATGATAGGCAGTACTCATGTCTAGACGAGTTCCTAATGCTTGCTGTAATGTCTGCCAGAATCTTGAAATAAATCTGCCTTCCCTATCAGAGATAATAGAGATTGGTATTCCATGTCTGGAGACGACTTCCTTCAAATACAGTCGTGCTAACTTCTCCATCTTGTCATCTTCTCTTATTGGCAGGAAGTGTGCTGATTTGGTGAGACGATCAACTATTACCCAAATAGTATCAAAACCACTTGCAGTCCTTGGCAATTTAGTGATGAAATCCATGGTAATGTTTTCCCATTTCCATTCTGGGATTTCGGGTTGTTGAAGTAGACCTGATGGTTTTTGATGCTCAGCTTTGACCTTAGAACACGTCAAACATTCTCCTACGTATTTAGCAACATCGGCTTTCATACCCGGCCACCAAAAATGTTTCTTGAGATCCTTGTACATCTTCCCCGTTCCAGGATGTATTGAGTATCTGGTTTTATGAGCTTCTCTAAGTACCATTTCTCTCATATCTCCAAATTTTGGTACCCAAATCCTTTCAGCCCTATACCTGGTTCCGTCTTCCCGAATATTAAGATGCTGCTCCGATCCTTTGGGTATTTCATCCTTTAAATTTCCCTCTTTTAAAACTCCTTGTTGCGCCTCCTTTATTTGAGTAGTAAGGTTATTATGAATCATTATATTCATAGATTTTACTCGAATGGGTTCTCTGTCCTTCCTGCTCAAGGCATCGGCTACTACATTTGCCTTCCCTGGGTGGTAACGAATCTCAAAGTCGTAATCATTCAACAATTCAATCCACCTACGCTGCCTCATATTCAGTTGTTTCTGATTAAATATGTGTTGAAGACTTTTGTGGTCGGTATATATAATACTTTTAACTCCATATAAGTAGTGCCTCCAAGTCTTTAATGCAAAAACAACCGCGCCTAATTCCAAATCATGCGTCGTATAATTTTGCTCGTGAATCTTCAATTGTCTAGACGCATAAGCAATCACCTTCGTTCGTTGCATTAATACACAACCGAGACCTTGCTTTGATGCGTCATAATAAATCACAAAATCATCATTCCCTTCAGGCAATGACAATATAGGTGCCGTAGTTAGCTTTTTCTTCAACAACTGAAACGCTTTCTCTTGTTCATCCTTCCATTCAAATTTCTTCCCTTTATGCATTAATGCAGTCAAGGGTTTTGCTATTCTGGAAAAGTCTTGGATAAACCTTCTGTCGTAACCAGCTAGTCCTAAAAACTGGCGTATGTGTTTCGAAGTTTTTGGGGTTTCCCACTTTTCAACAGTTTCTATCTTTGCCGGATCCACCTTAATACCTTCTTTGTTCACTATGTGACCGAGGAATTGAACTTCTTCCAACCAAAGTGCACACTTTGAAAACTTAGCGTACAATTCTTCCTTCCTCAATACTTCTAACACCTTTCTCAAATGTTCATCGTGTTCTTGGTCATTCTTTGAGTAAATAAGTATGTCATCAATGAAAACAATGACAAACTTGTCAAGGTATGGTCCACACACTCGGTTCATAAGGTCCATGAACACAGCTGGTGCATTAGTTAAACCAAACGGCATGACCATAAACTCGTAATGACCGTAACGTGTTCTGAAAGCAGTCTTTGGAATATCATCTTCTTTCACCCGCATTTGATGATACCCGGAACGTAAGTCAATCTTTGAATAAACAGACGAGCCTTGTAGTTGATCAAATAAGTCGTAGATTCTCGGTAGTGGGTAGCGGTTCTTGATGGTAAGTTTTTTCAACTCTCGGTAGTCGATACACAACCTGAATGTACCATCTTTCTTCTTGACAAACAAAACAGGAGCTCCCCACGGTGATGTGCTTGGTCGAATGAAACCACGCTCTAAAAGTTCTTGTAATTGGCTTTGCAGTTCTTTCATCTCGCTGGGTGCGAGTCTGTAAGGAGCACGAGCTATTGGTGCAGCTCCTGGTACAAGATCTATTTGAAATTCAACGGAACGATGTGGGGGTAATCCCGGTAATTCTTTCGGAAATACATCGGGAAATTCTTTTGCGACGGGAACATCATTGATGCTCTTTTCTTCAGTTTGTACTTTCTCGACGTGTGCTAGAACAGCATAGTAACCTTTTCTTATTAGTTTTTATGCCTTCAAATTACTAATAAGATGTAGCTTCGTGTTGCCCTTTTCTCCGTACACCATTAAGGGTTTTCCTTTTTCTCGTATAATGCGAATTGCATTTTTGTAACAAACGATCTCTGCTTTCACTTCTTTCAACCAGTCCATACCGATTATCACATCAAAACTCCCTAACTCTACTGGTATCAAATCAATCTTAAATGTTTCGCTAACCAGTTTAATTTCTCGATTCCGACATATATTATCTGCTGAAATTAATTTACCATTTGCTAATTCGAGTAAAAATTTACTATCCAAAGGCGTCAATGGACAACTTAATTTAGCACAAAAATCTCTACTCATATAGCTTCTATCCGCACCCGAATCAAATAAAACGTAAGCAGATTTATTGTCAATAAGAAACGTACCCGTAACAAGCTCCGGGTCTTCCTGTGCCTCTGCCGCATTAATATTGAAAACTCTTCCGCGGCCTTGTCCATTCGTGTTCTCCTGGTTCGGGCAATTTCTAATAATGTGGCCCGGTTTTCCACATTTATAACAAACTACATTGGCATAACTTGCTCCGACACTACTTGCTCCGCCATTACTCGTTCTGACACCATTTGTTCCTTTCATTCTATTAACCCCTGGTCCGTAGACCTCACACTTCCCCATGCTATGACCATTTCTTTTACACTTGTTGCAAAATTTGGTGCAGAACCCCAAGTGATACTTTTCACACCTTTGGCATAGCTGCTTCTGATTGTTGTTGTTGTTGTGGTTATTATTGTTGTTGAGATGATTGTTGTAGTTGCTGTTGCTGTTGTTGTTATTGTTGTTGTTGTTGTTGGGCCGTTTGTTGTAGTTGCGATTGATGTTGCGATTGTTGGGATAATTGTTGCGATTGCTGTTGTTGTTGTATTGGTGATTCTTATCACCGTTTTCCTCCCACTTTCTTTTGACTTGCTTCACATTTGCCTCTTCAGCAGTCTGTTCTTTAATTCTTTTTTCAATCTGGTTCACTAGTTTGTGAGCCATTCTACATGCCTGTTGTATGGAGGCGGGCTCATGTGAACTTATATCTTTTTGGATTCTTTCCGGTAATCCTTTCACAAACGCGTCGATCTTCTCTTCCTCATCTTCGAATGCTCCCGGACACAATAGGCACAATTATGTGAATCGTCTTTCGTACGTGGTAATATCAAATCCTTGGGTTCGTAACCCTCTAAGTTCTGTCTTGAGCTTATTGACCTCGGTTCTGGGACGGTACTTCTCGTTCATCAAGTGCTTGAATGCTGACCACGGTAGTGCGTACGCATCGTCTTGTCCCACTTGCTCTAGATAGGTATTCCACCATGTTAACGCAGAACTTGTGAAGGTATGCGTAGCGTACTTCACTTTGTCCTCTTCAATACACTTACTTATGGCAAACACCGATTCGACCTTCTCGGTCCACCGTTTCAATCCGATTGGTCCTTTGGTTCCATCAAATTCCAAAGGTTTGCAGGCAGTGAATTCTTTGTAGGTGCATCCTACACGATTTCCTGTACTGCTAGATCCAAGGTTATTGTTGGTATGTAGCGCAGCCTGTACTGCGGCTATGTTTGAAGCTAGAAAAGTACGGAATTCCTCTTCATTCATATTCACGGTGTGTCGAGTAGTCGGTGCCATTTCCTTCAAAATAGTCAAATGGAACAAGTTAATCATACAGAATATTAAGAGTAGTTAATAGTATTTCGTAGCATAATATGAACTCATTTATAAAAGCTTTTTCTTCATATTAGCGTTTTATAAGTTTAAATTCGGGTAGTACCTACCCGTTAAGTTCATACTTCGTAGCTAATATACAATTCAACTACTACAATTCTATATGAAAAACTGATTATAATAATATTTCGCATTCAAACTTTTTTCACAATATTTTACAAACTTACAATACCGCTTATTTTACATATAGCATGAAATATAGCACACAATAAATTTGATACAAGATGGTTGTGAAGATAATTCTAGCTAGTACACAAGTCGTTCAGCAAAGGCAATAAAGACACGTAATTCATACGTCCAGAAACAAGTCATGCATTCTGGTTTTACTAGGATTACTTCCCATCCTTGGTCTTGTGGAACATAACCGTTATGGCCGTTGATAAGACAGCGTGTTGTAACGTCGTCAAAGGGACGAGGGTTACGTAATGTCCAACAGTCCCGTAACAATCTAAAAACCTCATTTCTTACCCCAATTACCGACTCCGTCACTTGTGGGAACATTTTGTTTAATAGTTGTAGCCCGATGTTCTTGTTCTCACTTTGGTGAGAAGCGAACATTACTAATCCGTAAGCATAACATGCTTCTTTATGTTGCATGTTAGCCACTTTTTCTAAATCACGAAGTCCAATATTCGGATATATTGAGTCAAAATAATTTCTTAACCCATTGCGTAAAATAGCATTTGGGTTCCCCGCAATATATGCGTCAAACTAAACACATCGTAACTTATGGATTTCCCAATGTGATATCCCCCATCTTTCGAACGAAAGCCTTTTATAAACCAAGACATTCTTGGAACGTTCTTCGAATGTCTTACAAACTGATCTCGCCTTAAATAGTTGTGCCGAAGAATTCTGACCGACTCTAGACAAGATTTCATCAATCATGTCTCCGGGTAGGTCTCTTAAAATATTGGGTTGTCTATCCATTTTGTGTTTTTATACTGTAAAATAGACAAGAGTTAGATTCATAAAAAAAATACTTATTAGTACAAGCAATTTTTACACATCATAAAGCATAAGCACACTATATTACATATATTACACCACACGAATACAACTATCTTATTCCGACTCGCTTGTTTCTTCTTCTTCGGTTTTGGTTCGTTTTGCCAAGTTTCTAGGGATATATGATGTTCCCCTAATACGAGCCGTAATTTTCCACATTGGTTTAGAAAAACCTGGTGGTTTAGAGGTTCCCGGGTCATTGTTACAACTTAAGGACTTCGGGGGTTGACGATACATATAAAGTTCATCGGGGTTGGAATTAGATTTCTCTATTTTTATGCCCTTTCCCTTATTATTTTCTTTTGCCTTTTTAAATTCAGTTGGGGTAATTTCTATAACATCATCGGAATTCTCGTCGGAATCCGATTCATCGGAGAATTGGTAATCCTCCCAATATTTTGCTTGCTTGGCGGAAACACCATTGACCATAATTAACCTTGGTCGGTTGGTTGAGGATTTTCTTTTACTTAACCGTTTTATTATTTCCCCCACCGGTTCTATTTCTTCATCAGGTTCCGATTCTTCTTCCGGTTCCGATTCTTCTTCCGGTTCCGACTCTTCTTCCGGTTCCTCTTCGGGAACTTGTGAATCAGTCCACGAATCATTCCAATTTACATTTGACTCTTCATTATTATTAGGTGAGTCAATGGGACTTGTTCTAGAGGTAGACATCTATCACATAATATCAAACGCGTTAAGAGGTTAATATATCACATAATATTCACATGTTAAAAATATATAGTTTCCAACAAAATTTGTTAAGCAATCATTTTTCAACTAAACACGGTCGAAGTCCAGACCCACTAATGCATCCTAACAAACTCGATAAGACACATTAATGCAAAATTCTGGTTCTCTAAGACCAACGCTCTGATACCAACTGAAATGTCCCGTTCTTATTGATTAAAAACGTTCCATATTAATTGATTTCGTTGCGAGGTTTTAACCTCTATATGAGACGTTTTTCAAAGACTGCATTCATTTTTAAAACAAACCATAACCTTTATTTCGTAAATAAAGGTGTAAAAAGCTTTACGTAGATTATCAAATAATGATAATCTAAAATATCCTGTTTACACACGACCATTACATAATGGTTTACAATACAAATATGTTACATCGAAATCAGTTTCTTGAATGCAGTTTTTACACAATATCATACAAACATGGACTCCAAATCTTGTCCTTATTTTAGTATGCAACAGCGGAAGCTCTTAGTATTCACCTGAGAATAAACATGCTTTAAACGTCAACAAAAATGTTGGTGAGTTATAGGTTTAACCTATATATATCAAATCGTAACAATAGACCACAAGATTTCATATTTCAATACACATCCCATACATAGAGATAAAAATCATTCATATGGTGAACACCTGGTAACCGACATTAACAAGATGCATATATAAGAATATCCCCATCATTCCGGGACACCATTCGGATATGATATAAATTTCGAAGTACTAAAGCATCCGGTACTTTGGATGGGGTTTGTTAGGCCCAATAGATATATCTTTAGGATTCGCGTCAATCAGGGTGTCTGTTCCCTAATTCTTAGATTACCAGACCTAATAAAAAGGGCCATATTCGATTTCGATAATTCAACCATAGAATGTAGTTTCACGTACTTGTGTCTATTTTGTAAATCATTTATAAAACCTGCATGTATTCTCATCCCAAAAATATTAGATTTTAAAAGTGGGACTATAACTCACTTTCACAGATTTTTACTTCGTCAGGAAGTAAGACTTGGCCACTGGTTGATTCACGAACCTATAACAATATATACATATATATCAAAGTATGTTCAAAATATATTTACAACACTTTTAATATATTTTGATGTTTTAAGTTTATTAAGTCAGCTGTCCTCGTTAGTAACCTACAACTAGTTGTCCACAGTTAGATGTACAGAAATAAATCGATAAATATTATCTTGAATCAATCCACGACCCAGTGTATACGTATCTCAGTATTGATCACAACTCAAACTATATATATTTTGGAATCAACCTCAACCCTGTATAGCTAACTCCAACATTCACATATAGAGTGTCTATGGTTGTTCCGAAATATATATAGATGTGTCGACATGATAGGTCGAAACATTGTATACGTGTCTATGGTATCTCAAGATTACATAATATACAATACAAGTTGATTAAGTTATGGTTGGAATAGATTTGTTAACAATTTTCACGTAGCTAAAATGAGAAAAATTATCCAATCTTGTTTTACCCATAACTTCTTCATTTTAAATCCGTTTTGAGTGAATCAAATTGCTATGGTTTCATATTGAACTCTATTTTATGAACCTAAACAGAAAAAGTATAGGTTTATTGTCGGAAAAATAAGTTACAAGTCGTTTTTGTAAAGGTAGTCATTTCAGTCGAAAGAACGACGTCTAGATGACCATTTTAGAAAACATATTTCCACTTTGAGTTTAACCATAATTTTTGGATATAGTTTCATGTTCATAATAAAAATCATTTTCTCAGAATAACAACTTTTAAATCAAATTTTATCATAGTTTTTAATTAACTAACCCAAAACAGCCCGCGGTGATACTGCGACGGCGTAAATCCGGTTTTACGGTGTTTTTCGTGTTTCCAGGTTTTAAATCATTAAGTTAGCATATAATATAGATATAGAACATGTGTTTAGTTGATTTTAAAAGTCAAGTTAGAAGGATTAACTTTTATTTGCGAACAAGTTTAGAATTAACTAAACTATGTTCTAGTGATTACAAGTTTAAACCTTCGAATAAGATAGCTTTATATGTATGAATCGAATGATGTTATGAACATCATTACTACCTTAAGTTCCTTGGATAAACCTACTGGAAAAGAGAAAAGTGGATCTAGCTTCAATGGATCCTTGGATGGCTCGAAGTTCTTGAAGCAGAATCATGACACGAAAACAAGTTCAAGTAAGATCATCACTTGAAATAAGATTGTTATAGTTATAGAAATTGAACCAAAGTTTGAATATGATTATTACCTTGTATTAGAATGATAACCTACTGTAAGAAACAAAGATTTCTTGAGGTTGGATGATCACCTTACAAGATTGGAAGTGAGCTAGCAAACTTGAAAGTATTCTTGATTTTATGAAACTAGAACTTTTGGAATTTATGAAGAACACTTAGAACTTGAAGATAGAACTTGAGAGAGATAAATTAGATGAAGAAAATTGAAGAATGAAAGTGTTTGTAGGTGTTTTTGGTCGTTGGTGTATGGATTAGATATAAAGGATATGTAAGTTTGTTTTCATGTAAATAAGTCATGAATGATTACTCATATTTTTGTAATTTTATGAGATATTTCATGCTAGTTGCCAAATGATGGTTCCCACATGTGTTAGGTGACTCACATGGGCTGCTAAGAGCTGATCATTGGAGTGTATATACCAATAGTACATACATCTAAAAGCTGTGTATTGTACGAGTACGAATACGGGTGCATACGAGTAGAATTGTTGATGAAACTAAACGAGGATGTAATTGTAAACATTTTTGTTAAGTAGAAGTATTTTGATAAGTGTATTGAAGTCTTTCAAAAGTGTATAAATACATATTAAAACACTACATGTATATACATTTTAACTGAGTCGTTAAGTCATCGTTAGTCGTTACATGTAAGTGTTGTTTTGAAACCTTTAGGTTAACGATCTTGTTAAATGTTGTTAACCCAATGTTTATAATATCAAATGAGATTTTAAATTATTATATTATCATGATATTATGATATATTAATATATCTTAATATGATATATATTCATTTAAATGTCGTTACAACGATAATCGTTACATATATGTCTCGTTTCGAAATCCTTAAGTTAGTAGTCTTGTTTATATGTATATAACTCATTGTTAATATACTTATGGAGATAATTACTTATCATAATCTCATGTTAACCATATGTATATCCATATATATATCGTCATGTCATTTTTACAAGTTTTAACGTTCGTGAATCGCTGGTCAACTTGGGTGGTCAATTGTCTATATGAAACATATTTCAATTAATCAAGTCTTAACAAGTTTAATTGCTTAACATGTTGGAAACATTTAATCATGTAAATATCAATCTCAATTAATATATATAAACATGGAAAAGTTCGGGTCACTACACGATGTTCTTTTTCTCACTTTGGTGAGAAGCGAACATTACTAACCCGTAAGCATAGCATGCTTCTTTATGTTGCATGTTAGCCGCTTTTTCTAAATCATGAAGTCCTATATTCAGATACATTGAGTCAAAATAATTTCTTAACCCGTTGCGTAAAATAGCATTTGGGTTCCCCGCAATATATGCGTCAAAGTAAACACATCGTAACTTATGGGTTTCCCAATGTGATATCCCCCATCTTTCAAACGAAAGTCTCTTATAAACCAAGACATTCTTGGAACGTTCTTCGAATGTCTTACAAACTGATCTCGCCTTAAATAGTTGTGCCGAAGAATTCTGACTGACTCTAGACAAGATTTCATCAATCATGTCTCCGGGTAGGTCTCTTAAAATATTGGGTTGTCTATCCATTTTGTGTTTTTATACTGTAAAATAGACAAGAGTTAGATTCATAAAGAAAATACTTATTTATACAAGCAATTTTTACATATATCATAAAGCATAAGCACACTATATTACATATATTACACCACACGAATATAACTATCTTATTCCGACTTGCTTGTTTCTTCTTCTTCTTCAGTTTTGGTTCGTTTTACCAAGTTTCTAGGGATATATGATGTTCCCCTAATACGAGCCGTCGTTTTCCACATTGGTTTAGAAAAACCTGGTGGTTTAGAGGTTCCCGGGTCATTGTTACAACTTAAGGACTTCGGGGGTTGACGATACATATAAAGTTCATCGGGGTTGGAATTAGATTTCTCTATTTTTATGCCCTTTCCCTTATTATTTTCTTTTGCCTTTTTAAATTCTGTTGGGGTAATTTCTATAACATCATCGGAATTCTCGTCGGAATCCGATTCATCGAAGAATTGGTAATCCTCCCAATATTTTTCTTCCTTGGCGAAAACACCATTGACCATAATTAACCTTGGTCGGTTGGCTGAGGATTTTCTTTTACTTAACCGTTTTATTATTTCCCCCACCGGTTCTATTTCCTCCTCCGGTTCCTCCTCTTCCGATTCTGATTCTTCTTCCGTTTCTGATTCTTCTTCCGGTTCTTCTTCGGGAACTTGTGAATCAGTCCAATATATATTCGACTCTTCGTTATTATTAGGTGAGTCAATGGGATTTGTGCTAGAGGTAGACATCTATCACACAATATCAAACATGTTAAGAGATTAATATATCACATAATATATACATATTAATAATATATAGTTTTCAATAAAAATGTTAAGCAATCATTTTTAAAGAAAACACGGTCGAAGTCCAGACTCACTAATGCATCCTAACAAACTCGATAAGACACACTAATGCAAATTTTCTGGTTCTCTAAGACCAACGCTCGGATACCAACTGAAATGTCCCGTTCTTATTGATTAAAAACGTTCCATATTAATTGATTTCGTTGCGAGGTTTTGACCTCTATATGAGACGTTTTTCAAAGACTGCATTCATTTTTAAAACAAACCATAACCTTTATTTCATAGATAAAGGTTTTAAAAAGCTTTACGTAGATTATCAAATAATGATAATCTAAAATATCCTGTTTACACACGACCATTACATAATGGTTTACAATACAAATATGTTACAACAAAATAAGTTTCTTGAATGCAGTTTTTACACAATATCATACAAGCATGGACTCCAAATCTCGTCCTTATTTAAGTATGCGACAGCGGAAGCTCTTAATAATCACCTGAGAATAAACATGCTTAATACATCAACAAAAATATTGGTGAGTTATAGGTTTAACCTATATATATCAAATCATAATAATAGACCACAAGATTTCATATTTCAATACACATCCCATACATAGAGATAAAAATCATTCATATGGTGAACACCTGGTAACCGACATTAACAAGATGCATATATAAGAATATCCCCATCATTCCGGGACACCATTCGGATATGATATAAATTTCGAAGTACTAAAGCATCCGGTACTTTGGATGGGGTTTGTTAGGCCCAATAGATATATCTTTAGGATTCGCGTCAATCAGGGTGTCTGTTCCCTAATTCTTAGATTACCAGACCTAATAAAAAGGGCCATATTCGATTTCGATAATTCAACCATAGAATGTAGTTTCACGTACTTGTGTCTATTTTGTAAATCATTTATAAAACCTGCATGTATTCTCATCCCAAAAATATTAGATTTTAAAAGTGGGACTATAACTCACTTTCACAGATTTTTACTTCGTCAGGAAGTAAGACTTGGCCACTGGTTGATTCACGAACCTATAACAATATATACATATATATCAAAGTATGTTCAAAATATATTTACAACACTTTTAATATATTTTGATGTTTTAAGTTTATTAAGTCAGCTGTCCTCGTTAGTAACCTACAACTAGTTGTCCACAGTTAGATGTACAGAAATAAATCGATAAATATTATCTTGAATCAATCCACGACCCAGTGTATACGTATCTCAGTATTGATCACAACTCAAACTATATATATTTTGGAATCAACCTCAACCCTGTATAGCTAACTCCAACATTCACATATAGAGTGTCTATGGTTGTTCCGAAATATATATAGATGTGTCGACATGATAGGTCGAAACATTGTATACGTGTCTATGGTATCTCAAGATTACAGAATATACAATACAAGTTGATTAAGTTATGGTTGGAATAGATTTGTTACCAATTTTCACGTAGCTAAAATGAGAAAAATTATCCAATCTTGTTTTACCCATAACTTCTTCATTTTAAATCCGTTTTGAGTGAATCAAATTGCTATGGTTTCATATTGAACTCTATTTTATGAATATAAATATAAAAAGTATAGGTTTATAGTCGGAAAAATAAGTTACAAGTCGTTTTTGTAAAGGTAGTCATTTCAGTCGAAAGAACGACGTCTAGATGACCATTTTAGAAAACATACTTCCACTTTGAGTTTAACCATAATTTTTGGATATAGTTTCAAGTTCATAATAAAAATAATTTTCTCAGAATAACAACTTTTAAATCAAAGTTTATCATAGTTTTTAATTAACTAACCCAAAACAGCCCGCGGTGTTACTACGACGGCGTAAATCCGGTTTTACGGTGTTTTTTGTGTTTTCAGGTTTTAAATCATTAAGTTAGCATATCATATAGATATAGAACATGTGTTTAGTTGATTTTAAAAGTCAAGTTAGAAGGATTAACTTTTTTTTGCGAACAAGTTTAGAATTAACTAAACTATGTTCTAGTGATTACAAGTTTAAACCTTCGAATAAGATAGCTTTATATGTATGAATCGAATGATGTTATGAACATCATTACTACCTTAAGTTCCTTGGATAAACCTACTGGAAAAGAGAAAAATGGATCTAGCTTCAACGGATCCTTGGATGGCTCGAAGTTCTTGAAGCAGAATCATGACACGAAAACAAGTTCAAGTAAGATCATCACTTGAAATAAGATTGTTATAGTTATAGAAATTGAACCAAAGTTTGAATATGATTATTAAATTGTATTAGAATGATAACCTACTGTAAGAAACAAAGATTTCTTGAGGTTGGATGATCACCTTACAAGATTGGAAGTGAGCTAGCAAACTTGAAAGTATTCTTGATTTTATGTAACTAGAACTTGTAGAATATATGAAGAACACTTAGAACTTGAAGATAGAACTTGAGAGAGATCAATTAGATGAAGAAAATTGAAGAATTAAAGTGTTTGTAGGTGTTTTTGGTCGTTGGTGTATGGATTAGATATAAAGGATATGTAATTTTGTTTTCATGTAAATAAGTCATGAATGATTACTCATATTTTTGTAATTTTATGAGATATTTCATGCTAGTTGCCAAATGATGGTTCTCACATGTGTTAGGTGACTCACATGGGCTGCTAAGAGATGATAATTGGAGTGTATATACCAATAGTACATACATCTAAAAGCTGTGTATTGTACGAGTACGAATACGAGTGCATACGAGTAGAATTGTTGATGAAACTGAACGAGGATGTAATTGTAAGCATTTTTGTTAAGTAGAAGTATTTTTATAAGTGTATTGAAGTCTTTCAAAAGTGTATAAATAAATATTAAAACACTACATGTATATACATTTTAACTGAGTCGTTAAGTCATCGTTAGTCGTTACATGTAAGTGTTGTTTTGAAACCTTTAGGTTAACGATCTTGTTAAATGTTGTTAACCCAATGTTTATAATATCAAATGAGATTTTAAATTATTATATTATCATGATATTATCATGTATGAATATCTCTTAATATGATATATATACATTAAATGTCTTTACAACGATAATCGTTACATATATGTCTCGTTTAAAAATCATTAAGTTAGTAGTCTTGTTTTTACATATGTAGTTCATTGTTAATATACTTAATGATATGTTTACTTATCATAGTATCATGTTAACTATATATATATCCATATATATGTCATCATATAGTTTTTACAAGTTTTAACGTTCGTGAATCACCGGTCAACTTGGGTGGTTAATTGTCTATATGAAACATATTTCAATTAATCAAGTCTTAACAAGTTTGATTTCTTAACATGTTGGAAACATTTAATCATGTAAATATCAATCTCAATTAATATATATAAACATGGAAAAGTTCGGGTCACTACACCATTGACCATAATTAACCTTGGTCGGTTGGTTGAGGATTTTCTTTTACTTAACCGTTTTATTATTTCCCCCACCGGTTCTATTTCCTCCTCCGGTTCCTCCTCTTCCGGTTCTGATTCTTCTTCCGGTTCTGATTCTTCTTCCGGTTCCTCTTCGGGAACTTGTGAATCAGTCCAATATATATTCGACTCTTCGTTATTATTAGGTGAGTCAATGGGATTTGTGCTAGAGGTAGACATCTATCACACAATATCAAACATGTTAAGAGATTAATATATCATATAATATATACATGTTAATAATATATAGTTTTCAACAAAAATGTTAAGCAATCATTTTTAAAGAAAACACGGTCGAAGTCCAGACTCACTAATGCATCCTAACAAACTCGATAAGACACACTAATGTAAATTTTCTGGTTCTCTAAGACCAACGCTAGGATACTAACTGAAATGTCCCGTTCTTATTGATTAAAAACGTTCCATATTAATTGATTTCGTTGCGAGGTTTTGACCTCTATATGAGAAGTTTTTCAAAGACTGCATTCATTTTTAAAACAAACCATAACCTTTATTTCATAAATAAAGGTTTAAAAAGCTTTACGTAGATTATCAAATAATGATAATCTAAAATATCCTGTTTACACACGACCATTACATAATGGTTTACAATACAAATATGTTACATCGAAATCAGTTTCTTGAATGCAGTTTTTACACAATATCATACAAACATGGACTCCAAATCTTGTCCTTATTTTAGTATGCAACAGCGGAAGCTCTTAGTATTCACCTGAGAATAAACATGCTTTAAACATCAAAAAAAATGTTGGTGAGTTATAGGTTTAACCTATATATATCAAATCGTAACAATAGACCACAAGATTTCATATTTCAATACACATCCCATACATAGAGATAAAAATCATTCATATGGTGAACACCTGGTAACCAACATTAACAAGATGCATATATAAGAATATCCCCATCATTCCGGGACACCCTTCGGATATGATATAAATTTCGAAGTACTAAAGCATCTGGTACTTTGGATGGGGTTTGTTAGGCCCAATAGATCTATCTTTAGGATTCGCGTCAATTAGGGTGTCTGTTCCCTAATTCTTAGATTACCAGACTTAATAAAAAGGGGCATATTCGATTTCGATAATTCAACCATAGAATGTAGTTTCACATACTTGTGTCTATTTTGTAAATCATTTATAAAACCTGCATGTATTCTCATCCCAAAAATATTAGATTTTAAAAGTGGGACTATAACTCACTTTCACAGATTTTTACTTCGTCGGAAAGTAAGACTTGGCCACTGGTTGATTCACGAACCTATAACAATATATACATATATATATCAAAGTATGTTCAAAATATATTTACAACACTTTTAATATATTTTTGATGTTTTAAGTTTATTAAGTCAGCTGTCCTCGTTAGTAACCTACAACTAATTGTCCACAGTTAGATGTACAGAAATAAATAGATAAATATTATCTTGAATCAATCCACGACCCAGTGTATACGTATCTCAGTATTGATCACAACTCAAACTATATATATTTTGGAATCAACCTCAACCCTGTATAGCTAACTCCAACATTCACATATAGAGTGTCTATGGTTGTTCCGAAATATATATAGATGTGTCGACATGATAGGTCAAAACATTGTATACGTGTCTATGGTATCTCACGATTACAGAATATACAATACAAGTTGATTAAGTTATGGTTGGAATAGATTTGTTACCAATTTTCACGTAGCTAAAATGAGAAAAATTATCCAATCTTGTTTTACCCATAACTTTTTCATTTTAAATCCGTTTTGAGTGAATAAAATTGCTATGGTTTCATATTGAACTCTATTTTATGAATCTGAACAGAAAAAGTATAGGTTTATAGTCAGAAAAATAAGTTACAAGTCATTTTTGTAAAGGTAGTCATTTCAGTCGAAAGAACGACGTCTAGATGACCATTTTAGAAAACATACTTCCACTTTGAGTTTAACCATAATTTTTGGATATAGTTTCATGTTCATAATAAAAATCATTTTCCCAGAATAACAACTTTTAAATCAAAGTTTATCATAGTTTTTAATAAACTAACCCAAAACAGCCCGCGGTGTTACTACGACGGCGTAAATCCGATTTTACGGTGTTTTTTCGTGTTTCCAGGTTTTAAATCATTAAGTTAGCATATCATATAGATATAGAACATGTGTTTAGTTGATTTTAAAAGTCAAGTTAGAAGGATTAACTTTTATTTGCGAACAAGTTTAGAATTAACTAAACTATGTTCTAGTGATTACAAGTTTAAACCTTCGAATAAGATAGCATTATATGTATGAATCGAATGATGTTATGAACATCCTAACTACCTCAAGTTCCTTGGATAAACCTACTGGAAATGAGAAAAATAGATCTAGCTTCAAAGGATCCTTTGATGGCTTGAAAGTTCTTGAAGCAGAATCATGACACGAAAACAATTTCAAGTAAGATTTCCACTCGAAATAAGATTGTTATAGTTATAGAAATTGAATTAAAGTTTGAATATGATTATTACCTTGTATTAGAAAGATAACCTACTGTAAGTAACAAAGGTTTCTTGATCTTGGATGATTACTTGGAATGGATTTAGAAAACTTGGAAGTAAACTTGCAATCTTGGAAGTATTCTTGATTTTATGAAACTAGAACTTTTGGAATTTATGAAGAACACTTAGAACTTGAAGATAGAACTTGAGAGAGATCAATTAGATGAAGAAAATTAAAGAATTAAAGTGTTTGTAGGTGTTTTTGGTCGTTGGTGTATGGATTAGATATAAAGGATATGTAATTTTGTTTTCATGTAAATAAGTCATGAATGATTACTCATATTTTTGTAATTTTATGAGATATTTCATGCTAGTTTCCAAATGATGGTTCCCACATGTGTTAGGTGACTCACATGGGCTGCTAAGAGCTGATCATTGGAGTGTATATACCAATAGTACATACATCTAAAAGCTGTGTATTGTACGAGTACAAATACAGGTGCATACGAGTAGAATTGTTGATGAAACTGAACGAGGATGTAATTGTAAGCATTTTTGTTAAGTAGAAGTATTTTGATAAGTGTCTTGAAGTCCTTCAAAAGTGTATGAATACATATTAAAATACTACATGTATATACATTTTAACTGAGTCGTTAAGTCATCGTTAGTCGTTACATGTAAGTGTTGTTTTGAAACCTTTAGGTTAACGATCTTGTTAAATGTTGTTAACCTAATGTTTATAATATCAAAAGAGATTTTAAATTATTATATTATCATGATATTATGATGTACGAATATCTCTTAACATGATATATATACATTAAATGTCGTTACAACGATAATCGTTACATATATGTCTCGTTTCAAAATCATTAAGTTAGTAGTCTTGTTTTTACATATGTAGTTCATTATTAATATACTTAATGATATGTTTACTTATCATAATATCATGTTAACTATATATATAACCATATATATGTCATCATATAGTTTTTACAAGTTTTAACGTTCGTGAATCACCGGTCAACTTGGGTGGTCAATTGTCAATATGAAACCTATTTCAATTAATCAAGTCTTAACAAGTTTGATTGCTTAACATGTTGGAAACACTTAATCATGTAAAATAAAAATTTCATTTAATATATATATATATATGTATAAACATGGAAAAGTTCGGGTCACTACATTTGTTACCGTGACTTTTGACTTTGACCAGATTCCGAGGACAGAATCTCTTTAAGTAGGTTAGATTTGTAACACCCGATAATTGGGCCTAGATGAAATGGCAATTTTTCCCTTACGTGCGCTTATATTGATATTTTATTAGTTGAATATTTATAGTCATTTGACTATTTGGTTAGGACCAGTTTGTGACAAGGGTCACAGAACAGGTTCGTTTATTTAATTTGAACTCTGTTAGGGTAGTCAAATTAAGTACGAAAGATATCAGATAACTGATAAATACCCGTGTGTTATGGGGTATGGGTTTTTAACCCATTTATAAGCCTGTTTTCAGACTTTTCTTCCATTTTCCCAAATTAAATCAAGAACACCGTACCTAACTTCATCTCCTACCTCTAACCCTAATCTAATTCAAGTGTGTAATTGAACCAAGAAGCTTTAGATATTGAATTCTTGCATCCTTGTAATCAATAATCCAGGTTAGCTTGCTTGAATTGTTGCTTGAATTCTTGATTAAATGGGTTTTTGTGTTCTTGAATAAAAGTGTGCTTTCTTAGCTTGAATCTTGATGAATTGTGTTTGTTAGTGTTGATTGTTGTTAGGTATATGTTCTATAGTTGTTATATGATGTTTTTGAAGTGGTTTCATGATCAGATTGAGCAAAAATCATGATTTTGGGTCAAAAACGCGAAAACAGCGTGCTGAAACTGATTTTCAGCACCCACACTTTTGACAGATCAACCGTACGTGTGACCACACTTTTTATGGTCAACCACGCGGTTGAGGAGTCACTCGTACGTGTGATATCTCAGTCACACGTGTGAGCACTAGTCAGCTTTGTGGAAAACTTGTTTTGGTCATAACTTTCAAACCGTAACTCCATTTTTGATTAATCAAGTATCGTTGGAATCGTAATGAAAAATCCTTTCCAATGGTAAACTTTTAAGAATCTGGATCAAACTTTATTTTAGTTAGAAAAAGGGGTTTTAGGGTGTATGCCTTGTTTTACACGCTTTAGAGTGTCGTTATGGGTTGAAATTATGATGTAGACTTATCATACAGTGATTACATATTTTTAGGTGTTGATTTAGTGTATGTATTGATGTTTGATGTTGTGTTTTTGGGTTGAAATCCATATATTTAGCTGTTGCTACTGTTCTTCATCACTCGCACGAGTGAGCCTTCACTCGTACGGTTGAGGTAGTCAACCGTGTGGTGAACCGTGCGAGTGAGTGGTGATGGGAACTTATGTTTTGATTGTGATGATACGTACGGTTGAGATGTGACTCGTACGAGTCACTGGTCACTCGTGTAGTGAACCGTACGGATCAGGTGAGTCATTGTTGGATGTTTGGTCATAGACCAAACGTGCGAGTGAGTTGTCAACCGCATGGTTGAGTGTTCTCAAACGTACGTGTGATGGTGTTACTCGTACGGTTAACTGAGCATGTATGATTGTTTTGTTTCTATCTCGTTTTTGTGTCTGTCTTGTTGATAGAATACTATCAGGATACAATTACTGACTTTATTTATATCTTTTCCAGGTGATCAGGAGAAGTGAAGACTTAGAAATATAAGACCTCTGAGTTCTTCTCACGCTGGTATTCGGTGAGTGGGTTAATCTAGCAGTTAAGGCATATAGTGACATGACCTAGGCCGTTGACCTAGTTTCTATGATTTGAATTATGTTGTTAAGAGTTGTGGACTGTGGCCTGCATTTGTTGGACCGACCTTGCTTCTGATCAGGTCGGGAGAGATCAACCTTACTTCAGATCAGGTTGGGCTCATTGATGTTGTATGATTAATATAAGTCGGAATCACGCGTCCGTCGCGTGTGGAAGACTTATACTAGTAATACAGAGTTATGAGTTTTCGGTAGACCTTAGATTGATCAACTGGGGTCGTTGGCCAGGCCAGGCCGCCGAGTCTCTCAATGGGTTGCTTCGGATTACCCAGATGGTTGCTTCTGATTGACCATTGCTTATAGTCATCACGGTTGCTTTGGATAGACCGTTGCTGTAGATATTGTACTTGTATTGCTTTTATGTGATATGCTAATGGTAGATTACTCTGTTTCTGTATGTTCTAGTGGTTATTTGATTAACTGTCTGCCTAATTTGATGATGCGTGTTCTAGTGATTGTACCTATGTGTTTTAGCTGTTAGATTAGTCCATTCACTTAGCTTCGTGCTAACCCCTCCACCTTCCCCCTTGCAGGTTGTAGGTCTTTTGCTTTTGTGGACATAGGAGAAGATGGGAGTGTTGGGTTGTGTTCGACAAGTCTAGAACTCTGATGTGTTCTATATAAAATCGGATATTAAAGTAACACCGGTTGTTTGTTAAATATGTATTGATAAATGAATTTGTAGTAATTATGTTTATGTGTGTACATAAGGGTACGCTTTGTAAGTATGACTTCCGCTGTTTTATAAAAAAAAAAAAAAAAGTACGGTGTTACAAAAGTTACATCCAAATCTTAGATCCAACACATACAAGAGTTATACAAGTAATATTAAGCTACAACTTGAAATTAAACTTAAGCAAACAAGATCTTAGGTTGTAGAACATAGTTCTTAGTTAGATCTTGAAGATCCTAGACCCAAAAGTCTAGATCTAAAGTTCTTAAGTTAGATCCAACACAAGTATATGAAGTTGTAACTAGAAAGTTAAACTTCCATGTTCTTGAACTTACAAAGTTAACTTTGGTTTCAAGAAGTATGAGATCAAGTTTTAACTAGTAATACTTGACCATGAACAATCAAACACAAATTTAAAGTAAGTAAAAAAATGAAAAAATAAACTAGATCTACAAGTATTATGTTTATATTTGCTTCATACTTGAGAAGATTCAAACTAAAGTTTTGAATCTTAAGAATTCAAGTCTACAAACATGAAAACAAAGAAGATTATAAACTTATGAACTTTTAGTCTTGAAAACACTTAAGTATAGAACCACAAACTAGTAAGTTTTAGGTTCTTTGTTCTTGGTTTTCATCAAATAAGAGATGGAAAGTAATCAAGATTTATGAAGATGCAAACTAATAAGTTTGATCTTTAATAATAACCAACAACAACAAGTAACAAGCAAGTAACAAATGATGATGAGACTTTCGGTTTTTAGAAGAGAAAAGAAAGAAGAATAAAGTTTATTTCTTACCAAGATTTGAGAGAAAAATATGAGAGAAAGTTGAGAGAAAATTGTAAGTGTGTGTGTGTGTGTGTGTGAAGGAATGAAGTGAGATACTAGTAAATAAGGAACAAAGTTTAAAAAAAAAAAAGAACTCCTCCATGCTACAACATGGCCGACGGTTTGGAGGCCTAAATGGGGAGGTCAAATGCCATCTTTCAAGTGTGGGAATGAGGTGTTAGCTAGAATGAGGTATAAGTTAAAGTGCATGGAGAAATGGTCATACATGCTTGTGTAATTTGTCTCTTCATTAAGCTAATTAATACAAGATTATGTCTAATGTAATACTAGCATAATCCATGGGCTTACAAGTCCATTAAAAGTGTAGGGTGGGCTTACTAGTCCATGAAATAAAAGTCCAAGCCCAAGTAACCAATAAATAAGTAAAAGCCCCAAGTAATTAACCACTAACCTTGGTTTAAGGGTTCGGATCCCTGTGATCGTGGTTCGGGTTTCCTGCCCGAACGTGTGTGTGTGTGCAAATGATGACTAGGCTTCGGTCCGGACTGATGCAATCTTGCCGTTCAAAAAAAAAATTAACCACTAATCTTAGTTAATTAAAAATGACTAATATTAATTAATCATGAATGTAAATAATATTCAAAAATATTATTCGAGAAAAGTACGCGTGTCACAAACACTAGTCGGGCCAAGTAAAGTTAAGTACGATAACAAGTAAATGCATAAAAATACATTTAATAAGGCGCAAATATTAATAAATATACGTTGGAAATTCCAGGGTTGTTACATTACCCACCTGTTAAAGAAAATTTCATCCCGAAATTTTAAGCTGAGGTAGATGGAGGAGTCGGGAAAAGGTGAGGATACTTCTGCATCATTTGATCCTCTCGCTCCCAGGTAAACTCGGGTCCTCGTTTGGCATTCCACCGTACTCGGACGATCGGAATCTTGTTGCGTTTCAAAGTTTTGACCTCACGGTCCATAATTTCGACAGGCTCTTCCACGAAGTGGAGTTTGTCATCAATCGTAAGTTCTTCCAGTGGTATGATAAGTTCCGGTGTAGCAAGACACTTCTTCAAATTTGATACGTGGAAGGTAGGATGAACTGAGCTCAATTGAGTTGGGAGATCCAAACGGTAAGCAACGGGTCCAACACGTTCCAAGATTTCAAAAGGACCAATGTATCGAGGGTTTAACTTTCCACGTTTTCCAAAACAAATCACACCTTTCCAAGGTGCAACCTTCAACATTACATGGTCACCGACATTAAATTCAAAGTCTTTACGTTTAAGGTCGGCATAACTCTTTTGGCGATCACGGGCCGTCTTGAGTCTCGCTTGAATTTGAGCAATCTTCTCTGTTGTTTCATGGACTACCTCGGGTTCGGTGATTTACTTTTCGCCGACATCGGCCCAACAAATAGGAGATCGGCACTTGCGGCCATACAATGCTTCAAAAGGTGCGGCATTAATGCTCGAGTGATAACTGTTATTGTACGAGAATTCGGCTAACGGCAAATGCCTTTCCCAGGCCTTTCCAAAATCAATGACACATGCACGCAACATGTCCTCCAAAGTCTGAATCGTTCATTCACTTTTCCCATCGGTCTGTGGGTGATAACCAGTACTCATGTCGAGACAGGTTCCCATGGCTTCTTGTAAAGAACGCCAAAATCTAGAAGTAAAACGGGGATCGCGATCTGAGATGATCGATAAAGGTACACCATGACGAGATACAACCTCTTTGATGTATAGTTGATCAAGTCTCTCCATCGTATCCGTTTCCTTCATCGCTAGAAAGTGTGCAGATTTAGTAAGACGGTCAACGATAACCCAAATGGTATCGTATCCGCCCACCGTCTTTGGTAGCTTGGTAATAAAGTCCATTGTTATCCTTTCCTACTTCCATTGCGGGATTTCCGGTTGTTGAAGTAACCCAGAAGGTCTTTGATGTTCGGCCTTAACTTTCGAGCAAGTCAAACACTTACCAATATACGTTGCAACGTCCTTCTTAAGATTTGGCTACCAGTACTGTTCCTTGAGATCGTGGTACATTTTGCCAGCTCCGGGGTGAATCGAATATCTCGACTTGTGGGCTTCATCAAGTATAAGGTTCCTTAGATCTCCATAACATGGTACCCAAATTCTTCCGGCATAACATCGGAGTTCAGACTCCCTAACCTCGAATTGAGAGACAAGAATGTTCAAATGTTCATGAGATATATTCTCCTCCTTGAGAGCCTCATCTTGGGCTACTCTGATCTGGCTGTTGAGGTTTGAATGGATGGTGATGTTCAGAGCCCGAACACGAAGAGGTGCCATCTTCTCCTTTTGGCTCAAAGCGTCAGCTACAACATTGGCCTTGCCAGGATGATAACAAAGTTCACAATCATAGTCGTTCAGCATCTCGATCCATCGACGTTGTCTCATGTTCAGTTGCTTCTGATCGAATATGTGTTGGAGACTTTTATGATCGGTGAAAATAGTGCTCTTAGTTCCATCAAGATAGTGTCTCCACAGTTTTAATACGAAGACAACGGCTCCCAGTTCGAGATCGTGAGTAGCTTAATTCCGCTCGTGAATCTTTAGTTGACGAGAAGCATAGGCAATAACTTTCGATCTTTGCATCAATACGCAACCAAAACCACTTTTCGAAGCATCGCAATAAACGACGAAATCGTCACTGCCTTCAGGAAGAGATAAGATAGGTGCGGCGGTCAACTTCTTCTTCAAGGTTTGAAATGCTGATTTGTGTGCGGGTTCCCAAATGAACTTCTTCCCTTTGTGAGTCAACGCGGTCAAAGGACGCGCAATTAGAGAGAAACCTTCAATAAACCTTCGGTAGTAACCGGCGATACCTAGAAATTAGCAAATATGAGTTGGAGTAGCGGGGGTTTCCCACTTGCTGATAGCTTCAATCTTGGCAGGATCAACTTTGATACCCTGGTCGCTCACAACATGACCCAGAAACTGGACTTCCTTCAACCAAAATTTCACACTTGGAGAATTTCGCATAAAGTTGCTCTTGTCTCAAGAGTTCAAGTACTAGTCGCAGATGTTGCTCATGCTCTTCTTCGCTTTTAGAGTAGATGAGGATATCATCTATGAAGACGATAACGAACTTATCCAGGTATGGCTTGCAGACACGATTCATGAGGTCCATAAATACGGCAGGTGCGTTGGTTAAACCGAATGGCATCACGAGAAACTCATAATGACCATAACGGGTTCTGAATGCAGTCTTCATCACGTCGCTCTCTTTCACCCTCAACTGGTGATAACCGGATCGCAAATCGATCTTAGAGTAAACGCTTGATCCTTGTAGCTGATCGAAAAGATCGTCAATTCGGGGAAGAGGATATTGATTCTTGATCGTCAATTTGTTGAGTTCGCGGTAGTCAATACACATGCAGAATGATCCATCCTTCTTCTTTACAAACAAAACAGGTGCGCCCCAAGGCGAGAAACTTGGTTGGATAAATCCACGGTCTAGCAGTTCTTGTAATTGGCTTTGCAACTCTTGCATTTCGGAAGGTGCGAGTCGATAAGGTGCATGAGCTACAGGTGCAGCTCCTGTTACCAAATCGATCTGAAACTCCACTGCTCTCGGTGGCGGTAATCCAGGCAATTCTTCCGAAAAGACATCGGAAAATTCGTTCACAATTCGTACGTCATCCACGCTCTTTACCTCGGTTTCTAACGTTTCACATGTGCTAGCACAGCAAGGCGTCCTTTCCTCATGATCTTTTACGCTTTCACGCAACTAATGAGGTTCAGCTTCGAGGTACATCTCACTCCGTAAATAACCAGCGGCTCACCGTCTTCTTGTGGTATACGAAGAGCTTTATCTCCACAGATAATGTCAGCCCTTATCTTGGTTAACCAGTCCATACCGACAATAACATCAAAGCTTCCCAACTTAATGGGTATCAAGTCAATCTCGAAATCCACACCAGCTATGTTGATAATGGCTCCTCGGCTAATATGGTCAACTTTCTCAAGTTTTCCATTGGCTACCTCTACAAGCATACTCTTCTTTAAAGGAACTAATGACCAATTTATCTTATCGCAAAAGTGTCTACATACATAACTTCTATTGGCACCAGTATCAAATAGGACAGAAGCTAATAGATTGTTGATAGTGAATATACCTGTCACCAAGTCGGGGTTCTCACGAGCATCCCTTGCATTTACATTGAAAGCTCTGCCACGCGGTGGTCCGCCGTCCTTTCGCTTGTTGGGACATTCATTTCTGAAGTGGCCCGTTTGTCCGCATTCATAACACTTTCTCGGTCCATTGGGGTTCGGCTTCCCAGTCATGGTGGTGATCTTGCAGTCCCTGCCAATATGCCCGGTCTTTTTGCAATTTTCACAAACAACGTTACAGTACCCGGTATGGTGCTTGTAGCACCACTTGCACTGTGGTAGGGTACCTTTGTAGTTGGGGTTTGAGTTGGTATTCGGATTGGGATTTCCACCGTTGTTGTTTCCTTTGAAACCCTCATGTCGCTTCGCCGAGTTTCGATCATAGGCTCTACCCTTGTTGTTATCTCACTTACGCTTATCACTACTACCTGCTTCGCACTTAGCCTTCTCCGGTTCATCGATGATGATTAGGTTCATTAAGGTATGCGCCATGCGCATTGCTTTTGGGACATTGGGTGGCTTAGACGAGGTGACATTTCCCTTAATGGACTTAGGAAGTCCCCACAAATACCTCTCCATACGCTTGAATTTCGGGGTGACCATGGTAGGACACATCAGGGCTAGTTCCAAATACCTACGATTGTACCCATCGAGATCGTTCCCTACAACTTTCAACTGCATAAACTCAATCTCCATCTTCTGTATCTCAGTTCTCGAACAATACTCCTCAATCAGGGCCCCTTTATGAAATGTCCCGTTCTTATTGATTAAAAACGTTCCATATTAATTGATTTCGTTGCGAGGTTTTGACCTCTATATGAGACGTTTTTCAAAGACTGCATTCATTTTAAAACAAACCATAACCTTTATTTCATCAATAAAGGTTTAAAAAGCTTTACGTAGATTATCAAATAATGATAATCTAAAATATCCTGTTTACACACGACCATTACATAATGGTTTACAATACAAATATGTTACAACAAAATAAGTTTCTTGAATGCAGTTTTTACACAATATCATACAAGCATGGACTCCAAATCTCGTCCTTATTTAAGTATGCGACAGCGGAAGCTCTTAATAATCACCTGAGAATAAACATGCTTAAAACGTCAACAAAATGTTGGTGAGTTATAGGTTTAACCTATATATATCAAATCATAATAATAATAGACCACAAGATTTCATATTTCAATACACATCCCATACATAGAGATAAAAATCATTCATATGGCGAACACCTGGTAACCGACATTAACAAGATGCATATATAAGAATATCCCCATCATTCCGGGACACCCTTCGGATATGATATAAATTTCGAAGTACTAAAGCATCCGGTACTTTGGATGGGGTTTGTTAGGCCCAATAGATCTATCTTTAGGATTCGCGTCAATTAGGGTGTCCGTTCCCTAATTCTTAGATTACCAGACTTAATAAAAAGGGGCATATTCGATTTCGATAATTCAACCATAGAATGTAGTTTCACGTACTTGTGTCTATTTTGTAAATCATTTATAAAACCTGCATGTATTCTCATCCCAAAAATATTAGATTTTAAAAGTGGGACTATAACTCACTTTCACAAATTTTTACTTCGTCGAGAAGTAAGACTTGGCCACTGTTGATTCACGAACCTATAACAATATATACATGTATATTAAAGTATGTTCAAAATATATTTACAACACTTTTAATATATTTTGATGTTTTAAGTTTATTAAGTCAGCTGTCCTCGTTAGTAACCTACAACTAGTTGTCCACAGTTAGATGTACAGAAATAAATTGATAAATATTATCTTGAATCAATCCACGACCCAGTGTATACGTATTTCAGTATTGATCACAACTCAAACTATATATATTTTAGAAACAACCTCAACCCTGTATAGCTAACTCCAACATTCACATATAGAGTGTCTATGGTTGTTCCGAAATATATATAGATGTGTCGAAATGATAGGTCGAAACATTGTATACGTGTCTATGGTATCTCAAGATTACATAATATACAATACAAGTTGATTAAGTTATGGTTGGAATAGATTTGTTACCAATTTTCACGTAGCTAAAATGAGAAAAATTATCCAATCTTGTTTTACCCATAACTTCTTCATTTTAAATCCGTTTTGAGTGAATCAAATTGCTATGGTTTCATATTGAACTCTATTTTATGAATCTAAACAGAAAAAGTATAGGTTTATAGTCGTAAAAATAAGTTACAAGTCGTTTTTGTAAAGGTAGTCATTTCAGTCGAAAGAACGACGTCTAGATGACCATTTTAGAAAACATACTTCCACTTTGAGTTTAACCATAATTTTTGGATATAGTTTCATGTTCATAATAAAAATCATTTTCTCAGAATAACAACTTTTAAATCAAAGTTTATAATAGTTTTTAATTAACTAACCCAAAACAGCCCGCGGTGTTACTACGACGGCGTAAATCCGGTTTTACGGTATTTTTCGTGTTTCCAGGTTTTAAATCATTAAGTTAGCATATCATATAGATATATAACATGTGTTTAGTTAATTTTAAAAGTCAAGTTATAAGGATTAACTTTTGTTTGCGAACAAGTTTAGAATTAACTAAACTATGTTCTAGTGATTACGAGTTTAAACCTTCGAATAAGATAGTTTTATATATATGAATCGAATGATGTTATGAACATCATTACTACCTCAAGTTTAGTAGGTAAACCTACTGGAAGTGACAAGAAATGATCTAGCTTCAAAGGATCTTGGATGGCTTGAAAGTTCTTGAAGTATTATCATGACACAAAAACAAGTTCAAGTAAGATTTTTACTCGAATTAAGATAGTTTATAGTTATAGAAATTGAATCAAAGTTTGAATATGAATATTACCTTGAATAAGAAAGATAACCTACTGTATATAACAAAGGTTTCTTGATCTTAGATGATTACTTGGAATGGATTAGAAAGCTTGGAAGTAAATTAGTAAACTTGAAGGGATTTTTGAAGTGTTCTTGAAGTGTTCTTCCTATGATGATTATAGCTTGATTCTTGAAGTGATTTTTGATGAAGATGATGATTAACTACTGGAAAAATACGTTCATAATAGTGTGTGTGTGTTGAGAGAGAATTAGAAAGAGAATTGGAAGTGAAATGGAGTGAATGATGAGTGGTAATTGGTGAGTGGTGAGTGGGGTTAAAAGGAGTTCTAGTTAGTTGACTAGCTCATGGTAGAAGTTAAAATTGATTAGTCATACATGACATAATCAAGAGTGGAATCCCATGCTAGTTCCTATTGGTATATACCTATAGTAAGTACGTTTTGAAGCTGTGTATAATACGGGTAAGAATACGACTAGAATTCTTGATGAAAGAAAAGAATGGGAAAGTAACTGTAACCATTTTCGTTAAGTATGAGTGTTTTGATATATGTCTTGAAGTCTTCCAAAAGTATTTTAATACATCTAAATACACTACATGTATATACATTTTAACTGAGTCGTTAAGTCATCGTTAGTCGTTACATGTAAGTGTTGTTTTGAAACCTTTAAGTTAACGATCTCAATTAATGTTGTTAAACCATTGTTTATTATATCTAATGAGATGTTAAATTATTATATTATCATGATATTATGATATATTAATATATCTTAATATGATATATATACATTTAAATGTCGTTACAACGATAATCGTTACATATATGTCTCGTTTCGAAATCCTTAAGTTAGTAGTCTTGTTTATATGTATATAACTCATTGTTAATATACTTATGGAGATACTTACTTATCATAATCTCATGTTAACCATATGTATATCCATATATATATATCGTCATGTCGTTTTTACAAGTTTTAACGTTCGTGAATCGCCGGTCAACTTGGGTGGTCAATTGTCTATATGAAACATATTTCAATTAATCAAGTCTTAACAAGTTTGATTGCTTAACATGTTGGAAACATTTAATCATGTAAATATCAATCTCAATTCATATATATAAACATGGAAAAGTTCGGGTCACTACACTTTAAACTCCTCCCATAGGGTAGCAAACGCCTCATCAACACCCTTTGCTTAAGCCAACGTGTTCCACCATGTTAGTACGCCGTCAGACAGCGTACATGAAGCAAACTTGGTTTTGTTTGCCTCTGAGCAGTTACTAACTCGAAACACAGACTCTAACTTCTCAAACCACCTAGTGAGACCAACTGGCCCCTCCGTTCCACTAAAGTTGTGAGGTTTGCAGCTTTGAAACTCTTTGTATGTGCACCCATTACGAATGGGCTGGATAACCAGTGGTGGTGGAGCTTGGAGGTTTCTTTCCGCTAAAGCTGCGGCGACTCGTTCATTTATCATATCCTCGATTTGGGCTGCGGTGGGTGTTGATCGTCCGTTGGCCATGATGTTCTAAACAAAAATTTTGACTCAAGTCAAAATACAGTATTCAATAAATACTAATACAGTATATGGTAACCAACATAGAATCAACACATCACATGTTTATCAAGTAATGCATCCAGGTACAAATACAACAGAATCATCATACAGTAACGTAAATAGAACACTTGTGCAAAAAGTAAACAACACAAAGTTCCATTCATTAATAATAAGTTGCATACATCTGCATAAGTTCGTACAATACATAAGTAATACATGAAACTACAAGTAGATTACATAATGAAATCTACTACAAATGCCCTACGGTGAAGGTGGGTGTAGGATGTCCAATACATGAGACATCTGGTCCTCGAGCTCAGCTACCCGAGCACGAAGGATCTCCACCTCCCTTGTCAGTTCCTCGACAGTGGGAGATGGTGGGGCAGGCGGTGCTGGTGGTGCATGTGGTGTCGGTGGTGCGGACGATCCGGCTCCAGAAGTAGAGGCTGCAAAGTGGTAAGGCTTACGCATAAAAGGATCGGCAGGGTACGGCACAAGCCGCTTGCGGGCGGTAACCCTACGACGCCGACCATATGCGTCAGTGAATGCACGACCTCCGTTGATCCCTGGAATAACGGTGCCATCGAAACGGTACCGCTTCTTCGGCGGGGTGGAGGGTGGCTGTACAGGTGCATCATCAGGGTCCTCATCAGAATCATCGTCACTGGAGTCGTCTGAGGAGGTGTCGTCGGATAAAGAGTCAGCGAAGGATGGGTCGTCCGAATCATGTGGAGGTAGTTGCATGGGTGGCTGTACTGGCTCTCCTCGGGCGGCCATCATCTGTCGGTATCTGGCGGGTCCGATTGGAACGAGACGTTCATCAGGAGCGCGTCGGCACCAATGGTTATGCTCATTACGGACTGGACCTTCCCCAAGATCCGCGGGAATCACAGCATCACCGGGATGGTGCTGTGGCTCCGAGGGTCCGGGGGCAAGTGGAGCTGGAATAATATTCAAAAATATTATTCGAGAAAATGACTAATATTAATTAATCATGAATCTAAATAATATTCAAAAATATTATTCGAGAAAAGTATGCGTGTCACAAAGACTAGTCGGGCCAAGTAAAGTTAAGTACGATAAAAGTAAATGCATAAAAATACATTTAATAAGGCGCAAGTATTAATAATAAATATTAATAAATATACATTGGAAATTCCAGGGTTGTTACATCAAAGACATCCCCGACAACCTCAAGGTGAAATTAGTTGCCATAAAGTTGCGCAAGCACGTTTCTTTATGGTGGGAACATGTTCGGATATCTAGGGCGTATGCCCGAAAATCTAAAGTGAAAACATGGGAAAAGATGAAGATGTTATTAGAGAAAAAAAATTTACTCGAAAATTTTCGGCAAGAAGTTTTCGTTGAGTTACCAGAATTTGCAACAACGTTCATTGAGCGTTGAGGAAACTATCCAGGAATCGTTTAGAGTTGATTTTTATTTTGAGTTAATAAAACAGAGAATAGCCCTTTGGCTTTGTTTTGGTTATAGCCGTGTGAGGCTTTGACTTTATTCCTTTGGTATAAGTTCTTTCCAGTTCATCAATTAATTATTTGTTTGGCCATACGATCCGTTTTTGCATTAGAATGTAAGATATAATGGTTTATACTTAAAAAGTAGTACCTACGGGTTAGAGTTGCTTGAATTATCAGTTTTAAGATATAATGGTTTATACTTAAAAAGTAGTACCTACGGATTAGAGTTGCTTGAATTATGCATTTTAAGTCTGCAAATACAACAATGAAGTTTACATGTGCTTAGATTATTGATTTGGATCATCTTAGCAGATAACAGATTATCCAACTCATTTACATGTTCTTCTCGGATTCTATCATTATTATTTAAGTACTAATATCACAAGTCCACACGACTTGAGGAAGACTTAGTAAATCTTAGTATCCAAACAAAACATTTATCCATAACCAAATAATCATCAAACAATTAACCAAGAGTGAAACATCTCTAATAAATCCTTAACAAAATAGGAGATATAGATAAGTCACAAATAGAAGTTCAAGAAAACTTTAGAAACAAATAAAAAATGTCATTAACATTTTTTTTTTCAAAGGAAAAGAGTTGGGTATCCATATACTTGAACCTGGCTCAGAATTAGATAGATCCTCAACTTTTGGGAGCTGACAACACATTTGACCCATCAAACATTAAACGTAACCAATATATTTGACCCATACACATTTTTTCTTTTGTTTATTCCTTTGACCCGTTTCCTATAAATCCAATATATTTTTTACTCATTTGACCCATAAACATTAAACGTAACCAAAGCGATTCATTTTTCAATAAATGAGTCGAAATTGCCACCTCAGGTAATTGGGTTACTTTAGACATGTTTATTCCATTGACTCGTTTCCTTTAAAGCCAATATCTTATTGCTCATTTGACCCATTAGACAATAAACATAACCAAACCGTTTCATTTTCTAGTAAATGGGTCGAAATTGCAACATCAGGCAAAAGTATATTGTCGGTTCTCGTAGATCGTCGGAGGAAGCGCGCAAGAAGACGGCTGAGTTCGCGGAAGCTGTCGCATTAGTCACGAAAAAAAACAATGGAAAAGATAGCGGAAGAGGTTGAGACGCGTATGTGTTTAAGGGTTTAAAGCTTCTTTCAAAACCGGTATCACGTGATTTACCTCCCGACGAGCAGTGGCGATTCCAGGATTAAAATGCAATGGGGTCCCATTTTTTTTCACTACTAATTATAATTGAATGATGTTTTAGTGGTAATTTACTTTTAAAAAACTTAAAAATCGAAAAAAATATGGTGTCCGAGGAGTTAAATTTAGTGGTGTCTTAAACAATTCAAAAGAAAAATTATAAATTTGAAAAACATATGGGGTCTTGCGATTAAATTTAGTGGTGTCCTATACAATTTAAAGAGTATTTTCTACTAAAAAATTTCAAACTAGTAGTGTACCGTGACCCCACGGGTATACAAATAAACTCGCCACTGCCGATGAGTACAATATGATGATGAGAGCTCGCAGAAGGATTAAGAAAAAATATGTGAGGCAACTTGCGGAATTGTCGGATGAATTCGAATAGTTTTAGTGTTTTGTATTCTTTTTATGTTGACTTTTAATTTTTTTCGTACTTTAATTTATAAATTTAATGTTTTTTAATTATGTATTTAGTAATTAAAGTATTTTTATTTTATAAAATTATGGCATTATTTATTATTATGATTAAAAAAATTAATTAGTCTAGAGGAGGAAGTATGTTAGGGCTGAAAGTGTTTAGTGGTGATTTAGTCTTAGTGATAAAATATTGATATGGCGCTAATGTGTCACTTATTGATGGGAAGGAAGTATATCACGATTGAGAGTGGTCTAAACTAGGGATGACAATGAATCGGATATGGGTCGGGTGGTGCTGTATCCATATCCATATCCAATTAGTTTTCGTCAATCTATATCCATATCTATATCCATTTAATTTTAGTTCATCCATCCATATCCATATCCACTGGATTAAACGGGTAAATGGATATCCATTGGATTTAAAAAAAAAATGTTATAATATTTCCGAATTGCGATGAAAACAAAAACGTAGTATAGCAAAATAAATATAAAATGACATAATTATAATCTATACACAAAAATGTGTAATCTTTGTTGAAAACATAACATAATTTGTTGAATTTACTGTTAAACATAGATTATAAAAAATTAAATATGTAATTTAATGTTTATTTTGTTAGATATACGCCTTTTATTGTAATATATAATAGTTGTTTTATTATAAGGTTGAAATCAAAATCCAAATCTAATGGTAAATGCATGTGTAATACGAAGTAGTAAATATGTAAGCATACATCAATATTTATGTATTTGTATATGTATTTCGGGTGTTAATGGATATATCCATGGATGAAACTTTTCATCCATGTCTATATCTATATCCAATTAGATTTATCTATATCCATTTAGGTTCATCCATATCCATTACAAAGCGGGTGGATCGGGTGGATATCCACTGGGTCGGGTGGCCATTGTCATCCCTAGTCTAAACATAACTTTAAAAATTACGTTTAAGCAGTAAAATGATAATTTTTTAAGTTATTATGTACTTTCCATACTTAAAATAAAAGAGAGAATGTATTAATGAAAATATGTGATTTATATTAGAAATATTAACTTTGCAAATAATCCGTAACCATAGTCCTTAAGGCTATTGTTATCATTTTTGGTACAATTATTCAGATCTTAGGAGCGATAGTAGCCAACTAAAATATGATCCCAATTACTTTTTTCGCTCTCTTCGCACAAACCTCTTCTTGCCGGAATCCTATTTGGGTGCATGCGCCCGCCAAGCCTCCGAATTCCCGCCGGAAGTACAGATGGCTTTAAGCTTGTTTGTCTAGAGTGTGATATCGGTACTTTCATCCTTGTTGGCGCTTGCCCCTGAACCTGGATTGTATCGGTAATATTGGAATGGCTCATCTTCAAAAAGTAAGGAACTTGCACTTATGTTGTAAATTACCGATTACCGTTATTTATGAGTTGTTACATTTGAACGGCAAAAGGAGTAACTGTCGAATCCATAATTTGAAGTAGTAGCATCAGTTTTGAATATTCAAGATATATGTATAATTTTTTAAGCTTTTGGAAAGTGATTTGAATAATCAAAACAGTCGCTAGAAAAATGAAAATAAAATCTCGTTAATTAGGTAAAAAAGAAAAAGGTAAATGAAGTAAATTTAATCTTTACCCTTTGTTAAATGCTTATGTGGCTGCTTTTATGAAATAAATTATTTGACATTAATATTGTCAAATAATCAGAACCTAAACGATAAATTCAAACTTTTTTTCTGAAAGGGAAGATAAATTTTATTAAAAGGAAATAAAGTACATGATTAAGCATGCGAGAGCATACTTTACATTGCCTAAAACTTACAAGCAACGAACTAACAGAACCTAACTAAAACATGCGAAAAGTTCTTACAACGAAGAGAAATACTATTTGAGATTAACCATGTTCTTCGAAGTTATTCGGGTTTATGAGCCATTAGTTCCAATCTAATTTGATTCTTTTGGAGCGACTTGTTATCCATTCGAAATTTTTTAATTGAACCTCGTTCAGAGCTACCAGCCCATTCCCCTTTTTCTTTCGAAAAACGATTTGATTTCTATTTTACCAAATTACGTAGCCACAAACCCATTCGATTACTTGCCATATTTTTGATGTCGAGTTTGGTAGTGCCAAGTCTTTAATTCCTTTGAACCTTTCATCTAAGCTAGCGTGATTCAAGTTTCCGAAGTTCCACCATCGATATACTCTACCCCATAAATCTTTTGCAAAGGAACATTCAAGTAAAGTATTTTCAACGGTTTCAATAGCATCATCACAAACGAGACATCTTAATGAGTCCAGATCGATACATCGCTTATCAAGTTCAATACAAACGGGTAACCTTTTAATGAGAACACGCCATACAAAGATACCGATCTTTTGCGGTAACAAATTATTGCACATGGTTTCACGAAACGGGACAACATTAGACAATTTGTTTGCATATATTAAAGTTGTTAAATCTGAAACACTTAAATAGATTATCATCATTATTCACTCGTGAAATCAACAAATTTGAACTTAAATAATGTTTTTACATCTCTAATATATCAATCTTATCACAAAATCACACGACATTGCATCAATTTTTAGCAAAAGGGTTCTTTGCCTCAATTATGGTTAGTAAGAACCTTAAAATCCCTTAAATCAAAGCAAGAAGATTATGCATATCCCTCCAAAGTCAAAACAATTAGGGTTACCTCAATTAGTGAATTGAGTTTACACACGACGAATAATGCATATCACTTTTTAAACCATACTCATGCTTATCCAAAAATTTTTACTAATTTACCCGCTCATCAATAAAAATCAAAAACACTAATCACATATCATCGAATCAAATGATGATATAATTATAATATAATATGTCCAAATAAGATCCCACCCAGTACAGGTTTTTTTTTTTTTTTTTTTTTTTTTTTTTTTTTTTTTTATATCCTGCATAATATCCGTATAACTTACTCTGGAATTCAACACACCTGATCTCAATTTCACGCCGTCCGTCACCACTGCACCTCCTCCGTGAACCCTAACTTTCAGTCACCGTTCGATCAGTAACTGCCTACAGCCTACTACTGTAAGCTAGCTAAATAATACTCCTCGCTATTACTAAACCCTGGCCAACTAAATAACTCACTCAAATTTTAGTAAACGTTTAAACTAACTGTCGTTGTTAACCAGATATGGCAGCGATCTCGATACCGTCACGGCAGTTATTCATTGACGGAGAATGGAGAGAATCTGTTAGAAATAATCGCATTCCTGTAATCAATCCAGCTACGGAGCAGATCGTCGGTATAATTTTTTACTAAATTTGTATATTCCTGTTTATGTTATAATATAATACAGTAATATACAGTATATTATATATAGATATAGATATAGAAGATGTATCTATTCTGTTATTAATTCTGTGTGTTGTTATTGTAAAATTGTATATAAGGTAGTGATTACCATATGTGAGATTTGTGTATGTTCATGAACACTGGTCGCATCGCAGGCCGATTAGTTTGAATGTATGATTATGTCATCATCGCAGGCCGATTAGTTTGGAAGCACCTTTTCAGTTTAGTTGTAGGGACATCAAGGATTATAATTATGTATTACTTATTCGTGTGATTATTTGTGACGTTTGAGGTTAATTAATAATCTACAGTTCTCCAAATCATATTCTGATCACAAAGACTTCAATGATAATGATAAAATAATCACTTAATTGTGTACGCATTTTGATAGATAATTCTGTACATGTTCTTCAAAACTTATCATCTTGAAGAGTGTATGCAGGTTGTTGCAATTTCTTCTGTTCACATGAAGCTTGTGTTACTTTGATCATTGCTCCATTTTCTGCATTTCTTGTGACACATAATTGTTGATATCATATACCAATAAATTTCTTTTCAATTTATATGTATTGAATAATTTGGGTGCAGGGGATGTCCCAGCAGCTACCTTTGAAGATGTTGATATTGCTGTAAAAGCAGCTCGTAAAGCTCTTAAACGTAATGGAGGGAAAGAGTGGGCAACAGCTTCCGGAGCACATCGTGCAAAGTATCTTCGTGCCATTGCTGCAAAGGTACCTGTTCAGTTTTGTTACTGAATACTCGATTTTAACTATCCAGTGGCTTTGTAGTTCATAAAGGTCCTTCTGATAGTTCGTTTTGTTTTTCTATTTTAATTAATGTTTATAAGCTTTCATTCTTGTGTAGATAACCGAGAAAAAAGATTTATTCGCAAAACTTGAAGCTATTGATTGTGGAAAGCCACTTGATGAAGCAGCCTGGGATATAGTGTGTATTATGAATCATCATATTGCCGTTTTATTCATATTTTCCGTTTTTTCTTTTTTCTAAATGTACAATCCGCTAATAAAACTACTGTCTTTTAGGATGATGTTGCTGGATGTTTTGAATATAATGCTGATCTTGCTGAGGCGTTGGATGCAAAGCAAAATGCACCTGTTGATCTTCCAATGGATACATTTAAATGTCATGTCATTAGGGAACCTATTGGTGTTGTTGGGCTAATTACGCCATGGTACTCCCTCTCTTAAATCTATCAGAATTCATTTAAATGTCATGTGGGGAACCTATCGGTATTGTTGGGCTAATATGCCAGGGTATCTCTTAAATCAGTTAATAAAAATTAAAGTAGAATTATCTACTTTGTATATAACCTGCAATTGTAGGCCATTATAATGTATTGTAATAACTAATAAAGAGTATTGCTATTAATAATTATAATTGTAATTATAACTATATTTTCTCTCTTTAGGAATTACCCGTTGTTGATGGCTACATGGAAAGTTGCACCTGCCCTGGCTGCTGGCTGTGCTGCAGTTCTTAAGCCATCTGAACTGGCATCTGTGTAAGTCCTTATTGATCCCCACTTTCTGCCTTCTGTTGTAAGGTTCCTATATATGTATTAGGGGTGGCCAAATTGGTAAGTCATGGGTTGGTTAATGACCATGGTTCGGCGAATGCGTAACTATTATACAAGTCAAAACGGGTCAGGCGGCCCACAAACCGTTTTTTGCTTCCTAGTATGTAATGTAATTAATTCTAAACAAAACTATATCATTAAACAGCCAACTCGTCTGAATAAACTGATATTGGAGATTAAAACCACAACAACAACAACAAAACCCAATACCACATAAGTGGTGTATGGGGAGGTGAGATGTAGACAATCCTTCCCCTATCCGAGAATAAAGACAAGTCATTTCTTCACCCAGAGTGAAACACTCTCAAAAGTAGAGAAAGTCATCCCTCTCTCTATTCGACAGATAAAGAGATTGCTTCCGAGAGGACCTCCGGCCTTTAAGTAGGAAAAAGTTAAAAAAAATAATAATAAAATAAAAATAATTAGACGCCATGAAAATGGTAGAATCAAATTTCCATGGTTTTAACTCCTGCCTGGAATTTAATTTAGGCTCTAGGAGTCAGTCAAGTCGCCCATAAATCGACGATTGATGTCGACTCAATAGAGCCGTATTGGAGATTAAAACCATTTTTATGAAACTGTGGGTAACATTCCACCCGTTTGGCCTGTATCTCTCTTTAGCCTAGTTTTTCTGCTAATGTGAAACCTGTGAGAGTTCAAAGTAAACTAACACCTCTAAATTTTACGATCTGTTATTCAATTACAGCACCTGCCTGGAATTAGGTGAAGTATGCAGAGAAGTGGGACTACCCCCTGGTATACTCAATATTCTTACTGGATTAGGGCCAGACGCTGGTGCTCCTTTGGCTTCTCACCCTGATGTTGATAAGGTATACTCACATTTTTTGTTACTTTACTCTTTATCTCATGCTTCAACTTCTTTTGTGCATTTGTAGTTTATAAAACAACATTAGAATAATGTTTTGATTTTCCAAACAGATTGCATTTACCGGAAGTAGTGTCACAGGAAGCAAGATTATGACTGCTGCAGCTCAAAATGTCAAGGTATTTCTATTTATAATCTTTAGAGTTTGAGACTAACATGTTTGGAGTTATCCTAAGTAACTTTATTTGAACTAAATCTAAATTGAGTTTTTTTTTCTTCTTTTTTCTTGTTCACATATTATTCTTGTGCTGTGTTGGTTTGACAGCCTGTTACACTTGAGCTTGGAGGAAAGAGTCCAATAGTTGTGTTTGATGATGTTGACATTGACAAAGGTTTGTTTTGTAATGTCATACTCTCCTGGCTGATGATCATCTTTGCAATATAAATATAAATATAAATATAAATATAAATATAAATATAAATATAAATATAAATATAAATATAAATATAAATATAAATATAAATATAAATATAAATATAAATATAAATATAAATATAATTAGAATTAAACTTGTATTTAGTTGGAGTGTTGTTAATCTCCTGTAGTTTGTTAAGTATCTTAGCATTCTGTCCTAACAGCTGTCGAGTGGACACTATTTGGTTGCTTCTGGACGAATGGGCAAATCTGCAGTGCAACTTCTCGCCTTATAGTTCACGTAAGTATGTGATAGTAAATTGGTATTTGGTTATTGGTATTATTGCCAAGTCAAAAAGGGTTAACATAAGTATTTAATCGATTGTGATCATGTTGATGTTTCAGGAAAGTATTGCCAACGAATTTCAAGACAAACTTGTGAAGTGGGCTAAAAACATCAAGATTTCAGACCCATTGGAGGAAGGTTGTAGGCTTGGGCCCGTGGTTAGTAGTGGACAGGTAATAAATTATTATATTACCATTTCTTTTTAACCTGATTTTCAATTTGTAAACCTTCGAATTCATATAACTAATGACTCATCATTAAGTTATTCGACATTTCAGTATGAGAAGGTGTTGAAGTTTGTTGAAACCGCCAAAAGTGAAGGTGCTACCATTTTGTATGGAGGGCAACGTCCCCAGGTACGAGTCTTTTATCTAATGTAAAACTGCTAAAATTCTCAATAAATTTGTTAATTGACGAATGTTTACAATATATCAGCATTTGAAAAGCGGATTCTATATTGAGCCGGCCATCATTAGTGATGTTACCACATCCATGCAAATTTGGAAAGATGAAGTTTTTGGACCCGTTCTTTGTGTTAAAACATTCTCAACGGAAGAAGAAGCAATTGAATTAGCAAATGACACCCAGTGAGTATTTCTTTCCCTAATTAGCAACCTGATCAGTTTTCTTTTTTAAACGATTTATGCTGTTACTGTTACAGATATGGTTTGGGTGCTGCTGTAATATCCAATGATTTGGACCGATGTGATCGTGTAACAAAGGTAACAATAGATATTTCTTTTTTGGGATTATATATCAGGATGCCACCAAAGTTTATCGTTTTGTGTTTCTAGGCCACCCATATTTGAAAATGATGTTGTAGGCCACCCACATTTATTTTTTTCGTGTTTGTAGGTGATTAGGTAGGTCATTCAAGTTCGTATGTTGGTACATATATACCACATCAGACTGAAAACTCTTTTGAAAATATATATATAAAAAACGCAAATATGTATTTGGTAACAACTAACCATCATATAAATAATGTTAATTAAGAAAAACTTGTTTAACTGTGTTACTTTTTACATTTTTCTAATAAGATTTTAGCTAGATTTGGTGCGTATGGAACAACACACGAAATTGAATGGTATACAAAAATCATTTTCAAATATGGGTGGCCTATAAACACGAAAAGATAAACTTTGGTGACCTACAAAATCATTTTCATATATGGGTGGCCTAGAAACACAAAACGGTAAAACTTGGGTGGCCTCCCGATATATAATCCCCTTTTTTTTTTCCGTAAAGTTCTTACAGTGTTAGCGTGTACATAAACCAAACAATACCATTATTACAGTTCATTGTGACTAATGCATTAATTTGTTTGCATCTTGCAGGCTTTTGAGGCAGGTATCGTATGGGTCAACTGTTCGCAGCCATGTTTTTCGCAAGCACCATGGGGCGGTAAAAAACGTAGTGGTTTTGGTCATGAACTCGGAGAATGGTAATAAATTTATAATTTACACATCCAGATTTTATAAGATCACCGCAAATTGCATCTTACTCGACTTAACTTCTGTTTTCAGGGGACTTGATAACTACTTGAGCGTAAAGCAGGTGACTCGTTATATCTCTAACGATGCATGGGGTTGGTATACACCTCCATCCCCTAAGCTTTAAGAAGGACGAATATCTAATTTTGTACCATTAAAGCACGACCTGAAGCTGAAGGATGAAGGATGACCAGAGTATTTGTAATTTGTGTTTCCTGTTTTGGTCCTCTGTGTAATAGTGTAATTCGAGAATTAACTGTAAGTTTTGCTAAATTAAAGTATTGACGTAATAAGCTATGGTTTATTAATTATTAATTATTATTATTATTATTATTATTTCTTCGAAAGGCAAAATTTTTATTAACACAATGAAAAGTTACAGTGAGGCGCGTTGGCTAGAATTGGCCCCCCGCAAACTATACATAGTTATAATCAAATTAGGAACTAAAACACGAGCTAATACAAAAAATGATAATTGCCGTGAAGATGGAGAGATAGCATCTTAATAGCAACACGAAATTAGGTTAAAAATAGTGTGGGTCGGATAACCACACGTGCCAATTGATGTTGATTCCTTTACTTCTCGAAATCCAATTAAACGATAAAACTTGAATCTCATTGAGAGCAACCGGTGCGTTCTAACCTCTAGCTTGGAACACCATGTTGTTCCTATTCTTCCAAATTAGATACGCACTAGTCCACACTACCACTTGCCAAATATAACCCCGTATTGATGATCTTACTTGGACCGGGTTGTCTCGAAGTAACTTGTTAACACCTAAAAGAAGAGAATGTTCCCAAGTTCCACCATCTATATACAACAACAACAACAACAACAACAACAACAAAACCCAATACCACATGAGTGGTGTATGGGGGAGGTGAGATGTAGACAATCATTCCCCTATCCGAGAATAAAGACAAGTCATTTCTCCACCCAGAGTGAAACACTCTCAAAAGTAGAGAAAGTCATCCCTCTCTCTATTCGACGGATAAAGAGATTGCTTCCGAGAGGACCTCCAGCCTTTAAGTAGAAAAAGTTTTTAAAAAAAAATAAAAAATAATAAAATAAAAAATAAGTAGACGCCATGAAAATGGTAGAATCAAATTTCCATGGGTTTTAAATCTTGCCTGGAATTTAATTTAGGCTCTAAGAGTCAGTCAAGTCGCCAATAAATCGACAATTGCTGTCGACTCAATAGAGCCTATTTCCACCATCTATATACCTGTTTCCAAATCTCTTGAGCTCGATCAGAAAAAATAAGTGTGTGATCTAACGATTCTATATCATCATCACATAAAGGGCAATGAACACTATGTAAGTCAATACCTCTTTTATCCAATTCTGTTTTTACGGGAAGCCTTCTTTTTAGGACTCGCCACGCTATATATAGTCATCATCAAGAGGGAAGCACTTTTTTGAGAAAGGGGAAGTAATTCTTTTATTTGTTTTTCTATAAAAAAAAATTCATAAACATTAAGATGGGGTGAAAATATAAACATTTAAAAAAGACACTTTGTGATAAATGTTATTATTTTGACCAGAAAACGTTCGAAAAAATAACATTCATCGATATTTTATTCACGATAACATTCACCGTGGTGAATGATATTCTTCGAGTGTTTTTTTTCATCTCATGTGAAGTTTTTTCAAAATTTAACCCGATTTAGAATATAGGGTTTAAGATTTAGGGTTTAATCCCTAAACCCTAAACTCTAAACTGTTCGTGTTAAAACTCAAACTAAACCTTAAACCCTAATATCTAAACCCTAAAAAATGCTCGAAATAACATATAGATGAATTTTTTTTCCGAGTGTTTTCTGGTCAAAATAATAATATTTATCAAAAAGTGTATTTTTTAAATGTTCATATTTTCACTTGATCTTAATGTTTATTTAAGAAAATTTTAAAAAAAATTACTTCTCCCTTCCTTAAAAAAGTGTTTCCCTCTTATATATATATATATATATATATATATATATATATATATATATATATATATATATATATATATATATATATATATATATATATATATATATATATATATATATAATGGCCATGTAGGAGGAAGTAAATTTAAAAAAAAAAAAAATCAATTTTCACAAATATTAAGATTAGGTAAAAATATTAATATTTAAAAAGACATTTGTGATAAATGTTTTTAGATTGACTAGAAAACACTCGAATTAATAACATTTATCGATAAATGTTATTCTTAATAACATTCATCATGATGAATGTTATTCTTCAAGCGTTTTTTTTTTCTTCATCTTATGTGAAGTTTTTTTTTCTTTTCAAAATTTAGTCTGATATAGAGTTTAGGGTTTAGTCCCAAAACCATAACCCTTAAACTCTAAACTGTTCGTGTTAAAAACTCAATCTAAACTCTAAATCCCGTTTTTTTAATCTTCTGTGAAGTTTTTTTTCAAAATTTAGCCGGGGTTTAGGGTTTAGGATTTTGGGTTTAGGGAACTAAACCCTAAACTATAAACCATTCGTATTAAAAACTAAAACTAAACCCTAAACCTTAATTTCTAAACCCTAAAAACAACGCCCGAAGAATACCATGCATCACGATAAATTTTGTCAGGAACATTTATCGATGAATGTTATTTCTTCGAGCGTTTTCTGGTTAAAATAATAACGTTTATCACAAAGTGTTTTTTTTTTTTTTTTTAATTTTCATATTTTCACGTGATCCTAATATTTGTAAAAAAAAATTTAAAAAATAGAAATAAAATTTACTTTCCCTAAAAAAATATTTTCCTCTTAATTAAATCTGTAAGAAAAAACACCGTTTGTTCTTAACCAAGCGGTGACCAAAGCAAGCAAGATTCTTGGAGGGTTCGAAATAGATCAATCGTTGGATTATGTACAGGTCTCTTGATCATGGCCATTGAAATTGGTAATTGAGAATAAAATTGAATATCAGTTTCGTGGCCTTTAAAAGAATAGAGAATAATGGAACCCTAATTTGTGGAGAGTAGCGTACGGGTTATACATGTATAATATAATAATAATAATAATTGTAAATAATTATATAATCTATATATATAATAATCCATAAATAACTTTCAACCACAATTAAGATTCAACCACAATTAAGAGAAACTTTTTGTTTCATAGATATGTATATATATAGGGTGAGGATCCATGGAGAACCAATGGTAGAAGAGAACTTAGATAACTCACATATTAAATGCACATGCACCAACCATATGCACCTATTCTTTGGGGGGGAAAAAAATCAAAAATCTTTTTTTCCAAAAAAAATTTTTTTGATTTTTTCCCCCATTTTTTTATATTTTTGTGTGCAGATTGACTTTTTTGTGCATATTGAGTTTTTTATTGTGTAGATTGATTTTTTTATTGTGTAGATTGACCTTTTTATTGTGAAGTTGAGTTTTTTTGTGTGCAGATTGACTTTTTTATTGTGCAGATTGACTTTTTTTGTGCATATTGATTTTTTTGCAGATTAATTTTTTTTTTAAGATTGAATTTTTTTTTTCCACAAACTGAAGCTCAATCTAAACATATTTTGAAGTTCAATCTACGAGTTCTGTGGGTTCTCTCCCACCCTTAGTTCTCTCTAGATCCTTTAACTATATATATATATATATATATATATATTAGTTTTATGAGCCCGTGCGTTGCACGACATTGTATAAATTATTAGTTGATAACGTTATTATTGATATTTATCAAATGTATAATACAATTACAATTAAAAAAATTCTTTTATTACCGATAATATTATATCAAAAACATCAGTATTGAATAATAATGCATAGATTATGAGCCTGTTCGTCAGAATCATTTTAACTTGAGGGAAATTCCCCAAAATACACTTTTTTAAAAAGTTTTATTCCAAAATACACTTTTAGAAAAAAAATTATCTATTTACACCGTTAAGTCGACCACCCATTGGGTCGACTACCGCTATACCTGGTCGACCACACCAAATTTAAATGTGGTCGACCACCGTTTATAACTAGAAAGGTCGACTTTTGTTGGATATCGGTCGACTACTATATTCGACCCCAAAAAACAAGGGCGACCTTAATGATGGTCAAGTATTCAAAAAGACACTGAAATAGCGAGTTGGGATAACAAAATTCAAATTTCAACTCTAACATTGCAGATCGTAACCTGATTCATCAACCCTCATTCATTGCAGATTCAATCAAGAGATCACTTCAATAGTTTGTATAGTTTGTAGATAAACCCTAATTCCATCGTCAGTGTATCTATTTCGTCCCTAGATTCAATCAAGAGTTCCCTTCAAAGATGACAGATATTGAGGTAAAACCTATTTCGTTGTTGTATGTATATGTTAGTTTATCTGTATGTGTATATATGTGTATATATGTATATCTATGTATGGGTCCCTGTATTTATATATATGTGTGTATGGATGTATTTGTATGTGTGTATATGTCAGTATATGATAGGTATCTGTAATTGTATATGTATATGTAAATGTATATGTATATGTATATGTATATGTATATGTAACTATAGATATACAATTCTCCCATTGTTTTTGCTAAAGTGTATATACCTGTATATGGTTATGGGGATGCCTTAGGTCAGAAGATCACTTGCATACTCGACCACTCAAAGGGTCGACTTCCAAAAAAATACACTATAGTCGACCCCATTTTGGGTCGCCTATAGTTGAATAAAACTTTAGTCGACTAAAACGAAGGTCGACTATAGTGTATTTGCTTTTCAATTGTATGTACCTGTATGTATGTGTATGTATATTAACATTTATGTATAATGACATTATCATTGTCTGATTATAGGTTTGGTTCGAGGCCAAGGTCACCATTCGAAGCAAGATGTCTCTTATAAGGGAGATTAAGAACAAACTCACTCCGGCTCAGACAAATATTTTCAGAGAGACGTGTTTCGGTCATTGGTTAGATATAAAGTGTGATGACAATGATCCGGGATACATACATTGCTTATTAATGAATCAGACTGACCGTCCGAAAAAGTTTGTAATCAACGGACGCGAAATATGTGAGGAGCCAGAAGAGCTATGGTTTCGAGTTACCCGAGACCATGTCATTAGGTGTGGTAGACGTGAGGTTTGCTTGGTTACCGGGATGCGGTTTGGTCCAGTTACATCTTTTATAGATTGGATAGGTCAAGAGAGGTCGGATTTTGACCACTCAGTTTCATCTCGTGTTTTTATTAAACGACATAGTGGTCAACGTCATCTTTCGGAGTTTCACGACGCCTTTTTTAAAGATGAGTTGAAATGAACTGACAAGGATAAGGTCATAGTCGCTATTGCGTTGATAATTAACTTATGCTTCCTTGGGAAGTAGTTGCGGGATAGCGTAAACGATGACATGCTTCTTTTATTAGAGGACTTTGAGTTGATGAACAAGTATCCGTGGGGTTCTTTCTTATGGACCAAACTTTACAATAGTTTGCATCACGTGTTAGTACCTTATAAAGAGAGGGTAGCAGATCAAACCCGGAAGGGGGTAATGACATACCATTTGAGCGGCTTCACTTGGGCGTTTAAGGTAGTAATCCGTACTTATGAATTTTAAGCAATTAACATGTTTCATATTTAACCAAATTTGGTTTTTGTTTGTAGATGTGGATATGGGAGGCATACAAACACCGAATAGAAGCATATGCTTTCAAGCCGAAAAGTGAAGGCATACCTCGTGGAATCCACTGGAAACGGAAGAAGAAAGTCATGGGCTGGAATGAGTACGTTGAGTTGATGCAACTCCCGGTGAGTATAATTATACCAAAATATGGGCCAAAATATTTATGTATGTGTTATGTTTATATGTATGTGTATATCTATATGTATATGTAACTGTATATGTATGTGTATATGTAACTGTATATGTATATGTATATGTATATGTATATGTATATGTATATGTATATGTATATGTATCTGTATTTGTATATGTAACTGTACATGTATCTGTATATGTATATGTAACTGTAACTGTATATGTATATGTACATGTATATGTATATGTATATGTATATGTATATGTATATGTATATGTATATGTATATGTATATGTATATGTACATGTACATGTATATGTATATGTATATGGATATGTGTATGAATATGTGTATGAATATGTGTATGACAGGATGATATCCCGGACGAAGAACGACCTCTCAATCGTTTGAGGCCCACCAAGACAGAGGTTAAGTGTGAGTGGTGGGTTGCTAGTGCAAACTATTTCAAGAACCCCGATGCTAAAGTACCGGTGAAGAAAGATGATGATTCGAAGAAATTTGATGATGAGACGAAGAAGGAGTTGACGGATATGATTAAGAATTTGACAAAGAGATTAGATGACCAGGAAAACAAACATGCCAAGGAGATTAAGGAGATGAGTGATCGGGTTGAGGCTGGCATCCGTGTTACACGTGAGACACTAAAGATAGTGCAGAGTTTATATGTTTCTAGAGACTACCACAAGACAATGATTTTAAAACTCCATTCTACGATACAAAACCTACAACAGCATATCCGTCAACAAGAGCAGGTAATTTCTTATTATATAATTCATTTAAGCAAGTTGGTAAGTTATATAAACTGTCCAGTGTGCAGATGAGTAGTCGACCCTTCAATGGATCGACTATCACCACGATTACAATGTAGTCGACCAATAACTAGGTCGACTATATTACATTTATACTATAGTCGACCCATGTCAAGGTCGACTATATATATGACTTTCTGATGACTTACTGCTGTGTGTTTCTGTGACAGGATGATGGTGGTTTCATTGGTGGATATGTGTCAGATGTTGAAGTTCAGACAACCAAGAAAGATATGTATGATAATGTGAAGGTTGCTTCACCGGTTTATGTGAGGAGAAGCAAAAGGGACCGTCGGGTTGCACGGAAAAGGATGTCTCCCTTCGTTACACCATCACAAATGATCAAAAAGGGTGCAAAAAGAAAGCCTGACATGCCAGAGAAAGAAATCCCTATAAAACAACAGAAGACGGGGAGACTGAGTGCCCCGGTAGTGCCTGATAATGTTATTCTAGAAATCATTGACGATTTGATTCATAAGTCTGGACTTATCTATCCCAGCCCGTCCACATTATATCATGATGAAAGGAATCTGGACGGCCCTAAGACACCGGAAGAGATGATGACTCCACATTACGAGTGCTTATCGGTATTTGTTCGGGGCCTATCCGACGGATTTATATTCATCACTGACGAGTTTTGGGAGCGGATCTACAACAAATTTGAAGGCGGTTACTTAGATAACTTTGTAAGTGTTTTATAAACTTATTATTAAAGTGGTCGACATTTAACTCCGCTAACTTGAGATTGACTAAGTGATTGTTAATGGGTTAATTTCAGAATATTAACGGTTGGGGATCTATGTTGTTATGGTGGAGCTACCGTTTAGATCAAATGGATTTTCAGCCACTAAAGGACCGCCAAAGATGTACGATCATGCCGGTCGACATGATTAACTGGATGGGGATTTTTAAAACGGGTGAAACACTTGACCCGAATTACACCAATCCCAATATTACTTGCTATGCAGACGGATCGAGACTCCCTTTCCCACATTGGTCGAAGTGTCAGAAGGTTACAATATCAAATACATATACATATACAGTTTAAATATACATTGACATATACATTCAGATTAGAGTTATCTGTATAACTTTCTAACGTTAATTGTAGGTCCTATTCCCAACATGTTTGGAAGATGCGGATCACTGGGTGCTTATTGTGCTTGATCTTAAGGACTTCACCGTCGTCATTTACGATAGTTTTGTCAAGCACAAGTCAATTGACCACCGCGCTTATTATGTTTCCGAGTTGGGTAAGTGTCTGCCAGAGTTTTTGAGGGCAATTAACTACACTCCTCCACCACACATCTCGATGCCATCTACATTTACATATATCGACTCACCTCAGCAGTCAGGATATTACGGTGACTGTGGTGTATGGGTTTGCATAAACATGGAGCGTGTATTTTTCCAGCTAACCTACCCATTCGAGAAAGATACTGCGAAGGTTGCATTAGAATACAGACATAGGGTGGGGAAGACATTCTTTAGATCTCGAATCGAAGTACGTAAAAGGTAGATCTAATGTTTGTGTTGGTATTGTATTTTGAACAGACTCCACTGTAAAAGGTAGCTCTAATGTTTGTGTTGGCATATTAGGTCAGCAGGTTGAACATGCTCCACTGTAATCTTTTGACAGTCACCAAATGACTGGTCGACCACTGGTGTAAAATGTGGTCGACCACTGCTTACATACAATGTGGTCGACCCTGATGTTGGTCGACCACTTAATAAAAATGACATAGTCGACCACCGTATATGAAGTAGTCGACCACAGTGGAAAATGTGGTCGAACCCTGCTTAAATACACTGTGGTCGACCCTGCTGTGGGTCGACCACTTAATAAAAATGACATAGTCGACCACCATATATGAAGTAGTCGACCACAGTGGACTTTCATAATTAAAAAGGCAACCTAGGTCCCACATTTAGATAACATTTCTTATACTTATTAGCTACGGATAGGAAATCCACCTTTCATGAATTTAATTGGATAACGTAGATCCTTTTATTCCTGTTATCCATTTGTACTCTATAAGTAATGGGATTCCATAAGTAATTCCTATATTTAATAAACACCATACTTGATCGATATTCAAACACACCAGATTCATATTCACAACAACTTAGTAGTTGAAGTTAACTCTTTGCGCAGTTTGAGGTCATCACTTATTGGTGAGTAATCCCTACTTTTATATGTCTTTACATATTTAGTGATGAGTAAGTTAAAGATATATATTTGTTCAGGAGGTTATTTTGAACATGTCAATAATCATATAGTTTATATGCCAATTAATTGTCCCAGAGTACCTTTGAAACTTACAATCGCGCCAAACAAACCCTTAAATCGTACGCTTTTGTTAAAATATGTGTTAAAAAAATCGATGTTTCACAAGATTTAGTTATATCTACGAAATACGTTGTCGATAACTGTGTCTTGGATATCACTGATGATGAAGATGATTTTAATGATTTTATGAATTTCGCCATCTCAAATCAACCCGTTCACATATATCTAGAAGATATTACGAATTCAATGCATGTTTTAGGTCGAAACCTTACTAATCCTAATGATCAGTTCAACCTACAACAACAATACAATAATCGGTTAAACCTACAACATCCGACCAATTATCAGTTCAACCTACAAAATCCTTACAATAATCAGTACAACCTTAATCATCCATCCAATAATCAGTTCAATCTACATCAGCAATCCAATCAACAGTTCAACCTACATCATCCATACAGTAATGAGTTCAACCGACAACAGTCATCCATCAATCAGTTCAACCTACAACAGTCAACCATCAATCAGTACGACCTAGAACACCAAAGTAACAATCAGTTCAACCTACACCACCCATACACTGATCAGTACAACCAACCACATCCATACACAAATAATTCGAACCTACAAAATCAATCTGTAAATCAGATCAACTTACAAACTCAAACCACAGATGAAATCAACCAACAAATACATTACACCAATTTGTTGAATGATAAACAACCACCGGTTGAAGGTAACGAAGATCATTACATGGTTGACCTACCTACATCTGATCAAAGCGGATCTGAGCATGATGATATGGAAAATGTGAATTCAATCAAACCAACAAAACACCCTTTTTCTAACTACATAGTTGATGAGGATGATGTTCCTGATAGTGATGATGAATACGTCGACCAAACACAAACTTATGACCAGCCAATTAAGTATAATCCCCAACCAGATGATATATTTTGGAACATGCCACCGTTACTGTCGAACACCCAACCCGAAATGAAACCTAGATCAATGACAATATATGAAACCTCAGATCTAGTTAAATTGAATCATTCTTTCAAAAACAAGGAAGATTTTCTTATGCAATTACGTACAAAGTGTGTTACTGAAGGGTTCCAGATAAAACCAAAGTACTCAGACAAGTCAAGGTATACAGCTACATGCATATCACCAAATTGTTCATGGAAAATTACTGCTAGGTGTATACAAGATAGCAACAACTTTCAAGTACGGAAGTTGAATGATCTACACACATGCTCAAATACCCAAATTCTTCCGAACAATAAGCATGCCACCAAGAAGGTCCTAGGTAATATACTGAAAGAGGTGATGAAACAAGAAGGTCGTGTCTATCGACCGAATGATATAAGGACTGATATGTCGGCGCGATTTAAAATAAGTCTATCATACCACCAAGCATGGAAAGCCAAATGTTACGCAATTGAGATGTTGAGGGGTAGTCTTGAAGATTCCTTTCAAATACTACCTAATTATCTATATAATCTTAGATTGTCTAACCCAGGTAGTGTAACCAACATTCGAACGGACAACAAAGGCAGATTTGTTATGAGTTACATGTCCATTGGTGCAGCGGTATTTTTAATGCTTTCTTTATTTACTTATTAATTCAACTCGTATTTAAAAATAATGTTTCAATACTTTAATATGCAGACACGTTCGTTTGTTAACTCTGCACGACCAGTAATCAAAGTCGATGGGGCTCATTTAAAAAGTCGTTACTTGGGGACTAACTTGATTGCTGTCGCTATGGATGCTAACAATGGAATCCTTCCATTAGCCTACGATATTGGAGCTGGAGAGACCACCGATCATTGGACATGGTTTTTTGGTAATCTAAGAGACTCTCTACAGTCTTCGGGGTGTTGTATTGTTAATCTTACCATTATATCTGACAGGGCACCTGCAATAGCTGCTGGCATATCAAACGTATTTTCAGAAGTATTTCATGCACTATGTGCTAGACATTTGTTGGGAAACCTCAAAAGTGTGTCTAAAAGGGTTAAAAGTTACGAGTGGCACTACTGGAAAATGTGCAAAGCGTATAGAAAATCTGATTTTGATCACCACTATGGTATACTAGCACGACGTATTCCAGACAGTTCACGTACACTCACTACTGTTGGGTTCAACAGATGGTCTAGACATCATGCAGATCGTGTTCGGTATGCTTACCTAACTTCTAATAGTGCAGAGTTAATGAACGCACTGTCAGTTCATGCGAGGAAACTCCCGATTACAATGCTTCTTGAATTCTTTAGAGCTTCAGTTCAACAATGGTTTTGGGAACACCGAAACACTGCCGATGGTTTAACAACCCCTGTCACACCATATGCAGAGCGTAAGCTTGGTAAAAGAAATCGTAAGTGTATTAGTTGGACTGTCAAACCGATATCACAAGTTAAGTTTGAGGTATTGGATATGAAAAAAGGCGGTAAAGTCAATCTACAAGATAAAACTTGCACATGTAAACAATGGCAGTTTTCCGGTATACCCTGTGGACATGTAATGGCAGTAGCAAGGTATTTTGTCCTACGTAACGTTACTACACATGTTCAGAAGTATTTTCACACTGAAACGTACAAGTCGGCATACATGGAAGATATTAACCCGCTAGATCATATTTCTGAATGGATAGATCCAGGACACCTACAAATCGTCCTACCACCATTGGTTACAAAGCGACAATCGGGTAGACCGAAGAGTACTGCTCGTATACCGTCCCAAGGAGAGGACAAAGATAATTTCAAATCTAAAAGAAAATGCAGTCGTTGCTTGGAATATGGACATACTAGATCAACTTGCACCACACATTATGATCTTTCTGAAGGTAAACAAAAGTCCAAGTGTAACTCAAAAACAAAGGCAAAACCGAAGGGGTTGGTAAAGGGCAAGGGTAAAGGAAAACGTGAAGACTCATGCTCAACACAATTTGGCTCCACTTACAATTTGAGTGATGATTAGCTTCTTCTTTGTATTTTAAATGTGTTTAACTGCCATGGATGATAGGTATGTGTGTTCGTATATTTTCTAGCCGTTTAACTGTCTTGTATGTGTTGTGTCTGTAACTTGTGTTATTTGTTGTGTAATCAATAAATGTAGTATGAGATAATATATAATATTTGTTGTTCAAATTAAAGTTTATTTCACTAAATTGGATGACAGACTACATTGGGACTCATGATGGTCGAATAGGGTTAGTCGACCCACTAATCGGTCGCCTACAACGCAAGGATGGTCGAATAGGGTTAGTCGACCCACTTATGACTAACAAGTCGGTCGACCTTGAAGTCGACCACATCATTGAAGTAGTCGACCAACATCAATGAAGCATGTTGGTCGACTACCTTGAAAACTATAATGGTCGACCGGGTATAGGGGTAGTCGACCCAATGGGTGGTCGACTTAATGGTGTAAATAGACAATTTTTTTCCCGAAAGTGTATTTTGGAAGAAAAGTTTTTAAAAAAGTGTATTTGGGCGAATTTTCCTTAACTTAATTGATAAATGATCGATAAAACAACAAACATGAATCCCTAAAAAGTTATTATATATATATATATATATATATATATATATATATATATATATATATATATATATCGAACAGTGATTGGGATCGCCAGAGGGGGAATAAACCACCCGTTGCGATCATCTCCCGTTTCGACTATGCTGATGCAGCGATAATAACCCCGCCCCCATCGCTACCAGGGAGGAAACCTTGAAATCGATCCAAGGGCACGACCAAGTAAAACCCCCTCCCCTTTACCCCCCACCAAAACGATATGAAAAATGTGCCATGGGTGGATACTTCATGACAGGGATGAAATTGTGTTTTTAATATGTAGCTAACGGGGGTAGAACTCCTGACCTCCCCTAAAGGAGGCAGACCACCAACTGCTGGACCACATCACAACTTCAGTATATATATATATATATATATATAGATCAATGGGGAAGTAATCAATCGGGGGGAAGCAAAAAAAATTTTTTTTTTTCATTTTTTTTGGAATTTTTTTCCGGCATCAAGATCACATGAAAATATGAACATTTAGAAAAGACACTTTGTGATGAATGTTATTATTTAGGCGGGAAAGCGATCGAAAAAAATAACATTCAAGATAATATTGTTCGTGAAGAATGTTGATAATGCTAAAAACGAACATATATTTCATAGCATTATTCCTCAAGAAAGACAAGCTTTTAGTTGCAATTGTTCTATTTACAAGTGATATTCGTTTAAATAATAAAAGGTGAAGACAAAAGACAGATTCGACGAATTGAAGACGCAAACGACCAAAAAGCTCAAAAGTACAAAATACAATCAAAGAGGTTCCAATTATTGATAAGAAACGTCTCGAAATTACAAGAGTACAAGATTCAAAATGCAAAGTACAAGATATTAAATTGTACGCAAGGACGTTCGAAAATCCGGAACCGGGACATGAGTCAACTCTCAACGCTCGACGCAACGGACTAAAAATTACAAGTCAACTATGCACATAAATATAATATAATATTTAAATAATTCTTATAATTATTTAATATATTATATTTATTTATAAATCCGTCGGTAAACAAAGAGCCAAACTTGTGTGAGCTGTAAAAGCAAACTCCGCGACTCGTGGAGTTTGAAGGCAAAAAATACCGCGAGTCGCGGAGCCCCAAATTCTGAAACTCCCTATAAAGCTCGCGCATTCTGATCGTAAAAATCATCCTTTTTTCTTCTTCTCTCATAAACGTATTATATATATATATATATATATATATATATATATATATATATATATATATATATATATATATATATATATATATATATATATATATTATAATTTTAATTTTAATTTTAATTTTAATTCTAATAATAAGGGTATGTTAGCGAATGTTGTAAGGGTGTAAGTCAAAATTCTGTCCGTGTAACGCTACGCTATTTTTAATCATTGTAAATTATGTTCAACCTTTTTACATTAATGTCTCGTAGCTAAGTTATTATTATGCTTATTTAAACGAAGTAATCATGATGTTGGGCTAATTACTAAAATTGGGTAATTGGGCTTTGTACCATAATTGGGGTTTGGATAAAAGAACGACACTTGTGGAAATTAGACTATGGGTTATTAATGGGTTTTATATTAATTAAACAATACCTTGTTAATTTAATATACAAACTTATAATTCGACGTATTTATATATAACCACATACGCTTGACTGGGTACGGTGGGCGGGATATCTATAAATACCAATAATTATTCATTTTACCGGATACGGAACTGGATTAATAGTTAATAGACTTGTTGAAACAGGGGTGAATTACATTCAAGGGTAATTGGTGTAATTGACCTCGGGAATAAGAATAATTTGACGAAGGCTTTCGCTCTTTATATTTATGACTGATGGACTATTATGGACAAATCCGTATGGACATATTAAATAATCCAGGACAAAGGACAATTAACCCATGGGCATAAACTAAAATCAACACGTCAACATCATGATTACGGAAGTTTAAATAAGCATAATTCTTTTATTTCATATTTAATTTCCTTTATTGTTATTTTATTTAATTGCACTTTTAATTATCGTACTTTTTAATTATCGCAAGTTTATTTTATCGCACTTTTATTATTCGTAATTTCATTATCGTTATTTACTTTACGCTTTAATTTAAGTCTTGTATTTATTTTTAATATTTTACATTTGGATTTAACTGCGACTAAAGTTTTAAAATCGACAAACCGGTCATTAAACGGTAAAAACCCCCCCTTTATAATAATAATATTACTTATATATATATATATATATATATTTGTATTTTTATAAAAGTAAACTAATATAGCGTTAAGCTTTGTTTAAAAAGATTCCCTGTGGAACGAACCGGACTTACTAAAAACTACACTACTGTACGATTAGGTACACTGCCTATAAGTGTTGTAGCAAGGTTTAAGTATCCATTCTATAAATAAATAAATATCTTGTGTAAAAATGTATCGTATTTAATAGTATTTCCTGCTAAAATTAATAGCTATTTTATATACACCTCGCGAAACATCAAGTATATTTTTGGCGCCGCTGCCGGGGAATACTCTTAAACGCCGGAAGCGCAACGCTAATATAAAAAAAAATATATAAGTATTTTTAAGATTTTGTTAAATATTTAAGTTTTATAAAGTTTCTTTATTTTTCTATAAGTTTTATTTAAGTATTTTGTTTTTATTTAAAACATAAAAAATAAAAAACCGAAAAAAAAAAATTTAATATATATAAATCTATTTTTAAGATATTTTTAAATTTATAAAGAAGTTCTATTTTTATTTAAGTTTATAATTATAAATTTTTATTATACAATATAAACAGAAAATATAAAAACAGAAAAATTAAAAAATAAAAATAAAAACGCGTCGATTTTTAAACAAGCTGTCAATTGAATTTCTGAACCCCGCGACTCGCGGGGTTTACTTCTTGGAATACCGCAACTCGCGGAGCTAACCTGACACGCCGACAGAAGCCCTAATCAGGCATTAATTACGGTGTAATTATTATTATTATTATTATTATTTAATTAAAAACCCTAAATAGGTTTTATTTATTTATTAATTAGTTTAGTTTATTTATTTAATTTGTTTTATTTAGTTTTAATTAGTTTAATTAGTTTATAAAAGTAATACTTTTATAAAATAAATAATATAAAAATAATATTTTTATAAAAATTGTAATTTTTACAACTTTTTGTATATTTTATATTTTGTCCCTTTTTAATCGTTTTAGCGTAATATTTGTATTTTTAGCTCATATTTAGTTTTAAACTTAGTTTTTGCCATAGTTATTTTTGCTTCTAGATTTTTAGACTTTGCCGTAAAATCCCTTAAGTGCTTTTTCTTTAGACTAAGATTTAGGTGCTTTAGAATTTTGCGACGCCTTTTTAAGTTTTAGTTTCTTTTAAAGTTATTTCCATTTGGAATTTAGTTTTTCCTGTAAGCTTTAATATTTTTAGACGACTTTTACCTATGTATCAATTATCATTCCAATTAGTAATCTCAATTTGCGATTATAATTTTAAGTTAGTTGTAGTAATAAGGTTAGGTTAGTCAAGTGTTTTTAAGTTTTATAAGTTTCTTTTATTTTTTCCGTCACCTTTTATTTTTCAACCATTTTTCTTTTTCGACCTTTTTCGACGAACTCTTTTTCTTTCTTATTTCTCGCAGGACATAGATTTTTATTCTACTTCTTATCTAATTTTCTTAAAATTACGAAAATTTATTTTAAGTGGTTAAATTGATAGACATCAAAATTTTCTGGTTCGTAGTAATAGTTGGATTTGTACGTGGACCGGGTTATTGGAGCCAAACAGTCCTCAATTATATTGAGACCAAACGAATCCTGCCCCTCTGCTGCATCTTTTGGCTATTCGAAACGTGGGAAAAATCAGAAAAGTCTATTGATTGGATAACTTATTATAATTTTTCTTTCCTTTTAAAAACTAATAGGATATTCAGTGAATGCACCGAGCAAGACGTTCACCACCTTTTGTACGTTCACCACCTGTAACTAGATCAAGACATTTAGCAAATATTACTGCCGTTGATTTTTCTTTAGAATCGTCATCCAGTCGACCAAGTACTCCAGTTCAAATTTCCGATAATTCATTTTTTGAACCCGACCTCACAATTGAGAATCCAGAGATTATTCAGGAACGGTTCGTAGATCCTGAACCACTAAACTTTCCTCCGGAACCACCAATCATTCAAACAGAGATTGCTGAGGAACGAACCATTAAATCAGAATCCTCTAGTGATTCCGATTCAACAAATTCAATTATGGAGAATCTGGAACCTTTAAGTATGGAAGACCGAATGAGAGCTAAACGCACTGGCCAAGGTCACGCAATTACTCATTGATAGTGCTCCAAATGAACATATATTTAGTATCAATATCCCTCCGATATGTAAAGATTTCAGTTGCAATTGTTCCATTTTCATGTAATATTCATTTATATTAAATAAGTGCGAAGACAAAAGGCGAAAACAACGAATTGAAGACGCAAAGGTCCAAAAAGCTCAAAAGTACAAGATACAATTAAAAAGGTTCAATTTATTGATAAGGAACGTCTAAAAATGACAAGAGTACAAGTTACGAAACGCAAAGTACAAAATATCTCAGCGTACGCAAGGACGTTCGAAAATTCGGAACCGGTACATGAACCAACTCTCAACGCTCGACGCAACGAAAAAAAAATTACGAGTCTACTATGTATATAAATATAATATAATATATAAATAATTATAAAAATTATTTATATATTATATATATTTAAATAAAAACCGTCGGCAGCCTTGGATCTTGAACTTGTGGGCTGGTTTTGGAACCTCCGCGACTTGCGGAGCTGGAAGGCCAAAATGGCCGCAACTCGCGGAGCAGTGAATTTCAGTTCTGGCTATAAAAGCTCTCGAGTTCTGCATGTAAAATATAAACATAATAATAATAATACTCCCTAGTATAATATAAATAAATATATATATGTATATATAGTATAGATTAGTGTTATATTAGATTAGTTTGGGTTATGTAAAAGTTATTTTACGGGTTTTTAAAGTCGGAGCTCTGTCCGTGTAACACTACGCGATAAATAATCAATGTAAGCTATGTTTTTTTTTTTTAAATTAATGTCTCGTACTTAAGTTATTATTATGCTTATTTAAAACGAAGTAATCATGATGTTGGGCTAATTACTAAAATTGGGTAATTGGGCTTTGTACCATAATTGGGGTTTGGACAAAAGAACGACACTTGTGGAAATTAGACTATGGGCTATTAATGGGCTTTATATTTGTTTAACTAAATGATAGTTTGTTAATGTTAATATAAAGATTTACAATTGGGCGTCCTTATAAATTACCATATACACTCGATCGGACACGATGGGCGGGGTATTTATATGTACGAATAATCGTTCATTTAACCGGACACGGGAATGGATTAATAGCCACTAGAATAATTAAAACAGGGGTGAAATTACATTCAAGGGTAATTGGTGTAATTGCTAACAAAGTAGTAAAACCTTGGTTTACACGTAGTTGATAACCTGGTGTATTCATTAAACAAAGTATTAAAACCTTGTTACAATTCGAATCCCCAATTAGTTGGAATATTTAACTTCGGGTATAAGAATAATTTGACGAGGACACTCGCACTTTATATTTACGACTGATGGACTGTTATGGACAAAAACCAGACGGACATATTAAATAATCCAGGACAAAGGACAATTAACCCATGGGCATAAAACTAAAATCAACACGTCAAACATCATGATTACGGAAGTTTAAATAAGCATAATATATTTTATTTCATTTTTCCTCGTACTTTTATTTATTGTCATTTTAATTATTGTTATTTATTTTATATTGTTATTTAAATATCTTCATTTACTATACGCTTCGTTTAAAATATAAATCGACAAACCGGTCATTAAACGGTAAACCCCCTTTTATATATTATTATATATAATTATATATATTTTGTACAAATACAGTTGTTTAAAAATATAGTGTGCAATAAGCCCGCTCCCTGTGGAACGAACCGGACTTACTAAAAACTATACTACTCTACGATTAGGTACACTGCCTATAGTGTTGTAGCAAGGTTTAGGTATATCCCATTTGTAAATAAATAATTAAAACTTGTGTAATTTGTAACGTATTTCGTAGTAAAATATAGTACTATTTCGTACCCCCACGCTACCACATCAAGTTTTTGGCGCCGCTGCCGGGGACTTGGCGAAACGCTATATTTTTAATATATATTTGTATAAATATATTTTTAAAAAAACAATATCAAATTTAAAAAAAAAAAAAAAAAAACAGAAAAAAAAAATAAAAAAAAAATATATATATAAATCTAGTTTTACGATTTTTATTTATAAAATTATAAAGTAGTTCTATTTTTATTTTAGTTTTTAAATATAAGTTTTTATTATATAAATATTTAGATTTTAAAACAGAAAAATATAAAACAAAAAAAGAAAAAAAAAAACAGGTCGAATTAAAAACTGTACCAGAGTTGAATTTTGGAACCCCGCGACTCGCGGGGTTTGCTGCTTGAAATACCGCGACTCGCGGAGACACTCTGACACACGTGACAAAACCCTAATTTCACATTAATTACGGATTTTATTATTATTATTATTAATAAACCCTAATTAGTTTAATTATTATAATTAGTTTAAGTTTTTTTTTTTTAATTAAATTGTATTTTAAATTTTAATTAGTTTTATTATATGTAAAATTAATAGTTTTAATAAATAAATAATATAAAAATAATATTTTTTATAAAAATTGTACTTTTTACAACTTTTTGTATATTTTTATATTTTGTCCCTTTTTAATCGTTTTAGCGTAATATTTGTATTTTTAGCTCATATTTAGTTTTAAACTTAGTTTTTGCCATAGTTATTTTTACTTCTAGATTTTTAGGCTTTGCCGTAAAATCCCTTAAGTGCTTTTTCTTTAGACTAAGATTTAGGTGCTTTAGAATTTTGTGACGCCGTTTTTATATTTTAGTATCTTTTTAAGTTATTACCATTTGGGATATAGTTTTTCTTTTAAGCTTTAATATTTTTAGACGCAACTTTTAATTCTTAGTTTTTAATTCCTTTTTAAGTTACGACGCGCTATTTTCTTATTTTTTTCGACGTTTTTCGACGCGCATTCTTTTTCTTTCTTATTTCTCGACGCTTTAGTTTTTAGGACTTAGAAATTTTCTCTATTTCTTATCTAATATCTCAAACAGAAAGAAAAATTATTTAAGTGGTTAAATTAATGGACGTTGACAATTTTCTGCTTCGTAGTAATAGTTGGATTTGTTAGTGGCTGAGTTGTGAGCTTCCGATTTAAAGGGTTCTGGCTCCCTGCTACATCTTTTGGCTATTCGAAACGTGGGCAAAAGCAGAAAAGTCTATTAATTGGACAACTTATATAAGTTTTTCTATTTTTATAACTAATAGGATAATTAGTGAACGCATCACATTGTAGCTAAAAATTTGTCCATCGCAATAAAATGGAAAATTTTGAAAACAGGGCCTTGGAAACTCTTTTTGAACTCCAAAATCAATTAAATCAATACCCTCAAACGAGTGTTGATAACAATTCATTCGGTCAATCTTGGATCGCGAACGACGAAACAATAACTGGTTGTGAAATCTGTGGAGATTATCACTCAACATGGGAATGTTACTATTACGTTCCTATGGAAAATTACGCACCCACGGAACCTGAATGGAACGATTACGAAGAACACAATTCAAATTGGGATTATTCCCAAGAATATATCCAAAGTCAACAACCAGAAGACGAGGAAAATTACGTGTCCGAAAATTCTTTAAACATTATAAAAATCAAACTCGAAGAACTCGATGCTCAAAATGAACAAATGAGAGAGTTTGTAAACCGGCAAGCTGAAACTCTATCAAATTACACACCTGTTGATCTGAGGAGACATGTTCAAAAAAATCCCATATCATCGAATTTTGATGAATTCGAGAGCTCCGAAATCACCAACTACCCCGATGATACTTTTTATTCAGTCTTACCAAATTCACAACATATCGACACATTAGCCTCTACAGACAAAATCATCGATCCATCAATGGATAAAGAAGAAGTAAGGGTGACAAATTGGTACTCTTGGGAAAACGATAACGTTGAAAATTTTACCCCCGAGACCAAAATGGTGAGACCAATAAGTACCGTTAATGAAGAAGAATCTACTCCAATCCCGAACTTCACCATTCCACAACCTTCCAACCCAATATTCTCTATAGAAGAGTCATCTACCGAAGATGAACTACGAGCTATAATAGATAATAACACCTCGGATTTCACCCAATTGGGTAATAGAGGTGAAAACTTTGATCCCGAGAATAAACGGAAGGAAATATTAGGAATTGTCCACCCTATAGAAATATGTATGTCGGTATATATCGATCCATTTGACCAAGAACCAGAAAAGAGACATATCCATTTACTAAAAGCTACACTTAAAAAAGAATTAAGTAGTGACGATCGGGTGAGTCTAAACTCTAAACCTATTGATATAATATATACCACCCGAGATGCAAATAACTGGCTCACTATTTTAATTCGTGGAACTTATTCCACCGACTTCACATGTCATCAGCTAAGTGTGGGGAAGTCTAACCCCACTTAATGTTAAATTCGGGGTTCAGGTTAATATATAACTCGTTAATAAAAATACACGATGAGTTAGGGTAAAAGACGCTTTTCCAAATATTAGTAAACAGTTCAGAAAACCAACCGTTTTTGAAAAAAACATGTGTGATAAAACAACAAAAGGAATGAACGATGAGGCGCGCCATCTATCATTCGACGAGCTTTGTAAGTACAAACTGGGAATTTTTAATCACTTTTCTACACTAATCACCCTCATGAATTTATAATTATAGTCTGATTTCATGCAAATGAGGGCATTGCATGATCTCAAGTGTGGGGAAGGGTTATAAATTCTCTCGGGTTTATACTTGGTTTATTTGCCAAATTTTATAAAAATTTGAAAAATTTTCAACTAAATGAATTTAAAATCATGTTTATATATATTTATGAACGGTGAAAACTAGGTGTTAATACTGAAATTATCGTTACCTCGGAAAGGACATAAATTGAGAAACACCCTAAAACGATTGAATTCATTTAAAATAGAATAAAGGAGAATAAAAAGGCAAAGAAAGAAACTAAGTGTGGGGAGAATGTACCAAGTTATTCAATTAAAAACTATCTATCACATGTTTCTGTAAAGTTTATTGCAAGTGCTTTTGTTTTGGACTAAATTAACTGTTTTACCCGATTTACTGTAATGAAAGATGGATCTACACGATGAATCAATTCCATCATTAAAAGGAAGTAAAGTCTTCCGAAAAAGACACGCGCTTCTTGATTTAGGTCAGGAAGTTGTCGTCCAGACCAGCTGTAGGTTGACGAAAAATCTAGAAAAGTCATCTCTAAAATCAGCAGGAAATCCACGGACCTCAGCATTAAACAGGGTCGCCATGTGGTCAGATTTATCCTAACCATGAGAAGGATTTATCTCGTAAAATGGGGGGGGCACCATGCAAATTAGCTGGATAAGACTAATGAATCAGATCCCCAGAAAGGATAATCTCCTTAAAGATTAAAAATCAGCTTTTAAGACTGATATTACTCAATCCTAGAGATTGACCTTAAAGATTGAGAATTCAAACTCATGGAATTCAATGATATCTAAACTCGAGCTTGAACGAGAAAATATTTTGATCAAAATTACAAACCGATTTGTTTTCTGAAAACCCTATTTTCAATGCGTTCATTACCATTGAACGTAAAATCCTAGGAATTCACCTGGAATTCATTAGGTCACCTGAACCAAATCGGGTGTCAACCGTAAGAACGGTGGTTGCATAGCATGGTCGAAGACAGGACCTTGTGCCAGACCGAAAAATTCCTAGGGTGAGCTTTACTATTGCTCCTACAAAGGATAGTAATTATGTCCGACACTTTAAAGACCATAATCAAAAGCATGTCACGGGACATTGCCTTAACAGTTGCTTGTTCATCGCTTTCCTTTACAACCGGACGGTAGTTTACCGAAAGGTAATATACGGGACAAGTAAACTGGACGTGTTGCTTTCCTAATACAAGGTTAGCAAGTGGGTGACACAAAACCATAAGTTTTGAGCTAAAATTTTCAAATCTGAAACCCACCAACCCACAAAAATATTTTGCAAACACCGGTGAAGGGTTATTCCGGAAAACCTGTCTAGGGTAAAATCTAGCATGAATTTTCAAAAGATCAAATGTTTTTATAAAGATCCAATTTCCTAACGGATCTAAATTTTCATAGTCATGTGGGACTGTAAACCACAAATGCTACTATCATTGTTTATACCGCCGTATCAAAATCACTGATGTACAAAGTGTGAAGAATAAAGAAGTGATTCTAGTGTGTTTTATTTCAAGACTGTATTGCTTGAGGACAAGCAACGTTCAAGTGTGGGGATATTTGATAGTGCTCCAAATGAACATATATTTAGTATCAATATCCCTCCGATATGTAAAGATTTCAGTTGCAATTGTTCCATTTTCATGTAATATTCATTTATATTAAATAAGTGCGAAGACAAAAGGCGAAAACAACGAATTGAAGACGCAAAGGTCCAAAAAGCTCAAAAGTACAAGATACAATTAAAAAGGTTCAATTTATTGATAAGGAACGTCTAAAAATGACAAGAGTACAAGTTACGAAACGCAAAGTACAAAATATCTCAGCGTACGCAAGGACGTTCGAAAATTCGGAACCGGTACATGAACCAACTCTCAACGCTCGACGCAACGGAAAAAAAATTACGAGTCTACTATGTATATAAATATAATATAATATATAAATAATTATAAAAATTATTTATATATTATATATATTTAAATAAAAACCGTCGGCAGCCTTGGATCTTGAACTTGTGGGCTGGTTTTGGAACCTCCGCGACTTGCGGAGCTGGAAGGCCAAAATGGCCGCAACTCGCGGAGCAGTGAATTTCAGTTCTGGCTATAAAAGCTCTCGAGTTCTGCATGTAAAATATAAACATAATAATAATAATACTCCCTAGTATAATATAAATAAATATATATATGTATATATAGTATAGATTAGTGTTATATTAGATTAGTTTGGGTTATGTAAAAGTTATTTTACGGGTTTTTAAAGTCAGAGCTCTGTCCGTGTAACACTACGCGATAAATAATCAATGTAAGCTATGTTTTTTTTTTTAAATTAATGTCTCGTACTTAAGTTATTATTATACTTATTTAAAACGAAGTAATCATGATGTTGGGCTAATTACTAAAATTGGGTAATTGGGCTTTGTACCATAATTGGGGTTTGGACAAAAGAACGACACTTGTGGAAATTAGACTATGGGCTATTAATGGGCTTTATATTTGTTTAACTAAATGATAGTTTGTTAATGTTAATATAAAGATTTACAATTGGGCGTCCTTATAAATTACCATATACACTCGATCGGACACGATGGGCGGGGTATTTATATGTACGAATAATCGTTCATTTAACCGGACACGGGAATGGATTAATAGCCACTAGAATAATTAAAACAGGGGTGAAATTACATTCAAGGGTAATTGGTGTAATTGCTAACAAAGTAGTAAAACCTTGGTTTACACGTAGTTGATAACCTGGTGTATTCATTAAACAAAGTATTAAAACCTTGTTACAATTCGAATCCCCAATTAGTTGGAATATTTAACTTCGGGTATAAGAATAATTTGACGAGGACACTCGCACTTTATATTTACGACTGATGGACTGTTATGGACAAAAACCAGACGGACATATTAAATAATCCAGGACAAAGGACAATTAACCCATGGGCATAAAACTAAAATCAACACGTCAAACATCATGATTACGGAAGTTTAAATAAGCATAATATATTTTATTTCATTTTTCCTCGTACTTTTATTTATTGTCATTTTAATTATTGTTATTTATTTTATATTGTTATTTAAATATCTTCATTTACTATACGCTTCGTTTAAAATATAAATCGACAAACCGGTCATTAAACGGTAAACCCCCTTTTATATATTATTATATATAATTATATATATTTTGTACAAATACAGTTGTTTAAAAATATAGTGTGCAATAAGCCCGCTCCCTGTGGAACGAACCGGACTTACTAAAAACTATACTACTCTACGATTAGGTACACTGCCTATAGTGTTGTAGCAAGGTTTAGGTATATCCCATTTGTAAATAAATAATTAAAACTTGTGTAATTTGTAACGTATTTCGTAGTAAAATATAGTACTATTTCGTACCCCCACGCTACCACATCACTCATCCAGACATTAATGCGCCAGATTATGAAATCAAAGGACAAATTCTACACATGGTGACTAATCAATGCCAATTTAGTGGTGCGCCGAAGGAAGATCCAAATGAACATCTACGTACCTTTAATAGGATCTGCACACTATTTAAAATCCGAGAAGTGGAGGATGAACAGATATATCTCATGTTATTTCCCTGGACTTTAAAGGGAGAAGCCAAAGATTGGTTGGAATCGTTACCTGAAGGGGCGATTGATACATGGGATGTTTTAGTTGAAAAATTTCTTAAACAATTCTTTCCTGCATCTAAAGCCGTAAGACTTCAAGCAGAAATTGTTACGTTTACACAGAAGCCAAATGAAACTCTATATGAGGCGTGGACAAGATATGGAAAGTTATTAAGAGGATGTCCGCAACATGGTTTAGACACCTGTCAAATAGTACAAATATTCTACCAAGGATGCGACATCACTACAAGGAAAGACATAGATATAAAAGCTGGTGGTTCTATTATGAAGAAAACCGAAACTGATGCTTACAAAATCATTGATAACACTGCTTCCCACTCACATGAGTGGCACCAAGAAAAAGATATCGTTAGATCATCTAAAGCAGCTAGAGCCGATTCTAGCTATGACTTAGATTCCATTTCCGCAAAGATAGATGCTGTCGAGAGACGAATGGAAAAGATGACTAAAGATATTCACTCAATACGAATTAGTTGTGAGCAGTGTGGAGGACCACATTTGACAAAAGATTGTCTCAGTATTGAATTAACAATGGAACAAAGAGAGAATATTTCATACATAAACCAAAGGCCTGGAAATAATTATCAACCGCCAAGACCGATTTACAATCAAAACCAGAATTATAACCGAAATATTCCATACAACAACCAACAAGGTCCTAGCAATCAACAAGTATCCAATAATACTTACAATCAGCAAAGACCTAATTTTCAAAACAAACCACCACAACAAACCGATGATAAAAAGCCGAATTTAGAAGATATGATGACGAAGCTAGTTGAAACTCAAACGCAGTTTTTCACATCTCAGAAACAAACCAATGAAAAAAATGCTCAAGCATTTAGAAATCAACAAGCTTCTATTCAAAATCTGGAACAAGAAGTAAGTAACCTAGCAAGGTTAATAGGTGAAAGAAAACCGGAAAGTCTACCTAGTGATATAAATGCTAACCCCCGGAATGAAACAGCTAAAGCCATTACCACAAGAAGTGGTACAACATTTAAACCACCTGAAATACCTGTAACTTCTGATGAAGCTATTCCTACTCCACAAGAACCACAACCTAGTCAAGATAAGAAAAAAGAACCGGTAGTTGAAAAGGTTAATGAAGATAACACAGTTAAGGCTAAACCTTATGTTAAACCATACCAACCACCACTTCCTTATCCGAGTAAAATGAAGAAAGAAAAACTTGAAGCCGAGCAATCCAAATTCTTGGATATGTTTAAACAGATAAATGTAAATCTTCCTTTCATTGATGTTATTTCAGGAATGCCTAGATATGCTAAATTCTTGAAAGATCTAATCTCAAATAGAAAGAAAATGGAAGAACTCTCGGCTGTTACTATGAATGCTAATTGTTCAGCAGTGCTATTGAATAAGATACCAGAAAAATTATCTGATCCAGGAAGTTTCACAATTCCATGTTTTCTGGGTAGTCTTAGTTCAATAGAAGCATTGGCAGACTTAGGTGCTAGTATGAATTTAATGCCGTATTCACTATACGCTAAACTAGACCTTGGAGAATTGAAACCAACCAGAATAAGCATACAACTAGCCGATAGATCAATAAAATATCCTAGAGGGATAATGGAGAACATGCTAGTTAAAGTTGGTACTTTAGTATTTCCAGTAGATTTTGTTATTCTGGACATGGAAGAAGATTCTCAAGTTCCTCTCATATTAGGAAGACCATTCTTAAACACGGCTAAAGCAATGATAGACGTGTTCGGTAAAAAATTGACCCTAAGTATAGAGGATGAGAGTGTTACCTTTTCAGTTGATAGAGCAATGCAACAACCATAATCTGCAGATGATACATGTTATTATATTCAAACCATAGATGCACATGCAGAATTATTAGAAGAATTTCCAGAATTACAAGGAACAGGAGAATGTTCTTTAGGAGAAGGTAATGAACCAATTGATGAAGCTGAAATGTTAGCTACACTTATAGCTAATGGATATGAACCAACAACCGAAGAAATTCAAATGCTAAAAGAAGAAGACAGATATCGATACAAATCATCGATAGAAGAACCTCCGAAATTAGAGTTAAAGCCACTTCCAAACCATTTGGAATATGCTTATTTACATGGTGAATCTGAATTACCTGTAATAATATCGCCTTCTCTTACTGAAAACGAGAAATCACAACTCATTTCTGTGTTGAAAGCTCATAAATCAGCCATTGCATGGAAGATTCATGATATTAAAGGAATAAGTACTTCGTATTGCACACATAAAATCCTTATGGAAGAAGGTCATAAAACGTATGTGCAACGCCAACGAAGACTAAATCCTAATATGCAAGATGTAGTTAAGAAATAGATTATTAAACTGCTAGATGCAGGTCTAATTTATCCAATCTCTGATAGTCCATGGGTAAGCCCAGTTCAATGCGTGCCTAAGAAGGGTGGCATGACTGTCATTACAAATGAGAAAAATGAGCTTATTCCTACTAGGACTGTAACAGGATGGCGTGTGTGTATTGATTATAGAAAATTAAATGACGCCACCAGAAAAGATCACTTTCCCTTACCTTTTATTGATCAAATGTTGGAAAGATTAGCCGGAAATAGTTACTATTGTTTTCTAGATGGATTTTCCGGATATTTTCAAATTCCAATAGCACCCGAAGATCAAGAGAAAACCACATTCACGTGCCCTTATGGTACTTTTGCTTACAAACGCATGCCATTTGGACTTTATAACGCCCCTGCAACCTTTCAAAGGTGTATGATGGCGATTTTTCACGACATGATAGAAGAATGCATGAAAGTTTTCATGGATGACTTTTCAGTCTTCGGTGATACATTTGAATCATGTCTAGTTAATCTTGAACGAATGTATGATGCTCATTAGATGCGAACAATCAAATCTAGTACTTAATTGGGAGAAATGCCATTTCATGGTTAAAGAAGGCATCGTTCTTGGACATAAAATTTCAAAAGAAGGAATTGAAGTAGATAGAGCTAAAGTAGATGTAATTGCTAAACTTCCACATCCCACCAATGTTAGAGGAATTAGGAGTTTTCTAGGGCATGCCGGTTTTTACCGACGTTTCATAAAAGATTTTTCTAAAATTGCCACTCCTATGAATAAACTCCTAGAAAAGGATGCTCCATTCATCTTTTCCGATGAGTGTATCAAATCTTTTAATATTCTTAAAGAGAAACTCACTAATGCGCCGATCATGATAACACCAAATTGGAATCTACCGTTTGAACTAATGTGCGATGCAAGTGATTTTGCAATGGGAGCCGTTTTAGGACAAAGGATTGAAAAACGATTTCAACCTATATATTATGCTAGTAAGACGTTACAAGGAGCACAAACGAACTATACAACTACTGAAAAAGAACTCCTTGCTATTGTCTTTGCTTTTGACAAATTTCAATCATATCTCGTTCTAGCAAAAACGGTGGTCTATACCGACCATTCTGCTCTTAGATACCTATTTTCAAAACAAGATGCTAAACCAAGATTAATCCGTTGGATCTTACTCTTACAAGAGTTTGATATTGAAATCCGAGATAAAAGAGGAGCAGAAAATCTCGCCGCTGATCATCTTTCTCGTCTTGAAAATCCCGAATTAGAAGTTCTAAATGAATCAGCCATACAAGACAACTTTCCTGATGAATATCTATTGAAGATAGATTATAAAGAAATTCCATGGTTTGCAGACTATGCAAACTACTTAGTTTGTGGATTCCTTGAAAAAGGATTATCGTACCAAAGACGAAAGAAATTCTTCAGTGATATAAAACACTATTTTTGGGAAGATCCACATCTGTTTAAAAGTGGTCCAGATGGAATAATACGCCGATGTGTATTTGGAGATGAAGCTAGTAAAATATTAAACCATTGTCACACAGGACCAACAGGAGGGCATTATGGGCCTCAACTAACAGCAAGAAAAGTTTATGATGCTGGATTCTATTGGCCTACAATTTACAAAGACGCACACCTTCTTTGCAAATCCTGTGATGCTTGTCAAAGGGCTGGAAAAATAAGTCAACGTGATGAAATGCCACAAAATGTCATCCAAGTATGTGAAGTATTTGACATTTGGGGTATTGACTTTATGGGTCCATTTCCAAAATCTCATAATAATCTATATATACTCGTAGCCATTGATTATGTATCTAAATGGGCGGAAGCACAAGCTCTCCCAACTAACGATGCACGAGTTGTAGTCAACTTTTTAAAACGTCTTTTTGCAAGGTTTGGAACACCGAAAGCTTTAATAAGTGATCGGGGTACTCATTTCTGTAATAATCAACTTGAGAAAGTTCTTAAAAGATATGGAGTAACTCATAAAATCTCCACCGCATATCATCCACAAACAAGTGGACAAGTTGAAAATACCAACCGAGCTTTAAAACGTATTCTAGAGAAAACTGTAGGATCAAATCCGAAGGAATGGTCCATTAAATTGGAGGATGCACTCTGGGCTTTTAGAACAGCCTACAAAACTCCAATTGGAACCACACCTTTTAGACTTGTTTATGGAAAAACATGTTATCTTCCAGTAGAAATTGAACACAAAGCATTTTGGGCTTTGAAGACATGTAATCTTGATTTACATGAAGCTGGACGTTTACGATTAAATCAACTAAACGAATTAGAAGAATTAAGACATGAAGCATACGAAAATTCTTTAATCTATAAAGAAAGAACGAAGAAATGGCATGATAAAAGAATCAGAAGTTCAAAAGAATTTAAAGAAGGAGACAGAGTTCTTCTTTTCAATTCACGATTCAAGCTATTTCCTGGAAAATTGAAATCAAGATGGTCTGGACCATTCATAGTCAAAAGAGTTTTCCCATACGGAACAGTAGAATTGATAAATTCAAATGGGATTGAATTTAAAGTTAATGGTCACAGAGTTAAACATTACATACATGGTCCGATGGAAGTTGACAATGAAGTTAATCATAATTTCACCACCCAAGAAAACCTTCAAAATGAAAACATAAATATGTTATCAACAACATATGAAAAATCAAAATTGGAATATAGGGAGGATTCAAATTTGAGTGATGAAGAAGAATTCCTATACAAACCTCCCATTCCAAGAAACGAAGAAAAATGTGAACAAGAAATTCAAATAGAAATGAAAGAATCAAGGAAAGAACACCCGAAAAAAGTTTACAAACCAACTCGACTTACTAAAGCAGGAGACCCGTGTGAATTTATCATTTCTTGCTTACTTAATGATGGTGCTGTATATAATGGACTCGCAGATTTAGGAGCAAGTGCAAATATTATGCCTCTTTCCTTATACAAAAGATTAGGCATGGGTAAATTAAAACCAACTAAAATAGGTGTTCAATCATTTGACCAAACCATTAAACACCCGGTTGGAATAGCAAATAATTTACTTGTTAACGTGGAAAGTTTGACCTTTGTTGCAAACTTCATAGTGATTAATATGGAGGAAAACCTTGATGTTCCTCTAATTCTAGGTCGCCCATTTTTAGCAACCACCGAGGCATTCATTGATGTAAGAGAAGGTAGAATGACACTTAGGGATGGTGATACATCGATCACCTTTGTGAACCGAAAGTTTAGATCTCCACAAACCAAAACTGTTAGACCAATAAAAATGCATAAGGGTGGGGAAGATGAAGAAACACTTAATGATGATCCAATCACAAAGAATGCCGTTGATGATACGAAATTAGATGAACCCATTTTTAACAGTTCAACGAAGAAACTTTATAAACGGATTCACGATGCTAAAATTAAAGAAAACTTTAAGCTATATAACCGATTAATATCCAATTTATCGTCAAAAGAAAAGGCAGTGTTAGTTGAATTTGTGAAAGTTACGGAGGAAATCAACAAATGGATTGAAGTAAAAGTCAAAGATATACAAGTTGTTGATGATTCAATTGAAAATAATGTTAATCACAATTTCAACTAAGTATAGGGGGTTTATGTATTTCTGTTAGAGTTAGATTGTCTGTTTTCGTGTAGTTCTCGAAAATAGAACCCGAATGGTCTTTCCCTAGCAGACCCTAAAGAACTAGTCTTCTCCCCCCATTCTGAATTTTTATTTTTTAGGTTTTTACGAAATGAAGACTGCTTGTGAACTAAACCATGGTCTAATGCTACACGCTTTGATCACTAAACGTAATAATGACGCACTTCCAAGTGAAATAGTATCAGTAATCAGAGAAAGAATGGACGGAGTTAGAAAAGAATCCAGATGCGAAGATAATAAGTTACAATTTGGTAAAGGAAAATCAAAATCCGCAGCGAAAAGAAGAGCACGACACCTAGAAAGATGTCACAAATGCGGAAAATGGTCACATGGAGGTAAATGTTCAAATAATCAAACCTATTCAAACACCGAATTTGTTACTTTATGCAGAGACGGACCATTCATATGTTTAGAAGAAAAGACACTGAATGCTCGAGGTTACGCCTATATAGCTATGGAAAACCAATTAAACCGATTATCTTATGAATGGGATAGATCATATAACTAAGAAATCTATTTCACAGGTATGTTTGTACAGTTTTTATTTTATTTTTTTATTTTTAACCTTTTGATAATAAACGATAATTTGTTCGCTATAAAGTATTAAATTGGTATTGAATAAAATTAGGTTTGGCGACCGAAATTATTGATATCATTCAAAAATTTATTACATCACTGCGAAATTTAACGTTTATTCTTAAGGTATAAATATCTTTAATCAATCAACCCAAAATATTTCAAAAATTCGTCATGAGTTAAATTAGGTCTTGGAACCGAAATTACTTTACCGAAAAGAGGGGCGCATATTTTTGATAATATTTGATTGATAAAAGTGGGATAAAAAGCCAAAAAGATTTTTAATTTTATTTTTACCATGTTTTTAAAATTAATATTTAAATCTTAAATTAATATTGTAAACTTTGTAAAATCAATATATTTAAAATTGTAAATATTTGAAAAAATTAATATAAGTTTGGTGTGAATTTATAATATGAATTTTTAAATTAAGTTTGGTGTGAATCTTTAATTTTAAAAAAAAAATATATATATGAATTTTTAATTTTATGCATTTCAAATTTTAAAGTTTGGTGTGAATTTTTAATATTAATTTTGAATTTTATATTTAAGTTGTGTGAATTTAAAAATAAAAATTTACTTTATCTCATTAAGTTAAAAATATGATATATAAAATTCATCGTAAGTTGAAGACTAGGTCTTTGAACCGAAATTGCTTTACCCAAGGGAGGGACGAGAACTTTTATTATCATTATTTTTAATCTTATTGAATTAAGGTATGTCAAAAACATTAAAAAACCAAAAATCTTAGCTTTTAAAACAATAGCTACAAAAAGACAAATTTTAAAATTTTGTCGAATGACGGACTAGGACATCGATCCGAAACGACCTCGTCCTAAATAACAAGGGAAACAAAATTTTAAAATTAATTACTTAATTGTTTTAATTAGTATAAGATATATATATAAAAATAAAAAATAAAAATAAAAAATAAAAATAAACTCCGCGACTCGCGAAGTTTGGAGGTTTAATCCCCGCGAGTCGCGGGAGGACCAAAAATCAGAAAAAAAAATAAAACGCAGAACTGATCAGTTGCACACCACAAAACTCACAAAAACTGCGAAATACTGCCGAAAAATAGCGAAAAATACACCCCAAAATCACAATTTTTAACCGTTAATCATCAAATCTTTTACTAAAATCATGTTGAGAAGGATGCTATCAAGGAATTACTCAAGAAAAACGGTAAATTTCTACACCTAAACACCATTTAATCCGAAAATTAGTGTTCTTGAGCAATTTTATACCCAATTTGATTTTGATGCTTTTTAGTGTAATTATGCTTAAATTGTTTATGTATTATGCTTGTATAACCTAGATTGATGCTGTTTAACATGATTAGAAGCCTTAAACTTCAAATTTTGAGTAATCTAGGGTTTGTGTTCTTGAGCAATTTGGGGCTTTTTGATATAAACAGATTATGGCCGATTTTTGTCATGAATTGTTGCTAAATTAAGTAGTGTAACATGTTTAGGTAGTTAAATGATCCAAACTTTGAGCCTAAACATGATTTTGAGAATTAAAGTGGACTTTTTCAAGTCTAAAAATTCATGAACTTGATTTTTGAGAGATAATGCCATTTGAAACTTGTTTAATTGCTAGTAATGATTATTTTGACATGTTATTTGAGTTGAATGCTTATGAACTTGGCGAACATTTTCGTATATGCTTATTTGAAAAAGTGTAGATTTGATAAAAATGTGAAAATGAGCTTAGGTTTGATATAAATTGATCATGTCATTGTAATTATTTTGATTGATGATTTCGCTGACACTAATGCATATTTGGATGCACAAAAATTGTGTTTGATGTGTTTTGCAGACTGAAAGGGGTGAATCTTCATCCCAAGCTCGCAATGCTCCTGCTGAGAATGCGGAACAACAGGAGGTGGATAACTACTACAAGCAAGATATACCTCATCCAGTCATGACATTTTCTGATATGCACTTAGAAGATTTGCATCCGAACCTGAGATTTGACAGAATTTGGATAGATTATCCAAAGTATCAAAGGGGTTTGCATACTCTTCATTCTAAAGTTGTTGAGGTACCTAGGGTCATAGAATGGGGACCCTTAGAAGCTGTAGAATTGGCCGGGCCAATTAGGGAATTACTTGCACAGAGGTATGGTAATTCTACTTTTAATGACTGGGTACGTTTATTCACCATGCGTAGACCTGTATATAAAGTATGGTGTGAAGAATTGTTGTGTAGTATAGAATTAAATGATCGGGTAGCTAGTTTAACCGATCGATCTTTTATTAGATTTTTGTTAGGAGGTTCGATGCGCCACATGTCTTTACTAGACATGGCTCAGGCTTTACGTATATATACGCCTGAGGAGTTAGCATCTGCCGATTGTAGAGGGTTGATACTAAATGGTAGAAAGATAGATGAAAATTTTGATACACACGATGTGTGGAGTCAAATGACAAGCCATCACTGATTCAAAGGGGGAAATTACTCTTATTTGGATATAGATAGAGCTGAATTAAGAGTAATTCATAGGTTTTTAGCTAATTCGATTACACAAAGAGGTAAGAACAAGGAAAAGGTAAATGAACAGGATTTGTTTTACCATATGTGTATTCGAGACCCACAAAGCACTGTAAGTATACCTTATTGTGTGGGTTATTATTTATCAGCTATGGTTAGGGGGATGAGACCGCATAGCATAATAGGAGGTGGTATTTTTATTACTTTGATTGCTGAATATCTCGGTGTGGATATAAGTCGGGGGGGATTATTAGTCGAAGAACCAGAACCCCGCGATACTATAGGTTTAAATGTATACCATGGGGCGAAAGTTTTGAAGAGACGAAATAACGCCGCAGTTCAATACCATGGTAGACATCCACAGGTTGAGAGAAACCAACAGCAAGGTAATGTAGGAGGGGGAAATGAGATGCAAGAAATGCAAAGGTTTATAGCTTCACAGGAGTACGAAAATGCTAGACAGAGAGCATTTGAAGATTGGCAAGTTCATCAGAACCAAATCATAGCTCATTGCCAACATATAGGTAGAAACTATATTCCTACACCAAAACCCATATTCCCTCCCTGGTCTATAGAGATGCAATCACCGTATCCTACGTATAACCCTGCCGAAGCATTCTATAGCACCTATGGTTATGCATGGAACCCCTATTGGTATCAATATCATCTCTAGTCTACTTAGTTTTATTTATTTTGTAATTTGTAATGTTGATACGTTTAATAATTATGTTAATATTGTAATAGTTTTTATAATTTTCTAACTTTTATTCTTAGATTTTAATAATTTTTGAATGTGGGGTAATATACCAAACTTCAAAAATATGTATATATGTTTGCAGTTTATCTTATGTACACAACAGGGTAAAACAACGCATTTTCAAAGACTGGCATTAAGTTCAGCAAAAGCAACTAATTTTGACGACAAGATGCAAAATATATGTGAAATAACAACAAGACGGAATGAACAAATGATGTGCACCATTTATCATTCAGCAAACAAACGCCAATATATTTGAAAACTTTGGTAAAAATTTAATCATTTTCACACAAATCACCCTCAATAATTTAAATTGTTACTGATTTCTTGCAAATGAGGGCATTGCAAGATCTTAAGTGTGGGAAGGGGTTAAATTCTTTCGGATTTTAAAATTTTTATCTTAAACACTTGGTTACCATTAGAAATACTAGTAAAGTAGTAGTTGTATTAGAATCTAGTGCTCTCTGATAATAAAGAACAGCCCTAGTCTTATATACTGACTACCCAATTCTAGTAAAATTTTTAAAAAATTTTCAATTAAATGAACTCAAAATCATGTTTATACATATTTATGAACAATAAAACTAGGTTTTAACACCGAAATTATTGTAACCTCGGAAAGGACATAAATTGAGAAACAAACCAAAATGTTAAAATTCATTTAAAATGGAATAGAGGACGATAAAAAGGAAAATAAAAGCCAAGTGTGAGAAAATTCTCCAAGTTATTCAAAACATATATCACATATTTTTGTACAAATAACTGAAAATACTTTTGCTTTGGACTAAACTAAAAAGTTTTACCTGATTTACTGTAAGAAAGATGGATCTACACAATGAATCAATTCCATCATTAAAAGGAAGTAAAGTCTTCCGAAAAAGACACGCGCTTCTTGATTTAGGTCATGAAGTTGTCGTCCAGACCAGCTGTAGGTTGACGAAAAACCTAGAAAAGTCATCACTAAAATCAGCAGGAAATCCACGGACCTCAGCATCAAACAGGGTCGCCAAGTGGTCAGATTTATCCTAACCATGAGAAGGATTTATCTCGTACAATGGGGGGGCACCATGCAAATTAGCTTGATAAGACTAATGAATCAGATCCCCAGAAAGGATAATCTCCTTAAAAGATCAAAAATCAGCTTTTAAGCCTGATATAACTCAATCCTTGAGATTGACCTTAAAGATTGAGAATTACAAACTCATGGAATTCAATGATATCTAAACTCGAGCTTGAACGAGAAAATATTTTGATCAAAATTATAAACCAATTTGTTTTCTGAAAACCCTATTTTCAATGCGTTCATTACCATTGAACGTAAAATCCTAAGAATTCACCTGGAATTCATTAGGTCACCTGAACTAAATCGGGTGTCAACCGTAAGAACGGTGGTTGCATAGTGGTCAAAGACAGGACCTTGTGCCAGACCGAAAAATCATAAGGGTGAGCTTTACTATTGCTCCTACCAAGGATAGTAATTGCGTCCGACACGTTATAGACCATAATTAAAAGCATGTCAGGGGACATTGCCTTAACAGTTGCTTGTTCAATGCTTTCCTTTACAACCGGACGGTAGTTTATCGAAAGGTAATATACGGGACAAGTAAACTGGACGTGTTGCTTTCCAAATACAAGGTTAGCAAGTGGGTGACACAAAACTGCAAGTTTTGAGCTAAAATTTTCAAATCTGAAACCCACCAAACCCACAAAAATAATTTGCAAACACCGGTAAAGGGTTATTCCGGAAAACTTATCTAGGGTAAAAACTAGATTTAATTTTCAAAAGATCAAATGTTTTCATAAAGATCCAATTTCCTTAATGGATCTAAATTTTTATAGTCATGTGGGACTGTAAACCATATCGTTACTACCATTGTTTATACCGCCGTATAGAAATCACTGATGTACAAAGTGTGAAGAATAAAGAAGTGATTCTAGTATTTCAAGACGATATTGCTTGAGGACATGCAGCGCTCAAGTGTGGGAATATTTGATAATGCTAAAAACGAACATATATTTCATATCATTATTCCTCAAGAAAGACAAGCTTTTAGTTGCAATTGTTCTATTTACAAGTGATATTCGTTTAAATAATAAAAGGTGAAGACAAAAGACAGATCCGACGAATTGAAGACGCAAACGACCAAAAAGCTCAAAAGTACAAAATACAATCAAAGAGGTTCCAATTATTGATAAGAAACGTCTCGAAATTACAAGAGTACAAGATTCAAAACGCAAAGTACAAGATATTAAATTGTACGCAAGGACGTTCGAAAATCCGAAACCGGGACATGAGTCAACTCTCAACGCTCGACGCAACGGACTAAAAATTACAAGTCAACTATGCACATAAATATAATATAATATTTAAATAATTCTTATAATTATTTAATATATTATATTTATTTATAAATCCGTCGGTAAACAAAGAGCCAAACTTGTGTGAGCTGTAAAAGCAAACTCCGCGACTCGCGGAGTTTGAAGGCAAAAAATGCCGCGAGTCGCGGAGCCCCAAATTCTGAAACTCCCTATAAAGCTCGCGCATTCTGATCGTAAAAATCATCCTTTTTTCTTCTTCTCTCATAAACGTATTATATATATATATATTATAATTTTAATTTTAATTTTAATTTTAATTCTAATAATAAGGGTATGTTAGCGAATGTTGTAAGGGTGTAAGTCGAAATTCGCTACGCTATTTTTAATCATTGTAAGTTATGTTCAACCTTTTTACATTAATGTCTCGTAGCTAAGTTATTATTATGCTTATTTAAACGAAGTAATCATGATGTTGGGCTAATTACTAAAATTGGGTAATTGGGCTTTGTACCATAATTGGGGTTTGGATAAAAAAACGACACTTGTGGAAATTAGACTATGGGTTATTAATGGGTTTTATATTAATTAAACAATACCTTGTTAATATAATATACAAACTTATAATTCGACGTATTTATATATAACCACATACGCTTGACTGGGTACGGTGGGCGGGATATCTATAAATACCAATAATTATTCATTTTACCGGATACGGAACTGGATTAATAGTTAATAGACTTGTTGAAACAGGGGTGAATTACATTCAAGGGTAATTGGTGTAATTGTTAACAAAGTAGTAAAACCTTGGTTTACACGCAGTCGATAACCTGGTGTATTCATTAAACAAAGTATTAAAACCTTGTTACAATTCGAATCCCCAATTAGTTGGAATATTTGACCTCGGGAATAAGAATAATTTGACGAAGGCTTTCGCTCTTTATATTTATGACTGATGGACTATTATGGACAAATCCGTATGGACATATTAAATAATCCAGGACAAAGGACAATTAACCCATGGGCATAAAACTAAAATCAACACGTCAAACATCATGATTACGGAAGTTTAAATAAGCATAATTCTTTTATTTCATATTTAATTTCCTTTATTGTTATTTTATTTAATTGCACTTTTAATTATCGTACTTTTTAATTATCGCAAGTTTATTTTATCGCACTTTTATTATTCGCAATTTCATTATCGTTATTTACTTTACGCTTTAATTTAAGTCTTGTATTTATTTTTAATATTTTACATTTGGATTTAACTGCGACTAAAGTTTTAAAATTGACAAACCGGTCATTAAACGGTAAAAACCCCCCTTTATAATAATATTACTTATATATATATATTTGTATTTTTATAAAAGTAAACTAATATAGCGTTAAGCTTTGTTTAAAAAGATTCCCTGTGGAACGAACCGGACTTACTAAAAACTACACTACTGTACGATTAGGTACACTGCCTATAAGTGTTGTAGCAAGGTTTAAATATATCCATTCTATAAATAAATAAATATCTTGTGTAAAAATGTATCGTATTTAATAGTATTTCCTGCTAAAATTAATAGCTATTTTATATACACCTCGCGAAACATCAAATGTGAACGTTTTTTGTTTTTTTCATGTTTTGAGAAGTAAAATTTAGTCCGATTTAGAGTTTAGGGTTTAGGGTTTAGGGTTTAGGGTTTATGGAATAAACACAAAACACCAAACTCTAAACCCTAAACTCTAAACCGTTCATGTTAAAAACTCAATCTAAATCCTAAATCTAAACTCTAAATCTAAACCCTAAACCCTAAATTTCTAAACCCTAATATCTAAACCCTATAAACCCTAATATCTAAACCCTAATAGCTAAAACCTCAACATACACTCGAAAAACACGATAATTGTTATATGTTACTTTTTCGAACATTTTCCCGCCAAAATAAAAATATTTATCACAAACTGTCTTTATTAAATGTTCATATTTTCATCCCATCTATAATGTTCGTGAACAAAGTTTTTTTTTAAAAACGAAATTTTTTTTTTTTTTTTGCTTTCCCCGCTTCCCCCTGATTGGTTACTTCCCTCTTGATTCTACCACTATATATATATATATATATATATATATATATATATATATATATATATATATATATATATATATATATATATATATATATATATATATAGGGGCACGATCCGTGGCTAAGCTTAAAACGAGTACAAACCGAATAAGCAAATGTGAACCACAAATCTCATAAAGCCTCATCCAGCTGAAAATAAACACGGAGGGTGATGATGTAGCGTGAGGGTACGAAATAGTATTAAATTTTTAATACAAAATACTACAAAATATGACACAAGTTTTATTAATTTACGGATGGGATATACCTAAACCTTGCTACAACACTATAGGCAGTGTACCTAATCGTAGAGTAGTGTAGTTTTTAGTAAGTCCGGTTCGTTCCACAGGGAGCTGGTGAAGTTAACGCTATATTATTAAGTTTATTTGTAAAAATATATATATAAATAAGTAGTAGTATTATTATAAAATGGGAGTTTTACCGTTTAATGACCGGTTTGTCGATTTTAAGCGTAAAAATAAATGACAAAAATTAAAGTGCGTAAAATAAATTGCGATAAATAAAATGACAGAAAATAAAATTGCGAGTAATAAAATGACAGTAAATAAAGATACGATGAGAAATATAATAAAAGAATTATGCTTATTTAAACTTCCGTAATCATGATGTTTGACGTGTTGATTTTAATTTATTACCATGGATTAATTGTCCTTTGTCCTGGTTTATTTGATACGTCTATCTGGTTTTTGTCCATAATAGTCCATCGGTCATAAATATAAAGTGCGAGTATCCTCGTCAAATTACCCTTATACCCGAAGTCAAATATTCCAACTAATTAAGGATTTAAACTGTGACGCAGTTATCACTTCTGTCAATAATTACACCAGTTATCACTGTATGTAATCCACCCCTGTTTTAATTAGTTTATGAATATTAATTCATCCACTTGATCAGAATGAATAATCAATTACCCAACCCAATTGATTAATTAAATGATTATAACAGATTCCATATGAACGTCACTAAATAGGACAACCATAATCATTATTAATTATTAGGATAATTAATTTGAAGATAGGTTCGACAGACTCCAATGAGTTGTCACTCAATTAGACAATACCCCCCATCTATTAATAGTCAATAATCCAATTTCCACAAGTGTCGGTCTTTTGCCCAAACCTTAATTATGGTCCAAAGTTCAATAACCCAATTTTAGTAATTAGCCCAACATCATGAGTACTTCATTTTAAATAAGCATAATAATGACTTAGCTACGAGACATTAATGTAAAAAGGTTGAACATAACTTACAATGATTAAAAATAGCGTAGCGTTACACGGACAGAATTTCGACTTACATACTCAAAAGATCTCTATCATAAATCTTATTATTATCATAATTTAAAATTAAAATTAAGATTATTGTTATATCTTATTAAGTTAACATTATGATAGAGATATAGAATATAGATATTGATATTGATAGATAGAAAAATAAGAAAAAGATAGAAGAAAAAAAAAGAGATCGAAAAAAAATCTTCCTCCTCTCATCGTTACATATCATTCGTTTTATAGGTGAAATTATAAATTGAATTTTCATTTACGACCCCTGAACTATGCTCAATTAACAACTTTTTATTATTTAATATTATTCTTATTATGAATTATTTAAATATTATATTTTATTCTTGTGCATAGTTGACTTGTAATTTTTACACCGTTGCGTCGAGCGTTGAGAGTTGGTTCATGCCTCGGTTCTGGATTTTCGAACGTCCTTTCGTATAATTTAATATCTTGTACTTTGCGTTTTGTAACTTGTACTCTTGTCATTTTTAGACGTTCTTCATCAATAATTTGAACCTTTTTGACTGTATCTTGTACTTTTGAGCTTTTTGGACGTTTTGGTCTTTCAAATCTTCGTTTTTGTCTTTAAATCTTCATTTTCGAGCGATTTGCGTCTTTCGTCTTCGCACTTATTTATTTAACTATTACAACTAAAAATAAGGAAATTACATTTAAAAACTTTACATATTGGAACGATATTGCTACTAAATATATGTTCATTTGGAGCACTATCAAATATCCCCACACTTGAGCGTTGCTTGTCCTCAAGCAATACAGAACTTGAAATAAAAACATACATGAATCACTTTTTTATTCATCACATTTTGTACATCAGTGATTTTGATATAGCGGTATAAACAATGACAGTAATGATGGTTAAAGGTGGGTGTGTCATCCACAGTTGCCTCGGGTTTAGGTCAACGACACTTGCAATCAAATAGCAAATTTACTTTCGGTTTCCAAAGCAAAGTGCACATTTGAAAGGTGGTTTACAGTCCCACATGACTATTAAAATGTAGATCCTTAAGGAAATTGGATCTTTATGAAAACATTTGATCTTTTTGAAAATTTAATCTAGCTTTTACCCTAGATAAGTTTTCCGGAATAACCCTTCACCGGTGTTTGCAAAATATTTTTGTGGGTTGTGTGGGTTTCAGATTTGAAAATTTTAGCTCAACACTTATGGTTTTGTGTTACCCACTTGCTAACCTTGTATTAGGAAAGCAACACGTCCAGTTTACTTGTCCCGTATATTACCTTTCGGCAAACTACCGTCCGGTTGTAAAGGAAAACGATGAACAAGAAACTGTTAAGGCAATGTCCCGTGACATGCAGATGATTATGGTCTTATTAACGTGTCGGATGCTAGAACTATCCTTGGTAGGAGCGATAGTAAAGATCATCCTATAATTTTTCGGTCTGGCACAAGGTCCTGTCTCCGACCATGCTATGCAACCACCGTTCTTACGGTTGACACCCGATTTGGTTCAGGTGACCTAATGAATTCCAGGTGAATTTCTTAGGATTTTACGTTCAATGGTAATGAACGCATTGAAAATGGTTTTTCAGAAAACAAATCGGTTTGTATTTTTGATCAAAATATTTTCTCGTTCATGCTCGAGTTTAGATATCATCGAATTCCATGAGTTTGAATTCTCAATCTTTAAGGTCAATCTCTAGGATTGAGTAATATCAGTCTTAAAAGCTGATTTTTAATCTTTAAGGAGATTATCCTTTCTGGGGATCTGATTCATTAGTCTTATCAAGCTAATTTGCACGGTGCCCTCCCCATTTTACAAGACAGACCCTCTCATGGTTAGGATAAGTCTGACCACTTGGCGACCCTGTTTGATGCTGAGGTCCGTGGATTTCCTGCTGATTTTAGTGATGACTTTTCTAGGTTTTTCGTCAACCTACAGCTGGTCTGGACGACAACTTCATGACCTAAATCAAGAAGCGCGTGTCTTTTTCGGAAGACTTTACTTCCTTTTAATGATGGAATTGATTCATCGTGTAGATCCATCTTTTTTTCAAATGTATTACAGTAAACCGGGTAAAACTGATTAGTATCGTCCAAAGCAAAAGTACCTGCAATAATCTTGTACAAAAATATGTGATATTTGTTTTAAATTGAATAACTTGGTACATTCTTCCCACACTTAGTTTCTTTCTTTGCCTTTTTATTTTCTTTTATTTCATTTTAAATGAATTCAAGCGTTTTAGGGTGTTTCTCAATTTATGTCCTTTCCGAGGTAACGATAATTTCGGTATTATCACCTAGTTTTCACCGTTCATAAATATGTATAAACATGATTTTGACTTCATTTAATTGAAAATTTTTCAAATTTTCACAAAATTTGGCAAATAAACCAAGTATAAACCTGAGAGAATTTATAACCCTTCCCCACACTTAAGATCATGCAATGCCCTCATTTGCATGAAATCAGACTATAATTTAAATTCATGAGGGTGATTAGCGTAGAAAAATGATTAAAAATACCGAGTTTGTAATTACAAAGCTCGTCGAATGATAGATGGCGCCTCATCGTTCATTCCTTCATTTGTTATATCATATTTGTTGTTTTGCGTCTTGTCGTCAAAATTAGTACCTTTTGCTTAACTTTAATGACAGTCTTTGAAAGTGCATTGTTTTACTCTGTTTTGTACATAAGATAAAATACAAACATATATATGTGTATATATATTTTTGAAGTTTGGTTTATAACCCCACTTTTCAAAAATTTATAAAGTATAATATTTTTGGCATACTTTAAATCAATAAAATTAAAAATAATGATAACAAAATTTGTCGCCCCGCCCTCGGGTAAAGTAATTTCGGCTCTATGACCTAGTCTTTAACTCACGACGAATTTTAGAAATCATTTTTTCAACTTAATGAATTAAAGTAAATTTTGTTTTTAAATATCACACAAAACTTAAAAGCATATTAATTTCATATAAAACCTAAAAAAAACAAAAATTCAGAATGGGGGGAGAAAACTAGTTCTTTAGTGTCTGCTAGCGGAAAAGACCAATCGGATTCCATTCTCGGAACTACACGAGAACAGAACAACTAACTCTAGACAGCATTTTCTTTTTTAGAACATTTGAATCTCCCCACACTTAGGTAGCTGTGGTGTCGAAATTGTGATTAGCTTCATCGTCAATTTCTCTTGGCCCATAATCAACTTGCATATCTGTGACTTTCTCTTTAAGCCATTGGTCGGATTCCTGTGTAATATCCACAATTTCAACTAGCTTCACCTTTTCTTTAGGCGATAGATTGGATACTAATCGGTTACATAACTTAAAGTTCCCCTTACTTCTAGCATCGCGAATCCGTTTAATAAGTTTCTTCATTGAACTATTAATAACGGGATCATTTAATTTCGTATCAACAACGGGGTTCTTTGTTATCAAGTCATCATTAGGCGTTACTTCATTTTCCCCACACTTAGGCGTTTTAATATTGCTAAGTACAACCGTTGGAGTTGGTAAAACAACATGGTTCTTACCAATCGTTTTTACTGGTTCAACGGTTTTGGTTGGTGGAGATTTAGACTTTCGAATCATAAAGGTGATCGATTTGTCACCACTTTTAAGTGTCATTCTTCCATTTCCTACATCAAAGAACGCCCCGGTGGACGCTAAGAATGGTCGACCTAAAATTAGAGGAATGTTTGGGTCCTCTTCTATGTCAATGACAATGAATTCGACTAGAAAGGTTAAATTGCCTACTTGAACGGGTAGGTTGTCGGCAATTCCAACTGGGTGCTTAATGGTTTGATCAAAGAGTCGAACACTCATATCCGTTGGACTTAACTTACCTACACCTAATCTCTTATATAAGGAAAGAGGCATAACACTTACACTTGCACCTAAATCTGCTAGTGCATCATACATGACACAATCACTAAGTAGACAAGGAATAATAAATTCACCCGGATCACCTACCCTAGGTGGAGGTTTTGGTGGAACTGTCTTCACCGGGTTTATATTTATGGCTTTTGTTTCTTGCACTTTCTTATTCTTTTTCTTCTTTTTCTTTCCAGAGGTATCACAATCTTTATTACCTATCACTTGCTCATACTCAACTCCTTTTCTTGGAAACGGGATGGGTGGTTTGTATGGTGCCACCACTGGCTTTACATACTCGGGTGGTGGTGGTGTAACTTCTTCATTGTTACTCTCATCTAAAACCTTCCCATCTTCTGGTGCTGGTTTTTCAGAATTCGTTGAAACCATATTAACATTCTCATTCCGAGGATTTACTTCATTATTACTCGGTAGCTTTCCTTGTTCCCTCTCACTCATCATGCTATCAAGAGTACCTACTTGTTTTTCTAGATTCAAAATGGAAGCTTGTTGAGTTCTTAATGACTGATCAAACCTCTCGTTCGTTTGGGTTTGAGTTTCAATAAATTGTGTTTGAGATTCAACTAGCTTGAATACCACGTCTTCCATATTTGACTTTTTCTCTTCAGTTTGTTGTTGTGGTTTATATAAGCCAGGTCTTTGTTGATTGAAAGTGTTGTTTTGAGTTGGTTGGTTATTCGGACCTTGTTGGTTATACCAGTTATTTTCGGGTCCTTTTGGATTGTAAAGAATGTTTTGATTTCGATTGAAGTTTAGCTTTGGCGGTTGATAATTATTTTGATAATTATTTCCAGGCCTTTGGTTCATATAGGAAACATTCTCTCGTTGTTCCAATGTTGGTTCAATGTGACAATCTTTCAATAAGTGTGGTCCACCGCATAGCTCACAACTGATTCGTATTGCGTGAATATCTTTATTCATCTTTTCCATTCGTCTTTCAAAAGCATCTATTTTTGCTGAAACGGAATCAAAGTCATGGCTAGAATCGGCTCTAGCCACTTTAGATGAACGAAAAATATCTTTTTCTTGGTGCCACTCATGCGAGTGGGAGGCTGTGTTATCAATAATTTTGTAAGCTTCAGTTGCGGTTTTCTTCATAATGGAACCACCAGCTGTTATGTCGATGTCTTTTCGTGTAGCAACGTTGACACCTTGGTAGAATATTTGTACTATTTGAAAAGTATCTAATCCGTGTTGAGGACATCCTCTCAACATCCTTCCGAATCTTGTCCACGCCTCATATAATGTTTCATTTGGCTTTTGCGCGAACGTAACAATTTCTCCTTGAAGTCTCACGGCTTTAGATGCCGGAAAGAATTGTTTAAGAAATTTTTCAACTAAAACATCCCATGTGTCAATCGCCCCTTCAGGTAACGATTCTAACCAATCTTTGGCTTCTCCCTTTAAAGTCCAGGGAAACAACATGAGATAGATCTGCTCATCTTCCACTTCTCGGATTTTGAATAGTGTACAAATTCTTTTAAACGTACGAAGGTGTTCGTTAGGATCTTCATTCGGTGCACCACTGAATTGGCATTGGTTAGTTACCATGTGTAGAATTTGTCCTTTGATTTCATAATCTGGCGCATTAACTTCTGGCTTAATAATGGCGTGACCTTGGCCCGTGCGTGTGGCTCTCATTCGATCTTCCATACTTAGAGGTTCCGTTACTTCCATAATTGAATTTGTTGAATACGAATCACTAGAGGATTCTGATTTAATGGTTTGTGGCTCAGGATGAATAATTAGTGGTTCAAGATCTTGGAATTGTCCTTGAATATGCTCCGGGTTCTTAATTGTGAAGTCGGGTTCAAAAGATGGATTATCGGAAATTTGAGTTGGAGTTCTTGTTCGACTAGATGACGATTCTAAAGAAAAATCAACGGCGACAATATTTGCTAGATGTCTTGATCGAGTTACAGGTGGTGAACGTATGACCGGCGGCGAACGTCTTGCTCGGTGCATTCACTGAATATCCTATTAGTTTTTAAAAAGGAAAGAAAAATTATAATAAGTTATCCAATTAATAGACTTTTCTGATTTTGCCCACGTTTCGAATAGCCAAAAGATGCAGCAGAGGGGCAGGATTCGTTTGGTCTCAATATAATTGAGTACTGTTTGGCTCCAATAACCCGGTCCACGTACAAATCCAACTATTACTACGAACCAGAAAATTTTGATGTCTATCAATTTAACCACTTAAAATAAATTTTTGTAATTTTAAGAAATTTAGAGAAGAAGTAGAAAAAAATCTAAGTCCTAAAAACTAGAATGGCGAGAAATAAGAGAGAAAAAGATTGCGCGTCGAAAAATGTCGAAAAATAAAAGGTCGAAAAATAGGCGTCGAAAAATAAAAATAAGAAAGTAGCGCGAAAAACGGCGTCGCAAAATTCTAAAGCACCTAAATCTTAGTCTAAGGAATAAGCACTTAAGGGATTTTACGGCAAAGCTAAAAATTCTAGAAATAAAAATAACTATGGCAAAACTAAACTTAATACTAAAAATTGTAACTATAGTCTAAAAATATAAAGGTAATAAAACTTAAAAAAAAATTATAATTTATTATATTTTAAAAAAAAAAAAAATTTTTTAAAATTTTTTTTTTTTTTTTTTAAAAAACGAATTTTTTTTCTTAAAAAAAACGTTTTTTTTTTACAATTTTTTTTTTTTTTTTAAAATTTTTTTTTTTTTTTTTTAAAACGAATTTTTTTTTCTTAAAAAAAAAACGTTTTTTTTACAATTTTTTTTTTTAAAAAAAAAAACGAATTTTTTTTTTACAAATTAATACTTTTTTTATAATTATTATTTTTTTTTTAAAACTTTTTTTTTAATTCATTTACTATTCATGAATAGTAAATGAAAAGAAATTAATTAAATTACTATTCACATGAAAGCGACATGATAGAAATTATTAATTACAAGTTACATAATATACCCCTGAAGTATTTAATAAATACGACTTTTTAAAACTTTTACGATTCAAAATATATTCTAAAATATTATTATATTATTATATTCTATTTCAATATTATTATATTATTATATTCTATTTCAATATTATTATATTATTATATTTTATTAAATTATTATTATAATTAAAAATATAGCGTTTTAGCGTTCCCCGGCAGCGGCGCCAAAAACTTGATGATGTAGCGTGAGGGTACGAAATAGTATTAAATTTTTAATACAAAATACTACAAAATATGACACAAGTTTTATTAATTTACGGATGGGATATACCTAAACCTTGCTACAACACTATAGGCAGTGTACCTAATCGTAGAGTAGTGTAGTTTTTAGTAAGTCCGGTTCGTTCCACAGGGAGCTGGTGAAGTTAACGCTATATTATTAAGTTTATTTGTAAAAATATATATATAAATAAGTAGTAGTATTATTATAAAATGGGAGTTTTACCGTTTAATGACCGGTTTGTCGATTTTAAGCGTAAAAATAAATGACAAAAATTAAAGTGCGTAAAATAAATTGCGATAAATAAAATGACAGAAAATAAAATTGCGAGTAATAAAATGACAGTAAATAAAGATACGATGAGAAATATAATAAAAGAATTATGCTTATTTAAACTTCCGTAATCATGATGTTTGACGTGTTGATTTTAATTTATTACCATGGATTAATTGTCCTTTGTCCTGGTTTATTTGATACGTCTATCTGGTTTTTGTCCATAATAGTCCATCGGTCATAAATATAAAGTGCGAGTATCCTCGTCAAATTACCCTTATACCCGAAGTCAAATATTCCAACTAATTAAGGATTTAAACTGTGACGCAGTTATCACTTCTGTCAATAATTACACCAGTTATCACTGTATGTAATCCACCCCTGTTTTAATTAGTTTATGAATATTAATTCATCCACTTGATCAGAATGAATAATCAATTACCCAACCCAATTGATTAATTAAATGATTATAACAGATTCCATATGAACGTCACTAAATAGGACAACCATAATCATTATTAATTATTAGGATAATTAATTTGAAGATAGGTTCGACAGACTCCAATGAGTTGTCACTCAATTAGACAATACCCCCCATCTATTAATAGTCAATAATCCAATTTCCACAAGTGTCGGTCTTTTGCCCAAACCTTAATTATGGTCCAAAGTTCAATAACCCAATTTTAGTAATTAGCCCAACATCATGAGTACTTCATTTTAAATAAGCATAATAACGACTTAGCTACGAGACATTAATGTAAAAAGGTTGAACATAACTTACAATGATTAAAAATAGCGTAGCGTTACACGGACAGAATTTCGACTTACATACTCAAAAGATCTCTATCATAAATCTTATTATTATCATAATTTAAAATTAAAATTAAGATTATTGTTATATCTTATTAAGTTAACATTATGATAGAGATATAGAATATAGATATTGATATTGATAGATAGAAAAATAAGAAAAAGATAGAAGAAAAAAAAAGAGATCGAAAAAAAATCTTCCTCCTCTCATCGTTACATATCATTCGTTTTATAGGTGAAATTATAAATTGAATTTTCATTTACGACCCCTGAACTATGCTCAATTAACAACTTTTTATTATTTAATATTATTCTTATTATGAATTATTTAAATATTATATTTTATTCTTGTGCATAGTTGACTTGTAATTTTTACACCGTTGCGTCGAGCGTTGAGAGTTGGTTCATGCCTCGGTTCTGGATTTTCGAACGTCCTTTCGTATAATTTAATATCTTGTACTTTGCGTTTTGTAACTTGTACTCTTGTCATTTTTAGACGTTCTTCATCAATAATTTGAACCTTTTTGACTGTATCTTGTACTTTTGAGCTTTTTGGACGTTTTGGTCTTTCAAATCTTCGTTTTTGTCTTTAAATCTTCATTTTCGAGCGATTTGCGTCTTTCGTCTTCGCACTTATTTATTTAACTATTACAACTAAAAATAAGGAAATTACATTTAAAAACTTTACATATTGGAACGATATTGCTACTAAATATATGTTCATTTGGAGCACTATCAGAGGGGCACTCTGGTAAAATAACAAATATTTCTTCTGTACGATCTTAAAATTGAAAAACCTACTCCAGTATCCAAATTCCTCCAACAAATCTGAATCTCAACTTCAACTCTTCTTCATATTCTTCTGAATCTCTATGGCTCTTCTCTCTTGCAACCAATTTCAACAAACAATGACGATTTCTGATGAATCTTCAATAACAATGGTGAATTTGTTACTCTTCCCAATTGATGAATCGTCATCACAACTCATAAATCCTCAACAATCGTCACGAACTGATGAATCCTCATCAATAAAAATGACGGTTTCTGATAAATTCATGATTTACAAGGTTATCTCTTCTTAATTTGTCGTTACCTTTATTATTATTAATTATTAATTAATAATAATTATTATTCGTTAGAAACTTGTATGCTTACATGTGATTGAATGAATATATTATAAGATATTGCACACCGGGTGTTCGTTGATTTGTCTCAATGAAATATAAGTAGAAATATAGGTTTGTGTATTTCTCCTTATGTCGATATTAAGTTTATAATTTGAAAGTTTTAAATTGATGTTTATTCACATGATATTGCATTCACTTAAAAATTAATGAAGATGATTTGAGAACGAATGAATATGTTTGTGATGAATGAATATCTTTTGATAATTAATGAATATGTATGAGATGTAATTACATAGTGTTTTGAAACGCATGGATATGACTATATAATTAAGCTGGTTAGTTTAGATATTCATCCTAATGAATGTGACTACATAATTGAGTTGATGACTGATATTATAATAATGAGGAATGGTTTTATATTTAATTACAAGGTTGATTAGTTTAGATATTCTTTATAATGCATTTGACTATAAAATTCAAGTGATGAATGATATGTTTTTAACACATTGTTTATGATGAATGACATGTTTATAATACATTATTTATGAGGAATGATATGTACATTGATATGAATGTAACTTACTAATGAAAGTGAAATAATAGTAATAAAAAAGAATGTGTTATTCAGTTTTTGAATGTTATGTTAACATGGGAACGATTGCCGAGTCTGGAACTTAGGTATTGTGTTTGAGCAGTTTAACTTCTGATTATGAACAACACAAAACGTATTGTCGATAACTGTAACCGAACTTAGGTATTGCCGAGACGATAATTCACGGCCAATTGATAAACGCTTGTGGGAGTTTTCGAAGCTTTTTGATGCGTTTTTTTCAATTTGTCATCCTAAATACATTAAAATGCAACTATACATGATCAAAAAGAACGAGTACTTCTACATGATGAGGGTAAGCGGAATGGCGAAAAGAAAATAACTGACATATGAGATTTTGAGATAACAAATCTTTGTTATTTGAAAAGTTCTCTTGACATGTTGACTTAAGTTGACTACAAGCTACATTGGTATTGTTAATAAAACTCTCAATGTTTGTTTCAATTATTTGATTTACTGTAAGTATGTTCTAAGCATGTGTAACGACCCGTCAAAATCGCTATTGACGCGGCACGTTAATCATTGATTCCACAGTGAGGTTTTGACCTCTATATGATACGTTTTGATAAAATATTGCATTCATTAAAATAAGTGACTTTCTAAACATAGAAAGTTATAAACATGTGGGCAAGTGCTTAGGTATAAGCAAAACCCCGAAATACATAAGTCTTTAATTTACAGGTTGACATCACAGTCCAATTGTTTATGACACAACGCAGTTTTATTTTGAATGCAATAAACTTTGTACAAAGCATGAGAGACTCCATGCAGGCAACAAGCACATCACAGCGGAAGCATTCTAAGGACCTGAGAATAAAACATGCTAAAAAGTCAACACGAATGTTGGTGAGTTATAGGTTTAATTGCTCGAGTCATAAACATATATAAAAATAGACCACAAGATTTCATCAAAAGTTTATCAATAGATTCTACGTAACAGAGCACCCTGGTAACTAAACTTAACGCTATAGTGATAATTACCCCATTCGTTTTAATACACGCAAACCAACGTGTCTTAAACTCAAATAACATACGTCCGTTAAAAGGCTAGCGCTCTAGCTCGGACGGGGATGTCAAGCCCTATGGATCCATATACAATTATTCGCGCCCACCAGTCCATATCCTATGTACTGTCAGCTACTAGTTACCAAAGCTAAGGGATTTTCGGTTTAACTCAGTGTAGAATTTAGTATGTACTTGTGTCTTATCGCGTTTAAAATAAATTGCATGTATTCTCAGCCCAAAAATATTTAAAGTATTTAAAAAGGGAGACTATAAACTCACAGTTCAATATTGAAACTCAATATTGTAGGCAAATTGCGTAAACGTAATGATGGTAGACGACTGTATGGTTGACCTTGGATTCAAGAACAATACTCCGAACAATACCCAATATTTCCTTAGCTTAAAACGGTTTGAAACCCGAATTAAAAATACCCTCGAAAATACTTTATTATTATTAAACTTAAAATTAAAATTAAAATTATAATTATATATATAAAAGAATCAAAGAGATAAAAGTGTGATACTTCGTTCGAGCAAACTGACCTTTTATAATACTTTTGCATTTACTGTAGCTCATGCGATCGCATGAGTTTTCATTGTTTTTGCCATGCGATCGCATGGCCGCCTTTTCTGTTTTTGTTTGCTAGTTCGTCGACATCAAATAGTGTTTACTGTAGCAAATAGTGTTTACTGTAGCAAATTGTGTTTTACTGTAGCAAAGTAATTTTTACTTGTACATATATATATATACATACATATAATTGTTCATGAATCGTCGAGAGTAATCAAAGGTAATTGTATATATGAAACAGTTCTAAAATTTTGAGACTCAATCTAACAGACTTTGTTTAGCGTGTTAAAATAATAAATCGTATAGAGAATTGGTTTAAATAAGTCAAAAATTTTCGGGTCATCACAGTACCTCCCCCTTAAAGAAAATTTCGTCCCGAAATTTTGAGTAGTACCTGTTTCATGAGTGATATCAGTGAACAAATGTGGATACTTTTGCTTCATTTGATCTTCACGTTCCCAAGTAAACTCGGGTCCTCGTCTTGCGTTCCAACGAACTCTAACTATCGGTATTTTGCTTTGTTTTAATTGTTTAACCTCACGGTCCATGATTTCAACAGGTTCTTCGACAAAATGGAGTTTATCATTAATTCGTATTTCGTCAAGAGGAATTACGACATCCTCTTCAGCTAAACATTTCTTCAAATTTGACACGTGAAATGTGTCGTGAACACTACTAAGTTCTTGCGGTAGCTTTAATCGATAAGCAACTGCTCCAATTCTTTCGGTGATTTCAAAGGGTCCTACGTACCAAGAACTTAGCTTTCCTCGTTTACCGAATCGTACAACGCCTTTCCAGGGTGACACTTTCAACATGACTTTGTCGCCCACTTGAAATTCTAGCGGTTTTCTTCTTACATCAGCATAACTCTTTTGGCGACTCATGGCCGTTTTCAATCGCTGTTGTATTTGAATGATCTTTTCGGTGGTTTCGTGAATAATTTCTGGTCCAGTAAGTTGTCTTTCTCCTACTTCACTCCAACATATAGGAGATCTGCACTTTCTACCGTAAAGTGCTTCAAATGGCGCTGCGTTGATGCTCGTATGATAGCTGTTATTGTATGAAAATTCTGCCAACGGTAAGTGTCGATCCCAACTGGTTCCAAAATCAATCACGCATGCCCGTAACATGTCTTCCAATGTTTGTATTGTTCTTTCACTTTGACCATCTGTCTGTGGGTGATAAGCGGTGCTCATATCTAATCGAGTTCCCAATGCTTTTTGTAATGACTGCCAGAAACATGATGTGAATCGGGTGTCGCGATCAGATATGATAGAGATGGGTACACCATGCCTGGAAACTACTTCCTTCAAATATAGGCGTGCTAATTTCTCCATACTGTCTGTCTCCTTTATTGGTAGAAAGTGAGCTAATTTAGTTAGACGATCAACTATCACCCAAATAGTATCATGACTACTTGCAGTCCTTGGCAATTTCGTAATGAAATCCATAGTTATTCTTTCCCATTTCCACTGCGGAATTTCTGGTTGTTGCAGTAATCCTGACGGCTTTTGGTGCTCAGCTTTGACCTTTGCACACGTCAAACATTTGCTTACATAAGTAGCAATTTCTGTCTTCATATTAGGCCACCAATAAAACTTCTTGAGATCGTGGTACATTTTCCCGTTTCCTGGGTGAATTGAGTACCTCATTTTGTGTGCTTCATCTAGTACTAGTTGCCTTAGATTACCATGTTTTGGTACCCATATCCTATCAGCAAAATACAGGGTTCCATCGGCTTTTACTTCAAGCTGTTTTTCTAACCCTCTGCTCATTTCGCCTTTTTCATTTTCTTCTTTTAAAGCCTCTAACTGTGCTGCTTGAATTTGCTTTGTGAGATCAGTACGAATTGTAATATTCAAAGCTCGGACCCTAAGAGGTTTTACTCTTTCTTTTCAACTTAGGGCATCAGCTACAACATTAGCCTTTCCGGGGTGGTAACGGATTTCACAATCGTAATCGTTTAACAACTCTACCCAGCGACGTTGCCTCATATTGAGTTGTTTTTGATCAAAAATATGCTGAAGACTCTTATTGTCGGTGTACACTGTACACTTGGTGCCATATAGATAGTGTCTCCATATTTTGAGTGCAAAAACTACTGCTCCAAGTTCCAAATCGTGCGTCGTTTAGTTCTTTTCATGAATTTTTAGTTGCCGTGAGGCATATGCGATAACTTTTGTGCGTTGCATTAATACACATCCTAAACCTTGGCGCGAAGCATCACAATAGATCACGAAATCATCATTTCCTTCCGGTAATGACAAAATGGGTGCAGACGTTAACTTCTTCTTTAATAACTGGAATGAGGATTCCCGTTCTGTGGACCAATCATACTTCTTTCCCTTTTGAGTCAATGCAGTTAAGGGTTTGGCAATTCTAGAGAAATCTTGAATGAATCTTCGGTAGTAACCAGCAAGACCTAAGAATTGGCGGATTTGTGTTGGAGTCTTCGGTGTTTCCCATTTACTAATGGCTTCGATCTTGGCGGGGTCAACTTTAATTCCATGTTTACTGACAACATGGCCCAAAAATTGTACTTCTTGTAACCAGAAATCACACTTCGAAAATTTTGCGTACAATTCTTCTTTCTTGAGTATCTCCAGTACCAGTCTTAAGTGTTGCTCATGTTCTTCCTTGTTCTTCGAGTAAATCAATATGTCGTCGATAAAAACAATGACAAATTTGTCTAAATACGGTCTACAGATGCGATTCATTAGATCCATGAATACTGCTGGAGCATTAGTTAATCCAAAAGGCATGACTAGAAACTCATAGTGACCGTAACGGGTTCTGAACGCGGTTTTAGGAACATCTTCTTCCTTCACTCTCAGTTGATGATATCCGGAGCGTAGATCAATCTTAGAATAAACACTTGATCCTTGCAATTGATCAAACAAATCATCAATCCTCGGTAATGGGTACCGATTCTTGATCGTTAATTTGTTTAATTCTCGGTAATCTATGCACATTCTCATAGATCCATCCTTCTTCTTGACGAACAGAATAGGAGCACCCCAAGGTGAAAAACTAGGACGAATAAATCCACGGTCCGATAATTCTTGCAACTGGTCTTGTAATTCTTGCATTTCTGAAGGTGCAAGTCTATATGGAGATCGGGCTACAGGTGCAGCTCCTGGTATGAGATCAATCTGGAATTCTACACATCTGTGTGGAGGTAGCCCCGGTAATTCTTCTGGAAATACTCCGGGGTATTCTCTTACAACCGGCATGTCATTAATGCTTCTTTCTTCAGTATCGATATTCTTTACATGTGCCAGAATAGCATAACAACCTTTTCTTATAAGTTTTTGGGCCTTCATACAGCTGATAAAGTTCAGCTTTGAGTTGCTCTTCTCCCCATAAATCATTAATGACGTTTCATCCTTACGAGGGATGCGAATTGCTTTCTCAGTGCAAACAACTTCTGCTCTTGTTTTGGACATCCAGTCCATGCCAACGATTACGTCAAAACTTCCTAATTCTACGGGTATCAAATCGATTTTGAAGGTTTCACCAGCGAGATTCATTTTGCAACCATGGCAAATTTTATCGGCTTTTATCAATTTACCATTAGCTAATTCAATAGTATATTTATCGTCTAGAGGTAATGATGCACATTTTAGTTTAAAACTAAAGTCTTTACACATATAACTTCTATCAGCACCCGTATCAAACATAATAGAAGCTAGTTGATTATTAACGGTAAACGTACCCGTGACAAGATTAGGATCCTCACGTGCTTTACTGGCACTAACATTAAATGCCCTCCCACGTGCGGGTTCTTTGTTCTTCTCCTTATCAGGGCATTGATTTATAAAGTGACCAGACTTCCCGCATCCATAACATTTCTTGACATCGGTCAGTTTTGTCTTTACTTCAGAAACGGTGGCATAACAATCTTTTGCCACATGTCCTTTCTTGTTGCACTTATCACAGACCACTTGACAATAACCTGCATGATGTGTGTAACATCTTTTGCAGAACGGATGGGGTCCCTTATAGTTTGGACTTGCAGTTGCCCCATCTTGTTTACCTTTAAAAGTTTCTTGTTTCTTCAGGTGAGTACTTTTGCCCTTATAGTCTTCCCATTTCCTCTTTCCTTCAGTTGTCTTGACTTCGGTAATAGGTGCCTTAATTGAACTCTCTGTGATCTGGTCCATGAGTTGGTGTGCCATTGTCATGGCTTCCTGCATCGTATTTGGTTTGGACGATGTAACATTTCCTTTGATATTGATCGATAAACCGTCAATATACATTTCTATCTTTCGTTTCTCGTTTGGCACCAATTCGGGACACAACAAGGCTAGTTCCATGAAACGCTTTTCATAGTTATTGAGATTCGCGCCGATAACCTTCAGATTACGTAACTCAGATTCCATTTTTCTGATCTCGTTTCGAGGACAGTACTCCTCGATTAGCATCTTTTTCAGTTCTTCCCAAGAGATATCATATGCCGTATCTATTCCTTCTGCTTTAGCATAATTGTTCCACCAAGTAAGTGCACCATCTTGCAACGTGCACGAAGCATACTTTGACTTGTCTCCGTTCGCACAATTACTGATTTTGAAAACGGACTCCATCTTTTCAAACCATCGGGTTAGACCGACTGGTCCCTCGGTTCCACTAAACGTCTGTGGTTTGCATCCTTGAAAAGTTTTGTATGAGCATCCGTTTCGTGAGTTTGTGTTTACGGCTGCTGCTTTGGCTGCTGCTTCGGCTGTTGCTTTTGCTGCTTCGGTTGCAGCAATTCTTTCATTCACACGTTTCTCGACTAGTTGCTCAAACTCAGCATCCGACATTTGAGACATGTTTCTTCAATAAACACAACAGATATAATTTAATCATATAGAATTTTATAGGTAAAATGAGTTGTCAATAGTTAATCGTAGCATATTAATAATATGAACCAATTATTATAAAAGCATTTCTTCTTATTAGCATTTTATAATTATTTCTAGGGTATTACCTACCCGTTAAGTTCATACATAATAGCTAGTACAAGGAATTAACTACTAAAATCCTAATAATATTCCACTATGAAAAATTATAGCGAGTTACTACATTATTATGTAATAATAATAATAAGAAGTAGTAATAATACAAATAATCATTCCATGCATTTATTATTAATAAACCAAAATCATACAATACCATACAATACTGATATTTTACATATGCTTATTTTACATAACAAGATAGAGTAGCACACATAAGCAATAGAATAGCGCATGGAAGATTTATGGTTGCGAGGTCGTTTATTCAGAACTATCAGAAACTTCTTCCCATTTGGTTCTCTCTGCCAATTGTTTGTGTGCACATGGTCTGACAGACATTCTGGCAGTGTATTTTATTTTTGGTTGGGGTTTTGAGGTACCCGTTGCCTCAGTGGGTTTAATACAATAAGGGTTGTTACGGATCGAATGGTCATGTTCCTTTTTAATAATTAAGGACTTTTTATTATTGTGGTTGTTTTTATTATCTATAGCAAGTTGGAATTTCTCCTTAGTGATATCTTTTATTTCATTAGCGAAATCCTCCTCCTTACTGATCTCGTCTGATGACGAACTGTCTGAGTCATGTGTAGGAGAATATGATGACGAACTGCAAGAATATGTACCGGTGGTCATGAACCAAAATCTGCCAGGTGTAATCGGCACAACCCGCCCATCGGCGGTATATCTGGACCAATGTCCATATTTGTTTAGAAATGGACGATCCTCGTTTACTCCAGGGATCATGGGTCCATGCCAACGATACTGTGGCTCCGGAAAACTAAAGCTGGGTGGAGCTGGAATCTCCTCTGGGTTTACCGGGAGTTGAGATTCCCCGGCTAACACAATTTCTTCTTTAATAGGTATTGGAATGCCCTTTTCAGTTGTGGATAGAATAGATTCAGTGTCCGATTCCGAGTCGTACAAAATGATAGGATTAGAAGAAGTCATCTATCACATAATTGAAACAACAATTACGTTAGCATATAAATATATTACATATAATGTTTTTGACCAAATGATAAGCAAAAATTAGTAAAAACAAATATGGTCATAGTCCAGACTCACTAATGCATCCTAACAATTACCAGTTAAACACACTAATGTAATTTCTGGTTCCCTATGACCTCAAGCTCGGATACCAACTGTAACGACCCGTCAAAATCGCTATTGACGCGGCACGTTAATCATTGATTCCACAGTGAGGTTTTGACCTCTATATGATACGTTTTGATAAAATATTGCATTCATTAAAATAAGTGACTTTCTAAACATAGAAAGTTATAAACATGTGGGCAAGTGCTTAGGTATAAGCAAAACCCCGAAATACATAAGTCTTTAATTTACAGGTTGACATCACAGTCCAATTGTTTATGACACAACGCAGTTTTATTTTGAATGCAATAAACTTTGTACAAAGCATGAGAGACTCCATGCAGGCAACAAGCACATCACAGCAGAAGCATTCTAAGGACCTGAGAATAAAACAAGCTAAAAAGTCAACACGAATGTTGGTGAGTTATAGGTTTAATTGCTCGAGTCATAAACATATATAAAGATAGACCACAAGATTTCATCAAAAGTTTATCAATAGATTCTACGTAACAGAGCACCCTGGTAACTAAACTTAACGCTATAGTGATAATTACCCCATTCGTTTTAATACACGCAAACCAACGTGTCTTAAACTCAAATAACATACGTCCGTTAAAAGACTAGCGCTCTAGCTCGGACGGGGATGTCAAGCCCTATGGATCCATATACAATTATTCGCGCCCACCAGTCCATATCCTATGTACTGGCAGCTACTAGTTACCAAAGCTAAGGGATTTTCGGTTTAACTCAGTGTATAATTTAGTATGTACTTGTGTCTTATCGCGTTTAAAATAAATTGCATGTATTCTCAGCCCAAAAATATTTAAAGTATTTAAAAAGGGAGACTATAAACTCACAGTTCAATATTGAAACTCAATATTGTAGGCAAATTGCGTAAACGTAATGATGGTAGACGACTGTATGGTTGACCTTGGATTCAAGAACAATACTCCGAACAATACCCAATATTTCCTTAGCTTAAAACGGTTTGAAACCCGAATTAAAAATACCCTCGAAAATACTTTATTATTATTAAACTTAAAATTAAAATTATAATTATAATTATATATATAAAAGAATCAGAGAGATAAAAGTGTGATACTTCGTTCGAGCAAACTGACCTTTTATAATACTTTTGCATTTACTGTAGCTCATGCGATCGCATGAGTTTTCAGTGTTTTTGCCATGCGATCGCATGGCCGCCTTTTCTGTTTTTGTTTGCTAGTTCGTCGACATCAAATAGTGTTTACTGTAGCAAATAGTGTTTACTGTAGCAAATAGTGTTTACTGTAGCAAATTGTGTTTTACTGTAGCAAAGTAATTTTTACTTGTACATATATATATACATACATATAATTGTTCATGAATCGTCGAGAGTAATCAAAGGTAATTGTATATATGAAACAGTTCTAAAATTTTGAGACTCAATCTAACAGACTTTGTTTAGCGTGTTAAAATAATAAATCGTATAGAGAATTGGTTTAAATAAGTCAAAAATTTTCGGGTCATCACATCATGTTACTGTTATTCTAATTCTACTGTTGTAGTTAATGAAATTGTACAGGCCCAAATAAACACAAGTAGTTGAATACTAATCTCATATAGTCAAAGTCAAAGTCAAGTGTAGCAGCCATGATTGGATTACTCTTGAAATCTGGTCAAGAGGGTGGGACATCTATATCTCGAGAATGATTCTTCCAGATCACTTCTCCAAGAGGTTTATTTTTCTTATCTTATACGCCGATTAATTAGCTTTTTCAATTAAATTAAAACAAAATAATCCATTTTCCATTTGCTTTTCGATAAAAAAAGCAAATGGTGATCTGTTTTTACACAAACCAGTTTTGAGCCTTATCTAATTATATTGGTTTTACCATACAGGTAGAAAAAACTTACTTGGTAAGCTTGGTCGATAACAATTACATCAACAACAACTTATTCTCTGTGTTCAAGGGCTTCTAAAATGTGTTCATTGGGATTCCTACTGCACGTTCGTTTCTGTTTAATTTAGGATATCTGCAAGTATCATTGCCCAATGTACCGTTTGTGTCATTGCTTGTAATGTAGTAAACAATGTAATCTCTACTTGTGTTATTGGGTTTTTGTAATATCTACTTATCTTATTGGGTTTTTATAATCTCTACTTGTATGATAAGGGTAGTATGGTAGCCAATTGTTGTAAACGTGTCCATCAGTGTATCAAATGTGAAACTTGGCAGGTTTATTTGTCCTTTTGTTGTGCCGAAAACTTGAGTTGTGTAGGGTTTTGGTATGGTTTGTTAATCTCGAGTTGTGACCGTTATCATTTATTTGATGAATGATATCAAATGTCAATTATTCAAATTAAAGTAGATACTATTTTGTATGAAAGAAAATGATGAATGATAAAAAATGTCAGGTGAATGATCAAAATACCCGCTGAATGATAAAAAAAAAAAAAGGCGATGAATGAAAAAAAAATACTCGATGAATGATAAAAATACCTGATGAATGATAAAAATACCTGATGAATGAGAAAAATAGCCGATGAATGATAAACAAAGAATTATAAAAGAATGTGATGAATGATAAAAAAAAATACCCGATGAATGATAAAAAAATACCCGATGAATGATAAAAATAACTGATGAATGATAAATGAAGAATGATAAAAGAACGTGATGAATGATAAAAATACTCGATGAATGATAAAAATAGATGATGAATGATAAAAAAAATAGTTGATAAATGATAAACGAAGAATAATAAAAGAATGTGATGAATGATAAAAAAAACACCTGATGAATAATAAAAATACCTAATGAATGATAAAAATACCTAATGAATGAAAAAAATAGCTAATGAATGATAAACGAAGAATGATAAAAGAATGTGATGAATGATAAAAAAAATCCGATAAATGGTAAAAAAAATAACTAATGAATGATAAAAATAACCGATGAATGATAAATGAAGAATGATAAAAGAACGTGATGAATGATAAAAATACACGATGAATGATAAAAATAGAGGATGAATGATAAAAATAGTTACTAAAAGATAAACGAAGAATAATAAAAGAACGCGATGAATGATAAAAAAAACACCCGATGAATGATAAAAATATTAGATGAACGATAAAAATATCCAATGAATGTAAAAATACCTGGCGAATGATAACCGAAAAATGAAAAAAAAAACGTGATGAATGATATAAAAAAAATACCTGATGAATAATAAAAATACCCGACTAATGATAAAAATACCCAATGAATGTAAATAAACCTGATACTTTTGAGATACTTTGCATTAAGATAATCAGTAAGTTTAGCAAATGACATCTACTGCATCAGAAGCAAAACCTAAAGAATTACTCATTAATTGTTTTATCCACACAAGATCATAAGTAGTAATACACATATAAAGGATTAATGAGTCCCAAATGGCTGCAACTGCAACGATCATGGACATAAAACCGTGCGTTGTAGCAACCGCAAATCGTGAAACGTGATTCTTAACAAGGGCAGATTGTGGACGTCGTGGCAGATCGATGACATGTACGTGCCGTTTTGTACCACTATAGTAGTACCCTTTTGCTGCTAATGAATTAATAATCTCCAGTATCGTTAAGTTGTACTACTTCTTTTCCTGCTCCTGTGGTGTAATTATGAAACGGATTCTCAGCGTTGCATGTTTGTCTTGTTTACTTGCAATACCTCGTTTTGGTACCTGGCGTATCCAAAAACTATAACAACAGACAAACATAGTCAATGAATGTTTGATATAAGATTATCATTCATCTAAATTATTTTTCATCAAATAGTATCATTTTTTAAAAATCGGTTATCATTCATAAGAAAACAATAACCATTCATCACAAAATGATTATCTTGCATTAAAATATTTTGTATCATCAAACATTTTAATAGAGTTACAAAAGTAGTGGAATTTCAAATAGTTGATATAATATGATTAGTTTTATAAAAAAAGAATAGGGCGTTCCGAGAATCGAACTCGGGACCTCCCGCACCGAAAGCGAGAATCATACCACTAGACCAAATGCCCAATTATCAAACAACTATCATTCATCTAATTGTTGTCATTCATATAAAAAATACTTATCTTTTATCAGGTTATCATTCATCATAATGCTATCATTCATCAAAACACTTCTCATTTATCAAAAAACAGTACCATTCATCACTCACAGTTAATGACAAACCTACTCTATTTAACTCTTACTTCTACAATCCACCATCCACTCCATAGTGTTAAAATGTTTCACAATCATATTTTATGAAGAAGCACATCATATATAATATATATGGAAAAAAACAGAGCTATGTTAGCAGACCTGTTCATTATGCGTGCCCGCGTACGCAAGGCTAAGATCAGTTATGGTACCAATTCTAATATAATATAAACAACATAATGCATTTATTATTTTCTGTATAGTATAAACAGCTAAAAGGTTGATTGAGGCACAAATATTGACACATACCTCAATATATGAACCATGACGCCATCTCCTACCAGCAAATGATATAAAGAAGTAACCCTGATAAAGACAACATGAAAATCAAACAAATGAGTTTTCACCTCCTTTGTGCAAATACATATTTAATTCCTAATTTACACATTTCTCCAAAACTTTTAAGTATTGATCATAACAGTTTCTGAAACATTTCATTAGTTTAGATAGTTGTAATAAGCTTTGCAAGAACTCAACCGAATAAGCTTTGCAAGAACTCAACCTAAAGAGACAGATATGAATTACCCTTCTTAATAGCAGACTCCATGAAGTTGACGTCAGAATGTCTAAAATGATGCTGGAACGATTGAGCTGTCAAATCAAATAAATCCATTAGCACTATTATAATTGTACAGCTCATAAAGTACCAAGCATGTCGTATTTATAGAACTCGAAGCAATGTCGTACCTTATCATAACCTGTGCATATCACATTCTTTGTAGATACATTCTCACATAAAATTATTTCAATTGTCCTTCTAACAATCTGTACATATCCATCAATACAGTCTTATTAAATACATGAAAACAACTTTATAACAAAATAAAAATTCAATTTAATATAAACAGATTATGCACAGTATGTAAAGCCCTAATTTCAATTACATAATTCATGTCACATTATTATTTTCTTCAAATTTCATATGTATCCACCTATTCACCTTCATAATAACTTCATAATAACGCATAAAAAGCATAATTTTTAACCATATAAGTCATAATTGACCACTTAATATAATAATAACATATAAAATATAAATGGATGAGACATATACGTAGGTATATCAAATGAATCGAGTGTGAAAAAGAGAGAAACCTCAAGTTGAGACCGGCGAGATTGAGGATCGAAACATGGAAGAGAAGGTGCATCGTCGGAGATGACGATGAAGCACAAGTTGAGAAGACTCCTGTAATTCGAAGAATCGTCTGCTCGGAGAAGAATTGACATACGCTCACCGACGCAGCAACAACGAAGACAATTCCGGCTATATTTGCAACGACATTGAACCTTTGTCAGTGATGATGAAAGGATCAAAGATAATACGGTTTCCGCTAGGGTTTGGGCTCGATTTTGGAACAATTTCCATAGCACTTCAGGCACTCTTCGTTAATTTGGTACCGGATGATAAAAGACGCGACTGATAATTGAATTATGAAATTACCAATATAGCCCTCCGTGTTTTTCAGTATAATATTAGAGTTTCTATTAAAATTATGAAATGTGTGGCTCATATTTATTTATCCAGTTTGTACTCCATTTAATGCTTATCCATGGATTGAACCACTATATATATATATATATATATATATATATATATATATATATATATATATATATATATATATATATATATGGGCACGATCCGTAGCTAAGCTTAAAATGAGTACAAACTGGATAAGCAAATATGGACCACAAAATATCATAAAATTTCAATTTAACTTAAAATGCATAGAAGGGTAAAAAGGTCATTTTAATAATTATAATTAATAAAAATTAATTATACAAAAGTTAACATATTATTAACCACCTTCATCACCACCATCGACCACCACCACCGACCACCACCGACCACCACCACCAACCACCACCAACCACCACCACCACACCAACCACCACCAACCACCACCCACCGCCACCAACCACCGCCACCCATCCCCCACCGCCACCCGCCACCGCCACCACCAACCGCCGCCACCACCAACCGCCGCTACCACCAACCGCCACCACCACCCACCGCCAGCACCAATCACCCCCACCCACCCCACCACCCCCCCCCCCCCACCACCACCACCACCACAACCATCCACCAACCGCCACCACAACCACCCACCAACCGCCACCAACTACCACCAGCACCACCCACCACCACCAACCACCAACCACCACGACCACCAACCACCGCCACCACGATCAACCACGACCACCAACCACCACCACCTCCACCAACACCACCACCAACCACCACCTCCACCCACCACCAACCACCACCACCACCACGAAGCACCACCAACTACCACTACAACCACCACCAACCGCCACCAACCACCACCACCAATCGCCACCAATCGCCCACCACCACGTCCTCGAACCACCACCCACCGTCACCCACCACCACCACTCACCGCCCACCGCCACCTACCACCAACCACCACCAACCGCCACCCACCGCCCACCACCACCACCCACCAACACCCTCTACCACCATCCGTCACCACTCACCACCACCAACTACATCACCGCCACTAACCACCACCACCCACCCCAAACACCACCCACCCCCAACCACCACCACCAACCAACCACCACCACCCACCACCACCACCCACCACCAGCGCCACCGACCACCACCACCACGACCCCCACCCGCCGCCACAACCACCATCAACCACGACCACCAACCACCACCTCCACCACCACCACCCAACACCACCAACCACCACCACCTACCACCACCACCAACCACCTCCACCACCAACCACCACCACCCCCTCCACCAAGCACCACCAACCACGCCACCAACCACCACCACCAATCGCCACCAACCACCACGACCACCCACCACCACGTCCTCGAACCACCACCACCCACCACCCACCACCGCCACCCACCGTCACCACCACCACTCACCGCCCACCGCCACCAATAACCACCAACCACCGCCCACCGCCACCACAAACCACCACCCACCACCATGACCACCAACCACCACCGCCCTCCACCACCATCCGTCACCACTCACCACCACCAACCACACCACCAACCACCACGACCACCAACCACCAACCACCACCCACCACCGACACCCACCACAAACAGTTATAATTCATAAAAACAACAATTATCATTTATCAGAAAAAACTATCATTCATCTAAGTTTTCTTTCATCGAATAGTTATCATTTTATAATAACAATTGTTCTTCATAAGAAAACAATGGCCATTCATCACAAAATGATTATCATTCATTAAAAAAATTATCATTCATCAAACTATTATGATTCATAAAAGCAACAATTATCATTCATAAAAGCAACAATTATCATTCATCAAAAAAAAAAAATATATCATTCATCAGAAAAAAGTTATCATTTATCTAAGTTATCATTCATTAAACAATTATCATTTATAAAAATATGATGAATGATAAAAAAAAAAAAAAACTGATGAATGATATAAAAATAAGATGAATAAGGAAAAAAAAATATGATGAATGATAAAAGTTTTAGTAGCAATCACATGTCAATTACAAGTCAAATATGTTATCATTCAAAAGGAAACAGTTATCATTCATCACAAAACAATTATCATGCATCAAAATGTTATCATTCATCAAAATGTTATCATTCATCAAACCGTCATCATGATTACTTTTATAAAAAAAGTGGGGCATTCCGAGAATCGAACTCGGGACCTCCCGCACTGAAAGCGAGAATCATACCACTAGACCAAATGCCCAATTATCAAACAATTATCATTCATCTAATAGTTGTCATTCATATAAAAAAACACAAATCTTTTATCGAAAAACGATTATCATTCATCATAATGCTATCATTCATCAAACACTTCTCATTTATCAAAAAAAAAGTATCATTCATCAAGCATTTATCATTCATCAAAATACCAGATAATTGATAAAAATATCAAATGAATGATAAAAGTAGCTGATGAATGATAAAAGAACGTGATGAATGATAAAAAAAATATCCGATGAATGATAGAAAAACGCAGTGAATGATAAAGATAGCTGATGAATGATAAGCGAAGAATGATAAAAGAACGTGATGAACGATAAAAAATACCCTATGAATGATAAAAAAAAATACCCGATGAATGATAAAAATACCAAATGAATGATAAAAGTAGCTGATGAATGATAAAAAAAATACACGTGAATGATAAAAATATCAAATGAATGATAAAAGTAACTAATGAATGATAAAAAAAATACCCGATGAATGATAAAAGTAACTAATGAATGATAAAAAAATACCCGTTTATGAAACCTGTTTATGTTTGTGTAGACCGATCAATGATGTTAATTGCTCTGCCAAGTGGGCGCCGTATCTGCAATGACCTATAATACAAGATTACAATTGTTAATTTAGAACATTGTGCAGAATGATTAGTAAACAATACTTGTAAGATTACGGGTGTGTTGACTAACAGGACAAAATAGGTAATTGTTAATAAAACATGACGGGTCGGGTTGATCTCCGAAAAGACTGTTTCCAAACTTGTAAGGTATTCTTAAAAATAGTAACGGATATACTATGTGTAAGGCTACCACTCTTACCCAAATCTTGATTCCTTGAAGAAGACTTCAAAGGACCTGTGACACATCTCGTTTGTATGAATAAGATTCAAAACTGTTGAAAGAATCTAATACTAATTAAAAGCGTCAACAGAAAAAATAGTAAGGGCAAAAAAATGTTTTTTCCGTTTAAAAGTTGCAATGTAATTCACAATTCATATAAAATTTAGCTTAATGATTACACAATTGACTAAAAGGGATTATATCTTGTGTAAAGGCTTCTGAATAGTAAATAGATTGTATGAAATTAGGTATAAAAAGGTTGGTGCTTTACAAGATTATAACAATCAGAACTTTGAAAGCAATATCAACGCTCCAATAATTGACCAAATTAGTGTTTAACTTGTATAATATAAAAGGGAGAACATTATTAATTAGTATATGTGTATGTGTATGTGTGTATGTGTGCGTTTTGCGCACGCGCTTTTCTATGGCAAGATGAAATACTAACCAGAAATAGCAGACAGCAACAGAATTCCTCTCAGTATCTGGATGCTGAGTCAGCTCGGAAAAAAATAGCTGTTCTTCTTCCTATTGGATCAGATCATCAGTGAACAAGTTTATCAAACGTACCCTGAGATTCACTCCACTGACAGCAGTTACATCGTTAAGTTGCTGAATACTTTGATCTGAAAATGCTCCATACACTTTTTGCTTCTTACTGACGTACCAAATAAGTAAGAAATTAAAAGGAAGAACGAGTAAGAGACGGTCAAAGTCAAATTATAGTCAACTTATAGTTTCTACAAAATTATAACTACCTTTTAGGATTAACAGGTGGCTTTCTTGGGTGAGTTCCTTCGTTACTTCCAGAGGTCAATGAAAAGTTTTCAACAGCCTGTATTCAAAAGCTTAACCATTAGAAAACAAATCATAATATGAAAATAAAAGAAAGATTCATAAATATGAATGGTATATTGAATGATAAATAAAACTAAAAGTGAGATAAATATAACTGATATTACCATGTTCTGACATTCCAGTTGCGTTGTGATATTCATGGGCTCGGGTTTATTCATAGGCATTGAATCCAAATCCAAAAACTCAAACGTGTCATCCTCTGAAGATACTGAAACACCAGTTTCATGATCAAATCGACCCGATAAGGGTAAAGATGAGCCGTTTGGTGTTAACAGCTGTAATTTATGTTGTTGGTCATTCATATCATCAACGAAATCTGATTGGTGCTCAATCACTCGTGGATCTTGAGCATAACATCAGGTGACATTAAACCCGTTAACCCGTTCCCTTTTGACTAAAGTTTTGGGCTCATTTGACATAAAACCAAACCCAATTCAACCCGTTCTTAAAATAAAGGGGTTCAACTAACCACCGATAGATGTTCAAATGCTTATACTTATTCGGCATAATTTTACAGATGCAAGAAAAATAAGAATAGTATGGATTGTTCCAGTACAGTGCACATTTAAAAAAGTGCAAAGGCATCCCCAAACTTAAAGTACGGCTGATCTTTTCGAAAAGAACTATACAGCATGTGACAATTAACAGTTTCATGTCACAATTAACAGTTTCAGTTACTTCAGAGTTCAGATCTAGACAAAAAAAGCATCCACCAGTTAAATAATTATACTCCTTATCATAGATATATCAGCTAAATTTCGTTAGATCACTACAATTATATCTACAAACACATACTAGTCAAATTGTACCAAATATTAACGAAATAAATATTATATTCAACAAACTTAAACAAATTTAACGAAATAAGCTCATAGCCTTTATAATTGTCAAAAAAGGAAATAAAAAAGCTATGATTAAACAACGCAAATACATAACGCAGAAATTTGAATTAACGAACCTGCAGTTTTGAAATGAGATCGACGGATCTAAAACTCCAATCAACGCGACGATCAGGAGCGATTATTCATCAAACCGAATCAAATTGATAGGCAAAACGTAGAACGAAGAAAGATGAACGTGAATATGCTAACCCTATAAATCGGATTTTGTGTAATTTAGTCAGAAATTGATGTGGTTCCGAAGGAGTTGTAATTTACTGCATCCATTTATTTGCTTGAAAACGAAGGGATAAATGAGAGCGTGACATGTGGCGCGAAAATTATGTGATTGGAAAAAAAATTCCAAGATTCTTTTTTTCGAAAAAAAAAAATTTCGAAATTTTTTTCCGGAAATTTTTTTTTTTTCGAAATTTTTTTTTTTTACAATCACATGTGATTCTGCATGTCAATCACATGTGATTGTAAACTCAATCACATGTGATTATGCATGTCAAATCCAATCATATGTGATTGTACAATTCAATCATATGTGATTGTGCAGGTAAATTACATGTGATTGTGCAGGTAAATCATATGTAATTATATAAAAAAAATTGAAAAAAAAATTTTGAAATTTTTTTTTCCCGAAAAAAAATTTTGAAAAAAAAAATTTCGAATTTTTTTTTTCAATCACATGTGATTTTTACGCCACATGGCGCGCTCTGGTTGGTTCCTTGAATCTCAACTTAATTTATGGATTCAAATGAATATTCTTCGGTTTGGAAGTGGAAACTGAGAAACCCTAATTTGAATCAGATATTACGTGGTTTAATGAATCGTGTAATGTTTTCTTTTTACTTTTTATTACATGCTTTTATTAAATTGATCTACATAATGACCATTTTGCCCCTCCGCATTTTTCATTTAAAATTGACTTAATTGCACGAATAGTCACCGTGGTTTGTCAAATCTTGCAACTTTAGTCACTATGGTTTTTTTCTTGCATTTTTAGTCACTGTAGTTTCAAAATATTACACTTTAGTCACTCTAGCAAACTGATGTTAGTTTTGTCCGTTTAAATAGATCATGTGCAGATCACGTAAGGGGTAATCTTGTCATTTCCATTTCAACCTTATACCTTTTCCTTCGTTTATCTTTGTTTTTGACCTACCCACTCTTAACAGTCTCATCCTTATCCAACCCTAATTTCATTTTTTCGTCTTCATAAATTAATCAATAAAATTATTAATTGATAATAATATATTACAGAAGGTAACTAAATTGTATGTAATTTCTCAATCCATAAAAATAATAGGTATCTAATTTGTATGTAATTACTCACTGGATCTATAAACATGCACCCTTCTTATAACCACCACCGCCGCCACCACCACCTATTTTTCACTCTTTCGTTCAGATCCAAAACTGTCGCCGAAAGATGATGATGAACGGATCAGATTTGTATATTGAGAACGGTTCAGATCTATTTATAGTCGTGGTAAGCTGGTGGTTGAAGAAGTCGGCAGCGGCGACGGTTCAGATATATTCAACTCCAAAAACATGTCAAAAGCTTCTGTAGTGCGTACACCTTGAGACAACCAACCAATAACAACATTCCAAGAACCAAATAAAGGAATTGATAATTTAATGAATTAATGGCGAAGCTGTTGTTATCAGTCCTCTTTATTTTTGTTGTGGAATTTGATTTTGGGTTGTGAAATTAAAGGTAGGTCCGGTTCACCGATTACGTCTTTTTTAGTTGTGAAATTGATTCTTGATGACGGTGTTTGTTGTTGATATTAAATGGTGTTTGTTTGTTCGTGTTTGAATTATGAAGATGAAGAAATGAAATTAGGGTTGAATGGAATAAAAATGTTAAAAGTGGGCAAGTCAATACGAGGGGGAAGGTATAAGGTTAATAGTATAATGAAATGATGAAATTACCCTTCACGTGATTTGCACATGATTTATTTAAACGGACCAAACTAACGTCAGTTTGCTAGAGTGACTAAAAGTGTAATATTTTGAAACAATGGTGACTAAAAATGCAAGAAAAAAACTATAGTGATCAAAGTTGCAGAATTTGACAAACCACAGTGACTATTTGTGTAGTTATGTCTTTAAAATTAGACTTTTTCTAAATGTGAGGCTTATATTCACTTATCCAGTTTGTACCCCATTTAGTACTTATCCATGGATTGAACCAATATATATATATATATATATATATATATATATATATATATATATATATATATATATATATATATATATATAAACCAAAAGTTTTTGGTGAATTGTGGTTGAAAGTTATTTTAAGAAGTTTGTATCTATATATCTATATCTATATTATATATATATATATATATATATATATATATATATATATATATATTTCAAACTTCAAAATATGTAAATATAGCTCCGTACATATTACTATATCAAACACTTAAAATCTATGCGAATATTTTATACATAGAGAGATATACGATATGCTTCGTAGATAAGATAGTAAATGGATTAGCTCCGTTCACGAGAATTAGTGGTGAGTTACATAATTTTTTATTTTTTACTATCTTATTATCTATTGATTATTAATTTAATCAATAAAGAGTAATTAATAATAAAATTATAGCTAAATTAATCAATTAATTAACTAAGTTAGTTATTTACTAATTAATATTATTAATAAATATGAACTTTTATAATTTATGAATACCACAGGCTCTTAAACTTAAAAGAATAATTGTTTGAAAAAATCAATTAATTTTGCACTATTACCTTATCCACCGTGCAACGCATGGACTCTAAAACCTATTATAGCAAAATTGCAAAGTGATTTTTAACTATTTGTTTAACTCGTGTAATACACAGGCTCCACACACTAACTATTTTATATAACAATTTAATGCTTTTATCAATTATTTCATTTATTGAAACTATTAGCTCTATAACTTACTCTATAACTGTTTGATAAATTCAATTGATTTTGCACGGTTATTTATCTACCCGTGCAACGCACGGGCTCTAAAACCAACTATATATATAATATAAAATAAAATAAAATAAAATAAAAATATTCGTAAATAGATACATATGCCGAGAATTCGGTGAGGTAAATTTAGGAATGGCAATGGATCGGATATGGATCGGGTGATGCCATATCCACATCCATATCTATTTAATTTTTGTTCATCCATATCCATATCCATATCCATTTAATTTTTGTTCATCCATCCATATCCATATCCGTTGGATTAAGCGGGTTAATGGATATCCGTTGGATATTAAATGAAACGTTAATCTAACAAAAATTTTGACAATTTTATATAGAGCATAACAAATGTAAATATTTAATCTTAATATTATTGGTTTCTTACTAAGGTTTGGATGTAATTTGTCTCCGATTTTGACTTTATTGAGCAAAATGCGTTATAATATAAGTAAATATACGTTTAAACTATTATAAAAGTGTTACTTTAAGTGTTGTTATTAACAAATTAATAATTGTGTCGATCATAACCCTTATTTTTATTAATAAATTAAGAATTTATATGTTATATGTATATGTATATCGATATGTAGATGTTTATAAATATATTTTAGTACGTTTATATCAATATATGAATGTATTTCGGGTGGTAATGGATATATCCATGGATGACATATTGTCATCCATATCCGATCCACGAAATATTTAGATCATCCATATCCGTATCCATATCCATTAACCGTCCATTTACATCATCCATATCCATTATAAATGGATCAGATCGGGTGGATATCCATGGATGGAACATCCATTGCCATCCCTAGGTAAATTGCATAATTGGTGCCATGTATTTTTAGACTTGAATTTGGTTGTGATATCTACCAAAAAAAATGGAAGGTTTGATCTCTCAATACACGAGTTCTACAACCAACTCATGACTAATTTGTAAATCTCAACAGATATTTTACTTTAACATATCTCCCCTCATTTAAATTTGCCAAAGTGACAAGGCTTGTGATTATATTATTATCGTTACTATCTAGGATACTTATCGTTTAATTCCAATTGTATACATTACAATTAATATATAAAATAAAGACAAAATTGCTGAAATAGTCTCTGTGGTTTGTACCAAAATGCTGGTTTAGTCCCTGTGCTTTTTTTTGATGGATTTGGTCCCGGTGGTTTATAAAAGTTGCTGATTTAGTCCCTCTGACCGACGGCCGTCAAAAAAGGCCGTTAACTCCAGTCATGTGCCAGACATGTGAGGGTATTTTCGTCAGTTTCTTTCATTTATTTACAATATTGCTGAAATGGTCCCTGTGATTTGTAATAAAGTTGCTGAATTGGTCCCTGTGGTTTGTAACAAAATTGCTGAAATCTTTATCCCCAAAATTTTTATCTTCCTCACCTTCATCTTTATCCGCAAAAAATATGAACAAACCCTAAGTTTTTATTTTCTTCAAACACTTTAATTAATATGTAAAATCAAACACACCAAAATTAAAATTAAATCCACTATATGCTTAACAAGTAAACACATCTATTTGATTTGATTAAAACTATATATCGATTAAATAGATATAAATCTGAATTGAAAACCTAACAACAGAAGGAAACCCAGATATACCCTGTTCTTGAGTTCAAAATTCCAAAATCTTGAATTCGAAAATAAATTCAAAATGTATTAATGTGGTAGTGTTAGGAATTGTCCATTTAAACTATCTGCAAGTTTTCAAAACCTAATTCTTTCTATCGCGTTCCAATTTAAGAGTCAAAGTTATATTTTCAAAAGTCAACTAATTTGTTCTTGAGGAAATTCGAACACGTCTTGATGTTTTAAGTTAAATTGATGATGGAGAAAGTTTCCAGTAACGATTTTATACTTATTTCATGTTGAAGTCGTGGTCTAAAACAATCTCAATTTCAAAACCAAAAATTATGTTCTTCGTGTTCATAAAGTGTCTGCTGCAGTTTTATTTTATTTTCTTTCTTTCTGTTATTTAACCAAATCCAAACACATCATGATCGTTTATGTTTCAATTCCAAAACGTAAACCAAACTGAATTAGCTGTAATGATTTTGGTTGGTTCTCTGGTCAATTGATTTCTGAGTTGGAGAAGAAAGGGGAAGCATGAAGGAACGTGATAAATAAATATAGGTGGGATGTTAATCAGGAAAAATAGAAATGGTTACATGGTTTAGGGTGTTGACGGGTATTCGAGAGGTCACGGGTTTGAGCCTTGTTCGTGGCATTTTTTTAGGAAAGCCTTTAAGGTAGTTTCCATTATTATTTCTTGGTACAAATCACAGGGACCAATTCAGCAACATTGTTATAAACCACAGGGACCATTTCAGCAATATTGTAAATAAATAAAGGAAACTGACGAAAATATCCTCACATGTCTGGCACATGACTGGAGTTAACGGCCTTTTTTGACGGCCGTCGGTCAGAGGGACTAAATCAGCAACTTTTATAAACCACCGGGACCAAATCCATCAAAAAAAAAAGCACAGGGACTAAACCAGCATTTTGGTACAAACCACATGGACTATTTCAGCAATTTTGTCTAAAATAAATATTACTCCATAATTCTCTAAGATATAAATAGATAAGATATACTTCGTACATTTAAATAAGACATATAATATACCCCGTTTACGTTTTGCATCATTATTTTATCCACCGTGCAACGCACGGGCTCTAAAACCTATTATAATAAAATTGTAAAGTGATTTTAATTATGTTTTAATCACCGTGTAATGCACGGGCTCCATACACTAACTATGTTTTAAAGTGTTAGCAATTTAATAATTTTATCAGTTATTATCATTTTATTGAAAATATTAGCTCTGAAAAATACTCCGTAATTGTGTGATAAACTCAATTGATTTTGCACAGTTATTTACCCACCCGTGCAACGCACGGACTCTAAAACCTAGTATATATATATATATATATATATATATATATATATATATATATATATATCTTTCGTAAAATATTAATATACTGGTTTCAAACATTACATGTTACAAATCATGCGTGCGCTGCAGTTTGATTCGGACTGTGTGCAAGTGGTATAGCAAGATCAATATTAATATTTAATATTATAAAAAAACATACGTTTAATATTAATTTACGTCTTTGATTAATTAATCTCGGTTGATGAGCTGTATAAAAAACTGGAATATTAAATGAAAAAAAAATTACTATTGTTATGACCATGTTTAGGAGATTTTGATTTTATTTGGTGTATCAGGCATTCAGGTCATCACGTGCGTACGATCTTCTCTGCGTATCTTTCTTGGCTAGTGGACCCACTCACCACCACCTATTATCTCAACCATGTATTCATTCGTTTTTATTTTTTCCTTCGGTTCGGGTGCGTTTGATAAAATTGAATGATTTAGTACTGAATAATTTAGAATTTGAATGGTCCAGAGCCTCTGAATAAAGTTTGCTCTGAATGAAAATAAACTGTTTGATAATCATTTAGAATGAACAATATGAACTGAATAAAACTACTTTATTAACGTGTGACATGAATAAAAAATTCAATATACTTGTTAGTTAGGTGATCAGGATATGATTTGAGAAGAATATTATTTGATAATTTATGCTCTTAATGTTTAAGAGAATGTTTCCTCTCTGAATGATTCAGAGCTGAATTCTGAACCATTCAACACCATACGTCATTCAGATGTCAGAAATAAACGCACTGAATGCTGAATGATCCAGCATTCAGTGCTGAACCATTCCATTAACAGACAAACAAACGCACCCTTACTCTCAAATTAATGAAAAATAATAAATGTAGTCGTAAGATTTAAGTTCAAGAATTTCATACATAAGCCTAACCAATGTTAGGTTTAGCGTCTCATTTTAGAGTTTTTTCTCGATGTTCTTTCATTTTTTGTCATTTTTAGGCTAACAAGCCTCTTTCAATGTAATATGTAATATGTTTGTTTTCTTCATCGTTCCGATGAAGTCTTAATTAATATATTTCTTTTTTCGCCCAAAAAAAAAAAAAGAATTTCATACATAAATTAATTTCATATTTATAATAACTGTTGCCATCTCTGACGTAACTTGGATCATTTTTTCAGGAGAGCCGGGCAAAAAAGATTTTAAAATACATTTACATGTAACACGAAAATCACCATATGTGTATACTCATCTCATAGCAAACCCTTAAATTTGCATCAATTTATTGAAAAGTAAACAATGTGAAATTGTTGATTTTTCTTATATATTTGTTCTAGGTAACTATAGATTATGCATAAATGTCAGCAAGTCAAGTCAATTCTATTTCCATTAAAAGTCTTGTCACCTTCTATCTCCCTTTAAGTAGGCTTAATCATTCGTATACCAAATCAGATCTTGTATTTCTTACTATTAATAGAAATTATAACGTTTTTCTATTGTATTCTTAATGTATTTTCAAATATTCAAATACTTTTTATAGACAGTTTTAAAAATTTTCAATAACTTCATTATTCACTAATAAAATATATTATGTATTCATTATAAACTCTTATGATTTGTTGAAATATAAAGTGAACAATTGAAATAAAAAGTCTTAAAATAATAATGTGAATATTAGAAGTGAGACGACGGAAGAAGTACTTCGTGAGTGAATACAATGCAAATCTTTTCTTTTAATTTTATCATTATTTCAATTTAAGTGTTTATGTTTATATTAATGTTCATATTTACTACAAACTATAAATATGAAGAGTTTATAATTAGTGTGTTATAGTATCTTGAAGCTTTAAAAGTCAATATATGTCTGAAAATTTTTATTGGATTCATCTCTCTTGATTGTTTCATTTTTCATGCATTATGAGGTTGTACAGTAACTTATGTACTATAAATATGCAGTCAAGTGTGATGTAACGAATACACAATTTCATCTAATATACTCCTTACTCTCTCTTTTCATACTTGAAATATTAAGTCTACAATAAATATTAGGCCATTAAAGTAGTTATAAACTACTAAATCTCAACACATTATCAGCATAATAGTGTTATCAAGGTTAATTCAAGCGATCACATGTTGTGACGCCCCGTACAAAATCAACGTGTACGGATCATCAACAACAGGATCTTTACACGGTTACAACACTATATGCTATTTTAAAACAAGTTTTGCATTCACAAAAAGGTAATATTTTTACCAACGTCAAATGTTTTACAAAAGATGACGTCTTTACCAACGTCAAATGTTTTACAAAAGATGACGTCTTTACCAACGTCAAATGTTATACAAAAGATGACGTCTTTATCAACGTCAAATGTTTTACAAAAGATAACGTGCTTCTACGAATAGAGAGCATTAACATAAGTACGTGACGCAAAGGTCATTACAAGACCATTGTTCAAATGTAACATAAGTTGTGAATGCAAAGTAAAAGTTCCATGATTAAGACATCTCTAAACAATGTAGCAGAAGTCTAACACAGCGAGTCTATGACAGCGGAAGCAAATCGTCTAAGCACCTGAGAAATAACATGCTTAAAAGTCAACACGAATGTTGGTGAGCTATAGTTTGATTGTAAACGACAATGTAATGTAGACCACGAGATTTCGTATTCAAAACAATATCTCAAATCCGTATGATAAAGTATAAGCTTATCCGTGGGCACTCGGTAACTAACTTAACGTAAAAATATATCACCCTCTAAAAGTACACTTGGCGAGTGCGTATGTTCTCGAAGTATTAAACACCCGTTAAATGCTAGCGCGACTAGCCCGAGTGGGGATGTCAAACCCTATGGATCCATATCTAAGATTTGCGTCTACCGGTTCATAAAACAATAGTTCAATGTTACTGAGCTAAGGGGAAAATTTGTGCCGTTATATCACCCATACATATATAAAATTTAAGTACTCGTATCTAGTAAGTAAAACATAAAAAGCGCATGTATTCTCAGTCCCAAAAATAGTAAAGTAGAAAGGGAGCTATAACTCACAGTGAATGTGCAGTAAAAGTCGATATGAAAAGTATGCAAGTAGTAAGTCGGTCCGAAAGGTCCTCAACCTAAGTCAAAGGTTACTAAGTCAGTAAATCATTCCAAAAGGTTTAAAAGTAAATAAGTTAAGTCTTAAGTATCATCATCATCATCGTTATCATCATACGTAAAAGATAAAATAAGGTTTTCAACAAGAATAGAGATGGAAACAAAGGGCTGACTTCGGACAGCTGCTACGACCTCTATACAAACTGAAATGACGCGCGGCCAGTGGCCAAGGCTCTGTTTGTGAGTCCTCTTACCGTTGTCCAATTTTCAGATCCTAACTCGATGTCTTTTGACCGTGGCGACGGTTCAAGCGCGAGTAGGTCAGAAATTTTAGCACGTCGTTACGAAGGCGTAGTGATTTTCGAAAGGCTATATCCCAAACCGTATATAGGATTTAGGCGAGTCTTGAACGAAAAGTCATCTACTCAAACCGAACTATCTGAAAATCAACTTTCCAGAAGTCCCAGGTGTCTGATCAGACCCCGAAAAATAGAAACAAGTGCTCCGGTGGGTTTCTTGGTGCTTGATGCTTATCACGGTTCTCATCCTTGATGCGTATAAGCCTCAAGTGTACAACTCTTTGATGTTTTAGCATCATTATGACCAAGTTTTAACCATAAACACACAACTAAAAGTAAAAGCTAAGTTTCTACAAGTTTTGAACATCAAGGTTGTCTCTTTATTGTATAAACACAATAAAGCTTCAACCTTTGTCCTTTTGATACAAGTTTATGCATCTTCTTCATATGAGATGATGAAGACTTGAATTTTATCATCATAAAAATCATAAAAAGGTTCCAAGTAAGTGAGATCTACAATAATAACTTAGATCTCAAGTGTTAAGAAACCCTAAGCTAGAAAGCTTGGATCTTTACAAGATTAATGAGACCATAAGCTAGAAAGCTAAGATCTAGTAAAAGTAATGAGATAATAAACTAAAAAGCTTAGATCTTTAACAAAATAATGAAACCCTAAGCTAGAAAGCTTGGATCTTTAATGTTCTTGAAGATCCTTAAAGCAAAAAGCTAGTTCTACAAGTTACATAAAGATCATAAACACAAGTTTTGATCTTTTAACAAAATAAAGTGATCTTAAGCTTCAAAACTTAGATCCAACAAAGTAATGAAGATTCAAAGCTAAAAAGCTTGAATCTTTCATGTTCTTGAAGATTTCAAATCAAAGTTTGAATCTACAAGATGTAACATAATCAAAAAGCTAAAACGCTTGATCCTTTGATGATGATGATGATGATGTCGTGGTTAAGAAGAAAAAGAGAAGAAGAAGAAAATTCAAGAACTTACAATTTTAGTGTGAGAAAGACTAGAGAGAAAATTAGAGAGCAAGTGTGTGTAAAATGAGAATGAAATCAAGTGTGAAATGAAGAATGAGGCTTGATATTTACAGTGGTGGTGGTGTAACAACCCAACCCGTTAACCTTCCGAAAATGTGCCTTAAAAAAAAATTCTGGAGCAGTTGATCTGGACGGCATCCAAAATCTTGGACGGCGTCCAGCACTTAAGACTGGGACGGCGTCCAGCCATCTGGGACGGCGTCCAGATGTACTAAAACATTCTGATCAGTTTTTCGAACACACGCGGGCGAAAACCCGCTTCCCGACACTTTTAAACCAAAACACTTTCACAATAGATTACAATAGTTTAAACTAAGAGTTTTTCACAATAAAAACAGAATTTTACGACACCGGGCCCACATTGACCCAATTTCCTACCATTGACCATTTCGACCCAATTAGTTTACAGAACATAGACCGAGCATGAGATTGGGGATACGCTACCCAATCTTAATCAAATCCAAAAGCAAGTCTCTAAAGCCAACTATGCAAGTCCTCTAGTCCCCGCTCTTACCCGAGCCACCGTCTTCATGCAATCTATAAAAAAAGTCAACAACGAGAGGGTAAGCTAACGCTTAGTGAGTGATAACATACTACATACATATATATGTATAAAATGGACACGCCACACAAAACCAAATACCGCATACCGGAGCATCCAAGTATAAAGGCAAGCTAGTCTAAGCATACCGTAAGATCACTAAGCAACGAGCTAAAGATACATCAACAAAATATAAGTTCACCAACAACGATGTGAACAATGCCAATAAGCTACACCCGGAGGGTTAGCTACATCACGACAATACAACATTATATGTATACAATATATATATATATATATATATATATATATATATATATATATATATATATATATATATATATATATATATATATATATATATATATATATATATATATATCGAATAACATAATTGCTTACGCTTACAACACAATAACCATGGTTAACCAAATCTTCGCAAGGGAATGACTTCGCTAAACAAGTCATCGATGTTCATAACAACCATTAGTGCACTTAACACTTCGTACACTAACCCCACGGGTGGCATCTTAACACTTCGATACTTCACCTCGGGTGGCGTCTTAACACGTCGACACTTCACCCCGAGTGGTGTCTTAACACTTCGACACTTCACTCTTCATTTTACTTGAGGTGGCATCTTAACAAGTCGATACTTCACCTCGAGTGGCGCCTTAACACATCGGCACTTCACCCGTTATTCTCTTGGAGTGGCATCTTAGCACATCGATACTTCACTCCGGGTGGTGTCTTAACACATTGACACTTCACCCCGGGTGGCGTCTTAACACATCGACACTTCACCCGTCACATTACTTTTAGTGGTGTCTTAGCACATCGACACTTCACTCGTCATGTGAAATGTGATGTCTTAGCACATCGACACTTCACATCTCACGCTACAACAAATAAATACATTATATACCTACGCATATAATTATTCCACTCACTATATTAACCCTTCGTCATTGGGGTTATATAAGTCCACATCACACGCCCATGTGATAAAGTACACACAAAGTGTGCACCTCGTCAAAGGTGGTCAATCAAAACGCACAACCGTGCCAATTGAACCTATACACAAGTCCATCAATCCACCTATATGTGAAGTGAGCTCTATAACCGAGAACCACTTCACCCGACCCGCACCCATCCTACACATACAAATGCACATAGGATATTAACACTCACCTAGTCGTCTTGATGAATGCTTCCAAGTAATCCGCAACGCCCCAAATGGAAAGTACCTATTCCATTATCACAAACACAACAATACAATTAGGGTTGACTTACAAACCAACCCAATTGACACCTAGTGCAAATTCGACCCATTTGCACTTCCAAGCACGAAACGCGCCCACACTAACCAATATCCACTAACACGAGTGAAAATGGTCCTAACACACCGATTAAGCCGGATCACAAGTGTTAAACACGTGTCATACCCATTTTGACACCAAAACCCTAATTTGACCCATTTCAAAATTAGGCAACCAAACACACCCAAAAGTGTTCCAACACTTCCATAATCACTAAACCTAGTGATTAAACTCACCATCAAACCCTAAACAAGGCCAAATCGTCAACCGACCCAAAACCCGCCAAGTGACAAGATTAACAAGTCACCATGAACCTACTTCATCATCTAAAAGGGTTTCACAACAATCTATCTCAAAACCCTAACTTGAACATCAAATCTAACAAATGAAATTCGGAGTTTGAGCTTACCAATACCACCACAACGTAGCTAGGAGCGAGATGAACAACTTTAGAACCCGAGCTTTTGCGAGAATCCGACTCCTTCTTCTCCAAATCCACCTCTCTCTCTCTAAAACCCTCCTCTCTCTCTAGATAAGGTTGAGAGTGTTTGTGATGATGAAATATCATCCACAAATGACCAAGGAACCAGCCTTGAAGGCTCCAAATCGGCATCCAAGTGAATTTACCATTTTACCCTTTTTTAATTAATTAAAACAGCTGGCTCGACAGACAGTTTGGACGGCGTCCCGAATCTTGGACGGCGTCCCGTCCTTCTTTGCTGGACGGCGTCCCGAAGGTTGGACAGCGTCCCGATCTTCTGCAAAATCAGAAACAGAAACAGGGTCTTATAACTCTCCCCCACTTAAACACGATCGCGTCCTCGCGATCTGCAACACGTAACCGAACAGACCTCACTCAACGGTCCTCAGACATAGCCCCAATCCGACTTTCCTAAGCAATCCTTCCCAATGAATCGCCTTTAACAACTAAATCGTCACACGCGATTCATCAATTTACAATCCCGAGCACTAAAACCATGCTCATTCCCTAACATCGGGAAAAACTCAACCAAATCTCGAACCGAGATATCAACCCCTTAGCGTACCCTTACCGAGTACAATGCTAAAAGCAACCAAGTCTCAATCCAAGGTCAACAACCCGAAACGATGAAGACCGATCCGAACGAATCCTTACGGATAACACCAATCACTAAACATCCCTTGTAGTGCGCAATATGACCAATACGCAACTACCGTAACATCATAATCCAACGGCTAAAACCGATAGCGCCCAAAACGACTATGGTAACGCAAATCCCAAGGTATACCAAATCGACTATTGTTACACCCGTAACAACATGTGAGCGAAACACGGCTATCGCATCACTAATCAGACAACACGGTCCTCACGACCCCACCATTGGTGTATCAAACAACCAATAGATCACACGACATGGTCCTTACGACCCCACCGTCGGTGTATAAAACAACCGACAGATCACACACCACGAAGGCTGGCCGAAAACACACGCGCCTTAGTGAATTCGAACTACACGCGACTCACTACCTTCACCACAACAACACTCAGGATTGGCCGAACTACACGCGCCTTAGTGAATCCAAACTACACGAGAATCACTATCCCGGGGGAATGACCGAACTACACGAGTCATTTGTGAATCCGAACTACACGAGATTCACTTCCACAATAAGATGACCGAAACCACACGCGTCATCGTGAATCCGAAAACACACGCGATCCACTACCATGATGAAGTCAGCGGACCCGAAGATCATGCTTCACCAATCAACAACCATGATGAAGTCAGCGGACCCTAAGATCATGCTTCACCAATCAACAACCATGATGAAGTCAGCGGACCCTAAAGGTCATGCTTCACCAATCTCAATACCGGATGAAGCCAGCGGACTCCGAAAGTCATGCTTCACCGATATAACACCTCGCTCATGATGAAGTCAGCGGACCCCGAAGGTCATGCTCCACCAATCGCATACTCCCATGATGAAGTCAGCGGACTCTGAAAGTCATGCTTCATCAATCAACGCCCTTTTGGCCTCGAACAACGAGTAGCATAACATCGCGCTCTGCTATGCCATAGTGAATCCTAACGGATACCACTAACCATTCACACAATCGAGCAAGAACCGCCTATATCAAATATAGGTACCCAACAATAGTTCTCTAAAAGAGAATCCGATACACACATCCCTTAATCGAGGGATTTCACCTTGCTCGCCAAACACATCCTTTATCTCTCAACGAGATTTACCACATTACCACCTCGATGGTAACTTACATCCAAAACCATAAGTACAATTTAACCGAAATTGTACTTTACCATAAATCGACCAAAACTAGGTCCCAACGCAAACTTCCGGATCTACCAAAAGTATCATCCGAAGTCTCAAACTAAAAACTTCCTCGGGCGGGAGTGTAACTCCCCCACTTGGAACTACGTTCCAATATCCACAACTCGTACAACCGTACAATGCTACCAAAGGTAGACTTTACCAACGATTGGGTTCACACGACCCATCACCATATCTTGCTCCCACCTTGAGCATACGAAGGATTTCAACCAATCCTTAAACACTTCGAACGAAAAATGTACCGCAAATTACACCACTCTAATCTCGCAATCATCCAATTGCTTTAGTTTGTCAAATTTCACCCGATCACTCATGTACCTAAGGGTTTCACTTCGGTACCCTAAGTACAATGTAACCGCAACACAATCGGAGTTGAACACCATGCTAGTAGGTATAAAAGAGGCACCTAATGTCGCGTCACGTAGACTCCTTTACCAACATACATCGAGATCAAACACTTGATATTTTTCGGGTTCCAATCCACCCGACGAACCTCATGGTTCATCAACTTCCACACTATAGCGATCACGTGCTTAACAATCGAACACCAAAACCCATTTCCATGGATTGGTAGAAACATTTCCAAATACTAAGGAATGCTTGGTTGCACCAAGTCTTACTCCCTTCGCCCATTAATCAAAACATCACCATAGGGTACTTCCATTAGGAACGTCACCCATAACAACAATATGCACAACACAAGGCATTTTACAAACTCAAATTCAACGGCGCATAATAAATAATCAAAGGACATATTTATTAAAATGAAACGTACCTTAACGTCTCCTTGCCGCACCCGTCCCCGCTAACTTGGGATATTCCGACTTACGATGTCCTTCTTCTTGGCAATTGAAGCACACCATGCTATCACTCTTTGGTACCGAACATTCCCAAGACTTGTGACCCCTCATGCCACAATTGTAACATCTAGATGCACTAGAATCCGATATACTCGTTCGTGTACCACCCGTGCTCACACTCGAACCCTTAGTCCTCTTACTTGGAGCACCATACGAAACAACCCTTCTTTTGCTTGAAGGTTCACCAATCTTCGATCGTGAATACGACTCAAAACCTCTAGCCACCGCGAATAATTCAGCAAACGACTTCGCGTAACCCCGGCTAATCTTACTCTTCAAGTCATCATTCAAAGTTCGATAGAAATCCTCCATCAACAAACGATCATTCCCCAAATACTCCGGGCAAAAACGAGCCTTCGTCATAAAGGTCGTCTTGAGAGTATTCAAATCCATAGAACCCTGTTGCAAATTTCGCAACTCATTACACAATTCCAACAAGTCGGCCGAAGTCCGGAACTCCTCGAAGAATTCCTTCCTAAACTCGTCCCACGATAATGCCATAAACGCTTCACCGCCGACAAGATCAATCTTACCATCCAACCAATCCTTCGCCCTACCCCGCAACAAACTAGTAGCGAGTCTCGTCTTTTTCTTGGGAGGGCATTCAATAGTACGAAAACACCCTTCAACATCCGAAATCCATGTGGTGCTAACCAAAGGATCCGGTTTCCCGTCATACATCGGAGGTTTAGTTCTCATGAAGCTCTTAAGACAATGCTCCATTTCACCACTATTTCGAAATTCGGAATACCTCCTATCCATTTCTTCTCGAAATGCACTCATTTGCTCCGTAACGGCGGCCGCAACTCTAGCGTTAAACTCCTCTTCATTCGTCTCGATCTCGTTTCGCGTCTTCATTCTAAAGAATGCAAAACGATTAGTCTACGAACGTATAAAACCATACGCACAACACCGCCCCATCTTGCTCGACACTCGTGGTACATCACTTGTTAAACACGATTTACACTCGTAATAAGGTTTGCAAGTCCTTATTACGCACACACATCGTATCCCCTCGTTAGTACAACGACCATCTTGCTCGATGATATTCGCAACGCAACATAAACACAAACATAACACAATCGTATATTAATAATATCCACGTATTAATATACACGTTAGTCCACCTATCAATTAAGGCACTAACCAAATTCCCATTCCGACCCGTAATCCTACAAGTCCCACAACAAATAAGCACACACAAAAGTCTAAGTCTAGGCACCTATCTCAAGTCACCAAAATCCCTTAGACCATGCTCTGATACCACTTGTAACAACCCAACCCGTTAACCTTCCGAAAATGTGCCTTAAAAAAAAAAATTCTGGAGCAGTTGATCTGGACGGCGTCCAATATCTTGGACGGCGTCCAGTACTTAAGACTGGGACGGCGTCCAGCCATCTGGGACGGCGTCCAGATGTACTAAAACATTCTGATCAGTTTTTCGAACACACGCGGGCGAAAACCCGCTTCCCGACACTTTTAAACCAAAACACTTTCACAATAGATTACAATAGTTTAAACTAAGAGTTTTTCACAATAAAAACCGAGTTTTACGGCACCGGGCCCACATCGACCCAATTTACTACCATTGACCATTTCGACCCAATTAGTTTACAGAACATAGACCGAGCATGGGATTGGGGATACGCTACCCAATCTTAATCAAATCCAAAAGCAAGTCTCTAAAGCCAACTATGCAAGTCCTCTAGTCCCCGCTCTTACCCGAGCCACCGTCTTCATGCAATCTATAAAAAAAGTCAACAACGAGAGGGTAAGCTAACGCTTAGTGAGTGATAACATACTACATACATATATATGTATAAAATGGACACGCCACACAAAACCAAATACCGCATACCGGAGCATCCAAGCATAAAGGCAAGCTAGTCTAAGCATACCGTAAGATCACTAAGCAACGAGCTAGAGATACATCAACAAAATATAAGTTCACCAACAACGATGTGAACAATGCCAATAAGCTACACCCGGAGGGTTAGCTACATCACGACAATACTGTTGTATACAATATATATATATATATATATATATATATATATATATATATATATATATATATATATATATATATATATATATCGAATAACATAATTGCTTACGCTTACAACACAATAACCATGGTTAACCAAATCTTCGCAAGGGAATGGCTTCGCTAAACAAGTTATCGATGTTCATAACAACCATTAGTGCACTTAACACTTCGTACACTAACCCCACGGGTGGCATCTTAACACTTCGATACTTCACCTCGGGTGGCGTCTTAACACGTCGACACTTCACCCCGAGTGGTGTCTTAACACTTCGACACTTCACTCTTCATTTTACTTGAGGTGGCATCTTAACAAGTCGATACTTCACCTCGAGTGGCGCCTTAACACATCGGCACTTCACCCGTTATTCTCTTGGAGTGGCATCTTAGCACATCGATACTTCACTCCGGGTGGTGTCTTAACACATCAACACTTCACCCCGGGTGGCGTCTTAACACATCGACACTTTACCCGTCACATTACTTTGAGTGGTGTCTTAGCACATCGACACTTCACTCATCACGTGAAATGTGGTGTCTTAGCACATCGACACTTCACATCTCACGCTACAACAAATAAATACATTATATACCTACGCATATAATTATTCCACTCACTATATTAACCCTTCGTCATTGGGGTTATATAAGTCCACATCACACGCCCATGTGATAACGTACATACAAAGTGTGCACCTCGTCAAAGGTGGTCAACCAAAACGCACAACCGTGCCAATTGGACCTATACACAAGTCCATCAATCCACCTATATGTGAAGTGAGCTCTATAACCGAGAACCACTTCACCTGACCCGCACCCATCCTACACATACAAATGCACATAGGATATTAACACTCACCTAGTCGTCTTGATGAATGCTTCCAAGTAATTCACAACGCGCCAAATAGAAAGTACCTATTCCATTATCACAAACACAATAACACAATTAGGGTTTACTTACAAACCAACCCAATTGACACCTAGTGCAAATTCGACCCATTTGCACTTCCAAGTACGAAACGCACCCACACTAACCAATATCCACTAACACGAGTGAAAATGGTCCTAATACACCAATTAAGCCCGATCATAAGTGTTAAACACGTGTCATACCCATTTTGACACCAAAACCCTAATTTGACCCATTTCAAAATTAGGCAACCAAACACACCCAAAAGTGTTCCAACACTTCCATAATCACTAAACCTAGTGATTAAACTCACCATCAAACCCTAAACAAGGCCAAATCGTCAACCGACCCAAAACCCGCCAAGTGACAAGATTAACAAGTCACCATGAACCTACTTCATCATCTAAAAGGGTTTCACAACAATCTAGCTCAAAACCCTAACTTGAACATCAAATCTAACAAATGAAATTCGGAGTTTGAGCTTACCAATACCACCACAACGTAGCTAGGAGCGAGATGAACAACTTTAGAACCCGAGCTTTTGCGAGAATCCGACTCCTTCTTCTCCAAATCCACCTATCTCTCTCTAAAACCCTCCTCTCTCTCTAGATAAGGTTGAGAGTGTTTGTGATGATGAAATATCATCCACAAATGACCAAGGAACCAGCCTTGAAGGCTCCAAATCGGCATCCAAGTGAATTTACCATTTTACCCCTTTTTAATTAATTAAAACAGCTGGCTCGACAGACAGTTTGGACGGCGTCCCGAATCTTGGACGGCGTCCCGTCCTTCTTTGCTGGACGGCATCCCGAAGGTTGGACGGCGTCCCGATCTACTGCAAAATCAGAAACAGAAACAGGGTCTTACACGTGGTGGTGGTTTGGCCGTGAGCTTGGGGGACAAGGGGGACAAACCTTGCTTTTTGCATGGTGGTGGTCTAAAGGTGGTGATTGTTGTTGGGATCTCATGCAACATGTGTAGTAATGGTTAACAAAAATGCTAGTATGTTGGCTCATCTAAATGAGTTTTTATCCTACATCTTAATGGATCATAAATCCATTAAAGTTGGGCTAATTCAATGGTCCATTAACTAGAGTAGGGTGGGCCTAAGTCCATTAAGGTAAAAAGTCCATTAAGACTAACTAGTGTGCATTAGTAAATTACTAACCGTAATTAAGCGACCAATAGGCCAAGTAATTGTCATTAGAAAATAACAATTCATTTTACGTAGTCATAATATTCCAATTATGACAAAAGTTTAACGTGTACAAAGTACATAGCTCGTTCAAAACGACAAGTGACACTAACGGTCGTAAAAGCATTCGAGGATCAAGTTAAGTGATTACGCGCTTAACAACACGTTGTAAGATACTAACAAAGTAATTAATCCTGAATAAAGATCCCAGAGCATAAACTAGCTCAATACGCATATATACGCAGATTCGTGAAAGTATAGAGCATAAAAATATAAGTCGAAAAAGTCGGGTCGTTACACATGTCACTAATCAAGGTAATAAATTCTTTAACGATATCTTGTTTTACTTATTAGTAAGCTATATATTATTATGATCATAGACAAGATTAAAATGTATTACCATATACAATCGAAGAAATGAGAGACTACTGAAACTATTAATAATAATAAACTTAACTACTAATAAATATATATATCTTTGACTACTAAGATTGATAATATTAGACTATTTGGACTGCTTATAACGTTAAACTTGAACATCTAGGATAATTGGACTACTAACATTTTGGACTCTAACATTTAACTTTTATTATTTATATTTACTAACATTTATTTACGTACCCTAACATTATTTATTTACGTATGCTAACATTTACATTTATGTTATATAACTTTTATTATATTCACTAACATTTATTTATGTATACTAACATTTATATTTATGTTATCTAACATTTATATCTTTTGTTATTTAACATTTATTTATGATTACTTATGCAACTATTTATTTCATGCATACTAACGTTTATTCTTAAATTTAGTATTTATGCATAATACGTTTATTCACTTAATCTTTGTATTTATACTAAACGTATTTATACTAAATGTATTTATAATAAACGTATTTATACTAATGAAATTCTTTTATTAAAATGATTTTTTAATATAACGGATACATAACAGTCGTTCACGTCAACTAATGACGTTACAACACTCATATATACATAACGGTTGTTAACGTCAACTGACGACATTACAACGACTATATATTTTCCAAATATACATTAAACGTCCCCGTTTTCACATTTCACAAATCAATCTTAATTTTCCCATATTACTACTCTCAAAAGTTTTGTAAATATGATTCACCCGATGATGATTTTCCCTATTGTATTGGTCATGCTATGTGTCATCCTTGTTTTTAGTATACCACCGGATGAAGTTTATCTATTTTATCATTCCCTTGTGGTTTTATTATTTGTAATTATGCCATTATTCTGTTTTTGCTACTTATGAATCTAAATTGATTCTAATTTATCATGTTGTTTGTTTTAATTTTGATAATAGCAAATGTCAAATCTGAAAAAGCTTAAATTTTCTCCTTTAGAATCAAGTGAAAACAACACATGCCATGGGTTATAAAAGTAAAAATGCATCTTAAATCACTGGGCATTTTAGAAACCATAAATGAAAATAACACTTGTTCTGGAAAAGAGCAAGCAACGGCATGTTGCTTTATTCATCAACATATTGATGATTGCCTACAAAATAATTATGTGACTACAAAAGATCCCCATGTTTTATGGGAAGATCTCAAAAGTAGATTTAATAATCAAATAGAAGTTTTACTTCCAGCTGCTATGGATCAATAGAGAACACTAAGGTTTTAGGATTTTAAGAAAAGAATACAGCTCAGCTCTGTATAATACATGTTCAAAACTTAAATTCTGTGGATATGAAATAAGCGATGCTGACATGTTGAGGAAAACTTTCTCCACAATGAATGTTGCAAACATCACTTTGCAAAGAAATTGAGATTGCAAAAGTTCAAAACATATCATGAACTTAATGCATTTCTCTTAATTGTTGAATAGAATGATGAATTGCATTTCTCCAATCCCGTCCTGCTGGTGACTTGCAATTCCTGAAGCAAATGAAACAGAAATTTATAAATCGGGACAAAGACGTGGGCAAGGTCGTGGCTATAATAATCAATACCATCATCATGTCAAAAACCATAACTATGGTAGAAATTATCCTTTTGGTAATGGCGTGGTCATGGTCGTGATCGTGGCAGCGGTGGTCAAAGAAACAATATGTGACGACCCGGAAAATTTCGACTTATTTTTAATTCAAATCTTTACACGATTTAAATTCTCCAACGAGATAAGCAAATTTGTTATGTTGCATTCTAAAACTTCAAAGAGTTTGATACATTCATTCACCCGTTTGACAATTCCGACGATTCATGAACAACAAGTTTATAAATAGATATGTATATATATAAATATATATAATAACTTGAAACACGTTAATAAGAACGATTTGATTTTCAAAATGAAATATGTAAAATAATTTGCAACATAATAAAATCTATTTTTAGCACGTATTTATATAAATTAGTTTTGAAAAACATATTACACGTACAATTTCATATTACAACTTATTAGTTTTCAAATATATATATATATATATATATATATATATAGCGAGTTAGTAAAACTTATAAAGATATTTTTATATATGAATATATATTCGTATGTACATATAGTTGTGGATGCAAAAACGTATTGCACTAATACGGGTTGCACTCGTAATAATTGACTACCACTACGTTACAAAAGAAAGTTTGAATTTAACTATTATATGAAGAATTAGTGAAAAGTGAGACGTGTACACTACCCAATTATTAAAATTTACTATTCGAATAGGTGGATAGGGTGAAAATAATTTCTCGTGAAGAATTTGGACATGTTAATATTATTAATAATAGGTTGAATATTTAAAATTCAAATTAAAGATAGTAACACTCATTTTTTTTCTTTTCATTTTTTTAAATGTATTAAATAACGAACTTATATTTTTCTTGAGTTATAAGACGGGGGGTTGGTAAATAAATTATGTAAACTTTAAGTTAATATAAGAAGTATCTTTTTATATTAAAACTAAAAATTTTATATATTTATATTACTTATATTTTAATTGGGACGGAGGACACGGGACGGAAAACCTTCTTACGACTAGTTTTATAAAGCTTAAGATCGAAATAAATATATGTATTCAATTATAAAAAATGGGATTTTTATGAAGACTTTTACCCGTCACTATTTAGCAACAGAGCACGAAATACCAGTCCGTGAAAACACTGGGTCAAAAAATGACAAAAAGGGGGGCCCTCTTAAATTGTCACGTTTGATTCTTCTTTATATATTTTAATATATTTATTAATTATATTAATATATTATTATATTTAAATTATTATAATATGTTTTTAGTATATATATATATATATATATATATATATATATATATATATATATACATACATACATACATATATAATTATATATGTTTCAGCCGAATGCAAAAACACACACATATATTTACATATATATTTACTCCATATATTTTTACTCCATAATAATTCTAGTGTAATATTCAATTTAGTATTAGTAGTATACATAAAATACTACGATGGAGTTATGCTCGGGTGATTTTCAAAAAAAGTTTAAAGTGGGTTTTAGCTAAGGAAATTATGAGTATTGTTCGTAAATCAAAGTTCAACCTTGCACTTGTTATTACCGTTGCGTCTGCATATTTTTCCTGCAATACTAAACCACAATATTGATACGTGAGTTTTCATAGTCCCCCTTTTTACAAGCATTTTCTATAAATATTTTTGAGATGAGAATACATGCGTTGTTTAATAAATGTTTGACGAAGAAGACACAAGTACTTTAAAACATTCTTCGACTGAATTGTTATACCGGATATTCCTATTTTTGCTTGGTAGCCTAAGAATTAGTATATGCTCTAATTGACGCGAATCCTAAAGATAGATCTATTGGGCCTAACAACCCCATCCAGGATATGGATGCTTTAGTACTTCGATTTTATGCAGATGTGATTCCTGTATGTTGGAGATATTCTATATGCATTTTTGTTAATGTCGGTTACCAGACAACTTATCGATAGAATGATTTTATACACAGGTTATGTGTATGGTTTTGTACACGAGAATTGTGTACGGTTAAATATTTGAAATCTTGTGGTCTATTAAAATTATTGAAAATCATTGTTTATGATAAACCTATGAACTCACCAACATTTTGGTTGGCACTTTTAAACATGTTTATTCTCAGGTATTAAAAAAATCTTCTGCTGTGCATTTGCTCATTATAAAGATATTACATGGAATCGTTCATGAAATATTTTCAAAGACGTTGCATTCAAATCATTTGAGTTCAAAAATATTGTTATTACATAAATGACAGATTAGTAATTTATATTTTGGGAAACACGATTATATCATATGTATGAAATGTATATACTTTAAAATGGTATACATATGTATAAACTTTCATTGAAATGAAAGTTTGTCTTTTAAAATGAATGCAATGCTTGTAAAACGTATCATATAGAGGTCAAAACCTCGCAATGAAACCAATTAATATGAAACGTTTATAATCGATATGAATGGGGAATTTCAGTTGGTATCAGAGCGTTGGTCTTAGTAAACCAGAATGTGCATTAGTGTGTCTAACCGGTAGTTGTTAGGATGCATTAGTGAGTCTGGACTTCGACCGTGTCTGCATATTAAAAGTTTTGCTTATCATTTTTGTCTAAAATAAAAAATATAAAATTTCATGCTTATTACTCTTAAGTCTTGACACACGTTTTTACATTTATTTCATACACTGTGTATAAATGAATCATATCTCATCATGTTTAGTACAGTGAATATTATTTGGCGCTTTTCATAATTTAAGGGATCCTGTTATTATATATATCTATGCATATTATGCATTGAGAATATCATCCAACTATCATTTGCTATCACCAATCTTTTCATACCAAGAATCTTTTCTGTGATCTCGTAAGATGGATTCCTTAATTAGTCCAAGTTCCTCTAGTTCTGAAGACAGTGTGACGGGAGGGCACCAACCGATCAACTACTGTGATTTCTGGAGAAGATGGAGGTGAGTTCCTGATATACTCACTCGATGGAGAAATGAAGAAGGTGCTCCATATAATGAACCAAATCTACCACCTAGTGTTGGAGTACTCGATCCGCTCACCGGTGAACCTATTCACAACACCGTTTTCACTCTTTTGGCGAGGATTTTTTGCTTCAAGGGTCGCCTCACTGTAGTTAAAGCAAGTGTTCAGCCTCTGCTCCCAAGTGCTAATCAAGTGGGGTTATTAGAAGAAGTTAGGAGACTTTAAGCTAATAATCAAGTGTTGATGAGTAACATAGACGAATGGGTAGGACTAATTCATAGGCTTGAGGGTAGGGTAGAAAACCTGGAAGAAATGGTGCAAAATTTGCATGCACCACCAGTACCAGCAATATCACCAGCACCAGCAGCATCCCAAGCTCCGTAATCACTGTAGACAGCAACACCACAACCACCAAGGAATATTAGTAATAATGAGTTATGATGTATTAACTAATTCTTCCTGCAGATTATATACGTATATTTTATATATGTCTATGAAGTTTGAAACAATAATAAATCTTTTCGTACTAAGCTATTACGTGTGAATCTTTAACTGGTAGGTACTACTTGGTTAATTCATATTACTAATATGCTATGATGTACATTCTTCGTTAACGACTTAACAAATCGTTAATTATAATCTCTGCTTCAACTCAATAAAATCCATTCCATAATAAACCAAGTGTATTATTCAAATACATGTTAATTGTATACTTCCATTTTTGATATACTCGAAACTTTCTAGGAAACATCCTAATTCATAAAACTCGGAAAAACATCGTTTGTGCCTTGTGAAATTCAAAATAATTATACAGCTATATCCTGCATTTATGCACTCAAATTCAAAATTCTTGAAAACACTTCAGTTTGGTAAACAATGTTTTGAAATTGTTAACTTTGAGAATATTAGTGATGCTGAAGAAGCTGTATACGGTCTAAATTGCCTATATTTCTTAACATCATAATCTGTACCACGAGCATCAACATCATACGCACCATAGACACCAAGGAATACCAATAATAATGAATGATGAAGTATTGATTCATAATTTCATTTACGTTGAAGAAATATTCCGCGGTGAAAATGTAATCTCTAAAGTTTTAGGGATTAATCATTTCTAGTTCCAACCGTAAACCAAATGAGATTAATATAATATTAACTCATTAAATTTATATTAAATCTGAAGAAAATATACATACATATATTTTCATAAAGACTGTAATAAAAATTCTTTTCTACAAAATATTACTTGTGAAATTTTTTTAACGGGTAGGTAATACTCGAGAAATACTTAAGTTCACAATTAATATGTTACACTGTACATTCTTAAATTTTGATTCATTAATCATCAACTATACTCATTACTTTCACAGCGATATACATTCTTTCATAAAAATCAGGACAACGATTTTCATACGAACTCGATTACATATTCTGATTTTGATGTACCAGAATCCAAGTAAAACTTTAGCAGGTATTATCTCCCTAAAAATCACTACATTCCTGGAATCATATTTTTTATTCATTCGTATCCTGTGATGAATCATCATATTAAATCACCGGAACTATCATTCATTACTTTTGAAATTTAGAACATATGTAATGTCAACCATTATATATTGACGACTACATCCTGCGCTTAAACACTTCAGGTCAAAATTCTTGAAAACACCTCAGATTGATAATCATTGATTCAGATACGTTAACCTTAAGAATGCTGATGAAGCAGCAAAAGCTGTAGATGGTCTTAATGAACAGAAGTTTTATAATAAATAATGGTATGTTGGCAAAGCTCAGAAAAAGACCAAGAGAAAATTTGAAACTGAAAAACGAATTGAACAAACCATGAAGGAGGCTGTCAACAAATTACAAGGACTAAATCGGTACAAAAGCATTTAGATGATTCGGTGTCCGATGAAATCCTTAGAGAACATCTTCCTCCTTTGTATTATAATTTCTTGAAGAAGAAATTTTTATTATCATTCTTCGATATTGAATATTTACAAATTCCAAGATATCATCATATCTTCCTTCATTATAAATATCCTCAACATTTCTGGAGGATATCTCTATAATCGTTCTTGTCCGTAGTATTGATATCTTCACGCTATCTGTATTAAATCATAAAGGAAACTGTTTTAGTTTCTAAATTTCTGTAACATTCGAGTTTAAAATATGAATGTTTTTGGAGTAGTGTTGGAAATGGAAGCATGAATTAGTGTAATATAATGACGTCCGACCAACGTGGTTATATTACAATGAATCATGCTGAATTTCATGGGATGTGATGATGGTAATACTTGACAAACTTTAACCTCACCATGTGCCATATTACATGACTTTTTCATTCTACTTAACCTCTGAATATATCAAGAAAATATTTTCTTGATAGTTCTATCTTTTCCGTGATTTCAGTAGTTTGCTAATTTTATCGTGCTATTACATTTTCTTTCTGCTTACAACATTAGTTATGATCATTTGTAATTTCATACCTACAAACTCGAGACGTTGTACTTGTTTTTACTTAAAGTCGAGAAGAGAAAACAAAAGCATGAAGCTTCAAAATATAAGTGAGGATATAAGCACAACAACCACATAGAAAAATTACAAACCGTGTATATCAATGCTTATAACAATATAAAGACACGTGAGAATGATAAATACAACAATCCTTAGAGCATAGTAAAAGTAAACAGATTCCTTCGGTGGAAGTTGAAAAAGAAGGATGATTGTTGTGATAATCTTGATAAGGTCAAGGATCAGGGTTGGATTTAGTATTTTCACAATCTTTGGAATAAGAATTGAGGAAGAAAAGAAAGGAGTTGAGAAAAAAATAAGGAAACGGAGGAGGTAAATTTATAGTGAAAATCAGACATAGCAATCGAGGCAGATTACCGCATTTAATTAAAGAGGATCCTAATTTCCTTAATTACCAAAAAATTAAATCTTATACAGATTACGAAGATTTTCTTTAAATTCCTTGAATTTCGGAGATCAATCGTGACTACGTCAAAAGTTAAGACGAACCTTTATTTTCCACATTTCCCTCTATTGCGATAGCTTCACTCATACTCTTTGTGTAACCGAATTGTTTTATTCATATTACTCAATCGTGATAAACTTTATTTTTATTCCACTCGTATTCTTCATGAAAATATTCTGGTTGTCAACCATAACGACCTCATGAGATTTCCATTTAGGATACATGAGTGTAAAATTTCAAGATTCGATTGTTTACAACTTTTATGGTACATGAAAGTTTGCTAAATGAGTATGAGATAGATATATAGTTTGATTAGAATGAGTTCTTCGTATCTACTAATATCAAGATGATCATTTTTCTCCATTCATGCCCTTGCATTTGGGTTTTTGAACAGATAGCTTGAGAGTTTTCTTTGATTCACTTTCTATTCCATACGTCATGATATTGAAATATTTCTATGAATTACCGTAATATAATCACGTTGGCCACCGTCATTATATTTCACTAATTCATATTTCCATTTCAATATCACCCCATGAGGTCAGGATATGTGATCGATGATGATTTCTAATATAGTGTGTTAAGGATAGCAGTAATCTTAGCTGGATCGACAACATGTCGGTTTTAAGCCAAGACTTGCACTTGGAAAAGTTTGCGTAGTGTTGTTTTTCTTAAGAGTTCAAGAATGAATTTTCAAATGTTGCTCACGTCCTTTCTCACTCTTGGAGAAGATCGAAATGTCATCCATGAAAACAGTTACGAACTTGTCGAGTTATGGTTGACTAGTTTTAAGTTGCAGTCTTTATTGACTTGGTCAACTTTCATATCTTTGAAAGTTATGGAAGTTGTGAAAGTTATGAAATAGACGTGGTCAAATGAGAAAGTTATGAAACATCGTGGTAAGAGTTGGTGCAGTTGGACGAACCATGATTCTTCACTACATAAGGGTGTATAGAAGTTGATAAATCTGATAGGTCATAAGTTTGAAAAATTTTAAGCGGGATAAAGATGAATATGATATAAATGAAATACTTTACATTGCTAAGAACGAGGCTTTAAACAAACCTTTTTGTTACACGATTCGGAAATAGAAATAGTTTAAGGCATAGCCTTTACATAGATAAGAAATTTGGAAAAATAAACTAGGGAATATTAAGATTGAAGTAGTCTTCATATTTCTTCTTCTCGTCCTCAACCTTCTTCATAAACTTCTCAACTTTCTCATTCTTCGCCTTTTGTTTCTCATGCAGGAACTCGAGATTATCATAAAGATTAGAAACACCATCGTTGATTTCATGGTACTTGTAGTCCCTCATAGAAAGTTGATCATTCACACAGTTTTCCTCCATCTTCAATCTAAGGTCAACATCTTCTCTTAGGTAGGAGAGAGATTGCTTCCCCCATCGGGCATTTCTATCACTTTCAAACTTCACCAATTTTATCTCTTTCTTTAGTTCAGCATTTTTCTCCATGAGTTTCTTGATCGCTAGGTCTTTTTCCTTCATTTGAACATCGATCCTTGCAATATGGCAAATTAGGCCATCGGTAATTTTTCGCAGATTCATGATCTCGTACTTGGCATCAACTTCATCGTAGGAAGGAGATCGGGATATTTTCTTTGACGGGCCAGTTTCTTCAAGACGTTTCCTCTTGTCCTTATTTCTCGGGGTTGGATAGTATTCAGGATACCCATGTGAATTTAGAATAGTATTTGGGCTATAATTTGGTGAGGGAGGACCACCAAAGCCATAAGGTGGGCTTTGAACTGGTCTTTTAGTGGAAGACCTTTCAATATCTTTTTCCGTTGGCTCGAAAAGAGTCATTTTGTCCGCTTGATGAAAATTAGACATCCTAACATTAGGAAAGAGATTTCGATCAGTTTTAAAATAAGATTGTAAAGCATATGTTATAAGATTACAAGGCAATCCTAAGTGCTTTAAATTTTATGGCAGGAAAGGTTATAGTTTCCTAGATTGCTAAGGAACCCTAGCTAACAAGTAAGGAACACATAAAGATGCAATCCTGGTTCTCTATAACAGCCTGGTTATGCTCTGATACCACTCTTTGACGTCCTCCAGATAGGGTCTGGAAGAAAACGTCACTAATATCAAATAAACCAACATATTATAATACGAGAACAATTCTATATGATAAAAATAAACTTTATTGATAAAGCAGTGGAAGAAAATAGAATGTCGTTACAAGAATTTAAATTACAATGATGTAAATGTTTCAAATGCAATAATAATGAATGCGATAGTTCTTGAGATCCTATGTCCAAGTAGCATCACATAAGTAGGAGATAAGTAAGCTTGATCAATCAGCACCTGAGACAAACATGCTAAAGTGTCAACCAAAAAGGTTGAGTAAAATCATAGGTTTAACAAAAGTAGATGTCGTTGTTTTTAGACCACAAGATTTGTTTTCATAAGTCGATCACACAGATATTTAGTTGTTAAAGAAGATCACAAAGATCTTAAAAGTTGATCTCGCAGGGACCAAAAAGTTATGTCAATTCGTGATATTTAGACTAAAAGTTCAAAGTTTGTCCCAATGACAAGTTGTGTCTATATTTGTCGGTTTAATTTCATTATTAAGTAATATAATGACTTGGTCAAATGTATCGGGGACGTTACTCCCGATAGGCCTACCCCCAATAATTAAGAATGCATTTAACGAGCAATTAAAAATATCACTGTAGGGACTTAGTCGGACATAACCGGGTATAGCATAGTTTAACAGTTGGTACTTGTGTCTAAATTGTAAATAGTAAAAGTAGCATGTGTCTCACCCCAAAAATTAAATAAGTTGTGCACAAAGTAAAGTGGGGCTATGAAATTCACCTTAGTAAGCAGATGAGAGAGTTTTTCCTTGGAAGAGAAAGATAAATGAGTTGGATGATCGTGAGCCGAATGTCAACCTAATGACATTAAGAATAGTTTAGATGTTTTGTCCGAGTTTAAGTTAAGTATGTATGTACTTAAGTATAGTTCGTCTTGCTAAGTTTCTATCCTTAGTAAGTTTCCATTTTTAGAAAGTTTCCATATTTAGAAAGTTGCCATGTCTAGAAAGTTTTCCACTTCTAGTAAGTTTCCTCTTTTAGTAAGTTTCCATGTTTAGATAGTTTCCACCTTTAGAAAGTTTCCATTTATAGTAAGTTAGTGTTGAACACTAGTTAGTTGTCCTTAATGAGTCTACCATTTATTAAGTGTGAAAGTAACTAAGTGTTTGATTACTATAGTCGGGTTGATATTGTGCATCATACCCAAACATCTATGCCACCGCCGAGTCACTAGAATGACCAATTGTTACCGGTTGGCCCAGGATTTCTCGACCAAAATCTAAGTTTGGCATTCGAAATCCACAAGCGTCCCATAGTGGCACCAAGGATCACCCTAGGCCTTAAGCAGCGTCGACGTTCAAGTAATTTCACGCTATCGTGAATGACTATTGTAAATCTTATAATATAAGTAGTATAGTATATGTGTTAGTAATAGTATAAGTGTATAAGTGTTAGATAGTAGTATAAGTTGTATTAGGGTTTAAGTAATAAATGTTTAATAGTAGTATTAATGATTAGAGTTATATAAATAAATGTTTAGGGTTTAGTAATGTAAATTAGGGTTTAATAATTAGGGGTAGGTTTAATTAAGTAGGGTTATATAAATAAATGTTTAGAGTTTAGTAATGTAAATTAGGGTTAGGTTTAATTAAGTATTTAATATATATATATATATATATATATATATATATATATATATATATATATATATAATATATATATATATATATTATTTTTTTTATATATATCTAATCGTATATATATATATATATATATGTATATACTAAAAAAAAATTATTTTATATATATATGTATAGAATTGTATATGTATATATATTAGGTATATATTTATTTGTTTCCTTTTTTAACTATTATTAAATCTTCTAACAAATCTTCTAGGGTTTAAAGATCAAACAAAAGTTTTTTTTAATATTTTCGTGTATGTATATGCATATATATATATATATATATATATATTATTTTTTACATGAATAATATGAATATGATTACGAATAAGATCAAGAACATGAATATGATTATGAACATAAACATGAATTAACAAGATAGAATTTAAAAGTTTGGATCTAGGGTTTTTATCTTGATGAATGATGATGAAGATTAACAAGAAAAAGATGAAGATGACTTGCAGATGAAGATCAAAACACTTGAATATTGATGAACACACTTGAAGATCTTGATGAACACGAAGAACACGATGAAGATCACTTGAAGATTGCTTGAAGATCACTTGAAGATGGTGGTGGTGTGGTGGTGATGTTCTTGGCCGAAAATCCAAGAGAGAGGGTGAGAGATTTTGTGTTTTTGAGAGAGAAGATTGTAAGAATGATTTGGTACAAAATTTGCATTAGCTTAGGTCCCTATTTATAGATGCATATGGAATGATCTAGAATTAGGTTTAGGTTAAGTTTTGCTTAGAGAACAAGTTAGGTTAAATGAGGAGGCTAAGTGGGCCGATTTTTGGAGGGGTATTTTGGGTATTTCATTTTTTTTTTAAATTTCGGCTAGGGTTTAGCAAGTAAGAGTTTGGAGATTTTTCATTTTAGTCCTTGTACTTTAGATTAGCTTAAATGGCTCATTAAAGGTTCTAATTTAATTGTTTAAAGGCTACAAGTTTTAGAGTATTATATTTTGTTCGCGAAAGTTTATTAGCTCATTATTTTTATCTTTTATTAACTTGTCGTTTATTACACAAAGTTAATTATTATGTTTTATAATTCTTAACTCTTAACAATTATTGATTAAAGTTTAATCGTTAAGTTTAACTATATTATTTGGGCATTTAATATTGGAAAAATATAGAATGAAAAAATGAGGGTCGTTATAGTACCTCCCCGTTATTAGAAACTTCGTCCCCAAGTTTTAGGTAGAGCTCTCGTTTGCATCAGTAGTTGAGAAGAGATGAAAGTATTTTCGTATCTTTTGGTCTTTGCGTTCCCATGTATATTAGGGGCCTCTACGCGAATTCCAATGGATTTTAACAATAGAGTTTAATTTTCACGTTCCCTGGTACAATCAGGGCCCTTACGTGAATTCGAATGAGTGTTAACAATAAGTATATTGCTTTGTTTACACGTTTGATCTCATGATCCTTAACCTTAATAGATCGTTTGCAAAGTGCATTAAATGCGGAGATTTTCCAAGGAATAACAAGAGTGTCGTTTGACTAGTTTTCCTTTAAAAGGAAAGATGATGCTATACCAGCATTAAATGTGTCGTTGAGCTCATTAAAGTCTTGAGTGTTTATGCCGCAATAGTAGGGCAGATAAAATAGAGTAGAGTACGTAAATATTCCAGTTATGTAGTTTGATGTATGGCTGGTGTTTGTTAGAGATAGTACCAGCTTCAAGTTGCGAAAGGTAACCATAATACCTTTAGTTTTCAAAAGATGTCTAATAGACAAATGAGATGTTAGTTGAGAATTCATTGACCTCGGGATAATACGAGTGATAAAATGAAAGACATCGTCCAGTATACATGAGAACCTGTCTTTAGAAATAGTTTCAGGATGTAGCTTTAAGATTTATGATTTCAGTTTCATGTCGAATCATAGATTAAAACTTGACTAAAATAACATCTAGTTGCAAACCAAAAAGGGAGAAATGTTTAGGGTATCTTTATAAATATTTAAGGTAACTCCTTCAGAGTAGGAAAAGTGTTTTCGCACCAATGGCGAGTCGGTTTATTATTTACTTACGAGTTTAAATGCGGATTCAAATAAATGTGAATCATTGTTTATAAGATATTGTTTCTATCATGAAGGAACCTTTTCTTCCTTGTTCAAATGATCGTAGTATTGATGTTTACGAGGGTGTTGTGGTTTAGCCGTGAAATACCGGAAGTAGAAACTTCTTAACGATTAGCATAGCAAGGAAGAGATGATGTACGTAAAGAGGTAAGTCTCGTTCTTGCACGAAGAATGAGAATAGAGGTGATCCAAACACATTGGAGAGCAATACGAAAAATAATAAGCCAAAGTAATTTTTGAATAGTTGTGACGTTTGATGTGTCAATATAAACGAAGTGAAGCTATTAGTAAAACTTGAGTTACGTACAACACGTATTATTTTACGTGAAATAATTTGAACAATACGAAAAAGAGTTGATTAAAAGAATGTTTAATTTGATAAAACAAAGGTAAATTGATAAAAATGCCAAAGTGTTTATATAATTAGTGAAAGTAATTTTAGAGGAGGTGACAAAATGATGTTCATAGTAAAACTAGGGTTACGTAAAATTTGTAAAGTAATTTCGATTTAATCAAAGTGGAAATTTGTAGAAGCGAAAGTATAATTTGATATGTACTAGTCAAAGTACGTAAAGTTAAATTTATGTATAAGATTTTATAAATCGCATAAGTGAAAACCATTTTCTTTATAGTTTCTAGGATAATTTGAAAATAAAGACACGTGTAAGAAATATTTGGAAAACAGGATATTTGTATTTAAGAGTTTATTTGTTTGAGAAAAATTGATTGAAGATTTTAAAATTCCGGAGGATAATTGTGTAATAATTGTTTCAAGGTAGTGAAAACTAATGAATTGACTTTTATCACGGCATGAGTTCTTGGACTCAAAATGTTAACATTAAAGTAAGAAGGATGATAATGTGATTATCATCAAATGAGTAAATCCCTCGGATTTAGAGTTATGTATGAAAGAACTTCAAATAAGATTTGCAACTTTGAATCATTCTAGTGATAGTGAGAGTTCGAGAACTCGGCATGAATAATCTGGCAGTCGCATAGAAAAGTATTAAATGCTAAAGCAGTGACTTTCAACTTTGTAATGATTGCTTGAATTCAACCTTAGTTGGTCTGAGAGGAGGATACGTTAAAGTATGATGAAATCATTTCAATTGTTACAGTAGTTTTTCGGATGTGGTGAGTTTAGCTCAAGCCACAACTTGAGATAGTGTATTTCACCTTTGATTTTCGAGTTGACAATGATCGATTATTTTTTGAGTATGACACCATTACTTGCATGGTGCTAAGTAGTCTATTATAAGTAGATGTACGAGTACAGAAGTTTCTTGACTATAATAGTCAAAACGATACACGTATGGAGGTTCCATCCTTCAAAAGATTATGCATATGAGATATTTATCATCTCGACATAGATAAAGTGATATTGGACATGGTGTTTGTAATACCGACGTTCGAGGGTTCAAATGACTTGGGTTTTTGAAAGTCATATGAAAATTTACACCGAAAGTGTAATAACAGAGAGGATTTGGATATAAAAAGTGATGATTAAGTATCAATGATCATGAGATATCCATTTAGGATACATGAATGTAAAATTTCAAGATTCGATTGTTTACAACTTTTGTGGTAAATGAAAGTTTGTTAAATGAGTATGAGATAGATATATAGTTTGATTAGAATGAGTTCTTCGTATCTACTAATATCAAGATGATCATTTTTCTCCTTTCATGCCCTTGCATTTGGGTTTTTGAACAGATAGCTTGAGAGTTTTCTTTGATTCACTTTCTATTCCATACGTCATGATATTAGAATATTTCTATGAATTACCGTAATATAATCACGTTGGCCACCGTCATTATAATTCACTAATTCATATTTCCATTTCAATATCACCCCATGAGGTCAGGATATGTGATCGATGATGATTTCTAATATAGTGTGTTAAGGGTAGCAGTAATCTTAGCTGGATCGACAACATGTCAGTTTTAAGCCAAGACTTGCACTTGGAAAAGTTTGCGTAGTGTCGTTTTTCTTAAGAGTTCAAGAATGAATTTTCAAATGTTGCTCACGTCCTTTCTCACTCTTGGAGAAGATCGAAATGTCATCCATGAAAACAGTTACGAACTTGTCGAGTTATGGTTGACTAGTTTTTAGTTGCAGTCTTTATTGACTTGGTCAACTTTCATATCTTTGAAAGTTATGGAAGTTGTGAAAGTTATGAAATGGACGTGGTCAAACGAGAAAGTTATGAAACATCGTGGTAAGAGTTGGTGCAGTTGGACGAACCATGATTCTTCACTACATAAGGGTGTATAGAAGTTTGATAAATCTGATAGGTCATAAGTTTGAAAAATTTTAAGAGGGATAAAGATGAATATGATATAAACGAAATACCCTACATTTCTAAGAACGAGGCTTTAAACAAACCTTTTATTACACGATTCGGAAATAGAAATAGTTTAAGGCATAGCCTTTACATAGATAAGAAATTTGAAAAAATAAACTAGGGAATATTAAGATTGAAGTAGTCTTCATATTTCTTCTTCTCGTCCTCAACCTTCTTCATAAACTTCTTAACTTTCTCATTCTTCACCTTTTGTTTCTCATGCAGGAACTCGAGATTATCATAAAGATTAGAAACACCATCGTTGATTTCATGGTACTTGTAGTCCCTCATAGAAAGTTGATCATTCACGCGGTTTTCATCCATCTTCAATCTAAGGTCAACATCTTCTCTTAGGTAGGAGAGAGATTGCTTCCCCCATCGGGCATTTCTATCACTTTCATACTTCACCAATTTTATCTCTTTCTTTAGTTCAGCATTTTTCTCCATGAGTTTCTTGATCGCTAGGTCTTTTTCCTTCATTTGAACATCGATCCTTGCAATATGGCAAATTAGGCCATCGGTAATTTTTCGCAGATTCATGATCTCGTACTTGGCATCAACTTCGTCATAGGAAGGAGATCGGGATATTTTCTTTGACGGGCCAGTTTCTTCAAGACGTTTCCTCTTGTCCTTATTTCTCGGGATTGGATAGTATTCAGGATACCCATGTGAATTTAGAATAGTATTTGGGCTATAATTTGGTGAGGGAGGACCACCAAAGCCATAAGGTGGGCTTTGGACTGGTCTTTCAGTGGAAGACCTTTCAGTATCTTTTTCGGTTAGCTCGAAAAGAGTCATTTTGTCCGCTTGATGAAAATTAGACATCCCAACATTAGAAAAGAGATTTTGATCAGTTTTAAGATAAGATTGTAAAGCATATGTTTTAAGATTACAAGGCAATCCTAAGTGCTTTAAAGTCTAAGGCAGAAAAGGTTATAGTATACTAGATTGCTAAGGCACCCTAGCTAACAAGTAAGGAACACATAAAGATGCAATCCTGGTTCTCTATAACAGCCTGGTTATGCTCTGATACCACTCTGTGACATCCTCCAGATAGGGTCTGGAAGAAAACGTCACTAATATCAAATAAACCAACATATTATAATACGAGAACAATTCTATATGATAAAAATAAACTTTATTGATAACGCAGCGGAAGAAAATAGAATGTCGTTACAAAAATTTAAATTACAATGATGTAAATGTTTCAAATGCAATAATAATGAATACGACAGTTCTTGAGATCCTTTGTCCAAGTAGCATCACATAAGTAGGAGATAAGTAAGCTTGATCAATCAGCACCCGAGACAAACATGCTAAAGTGTCAACCAAAAAAGTTGAGTGAAATCATAGGTTTAACAAAAGTAGATGTCGTTGTTTTTAGACCACAAGATTTGTTTTCATAAGTAGATCACACAGATCTTTAGTTGTTAAAGAAGATCACAAAGATCTTAAAAGTTGATCTCGCAGGGACCAAAAAGTTATGCCAATTCGTGATATTTAGACTAAACGTTCAAAGTTTGCCCCAATGACAAGTTGTGTCTATACTTGTCGGTTTAATTTCATTATTAAGTAATACAATGACTTGGTGAAATGTATCGGGGACGTTACTCCCGATAGGCCTACCCCCAATATTTAAGAATGTATTTAACGAGCAATTAAAAATATCACTGTAGGGACTTAGTCGAACATAGCCGGGTATAGTATAGTTTAAAAGTTGGTACTTGTGTCTAAATTGTAAATAGTAAAAGTAGCATGTGTCTCACCCCAAAAATTAAATAAGTTGTGCACAAAGTAAAGTGGGGCTATGAAATTCACCTTAGTAAGCAGATGAGAGAGTAATTCCTTGGAAGAGAAAGATAAATGAGTTGGATGATCGTGAGCCGAATATCAACCTAATGACATTAAGAATAGTTTAGATGTTTTGCCCAAGTTTAAGTTAAGTTTAAGTATGTATGTACTTAAGTATAGTTCATCTTGCTAAGTTTCTATCCTTAGTAAGTTTCCATTTTTAGAAAGTTTCCATATTTAGAAAGTTGCCATGTCTAGAAAGTTTTCCACTTCTAGTAAGTTTCCTCTTTTAGTAAGTTTCCATGTTTAGATAGTTTCCACGTTTAGAAAGTTTCCATTTATAGTAAGTTAGTGTTGAACACTAGTGAGTTGTCCTTAATGAGTCTACCACTTATTAAGTGTGAAAGTAACTAAGTGTTTGATTACTATAGTCGGGTTGATATTGTGCATCATACCCAAACAACTATGCCACTGCCGAGTCACTAGAATAACCAATTGTTACCGGTTGGCCCAGGATTTCTCGACCAAAATCTAAGTTTGGCATTCAAAATCCACAAGCGTCCCATAGTGGCACCAAGGATCACCCTAGGCCTTAAGCAGCGTCGACGTTCAAGTAATTTCACGCTATCGTGAATGACTATTGTAAATCTTATAATATAAGTAGTATAGTATATGTGTTAGTAATGGTATAAGTGTATAAGTGTTAGATAGTAGTATAAGTTGTATTAGGGTTTAAGTAATAAATGTTTAATAGTAGTATTATTGATTAGGGTTATATAAATAAATGTTTAGGGTTTACTAATGTAAATTAGGGTTTAATAATTAGGGTTAGGTTTAATTAAGTATTTAATATATATATATATATATATATATATATATATATATGTATCGTGTATATGTATATATATATATATAGTTTTTATTTTTTTATTTTTTATATATATCTAACCGTATATATATATATATATATATATATATATATGTGTGTGTATATACTAAAAAAAAATTATTTTATATATATATATATATATATATATATATATATATATATGTATAGAATCGTATATGTATATATATTAGGTATATATTTATTTGTTTCTTTTTTTAACTATTAACAAATCTTCTAACAAATCTTCTAGGGTTTAAAGATCAAACAAAAGTTTCTTTTTTTATATATATTTTCGTGTATGTATATGCATATATATATATATATATATATATATATATATATATATATATATATATATATATTATTTTTTTACATGAATAATATGAATATGATTATGAATAAGATCAAGAACATGAATATGATTATGAACATAAACATGAATTAACAAGATAGAATTTAAAAGTTTGGATCTAGGGTTTTTACCTTGATGAATGATGATGAAGATTAATAAGAAAAAGATGAAGATGACTTGAAGATGAAGATCAAAACACTTGAATATTGATGAACACACTTGAAGATCTTGATGAACACGAAGAAAGCGATGAAGATCACTAAAAGATTGCTTGAAGATCACTTGAAGATGGTGGTGGTGATGTTCTTGGTCAAAAATCCAAGAGAGGGGGGGGAGAGATTTTGTGTTTTTGAGAGAGAAGATTGTAAGAATGATTTGGTACAAAATTTGCATTAGCTTAGGTCCCTATTTATAGATGCATATGGAATGATCTAGAATTAGGTTTAGGTTAAGTTTTGCTTAGAGAGCAAGTTAGGTTATATGAGGAGGTGGAGGAGGCTAAGTGGGCCGATTTTGGGAGGGGTATTTTGGGCATTTCATTTATTTTTTTTTTAAATTTCGGCTAAGGTTTAGCAAGTAAGAGTTTGGAGATTTTTTGTTTTAGTCCTTGTACTTTAGATTAGCTTAAATGGCTCATTAAATGTTCTAATTTAATTGTTTAAAGGCTACAAATTTTAGAGTATTATATTTTGTTCGCGAAAGTTTATTAGCTCATTATTTTTATCTTTTATTAACTTGTCATTTATTACACAAAGTTAATTATTATGTTTTATAATTCTTAACTCTTAACAATTATTGATTAAAGTTTAATCGTTAAGTTTAATTATATTGTTTGAGCATTTAATATTGGAAAAATATAGAATGAAAAAATGAGGGTCGTTATAATCATATACATAGCATTGTATATGTATATTTTATTTATTAAAGGTTTGAACCAGAAGTTACGCAAAGTGTATTCAAGAGGTTTGAAGTATTCACTAAAAATAAAGATAGCGGATCAGTTGCCGCATTAATAAAAGATTGCGGGTTATTTCGCTAAGATTGCGCGGATGATTAGACAATCCGCAGACCGCGAATATTTCGGATACTATAAATAGAGAGCTTGGCCTCTCATTTATGGGTTGTTGATTCTCTGCCATTTGCCCGGACCTTTATAATTTTCTCTTGTGATCTTGCCCAAGGAATTTTACATTGTGTTAAGGTGAATCATGCTAATTAATAATCAAGACTGAGTCGGGGTGGTTGATCACTTGATTGTTAAAGTGAAAGACGATCATCAGGGCCCAAAATAATCATCAAACATCTCATCCTCCATCTTAATCTCATTGCACTCAATCCTTAATTAAGTAACTTATTAATTATGGATTGATCAATTTGCGCCATCCATGGGACACGTTATGGAATTAAACTCAAAATTTTTTGTTTTGTGCTATCAAACAATTAATTGGCGTGTTTAATTCTAATCGTGTGTTATTTTGATGAATCACAGGTGAATACATTCATAATTTGTGGTAAATTGCTTGTTTAATTGAAGTAATGACAGATAAGGGAATTGATCGCGATATTGCTGTCGCTATGCAAGCAAATGCCCATAAACGGGGAAGAAAGCGAAAATCAGCTAAAAAGTATCAAAATTGGCAATCCGTGCTGATAAGTTTTCCAACAATGCAATGCGACGATTTCTCTGAAATGTTGATAGTAATATCACGCAAAATCGCGCAAACTGGAATCGTAATTATGAAGGTTCATGTTGATAATGATAGCAGTGTTGACATTGTGTATGAGCAATGTTTTGTTCAGCTGCCAGAGAGTATTAGGGCAAATTTACAATCAACCGTGGCCTCGTTAACTGGTTTTGCGGGAGAATCTTCATTGCCTATGGGAGTTGATGTCAAAGCAGAGGGGTATAAAATACTATTAAATTTTAGCAGAAAACACTATTAAATACGATACAATTTTACACAAGATATTTATTTATTTATAGAATGGATATACTTAAACCTTGCTACAACACTTATAGGCAGTGTACCTAATCGTACAGTAGTGTAGTTTTTAGTAAGTCCGGTTCGTTCCACAGGGAAATCTTTAAACAAAGCTCAACGCTATATTAGTTTACTTTTATAAAAATACAAATATATATATATATAGGTAATATTATTATTATAAAGGGGGGTTTTTACCGTTTAATGACCGGTTTGTCGATTTTAAGACTTTAGTCGCAGTTAAAACCTAATGTAAAATATAAAATAAATACAAGACTTAAATTAAAGCGTAAAGTAAATAACGATAATGAAATTGCGAATAATAAAAATGCGATAAAATAAAATTGCGATAATTAAAAAGTACGATAATTAAAAGTGCGATAAAATAAATTAACAATTAATAAAATGCGATAATTAGAAGTGCAATTAAATATAAAATAAAGGAAATTAAATATGATATAAAAGAATTATGCTTATTTAAACTTCCGTAATCATGATGTTTGACGTGTTGATTTTAGTTTTATGCCCATGGGTTAATTGTCCTTTGTCCTGGATTATTCAATATGTCCGTCTGGTTTTTGTCCATAACAGTCCATCAGTCATAAATATAAATTGCAAGTGTCCTTGTCAAATTATTATTATACCCGAAGTTAAATATTCCAACTAATTGGGGATTCGAATTGTAACAAGGTTTTAATACTTTGTTTAATGAATACACCAGGTTATCGACTGCGTGTAAACCAAGGTTTTACCACTTTGTTAACAATTACACCAATTACCCTTGAATGTAATTTCACCCCTGTTTTAATTATTCTAGTGGCTATTAATCCATTCCCGTGTCCGGTTAAATGAACGATTATTCGTACATATAAATACCCCGCCCATCGTGTCCGATCGAGTGTATATGGTAATTTATAGGGACGCCCAATTGTAAATCTTTATATTAACATTAACAAACTTTCATTTAGTTAAACAAATATAAAGCCCATTAATAGCCCATAGTCTAATTTCCACAAGTGTCGTTCTTTTGTCCAAACCCCAATTATGGTACAAAGCCCAATTACCCAATTTTAGTAATTAGCCCAACATCATGATTACTTCGTTTTAAATAAGCATAATAATAACTTAGCTACGAGACATTAATATAAAAAGGTTGAACATAACTTACAATGATTAAAAATAGCGTAGCGTTACACGGACAGAATTTCGACTTACACCCTTACAACATTCGCTAACATACCCTTATTATTAGGATTTAAAATTAAAATTAAAATTAAAATATAAATTATATATATATTACTCGTATGAATGAGAAGGAAAAAAGATGATGAAATTTGATCAGAATTCGGTTGGCTTTATAGCCAGAGTTGAAAATTGGGGCTCCGCGACTCGCGGCAAAATGCCCTTAAAACTCCGCGAGTCGCGGAGATGTATTTACAGCTCACACCCTTGGAGTTTCTTGCTGCCGACGGTTTTTAATATATATATATAATATATATATAATTAATATAATTAATTATATATTATATTATATTTATATACATAGTTAACTTGTAATTTTTAGTCCGTTGTGTCGAGCGTTAAGAGTTGACTCTGGTCCCGGTTCCGGATTTTCGAACGTCCTCGCGTACAATTTAATATCTTGTACTTTGCGTTTTGAATCTTGTACTCTTGTGATTTCGAGACGTTTCTTATCAATAATTGGAACCTTTTTGATTGTCTTTTGTTCTTTTGAGCTTTTTGGTCGTTTGCGTCTTCAAATCGTCAAATCTGTCTTCTGTCTTCACCTTTTATTATTTAAACGAATATCACTTGTAAATAGAACAATTGCAACTAAAAGCTTGTCTTTCTTGAGGAATAATGCTATGAAATATATGTTCGTTTTTAGCATTATCAAATATTCCCACACTTGAGCGTTGCTTGTCCTCAAGCAATATTGTCTTGAAATACCAGAATCACTTCTTTATTCTTCACACTTTGTACATCAGTGATTTCTATATGGCGGTATAAACAATGGTAGTAACGATATGGTTTACAGTCCCACATGACTATAAAAATTTAGATCCATTAAGGAAATTGGATCTTTATGAAAACATTTGATCTTTTGAAAATTAAATCTAGTTTTTACCCTAGATAAGTTTTCCGGAATAACCCTTTACCGGTGTTTGCAAAATATTTTTGTGGGTTTGGTGGGTTTCAGATTTGAAAATTTTAGCTCAAAACTTGCGGTTTTGTGTCACCCACTTGCTAACCTTGTATTTGGAAAGCAACACGTCCAGTTTACTTGTCCCGTATATTACCTTTCGGTAAACTACCGTCCGGTTGTAAAGGAAAGCGTTGAACAAGCAACTGTTAAGGCAATGTCCCGTGACATGCTTTTGATTATGGTCTATAACGTGTCGGACGCAATTACTATCCTTGGTAGGAGCAATAGTAAAGCTCACCCTTATAATTTTTTCGGTCTGGCACAAGGTCCTGTCTTTGACCACTATGCAACCACCGTTCTTACGGTTGACACCCGATTTAGTTCAGGTGACCTAATGAATTTCAGGTGAATTCCTAGAATTTTACGTTCAATGGTAATGAACGCATTGAAAATAGGGTTTTCAGAAAACAAATCGGTTTGTAATTTTTGATCAAAATATTTTCTCGTTTAAGCTCGAGTTTAGATATCATTGAATTCCATGAGTTTGAATTCTCAATCTTTAAGGTCAATCTCTAGGATTGAGTAATATCAGTCTTAAAAGCTGATTTTTAATCTTTAAGGAGATTATCCTTTCTGGGGATCTGATTCATTAGTCTTATCCAGCTAATTTGCACGGTGCTCCCCCATTGTACGAGATAAATCCTTCTCATGGTTAGGATAAATCTGACCACTTGGCGACCCTGTTTAATGCTGAGGTTCGTAGATTTCCTGCTGATTTTAGTGATGACTTTTCTAGATTTTTCGTCAACCTACAGCTGGTCTGGACGACAACTTCATGACCTAAATCAAGAAGCGCGTGTCTTTTTCGGAAGACTTTACTTCCTTTTAATGATGGAATTGATTCATCGTGTAGATCCATCTCTTCTTTTCTTTCATCGGGTAAAACAGTTTAGTTTAGTCCAAAGCAAAAGTATTTTCAGTTATTTGTTACAGATATATGTGACATATGTTTAAAATAACTTGGTAAATTTTCCTACACTTGGCTTTTTATTTTTCTTTTTATCGTCCTCTATTCCATTTTAAATGAATTTTAACATTTTAGTTTGTTTCTCAATTTATGTCCTTTCCGAGGTAACAATAATTTCGGTGTTAAAACCTAGTTTTATCGTTCATAAATATGTATAAACATGATTTTGAATTCATTTAATTGAAAATTTAGAAAATTTTTTTTTTTACTAGAATTGGGTAGTTAGTATATAAGACTAGGGCTGTTCTTTTTTATCAGAGAGCACTAGATTCTAATACAACTACTGCTTTACTAGTATTTTTAATGGTAATCAAGTGTTTAATATAAAAAATTTTAAAATCCGAAAGAATTTAATCCCTTCCCACACTTAAGATCTTGCAATGCCCTCATTTGCAAGAAATCAGTAACAATTTAAATTATTGAGGGTGATTTGTGTGAAAATGATTAAATTTTTACCAAAGTTTCCAAATATATTGGCGTTTGTTTGCTGAATGATAAATGGTGCACATCATTTGTTCATTCCGTCTTGTTGTTATTTCACACATATTTTGCATCTTGTCGTCAAAATTAGTTGCTTTTGCTGAACTTAATGCCAGTCTTTGAAAATGTGTTGTTTTACCCTGTTGTGTACATAAGATAAACTGCAAACATATATACATATTTTTGAAGTTTGGTTTATTACCCCACATTCAAAAATTATTAAAGTCTAAGAATAAAAGTTAGAAATTATAAAAATGATTACAATATTAACAAAAATATTAAATGTATCAACAATTACAAATTACAAAATAAAAAAATAATAATAAGTAAACTAAGGATGATATTGGTACCAATAGGGGTTCCACGCATAACCATAAGTGCTATAGAATGCTTCGGCAGGGTCATACGTAGGATATGGTGGCTGCATCTCTATCGACCAAGGAGGGAAGACGGGTTTCGGTGTAGGAATATAGTTTCTACCTATATGTTGGCAATGCGCTATGATCTGGTTCTGATGAACTTGCCAATCTTCAAATGCTCTCTGTCTAGCATTGTCGTATTCCTGAGAAGCTATAAACCTATGCATTTCTTGCATCTCATTCCCCCCTCCTACATTACCTTGTTCCTGGTTTCTCTCCACCTGTGGATGTCTACCATGGTATCGTACTGCGGCGTTATTTCGCCGCTTCAAAACTTTCGCACCATGGTATACATTTAAACCTATAGTGTCGCGGGGTTCCGGCTCTTCTAGTAATAATCCCCCCCGACTTATATCCACACCGAGATATTCACCAATCAAAGTAATAAAAATACCACCTCCTATTATGCTATGTGGACGCATCCCCCGAACCATAGCTGATAAATAATAACCCACACAATATGGTATACTTACAGCGCTCTGTGGGTCTCGAATACACATATGGTAAAACAAATCTTGTTCATTTACCTTTTCTTTGTTCTTACCCCTTTGTGTAATCGAATTGGCTAAAAACCTATGTATCACTCTTAATTCGGCTCTATCTATATCCAAATAAGAGTAGTTTCCCCCTTTGAAACGGTGATGGCTTGTCATTTGACTCCACACACCGTGTGTATCAAAATTCTCATCTATCTTTCTACCGTTTAGTATCAATCCTCTACAATCGGCAGACGCTAACTCCTCAGGCGTATATATACGTAAAGCCTGAGCCATGTCTAGTAAAGACATGTGGCGCATCGAACCGCCTAACAAAAATCTAATAAAAGAACGATCGGTTAAACTAGCTACCCGATCATTCAACTCTATACTACATAACAACTCTTCACACCATACTTTATATACAGGTCTGCGTATGGTGAATAAACATATCCAGTCATTAAAAGAAGAATTACCATACCTCTGTACAAGTAATTCCCTAATTGGCCCGGCCAATTCTACAGCTTCCAAGGGTCCCCATTCTATGACCCTCGGTACCTCAACAACCTTGGAATGAAGAGTATGCAAACCCCGTTGATATTTTGGATAATCTATCCAAAGTCTGTCAAATCTCAGGTTTGGGTGCAACTCTTCCAAATGCATATCGGAAAAGGTCATGACTGGATGAGGTACATCCTGCTTGTAGTAGTTATCTACCTCCTGTTGTTCCAAGTTCTCAGCAGGAGCATGGCGGGCTTGGGATGAAGATTCACCCCTTTCATTCTGCAAAACACATCAAACACAATTTTTGTGCATCCAAATATGCATTAGTGTCAGCAAAATCATCAATCAAAATAATTACAATGACATTATCAATTTATATCAAACTTAAGCTCATTTTCACATTTTTATCAAATCTATACTTTTTCAAATAAGCATATACGAAAATTTTCGCCAAGTTCATAAGCATTCAACTCAAATAACATGTCAAAATAATCATTACTAGCAAATAAACAAGTCTCAAATGGCATTATCTTTCAAAAATCAAGTTCATGAATTTTAGACTTGAAAAATTCCACTTTAATTCTCAAAATCATGTTTAGGCTCAAAGTTTGGATCATTTAACTACCTAGACATGTTACACTACTCAATTTAGCAACAATTCATGACAAAAATCGGCCATAACCTGTTTATATCAAAAAGCCCCAAATTGCTCAAGAACACAAACCCTAGATTATTCAAAATTTGAAGTTTAAGGCTTCTAATCATGTTAAACAGCATCAATCTAGGTTATACAAGCATAATACATAAACAATTTAAGTCTAATTACACTAAAAAGCATCAAAATCAAATTGGGAAAAAATAGCTCAAGAACACCTAATTTCGAATTAATGGTGTTTAGGTGTAGAAATTTACCGTTTTTCTTGAGTAATTCTTAGATATCATCCTTCTCAACATGATTTTAGCAAAAAATTTGGTGATTAACGGTTAAAAATTGAGATTTTTGGGGGTGATTTTCGGTGGTTTTCGGGTGCAGTTTCGAGTGTTTATGCAGTGTGTTTGTGTGTGGGGGAATGAAACTGATCAGTTTTTGCGTTTTATTTTTTTTCTGAGTTTTGGTCCCTCCGCGAGTCGCGGAGGTTTTTCACTGCAAACTCCGCGAGTCGCGGAGTTTGGTATTTTTTTTTTTTTTTTTTTTTATAATCTTTAACTTATAAATCAATTAAGTATTTAATTTTAAAATTTTGTTTCCCTTGTTATTTAGGACGAGGTCGTTTCGGATCGATGTCCTAGTCCGTCCTTCGACAAAATTTTAAAATTTGTCTTTTTGTAGCGATTGTTTTAAAAGCTAAGATTTTTGGGTTTTTTCAATGTTTTTGGCATACTTTAAATCAATAAGATTAAAAATAATGATAATAAAAGTTCTCGTCCCTCCCTCGGGTAAAGCAATTTCGGTTCAAAGACCTAGTCTTCAACTTACGACGAATTTTAAAAATCATATTCTTAACTTAATGAGATAAAGTAAATTTTTGTTTTTAAATTCACACAACTTAAATATAAAATTCAAAATTAAAAATTAAAAATTAAAAATTCACACCAAACTTAAAATTTTGAAATGCATAAAATTAAAATTTCATATTTTAAAAATTAAAAATTCACACCAAACTTAATTTAAAAATTCATAAATTCATACCAAACTTATATTAATTTTTCAAATATTTACAATTTTAAAAATATTGTTTTTACAAAGTTTACAATATTAATTTAAGATTTAAATATTAATTTTAAAAACATGGTAAAAAAACAAATTAAAAATCTTTTTGTCTTTTTATCCCACTTTAATCAATCAAATATTATCAAAAATATGCGCCCCTCTTTTCGGTAAAGTAATTTCGGTTCCAAGACCTAATTTAACTCATGACGAATTTTTGAAATATTTTGGGTTGATTGATTAAAGATATTTATACCTTAAGAATAAACGTTAAATTTCGCAGTGATGTAATAAATTTTTGAATGATATCAATAATTTCGGTCGCCAAACCTAATTTTATTTAATACCAATTTAATACTTTTTAGCGAACAAATTAGCGTTTATTATCAAAAGGTTAAAAATAAAAATAAAAACTATACAGACATACCTGTGAAATAGATTTCTTAGTTATATGATCTATTATATTCATAAGATAGTCGGTTTAATTGGTTTTCCATGGCTGCATAGGCGTAACCTCGAGCATTCATTGTCTTTTCTTCTAAACATATGAACGGTCCGTCTCTGCATAAAGTAACAAATTCGGTATTTGAATAGGTTTGATTATTTGAACATTTACCTCCATGTGACCATTTTCCGCATTTGTGACATCGTTCTAGGTGTCGTGCTCTTCTTTTCGCTGCGGATTTTGATTTTCCTTTACCAAATTGTAACTTATTATCTTCGCATCTGGATCCTTTTCTAACTCCGTCCATTCTTTCTCTGATTACTGATACTAATTCGCTCGGTAGTATGTCATTATTTCTTTTAGTGATCAAAGCGTGTAGCATTAGACCATGGTTTAGTTCACAGGCAGTCTTCATTTTGTAAAAACCTAAAAAAATAAAAATTCAGAATGGGGGGAGAAGACTAGTTCTTTAGGGTCTGCTAGGGAAAGACCATACGTGTTCCATTTTCGAGAACTACACGAAAACAGACAATCTAACTCTAACAGAAATACATATTATCCTTTAAAGACTTGATTCTCCCCACACTTAGTTAGCTGTGGTGTCGAAATTGTGATTAACTTCGTTGTCGACTTCCATCGGACCATGTATGTAATGTTTAACTCTGTGACCATTAACTTTAAATTCAATCCCATTTGAATTTATTAATTCTATCGTTCCGTATGGGAAAATTCTTTTGACTATGAATGGTCCAGACCATCTTGATTTCAATTTTCCAGGAAATAGCTTGAATCGTGAATTGAAAAGAAGAACTCTGTCTCCTTCTTTAAATTCTTTTGAACTTCTGATTCTTTTATCATGCCATTTCTTCGTTCTTTCTTTATAGATTAACGAATTTTCGTATGCTTCATGTCTTAATTCTTCTAATTCGTTTAGTTGACTTAATCGTAGACGTCCGGCTTCATGTAAATCAAGATTACATATCTTCAAAGCCCAAAATGCTTTGTGTTCAATTTCTACTGGAAGATGACATGCTTTTCCATAAACAAGTCTAAAAGGTGTGGTTCCAATTGGAGTTTTGTAGGCTGTTCTAAAAGCCCAGAGTGCATCCTCCAATTTAATGGACCATTCCTTCGGATTTGATCCTACGGTTTTCTCTAGAATACGTTTTAAAGCTCGGTTGGTGTTTTCAACTTGTCCACTTGTTTGTGGATGATATGCGGTGGAGATTTTATGAGTTACTCCATATCTTTTAAGAACTTTCTCAAGTTGATTATTACAGAAATGAGTTCCCCGATCACTTATTAAAGCTTTCGGTGTTCCAAACCTTGCAAAAAGACGTTTTAAAAAGTTTACTACAACTCGTGCATCGTTAGTTGGGAGAGCTTGTGCTTCCGCCCATTTAGATACATAATCAATGGCTACGAGTATATATAGATTATTATGAGATTTTGGAAATGGACCCATAAAGTCAATACCCCAAATGTCAAATACTTCACATACTTGGATGACATTTTGTGGCATTTCATCACGTTGACTTATTTTTCCGGCCCTTTGACATGCATCACAGGATTTGCAAAGAAGGTGTGCGTCTTTGTAAATTGTAGGCCAATAGAATCCAGCTTCATAAACTTTTCTTGCTGTTAGTTGAGGCCCATAATGCCCTCCTGTTGGTCCTGTGTGACAATGGTTTAAAATTTTACTAGCTTCATTTCCAAATACACATCGGCGTATTATTCCATCGGGACAACTTTTAAACAGATGTGGATCTTCCCAGAAATAGTGTTTTATATCACTGAAGAATTTCTTTCGTCTTTGGTACGATAATCCTTTTTCAAGGAATCCACAAACTAAGTAGTTTGCATAGTCTGCAAACCATGGGATTTCTTTATAATCTATCTTCAATAGATATTCATCAGGAAAGTTGTCTTGTATGGCCGATTCATTCAGAACTTCTAATTCGGGATTTTCAAGACGAGAAAGATGATCAGCGGCGAGATTTTCTGCTCCTCTTTTATCTCGGATTTCAATATCAAACTCTTGTAAGAGTAAGATCCAACGGATTAATCTTGGTTTAGCATCTTGTTTTGAAAATAGGTATCTAAGAGCAGAATGGTCGGTATAGACCACCGTTTTTGCTAGAACGAGATATGATCGAAATTTGTCAAAAGCAAAGACAATAGCAAGGAGTTCTTTTTCAGTAGTTGTATAGTTCGTTTGTGCTCCTTGTAACGTCTTACTAGCATAATATATAGGTTGAAATCGTTTTTCAATCCTTTGTCCTAAAACGGCTCCCATTGCAAAATCACTTGCATCGCACATTAGTTCAAATGGTAGATTCCAATTTGGTGTTATCATGATCGGCGCATTAGTGAGTTTTTCTTTAAGAATATTAAAAGATTTGATACACTCATCTGAAAAGATGAACGGCGCATCCTTTTCTAGGAGTTTATTCATAGGAGTGGCAATTTTTGAAAAATCTTTTATGAAACGTCAGTAAAAACCGGCATGCCCTAGAAAACTCCTAACTCCTCTAACATTGGTGGGATGTGGAAGTTTAGCAATTACATCTACTTTAGCTCTATCCACTTCAATTCCTTCTTTTGAAATTTTATGTCCAAGAACGATGCCTTCTTTAACCATGAAATGGCATTTCTCCTAATTAAGTACTAGATTTGATTTTTCGCATCTAATTAGCATTCGTTCCAGATTAACTAGACATGATTTAAATGTATCACCGAAGACTGAAAAGTCATCCATGAATACTTCCATGCATTCTTCTATCATGTCGTGAAAAATCGCCATCATACACCTTTGAAAGGTTGCAGGGGCGTTACAAAGTCCAAATGGCATGCGTTTGTAAGCAAAAGTACCATAAGGGCACGTGAATGTGGTTTTCTCTTGATCTTCGGGTGCTATTGGAATTTGAAAATATCCGGAAAATCCATCTAGAAAACAATAGTAACTATTTCCGGCTAATCTTTCCAACATTTGATCTATGAAAGGTAAGGGAAAGTGATCTTTTCTGGTGGCGTCATTTAATTTTCTATAATCAATACATACACGCCATCCTGTTACAGTCCTAGTAGGAATAAGCTCATTTTTCTCATTTGTAATGACAGTCATGCCACCCTTCTTAGGCACGCATTGAACTGGGCTTACCCATGGACTATCAGAGATTGGATAAATTAAACCTGCATCTAGCAGTTTAATAATCTCTTTCTTAACAACATCTTGCATATTAGGATTTAGTCTTCGTTGACGTTGCACATACGTTTTATGACCTTCTTCCATAAGGATTTTATGTGTGCAATACGAAGGACTTATTCCTTTGATATCATGAATCTTCCATGCAATGGCTGGTTTATGAGCTTTCAACACAGAAATGAGCTGTGATTTCTCATTTTCAGTAAGAGAAGACGATATTATTACAGGTAATTCAGATTCACCATGTAAATAAGCGTATTCCAAATGGTTTGGAAGTGGCTTTAATTCTAATTTCGGAGGTTCTTCTATCGATGATTTGTATCGATATCTGTCTTCTTCTTTTAACATTTGAATTTCTTCTGTTGTTGGTTCATATCCATTAGCTATAAGTGTAGCTAACATTTCAGCTTCATCAATTGGTTCATTACCTTCTCCTAAAGAACATTCTCCTGTTCCTTATAATTCTGGAAATTCTTCTAATAATTCTGCATGTGCATCTATAGTTTGAATATAATAACATGTATCATCTGCAGATTGTGGTTGTTGCATTGCTCTATCAACTGAAAAGGTAACACTCTCATCCTCTATACTTAGGGTCAATTTCTTACCGAACACGTCTATCATTGCTTTAGCCGTGTTTAAGAATGGTCTTCCTAATATGAGAGGAACTTGAGAATCTTCTTCCATGTCCAAAACAACAAAATCTACTGGAAATACTAAAGTACCAACTTTAACTAGCATGTTTTCCATTATCCCTCTAGGATATTTTATTGATCTATCGGCTAGTTGTATGCTTATTCTGGTTGGTTTTAATTCTCCAAGGTCTAGTTTAGCGTATAGTGAATACGGCATTAGATTTATACTAGCACCTAAGTCTGCCAATGCTTCTATTGAACTAAGACTACCCAGAAAACATGGAATTGTGAAACTTCCTGGATCAGATAGTTTTTCTGGTATCTTATTCAACAGTACTGCTGAACAATTGGCATTCATAGTAACAGCCGAGAGTTCTTCCATTTTCTTTCTATTCGTGATTAGATCTTTCAAGAATTTAGCATACCTTGGCATTCCTGAAATCACATCAATGAAAGGAAGATTTACATTTATCTGTTTAAACATATCCAAGAATTTGGATTGCTCGGCTTCAAGTTTTTCCTTCTTCATTTTACTCGGGTAAGGAAGTGGTGGTTGGTATGGTTTAACATAAGGTTTATCCTTAACTGTGTTATCTTCATTAACCTTTTCAACTACCGGTTCTTTTTCCTTATCTTGATCAGGTTGTGGTTCTTGTGGAGTAGGAATAGTTTCATCAGAAGTTACAGGTATTTCAGGTGATTTAAGTGTTGTACCACTTCTTGTGGTAATAGCTTTAGCTGTTTCATTCCGGGGGTTAGCGTTTGTATCGCTAGGTAGACTTCCCGGTTTTCTTTCACCTATTAACCTTGCTAGGTTACTTACTTCTTGTTCTAGATTTTGAATAGAAGCTTGTTGATTTCTAAATGCTTGAGCATTTTGTTCATTGGTTTGTTTTTGAGATGTGAAAAACTGCGTTTGAGTTTCAACTAGCTTCGTCATCATATCTTCTAAATTTGGCTTTTTATCATCGGTTTGTTGTGGTGGTTTGTTTTGAAAATTAGGTCTTTGCTGATTGTAAGTATTATTGGATACTTGTTGATTGCTAGGACCTTGTTGGTTATTGTATGGAATATTTCGGTTATAATTCTGGTTTTGATTGTAAATCAGTCTTGGCGGTTGATAATTATTCTGATAATTATTTCCAGGCCTTTGGTTTATGTATGAAATATTCTCTCTTTGTTCCATTGTTAATTCAATACTGAGACAATCTTTTGTCAAATGTGGTCCTCCACACTGCTCACAACTAATTCGTATTGAGTGAATATCCTTAGTCATTTTTTCCATTCGTCTCTCGAAAGCATCTATCTTTGCGGAAATGGAATCTAAGTCATGGCTAGAATCGGCTCTAGCTGCTTTAGATGATCTAATGATATCTTTTTCTTGGTGCCACTCATGTGAGTGGGAAGCAGTGTTATCAATAATTTTGTAAGCATCAGTTTCGGTTTTCTTCATAATAGAACCACCAGCTGCTATATCTATGTCTTTTCTTGTAGTGATGTCGCATCCTCGGTAGAATATTTATACTATTTGACAGGTGTCTAAACCATGTTGCGGACATCCTCTTAACAACTTTCCATATCTAGTCCACGCCTCATATAGAGTTTCATTTGGCTTCTGTGTGAACGTAACAATTTCTGCTTGAAGTCTTACGGCTTTAGATGCAGGAAAAAATTGTTTAAGAAATTTGTCAATTAAAACATCCCATGTATCGATCGCCCCTTCAGGTAACGATTCCAACCAATCTTTGGCTTCTCCCTTTAAAGTCCAGGGAAATAACATGAGATATATCTGTTCATCCTCCACTTCTCGGATTTTAAATAGTGTGCAGATCCTATTAAAGGTACGTAGATGTTCATTTGGATCTTCCTTCGGCGCACCACTAAATTGGCATTGATTAGTCACCATGTGTAGAATTTGTCCTTTGATTTCATAATCTGGCGCATTAATGTCTGGATGAGTAATTGCGTGACCTTGGCCAGTGCGTTTAGCTCTCATTCGGTCTTCCATACTTAAAGGTTCCAGATTCTCCATAATTAAATTTGTTGAATCGGTATCACTAGATGATTCTGTTTTAATGGTTCGTTCCTCAACAATCTCTGTTTGAATGATTGGTGGTTCCGGAGGAAAGTTTAGTGGTTCAGGATCTATGAACCGTTCCTGAATATTTTCCGGATTCTCAATTGTGAGGTTGGGTTCAAAAAATGGATTATCGGAAATTTGAACTGAAGTACTTGGTCGACTGGATGACGATTCTAAAGAAAAATCAACGGCGGTTATATTTGTTAAACGATGTCTTGATCGAGTTACAGGTGGTGAACGTACAAAAGGTGATGAACGTCTTGCTCGGTGCATTCACTGAATATCCTATTAGTTTTTAAAAGGAAAGAAAAATTATAATAAGTTATCCAATCAATAGACTTTTCTGATTTTGCCCACGTTTCGAATAGCCAAAAGATGCAGCAGAGGGGCAGGATTCGTTTGGTCTCAATATAATTGAGGACTGTTTGGCTCCAATAACCCGGTCCACGTACAAATCCAACTATTACTACGAACCAGAAAATTTTGATGTCTATCAATTTAACCACTTAAAATAAATTTTCGTAATTTTAAGAAATTTAGATAAGAAGTAGAAAAAAATTCGAAGTCCTAAAAACTAGAATAGCGAGAAATAAGAGAGAAAAAGAGTTCGTCGAAAAGGGTTGAAAAAGAAAAAAAATGGTTGAAAAATAAAAGATGACGGAAAAATAAAAGAAACTTATAAAAACTTAAAAATACTTTACTAACCTAACCTTATTACTACAACTAACTTAAAATTATAATCGCAAATTGAAATTACTAATTGGAATGATAATTGATACATAGTAAAAGGTCTAAAAATATTAAAGCTTACAGGAAAAACTAAATCCCAAATGGAAATAACTTAAAAAGAAACTAAAACTTAAAAAGGCGTCGCAAAATTCTAAAGCACCTAAATCTTAGTCTAAAGAAAAAGCACTTAAGGAATTCTACGGCAAAGCCTAAAAATCTAGGAGTAAAAATAACTATAGCAAAAACTAAGTTTAAAATTAAAAATGAGCTAAAAAAAATACAAATATTACGCTACAACGATTAAAAAGGTACAAAATATAAAAATATACAAAAAGTTGTAAAAAGTACAATTTTTATAAAAAATATTATTTTTATATTAATTATTTAATAAAACTACTAATTTTACAATTTAATAAAACTAATTTATACTAAATACAACAAATTAAATAAAAAGTAAAAATAAAACTAAAACTAATAATAATAATAATAATTAGGTTTTAATAATAATTAATTAATAATAACCGTAATTAATGCAGGTTTAGGGCTTCCTGTCGCCTGTCAGAAGGTCTCCGCGAGTCGCGGCAATTATTGAAGAAAACCCCGCGAGTCGCGGGGTTCAGAAATTCTGTTGACAGCTGATAATTTTTACGCGTTTTCTTTATTTTTTTTTTATTTTCTGTTTTTAATTTAAATAAACGATTTTAAAATAAAACTTATATTTTTATAAACTAAAATAGAAATAAAGAAACTTATAAAACTTAAATATTTAACAAAATCTTAAAAATGCTTATATTTTTGTTTTTTTTTTTCTTTTTTATATTTTCGAATATTTAAAACGTATTTTTACAAAAACGACTTTTAATAAAAGTAACTAAAAATCTTTTTTTTTTATATATTAGCGTTGCGCTTCCGGCTTTTAAGAGTGTTTCCCCGGCAGCGGCGCCAAAAATACTTGATGTCAAAGCAGAGGGGTATAAAATACTATTAAATTTTAGCAGAAAACACTATTAAATACGATACAATTTTACACAAGATATTTATTTATTTATAGAATGGATATACTTAAACCTTGCTACAACACTTATAGGCAGTGTACCTAATCGTACAGTAGTGTAGTTTTTAGTAAGTCCGGTTCGTTCCACAGGGAAATCTTTAAACAAAGCTCAACGCTATATTAGTTTACTTTTATAAAAATACAAATATATATATATAGGTAATATTATTATTATAAAGGGGGGTTTTTACCGTTTAATGACCGGTTTGTCGATTTTAAGACTTTAGTCGCAGTTAAAACCTAATGTAAAATATAAAATAAATACAAGACTTAAATTAAAGCGTAAAGTAAATAACGATAATGAAATTGCGAATAATAAAAATGCGATAAAATAAAATTGCGATAATTAAAAAGTACGATAATTAAAAGTGCGATAAAATAAATTAACAATTAATAAAATGCGATAATTAGAAGTGCAATTAAATATAAAATAAAGGAAATTAAATATGATATAAAAGAATTATGCTTATTTAAACTTCCGTAATCATGATGTTTGACGTGTTGATTTTAGTTTTATGCCCATGGGTTAATTGTCCTTTGTCCTGGATTATTCAATATGTCCGTCTGGTTTTTGTCCATAACAGTCCATCAGTCATAAATATAAATTGCAAGTGTCCTTGTCAAATTATTATTATACCCGAAGTTAAATATTCCAACTAATTGGGGATTCGAATTGTAACAAGGTTTTAATACTTTGTTTAATGAATACACCAGGTTATCGACTGCGTGTAAACCAAGGTTTTACCACTTTGTTAACAATTACACCAATTACCCTTGAATGTAATTTCACCCCTGTTTTAATTATTCTAGTGGCTATTAATCCATTCCCGTGTCCGGTTAAATGAACGATTATTCGTACATATAAATACCCCGCCCATCGTGTCCGATCGAGTGTATATGGTAATTTATAGGGACGCCCAATTGTAAATCTTTATATTAACATTAACAAACTTTCATTTAGTTAAACAAATATAAAGCCCATTAATATCCCATAGTCTAATTTCCACAAGTGTCGTTCTTTTGTCCAAACCCCAATTATGGTACAAAGCCCAATTACCCAATTTTAGTAATTAGCCCAACATCATGATTACTTCGTTTTAAATAAGCATAATAATAACTTAGCTACGAGACATTAATATAAAAAGGTTGAACATAACTTACAATGATTAAAAATAGCGTAGCGTTACACGGACAGAATTTCGACTTACACCCTTACAACATTCGCTAACATACCCTTATTATTAGGATTTAAAATTAAAATTAAAATTAAAATATAAATTATATATATATTACTCGTATGAATGAGAAGGAAAAAAGATGATGAAATTTGATCAGAATTCGGTTGGCTTTATAGCCAGAGTTGAAAATTGGGGCTCCGCGACTCGCGGCAAAATGCCCTTAAAACTCCGCGAGTCGCGGAGATGTATTTACAGCTCACACCCTTGGAGTTTCTTGCTGCCGACGGTTTTTAATATATATATATAATATATATATAATTAATATAATTAATTATATATTATATTATATTTATATACATAGTTAACTTGTAATTTTTAGTCCGTTGTATCGAGCGTTAAGAGTTGACTCTGGTCCCAGTTCCGGATTTTCGAACGTCCTCGCGTACAATTTAATATCTTGTACTTTGCGTTTTGAATCTTGTACTCTTGTGATTTCGAGACGTTTCTTATCAATAATTGGAACCTTTTTGATTGTCTTTTGTTCTTTTGAGCTTTTTGGTCGTTTGCGTCTTCAAATCGTCGAATCTGTCTTCTGTCTTCACCTTTTATTATTTAAACGAATATCACTTGTAAATAGAACAATTGCAACTAAAAGCTTGTCTTTCTTGAGGAATAATGCTATGAAATATATGTTCGTTTTTAGCATTATCAGGAGTATTGCCTTTAGATGTTGAGCTTTTTAATGCAAATGATGCTAGTTTAGTGCGTCAAGCACGGCTTGATTTCTATGTTTTTCGAACTTCTTCTCGCTATAACATGCTGTTGGGCAGATCTGCATTGGGAAAATTCGGAATTGTTCCATCTACCATTCATGGTATGATTAAATTTGCAACGCATAAAGGCGTTGCGACGATAAGATTAGCGAGTATCATGCCTATTTGTGCGGCTGTTAATGTGAAAAGTGCAATTCAAGAAACCGTTGATGTTGTGGATAACATGGTTGTGGTTAATCCTGAATATCCCGATCAAAAAATTAAAGTGGGATGCAATGTTAGTGCAGATACCAAAAAACAAATTGTGCAGTTACTCATACAGTACATGGATGTTTTTGCTTGGTGTGAAAACGATATGACTGGTGTTCCGCGTTATATTGCGGAACACAGACTTAATGTAAATCCTGCTTTAAAACCTGTAGTATAGAAGCGTCGAGGGATGGCTCCAGATTGCGCTAAATGGCTATGCGAAGAAGTAACAAAGTTGGTAGCAGCTGGTATTTTATGCGAAGTTCAATATCAATCATGGATTGCAAATCCAGTTTTGGTGAAAAATCTTGATGGCTCGTGGAGAATGTGCATTGATTTTAAGGATTTAAATAAAGCGTGCCCTAAGGATAACTACCCGCTTCCAGAAATTGATTTGAAAGTGGAATCATTACATGCTTTTCCATATAAATGTTTTTTAGATGCGGCGCGGGGATATCATCAGATCCCAATGGCTAGGGAAGACGCAGATAAAACCGCTTTCCATACAAGCAAAGGCATATTTTCTTACATAATGATGCCTTTGGTTTGATCAATGCGGGTGCGACATATCAACGCTTAATTGACATTGCGTTTGAAAACCAAATTGGGCGTAATCTTGAGGCTTATGTGGACGATTTGGTAATTAAAAGCACAACGCAAGAGCGTATTATAGACGATATGCGGAAAACATTTGATACATTGCGCAGAATAAATATGAAGCTTAATATGCTAAAGTGTAGTTTTGGCAAAATTGAAGGAAAGTTCTTGGGATATCTTGTTACTGAGCAGGGTATTCAAGCTAATCCAAAGAAGATCGCGGCTATCGAAAATATGGCTGCGCTCAAGATGGTTAAAGAATTGCAAAGTTTGACAGGAAAGTTAGCCGCATTAACGCGTTTCTTGTCTAAAGCCGCTAAAATGTAGTTACCATTTTTTAAAACTTTAAAAGGCTGCTTGAAACAAAAAAGCTTTGTTTGGACAAGCGAGGCTGAAACCGCGTTTCAGGAAATGAAGAAGTTATTGAAGACTTTGCCTACATTAACAGCGCCAGTTCATGGCGAAACTCTTTGCCTTTATATATCGGTGGCAAATGAAGCTTTTGGTTCAGTTTTAGTTACGGAAAGGGATAAAATACAAAAACTGTATATTTTGTCAGTAAAGCTCTTACAGGAAGCGAAATAAACTATGCGCCCATTAAAAAATTCGTGTATGCACTCATATTAACATCGCGAAGGTTAAGAAGATATTTTCGAGGGCACCCAGTGCATGTGCTAACTAACATGTCAATCAAGTAAGTGTTAACAAAACTAGAAATATCCGATAGGCTTGCGTTGTGGGCGGTAGAGTTAGGTGCTTATCAAATTTCTTACCTTCCGCGTAATGCTATAAAGGGTCAAGTTTTGGCGGATTACCTCACAGAAATGTCTGGGGAGTTAGAGGTGATTAATGAGCAAATAGAATTGAAGCCAGTGCAGGGGGAAACATGGGATTTATTTACTGATAGGGCCTCATGTGCAGAAGGTGCTGGCGCGGGTTTAGTTTTGGCAAGCCCAAGTGGTGAGGAGCATATGTATGCGTTACGTTTCAATTTTGATGTAACAAACAATGAAGCGGAATATGAAGCGTTGCTTGCAGGTTTAAATATAGCGCATAAAATGGATATGACCAAGTTGCGAGCATTTACAGATTCGCAGTTAGTGGCAAATCAGTTTAATGGCTCTTTTGAAGCACACGACTCCTCAATGCAAAAATATTTGAAATTGTTGCAAGAATTAGCTATGCGGTTCGAGCATTTTGAGCTCGCACAAGTACCAAGGAGTCAAAATAAGAAGGCGGATGCGTTAAGTAAGCTGGCCGCTTTAACGTTTTCGCACTTTCAAAAGCAAGTTTGGGTTGAGGAATTGTCAAATAAATCAATAGATAATGATTTAATGGTGGCGTCCGTTGTCGAAGAATAGCCAAATTGGATGGAACCAATCTTGCAATATATCCGCAATAGTGTTTTGCAAATGATAACCGCGAAGCTCGTTTAGTTAGAGAACGAGCACCAATGTACATCATACAAAATGACATTTTGTATCGTAAGTCATATTGTGGTCCAATGATGCGGTGTGTTGGCCCAATTGAAGCAGAAATGATAATTGATGAAGTGCATAACGGTTCCTGCGCATTGCATTCAGGTTATAAAACTATCGCGGCAAAAATTATGCGAATGGGTTACTTTTGGCAATCCTTATACCGCGATGTTGCAAGGATTGTTAAGCGTTGCAAAAGTTGCTAAAGGCATGCTCCACAGAATCGGATGCCAAGGCATGATATGATCCCCGTTAATTCGCCATGGCCATTTCATAAGTGGGCTATTGACATTGTAGGAGCATTTCCCGCAGGTCCTGGAAATGTCAAATTCTTAATTGTGGCAATTGACTGTTTTACAAAATGGGTTGAAGCAAAGGCGATTCGCACTATCACTGGAGTGCAAGTGCGTAATTTTGTATGGGAGTATATTGTTTGCAGATTTGGTATTCCACGGGAGTTGGTCAACGATAATGGTGCTCAAATAGCGAAAGATCCTTTTAAAACATGGTGCATTGATTTAAATATAATCTAAAAGTTTACATCAGTGGTGCATCCACAGGCTAATGGCTTGTGTGAAGTAACCAATCGCGACATTGTGAGCGGTATTAAAAAGAGGGCGAACTGGTTAGGTGGATGAGCTACCCAATGTATTATGGGAACATCGTACCACTTTCAAGAAGAGCACAGGGGAAACACCCTTTAGTTTTGTATATGGCTCTGAAGCAGTAATACCCGCTGAAATTCTTGTGCCAACGCATAGAGTTGCTAACTTTGATGAGGAAGCAAATGAAGGCGCATTGGGCGAAAATTTGAATTTTATAGAAGATCGAAAGTTAATGGCTGCTATCAGAGAGGCAAATAATAAACAGCAAATCACCAAATATTACAACAAAAGTGTACGCGCTTTGTCTTTTAGTGTAGGTGAATGGGTGCTGCGAAACAATGATGCGAGTAGAGCAGAAAAACTTGGCAAATTAGGACCTAACTGGGAAGGTCCTTATTGTAGTGACCCGAACTTTTTCATGTTTATATATATTAATTGAGATTGATATTTACATGATTAAATGTTTCCAACATGTTAAGCAATCAAACTTGTTAAGACTTGATTAATTGAAATATGTTTCATATAGACAATTGACCACCCAAGTTGACCGGTGATTCACGAACGTTAAAACTTGTAAAAACTATATGATGACATATATATGGATATATATATAGTTTACATGATATTATGATAAGTAAACATATCATTAAGTATATTAACAATGAACTACATATGTAAAAACAAGACTATTAACTTAATGATTTTTAATCGAGACATATATGTAACGATTATCGTTGTAAAGACATTTAATGTATATATATATATCATATTAAGAGATATTCATACATGATAATATCATGATAATATAATAATTTAAAATCTCATTTTATATTATAAACATTGGGTTAACAACATTTAACAAGATCGTTATCCTAAAGGTTTCAAAACAACACTTACATGTAACGACTAACGATGACTTAACGACTCAGTTAAAATGTATATACATGTAGTGTTTTAATATGTATTTATACACTTTTGAAAGACTTCAAGACACTTATCAAAATACTTCTACTTAACAAAAATGCTTACAATTACATCCTCGTTCAGTTTCATCAACAATTCTACTCGTATGCACCCGTATTCGTACTCGTACAATACACAGCTTTTAGATGTATGTACTATTGGTATATACACTCCAATGATCAGCTCTTAGCAGCCCATGTGAGTCACCTAACACATGTGGGAACCATCATTTGGCAACTAGCATGAAATATCTCATAAAATTACAAAAATATGAGTAATCATTCATGACTTATTTACATGAAAACAAAATTACATATCCTTTATATCTAATCCATACACCAACGACCAAAAATACCTACAAACACTTTCATTCTTCAATTTTCTTCATCTAATTGATCTCTCTCAAGTTCTATCTTCAAGTTCTAAGTGTTCTTCATAAATTCCAAAAGTTCTAGTTTCATAAAATCAAGAATACTTTCAAGTTTGCTAGCTCACTTCCAATCTTGTAAGGTGATCATCCAACCTCAAGAAATCTTTATTTCTTACAGTAGGTTATCATTCTAATACAAGGTAATAATCATATTCAAACTTTGGTTCAATTTCTATAACTATAACAATCTTATTTCAAGTGATGATCTTACTTGAACTTGTTTTCGTGTCATGATTCTGCTTCAAGAACTTCGAGCCATCCAAGGATCCATTGAAGCTAGATCCATTTTTCTCTCTTCCAGTAGGTTTATCCAAGGAAATTAAGGTAGTAATGATGTTCATAACATCATTCGATTCATACATATAAAGCTATCTTATTCGAAGGTTTAAACTTGTAATCACTAGAACATAGTTTAGTTAATTCTAAACTTGTTCGCAAACAAAAGTTAATCCTTCTAACTTGACTTTTAAAATCAACTAAACACATGTTCTATATCTATATGATATGCTAACTTAATGATTTAAAACCTGGAAACACGAAAAACACCGTAAAACCGGATTTACGCCGTCGTAGTAACACCGCGGGCTGTTTTGGGTTAGTTAATTAAAAACTATGATAAACTTTGATTTAAAAATTGTTATTCTGAGAAAATAATTTTTATTATGAACATGAAACTATATCCAAAAATTATGGTTAAACTCAAAGTGGAAGTATGTTTTCTAAAATGGTCATCTAGACGTCGTTCTTTCGACTGAAATGACTACCTTTACAAAAACAACTTGTAACTTATTTTTACGACTATAAACCTATACTTTTTCTGTTTAGATTCATAAAATAGAGTTCAAAATGAAACCATAGCAATTTGATTCACTCAAAACGGATTTAAAATGAAGAAGTTATGGGTAAAACAAGATTGGATAATTTTTCTCATTTTAGCTACGTGAAAATTGGTAACAAATCTATTCCAACCATAACTTAATCAACTTGTATTGTATATTATGTAATCTTGAGATACCATAGACACGTATACAATGTTTCGACCTATCATATCAACACATCTATATATATTTCAGAACAACCATAGACACTCTATATGTGAATGTTGGAGTTAGCTATACAGGGTTGAGGTTGATTCCAAAATATATATAGTTTGAGTTGTGATCAATACTGAGATACGTATACACTGGGTCGTGGATTGATTCAAGATAATATTTATCGATTTATTTCTGTACATCTAATTGTGGACAACTAGTTGTAGGTTACTAACGAGGACAGCTGACTTAATAAACTTAAAACATCAAAATATATTAAAAGTGTTGAAAATATATTTTGAACATACTTTGATATATATGTATATATTGTTATAGGTTCGTGAATCAACCAGTGGCCAAGTCTTACTTCCCGACGAAGTAAAAATCTGTGAAAGTGAGTTATAGTCCCACTTTTAAAATCTAATATTTTTGGGATGAGAATACATGCAGGTTTTATAAATGATTTACAAAATAGACACAAGTACGTGAAACTACATTCTATGGTTGAATTATCGAAATCGAATATGCCCCTTTTTATTAAGTCTGGTAATCTAAGAATTAGGGAACAGACACCCTAATTGACGCGAATCCTAAAGATAGATCTATCGGGCCCAACAAGCCCCATCCAAAGTACCGGATGCTTTAGTACTTCGAAATTTATATCATATCCGAAGGGTGTCCCGGAATGATGGGGATATTCTTATATATGCATCTTGTTAATGTTGGTTACCAGGTGTTCACCATATGAATGATTTTTATCTCTATGTATGGGATGTGTATTGAAATATGAAATCTTGTGGTCTATTATTATGATTTGATATATATAGGTTAAACCTATAACTCACCAACATTTTTGTTGACGTTTTTAGCATGTTTATTCTCAGGTGATTATTAAGAGCTTCCGCTGTCGCATACTTAAATAAGGACGAGATTTGGAGTCCATGCTTGTATGATATTGTGTAAAAACTGCATTCAAGAAACTTATTTTGTTGTAACATATTTGTATTGTAAACCATTATGTAATGGTCGTGTGTAAACAGGATATTTTAGATTATCATTATTTGATAATCTACGTAAATCTTTTTAAACCTTTATTGATGAAATAAAGGTTATGGTTTGTTTTAAAATGAATGCAGTCTTTGAAAAACGTCTCATATAGAGGTCAAAACCTCGCAACGAAATCAATTAATATGGAACGTTTTTAATCAATAAGAACGGGACATTTCAGTTGGTATCAGAGCGTTGGTCTTAAAGAACCAGAAAATTTGCATTAGTTTGTCTTATCGAGTTTGTTAGGATGCATTAGTGAGTCTGGACTTCGACCGTGTTTTCTTTAAAAATGATTGCTTAACATTTTTGTTGGAAACTATATATTTTTAACATATGAATATTATGTGATATATTAATCTCTTAACGTGTTTGATATTATGTGATAGATGTCTACCTCTAGAACAAGTTCTATTGACTCACCTAATAATAATGAAGAGTCAAATGTAAATTGGAATGATTCGTGGACTGATTCACAAGTTCCCGAAGAGGAACCGGAAGAAGAGTCGGAACCGGAAGAAGAATCGGAACCGGAAGAAGAATCGGAACCGGAAGAAGAAATAGAACCGGTAGGGGAAATAATAAAACGGTTAAGTAAAAGAGAATCCTCAACCAACCGACCAAGGTTAATTATGGTCAATGGGGTTTCCGCCAAGGAAGCAAAATATTGGGAGGATTACCAATTCTCCGATGAATCAGATTCTGACGAGAATTTCGATGATGTTATAGAAATTACCCCAACTGAATTTAAAAAGGCAAAAGAAAATAATAAGGGAAAGGGCATAAAAATAGAGAAATCTAATTCCAACCCCGATGAACTTTATATGTATCATCAACCCCCGAAGTCCTTAAGTTGTAACAATGACCCGGGAACCTCTAAACCACCAGGTTTTTCTAAACCAATGTGGACAACGACGGCTCGTATTAGGGGAACATCATATATCCCTAGAAACTTGGCAAAACGAACCAAAACCGAAGAAGAAGAAACAAGCGAGTCGGAATAAGATAGTTGTATTCGTGTGGTGTAATATATGTAATATAGTGTGCTTATGCTTTATGATATATGTAAAAATTGCTTGTATTAATAAGTATTTATTTTTTATGAATCTAACTCTTGTCTATTTTACAGTTTAAAAACACAAAATGGATAGACAACCCAATATTTTAAGAGACCTACCCGGAGACATGATTGATGAAATCCTGTCTAGAGTCGGTCAGAATTCCTCGGCACAACTATTTAAGGCGAGATCAGTTTGTAAGACATTCGAAGAACGTTCCAAGAATGTCTTGGTTTATAAGAGACTTTCGTTTGAAATATGGGGGATATCACATTGGGAAACCCATAAGTTACGATGTGTTTACTTTGACGCATATATTGCGGGAAACCCAAATGCTATGTTACGCAACGGGTTAAGAAATTATTTTGACTCAATGTATCCGAATATAGGACTTCATGATTTAGAAAAAGCGGCTAACATGCACCATAAAGAAGCATGCTATGCTTACGGATTAGTAATGTTCGCTTCTCACCAAAGTGAGAACAAGAACATCGGGCTACAACTATTAAACAAAACGTTCCCACAAGTGACGGAGTCGGTAATTGGGGTAAGAAATGAGGTTTTTAGATTGTTACGGGACTGTTGGACATTACGTAACCCTCGTCCCTTTGACGATGTTACAACACGATGTCTTATCAACGGCCATAACGGTTATGTTCCACAAGACCATGGATGGGAAGTAATCCTAGTAAAACCAGAATGCATGACTTGTTTCTGGACGTATGAATTACGTGTCTTTATTGCCTTTGCTGAACGACTTGTGTACTAGCTAGAATTATCTTCACAACCATCTTGTATCAAATTTATTGTGTGCTATATTTCATGCTATATGTAAAATAAGCGGTATTGTAAGTTTGTAAAATATTGTGTAAAAGTTTAAACGCGAAATATTATTATAATCAGTTTTTCATATAGAATTGTAGTAGTTGAATTGTATATTAGCTACTAAGTATGAACTTAACGGGTAGGTACTACCCGAATTTAAACTTATAAAACGCTAATATGAAGAAAAAGCTTTTATAAATGAGTTCATATTATGCTACAAAATACTATTAACTACTCTTAATATTCTGTATGATTAACTTGTTCCATTTGACTATTTTGAAGGAAATGGCACCTACTACTCGACACACCGTGAATATGAATGAAGAGGAATTCCGTACTTTTCTAGCTTCAAATATAGCCGCAGTACAGGCTGCACTACATACCAACAATAACCTTGGATCTGGCAGTACAGGAAATCGTGTAAGATGCACCTACAAAGAATTCACTGCCTGCAAACCTTTGGAATTTGATGGAACCGAAGGACCGATCGGATTGAAACGGTGGACCGAGAAGGTCGAATCGGTGTTTGCCATAAGTAAGTGTACTGAATAGGACAAAGTGAAGTACGCTACGCATACCTTCACAGGTTCTGCGTTAACATGGTGGAATACCTATCTAGAGCAAGTGGGACAAGACGATGCGTACGCACTACCGTGGTCAGCATTCAAGCACTTGATGAACGAGAAGTACCGTCCCAGAACCGAGGTCAATAAGCTCAAGACAGAACTTAGAGGGTTACGAACCCAAGGATTTGATATTACCACGTACGAAAGACGATTCACAGAATTGTGCCTATTGTGTCCGGGAGCGTTCGAAGATGAGGAAGAGAAGATCGACGCATTTGTGAAAGGATTACCGGAAAGAATCCAAGAAGATATAAGTTCACACGAGCCCGCCTCCATACAACAGGCATGTAGAATGGCTCACAAACTAGTGAACCAGATTGAAGAAAGAATTAAAGAACAGACTGCTGAAGAGGCCAATGTGAAGCAAGTCAAAAGAAAGTGGGAGGAAAACGGTGATAAGAATCACCAATACAACAACAACAGCAATTACAACAATAATCGCAATAATTATCCCAACAATCGCAACATCAATCGCAACTACAACAAACGGCCCAACAACAACAACAACAACAACAACAACTACAACAATCATCCCAACAACAATAATAACTGCAACAACAACAACAATCAGAAGCAGCTATGCCAAAGGTGTGAAAAGTATCACTCGGGGTTCTGCACCAAATTTTGCAACAAGTGTAAAAGAAATGGTCATAGCGCGGTGAAGTGTGAGGTCTATGGACCAGGGGTTAATAGAACGAAAGGAACAAATGGTGTCGGAACGAGTAATGGCTGAGCAACTAGTGTCGGAGCAAGTTATGCCAATGTAGTTTGTTATAAATGTGGAAAACTGGGCCACATTATTAGAAATTGCCCGAACCAGGAGAACACGAATGGACAAGGCCGCGGAAGAGTTTTCAATATTAATGCGGCAGAGGCACAGGAAGACCCGGAGCTTGTTATGGGTACGTTTCTTATTGACAATAAATCTGCTTACGTTTTATTTGATTCAGGTGCGGATAGAAGCTATATGAGTAGAGATTTTTGTGCTAAATTAAGTTGTCCATTGACGCTGTTGGATAGTAAATTTTTACTCGAATTAGCAAACGGTAAATTAATTTCAGCAGATTATATATGCCGGAATCGAGAAATTAAACTCGATAGCGAAATATTTAAGATTGATTTGATACCCGTAGAGTTAGGGAGTTTTGATGTAATAGTTGGCATGGACTGGCTGAAGAAGGTGAAAGCAGAGATCGTATGTTATAAAAATGCAATTCGCATTGTACGAGAAGAAGGAGAACCCTTAATGGTGTACGGAGAAAAGGGCAACACGAAGCTACATATTATTAGTAATTTGAAGGCACAAAAACTAATAAGAAAAGGTTGCTATGCTGTTCTAGCACACGTCGAGAAAGTACAAACTGAAGAAAAGAGCATCAATGATGTTCCCATTGCAAAAGAATTTCCCGATGTATTTCCGAAAGAATTACCGGGATTACCCCCACAACGATCCGTTGAATTTCAAATAGATCTTGTACCAGGAGCTGCACCAATAGCTCGTGCTCCTTACAGACTCGCACCCAGCGAGATGAAAGAACTGCAAAGCCAATTACAAGAACTTTTAGAGCGTGGTTTCATTCGACCAAGCACATCACCGTGGGGAGCTCCTGTTTTGTTTGTCAAGAAGAAAGATGGTACATTCAGGTTGTGTATCGACTACCGAGAGTTGAACAAACTTACCATCAAGAACCGCTACCCACTACCGAGAATCGACGACTTATTTGATCAACTACAAGGCTCGTCTGTTTATTCAAAGATTGACTTACGTTCCGGGTATCATCAAATGCGGGTGAAAGAAGATGATATTCCAAAGACTGCTTTTAGAACACGTTACGGTCATTACGAGTTTATGGTCATGCCGTTTGGTTTAACTAATGCACCAGCTGTGTTCATGGACCTTATGAACCGAGTGTGTGGACCATACCTTGACAAGTTTGTCATTGTTTTCATTGATGACATACTTATTTACTCAAAGAATGACCAAGAACACGGTGAACATTTGAGAAAGGTATTAGAAGTATTGAGGAAGGAAGAATTGTACGCTAAGTTTTCAAAGTGTGCATTTTGGTTGGAAGAAGTTCAATTCCTCTGTCACATAGTGAACAAAGAAGGTATTAAGGTGGATCCGGCAAAGATAGAAACTGTTGAAAAGTGGGAAACCCCGAAAACTCCGAAACACATACGCCAGTTTTTAGGACTAGCTGGTTACTACAGAAGGTTCATCCAAGACTTTTCCAGAATAGCAAAACCCTTGACTGCATTAACGCATAAAGGGAAGAAATTTGAATGGAATGATGAACAAGAGAAAGCGTTTCAGTTATTGAAGAAAAAGCTAACTACGGCACCTATATTGTCATTGCCTGAAGGGAATGATGATTTTGTGATTTATTGTGACGCATCAAAGCAAGGTCTCGGTTGTGTATTAATGCAACGAACAAAGGTGATTGCTTATGCGTCTAGACAATTGAAGATTCACGAACAAAATTATACGACGCATGATTTGGAATTAGGAGCGGTTGTTTTTGCATTAAAGACTTGGAGGTACTACTTATATGGGGTCAAAAGTATTATATATACCGACCACAAAAGTCTTCAACACATATTTAATCAGAAACAACTGAATATGAGGCAGCGTAGGTGGATTGAATTGTTGAATGATTACGACTTTGAGATTCGTTACCACCCAGGGAAGGCAAATGTGGTAGCCGATGCCTTGAGCAGGAAGGACAGAGAACCCATTCGAGTAAAATCTATGAATATAATGATTCATAATAACCTTACTACTCAAATAAAGGAGGCGCAACAAGGAGTTTTAAAAGAGGGAAATTTAAAGGATGAAATACCCAAAGGATCGGAGAAGCATCTTAATATTCAGGAAGACGAAACCCGGTATAGGGCTGAAAGGATTTGGGTACCAAAATTTGGAGATATGAGAGAAATGGTACTTAGAGAAGCTCATAAAACCAGATACTCAATAGATCCAGGAACGGGGAAGATGTACAAGGATCTCAAGAAACATTTTTGGTGGCCGGGTATGAAAGCCGATGTTGCTAAATACGTAGGAGAATGTTTGACGTGTTCTAAGGTCAAAGCTGAGCATCAGAAACCATCAGGTCTACTTCAACAACCCGAAATCCCGGAATGGAAATGGGAAAACATTACCATGGATTTCATCACTAAATTGCCAAGGACTGCAAGTGGTTTTGATACTATTTGGGTAATAGTTGATCGTCTCACCAAATCAGCACACTTCCTGCCAATAAGAGAAGATGACAAGATGGAGAAGTTAGCACGACTGTATTTGAAGGAAGTCATCTCCAGACATGGAATACCAATCTCTATTATCTCTGATAGGGATGGCAGATTTATTTCAAGATTCTGGCAGACATTACAGCAAGCATTAGGAACTCGTCTAGACATGAGTACTGCCTATCATCCACAAACTGATGGGCAGAGTGAAAGGACGATACAAACGCTTGAAGACATGCTACGAGCATGTGTTATTGATTTCGAAAACAGTTGGGATCGACATCTACCATTAGCAGAATTTTCCTACAACAACAGCTACCATTCAAGCATTGAGATGGCGCCGTTTGAAGCACTTTATGGTAGAAAGTGCGGGTCTCCGATTTGTTGGAGTGAAGTGGGGGATAGACAGATTACGGGTCCGGAGATTATACAAGAAACTACCGAGAAGATCATCCAAATTCAACAACGGTTGAAAACCGCCCAAAGTCGATAAAAGAGCTACGCTGACATTAAAAGAAAAGATATAGAATTTGAAATTGGAGAGATGGTCATGCTTAAAGTTGCACCTTGGAAAGGCGTTGTTCGATTTGGTAAACGAGGGAAATTAAATCCAAGGTATATTGGACCATTCAAGATTATTGATCGTGTCGGACCAGTAGCTTACCGACTTGAGTTACCTCAACAACTCGCGGCTGTACATAACACTTTCCACGTCTCGAATTTGAAGAAATGTTTTGCTAAAGAAGATCTCACTATTCCGTTAGATGAAATCCAAATCAACGAAAAACTTCAATTCATCGAAGAACCCGTCGAAATAATGGATCGTGAGGTTAAAAGACTTAAGCAAAACAAGATACCAATTGTTAAGGTTCGATGGAATGCTCGTAGAGGACCCGAGTTCACCTGGGAGCATGAAGATCAGATGAAGAAGAAATACCCGCATCTATTTCCAGAAGATTCGTCAACACCTTCAACAGCTTAAAATTTCAGGACGAAATTTATTTAACGGGTAGGTACTGTAGTGACCCGAACTTTTTCATGTTAATATATATTAATTGAGATTGATATTTACATGATTAAATGTTTCCAACATGTTAAGCAATCAAACTTGTTAAGACTTGATTAATTGAAATATGTTTCATATAGACAATTGACCACCCAAGTTGACCGGTGATTCACGAACGTTAAAACTTGTAAAAACTATATGATGACATATATATGGATATATATATAGTTAACATGATATTATGATAAGTAAACATATCATTAAGTATATTAACAATGAACTACATATGTAAAAACAAGACTATTAACTTAATGATTTTTAATCGAGACATATATGTAACGATTATCGTTGTAAAGACATTTAATGTATATATATATCATATTAAGAGATATTCATACATGATAATATCATGATAATATAATAATTTAAAATCTCATTTGATATTATAAACATTGGGTTAACAACATTTAACAAGATCGTTAACCTAAAGGTTTCAAAACAACACTTACATGTAACGACTAACGATAACTTAACGACTCAGTTAAAATGTATATACATGTAGTGTTTTAATATGTATTTATACACTTTTGAAAGACTTCAAGACACTTATCAAAATACTTCTACTTAACAAAAATGCTTACAATTACATCCTCGTTCAGTTTCATCAACAATTCTACTCGTATGCACCCGTATTCGTACTCGTACAATACACAGCTTTTAGATGTATGTACTATTGGTATATACACTCCAATGATCAGCTCTTAGCAGCCCATGTGAGTCACCTAACACATGTGGGAACCATCATTTGGCAACTAGCATGAAATATCTCATAAAATTACAAAAATATGAGTAATCATTCATGACTTATTTACATGAAAACAAAATTACATATCCTTTATATCTAATCCATACACCAACGACCAAAAACACCTACAAACACTTTCATTCTTCAATTTTCTTCATCTAATTGATCTCTCTCAAGTTCTATCTTCAAGTTCTAAGTGTTCTTCATAAATTCCAAAAGTTCTAGTTTCATAAACTCAAGAATACTTTCAAGTTTGCTAGCTCACTTCCAATCTTGTAAGGTGATCATCCAACCTCAAGAAATCTTTATTTCTTACAGTAGGTTATCATTCTAATACAAGGTAATAATCATATTCAAACTTTGGTTCAATTTCTATAACTATAACAATCTTATTTCAAGTGATGATCTTACTTGAACTTGTTTTCGTGTCATGATTCTGCTTCAAGAACTTCGAGCCATCCAAGGATCTATTGAAGCTAGATCCATTTTTCTCTCTTCCAGTAGGTTTATCCAAGGAAATTAAGGTAGTAATGATGTTCATAACATCATTCGATTCATACATATAAAGCTATCTTATTCGAAGGTTTAAACTTGTAATCACTAGAACATAGTTTAGTTAATTCTAAACTTGTTCGCAAACAAAAGTTAATCCTTCTAACTTGACTTTTAAAATCAACTAAACACATGTTCTATATCTATATGATATGCTAACTTAATGATTTAAAACCTGGAAACACGAAAAACACCGTAAAACCGGATTTACGCCGTCGTAGTAACACCGCGGGCTGTTTTGGGTTAGTTAATTAAAAACTATGATAAACTTTGATTTAAAAATTGTTATTCTGAGAAAATAATTTTTATTATGAACATGAAACTATATCCAAAAATTATGGTTAAACTCAAAGTGGAAGTATGTTTTCTAAAATGGTCATCTAGACGTCGTTCTTTCGACTGAAATGACTACCTTTACAAAAACGACTTGTAACTTATTTTTCCGACTATAAACCTATACTTTTTCTGTTTAGATTCATAAAATAGAGTTCAAAATGAAACCATAGCAATTTGATTCACTCAAAACGGATTTAAAATAAAGAAGTTATGGGTAAAACAAGATTGGATAATTTTTCTCATTTTAGCTACGTGAAAATTGGTAACAAATCTATTCCAACCATAAGTTAATCAACTTGTATTGTATATTATGTAATCTTGAGATACCATAGACACGTATACAATGTTTCGACCTATCATGTCGACACATCTATATATATTTCGGAACAACCATAGACACTCTATATGTGAATGTTGGAGTTAGCTATACAGGGTTGAGGTTGATTCCAAAATATATATAGTTTGAGTTGTGATCAATACTGAGATACGTATACACTGGGTCGTGGATTGATTCAAGATAATATTTATCGATTTATTTCTGTACATCTAATTGTGGACAACTAGTTGTAGGTTACTAACGAGGGCAGCTGACTTAATAAACTTAAAACATCAAAATATATTAAAAGTGTTGTAAATATATTTTGAACATACTTTGATATATATGTATATATTGTTATAGGTTCGTGAATCAACCAGTGGCCAAGTCTTACTTCCCGACGAAGTAAAAATCTGTGAAAGTGAGTTATAGTCCCACTTTTAAAATCTAATATTTTTGGGATGAGAATACATGCAGGTTTTATAAATGATTTACAAAATAGACACAAGTACGTGAAACTACATTCTATGGTTGAATTATCGAAATCGAATATGCCCCTTTTTATTAAGTCTGGTAATCTAAGAATTAGGGAACAGACACCCTAATTGACGCGAATCCTAAAGATAGATCTATCGGGCCCAACAAGCCCCATCCAAAGTACCGGATGCTTTAGTACTTCGAAATTTATATCATATCCGAAGGGTGTCCCGGAATGATGGGGATATTCTTATATATGCATCTTGTTAATGTTGGTTACCAGGTGTTCACCATATGAATAATTTTTATCTCTATGTATGGGATGTGTATTGAAATATGAAATCTTGTGGTCTATTATTATGATTTGATATATATAGGTTAAACCTATAACTCACCAACATTTTTGTTGACGTTTTTAACATGTTTATTCTCAGGTGATTATTAAGAGCTTCCGCTGTCGCATACTTAAATAAGGACGAGATTTGGAGTCCATGCTTGTATGATATTGTGTAAAAACTGCATTCAAGAAACTTATTTTGTTGTAACATATTTGTATTGTAAACCATTATGTAATGGTCGTGTGTAAACAGGATATTTTAGATTATCATTATTTGATAATCTACGTAAAGTTTTTTAAACCTTTATTGATGAAATAAAGGTTATGGTTTGTTTTAAAATGAATGCAGTCTTTGAAAAACGTCTCATATAGAGGTCAAAACCTCGCAACGAAATCAATTAATATGGAACGTTTTTAATCAATAAGAACGGGACATTTCACTTATCAAGGCAATTAATGCAGCATGATCATATAAACTTGCAGACATAGAAGGGCGAACTCTCCCTAATGCGTGGCATGCTGCTTTATTAAAGTGATATTATGCATAACTCAGTAAAAATAAAGTGTTGGCCAATTCGCATGCGTATTCAAAGTGTAAAATGAGATGAGAAGCCTATGTTTGGTATTTTTCAATGTGTTTTCATTTTTATTTTTACAAGTCTTGATCAAACTTGTAAGAATATGAAAAGCAAACACTTGTAAGAATATGCGAAAAAGTTTGTTTGTATTGACAAACATAATCATACTTTGTGGAATGCTTAGACTTTATGAAATATTCTATAATATTTGTGTTTTATAATACTGGTATGATTCGCAAAGGCTACGTCGTGTAGTAATGAAATTGCCCACTTACGCAGAAACTAATTATCGCGAAAGGAATTTAATTTCCTAAGTATTTGATTTTGCCATACTTAGATGCTTCGCGGTGCTAATTGATTGCCTAAGGATCGTTTTGGCGGACTTAGAAGATTCATAACGTATAAATATGCGTGCATACATATTGTTTCGTAAAAGTACATACTTATTATGTGCACAATAATAAAAGTTGAAAATTGCAGAGGACAAGTCTGTGTTATGAATATTACTGATAAAAAGTGCTATATAAATAAAAGTACTTGCAGAATATGCGAATATGCGAAAATTTTATTAATGACAGCGCAAAGATAGCTGCATGCTAATTTTACACTGTACATTTATTACTTAGATAAATCAAGCTTGATGATGTCATCTGCAGTAGCATCATCCTGCTCGCTTATTGCTGTAATTTTTAGAATAGGAATATCTGCTATGTTCTCTTTTGCAGTAGCAAACGCATTTTGAGCGTCTGTTAAAGAACATAAACGGCCATCTATTGCAGATGGCAGTGGCTCTGGTAGAGGGCAGTGGGTGGCGATCTGATCCATGAATTTCACTCTTTCGCGCAGTTGTAGTGCAGCAGCATACGTGGAAAATAGTGCGGAAACAGGTTGCAAGTTGAGAATTTTTCTAGCCAACTCTGGTAAATGTTGGCGAAGCTTTGTAAACTCAAGCTCTGCAGAAGCTTTAGCAGTTAGAACATTGTCTCACTCTGCAGTCAGCTTTGTAACCTCCTCTGTTAGCGACTTAACAGTTGCTTGAAGGTTATTTTCTTTATCAGCCACAGTAGAAACTTGTTATTTTAAATCATCAATGACGGTTTTTGCTGCGGTGAGCTCATAAGATAGATCAACACAGCGCTTTTCGCTGTCTGCAGCCTTGGCTTTCTCAGTCAAATATTTGGCTTTTTCAGCCTCAAGAACATTGAAGAATTGTTCTTGGCGGTAAATCATGTCGTATGCAGTATTAGATGCCATATAAAAATTCTGCACGAAGCTGTTATGTGCATCAAGTGCAGAAAGCTTCAAGAACTCACGGCGAAGCTCGTTTGGGATTGCCAGCTTCATCTGGTGGCGTTGATCTAGCACCACAGAAGAAGTAGCACAAGTATATCCCGATAAACCGTCAACTTTCACCCCATAAGAGTCGGGTGGAGTGCGAAAAAACTCAGTTATTTGGTCAACAGTGTTCGAGCTGGGAAAAATTGGATCACCGGTTGATTCGCCTACAAAGAGACGCAATTTATAAATTAGCGGAGAAATATAAGCATCGCAAATGTTGTATTTATGAAATAATATTCAGGACTTACCCATTTGTTGATCACCCTCATAATCGGATATGATCGGGTTATCATAAAGGGTAGAGTTGCGTTGTTTCAGCTTTTTGCTCTGCGACGATGGCGGCGTCTGGTTTGGTCGTTTGGCGGGGCTCGGTTTAGTAGGAGGAGATTTGGAAGTTAAATCAACAACTGGAATTGATCGTTTTTCTTTTCCAGATGACGCTGTCGATTTGGATTCAGGGCTTGTTAATAACTTGGTAATTAAGGTTTTTGGGTTAACCTTGCTGTCAACTTCGTCGATCCTCATTATTAATTGAAAAGAAGTTGTGAGTAAGAAAGTGGTTGCAAAGGTTGATTGAATATTCGATTAATTGTAAGATGTTCTGAATTGCGAGTAGGAATTTTATGATTGTGGACACCGGTATATATATAGGGAAAGTAAGAGTGCTAATCAATTCCATTTAAACGGTAATATTTTCGCCAACGGATAAAAACAGGAACTTTGTTTGATGTAACGGTAACAAAGGCATAGCGAAAATGTTATAATGCCGATAGCGGTCATGAATAACTGCAAACTTTTTAGAGTTTATCATGATACATTTACTTTGTAAAATGTATCATAATAAACTGGGGGGACTTGATCATATACATAGCATTGTATATGTATATTTTATTTATTAAAGGTTAGAACCAGAAGTTACGCAAAGTGTATTCAAGAGGTTTGAAGTATTCGCTAAAAATAAAGATAGCGGATCAGTTGCCGCATTAATAAAAGATTGCGTGTTATTTCGCTAAGATTGCGCGGATGATTAGACAATCCGCAGACTGCGAATATTTCGGATACTATAAATAGAGAGCTTGGCCTATCATTTATGGGTTGTTGATTCTCTGCCATTTGCCTGGACCTTTGCAATTTTCTCTTGTGATCTTGCCCAAGGAATTTTACATTGTGTTAAGGTGAATCATGCTAATTAACAATCAAGACCGGGTCGGGATGGTTGATCACTTGATTGTTAAAGTGAAAGACGATCATCATGGCCCAAAATAATCATCAAACATCTCATCCTCCATCTTAATCTCATTGCACTCAATCCTTAATTAAGTAACTCATTAATTATGGATTGATCAAACGACTCGCTTGTTTCTTTTTGATACAGTAACTTGTGTTAAAATGACTAGCAAGCAAGAACTACCTAAAGCTGAACAAGCGCGAGCTACCTCGCCCACAGGACCTAAGCCATCCATCAAAGGACCTGCAGGAACCTCCGACAATGCGCCACCAAGAGCTACCCAGATACCTCCCCCTGGTGCGCCCACGTCATCTTTCAAGACCCCGGAAGCAATCAGGCCGATACCCTGGGCCTCGAACACCATAAGCACGGGGTTCACCCCCATCTACCCAATTTTAGAAGCCATACGCAATAGCCCTAGTCACTCTAGCTGCCCTTCCGGCTCACAAAGTGCAAGTCGTTTGCCTTCACCGCGAAGGGATGCATCTCCAACGACTCCCGAATCTAGCGCTACTACTTTCGCATAAGGAACTTTTCCTGCAGGAAGGAGCGCCCCCACCGAATCATCGACTCGAATGCACGAGCAACGCGCTCTCAGCCAAGCCAATCTAATCTATGCTTTGATTAATGCCGCGCCAGACGACATGGTGCATGAATTTGAACAGCCCAGAAAGGCTGAACTTATGATCAAAAACCTGTACGCAGGAATGAAAGGAGTACCCGTCAAACCCTATTTCGAAACTGCTCCTACGGGAGAAAAGTTCTCAGTGCACATACTGAATCACGTCTTGACGCCACTGCCCGTGATACCGCTAACCGTGGGGTATTACGACGGATTCTCGGACCCTGATGACTTTTTACAGAAGTATGAAGGAATACCGCGAAACCAGCGCTGGGCTGATAAGACAAAATGCACGGAGTTTCCTTCGCTGCTTGAAGGTGTGGCTCGGCAGTGGTTCAACAACCTTCCGGTGCCCGTTATAAGCTGTTATGATGACCTCCGAACACGTTTCCTGCTTAACTTCCTTAACATGCATGCAACTAGAAGGACGCATGTCGAGTGTCATGACATCAAGCATGAGCGAGGAGAATCCTTGGGACAGTTCATCGATAGATACTACCAAGAGGTAGCCAGAATCCCTAACTACGCCGAATCATTGAAGGTATCCGGTTTCATACATGGAATCTGTCGAGAGCGCCACCTAACATTATGGCAGAAACTTAGAAAGCGCCCTCCCGAGACACTAGCAGAAGCAATAAGAGAAGTGCACGAACACATGCGCATTGAAGAATACACCACCAGGTGCTCGGGTTACAGAGGTTCGGGAAATGGTCGGCGCAACGGTTACGATTCGCCAAGGGGTGGGTGCCAGTCGGGCAGTTTTGGGAGAAACCCGCAAGACTTCAGCCCCTACCACCACCATGGTAACAATCATCACAGTGATAGGAAGCACCAATGAAAACATCAAGGGAACAACAACAACAACCAGCAACATCATTGGAATAGGGATAGCGACACGAGGGAAAACAAGCAAGCCTTGACCAGAAGCCTCACCAAGAGCCCAAAGGAGATTTACGTAACTGAGCCCATCTCAAAAATGTTTGAGAAACCCGCGCGCATGTCCGAGTATGCGCGACGTGATAAGTCTAAATTTTTCGACTTTCACGATGATTTCGGACATGAGACCAATCGCTGCAAAAGCACTGGTTGATAAGGTGGTCGTTTGCCTCAAGCGAGGAGAGCTGAAACACTTGAAGCCAGGGAAGGATGAGTCGGGTGGATACAAGAAGGAGAATGAAGGAGGTGAGAAGGACAAGGTTATCTATGTCTTTTCGTGGGAGAGGAGGAAAGAAATCGAGAAAGAACCATTGCTGCCATATGAAACCCTCAAGGCGCACCTTCCATGCGAGCCTATTTACGAAAGGAAATGTGCTCCACTGGTCGTGGAGGGTTAATTGCCTGAGTGCGGTCAATACATTAACAATATTCTTATCGACACTGCCAGCTGCGTTAATGTTATGTTCTTTCACTGCTTTGATGACTTGTCCTACAGAATGAAGTGCATCATAAGGGAGGTGAAGCAACAGTTTAGAGGAATTAGTGGTGACCCCGCATGGTCAAAAAGGATACTAGGAGCAACGCTGACCTTACGGGATGATCACGACAGGGAAAGGGAGCACACGCTGATGGTTGACTTCAAAGTGATACGCGCGAAATTGGAATACGACGCTATCCTTGGGCAACTGGAGCTGTCACACTTCTCTATCAGCACCTGCCTTTATCAAGGCATCATAACGCTACCTAACCCACTAGGGAAAGCCACGCTCAAGTCCAAAGTGACAGCGGAGGACTATCGACTTCAATAGGTACACGTAAACATATATAACTAATCGTGAAACGCAAATTAAAACTACGGATCACGCGCAACCACGTAACAATAAAATCGGTAAATGCATACTTAACCGGATGGAATGCAACAAACTCGCAACCAGTCTGTGCGCTTACCGCATTAAAATGAGCACAATCTTACATAATCTAAAACATAAGACGCATATTAGAGTGCGTTTGCACACATACTCGCGCATTCGTTGATTTGTAACACTATTTGACTGGTATCCACAGATCCGAAGTATTCAAGCTGCAGCAAAGGCAAAGAAAGATGGGGCCAGTTCTTCAGGAGCTGGAAATGATGAGGGAGATGAAATTGCCGGCGTGAACTACGAGTTCAAAGAATACAAGGATGAGAAGTTGAGGGAGAGGTCGTGGTAGTACGGTTGTGATCAGGGTGGTTATTCCTATGTTTTGTTATTGAAATGATTGGAAGTTTTTACGCGTGTCCTGTTTAGCACGTATTTGAAATCTGTAATGATGACAATCTCTAAGCGCTTTACGCACATTATCTATCCATGCTTAATTATTGTCTCCAAGTTATTGTCTACAATTATCTTTGTACCATTATATGTAAAGTAGTTCTATAACTTGAAAATGGTACGTACAATCTTTTAGGCAGCGCACTCTTGCCTTTGAAGGGTTAATTTCTCCGGCACCCGTGCGGCAGAAGCTCGTTTGGTGACGAGCTAGTATATTATAACCGGACGGTTAAGCGTCATTGGATTGACCTCACCTACCCGCGCAGAACTCGAGATCTGCAAGTCATGACTATAAACAAAGGTGTTGGTCGCGCCTGACCTTAATCTTAAGTGTTGGCGCACTTAGAAGACTCCCGATGTGCACACACGGATGCTTAACTTAAGCATATATTGTGTTCACAACAATATATGTGATAAGTTAAATGTTGACATGCCTCGAGTATAATTACGATTAAAATCAACTAGAACTTAGCCGAAAGAAATGTGTTTACAAACGATCTTACGCGCAGGATCACACCATAACTACGAGCAAAACCCATGTATCTGGTCATACAAATACTTAGCAACCGGCGATTGAACAAAAACATGCAAATCACAAAGGGTAGGATCATATCTAGCGCACGTATATCATCTATGACTAACAATGATAAAATCTGCCCAAAGTGCCAATCATTAGCGCACATTCATAAACTTTATAACATAAACGTTATCCACAACAAAGAAAAGGAAATAAGATAAATATTTTATTTCCATCAAAGTCATTACATACGTGAAGGAAATTACAAATTACAATTGTTCGTTTAACAAGCAGTGCACATCAGCAGTAGGGTCATTGGACAAAGCTACCAACGAAGGGACCATGATGTTCACCAGCGTCGGCGCTACCACCTTGCTCTTTTGCACTACAAGAGGGTCTACTTCCTTAGTAACAATTGCATCTAGAGCCTCAGAAGATTGAACGTGATGTTGGATCTTCTTCCAGAAAGAAAGCTTATCTTCCCCCTTAAAGGCAAGAATGGCATCAACAAGCAGATCGCTCACATATTTGGAATCGCAAGCACGAGCAACTAGCACAGGAAGACCCTACTTCAGGGTCTCGAATTGGTGCACAACCACATCACGATTGACCTTACAAGTAGACAAACAGCCAGCCAGATCTTCGTGCTCTTTTACCAGAGAACTCTTTTCAGACTCAAGGGACTTGACCTTTTCGGTCAAACCCTCAACCTGAGAAACTAAAGACGTCTTCTCCGCGGCTAGAGCAGACGAAGCGCTAATTGCCTCCTTGTGCGCCTTTTCTGACTCCTCGAGCAGTGAGTTCAGGTGAACATTGCGGTCATACATCTGATCAGCGGTCAGCGAGCCCGGAGTAGAAGATCCAGCGCCGTCCAGACGAGCCCTTTCGCGACGCTGGCAAAACTGGGAACACATCAAGTTCAACATAGCTAGCTGAACATGAAAGCACCATTCCGCCTCCGGTGATATATGCGTGAAGTAATTGGGGAGTTTGATACTCTCTAGAAAATTGGATTGGAAAGTCGTTGTGGCCTCCGGTATCGACATCAAATCATTCATACCGTAAAATTGTAGACGAGCCTCTGCAAACGAGAAGATAACTGATTAAGTAACATAATAGGTAGCGCGATCGTCCAACACTTAAATAAAAATGAAACTACCTTTTGCCCTTCTAGGGCGCTTATGCTTATTCCCACTCTCAGTTGGGGCCTCAGTCACCTTTGCCCCCTCGGCATCCGCTTGGTGAGAGTCGTCACCTGTATGACCCTCGCATTGGTCGGCGTCACCGGAACCACCGGCACCGACAGCAGCATCACCCTGAGCTAGGGCATCAGCGTCCTAACCCTGCTCGCCCTCGTTCTCCACTTCGGGCGTCTCGGTGTAAACACCCTCGATATCGCGAGAAGCAAGGAGCCTGTCTAGACGCATCTCTTCAAATTTAACAAGTTAAGTTAGACGAAAGTAATGAAAAGAAAACAAGTACAAAAAATAACGCCCATCTGCCGCCTACCATTATCATCGGCATCTTTGATAATTGGCAGGGCAGGCGGATAGGGGCACATATTAGCAATCCATAAAACATCCGAGCTATATTGGCGGATGGGGAGTTCGCGGTTGTAAAAATGCTTGAGTCTCCGCTGATCATCTGGGGAAAGGGGAGACCTAACGTTTAGCCGCGCATTTGTAGCTTTTGTGTGCCATGCGCAAATATTTCTATACACAAGAGGGATAAAATAATCATCGATGTAGAAGAACGAGTTCTTCCACTTCTTGCGGACCCCGGCTTTCAGGTGCTTCACAAAGTTAATCCTGTCGTTAAAAGAATACCAACTTTGTTGGTTTTTACGGTAGGAAAATACGTTCTTAAACAAATCCTGCGATGGAGGAAATTGATAGTGGCGGCAAATCATCTCAAAGACGGTAACGCGATACGCGCTATACGGGTGCAGCTGGCCAATACCGATATTGAAATGGCTAAGAACCTCCATGAAGAAAGAAGTGAGAGGATAGCACACATTCCCTTCTACCATGACTTGTCGATATACAGTGACCTTACCTTCAATAACATCATCTGCGTGCTGATAAGGTAGGGGTGCTATAGGATTCAAATCGACTAAAGGTGGGTACCAGTCCACCAACATCGCGATTTTGCACCTTGTCATAACAGACCTAATAACCTCGCAATTTGGAGGCTCAGAAGTAGACGAAGAAGATGCCATCTATTAACAAATAATTAAAAAGATCGTAAGAAAAGAGACTAAACGTGCGCTAACCTGAAAAAGCTAAAAAGACGAGGTCGAAGTAATAAGCTGAGAAGATTTGCGCAGGATTAGAGAGCACAGATGAAGTAAAAAGTGAAAGAGATGATTATGAGGTATTTATAGGGAAGTAAAAACACAGAAGAGGCCTCAAGAGAAGTTGAAAAAGGGCGGTTAAAATATGAAAGGCAGAGATGGAGCCACGTGTCAAAAGCAGGAAAGGAAGAAGTGCGAGGTAAACCAGGGCGGCGAAAATGGCAGAATGATAACTGTAGCAACTGACAAACGTCGCCTCGATTTCCTTGCATTTAATGCAGCAGGACAAAAAAATTTTGTTCGAAAACAAGTAGAAGAAAGTGAAGGCGCGTGTAAAAAGAATGGATGGACGGTGGTTACAAGTTGAGTTCAACACCATGCGTAGTTCCTGCGTATACCATTGAACTGGGGGGACTTAATGATACGCATACCCGATCAGCTAGTGTAAAGCATCAAACAACACCGCCACAAGGATTCCAGGGCGTGCGCTAAGGCATATAGCATTATAGTAACAGCCATGGCGCCAATCCCATACATGCGCGGTGGTGGAATACACATGTCAGGCGATGATGTAGCTGAAAGAGGACATCTGGCAGACAAAAGATCAAGTCCGACAAGAACACTTTTTGCTTTTGTCGGCCCAGCTTACTCAAAGATGTACTATTGGCAGGCCACGATCCTTTTAACCTTATTATGTGGCGATAAAAGACAAGAAGGGCTGCCCTATAAATAAAGGACTTCATCCACAACATTGAGGGATCCAGAATTCACTTCACACACATATACTCTAACAACAGCAGCACATAACGCAATTACACCCGTGCTACCGGACTTATAGCATTTCACTAGACATTCTTGATATACAGGTAACGTTCTATGAACACGAACCCTACGACTTAGCGCGAGCCATCGCTAACCGGACTACCCGCCGATGGTGGGTCTATGTTTAACCACCCCCGCTGAGATCCTCATCTCGCAGGGGGTTATTCAAGGTACTCCGGACCAGAGAGTTAAAATCAGTTGACCCTTAAATCCCTCTTCATTGATGTCAAGCATGGATCGAACCCGACCCGATTATTCTATGCTTGATCAATCATAACTTGTAATAATTATATATATATATATATATATATATATATATATATATATATATATATATATATATATATATATATATAGGTGTGTGTAACGTTTAACGACGTAATAACTCTTAAGTTAAAATGAATATATATATGTATTGTATTAAGAAGTATTAATACATATACTTAACAGACTTAAATACTTAAGTTAACATACTTATACTCAATAAAGATAGCTCTACTCGTATTCGCATTCGATTTCATCAAAAATTCCACTCGTATTTATACGGTATTTATACATGTATAATACACAGCTTCTATACGAATTTACTATTGGTATATACCAATAGAAAATACCAATGATCAGCCATATTTAACTACTAAACATGTTTAAACATGTGGAAACCATTTTGTAATCCAGTATCAATTAATTAGCAAGATTACAAAATTTATTAATCATCCATTTTATCATGAATTATTACATAACATTACAAAAACTTATTAATCATCTTTTAGCCATAAAAGACCACGACTACTACCATCATTCTTACTCATTTTAATTCAATTTTATTTACAATTCACTCTCGTAATACACACACACACACCAGAACTATAAGCATTCTCTCCATTTCTTACTCTTTAAACTCTTTTTAAACACATATTTCAAGTACTAGCAAATCTTCATCAATAAGATCATAAACTAGCTTCAAGAACACCTTGTTAACTCATCAACTCTACTCCTTTTTATCAAGGTAATAATCATATTCAAACTGTGGTTAAATCCCTATAATCATAACTATTTTAAATCAAAATAAAATTCTTACTTGAACTTTTGTTCATTCCATGCTTCTACTTCAAGATTTCCAAGCTATCAAGGATACCTTCAAGCTTAAGATTATTTCTTATCTTTTCCAGTAGCTTTACTTTATAAGCTTGAGGTAATAGCCTTGTTCATAATCTCGTTCGATTCATATCTATATAGCTATCTTATTTGGAGTATATAACTTATAACAACTAGAACATAGTTTAGTTAATTCTAAACTTGTTTGCAAACAAAGTTAATCCTTCTATATTAACTCTTAAAACACTTAAATATATCTATTATGACAGTATTATATGCTAACATAAAGATATATAACTTGCATATATGAAGAACACCTTAAAATGAACATACGCTGTCGTAGAGAAATCGGGGACTGTTTTGAGTTGGATATTTAAAACCTATCTTAAACTTTGAATTGGAAGTTCATATTCTGGAAAAAATTTATTTCATATGGACATGATAACATATCCAATAATCATGGTTAAACTCAAAGTGAAAGTATGCTTAAATACTTATAGGTGTGTGTAACGTTTAACGACGTAATAACTCTTAAGTTAAAATGAATATATATATGTATTGTATTAAGAAGTATTAATACATATACTTAACAGACTTAAATACTTAAGTTAACATACTTATACTCAATAAAGATAGCTCTACTCGTATTCGCATTCGATTTCATCAAAAATTCCACTCGTATTTATACGGTATTTATACATGTATAATACACAGCTTCTATACGAATTTACTATTGGTATATACCAATAGAAAATACCAATGATCAGCCATATTTAACTACTAAACATGTTTAAACATGTGGAAACCATTTTGTAATCCAGTATCAATTAATTAGCAAGATTACAAAATTTATTAATCATCCATTTTATCATGAATTATTACATAACATTACAAAAACTTATTAATCATCTTTTAGCCATAAAAGACCACGACTACTACCATCATTCTTACTCATTTTAATTCAATTTTATTTACAATTCACTCTCGTAATACACACACACACCAGAACTATAAGCATTCTCTCCATTTCTTACTCTTTAAACTCTTTTTAAACACATATTTCAAGTACTAGCAAATCTTCATCAATAAGATCATAAACTAGCTTCAAGAACACCTTGTTAACTCATCAACTCTACTCCTTTTTATCAAGGTAATAATCATATTCAAACTGTGGTTAAATCCCTATAATCATAACTATTTTAAATCAAAATAAAATTCTTACTTGAACTTTTGTTCATTCCATGCTTCTACTTCAAGATTTCCAAGCTATCAAGGATACCTTCAAGCTTAAGATTATTTCTTATCTTTTCCAGTAGCTTTACTTTATAAGCTTGAGGTAATAGCCTTGTTCATAATCTCGTTCGATTCATATCTATATAGCTATCTTATTTGGAGTATATAACTTATAACAACTAGAACATAGTTTAGTTAATTCTAAACTTGTTTGCAAACAAAGTTAATCCTTCTATATTAACTCTTAAAACACTTAAATATATCTATTATGACAGTATTATATGCTAACATAAAGATATATAACTTGCATATATGAAGAACACCTTAAAATGAACATACGCTGTCGTAGAGAAATCGGGGACTGTTTTGAGTTGGATATTTAAAACCTATCTTAAACTTTGAATTGGAAGTTCATATTCTGGAAAAAATTTATTTCATATGGACATGATAACATATCCAATAATCATGGTTAAACTCAAAGTGAAAGTATGCTTATCAAAATGGTCATCAAGATGTCGTTCTTGCGACGGATAAGACCACCTTCTTTTAAATTGATATGTAACCTGTAACCTTGATTTAAAACCTATACTTTTACAGCTTAGTTTTGGAAATTTAAGTTCATTACAAAACCATAGCAATTCGATTCACTCAAATCCGATTTGTAACGAAGAAATTATGGGCAAAACAATATTGGTTAGAAATAGCTAGTTTTAGCTACGGTTTTGATTTGATAAAATCTATACTAACCATATTCTAACTAAATTTTCCTATATCCTACATGTATTTAAACATGTCATGACTATTTCCTTGTAAATCTACAATATATAGTAGTCTTGGTTGATTCTAAGACAATATATTATAGTCTTGATAAATCGTAAGACAACATGTATATAGGTTTTGATTAACCATAAGACACCATGTATATAAAATGCCTTGGTTAATTCCGAGATAACATGTATACGATGGGTTGTGGTTGATTTTAAAACGATATGTATACCATGGGTTATGATTGAGTCTAAAACATGTATACAATGGGTCGTGGTTGATTCTAAACAATATGTATACCATGGGTCTAGATTATTTTATGTCACACCCCCAAATAGGGCCGAGGCTAAATATGACATTTCAATATCACAACACAAGTATATAAAGAGAACGACTCTATATGAGACATTTTATAAAAACGAGATTTGTATTACAGCGGAAAAGAATTAAAGTTTTACATCATAATCCAAGAGTAAATGTCAAATGTTTAATAAGTAATTAAATGTAATATGCGAGACTCCAATGTAAGGCAGCACACATATAGCAATCATCATCAGCACATAAGCTAATCATTACCTGAGACAAAACATGCTTAAAAATATCAACACAATGGTTGAGTGAACAACATAGGTTTAATAATCAATAATAAATTTTTAGACCACAAGATTTAGTTCAAAACATCAAAATATCAATATGCCATGAGTTATAATATCGAGCTAAACATAAACCCCTGACACTGCGCGTGTTTCGGCAATCATTATTATGTACCCCCTTGACGATCGGTCAATGGGTAGAGACGTCACTCTTAATAGGCCTACTCACAATAAAACTTGTAACATTTCAATTCCAGCAATTAACGATATTATGGTGGGGATTTGCATGTAAGAATACAAGATAACAAAAGTCTCACGAAGTTGCATATCAAAAAGTTTAGACACTTGTGTCTAAATTGTAAATCATTTCAAAAGCAAACATGTGTCTCACTCCAAGATTTATAAAATACATTAAAATATGTAAAAGCGGGGCTATGAAGTTCACCTTAAATCGAAGATGAAGATAATTCCACGAATGAAAAGAACTAGAGTATATGATCAGGTCTTCAACCTAGAGATATATAGACTTAATCAGAAATTGTCCAAATGACAATGAAAACCCAAAATGAACTTAAGAGTGTTTTACAAGTGGTTGCATGTCTACCATAATCAAGTTTAGACCTTGTACAACTTAAGCAAACCACGATGCTATCAGATAAGTCTGGAATGACCAGATGTAACCGAGGGCCAGGACTCTTGATTAGAAACTAAGTCATGACATTCGAGATCCACAACCTTATCCTATAATGGCAACCTAGACATCATTCTCTTACGCCCGTAGGTATCGGGGAAGCTTGTATAAGTTGTATGTTTATCGTTATGATTATAGTATTCACTAGTTATATGTGTGTATAGGAATACAACACTTAATAGATTACTTGTACATATAATTTATACATGTTATACATATAATAAGTATTATATATATATATATAAATATTATTTAATTATTTGCATTATATATTATATATTAATTAATTTGTATTATTTATTATTAGTTATAATACATTAAGTATTTAATTATTAATTACCTCTTTCTTTTATGATATTATATTAGTATATAAGTATCATTGTTATACATATATAATATATTATACATTATATTTAATTAGTATTATACATTCATGGTATTAGTTATACATATATATTACACAAAATTCATAATTAATCAAATAATTATTAAATAAATAAAATTATAATTTTTACAGACCTTTTATAATTAGTATAACTTTATTAAAATTTTACAAAAATTATTTATCTTCATCCTATATTTATTTAATATATATCTTGTATTTATTTTTGGTAAGTATGTAATAGGAGTTTAATTATGGATTAAATACCAATTCGACTCAAATATTAAGTTTTATATTTTTTACCGATTCCTACATATTTTATTAACTCAGAAAAATTATATATATATATATATATATATATATATATATATTTTATTCTCTGTTAAAAATATTTATTATGAATTTTGCATTGTTTAACCATATAATTCGAATATAATTAATAATAATACTCCAAAACTTCCAAAAATTATTTTTGCACATTCCTTACCTGTTCTAAGTAATTTTCATGTAAAACCTACTGTTCTTATAATTTTAAACGAATTATTACTATATTTTACATATATGTATATTGATTTCCACACTAAATACATAATAATTATGTAGGATAGTATATAAATTAAGTTTTTGATTCAAAAACTCTTTATACATCAAAAAGAAGTTACAAAAATTTTTGTTTCAATTTTTGAAGTCGTTTGCTATTTTTTATTAATTTTAGCTTATATAAACCCTAGCCGATAAATATAATTAGAATAAATATATAATTCATCATAAAAATATAGTTTTTGACTTAGATCATCTTTATAACATTATTAGGTTCTGGAAAAATTGTTTCAACGAATTTATATAGTTCATAGCTATTTTATTTTATTTTTGCCCACATATATACATATACCGATAATATTAATTGAAAACAAATACTCAATACATCTTATAAACTAATATCTCAACTTATATAATATATAAAAGAGTAATAGGTTCTGTAAAAATTATTTTTACAAATTTTCATGTATTATAGCTATTTAATTTGATTATATATATATATATATATATATATATATATATATATATATATATATATATATATATATATATATATATATATATTCGATCGGTTTTATATACATATATATACTTTATATAATTATAATACATATATATACATATACTAGTATTACTTATTATTATTATTATTATTATTATTATTATTATTATTATTATTATTATTCTAACCAAATTATTAAATAAATAACTAAATAAATCGGTTAAATAAATAAAAAGAGAAAGAAAGAACCGAAAAAAATAAAAATAAAAAAAAACTTACAAAGGTATTTTTTGGGAGAAGAAAATGAGCTCTCAAATTTTGTGAATGAAAACTATGAGCTTTAGGGGAGTATTTATACTTGAAAATACTTGGTGAACAAGAAATTACATTCCTTTTAAAAATACAAATTTAATTTTTTTCTCTTTTTCGACCGACTCCTCCTCCCCATATATATATATATATATATATATATATATATATATATATATATATATATATATATATATATATATATATATATATATATATATATATATATATATATATATATATATATTTTTATAAAAATTATTTTGGAACATTCTAGAATGGTTTTGCATTTTGCTATCTTTTTATTATATATATATATATATATATATATATATATATATATATATATATATATATATATTCGGCATATATAAGTACAAGTATATATTTTATAAATTTTATACTTATTACACATTACTTATACATTTTATATATATACACATAATTATATATTAATTTACATTTTATTTATATTAATATATATATTATCTACATATTAATACATAATATATACATTTAATAATTATAATAATATTATTAGAATTAGGGTTTATATTTAATATTTAGGGTTAGGGTTAGAGTAATAATTATGATCATTTAATACAAGTATTAATTATAGTTCGTTAATCGTAAATGGATAACAACCCTAAATCGAATACACAGAAGGACAAATGAAAACCCTAAGGGCAATTTGGTCATTTCATAATGGAAAAATGAGGGTTGTTATAGTACCTCCCCGTTAATTTAAACTTCTTCCCGAAGTTTCAGGAAGACTTGATGCATCACCGGTTGGGAAAAGATGAGGATATTTTCGTTTCATTTGGTCTTCACGCTCCCATGTATACTCGGGGCCTCTTTGTAAATTCCAACAGATCTTAACAATAGGAATATCACTTTACTTTAAACGCTTGATCTCACGATCCATAACCTCTATCGGTTCTTCTACGAAATGCATTTTATCATCAATGCGAATATCGTCCAACGGAACAACGAGTGTGTCATCAGCAAGACACTTTTTAAGATTCGAAATATGAAATACGTCGTGTATATTACTAAACTCAGAAGGTAATTCTAATCGATATGCTACAGGACCAATCCTTTCAGTAATCTTGAAAGGTCCAACGAAACGCGGACTTAACTTGCTTCACTTACCAAAACGAATGACACCTTTCCAAGGAGATACTTTCAACATAACTTTATCACCAACTTGAAATTCTAAGGGTTTTCGGTGATTATCAGCATAGCTCTTCTATCGGCTATGAGCAGTTTCCAACCGTTTCTTAAATTGAACGATCTTTTAGGTAGTTTCATGAATGATTTCAGGACCAGTTAACTGCCTGTTCTCTATTTCATCCCAGCACAATGGAGATCTACACTTTCATCCGTATAAGGCCTCAAATGGTGCAGCCTTAATACTAGTGTGATAACTATTGTTGTATGAGAATTCAGCTAACGACAAATGTCTATCCCATCCTTTGCCAAAATCGATAACATAAGCACGAAGCATATCTTCCAATGTTTAAATGATTCGCTCACTTTGACCATCAGTTTGCGGATGATAAGCAGTACTCATGTCGAGTTGAGTTTCAAGAGCAGATTGCAGAGATTTCCAAAATCTAGAAGTAAATTGACTGTCGCGATCAGAAATGATAGGGATAGGGACTCCATGACGTGTGACAATCTTTTTGAGGTAACGTTATGACAATTTCTCCATTTTGTCGGTTTCTTTAATTAGTAAGAAATGTGCAGATTTAGTAAGACGATCCACTATGACCAAATGGAATCGTTGCCACTAGAAGTCTTGGGCAATCCATAGTGATACATTCCCACTTCCACTGCGGAATGTCTTGCTGTTGAAGTAAAACAGCCGGCTTTTGATGCTTGGCCTTAACTTTCAAAGAAGTAAGGCACTTGCTCACATAATCGGCAATATCAGATTTCAGATTAGGCCACCAATAAAACATCTTCACATCGTGATACATTTTATTAGAGCCTGGGTGGTTAGATTACCTAGTCTTATGAGCTTCATCCAAGACTAGTTCTCGAAGATTTTCGGAGATTGGGACCCATATTCGATTATTGAAATACCTTGTTCCGTTTCCCTTGAGTTCAAGTTGCTTTTCGAGACCTTTAAGTCCCTCGAGTTGTTCATTTTCCTCCTTCAATGCCTCAAGTGTGCTTCTCGGATTTGAGATGTAAGATTCGTATGAATATGTATATTTAAAGCTCGGACTCGGATCGGTTTGGCACGATCCTTTCTACTAAGGGCATCAGCAACTACGTTCGCCTTACCAGGGTGATATTTAAGCTCACAGTCATAGTCATTTAATAACTCGACCCAACGCCTTTGTCTCATGTTTAATTGCTTATGGTCAAAGATATGTTGAAGACTTTTATGATCGGTAAATACTATGAATTTAACCCCATAAAGGTAATGTCTCCACATCTTCAATGCAAATACCACGGCTCCTAATTCCAGGTCATGTGTGGTATAGTTCTTCTCATGTTTCTTCAACTGTCTAGATGCATATGCATTGACCTTTTTACGTTGCATCAAATCACATCCGAAACCTTGATTTGAGACATTACAATAGACAACAAAGTCATCGATGCCATCAGGTAATGATAGAATCGGGGCTGTGGTCAATTTATCCTTTAGAACCTTAAATGCAGATTCCTGTTCTTTGGACCACTCAAATTTCTTTCCCTTATGAGTTAGCTTGGTGAGAGGTTTGGCTAGAATAGAAAAATCTTTGATAAATCTTCGGTAATAACCAGCAAGTCCCAAAAATTGGCGAATATGCTTCGCACTTCTAGGCACTTCCCAGTTCTGAATAGCGGTGATTATTGTAGGATCGACATGTATTCCTTCACTATCAACTACATGCCTGAGAAATTGTACGGTTCGCAGCCAAAATTCACACTTGGAGAACTTGGATACATATGTTCTTCCTTTAAGAGCTCTAGAATCAATCGCAAGTGTTGTTCATGCTCTTTCTCGCTCTTGGAATAGATTAAGATGTCATCGATGAAAACTATCACGACTTGGTCAAGATAAGATTTGCATACACGGTTCATAATATCCATGAATACAGCAGGAGCATTGGTTAAACCAAAAGGCATGACAAGAAACTCATAGTGTCAATAATAAGTTTTGAAAGCAGTCTTAAAAACATCAGCTTCCTTGACCCTCAGTTGATGATAACCCGACCTAAGATCAATCTTCGAATAGATACTTGACCCTTGCAGTTGGTCAAACAGGTCATTAATACACGGGAATGGATAACGATTCTTGATAGTTAGTTTGTTGAGTTCACGATAATCAATACACATCCTCAACGTGCCATATTTCTTCTTGACAAAAAGAACGGGTGCTCCCCACGGAGACGAGCTAGAACAAATGAAACTTATCTCCAAAAGTTCTTGGAGTTGGTTGGATAATTCCTTCATCTCAGGTGGAGCTAATCGGTAAGGTGCCTTTGCAAAAGGTGCAGCACCGGGAATTAAATCAATTTGAAACTCAACCTGTCATTGGGGAGGGAGACAAGGGAGTTCTTCAGGAAATACTTCAGGAAAGTCTCCATCCACTGGTACATCTTCAATGTGGGAGTGGATAATTGTGGAAACGAAAGACATTTTGAGGCCTCAGATAATATGATATCCAAAGTTGATATTTTTAGTTTACAATAGAGGAATAAAGGAGTCAGGTAATGGTACACAGTAGTCATAAGGTTGATCAGATCCTATCACTACCAGGATCCATTAGAATTGTATGACTTATCATAATATAACCACGTTGATCAGGCGTCATTATACTATTCTAACTCATAATTCTATCACTCCATTATATTGAAATTTGTTAATCAACTTTCCACTAATGTCATTCTAGTCAATATTTATCTTGAGACAGAAGTTTCAACGGGAAATGAAATAAAAGAAGATAATAATAGCATTAATTCATTTAAAGAAAATAACCAGAGTATTACAAAAACTTAACGAAATCTTCCAAAGTATAGAAGTACTAAATGGTAACATAAAGAACACTATGAAAATGAAAATTTTAAATGACTATGTAGTTGCATAAACTCTTCCTCATCTCTCTTCATCATTTTCCCCTTCGGGTATTAATGCTTGTGGTGGCCTACTCCTCCACATAGAGGGCAAGTAGGAATAGTAGCATTAGCTTTGGTTGCAGAAGTGTGAGCTGAGGGAATGGTAACTCTACAATTTTTAGCTATGTGACCCACTTTCTTACATTTGGAGCACACAACATTACACTTCCCAATATGACGTTTCTCACACCTTTGACAACGAGAAAAGGTTCCCTTATAGCATTTGTCGGGTTCACCCTTAGAGTCTTTTTGCTCTATTGCTTCCCACTTCTTTTTAGCATCTTCTTTCCTCCCATGTTTGTCAATTAGCTGGTTTGCCATACAAATGGCTTCTAGCATGGTCCTTGGGTTTAAAATGGCGACGCCCCTTCGAAGGCCATCAGGTAATCCAGTGATGTAGAATTGGATCCCTAGATACTCGGGAGTAATCATGTGAGGATTCATGGAAGCAAACCCTTGGAATCGGTTGGTGTAGTTTATGAGATCTGCATCCACCATCACCATGTTCCCAAACTCAGGTCTTTCAGTACCCTTGTAGCTTGGAGGCTTGCAGTTTAAGAAATCCCTATATGATTAAGGGTTGGGGAGATTCTGTTGACCGTTGTTGTTTTGATTGCCACTGCCATAGTTGATTTGAGCGGTAGCTAAGAGCATCTAAAATTGCTCGGCATAGAGGGTGATGTTGGGAGTAGTGTTGTTGTTGTTGTTTGGTTGTGCACCACGAGCCATTTCCTTCATTATGTAAGTAAAATATTAGCTGAAGAGTTATGGTGCACAAAGTAACAACACTAATGGATAAGAAAAGGTAGTATAGGTTAGTTAGTGATAATGATGGTAAAGCAAGTGAGTAATTGGGTGTGCAGACAGATTGATATGGTCGAAACGGACGATTTTATTTGTGCGGCGTCGTTAGGTCGCAACACGTCAGAATCAACCACCAAGAGGGGGGGTACTGTTTTAAATTTATATTTAGCGAGGCCTAAATCGTACTACTCTTTATTATGAGTAAGGGAAATATGACCAAGAGTCGTATTTTTAAGATATCAGTAGAATCGAACCTATATTAAAGCTTAAGATAGTTATGAAGGAGTAGTGGTTACCTAATTTTGGGTTTTTCTAGTTTATGAGACAGATAAAGTAAATGTGAAGTGATTCATATGAGGTTAAAACAAGTGCATACTATGATTTCATCAGTTATTCTAACGAGATTATGGAATGTTGGCTCATGAATAGGCAGAGGCCTTGTATTCATTACACTGGTCCTAAACGCTCATGTCGTAAGACATTACCCGGACTGACGCAAAGTATTACAATTGAGTACCTTACCATTTCCACATGGTCACGCAAAATACTTTACTCGGACTGACGCAACATTCACACAAAATAACATGCGATAACTCCTAGTACCCGAATGACCAAAGTCCTTACCGCAAACTTGACCACTCAAAACCGCCAAATATTCGAATCTCTCCAATAGATTCGTCCCTAGGACACCACATAATTAGTTACCTGTATATATATATATATATATATACCTATATACAATATAATAATAAATGTACACAAGTACACCGCAACAACAAGTCAACCTACAACTTAGGTGACTATCACTAAAACAACGTCTAAGTTTGCCTACTTACATTAGGCACTATCTGTCTAAGGCACTAACTTACACACGAAATAAGGCCCGACATAATCACACTTTGGACAAACGCAAGTCCTAGTTAGTTACCTACTCTAAGGCACTAACAAATCTCAATCTGACCCGTATTCCTACAAGTCCCGCAAATAATACATAACCGCCAATAAGTCTAAGATTAGGCACATATTCCAAGGTCACCTAATTCCCTTAGACTATGCTCTGATACCACTTGTAACGACTCAACCTCGTTTTACCAAAAACATGACTTAATTTTTTTTTAACAGACAATCTGGACGCGTGCAGTTATCTAGACGGCGTCCAGCAGTGAAGACCAGGACGGCGTCCAAGCTATTTGGACGGCGTCCAAATGAACTAAAAGTTTCTGCTCAGTTTTTCAAATTCACGCGGGCGGAAAACCCGCTTCCCAACACTTTTAAACGAAACGGTTTTCACAACACATAGTATAATTATAATTAAGAGATTTCCACAATAAAATCGAGTTTTACAACACCGGGCCCACATCAACCCAAATTACGACAAAGTGACCGTTTCGACCCATTTATATATATATTGACGGATTAGGACTCTACAGCCCAACCCGATACCATGAGCATAATCCTGGGACTACCAAATCCCCCATCCGCGTCCAATTATCCAAAAGCTACCCCATCAAGCCCAAGCGCTCCTGCACGTCTAGTCTAACAACTAGCTAGCATCAATAACACAATACCTGTAAAAGTAAACAACGAAACGGGTAAGCCTAGGCTTAGTGAGTGCAATAAGTATACACATGCATATATAATATACCTACTTGCAACCACCTACTCACATACCGCAAACATGCTAGCAATATAATATTAGCATACAAACTCCAAGTATAAAGCTAATAACCTCCATTACCGCAACTAGCATAAACAATAACATATACTCCAAAATATAATATGCTACACAACACTACATACACAAACTATATGGTTAACCTTACATACGTCATGGTGCTACCGGCTCCGTGGTTCACACCATACGTAATGCTATGACGCTACCGGCTCCGTGGTTCACGTCACTACGCATTCGAGTCATACTCTTTTATAGTGCTATCGGCTCCGTGGTTCACACTTCGGTGCTACCGGCTCCGTGGTTCACACCTAATTTTATAGTACTACCGGCTCCGTGGTTCACACTTTGATGCTACCGGCTCCGTGGTTCACATCACAACACGTGCACCATGATGCTACCGGCTCTGTGGTTCACATCATAGCACAATCGCACACACTATGGCACTCCCGGCTCCGTGGGTCATACCATAGCATACAAATAAATATACTATATACATACATGCATAAATATCCCACTCACCTTGGAAAGCCCGCACAAGTCACGTATGTAAATCGCCTCCAAACGCCACCAAGCAAACCTTTACCTATAATACGCATATAGGTATACACATAATCAACATACATTCTCTACAAGAGAATTCGATGCCAACACCCTTAACCAAGGGTTTATACCTACCTCCACAATCCGCCCATTTAGACACCTAAAGTGGACTTCACCAATTACCACTACGGGTGGTAATTCCGACCCATTCCAATGAGTACAAACTAACCCAATTTATACACGACACCAATTAGACCAACCGAGGTCTAAGCACTAAATTACTACTTAGGTAGTAATTATTTTAAACGCCACTTACACCCAAAAACCCCAACACGTTTAATATTTACCCACTTTGCGTTGACCACGTTTGACTTATGTTAAAATATCATTTTAACCCAAAATTACTTCTCGCTAGTAATTACATCCAAAAACATAATTTAACACTTAACAAAAGCGTTTAACACCCATGTAATCCAAGTTAGTGTCATCATCAATTTTGACCCAATCAAAGTCAACCCATTTTGACATAAGTCCCAAAAACTCCCAAAATCACTAACGGCTAGCGAATTTATTTCCAAAACACCATTTAACACATGGATCAAGGATTTACATACTTGACTCATCAAATCTTGACTCTAAACTTAGTTCGACAACAATTCGAGGTTAGCACCCATTTTGACCATCTTCCATGTTCTTATGAACATCTAAATCAACAACACACTTACAACATAGTGGTTAACACCCAAACCCATGACAAATCTAGTCAATTTCATCATTAAACCCTAAACCCACAATAATCGGGTTTACATACACAATACATACAACAAAACCCCCAATTTCATGAGAAATGGGGTTTATAACCCATCACTAGCTCAAACCTTAACCTTCTATCAAAATCAAAGTAAAGAAAATCGGAGGTAGGACTTACCACCACTACCAAAACGTAGCTAAGAACGCAAGGAACAACTTTAACACTCGAACCTTCACCCGATTCAAGCTTCTTCTTCTCTAATCGAAGCTTTCTCTCTCTAAAACTCACCCTCTCTCTCTAAATAAGATGGGAGTGTTTTGTGTGTGTGAGAATGAGCTCCAATTGAGTTCTAGATCAGTTTTGATGATCCCAAACCAACCCCAAAGTGAAAAGACTCAAATACCCTCATTTTAGAACTTTAAAATTTCGCAGCTGGCCTGTCAGGCCATTTGAACGGTGTCCAAAAAGGCTGGACGGCGTCCAAATGCACTAGGACTGAAACAACATTTTGTTTTGGTCGTAACTTTCAAACCGTAACTCCATTTTCGATGAATCAAATATCGTTGGAAACGTAATGAAGTTTACTATCCAATGGTAAGGTTTTAGAACATCAACTCAAACTTTATTTGGGGTCCAAATATACGCTTACGTGCCTCGTAATTTGAATGACGTCCAAAATAACGCGTAACTAAAAACGGGATGTTACAACTCTCCCCCACTTAGCCTGGATCACGTCCCCGTGATCTCCGTTACTTAACAAACCGGACCCACACTCAAAGGTCCTCCGACATACCTCCAGACATTTCTATAACGTTTTTATTAAATTCGGATATTTCACCACACACTAATAATCACTAGTGCGCATTACCGAAACAAACGGTATCTCACACACTCAACGTCCGAATTCCCGCTTAGGAAAAATACGGAAAACACCATTATCCCTTCTAGTAATCTCGGCTACAACTTGCAACAAGCTACATCCATAACTATATCACCCAACACGATCTACTAAATCCACCACGTCGTGAACCATGTCTTGCATTAATCCCAATCGAGAAGGATTCATGCTTCCTTAAAACTCCGTACTCCATCGGTTCATAAACGTACTACTCAACCGGTCATTCATGAACATTCTCTGGACCGAGAACCAACTTCCTCCGGCTCCACAACTGGGCCATTCCTTTGATGAAGAAATTTCGGCAACCCCAAAATAATCACTACTGAGCACCACTTTCCCATCAATCGATCCGCACATGACCATCTGTCACTAGATTAATCCAGGACGACAGTAATACACCACGAGTTAGAAGAAACATCAACACTTCATCACAGGGTTTCTCTCCTAAACCCTACAACACATCAAACAATACGGGTTCCTAGTACTAGCATGAAGACTATTCGTATACTAGAATCCCGTCAACGGCGAATTATCATGACAAAATTCCGCAATTCGCCACATGACCTACAAAATATTCACCAACACCGGGTGAACCTTCCTACCTAGACCGTCCGTTAAGGATGGTCTCGACTTTTTAATGCAACTAACGGTCGCATCACTAGGGAAAACACTCTCGCAAACAAACAACATCCGCGTGTCTCGATGTGAGACAATCAGAATCGACACTCCCCGCTTCACAATCATCCGTAAAGTGGAATAATCCACTGAAAATTTCCAAGATCATATTTCCCGACAGGTAAAATACAGTATTCACCATGATATCGAACTCGTTCCCATTCAATAATCCTATCCGAGTTTCACGACAACCCAGATTTTCACTACGAGAGCACCCGCAATGACAGCTTCATTTTCTCACTTCCGTGGTCTCAAACTGCATACTTGGTCTCATATCGCACTTTGGTACCACCCGACCACCTTACATAAGAAGACTTACACTTCCTTTCGCCCCATCATCAGAATCTTCACGGATAACATTCCGGAATTGCAACTCACGATCGTAATGAACGATCTTGAGTCGACATCAATGACCCGTCACTCTTCCTAATTAGGAACTCCGAATACCTATCGAGGCTTAGCACGGTACACTCCGACATTTCACTATACATAACACCACCGGAGTTTTCCTCGGGCGGCAGTAAAAACTCCCCCACTTAGGATTTAGCTCCACATTCTCACCACTAAGATGATAACATCCCGCGAAATTACCATTCCACAACACACGTGATCATTCTCATCATTGATCTTAAACACCAATTCACTGTAATTCGCTTTAGGCTCTCAGAGCCTTCATACATAATCACTAGAGATGTCGTACACGCGATGACATCACACCTTCATACCACAAATCACAACTAACAGCCCTTAATTGTTCGCAAAGCGAACCCCACCAAATCCTACGTATGCCTTTAAGCCTAGGCATATGCCACTCCGCTTGATCAGTCGTGCATCTCAAACGAGATCGCCCGGCCTTTCACCCAACGAACATTTATCAACAATTGTTCACTCTCATGGAGAAGAGTGATCAATCCGACACAATAATAGCATTAACCGCAATATCAACACTTCATCATGACCTTCGGCCTAACCGACCATTAAGTACATCACCGACTCGCCGGTCATCATTACCCGTCCATCACTTAAGAGCAACAAGATTCGCTCATCTGTCAATTCATAAGAGGTATTCACCGTAATGCTCTTAAACTTCGACTTTTGCAACCGTCGAATTACTATCACCCGTAGATCAATATTGTAATCGCCGCTGCTTCCAAGGATATCTCATGGACACCCTAAGCACAAAGTGATCACACCATCACCGAAGTTGAACATTACACTAGAAGGTATAAGAAGGCACCTGTCGCAGTGTCATGCATACTCCCGCCACAACCTACCGAATTTGGAAACTCGATCTTTGGGTTCCATACACCCGATGTCACCCATCTCTCCACAATAATGACTCGAAGTCATACCTACCCGACAAACCTTACGATTTATTGTCTTATCGAAAGTTCCTAGCGATCACACGCTATCCGCAATTTCCACAAGGCCCAACGATATAGCCTCACGAAACCTTTCATCTAACACTAAAGAGATGCTTGGAAACACCAAGTGTTACACCCTTCCGCTCATCGACACAACCACATCAACATGGGGTATTTCGTTAGGAATGTTACCCTATAATCCACAACACACTAACGCAACCATTGTCATATGGGTCCCACACTTATGAGTTTAACGACCCGAAGACTCCCCGATTCGCCAATTCCAAGGCGACTCATAACTAGAATTCTTACACGATTCCCTAACCACACACACTCTACCGAGTGTAACCCAATACCACAATCATTAGACTTGTTGCATCCCATTCCGAAATTCAAGTCTTCGTCGTACGCACACTCACTAATCGGTCATCCTAGTTACGATGAGTAACTACAACCAATTACAATCTCAATAGTGCACCCACTACTTAGTGTGACTAAGCACGCACCAAACTCGTGAGTTTCACCCACTCATCTTAACTAACCGAATCCACCGTAGCACTTCCAGGCTCACAAGGACCCGATGTGAAAACAAGCACATCACCCAAGATAACTCTATCCTAGGAACCAATAAAAGATTCCTAACTCGTCCCGATTCTACCCCAACCATGCCACGTTTCCTCCGCTCGGTACTCGTCAAGTCATGCTTGGTGTCAAGATACACGGTTGTAATAATGGTGATCAGTCACTATTATAATTGAGTACCTTACCATTTCCACATGGTCACGCAAAGTACTTTACCCGAACTGATGCAACATTCACACAAAATAACATGCGATAACTCCTAGTACCCGAATGACCAAAGTCCTTACCGCAAACTTGACCACTCAAAACCGCCAAATATTCAAATCTCTCCAATAGATTCGTCCCGAGGACACCGCATAATTAGTTACCTGTATATATATACACTAATATACAATATAATAATAAATGTATACAAGTACACCGCAACAACAAGTCAACCTACAACTTAGGTGACTATCACTAAAACAACGTCCAAGTTCGCCTACTTACATTAGACACTATCTGTCTAAGGCACTAACTTACATACGAAATATTGCCCGACATATTCATACTTTGGACAAACGCAAGTCCTAGTTAGTCACCTACTCTAAGGCACTAAAAAATCTCAATCTGACCCGTATTCCTATAAATCCCACAAATAATACATAACCGCCAATAAGTCTAAGACTAGGCACCTATTCTAAGGTCACCTAATTCCCCTAGACTATGCTCTGATACCACTTGTAACGACCCAACCTCGTTTTACCAAAAACATGACTAAACTTTTTTTTAACAGACAATCTGGACGGCGTCCAGTTATCTGGACGGCGTTCAGCAGTGAAGACCAGGATGACGTCCAAGCCATTTGGACGGCGTCCAAATGAACTAAAAGTTTCTGCTCAGTTTTTCAAATTCACGCGGGCAGAAAACCCGCTTCCCAACACTTTTAAACGAAACGGTTTTCATAACACATTAGTATAATTATAATTAAGAGATTTCCACAATAAAATCGAGTTTTACAACACCGGGCCAACATCGACCCAAATTACGACAAAGTGACCATTTCGACCCATTTATATAAATATTGACGGATTAGGACTCTACATCCCAACCCGATTCCATGAGCATAATCCCGGGACTACCAAATCCCCCATCCGCGTCCAATTATCCAAAAGCTACCCCATCAAGCGCAAGCGCTCCTACACATCTAGTCTAACAACTAGCTAGTATCAATAACACAATACCTGTAAAAGTAAACAACGAGAGGGGTAAGCCTAGGCTTAATGAGTGCAATAAGTATACACATGCATATATAATATACCTACTTGCAACCACCTACTCACATACCGCAAACATGCTAGCAATATAATATTAGCATACGAACTCCAAGTATAAAGCTGATCACCTCCATTACCGTAACTAGCATAAACAATAATATATACTCTAAAATATAATATGCTACACAACACTACATACACAAACTATATGGTTAACCATACACACGTCATGGTGCTACCGGCTCCGTGGTTCACACCATACGTAATGCTATGACGCTACCAACTCCGTGGTTCACGTCACTACGCATTCGAGTCATACTCTTTTATAGTGCTACCGGCTCCGTGGTTCACACTTCGGTGCTACCGGCTCCGTGGTTCACACCTAATTTTATAGTACTACCGGCTCCGTGGTTCACACTTTGATGCTACCGGCTCCATGGTTCACATCACAACACGTGCACCATGATGCTACCGACTTCGTGGTTCACATCATAGCACACTCGCACACACTATGGCACTCCCGGTTCCGTGGGTCATACCGTAGCATACAAATAAATATACTATATACATACATGCATAAATATCCCACTCACCTTGGAAAGCCAGCACAAGTCACGTATGTAAATCGCCTCTAAACGCCACCGAGCAAACCTTTACCTATAATACGCATATAGGTATACACATAATCAACATACATTCTCTACAAGAGAATTCGACTCCAACACCCTTAACCAAGGGTTTATACTCTAACGACCCGTCCTAATCCATCCGGACGAAGTCCGTATCGATTATAAACAATTCACAATAGTTGATTACATTGCGAGGTACTTGACCTCTATATGATACATTTTACAAACATTGCATTCGTTTTTGAAAAGACAATATTTCATTACATCGAAAGTTGACGGCATGCATACCATTTCATAATATATCTAACTATAATTGACTTAATATTAATTTTGATGAACTCAAGGACTCGAATGCAACGTCTTTTGAATTATGTCATGAATGACTCCAAGTAATATCCCTAAAATGAGCAAATGCACAGCGGAAGATTTCTTTCGTACCTGAGAATAAACATGCTTTCAAGTGTCAACCAATAGGTTGGTGAGTTCATTAGTTTAACATAAATAATCATTTCCATCATTTTAATAGACCACAAGATTTTCATTTCTCATGAATATACGTCCCATGCATAGAGACAAAAATAATCATTCATATGGATTGAACACCTGGTAACCGACATTAACAAGATGCATATAAGAATATCCCCATCATTTCGGGATCCTTCTTCGGACATGATATTAATTTCGAAGTACTAAAGCATCCGGTACTTTGGATGGGGCTTGTTGGGCCCGATAGATCTATCTTTAGGATTCGCGTCAATTAGGGTGTCTGTTCCCTAATTCTTAGATTACCAGACTAAAAAGGGGCATATTCGGTTTAATAATCCAACCATAGAATGTAGTTTCGATCACTTGTGTCTATTTCGTAAAGCATTTATAAAAGTAGCGCATGTATTCTCAGTCCCAAAAATATATATTGCAAAAGCATTTAAAAAGTGAGTAATGAAACTCACGCATATAAATATTGTAAAACAGTTAATAAAGCATTTGCATGTATTCCCAGCTCAAAAATATAAAGGGTAAAAAGGGAGTAATTGAACTCATGCATATAAATATTGTAAAACAGTTAATAAAATATTGCATGTATTCTCAGCCCAAAAATGTAAAGAGTAAAAGGGAGCAAATGAAACTCACCTAATGTATTTTGTAGTAAAAATACATATGACTATATTGAACAATGCAGGGTTAGCCTCGGATTCACGAACCTATATCATTCATATATATATATATATATATATATATATATATATATATATATATATATATATATATATATATATATATATATATATATATATATATATATATATATATATATATATATATATATATATTAAAACTTATAATCGAAATCGAACATATTTATATATTATTATTAATGTTGTAATTTATATATTTAATATTTTATAAGTTTTATTATCATTTTACATATCTTTATTTCATATATTAATATAATTAGATTATATGTATTAAATATACTTATATATACAAATATCATTTATTTGTTAAATTTAAAGATAATACCAAATTAATGATAATAAATAATTAGATTTAATAATGATGTTGAAAGTAATAATTTTGGATAATAACATTTGTCACTTTATTTGTAGTAATAATGGTAGTGATAATAATAATGTTAATGAAGTAATAATAATAATAATAAGAATATAAATGTAAACATAATCCTAATAATCATGATAATAATAATACTTTTAATAATGATGATAATAATAATAATACTACTACTAATATTTTATGATAATACTAATGATAGTAATAATAATGATAATACTAATGTTACTAAAATTTATAAGATGATAATAATAATAATAATAATAATAATAATAATAATAATAATAATAATAATAATAATAATAATAATAATAATAATAGAAAACTACCTCAAAGATAAGTTCTAAAAGAAAATAAGTGCCCTTGCCCGGACTCGAACCTGCGACCTCCCGCTAACCCATCAACAATCCTAACCATCTACTCCAATTCTGTTTTTTTATGTTTTATGTCACAACTAGATCCTTAAATCCCTTAATTCGACTTATAAGCCCAATAACTAAATCCCACGGCCCAACAGTAATCAAAAGCCCAACATATGTCTGGTTCTTTTTCTAAAAAGAATGTCACAGCAGGGATTGAACCTGTGACCTCCTGCTTAAAACCAATACCCCAAGACCACTGCTCCGTCACTTCTTTTCTGAAATTATACCCCGTAATATAATATATAATCTATTTCTATCAGTTTCCCTTTTTCTTCTTCAAAACAAAACTCTTAACAATTCATCATCATTAAACATAAGATCACAACCATTTTAACATCATTACTCGATTTTATTATCAAAATTCATCATCAACATCATAACAACATCATCATCTTCATTATTTTTTATTATCATTACTTTTTTTTTTTACGTTCCTCAACATTAATCTATATCATAGTCTTTGTATCATTAGACATATACGAGAAAGTCCAGTTTACATCGGTCAACACCTCTTTATCATTTAAATGAATGAGATGTTCAAGGGTAGAAAGTACTGGTCATGTTTCTTCAAATGAAGGCTGTGGTTTTTCTTCGGTAGAAATTTTATAAGGTCTATGTGGCATTTCTTAGCATGGGGAGCTTAACATGTTCATTAATTAGAGACAATAAAGGAAGCAAAGCACCTTGGCCAAGAACGAGACCACGGTACCTGGGTGAATCACTAGCTACATTTCACGAGACCCAAACAGTCTGCTCTCACACATCATCACTTGGACAAGATAAAAGCTTGATAAATATTGGAACCGTTCCATGATGATAGCAATGGAAGGTGACGGGAAACAGTACTCTAATTCTCGTGCAGTTTTAATGGAGATGTGGTGGTTGTTTACGATGTTATGAGGTGGCTACAGTGATGGAGTTCATGGTCTAGTGGTGAAGTGATGGCGACCGGTTAAGGCAGCGGTGGTGGAGGATAGATGGTATTCAAGGTGATAAGTTCTTGAGTATTTGATAGAAATAGACACAGAAAATAGAATAGATAGATGGTTGGTGTTTTTGTTGTGGGTTCATGAAGGAAACAAAAATATATGGTGATCGTTTATGAAGTGGGTTCATGGTGGATTGGCGTTTGATGGCCGCCGGTGGGAGAAGGTAATGATAAACGAAGGTGGTGATCGAATAACCCATATGTGTATGTATTATCTATATACATATATATATATCTATATATATATATATATATATATATATATATATATATATATATATATATATATATATATATATATATATATATATATATATATATATATATATATATATATATATATATATATATATAAAATTATAAGTTAATCTAATTAATATTAATAATAATTGAAATGAAAAAGTGGTGGTTGTGTATGATGAGAGATTCCACGAAATAGAAACAGGAAAGTGCTAGTGTTTTTGTTTTGATGCATGTATCCATATGCTATATGTATATATATATAATATAGACATGACATATAATAATATATAATTAATATCATAATAATAATCAATATGCATGTGAAACTGAAACGTGCATCAAAATAGTACATCACTTTAATATTCTGCCGACACTTCTTTACGGCCCGTGTATCATGTACTATTTGAAATCAGGGGCGGATAAAAGTACTTTAGAAAAATTCCATGTTTTTATAATAATTATCTTTATTTATTTCAGTCATTGTGGTATAAAATTCGATCCTAATTTATTAAATAAAAATTACATCAACTGTTCCTCTCAATTTTGAGTAAAATATAAAAAGTGCTAAAATTTAATAACTAGATCCTAAATACATTTTTAGTAAGCCTAAAATTTATAGAACTCATTTTCGGATCACCGTTTATTTTAAAATCATATAAGTTCGACTTAACTTCTCTAAATAATAATCAAAACGTCACACGAGTACTACTATCATTTACTAAATGAATTCGAAACCAAATATATATATTCAATATACTTTATATAGATTTATTTTAACAAATAAATCTTATTATTACTTACATCATTTTTCATACCTATTTCTAACAATTAAGTTGTATATTATTTTACATATTTATTTACAATAATAAATTCATACAAGGATTAATAACATTTATTATGTACATATATTTATTTATATTTATATACATATCTATTCACAAATAGTTGTTCGTGAATCATCGGGAATAGTCGAAGGTCAATTGAATATTTGAAACAGTTCAAATCTTTTGAGACTCAAACTTACAGACTTTGCTTATCGTGTCGAAATCATATAAAGATTAAGTTTAAATTTGGTCGGAAATTCCCGGGTCATCACAGTACCTACCCGTTAAAGAAATTTCGTCCCGAAATTTGAGTGAGGTGGTCATGGCTAACAATAAAAATGTTTTCATGACGAATATGAGTTGATAAATTGAGTTTTATCATCATTGAGTAATATGGATAGAAATAATTCGATTATTCGAAGAGTACGAATGAAGCTATCACCAAAGAGTGAAATAGAAAAGTAAAGATTCATCTTAAATTTTGACAGAGTCAGGGTTGAATTTAGGAAAATAAGTTGCGTCTTAACTTTTGACGTTGTCTTGGTTGAATTTCCGAAATTCAATGGATTTAGAGGAAATCTTCGTAATAAGATTTGATTCTTCGGTGATTAAGAAAATTAGAATTCTCTTTGGTTAAATGCGATAATTTGTTTCGATTGCTCTGTCGGATATCTCACTATAAATTCACTCTCTTCGTTTCCTTTATATTTTGGAGTTCTGTACTTTGGTCTTCTCTTTCCGACTTTAAGTCAAGCGAATAATGGTCCAGAATTCGTAAGTATGGAGTTTCGAATGAACTTAATGTTCTAAACTAAAAAGAACGTAATGGCACGATTTGATTTGTCAAATTACCAGAATCACTGAGAATAGAACTATCAAGCATATATTTTCTTGATATGTTCAGAAGTTAATCAGCATGAAAGAGTTATGTAACATGACACATGATGACGTTATAATCTGTGAATCATCATGTTCCATTTAGAAACTCAACATGACTTACTGTAATATAATCATGTTGATCAAGTGTCATTATATTATACTAACTCATGCATCAGTTCCCAGCATTACTTCAATAACATTCATATTTTAAGCTCGTAAGTTTACAGAATATAGAAACTAACAGTTTCTATATGATGTAACACTGATATCACGAAGAGATTAATGATTTCAGATAAGAATAGTTATAAAAATATCTTCAGAAATATGGAGGATATTTATAATGAAAGGTACGATAATATCTTTGAATATCTAAGATCAGAGGATGACGGAAACTATTGTCCGCAAGGGTTTTGAGTAAGGAGCAAGATATTCGCTAAAGACTTCAGCAGGCATTGAATCATTTGGATTCTTTGAAGTCAAACTTATTCTTTGTGATTTGTCCACGTTTTCCTTCATAGTTTCGCATAATCCACTTTTCGGTACTAAATTTTCTATTAAGCGTTTCCAATACTCCATTCTTCATTATCACTTTTGGCCATTAATACCATTTACTACATGCTTCTTCATCAGCATTTTCAAAGTTAACGGATCTGGATCATTGGTTATCAAATCGAGGAGTTTTCAGGAGAATTGCATTTTGAGATGATTAAACGCTGATGGTAGTATGGTGAAATATAAAAGGTTCTCTGGTAATAATAAATGAGCACGCAGATATATCAAGATTTTAATAAGGTTGTTTCGAACGAAAAGTCGAAGTTGATTTGCTGAAGCTGTGACAAAATTGTCTAATTTGAAGAGAGATTGTAAAGTTATTTTCGGTAATAACAACGCCAAAGGAGCTATCACAGATACGTGTTAAATGTTTACTCAAGTTCCGAGTGTTTTCAGGTGCATAACTATATGTATCAATCTTTTCTTCCGTAGATGAAGTGCGGTTGGTTCATCCTCTCGATTGAGGTGTTTTCAAGAATTATGAATAGTTTGGACACGAATTGGAATCGTCAAGATTCAAATGAGGTTTAAGATGATATCAAGTGGCAAACTTGAAGAATTGTTTAGTTTCATATGTTATAATCAATATTTTAATTCATTTTAATTGTCCAATGTTGGTAGTCCACAGTCGATAGTCCACAGTTGACACTCTAATAATTCATATATAGTTTAATATATAATATTTGAATTAATTAATACATACCGTGACCCGTGTACATGTCTCAGACTCGATCACAGCTCAAAGTATATATATTATTTGAGAATCAACCTCAACCCTGTATAGAGAACTCGATCATTACTGCATATAGAGTGTCTATGGTGATTCCAAATAATATATATAGATGCGTCGATATGATATGTCAAAACCTTGTATACGTGTCCCGATATTTAAAGTGCGTAAATTAAATAACAGAAATTAAATGACGATAAATAAAGTGCATAAAGTAAATAACAGAAAATTAAATGACAATAAATAAAATTGCGATAATTAAATTGCGATAAATAAACTGCGATAAATAAAATGTAATCAGATAGCTAGGAACAGTTAGCTGGAAACAGTTAGCGTGTATTCTTAACAAAATTTCTCATAGTTAATTTGTTTGTTTCTAACAAATTTTATTTTGTCAAATATTTTCTTCATTATGCCACTTGTTGAATTCTGATAAATCAAAATCCAAATATGAAATTGAATGAAAAATGATTATTCTGTGGTGAACGGTTACGTATATCTGTGGATGTAAGTAGGATAGTAATTGACTGTTGAATCAGATTTGAAGAATGTACAGTGTAACTTATTAATGCGAAATCTAAATATTCCTCGGGTATTACCTACCCGTTAAAATATTTTCAGCATTAACAGTTTGTACAAAAGAATTTTTAATTACAATCCTTATGAAAATATATATTCATATATATTTTCTTCAGATGTAATCATGGATTTAATGAGTTAATATAATATTAATCTCATTTGGTTTACCGTTAGAACAAGAGTATATAATCCCTAAAATATTAGAGATTACATAATCGAAATGTCGAACTAAGCTAAATGATGTAGAATGATTCGTAGAATGATGATTATACTTGAGGTATAGATGGTGATATTGAGGCATGGTTTGTTGATGGTACTGGTGCTGTTATTGATGGTACTATTGGTGCCGGTGATGTTGCTGAAGCTGGTACATTTTGCACCATATTTTCCAAGGCTACTACTCGGGTGCGAACCTCGTTGACTTATTACTCCGGGATGATTGTCAGTAGGAACGAGCGAATGAATAAGGTTTCGAATCTGAGTTATGATATAGTCGTGGCGAGATATTCGGGACATGAGAGAGAAAATAGTAATACAAACCGGTACGCCGGTAAGTGTTTCAGGTTCATCGCCAAGAGGTAAATTCGGTTGGTGGAAGGGATCATCTTCTTCGCATCTCCATTGATTAATTCGACTACGAACCCATCAGATGATTTGGGGATGACTGATTGGTTGGTTCATTCTGGTGACACTGATAGGTGAAACTCCATATCGGTATAACTGTCGGAATCCGAGGAATTCGAACTGGTTGAGGGATTCATCTCGTACGATCAGATGAAGGACTTTTCAATATGAAATAGATTATAGGATGTAGATTAGTATCCTACAATACATAATTTACATATGCATATATAATACTAAAATCACATAAGTTGCGGAGGAATCTACGGAAGCTGTCAGGCAAAGGTAACAATAACAGATACGCTAAGATATGAATTTATCTATACACTGTCTATGCAATAGAGGCAGTAAGACATGTCTAGACTAAGAATGATAAGCAGGTAATTTCCTAAGGATGATAAGTAGATGATTTCCGACTAGAAATGATAAGCAAAACTTTTGACATGCAGATACGATCAAAGTCCAGACTTACTAATGCATCCTAACGACTTATCAGTTAGACACACTAATGCAGACCTGGTTCGCTAAGACCACCGCTCTGATACCAACTCTAATAACCCATCCTAATCCATCCGGATGAAGTCCGTATCGATTATAAACGATTCACAATAGTTGATTACATTGCGAGGTACTTGACCTCTATATGATACATTTTACAAACATTGCATTCGTTTTTGAAAAGACAATATTTCATTACTTCGAAAGTTGACGACATGCATACCATTTCATAATATATCTAACTATAATTGACTTAATATTAATCTTGATGAACTCAAGGACTCGAATGCAACGTCTTTTGAATTATGTCATGAATGACTCCAAGTAATATCCCTAAAATGAGCAAATGCACAGCGGAAGATTTCTTTCGTACCTGAGAATAAACATGCTTTAAAGTGTCAACCAATAGGTTGGTGAGTTCATTAGTTTAACATAAATAATCATTTCCATCATTTTAATAGACCACAAGATTTTTATTTCTCATGAATATACGTCCCATGCATAGAGACAAAAATAATCATTCATATGGATTGAACACCTGGTAACCGACATTAACAAGATGCATATAAGAATATCCCCATCATTCCGGGATCCTCCTTCGGACATGATATAAATTTCGAAGTACTAAAGCATCCGGTACTTTGGATGGGGCTTGTTGGGCCCGATAGATCTATCTTTAGGATTCGCGTCAATTAGGGTGTCTGTTCCCTAATTCTTAGATTACCAGACTAAAAAGGGGCATATTCGGTTTAATAATCCAACCATAGAATGTAGTTTCGATCACTTGTGTCTATTTCGTAAAGCATTTATAAAAGTAGCGCATGTATTCTCAGTCCCAAAAATATATATTGCAAAAGCATTTAAAAAGGGAGTAATGAAACTCACGCATATAAATATTGTAAAACAGTTAATAAAGCATTTGCATGTATTCTCAGCCCAAAAATATAAAGGGTAAAAAGGGAGTAATTGAACTCAAGCATATAAATATTGTAAAACAGTTAATAAAATATCGCATGTATTCTCAGCCCAAAAATGTAAAGAGTAAAAGGGAGCAAATGAAACTTACCTAATGTATTTTGTAGTAAAAATACATATGACTATATTGAACAATGCAGGGTTAGCCTCGGATTCACGAACCTATATCATTCATATATATATATATATATATATATATATATATATATATATATATATATATATATATATATATATATATATATATATATATATATATATATATATATATATATATATATATATATATATATATATATATATATATATATATATTAAAACTTATAATCGAAATCGAACATATTTATATATTATTATTAATGTTGTAATTTATATATTTAATATTTTATAAGTTTTATTATCATTTTACATATCTTTATTTCATATATTAATATAATTAGGTTATACGTATTAAATATACTTATATATACAAATATCATTTATTTGTTAAATTTAAAGATAATACCAAATTAATGATAATAAATAATTAGATTTAATAATGATGTTGAAAGTAATAATTTTGGATAATAACATTTGTCACTTTATTTGTAGTAATAATGATAGTGATAATAATAATGTTAATGAAGTAATAATAATAATAAGAATATAAATGTACACATAATCCTAATAATCATGATAATAATAATACTTTTAATAATGATGATGATAATAATAATACTACTACTAATATTTTATGATAATACTAATGATAGTAATAATAATGATAATACTAATGTTACTAAAATTTATAAGATGATAATAATAATAATAATAATAATAATAATAATAATAATAATAATAATAATAATAATAATAATAATAATAATAATAATAATAATAATAGAAAACTACCTCAAAGATAAGTTCCAAAAGAAAATAAGTGCCCTTGCCCGGACTCGAACCTGCGACCTCCCGCTAACCCATCAACAATCCTAACCATCTACTCCAATTCTGTTTTTTTCTGTTTTATGTCACAACTAGATCCTTAAATCCCTTAATTCGACTTATAAGCCCAATAACTAAATCCCACGGCCCAACAGTAATCACAAGCCCAACATATTTCTGGTTGTGACTCCTGCTTAAAACCAATACCCCAAGACCACTGCTCCGTCACTTCTTTTCTGAAATTATACCCCGTAATATAATATATAATCTATTTCTATCTGTTTCCCTTTTTCTTCTTCAAAACAAAAATCTTAACAATTCATCATCATTAAACATAAGATCACAACCATTTTAACATCATTACTCGATTTCATTATCAAAATTCATCATCAACATCATAACAACATCATCATCATCTTCGTTATTTTTTGTTATCATTACTTTTTTTTTTACGTTCCTCAACATTAATCTATATCATAGTCTTTGTATCATTAGACATATACGAGAAAGTCCAGTTTACATCGGTCAACACCTCTTTATCATTTAAATGAATGAGATGTTCAAGGGTAGAAAGTACTGGTCATATTTCTTCAAATGAAGGCTGTGGTTTTTCTTCGGTAGAAATTTTATAGGGTCTATGTGGCGTTTCTTAGCATGGGGAGCTTAACATGTTCATTAATTAGAGACAATAAAGGAAGCAAAGCACCTTGGCCAAGAACGAGACCACGGTACCTGGGTGAATCACTAGCTACATTTCACGAGACCCAAACAGTCTGCTAGCACACATCATCACTTGGACAAGATAAAAGCTTGATAAATATTGGAACCGTTCCATGATGATAGCGATGGAAGGTGACGGGAAACAGTACTCCAATTCTCGTGCAGTTTTAATGGAGATGTGGTGGTTGTTTATGATGTTATGAGGTGGCTATAGTGATGGAGTTCATGGTGTAGTGGTGAAGTGATGGCGATTGGTTAAGGCAGCGGTGGTGGAGGATAGATGGTATTCAAGGTGATGAGTTCTTGAGTATTTGATAGAAATAGAAACAGAAAATAGAATAGATAGATGGTTGGTGTTTTTGTTGTGGGTTCATGAAGGAAACAAAAATATATGGTGATCGTTTATGAAGTGGGTTCATGGTGGATTGGCGTTTGATGGCCGCCGGTGGGAGAAGGTAATGATAAACGAAGGTGGTGATCGAATAACCCATATGTGTATGTATTATCTATATACATAGATATATATAGATATATATTATATATATATATATATATATATATATATATATATATATATATATATATATATATATATTAAATTATAAGTTAATCTAATTAATATTAATAATAATTGAAATGAAAAAGTGGTGGTTGTGTATGATGAGAGATTCCACGAAATAGAAACAGGAAAGTGCTAGTGTTTTTGTTTTGATGCATGTATCCATATGCTATATGTATATATATATAATATAGACATGACATATAATAATATATAATTAATATCATAATAATAATCAATATGCATGTGAAACTGAAACGTGCATCAAAATAGTACATCACTTTAATATTCTGCCGACACTTCTTTACGGCCCGTGTATCATGCACTATTTGAAATCAGGGGCGGATAAAAGTACTTTAGAAAAATTCCATGTTTTTATAATAATTATCTTTATTTATTTCAGTCATTGTGGTATAAAATTCGATCCTAATTTATTAAATAAAAATTACATCAACTGTTCCTCTCAATTTTGAGTAAAATATAAAAAGTGCTAAAATTTAATAACTAGATCCTAAATACATTTTTAGTAAGCCTAAAATTTATAGAACTCATTTTCGGATCACCGTTTATTTTAAAATCATATAAGTTCGACTTAACTTCTCTAAATAATAATCAAAACGTCACACGAGTACTACTATCATTTACTAAATGAATTCGAAACCAAATATATATATTCAATATACTTTATATAGATTTATTTTAACAAATAAATCTTATTATTACTTACATCATTTTTCATACCTATTTCTAACAATTAAGTTGTATATTATTTTACATATTTATTTACAATAATAAATTCATACAACGATTAATAACATTTATTATGTACATATATTTATTTATATTTATATACATATCTATTCACAAATAGTTGTTCGTGAATCGTCGGGAATAGTCGAAGGTCAATTGAATATTTGAAACAGTTCAAATCTTTTGAGACTCAAACTTACAGACTTTGCTTATCGTGTCGAAATCATATAAAGATTAAGTTTAAATTTGGTCGGAAATTCCCGGGTCATCACATATACCTACCTCCATAATCCGCCCATTTAGACACCTAAAGTGGACTTCACCAATTACCACTACGGGTGGTATTTCCGACCCATTCCAATGAGTACAAACTAACCCAATTTATACACGACACCAATTAGACCAACCGAGGTCTAAGCACTAAATGACTACTTAGGTAGTAATTATTTTAAACGCCACTTACACCCAAAAACTCCAACATGTGTAATATTTACCCATTTTGTGTTGACCACGTTTGACTTATGTTAAAATATTATTTTAACCCAAAATTACTTCTCGCGAGTAATTACATCCAAAAACATAATTTAACACTTAACAAAAGTATTTAACACCCATTTAATCCAAGTTAGTGTCATCATCAATTTTGACCCAATCAAAGTCAACCCATTTTGACATAAGTCCCAAAAACGCCCAAAATCACTAACGGCTAGCGAATTTTTTTCCAAAACACCATTTAACACATGGATCAAGGATTTACATACTTGACTCGTCAAATCTTGACTCTAAACTTAGTTCAACAACAATTCGAGGTTAGCACCCATTTTGACCATCTACCATGTTCTTATGAACATCTAAATCACCAACACACTTACAACCTAGTGGTTAACACCTAAACCCATGACAAATCTAGTCAATTTCATCATTAAACCCTAAACCCACAATAATCGGGTTTACATACATAATACGTACAATAAAACCACCAATTTCATGAGAAATGGGGTTTATAACCCATCACTAGCTCAAACCCTAACCTTCTATCAAAATCAAAGTAAAGAAAATCGGAGTTAGGACTTACCACCACTACCAAAACGTAGCTAAGAACGTAAGGAACAACTTTAACACTCAAACCTTCACCTGATTCAAGCTTCTTCTACTCCAATCGAAGCTTTCTCTCTCTAAAACTCACCCTCTCTCTCTAAATAAGATGGGAGTGCTTTGTGTGGGTGAGAATGAGCTCCAATTGAGTTCTAGATTAGTTTTGATGATCCCAAACCGACCCCAAAGTGAAAAGACTCAAATACCCTCATTTTAAAACTTTAAAATTTCGCAGCTGGCCTGTCAGGCCATTTGGACGGAGTCCAAAAAGGCTGGACGGCGTCCAAATGAACTAGGACTGGAACAGCATTTTGTTTTGGTCGTAACTTTCAAACCGTAACTCCATTTTTGATGAATCAAATATCGTTGGAAACGTAATGAAGTTTACTATCTAATGGTAAGGTTTTAGAACATCAACTCAAATTTTATTTGGGGTCAAAATATACGCTTACGTACCTCGTAATTTGAATGACGTCCAAAATAACGCGTAACTGAAAACGGGATGTTACACTTCAGCATGCACGTACGAAGTTTATATTCTTGGTGACTACACTAGCATGGTCTGGGACTGACAATGTACTAAGGTTCTAGTCAGATGTTTCACTACGAAAGAGTCCTCAGTCAGAATCCAAAGCTTGATAGACTTACTACAACCGGTGTGCCTCAGTCGATCTTACGTTGTATCCGATAGACTTCTCTTACCAAGGGGTGACACAGATAGTGTACTCTGAATTGGGGTTCGTGACTTCCTAATAGCAGAGCCAATAACTACGTTCTATTAGTTGGAAAAGCAATTGAGTTTAAAGCATAATCGGAAAGCATTTCAACAACATACACAAACCACAACATTATTTCGGCATTATAATTGCTTACATCATAGCATACACTAAAGAGAACTACTCGCTAATAATGGTAACAACATCACATAACATAATGATAGAAGAAATTATATAAAGATAAAGGATAGAAGTACCAGTAGATTAAACGAGTTTGATGTGTGCAGCGGTGTATACGAAATATTTATTATTTTTACTACGAAATACGATACAAATAACACAAGTTTTAATTATTTATTTACAGATGGGATATACCTAAACCTTGCTACAACACTATAGGCAGTGTACCTAATCGTAGAGTAGTATAGTTTTTAGTAAGTCCGGTTCGTTCCACAGGGAGACGGTTACACTATATTTTTATATAATTACATTTGTACAAAAATATATAAATATATATATAATAATATATAAAAGGGGGTTTTACCGTTTAATGACCGGTTTGTCGATTTTATATTTTAAGCGAAGCGTAAAGTATATGACGATATTTAACAAACAATATAAAATAAATAACAATAATTAAAATGACAATAAATAAAAGTACGATGAAATATGAAATAAAATATATTATGCTTATTTAAACTTTCGTAATCATGATGTTTGATGTGTTGATTTTAGTTTTATGCCCATGGGTTAATTGTCCTTTGTCCTGGATTATTCAATATGTCCGTCTGGTTTTTGTCCATAACAGTCCATCAGTCATAAATATAAAATACGAGTGTCCTTGTCAAATTATACTTATACCCGAAGTCAAATATTCCAACTAATTGGGGACTTAAACTGTAACAAGGTCTTAATACTTTGTTTAATAATTACACCAGGATATCGACTGCGTGTAACCCAAGGTTTTAATACTTTGTTATCAATTATGCTAAGTGTCCTTGTACATAATTTCACCCTTGTTTTAATAATTTCATAGACTATTAATCCATTCCCGTGTCTGGTTAAATGAACGATTATTCGTACATATAAATACCCCGCCCATCGTGTCCGATCGAGTGTATATGGTTATTTATAGGTACATCCAATTGTAAATCTTTATATTAAAATTAACAAACTATCATTTAGTTAAACAAATATAAAGCCCATTAATAGCCCATAGTCTAATTTCCACAAGTGTCGTTCTTTTGTCCAAACCCCAATTATGGTACAAAGCCCAATTACCCAATTTTAATATTTTTAGCCCAACATCATGATTACTTCGTCTTAAATAAATATAATAATAACTTAAGTACGAGACATTAATTTAAAAAGGAGAACATAGCTTACATTGATTATTTATCGCGTAGTGTTACACGGACAGAGCTCCGACTTTAAAACCCGTAAAATAACCTTTGCATAACCCAAACTAATCTAATATAAAACTAAACTAATTTATATTATATATATATATATATATATATATATATATATATATATATATATATATATATATATATATATATTATATCAGAGAGAGATTGATATTGGGGATGGTTGAACTCGGCAGAAGCTCGTACATTTTATAGGGAAATTCTGATTTTTCAAACTCCGCGAGTCGTGGAGTTTTAAGCCTGCAAACTCTGCGAGTCGTGGAGTTTGAAAATCCAGCACACACAATTTTGGAACCTTGCTTGTCGACATAATTTATATATAAATATAAAATATAAATAATTAATATAATTATTTATATATTATATTATATTCTTGTGCATAGTAGACATGTAATTTTTAGTCCGTTGCGTCGAGCGTTGAGAGTTGACTCTGGTCCCGGTTCCGGATTTTCGAACGTCCTTGCGTACTATTTTATATCGTGTACTTTTCGTTTTACGTCTTGTACTCTTGTCATTTTCAGACGTTTCTCATCAATAAATTGAACCTTTTGAATTGTATCTTGTACATTTGAGCTTTTTGGACGTTTGTGTCTTCAAATCTTCGTTTTCGCCTTTTGTCTTCGCACTTATTTATTTAAACAATTACAATGAAAATATAATACAATTACATATGAAAACCTATTATTTAGGAGGGATATTGCTATGAAATATATGTTCCTTTTTAGCCTTATGAAATATCCCCACACTTAAACATTGCTTATCCTCAAGCAATACATAACTTGAAATAAAATCACACTTCACTCGAATCACTTTTTTATTCTCACACTTTATACATCAGTGATTTTGATACGGCGGTATAAACATTGATAGTGATGATAGAACCATGGTTAAAGGTGGGTGTGCCATCCACAGTTGCCTCGGGTTTAGGTCAACTACACTTGCAATCAAATAGCCGATTTACTTTCGGTTTCCAAAGAAAAGTGCACATTTGAAAGGCGGTTTACAGTCCCACATGACTATGAAAATGTAGATCCTTAAGGAAATTGGATCTTTATGAAAATATTTGATCTTTTGAAAATTCAATCTAGCTTTTACCCTAGATAAGTTTTCCGGAATAACCCTTCACCGGTGTTGCAAAATATTTTTGTGGGTTTTATGGGTTTCAGATTTGAAAATTTTAGCTCAAAACTTATGGTTTTGTGTCACCCGCTTGCTAACCTTGTATTAGGAAAGCAACACGTGCAGTATACTTGCTCCGTATATTACCTTTCGGTAAACTACCGTCCGATTGTAAAGGAAAGCGTTGAACAAGCAACTGTTAAGGCAATATCTAATGACATGCATTTATTCATGGTCTAAAACGTGTCGGATGCAATTATTATCCTTTGTAGGAGCAATAGTAAAGATCAGCCTATAGTTTTTCGGTCTGGCACAAGGTCCTGTATTCGACCATGCTATGCAACCACCGTTCTTATGGTTAACACTCGATTTGGTTCAGGTGACCTAATGAATTCCAGGTGAATTCCTAGGATTTTACGTTCAATGGTAATGAACGCATTGAAAATAGGTTTTCAGAAAACAAATCGGTTTTAATTTTTATCAAAATATTTTCTCGTTCAAGCTCAAGTTTAGATATCATCGAATTCCATGAGTTTGTAATTCTCAATCTTTAAGGTCAATCTCAAGGATTGAGTAATATCAGGCTTAAAAGCTGATTTTTAATCTTTAAGGAGATTATCCTTTCTGGGGGTCTGATTCATTAGTCTTATCAAGCTAATTTGCACGGCGCCCTCCCCATTTTACGAGACAGATCCTCTCATGGTTAGGATAAGTCTGACCACTTGGCGACCCTGTTTGATGCTGAGGTCCGTGGATTTCCGGCTGATTTTAGAGATGACTTTTCTAGATTTTTCGTCAACCTACTGCTGGTCTGGACGACAACTTCTTGACCTAAATCAAGAAGCGCGTGTCTTTTTCGGAAGACTTTACTTCCTTTTAATGATGGAATTGATTCATCGTGCAGATCCATCTTTCTTATAAATATATTACAGTAATTCGGGTAAAACTGATTAAATTAGTCCAAAACAAAAGCACCTGCAATAACTTTACAGAAACATGTGATAGATAGTTTTTTAATTGAATAACTTGGTACATTCTCCCCACACTTGGCTTTTTTCATGTGTTTTTTTATATCCTAATAAATAAATTCAAGCGTTTTAATTGTTTCTCAATTTGTGTCCTTTCCGAGGTAACAATAATTTCGGCATTAACACCTAGTTTTATCGTTCATAAATATGTTTAAACAAGATTTTGAATTCATTTAGTTGAAATTTTTTTTTAAAATTTTTACAAAATTTAAAAAATAAGCCAAGTATAAACCCGAGAGAATTTATAACCCTTCCCCACACTTGAGATCATGCAATGCCCTCATTTGCATGAAATCAGACTCTAATTATAAATTCATGAGGGTGATTAGTGTAGAAAATGATTAAAAATACCCAGTTTGTATTTTCAAAGCTCGTCGAATGATAGATGGTGCACCTCATCGTTCATCCCTTCTTGTTTTATCACACATGTTTTTTCTTCAAAAACGTCTGCTTTTCTGAGCTGTTTGTTAATATTTAAAAATGCGTCTTTTACCCTTACTTATTATGCATGTTTATTAACGAGTTATGCACTAACCCGAACCCCTAATTTAACGTTAAGTGGGGTTAGACTTCCCCACACTTAGCTGACGATATGTAAAGTCGGTAGAATAAGTTCCACGAATTAGAATAGTGAGCCAGTTATTTACATCTCGGGTGGTATAAAATATATCAATGGGTTTAAAGTTTAGACCCACCCGAATATCACTACTTAATTCTTTTTTAAGTGTAGCTTTTAGTAAATGGATATCTCTCTTTTCTGATCCTTGGTCAAATGGATCGATATACACCAACATACATATTTCTATAGGGTGGACAATTCCTAACACTTCCTTTCGTTCATTCTCGGAATCAAAGTTTTCACCTCTATTACCCAATTGGGTGAAATTCGAGGTGTCATTATCTATTACAGCTCGTAGTTCATCTTCGGTAGATGACTCGTCTATTAAGAATATTGGGTTGGAAGGTTGTGGCTGGATTGAAGCAAATTCTTCTTCATTAACGGTACTTATCGGTTCCTCCACTTTGGTCTCGGGGGTAAAATTTTCAACGTTATCGTTTTCCCAAGAGTACCAATTTGTCACCCTTACTTCTTCTTCATCCATTGATGGATCGATGATTTCGTCGGTAGAGGCTAATGTGTCGATATGTTGTGAAATTGGTAAGACTGAATAAAAAGTATCATCGGGATAGTAGGTGATTTCGGAGCTCTCGAATTCATCAAAATTCGATGATATGAGATTTTCTTGCACACGACTCCTCAGATCAACAGGTGTGTAATCTGATAGAGTTTCAGCTTGCCAATTTACAAACTCTCTCATTTGTTCATTTTGAGCATCAAGTTCTTCGAGTTTGATTTTCATATAATCTAAAGAATTTTTAGGCACATAATTTTCCTCGTCTTCTGGTTGTTGAGTTTGGATATATTCTTGGAAATAATCCCAATTAGAATTGTATTCCTCATAATCATTCCATTCTGGTTCCATGGGTGCATAATTTTCTATAGGAACGTAAGAATAACATTCCCATGTTGAGTGATAATCTCCACAGATTTCACAACCAGTTATTGTTTCGTCATTCGTGATCCAAGATTGACCGAACGAATTATCATCAACACCCATTTGAGAGTATTGATTAAATTGATTTTGGATGTCATAAAGAGTTTCCAAAATATTCTCGAGATTTTCCATAATGCGCTTATTACCAAATTTTAGCTACAATGTGGTGCATTTACTTAATTATCCTATAAGTTATAAAATAAAAATTATATAAGTTATCAAATTAATAGACTTTTTCGCTTTTGCCCACGTTTCGAATAGCCAATAGATGCAGCAGGGAGCCAGAACGCTTTAAATCGGAAGCTCACAACTCAGCCACTAACAAATCCAACTATTACTACGAAGCAGAAAATTTGGATGTCTATCAATTTAACCGCTTAAAATAATTTTTCGTTTGGAATTTTAAAGAAAATAAAAATCTATGTCTTAAAAACTAGAGTGTCGAGAAATAAGAAAGAAAAAGATTACGCGTCGAAAAACGTCGAAAAATAAAATTAGAAAGTAGCGCGTCGTAACTTAAAAGGTACTAAAATTTATAAACAGCGTCGCAAAATTCTAAAGCACCTAAATCTTAATCTAAAGAAAAGGCACTCAAGGAATTTTACGGCAAAGCCTAAAAATCTAGAAATAAAAATAACTACGGCAAAAACTATGACTAAAACTAATTACGAGCGAAAAATAACAAAAATATTACGCTAAAACAATTAAAAAGATACAAAATATAAAAATAAACTTAAAGTTATAAAAAGTACAATTTTTATAAAAATATTATTTTTATATTATTTATTTTATAAAAGTATTAATTTTATAATTTATAAAACTAATTAAAGAAAATAATACAAATTAATTAATTAATATATAATTAAAACCCCAATTAGGTTTATATTAATAATTATTATTATTTAAAAACCCTAATTTCTGTCGGCAGAGGTATCAGGCGGGTCAAATCAAGTCATGCGATCGCATGGTTTGATAGTTAAAATCCCATGCGATCGCATGAGCCTCGGATCCGGTTCAAAAATTGGACTGCTATATTTCTCGGCCCGATTGATTTTTATATTTATATTTTTTTTTCTGTTTTTATATTAAATAAAATACAAATATAACTTAAATAAAAATTTAATTTTAAAAACTAAACTAAAAATACTTTTTAACTTTATATATATTTAACAATTCTTAAAAATATATAGATATTTTTTTTATATTTTCTTTTTATATTTTTGTATTTTTTTTATATATTTTCTTCTAAAAATGATAAATAAATATATTTATACAAATATATATTAAAAATATAGCGTTTTGCTGATTCCCAGGCAGCGGCGCCAAAAACTTGATGTGTGCAGCGGTGTATACGAAATATTTATTATTTTTACTACGAAATACGATACAAATAACACAAGTTTTAATTATTTATTTACAGATGGGATATACCTAAACCTTGCTACAACACTATAGGCAGTGTACCTAATCGTAGAGTAGTATAGTTTTTAGTAAGTCCGGTTCATTCCACAGGGAGACGGTTACACTATATTTTTATATAATTACATTTGTACAAAAATATATAAATATATATATATATATAATAATATATAAAAGGGGGTTTTACCATTTAATGACCGGTTTGTCGATTTTATATTTTAAGCGAAGCGTAAAGTAAATGACGATATTTAACAAACAATATAAAATAAATAACAATAATTAAAATGACAATAAATAAAAGTACGAAGAAGTATGAAATAAAATATATTATGCTTATTTAAACTTCCGTAATCATGATGTTTGATGTGTTGATTTTAGTTTTATGCCCATGGGTTAATTGTCCTTTGTCCTGGATTATTCAATATGTCCGTCTGGTTTTTATCCATAACAGTCCATCAGTCATAAATATAAAATGCGAGTGTCCTCGTCAAATTATCCTTATACCCAAAGTCAAATATTCCAACTAATTGGGGACTTAAACTGTAACAAGGTCTTAATACTTTGTTTAATAATTACACCAGGATATCGACTGCGTGTAACCCAAGGTTTTAATACTTTGTTATCAATTATGCCAAGTGTCCTTGTACATAATTTCACCCCTGTTTTTTTAATTACATAGACTATTAATCCATTCCCGTGTCCGGTTAAATGAACGATTATTCGTACATATAAATACCCCGCCCATCGTGTCCGATCGAGTGTATATGGTTATTTATAGGTACATCCAATTGTAAATCTTTATATTAAAATTAACAAACTATCATTTAGTTAAACAAATATAAAGCTCATTAATAGCCCATAGTCTAATTTCCACAAGTGTCGTTCTTTTGTCCAAACCCCAATTATGGTACAAAGCCCAATTACCCAATTTTAATATTTTTAGCCCAACATCATGATTACTTCGTCTTAAATAAACATAATAATAACTTAAGTACGAGACATTAATTTAAAAAGGAGAACATAGCTTACATTGATTATTTATCGCGTAGTGTTACACGGACAGAGCTCCGACTTTAAAACCCGTAAAATAACCTTTGCATAACCTAAACTAATCTAATATAAAACTAAACTAATTTATATTATATATATATATATATATATATATATATATATATATATATATATATATATATATATATATATATATATATATATATATATATATATATATATATATATATATATATATATATATATATATATATATATATATATATATATATCAGAGGGAGATTGATATTGGGGATGGTTGAACTCGGCAGAAGCTCGTTCATGTTATAGGGAAATTCTGATTTTTCAAACTCCGCGAGTCGTGGAGTTTTAAGCCTGCAAACTTCGCGAGTCGTGGAGTTTGAAAATCCAGCACACACAATTTTGGAACCTTGCTTGTCGACATAATTTATATATAAATATAAAATATAATTAATTAATATAATTATTTATATATTATATTATATTCTTGTGCATAGTAGACTTGTAATTTTTAGTCCGTTGCGTCGAGCGTTGAGAGTTGACTCTGGTCCCCGTTCCGGATTTTCGAACGTCCTTGCGTACTATTTTATATCGTGTACTTTGCGTTTTACGTCTTGTACTCTTGTTATTTTCAGACGTTTCTCAACAATAAATTGAACCTTTTGAATTGTATCTTGTACATTTGAGCTTTTTGGACGTTTGTGTCTTCAAATCTTCGTTTTCGCCTTTTGTCTTCGCACTTATTTATTTAAACAATTATAATGAAAATATAATAAAATTACATATGAAAACCTATTATTTAGGAGGGATATTGCTATGAAATATATGTTCCTTTTTAGCCTTATCAGAGTTCCGAATACAAAATTGACAACTTCAAACTCCAAACCGCTCCTAATACAATCTTTGGCGTTCTTCTCCGGGTACTAGGTTTCCCGCACGGATTTGAGACCTTGAAAGTATAACTAATATTGTACAAGAGAGAGAAAGAAGTGAATTGAAGTTTATGTTGGAATGAATGACAAAGACCATTTAAATAAATAAGAAATTTTCCTGCAAATGGCTGGCAGGCCGTTTGGCAGGCCGTTTGCAAGGGCCGTTTGCTAGACCAAGCCGTTTGCTAGACCACTCTGTCACACCCCCAAATAGGGCCGGGGGTAAATATGACATTTCAATATCACAACATAAGTATATAAAGAGAACGACTCTATATGAGACATTTTATAAAAACGAGATTTGTATTGTAGCAGAAAAGAATTAAAGTTTTACATCATAATCCAAGAGTAAATGTCAAATTTTAAAAAGTAATTAAATGTAATATGCAAGACTCCAATGCAAGGCATCACACATATAGCAATCATCATCAGCACATAAGCTAATCATTACCTGAGATAAAACATGCTTAAAAATATCAACACAATGGTTGAGTGAACAACATAGGTTTAATAATCAATAATAAAGTTTTAGACCACAAGATTTAGTTCAAAACATCAAAATATCAATATGCCATGAGTTATAATATCAAGCTAAACATAAACTCCTGACACTGCGCGTGTGTCAGCAATCATTATTATGTACCCCCTTGACGATCGGTCAATGGGTAGAGACGTCACTCTCAATAGGCCTACTCACAATAATTAAGCTTGCAACATTTCAATTCCAGCAATTAACGATATTATGGTGGGGATTTGCATATAAGAATACAAGTTAACAAACGTCTCACGAAGTTGCATATCAAAAAGTTTAGGCACGTTTGTCTAAATTGTAAATCATTTCAAAAGCAAGCATGTGTCTCACCCCAAGATTTATAAAATACATTAAAATATGTAAAAGCGGGGCTATGAAGTTCACCTTAAATCGAAGATGAAGATAATTCCACGAATGAAAAGAACTAGAGTATATGACCATGCCTTCAACCTAGAGATATATAGACTTAATCAAAAATTCTCCAAATGACAATGAAAACCCTAAATGAACTTAAGAGTGTTTTACAAGTGGTTACGAATCTACCATAATCAAGTTTAGACCTTGTACAACTTACGCAAACATCGATGCTATCAGATAAGTCTGGAATGACCAGATGTAACCGGGGGCTAGGACTCTTGATCAGAAACTAAGTCATGACATTCGAGATCCACAAACTTATCCCATAATGGCAACCTAGACATCATTCTCTTATGACCGTAAGTAGCGATGAAGCTTGTATAAGTTGTACATTTATCGTTATGATTATAGTATTCACTAGTTGTATGTGTGTATAGGAATACAACACTTAATAGATTACTTGTGCATATAATTTATACATGTTATACATATAATAAGTTATATATATATATATATATATATATATATATATATATATATATATATATATATATATATATATATATATTATTTAATTGTTTGCATTATATATTATATATATTAATAAATTATTATTATTTATTATTAGTTATAACACATTAAGTATTTAATTATTAATTACCTCTTTCTTTTATGATATTATATTAGTATATAAGTATCATTGTTATACATACATAATATATTATACATTATATTTAATTATTTAATTAGTATTATACATTCATGGTATTAGTTATACATATATATTACACAAAATTCATAATTAATCAAATAAATATTAAATAAATAAAATTATAATTTTTACAGACCTTTTATAATTAGTATAACTATATTAAAATTTTATAAAAATTATTTATCTTCATCCTATATTTATTTAATATATATCTTGTATTTATTTTTGGTAAGTACGTAATAAGAGTTTAATTATGGATTAAATACCAATTCGACTCAAATATTAAGTTTTATATTTTTTACAGATTCCTACATATTTTATTAACTCAGAAAAATTATATATATATTTTATTCTCTGTTAAAAATATTTATTACAAATTTTGCATTGTTTAACCATATAATTCGAATATAATTAATAATAATACACCTAAACTTCCAAAAATTATTTTTGCACATCCCTTAACTGTTCTAAGTAATTTTCATGCAAAAATTGTTGTTCTTATAATTTTATACGAATTATTACTATATTTTACATATATGTATATTAATTTCAACACTAAATACATAATAATTATGTAGGATAGTAGATAAATTAAGTTTTTGATTCCTAAACTCTTTATACATCACAAAGAAGTTATGAACATTGTTGTTTCAATTTTTGAAGTCCTTTGCTATTTTTTATTAATTTTAGATTATATAAACCCTAGCCGATAAATATAATTAGAATAAATATATAATATATCATAAAAATATATTTTTCTACTTAGATCATCTTTATAAGATTATTAGGTTCTAGAAAAATCATTTCCAAAAATTTATATAGTTCATAGCTATTTTATTTGATTTTTGCTCTCTTATATACATATACCGATAATATTAATGGAAAACAAATACTTAATACATCTTATAAATTAATATCTCAGCTTATATAATATATATAAGAGTAATAGGTTCTGTAAAAATTATTTTTACAAATTTTCATGTATTATAGCTATTTAATTTGATTTTGTATGTATGTATGTATGTATGTATGTATGTATGTATATATATATATATATATATATATATATATATATATATATATATATATATATATTCGATCGATTTTATATACATATATATACTTTATATAATTATAATACATATATATATATATACATATATTAATATGAATTATTATTATTATTATTATTATTATTATTATTATTATTATTCTAACCGAATTATTAAATAAATAATTAAATAATTCTGTTAAATAAATAAAAAAGAAAGAACCGAAAAAAATAAAGAAAAAAAACTTATAAAGGTATTTTTTGAGAGAAGAAAAGGAGCTCTCAAATTTTGTGAATGAAAACTATGAGCTTTAGAGGTGTATTTATACTTGAAAATACTTGATGAATAAGAAATTACATTCCTTTTAAAAATACAAATTTAATTTTTTTTCTCTTTTTCGGCTGACTCCTCCTTCCCATATATTTTTTTTATTTTTTTTATAAAAATTATTTTGGAACATTCTAGAATTGTTTTGCATTTTACTATCTATAAGTACAAGTATATATTTTATAAATTTTATACTTATTATGCATTACTTATACATTTTATATAGTTACACATAATTAAATATTCATTTACATTTTATTTATATTAATATATATATTATATACAAATTAATACATAATATATTCATTTAATAATTATAATAATATTATTAGAATTAGGGTTTATATTTAATATTTAGGGTTAGGGTTAGAGTAATAATTATGATCATTTAATACAAGTATTAATTATAGTTCATTAATCGTAAATGGATAACAACCCTAAATCAAATACATAGACGGAAAAATGAAAACCCTAAAGGGTTGTTATATTTTAAAACAATATACAATAGTCTTGGTTAATTCGAAGATGATATACATACTAGTTTTGGTTAATTCCAAGATGAAATAGATAATAATAAATCTTGGTTAATTCTAAGATCGTGTAATATATATATATATATATATATATATATATATATATATATATATATATATATATATATATATATATATATATATATATATATATATATATATACATATATCGGACTATTGGACTATATTTGGAATTTAACAAAGTACTACTAACATTGGACTAATTCAAATTATGAAATATTAATTATAACACATTTTGTTTTTGTTAGGTTCGTGATATCTGTCGAAGGCCAAGTCTTATTTTTCAATGCATTAAAAAATATTATTATTTACCCTCTTCAATTCACAAGTGAGTTTTCATAGTCCCCTTTTTACAAGCTTTTGCTATAAATATTTTTGAGATGAGAATACATGCGTTGTTTAATAATTGTTTGACGAAATAGACACAAGTACTTTAAAACATTCTTCGACTGAATTGTTATACCGGATATCCCTATTTTTGCTTGGAAGCCTAAGAATTAGTATACGCTCTAATTGACGCGAATCTTAAAGATAGATCTATTGGGCCTAACAACCCCATCTAGGGTAAGGATGCTTTAGTAATTCAATTTTATACAGATGTGATTCCTGTATGTTGGGGATATTCTATATGCATTTTTGTTAATGTCGGTTACTAGCTAGCAACTTATCTATAGAATTATTTTATACATAGGTTATGTGTATGGTTTTTGTACACGAGAACTGTGTACGATTGCATATTTGAAATCTTGTGGTATATTAAAATTATTGAAAATCATTGTTTTTGATAAACCTATGAACTCACCAACCTTTTGGTTGACACCTTTAAGTATGTTTATTCTCGTGTATTAAAGAAATCTTCCGTTGTGCATTTGCTCATTGTAAAGATATTACATGGAATCGTTTATGGCATATTTTCAAAGACGTTGCATTCAAATCATTTTAGTTCAAAGAGATTGTTATTACATAAATGACAGATTAGTCATTTATATTTTGGAAAACAAGATTATATCATATGTATGAAATGTATATATTTTAAAATGGTATACATATGTATAAACTTTCGCTGAAATGAAAGTTTGTCTTTTAAAATGAATGCAATGCTTGTAAAACGTATCATATAGAGGTCAAAACCTCGCAATAAAACTAATTAATATGAAACATTTATAATCAATATGAAAGGGACATTTCAAGATACAACTAATAACCATTAAAAATAAAATGAAGTAGGAAGTGTCTTATATTTGTTACAACATGAATGTAGAAACTTATTTGGGACAACTCCAAACAATGATCTACACACTTATAAATTATGATATTACACATAGAGAATTTGATATATATATATATATATATATATATATATATATATATATATATATATATATATATATATATATATATATATATATATATATATATATATATATATATATATATATAATCAAGACGGAAAAACGTTTTTGGGGGGAAGTAGAAGTTTTTACTGAATTGTTTTTACAAACATTAAGATTAAGTGAAAACATGAACATTTAAAAAAGACACTTTGTGACAAATGTTATTATTTTGACCGAAAACGCTCAAAGAAATAACATTTATCGATAAATGTTATTCCTGATAATATTCATCGTGATACATGTTATATTCTTCGAGCATTTATTCAGGGTTTAGATTTATGGTTTATATTGAGTTTTTAACAAGCCCGATTTAGAGTTAAGGGTTTTGTGTTTAGGGGCTAAACCCAAAACACTAAACCTCAAACCCTAAACTCTAAATCCAACAAAATTTGAAAAATAAGCGCTCGAAGAATAACATGCATCACGATGAATGTTATCAGGAATAATATTTATCGATGAATGTTATTTCTTTAAGCGTTTTCTGGTCAAAATAATAACAATCATCACAAAGCGTCTTTTTTAAATGTTCGTATTTTCACTTAATCTTAATGGTTGTGAATTTTTTAAAAACAAACAAAAAAAAAATTACATCCTCCTTCCTTAAAAAAAGTGTTTCTCTCTTAATGATGACCTTATATATATATATATATATATATATATATATATATATATATATATATATATATATATATATATATATATATATATATATATATATATATATATATATATATATATCACAATTAAGATCAAAAATTTTGATTAATAAATACTCCGTATTATTTATAAGACTATTGATATAGGTGGTCTGTCATAGACCACCAATAAGACTTCAAGAAATGAACTCTAACGTTAGCAGCTAGGGATAACCAAATGACCCATACTCAATGGGTAAACTTGAAATCGACACTTTTCGACTGGGTTCGGGTATTCGAGGTTAGGGTCGGGTATGTGGACAGTTTTAATTTTTTTGAGGGTTCGGACCTAGAGAAGGGTTTAGATACAAACCTGCATTCAAAACCCGTATACCCAAACCGATGAGGATATCAATTTCAATAGTTATCAATAAAAATATTATTAAAAATAATACAAGCTACAATGTAGTATTTTACTATTGTTCAACATTTACAAATAGTTATAACGATTTTTTTTTTCAAAAAGTCAAAGCAAAAGGATTTATTTAATAAAGTACCATACAGATTCTCATTTTAATAACATTACAGAAACAAAAATAATGAATGGTGAATGAAAATGGATATCGAGGATATTTGGTACCTATGGGAAAACCATTAACCCTAGAGTTGGTAGATATTTGGGTATCCCCGTTTACTCGTGAGAGAACCCGACAACCCGACATTTATTAAGTAAATGAGAACCACACGATTATGAGTCCAGGTTAGGGACATGTTTTATAAGGGTTCTTTAACACCCTTGATTTTTTTTTAATACACAGCGGACGTTATTACATATATTAATCACATATAAAGTCATATTACACAAAATTACCGGTGTTACTTAATTACAGACCATATTATAAGAATCGTATACATAAAACATCATATTCACACTGTGTCAAACATCTTCAGTCGCCCTGCGATACCCACCAAAAGCGGCTAATACACACATGCAGGGCAAAACACTGTGGGAGAGTTAGTATAACGCTAAGTGAATGGCAATATCTTGGTGGACATCACTACAAGCATCAAGCATAGCTTAAAGGCACTGGTCACTAATCACTTAAAGCCATAAACAAGATGACCGACAACCCATAGCTGATCAAGCTAGAATATACCGATAGTCCACACTACTGAGTCACTGGTATAGTCTTCCAGACGTGACGCACTGGTCATTCATACTATACCACTAATCACTAACACCTGGACCCAATACTATCACTCGACACCGAGGTAAATAGGATTGACCTCTTACGTCGGGAACACCATCGACGTTACGTTGGAATTCACCCTCGACGTTAGCACTGGGTGCGCACATAATCACAGACGGTCACAACAATAGTCACAGACTTATTACACAGTCTTAAACATAGGCATGGCATGGATCACTATACTTGTCACTGTATAATCACATCCATAAAGATAATCCCACTCACTGATACCAGCACAACTCAGTGATCTAATGTTACTGAGTCTTCACTTCCACTTTGTCACCTAAAAACAATACGCACAAGTTAGTAAATCGTATTTCACTTACTAACTTCACAATAACATCAAAATCACTTTACACAATACAGACGATACATGTTATTTCATACACAACATCATACGAAGTATATATATATATATATATATATATATATATATATATATATATATATATATATATATATATATATATTACATATGTATATAATACACACATATATATACACACTCGCACACACACACGCATATATATATATATATATATATATATATATATATATATATATATATATATATATATATATATATATTACATACCTGTATATATATTCGTACATAATAATTCGCATACTAATGCCTATATGTATATATACACATGCCATATATATAATAATTATGTACATAATCTCACATGTATGTTCAAGTCGTTATAACGATGCACTAAATATAATAAAGAATGGGTCAATGGTCAAAACGGGTGATCGCGTAAATCCATCTATATATACATACACACTTGTATATTTAATACTAATAAACGGTCATGGAAAAATGGGCAAACAATTCACTACACATTTATGCACCCATATATATATATATATATATATATATATATATATATATATATATATATATATATATATATATATATATATATATATATATATATATATATATTATATTCACAAAAATCCAACTATCAAGTCAAGGTTAAAATGGGCGAAACCTCATCACTCATAAATTAACATGAACGGGTCGGGGTCCAAACGAGCAAACCGAACCCTCGAATGTACTAAAAACAACAAACACCACAACTGACCGCCACAGCTGGCCGCCAGCTACAGTAGCAGTAGTGGCGGCAGCTTCCAGAAATAGCAACAGCAGCAGCCGTAGCTGCTGACCTCGACAGAAACAGAAAAAGAATAGCAACAGCGGCACCGACAGCAAAACAAACAACCACCACTGCCAACCGCCAGCCACCGGCCACCGGCTGCCGTCGGCATCCATGGTGGCAGCGGTCAGCTGTCCAGAAACAGCAGTGGCAGCAGCAAAGTTGCTGCCCCATTTCGGGTCACCAAATTTCGGGTTGTTCTTGCTATTTTGCCCAATTCCAAGCTCACAATAAGCCTAAACAAGTTATATGTTAAGAATCAAACACTAAAACACAAATTACAACAAGGATTGAACAAGAATCAAATCCCAATTGTAAATTATAACTTTTATTTAAAAACCCTAAGTTTCAAGAATATAAGCACAAGATTAAGAAAACAACCCTTATAAAATCGATCATAAATACACAAGAATGAATTTAGGGCTTGTAATTTATCAAAATCTTCAACCAATTAAGGCTAGGGTTTGCATGTGTGTGTGGATCGTGGGAACGAAGGGAGAAAAGAGGGGAAACCCAATTACTGGAAATTAATAAGAAAAGGGGCGGTCTATCTAATTAAATGGGTATTAAACCCATACTTAATAATACACTGGTATTTATCTGTTATCAGATATCTTTCGTATCCGATTCGGTAAACCAAAGGATGTCAGAAATAAATAATAAACCCTGTTTCGGGACCCTGGTCATAAAACAGACCCAACGGACTAATAAAATTACATAAATATTTCATTAAAATACACTTTAAACTCTTAACGGGCAAAACGTTAAATTTCACCTAGGCCCGAATTCAAGATGTTACAAATCTACCCCCTTAAAGAAATTTCGTCCTCAGAATTTAATCAATCACAGTCAACACGGGTTTGGGGTATCTATCGTCAGTACACCGGGTCACAATAAGAACTAAGCCAGAACACGTCTTTTGATCAAACGCGTTACTAGGTTCAGTTCAGTACTCTAACTGTCAGGTTAAAAAAAACTCGCCGGTCTAAAGTCAAACATACTTTCCCGTTTCCCCTTATTTTCCAATACATCATCCAGGTTAATCACAATCTACCAACTAAGATTACCATTTCAAAACATCAACAGATCACAATACATATCAAAATCACATTACTTATATGCATACAAGTCACATGGTACACATGGGTCAAAAGTCAATATAAACTAAAAATGTCACCAAATCACTGGTTGATGTCAGCCGCACACTATTTTGTTTATGAACACTAAGGAATTCACGTCAAAAATTCGACACTTTATGTCAATCAATCTCATTTTGGGGTTATTCCTAATTCAATTCCACCAAATTTCACAATTAGTTAAGTTCGGGTCTCAGGTCAAAACTAACACTAAGCTTTATACACAAGGAATTTAGCAAATTCCTTAGATATTATAATGCTAGGTTAACACCAATCACAACAAAGTAACCCAAATCATGCAATTAAATACCTAATTCAAACTTGATATTTAAGAATTTTATCATATTCTACGTAACTACATCGATAATCATCTGATAATTCGTCACATAAATCGTGTCTAACACTACTAAAGTTACCTCTGAAACGTCAATTCTTAGTCAAAATCCTCCAAAAAATGATCAATCACGTCTAGTCTATCACTTGCTACATCTCCTCCGACTCCTGAAACTACTACATGATTTACCACGATGTATTTCCGTTGGTCAGACGTAATACATCATTCCAAATCATACTTTCATCTCGAGTATTTCGGAGCGAGATCCTAACCATGTTTATTAATCTATTGAGGTTTTACCTACCCTGATTACCCTTAGTTATAATCAATTAATAATGCATAAATCTCAAAGCACAAAATTTACAATTCACACTTCCACCCAATTATAACTCTTCCGGTATGTCACACATTACTCACAATCACTGTCCTTGTTCAACCCAAAATACCCTTTGAAAACACACTTGTAATTCCCGTCATTACAATTTAACCCCCTCTAAGCTATAAAGTGCGGATGTCACACTATTCTCAAAATAGGATATTGTCAAACTATATCATTTTGTCCTTAGTTGACGCCAATCACAAGTCTCCAATCACAGTTTGACACTCATCCTGGTCTTACGGTCAACTTGTAACAAGCCGACTTTTTCCGTTTACTATCGTTAATTGTCCGTTAAGTATTTAACGGTGATTACTTAGATTTGTGTGTTTAATAGAATTAAATACATACTTATTAGAGAAATGTTAGAATTAATATGTTATATTAATTTACGAACTTATTTCGGTTAGCAAATAACAAGAAACATTACGATTAAGTTTATCGTCTAGAAAGCTTTTCAGTTTACGGAACTCAGAAAAACGACAAAATAATTATTTACGATAATTATTGACTTTAAGAAAAAAAAATTAATTTATTATTTATTTAATGAATTAAACTCGGTGATTGCGTTTCAATGACTAGTTAATGTTTCGGAGAACCGGTACGATTAACGGCAACGAAACGGACCATGCGCATATGAGTAACTTAGCAAAACCGAGCCCAGGACACCCTTAAGTGGGCCAATCGGCCGAACCATCCCCATGAAACCCCCTTATAGACTTAACTTGGGCTACAAGGTCACTAGTTACTTAATTAAGGCCCTAAATCTAACTATAAATAGAAGCTTAATCCCTTAAACCCTCCCCTTGTTTATTTTGGCCGAAATTTTGCTCCCTCTCCCCCCTTTAGAAACCGTCGACCATCACCACCCAAGAACACCATCAAAAGTTGATTTTTGAAGAAACCCCGTACACGAAAGACGTTCCTTTGATCGCTCTCTACACGTTAGTGTGTGCAATTTTATCGTTTGAGGTATAATTAGTAACCCTAACTTTATTAATTCAGTTTTTTGATTAATTACATAGTGTATTAGAGTCTAGTGCTCAATTAATGATGTCTAGTGTTGTTAATTGTTGATTGATTGCGTAATTAACGTTGTTTGTTTGAAAAATGAATTTGTTTATTGATTATATGAATAAATTGATATGAGATCTGACTTTTTAATATGTTTAGTTAGAAATATATCGAAAAGTTATTAATTTTAGACTCCGATTTTGCGTGATTTCGTTATTGTAAGCTCAAGATATGCATAATCGAAGTTTTCATTAGGGTTTGCATGATATCCGAATTTTCTGAGTTACATGCTATGTGTTTTAGCTTATATAAAGTGTACTAATGCATTCCTTGTGAAAATTTATGCAATTTGGACTAAATATTTGCGTCGAAACGTTATGTAATGCTCCCGTTATGATAAAACGAATATTTGATTTGTAAAGAATGTTGAATCAGTTTTTAAGTTCAAAGAAAAATTTTTAGAATGAACTAGGAATTGATTTAGAATTTTATCTTCTGGAATATGTTATTTTATATGTTACTTGACATGTTTCATTTGTATGCGAACTTTTGAGAACGTGATTTTCCATGAGATAAATGCTCGTCTAAATGATATGTCCGATTGATGGTCAAAAACTGATGAGTCTGTAATGTTTTGAAAATCTGTACGAACTGGCTAAATCAATGCTTCTGATTATTTTATCACTTAAATTTTGAGATGTTTTGAGATGACACCAATTGGCCGTTCGATAAAATCTATTTTCTATATTTTTTGAAAAATGTTTAAAAACTGACGCGCGAGCAGAAATTTCTGTAATGAACTCAGAAATTTCTGTTTTGAGATGTTTTTGAAATTATGAGGCTTTGGCTGGACTTTTTAGAATCAATTTTAAGTCTAGTTATGATCTGGAGTTGGTCATAATTTTATGAATAATTTACTATGTGCTATGAGTGTATTTCTTTACGACGTATGATTTTCGAAGGATTACTCTAAGGTGTGGAAAATGAGATTTGCTAAACTACGAGCGTTAACATGTTATACAACCTATGTTTGACTTATTTACCATGTTTGCATAACCTACTGATATGTTTGACTTTAGTTGACCACTTTGACCGAGTTGACTTTTTGTTTGACTTTGGTTGACTTTTGTTGACTTGCTTGGATTAGTTGACTTTTACTTGTTCGTTGAGTCAGTCTGAGCACTAGGACTTTACGTACACTATGGGTTGACAAAGTTTGACCTATTAGTGTATACTTAAGATGATTTACTTGATTAGGTTGCGTTGTTCAGTCGAGAGTTTCGACAACAGTACGATTTGCTAAGATCTTTACGAGTGCTTTTGCTAAGGTGAGTCTACAGTCCCTACTACATTTTTACAGGGATGAGATGCATGCTTTTTACAAATATTTTACGTGTTTAGCACAAGTAACTTACAAAGAATATACATATGAGTTCAGATCAAAAATCCCTTAGCTTGATTATATTAATTACTTTGTAAGCTCGACTTATAGGGACGGTACCGTTAGGTTTGACAAACCTCACCGCAACGTTAAACAGGTGCTTATGTAGTTATAAAACATATACTTGATCGGTGTATCGCCAGTATAGGGTAAACTAAAGACGTGTGCTCGGCTCACGCAAAGGTTAAAGCTTTATAATCAAGTGCTCATGATAATGTATACTTTTCCAATGATTTTTCTAAGAAAATCGTGTGGCCTTACCTAAGAAATGATTTACTAAACCTGTAGATTCACTCAATATTTTTCGTTGACGTTTTGCATGTTTCATCTCTGGTACATAGAGCTAGTGCTTCCGCTTTATATGAAGTTATATGCTGTTTGCTGCTAGAACTGGACGGCGTCCAACATGTTTATCGTTTTCATTTCAAGAACATATATTCGCATTTAAACAGTTTTCTTTTAAGATGTTTGGGTTCATATACATAAGTCATTGATGTCAAATGTTTCCAGTTACAATTTCTTTAATAAATGACTTTGTTTTAATGATAAATGCGAATACTTTTCGAAAACGTCTCATGTAGAGGGCGTGACCGCTAAACTATGGGACCAGGAGTTAATATTCTGTTAGTGGATTCTGACGGGGTATTACATTTGGTATCAGAGCAGATCGGTTACCTAGGACTAGACTGCATTAGAGAGTCGAACGTTAGGACAACTAGTGCATCTAGACTGTAACCATAGACTTGTTAAGTTACATGAACCCTAGTTAAATAAATTACTATGTTACTTGGTATCTATTATGACATGATTACTAAGTGACTAACTTTGTGTTTTTCTTTGAGTGCTAGATGACTTCTTCCAATCCTATCATTCTTACCGACTCCGACACAGAATCTGAGAAGACCGTGCAAGCGCAAAGAAATACGATACTCGAGTTTGTAGATGATACCGAATCGGAACCCGAGATGGAAACCGAGCATGAGAATGAGCCTAAAGGAAAGGAACCGGCAGAGGATTCTGAGGAAGAATCAGAGCCCGAATCCGAATCCGAACCTGATGTACCCGATTCGCCCCAGTCACCTTTTGTTAAACCTGATTATGTTAACCCCTACGGACCGAGAGGCCACCATAGGATACCGAAAGGACCTGCTCGGCGTAATAACCCATTTTATAAGAGTTTTCGCTATAATAATTAGTCACTTGAGATGTGTCACCGTTTTCATCCCTATGATGCTTCTACGTCTACTTCTAAACCTAGTACCTCTACTGCTGCTGCTAATGACAACAACCCTAGTGACCTCACATTGCGAGTTGAAAATTTAGAGAAAATGGTCGAGTACTTGTTGAAGGAACTCCAGAAACGCAAATAGAGATCGCTCGACTAGACTTGTTCCACGCTATTGAACATTATTTGATTATTATTGTTTATTATATGATGCTCGCACATACATTGTTAGATGTGGCTTTACTTATGTGGTTTTACTTATGACATGAGAAATATGTTACTTTCGTTGGTTATGCATGATTACTGAACGAAGAGTTTGTTTCTTTAAGTATTGGGTTATTAATGACGATTTATGTTTAGTGTTGCTACTACTATTACTAATTAGTGATAATGTTACTAGTGTACATTGTTCATACTACTGCTACTACTAAACGCTATGTATAGCTACCACATATCACTAGTGCTACTAAAATCATCAAGATTTAATATTAGTTACTATGCATCGTTCCGTTGCTAGTATATTTTATATATCGATTTCATTGACACTAACCGAATGTATTATCTTGACCAGAAAGATAGTACCACCCAAGCAAGTTTCCCAAGCTGATGTTCGTCGGTGGATTACCGAAGGATTGACCGAGGCCGTGGCAGAACTCCGTAATGGAACCAACAGCAATAATGTGAACGCTACGAATCAGTGAAACCAGGATACGACCAATACTCAGAACAATGGACAAGGTAGGTGTACGTATAAGACTTTCTCGAGTTGTGAACCAAGCTCCTTTAATGGCACCGAAGGTCCAGTTGGTTTGACTCGTTGGTTTGAGAAGCTCGAGTCAGTTTTCCGTATCAGTGGTTGTAGAGATGCGGATAGAATGAAGTTTGCAACTTCTAAGTTATCAGATGGCGCCTTGACATGGTGGAATACTTATGCAAATTCCGTAGGTATGGATCAGGCTTTTGAGACTCCATGGGAGGATTTGAAACGACGGATGATAGAAGAGTATTGTCCCTACACTGAAACTGTTAAGATGGAGCGAGAACTCCAAAACCTGAAACTAGTGGGTACTGATTTGACTAACTACAACAAGAGATTCTTTGAACTTGCTCTCATGTGTCCACATATGGTTACTCCCGAACGCCGTAAGATCACTCTTTATGCGAACGGTTTGACCTAGAAGATTCAAAGTGGTGTGACTACTTCGAAGCCGAGAACTATACAAGAAGTTGTCGAGATGGCAAGTGAGTTAATCGATCAGGTTGAACAGCAAGGAAAGACTCCTGCCTTAAATGAGATTAAAACTCATGATAATAAGAGGAAATGGAACAATAACAATAACTCAGGGAAGAATTACAATCAGCAGCCCTTTAAGAAACAAGATACTGCTAAGAGTAATGCTGCAACCCCAAATGCTAATTCTGGTTATAAGGGAAAGTTCCCGTTGTGTGCTAAGTGTAATAGGCATCATCCGGGGGATTGTTTGAGAAAGTGTGATAAGTGCAAGAGGAGTGGACATTTGGCTGCCGAGTGTAAAACTGGTACGAACATGTGTTATAGGTGCGGAAAAGAAGGTCATTTCCGGAAGGATTGCCCAACTGCTAGTAAGACTAATGAACCTGCAAGAGGAAGAGCTTTCAATATTAACTCCAGTGAAGCTCGTGATGATCCTAAGCTAGTCACGGGTACGTTTCTTCTCGATAATCAACATGTTTATGTACTTTTCGATTCTGGAGCTGATAGAAGCTTTGTGTCTAGAGATTTTTGCCATAATCTTAAGAATATTGTATCGTCACTAGAAAAATTATATTCTATAGAGCTAGGTAATGGTAATCTAATGAGTGCTAATAAGGTTTACCGTGATTGTACTTTGACTTTGGCTGGAATGTCGTTTAAGATAGATGTGATACCGATTAAGCTAGGAAGTTTTGACCTTGTGGTTGCAATGGACTGGTTAGCCGAGAATAGAGCCGACATTGTTTGTCATCAGAAAGCGATTCGCATTCCTGTTACTGAAGGTGAACCTCTAATGGTGTATGGAGAGCGAAAAAATACGCCGCTATATTTCATTAACTGTTTGAAGGTACAGAAATACATGAGAAAGGGTTGTCTTGCTATGCTGGTTCACGTAAGCAAGACTGAATCTGAAAGCAAGAAACTCGAAGATGTGCCCATTGTTAGAGAATTTCCCGATGTTTTTCCAGATAAGTTACCCGGATTACCTTCGCCTAGAGATGTAGAGTTCCAGATTAATTTAGTTCCTGGAGCGGCGCCAGTAGCGCGTGCACCGTATAGACTTGCACCACCCAAATTACAAGAGTTATCTAGTCAACTGTAAGAACTTTTAGATAAAGGATTCATTCAACCGAGCTCATCATCATGGGGAGCTCCAGTACTGTTTGTGAAAAAGAAGGATGGATCTATGAGACTCTGTACTGATTATAGGGAGTTGAATAAGTTGAATATCAATAATAGATATCCGTCGTTGAGGATTGATGACTTATTTGATCAATTGCAAGGATCGGCATGTTATTCTAAGATCGGTCTAAGGTCAGGTTATCATCAGATGAGAGTGAAGGGAGCAGATATACCAAAGACAGCATTTAGGACACGCTATGGTCATCATGAATTTATCATAATGCCGTTCGGATTGACGAACGCACCGGCTGTGTTCATGGATCTCATGAATCGTGTGTGTAAGCCATATCTCGACAAGTTTGTTATAGTGTTTATCGATGATATATTGGTATACTCTAAAAATGAGAAAGAACAAGAGCAACATCTCCGTTTGTTACTAGAGATGCTCAGGAAGGAGTAGTTGTACGCAAAATTTTCGAAATGTGAGTTTTGGTTGCGAGAAGTGCAATTTTTGGGTCATATTGTAGGAGTCAATGGTATTCAAGTTGATCCTGCGAAGATAGAGACAGTAAAGAAATGGGAGACTCCTAAGTCGCCAACGTAGATACGACAATTTTTAGGACTTGCTGGTTACTATAGAAGATTCATTGAGGGATTTTCTACTATTGCCCGACCATTAACAGCATTGACTCACAAGGGTAAGAAGTATGAATGGACCGAGTTGCATGAAGCTGCATTCCAGTTGTTAAAAGAGAAGTTAATGGCTGCGCCGATTTTGTCTTTGCCCGAAGGAACCGAGGATTTCGTAGTCTACTGATATGCTTCACGACAAGGTTTTGGTTGCGTGTTGATGCAACGTACGAAAGTGATTGCTTATGCATCCCGACAATTGAAGATACATGAGTTAAACTATACGACTCACGATCTAGAACTTGGTGCTGTAGTTTTTGCACTAAAAATGTGGAGGAATTATCTGTATGGTACTAAGTTCACTGTATTCACTGATCACAAGAGTCTGCAGCATATTTTCGATCAGAAACAGCTTAATATGAGACAGAGACATTGGATCGAATTGTTGAAAGATTACGATTGTGACATTAGATATCATCCCGGTAAGGCTAATGTAGTGGCAGATGCTTTGAGTAGGAAGGAGAGAGTTAAGTCTATTCGAGTTAGAGCGTTGAATTTGACTATTTGAAGGAACCTTACTTCTCAGATACGTGACGCACAACTAGAGGCGCTGAAAGAAGAGAACGTTGCTACCGAAATCACTTCCAAGAATTGATAAGAAGTTTGTTACTCGAGACGATGGAACCCGGTATTTTATCGACAGGATATGGGTACCGAAGTTTGGCGGATTAAGGGAACTAGTGCTAGAAGAGGCACACAAGACGAGGTATTCTATTCACCCTGGATCCGACAAGATGTACCAAGATCTTAAGACACTATATTGGTGGCCTAATATGAAAGCCGAAATCGCTACTTATGTTGGTAAGTGCTTGACTTGTGCTAAAGTTAAGGCAGAGCATCAGAAACCGTCAGGTTTGTTGACACAACCAGAGATTCCTCAATGGAAGTGGGAGAATATTACAATGGATTTTATCACTAAGTTGCCTAAAATGATAGGAGGTTATGATACGATTTGGGTTATCGTTGATCGTCTTACGAAGTCTGCTCATTTTCTACCAATTAAGGAAACAGATAAGATGGAGAGGTTGACACAGATTTACATAAAGGAAGTAGTTTCACGACATGGAGTGCCGCTATCCATTATTTCCGACAGAGATAGTAGATTTACATCCAAATTTTGGCAAGCTTTGCAAGATGCCATGGGAACTCGTTTAGACATGAGTACAGCCTACCATCCGCAGACTGATGGGCAAAGTGAGAGGACGATTCAGACACTAGAAGACATGTTAAGAGTGTGTGTGATTGATTTCGGAATTGGATGGGATAGACATCTACCGTTAGTAGAGTTTTTCTACAACAATAGTTATCACGCAAGTATAAAGGCAGCGCCTTTTGAAGCACTGTATGGCAGAAAGTGCATATCACCTTTATGTTGGACTGAGTTAGGGGATAGTCAGTTAACTGGTCCTGAGATTGTACACGAAACGACAGAGAAAATCGTGCAGATTCGAGAAAGAATGAAAGTAGCACGAGATCGTCAAAAGAGCTATGCAGATCTTAAGAGGAAAGATTTGGAATTTCAGGTTGGAGACAAGGTTATGCTCAAAGTGTCACCCTGGAAAGGTGTAGTGCGCCTTGGAAAAAGAGGAAAGTTAAGTCCGAGGTATATTGGACCGTTTGAGATTACCGAAAGAATTGGACAGGTAGCGTATAGATTGAAACTACAGCAGGAACTTAGCGAGATTCACGATACTTTTCATGTTTCCAATTTGAAGACGTGCTTATCAGATGAAAGTTTGGTGATTCCTTTAGATGAAGTGCAAGTTGATCCTAAGCTTAATTTCATTGAAGAGCCTGATGAGATTATGGATTGCGAGATTAAGCAACTAAAGCAAAGCAGAATTCCACTGGTAAAGGTTAGATGGAATGCCCGTAGAGGACCAGAATTCACGTGGGAGCATGAAGATCAGATGAGACTTAAGTATCCGCAACTGTTTCCCGAGGAGATGACTACGGCGGATGACCACTAAAATTTCGGGAAGAAATTTTTCATGACAGGTGGGTAATGTAACAACCCGACTTTTTCCGTTTACTATCGTTAATTGTCCGTTAAGTATTTAACGGTGATTACTTAGATTTGTGTGTTTAATAGAATTAAATACATACTTATTAGAGAAATGCTAGAATTAATATGTTATATTAATTTACGAACTTATTTCGGTTAGCGAAATAACTAGAAACGTTACGATTAAGTTTATCGTCTAGAAATCTTTTCAGTTTACGGAACTCAGAAAAACGACACGATAATTATTTACGATAATTATTGACTTTAAGAAAATTATTTTTAAATTATTATTTATTTAATGAATTAAACTCGGTGATTGCGTTTCAATGACTAGTTAATGTTCCGGAGACCCGGTATGATTAACGGCAATGAAACGGACCACGCGCATATGAGTAACTTAGCAAAACTGAGCCCAGGACACCCTTAAGTGGGCCAATCGGCCGAACCATCCCCATGAACCCCCCTTATGGACTTAACTTGGGCTACAAGGTCACTAGTTACTTAATTAAGGCCCTAAATCTAACTATAAATAGAAGCTTAATCCCTTAAACCCTCCCCTTGTTTATTTTGGCCGAAATTTTGCTCCCTCTCCCCCCTTTGGAAACCGTCGGCCATCACCACCCAAGAACACCATCAAAAGTTGATTTTTGAAGAAACCCCATACACGAAAGACGTTCCTTTGATTGTTCTCTACACGTTAGTGTGTGCAATTTTATCGTTTGACGTATAATTAGTAACCCTAACTTTATTAATTCAGTTTTTTGATCAATTACATAGTGTATTAGAGTCTAGTGCTCAATTAATGATGTCTAGTGTTGTTAATTGTTGATTGATTGCGTAATTAACGTTGTTTGTTTGAAAAACGAATTTGTTTATTGATGATATGAATAAATTGATATGAGATATGACTTTTTAATATGTTTAATTAGAAAGATATCGAAAATTTATTAATTTTAGACTCCGATTTTGCGTGATTTCGTTATCGTATGCTCAAGATATGCTTAATCGAAGTTTTCGTTAGGGTTTGCATGATATCCGAATTTTATGAGTTACATGCTATGTGTTTTAGCTTATATAAAGTGTACTAATGTATTCCTTGTGAAAATTTATGCAATTTGGACTAAATATTTGCGTCGAAACGTTATGTAATGCTCCCGTTATGATAAAACGAATATTTGATTTGTAAAGAATGTTGAATCAGTTTTTAAGTTCAAATAAAAATTTCTAGAATGAACTAGGAATTGATTTAGACTTTGAGCTTCTGGAATATGTTATTTTATATGTTACTTGACATGTTTCATTTGTATGTGAACTTTCTAGAACATGATTTTCCATGAGATAAATGCTCGTCTAAATGATATGTCTGATTGATGGTCAAAAACTGATGAGTCTGTAATATTTTGCAAATCTGTATGAATTGGCTAAAGCAATGCTTCTGATTATTTTATCACTTAAATTTTGAGAAGTCTTGAGATGACACCAATTGTCTGTTCGTTAAAATATATTTTCTATATTTTTTGAAAAATGTTTAAAAACTGACGCGCGAGCAGAAATTTCTGTAATGAACTCAAACTTGATCCCTTCTGACTTCTGACTTTTAATTATCGTATGAGGCTTTGGCTGGACTTTTTGGAATCAATTTTAAGTCTATTTATGATCTGGAGTTGGTCATAATTTTATGAATAATTTACTATGTGCTATGAGTGTATTTCTTTACGACGTATGATTTTCGAAGGATTACTCTAAGGTGTGGAAAATGCGATTTGCTAAACTACGAGCGTTAACATGTTATACGACCTATGTTTGACTTATTGACCATGTTTGCATGACCTACTGAGATGTTTGACTTTAGTTGACCACTTTGACCGAGTTGACCTTGGATTTGACTTTGGTTGACTTTTGTTGACTTGCTTGGATTAGTTGACTTTTACTTGTGCGTTGAGTCAGTCTGAGCACTAGGACTTTGCGTACACTATGGGTTGACAAAGTTTGACCTATTAGTGTATACTTAAGATGATTTACTTGATTAGGTTGCGTTGTTCAGTCGAGAGTTTCGACAACAGTACGATTTGCTAAGATCTTTACGAGTGCTTTTGCTAAGGTGAGTCTACAGTCCCTACTACGTTTTTACAGGGATGAGATGCATGCTTTTTACAAATGTTTTACGTGTTTGGCACAAGTAACTTACAAAGAATATACATATGAGTTCAGATCAAAAATCCCTTAGCTTGATTATATTAATTACTTTGTAAGCTCGACTTATAGGGACGGTACCGTTAGGTTTGACAAACCTCACCGCAACGTTAAACAGGTGCTTATGTAGTTGTAACATGTACACTTGATCGGTGTATCGCCAGTATAGGGTAAACTAAAGATGTGTGCTCGGCTCACGCAAAGGTTAAAGCTTTATAATCAAGTGCTCATGATAATGTATACTTTTCCAATGATGTTTTCTAAGAAAATCTTGTGGCCTTACCTAAGAAATGATTTACTAAACCTGTAGATTCACTCAACGTTTTTCGTTGACATTTTTCATGTTTCATCTCAGGTACATAGAGCTAGTGCTTCCGCTTTATATGAAGTTATATGCTGTTTGCTGCTAGAACTGGACGGCGTCCAGCATGTTTATCGTTTTCATTTCAAGAACATATATTCGCATTTAAACAGTTTTCTTTTAAGATGTTTGGGTTCATATACATAAGTCATTGATGTCAAATGTTTCCAGTTACAATTTCTTTAATAAATGACTTTGTTTTAATGATTAATGCGAATACTTTTCGGAAACGTCTCATGTAGAGGGCGTGACCGCTAAACTGTGGGACCAGGAGTTAATATTCCGTTAGTGAATTCTGACGGGGTATTACACAACTCATATTCGATGCCCGGTCTTTGGTCAAGTCAAAGTCTATCTCTATCTTCCAAGAGAAGAATTCAAGGAAACCACCCATACTTATGTCCTAAGGTTCACACTAAAGGTCATGTCATGCCGAAAAGAAGACAGTTTCTTAGGACAACTCTATGGGTCCTACTCGACAAGTCCAATAATATAATACTGTAAGGCCATCATCATACATAACATGCACATCATATACATATGGCAACAACATATAGGGTTCAAGTCCTTTATTAATAGACAATGGGACTACTACCTGATTCCAATCCTTACGGGCCACTACAGATGTCTCGTTAGCCAAATTAAAGGATTCACAAATCACATAAATCCTATGCAATCTTATCCAGTTGTGATTAATCCTACATCAAGACTAACGTGACAAACAAGTCACTAAAAGCAGATGTAACGACCCGACTCCTCGTTATACCAAAAATACGCCATAAAAAAATTTCTGGACCTGTACATCTGGACGGCATCCAGATTCCTGGACGGCGTCCAGTACTGAAGGCCTGGACGGCGTCCAGCCTTTTTGAATGACGTCCAATTGAACTAACGGGGACTGATCAGTTTTCTTTACACTTGTACGAAAAACCCGCTTCCCGACACTTTCCAACGAAACAAATTATTGCAACATATCAATATAAGTAAAACTAATATATTTCCAACATCGAAACGAGTTTTACAAAACGAGGCCCACATCGGCCGTTTTACGAGTTTCGTACAAATCATGAGTTTCGACCACATTCGTTTAATTTCCAAACGACACTATGAGCATGGTGTTTAGGGGTTAAACTACCCAAGTCTCGATCAAACTCCAAAAGCTATCAAATCCCAAAAGCGTCCCCCTAAACAACAAGCTGGATCTCTAATCCAATCGAATGCCCTTACCCTTGTCAACGCCTGAGCCTATAAAAAGGTAAACAATGAGAGGGTTAGCAAAACGCTTAGTGAATGCAATAATTATACACATACATATATAATATACCTACTTGCAATCACTTACTCACATATTGTATACATGCTAGCAACACAATTAGCTTATAATCTCAAATACAAAGCTAGTAACCTCCAATACCGCAAGCTAGCAACAACAAAGGCATATATATATATATATATATATATATATATATATATATATATATATATATATATATATATATATATATATATATATATATATATATATAACCCGAATGATATAGTATGCTACACTATAACACAATAACCATGGTTAACCAATCGAATGAGGGGACGGTATTTAAAAGACCGTCGGAGTTCATAACATCCATTAGTGCACTTAACACGTCGTACACTAACCCCACGGGTGGCATCTTAACACGCCGATACTTAACCCTGGGTGGCATCTTAACACGTCGACACTTCACCCCGAGTGGTGTCTTAACACTTCGACACTTCACTCTTCATTTTACTTGAGTTGGCATCTTAACACGTCGATACTTCACCTCGAGTAGCGCCTTAACACATCAGCACTTCACCCTTCAACTTACTTAGAGTGGCATCTTAGCACATCGATACTTCACTCCGGGTGGTGTCTTAACACATTGACACTTCACCCCGGGTGGCATGTTAACACATCGACACTTCACCCATCATATTACTTTGAGTGGTGTCTTAGCACATCGACACTTCACTCGTCACGTGAAATGTGGTGTCTTAGCACATCGACACTTCACATCTCACGCTACAACAAATAAATACATTATATACCTACGCATATAATTATTCCACTCACCTCAAAGTCTTTTGTGATGGATAACCGAGCTTGCAAACTTCAATGTAACGTACCTATTACATCATGCACATAATCAATCACAAGATCAAGTTGGTCAACCAACTCACTCACCATTCTAGTGTCATTTTGACCCATGGTGCCATTCCGACCCATTTGCACACATAACCCTAATATTGGGTCAACTTCGCCAAAAACCCTAACTCTAGCCATTTATGGTCTTAATACACATATAATCACAATGTTATCGCATTTTCACCCTAACAAGACAACTTAGGTCATCAAAGACCCGTTTTACCCATTCGAGGTTTCCACGCCCATTCGCGTCACCACATACCCAAATAACACCCACGTACATAACATTTAGGTGTGCTTGTAGTTAACTAACCAATTTAAGACTCATAAACACATTTAGCATTTCAAAACCCTAGGTTAGTCATCCTTTGAGTCTTCATGACCCAAACTTACCCAAAATCCCCAAATCACTAACAAATGAGTTTTATACATATCACTAACCCAAACCCTAACCCTTAAACAATTAATAGTAAGAAAATCAAGGTTAAGACTTACCACTACAATCAAAATATAGCTAGTGGGGAGATGAACAACTTTAATGCTCGAGCTCTAACCCGAAACAAGCTTCTTCTACTTCGATTTGAGCTTTCTCACACTTGAATCACTCTCTCTCTAGAATTTAAGTGGATGAGGTTTGGTGGTTGTAAATGGTGTAAATGAGGCTCCACAAACTGATCTAGGGCCTTAAAGTCGTCCACCATGTGAAATTACCAAGTTACCCCTTTTAAATATCAAAAACACAAAACTGGCTCGTCTGGTCATCTGGACGGCGTCCAGAATACTGGACGGCGTCCAACTCTTCACAATGGGACGGCGTCCCACCCTGTTGGACGATGTCCAACATAACTTGGAAAACAGGATCTTACAGCAGAGCAATTACTTCACATGAGACCTAGCCACAAGTCTTATACATTACATAACAAAATAAATACATTGATCATGGCAAGTATATCACATGCCTTACATCTAGCATATTTACAATAACATGGCAGACAACAAGAAACACTGCGATTAGCCAAAGTGAATAAAATCCCAATAATGTCAATGATAACTCCAGACACAATCGTGAGAACTGGTGTGAAGACCCGAAAATTTCTGACCAAATTTAAACTTTATCTTTATATTATTTCGACACGATAAGCAAAATTTGTTAAGTTAAATCTCAAGGATTTTAAACTATGTTCATACATTCATTTAACCTCGACCAAATCCCGACGATTCACGAACCATTTTTGGATATGAATATGTATATATATGTATATATAATAACTTAAGAATATTAACAAAGTATTAAACGTATAATACTTCACATGAACGTATTTGTTTCAATATGTTTATCGATAAAATTAGAAGATAATATCAAATGATTGAATTATCAGATACATTGAATGATAATTACGAGTCTCTATTGTGAGGTCCACTTTGATTTAGGAAAACCTTTCCATTTTAACGATATTCAGAAAATAATGATAAAGTGATTTTCAAGTAAGGACAATGTGTCCATTAACTAGAGTTAGTCAAGAGGTTAGTGGAGATTCTTGTTTAATTTTCAAAAGCATGCTTTGCAGTGATTAACTCGTGTCCCTTGGCAACTTAATTATTTAGTTTTCATAATATTAAGAACATTATTTGATATAATAACTTCTATTATTAAAACGAGTTTAAAGTATAAACGTTACGTGTTATAATATTTTCTAAACCAATTTAAAATGAACTTTGAAATATAGTTAGTTTGAAAAACTAACTATTATATAGATATTTCTAATATATATAATTTTATATTTCCAAATGAATATATATAAATATTTTACAAGGTGATAAAATATAATATTATTTAGTCATAAAACGATTGATTTAAAATAATATGTTTGATAAACATCGAGCCATTGATTTATAGAAGCAAATGACCACAACACTCGTATATATAAGTTACAATTTTTATAAAATAATTTATCAATGATTAAGTCAAATTTTTGATAAAGGTACACGTCACGAAATATAAAGTACAGGTTTTCTAACCGTACGAAACTTCGTTTGAAAAATCGGAACCGAGTCATAAACCATTTTCCAACGTACGTCTCAATGGAACAAATTTTACAATTTAACTACGCACGTAAATATAATATTATATATAATAAATTATATAAATTAAATATATATATATATATATATATATATATATATATATATATATATATATATATATATATATTTATTATTATTATTATTATTATTATTACTATTATTATTATTATTAATCTTATTAGTATTAATATTATTAGGAGCGATATTAGTAGTACTATACATAAAATACTACGACGAGGTTCTGCCCGCGTGTTTTCAAAATGAATTTTTCGAGTATGATAGAGCTAAGGAAATATTGGGTTATAGCTATTGAGGTTATGGGTAATGTTCGAGGGTATGCTCGTGAAGTCAAACTAGTGTTTATCGTCTTCGTTGCGTCTACGTACTTTCCTGCAATATTGAAACTCAATATTGATACGTGAGCACTCATAACTTAACTTTTATATATTGATAGTGTATCCCTGACTAGTGCTCGAGTATATATGTTTATGCATTCTTGTATGTTTAATTTTGTCATTAAATAGCTTATGATAGATTATGAATTTGTTACATATGCAATTGAGATAAGGTATATGATATGCATGTCATTGGAAAGCTGGCAAAAAATTAATAACTTTTCATTTAGATATCGAATGGTTTCGATGAATGGATTAAAAGTTATAGTCAATTGAATTATCTATAATTTTAATGTATTATTGTTAAAATGGTTATCATTATCGTTATCGTTATCGTTATCGTTATCGTTATCGTTATTGTCATTATTATCACTATTATTATTATTATCTAATAATCAATAATATTATTATTATTATTATTTTTATTATTATTATTATTATTATTATTATTATTATTATTATTATTATTATTATTATTATTATTATGATTATTATTATTATTAATATTATTAAAATGATTAATATTTTTATAAAAACTATGATTTTATTATTTTATTCGTTATTATTATTATTAAAAGTATCACTAATATTAAAACCATCATTTTTATTAAAATTATCATTTTTAATAGAAATATCATTATTATTATAAAATATCATTAGTATTATCATTTTAGTATTATTATTATTATTTAAAATTATCATTTTGAATAGAATTATTATTTTTATATAAAATATTATTATTATGGTTAATATTAAAAAGTATTGCTATCATTAAGATGTTCAAGATTAGAATTATCATTTTATTATAATCATTAGTAAATATATAAATATTGTTATTTTATTAGTAGAATAATAATAATTATTATTACAAAATAATACAACTTTCACTTATTATTATTATCGATATTATTTTATCAAATTAATATGTGATACAAAGATATTTTTACTACATGTAATACAATTACATTAATAATACCTATCACTATAGTTTTACGATATTAATTGAATTTCATAAATTATATCGCTTAAGATATATAAAAGTATATTTTTAGCATAGATAAATTTTAATATAAATTTTTTTAAAATAAATTTTTATTTATAAATGACTTGTATTATTTTTACTCTAATAAAAACTGATAAATGTATTTAAATATATAAAACGACTATTTAAGTTATATAATAAACATGAATAAGATTTTGTAAATCATCTTGGGTCAAATTGACTTTTGTTGACTTTTGCATATCGATCTCGAGCATTAGGATTGTGGTACACTATGACCTGACCTAAATTGTTAGACAGTTATTGACCAACATATAAATATGTATATACTTAATATAGGTTCGTGAATCCGAGGCCAACCTTGCATTTGTTCAATGACGTCATATATATTTTTATTACGAAATACAGTATTGTGAGTTTCATTTTCTCCCTTTTTAAATGCTTTTGCAATATATATTTTTGGGACTGAGAATACATGCGCAGCTTTTATAACTATTTTACGAAATAGACGCAAGTAATCGAAACTACATTCTATGGTTGAATTATCGAAATTGAATATGCCCCTTTTTTAGTCTGGTAATCTAAGAATTAGGGAACAGACACCCTAATTGACGCGAATCCTAAAGATAGATCTATGGGCACTAATAAGCCCCAGTCAGAGAATTTGAACTGCTTTAGTACTTCGATTTTATCATATCCGAAGGGAGTCCCGGAATGATTGGGATATTCTATATGCATCTTGTTAAGGTCGATTACCAGGTGTTCAATCCATATGAATAATTTTTGTCTCTATGTATGGGACGTATATTTATGAGAAATGGAAATGAAAATCTTGTGGTCTATTAAAGTTATGGAAATGATCTTTTATGATAAACTAATGAACTCACCAACCTTTTGGTTGACACTTTAAAGCATGTTTATTCTCAGGATTGAAAGAAATCTTACGCTGTGCATTTGCTCAATTTAAAGATATTACTTGGAGTCATTCATGGCATATTTCAAAAGACGTTGCATTCAAGTCGTTGAGTTCAGTAAAGATTATGATTAAGTAAATGACAGATTAGATCAATTATAGTTGGATATTAAGAAATGGTATGCATGCCTGTCAACTTTTGATGTAATGAAAGTTTGTCTTTTAAAACGAATGCAATGTTTGTAAAATGTATCATATAGAGGTCAAATACCTCGCAATGTAATCATATGTTATTGTATTCGTTCTTATGGATTAGGACGGGTCTTTACATGTGGTATCAGAGCGGTGGTCTTAGCGAACCAGGTCTACATTAGTGTGTCTAACTGATAGTCGTTAGGATGCATTAGTGAGTCTGAACTTCGACCGTGTCTGCATGTCAAAAGTTTGGCTTATCATGTTTGTCAGATAATTGTCGGAAAATTATCTGCTTATCATTCTTAGTCTAGACACATCTTATTGCTTTTATTGCATGAATAGTGTATAGACAAAATTCATATCTTAGCGTATCTGCTAATTCATATCTTAGTTATCTGTTACAGTAAACTTTGCCTGACATATTCCGTAAATTTCTTTGTAATCTACGAAATCTTTTGCTCTATATATATAGATATTCTATGCAATTAGAATACCACCCGATAGCCGAAAAATCATTTCATAACGAAAAATTCTTTATCCAACCGTACGAAATGGAATTCGTCATTAGTTCAAGTCCCTCGGATTCCGAAATGGAATCCCACTCAAGCTCTGAAAGCAGTGTGACTGGAATGGATCAACCAATCAGCTATAATCTATTCTGGATGAATTGGGGATGGGTTCGTAGCCTCCTCAATCATTGGAGACAAGAAGAAGGTGATCCCTTCCATCTACCACATTTCCCTCTTGGTGAAGAACCTGAAGCACTTACCGGCAAACCTGTCCGAAACACCATTTTCTCTCTCATTTCCAGAGTATCTCGTCACGATTATATACTACATCAAATTCTAGATTTTATTTATCCGCTCGTCCGAACCGACAATCACACCGGTGTAATAGAAGAAGTCAATGAGCTTCGCACTCGGGTAGTGGCTTTGGAGAATATGGTGAAAAGGTTACAAACACCAGCAGCAGCACCAGCAGCATAAACAGTACCACCATCATCAACACCAACAGTACCATCACCACCACCAATAACAACATCCGCATCCCACACCTCAACATCACAATCTGTACCACGCGCATCAACATCATACGCATCGTAGATAACAAGGAGTACCAACAACAAGGACCAATGAATTATTGATTCATAACTTCATTGGAGAAACATTCTGCGGCAATTATGTAATCTCTAAAGTCTTAGAGATTATCTATGCTAGCCCTAACCATAAATTAGATGAATGAACCGAAATGATAGAAGAAAAAAGTAGAAACCCTGACAAGAATGATGCGTGATTTACAAGCTAGACTTGTTTTACCAGCAGTATCAACAGTACCGTCAACATCGTCAGAATCAACAGCACCTATAACATCACAAACTCTGCCAGTTCAAGAATCATCGTGGACATCATCACTAATCAACAACACGTATATTGTATCAACGAGTTATGAAGTATTAACCCATTCCTCTGAAGAATTTATATGTATATCTTATATATATAAATTTTGAAACCATAATAAATTTTTCCGTACTAAGCTATTATGTGTGAATCTTAACTACTCGGTTGATTCATATTATTAATATGCAATGACGTACGTCCGCCGTCCGCAACTTAACCATTGTTAACTACAATCTCTGTCTCAATTCAATAAATTCCAATTCATAATAAATCAAGTGTATTATTCAAATATATGTTTGATTTTACACTTTCATCAGCGATGTACTCGAAACTTTACAAATAACATCATTCCTACCTTGCGAAGTTCACCAGAATTCCACGAACAACAACATCATTCACTGAGTAAATATCAATGAAAATGAATAATGAAGTATTGATTCATAATTTCATTTATGTTGAAGTGATAATCTACGAAGATTACGAAATTTCTAAAGTTTTATGGACTATTCAATTCTAATTTTAACCGTAAATCAAATGAGTTTAATCTAATACTAACTCATTAACTCTATGTTACATCTGAAGAAAATATACACATATATATTTTCATAAAGACTGTAATAAAATTCTTTTGTACAAAATATTAATTGTGAAAAAAAATTAACGGGTAGGTAATGCCCGAGAGATAGATAAATTCACAAATAATATGTTTCAATCTTCGAATCTGATTCAGCAATCACCAGCTATAATCACTATTTTCATAACAATATACATTCTTTCATAGAAATCAAAACAACCATACTCATTCAAATTCAATTACATATTCTAATTTTGAAATCTCAGAATTCAACTCGAGAGATAACCAAAATCATCACTCTTAAATCCTTACATCTTTCAAAGCTATACTTTGACTTCAAAACTATGCTAGAACATCATATGTATATTAACGATTACAAATGGTGTTCAAACCCTTCGAAATTCCTGAAGACACTTCAAATAATGAGCAATCGAGATGATGATCCAACCACATGTTACCCACAGTCTTCCACCTTAAAAACTCTTGAAACCAAAGTAAAAGTTTAAACATGTATCCACATCAGATTCTTTGGCATTTATTAGCAAAAATAACTTTGCGATTCCTTTTCAAATTAGTCAGTTTTGTCACACCTCCAGCAAGTTAACTTCGACTTTTCAGTTGAAACAGTCTTATTATAACCTCGATATAGACGTTGCCCTTTCGTCATCATTACCGGAGAACCTTTTATATTTCACCACATTAGCAATAAACTTACTCCACTGATCTTTGATTTTTCTGAAAAATCGTTATATTTATCAAAACCCCATCATTTATTCATCTGCATCTTGTAACGAGAATTGTCATACCAATCATTGGGAATTAGCAATCAGTATTTTGAAAGCTCGCAGCATATCTACGCCAACAGTTATATGTGTACATATAACGGACTTACATACTTCGAATGTGAAGTTTCTGAAAAACACCCCGAACTGTGGAATAGTCAAAATGCTGATGAAGCCGCAAAAACTATAAATGACCTTAACAGTAAAAAGTTTGATGATAAAGAATAGTGTGTTGGCAAAGCTCAGAAAAAGTGTAACGACCCGTCAAAATAGCTATTGACGCGGCACGTTAATCATTGATTCCACAGTGAGGTTTTGACCTCTATATGATACGTTTTGATAAAATATTGCATTCATTAAAATAAGTGACTTCTAAACATAGAAAGTTATAAACATGTGGGCGAGTGCTTAGGTATAAGCAAAACCCCAAAATACATAAGTCTTTAATTTACAGGTTGACATCACAGTCCAATTATTTATTACACAACGCAGTTTTATTTTGAATGCAATAAACTTTGTACAAAGCATGAGAGACTCCATGCAGGCAACAAGCACATCACAGCGGAAGCAGTTTAAGGACCTGAGAATAAAACATGCTAAAAGTCAACACGAATGTTGGTGAGTTATAGGTTTAATTGCTCGAGTCATAAATATATATAAAGATAGACCACAAGATTTCATCAAAAGTTTATCAATAGATTCTACGTAACAGAGCACCCTGGTAACTAAACTTTAACGTTATAATGATAATTACCCCATTCGTTTTAATACACGCAAACCAACGTGTCATAAACTCAAATAACATACGTCCATTAAAAGGCTAGTGCTCTAGCTCGGACGGGGATGTCAAGCCCTATGGATCCATATACAATTATTCGCGCCCACCAGTCCATATCCTATATACTGGCAGCTACTAGTTACCAAAGCTAAGGGATTTTCGGTTTAACTCAGTGTAGAATTTAGTATGTACTTGTGTCTTATTGCGTTTAAAATAAATTGCATGTATTCTCAGCCCAAAAATATTTAAAGTATTTAAAAAGGGAGACTATAAACTCACAGTTCAATATTGAGACTCAATATTGTAGGCAAATTGCTTAGACATAATGATGGTAGACGACTGTACGGTTGGCCTGGGATTCAAGAACAATACCCCAAACAATACCCAATATTTTCTTAGCTTAAAGCGGTTTGAAACCCGAATTAAAAACACCCTCGTATATACCTTATTATTATTAAACTTAAATTATAATTATAATTATAAATATAAATATAAATATAAATACAGATTATAGAAGAAGAAAAAAAGAATGTGAAGAATCCGTCGAGCAACCAGGCGTATTTATATTACTTTTCCATTTACTGTAGCTCATGCGATCGCATGAGTTTTTAGTATTTTTGCCATGCGATCGCATGGCCGCCTTATCCGTTTTTGTTTGCTAGTTCGTCGATATCAAATAGTGTTTACTGTAGCAAATATTGTTTACTGCAGCAATAGTATGTTACTGTAGCAAATAGTGTTTTACTGTAACAAATAGTGTTTACTGTAGCAAAGTCGTTTTCACTGTAGCTACTGTAGCAAAGTCGTTTTCACTGTAGCAAATAGCGTTTTACTGTAGCAAAGTCGTTTTTACTGTAGCAAATAGTGTTTTGTACATCTTATAATATATATATATATATATATATATATATATATATATATATATATATATATATATATATATATATATATATATATATATATATATACCGGTTTACATAATATTAAATCATATAGAGAATTGGTTTAAATTAGTCGAAATTTTTCGGGTCATCATAAAAAGAGAAGGTTTGGAACTGGAAAACGGATTGAGCAAAGTATGAAGGAGGCTGTGGACAAATCACAAAGCCTAAACCTGCCTTCAAAGAATCCAAATGATTCAGTATCTACTGAAGTCATTAACGAAAACCTTACTCCTGATTTTAAAACCCTGTGGACAATATTCTTCATCATCCTCTGATATTAGAAATTCTAAGATATCATCGTATCTTTCATTATAAATATCCTCCATATTTCCGAAGATATTTCCATAATTATTCTTATCTGAAATCATTCACCTCTTCGTGTTATCTGTATTACATCATAAAAGAAACTATTTTAGTTTCTAAATTCTGAAACTTTCGAGTTTAAAAAATATGAATGTTTTGAAGTGGTGTTGGGAGCTGAAGCATGAGTTAGTATAATATAATGACACTTGATCAACGTGATAATATTATAGTAAGTCATGTTGAGTTTCTAAATGGAACGTGATGATTCACAGATCATAACGTCATCATGTAACATGTTACACGACTCTTGTATTCTACTTAACCTCTAAACATATCAAGAAAATATTTTTCTTGGTGATTCGGTCTTTTTCGAGGTATTCTGGTAATTTGACAAATCAAGATCGTGCTATTACCGTTCCTTTCTTAGAACATCAACTATGTTCATTTCGAAATTCATACCTACGAATTCTGGACCATTATTCGCTTGACTTGAAGTCGGGAAGAGGAGACAAAAGTATGGAACTCTTGAATATAAAGGAAAATATAAAGCTCAATAACAACACATAAATTACAAACCGTGCATATCAATACGTATTGCCACGTAAAGGCACGGGAGAATTAAAAACACTATAACCCTAAGGTAATAGTAAAAGTAAATAAAATCCACCGGTGGTAGATGAAAGAGAAGAATGACAGATATGAAAGTTAAGAGTATATCAAGTCTAAAGACCCGTCCTAATCCATCTGGACGAATACATTACAATTGGTTACATCGCGAGGTACTTGACCTCTATATGATACATTTTACAAACATTGCATTCATTTTTAAAAGACAAACTTTCATTTCATTGAAAGTTGACAGCATGCCTACCATTTAATAATATATCCAACTATAATTGATTTAATAATATTCTTGATGATCTCAATGACTCGAATGCATCGTCTTTTGAAATATGTCATGAATGACTCCAACTAATATCTCTAAAATGAGCAAATGCACAGCGGAAGATTTCTTTCATACCTGAGAATAAACATGCTTTCAAGTGTTAACCAAAAGGTTGGTGAGTTCATTAGTTTATCATAATCGATCATTTTCATCATTTTAATAGACCACAAGATTTTCATTTCCATTTCTCATAAATATACGTCCCATGCATAGAGACAAAAATCATTCATATGGATTGAATACCTGGTAACCGACATTAACAAGATGCATATAAGAATATCCCCTATCATTTCGGGACATCCATCGGACATGATAAAAATGAATTCGAAGTACTAAAGCATCCGGTACTTTAGATGTGGTTTGTTAGGCCCAATAGATCTATCTTTAGGATTCGCGTCAATTAGTAGCTCAGTTTACTAATTCTTAGGCTACCAAGCAAAAGGGGCATATTCAGCTTCGATCATTCAACCATATAATGTAGTTTCGATTACTTGTGTCTATTTCGTAAAACATTTATAAAAGCGCATGTATTCTCAGTCCCAAAAATATATATTGCAAAAGCATTTAAAAGGGGAGCAAATGAAACTCACTTTACAATATTTTGTAGTAAAAATATTCATACGACAAAACTGAACAATGCGGAGTTGGCCTCAGATTCACGAACCTATATCAAGTATATATATTAACACACTGTAATATTAATCAACTAAGTTTATATATATTTTATAATATATATAGATTAATATCCTTATATTTTATAAAGTCGTTTTCACTGTAGCTACTGTAGCAAAGTCATTTTCACTGTAGCAAATAGTGTTTTACTGTAGTAAAGTTGTTTTTGCTGTAGCAAATAGTGTTTTACTTATACATCTTATCATATATATATATATATATATATATATATATATATATATATATATATATATATATATATATATATATATATATATATATATATATATATATATATATATATACGTATATGTATATATATATACCGGTTTACATAACAGTACCTCCCCGTTAAAGAAAATTTCATCCCGAAATTTTGAGTAGTACCTGTTTTATGAGCGATATCAGTGAACAAATGTGGAAACTTTTGCTTCATTTGATCCTCACGTTCCCAAGTAAACTCGGGTCCTCGTCTAGCATTCCAACGAACCCTAACTATCGGTATTTTGCTTTGTTTTAATTGTTTGATCTCACGGTCCATGATTTCAACAGGTTCTTCGATAAAATGGAGTTTATCATTGATTCGTATTTCGTCAAGAGGAATTACGACATCCTCTTCAGCTAAACATTTCTTTAAATTTGACACGTGAAATGTGTCATGAACACTACTAAGTTATTGCGGTAGTTTTAATCGATAAGCAACTGCCCCAATTCTTTCGGTGATTTCAAAGGGTCCTACGTACCTAGGACTTTGCTTTCCTTGTTTACCGAATCATACAACGCCTTTCCAGGGTGACACTTTCAACATGACTTTGTCACCCACTTGAAATTCTAGCGGTTTTCTTCTTACATCAGCATAACTCTTTTGGAGACTCATGGCCGTTTTCAATCGCTGTTGTATTTGAATGATCTTTTCAGTGGTTTCATGAATAATTTCTGGTCCAGTAAGTTATATTTCTCCTACTTCACTCCAACAGATAGGAGATCTGCACTTTCTACCGTAAAGTGCTTCAAATGGCGCTGCGTTGATGCTCGTATGATAGCTGTTATTGTATGAAAATTCTACCAACGGTAAGTGTCGATCCCAACCGGTTCCAAAGTCAATCACACATGCCCGTAACATGTTTTCTAATGTTTGTATAGTTTTTTCACTTTGACCATCTGTCTGTGGGTGATAAGCGGTGCTCATATCTAATCGAGTTCCCAATGCTTTTTGTAATGACTGCCAAAAACGTGATGTGAATTGGGTGTCGCGATCAGATATGATGGAGATAGGTACACCATGCCTGGAAACTACTTCCTTCAAATATAGGCGTGCTAATCTCTCCATACTGTCTGTCTCATTTATTGGTAGGAAGTGAGCTGATTTAGTTAGACGGTCAACTATCACCCAAATAGTATCAAGACTACTTGCAGTCCTTGGCAATTTCGTAATGAAATCCATGGTTATTCTTTCCCATTTCTACTGCGGAATTTCTGGTTGTTGCAGTAATCCTGACGGCTTTTGGTGCTCAGCTTTGACCATCGCACATGTCAAACATTTGCTTACATAAGTAGCAATTTCTGTCTTCATATTAGGCCACCAATAGAACTTCTTGAGATTGTGGTACATTTTCCCGTTTCCTGGGTGAATTGAGTACCTCGTTTTATGTGCTTCATTCAGTACTAGTTGCCTTAGGTTACCATATTTTGGTACCCATATCCTACCAGCAAAATACAGGGTTCCATCAGCTTTTACTTCAAGCTGTTTTTCTAATCCTTTGCTCATTTTGCCTTTTTCGTTTTCTTCTTTTAAAGCTTCTAACTGTGCTGCTTGAATTTGTTTTGTGAGATCGGTACGAATTGTAATGTTTAAAGCTCGGACCCTAACAGGTTTTACTCTTTCTTTCCGACTTAGGGCATCAGCTACAACATTAGCCTTTCCGGGGTGGTAACGGATTTCACAATCGTAATCGTTTAACAACTCTACCCAGTGACGTTGTCGCATATTGAGTTGTTTTTGATCAAAAATATGTTGAAGACTCTTATGGTCGGTGTACACTGTACACTTGGTTCCATATAGATAGTGTCTCCATATTTTGAGTACAAAAACTACTGCTCCAAGTTCCAAATCGTGCGTCGTATAGTTCTTTTCATGAATTTTTAGTTGTCGTGAGGCATATGCGATAACTTTTGTGCGTTGCATTAATACACATCTTAAACCTTGGCGCGAAGCGTCACAATAGATCATGAAATCATCATTTCCTTCTGTTAATGACAAAATGGGTGCAGACGTTAACTTCTTCTTTAATAACTGGAATGAGGATTCCTGTTCCGTGGACCAATCATACTTCTTTCCCTTTTGAGTCAATGCAGTTAAGGGTTTGGTGATTCTAGAGAAATCTTGAATGAATCTTCGGTAGTAACCAGCAAGACCTAAGAATTGGCGGATTTGTGTTGGAGTCTTCGGTGTTTCCCATTTACTAATGGCTTCGATCTTGGCAGGGTCAACTTTAATTCCATGTTTACTAACAACATGGCCCAAAAATTGTACTTCTTGTAACCAGAAATCACACTTCGAAAATTTTGCGTACAATTCTTCTTTCTTGAGTATCTCTAGTACCAGTCTTAAGTGTTGCTCATGTTCTTCCTTGTTCTTCGAATAAATCAATATGTCATCGATAAAAACAATGACAAATTTGTCTAAATACGGTCTACAGATGCGATTCATTAGGTCCATAAATACTGCTGGAGCATTAGTCAATCCAAAAGGCATGACTAAAAATTCATAGTGACCGTAACGGGTTCTGAACGCGGTTTTAGGAACATCTTCTTCCTTCACTCTCAGCTGATGATATCCGGAGTGTAGATCAATCTTAGAATAAACACTTGATCCTTGCAATTGATCAAACAAATCATCAATCCTCAGTAATGGGTACCGATTCTTGATCGTTAATTTATTTAATTCTCGATAATCTATGCACATTCTCATAGATCCATCCTTCTTCTTAACGAACAGAAGGAGCACCCCAAGGTGAAAAACTGGGACGAATAAATCCACGGTCTGATAATTCTTGCAACTGGTCTTGTAATTCTTGCATTTCTGAAGGTACAAGTCTATATGGGGATCGAGCTATAGGTGCGGCTCCTGGTACGAGATCAATCTGGAATTCTACACATCTATGTGGAGGAAGCCCCGGTAATTCTTCTGGAAATACTCTGGGATATTCTCTTACAACCGGCATGTCATCAATGCTTCTTTCTTTAGTATCGATCTTCTTTACGTGTGCCAGAATAGTATAACAACCTTTTCTTATAAGTTTCTGGGCCTTCATACAGCTGATAAGGTTCAGCTTCGAGTTGATTTTCTCCCCATAAATCATTAATGATGTTTCATCCTTTCGAGGGATGCGGATTGCTTTCTCGGCGCAAACAACTTCCGCTCTTGTTTTGGACATCCAGTCCATGCCAATGATTACGTCAAAACTTCCTAATTCTACGGGTATCAAATCGATTTTGAAGGTTTCACCAGCGAGATTTATTTCGCAACCATGGCAAATTTTATCGGCTTTTATCAGTTTACCATTAGCTAATTCAATAGTATATTTATCGTCTAGAGGCAATGATGCACATTTTAGTTTAGAACTAAAGTCTTTACACATATAACTTCTATCAGCACCAGTATCAAACATAATAGAAGCTAGTTGATTATTAACGGTAAACGTACCCGTGACAAGATTAGGATCCTCACATGCTTCACTGGTACTAACATTAAATGCCCTCCCACGTGTGGGTTCTTTGTTCTTCTCCTTATCATGGCATTGATTTATAAAGTGACCAGACTTCCCGCATCCAAAACATTTCTTGACATCGGTCGGTTTTGTCTTTACTTCAGAAACGGTGGCATAACAATCTTTCGCCACATGTCCTTTCTTGTTGCACTTATCACAGACCACTTGACAATAACCTGCATGATGTGTGTAACATCTTTTGCAGAACGGATGGGGTCCCTCATAGTTTGGACTTGCAGTTGCCCCATCTTGTTTACCTTTAAAAGTTTCTTGTTTCTTCAGGTGAGTACTTTTGCCCTTATAGTCTTCCCATTTCCTCTTTCCTTCAGTTTTCTTGACTTCGGTAATTGGTGCCTTAATCGAACTCTCTATGATCTGGTCCATGAGTTGGTGTGCCATTGTCATGGCTTCCTGCATCGTATTCGGTTTGAACGATGTAACATTTCCTTTGATATTGATCGATAAACCATCAATATACATTTCTATCTTTCGTTTCTCGTTTGGCACCAATTCAGGACACAACAAGGCTAGTTCCATGAAACGCTTTTCATAGTTATTGAGATTCGTGCCGAAAACCTTCAGATTACGTAACTCAGATTCCATTTTTCTGATCTCGTTTGGAAGACAGTACTCCTCGATTAGCATCTTTTTCAGTTCTTCCCAAGAGATATCATATGCCATATCTACTCCTTCTGCTTTAGCATAATTGTTCCACCAAGTAAGTGCACCGTCTTGCAACGTGCACGAAGCATACTTTGACTTGTCTCCGTTTGCACAATTACTGATTTTGAAAACGGACTCCATCTTTTCAAACCATCGGGTTAGACCGACTGGTCCCTCGGTTCCACTAAACTTCTGTGGTTTTCATCCTTGAAAAGTTTTGTATGAGCATCCGTTTCGTGAGTTTGTGTTTACGACTGCTGCTTTGGCTGCTGCTGTGACAACCCGGAAACTTCCAACCAAATTTAAACTTTAATCTTTATATGTTTCTGACACGATAAGCAATATTTGTTAAGTTAAATTTCAAGAATTTTAAACTATGTTCATACATTCATTCAACCTCGACCAAGTTCCAACGATTCACGAACCATTAAACGAATATGATTATATATGTATATGTGTATATATATTATAATTTGAAACATAAACAAAATATTAGATTAAATACTTTATATGATTGTATCTATTTCAAAATGTTTATCAATGGAATTAGAAGATAAGATCAAATGATTGAATTATCAGATATATTGAATTATGATTACAAGTCTCTGTTGAAAGGCCCACGTTGATTTGAGAAATCTTTCCATTTTAACAATATTCGAAAAATGGTAAAGTGATTTATAAATAAGAACAAATTGTCAATCATTGAGAACTAGACAAAGGATAGTGGAAGATTGAATCTCATAAAGACTCGATTGATCTATTTAGTTTCAAACGTACAAAAACGTTTTCAGTTTAAAAAGAACTTTATTATTAAAACCTATATAATTTTTATAAATATCTAGAACCACTTTTGACAACTCATTACTTAACTAGTATGATAAAGATAACGATATTTATATTTTATTTTATTAAATATATATAACGATTTAAATTAATATTATATATATTTATACGCGTATTATACGTACATAGTTTTATACTTTTACTATACTTAAACTTTACCTTTACTTTATTTTTACTTTACTTTAACTTTAATAATTCACTTTAATAATTCATACTTTAATAATTCACTTTAATAATTCATACTTTAATAATTCACTTTAATAATTCATACTTTAATAATTCACTTTAATAATTCATACTTTAATAATTCACTTTAATAATTTAAAAATCTATTATAAATAGAATTCAATAGGTTTCATTATTTCATAGAAACTTGAAAATATTTTTCTCTAAACTCTCTCAATCGATTTACATATATATATTTACTCCGTATTATTTCAAGATATTATTAGTATACATAAAATATTATGACGGAGTGTTGTTCGAGTGATTTCGAAATAGTTTTTTCGAGTAGGATAGGATTAAGGAAATTATGGGTTATAGCTATGGAGGTGATTGAGTATGGTTCATGGGTATGCTCGTGAGGTCAATATAGTGTTTATCATTTCTGTTGCGTCTACGTACCTTTCCTGCAATATTGAATCTCAATATTGATACGTGAGTACTCATAATTTAAATTTTACATACTAATAGTTTATTCCTGACTAGTGCTCGAGTATTTAGGATTATGCATGCTTGTACTTTTGATATTGCCCTTAGACAGGTAATGTTGAATCTTGAATTAGTTACACTTGCGGTTGAGATAAGGTATAAGATATCCATGTCCTTGGAAAGCTGGCGAAAAATTAAGAACTTTTCCTTTAGATATCGAATGGTTTCGATGAACGGATTAGAAGTTATAATAAATTGAAGTTTCGATATTTTTATTAAAAATGATTATTATTATCGTCGTTTTTATCTTCGTTCTAGTTTTATCTTATTATTATCATTATTATTATCTTTATCAATAAAAGGGATTTATCATTAAAAATTATTATTTTTATTATTACTATTGTTATTATCGTTAAAGTTATAATTAGTATTATTATTATTATCCAATTATTATTATTATTATTATTATTATTATTATTATTATTATTATTATTATTAGTATTATTATTATTATTATCATTATTAATATATATATCATTATTTAAAAATGGTTATTATTATTGTTATTATTATTATTACTATATTATCATTAAGATAATTATTAGTATTATCGTTAATAATGTTATAGTAACTATCATTATTAATATTAGTGTAATTAAAACAAATATTTGTAACACCTAATTATTTTGATTACTATTATTATCATTATTATGAACACGATATAAAAGACGATTAAAAGCTATTAAACGAAACGATTAGGAAATAATGAGTAAGAGTATCATGATGAAATTAAAATATTATAAGATATTGATTTAGATAAAATTATTGTTCTTATTATTTTTATCATTACTATTATTATTAAAAGTATCGTTAGTATTAAAACTATCATTTTAACAAAAATTATCATTTTAATAGAAATGTCATTGTTACTATAAAATATCATTATTATTATTATTTTAAATAGAATTATTATTTTAAAGATAATATTAAAAATTATCGTAAATATTAAAGTTATCATAATTAGAATTATCGTTTTATCATAATGTCATCTTAGTAATTATAAATATTGATATTTTTATAATAATTATTATTATTACAAAATAATACAACTTTTACTTACTATCATTATAGATATTATTTTATCAAATAAATATGTGATACAAACATATTTTACTACGTGTAATAACTTACTTTAATAATACCTATCATATTATCTTTATAATATTAAATGAACCCTATAAATTTTATTACTTAATATATATAAAAGTATATTTTATTATATAAATTTAATATAAAATTTTATTTATTAATAAATAAATTATATTATTTACTCTAATAAATCTTTTAAAAATATAAAACGACGATATTTAAACTATATATTAATCATGTATAGATTTTTGGAAATTATTTTGAGTCAAATTTACTTTTGTTGACTTTTGCATATTAGTCTCGAGCATTAGGATTGTGGTACACTATGACTTGACCTAATTTGTTAGACAAATATTGACCAACACATATATATATATAATTAATTTAGGTTCGTGAATCCGAGGCCAACATTGCACTTGTTCAATGACGTTATATGTATTTTTATACGAAATACAGTATGGTGAGTTTCATTTGCCTTTTTACCCTTTATATTTTTGGGACTGAGAATACATGCGCTTTTATAAATGTTTGACGAAATAGACACAAGTAATTGAAACTACATTCTACGGTTGAATTATCGAAATCGAATATGCCCCTTTTTATTAAAGTCTGGTAATCTAAGAATTAGGGAACAGACACCCTAATTGACGCGAATCCTAAAGATAGATCTATTGGACCTAACAAACCCCATCCAAAGTACCGGATGCTTTAGTACTTCAAAATTTATATCATGTCCGAAGGAGGATCCCGGAATGATAGGGGATATTCTTATATGTATCTAGTTAATGTCGGTTACCAGGTGTTCACCATATGAATGATTATTTTTGTCTCTATGCATGGGACGTATATTTATGAGAACTGGAAATGAAATTCTTGTGGTCTATTAAAATGATGGAAATAAATGATTATGATAAACTAATGAACTCACTAACCTTTTGGTTGACACTTTAAAGCATGTTTATTCTCAGGTGTTAAAGAAATCTTCCGCTGTGCATTTGCTCATTTTAAAGATATTACTTGGAGTCTTTCATAGCATATTTCGAAGAACGTTGCATTCGAGTCATTGAGTTCATCAAAGATTATTATTAAATCAATTTATAGTTGGTTAGTGGATATTATGAAATGGTATGCATGCCTGTCAATTTTTGATGTAAAGAAAGTTTGTCTTTTAAAAACGAATGCAATGTTTGTAAAATGTATCATATAGAGGTCAAATACCTCGCAATGTAATCAACTATTGTGAATCGTTGATAATGTATATGAACGGGTCCTTTCAGCTACTTCGGCTGTTGCTTTTGCTACCTCAGCTGCAGCAATTCTTTCATTCACACGTTTCTCGACTAGTTCCTCAAACTCAGCATCCGACATTTGAGACATGTTTCTTCAATAAATACAACAGAGATAATTTAAACATATAGAATATTATAGGTAAAATGAGTTGTCAATAGTTAATCGTAGCATATTAATAATATGAACCAATTATTATAAAAGCCTTTTCTTATTATTAGCATTTTATAATTATTTCTAGGGTATTACCTACCCGTTAAGTTCATACATAATAGCTAGTACAAGGAATTAACTACTAAAATCCTAATAATATTCCACTATGAAAAATTATAGCGAGATACTACGTTATTATGTAATAATAATAATAAGAAGTAGTAATAATACAAATAATCATTCCATGCATTTATTATTAATAAACCAAAATAATACAATACCATACAATACCGATATTTTACATATGCTTATTCTATGTAACAAGATAGAGTAGCACTCATAAGCAATAGAATAACGCATGGAAGATTTATGGATGCGAGGTCGTTTATTCAGGACTATTAGAAACTTCTTCCCATTTGGTTCTCTCTGTCAATTGTTTGTGTGTGCAAGGTCCGACAGACATTCTAGCAGTGTATTTAATTTTTGGTTGGGGTTTTGAGGTACCCGTTGCCTCAGTGGGTTTAATACAATAAGGGTGGTTATGGATCGAATGGTCCTGTTCCTTTTTAATAATTAAGGACTTTTTATTTTTTTTGGTTGCTTTTATTATCTATAGCAAGTTGGAATTTCTCCTTAGTGACTTCTTTTATTTCATTAGCGAAATCCTCTTCCTCACTAATCTCACCTGATGACGAACTGTCTGAGTCATGTGTAGAAGAATATGATGACGAACTGTCTGAATCATGTGTATGAGAATATGTACCGGTGGTCATGAACCGAAATCTGCCAGGCGTAATATTCACAACCCGCCCGTCGGCGGTGTATCTGGCCCAATGTCTATGTTCATTTAGAAATGGACGATCCTCATTTATTCTAGGTATCATTGGTCCACGCCAACGATACTGTGGCTCCGGAAAACTAGAGTTGGGTGGAGCTGGAACCTCCTCTGGGTTTACTGGGAGTTGAGATTCCCCGGCTAACACAATTTCTTCTTTAATAGGTATTGGAACGCCCTTTTCAGTTGTGGATGGAATAGATTCAGTGTCCGATTCCGAGTCGTACAAAATGATAGGATTAGAAGAAGTCATCTATCACATAATTGAAACAACAATTACGTTAGCATATAAATATATCACATATAATGTTTTTGACCAAATGATAAGCAAAAATCAATAAAAATAGATATGGTCATAGTCCAGACTCACTAATGCATCCTAACAATTACCAGTTAAACACATTAATGTAATTTCTGGTTCCCTATGACCTCAAGCTCGGATACCAACTGTAACGACCTGTCAAAATTGCTATTGACGCGGCACGTTAATCATTGATTCCACAGTGAGGTTTTGACCTCTATATGATACGTTTTGATAAAATATTGCATTCATTAAAATAAGTGACTTCTAAACATAGAAAGTTATAAACATGTGGGTGAGTGCTTAGGTATAAGCAAAACCCCAAAATACATAAGTCTTTAATTTACAGGTTGACATCACAGTCCAATTATTTATTACACAACGCAGTTTTATTTTGAATGCAATAAACTTTGTACAAAGCATGAGAGACTCCATGCAGGCAACAAGCACATCACAGCGGAAGCAGTCTAAGTACCTGAGAATAAAACATACTAAAAGTCAACACGAATGTTGGTGAGTTATAGGTTTAATTGCTCGAGTCATAAATATATATAAAGATAGACCACAAGATTTCATCAAAAGTTTATCAATAGATTCTACGTAACAGAGCACCCTGGTAACTAAACTTTAATGTTATAATGATAATTACCCCATTCGTTTTAATACACGCAAACCAACGTGTCATAAACTCAAATAACTTATGTCCGTTAAAAGGCTAGCGCTCTAGCTCGGACGGGGATGTCAAGCCCAATGGATCCATATACAATTATTCGCGCCCACCAGTCCATATCCTATGTACTGGCAGCTACTAGTTACCAAAGCTAAGGGATTTTCAGTTTAACTCAGTGTAGAATTTAGTATGTACTTGTGTCTTATTGCGTTTAAAATAAATTGCATGTATTCTCAGCCCAAAAATATTTAAAGTATTTAAAAAGGGAGACTATAAACTCACAGTTCAATATTAAGACTCAATATTGTAGGCAAATTGCTTAGACGTAATGATGGTAGACGACTGTATGGTTGGCCTTGGATTCAAGAACAATACCCCGAACAATACCCAATATTTCCTTAGCTTAAAGCGGTTTGAAACCCGAATTAAAAACACCCTCGTATATACCTTATTATTATTAAACTTAAATTATAATTATAAATTATAAATATAAATATAAATACAGATTATAGAAGAAGAAAAAAAGAATGTGAAGAATCCGTCGAGCAACCAGGCGTATTTATATTACTTTTCCATTTACTGTAGCTCATGCGATCGCATGAGTTTTCAGTGTTTTTGCCATGCGATGGCATGGCCGCCTTATCCGTTTTTGTTTGCTAGTTCGCCGACATCAAATAGTATTTACTGTAGCAAATAGTGTTTACTGCAGCAAATAGTGTTACTGTAGCAAATAGTGTTTTACTGTAGCAAGTCGTTTTTACTGTAGCAAATAGTGTTTTACTGTAGCAAAGTCATTTTTACGGTAGCAATTAGTGTTTTACTTGTACATCTTATAATATATATATATATATATATATATATATATATATATATATATATATATATATATATATATATATATATATATATATATATATATATATATATATATACCGGTTACCATAATATTAAATCATATAGAGAATTGGTTTAAATTAGTCGAAATTTTTCGAGTCATCACAAAAAGAGAAGGTTTGGAACTGGAAAACGGATTGAGCAAATTATGAAGGAGGCTGTGGACAAATCACAAAGCCTAAACCTGCCTTCAAAGAATCCAAATGATTCAGTATCTGCTGAAGTCATTAACGAAAACCTTGCTCCTGATTTTAAAACCCTGTGGACAATATTCTTCATCATCCTCTGATATTAGAAATTCTAAGATATCATCGTATCTTTCATTATAAATATCCTCCATATTTCCGAAGATATTTCCATAATTATTCATATCTGAAATCATTCACCTCTTCGTGTTATCTGTATTACATCATAAAAGAAACTATTTTAGTTTCTAAATTCTGAAACTTTCGAGTTTAAAAAATATGAATGTTTTGAAGTGGTGTTGGGAGCTGAAGCATGAGTTAGTATAATATAATGACACTTGATCAACGTGATAATATTACAGTAAGTCATGTTGAGTTTCTAAATGGAACGTGATGATTCACAGATCATAACGTCATCATGTAACATGTTACACGACTCTTGTATTCTACTTAACCTCTAAACATATCAAAAAAATATTTTTCTTGGTGATTCGGTATTTTTCGAGGTATTCTGATAATTTGACAAATCAAGATCGTGCTATTACCGTTCCTTTCTTAAAACATCAACTATGTTCATTTCGAAATTCATACCTACGAATTCTGGACCATTATTCGCTTGACTTGAAGTCGGGAAGAGGAGACAAAAGTATGGAACTCTTGAATATAAAGGAAAATATAAAGCTCAATAACAACACATAAATTACAAACCGTGCATATCAATACGTATTGCCACGTAAAGGCACGGGAGAATTAAAAATACTATAACCCTAAGGTAATAGTAAAAGTAAATAAAATCCTCCTGTGGTAGATGAAAGAGAAGAATGACAGATATGAAAGTTAAGAGTATATCAAGTCTAAAGACCCGTCCTAATCCATCTGGACGAATACATTGCAATTGGTTACATCGCGAGGTACTTGACCTCTATATGATACATTTTACAAACATTGCATTCGTTTTTAAAAGACAAACTTTCATTTCATTGAAAGTTGACGGCATGCCTACCATTTCATAATATATCCAACTATAATTGACTTAATAATATTCTTGATGATCTCAACGACTCGAATGCATCGTCTTTTGAAATATGTCATGAATGACTCCAAGTAATATCTCTAAAATGAGCAAATGCACAGCGGAAGATTTCTTTCATACCTGAGAATAAACATGCTTTCAAGTGTCAACCAAAAGGTTGGTGAGTTCATTAGTTTATCATAATCGATCATTTTCATCATTTTAATAGACCACAAGATTTTCATTTCTATTTCTCATAAATATACGTCCCATGCATAGAGACAAAAATCATTCATATGGATTGAACACCTGGTAACCGACATTAACAAGATGCATATAAGAATATCCCCTATCATTCCGGGACATCCATCGGACATGATAAAAATGAATTTGAAGTACTAAAGCATCCGGTACTTTGGATGGGGTTTGTTAGGCCCAATAGATCTATCTTTAGGATTCGCGTCAATTAGTAGATCGGTTTACTAATTCTTAGGCTACCAAGCAAAAGGGGCATATTCGGCTTCGATCATTCAACTATATAATATAGTTTCGATTACTTGTGTATATTTCGTAAAACATTTATAAAAGCGCATGTATTCTCAGTCCCAAAAATATATATTGCAAAAGCATTTAAAAAGGGAGCAAATGAAACTCACTTTACAATATTTTGTAGTAAAAATATTCATACGACGAAACTGAACAATGCGGGGTTGGCCTCGGATTCACGAACATATATCAAGTATATATATTAACACACTGTAATATTAATCAACTAAGTTTATATATATATATATATTATAATATATATAGATAGATTAATATCCTTATATATTATTATATTAATCCTTATTATTTGTTATAATACTTATATAATTTGTATACTTTAGTAAATGTGAGATTAATAATATTATATTAGTTAATATATTACAATCTAATCTTAGTATACTTATGATATATGTAATATATATTTTTATATAAATATCTTTTGTTTGTAAAAATAATAATTATATTAATAATAATAAAATAATAATAATAATAATAATAATAATAATAATAATTAGGTTTGAAAATAATAATATTAATAAGGATATTAATATTAATGATTCTATTAATGATAATAATAATAATGATAGTAATAATAGTAAAAATAAAATGTTAACTTTTATAAGGATAATTTTAATAATATCTTTAATAAAAATGATAACTTTACTAAAATGATTCTTTAAATAACATAGTTGTAATATTGATAATAATGATACTAGTAGTAAAAATGATAATAATAATAATAATAATAATAATAATAATAATAATAATAATGACATAGTTGTAAAGATAATAATTTTTAATAATAACAATACTAATAATGATGATAATAATGTTATTAATAATAATAATACTTATAATGATGATAATAATGATAATAAAGATAATAATACTAAATATTTAATAATAATAATAATAATAATAATAGTAGTAGTAATAATAATAATCATAATTGTAATGTTAATAATAATAAATGATAACTAATACTTATGTTAGTAATAATAATAATAATAATAATAATAATAATAATAATAATAATAATAATAATAATAATAATAATAATAATAATAATAATAATAATTATAATACAAGTAATAATATCAATAATTAACAATAATAATAATAATAATAATAATAATAATAATAATAATAATAATAATAATAATAATAATAATAATAATAATAATAATAATAATAATAATAATAATAATAATAATAATAATAATAATAATAATAATAATAATAATAATAATAATAATGAAAATGATAATAGTAGTAATAATGTTAATAAAAGTTGAAACTACCTTCAAGGAAAAAGGCTTTAAAAAAAATATGCTCCATTAGGGACTCGAACCCAAGACCTCTAGCTAGACCCAAACACACCCAAACCATTACGCTGTCTTTTCTTTTCTATCATAAATGCTATCTAAATTTATTTAATCTATCTTTTCGTCTGTTCTACTTCTCTTCTTTGTTCAATAATCAAGCAGTCCGATACAAATAGATTTGTTGGCCTAACTTGCTTCGGCCCAATCATCAAACAACGGCCCAACATCAAATAACGGCCCAAGAACAAATTGAAGAATGGTTGGTGTTTCGTATAGCAACCCAAAAAAATACAGTACAATTAGTATTAAAGGTTTTCGGCTCCAATCAACGTCACGCAATAATCTGTCATCATACATCCTTCTTACGATCATCATCATAAGATTATGATTATAACCGTAAGTCTTATCACTCATCATCAATCATACGTTTACCCTCATCTTTATCACCACAGATCATAACATCACTTATTCTAACCATCGCGTAATCATCATCTTAATCTCGACAATCTAACCCATCCATTGACATAAACTAATCATCATCGTCACTTAAATATTGTATTTGTGTGTGTGTCGATTAAGAAGAAGAAAAAGGAACCTGATGAATGAAATTCGGCCCAAGTTGTGGTGTGTTTTGTGTTCTAAACCGGAACCAGAAGTAAGAATCGTGGATTTGTAGCAGGTTCAAATAATAAAATTATATGGTTATCGTTTTCGAGTATAGCAATCGGAAGTAGAAACACTCGATCCATCTTACCACTATTATCATTCTCGAATCATCATAACATCGTCATCGTTATCATCTACGTCGCCATCTGATTACAACATCATCATCATTATCGCTATTCTAACTATATTATCATCATGCTCATGCTCGATCACCATCAGCATATATCCCTAATCAGAAGCCCAAGTCAGGCCCATTAGGATTTAGAAGTTTACTAGCCCATTTTGAGATTTAATGGCCCAAGTGATAATTTTGCATTATTTAATTAAAATTAAAGAAACAGATGAACGTAAAAAAAATATAGGATCCAAGAATTATGTCCCCATCGTGCCCTTCCAATCTTCTTTCATCAACATTCCAATATCACTTTATAATTTATTATTTGCATCATCATTGTTCGAGAAAAAGAAAAAAAAAAAAAAATATATATATATATATATATATATATATATATATATATATATATATATATATATACAAACCAGTAGCAACAATAGATCCGAATAGAAGTAATCTGCAGGTTATGATGTCGATGTGTATTTGAAAATAGAAAACAGAAACAACAATAGAAGTGGTTTGCGACGTATTTGCAGGTAGGTAGCTGAGTAGGTGGTGGTTATACATGGTTCACGAAAAATATATAGAGAGAGTGTAGAGAGAGAGAGTGAGATCGGTTATGGTGGTTCAATATTTGTTCCGGTTGTTAAAACAACAAGAGGTAGTAGCAAGAATTCGGTGATGGTGATGAGCTTGTGGTGTTCTTGGTGGTGTCGCATAATGACCGAAAAAAATAGGGTGTTTTGTTGTCGAGCGGTTGAAAAAAAAAAAAATAAACACCCAGGTGGTCTCGGTGGTTGATGGTTGAGGTGATGGTGTTCATGGTAGTGTTGGTGGTTGATGAGAGTGTTGGCTCGTTTGGTTATAGGATTCAAGACTCTATCTAACTATATGTATATTACGTAACATACATATATATTCACAGAATTACAGTACCTAATAATAATATAATAATAGTTGATAGTGCTCCAAACGAACATATATTTAATCGCAATATCATCCCAATATGTAAAGTTTTTAGTTGTAATTATTCTATTTTTAAGTTGTAATCGTTTAAATAAATAAATGTGAAGACAAAGCACGAAGATTAAAGAATTGAAGAAAAAGTGCCACTAAAGCCTGAAAAGTGCCACTAAAGCCATAGTGCACTCAAAAGTGCCACTAAAAGTGAGTTAAAGACTTGCACAGATTTTGGAAGTTAAGGAAAATAATTTTTTGTGCAAATTACAAATTGCGAAACGAAAAGTACAAGATATCTACGCGTACGAAAGGACGTTCGAAAATCTGGAACCGGGACATGAGCCAACTATCAACGCGCGATGCAACGGAGCGAAAATTATGAGTCAACTATGCACAAGAATATAATATAATATTTAAATAATTATATAAATTATTTATATATTATATATATTTAAAAGTAACGTCGACAAGCAAATGGCCAAAAGAACATGAGCTGGAATTCCCAGCCATGCGATCGCATATCATTATAACCTCAAGCCCATGCGATCGCATGGGCTACTGTACATGGCCACATTCCTATAAAAGTAGGCTCTGGTCGACTGAATCCATACACCTTCTCAATTCATTTTCACTCTCTGTAATATATATATATATATATATATATATATATATATATATATATATATATATATATATATATATATATATATATATATTAGTTTAATTTTATATTAGATTAGTTTGGGTTATATAAAAGTTATTTTACGGGTTTTGAAGTCGAAGTTCTGTCCGTGTAACACTACGTGATAAATAATCAATGTAAGCTATATTCTCCTTTTTAAATTAATGTCTCGTACTTAAGTTATTATTATGCTTATTTAAGCCGAAATAATCATGATGTTGGACTAAATATTAAAGACGGGGTTATTGGGCTTTGGACCATAATTGGGGTTTGGACAAAAGAACGACACTTGTGGAAATGGGACTATGGGTTATTAATGGACTTTATATTTGATTAATATAGAGATTTACAATTTGATGTAGTTATATATAACCACATACGCTCGATCGGATACGATGAGCGGGATATTTATAAATACGAATTATTGTTCATTTGATCGGACACGGGGATGAATTAATAGTCACTGGACTCATTAAAACAGGGGTGGATTACATTCAAGGGTAATTGGTGTAATTGTTAACAAAGTATTAAAACCTTGGATTACACACAGTCGATAACCTGGTGTATTCATTAAACGAAGTATTAAGACCTTGTTACAGTTCGAATCCCCAATTAGTTGGAATATTTGACTTCGGATATAAGGATAATTTGACGAGGACACTCGCACTTTATATTTATGACTGATGGATTTTTATGGACAAAAACCAGATGGACATATTAAATAATCCAGGACAAAAGACAATTAATTCAGGATAATTAATTAAAATCAAAAAGTCAAACATCATGATTACGGAAGTTTAAATAAGTATAATAATTTTATCTTATTTCTTATCGCATTTTATTTTACGCATTTAAATTAACGTCATTTATATTTTTCATTAGGTTTTAATTATGACTTAAAATATAAAATCGACAAACCGGTCATTAAACGGTAAACCCCCTCTTATATTATTATTATATATAAAAATATATATTTTGTACAAATATAATTGTTTAAAAATATAGTGTAAAATAAGTCGTCTCCCTGTGGAACGAACCGGACTTACTAAAAACTATACTACTCTACGATTAGGTACACTGCCTATAGTGTTGTAGCAAGGTTTAGGTATATCCCATCTGTAAATAAATAATTAAAACTTGTGTAATTTGTAACGTATTTCGTATTAAAAATATATAGTATTTCATACCCCACCTCACACACATCAATAGTAATAATTAATAATAATAATAATAATAATAAAATAATGAAATCAAATTACATATGGAGAAACTGGAAAAGGAAATAGTACGTCAGAGTGGATATATTGTACAGATTATGCGAATGTAAGAAACCAATCACCAACAGTAACTCAATTTGAAATAGTAAAGCAGTCAGTACTCTCGCTTTTATCTACCGACAGTTTTTACGGACTGTGTATCGTGCGAAATTAGTGGCGGATAAAAGTGTTCAGAAAAATCCCATATTTTTAAATAAACTATATTTATTTATTTTGGTCATTATGGTATAAAATTCAATCATTAATTATTAAATAAATTTTATATTAATTATTCACTCCCAATTCCAAGTAAAATATAAAAAGTTTTAAAATTTAATAAATAGCTCCTAAATACATTTTTACTAAGCCTATAATTTATAAAACCCATTTTCGAATCACCGTTTATTTTAAAATCAAATAGGTTCCTTTTTAACTCGTTTACTATCTATTGAATGACAATTAAGCATTACCGTCGTTTACTAGATAACTTCGAGATCATAAAATATATTCTATATACTTTATTTATATATACTCTTTAAATAATAATTATAATATATTATTATTATTTTTCAACATTGATTATAACAATTACAATATATAATATTTCTTTTTATAATATACATATATATTTATATATATATATATTTAATTATATACATATCTATATATTATATATTAAATTAATAATATTAAATATACTGATATTATTTTATATATTTATTTCTAACAATTAAATCGTATATTATTTCAAATAATAATTCAAATAAAATTATATATATCTATTTACAATTTAGTTGTTCGTAAATCGTTCAGGAGTAGTCAAAAGGTCAAATGATACTATGAATATAGTTTACAACTTTGTTACACAACATTATTGACTTTGCTTATCGTGTCGAAGTAATATAAAGATTAAGTTTAAATTTGATCGGAAATTTCTGGGTCGTCACAGTACCTACCCGTTAAAGAAATTTCGTCCCGAAATTTGAGTGAGGTGGTCATGGCTAACAATAAAAATGTTTTCATGACGAATATGAGTTGATAAGTAGAGTTTTATTATCATTGAGTAATATGGATAAATTCGATTATTCGAAGAGCACGAATGAAGCTATCACAAAAGAGTGAAATAAATAAATAAAGTTTCGTTTTAACTTTTGACGTTGTCTTAGTTGAATTCCGGAATTCAAGGGATTTAAAAAAAAATCTTCGAAATATAAAAGATTTGATTCTTCGACGAATAAGGAAATTAAGATCTCTATAATTCAATACGGTGATATAAATCCACTCTCTTTGTTTCCTTTTTTTCACAACTCTCATCTTTTATACTTCAATTCATATTTCCTTTCTATTTTGGAGTTCCATACTTTTGTCTTCTCTTCCCGACTTTAAGTCAAACGAATAATGGTCCAGAATTCGTATGTTTGAAGCTTCATATGAACATGACTAATATTCAAAGAGAGAGATTGTAATAGCATGATTTTGATTGATTAAATTACCAGAATTCAAGAGAAAAGATAGAACTATCAAGAAATTATGTTCTTGATATGTTTATATATTAGATAGAATGTAAGAGTCGTGTAACATGGTACATGATGACGTTATGATCTGTGAATCATCACGTTCCATTAGAAACTCAGCATGACTTACTGTAATATAATCACGTTGATCAAGTGTCATTATATTATACTAACTCATGCATCAATTTCCAACGCTACTTCAAAAACATTCATAATTTAAACTCAAAAGTTTACAGAATATAGAAACTAAAACAGTTTTCTTTTATGATACAACACAGCTAGCGCCGAGAGATAATTAATATCGGATAAGAATATTTATGAAGATATCTTCAGAAATATTGAGGATATTTACAATGAAAGATACGATGATATCTTAGAATTTCTAATATCGATGGATGATGAAGAAGATTTGTCCGTAAAGGTTTAGAGTCAGGAGCAAGGTATTCGTTAATGACTTCAGCAGATACTGAATCATTTAGATTCTTTGAAGGTAGGTTTAGTCTTTATGATTTGTTCACAGCCTCTTTCATGGTTTGCTCAATCCGTTTTCCAGTTCCAACTTTTCTGAGCTTTACCAACATACTATTCTTTATCATCAAACTTTTTGCTATTAAGGTCATTTACAGTTTTTGTTGCTTTATTCAGCTTTTTCAATATTCCGAGTATTGATTCCCAGACTGGATGCTTTCCAGAATTTCAGAATGAAGATCATAATTCTAAGAGATAAATGTTATATATATACATATAACTGTTGATGTAGAAACGTTGTGAGATTTAAAATACTGATTTGCTGATTCTCGGTAATTGGTATGGCTATTCTTATTACAAGGTGCAGATGAGTATATGATAGAGTTTCGATAATGATAACGATTTTTCGGAAAATATCAACAAAATTGTTGGTAAGTTCACTGCTAATGTGGTGGAATATAAACGGTTCCCTGATAACGATGATGAAAAGAAAACTTATATATCAAGGTTATAATAAAGCTATTTCGAATGAAAGTCGAAGTTTGATTTACTGGAGCTGTGATAAAATTGGCTAATTTAGAGAGAGATTGTAAAGTTATTTTCGGTAATAACAACGGCAAAAGAGCTAGCAAATATACGTGTTAAATGTGTACTCAGATTCCGAGAGTTTTTCAGGTGCATAATTATATGCATAAATCTTTCCTTTCGTAGATGAAGTGCGGTTGGTTCATCCTCTCGATTGAGGTGTTTCCAAGAATCATGAAAGGTTTGAACGCAGATTGTAATTGTCAAGATACAATGAGGTTTAAGATGAAATCAAGTGGCAAACTTGAAGATTTGTTTAGTTTCATATGTTATAATCAATATTTTAATTCATTTTTAATTATCCAATGTTGGTAGTCCACAGTTAGTAATTCAATAATTCATATATAATATTCGAATTAATTAATACGTATCGTGACCCATTGTATACAAGTCTCAAACTCGATCACAACTCAAAGTATATATATTATTGTAGAATCAACCTCAACCCTGTATAGCTAACTCAAACATTATTGCATATAGAGTGTCTATGGTTATTCCAAATAATATATATAGATGCGTCGATATGATATGTCAAAACCTTGTATACGTGTCCCGATATTTAAAGTGCGTAAATAAATAACAGAAATTAAATGACGATAAATAAAATTGCGAGAATTAAAATTGCGATAATTAAATTGCGATAAATAAATGTAAATAGGAATTAACAGTTAGCTAGGAACAGTTAGATAGGATTTTGTTAGCGTGGATTCTTAACAGCATTTCTCATAGTTAATTTGTTTGTTTCTAACAAATTTTATTTGTCCAATGTTTTCTTCATTATGCCACTTGTTGGAATCAGATAAGTCAAAATCCAAATATGAAATTGAATGAAAATGGTTATTCTGTGGTGAACGGATTCGTATATCTGTGGATGTAAGTAGGATAGTAAATGACTGTTGAATCAGATTCGAAGAATGTACAGTGTAACTTATTACTGTGAAATCTAAATATTCCTCGGGTATTACCTACCCGTTAAAATATTTTCACCATTAATAGTTTGTACAAAAGAATTTTTAATTACAACCTTTATGAAAACATATATACATATATATTTTCTTCAGATGTAATCATGGATTTAATGAGTCAATATAATGTTAAACTCATTTGATTTACCGTTATAACTAGAATACATAATCTCTAAAACATTAGAGATTACATAATCGCCATGTAGAACTAAGATAAATGATGTAGAATGATATGTAGAACGAAGATCATGCTTGGGGTATAGATTGTGATATTGTGGCGTGTGGTGTTGATAGTACGGGTGCTGTTGTTGGTGGTTCTGTTGATGTCGGTGATGTTGCTGAAGTTGGTAAGTTTTGCACCATATTCTCTAAAGTCATTATTCGGGCGCGAAGCTTGTTGACTTCTTCTATTACATCGGAATGGTTGTCAGTCGGAATGAGTGGATGAATAATGTTTAGAATAGTGGATAGAATATAATCGTGTCAAGCTACCCTGGAAATGAGGCTGAAAATGGTGTTTCGGATAGGTTCGCCGGTAAGTGCTTCAGGTTCATCGCCAAGAGATAAATTCGGTTGGTGGAAGGGATCGCCTTCTTCTCGACTCCATTGATTAAGTCGACTACGTATCCATCAGATGAATTGGGGATGGCTGATTAGTTGATTCATTCTGGTGACGCTGCTTTCGGAGCTTTGGTGAACATCCATGTCGGAATAGGTGTCGGAATCTAAGGAATTTTAACTAGTTGCGAGTTCTGTCTTGTATGGTTAGATAAAAGGGTTTGCGATATGAAATGATTTTTGGCTATCGGGTGGTATTATAATTACATAGGATATCTATATAGAGCAAAAGATTTCGTATTTTACAGAGGAATTTACGGCATATGTCAGGCAAGTCTACAGTAACAGATGCGCTAAGATATGAATTATCAGATACGCTAAGATATGAATTTTGTCTATACACTAATCATGCAATCAATGCAGTAAGATGTGTTTAGACTAAGAGTGATAAGCAAGTAATTCCCTAAGAATGATAAGCAGGTAATTTTCTAAGAATGATAAGCAGATACTTTTCGACACGAAATGATAAGCAAAACTTTTGACATGCAGACACGGTCGAAGTCCAGACTCACCAATGCATCTAAACAACTATCAGTTAGACACACTAATACAAGACCTGGTTCGCTAAGACTACCGCTCTGATACCAACTCTAAAGACCCATCCTAATCCATCTGGACGAATACATTACAATTGGTTACATCGCGAGATACTTAACCTCTATATGATACATTTTACAAACATTGCATTCGTTTTTAAAAGACAAACTTTCATTTCATTGAAAGTTAACGGTATGCCTACCATTTCATAATATATCCAACTATAATTGACTTAATAATATTCTTGATGAACTCAACGACTCGAATGCATCGTCTTTTGAAATATGTCATGAATGACTCCAAGTAATATCTCTAAAATGAGCAAATGCACAGCGGAATATTTCTTTCATACCTGAGAATAAACATGCTTTCAAGTGTCAACCAAAAGGTTGGTGAGTTCATTAGTTTATCATAATCGATCATTTTCATCATTTTAATAGACCACCAGATTTTCATTTCCATTTCTCATAAATATATGTCCCATGTATAGAGACAAAAATCATTCATATGGATTGAACACCTGGTAACTGACATTAACAAAATGCATATAAGAATATCACCTATCATTCCGGGACATCCATCGGACATGATAAAAACGAATTCGAAGTACTAAAGCATCCGGTACTTTGGATGGGGTTTGTTAGGCCCAATAGATCTATCTTTAGGATTCGCGTCAATTAGTAGATCGGTTTACTAATTCTTAGGCTACCAAGAAAAAGGGGCATATTCGGCTTCGATCATTCAACCATATAATGTAGTTTTGATTACTTGTATCTATTTCGAAAAACATTTATAAAAACGCATGTATTCTCAGTCCCAAAAATATATATTGCAAAAGCATTTAAAAAGGGAGCAAATGAAACTCACTCTACAATATTTTATAGTAAAAATATTCATACGACGAAATTAAACAATGCGGGGTTGGCCTCGGATTCACACACTGTAATATTAATCAACTAAGTTTATATATATTTTATAATATATATAGATTAATATCCTTATATATTAATATATTAATCCTTATTATTTGTTATAATACTTATATAATTTGTATACTTTAGTAAATGTGAGATTAATAATATTATATTAGTTAATATATTACAATCTTATCTTAGTATACTTATGATATATGTAATATATATTTTTATATAAATATCTTTTATTTGTAAAAATAATAATTATAGTAATAATAAAATAATAAAAATAATAATATTAATAATAATAATAATAATAATAATAATAATAATAATAATAATTAGGTTTGAAAATAATAATATTAATAAGGATATTAATATTAATGATTCTATTAATGATAATAATAATAATGATAGTAATAATAGTAAAAATAAAATGTTAACTTTTATAAGGATAATTTTAATAATATCTTTAATAAAAATGATAATTTTACTAAAATGATTCTTTAAATAACATAGTTGTAATAATGATAATAATGATACTAGTTGTAAAAATGATAATAATAATAATAATAATAATAATGACATAGTTGTAAAGATAATAATTTTTAATAATAACAATACTAATAATGATGATAATAATATTATTAATAATAATAATACTTATAATGATGATAATAATGATAATAAAGATAATAATACTAAATATTTAATAATAATAATAATAATAATAATAATAATAATAATAGTAATAATAATAATCATAATTGTAATGTTAATAATAATAAATGATAACTAATACTTATGTTAGTAATTATAATAATAATTATTATTATTATAATACAAGTAATAATATCAATAATTAACAATAATAATAATAATAATAATAATAATAATAATAATAATAATAATAATAATAATAATAATAATAATAATAATAATAATAATAATAATAATAATAATAATAATAATAATAATAATAATAATAATAATAATAATGAAAATGATAATAGTAGTAATAATGCTAATAAAAGTTGAAACTACCTTCAAGGAAAAAGGCTTTAAAAAAAATATGCTCCATTAAGGACTCGAACCCAAGACCTCTAGCTAGACCCAAACACACCCAAACCATTACGCTGTCTTTTCTTTTCTGTCATAAATGCTATCTAAATTTATTTAATCTATCTTTTCGTCTGTTCTACTTCTCCTCTTTGTTCAATAATCAAGCAGTCCGATACAAATAGATTTGTTAGCCTAACTTGCTTCGGCCCAATCATCAAACAACGGCCCAACATCAAATAACGGCCCAAGAACAAATTGAAGAATGGTTGGTGTTTCGTATAGCAACCCAAAACAAATACAGTACAATTAGTTTTAAAGGTTTTCGGCTCCAATCAACATTACGCAATAACCTGTCATCATACATCCTTCTTACGATCATCATCATAAGATTATGATTATAACCGTAAGTCTTATCACTCATCATCAATCATACGTGTACCCTCATCTTTATCACCACAGATCATAACATCACTTATTCTAACCATCGCGTAATCATCATCTTAATCTCGACAATCTAACCTGTCCATTGACATAAACTAATCATCATCATCACTTAAATATTGTATTTGTGTGTGTGTCGATTAAGAAGAAGAAAAAGGAACCTGATGAATGAAATTCGGCCCAAGTTGTGGTGTGTTTTGTGTTCTAAACCGGAACCAGAAGTAAGAATCGTGGATTTGTAGCAGGTTCAAATAATAAAATTCTATGGTTATCGTTTTCTAGTATAGTAATCGGAAGTAGAAACACTCGATCCATCTTACCACTATTATCATTCTCGAATCATCATAACATCTTCATCGTTATCATCTACGTCGCCATCTGATTACAACATCATCATCATTATCGCTATTCTAACTATATTATCATCATGCTCATGCTCGATCACCATCAGCATCCTAATCAGAAGCCCAAGTCAGGCCCACTAGGATTTAGAAGTTTACTAGTCCATTTTGAGATTTAATGGCCCAAGTGAAAATTTTGCATTGGTTAATTAAAATTAAAGAAACAGATGAACGTAAAAAAAATATAGGATCCAAGAATTATGTCCCCATTGTGCCCTTCCAATCTTCTTTCATCAACATTCCAACATCACTTTATAATTTATTATTCGCATCATCATTGTTCGAGAAAAAGAAAAAAAAAAAAATATATATATATATATATATATATATATATATATATATATATATATATATATATATATACAAACTAGTAGCAACAATAGATCCGAATAGAAGTAATCTGTAGGTTATGATGTCGATGTGTATTTGAAAACAGAAAATAGAAACAACAATAGCAGTGGTTTGCGATGTATTTGTAGGTAGGTGGCTGAGTAGGTGGTGGTTATACATGGTTCACGAAAAATATATAGAGAGAGTGTAGAGAGAGAGAGAGTGAGATCGGTTATGGTGGTTCAATAATTGTTCCGGTTGTTAAAATAACAAGAGGTAGTAGCAAGAATTCGGTGATGGTGATGAGCTTGTGGTGTTCTTGGTAGTGTTGCATAATGACCGGAAAAAAATAGGGTGTTTTATTGTCAAGCGGTTGAAAAAAAAATAAACACCCAGGTGGTGTCGGTGGTTGATGGTTGAGGTGATGGTGTTCATGTTAGTGTTGGTGGTTGATGAGAGTGTTGGCTCGTTTGGTTGTAGGATTCAAGACTCTATCTAACTATATGCATATTACGTAACATACATATATATTCACACAATTACAGTACCTAATAATAATAATAATATAATAATTGTAATAATTAATAATAATTATAATAAAATAATGAAATCAAATTACATGTGGAGAAACTGGAAAAGGAAATAGTACGTCAGAGTGGAGATATTGTACAGATTATGCGAATGTAAGAAACCAATCACCAACAGTAACTCAATTTGAAATAGTAAAGCAGTCAGTACTCTCGCTTTTATCTACCGGCAGTTTTCACGGACTGTGTATCGTGCGAAATTAGTGGCGGATAAAAGTGTTCAGAAAAATCCCATATTTTTAAATTAACTATATTTATTTATTTTGCTCATTATGGTATAAAATTTGATCATTAATTATTAAATAAATTTTACATTAATTATTCACTCCCAATCCCAAGTAAAATATAAAAAGTTTTAAAATTTAATAAATAGCTCCTAAATACATTTTTACTAAGCCTATAATTTATAAAACCCATTTTCGAATCACCGTTTATTTTAAAATCAAATAGGTTCCTTTTTAACTCGTTTACTATCTATATACTCTTTAAATAATAATTATAATATATTATTATTATTTTTCAACATTGATTATAACAATTACAATATATAATATTTCTTTTTATAATATACATATATATTTATTTATATATATATATATATATATATATATATATATATATATATATATTTAATTATACACATATCTATATATTATATATTAAATTAATAATATTAAATATATTGATATTATTTTATATATTTATTTCCAACAATTAAATCATATATTATTTCAAATAATAATTCAAATAAAATTATATATATATCTATTTACAATTTAGTTGTTCGTGAATCATTCAGGAGTAGTCAAAGCTCAAATGATATTACGAATATAGTTTACAACTTTGTTACACAACATTATTGACTTTGCTTATCGTGTGGAAGTAATATAAAGATTAAGTTTAAATTTGTTCGGAAATTTCCGGGTCGTCACATCAAGGATCAGAACGGGATGGAGAATATTGACGAATGTTTTAAAATATGAATTGAGGGGGAAAGAATAGAAGGTGTGAGTTATAAGGAAACAAAGGGGGTGGATTTATAGAAAAAAATATCCGACAGAGCAATCAAAAATAGATGATCGCAATTAAAATGAATCATAATTTCCTTAATTATCGAAGAATCAAATCTTATTAAGAAGATTTTCTCCAAATCTCTTGAACTCTGGAAATCAACCCATCTACGTCAAAAGATATAACGAAACTCACTTTTCTCATTTCATTTATTTTATGATAACTTCACATAAACGGATTGTTTATCCCATATCACTCAATGATGATGAAATTCTATTTATCAACTCATATTTGACATAAAAACATTCTTATTGTTACCCATGACGACCTCTATCAAATTTTGGGGACGAAATTTCTTTAACAGGTAGGTACTGTGAAGACCCGGAAATTTTCGACCAAATTTAAACTTTATCTTTATATTATTTTGACACGATAAGAAAAATTTGTTAAGTTAAATCTCAAGGATTTTAAACTATGTTCATACATTCATTTAACCTCGACCAAATCCCGACGATTCACAAACCATTTTTGGATATGAATATGTATATATATATATGTATATATAATAACTTGAGAATATTAACAAAGTATTAAACGTATAATACTTCACATGAACATATTTGTTTCAATATGTTTATCGATAAAATTAGAAGATAATATCAAATGATTGAATTATCAGATACATTGAATGATGATTACGAGTCTCTATTGTGAGGTCCACTTTGATTTAGGAAAACCTTTCCATTTTAACGATATTCAGAAAATAATGATAAAGTGATTTTCAAGTAAGGACAACGTGTCCATTAACTAGAGTTAGTCAAGAGGTTAGTGAATATTCTTGTTTAATTTTCAAAAGCATGCTTTGCAGTGATTGATTCGTGTCCCTTGGGAACTTAATTATTTAGTTTTCATAATATTAAGAACATTATTTGATATAATAACTTCTATTATTAAAACGAGTTTAAAGTATAAACGTTACGTGTTATAATATTTTCTAAATCAAATTAAAACGAACCTTGAAATATAGTTAGTTTTGAAAAACTAAATATTATATAGATATTTCTAATATATATAAATTTATATTTCCAAATGAATATATATATAAATATTTTACAAGGTGATAAAATATAATATTATTTAGTCGTAAAACGATTGATTTAAAATAATATGTTTGATAATCATCGAGCCATTGATTTATAGAAGCAAATGACCACAACACTCGTATATATAAGTTACAATTTTTATAAAATAATTTATCAATGATTAAGTCTAATTTTTGATAAAGGTACACATCACGAAATATAAAGTACAGGTTTTCTAAGCGTACGAAACTTCGTTTGAAAAACTGGAACCGAGTCATAAACCATTTTCCAACGTACGTCTCAATGGAACAAATTTTACAATTTAACTACGTACGTAAATATAATATTATATATAATAAATTATATAAATTAAATATATATAAAAACTGTCGGCACCAAAAATTTAGTGCATATGAGCTGTAAAAGAGAGCCATGCGATCGCATGGCATCTCCTCACAATAGCCATGCGATCGCATGGTGAGGAGGGAGTGGCCAAGTCCATAAATACTCGAACGTTTTCTCATTCTGATTCAGTTTTCATACCACTCAATCTATATATATATATATATATATATATATATTATTAATCTTATTATTATTAGTATTAGTATTATTAGGAGCGATATTAGTAGTATTATACATAAAATACTACGACGAGGTTCTGCCCGTGTGTTTTCAAAATGAATTTTTCGAGTAGGATAGAGCTAAGGAAATATTGGGTTATGGCTATGGAGGTTATGGGTAATGTTCGAGGGTATGCTCGTGAAGTCAAACTAGTGTTTATCGTCTCCGTTGCGTCTACGTACTTTCCTGTAATATTGAATCTCAATATTGATATGTGAGCACTCATAACTTAACTTTTATATATTGATAGTGTATCCCTGACTAGTGCTCGAGTATATATGTTTATGCATGCTTGTATGTTTAATTTTGTCATTAAATAGCTTATGATAGATTATGAATTTGTTACATATGCAATTGAGATAAGGTATATGATATGCATGTCGTTGGAAAGCTGGCGAAAAATTAATAACTTTTCATTTAGATATCGAATAGTTTCGATGAACGGATTAAAAGTTATAGTCAATTGAATTATCTATAATTTTAATGTATTATTGTTAAAATGGTTATCGTTATCGTTATCGTTATCGTTATCGTTATTGTCGTTATAATCATTATTATTATTATTATTATCTAATAATCAATATTATTATTATTATTATTATTATTATTATTTTTAAAATAATTAATATTTTTATAAAAACTATCATTTTATTATTTTATTCGTCAATATTATTATTAAAAGTATCACTAATATTAAAACCATCATTTTTAATAGAAATATCATTGTTATTATAAAATATCATTAGTGTTATCATTTTAGTATTATTATTATTTAAAATTATTATTTTGAATATAATTATTATTTTTATATAAAATATTATTATTAAGGTTAATATTAAAAAGTATTGCTATCATTAAGATGGTCATGATTAGAATTATCATTTTATTATAATCATTAGTAAATATATAAATATTGTTATTTTATTAGTAGAATAATAATAATTATTATTACAAAATAATACAACTTTCACTTATTATTATTATCGATATTATTTTATCAAATCAATATGTGATACAAAGATATTATTACTACATGTAATACAATTACATTAATAATACATATCACTATAGTTTTACGATATTAATTAAATTTCATAAATTATATCACTTAAGATATATAAAAGTATATTTTTAGCATTGATAAATTTTAATATAAATTTTTTTAAAATAAATTTTTATTTATAAATGACTTGTATTATTTTTACTCTAATAAAAACTAATAAATGTATTTAAATATATAAAACGACTATTTAAGTTTTATAATAAACATGAATAAGATTTTGTAAATCATCTTGGATCAAATTGACTTTTGTTGACTTTTGCATATCGATCTCGAGCATTAGAATTGTGGTACACTATGACCTGACCTAAATTGTTAGATAGTTATTGACCAACATATATATATATATATATATATATATATATATATATATATATATATATATATATATATATATATATATATATATATATATATATATATACTTAATATAGGTTCGTGAATCCGAGGCCAACCTTGCACTTGTTCAATGACGTCATATGTATTTTTACTACGAAATACAGTATTGTGAGTTTCATTTGCTCCCTTTTTAAATGCTTTTGCAATATATATTTTTGGGACTGAGAATACATGCGTAGCTTTTATAACTGTTTTACGAAATAGACACAAGTAATCGAAACTACATTCTATGGTTGAATTATCGAAATCGAATATGCCCCTTTTTTAGTCTGGTAATCTAAGAATTAGGGAACAGACACCCTAATTGATACGAATTCTAAAGATAGATCTATGGGCACTAACAAGCTCCAGTCAGAGAATTTGAACTACTTTAGTACTTTGATTTTATCATGTCCGAAGGGAGTCCCGGAATGATGGAGATATTCTATATGCATCTTGTTAAGGTCGATTACCAGGTGTTCAATCCATATGAATGATTTTTGTCTCTATGTATGGGACGTATATTTATGAGAAATGGAAATGAAAATCTTGTGGTCTATTAAAGTTATGGAAATGATCGATTATGAAAAACTAATGAACTCACCAACCTTTTGGTTGACACTTTAAAGCATGTTTATTCTCAGGATTGAAAGAAATCTTCCGCTGTGCATTTGCTCAATTTAAAGATATTACTTGGAGTCATTCATGGCATATTTCAAAAGACGTTGCATTCAAGTCGTTGAGTTCAGTAAAGATTATGATTAAGTAAATGACAGATTAGATCAATTATAGTTGGATATTAAGAAATGGTATGCATGCATGTCAACTTTCGATGTAATGAAAGTTTGTCTTTTAAAACGAATGCAATGTTTGTAAAATGTATCATATAGAGGTCAAATACCTCGCAATGTAATCATATGTTATTGTATTCGTTCTTATGGATTAGGACGGGTCTTTACAACTGGAGCCGTCAAGTCACTGGTTACTTTTACCTTAAAACAATAAGAAATCTATATATATCACAACAGACATGCCACATACAATATAACAAACAAATCACTGGAGCATAGCAAACATGTCACATGGAACAAGTTTTCTAAATCACCAAAAGTCCCTCCAATTTCATGAAATGTCCCGTTCATATCGATTATAAATGTTTCATATTAATTGATCTATTTGCGAGGTTTTGACCTCTATATGAGACCTTTTTCAAAGACTGCATTCGTTTTTAAAACAAACCATAACCTTTATTTTATCGACAAGGTTAAAAGGACACCACCTAGATTATCAAGAAATGATAATCTAAAAATATCACACTTACACACGACCAATACATATTGGTTTACAATATTAATATGTTACAACAAAATAAATCTCGAATGCAGTTTTAAACGATATTTTACAAGCATGCTGACACCAAATCGTGTCCATATTTTAGCATGCAACAGCGAAAGCTCTTAATAATTACCTGAGAATAAACATGCTTTAAACGTCAACAAAAATGTTGGTGAGTTATAGGTTTAACCTATATATATTAAATTGTAATAATAGACCACAAGATTTCATATTTCAATATACATCCCATACATAGAGATAAAAATCATTCATATGGTGAACACCTGGTAACCGACATTAACTAGATGCATATAAAATATCCCCATCATTCCGGGACACCCATCGGACATGATAAATTTCGAAGAACTAAAGCATTCCAAATTCCAGAATGGGGTTTGTTAAGCCCATCGATCTATCTTTAGGATTCGCGTCAATTAAGGGTGCACTAATTCTCAAAATTAGTGATGTTCCCTAATTCTTAGATTACCAAGCTAAAAGGGGCATATTCGGCTTCGATCCATTCAACCATATAATGTAGTTTCATTTACTTGTGTCTATTTCGTAAAACAGTTATAAAAATAGTGCATGTATTCTCAGTCCCAAAAATATATATTGCAAAAACATTTAAAAAAGGAAGCAAATGAAACTCACTTTCACAGATTTTTCTTTCGTCGGAAATAAGACTTGGCCACTGGTCGATTCACGAACCTATAACAATATGTACATATACATCAAAGTATGATCGAAATATATTCACAACATTTTTTATTACGTTTTAATTATTTAAGTTTATTAAGTCAGCTGTCCTCGTTAGTAATACTAAAACTAGTTGTCCACAGTTAGATGTACAGAAATAAATCAATATATATTATCTTGAATCAATCCACGACCCAGTGTATACACGTCTCAGGCTAGATCACAACTCAAAATATACATATTTTTGGAATCAACCTCAACCCTGTATAGCTAACTCAAGCATTACTGCATATAGAGTGTCTATGGTTGTTCCAAATAATATATATACATGGGTCGATATGATATGTCAAAACATTGTATACGTGTCTATGGAATCCCAAGATTACATAATATGTTAAAATACATGTATAATACAATATAAGTTAGCTAGGATATGATTAATATAGATTTGTTACCAATTTTCACGTAGCTACAAGAAGCAAAATTATCCAATCTTGTTTTACCCATAACTTCTTCGTTTTAAATCCGTTTTGAGTGATTCAAGTTGCTATGGTTTCATATTGAACTTAAGTTTATGAATATAAACAGAAAAAGTATAAGTTTATAGTCAGAAATACAGGTTACAAGTCAATATTATAAGAGGTAGTCATTTCAGTCGAAAGAACGACGTCTTGATGACCATTTTGAAAAACATACTTCCACTTTGAGTTTAACCATGATTTTTGGATATAGTTTCATGTTCATAATAAAAATCATTTTTCCATAAGAACAACTTTTAAATCAAAGTTTATCATAGTTTTAAATTAACTAACCCAAAACAGGCCGCGGTGTTACTACGACGGCGTATGTCCGTTTTTACGGTGTTCTTCGTGTTTTCAGGTTTTAAATCATTAAGTTAGCATATCATATAGATATAGAACATGTGTTTATTTGATTTTAAAAGTCAAGTTAGAAGGATTAACTTTTGTTTGCGAACAAGTTTAGAATTAACTAAACTATGTTCTAGTGATTACAAGTTTAAACCTTCGAATAAGATAGTTTTATATAGATGAATCGAATGATGTTATGAACATCATTACTACCTCAAGTTTTGTGGATAAACCTACTGGAAATGAGAAAAATAGATCTAGCTTTAAAGGATCCTTGGATGGCTTGAAAGTTCTTGAAGTAGAATCATGACACGAAAACAAGTTCAAGTAAGATTTCTACTCGAAATAAGATAGTTATAGTTATATAAATCGAACCAAAGTTTGAATATGAGTATTAAATTGGATTAGAAAGATATCTTACTGAAAATAACAAGGATTTCTTGAGTTTGGATGATCACTAAAAATGGATTTGCAAGATTGGAAGTGAGCTAGCAAACTTGAAAGTGTTCTTGATGTGTTCTTGAATGATCTTCCTATAATGATTACTAAGTTGATTCTTGAAGTAGTTTATGAAGAGATTGAATATTATTTTGCTGAATTGAGAGTGTTCTTGAGTAATATGTGTTTAGAGAGAGTTAGAATGAAGATTGAGATGGAAAATGAATTGATATATATGCATATACATACATACGTGATATATAGATATATATGATATGTATTGATTTGTTTCTAGCATAAATATCAAGGTAGAAGTTAAATGATACATCCCCACATGTTGTTAACTCTAATATGGCTGCTAAGAGTGACTGATTAAGTGTGTATATACCAATAGTAAATACATCTAAAAGCTGTGTATTGTACGAGTACGAATACGGATGGATACGAGTAAAATTGTTGACGAAAACGAATGAGAATGTAATTGTGACCAACTTTGATAAGTAGAAGTACTTTGATAGGTGTCTTGAAGCCTTCCAAAAGTGTATTAATACATCTTAATACACTACATATGTAAGCATTTAACTGAGTAGTTAAGTCATCGTTAGTCGTTACATGTAAGTGTTGTTTCGGAACCTTTAAGTTAACGATTTTGTTAAATGTAATTGATCCATTGTTATTACACTTAAATGAGATGTTAAATTATTATGTTAACATATTAACATGATGTATTAATAAATCTTAATATCATATATATACAGTTAAATGTTTATAACGATAATCGTTACATATATGTCTCGTTTCGAAATCCTTAAGTTAGTAGTCTTGTTTTTACATATGTAGTTCATTGTTAATACACTTAATGACATGTTTACTTATCATTTATCATGATTAAACTTAGTGTATCAATAACTTAATATGATTCATATGTATTTAGTAAGACGTTGTTATAACGATAATCGTTATCTATATCGTTTCGAGTTTCTTAATTCAATAAACTCATTGTTATGTATATCACTCATTGTTAATATACCTAGTGAGATACTTAATTATCATAATATCATGTTAACTATATATATATATATATATATATATATATATATATATATATATATATATATATATATATATATATATATATATATATATACATACATATATATGTCATCATATAGTTTTTACAAGTTTTAACGTTCGTGAATCGCCGGTCAACTTGGGTGGTCAATTGTCTACACGAAACTCATTTCAATTAATCAATTTTTAATAAGTTTGATTGCTTAACATGTTGGAAATATTTAATCATGTAAAATATCAATTTCATTTAGTATATAAGAACATGGAAAAGTTAGGGTCACTACATTTCACTTATGGTGATTAAAATCTCTAAACCATCAATTACTTCAACCTTTAAGGAAAAAGTAATCATGTCATAATTAATCTCAGTGAATCCCTACTGACTACAAGCACAATCAAGTAGTTGTTCAAAATCAAACAGTATATTTATAATGTAACAATTGATCAAAACGTACCTTCGAAAGTAGGAGAACCCTTTTCTCTTTTGCTCAGCAGACGATGTAGACGATCTCCCAGTTGATCCCACACCCGCCCCTGCCCCTGACTGAAATGTCCCGTTCATATAGATTATAAACGTTCCATATTAATTGATTTCGTTGCGAGGTTTTGACCTCTATATGAGACGATTTTCAAAGACTGCATTCGATTTTAAAATAAACCATAACCTTTAAAATATTACGACGATTATCAAATAATGATAATCTAAAATATAGTATTTTCACACGACCATTATATAATGGTTTACAATAATATTACACAACAATATATGTCTTCGAATGCAGTTTTTAAACAATATTATACAAGCATGCTGACTCCAACTCTTATCCATAAATTAGCATGCAACATCAAAAGCTCTTAATAATCACCTGAAAATAAACATGCTTTAAACGTCAACAAAAATATTGGTGAGTTATAGGTTTAACCTATATATTTATCAATTCGTAATAATAGACCACAAGATTTCATACTTCCATTTCTCATAAACAACATGCAATCTGCATAAAAATTATTCATATGATGAACACCTGGTAACCGACATTAACAAATGCATCTAGAATATCCCCAATATATAGGTACACTCATCTCTATATAAAATCGAAGTACTAAAGTATCCATAACATGGATGGGGTTCGTTAGGCCCATATATCTATCTTCAGGATTCGCGTCAATTTGGGGGTCTGTTCCCAAATTCTTAGGCTACCAAACTTTTTAAAGGGTGATATCCGGTATAATGATTCAATCATAGAATATAGTTTCAAGTACTTGTGTCTATTTTGTAAAACATTTATAAAATTGTATGTATTCTCATCCCAAAAATATAAGATTTTAAAAGTGAGACTATAACTCACTTTCACAGATTTTTCCTTCGTCGGAAATAAGACTTGGCCACAGGTCGATTCACGAACCTATAACAAATATATACATATATATAAAAGTATGATCGAAATATATTTACAATATGTTTTGTTATGTTTTTAACGATTTAAGTTTGTTAAGTTAGCAGTCCAACGTTAGTAATCTACAACTAGTTGTCCACAGTTAGATGTACAGAAATAAATCGATATATATTATCTCGAATCAATCCAAGACCAAGTGTATACAAGTTTCAGGCTAGATCACAACTCAAAGTATATATATTATTTTGGAATCAACCTCAACCCGGTATAGCTAACTCAAGCATTACTGCATATAGAGTGTCTATGGTTGTTCCCAAATAATATATATAGATGGGTCGATATGATATGTCAACACATTGTATACGTGTCTATGGTATCCCAAGATTACATAATATATGTTAGAGTACATGTATAATACAATATAAGTTAGTTAAGTTATGATTTGTATAGATTTGTTACAAATTTCACGTAGCTACAACAAGCAAAATTATCCAATCTTGTTTTACCCATAACTTCTTCGTTTTAAATCCGTTTTGAGTGATTCAAGTTGCTATGGTTTCATAATGAACTGAAATTTATGAAACTAAACAGAAAAAGTATAATTTTATAGTCAGAAATACAGGTTACAAGTCAATATTGTAAGAGGTAGTCATTTCAGTCGAAAGAACGACGTCTTGATGACTGTTTTGGAAAACATACTTCCACTTTGAGTTTAACCATGATTTTTGGATATAGTTTCATATTCATAATAAAAATAATTTTCTCATAAGAACAACTTTTAAATCAAAGTTTATCATAGTTTTTAATTATCTAACCCAAAACAGCCCCCGGTTTTACTATGACGGAGTATGTCCGGTTTTACAGTGTTCTTCGTGTTTCCAGGTTTTAAATTATTAAGTTAGCATATCATATAGATATAGAACATGTGTTTAGTTGATTTTAAAAGTTAAGTTAGAGGGATTAACTTTGTTTGCGAACAAGTTTAGAATTAACTAAACTATGTTCTAGTGATTACAAGTTATAATCTTCGAATAAGATAGTTTTTTATATATGAATCGAATGATGTTATGAACATCGTTACTACCTCAAGTTTAGTAGGTAAACCTACTGGAATTGATAAGAAATGATCTAGCTTCAAAGGATCTTGGATGGCTTGAAAGTTCTTGAAGTAGAATTATGACACGAAAACAAGTTCAAGTAAGATTATCACTCGAATTTAGATAGTTTATAGTTATAGAAATCGAATCAAAGTTTGGATATGAATATTACCTTGAATAAGAAAGATAACCTACTGTAAATAACAAAGGTTTCTTGATCTTAGATGATTACTTGGAATGGATTTGCAAGATTGAAAGTAAACTAGCAAACTTGAAAGGATTTTTGAAGTGTTCTTGAAGTGTTCTTCCTATGATGATTATAGCTTGATTCTTGAAGTAATTTTTGATGAAGATGATGATTAGTTTACTGGAAATTTCATTCCTAAGAGTGTATGTATGTGTGTGTGTGCGTGTTTAGAGAGAATTAGAAAGAGAATTGGAAGTGAAATGGATTGAGTGGTGAGTGGTGAATGGTGAGTGGTGAGTGGGGTTAAAAGGAGTCTAGTTAGTTTACTAGTTAATGGTAGAAGTTAAATTTGATTAGTCATGCATGACATAATCAAGAGTGGAATCCCATGCTAGTTCCTATTGGTATATACCCATAGTAAGTACGTCTAGAAGTTGTGTATAATACGGGTACGAATACTAAATGACTACGAGTAGAATTGTTGATGAAATGAATGAGAACGTAATTGTAAGCATTTTTATTAAGTAGAAGTACTTTGATATGTGTCTTGAAGTCTTTCAAAAGTGTACTAATACATCTTAATACATTACATGTTTATTCATTTTAACTGAGTCGTTAAGTCATCGTTAGTCGTTACATGTAAGTGTGGTTTTTGAAAGCTTTAAGTTAACGGTCTCATTTAATGTTGTTGAAAGCTTTAATTCAAATTTTATCACATTTTTAATAAAGCGAAATTAACCCAAACAAAAAAAATTACAAGCTGACCTGGCAGCTCGACCCCAGCCAGGGGCTCTGCCCCTTGGACCCCGCCAGGGGACGCAACCCCTCGGACCCAGCTATCGGGGGCGCTGCCCCCGAACCCCCGTCATAATTACGATAAGTTCAAACAAGTGTGCACTCCACACTTTCCTAAACTTGTTCGATATTTATCAAGGTTATTTTGGTTAACAAATTAATCCCATTACACTTAAATCATATTGGTGACACAAATCACCAACAATGAATATATCTTAATATGATACATATGTATTTAGTAAGGCGTTGCTATAATGATATTCGTTATATATATCGTTTCGAGTTTCATAATTCAATAGCATCATTTTATGTATATAACTCATTGTTAATATACCTAGTGAGATACTTACTTTTCATAATATCATGTTAGCTATATACATATCCATATATATATCATCATATAGTTTTTACAAGTTTTAACATTCGTGAATTGCCGGTCAACTTGGGTGGTCAATTGTCTATATAAAGCTCATTTCAAATAATCAAGTCTTAACAAGTTTGATTGCTTACCATATTGAAAACATTTAATCATGTAAAATCAATTTCATTAATATATAATCATAGGATAATCATGGAAAAGTTCGGGTAACTACACTGACCCCACTTCAACACTAGATCTTTTTGCATACAGACATTGCCTCGATTGATGGCCTCCTAAATGACAATTCCAACAAACACCCTCTGTATACGAACAAACTTGAGAATCATGCCCTATTATCCCACAACGAAGACACCGTCGTGTCACTACCGAACATTTTCTAATATGAGAACTTTTACACTGTCTACACCACTTTTTCGGTTTAGCTCCTACACTAGATTCACCTTGGAAGGTTTGTTCCTTTTTCTTTTCCTTATTACTATTCTTGTTTTTCTTAGCTGTTATCTTCAGTTTACCTTTCTTCTTTTTCTGGTTGCTACTTTCAAATTTTTCTTCACTTTTATCGGTTTCATTTATCACTGGAGTCTGGAACGAACAAATCGTATCTCTAACCATAGTTCCGTGTCCCGGAGATAACATACTTAAAAACTGTTGAGTATGAGATAATTCACTTGTCACCGGATTATTTAGAACTGAATATGGACAGGCTGTGGAGGGTTGGTTTGGGTAGAAAAATGGGTCTGGAGGTAACTGTGGTACAAATCCCCAAGGTACAGACATATAAGGTAGCACTGGAAAACCTGAAGATGTATTTCTGTTATTGGCTCCCACCGCAACTGGAACAGATGACACTTGCTGTTGTTCCATATCAATCATTTTGCCTCGTAACTCTTGAACTTCATCCTGTAATTGCTGAATATACCGATCCTTATCTTGTGCAGTAGTTGGATACGATGCTCCAAGTTGATTAGACACAGCAACAAAATCATTATGCAATGCTCCAACATCTCTCGAGGTCATAGGGGCTTCATCGGGGTTTGATTGATAAGCCATACCTGTTTTATCACAACATCTCACACAAAAGCTTAGTAGATAATTCGTTAATACCTATCACTAACCATAATTATCAAATCACATGGCACCTACATTCACTTATCCCTTTCCCCCACTTGTATGTTTGACACAACTCGTGGTTTGGGAACATGCCACTCACGTGTACATGCTGCCAAACCTATGCTCTGATACCAAGTTTTAACACCCTTGTTTTTTTTAAATACACAACGGACGTTATTACATATATTAATCACATATGAAGTCATATTACACAAAATTACCGGTGTTACTTAATTACAGACCATATTATAAAAATCGTATACATAAAACATCAGAGTCACACTGTGTCAAACATCTTCAGTCGCCCTGCGATACCCACCAAAAGCGGCTAATACACACCTGCAGGGCAAAACACTGTGAGGGAGTTAGCATAATGCTAAGTGAATGGCAATATCTAGGTTGACATCACTACAAGCCTCAAGTATAGCTTAAAGGCACTGGTCACTAGTCACTTAAAGCCATAAACAAGAGGATCGGCAACCCATAGCTGATCAAGCTAGAATATACCGATAGTCCACACTACTGAGTCACTGGTATAGTCTTCCAGACGTGACGCACTCGTCATTCACACTATACCACTAATCAGTAACACCTGGAACCAATACTATCACCCGACACCAAGGTAAATAGGATTGACCTCTTACGTCGGGAACACCATCGACATTATGTCGGAATTCACCCTCGACGTTAGCACTGGGTGCGCACATAATCACATACGGTCACAACACTAGTTACACACTTATTACACAGTCTTAAACATAGGCATGGCACGGATCACTATACTTGTCACTGTATAATCACATCCATAAAGATAATCTCACTCACCGATACCAGCACAACTCAGTGATCTAATGTTACTGAGTCTTCACTTCCACTTTGTCACCTAAAAACAATACGCACAAGTTAGTAAATCGTATTTCACTTACTAACTTCACAATAACGTCAAAATCACTTTACACAATACAAGCGATACATGTTATTTCATACACAACATCATACGAAGTATGTATGTATGTATGTATGTATATATATATATATATATATATATATATATATATATTACATATGTATATAATACACACATATATATATACACACTCTTACACACACACGCACACGCATATATATATATATATATATATATATATATATATATATATATATACACATACCCGTATATATATTCGTACATAATAATTCGCATACTAATGCCTATATGTATATATCCACATGCCACACCTATATACATAAAATTCATACACAATCATATAATAATTATGTACATAATCTCACATGTATATTCAAGTCGTTATAACGATGCACTGAATATAATAAAGAATGGGTCAATGGTCAAAACGGGTGATCGCGTAAATCCATCTATATATACATACACACTTGTATATTTAATACCAATAAACGGGTCATGGAATAATGGGCAAACAATTCACAACACATTTATGCACCCATATATATATATACATGCTTACATATTCACATAAATCCAACTATCGAGTCAAGGTTAAAATGGGCGAAACCTCATCACTCATAAATTAACATGAACGGGTCGGGGTCCGAATGAGCAAATCGAACCCTCGCATGTACTAAAAACAACAAACACCACAACCGTCCGCCAACCGCCACCGCTGGCCGCCTGCTGCAGTAGCAGCGGCAGCCGCCAGAAACAGCAACAGCAGCAGTCGTAGTTGCTGCCCTCGACAGAAACAGAATAGCAGCAGCGGCAATAAAACAAACAACCACCACTGCCAACCGCCAGCCACCGGCCACCGGCTGCCGCCGGCAGCCATGGTAGCAGCGGTCAGCTGTCTAGAAACAGCAGTGGCAGCAACAAAGTTGCTGCCCCATTTCGGGTCACCAAATTTCGGGTTGTCCTTGCTATTTTGCCCAATTCCAAACTCACAATAAGCCTAAACATGTTATATGTTAAGAATCAAACACTAAAACACAAATTACAACAAGGATTGAACAAGAATCAAGTCCCAATTGCAAATTATAACTTTTATTTTAAAACCCTAAGTTTCAAGAATTTAAGCACAAGATTAAGAAAACAAACCTTATAAAATCGATCATAAATACACAAGAATGAATTTAGGGCTTGCAATTTATCAAAATCTACTGGAAATTAATAAGAAAAGGGGCGGTCTATCTAATTAAATGGGTATTAAACCCATACTTAATAATGCATGGGTATTTATCTGTTATCAGATATCTTTCGTATCCGATTCGGTAAACCAAAGGATGTCATAAATAAATAATAAACCCTGTTTCGGGACCCTGGTCATAAAACAGACCCAACTGACTAATAAAATTACATAAATATTTCATTAAAATACACTTTAAACTCTTAACGGGCAAAACGGTAAATTTCACCTAGGTCCGAATTCAAGATGTTACAGGTTCGGGTCACCCATCGGCACTCCTTCCACAAAAGCCTCCACTTGGCAACCAATCATTGAAAAATTCGATAAACGTTTCTCCGACTGGAAAGCGAAATCCATATCTTTTGGTGGTCGCTTAACCTTAATCAAATCGGTCCTCACTAGCATCCCTTTATACTACTTTTCCCTATTTCATGCACCCATTAAAATAATTAACACACTCGAAACAAAACGAAGGAAATTTTTTTGGGGTGGGGCGGAAGCGGATAACAAAATTAACTGGATTAAATGGGAACACATCCTCTTACCTTATGAAAAAGGCGGGTTAAACATCGGGTCCTTAATTTGCAAAAACATATCTCTACTCTGCAAATGGTGGTGGAGATTCTTTAATGAAAAAAATGCACTTTGGGTTAAAATTATATCGAGCATTTACGGGGAGGGGGGGGGGGGGTTTCTACTAACGTTTTCTCAAGAAATGTTGCAGGTCGTACAATTTGGAATGAAATCATCAAAGCAGGGAAAACTGCGGACAGCTACGGAGCAAACTTCACAAATTCAATTTCCAAAAATATCGGAAATGGCTCAAACACCAAATTTTGGCATGACAACTGGTGCGGCACAGAAAAATTTTGTAATCAATTTCGAAGATTATTCATGCTTGAATCAAACAAAAACGTCACGGTTGCGGAAAGACTCAAGATAATCAACTCAACAACAACTACTTCATGGAATTGGTCCCGTACACCCAACGGTAGATGCCTCACCGAATTAACAGAACTAAATCACCTTATAGAAACAATCAGTCTCTCAGATAAGCCTGATACCTGGAAATGGAATCTTGACCAATCCGGCATATTTACAACAAAAGCATTAGCCACCATCCTCGACAACCTAAAACTTGATACACCATCTTCTACCTTTAAGACACCTAGAAATAAACTCTTACACCAAAAAATTAACATCTTCATTTGGAGAGTTCTATACGGGAGAATCCCGACGCGCGTAGAACTCGACAAAAGAGGTGTTGATCTCGACTCAATTCTTTGCCCACTATGCAACCTACACACAGAGTCTATTGAACACATACTATTTCAATGCACGCTTTCAACATCTATCTGGAATTCAATCCTACAATGGTGGAACCTCCCCGTAGACACCTTCACCAATCTCCGTGACATAATCTTAAGTGATCAGTCCCTCACTACGCAACAAAATGGTTTCAACATTTGGCTAGCCGTTAAATGGGCATCCACTTACATCATCTGGAAATACAGGAATCTTAAGGCTTTCGGCAAAAAAGAATGGTGCATCGCCACAATTTTATCTGAAATCCAAACACAATCATTCGCATGGATATCCAAAAGACACAAAAAATCAACGGTTATGTGGCATCAATGGCTAATCAATCCCGTCTCATATATCTCCTCGAATCATCAAAGATCCGGCATTGGTTAATTGTAACATGTCCTTTATATAGTCCTAGTCGTTAGATCATTCTTGACTTGGTTGTCCATTTTCACTTGGTTAAATGGGGAGCGTCAACCGACTTTGTCATCGCAAGTGCGGTACTGTCTGGTTGCCTCTTCCCAGCTTGATGTCTCAAGTCCTGGGGTGTCTATGGCCTCCTCGTTCATGAATGTGTATAGTTTTCATATTCGGACTCATTAAATTGTATAGTTATAGGGCTTTGTAACTCCCCGATATATGAATAAAAGTTTTTTGCTTGCTTTTCAAAAAAAAAAAAAAAAAAAAAAAAAACAGGTTCGGGTCCAGGATTGCCTTGATCTGGCCCAAACCAAGCCTGATGACATTCCTGTTAGCAACATAGATCTCACAAGTTCTCAAATTTAGTTCTCAATTAGTGAAGTGTTTACCGTGCCTTCTTTGCGGGTAAAAGCTTCACACCGCTAAAAATATTATTATTATAATTATATGTAAAATACTAAATGTTTGTCATTGTTTACATTATGCTGACACAAAAACAATATCGTTAATGTAAAATAGCAATTTGAAAAACATTAACATAGTGAAAATAATACATAATATGTATAAACAGATATAAACAATTTATAACAACCTTAAAAACGAAAAAGTTTACAAAATACCTAGTCTTAAAAAAAAAGTAGTTTTTTATGAATATCATTGTTTGATCCTCATAATTTTTTGAGAGGAAGCGCTGTTCTAACAATCATTTTATGTGAGAAAATTCAGTAATAGATATCGTTGGTCTAAGTTTGTTTTCTTATATTTACATTATAGAGAATTTGTATTTAATCTCTTATTTTGTTAAGTTTTCAGTTTTTCAATAAATATAGTGAAACTCATGTATATTGTAATAAACGTTTTTATGACTGAAAAAATCTGTTTTGATACTATGTACCAGTGTTGCAAAAGTCGGCCGACTTGGCCGACGCGTCAAAGTCGGTCCAAGTCGGTCAAAGTCGGTCCAAGTCGGTCAAAGTCGGTCCAAGTCGGTCAAAGTCGGTCAACGTCTGTCAAACTTTTTTTTATTTTTTTTTGTAATAGTGTTAATAATTGTTAATTGTTCATGTTTATAGTAAATATAGTTTATATTTTAAGATTCGATCTATATAATATTATATATAAATATATATTTAATAAAACTATTTTAAAAAGTCAACGTTAGTCAACGCCCGTTGCGTCCGACATGTCGTTTTTTAAGCTTGGCCGATGCATCTCCGACTCGCGTCTTTTACAACCTTGCTATGTACTCCGTAAGTTGATAATAATAAATAAAATAAAAAAAAGTCGAATAGAAATTTTTTTTGCATGTAAAAGGAGAGAAAATGAAATAGAATGAATGATTCCCTTGTTGAGAGGGAGGTTCCAGATTTGAAGATTGTGGTGGGACAGAAGAAGAGATCTGATTTAAATAATGATTACTCTCAAAACTGTTTCATATCTTCCTGTCACTTTTATACTATTAAACAACTAAATCTTTTAAAGTGTCTCAGTATATGATTCTGTCTATAACTTAATTTACGTCTCAAAAAGTTTAGTATATTTATATTTATACTCCATATATTTATTTAATTTTAATTTTAATAATAATAATAATAATAAAATTCAGATATTTGACTTTAAGAATATAATAATCTAAATACGGAGTATTTGTTTTCGATTTGACTTGCAAGTATTTTAATAGTGTAAAAATTCATAAAACTTATACCTTATCTTGAAAAAGAGAGAATAATCACAAATGTTTCTTCTATTGAGCTGGTTTCCCCCTTTGAAACCACGAAAATTATTTAAATCGATTTTTTTTTACTTTGACTTCTACTTACATTGTTTGATCAATATCATTCAAAAAGCTATAATGTAAAAAGTGTATAATTCAGTTTTTATACTATTTATAGTGGAGTCCTTTTCACTATAAAATTTGTATCTTTATTCGTGTTAGAAAATATGGATTGCTCAATAGAATAATGTCACCGGACTGAAACTAGAATCGTGGAATACTTTCTCAATAAAGTATTTCGCCCCTATTGGTCTTGGGTTGCATGAAATCAATATTGAGATAAGACTAGTTCAACAATCTTTTCTAGATCAAGAAAAGTTGCTCTTGCAAAAGTATAATGTAGAGAATGTTTATTAGTATGTTGAGAGTGTAAGAGAATAAAAATCTGAACCTTTTCTAAAATAAAGAAGTGTTTTATTAATAGTTGATCAAAAGGTGTGAATGAACAGTCACAACTTTTCATATGTAACCATAATGAAATGGTACAATATTTGGGAACTAACACCACTTATTTGGTGTCTGCACATGCGTATTTAATGTTTAAAACCGTCCCAACTGACCAGAAAATGATAAGCAACGTTTTGGACCAACATGCCTTTTGGTTCAAAAAGGCACATGTTCACTGTCCACGTTGTAGGTCGCGTCGTGCCTCAAGGGGCCGTGCCGCGCCTCAGTGCTTGCTCCAATACCCGAAACAACAAAATGCACTGATCCAAAAACACGTTGTGGTCCGCGACGCGCCCTAAGTTGTAATTGTGGATCTGTCAATTTTAGCACTATTTTGGTCATCCAAGCTCAACTATACAATAAGTGATTATTCAAACCTTTTACGAATGTGCATTCCACACTTCTCAGATTCGTGTAGAGTATTAAACAATCACTTTCACTCTCAACCAAGTAATCCACTAACATAAAACATTGATTATGTTGGATCACACTAAAATCACCAACAATTCATGTAATACTCTGTATATATTAATTTAAATTATTTTATTAGTAAGGGTACTTCTGAAATTACCACTTTAAACTAAAATTATGCATTAATCCTTATATACTTGGAGAGGGCCGAAATTTGATCGTTTAGCTTTTAAAATTGTGCCGTTCTTCCTAAAACGATGACCTATTGCATTATCTAATATGCTAAACATTACTATTATTTATCTAATATGCTAAAAGGGCAGTTTTTTTTTTCAAATCTTCAACATCTAATATGCTAAAAGGGAAGTTTTTTTTTTTTTTTTTTTTCATTTTCCTTTTTGTTTTTTTATTTGTTTTGTTTTTTTTTTGTTTTTTTTTGTTTTTTTTTTTTTTTTGGTAATTTATTTGTATTATATCACTTTGCGTTTGATAAAAGGTTTGTACGAATTCTCAATTTGCATAATGTTAAATTTATATAGCGAAACTATGTACTGTTGCATTTGATTTTCTAACTTGACGACTACAAACTTTTATAAGATATTTTCTTTTTTACTTTTCATCTATTTAATACTCCATCCGTCCCAGATTAATTGTCCCCAGACAAAAAACACACAGTTTTAGGAAATCCCACTAACTTTATTTCTCCACCAATGAAATATCTTCTCTCTCCATATCCACCAATGAAATATCTCCTTTCCTTTCTATTTATGGAAGTAGACAATTAATTTGGGACATCCCAAAATGGAATACTGGACAATAATTTAGGGACGGAGGGAGTATGATATTATATGCTAACTGTTGAATCGAATATTATTTTCCCGTTAAGTTCACCATGAGTGAAATAGTCTAATGATAAATATATAGTCTTGTGAGAATTGTTGATACGTATATTTTAAATTATAAACTATTACAATTATATTTAACATGTATGCTGATATCATCTATTATTGTAAATAATTTCCGCAACAACACACGGTAGTACCTTTCCTCGTTATATTTAATACAATGTATGTTATAAATAAATATTAATTATATTTTCTATTTTGAACAATATTAATATTAATACTTAAGGTAAGTTATGGGAATCTAAGCTTAGTTTATTCGTAAATTCAAGCTAGTATCATTATTTTGGTGTTACATTTTCTAGAGATTATGATAATAAAAAGCTCAAGAAAAACTAAACTAATTGACCTAGTAATATAATAACCTTTAAACTTATCTAACGAGAAATTACATAATTACTCTTAAATAAATATTTACAAGGTATGGAGTACATTTTATAGTCTTTTTAAACAATTAACAGCTATAAGTTCTTTACTCTAACTATTTGATCAATACTTATAAGAAATAATAAGTTTCAATTTTCAGTATCAATTGCTAGCATCTTTGCTCTCCTTTAGCATGGATTAACAATGTTGCCAGTATTGATTGCTAGAATCTTTACTCCATTTATGGTGGCCTAAAACGTTTCTTCCTCTGCGATAAGATTCCTTGTTATTTTTTTTAGCTAAATACACAGACTTCTAAGCATTTATATATTAAAAAAAAAACTCCTCAATTCTAGCCGCTTATGTTCTCATAGGACGCGAAATAGGATCATCACCATATAACTCGTAAATTTGAGGTTGAACCCGATCATTTGAGAGTCGATGGTTTAATTATCACCAACTTTATCACTTTATCCCTCATCCCGGTCAACATGTACTTTTCTACCAATCGAGATAAGAGCGTACCATTTCGGTTTGTCTTACAAGAACTCCCACGCATCTTTAAAGTCTCAATGTTTCATGTAATGTGCTTGATAGATTCCCCCAACTCCATCATAAACATCTTTTACGTTTCGACAGCTGCACCTTAGATTATGGTTTTCTTCATTGTAGATGGCGATGAAGTCAAGTCGAAGTCTAGATTGGCAATTGTGGCTTTTGCATTCGAATCTTTATCTTAATCTTAGTTAGAATTGGGATGCGACCTTAGCATCGTATCTTTTGTAAATTTTCGTGTTCTTTCGTGGCTGGGCATCTTTTGCCAATGTGCATGAATTGTTTCTAGTGTATTAATCTGATCGTGATTTTTCATATACAGTATATAATATTTGTTTGCTTTTCTAAAACAAGATGACGATGAAATCTTTGCACGGTCGATCTAGATATTTCCATTTACACGATAATTGATTGTCTCCTCGAACCCATCTGAATATGTTGTTGTTGGTCTTTTCATGTATTGTAGCCGATAAAGTCCTTAACTTTTGGAAGTTTCATTTTCTTGAATCATCAGATACGCCGATCCAACACTTCGCCAACCATACTTCTTCATTTGACGACCAAATCCTTTTGTTGCATAGTTCTCTCCCAACACCTTTTCCTTTTTCCGATGCCTTTTTATGATGCCTTTTTATTCTGAAGCACCACCAACTTCCTTGGTTGTAAGGTTGAAAATGATTTTATTGGCATAGTTTTTTAATTTGTTATTGTTGTTGAAATAGTATTTGTAGAAGTTGTTGAATAGAATCTTGAAATGTATCTTGTTCGTTAAAATTTGGATGATCAATGGGGTTGTGAGTTGGAGTCAAAGATGATGAACTAGGAACATTTTGTGTCCCGAAATTTAAATATTTGATTGATATGGATTTTGATTAGACATTTTGGACGAGAATAGTATGTTAAGCAGTGAGTTTGTAAATATAGCTAAAACAGCTAAAAGAATTATTATTATTCGTTATTTAAATTCAAAACAGAATTATTATCATTTTGTTTTTATTTTTTTTATTTTCATTAACAGTTGAATATGAAGTTCATGTCATCGAAAAAGTCACCACGCTCGTGACCATTTCGTTTTAACTCCGAACACGCCTTAAGAAAACTTGGCCAACACGCTTTAACAAAATTTGTACAATTATTTATGCACGTTGGCTCTTAGTACCGCCGTATCAAAATTATAAATTTTAATGATGGATAAGAAATAGAAAGGGTGATGATCCGCCAATCAATATTTAGCTGTAAATAACCAAACATGTTTAAGTGTGTATTGTACTCTACAACATCATAAAACATATTTGATTGTCTATGGCTAAAAATTGGTTGTGTAATCATTGTGTTGTTGGTACAGTGATAATGACCTATACTTCTTTGTTAAAGGTTTGGAGTTCGATTCTCTATAGCGGTAACATTGCATATAATGATATTCCATTGATCTTGAAATCCATCAAGGTTGTCTTTCGCAAATTACGTTGCGAGAGCAGCAGCAGAGAGGTGTTTTACCGTCCATGCCATCATATTGGTCCGGTTTTCCTTCCGTGCATCACTTTAGGACGGTTTTCCTTCGGTGATTTAATACCCATTTGTGATTTGTGATTGTGATTGTTAAAATAAAAAAAAAAATTGGTTGGTATCACTTTTCAAATAGAAAGAGGCGGTGGGTCTGACATGTGTGATTTGATTATACTCTTTAGATTTAGATCTCCTAAAATCTTTCAGTATCTCATTCATTATCACCTTTTTTCCTTCTTGTCCCCCCCCTTCATTTCATTTCATTTCCCCCAATATATATACACACCAACCTATACATACATTTTCAATTTCATCAAACTTCTAAATTACTTAACCAACTCTCTCATCCAATAATCAATAATCAATTGCTAAATGGAGACGATGAGTGTTCGTTGCGATCAGATTAAATCGACTAAATCAAATGACGAGTTACATGTTCTTGCTGTTGATGATAGCAATATTGATCGGAAAGTCATTGAACGCCTGCTTAAAGTCTCGTCATTCAAAGGTGTGATTATTGTGGATTTTATTCGTTCATAATTTAGTGATTTTGATTTCATCTGAATTTTAGGTTTTAATTATTGTGAAATTGATTTTATTGTTGCAGTTACTGTTGTTGATAGTGGAAGCAGAGCCTTACAATATCTAGGGTTAGATAATGACCAAAACTCTGCTCAGCTTCATGTACGTTTCATTTCGTTGATTTATCATTTTTTTTAATAATTAAAATGTAATTAATTTTTTGCTTAATTTTTTTTAACGGCAAGCTTGTATCATTTATTGCTTATTGATATTATTATTGTTTTTAATACAGGATTTGAAGGTTAATTTAATAATGACTGATTATTCCATGCCTGGAATGACTGGATTTGAACTTCTTAAAAAAATTAAGGTTTGTAATTATATAATCTATGTGCTTTGATTTCAATATTTAAATAAACATTAAATTAATTACAATTGTTTTCTAATTATGATTTTATGTTTAATCAATTGCAGAATTCAACAACATTTAGGCAAATTCCTGTAGTTATTATGTCTTCCGAGAACATTCTAACTCGAATCGATCGGTACGATTTTGATTTCAATTACAATCTTTATATTATCTGTTGTATGTTGAATTCAATTGTTTCTATAGCTGTGCTTTGATTATATTATAATTATTATAATTATAATAATATAATAATAATAATAATAATAATAATAATAATAATAATAATAATAATAATAAAATAGCTTTGATTATCAATCAGTCTACAGTAAGATTCAATCTTAATTAAACTTTAGGGCTTTATGTTCTTCATGATATTAAAATTAAATAGATACTTAAATTTAAACAAAAGTGTATATGGATCAAAAAGTAGTAGAGTGTGATTATCACCTCCTTAAATTTATGCGTTTGTTGCTGCTGCTTTCAAATTAAACTTTAATTATGAAACTATTTAATAGTTGACTATGTTTGACTTTTTTAGTTTTGGGCTTTTGTAAATATAGAATGCTGATATTGATTACTCCTATTGCTAAAAACAGATGTTTGGAAGAAGGGGCAGAAGACTTTTTACTAAAACCAGTAAAACTATCTGATGTTAGGCGATTAAAAGACTCGATTTTGAAAACCGAATGCACCGAAATCAATCAAATACAAACGCACAAGAGAAAAAGAAACGATGACCGATTGCCGGTATTGCCATCAGCTCTTGCTTGTGGCAATCTAACAGCATCGCCACCAGCTTCACCTCAACAACGCACACCGAAACTTGCTAGGTTGTAGCGATTATAAGTAGTTCAACCATATCGATTTTTTGACTTTACCTGGTGCCTCGTTTTTGACTAATTAGAGGGAACCTAAATCGTGAAATATTGTACATTTTTACCTTAATGTCTCACTTATTTTGTGTTGTGATTCTTAACATAGTAGGAATCTTTCTTTGATGATGAATATACGCATTACTGCCTAGTTGTGATTTGTGACTTTATTCGTTGTTAGTTTCATTTATTTTGTTTACATTTACACTTTTAACATTATTAATTACACTTTAATTTCAAGTAAGTTACTACACTTTAATTTCAAATAAGTTGCTAAACATTATATAATATTACACTCGAATTATAAATCGGTTTCTTATATACATAATCCGTTTAACAAAACTGGATACGGTTTTTGGCTATTCGTGAGTTAATTACTCAGATATGAGGTTTAATCTGGTTAAGCATTCTTAAGGATATGATCATATGAGGAACTCTGATTATTGAATTTTAGAGATGTTTGATAACTTATCTAAAAACCCCATCTGTAAATACTTGACTTTGTAAAAAGTTTGTTTATTATCTAAGCATTAACATATTTTGGGATAAGGATTAGAGTACCTTTTATTTTTGGAAATTGATAATTTTTTATGACAAAAAGATATGGGATTTGATGAAATCAATTGTATAACATTTAAATTTAAATATATTAAATCGTTGAATCAAAATGAAAGTGAAAGGTGTATTTAAATAGGTGGTCACAAGTCACAAAGATTGGAGTCGCTGTGGCGTCGGGATCCTAAGCTTAGAAAACAAAAGAAATCAAAACAGGACCCTGCGTATCTTCTGGTGGGGCCCGGATTTATGGAAAATTATATGAAAGTTTAATGCAGTTAACGTGGGATTATTACTTTATTTAATTATATGAATAGTCAAACTCAAAAAGTCTTTAGAAAGTCAATTAACATCCACACTGGGACTTGTTAATTTTCAAGGTCCACAAAATGCATTTGAACAAAGCATAAATTTTAATTTTCAAGGTCTACATAATTGGAAACCGTTGAAATGGTAAGTTGGTAACAATGCAAGATCCTCTGCAACTACAAAGACAAAAATGAAAGAAATAAAAAAAAGTTACTCATCGATTCCAAATAAATTATAAGTTGTCCCAAAAAAAAAAAAAAAAAAAAAAAAAAATCAGAACTTCAATGAAGACAAAAATTACACCGTTAAATGATAAATATGATAAAATTTCATATTTAACCATCTAAAATATGAAATGCCTTTTAAGTTGATGTTACGGCTCAACTTAGAACATGATAAAGATGTTGGTTCACAGATTCTATCAAAACCAAACCATTAGATGCCTAACCATTTAGGTGGGTGTTTGGTTTGAAATCATAAATCACTATATGAATAATGTTTGGCTGTAATAAGAAAAATATGAACATATTGATATGATTACCAGAAAACTAGTTTAGTTTGGCATTGTTTACGTGCCAAGATAACCTAATTGTCGGAGTCTTGAAAACCGTATTAGGTTGAAAATTCACTAGTAGCATAGAGTAGTACGGATAATTGTCGTAAACAATCAAAGAATAATACAATTAGGTAAAAATACTTTCTTCTCCGAGTAGTTTTAACCGGAAAATTTTCACCATTGACCAGTTTATTACAGTAGTTATTTACAGCACCTGAAAACTTTTTTGTTTAGTGTGAAGTTTGAATTAAACAATGATTCAAATGAGTTGGTGACTGAATTCACTTCGTGACCGCGAAGTTTATGTGGAAAGGATTTTCATGACCGCGAAAATGCCTTAGGCAACCAAGATTTAGATTTGGATTTGGAGTCCTCGTTAGTGTTTAATTCATCTTAGTTTAGCACTATAAATATATGCCTTGTATACGTAACCTTTGTGCACGAAATTAATAGTGAAAATATCTGGTTTGCGCCCGTGGAGTAACTCATCTCCGTGTTTTGGAATTGAAATATAACCACGTTAAATTCCGCGTCGTTTATGCATTTATTTATCGTTCGTATGCTTTAGCTATTTTGTTTGTCGTTTGTGGCTGAGTGATTGGTATAAATCACTTGTCTCGTTGGTTCCTATAAATCTTAACAAGTGGTATCAGAGCTTCAAGGTTTGAAGATCGGGCACAATGGCGAATTTGAAGCAGAGGATTCGATATGTTGATGATTAGGGTTATCGTCAAGGTTACTAAACGACAGGCTTATGGTTTGTCTTCTCAACAAGTTATCGAGACCAAGTGACTGATTTGTTCAAGGGGAATTCAGGGTATGTCTATGTATCCATGGAGAGTTGATCACACAGGAGTCAGGTAACGGTTCTGGAAAGTTATGTTGTAATCGGGACGTTGATTGCATCATGATGGTGATTTTTGTTCGCGAAAGCTTACGGATTCAGAGGTCGCATCGATGGGTTCGTTTCTTTATTTAATTATTAATAGTCAAACTCAAAAAATCTTTAGAAAGTCAATAAACATCCACATTGGGACTTGTTAATTTTCAACGTCCACATAATGCATTTGACCAAATCATAAATATAAATTTTGACCGAATCACTTACAAACATGTACGAGTAATTGAGTATAATGAAAGCATGAAATCAAAAAACACGTTGTAGTTGTAATAAAACTAATAAGTAATACGGAGTAAGATCTTTCTAACGATAGTTCTAAAACTGTCGTTGACGTGTATAAATAAATGAATACTACATAATAATCTATTATTGAAATGGTAAGTTGGCAAGAATGCAAGAGGATCGATTCCTCGACAACTATATAAAGACAAAAATGAAAGAAATAAAACCTACTTTAGTACTCATCCATTTCCAAATAAGTTGTCCACTAAAAAAATAAACACAACTTTAATTCTCCGTAAAGACAATAATTACACGGTTGTATAAAAAAAATCATATTTAATTTAATCATCCATTATATTATATGAAATGCCTTTTAAGTTGAGTTTAGGCTTGAGCTTAGAATATGATAAAGATGTTGGTTCACAGATTCTATCAAAACCAAACCATTATATTGCATGCCTGACTATTTAGGTGGGTGTTTGGTTTGAAATCATGAACCAATATAATGTAGGAATAATGATTGGCTGTAACAAGAAAAATATGAAGATAATGATATGATTACCGGAAAACTGGTTTAGTTTGGCGTTGTTACTCCAACCCTTCCAAAATAGCCTAATTGTTGGAGTCTAGAACCACCGAGCTTTTGGCTGAGTGGTATCTAGGAGGAGAACTTTGTGAAATTCATGCGAGGTCCCGGGTTCGAATCCTAGGGGAGGCTGGACTTTGTGAGATCCAGGGGTTTTCCCTACCGGTTGCCTACAGGGACGGATGAGTTTCCTCTTGAGCGTGCGTAGATCACGAAGGTGGTTGTGATGCCGAAACAGCACTTAAAAAAATTGTTGGGTGTCTAGAAATAGATGTGAAGTTTAAAATTCACTATCAATGTTGAGGTAGTAACTAGTAAGGGAAATTATAGTAAAAGGTCATAGAATAACATGGTTAGGGAGTAAATACTTCCCTTTCCGAGTAGTTTTAACCGGAAAAATTTCACCATTATCCGGTTTATTACTTACACATGTACTTTTTTGTGATCACATAAGATATCTAAAATTTTTGAAGTGACAAAGATTCTTTTTTTTTTTCCTTTCTTTCTATGAAGTATCACCAGCGTGTGCTAAAGCCGATGCTGTCGTAAAATCATGGATCTACTTAACCATTTCCGAGCCATTATTTGAGCGTGTCCTTAAAATTCAACCTAAAACCGCATATGAAGCATGGGCACATATTAAAAAAATATTTCATGACAATAAATGCATGAAAACCCATGAACTTTTATCGGAATTACGTACCATGGAACTTGGTAACATGTCTGTTGAAGAGTATTTCCGTCGATTCGATACCATTTCCACTCTCTTAAGCAATCTTGGATCCACTTTAGATGAAGATGATTTGTTAAATTACACAATCAATGGCCTTTCAGATAAGTTTCGAGTGTTTCGAGCACCATATAGCATCGTGAAAAGGCTCATGATCTAGAGACCGTAAGATCCATGATCATCAAGGAAGAGTCAATTATGAAGCGAAGAGAAAAATCTACTCTGCCAGTCACATCACCTACACCCTCTAGTCCCACAGTTCTAGCCACTCAAGCAACGAGCACGCCAACAATTTGTAAAAATTATTCTTGCGGTAGTTGTCGTTTTGGTGAAAGGTGTCGCTTCACCCGTTCTTCGAAACATGGAAATAGCGCTGGCAGAAGAGCTGGTCGAACAATTATTGGCGCCTCATCACGCCCTCGGCCAAATAGCAATTCCCAAACTCAATTATTGCGTGCAATACGGGCCCAACAGCAGCTTTAATGGCCCAACAGGGACCTGGACAATCACAGGCCCAAAACCATGTTTATCCACCGTCTTATTCTGGTTCTACACATGGATCTTTTTTTATCCTGGGCCACAAATAAATAATAAGCCCAATATGTCGAATAGTGGGCCTGAAACACTGGGCAGTAGGCCTAGAGTCTTGTCAGTAGGCCATCGGGGCGTAGTATTACAAACGGTGGGCATTCATCTCAATTTTTTGGTAGTGGGCCTCAACATGCTTTCATCACGTGACGACCCGAAAATTTTCAACCAAATTTAAACTTAATCTTTATATGATTTCGACAAGATAAGCAAAGTCTGTAATATTGAGTCTCAAAAAGTTTTGGAACTATATTCATGTATTCAACTACCCTCCGACCACTCTCGACGATTCACGAACATTAATTGTATATATATGTGTGTGTGTGTGTGTGTGTGTGTGTGTAATAAATTAAGAAATGTTAATAAAACATTAAACGATTTGATTGATATGAAAATAATGAAATACATTATGATTTAGAAACATTAACGAAATGTTAAACGTATAACGTTATACTTATTTTTTTCAGATAAATATCTAAATAATAAAATGTGTTATGTAAAACGTGCTTTAAAAACTTTAAGATTAATAAATATATTATTAACTTTTAATATAAGGATATATATGAGGTTTCAAATTTATTTAGTGTCAAAAGTACGATAACACATTCGTTTGACATTAGACTATGATTAGACAAAGTTAAATATGAAGATTCGAAGACGTAAATAACCAACACGTTCAAACGTACAGATTATACATTCCTTAATGTTAATATATATATTTTATAACGTGATAAAATATAATATAAACTTAGATTTAAAATGATTTATTATAAAGACTTAATATATTATTAAATATATATTAATGAATAACGAAACGAGGAATTAAAGAAGCAAATGACCAAAACACTCGAACGTTAAAGTGACACTTCGAGTAATATAGTTTATTGATAATTTAAGTCTATATTTTGACAAATGTATGAGTCACGAAATGTAAAGTACAAGTTTTCTAAGCGTACGAAAGGACGTTCGAAAATCCAGAATCGAGACATAAACCGAGTATCAACGTACGAGTCAACGGACCTAAAATTACAAGTCAACTATGTACATGAATATAATATATATATATATATATATATATATATATATATATATATATATATATATATATATATATATATATATATATATATATATATAATTAATATAAATTATATATAAATTATATATATATAATAATATGTCGACAAACAAGAAAATAAAAAAATTGTGAGCTGGATTTTGGGGCTATGCGATCGCATGGGGGGTCAGGAATCAGAATTCTTATATAAATAGCCCAGGTTTCTGCCGAATCCATTACAATTCAATCTCTGTCAAAACGCTCAATATTATTATTATTATGCCAGGTTTCTAACCAATAATCACTAACACAAGTGAGAATGGTCCTAATATGCCAATTAAACCCTAATTTTGACCCATAAGAAGTCAACATCACGCCATTAGCAAGTTTTGACACCAAAACATATTTAACTCGGTTTTATACTTCAACTTAATCCATTTTAAGTTTATAAACCTTATTAAATCGACCATTGGGTCATAATCATCATCAAACCCTAATTTTGACTCTAGTCAAAATTAGTCAACCACATGAACCCTAATGGTCTCCAAAACATCAATAATCACTAATACTAGTGATTATTCACTCTTTACAAGCCTCACAAGTATAAACTTGCACACCAAACCCAAAACTCGCCAACATCAACAATAACTCAAATCTTGATGTTAATCTTCAATTAACAACTAACGGGGTTCCATTTATGAACTCACAATCAAAAGCCCCAAATTTAGACGATGAACACAAAAATGAAATTCGGAGTTAGAGCTTACTGCTAGTATCAAATTGTAGCTAAGAACGAGGAGAACGAGGTTGCCTCTTACGCCTTCGATCAAAACCCGGATCTTCCTTTCCAAAAATCCCATTTGAATCAATTGGGGTGTTTTAGTTTTTGAGAGAAAATGAAGAAGAAAAGGAAAAAAGATAAAAAGGAAATGAAATGAATGAACCAGATTTGAGGCTATAATCTGCCTCATATGCGAAAAGACCAAAACGCCCTTGAATATCTTTTAAAATCACAAAATTGGTACCAGTCCGCCCAGATCGCCGCGCCGCGGCACTAATTCCTCGCGCCGCGCCATTTAACGTGGTCTGGTGGTTGCCTTGACATGCCTCCTGATTCTGAAACTAGTTAATCGTTGCGCCGCGACCCATTCTGTCGCGCCGCGACCTTCTGCACAGTCTGATTCTGACTCCGAATTTCAGGGACTGAACTTGCCTAACTCTGATTCTGATGTAAATTCTGAAAATGCATAAGTGTTAGGTTCACTTTTAGTGGCGCTTTCTGCTGCGCACATTTACTGACACTTTCAGGAACCTTTTCTGACGTACAGAAATTCGGGATCTTATAACTCTCCCCCACTTAAATTCGATCACGTCCTCGTGATCCTAGTCACTTAACTAATCCGAACCTACACTCGATGGTTTTCAAACAACGTTCCAGTCCGACTTCCACCACACTTATCGTTAACCCGAAGGTTAATCCATTAACTAAAATACACACTTGCACGCATTCCGAGCCGTGCAACACACGCACCATCCGAAGCCTATAACAATCACTTGGAATACGCGGAATCGCTACGTATTCTTTCAACTCCTCTAGGCAATTCTTCTCGAAGAGTCACCTTTGACAACTAAATCGTCACCCGCGACTCGTCAAATCCACATATCCGAGCACTAACACTTGCTCAACTCCTCCTATCGAGAAACACCCAACCAATCTCGTACCGAGATATCAAATCCTAGCGTACCATACCAAGTACATCACTAGTAACAACCCTTGTAGTGCGCCAACACGGCTATTACGCAACTACCGTAACCTCATAAGCAAACGGCTAAAACCGACGCCCAAAACGACTATGGCAATGCTAATCCCAAGGGGTACAAAATCGACTATTGTCACACCCATAACAACATGTGACCGAAACACGACTATCGCACCTAATCACACAATATGGTCCTTACGACCCCACCATCGGCGTATAAAACAACCAATAGTTCACACAACCAACATGGCCGAAACAACCCGAGCCTAAACACATATGGAGGATGGTCGAAACAACCCGAACCTTAGTGAATTCGCAACAACCCGAAATTCACCAACCCAATTCATATTTCCCACAACGAAATGACCGCACAACCCGGGTCATTGTGAATACGCGCAAACCGATATTCACTACCTCCACCACATAGTATAACCGAGGATGGCCGTACAACTCGAGCCTTAGTGAATCCGAACTACCCGACCTTCACTACCTCAAACTATGAGGTCAACCAACAGGGATAATCGTACTACCAGAAATATTGTGAATACGAACAACCCGATATTCACGTCCCACAACACAACACATGAATGGTACTCCCATTCCCCATCGGTACTCAAATTTCCCGATAACGTCATACCATCGGTACTCGAATTATCACCCACTAATCACATACGCTCTTTTAGCCTCAAACAACGAGTAGTGCAACATCGCGCACTGCTACACTATAGTGAATCCTAACGGATCACACTAACCATTCACCACAAAACGAAGCATGTACGCATACGCAAACATCGCTATCACAATCGAGCAAGAACCACCAATATCGCACATAGGCACAAAACAATAATTCTCTAGAAGAGAATTTGACACACACATCCCTTAACCGAGAGATTTCCCCTTGCTCGCCAAATACGCCCATTATCTCTCAACGAGATTCACCACATTACCACCTCGGTGATAATTCAAATCCGAAACCATAAGTACAATTTAACCGAAATCGTACTCTACCACAAATCGACCAAACCTAGGTCCCGTCACAAATTCCGGACCTACTAAGAGCATCATCCAAAACCTTACACTAAAACCTCCTCGTGTGAGAGTGTAACTCCCCCACTCGGAACTACGTTCCATAACCGCCTCTTGTACAACCGTACCATGCTACCAAAGGTAGACTTTACTAACAATTGGGTTCACACGACCCATCATCACATCTTGCTCCAACCTTGAGCATGCAAAGGATTTTAACCAATCCTTAAACACTTCGAACAGAAGTCACCACAATCACACAAACTTCATTCTTGCAACTTTCCAATTGCTATAGTTTGTCAATCTCCACCTAGTCACTCATGTACCTAAGGGTTTCTCTCCAGCTCCCTAAGTACAATGTAACCGCAACACAATCGGAGTCAAACACCACGCTAGTAGGTATGAAAGAGGCACCTATCGCTGCGTCCCGTAGACTCCATTACCAACGTTCATCTAGATTCAAAACACTTGACCTCAAGGGTCTCACCCACCCGACGACCCACACGGTTCCTCAACTTCAACACGAGAGCGAACACGCTCTAACAACCGAACACCAAAGCCCATAACCATGGCTTGGTAGAAACATTTCCCAACACTAAGGAATGCTTGGTTGCACCAAGTCTTACGCCCTTCGTACGCCAACCAAACGTCACCATAGGGTAATTCCACTAGGAATGTCACCCATAACAAAATGTGCACAACACAAATGCTTTCAACAAACTCGTACACAACGACACATAATAAATATCCAAAGGACATATTTATTAAAATGAAACGTACCTTAACGTCTCCTTGCAGCATTTGCCGCCACCAACTCAGGATAATCTGGCTTGCGATCTCCCTCTTTATGACAATAGTAGCACATTCCGTCATCACTTCTCGGCATTGTGCACTCCCATAACTTGTGGCCCCTAACATCGCAATTGAAACATCTAGGCGCACGAGAATCCATCGTGCCTTTACCCACATTACCCGTACTCGCACTTGCATCCTTATTTTTCTTACTTGGGGTGCCGTACGAATTAACCCTTCTCTTACTCGGAGCATTATCGATTATCTCCCAAGGATATGGCTCAACACCCTTAGCCACGGCAAATAGCTCGGCAAACGAGTTCACTTGCCCAAGGCTTATCTCCCAAGGATATGGCTCAAAACCCTTAGCCACGGCAAATAGCTCAAAAACTGTACGCTAAGTTTTCAAAATGTGCATTTTGGTTGGAAGAAGTTCAATTCCTCGGTCACATAGTGAACAAAGAAGGTATCCAGGTGGACCCGGCAAAGATCGAAACCGTTGAAAAGTGGGAAACCCCAAAAACTCCGAAGCATATACGTCAATTTTTAGGATTGGCTGGTTACTACAGAAGATTCATCCAAGATTTCTCCAAAATAGCAAAACCCTTGACTGCATTAACGCATAAAGGGAAGAAATTTGAATGGAAGGATGAACAAGAGAAGGCGTTTCAGTTATTGAAGAAAAAGCTAACTACGTCACCTATATTGTCATTGCCTGAAGGGAATGATGATTTTGTGATATATTGTGACGCCTCAAAGCAAGGTCTCGGTTGTGTATTAATGCAACGAACGAAGGTAATTGCTTATGCGTCTAGACAATTGAAGATTCACGAACAAAATTATACGACGCATGATTTGGAATTAGGCGCGGTTGTTTTTGCATTAAAGACTTGGAGGCACTACTTATATGGGGTCAAAAGTATTATATATACGGACTACAAAAGTCTTCAACACATATTTAATCAGAAACAATTGAATATGAGGCAGCGTAGGTGGATTGAATTATTGATTGATTACGACTTTGAGATTCGTTACCACCCGGGGAAGGCAAATGTGGTTGCCGACGCCTTGAGTAGAAAGGACAGAGAACCCATTCGAGTAAAATCTATGAATATAATGATTCACAATAACCTTACTACTCAAATAAAGGAGGCGCAACAAGGAGTTTTAAAAGAGGGAAATTTAAAGAATGAAATACCCAAAGGATCGGAGAAGCATCTTAATATTCAGGAAGATGGAACCCGGTATAGGGCTGAAAGGATTTGGGTACCAAAATTTAGAGATATGAGAGAAATGGTACTTAGAGAAGCTCATAAAACCAGATACTCAATATATCCTGGAACGGGGAAGATGTACAAGGATCTCAAGAAACATTTTTGGTGGCCAGGTATGAAAGCCGATGTTGCTAAATACGTAGGAGAATGTTTGACGTGTTCTAAGGTTAAAGCGGAGCATCAGAAACCATCAGGTATACTTCAACAACCCGAAATCCCGGAATGGAAATGGGAAAACATTACCATGGATTTCATCACTAAATTGCCAAGGACTGCAAGTGGTTTTGATACTATTTGGGTAATAGTTGATCGTCTCACCAAATCAGCAAACTTCCTGCCAATAAGAGAAGATGACAAGATGGAGAAGTTAGCACGACTGTATTTGAAGGAAGTCGTCTCCATACATGGAATACCAATCTCTATTATCTCTTATAGGGATGGCAGATTTATTTCAAGATTCTGGCAGACATTACAGCAAGCATTAGGAACTCGTCTAGACATGAGTACTGCCTATCATCCACAAACTGATGGGCAGAGTGAAAGGACGATACAAACGCTTGAAGACATGCTACGAGCATGTGTTATTGATTTCGGAAACAGTTGGGATCGACATCTACCGTTAGTAGCACATTCCGTCATCACTTCTTGGCATTGTGCACTCCCATAACTTGTGGCCCCTAACACCGTAATTGAAACATCTAGGCGCACAAGAATCCATCGTGCCTTTACCCACATTACCCATACTCGCACTTGCACCCTTATTTTTCTTACTTGGGGTGTCGTACGAATTAACCCTTCTCTTAATCGGAGCATTATCGATTATCTCCCAAGGATATGGCTCAAAACCCTTAGCCACGGCAAATAGCTCGGCAAACGAGTTCACTTGCCCAAGGCTTATCTTCCCACGTAACTCATCATTTAAAGTCTTACGGAAGTCTTGCATCAACAACCTTTCGTTATTCACATACTCGGGGAAAAATCGCGCCTTAGACATAAAAGTAGCCCGTAGAGTATTTAGGTCCATAGAACCTTATCTCAACACACGTATCTCCTCACGCATTCTTGTCAAGTCGGCTTGCATTCGGAATTCTTCAAAGAATTCCTTCTTAAAATCGCCCCATGACAAACTCATGAACGGTTCTTCGCCGACCGTATCAATCTTACCATCCAACCAATCCTTCGCACCATCTCGCAACAAGCTAGTAGCGATTCTCTTCTTCTTGTCCGGAGGACACTCACTTGTACGAAAACATCCTTCGATCGCCGAGATCCAACGAGTACTCACTAACGGATCCGGTTCTCCAAGATACATAGGTAGTTTAGTCGCTCGAAACTCCTTGTAACTAAACTCCTTCTTACCATTACCCCGAGGCTCGATAAGCCTTCTTTCGAACTCTTCTCGGATTGTTTTCACTTGTTTTGCAACCTCGGCCTCAACCCTAGCCGCAAACTCATCGTCTTTCTTCTCGATCTCGATTCGTGTCGTCATTCTAAGGAATGCAAAATGATTAGTCCACGAACGTATAAACCACACACACAACACCGCCCCATCTTGCTAAACATTCGTCGTACATCACTTGTTAGACACGATTTGCGCCCGTAATAAGATTTGCAAGTCCTTATTACGCACACACGCCGTATCAACTCTTTAGTACAACGACCGCCTCGCTCAATGATATAACCAACACAAACACAAATTATATTAATAATGTTCGCATATTAATATAAACGTTAGTCCACCCATAAAATAGGACACTAACCAAATTCCCATTCCGACCCGTAATCCTACAAGTCCCGCAACAAATAATCACACACAATTCAAGTGTAAGTCTAGGCACCTATCTCAAGTCACCTAAATCCCTTAGACCATGCTCTGATACCACTTGTAACAACCCAACCTGTAGTGACCCGAACTTTTCCATGTTTATATATATTAATTGAGATTGATATGTACATGACTAAATGTTTTCAACGTGTTAAGCAATCAAACTTGTTAAGACTTGATTAATTGAAATAGGTTTCATATAGACAATTGACCACCTAAGTTGACCGGTGATTCACGAATGTTAAAACTAGTAAAAACTATACGATGACATATATATGGTTATATATATAGTTAACATGATTTTATTATAAGAAGGTATCTCATTAGGTATTTTAACAATGTGTTATATGTAGTGACCCGAACTTTTCCATGTTTATATATATTAATTGAGATTGATATTTACATGATTTAATGTTTCCAACATGTTAAGCAATCAAACTTGTTAAGACTTGATTAATTGAAATATGTTTCATATAGACAATTGACCACCCAAGTTGACCGGTGATTCACGAACGTTAAAACTTGTAAAAACTATATGATGACATATATATGGATATATATATAGTTAACATGATACTATGATAAGTAAACATATCATTAAGTATATTAACAATGAACTACATATGTAAAAACAAGACTACTAACTTAATGATTTTTAAACGAGACATATATGTAACGATTATCGTTGTAAAGACATTTAATGTATATATATCATATTAAGAGATATTCATACATGATAATATCATGATAATATAATAATTTAAAATCTCATTTGATATTATAAACATTGGGTTAACAACATTTAACAAGATCGTTAACCTAAAGGTTTCAAAACAACACTTACATGTAACGACTAACGATGACTTAACGACTCAGTTAAAATGTATATACATGTAGTGTTTTAATATGTATTTATACACTTTTGAAAGACTTCAATACACTTATCAAAATACTTCTACTTAACAAAAATGCTTACAATTACATCCTCGTTCAGTTTCATCAACAATTCTACTCGTATGCACCCGTATTCGTACTCGTACAATACATAGCTTTTAGATGTATGTACTATTGGTATATACACTCCAATGATCAGCTCTTAGCAGCCCATGTGAGTCACCTAACACATGTGAAAACCATCATTTGGCAACTAGCATGAAATATCTCATAAAATTACAAAAATATGAGTAATCATTCATGACTTATTTACATGAAAACAAAATTACATATCCTTTATATCTAATCCATACACCAACGACCAAAAACACCTAAAAACACTTTCATTCTTCAATTTTCTTCATCTAATTGATCTCTCTCAAGTTCTATCTTCAAGTTCTAAGTGTTCTTCATAAATTCTACAAGTTCTAGTTACATAAAATCAAGAATACTTTCAAGTTTGCTAGCTCACTTCCAATCTTGTAAGGTGATCATCCAACCTCAAGAAATCTTTGTTTCTTACAGTAGGTTATCATTCTAATACAAGATAATAATCATATTCAAACTTTGGTTCAATTTCTATAACTATAACAATCTTATTTCAAGTGATGATCTTACTTGAACTTGTTTTCGTGTCATGATTCTGCTTCAAGAACTTCGAGCCATCCAAGGATCCGTTGAAGCTAGATCCATTTTTCTCTTTTCCAGTAGGTTTATCCAAGGAACTTAAGGTAGTAATGATGTTCATAACATCATTCGATTCATACATATAAAGCTATCTTATTCGAAGGTTTAAACTTGTAATCACTAGAACATAGTTTAGTTAATTCTAAACTTGTTCGCAAACAAAAGTTAATCCTTCTAACTTGACTTTTAAAATCAACTAAACACATGTTCTATATCTATATGATATGCTAACTTAATGATTTAAAACCTGGAAACACGAAAAACACCGTAAAATCGGATTTACGCCGTCGTAGTAACACCGCGGGCTGTTTTGGGTTAGTTAATTAAAAACTATGATAAAGTTTGATTTAAAAGTTGTTATTCTGAGAAAATGATTTTTATTATGAACATGAAACTATATCCAAAAATTATGGCTAAACTCAAAGTGGAAGTATGTTTTCTAAAATGGTCATCTAGACGTCGTTCTTTCGACTGAAATGACTACCTTTACAAAAACGACTTGTAACTTATTTTTCCGACTATAAAACTATAATTTTCCTGTTTAGATTCATAAAATAGAGTTCAATATGAAACCATAGCAATTTGATTCACTCAAAACAGATTTAAAATGAAGAAGTTATGGGTAAAACAAGATTGGATAATTTTTCTCATTTTAGTTACGTGAAAATTGGTAACAAATCTATTCCAACCTTAACTTAATCAACTTGTATTGTATATTATGTAATCTTGAGATACCATAGACACGTATACAATGTTTCGACCTATCATGTCGACACATCTATATATATTTCGGAACAACCATAGACACTCTATATGTGAATGATGGAGTTAGCTATACAGGGTTGAGGTTGATTCCAAAATATATATAGTTTGAGTTATGATCAATACTGAGATACGTATACACTGGGTCGTGGATTGATTCAAGATAATATTTATCGATTTATTTCTGTACATCTAACTGTGGACAACTAGTTGTAGGTTACTAACGAGGACAGCTGACTTAATAAACTTAAAACATCAAAATATATTAAAAGTGTTGTAAATATATTTTGAACATACTTTGATATATATGTATATATTGTTATAGGTTCGTGAATCAACCAGTGGCCAAGTCTTACTTCCCGACGAAGTAAAAATTTGTGAAAGTGAGTTATAGTCCCACTTTTAAAATCTAATATTTTTGGGATGAGAATACATGCAGGTTTTATAAATGATTTACAAAATAGACACAAGTACGTGAAACTACATTCTATGGTTGAATTATCGAAATCGAATAAGCCCCTTTTTATTAAGTCTGGTAATCTAAGAATTAGGGAACAGACACCATAATTGAGCCTAACAAACCCCATCCAAAGTACCGGATGCTTTAGTACTTCGAAATTTATATCATATCCGAAGGGTGTCCCGGAATGATGGGGATATTCTTATATATGCATCTTGTTAAGGTCGGTTACCAGGTGTTTACCATATGAATGACTTTTATCTCTATGTATGGGATGTGTATTGAAATATGAAATCTTGTGGTCTATTATTATGATTTGATATATATATAGGTTAAACCTATAACTCACCAACATTTTTGTTGACGTTTTAAGCATGTTTATTCTCAGGTGATTATTAAGAGCTTCCGCTGTCGTATACTTAAATAAGGACGAGATTTGGAGTCCATGATTATATGATATTGTGTAAAAACTGCATTCAAGAAACTTATTTTGTTGTAACATATTTGTATTGTAAACCATTATGTAATGGTCGTGTGTAAACAGGATATTTTAGATTATCATTATTTGATAATCTACGTAAAGCTTTTCAAACCTTTATTGATGAAATAAAGGTTATGGTTTGTTTTAAAATGAATGCAGTCTTTGAAAAACGTCTCATATAGAGGTCAAAACTGAAATGTCCCGTTCTTATTGATTAAAAACGTTCCATATTAATTGATTTCGTTGCGAGGTTTTGACCTCTATATGAGACGTTTTTCAAAGACTGCATTCATTTTTAAAACAAACCATAACCTTTATTTCATAGATAAAGGTTTTAAAAAGCTTTACGTAGATTATCAAATAATGATAATCTAAAATATCCTGTTTACACACGACCATTACATAATGGTTTACAATACAAATATGTTACAACAAAATAAGTTTCTTGAATGCAGTTTTTACACAATATCATACAAGCATGGACTCCAAATCTCGTCCTTATTTAAGTATGCGACAGCGGAAACTCTTAATAATCACCTGAGAATAAACATGCTTAAAACGTCAACAAAAATGTTGGTGAGTTATAGGTTTAACCTATATATATCAAATCATAATAATAGACCACAAGATTTCATATTTCAATACACATCCCATACATAGAGATAAAAATCATTCATATGGTGAACACCTGGTAACCGACATTAACAAGATGCGTATATAAGAATATCCCCATCATTCCGGGACACCCTTCGGATATGATATAAATTTCGAAGTACTAAAGCATCCGGTACTTTGGATGGGGTTTGTTAGGCCCAATAGATCTATCTTTAGGATTCGCGTCAATTAGGGTGTCTGTTCCCTAATTCTTAGATTACAAGACTTAATAAAAAGGGGTATATTCGATTTCGATAATTCTACCATAGAATGTAGTTTCACGTACTTGTGTCTATTTTATAAATCATTTATAAAACCTGTATGTATTCTCATCCCAAAAATATTAGATTTTAAAAGTGGGACTATAACTCACTTTCACAGATTTTTACTTCGTCGGGAAGTAAGACTTGGCCACTGGTTGATTCACGAACCTATAACAATATATACATATATATCAAAGTATGTTCAAAATATATTTACAACACTTTTAATATATTTTGATGTTTTAAGTTTATTAAGTCAGCTGTCCTCGTTAGTAACCTACAACTAGTTGTCCACAGTTAGATGTACAGAAATAAATTGATAAATATTATCTTGAATCAATCCACGACCCAGTGTATACGTATCTCAGTATTGATCACAACTCAAACTATATATATTTTGGAATCAACCTCAACCCTGTATAGCTAACTCCAACATTCACATATAGAGTGTCTATGGTTGTTCCGAAATATATATAGATGTGTCGACATGATAGGTCGAAACATTGTATACGTGTCTATGGTATCTCAAGATTACATAATATACAATACAAGTTGATTAAGTTATGGTTGGAATAGATTTGTTACCAATTTTCACGTAGCTAAAATGAGAAAAATTATCCAATCTTGTTTTACCCATAACTTCTTCATTTTAAATCCGTTTTGAGTGAATCAAATTGCTATGGTTTCATATTGAACTCTATTTTATGAATCTAAACAGAAAAACTATAGGTTTATAGTCGGAAAAATAAGTTACAGGTCGTTTTTGTAAAGGTAGTCATTTCAGTCGAAAGAACGACGTCTAGATGACCATTTTAGAAAACATACTTCCACTTTGAGTTTAACCATAATTTTTGGATATAGTTTCATGTTCATAATAAAAATTATTTTCTCAGAATAACAACTTTTAAATCAAAGTTTATCATAGTTTTTAATTAACTAACTCAAAACAGCCCGCGGTGTTACTACGACGGCGTAAATCCGGTTTTACGGTATTTTTCGTGTTTCCAGGTTTTAAATCATTAAGTTAGCATATCAAATAGATATAGAACATATGTTTAGTTGATTTTAAAAGTCAAGTTAGAAGGATTAACTTTTGTTTGCGAACAAGTTTAGAATTAACTAAACTATGTTCTAGTGATTACAAGTTTAAACCTTCGAATAAGATAGCTTTATATGTATGAATCGAATGATGTTATGAACATCATTACTACCTTAAGTTCCTTGGATAAACCTACTGGAAAAGAGAAAAATAGATCTAGCTTCAACGGATCCTTGGATGGCTCGAAGTTCTTGAAGCAGAATCATGACACGAAAACAAGTTCAAGTAAGATCATCACTTGAAATAAGATTGTTATAGTTATAGAAATTGAACCAAAGTTTGAATATGATTATTACCTTGTATTAGAATGATAACCTACTGTAAGAAACAAAGATTTCTTGAGGTTGGATGATCACCTTACAAGATTGGAAGTGAGCTAGCAAACTTGAAAGTATTCTTGATTTTATGTAACTAGAACTTGTAGAATATATGAAGAACACTTAGAACTTGAAGATAGAACTTGAGAGAGATCAATTAGATGAAGAAAATTGAAGAATGAAAGTGTTTGTAGGTGTTTTTGGTCGTTGGTATATGGATTAGATATAAAGGATATGTAATTTGTTTTCATGTAAATAAGTCATGAATGATTACTCATATTTTTGTAATTTTATGAGATATTTCATGCTAGTTGCCAAATGATGGTTCCCACATGTGTTAGGTGACTCACATGGGCTGCTAAGAGCTGATCATTGGAGTGTATATACCAATAGTACATACATCTAAAAGCTGTGTATTGTACAAGTACGAATACGGGTGCATACGAGTAGAATTGTTGATGAAACTGAACGAGGATGTAATTGTAAGCATTTTTGTTAAGTAGAAGTATTTTGATAAGTGTATTGAAGTCTTTCAAAAGTGTATAAATACATATTAAAACACTACATGTATATACATTTTAACTGAGTCGTTAAGTCATCGTTAGTCGTTACATGTAAGTGTTGTTTTGAAACCTTTAGGTTAACGATCTTGTTAAATGTTGTTAACCCAATGTTTATAATATCAAATGAGATTTTAAATTATTATATTATCATGATATTATCATGTATGAATATCTCTTTATATGAAATATATACATTAAATGTCTTTACAACGATAATCGTTACATATATGTCTCGTTTAAAAATCATTAAGTTAGTAGTCTTGTTTTTACATATGTAGTTCATTGTTAATATACTTAATGATATGTTTACTTATCATAGTATCATGTTAACTATATATATATCCATATATATGTCATCATATAGTTTTTACAAGTTTTAACGTTCGTGAATCACCGGTCAACTTGGGTGGTCAATTGTCTATATGAAACATATTTCAATTAATCAAGTCTTAACAAGTTTGATTGCTTAACATGTTGGAAACATTTAATCATGTAAATATCAATCTCAATTAATATATATAAACATGGAAAAGTTCGCGTCACTACAGTACCTACCCGTTAAATAAATTTCGTCCCGAAATTTTAAGTTGTTGAAGGTGTTGACGAATCTTCTGGAAATAGATGCGGGTATTTCTTCTTCATCTGATCTTCACGCTCCCAGGTGAACTCGGGTCCTCTACGAGCATTCCATCGAACCTTAACAATTGGTATCTTGTTTTGCTTAAGTCTTTTAACCTCACGATCCATTATTTCGACGGGTTCTTCGATGAATTGAAGTTTTTCGTTGATTTGGATTTCATCTAACGGAATAGTGAGATCTTCTTTAGCAAAACATTTCTTCAAATTCGAGACGTGGAAAGTGTTATGTACAGCCGCTAGTTGTTGAGGTAACTCAAGTCGGTAAGCTACTGGTCCGACACGATCAATAATCTTGAATGGTCCAATATACCTTGGATTTAATTTCCCTCGTTTACCAAATCGAACAACGCCTTTCCAAGGTGCAACTTTAAGCATGACCATCTCTCCAATTTCAAATTCTATATCTTTTCTTTTAATGTCAGCGTAGCTCTTTTGCCGACTTTGGGCGGTTTTCAGCCGTTGTTGAATTTGGATGATTTTCTCGGTAGTTTCTTGTATTATCTCCGGACCCGTAATCTGTCTATCCCACACTTCATTCCAACAAATCGGAGACCTGCACTTTCTACCATAAAGTGCCTCAAACGGCGCCATCTCAATACTAGAATGATAACTGTTGTTGTAGGAAAATTCTGCTAACGGTAGGTGTCGATCCCAACTGTTTCCGAAATCAATAACACATGCTCGTAGCATGTCTTCAAGCGTTTGTATCGTCCTTTCGCTCTGCCCATCAGTTTGTGGATGATAGGCAGTACTCATGTCTAGACGAGTTCCTAATGCTTGCTGTAATATCTGCCAGAATCTTGAAATAAATCTGCCATCCCTATCAGAGATAATAGAGATTGGTATTCCATGTCTGGAGACTACTTCCTTCAAATACAGTCGTCCTAACTTCTCCATCTTGTCATCTTCTCTTATTGGCAGGAAGTGTGATGATTTGGTGAGACAATCAACTATTACCCAAATAGTATCAAAACCACTTGCAGTCCTTGGCAATTTAGTGATGAAATCCATGGTAATGTTTTCCCATTTCCATTCTGGGATTTCGGGTTGTTGAAGTAGACCTGATGGTTTCTGATGCTCAGCTTTGACCTTAGAACACGTCAAACATTCTCCTACGTATTTAGCAACATCGGCTTTCATACCCGGCCACCAAAAATGTTTCTTGAGATCCTTGTACATCTTCCCCGTTCCAGGATGTATTGAGTATCTGGTTTTATGAGCTTCTCTAAGTACCATTTCTCTCATATCTCCAAATTTTGGTACCCAAATCCTTTCAGCCCTATACCGGGTTCCATCTTCCCGAATATTAAGATGCTTCTCCGATCCTTTGGGTATTTCATCCTTTAAATTTCCCTCTTTTAAAACTCCTTGTTGCGCCTCCTTTATTTGAGTAGTAAGGTTATTATGAATCATTATATTCATAGATTTTACTCGAATGGGTTCTCTGTCCTTCCTGCTCAAGGCATCAGCTACCACATTTGCCTTCCCCGGGTGGTAACGAATCTCAAAGTCGTAATCATTCAATAATTCAATCCACCTACGCTGCCTCATATTCAGTTGTTTCTGATTAAATATGTGTTGAAGACTTTTGTGGTCGGTATATATAATACTTTTGACCCCATATAAGTAGTGCCTCCAAGTCTTTAATGCAAAAACAACCGCGCCTAATTCCAAATCATGCGTCGTATAATTTTGTTCGTGAATCTTCAATTGTCTAGACGCATAAGCAATCACCTTCGTTCGTTGCATTAATACACAACCGAGACCTTGCTTTGATGCGTCACAATAAATCACAAAATCATCATTCCCTTCAGGCAATGACAATATAGGTGCCGTAGTTAGCTTTTTCTTCAATAACTGAAACGCTTTCTCTTGTTCATCATTCCATTCAAATTTCTTCCCTTTATGCGTTAATGCAGTCAAGGGTTTTGCTATTCTGGAAAAGTCTTGGATGAACCTTCTGTAGTAACCAGCTAGTCCTAAAAACTGGCGTATGTGTTTCGGAGTTTTCGGGGTTTCCCACTTTTCAACAGTTTCTATCTTTGCCGGATCCACCTTAATACCTTCTTTGTTCACTATGTGACCGAGGAATTGAACTTCTTCCAACCAAAATGCACACTTTGAAAACTTAGCGTACAATTCTTCCTTCCTCAATACTTCTAACACCTTTCTCAAATGTTCACCGTGTTCTTGGTCATTCTTTGAGTAAATAAGTATGTCATCAATGAAAACAATGACAAACTTGTCAAGGTATGGTCCACACACTCGGTTCATAAGGTCCATGAACACAGCTGGTGCATTAGTTAAACCAAACGGCATGACCATAAACTCGTAATGACCGTAACGTGTTCTGAAAGCAGTCTTTGGAATATCATCTTCTTTCACCCGCATTTGATGATACCCGGAACGTAAGTCAATCTTTGAATAAACAGACGAGCCTTGTAGTTGATCAAATAAGTCATCGATTCTCGGTAGTGGGTAGCGGTTCTTGATGGTAAGTTTGTTCAACTCTCGATAGTCGATACACAACCTGAATGTACCATCTTTCTTCTTGACAAACAAAACAGGAGCTCCCCACGGTGATGTGCTTGGTCGAATGAAACCACGCTCTAATAGTTCTTGTAATTGGCTTTGCAGTTCTTTCATCTCGCTGGGTGCGAGTCTGTAAGGAGCACGAGCTATTGGTGCAGCTCCTGGTACAAGATCTATTTGAAATTCAACGGATCGATGTGGGGGTAATCCCGGTAATTCTTTCGGAAATACATCGAGAAATTCTTTTGCAATGGGAACATCATTGATGCTCTTTTCTTCAGTTTGTACTTTCTCGACGTGTGCTAGAACAGCATAGCAACCTTTTCTTATTAGTTTTTGTGCCTTCAAATTACTAATAAGATGTAGCTTCGTGTTGCCCTTTTCTCCGTACACCATTAAGGGTTTTCCTTTTTCTCGTATAATGCGAATTGCATTTTTGTAACAAACGATCTCTGCTTTCACTTCTTTCAACCAGTCCATACCGATTATCACATCAAAACTCCCTAACTCTACTGGTATTAAATCAATCTTAAATGTTTCGCTAACCAATTTAATTTCTCGATTCCGACATATATTATCTGCTGAAATTAATTTACCATTTGCTAATTCGAGTAAAAATTTACTATCCAAAGGCGTCAATGGACAACTTAATTTAGCACAAAAATCTCTACTCATATAGCTTCTATCCGCACCCGAATCAAATAAAACGTAAGCAGATTTATTGTCAATAAGAAACGTACCCGTAACAAGCTCCGGGTCTTCCTGTGCCTCTGCCGCATTAATATTGAAAACTCTTCCGCGGCCTTGTCCATTCGTGTTCTCCTGGTTCGGGCAATTTCTAACAAGGTGGCCCGGTTTTCCACATTTATAACAAACTACATTGGCATAACTTGCTCCGACACTACTTGCTCCGCCATTACTCGTTCCGACACCATTTGTTCCTTTCGTTCTATTAACCCCTGGTCCGTAGACCTCACACTTCGCCGCGCTATGACCATTTCTTTTACACTTGTTGCAAAATTTGGTGCAGAACCCCGAGTGATACTTTTCACACCTTTGGCATAGCTGCTTCTGATTGTTGTTGTTGTTGCGGTTATTATTGTTGTTGGGATGATTGTTGTAGTTGCTATTGTTGTTGTTGTTGTTGTTGTTATTGTTGGGCCGTTTGTTGTAGTTGCGATTGATGTTGCGATTGTTGGGATAATTGTTGCGATTATTGTTGTAATTGCTGTTGTTGTTGTATTGGTGATTCTTATCACCGTTTTCCTCCCACTTTCTTTTGACTTGCTTCACATTGGCCTCTTCAGCAGTCTGTTCTTTAATTCTTTCTTCAATCTGGTTCACTAGTTTGTGAGCCATTCTACATGCCTGTTGTATAGAGGCGGGCTCGTGTGAACTTATATCTTCTTGGATTCTTTCCGGTAATCCTTTCACAAATGCGTCGATCTTCTCTTCCTCATCTTCGAATGCTCCCGGACACAATAGGCACAATTCTGTGAATCGTATTTCGTACGTGGTAATATCAAATCCTTGGGTTCGTAACCCTCTAAGTTCTGTCTTGAGCTTATTGACCTCGGTTCTGGGACGGTACTTCTCGTTCATCAAGTGCTTGAATGCTGACCACGGTAGTGCGTACGCATCGTCTTGTCCCACTTGCTCTAGATAGGTATTCCACCATGTTAACGCAGAACCTGTGAAGGTATGCGTAGCGTACTTCACTTTGTCCTCTTCAGTACACTTACTTATGGCAAACACCGATTCGACCTTCTCGGTCCACCGTTTCAATCCGATCGGTCCTTCAGTTCCATCAAATTCCAAAGGTTTGCAGGCAGTGAATTCTTTGTAGGTGCATCCTACACGATTTCCTGTACTGCTAGATCCAAGGTTATTGTTGGTATGTAGCGCAGCCTGTACTGCGGCTATGTTTGAAGCTAGAAAAGTACGGAATTCCTCTTCATTCATATTCACGGTGTGTCTAGTAGTCGGTGCCATTTCCTTCAAAATAGTCCAATGGAACAAGTTAATCATACAGAATATTAAGAGTAGTTAATAGTATTTCGTAGCATAATATGAACTCATTTATAAAAGCTTTTTCTTCATATTAGCATTTTATAAGTTTAAATTCAGGTAGTACCTACCCGTTAAGTTCATACTTAGTAGCTAATATACAATTCAACTACTACAATTCTATATGAAAAACTGATTATAATAATATTTCGCGTTCAAACTTTTACACAATATTTTACAAACTTACAATACCGCTTATTTTACATATAGCATGAAATATAGCACACAATAAATTTGATACAAGATGGTTGTGAAGATAATTCTAGCTAGTACACAAGTCGTTCAGCAAAGGCAATAAAGACACGTAATTCATACGTCCAGAAACAAGTCATGCATTCTGGTTTTACTAGGATTACTTCCCATCCTTGGTCTTGTGGAACATAACCGTTATGGTCGTTGATAAGACAGCGTGTTGTAACGTCATCAAAGGGACGAGGGTTACGTAATGTCCAACAGTCTTGTAACAATCTAAAAACCTCATTTCTTACCCCAATTACCGACTCCGTAACTTGTGGGAACGTTTTGTTTAATAGTTGTAGCCCGATGTTCTTGTTCTCACTTTGGTGAGAAGCGAAGATTACTAATCCGTAAGCATAACATGCTTCTTTATGTTGCATGTTAGCCGCTTTTTCTAAATCACGAAGTCCAATATTCGGATATATTGAGTCAAAATAATTTCTTAACCCATTGCGTAAAATAGCATTTGGGTTCCCCGCAATATATGCGTCAAAGTAAACACATCGTAACTTATGGGTTTCCCAATGTGATATCCCCCATCTTTCGAACGAAAGCCTTTTATAAACCAAGGCATTCTTGGAACGTTCTTCGAATGTCTTACAAACTGATCTCGCCTTAAATAGTTGTGCCGAGGAATTCTGGCCGACTCTAGACAAGATTTCATCAATCATGTCTCCGGGTAGGTCTCTTAAAATATTGGGTTGTCTATCCATTTTGTGTTTTTAAACTGTAAAATAGACAAGAGTTAGATTCATAAAAAAAAAATACTTATTAATACAAGTAATTTTTACATATATCATAAAGCATAAGCACACTATATTACATATATTACACCACACGAATACAACTATCTTATTCCGACTCGCTTGTTTCTTCTTCTTCGGTTTTGGTTCGTTTTGCCAAGTTTCTAGGGATATATGATGTTCCCCTAATACGAGTCGTCGTTATCCACGTTGGTTTAGAAAAACCTGGTGGTTTAGATGTTCCCGGGTCATTGTTACAACTTAAGGACTTCGGGGGTTGACGATACATATAAAGTTCATCGGGGTTGGAATTAGATTTCTCTATTTTTATGCCCTTTCCCTTATTATTTTCTTTTGCCTTTTTAAATTCAGTTGGGGTAATTTCTATAACATCATCGGAATTCTCGTCGGAATCCGATTCATCGGAGAATTGGTAATCCTCCCAATATTTTGCTTCCTTGGCGGAAACACCATTGACCATAATTAACCTTGGTCGGTTGGTTGAGGATTTTCTTTTACTTAACCGTTTTATTATTTCCCCCACCGGTTCTGTTTCTTCACCCGGTTCCGATTCTTCTTCCGATTCCGATTCTTCTTCCGGTTCCGACTCTTCTTCCGGTTCCTCTTCGGGAACTTGTGAATCAGTCCACGAATCATTCCAATTTACATTTGACTCTTCATTATTATTAGATGAGTCAATGGGACTTGTTCTAGAGGTAGACATCTATCACATAATATCAAACGCGTTAAGAGATTAATATATCACATAATATTCACATGTTAAAAATATATAGTTTCCAACAAAATTTGTTAAGCAATCATTTTTCAAGTAAACACGGTCGAAGTCCAGACTCACTAATGCATCCTAACAAACTCGATAAGACACACTAATGCAAAATTCTGGTTCTCTAAGACCAACGCTCGGATACCAACTGAAATGTCCCGTTCTTATTAATTAAAAACGTTCCATATTAATTGATTTCGTTGCGAGGTTTTGACCTCTATATGAGACGTTTTTCAAAGACTGCATTCATTTTTAAAACAAACCATAACCTTTATTTCATAGATAAAGGTTTTAAAAAGCTTTACGTAGATTATCAAATAATGATAATCTAAAATATCCTGTTTACACACGACCATTACATAATGGTTTACAATACAAATATGTTACAACAAAATAAGTTTCTTGAATGCAGTTTTTACACAATATCATACAAGCATGGACTCCAAATCTCGTCCTTATTTAAGTATGCGACAGCGGAAGCTCTTAATAATCACCTGAGAATAAACATGCTTAAAACGTCAACAAAAATGTTGGTGAGTTATAGGTTTAACCTATATATATCAAATCATAATAATAGACCACAAGATTTCATATTTCAATACACATCCCATACATAGAGATAAAAATCATTCATATGGTGAACACCTGGTAACCGACATTAACAAGATGCATATATAAGAATATCCCCATCATTCCGGGACACCCTTCGGATATGATATAAATTTCGAAGTACTAAAGCATCCGGTACTTTGGATGGGGTTTGTTAGGCCCAATAGATCTATCTTTAGGATTCGCGTCAATTAGGGTGTCTGTTCCCTAATTCTTAGATTACCAGACTTAATAAAAAGGGGCATATTCGATTTCGATAATTCAACCATAGAATGTAGTTTCACGTACTTGTGTCTATTTTATAAATCATTTATAAAACCTGTATGTATTCTCATCCCAAAAATATTAGATTTTAAAAGTGGGACTATAACTCACTTTCACAGATTTTTACTTCGTCGGGAAGTAAGACTTGGCCACTGGTTGATTCACGAACCTATAACAATATATACATATATATCAAAGTATGTTCAAAATATATTTACAACACTTTTAATATATTTTGATGTTTTAAGTTTATTAAGTCAGCTGTCCTCGTTAGTAACCTACAACTAGTTGTCCACAGTTAGATGTACAGAAATAAATCAATAAATATTATCTTGAATCAATCCACGACTCAGTGTATACGTATCTCAGTATTGATCACAACTCAAACTATATATATTTTGGAATCAACCTCAACCCTGTATAGCTAACTCCAACATTCACATATAGAGTGTCTATGGTTGTTCCGAAATATATATAGATGTGTCGACATGATAGGTCGAAACATTGTATACGTGTCTATGGTATCTCAAGATTACATAATATACAATACAAGTTGATTAAGTTATGGTTGGAATAGATTTGTTACCAATTTTCACGTAGCTAAAATGAGAAAAATTATCCAATCTTGTTTTACCCATAACTTCTTCATTTTAAATCCGTTTTGAGTGAATCAAATTGCTATGGTTTCATATTGAACTCTATTTTATGAATCTAAACAGAAAAAGTATAGGTTTATAGTCGGAAAAATAAGTTACAGGTCGTTTTTGTAAAGGTAGTCATTTCAGTCGAAAGAACGACGTCTAGATGACCATTTTAAAAAACATACTTCCACTTTGAGTTTAACCATAATTTTTGGATATAGTTTCATGTTCATAATAAAAATCATTTTCTCAGAATAACAACTTTTAAATCAAAGTTTATCATAGTTTTTAATTAACTAACTCAAAACAGCCCGCGGTGTTACTACGACGGCGTAAATCCGGTTTTACGGTATTTTTCGTGTTTCCAGGTTTTAAATCATTAAGTTAGCATATAAAATAGATATAGAACATGTGTTTAGTTGATTTTAAAAGTCAAGTTAGAAGGATTAACTTTTGTTTGCGAACAAGTTTAGAATTAACTAAACTATGTTCTAGTGATTACAAGTTTAAACCTTCGAATAAGATAACTTTATATGTATGAATCGAATGATGTTATGAACATCATTACTACCTTAAGTTCCTTGGATAAACCTACTGGAAAAGAGAAAAATAGATCTAGCTTCAACGGATCCTTGGATGGCTCGAAGTTCTTGAAGCAGAATCATGACACGAAAACAAGTTCAAGTAAGATCATCACTTGAAATAAGATTGTTATAGTTATAGAAATTGAACCAAAGTTTGAATATGATTATTACCTTGTATTAGAATGATAACCTACTGTAAGAAACAAAGATTTCTTGAGGTTGGATGATCACCTTACAAGATTGGAAGTGAGCTAGCAAACTTGAAAGTATTCTTGATTTTATGTAACTAGAACTTGTAGAATATATGAAGAACACTTAGAACTTGAAGATAGAACTTGAGAGAGATCAATTAGATGAAGAAAATTGAAGAATGAAAGTGTTTGTAGGTGTTTTTGGTCGTTGGTGTATGGATTAGATATAAAGGATATGTAATTTGTTTTCATGTAAATAAGTCATGAATGATTACTCATATTTTTGTAATTTTATGAGATATTTCATGCTAGTTGCCAAATGATGGTTCCCACATGTGTTAGGTGACTCACATGGGCTGCTAAGAGCTGATCATTGGAGTGTATATACCAATAGTACATACATCTAAAAGCTGTGTATTGTACGAGTACGAATACGGGTGCATACGAGTAGAATTGTTGATGAAACTGAACGAGGATGTAATTGTAAGAATTTTTGTTAAGTAGAAGTATTTTGATAAGTGTATTGAAGTCTTTCAAAAGTGTATAAATACATATTAAAACACTACATGTATATACATTTTAACTGAGTCGTTAAGTCATCGTTAGTCGTTACATGTAAGTGTTGTTTTGAAACCTTTAGGTTAACGATCTTGTTAAATGTTGTTAACCCAATGTTTATAATATCAAATGAGATTTTAAATTATTATATTATCATGATATTATCATGTATGAATATCTCTTGATATGATATATATACATTAAATGTCTTTACAACGATAATCGTTACATATATGTCTCGTTTAAAAATCATTAAGTTAGTAGTCTTGTTTTTACATATGTAGTTCATTGTTAATATACTTAATGATATGTTTACTTATCATAGTATCATGTTAACTATATATATATCCATATATATGTCATCATATAGTTTTTACAAGTTTTAACGTTCGTGAATCACCGGTCAACTTGGGTGGACATATTTCAATTAATCAAGTCTTAACAAGTTTGATTGCTTAACATGTTGGAAACATTTAATCATGTAAATATCAATCTCAATTAATATATATAAACATGGAAAAGTTCGGGTCACTACAAAAACCTCGCAACGAAATCAATTAATATGGAACGTTTTTAATCAATAAGAACGGGACATTTCAGTTGGTATCCGAGCGTTGGTCTTAGAGAACCAGAATTTTGCATTAGTGTGTCTTATCGAGTTTGTTAGGATGCATTAGTGAGTCTGGACTTCGACCGTGTTTACTTGAAAAATGATTGCTTAACAAATTTTGTTGGAAACTATATATTTTTAACATGTGAATATTATGTGATATATTAATCTCTTAACGCGTTTGATATTTGATGTGTGTAGCGTGGTGTACGAAATAGTTATATATTTTTAATGCGGATTGCTACAAAATATGACAAGTTTTAATTATTTATTTACAAATGGGATATACCTAAACCTTGCTACAACACTATAGGCAGTGTACCTAATCGTAGAGTAGCGTAGTTTTTAGTAAGTCCGGTTCGTTCCACAGGGAGCTAGTGAAGTTTAACACTATATTTTTAACAACTATATTTATACAAAATATATATAATTATATAAGTAGTATTATTATTATATAAAGGGGAGTTTTTACCGTTTAGTGACCGGTTTGTCGATTTTAAAACTTAAGTTACAATTAAAACCTAATGCAAAATATTAAATATAAATATATCTTAATTTTAAAGCGTAAAGTAAATGACAATAATTAAAATGACAGAAAATTAAAGTGCGATAAAATATGAAATAAAGGAATTATGCTTATTTAAACTTCCGTAATCATGATGTTTAGCGTGTTGATTTTAATTTAGTCCGATGGGTTAATTGTCCTTTGTCCTGGAATTATTTGAAACCTATCTGGCTTTTGACCAAAATAGTTCATCGGTTATAATTATAAAATGCTCGGTAATTTAGCCTTATACCCGAAGTCAAATAACTCCAACTAATTGGGGATTTAAACTGTAACAAGGTCTTAATTCTTTGTTTAATGAATACACCAGGTTATCGACTGCATGTATTCTAAGGTTTTAATACTCTGTTAACAATTACACCCAAGTTTCCTTAAATGTAATCCACCCCTGTTTCAACTAGTCTAGTGACCAATAATTCACCCCCGTGTCCGGTCAAATGAACAATAATATGTACTTATAAATATTCCGCCCACCGTGTCCGATTAAGCGTATATGGATATTTATAGATACATAAAATTATAACCTTTATATAAAATTAACGAGGTATCGTTAATTAAATATAAAGCCCATTAAAAGCCCATAGTCTAATTTCCACAAGTGTCGTTCTTTTGTCCAAACCCCAATTATGGTCCAAAGCCCAATTACCCCATTTTTAGTATTTAGCCTAACATCACGATTACTTCGGTATTAAATAAGCATAATAACGGCTTAGCTACTAAAAATTAATGGAAATAATATAAACATAACTTACAGTGGGTATTAATAGCGTAGTATTACACGGACAGAGCTTCGACTTAAAACCCGTAAAACATTTCTTACAATAACCCAATTATTATTAAACTTAAATTAAAATTAAAATTAAAAGTATTAATATATATATATATATATATATATATATATATATATATATATATATATATATATATATATATATATATATATATATATATATATATATATATATTACATACGTAAAGAGAAAGAGAATTGAAAAAGGTGTAGTTCTAATTCATCGAATTACATGCCTTTTATAGGCAAAATATCAAATTGAATTTTCACTTACGACCCCTGAACTATGCTCAATTAACAACTTTTTATTATTTAATATTATTCTTATTATGAATTAATTAAATATTATATTTTATTCTTGTGCATAGTTGACTTGTACTTTCAGCTCCGTTGCGTCGCGCGTTGAGAGTTGGTTCATGCCTCGGTTCCGGATTTTCGAATGCCCTTTCGTACAATTTTATATCGTGTACTTTGCGTTTTGTAACTTGTACTCTTGTCGTTTTTAGACGTTCTTCATCAATAATTTGAACCTTTTTAATTGTATCTTGTACTTTTTAGCTTTTTGGACCTTTTTGTCTTTGAATCTTCGTTTTCGCCTTTTGTCTTCGCACTTATTTAATATAAACGAATATTACTTGAAAATGGAACAATTGCAACTAAAATCTTGTCTTTCTTAGGGGATAATGATATGAAATATATGTTCCTTTTTAGCCTTATCAATATCCCCACACTTGAGCGTTGGTTGTCCTCAAGCAATACAGTCTTGAAATAAAAACATACAAATCACTTCTTTATTCTTCACACTTTGTACATCAGTGATTTTGATACGGCGGTATAAACAATGATAGTAACGATGTGGTTAAAGGTGGGTGTGTCTTTTTATGGTTGCCTCGGGTTTAGGTCAACGACACTTTCAATCAAATAGCCGATTTACTTTCGGTTTCCAAAGCAAAGTGCACATTTGAAAGGCGGTTTACAGTCCCACATGACTATAAAAATTTAGATCCTTTAGGAAATTGGATCTTTATGAAAACATTTGATCTTTTTGAAAATTCATGCTAGATTTTACCCTAGACAAGTTTTCTGATTTGATCCATCATCGGTGTTGCAAAATATATTTGTGGATCAATATTTTGGCTTAAAACTTTTAGGTTCGTGTAATCCACTGCTATCCCGGTGTCGAATAGCACACATCCAGTTTACTTGTTCCATATATTACCTTTTGGTAAACTACCGTTCGGTTGTAAAGGAAAGCGATGAACAAGAAACTGTTAAGGCAATGTCCCGTGACATGCAGATGATTATGGTCTTATTAACGTGTCGGATGCTAGAACTATCCATGGTAGGAGCGATAGTAAAGATCATCCTTTGATTTTTCGGTCTGGCACAAGGTCCTGTCTCCGACCATGCTATGCAACCACCGTTCTTACGGTTGACACCCGATTTGGTTCAGGTGACCTAATGAATTCCAGGTGAATTCCTAGGATTTTACGTTCAATGGTAATGAACGCATTTAAAATGGGTTTTTAGAAAACAAATCGGTTTGTAATTTTGATCAAAATATTTTCTCGTTCAAGCTCGAGTTTAGATATCATCGAATTTCATGAGTTTGTAATTCTCAATATTTAAGGTCAATCTCTAGGATTGAGTAATATCAGGCTTAAAAGCTGATTTTTAATCTTTAAGGAGATTATCCTTTCTGGGGATCTGATTCATTAGTCTTATCAAGCTAATTTGCACGGCGCCCTCCCCATTTTACGAGACGGTTCCTCTCATGGTTAGGATAAGTCTGACCACATGGCGACCCTGTTTGATGCTGAGGTCCGTGGATTTCCTGCTGATTTTAGTGATGACTTTTCTAGATTTTTCGTCAACCTACAACTGGTCTGGACGACAACTTCTTGACCTAAATCAAGAAGCGCGTGTCTTTTTCGAAAGACTTTACTTCCTTTTAATGATGGAATTGATTCATCGTGTAGATCTATCTTTTCTTTTCTTTCATCGGGTAAAATAGTTAATTTAGTCCAAAACAAAAGCACCTGCAATAAACTTTACAGAAACATGTGATAGATAGTTTTTAATTGAATAACTTGGCACATTCTCTCCACACTTAGTTTCTTTCTTTGCCTTTTTATTCTCCTTTATTCCATTTTAAATGAATTCAATCGTTTTAGGGTGTTTCTCAATTTATGTCCTTTCCGAGGTAACGATAATTTCGGTATTAACACCTAGTTTTCACCGTTCATAAATATATACAAACATGATTTTAAATTCATTTAGTTTAAAATTTTTCAAATTTTCATAAAATTTAGAAAATAAGCCAAGTATAAACCCGAGAGAATTTATAACCCTTCCCCACACTTGAGATCATGCAATGCCCTCATTTGCATGAAATCAGACTCTAATTATAAATTCATGAGGGTGATTAGTGTAGAAAAGTGATTGAAAATACCCAGTTTGTAATTATAAAGCTCGTCGAATGATAGATGGCGCGGCTCATCGTTCATTCCTTCTTGTTTTATCACACATATTTTTCTTCAAAAACGGTTGCTTTTCTGAACTGTTTGCTAATCTTTAAAAATGCGTCTTTTACCCTAATTTATTATGCATGTTTATTAACGAGTTATGCACTAACCCGAACCCCTAATTTAACGTTAAGTGGGGTTAAACTTCCCCACACTTAGCTGACGACATGTGAAGTCGGTAGAAAAAGTTCCACGAATTAAAATAGTGAGCCAGTTATTTACATCTCGGGTGGTATAAAATATATTAATGGGTTTAAAGTTTAGACCCACCCGATCGTCACTACTTAATTCTTTTTTAAGTGTAGCTTTTAGTAAATGGATATGTCTCTTTTCTGGTTCTTGGTCAAATGGATCGATATACACCGACATACATATTATAGGGTGGACAATTTCTAACGTTTCCTTCCTTTTATTCTCGACGTCAAAGTTTTCACCTCTATTACCCAATTGGGTGAAATTCGAGGTGTCATTATCTATTACAGCTCGTAGTTCATTTCCGGTGGATGACTCGTCTATTGAGAATATTGGGTTGGAAGGTTGTGGAATGGTGAAGTTCGGTTTGGCCTTGGGGGTAAAATTTTCAACGTTATCGTATTCCCAAGAGTACCAATTTGTTACCCTTACTTCTTCTTTATCCATTGATGGATCGATGATTTCGTCGGTAGAGGCTAATGTGTCGATATGTTGTGAATTTGGTAAGACTGAATAAAAAGTATCATCGGGATAGTTGGTGATTTCGGAGCTCTCGAATTCATCAAAATTCGATGATTTGAGATTTTCTTGCACACGACTCCTCAGATCAACAGGTGTGTAGTCTGATAGAGTTTCAGCTTGCCTAGTTACAAACTCTCTCAATTGTTCATTTTGAGCATCGAGTTTTTCGAGTTTGATTTTCATATGATCTAAAGAATTTTCGAACACGTAATTTTCCTCGTCTTCTGGTTGTTGAGTTTGAATAAATTCTTGGGAATAATCCCAATTTGAATTGTGTTCTTCATAATCGTTCCATTCAGGTTCTGTGGGTGCATAATTTTCCATAGGAACATAATAGTAACATTCCCATGTTGAGTGATAATCTCCACAGATTTCACAACCAGTTATTGTTTCGTCATTTGTGATCCAAGATTGACTGAACGAATTGTCATCAACACTCATTTGAGAGTATTGACTTAATTGATTTTGGAGTTCAAAAAGAGTTTCCAAGGCCTTGTTTTCAAAATTTTCCATTTTATTGCGATGGCCAAATTTTAGCTACAATGTGGTGCATTCACGAATTATCCTATTAGTTATAAAAATAGAAAAACTTATATAAGTTGTCCAATTAATAGACTTTTCTGATTTTGCCCACGTTTCGAATAGCCAAAAGATGTAGCAGGTAGCCAGGACCCTTTAAATCGGAAGCCCACAACTAGCCACTAACAAATCCAACTATTACTACGAACCAGAAAAATGTCAACGTCCATTAATTTAACTGCTTAAATAATTTTTCTTTTCGTTTGAGAATTAGATAAGAAGTAGAGAAAATTTCTAAGTCCTAAAAACTAGAATGCGTCGAGAAATAAGAAAGAAAAAGATTGCGCGTCGAAAAATGTCGAAAAATAAAAGGTCGAAAAATAGGCGTCGAAAAATAAAAATAAGAAAGTAGCGCGAAAAACGGCGTCGCAAAATTCTAAAGCACATAAATCTTAGTTTAAGGAATAAGCACTTAAGGGATTTTACGGCAAAGCCTAAAAATTCTAGAAATAAAAATAACTATGGCAAAACTAAACTTAATACTAAAAAGTTGTAACTAGAGTTTAAAAAAAACTAAAGGTAATAAAACTTAAAAAAAAAAATTATTATTTATTATTTTTTTTTAATTTTTTTTAAATTTTTTTTTTTTAAAAAAAACGTTTTTTTTTTTTTAAAAACGAATATTTTTTATTATAATATTATTTTTTTTCAAAACTTTTTTTTAATTCATTTACTATTCATGAATAGTAAATGAAAATAAATTAATTAATTTACTATTCACATGAAAGCGACATGATAGAAATTATTAATTATAAGTTACATAATATACCCCTGAAATATTTAATAAATACGACTTTTTAAAACTTTACGTATCAAATTTTGATTCTAAAATATTATTATATTATTATATTCTATTTCAATATTATTATATTATTATATTCTATTTCAATATTATTATATTATTATATTTTATTTCAATATTATTATATTATTATATTTTATTTCAATATTATTATAATTAAAAATATAGCGTTTTAGCGCTCCCCGGCAGCGGCGCCAAAAACTTGATGTGTGTAGCGTGGTGTACGAAATAGTTATATATTTTTAATGCGGATTGCTACAAAATATGACAAGTTTTAATTATTTATTTACAAATGGGATATACCTAAACCTTGCTACAACACTATAGGCAGTGTACCTAATCGTAGAGTAGCGTAGTTTTTAGTAAGTCCGGTTCGTTCCACAGGGAGCTAGTGAAGTTTAACACTATATTTTTAACAACTATATTTATACAAAATATATATAATTATATAAGTAGTATTATTATTATATAAAGGGGAGTTTTTACCGTTTAGTGACCGGTTTGTCGATTTTAAAACTTAAGCTACAATTAAAACCTAATGCAAAATATTAAATATAAATATATCTTAATTTTAAAGCGTAAAGTAAATGACAATAATTAAAATGACAGAAAATTAAAGTGCGATAAAATATGAAATAAAGGAATTATGCTTATTTAAACTTCCGTAATCATGATGTTTAGCGTGTTGATTTTAATTTAGTCCGATGGGTTAATTGTCCTTTGTCCTGGAATTATTTGAAACCTATCTGGCTTTTGACCAAAATAGTTCATCGGTTATAATTATAAAATGCTCGGCAATTTAGCCTTATACCCGAAGTCAAATAACTCCAACTAATTGGGGATTTAAACTGTAACAAGGTCTTAATTCTTTGTTTAATGAATACACCAGGTTATCGACTGCATGTATTCCAAGGTTTTAATACTCTGTTAACAATTACACCCAAGTTTCCTTAAATGTAATCCACCCCTGTTTCAACTAGTCTAGTGACCAATAATTCACCCCCGTGTCCGGTCAAATGAACAATAATATGTACTTATAAATATTCCGCCCACCGTGTCCGATTAAGCGTATATGGATATTTATAGATACATACAATTATAACCTTTATATAAAATTAACGAGGTATCGTTAATTAAATATAAAGCCCATTAAAAGCCCATAGTCTAATTTCCACAAGTGTCGTTCTTTTGTCCAAACCCCAATTATGGTCCAAAGCCCAATTACCCCATTTTTAGTATTTAGCCTAACATCACGATTACTTCGGTATTAAATAAGCATAATAACGGCTTAGCTACTAAACATTAATGGAAATAATATAAACATAACTTACAGTGGGTATTAATAGCGTAGTATTACACGGACAGAGCTTCGACTTAAAACCCGTAAAACATTTCTTACAATAACCCAATTATTATTAAACTTAAATTAAAATTAAAATTAAAATTATAAATATATATATATATATATATATATATATATATATATATATATATATATATATATATATATATATATATATATATATATATTACATACGTAAAGAGAAAGAGAATTGAAAAAGGTGTAGTTCTAATTCATCGAATTACATGCCTTTTATAGGCAAAATATCAAATTGAATTTTCACTTACGACCCCTGAACTATGCTCAATTAACAACTTTTTATTATTTAATATTATTCTTATTATGAATTAATTAAATATTATATTTTATTCTTGTGCATAGTTGACTTGTACTTTCAGCTCCGTTGCGTCGCGCGTTGAGAGTTGGTTCATGCCTCGGTTCCGGATTTTCGAATGCCCTTTCGTACAATTTTATATCGTGTACTTTGCGTTTTGTAACTTGTACTCTTGTCGTTTTTAGACGTTCTTCATCAATAATTTGAACCTTTTTAATTGTATCTTGTACTTTTTAGCTTTTTGGACCTTTTTGTCTTTGAATCTTCGTTTTCGCCTTTTGTCTTCGCACTTATTTAATATAAACGAATATTACTTGAAAATGGAACAATTGCAACTAAAATCTTGTCTTTCTTGGGGGATAATGCTATGAAATATATGTTCCTTTTTAGCCTTATCAATATTATGTGATAGATGTCTACCTCTAGAACAAGTCCTATTGACTCACCTAATAATAATGAAGAGTCAAATGTAAATTGAAATGATTCGTGGACTGATTCACAAGTTCCCGAAGAGGAACCGGAAGAAGAGTCGGAACCGGAAGAAGAATCGGAACTGGAAGAAGAATCAGAACTGGATGAAGAAATAGAACCGGTGGGGGAAATAATAAAACGATTAAGTAAAAGAAAATCCTCAACCAACCGACCAAGGTTAATTATGGTCAATGGTGTTTCCGTCAAGGAAGCAAAATATTGGGAGGATTACCAATTCTCCGATGAATCGGATTCTGACGAGAATTCCGATGATGTTATAGAAATTACCCCAACTGAATTGAAAAAGGCAAAAGAAAATAATAAGGGAAAGGGCATAAAAATAGAGAAATCTAATTCCAACCCCGATGAACTTTATATGTATCGTCAACCCCCGAAGTCCTTAAGTTGTAACAATGACCCGGGAACCTCTAAACCACCAGGTTTTTCTAAACCAATGTGGAAAACGACGGCTCGTATTAGGGGAACATCATATATCCCTAGAAACTTGGCAAAACGAACCAAAACTTAAGAAGAAGAAACAAGCGAGTCGGAATAAGATAGTTGTATTCGTGTGGTGTAATATATGTAATATAGTGTGCTTATGCTTTATGATATATGTAAAAATTGCGTGTATTAATAAGTATTTTTTTTTATGAATCTAACTCTTGTCTATTTTACAGTATAAAAACACAAAATGGATAGACAATCCAATATTTTAAGAGACCTACCCGGAGACATGATTGATGAAATCTTGTCTAGAGTCGGTCAGAATTCTTCGGCACAACTATTTAAGGCGAGATCAGTTTGTAAGACATTCGAAGAACGTTCCAAGAATGCCTTGGTTTATAAAAGGCTTTCGTTCGAAAGATGGGGGATATCACATTGGGAAATCCATAAGTTACGATGTGTTTACTTTGACGCATATATTGCGGGGAACCCAAATGCTATTTTACGCAATGGGTTAAGAAATTATTTTGACTCAATATATCCGAATATTGGACTTCGTGATTTAGAAAAAGCGGCTAACATGCAACATAAAGAAGCATGTTATGCTTACGGATTAGTAATGTTCGCTTCTCACCAAAGTGAGAACAAGAACATCGGGCTACAACTATTAAACAAAACGTTCCCACAAGTGACGGAGTCGGTAATTGGGGTAAGAAATGAGGTTTTTAGATTGTTACGGGACTGTTGGACATTACGTAACCCTCGTCCCTTTGACGACGTTACAACACGCTGTCTTATCAACGGCCATAACGGTTATGTTCCACAAGACCAAGGATGGGAAGTAATCCTAGTAAAACCAGAATGCATGACTTGTTTCTGGACGTATGAATTACGTGTCTTTATTGCCTTTGCTGAACAACTTGTGTACTAGCTAGAATTATCTTCACAACCATCTTGTATCAAATTTATTGTGTGCTATATTTCATGCTATCTGTAAAATAAGCGGTATTGTAAGTTTGTAAAATATTGTGTAAAAGTTTGAACGCGAAATATTATTATAATCAGTTTTTCATATAGAATTATAGTAGTTGAATTGTATATTAGCTACTAAGTATGAACTTAACGGGTAGGTACTACCCGAATTTAAACTTATAAAACGCTAATATGAAGAAAAAGCTTTTATAAATGAGTTCATATTATGCTATGAAATACTATTAACTACTCTTAATATTCTGTATGATTAACTTGTTCCATTTGATTATTTTGAAGGAAATGGCACTGACTACTCGACACACCGTGAATATGAATGAAGAGGAATTCCGTACTTTTCTAGCTTCAAACATAGCCGCAGTACAGTCTGCGCTACATACCAACAATAACCTTGGATCTAGCAGTACAGGAAATCGTGTAGGATGCACCTACAAAGAATTCACTGCCTGCAAACCTTTGGAATTTGATGGAACCGAAGGACCGATCGGATTGAAACGGTGGACCGAGAAGGTCGAATCGGTGTTTGCCATAAGTAAGTGTACTGAAGAGGACAAAGTGAAGTACGCTACGCATACCTTCACAGGTTCTGCGTTAACATGGTGGAATACCTATCTAGAGCAAGTGGGACAAGACGATTCGTACGCACTACCGTGGTCAGCATTCAAGCACTTGATGAACGAGAAGTACCGTCCCAGAACCGAGGTCAATAAGCTCAAGACAGAACTTAGAGGGTTACGAACCCAAGGATTTGATATTACCACGTACGAAAGACGGTTCACAGAATTGTGCCTATTGTGTCCGGGAGCATTCGAAGATGAGGAAGAGAAGATCGACGCGTTTGTGAAAGGATTACCGGAAAGAATCCAAGAAGATATAAGTTCACACGAGCCCGTCTCCATACAACAGGCATGTAGAATGGCTCACAAACTAGTGAACCAGATTGAAGAAAGAATTAAAGAACAGACTGCTGAAGAGGCCAATGTGAAGCAAGTCAAAAGAAAGTGGGAGGAAAACGGTGATAAGAATCACCAATACAACAACAACAGCAATTACAACAATAATCGCAACAATTATCCCAACAATCGCAACATCAATCGCAACTACAACAAATGGCCCAACAACAACAACAACAACAACAACAGCAACTACAACAATCATCCCAACAACAATAATAACCGCAACAATAACAACAATCAGAAGCAGCTATGCCAAAGGTGTGAAAAGTATCACTCGGGGTTCTGCACCAAATTTTGCAATAAGTGTAAAAGAAATGGTCATAGCGCGGCGAAGTGTGAGGTCTACGGACCAGGGGTTAATAGAACGAAAGGAACAAATGGTGTCGGAACGAGTAATGGCGGAGTAAGTAGTGTCGGAGCAAGTTATGCCAATGTAGTTTGTTATAAATGTGGAAAACCGGGCCACATTATTAGAAATTGCCCGAACCAGGAGAACACGAATGGACAAGGCCGCGGAAGAGTTTTCAATATTAATGCGGCAGAGGCACAGGAAGACCCGGAGCTTGTTACGGGTACCTTTCTTATTGAAAATAAATCTGCTTACATTTTATTTGATTCGGGTGCGGATAGAAGCTATATGAGTAGAGATTTTTGTGCTAAATTAAGTTGTCCATTGACGCCTTTGGATAGTAAATTTTTACTCGAATTAGCAAATGGTAAATTAATTTCAGCAGATAATATATGTCGGAATCGAGAAATTAAACTGGTTAGCGAAACATTTAAGATTGATTTGATACCAGTAGAGTTAGGGAGTTTTGATGTGATAATCGGTATGGACTGGTTGAAAGAAGTGAAAGCAGAGATCGTTTGTTACAAAAATGCAATTCGCATTATACGATAAAAAGAAAAACCCTTAATGGTGTACGGAGAAAAGGGCAACACGAAGCTACATCTTATTAGTAATTTGAAGGCACAAAAACTAATAAGAAAAGGTTGCTATGCTGTTCTAGCACATGTCGAGAAAGTACAAACTGAAGAAAAGAGCATCAATGATGTTCCCATTGCAAAAGAATTTCCCGATGTATTTCCGAAAGAATTACCGGGATTACCCCCACATCGATCCGTTGAATTTCAAATAGATCTTGTACCAGGAGCTGCACCAATAGCTCGTGCTCCTTACAGACTCGCACCCAGCGAGATGAAAGAACTGCGAAGCCAATTACAAGAACTTTTAGAGCATGGTTTCATTCGACCAAGCACATCACCGTGGGGAGCTCCTGTTTTGTTTGTCAAGAAGAAAGATGGTACATTCAGGTTGTGTATCGACTACCGAGAGTTGAACAAACTTACCATCAAGAACCGCTACCCACTACCGAGAATCGACGACTTATTTGATCAACTACAAGGCTCGTCTATTTATTCAAAGATTGACTTACGTTTCGGGTATCATCAAATGCGGGTGAAAGAAGATGATATTCCAAAGATTGCTTTCAGAACACGTTACGGTCATTACGAGTTTATGGTCATGCCGTTTGGTTTAACTAATGCACCAGCTGTGTTCATGGACCTTATGAACCGAGTGTGTGGACCATACCTTGACAAGTTTGTCATTGTTTTCATTGATGACATACTTATTTACTCAAAGAATGACCAAGAACACGGTGAACATTTGAGAAAGGTGTTAGAAGTATTGAGGAAGGAAGAATTGTACGCTAAGTTTTCAAAGTGTGCATTTTGGTTGGAAGAAGTTCAATTCCTCGGTCACATAGTGAACAAAGAAGGTATTAAGGTGGATCCGGCAAAGATCGAAACTGTTGAAAAGTGGGAAACCCCGAAAACTCCGAAACACATACGCCAGTTTTTAGGACTAGCTGGTTACTACAGAAGGTTCATCCAAGACTTTTCCAGAATAGCAAAACCCTTGACTGCATTAACGCATAAAGGGAAGAAATTTGAATGGAATGATGAACAAGAGAAAGCGTTTCAGTTATTGAAGAAAAAGCTAACTACGGCACCTATATTGTCATTGCCTGAAGGGAATGATGATTTTGTGATTTATTGTGACGCATCAAAGCAAGGTCTCGGTTGTGTATTAATGCAACGAACGAAGGTGATTGCTTATGCGTCTAGACAATTGAAGATTCACGAACAAAATTATACGACGCATGATTTGGAATTAGAAGCGGTTGTTTTTACATTAAAGACTTGGAGGCACTACTTATATGGGGTCAAAAGTATTATATATACCGACCACAAAAGTCTTCAACACATATTTAATCAGAAACAACTGAATATGAGGCAGCGTAGGTGGATTGAATTATTGAATGATTACGACTTTGAGATTTGTTACCACCCGGGGAAGGCAAATGTGGTAGCCGATGCCTTGAGCAGGAAGGACAGAGAACCCATTCGAGTAAAATCTATGAATATAATGATTCATAATAACCTTACTACTCAAATAAAGGAGGCGCAACAAGGAGTTTTAAAAGAGGGAAATTTAAAGGATGAAATACCCAAAGGATCGGAGAAGCATCTTAATATTCAGGAAGACGGAACCCGGTATAGGGCTGAGAGGATTTGGGTACCAAAATTTGGAGATATGAGAGAAATGGTACTTAGAGAAGCTCATAAAACCAGATACTCAATACATCCTGGAACGGGGAAGATGTACAAGGATCTCAAGAAACATTTTTGGTGGCCGGGTATGAAAGCCGATGTTGCTAAATACGTAGGAGAATGTTTGACGTGTTCTAAGGTCAAAGCTGAGCATCAGAAACCATCAGGTCTACTTCAACAACCCGAAATCCCGGAATGGAAATGGGAAAACATTACCATGGATTTCATCACTAAATTGCCAAGGACTGCAAGTGGTTTTGATACTATTTGGGTAATAGTTGATCGTCTCACCAAATCAGCACACTTCCTGCCAATAAGAGAAGATGACAAGATGGAGAAGTTAGCACGACTGTATTTGAAGGAAGTTGTCTCCAGACATGGAATACCAATCTCTATTATCTCTGATAGGGATGGCAGATTTATTTCAAGATTCTGGCAGACATTACAGCAAGCATTAGGAACTCGTCTAGACATGAGTACTGCCTATCATCCACAGACTGATGGGCAGAGCGAAAGGACAATACAAACGCTTGAAGACATGCTACGAGCATATGTTATTGATTTCGGAAACAGTTGGGATCGACATCTACCGTTAGCAGAATTTTCCTACAATGACAGCTACCATTCAAGCATTGAGATGGCGCCGTTTGAAGAACTTTATGGTAGAAAGTGCAGGTCTCCGATTTGTTGGAGTGAAGTGGGGGATAGACAGATTACGGGTCCGGAGATTATACAAGAAACTACCGAGAAGATCATCCAAATTCAACAACGGTTGAAAACCGCCCAAAGTCGACAAAAGAGCTACGCTGACATTAAAAGAAAAGATATAGAATTTGAAATTGGAGAGATGGTCATGCTTAAAGTTGCACCTTGGAAAGGCGTTGTTCGATTTGGTAAACGAGGGAAATTAAATCCAAGGTATATTGGACCATTCAAGATTATTGATCGTGTCGGACCAGTAGCTTACCGACTTGAGTTACCTCAACAACTCGCGGCTGTACATAACACTTTCCACGTCTCGAATTTGAAGAAATGTTTTGCTAAAGAAGATCTCACTATTTCGTTAGATGAAATCCAAATCAACGAAAAACTTCAATTCATCGAAGAACCCGTCGAAATAATGGATCGTGAGGTTAAAAGACTTAAGCAAAACAAGATACCAATTGTTAAGGTTTGATGGAATGCTCGTAGAGGACCCGAGTTCTCCTGGGAGCGTGAAGATTAGATGAAGAATAAATACCCGCATCTATTTCCAGAAGATTCGTCAACACCTTCAACAGCTTAAAATTTCAGGACGAAATTTATTTAACGGGTAGGTACTGTAGTGACCCGAACTTTTCCATGTTTATATATATTAATTGAGATTGATATTTACATGATTAAATGTTTCCAACATGTTAAGCAATCAAACTTGTTAAGACCTGATTAATTGAAATATGTTTCATATAGACATTTGACCACCCAAGTTGACTTGTGATTCACGAACGTTAAAACTTGTAAAAACTATATGATGACATATATATGGATATATATATAGTTAACATGATACTATGATAAGTAAATATATCATTAAGTATATTAACAATGAACTACATATGTAAAAACAAGACTACTAACTTAATGATTTTTAAACGAGACATATATGTAACGATTAGCGTTGTAAAGACATTTAATGTATATATATAATATTAAGAGATATTCATACATGATAATATCATGATAATATAATAATTTAAAATCTCATTTGATATTATAAACATTGGGTTAACAACATTTAACAAGATCGTTAACCTAAAGGTTTCAAAACAACACTTACATGTAACGACTAACGATGACTTAACGACTCAGTTAAAATGTATATACATGTAGTGTTTTAATATGTATTTATAAACTTTTGAAAGACTTCAATACACTTATCAAAATACTTCTACTTAACAAAAATTCTTACAATTACATCCTCGTTCAGTTTCATCAACAATTCTACTCGTATGCACCCGTATTCGTACTCGTACAATACACAGCTTTTAGATGTATGTACTATTGGTATATACACTCCAATGATCAGCTCTTAGCAGCCCATGTGAGTTACCTAACACATGTGGGAACCATCATTTGGCAACTAGCATGAAATATCTCATAAAATTACAAAAATATGAGTAATCATTCATGACTTATTTACATGAAAACAAAATTACATATCCTTTATATCTAATCCACACACCAACGACCAAAAACACCTACAAACACTTTCATTCTTCAATTTTCTTCATCTAATTGATCTCTCTCAAGTTCTATCTTCAAGTTCTAAGTGTTCTTCATAAATTCTACAAGTTCTAGTTACATAAAATCAAGAATACTTTCAAGTTTGCTAGCTCACTTCCAATCTTGTAAGGTGATCATCCAACCTCAAGAAATCTTTGTTTCTTACAGTAGGTTATCATTCTAATACAAGGTAATAATCATATTCAAACTTTGGTTCAATTTCTATAACTATAACAATCTTATTTCAAGTGATGATCTTACTTGAACTTGTTTTCGTGTCATGATTCTGCTTCAAGAACTTCGAGCCATCCAAGGATCCGTTGAAGCTAGATCCGTTTTTCTATTTTCCAGTAGGTTTATCCAAGGAACTTAAGGTAGTAATGATGTTCATAACATCATTCGATTCATACATATAAAGCTATCTTATTCGAAGGTTTAAACTTGTAATCACTAGAACATAGTTTAGTTAATTCTAAACTTGTTCGCAAACAAAAGTTAATCCTTCTAACTTGACTTTTAAAATCAACAAAACACATGATCTATATCTATATGATATGCTAACTTAATGATTTAAAACCTGGAAACACGAAAAACACCGTAAAACCGGATTTACGCCGTCGTAGTAACACCGCGGGCTGTTTTGGGTTAGTTAATTAAAAACTATGATAAACTTTGATTTAAAAGTTGTTATTCTGAGAAAATGATTTTTATTATGAACATGAAACTATATCCAAAAATTATGGTTAAACTCAAAGTGGAAGTATGTTTTCTAAAATGGTCATCTAGACGTCGTTCTTTCGACTGAAATGACTACCTTTACAAAAATGACTTGTAACTTATTTTTCCGACTATAAACCTATAATTTTTCTGTTTAGATTCATAAAATAGAGTTCAATATGAAACCATAGCAATTTGATTTACTCAAAACGGATTTAAAATGAAGAAGTTATGGGTAAAACAAGATTGGATAATTTTTCTCATTTTAGCTACGTGAAAATTGGTAACAAATCTTTTCCAACCTTAACTTAATCAACTTGTATTGTATATTATGTAATCTTGAGATACCATAGACACGTATACAATGTTTTGACCTATCATGTCGACACATCTATATATATTTCGGAACAACCATAGACACTCTATATGTGAATGATGGAGTTAGCTATACAGGGTTGAGGTTGATTCCAAAATATATATAGTTAGAGTTGTGATCAATACTGAGATACGTATACACTGGGTCGTGGATTGATTCAAGATAATATTTATCGATTTATTTCTGTACATCTAACTGTGGACAACTAGTTGTAGGTTACTAACCAGGACAGCTGACTTAATAAACTTAAAACATCAAAATATATTAAAAGTGTTGTAAATATATTTTGAACATACTTTGATATATATGTATATATTGTTATAGGTTCGTGAATCAACCAGTGGCCAATTCTTACTTCTCGACGAAGTAAAAATCTGTGAAAGTGAGTTATAGTCCCACTTTTAAAATCTAATATTTTTGGGATGAGAATACATGCAGGTTTTATAAATGATTTACAAAATAGACACAAGTACGTGAAACTACATTCTATGGTTGAATTATCGAAATCGAATATGCCCCTTTTTATTAAGTCTGGTAATCTAAGAATTAGGGAACATACACCCTAATTGACGCGAATCCTAAAGATAGATCTATTGGGCCTAACAAACCCCATCCAAAGTACCGGATGCTTTAGTACTTTGAAATTTATATCATATCCGAAGGGTGTCCCGGAATGATGGGGATATTCTTATATATGCATCTTGTTAATGTCGGTTACCAGGTGTTCACCATATGAATGACTTTTATCTCTATGTATGGGATGTGTATTGAAATATGAAATCTTGTGGTCTATTATTATGATTTGATATATATAGGTTAAACCTATAACTCACCAACATTTTTGTTGACGTTTTAAGCATGTTTATTCTCAGGTGATTATTAAGAGCTTCCGCTGTTGCATACTTAAATAAGGACGAGATTTGGAGTCCATGCTTGTATGATATTGTGTAAAAACTGCATTCAAGAAACTTATTTTGTTGTAACATATTTGTATTGTAAACCATTATGTAATGGTCGTGTGTAAACAGGATATTTTAGATTATCATTATTTGATAATCTACGTAAAGCTTTTTAAACCTTTATTGATGAAATAAAGGTTATGGTTTGTTTTAAAATGAATGCAGTCTTTGAAAAACGTCTCATATAGAGGTCAAAACCTCGCAACGAAATCAATTAATATGGAACGTTTTTAATCAATAAGAACGGGACATTTCATTATATACATAAAAATGAGACTATTAAATTAAGAAACTCGAAAACGATATATATAACGATTATCGTTATAACAACGTCTTACTAGGTACATATGAATCATATTAAAATATTTATACACTTGGTTAATTATGTTAAATGATAAGTAAATATATCATTAAGTGTTTTAACAATGAACTACATATGTAAAAATAAGACTACTAACTTAATGATTTCGAAACGAGACATATATGTAACGATTATCGTTGTAACGACATTTAACTGTATATATATCATACTAAGATATATTATATATCATAATATCATGATAATGTAACAATTTAACATCTCATTTGATATAATAAACAATGGGTTAACAACATTTAACAAGATCGTTAACCTAAATGTTTCAAAACAACATTTACATGTAACGACTAACGATGACTTAACGACTCAGTTAAAATGTATATACATTTAGTGTTTTAATATGTATTTATACACTTTTTAAAGACTTCAAGACACTTATCAAAATACTTCTACTTAACAAAAATGCTTACAATTACATCCTCGTTCAGTTTCATCAACAATTCTACTCGTATGCACCCGTATTCGTACTCGTACAATACACAGCTTTTAGATGTATGTACTATTGGTATATACACTCCAATAATCAGCTCTTAGCAGCCCATGTGAGTCACCTAACACATGTGAGAACCATCATTTGGCAACTTGCATGAAATATTTCATAAAATTACAAAAATATGAGTAATCATTCATGACTTATTTACATGAAAACAAAATTACATATCCTTTATATCTAATCCATACACCAACGACCAAAAACACCTACAAACACTTTCATTCTTCAATTTTCTTCATCTAATTGATCTCTCTCAAGTTCTATCTTCAAGTTCTAAGTGTTCTTCATAAATTCTACAAGTTCTAGTTTCATAAAATCAAGAATACTTCCAAGTTTGCTAGCTTACTTCAAATCTTGTAGAGTGATCATACAACCTCAAGAAATCTTTCTTATTTATAGTAAGATATCTTTCTAATACAAGGTAATACTCATATTCAAACTTTGATTCAATTTCTATAACTATAACAATCTTATTTCGAGTGGAAATCTTACTTGAACTTGTTTTCGTGTCATGATTCTGCTTCAAGAACTTTCAAGCCATCCAAGGATCCTTTGAAGCTAGATCCATTTTTCTCATTTCCAGTAGCTTTATCCAGAAAACTTGAGGTAGTAATGATGTTCATAACATCATTCGATTCATACATATAAAGCTATCTTATTCGAAGGTTTAAACTTGTAATCACTAGAACATAGTTTAGTTAATTCTAAACTTGTTCGCAAACAAAAGTTAATCCTTCTAACTTTACTTTTAAAATCAACTAAACACATGTTCTATATCTATATGATATGCTAACTTAATGTGTTAAAACCTGAAAACACGAAGAACACTGTAAAACCGGACATACGCCGTCGTAGTAACACCGCGGTCTGCTTTGGGTTAGTTAATTAAAAACTATGATAAACTTTGATTTAAAAGTTGTTCTTCTGGGAAAATGATTTTTCTTATTAACATGAAACTATATCCAAAAATCATGATTAAACTCAAAGTGGAAGTATGTTTTCTAAAATGGTCATCTAGACGTCTTTCTTTCGACTGAAATGACTACCTTTACAAAAATGACTTGTAACTTATATTTCTGACTATAAACCTATACTTTTTCTGTTTAGATTCATAAAATAGAGTTCAATATGAAACCATAGCAATTTGATTCACTCAAAACGGATTTAAAATGAAGAAGTTATGGGTAAAACAAGATTGGATAATTTTTCTTGTTGTAGCAACGTGAAAATTGGTAACAAATCTATATTAATCATATCCTAGCTAACTTATATTGTATTATACATGTATTCTAATATATTATGTAATCTTGGGATACCATAGACACGTATGCAAATGTTTTGGCATATCATATCGACCCATGTGTATATATTATTTGGAACAACCATAGACACTCTATATGCAGTAATGTGGGAGTTAGCTATACAGGGTTGAGGTTGATTCCAAAAATATATATACTTTGAGTTGTGATCTAGCCTGAGACGTGTATACACTGGGTCGTGGATTGATTCAAGATAATATATATCAATTTTTTTCTGTACATCTAACGTTGGACAACTAGTTGTAGGTTACTAACGAGGACAGCTGACTTAATAAACTTAAAACATCAAAATGTATTAAAAGTGTTGTAAATATATTTTGAATATACTTTTATATATATGTACATATTTGTTATAGGTTCGTGAATCGACCAGTGGCCAAGTCTTACTTCCCGACGAAGTAAAAATCTGTGAAAGTGAGTTATAGTCCCACTTTTAAAATCTAATATTTTTGGGATGAGAATACATGCAGGTTTTATAAATGATTTACAAAATAGACACAAGTACGTGAAACTACATTCTATGATTGAATTATCGAAATCGAATATGCCCCTTTTTATTAAGTCTGGTAATCTAAGAATTAGAGAACAGACACCCTAATTGACGCGAATCCTAAAGATAGATCTATTGGGCCTAACAAACTCCATCCAAAATACCAGATGCTTTAGTACTTCGAAATTTATATCATATCCGAAGGGTGTCCCGGAATGATGGGGATATTCTTAAATATGCATCTTGTTAATATCGGTTACCAGGTGTTCACCATATGAATGATTTTTATCTCTATGTATGGGATGTGTATTGAAATATGAAATCTTGTGGTCTATTATTATGATTTGATAATATATAGGTTAAACCTATAACTCACCAACATTTTTGTTGACGTTTTAAGCATGTTTATTCTCAGGTGATTATTAAGAGCTTCCGCTGTCGCATACTTAAATATGGACGAGATTTGGGGTCCATGCTTGTATGATATTGTGTAAAAACTGCATTCAAGAAACTTATTTCGTTGTAACATATTTGTATTGTAAACCATTATGTAATGGTCGCGTGTAAACAGGATATTTTAGATTATCATTATTTGATAATCTACGTAAAGCTTTTTAAACCTTTATTGATGAAATAAAGGTTATGGTTTGTTTTAAAATAAATGCAGTCTTTGAAAAACGTCTCATATAGAGGTCAAAACCTTGCAACGAAATCAATTAATATGGAACGTTTTTAATCAATAAGAACGGGACATTTCAGTTGGTATCCGAGCGTTGGTCTTAGAGAACCAGAATTTTGCATTAGTGTGTCTTATCGAGTTTGTTAGGATGCATTAGTGAGTCTGGACTTCGACCGTGTTTACTTGAAAAATGATTGCTTAACAAATTTTGTTGGAAACTATATATTTTTAACATGTGAATATTATGTGATATATTAATCTCTTAATTTGTTTGATATTATGTGATAGATGTCTACCTCTAGAACAAGTCCCATTGACTCACCTAATAATAATGAAGAGTCAAATGTAAATTGAAATGATTCGTGGACTGATTCACAAGTTCCCGAAGAGGAACCGGAAGAAGAGTCGGAACTGGAAGAAGAATCGGAACCGGAAGAAGAATCGGAACCGGAAGAAGAATCGGAACCGGAAGAAGAAATAGAACCAGTGGGGGAAATAATAAAACGGTTAAGTAGAAGAAAATCCTCAACCAACCGACCAAATTTAATTATGGTCAATGGTGTTTCCGCCAAGGAAGCAAAGTATTGGGAGGATTACCAATTCTCCGTTGAATCGGATCCCGACAAGGATTCCGATGATGTTATAGAAATTACCCCAACACAATTTAATAAGGCAAAAGAGAATAATAAGGGAAAGGGCATAAAAATAGAGAAATTTGATTTCAAACCCGATGAACTTTATATGTATCGTCAACACCCGTATTTCTTAAGTTGTGACAATAACCCGGGAACCTCTAAACCACCAGGTTTTTCTAAACCAATGTGGAAAACGACGGCTCGTATTAGGGGAACATCATATATCCCTAGAAACTTGGCAAAACGAACCAAAACCGAAGAAGAAGAAACGAGCGAGTCGGAATAAGATAGTTGTATTCGTGTGGTGTAATATATGTAATATAGTGTGCTTATGCTTTATGATATATGTAAAAATTGCCTGTATTAATAAGTATTTTTTTTTTTGAATCTAACTTTTGTCTATTTTACAGTTTAAAAACACAAAATGGATAGACAACCCAATATTTTAAGAGACCTACCCGGAGACATGATTGATGAAATCTTGTCTAGAGTCGGTCAGAATTCCTCGGCACAACTATTTAAGGCGAGATTTGTTTGTAAGACATTCGAAGAACGTTCCAAGAATGCCTTGGTTTATAAAAGGCTTTCGTTCGAAAGATGGGGGATATCACATTGGGAAATCCATAAGTTACGATGTGTTTACTTTGACGCATATATTGCGGGGAACCCAAATTCTATTTTACGCAACGGGTTAAGAAATTATTTTGACTCAATATATCCGAATATAGGACTTCGTGATTTAAAAAAAGCGGCTAACATGCAACATAAAGAAGCATGTTAATCTTACGGGTTAGTAATATTCGCTTCTCACCAAAGTGAGAACAAGAACATCGGGCTACAACTATTAAACAAAACGTTCCCACAAGTGACAGAGTCGGTAATTGGAGTAAGAAATGAGGTTTTTAGATTGTTACGGGACTGTTGGACATTACGTAACCCTCGTCCCTTTGACGACGTTACAACACGCTGTCTTATCAACGGCCATAACGGTTATGTTCCACAAGACCAAGGATGGGAAGTAGTCCTAGTAAAACCAGAATGCATGACTTGTTTCTGGACGTATGAATTACGTGTCTTTATTGCCTTTACTGAACGACTTGTGTACTAGCTAGAATTATCTTCACAACTATCTTGTATCAAAGTTATTGTGTGCTATATTTCATGCTATATGTAAAATAAGCGGTATTGTAAGTTTGTAAAATATTGTGTAAAAGTTTGAACGCGAAATAATATTATAATCAGTTTTTCATATAGAATTGTAGTAGTTGAATTGTATATTAGCTACTAAGTATGAACTTAACGGGTAGGTACTACCCGAATTCAAACTTATAAAACGCTAATATGAAGAAAAAGCTTTTATAAATGAGTTCATATTATGCTATGAGATACTACTGACTACTCTTAATATTCTGTATGATTAACTTTTTTCATTTGACTATTTGAAGGAAATGGCACCGAGTACTCGACAAACCATGAATATGAGTGAAGAGCAATTTCGTACCTTTCTTGATGCAAACATAGCCGCAGTACAGGCTGCGCTTCATACCAATAATAACCTTGGATCTAGCAGTACAGAAAATCGTGTAGGATGCACCTACAAATAATTCACTGCCAGCAAACCTTTGGAATTTGATGGAACCGAAGGACCGATCGGATTGAAACGGTGGACCGAGAAGGTCGAATCGGTGTTTACCATAAGTAAGTGTACTGAAGAGGACAAAGTGAAGTACGCTACGCATACCTTCACAGGTACTGCGTTAACATGGTGGAATACCTATCTAGAGCAAGTGGGACAAGATGATGCTTACGCACTACCGTGGTCAGCATTCAAGCACTTGATAAACGAGAAGTACCGTCCCAGAACCGAGGTCAATAAGCTCAAGACAGAAATTAGAGGGTTACGAACCCAACAATTTGATATTACCACGTATGAAAGACGATTAACAGAATTGTGCCTATTGTGGCTGGGAGCATTCGAAGATGAGGAAGAGAAGATCGACGCGTTTGTGAAAGGATTACCGGAAAGAATCCAAGAAGATATAAGTTCACACGAGCCCGCCTCCATACAACAGGCATGTAGAATGGCTCACAAACTAGTGAACCATATTGAGGAAAGAATTAAAGAACAGGCGGCTGAAGAGGCCAATGTGAAGCAAGTCAAAAGAAAGTGGGAGAAAAACGGTGATAAGAATCACCAATACAACAACAATAGCAATTACAACAATAATCGCAACAATTATCCCAACAATCGCAACATCAATCGCAACTACAACAAACGGCCCAACAACAACAACAACAACAACAACAATAACAACAACAGCAACTACAACAATCGTCCCAACAACAATAACAACCGCAACAACAACAATAATCAGAAGCAGCTATGCCAAAGGTGTGAAAAGTATCACTCGGGGTTCTGCACCAAATTTTGCAACAAGTGTAAAAGAAATGGTCATAGAGCGGTGAAGTGTGAGGTCTACGGACCAGGGGTTAACAGAACGAAAGGAACAAATGGTGTCGGAACGAGTAATGGTGGAGCAAGTAGTGTCGGAGCAAGTTATGCCAATGTAGTTTGTTATAAATGTGGAAAACCGGGCCACATTATTAGAAATTACCCGAACCAGGAGAACACGAATGGACAAGGCCGCGGAAGAGTTTTCAATATTAATGCGGCAGAGGCACAGGAAGACCCGGAGCTTATTACGGGTACGTTTCTTATGGACAATAAATCTTCTTACGTTTTATTTGATTCGGGTGCGGATAGAAGCTATATGAGTAGAGATTTTTGTGCTAAATTAAGTTGTCCATTGACGCCGTTGGATATTAAATTTTTACTCGAATTAGCAAATGGTAAATTAATTTCAGCAGATAATATATGTCGGAATCGAGAAATTAAACTGGTTAGCGAAACATTTAAGATTGACTTGATACCAGTAGAGTTAGGGAGTTTTGATGTGATAATCGGTATGGACTGGTTGAAAGAAGTGAAAGCAGAGATCGTTTGTTACAAAAATGCAATTCGCATTATACGAGAAAAAGGAAAACCCTTAATGGTGTACGGAGAAAAGGGCAACACGAAGCTACATCTTATTAGTAATTTGAAGGTACAAAAACTAATAAGAAAAGGTTGCTATGCTGTTCTAGCACACTTCGAGAAAGTACAAACTGAAGAAAAGAGCATCAATGATGTTCCCATCACAAAAGAATTTCCCGATGTATTTCTGAAAGAATTACCGGGATTACCCCCACATCGATCCGTTGAATTTCAAATAGACTTGTACCAGGAGCTGCACCAATAGCTCGTGCTCCTTACAGACTCGTACCCAGCGAGATGAAAGAACTGCAAAGCCAATTACAAGAACTTTTAGAGCGTGGTTTCATTCGACCAAGCACATCACCGTGGGGAGCTCCTGTTTTGTTTGTCAAGAAGAAAATGGTACATTTAGGTTGTGTATTGACTACAGAGAGTTGAACAAACTTACCATCAAAAACCGTTATCCACTGCCGAGAATTGACGACTTATTTGATCAACTACAAGGCTCGTCGGTTTATTTGAAGATCGATTTACGTTCTGGATATCATCAAATGCGAGTAAAGGAGGATGATATTCCAAAAACTGATTTTAGGACGCGTTATGGTCATTACGAGTTTATGATTATGCCGTTTGGATTGACTAACGCACCAGCTGTGTTCATGGACCTTATGAACTGAGTGTGTGGGCCATATCTTGAAAAGTTTGTCATTGTTTTCATCGATGACATACTTATTTACTCAAAGAATGATCAAGAGCACGAATAACATTTGAGAAAAGTGCTAGAAGTATATTGAGGAAAGAAAAACTGTACGCTAAGTTTTAAAAGTGTGCATTTTGGTTGGAAGAAGTTCAATTCCTCGGTCACATAGTGAACAAAGAAGGTATCCAGGTGGACCCGGCAAAGATCGAAACCGTTGAAAAGTGGGAAACCCCAAAAACTCCGAAGCATATACATCAATTTTTAGGATTGGCTGGTTACTACAGAAGATTCATCCAAGATTTCTCCAAAATAGCAAAACCCTTGACTGCATTAACGCATAAAGGGAAGAAATTTGAATGGAAGGATGAACAAGAGAAGGCCTTTCAGTTATTGAAGAAAAAGCTAACTACGGCACCTATATTGTCATTGCCTGAAGGGAATGATGATTTTGTGATATATTGTGACGCCTCAAAGTAAGGTCTCGGTTGTGTATTAATGCAACGAACGAAGGTAATTGCTTATGCGTCTAGACAATTGAAGATTCACGAACAAAATTATACGACGCATGATTTGGAATTAGGCACGGTTGTTTTTGCATTAAAGACTTGGAGGCACTACTTATATGGGGTCAAAAGTATTATATATACGGACCACAAAAGTCTTCAACACATATTTAATCAGAAACAATTGAATATGAGGCAGCGTAGGTGGATTGAATTGTTGAATGATTACGACTTTGAGATTCGTTACCACCCGGGGAAGGCAAATGTGGTAGCCGACGCCTTGAGTAGAAAGGACAGAGAACCCATTCGAGTAAAATCTATGAATATAATGATTCACAATAACCTTACTACTCTAATAAAGGAGGCGCAACAAGGAGTTTTAAAAGAGGGAAATTTAAAGAATGAAATACCCAAAGGATCGGAGAAGCATCTTAATATTCAGGAAGATGGAACCCGGTATAGGGATGAAAGGATTTGGGTACCAAAATTTGGAGATATGAGAGAAATGGTACTTAGAGAAGCTCATAAAACCAGATACTCAATACATCCTGGAACGGGGAAGATGTACAAGGATCTCAAGAAACATTTTTGGTGGCCAGGTATGAAAGCCGATGTTGCTAAATACGTAGGGGAATGTTTGACGTGTTCTAAGGTCAAAGCAGAGCATCATAAACCATCAGGTCTACTTCAACAACCCGAAATCCCGGAATGGAAATGGGAAAACATTACCATGGATTTCATCACTAAATTGCCAAGGACTGCAAGTGGTTTTGATACTATTTGGGTAATAGTTGATCGTCTCACCAAATCAGCACACTTCCTGCCAATAAGAGAAGATGACAAGATGGAGAAGTTAGCACGACTGTATTTGAAGGAAGTCGTCTCCAGACATGGAATACCAATCTATTATCTCTTATAGGGATGACAGATTTATTTCAAGATTCTGGCAGACATTACAGCAAGCATTAGGAACACGTCTACACATGAGTACTGCCTATCATCCACAAACTGATGGGCAGAGTGAAAGGATGATACAAACGCTTGAAGAAATGCTAAGAGCATGTGTTATTGATTTCAGAAACAGTTGGAATCGACATCTACCGTTAGTAGCACATTCCGTCATCACTTCTCAACATTGTGCACTCCCATAACTTGTGGCCCCTAACACCGCAATTGAAACATCTAGGCGCACAAGAATCCATCGTGCCTTTACCCACATTACCCGTACTAGCACTTGCACCCTTATTTTTCTTACTTGGGGTGCCGTACGAATTAACCCTTCTCTTACTCGGATCATTATAGATTATCTCCCAAGGATATGGCTCAAAACCCTTAGCCACGGCAAATAGCTCGGCAAACGAGTTCACTTGCCCAAGGCTTATCTTCCCACGTAACTCATCATTTAAAGCCTTACGGAAGTCTTGCATCAACAACCTTTCGTTATTCACATACTTGGGGAAAAATCGCGCCTTAGACATAAAAGTAGCCCGTAGAGTATTTAGGTCCATAGAACCTTATCTCAACACACGTATCTCCTCACGCATTCTTGTCAAGTTGGCTTGCATTCGGAATTCTTCAAAGAATTCCTTCTTAAAATTGCCCCATGACAAACTCATGAACGGTTCTTCGCCGACCGTATCAATCTTACCATCCAACCAATCCTTCGCACCATCTCGCAACAAACTAGTAGCGATTCTCTTCTTCTTGTCCGGAGGACACTCACTTGTACGAAAACATCCTTCGATCGCCGAGATCCAACGAGTACTCACTAACGGATCCGGTTCTCCAAGATACATAGGTAGTTTAGTCGCTCGAAACTCCTTGTAACTAAACTCCTTTTTACCATTACCCCGAGGCTCGATAAGCCTTCTTTCGAACTCTTCTCGGATTGTTTTCACTTTTTTTGCAACCTCGGCCTCAACCCTAGCCGCAAACTCATTGTCATTCGTCTCGATCTCGATTCGCGTCGTCATTCTAGGGAATGCAAAATGATTAGTCCACGAACGTATAAACCACACACACAACACCGCCCCATCTTGCTAAACATTCGTCGTACATCACTTGTTAGACACGATTTGCACCCGTAATAAGATTTGCAAGTCCTTATTACGCACACACGCCGTATCAACTCTTTAGTACAATGACCGCTTCGCTCGATGATATAACCAACACAAACACAAATTATATTAATAATGTTCGCATATTAATATAAACGTTAGTCCACCCATAAACTAGGACACTAACCAAATTCCCATTCCGACCCATAATCCTACAAGTCCCACAACAAATAATCACACACAATTCAAGTGAAAGTCTAGGCACCTATCTCAAGTCGCCTAAATCCCTTAGACCATGCTCTGATACCACTTGTAACAACCCAACCTGTAGTGACCCGAACTTTTCCATGTTTATATATATTAATTGAGATTGATATTTACATGACTAAATGTTTTCAACATGTTAAGCAATCAAACTTGTTAAGACTTGATTAATTGAAATAGGTTTCATATAGACAATTGACCACCTAAGTTGACCGGTGATTCACGAACGTTAAAACTTGTAAAAACTATACGATGACATATATATGGTTATATATATAGTTAACATGATTTTATTATAAGTAGGTATCTCATTAGGTATTTTAACAATGTGTTATATACATAAAAATGAGACTATTAAATTAAGAAACTCGAAAATGATATATATAACGATTATCGTTATAACAACGTCTTACTAGGTACATATGAATCATATTAAGATATTGATACACTTGGATAATTATGTTAAATTTTAAGTAAATATATCATTAAGTGTATTAACAATGAACTACATATGTAAAAATAAGACTACTAACTTAATGATTTCGAAACGAGACATATATGTAACGATTATCGTTGTAACGACATTTAACTGTATATATATCATACTAAGATATATTATATATCATAATATCATGATAATGTAACAATTTAACATCTCATTTGATATAATAAACAATGGGTTAACAACATTTAACAAGATCGTTAACCTAAAGGTTTCAAAACAACATTTACATGTAACGACTAACGATGACTTAACGACTCAGTTAAAATGTATATACATTTAGTGTTTTAATATGTATTCATACACTTTTGAAAGACTTCAAGACACTTATCAAAATACTTCTACTTAACAAAAATGCTTAAAATTACATCCTCGTTCAGTTTCATCAACAATTCTACTCGTATGCACCCGTATTCGTACTCGTACAATACACAGCTTTTAGATGTATGTACTATTGGTATATACACTCCAATTATCAGCTCTTAGTAGCCCATGTGATCACCTAACACATGTGGGAACCATAATTTGGCAACTTGCATGAAATATTTCATAAAATTACAAAAATATGAGTAATCATTCATGACTTATTTACATGAAAACAAAATTACATATCCTTTATATATAATCCATACACCAACGACCAAAAACACCTACAAACACTTTCATTCTTCAATTTTCTTCATCTAATTGATCTCTCTCAAGTTCTATCTTCAAGTTCTAAGTGTTCTTCATAAATTCTACAAGTTCTAGTTTCATAAAATCAAGAATACTTCCAAGTTTGCTAGCTTACTTCCAATCTTGTAGAGTGATCATCCAACCTCAAGAAATCTTTCTTATTTACAGTAAGATATCTTTCTAATACAAGGTAATACTCATATTCAAACTTTGATTCAATTTCTATAACTATAACAATCTTATTTCGAGTGGAAATCTTACTTGAACTTGTTTTCGTGTCATGATTCTGCTTCAAGAACTTTCAAGCCATCCAAGGATCCTTTGAAGCTAGATCCATTTTTTTCATTTCCAGTAGCTTTATCCAGAAAACTTGAGGTAGTAATGATGTTCATAACATCATTCAATTCATACATATAAAGCTATCTTATTCGAAGGTTTAAACTTGTAATCACTAGAACATAGTTTAGTTAATTCTAAACTTGTTCGCAAACAAAAGTTAATCCTTCTAACTTTACTTTTAAAATCAACTAAACACATGTTCTATATCTATATGATATGCTAACTTAATGATTTAAAACCTGGAAACACGAAGAACACTATAAAATCGGACATACGCCGTCGTAGTAACACCGCGGGCTGCTTTGGGTTAGTTAATTAAAAACTATGATAAACTTTGATTTAAAAGTTGTTCTTCTGGGAAAATGATTTTTCTTATGAACATGAAACTATATCCAAAAATCATGATTATACTCAAAGTGGAAGTATGTTTTCTAAAATGGTCATCTAGACGTCGTTCTTTCGACTTAAATGACTACCTTTACAAAAATGACTTGTAACTTATATTTCTGACTATAAACCTATACTTTTTCTATTTAAATTCATAAAATAGAGTTCAATATGAAACCATAGCAATTTGATTCACTCAAAACGGATTTAAAATGAAGAAGTTATGGGTAAAACAAGATTGGATAATTTTTCTTGTTGTAGCAACGTGAAAATTGGTAACAAATCTATATTAATCATATCCTAGCTAACTTATATTGTATTATACATGTATTCTAATATATTATGTAATCTTAGGATACCATAGACACGTATGCAAATGTTTTGACATATCATATCGACCCATGTGTATATATTATTTGGAACAACCATAGACACTCTATATGCAGTAATGTGGGAGTTAGCTATACATGGTTGAGGTTGATTCCAAAAATATATATAATTTGAGTTGTGTTCTAGCCTGAGACGTGTATATACTGGGTCGTGGATTGATTCAAGATAATATATATCAATTTTTTCTGTACATCTAACGTTGGACAACTAGTTGTAGGTTACTAACGAGGACAGCTGACTTAATAAACTTAAAACATCAAAATGTATTAAAAGTGTTGTAAATATATTTTGAATATACTTTGATATATATGTACATATTTGTTATAGGTTCGTGAATCGACCAGTGGCCAAGTCTTACTTCCCGACGAAGTAAAAATCTGTGAAAGTGAGTTATAGTCCCACTTTTAAAATCTAATATTTTTGGAATGAGAATACATGCAGGTTTTATAAATGATTTACAAAATAGACACAAGTACGTGAAACTACATTCTATAGTTGAATTATCGAAATCGAATATGCCCTTTTTATTAAGTCTGGTAATCTAAGAATTAGGGAACAGACACCCTAATTGACGCGAATCCTAAAGATAGATCTATTGGGCCTAACAAATCCCATCCAAAGTACCGGATGCTTTAGTACTTCGAAATTTATATCATATCCGAAGGGTGTCCCGGAATGATGGGGATATTTTTAAATATGCATCTTGTTAATGTCGGTTACCAGGTGTTCACCATATGAATGATTTTTATCTCTATGTATGGGATGTGTATTGAAATATGAAATCTTGTGGTCTATTATTATGATTTGATAATATATAGGTTAAACCTATAACTCACCAACATTTTTGTTGACGTTTTAAGCATGTTTATTCTCAGGTGATTATTAAGAGCTTCCGCTGTCACATACTTAAATAAGGACGAGATTTGGAGTCCATGCTTGTATGATATTGTGTAAAAACTGCATTCAAGAAACTTATTTCGTTGTAACATATTTGTATTGTAAACCATTATGTAATGGTCGCGTGTAAACAGGATATTTTAGATTATCATTATTTGATAATCTACGTAAAGCTTTTTAAACCATTATTGATGAAATAAAGGTTATGGTTTGTTTTAAAATGAATGCAGTCTTTGAAAAACGTCTCATATAGAGGTCAAAACCTCGCAACGAAATCAATTAATATGGAACGTTTTTAATCAATAAGAACGGGACATTTCACAACCCGTATTAAACCGGCCCATAAATTTTTTCCTTTTTGATATACATTAAATAACACTTTAGGTCCCATTACACAATTTCCAAAACGTATTTATTACCAAAGTAAGTTGAACGAACTTGAAAACATACAATAATAATTAAAACTCCTTAATACAATAATACGTTGGTTAAATCATAAACCGGTTATAATCATTATGCCCCGACTAGTTACGTTTACACAAAACTGAGCATGGTGATTTGGGACTACGCTACCCAAATCCTAATCGAGTCCAAAAGCAAGATCTTCTAAAGCAACCTAGCTAAGATCTCTAATCCCCACGCTTACCCGAGCTGCCAACGCGCGAACCTATAAAAATATCAACAACAAGAGGGTAAGCTAATGCTTAGTGAATGTAAAGATACTATATACATACATATGCATAAAATGGCTACGCATCACCAAGCAACAAATAAACACATACCGGCTCCGCATGGTAAACAAACTACAAAAGAGCACATACACAAAGTAGTTACACGCTACATAATCGCCAAGCTAACGTCACAAGATTAGCTACAACACGACAATAAGTATATACGCGTATATAACAAATATAATCACCAATAACGATAAGGTTAACCCCTTAACCCAAATGATAATGCTAAAAACGAACATATATTTCATAGCATTATCCCTCAAGAAAGACAAGCTTTTGGTTGCAATTGTTCTATTTACAAGTGATATTCGTTTAAATAATAAAAGGTGAAGACAAAAGACAGATTCGACGAATTGAAGACGCAAACGACCAAAAAGCTCAAAAGTACAAAGTACAATCAAAGTGGTTCAAATTATTGATGAGAAACGTCTAAAAGTTACAAGAGAACAAGCCGCGAAACGCAAAGTACCAGATATTAAATAGTACAAAAGGACGTTCGAAAATTCGGAACCGGGACCAGAGTCAACTCTCAACGCTCGACGCAACGGACTAAAAATTACAAGTCAACTATGCACATGAATATAATATAATATATAATTAATTCTTAAAATTATATAAATACATATATATATATATATATATATATATATATATATATATATATATATATATATATATATATATATATTATATTAAAACCGTCGGCAACAAGAAAACAAGCAAATGTGAGCTGTCCCAGGGGGCCATGTGATCGCATGGCCTGGCAGTTATAAACCCATGCGATCGCATGGCAGCAACAGTGAGGTCAGGTCCTATAAAGTTCCCGTGTTTTGGCCGAAATTCATACATCTTTTTCTATCCTCTCTATCTTTCACGATATATATATATATATGTATATATATACATATATATATATATATATATATATATATATATATATATATATATAAAATTTATAATTTTAATTTTAATTTAAGATTAATAATAATAAGGGTATGTTAGCGAATGTTGTAAGTGTGTAAGTCGAAATCCTGTTCGTGTAACGCTACGCTATTATTAATCATTGTAAGTTATGTTCAACCTTTTTAAATTAATGTCTCGTAGCTAAGTTATTATTATGCTTATTTAAATCGAAGTAATCGTGATGTTGGGCTAAAATATTAAAGATGGGGTAATTGGGCTTTGTACCATGATTGGGGTTTGGACAAAAGACCGACACTTGTGGAAATTAGACTATGGACTATTAATGGGCTTTATATATTTTTAATTGAATGATAGTTCATTAATTTAATATAAAGATTTATAATTGGACGTACCTATAAATAACCATATACACTCGATCGGACACGATAGGCGGGATATTTATAAGTACTAATAATCGTTCATTTAACCGGACACGAGAATGGATTAATAGTTAATGGACTCATTAAAACAGGGGTGAATTACATGCAAGGACACTTGGTGTAATTGATAATAAAGTATTAAAACCCTATTACAGTTTAAGTCCCCAATTAGTTGGAATATTTGACTTCGGATATAAGGATAATTTGACGAGGACACTCGCACTTTATATTTATGACTGATGGACTTTTATGGACAAAAACCAGATGGACATATCGAATAATCCAGGACAAAAGACAATTAACCCATGGTAATAAACTAAAATCAACACGTCAAACATCATGATTACGGAAGTTTAAATAAGCATAATTTCTTTATTTCATATTTTATCGCAGTTTTATTTACTGTCATTTTATTTATTGCACTTTTAATTATCGTACTTTTTAATTATCGCAATTTTATTTATCGCACTTTAATTATTGTCATTTACTTTACGCTTTAAATTAAGTTATTTTTATTTTTAATATTTTACATTAGGTTTTAACTGCGACTTAAGACATAAAATCGACAAACCGGTCATTAAACAGTAAAAACCCTAAAATCGATAAACCGGTCATTAAACGGTAAAAACCCCCTTTTATAATAATAATAATACTACTTAAATTTATATATATATTTATACAAATATAGTTTCTAAAAATATAGCGTTAAACTTGGCTAGTTCCCTGTGGACGAACCGGACTTACTAAAAACTACACTACTGTACGATTAGGTACACTGCCTATAAGTGTTGTAGCAAGGTTTAGGTATATCCACTCTATAAATAAATAAATAACTTGTGTAAAATTGTATCGTATTTAATAGTTTTTCATAATAAAAATATAACTATTTCGTATACACCTCTGCGCACATCACCAAACCACATGAAGGTCGGCCGAACTATCCGAGCCTTAGTGAATTCGCACTACCCGAGATTCACTTCCTTCACCACTTCTACAACTGAGGTTGGCCGAACTACCCGAGCCTTAGTGAATTCGCACAACCCGAAATTCACCACCTCATCACCAAGATGACCGAAACAACCTGAGTCATCATGAATCCGCACTAATCGAGATTCATTTCCTCAACAACAAATGCTAGCAACCCATCGCCAAAAGGGTTATCCAAAACGCTAGCCAATTCATAACACCAAGTTTAAAAACCCACAACGCATAAGCGTATCACATGGACCCAAAGCACAAGGTCCATTCTCCCACACGAACATAGAGTAAACCCGAACAAGGGTCACCCTACACACACGCACCCATTTTACACATACACACGTGCATAGTAAATTTACACTCACCTTGAAATCTTGATGGATGCAGCCGAATAATCCGCAATCGCCAATGGAAAGTACCTATTCCATTTATCACATAACAAGTAACACAATTATGGTGGATATACAAATCAACCCAAATTGACAACTAGTGCAATTCTGACCCAAAAGCACTTCCAAGCACAAACTGCGCCCAAACTAACCAATAATCACTAACACAAGTGAGAATGGTCCTAATATGCCAATTAAACCCTAATTTTGACCCACAAGAAGTCAACATCAAGCCATTAGCAAGTTTTGACACTAAAACATATTTAACTCGGTTTTATACTTCAACTTAATCTATTTTAAGTTTATAAACCTTATTAAATCGACCATTGGGTCATAATCATCACCAAACCCTAATTTTGACTCTAGACAAAATTAGTCAACCACATAATGGTCTCCAAAACATCAATAATCACTAATACTAGTGATTATTCACTCTTTACAAGCCTCACAAGTATAAACTTGCACACCAAACCCAAAACCCGCCAACATCAACAATAACCCAAATCTTGGTGTTAATCTTCAATTAACAACTAATGGGGTTCCATTTATGAACTCACAATCAAAAGCCCCAAATTTAGATGATGAACACAAAAATGAAATTCGGAGTTAGAGCTTACCGCTAGTATCAAATTGTAGCTAAGAACGAGGAGAACAAGGTTGCCTCTTACGCCTTCGATCAAAACCCGGATCTTCCTTTCCATAAATCCCTTTGAATCAATTGGGGTGTTTGAGTTTTTGAGAGAAAATGAAGAAGAAAAGGAAAAATATAAAAAGAAAATGAAATGAATGGACCAGATTTGAGGCTATAATCTGCCTCATACGCGAAAAGACCAAAACGCCCTTGAATATCTTTTAAAATCACAAAATTGGTACCAGTCCGCCCAGATCGCCGCGCCGCGGCCCCAATTCCTTGCGTCGCGCCATTTAACGTGGTCTGGTGGTTGCCTTGACATGCCTCCTGATTCTGAAACTAGTTAATCGCTGCCCCGCGACCCATTCTGTCACGCCACGACCTTCTGCACAGTCTGATTCTGACTCTGAATTTCAGGGACTGAACTTGCCTAACTCTGATTCTGATGTAAACTCTGAAAATGCATAAGTGTTAGGTTCACTTTTAGTGGCGCTTTCTGATCCGCACATTTACTCACACTTTCAGGAACCTTTTCTGACGCACAGAAATTCGGGATCTTACAATGGATTTGGACGGGTCATCACACCCAATCTACTAATTATGGACCCAATTCACGTACATATTATTCGAGATGTGAAACTATTTTGCCCCATGCTTTTAACACATTTACTTTGCAGGATGTTGGTGATGCTAATTGGACTATGAATACAGCTGCCTCCACGCACCTCACTTCGTCTGCAAATACGCTAAGACGTGTTTTTAATCATTACATTTATCCGTCGGTTGCTGTCGGTGATGGGAATTCTATTCCTGTCATCACCACCGGTTATAGCACTTTGCCAACTTTACACCGACCTTTACACCGAAATAATGTCCTTGTAATACCAAATACTATTAAAAATCTTATTTATGTTCATCAATTTACATGAGACAATAAACTTTCTATTGATTTTGATGAGTTGGTTTTTTCTATGAAGGACTATCGGACTCGTCAACTCCTTCTCCGATGTGACAACACGGGTGACCTGTATCCGGTCACAGGTGTACTTTCCTAGCCTCTTCCCCCTGCTCTGATTACATCTCATGCTACGTGGCATCAACATCTCGGCCACCCTAAGCAAGGATATTTTTACGCCGTTTAATTTCTAGGCGTGCTATTTCTTGTAATAAAACGCAGTTGGGCACTATTTGCCATGCATGTCATCTTGACAAGCATGTCCGCCTTCCGTTTTACTCATCCGAATCTAATGTTAACACATCTTTTGATATTATTCACTCTGATTTGTGAATTTCTCCACTAACGAGTGCTAGTGGCATTACAGATTATATTATTTTCCTTGATCACTTTTCTCACTATCTCTGGGTCTACCCGTTACATAAAAAGTCTGCATATTTTCTAAATTCATGCACTTCCGTTCTTTTGTCAAACCCAATTCGACACCGAAATTAAAGCCTTTCAACGCGGCCATGGCAGAGAATTCGACAATCACCCTATTCATCAACTCTTTCAATCTAACGAAATTCATATTTGATTCTCCTGTCCTTAAACCTCCCAACAAAATGGAAAGTACGAACGCATGATTTACACAATCAATAATTTAATCACACCCTCCTCTTCCAGGCTCATTTACCTCCTCACTTCTGGGTCGAAGACCTCTACATGGCCGCCTACCTTCTTAATATTCTCCCCACAACTGCAAATTAATCAAGAGATTCCTCATGTTCGCTTATACAAATCCATACCCAACTATGCCCCCCCTCGAGTTTTTGGTTGTTTATGCTACCCCCACCTCAACACCACAAATAAACTCGCCCCTCGCTCTACGCCATGTTTCTTTCTTGGCTATCCATCTAACCACCATGGCTACCAGTGTGTTGATCTTGCCACAAACAAAATCATCATCTCTCGGCACGTCACCTTTGACAAAGCTACCTTCCCCTATGGTTCCATGACTCCTACTCAGCTTCTGTCGTATTCATTTTTGGAGTCTATATCCTCTACTCCTAACCACGATACTGCACCTCCGACCAGATACCCTACACCCCTACCACCTCTATGTCTTGCGTCTATTTCTTCTCCCCCTACTTCGCACACATCATCCTCTTCAGCTACCCAAACTTTACCCCTGCCAAGCCACCTTTGTCAACTCATTCCATGACCACCCGTTCCTGTGTCGTACCTATTCAACGTATCAACCTTCACGTCTCCACTACCTCGCTCCTCCCAAAATCATACTCACAAGCCTTATCGGACCCTCAAAGGCGAAGTTATATGCACGATGTGTATAATGCCTTGATTAAGAACCGTACTTGAACTTTCGTGCCTCGACCTCAGGATGCGAACATTGTTCGTTCCATGTGGATTTTTTGGCATAAACATAACTCAGAAGGTACTTTGAGTCACTACAAAGCGCGACTGGTTGCTAATGGTCATAGTTTAGCAGATTGATATTGATTGTGATGAGACATCCAACCCGTTTGTCAAGCCAACTACTATCTGCACTGTTCTCAGCCTTGCGCTTTCTAGACATTGTCCCATTGATCAGCTTGATAAGAATGCTTTTCTTCATGGTGATCTGACTGAGACATTTTCATGCATCAGCCTTCGGGGTTTCGGGACCCTGATCATCCTGACTATGCCTTCCTCTTATAGAAATATCGTTATGGTCTTAAACAGGCCCCCTCGCTTAATTTCAGCGATTTTCTAGTTTTACTACACGTACATGTTTTCTTCATAGTCGGTGTGACTCTTCTCTGTTTATATATCGACGGGGCTCCGACATTTCCTACTTGTTGATTTATGTTGATGACATTATTATCACAACTTCTTCAACACATCTCCTTTAGTGGATCATTCAGTCTCTGCATCAAGAGTTTTCTATGACAGATTTAGGTCCGCTGAATTATTTTTCGGGGATTTCTGTGACTCGCAATCCCACTGGGATGTTCCTCTCATAGATGCAATATGCCAGTGAAATTTTGGAACGTGCTGATATGCTCCATCTAACCCTTGTGGAGCCCCGGTTTACACCGATTCTAAGCTTGGGTTGGATGGACCCATTGTCTCTGACCTAAAATTGTACCGTAATCTTGCAGGAGCTCTTTAGTATCTCACGTTCACACGACCTGACATCTCGTATGCTGTGCAGCAGGTCTGTCTGTTTATGCATGACCCTCGTGAGCCCTATTTCCTAGCACTCAAATGGATTCTCAAGTATATTAAGGCATCCTAGAACTTGGGCTTCAGCTATATGCCTCTTCGACCACTTCCCTTGTGGCATACTCCGATGCTGATTGGGCTGGATGCCCCGCCACTCGTAGATCTACATCCAGGTATTGTGTGTTCCTTGGCAACAACTTGATCTCTTGGTCCTCTAAACGCTAAGACATCCTTTCTCGTTCTAGTGCTGAAGCAGAATACCGCGGTGTTGCAAATGCGGTCACTGAATCATGTTGGCTGCGCAACCTTCTTTGAGAACTTCATTGCCCGCTGTTTTCGGCTACTCTTATGTAACGTGATAATGTTAGCAGTGTTAACCTCTCGTCAAACCCAATACAACATTAGAGGACGAAGCACATGAGATTGATATCCACTTTGTTCGTAATCTAGTTGCTACGGGACAAGTTCACGTGCTTCATGTTCCATCTCGCTACCCATACGCAGACCTTTTCACAAAGGGCTTACCATACCCACTCTTTAAAGTATTACATACCAGCTTGACCGTCCACTCCTCTCCCGCTCCAACTGCGGGGGGCTATTAGCATATTATGTATTGGTCCAAATGTTTATTGTAGAGCTTAGCCCATATGTAAGCCTATATATAGTATATGTATTGTATCTTGGAAGGCAAGCAATCATATGACCAACACAACGAAGAATGATATTAGAACGCTCATGTGACTACATTTGCTGATATTTATCATCAAAAATGGATTTTGGATCTTTAGCATAATAATTCAAAACTACTAATATGGATTAAAGCTAACTATATTCAATTAATTTGAAATGACTTCATAGAAAGTCAAAATTTTATCTTTGTCTGAGATATAAAAATGATCATCTTATCTATTTGGTATGCTTCATTGATAGTCACAAAAGCTACACTAAGTCATGAATCATGATACAATGCTTATTTTAGTAATGTTGTATCATTGATCATATATTTTTTTTAGGTAAGCAAGGAAACCCTCCTATAAACGAGCACATTGGCTCCCCCATAGAAGGTAAAACCTCGGATAATCAAGCCCCCTGTAACACCCCGTTAAAATCGACATTGATGCAAATGTTAACTCTGGTCCTAGTGCATGGCTTAACTTCTAAGTATCAGCAAAGTTCTACAGCGGAAGCATAATATCTAAGTACCTGAGACAAAACATGCTTAAAAGTGTCAACCAAAAGGTTGAGTGAAGTTCATAGGTTTATAAATAATAACCAAAGTCTTAGACCACAAGATTTAGTTTCATAAATAACCATACACCGCAGTGTATAAAAGCATTCTATAAGTTGCGGGCACCCGGTAACTAGCCTTAACAAATAATAGTGATTACCCCTGTGTTATAATAATATACGCACCGAATCAAGTGAGTTCCATTAACCTCGAAGTACTAAACACCCGCCCACTAGCTCTAATGTCTAGTGCAGCATCCTGGGTGGGGATGTTAAACTCGATAGATCTACCTTTAGGATTCGCGCCTACCAGTTCATAAACCAATAGTTAAAGTTACCAAGCTAGGGGATTTTTGATTCAAACCCACGTTGAATTAGTTTTAGTACTTGTGTCTAAGCGTAAAACAGTTATAAAGCAAGCATGTGTCTCACCCCAAGTTGTAAACAGTAATGAAATAGTAAAAAGTGGGGCTATAAAGTTTACCTTAAAATAGCAGGAGAAGATATAACAAGTACATGAATAATGAAGATCAAGAGTGATCTAGACTCCAACCTAAATAATACGATAGGTCGGAATATATCTAACTTATGTCATGTCATTGTATGATAGTCCTAATGCTTGAAGTGGCTTAGGAATTATGTGACAAAAGATTTGAATAAGTTAAAGTATTACACACTTTCTATTTTTAGTAAGTTTTCATTTTTAGAAAGTTTTCACTTTTAGTAAGTTTCTATATTAGGAAAGTTTCTATTTTTAGAAAGTTTCTTTATTTATTTTGAATGTCAATTTAAGTCAAATGAAAGTCAAACGAGAAAGTCAACCAAAAGTCAACACCAGTCATCCTAAGTCAACTTTGATATTTAATGGACAATTACTTTGAATATCATATATTATAATATTATTTGATATAATATAAGTCATATTATAAGTTTAATTAAATTAAATGAATTCAATTAAGTTATCATAAATTTTTATGATATAATAAAATAGTACATGTTGTATATAACTCCAGTTTTACTAAGAACTTCATTTCTTTTTATATTGTCACCTTAAACGACTCGAACTTCTATAAAGTTTTCATTGCTTGTTCATATAAAATTTTCGTGTTATTCTACACCACATATTAATCACAATTCATCTCAAACTTATCATTAAGTTCATCATTCAAGACCCTCTGTTCTCATCAACTTTTCCCTTTTAAGGTTGACCGTTGAGGAGTTTTTACTTCCGATATTTCATGGCTAAACCATAACACCCTCGTAAATATCAATTCTATAATTCAATATTTTGTGGCAAATGCAAACATTTTCAGAAATTTCCTCACCCGGTGTAAACTATTCTATGTAGCCAGTGATTCATATTTCTTCTCATCAGTACTTAAACTCATAGGTGAATGATAGATTAACTCATCATCTGTGCAAGAACGTCTTTCCCATCAAGAGATCACACCTCTCGTGCAGTTTCATATCAGAAATATAACTTATGATCCTCGCTATCCTCTCTAAAGGAGTTACCTTAAACGTTTATGATGTTTACGTGTTTACTCTAAACTAGTTACAACTAGATGTGATTCTAGACAAATTTCGACCTCTGTTTCAACATATAGCTGAAATCATGATCATAAGGTGCTTTCTGCAAGGATAAGTTCGCATGTATTATAATATACTGAACGATTTCTTTCATTAATCACTCACACCATTCTGAGGGCATTATAGTAATTATGGCTTGCTTTGCATATAAGCCTGATTAGTGACTCCTCAGCAGGAATCTCGTTTCGTCTATTCACATTAGATATTTCTTGAAAACCAAAGGTATCATGAAAGGACCCGTTCATATACATTATAAACGATTCACAATAGTTGATTACATCGCGAGGTATTTGACCTCTATATGATACATTTTACAAACATTGCATTCGTTTTTAAAAGACAAACTTTCTTTACATCGAAAATTGACAGGCATGCATACCATTTCATAATATCCACTATCCAACTATAAATTGAGTTAATAATAATCTTTGATGAACTCAATGACTCGAATGCAACGTTCTTCAAAATATGCCATGAAAGACTCCAAGTAATATCTTTAAAATGAGCAAATGCACAGCGGAAGATTTCTTTATCACCTGATAATAAACATGCTTTAAAGTGTCAACCAAAAGGTTGGTGAGTTCATTAGTTTATCATAAACATTCATTTCCATCATTTTAATAGACCACAAGAATTTCATTTTCAGTTCTCATAAATATACGTCCCATGCATAGAGAAAAATCATTCATATGGATTGAACACCTGGTAACCGACATTAACAAGATGCATATAGAATATCCCCATCATTCTGAAATGACCCGTCCTAATCCATCTGGACGAAGTCCATATCGATTATAAACGATTCATAATAGTTGATTACATCGCGAGGTACTTGACCTCTATATGATACATTTTACAAACATTGCATTCATTTTTAAAAGACAAACTTGCTTTACATTGTAAGTTGACGACATGCATACCATTTCATAATATATCCAACTATAATTGACTTAATAATAATCTTGATGAACTCAATGACTCGAATGCAACGTCTTTTGAAATATGTCATGAATGACTCCAAGTAATCTCTCTAAAATGAGCAAATGCACAGCGGGAAGATTTATTTCATACCTGAGAATAAACATGCTTTCAAGTGTCAACCAAAAGGTTGGTGAGTTCATAGGTTTATCATAAAACAATAAAATTCATCATTTTGATAGACCACAAGATTTAAATCCTGCATGGTACAAATGGGCCCAAATCCTATACCCACCTGTAATGTACATGCGTATCTTTTAAATACAGTACACCTTTCTCGTGTACGAAATCATTTTTCATAAATTTTAGTAACCGTACACATCTCTCGTGCACAAAAATAACATACACATAACCTGTGTATAAAATCATTCTCTCGATACATAACATTCACTTTTCATTACTTTCATAGCTTGGCTTGGTAACTGACCTTAACATATAATGCGCATAATAATATCCCCAAAATAGAACATCTCATCTGTATAATAATCATATAAACTTCGAAGTACTAAACACCACGCCCACTAGCCCTTCCGTCTAGTGAACATTCTGGGTGGGGGTGTTAAACCCGGTAGCTACCTTTAGGATTCGCGTGAATTAGGCGTGCACTAATTCTCAAAATTAGTGATGTTCCCTAATTCTTAGGTTACTAAGCAATAATAATCAGGGAAAAAATATTCATATCAATTGTGACAATTATCACGTCCACATAATTCAATGGTGGCAATTATCACGTCCACATAATTCATTCGAGGAATGTTTTTCTTGTGTCTATCTCGTCAAACATTTATAAAAGCATTTCATGTATTTGCAGTTCAAAATGTATTTCAAAAGCATTTAATAAAGCAGTTGTAAAAGTAGCGCATGTATTCTCAGTCCCAAAAATATATATTGCAAAAGCATTTAAAAAGGGAGTAATGAAACTCACGCATATAAATATTGTAAAAGAGTTAATAAATCATTTGCATGTATTCTCCGCCCAAAAACATAAAGAGTAAAAGGGAATCAAATGAACTGACACATGCAAATATTGTAAAATAGTTAATAAAGCATTTGCATGTATTCTCAGCCCAAAAATGTAAAGAGTAAAAAGGGAGCAAATGAAACTCACATAATGTATTTTGTAGTAAAAATACATATGACGTCATTGAACAAGTGTAAGATTGGCCTCGGATTCACGAACCTATATCAATTGTATTTCTATTAAAACGCATGATGACAATTAACCAGTTCTTATATTTATATTATTAATATACTTCTTATATTAATAATCCATTAACTATATTCATTTATATATTTTTAAATACTTAAGGATTTATGTATATATATCAAAATTTGAAGTATATGATATATCATTTATTCTAAATACCCTATATTGATGTTTAGAAATATCATATTATGTATTAAAACTTTATATTAATACATTTGTAATATTTATTTGTAATGATAATATTGATATTACTAATTATTTTATTAATGATAATATTTATACAAAATGTTACTTTTAATAAAGGATAAGATAATATCTTTTCTAATAATGTTAAATTTTGATAAAAGTGATAGTTTTGATAAAACGATAACTTTAAAAAAAAATAGTTATAATGACACATCTAATAGAATTGATAATAATAATCATAACTTTTTTAATGATAATATTAATAATAATGATTAATAATTCATTTACATCATAACTTAATTATAATTTAAGTGCTTAACTTACATAATACTTCGTATAAATCAGATAACAAACAAATAGTTAATAAAATATTAAACTGAAATATACGTTTATGATAATACAGTTCTGAAACCATACACTTTTGGGTTTACATAAATTTTGAGTGTAATCGTATCTAAACATTTTTACACCAATTTTGATACAAAATGAGATGATGAATAGTGTCACATTAAATACAACAACAACAACAACAACAACAACAACAACAAAATCTAATACCACGTAATTGGTGTATGGGGGAGGTGAGATGTAGACAGTCTTTCCCCTATTCGAGAATAAAGACAAGTCATTTTTTCACCCAGAGTGAAAACACTCTCAAAAGTAGAGAAACTCATCCCTCTCTATTCGACGGATAGAGAGATTTCTTCCGAGTGGACCTCAGGCCAATAAGTAGGAAAATATATATATATTTTTAAAATAAATAAAATAAAATCGAGACGCCATGAAAATGGTAAAAATCAAATTTCCATAGGTTTTAAATCCTGCCTGAAATTTAATTTAGGCTCTTCAAGTCAGTCAAGTCGTCAATAAATCGACGTTTGCTGTCGACTCACATTAAATATTTATGCAAATTCAATGACATAGTTGAAAAGGCCAACCTGGCTTCAGGTAAAAAAATAATTTATTGGTACGTGTTGAACAGGGCCAAGGACAAAGAAAATCTTAAGTATTTTATAAATTAGTGTGACAAGAATAAATAGGAACATTATATTTTGTAAATAAATTCGTTAATTTAATAATAAAATAATGTAAGAGATTTAACGCATTAAATTACAGAGAGTGACATTTAGCCTATTTGAAAAATTTCAAATTGAGGTAAAGTTCTTTTTATCCCTTTAACTCTTTAGAGATAAAACATAACCTAAATAGTCATTGATAAGCAATAAGAGTAACACACTTGATATTCCCACCTATACTACGTGGATGTCATCAAAACCAGTGAGTGTAATTTAGGTGATTGTACCGGATACACCCGAAACTCTTAAAAAAATATCTTGTATTTTGTGATTGCTATGCTTATTACATATTACTTTTTATTTATATTTAATTTAAAAAAATAATTATACCATTGAATAAATAAAAAAAATAAGTAGACATCTTTATTTCATCGTTAAGACCATTTGTTCAATGTAAGAACTAATAATATGAATAAAGCATTTTATAGGGCAACCAACAAAACAACGTATGGAAGAAGAATGTGCTCATACATGCATTTCATCGAAGATATTGTTGATGACGTGGCAAAAAGAGGTAGCAATCACCATTTTGAAACATATAAACTTTCTTTGCCGGAATCTCCTTTAATATATATATATTTTACGTCTTATCTCGATCTTCCAGGTAACCAGCGAGGCAGCGATCCAAAAATAATTCGGGCAGTAGCACCAGAAATCGCCAGTTGTAGAAGAGAGAGAGAGAGATGGTGGCGGCCTTACAATGGTGGCGCTTCATGGTGGTCATGGGTGGTAGGATCGAATAGCAACAACAACGAGTAGTCGAGTAGTGGAGATGGTCATGGAATAGAAAATAACAGTAATATTATCGAGGGTGTAGCTTAAGGGATGATGGTGGTGATTGATGAAGACAGTTGAATAGTAGTGGTGGTGTTTGTGTTCTCTGTATCAACAACAGACAAAATATTTAAAGTTGTAGTACGGAGTAGTAAACAAAGAAAAGAAAAAGAGTTGAAATTTTATGAGGGTAGTTAATATGCATGTATGTTATATATAGTGTGTTCTTTCACCAACACAAGAAACAAAAAGGAACGGAGATAATTATCAATAGATTATTTAATTTCCCACATGCCTAAAAGATAGCAGCCTCTTATTTGTATTATCTACCGACAGTTTTCAAGGACTATATATCATGCTCCGTTGTTAATCAGTGGCGGATAAAAAGTCCTTGAAAAATTTCTAAAATTTTATATTAATCATCTTTATTTATTTCAGTCATTATGGTATAAAATTCGGTCATTAACTATTAAATAAAAATTACATTAATTATTCACTCCCAACCCTAAGTAAAATATAAAAAGTTTTAAAATTCAACAAATAGTTCCTAAATATATATTTAATAAGTCTATAATTTATATAACTCATTTTCGGATAACCGTTTATTATAAAATCACATAAGTTCCTCTTTAACTCGTTTACTATCAATCGAATGACAAGTGAGCGTTACCTTCGTTTACTAAACAATTAATATCTATTTACAATTAATATCTATTTACAATTAATTGTTCGTGAATCGTCGAAACTGGTCGAAGGTAATTGAATACATGAACATAGTTTCAAAATTTTCGAGACTCAACATTATAGACTTTGCTTATCATGTAGGAAACATATAAAGATCAAGTTTAAATTTGGTCAAAAATTTCCGGGTCGTCACAGTACCTACCCGTTAAAGAAATTTCGTCCCGAAATTTGATTGGGATGGTCATGGCTGACAATAAGTATGTTTTCATGACGCATACGAGCTAGAAATTAGAGTTTTATCATCATTGAGTAATATGGATAAAACAATTCGATTACGCGAAGAGTATAAGTGAAGCTATCACAAAAGAGTGAAATGAGAAAATAAAATTTCGTCATATCTTTTGACATAGATACGATTGATTTTCGGAAATCAAGGGATTTAAAAAAAATCTTCGTAATCTTTAAAAGATTTGATTCTTCGGTGATTAAGGAAATTAAGATCTTCCTTGGTTAAATACGATAATCTGTATTGATTTTTCTGCCGGATACTTCACTATAAATCCACCCTCTTCATTTCCTTTATATTATGGAGTTCCATCTTTTTGTTTTCTCTTCCCGACTTTAAGTCAAGCGAATAGTGATCCAGAATTCGTAGGTATGGAGTTTCGAATGAACATGACTGTTGTTCTAAGAGAGAGATCGTATTAGCACGATTTTGATTGGTTAAATTACCAGAAGTCACGGGAAAAGATAGGACTTTCAAGAAGATATGTTCTTGATATGTTTATAGATTAGATGGAATGTAAGAGTCGTATAACATGGCACATGATGACGTTATAATCTGTAAATCATCATATTCCATTAGAAACTCAGCATGACTTACTGTAATATAATCACGTTGATCAAGTGTCATTATATTATACTAACTCATGCATCAGTTCCCAACACTACTTCAGAATTCATTCATAGTTTAAACTCAAATTTTACAGAAGGATAGAAACTAAAACAGTTTCTTTTATGATGTAACCTAGATAGCACGAGCAGATAGAAAATTTCTGGACAAGAATATTTATGAAAATATCCTCAGAAATATCGAAGATATTTATGATGATATTTTGAAATTTCAAAATCGAAGGTTGAGGAAGAAAGATTTTCCGCAAGATTTTAACATGACTTCGGAGCAAGATATTCTCTAAAGATTTCATCGGATACAAAATTATCTGAATTCTTTGAATACAGAGTTTTGTCCTTGTATTTGTCCTCGGTCTCCTTCATGGTTGGATCAATCCGTTCTTTAGTACCAAAGTTCTATTGAGCGTTTCCAACATTCCATTCTTTATTATCAAACTTTTGGCCATTAAGACCATCTACAGTTTTGCTGCTTCATCAGCATTTAAAGTTATCATAACTGAATCATTGGTTATCAATCCGAGGTGGTTTCAAGAGAATTATGTTTTTAGATGATTAAACGCTGATGGTAATATGGTGGAATATAAAAGGTTCCCCAATAACAATAAAAGAGCATGCATATATATATATCAAGATTATAATGAGGTTGTTTCGAATGAAAAGTCGAAGTTGACTTGCTGGAGCTGTGACAGAGTTGGCTAATTTGAAAAAGAATTGCAATGTTACTTTCGGTAATAGCAATGTGAAAGGATCTAGCACAGATACGTGTTAAACGTTTACTCAGGTTCCGAGTGTTTTCAGGTGCATAACTATATGCATCAATCTTTTCTTCCGTAGATGAAGTGCAGTGGGTTCATCCTCTCGATTTAGATGTTTTCATGAATCATGAAAGGTTTGAATGCAGATTGAAATCGTCAAAATACAAATGAGGTTTAAGATGAAATCAAGTGGCAAACTTGAAGAAATGTTTGGTTTCATATGTTATAATCAATATTTTAATTCATTTTTAATTGTCCAATGTTATTAGTCCACAATCGATAGTCCACAGTTAACAGTCCAATAATTCATATATAGTTTAATTTATAATATTTGAATTAATTAATACGTATCGTGACCCGTGTACATGTCTCAGACTCGATCACAACTCAAAGTATATATATTATTGTAGAATCAACCTCAACCCTGTATAGCTAACTCGGTCATTACTGCATATAGAGTGTCTATGGTGATTCCAAATTATATATATATATATATATATATATATATATATATATATATATATATATATATATATATATATATATATATATATATATATATATATATATATATATATATATATATATATATATATATATATATATGCATCGACATGATATGTCAAAACCTTGTATACGTGTCCCAATATTTAAAGTGCGTAAAATAAATAAAGAAATTAAATGACGATAAATAAAATTACGAGAATTAAAATTGCGATAATTAAATATAATCAGTTAGCTAGGAATAGTTAGCTAGGAATAGTTAGCGTAGATTCTTAACAAAATTCTTCTCATAGTTAAATTATTTGTTTCTAACAAATTTTATTTTGTCCAATGTTTTCTTCATTATGCCACTTGTTGGATTCTGATAAGTCAAAATCCAAATATGAAATTGAATGAAAATGGTTATTTCTCGGTGAACAGGTACCTATATCTGTGGATGTAAGTAGGATAGTAAATGACTGTTAAATCAAATTCGAGGAATGTGTAGTGTAACTTATTAATGTGAAAACTAAATATTCCTCGGGTATTACCTACCCGTTAAAATATTTTCACCATTAACAGTTTGTATAACTGAATCCTTAAATGACAATCGTTATGAAAACATATATACATATATATTTTCTTCAGATGTAATGTAGATTTAATGAGTTATTATGATATTAAACTCATTTGATTTATCGTTAGAACAAGAATATATAATCTCTAAAACATTAGAGATTACATAATCCTCATGAAGAACGAAGATAATTGATGTAGAACGATATGTAGAACGATGATTATACTCGAGGTACAGAATGAGATGTTGAGGCATGGATTATTGATGCTACTTGTGCTATTATTGATGGTATTGTTGGTGCCGGTGATGTTGCTGAAGCTGGTAAGTTTTGCACCATATTTTTCATATTGATTACTCGAGCGCGAAGTTCGTTGACTTCTTGTATTACTCCGGGATGATTGTCGGTAGGAACGAGTGGATGAATAAGGTTTAGAATTTTATATAGAATATAATCGTGGCGAGATACTCTGGAAATGAGTGTGAAAATGGTGTTTCGAATTGGTTCGCCGGTAAGTGCTTCAGGTTCTTCGCCAAGAGGTGAATTTGATTGATGGAAAGGATCGCCTTCTTCTCACCTCCATTGAATAAGGTGACTACGAACCCATCATATGAATTGGGGATGGATGATTGGTTGATTCATTCTGGTGACGCTGCTTTCGGAGCTTAAGTGAAACTCCATATCGGAATAGCTGTCAGAATCCAAGGAATTCGAACTGGTTAAGGGATTCATCTCGTATGATCAGATGAAGGATTTTTGATAGGAAATAGATTATAGGATGTAGATTAGTACTCTGCAATACATAATTTACATATGCATATATAATACTAAAATCCCATAAGTTACGGAGGAATCTACGGAAGCTGTCAAGCAAAGGTAACAATAAAAGATACGCTAAGATATGAATTTATCTATACACAGTCTATGCAATAGAGGCAGTAATACGTGTCTAGACTTTAAGGATGATAAGCAAATAATTTTCGACACTAAATGAAAAGCAAAACTTTTGACATGCAGACACGGTCGAAGTCCAGACTCACTAATGCATCTAAACAACTATCAGTTAGACACACTAATGCAAGACCTGGTTCGCTAAGACCACCGCTCTGATACCAACTGAAATGACCCGTCCGAATCCATCCGGACAAAGTCCATATCGATTATAAACGATTCATAATAGTTGATTACATCGCGAGGTACTTGACCTCTATATGATACATTTTACAAACATTGCATTCGTTTTTAAAAGACAAACTTGCTTTACATTGTAAGTTGACGACATGCATACCATTTCATAATATATCCAACTATAATTGACTTAATAATAATCTTGATGAAATCAACGACTTGAATATAATGTCTTTTGAAATATGTCATGAATGACTCCAAGTAATATCTCTAAAATGAGCAAATGCACAGCGGGAAGATTTATTTCATACCTGAGAATAAACATGCTTTCAAGTGTCAACCAAAAGGTTGGTGAGTTCATAGGTTTATCATAAAATAATAAAATTCATCATTTTGATAGACCACAAGATTTAAATCCTGCATGGTACAAATGGGCCCGAATCCTATACCCACCTGTAATGTACATGCGTATCTTTTAAATACAGTACACCTTTCTCGTGTACGAAATCATTTTTCATAAATCTTAGTAACCGTACACATCTCTCGTGCACAAAAATAACATATACATAACCTGTGTATAAAATCATTCTCTCGATACATAACATTCACTTTTCATTACTTTCATAGCATGGCTTGGTAACCGACCTTAACATATAATGCGCATAATAATATCCCCAAAACAGAACATCTCATCTGTATAATAATCATATAAACTTCGAAGTACTAAACACCATGCCCACTAGCCCTTCCGTCTAGTGAACATTCTGGGTGGGAGTGTTAAACCCGGTAGCTACCTTTAGGATTCGGGTGAATTAGGCGTGCACTAATTCTCAAAATTAGTGATGTTCCCTAATTCTTAGGTTACCAAGCAATAATAATCAGGGGAAAAATATTCATATCAATTGTGATAATTATCACGTCCACATAATTCAATGGTGGCAATTATCACGTCCACATAATTCATTCGAGGAATGTTTTGCTTGTGTCTATTTCGTCAAACATTTATTAAAGCATTTCATGTATTTACAGTTCAAAATGTATTTCAAAAGCATTTAATAAAGCAGTTGTAAAAGTAGCGCATGTATTCTCAGTCCCAAAAATATATATTGCAAAAGCATTTAAAAAGGGAGTAATGAAACTCACGCATATAAATATTGTAAAAACAGTTAATAAAGCATTTGCATGTATTCTCAGCCCAAAAATGTAAAGAGTAAAAGGGAATCAAATGAACTCACGCATATAAATATTGTAAAACAGTTAATAAAGCATTTGCATGTATTCTCAGCCCAAAAATGTAAAGAGTAAAAAGGGAGCAAATGAAACTCACCTAATGTATTTTGTAGTAAAAATACATATGACGTCATTGAACAAGTGTAAGATTGGCCTCGGATTCACGAACCTATATCAATTGTATTTCTATTAAAACGCATGATGACAATTAACCAGTTCTTATATTTATATTATTAATATACTTCTTATATTAATAATCCATTAACTTTATTCATTTATATATTTTTAAATACTTAAGGATTTATGTATATATATCAAAATTTGAAGTATATGATATATCATTTATTCTAAATACCCTATATTGATGTTTAGAAATATCATATTATGTATTAAAATTTTATATTAATACATTTGTAATATTTATTTGTAATGATAATAATGATATTACTAATTATTTTATTAATGATAATATTTATACAAAATGTTACTTTTAATAAAGGATAAGATAATATCTTTTCTAATAATGTTAAATTTTGATAAAAGTGATAGTTTTGATAAAATGATAACTTTAAAAAATTTTTAGTTATAATGACACATCTAATAGAATTGATAATAATAATCATAACTTTTTTAATGATAATAATAATAATAATGATTAATAATTCATTTACATCATAACTTAATTATAATTTAAGTGCTTAACTTACATAATACTTCGTATAATTCAAATAACAAACAAATAGTTAATAAAATATTAAACTAAAATATACGTTTATGATAATACAGTTCTAAAACGATACACTTTTGGGTTTACATAAATTTTGAGTGTAATCGTATCTAAACAATTTTACACCAATTTTGATACAAAATGAGATGATGAATAGTGTCACATTAAATACAACAACAACAACAACAACAACAAAATCCAATACCACGTAAGTGGTGTATGGGGGAGGTGAGATGTAGACACTCTTTCCCCTATTCGAGAATAAAGACAAGTCATTTTTTCACCCAGAGTGAAAACACTCTCAAAAGTAGAGAAACTCATCCCTCTCTATTCGACGGATAGAGAGATTTCTTCCGAGTTGACCTCAGGCCAATAAGTAGGAAAATATATTTTTTTTAAAATAAATAAAATAAAATCGAGACGCCATGAAAATGGTAAAAATCAAATTTCCATAGGTTTTAAATCCTGCCTGAAATTTAATTTAGGCTCTTCAAGTCAGTCAAGTCGTCAATAAATCGACGTTTGCTGTCGACTCACATTAAATATTTATGCAAATTCAATGACATAGTTGAAAAGGCCAACCTGGCTACAGGTAAAAAAATAATTTATTGGTACGTGTTGAACAGGGCCAAGGACAAAGAAAATCTTAAGTATTTTATAAATTAGTGTGACAAGAATAAATAGGAACATTATATTTTGTAAATAAATTCATTAATTTAATAATAAAATAATGTAAGAGATTTAACGCATTAAAATACAGAGAGTGACATTTGGCCTATTTGACAAATTTCAAATTGAGGTAAAGTTCTTTTTATCCCTTTAACTCTTTAGAGATAAAACATAACCTAAATAGTCATTGATAAGCAATAAGAGTAACACACTTGATATTCCCACCTATACTACGTGGATGTCATCAAAACCGATGAGTGTAATTTAGGTGATTGTACCGAATACACCCGAAACTCTTAAAAAAAATCTTGTATTTTGTGATTGTTATGCTTATTACATCTTACTTTTTATTTATATTTAATTTAAAAAAAATAATTATACCATTGAATAAATAAAAAAAATAAGTAGACATCTTTATTTCATCGTTAAGACCATTTGTTCAATGTAAGAACTAATAATATGAATAAAGCATTTTATAGGGCAACCAACAAAACAACGTATGGAAGAAGAATGTGCTCATACATGCATTTCATCGAAGATATTGTTGATGACGTGGCAAAAAGAGGTAGCAATCACCATTTTGAAACATATATACTTTCTTTGACGGAATCTCCTTTAATATATATATATATATATTACATCTTATCTCGATCTTCCAGGTAACCAGCGAGGCAGCGATCCAAAAATAATTCAGGCAGTAGCACCAGAAATCGCCAGTTGTAGAAGAGAGAGAGAGAGGGAGAGAGAGAGAGAGAGAGAGAGAGAGAGAGAGAGATGGTGGCGGCCTTACAATGGTGGCGCTTCATGGTGGTCATGGGTGGTAGGATCGAATAGCAACAACAACGAGTAGTCGAGTAGTGGAGATGGTCATGGAATAGAAAATAACAGTAATATTATCGAGGGTGTAGCTTAAGGGATGATGGTGGTGATTGATGAAGACAGTAGAATAGTAGTGGTGGTGTTTGTGTTCTCTGTATCAACAACAGACAAAATATTTAAAGTTGTAGTACGGAGTAGTAAACAAAGAAAAGAAAAAGAGTTGAAATTTTATGAGGGTAGTTAATATGCATGTATGTTATATATAGTGTGTTCTTTCACCAATACAAGAAACAAAAAGGAACGGAGATAATTATCAATAGATTATTTAATTTCCCACATGCCTAAAAGATAGTAGCCTCTTATTTGTATTATTTACCGACAGTTTTCACGGACTGTTATATCATGCTCCGTTGTTAATCAGTGGCGGATAAAAAGTCCTTGAAAAATTTCCAAAATTTTATATTAATCATCTTTATTTATTTCAGTCATTATGGTATAAAATTCGGTTATTAACTATTAAATAAAAATTACATTAATTATTCACTCCCAACCCTAAGTAAAATATAAAAAGTTTTAAAATTCAACAAATAGTTCCTAAATATATATTTAATAAGTTTATAATTTATATAACTCATTTTCGGATAACCGTTTATTATAAAATCACATAAGTTCCTCTTTAACTCGTTTACTATCAATCGAATGACAAGTGAGTGTTACCTTCGTTTACTAAACAATTAATATCTATTTACAATTAATATCTATTTACAATTAATTGTTCGTGAATCGTCGAAATTGGTTGAAGTTAATTGAATACATGAACATAGTTCCAAAATTTTCGAGACTCAACATTATAGACTTTGCTTATCATGTCGGAAACATATAAAGATCAAGTTTAAATTTGGTCAAAAATTTCCGGGTCGTCACAGTACCTACCCGTTAGAGAAATTTCGTCCCGAAATTTGATTGGGATGGTCATGGCTGACAATAAGTATGTTTTCATGACGCATACGAGCTACAAATTAGAGTTTTATCATCATTGAGTAATATGGATAAAACAATTCGATTACGCGAAGAGTATAAGTGAAGCTATCACAAAAGAGTGAAATGAGAAAATAAAATTTCGTCATATCTTTTGACGTAGATACGATTAATTTCCGGAAATCAAGGGATTTAAAGAAAATCTTCGTAATCTTTATAAGATTTGATTCTTCGGTGATTAAGGAAATTAAGATCTTCCTTGGTTAAATACGATAATCTGTATTGATTGTTCTGCCAGATACTTCACTATAAATCCACCCTCTTCATTTCCTTTATATTATGGAGTTCCATCTTTTTGTTTTCTCTTCCCGACTTTAAGTCAAGCGAATAGTGATCCAGAATTCGTAGGTATGGAGTTTCGAAAGAACATGACTGTTGTTCTAAGAGAGAGATTGTATTAGCACGATTTTGATTGGTTAAATTACCAGAAGTCACGGGAAAAGATAGGACTTTCAAGAAGATATGTTCTTGATATGTTTATAGATTAGATGGAATGTAATAGTCGTATAATATGGCACATGATGACGTTATAATCTGTGAATCATCACATTCCATTAGAAACTCAGCATGACTTACTGTAATATAATCACATTGATCAAGTGTCATTATATTATACTAACTCATGCATCAGTTCCCAACACTACTTTAGAATTCATTCATAGTTTAAACTCAAATTTTACAGAAGGATAGAAACTAAAACAGTTTCTTTTATGATGTAACCTAGATAGCACGAGCAGATAGAAAATTTCTGGACAAGAATATTTATGAAATTATCCTCAGAAATATCGAAGATATTTATGATGATATTTTGAAATTTCAAAATCGAAGGTTGAGGAAGAAAGATTTTCCGCAAGATTTTAACATGACTTCGGAGCAAGATATTCTCTAAAGATTTCATCGGATACAAAATTATCTGAATTCTTTGAATACAGAGTTTGGTCCTTGTATTTGTCCTCGGTTCCTTCATGGTTGGATCAATCCGTTCTTTAGTACCAAAGTTCTATTAAGCGTTTCCAACATTCCATTCTTTATTATCAAACTTTTGGCCATTAAGACCATCTACAGTTTTGCTGCTTCATCAGCATTCAAAGTTATCATAATTGAATCATTGGTTATCAATCCGAGGTGGTTTCAAGAGAATTATGTTTTTAGATGAATAAACGCTGATGGTAATATGGTGGAATATAAAAGGTTCTCCAATAACAATAAAAGAGCATGTATATATATATATATATATATATATATATATATATATATATATATATATATATATATATATATATATATGTATATATATATATATCAAGATTATAATGAGGTTGTTTCGAATGAAAAGTCGAAGTTGACTTGCTGGAGCTGTGACAGAGTTGGCTAATTTGAAAAAGAATTGCAATTATACTTTCGGTAATAGCAATGTCAAAGGAGCTAGCACAGATACTGTAGTGACCCGAACTTTTCCATGTTTATATATATTAAATGAAATTGATATTTACATGATTAAGTGTTTCCAACATGTTAAGCAATCAAACTTATTAAGACTTGATTAATTGGAATAGGTTTCATATAGACAAATGACCACCCAAGTTGACCGGTGATTCACGAACGTTAAAATTTGTAAAAACTATACGATGACATATATATGGTTATATATATAGTTAACATGATTTTATTATAATTATATATCTCATTAGGTATTTTAACAATGAGTTATATACATAGAAATGAGCCTATTAAATTAAGAAACTCGAAAACGATATATATAACGATTATCGTTATAACGTCTTACTAGGTACATATGAATCATATTAAGATATTAATACACTTGGTTAATTATGTTAAATGATAAGTAAATATATCATTAAGTGTATTAACAATGAACTACATATGTAAAAATAAGACTACTAACTTAATGATTTTGAAACGAGACATATATGTAACGATTATCGTTGTAACGACATTTAATGTATATAGATCATATTAAGAGATATTCGTACATCATAATATCATGATAATATAATAATTTAAAATCTCATTTGATATTATTAACATTGGGTTAACAACATTTAACAAGATCGTTAACCTAATGGTTTCAAAACAACATTTACATGTAACGACTAACGATGACTTAACGACTCAATTAAAATATATATACATGTAGTGTTTTAATATGTATTCATACACTTTTGAAAGACTTCAATACACTTATCAAAATACTTCTACTTAACAAAAATGCTTACAATTACATCCTCGTTCAGTTTCATCAACAAATCTACTCGTATGCACCCGTATTCGTACTCGTACAATACACAGCTTTCAGATGTATGTACTATTGGTATATACACTCCAATGATTAGCTCTTAGCAGCCCATGTGAGTCACCTAACACATTTGGAACCATCATCCAAGATCAAGAAACCTTTGTTACTTACAGTAGGTTATCTTTCTAATACAAGGTAATAATCATATTCAAACTTTAATTCAATTTCTATAACTATAACAATCTTATTTCGAGTGGAAATCTTAGTTGAAATTGTTTTCGTGTCATGATTCTGCTTCAAGAACTTTCAAGCCATCCAAGGATCCTTTGAAGCTAGATCCATTTTTCTCATTTCCAGTAGGTTTATCTAAGGAACTTGAGGTAGTAATGATGTTCATAACATCATTCGATTCATACATAAAAAGCTGTCTTATTCAACGTTATAAACTTGTAATCACTAGAACATAGTTTAGTTAATTCTAAACTTGTTCGTAAATAAAGTTAATCCTTCTAACTAGACTTTTAAAATGAACTAAACACATGTTCTATATCTATATGATATGCTAACTTAATGATTTAAAACCCGGAAACACGATAAACACCATACAACTGGATATACGCCGTCGTAGTAAAACCGGGGGCTGTTTTGGTTGGGATAATTAAAAGCTAAGAAGAACTTTGATTTAAAAGCTATACTTCTGGAAAAATAATTTTTCTTATGAACATGAAACTATATCCAAAAATCATGGTTAAACTCAAAGTGAAAGTATGCTTTTCAAAATGGTCATCAAGATGTCGTTCTTTCCACGGAAATGACTACCTCTTTCAAAAACGACTTGTAACTTGTATTTACGGCTATAAACTTATACTTTTTATATTTATATTCATAAAGTTAAGTTCAATACGAAACTGTGGCCACTGGAATCACTCAAAACGGATTAGAAACGAAGAAATGGCGAGTAAAACAAGATTGATAAAAACTACTCATTTTACCTACGTGAAAGTTAGTAATAAATCTATTCCAATCATAACCTAATCAACTTATATTGTATATTATGTAATCTTGAGATTCCATAGACACGTATACAATGTTTTGACCTATCATGTCGACCCATCTATATATATATTGCGGAACAACCATAGACACTCTATATGTGAATGTTGGAGTTAGCTATACAGGGTTGAGGTTGATTCCAAAATATATATATAGTTTGAGTTGTGATCAATACTGAGATACGTATACACTGGGTCGTGGATTGATTCAAGATAATATTTATCGATTTATTTCTGTACATCTAACTGTGAACAACTAGTTGTAGGTTACTAACGAGGACAGCTGACTTAATAAACTTAAAGCATCAAAATGTATTAAAAGTATTGTAAATATATTTTGAACATACTTTGATATATATGTATATATTGTTATAGGTTCGTGAATCAACCAGTGGCCAAGTCTTACTTTCCGACGAAGTAAAAATCTGTGAAAGTGAGTTATAGTCCCACTTTTAAAATCTAATATTTTTGGGATGAGAATACATGCAGGTTTTATAAATGATTTACAAAATAGACACAAGTACGTGAAACTACATTCTATGGTTGAATTATCGAAATCGAATATGCCCCTTTTTATTAAGTCTGGTAATCTAAGAATTAGGGAACAGGCACCCTAATTGACGCGAATCCTAAAGATAGATCTATTGGGCCTAACAAACCCCATCCAAAGTACCGGATGCTTTATACTTCAAAATTTATATCATATCCGAAGGGTGTCCCGGAATGATGGGGATATTCTTATATATGCATCTTGTTAATGTCGGTTACCAGGTGTTCACCATATGAATGATTTTTATCTCTATGTATGGGATGTGTATTGAAATATGAAATCTTGTGGTCTATTGTTACGATTTGATATATATAGGTTAAACCTATAACTCACCAACATTTTTTGATGTTTAAAGCATATTTATTCTTAGGTGAATACTAAGAGCTTCGGTTGTTGCATACTAAAATAAGAACAAGATTTGGAGTCCATGTTTGTATGATACTGTGTAAAAACTGCATTCAAGAAACTGATTTCGATGTAACATATTTGTATTGTAAACCATTATGTAATGGTCGTGTGTAAACAGGATATTTTAGATTATCATTATTTGATAATCTACGTAAAACTTTTTAAACCTTTATTTATGAAATAAAGGTTATGGTTTGTTTTAAAAATGAATGCAGTCTTTGAAAAAATGTCTCATATAGAGGTCAAAACCTCGCAACGAAATCAATTAATATGGAACGTTTTTAATCAATAAGAACGGTACATTTCAGTTGGTATCCGAGCGTTGATCTTAGAGAACCAGAATTTTGCATTAGTGTGTCTTATCGAGTTTGTTAGGATGCATTAGTGAGTCTGGACTTCGACCGTGCTTACTTGAAAAATGATTGCTTAACAAATTTTATTGAAAACTATATATTTTTAACATGTGAATATTATGTGATATATTAATCTCTTAACGTGTTTGATATTATGTGATAGATGTCTACCTCTAATACAAGTCCCATTGACTCACCTAATAATAATGAAGAGTCAAATATAATTTGGAATGATTCGTGGACTGATTCACAAGTTCCCGAAGAGGAACCGAAAGAAGAATCGGAACCGGAAGAAGAATCGAAACCGGAGGAGGAGGAACCGGAAGAAGAAATAGAACCGGTGGGGGAAATAATAAAACGGTTAAGTAAAAGAAAATCCTCAACCAACCGATCAAGGTTAATTATGGTCAACGGTGTTTCTGCCAAGGAAGCAAAATATTGGGAGGATTACCAATTCTCTGATGAATCGGATCCCGACGAGGATTCCGATGATGTTATAGAAATTACCCCAACTGAATTTAAAAAGGCAAAAGAGAACAATAAGGGAAAGGGCATAAAAATAGAGAAATCTGATTCCAACCCCGATGAACTTTATATGTATCGTCAACACCCGTATTTCTTAAGTTGTAACAATAACCCGGGAACCTCTAAACCACCAGGTTTTTTTAGACCAATGTGGAAAACGACGGCTCGTATTAGGGGAACATCATATATCCCTAAAAACTTAGCAAAAAGATCCAAGTTCGAAAAAGAAGAAACGAGTGAGTCGGAATAAGATAGTTGTATTTGTGCGGTGTAATATATGTAATATAGTGTGCTCATGCTTTACGATATATGTAAAAATTGCTTGTATTAATAAGTATCTTTTATGAATCTAACTCTTGTCTATTTTACAGTATAAAAACACAAAATGGATAGACAACCCAATATTTTAGAAGACTTACCCGGAGACATGATTGATGAAATCTTGTCTAGAGTCGGTCAAAATTCCTCGGCACAACTATTTATGGCAAAATCAGTTTGTAAGACATTCGAAGAACGTTCCAAGAATGCCTTGGTTTATAAAAGGCTTTCGTTTGAAAGATGGGGGATACCACATTGGGAAACCCATAAGTTACGATGTGTTTACTTTGACGCATATATTGCGGGGAACCCAAATGCTATTTTACGCAACGGGTTAAGAAATTATTTTGACTCAATGTATCCAAATATAGGACTTCATGATTTAGAAAAAGCGGCTAACATGCAACATAAAGAAGCATGTTATGCTTATGGGTTAGTAATGTTCGCTTCTCACCAAAGTGAGAAAAAGAACATCGGGCTACAACTATTAAACAAAACGTTCCCACAAGTGACGGAGTCGGTAATTGGGGTAAGAAATGAGGTTTTTAGGTTATTACGAGACTGTTGGTCATTACGTAACCTTCGTCCTTTTAATGACGTTACAACACGTTGTCATACTATCGGTCACAACGGTTACGTTCCACAAGACCAAGGATGGGAAGTGGTATTAGTAAAACCAGAATGCATGACTTGTTTCTGGATGTATGAATTACGTGTCTTTGTTGCCTTTGCTGAACGCCTTATTTTTTAACTAGAATTATCTTCGCAACTACTTTGTATCAAAGTTTTATGTGCTATATTTCATGCTATATGTAAAATAGCGGTATTGTAAGTTTGCAAGTTATTGTATAAAGGTTTGAATATGATATATATTTTTTTGTGATTAGTTTTTCATATAGAATTGTAGTAGTTGAAATGGTATGTTAGCTACTAAGTATGAACTTAACGGGTAGGTACTACCCGAATTAAAGAGTATAAAACGCTAATATGAAGAAAGAGCTTTTATAAATAAGTTCATATTACGCTACGAAATACTATTGACTACTCTTGATATTCTATATGATTAACTCGTTTCATTTGACTATTTTGAAGGAAATGGCACCAACTACTCGACACACCTTGAATATGAGTGAAGAGGAATTTCGTGCATTTCTTGCTTCAAACATAGCCACAGTACAGGCCGCGCTACATACCAACAATAACCTTGGATCTAGCAGTATAGGAAATCGTGTAGGATGCACCTACAAAGAATTCACTGCCTGCAAACCTTTAGAATTTGATGGAACCGAAGGACAGATCGGATTGAAACGGTGGACCGAGAAGGTTGAATCGGTGTTTGCCATAAGTAAGTGTACTGAAGAGGACAAAGTGAAGTACGCTACGCATACCTTCACAGGTTCTGCGTTAACATGGTGGAATACCTATCTAGAGCAAGTGGGACAAGATGATGCTTACGCACTACCGTGGTCAGCATTCAAGCACTTGATGAACGAGAAGTACCATCCCAGAACCGAGGTCAATAAGCTCAAGACAGAACTTAGAGGGTTACGAACCCAAGGATTTGATATTACCACGTACGAAAGACGATTAACAGAATTATGCCTATTGTGTCCGGGAGCGTTCGAAGATGAGGAAGAGAAGATCGACGCGTTTGTGAAAGGATTACCGGAAAGAATCCAAGAAGATATAAGTTCACATGAGCCCGCCTCCATACAACAGGCATGTAGAATGGCTCACAAACTAGTGAACCAGATTGAAGAAAGAATTAAAGAACAGACTGCTGAAGAGGCCAATGTGAAGCAAGTCAAAAGAAAGTGGGAGGAAAACGGTTATAAGAATCACCAATACAACAACAACAGCAATTACAACAATAATCGCAACAACTATCCCAACAATCGCAACAACATTCGCAACTACAACAAACGGCCCAACAACAACAACAACAACAACAACAATAACAACAACAACAGCAACTACAACAATCATCCCAATAACAATAATAATTGCAACAACAACAACAATCAGAAGCAGCTATGCCAAAGGTGTGAAAAGTATCACTCGGGGTTCTGCACCAAATTTTGCAACGAGTGTAAAATAAATGGTCATAGCGCGGTGAAGTGTGAGGTCTACGGACCAGGGTTTAACAGAACGAAAGGAACAAATGGTGTCGGAACGAGTACTGGCGGAGCAAGTAGTGTCGGAGCAAGTTATGCCAATGTAGTTTGTTATAAATGTGGAAAACCGGGCCACATTATTAGAAATTTCCCAAACCAGGAGAACACGAATGGACAAGGCCGTGGAAGAGTTTTCAATATTAATGCAGCAGAGGCACAGGAAGACCCGGAGCTTGTTACGGGTACGTTTCTTATTGACAATAAATCTGCTTACGTTTTATTTGATTCGGGTGCGGATAGTAGCTATATGAGTAGAGATTTTTGTACTAAATTAAGTTGTCCATTGACGCCTTTGGATAGTAAATTTTTACTCGAATTAGCAAATGGTAAATTAATTTCAGCAGATAATATATGTCGGAATCGAGAAATTAAACTGGTTAGCGAAACATTTAAGATTGACTTGATACCAGTAGAGTTAGGGAGTTTTGATGTGATAATCGGTATGGACTGGTTGAAAGAAGTGAAATCAGAGATCGTTTGTTACAAAAATGCAATTCGCATTATACGAGAAAAAGGAAAACCCTTAATGGTGTACGGAGAAAAGGGCAACACGAAGCTACATCTTATTAGTAATTTGAAGGCACAAAAACTAATAAGAAAAGGTTGCTATGCTGTTCTAGCACACGTCGAGAAAGTACAAACTGAAGAAAAGAGCATCAATGATGTTCCCGTCGCAAAAGAATTTCCCGATGTATTTCCGAAAGAATTACCGGGATTACCCTCACATCGATCCGTTGAATTTCAAATAGATCTTATACCAGGAGCTGCACCAATAGCTCGTGCTCCTTACAGACTCGCACCCAGCGAGATGAAAGAACTGCAAAGCCAATTACAAGAACTTTTAGAGCGTGGTTTCATTCGACCAAGCACATCACCGTGGGGAGCTCCTGTTTTGTTTGTCAAGAAGAAAGATGGTACATTCAGGTTGTGTATCGACTACCGAGAGTTGAACAAACTTACCATCAAGAACCGCTACCCACTACCTAGAATCGACGACTTATTTGATCAACTACAAGGCTCGTCTGTTTATTCAAAGATTGACTTACGTTCCGGGTATCATCAAATGCGGGTGAAAGAAGATGATATTGCAAAGACTGCTTTCAGAACACGTTACGGTCATTACGAGTTTATGGTCATGCCATTTGGTTTAACTAATGCACCAGCTATGTTCATGGACCTTATAAACCGAGTGTGTGGACCATACCTTGACAAGTTTGTCATTGTTTTCATTGATGACATACTTATTTACTCAAAGAATGACCAAGAACACGGTGAACATTTGAGAAAGGTGTTAGAATTATTGAGGAAGGAAGAATTATACGCTAAATTTTCAAAGTGTGCATTTTGGTTGGAAGAAGTTCAATTCCTCGGTCACATAGTGAACAAAGAAGGTATTAAGGTGGATCCGGCAAAGATAGAAACTGTTGAAAAGTGGGAAACCCCGAAAACTCTGAAACACATATGCCAGTTTTTAGGACTAGCTGGTTGCTACAGAAGGTTCATCCAAGACTTTTCCAGAATAGCAAAACCCTTGACTGCATTAACGCATAAAGGGAAGAAATTTGAATGGAAGGATGAACAAGAGAAAGCATTTCAGTTATTGAAGAAAAAGCTAACTACGGCACCTATATTGTCATTGCCTGAAGGGAATGATGATTTTGTGATTTATTGTGATGCATCAAAGCAAGGTCTCAGTTGTGTATTAATGCAACGAAAGAAGGTGATTGCTTATGCGTCTAGACAATTGAAGATTCACGAACAAAATTATACGACGTATGATTTGGAATTAGGCGCGGTTGTTTTTGCATTAAAGACTTGGAGGCACTACTTATATGGGGTCAAAAGTATTATATATACCGACCACAAAAGTCTTCAACACATATTTAATCAGAAACAACTGAATATGAGGCAGCGTAGGTGGATTGAATTGTTGAATGATTACGACTTTGAGATTCGTTACCACCAGGGAAGGCAAATGTGGTAGCTGACGCCTTGAGCAGGAAGGACAGAGAACCCATTCGAGTAAAATCTATGAATATAATGATTCACAATAACCTTACTACTCAAATAAAGGAGGCACAACAAGGAGTTTTAAAAGAGGGAAATTTAAAGGATGAAATACCCAAAGGATCGGAGAAGCATCTTAATATTCGGGAAGACGGAACCCAGTATTGGGCTGAAAGGATTTGGGTACCAAAATTTGGAGATATGAGAGAAATGGTACTTAGAGAAGCTCATAAAACCAGATACTCAATACATCCTGGAACGGGGAAGATGTACAAGGATCTCAAGAAACATTTTTGGTGGCCGGGTATGAAAGCCGATGTTGCTAAATACGTAGGAGAATGTTTGACGTGTTCTAAGGTCAAAGCTGAGCATCAGAAACCATCAGGTCTACTTCAACAACCGGAAATCCAGGAATGGAAATGGGAAAACATTACCATGGATTTCATCACTAAATTGTCAAGGACTGCAAGTGGTTTTGATACTATTTGGGTAATAGTTGATCGTCTCACCAAATCAGCACACTTCCTGCCAATAAGAGAAGATGACAAGATGGATAAGTTAGCACGACTGTATTTGAAGGAAGTCATCTCCAGACATGGAATACCAATCTCTATTATCTCTGATAGGGATGGCAGATTTATTTCAAGATTCTGGCAGACATTACAGCAAGCATTAGGAACTCGTCTAGACATGAGTACTGCCTATCATCCACAAACCGATTGGCAGAGCGAAAGGACGATACAAACGTTGAAGACATGCTACGAGCATGTGTTATTGATTTCGAAATCAGTTGGGATCGACACCTACCGTTAGCAGAATTTTCCTACAACAACAGTTATCATTCTAGTATTGAGATGGCGCCATTTGAGGCACTTTATGGTAGAAAGTGCAGGTCTCCGATTTGTTGGAATGAAGTGGGGGATAGACAGATTACGGGTCCGGAGATAATACAAGAAACTACCGAGAAAATCATCAAAATTCAACAAAGATTGAAAACCGCCCAGAGTCGACAAAAGAGCTACGCAGACAGTAAAAGAAAAGATATAGAGTTTGAAATTGGAGAAATGGTCATGCTTAAGGTTTCACCTTGGAAAGGCGTTGTTCGATTTGGTAAACGGGGGAAACTAAATCCAAGGTACATTGGACCATTCAAGATTATAGATCGTGTCGGACCAGTAGCTTACCAACTGGAGCTACCTCAACAACTCGCGGCTGTACATAACACTTTCCACGTCTCAAATTTAAAGAAATGTTTTGCTAAAGAAGATCTCACTATTCCATTGGACGAAATCCAAATCAATGAAAAACTTCAATTCATTAAAGAACCCGTCGAAATAATGGATCGTGAGGTTAAGAGACTTAAACAAAACACGATACCGATTGTTAAGGTTCGATGAAATGCTCGTAGAGGACTCGAGTTCACCTGGGAGCGTGAATATCAGATGAAGAAGAAATACCCGCATTTATTTCTAGAAGATTCGTCAACACTTTCAACAGCTTAAAATTTCGGGACGAAATTTATTTAACGGGTAGGTACTGTAGTGACCCGAACTTTTCCATGTTTATATATATTAAATAAAATTGATATTTACATAATTAAGTGTTTCCAATATGTTAAGCAATCAAACTTATTAAGACTTGATTAATTGGAATAGGTTTCATATAGAAAAATGACCACCCAAGTTGACCGGTGATTCACGAACGTTAAAATTTGTAAAAACTATACGATGACATATATATGGTTATATATATAGTTAACATGATTTTATTATAATTATGTATCTCATTAGGTATTTTAACAATGAGTTATATACATAGAAATGAGACTATTAAATTAAGAAACTCGAAAACGATATATATAACGATTATCGTTATAACGTCTTACTAGGTACATATGAATCATATTAAGATATTGATACACTTGGTTAATTATGTTAAATGATAAGTAAATATATCATTAAGTGTATTAACAATGAACTACATATGTAAAAATAAGACTACTAACTTAATGATTTTGAAACGAGACATATATGTAACGATTATCGTTGTAACGACATTTAATGTATATAGATCATATTAAGAGATATTAGTACATCATAATATCATGATAATATAATAATTTAAAATCTCAATTGTTATTATAAACATTGGGTTAACAACATTTAACAAGATCGTTAACCTAATGGTTTCAAAACAACATTTACATGTAACGACTAACGATGACTTAACGACTCAATTAAAATGTATATACATGTAGTGTTTTAATATGTATTCATACACTTTTGAAAGACTTCAATACACTTATCAAAATACTTCTACTTTGTAGCGACCCCGACAAATCGTCAAGTGACGGCGTCGACTACGTAGGTCCCATTACCTGGTCATAAGTCTTTAAAACAGACGTTTGACCCAAAATATGTCGCATCCATTCAAGTGTAAAGATTGTTTCAAAGTTTACAAAGATAATTGACCACAAGTTAAGTTACAACGTTATAAGTACAAATGAAAACTATGCGACACAGTTTAAATAAGTTCAAAAGATGCTCCAAAATGCATGTATACTCGACATCCAAGCAAGTATCAAAAGAGTGCGGAAGCATGTATCACTAAGCATTCAAAACCTGAGAAAACATAGAAGGATCTGTCAACGAAAATGTTGGTGAAATCATAGGTTTAGTAAGTATTAAACGTTGTTTTTGAACCACAAGATTTTGTATTTCCATAACGTAGATTATCCAAATCATTTGCATTCCAAAAGTGTTGTTATACGCGAGCACTCAATTATCAAAACTTAACCAACGTTACCCCATCACACAGTGCTAGAACCCACACTAAAACACAAAAATATATTTCATCCGCATAACGGTAGCGAACCGTCCGAATGAGGGTTTGTTAAACCCGTATGGCCACACAATATAAGTTCTCGCTTACACCCTGCAAATGTAACTAATGATAATCGAATTGAGGCATTTTTGTTCTAACTCGCACGTGGAATGTTTGTTTTCACACTTGTGTTCAAAACATAAAAGTAAGTAGTACAAGATGTAACAAAGTATATGTTTTCTCAGCCCACGATTTAAAAGTATAAAAGTTGTTGAAAATGTGGGACTATGATCTCACCTTGAGCGCAAGAGTTAATAAAGTACTTCAACGAGTAAACGCGTGCAAAGACAAAGCTAATCTCGACCTAAACAAGTAGGTTGTATCAATAACGATAGTCACGAAGGGTCAAAGTTGTTCAATTAGTCCTATGGCTCGTTACGACTCGATTATGTAGCATGTGAAATCAAATTGTCAAGTTTCATGCAAGGTACAAGTATATAAACAAGTTAGGAGGGTTGCATAATCATTTGGTTAAGTTTGACAAAAAGTCAAACTTTGGTCGGTCAAAGTCAACAAAAAGTCAACACGTTCGGGTCGGGTCCCGGACAAATTTTCTATGCTAATTATTCATATACAAGTATATTAAAACAAGTTTCATGTGAATCGGAGGTCGGTAACTAGTCAAACATTTCGCGTGAATTGGGACCAAGAGGTCAGAATCTGTCCAGCATAATCTGCGCGCCGCGCGGGTAAGGGGCGCGCCGCGCCACCACCTGTACAGACATTTTTCTGTTTTGCAAAACTATGCACGAGCCAAAATCAATTTTAACACAAAACTTGACCCGCAAACACTTATAATGCCTATCATATATCGTTGGAAAGGTATTTTGACGAGGAATACAACTAAGCACTTATGGTCCAACAATAACATCATTTACAATAGCCGAAATCTCATCAAGCGAACAATAAAAGTCCATTTCCTAAGTTTCAAGTTCATCAATTGCATTTTGAGTTTCGGGAAACCAATTCACACATATGATATGCCGTTTTGAAGGTAATGAAGCATACATTACTACTAAACACTAACAATTAACATTCCATGACATTCAAGCATCCAAAAATTTATGTCAAGAACTATCAAACCCTAGTCAAACATCTCAAAATCAATAATCATGTTTTTGAAGTTTTCTTAATCAACCTACACATCAATTTGAAGCTAATGATGCTAGTAACACATTTAATACATGAACTTTAACAATTAAACAACTTTTAATCATCCAAAATCAAAGATTAAGCAAGCAATTTTCATATTCAAGCTAGTTACACCAAAAACAACAAATCGAGCATACAAATTACATACACGACATCACAATGAGCCATAGACACTAATTAACACACTTTTAAGTCAAGAACACAAATTTAAAGAAATCTAGTATTTTAGAAATGTTACCCAAAATCGAAGTGGTTAGCATCAAATCGAAGAGGATGATGAGAGGATCAAGAATATGTAGTTTGTTTGGATTGAAGCTCGCTTGAACGGATTTAGATGATGATTTAAGGTTTGAATGTTGGGAGAGTTTGAAAGTATCAAAAAGGAAGAAGGAGGTGAAATGAATGGATGGAGGAGAAGGGTTGACTAGTTGACCTAGTCACTAGTTTGACCCTTTGGCGACTTTAGTCCTTCGAGTTCAAATCGGGTGCGGGATATAACCAAACGATTTATTTTAAGTTACATGGGAGTACGGGAGATATTGAGATCCGATAACGAGAATATTTAAAATGTTACATAACAAAGGATACGAATCTAGATACGAAGGGTATTATTTAAAAAGAAAAAGACGGGCGTTAAAATAATTTAACGGAAAAATGCGGGATGTTACATTATCCACACCTCAAAAGAAATTTCGTCCCGAAATTTAGTTGGAAGTAGTAGTCGATGTCTCTTACTCGAGACCTAGCGTTGTTCAATCTACGGAGCAGTGAAGATACATCCTTAGGCATTTCCACGAATCTGAATAGTCGGGGTGTTACGTAGTAGTAAGGTTTGGTTTTACGATCCACAAGTTCAGCCGGTTTTCCTATGAAGAGTAGTTTGTCATCAATAGTTGGTGCATCTAGAAGGATTGCAAGTTCCTCTTCCGCAGGACACGTTTCTAAGTTTGTTACACGAAATGTAAGGTAAACGGAAACTTAATTGAGTCGACAGTTCTAAATGGTAGGAAGCGGCTCCAATACGCCCCAAGGTTTCAAAAGGTTCGATATTGCGGATATAGCCCTTCTCGATTTCCCAAAATGGATTACACCTTTCCAAGGTGCGGTTTCTCAATATTTCGCGGTTACACACTGGGATTTGTGAGGTTTTCATCTAAGTTTGGTATGACCCTTTTGGGCGACTACGGGTCGTCTCGAGCCCTTCTCGGACTTGGATGATCTCAATTGTTGTTTCTTGGATGAGTTAAGATTCGGTGTTTTATTTGCCACATGCTTTGGTCCAACGAATAGGGGTATGACATTAGCGGTCCTATAGGGTTTCGGAAAGTGCGTGTGAACACACGAGTGGTAACTACTGTTGTAAGAGGGATCCACTAAAAGCGACCATGCAAGTTTGAAACATGTCTTTCGAAGACGTAAATCGTTCGTTTGTTCGGTTCGTCTGTTTGTGGGTGGTACGCGGTACTCATGTCTAAGCGGGTCTCCAAGGTTTCTTGTAAAACTAGAAGTGAAACGAGTATTTCGATACGGAATAATTGACAAAGATACATCATGTTGGAATAGAATCTCTTAAGATACGTTTGAACAAGTTAGTTAGGGTTCGAAAAATGTTCGTTAGGACTATTCACCCTCGTGGCGAATACTTATGTAATATGAGGAGTTTCTCTATCCATGGAGAAATGTTACAAGGAGTTTCTTTAAACGGAAATGCGAACGGTAAAGATAGTAGTGAAATGAGGACTTAGAATAGGATGAGTTTACATCTCGAGGTTGCCATAACGTGCCTCTAGTTGTTAAAAGTTGAAGTCTGAAACAGAAACGAGGTAGTACACGTAGTTGTATAGTTCGGGGTTGAATAATAGTTGACCGATTATCAGAAACACAAGGGCGTTAAGTCAAAGAAGAGTGAAGTATCGTTGGATTGTGTGTTATCTTAAATCCCAGTAATATCAGACAGTAACGGTGAAATAACAGAGGTATGTGTGTGGTACGTGATGACGAGAAAGTTGATCGGATCTACAGTTTAGTATTCGAATTCTTCGTGCAAAATAACGAATTTTAGTTACGTTAATTTTGAGTCGAGAGAGTATGCCTTTCGGCGTTCATGTAGAAATATTTCCATGTTTGAGTTCCATCTGTTGCTATACGATTTTAACTAGAAATGTTGGTGTGAAGAATCACGCTCAAGGTTCGAACACGGAGAGGTTTAAAGTTTTCCCTTAGTGAGTTAACGAGTTTAAAAGTCGGGTAACACGAGAAAAGTCAGAAATGAATCTTCGGTGATAACAGGCGAGATCTAAGATTTTACGAATACAAGTCTGAGTTGAGAGAGTTTCATGATTACGTGTGGCTTGATTTCGAGATTGATTGTAATGCCTTGACCATTAACATCATGGTCTAGAAAATTGGACTTCGTTCAACAGAAATTCTCACTCGGAGAATTTGGTATAAAGTTGCTCTTTTCTCAAAAGTTCGAGCGTAAGATGGTGATGTTGTTCGTTTTCCTTCTTTACTTAAATAAGTTAAGATGTCATCTATAAATACGATAACAGATTTGTCTAGATAAGTTTGCATACGTGGTTTAGGAGGTTCATGAATACGGACGGAGTCCTAAATAAATCGATGGTACTAAGAGAGATTTACAACTAACGTTGCGAGGTCGGAAGATGGCTTAGGAGACATCGTCTCCCTTAACCCCCAATTGATGATAACCAGAACGGAGGTCGATTTGGAATACACGGGATCCACGTAAATAATCATGAGGTAATGGATACGAGGAAGAGAGTATTGGTTTCCAACCGAAAGTTACTTAGTTCACAATAATCTATACATAAATGTAGGGCAACAATTTCTCTTTAATGAATAGGTTTTGAGTTCCTTAGTTCTATAGGTGTCGAGTCCAATTTCTTAACGCATATCCTCCGATAAAATTTATAGGCACACAATATTTTTCGTCGGTCACTTAAATCGTCTAAGTAGTATCTGGGGGAAAGAGGTGGAATATAAAGAGCACGAGTCAAATCCTTGGTTATAAAACGTCTAACGGTACTCGAATCGAATAAGTATGAAATATACGGTTTGTTGTGAAGAAACGTACCCGTGACTAGTCCATCATCGTCTCGGGCATCCTAGGTGTCGATGTTGTAAGTTCAACGGCGCGCGTTGGTTTTTGCTTTATTCTTTGGGCATTCATTCCTAAAATGACCCGATTGGCCACATTTGTAGCAAATACTCGGCTTTGGTGCGTCGGGCCCCTTTTGAGTGACGGGGGCGGTACTTCCACAATACTTGGCAATATGACCACTACCTTGGCACCGATGGCAAATTAGCTTGCCACATTCACCAAAATGATGCTTGTGGCATTTGTTGCAAAAAGGTCGTGTCCCGGCATAACTTTTCTTGCCGACGGGGGTGAGAGGTTCCTTGGAAAAGTTGTTGTTGTAGTTACTCGATTGGGGGGCTTCCCATTTTCTTTTGTTGTCACCCGACTCATCCTCGGCTTTAGGTGCCGGCACTTCAATCTCGTCTACCGTTTCGATCAATTGACGGGCCATATGTAGTGACCCGAACTTTTCCATGTTTATATATATATTAATTGAGATTGATATTTACATGATTAAATGTTTCCAACATGTTAAGCAATCAAAATTGTTAAGACTTGATTAATTGAAATATGTTTCATATAGACAATTGACCACCCAAGTTGATCGGTGATTCACGAACGTTAAAACTTGTAAAAACTATATGATGACATATATATGGATATATATATATATAGTTAACATGATACTATGATAAGAAAACATATCATAAAGTATATTAACAATGAACTACATATGTAAAAACAAGACTACTAACTTAATGATTTTTAAACGAGACATATATGTAACGATTATCGTTGTAAAGACATTTAATGTATATATATATCATATTAAGAGATATTCATACATGATAATATCATGATAATATAATAATTTAAAATCTCATTTGATATTATAAACATTGGGTTAACAACATTTAACAAGATCGTTAACCTAAAGGTTTCAAAACAACACTTACATGTAACGACTAACGATGACTTAACGACTCAGTTAAAATGTATATACATGTAGTGTTTTAATATGTATTTATACACTTTTTAAAGACTTCAATACACTTATAAAAATACTTCTACTTAACAAAAATGCTTACAATTACATCCTCGTTCAGTTTCATCAACAATTCTACTCGTATGCACCCGTATTCGTACTCGTACAATACACAGCTTTTAGATGTATGTACTATTGGTATATACACTCCAATGATCAGCTCTTAGCAGCCCATGTGAGTCACCTAACACATGTGGGAACCATCATTTGGCAACTAGCATGAAATATCTCATAAAATTACAAAAATATGAGTAATCATTCATGACTTATTTACATGAAAACAAAATTACATATCCTTTATATCTAATCCATACACCAACGACCAAAAACACCTACAAACACTTTCATTCTTCAATTTTATTCATCTAATTGATCTCTCTCAAGTTCTATCTTCAAGTTCTAAGTGTTCTTCATAAATTCCAAAAGTTCTAGTTTCATAAAATCAAGAATACTTTCAAGTTTGCTAGCTCACTTCCAATCTTGTAAGGTGATCATCCAACCTCAAGAAATCTTTGTTTCTTACAGTAGGTTATCATTCTAATACAAGGTAATAATCATATTCAAACTTTGGTTCAATTTCTATAACTATAACAATCTTATTTCAAGTGATGATCTTACTTGAACTTGTTTTCGTGTCATGATTCTGCTTCAAGAACTTCGAGCCATCCAAGGATCCATTGAAGCTAGATCCATTTTTCTCTTTTCCAGTAGGTTTATCCAAGGAAATTAAGGTAGTAATGATGTTCATAACATCATTCGATTCATACATATAAAGCTATCTTATTCGAGGGTTTAAACTTGTAATCACTAGAACATAGTTTAGTTAATTCTAAACTTGTTCGCAAACAAAAGTTAATCCTTCTAACTTGACTTTTAAAATCAACTAAACACATGTTCTATATCTATATGATATGCTAACTTAATGATTTAAAACCTGGAAACACGAAAAACACCGTAAAACCGGATTTACGCCGTCGTAGTAACACCGCGGGCTGTTTTGGGTTAGTTAATTAAAAACTATGATAAACTTTGATTTAAAAGTTGTTATTCTGAGAAAATGATTTTTATTATGAACATGAAACTATATCCAAAAATTATGGTTAAACTCAAAGTGGAAGTATGTTTTCTAAAATGGTCATCTAGACGTCGTTCTTTCGACTGAAATGACTACCTTTACAAAAACGACTTGTAACTTATTTTTCCGACTATAAACCTATACTTTTCTGTTTAGATTCATAAAATAGAGTTCAATATGAAACCATAGCAATTTGATTCACTCAAAACGGATTTAAAATGAAGAAGTTATGGGTAAAACAAGATTGGATAATTTTTCTCATTTTAGCTACGTGAAAATTGGTAACAAATCTATTCCAACCATAACTTAATCAACTTGTATTGTATATTATGTAATCTTGAGATACCATAGACACGTATACAATGTTTCGACCTATCATGTCGACACATCTATATATATTTCGGAACAACCATAGACACTCTATATGTGAATGTTGGAGTTAGCTATACAGGGTTGAGGTTGATTCCAAAATATATATAGTTTGAGTTGTGATCAATACTGAGATACGTATAAACTGGGTCGTGGATTGATTCAAGATAATATTTATCGATTTATTTCTGTACATCTAACTGTGGACAACTAGTTGTAGGTTACTAACGAGGACAGCTGACTTAATAAACTTAAAACATCAAAATATATTAAAAGTGTTGTAAATATATTTTGAACATACTTTGATATATATGTATATATTGTTATAGGTTCGTGAATCAACCAGTGGCCAAGTCTTACTTCCCGACGAAGTAAAAATCTGTGAAAGTGAGTTATAGTCCCACTTTTAAAATCTAATATTTTTGGGATGAGAATACATGCAGGTTCTATAAATGATTTACAAAATAGACACAAGTACGTGAAACTACATTCTATGGTTGAATTATCGAAATCGAATATGCCCCTTTTTATTAAGTCTGGTAATCTAAGAATTAGGGAACAGACACCCTAATTGACGCGAATCCTAAAGATAGATCTATTGGGCCTAACAAACCCCATCCAAAGTACCGGATGCTTTAGTACTTCGAAATTTATATCATATCCGAAGGGTGTCCCGGAATGATGGGGATATTCTTATATATGCATCTTGTTATTGTCGGTTACCAGGTGTTCACCATATGAATGATTTTTATCTCTATGTATGGGATGTGTATTGAAATATGAAATCTTGTGGTCTATTGTTACGATTTGATATATATAGGTTAAACCTATAACTCACCAACATTTTTGTTGACGTTTTAAGCATGTTTATTCTCAGGTGATTATTAAGAGCTTCCGCTGTCGCATACTTAAATAAGGACGAGATTTGGAGTCCATGCTTGTATGATATTGTGTAAAAACTGCATTCAAGAAACTTATTTTGTTGTAACATATTTGTATTGTAAACCATTATGTAATGGTCGTGTGTAAACAGGATATTTTAGATTATCATTATTTGATAATCTACGTAAAGCTTTTTAAACCTTTATTGATGAAATAAAGGTTATGGTTTGTTTTAAAATGAATGCAGTCTTTGAAAAACGTCTCATATAGAGGTCAAAACCTCGCAACGAAATCAATTAATATGGAACGTTTTTAATCAATAAGAACGGGACATTTCAGTTGGTATCCGAGCGTTGGTCTTAGAGAACCAGAAAATTTGCATTAGTGTGTCTTATCGAGTTTGTTAGGATGCATTAGTGAGTCTGGACTTCGACCGTGTTTCTTTAAAAATGATTGCTTAACATTTTTGTTGGAAACTATATATTTTTAACATATGAATATTATGTGATATATTAATCTCTTAACGTGTTTGATATTATGTGATAGATGTCTACCTCTAGAACAAGTCCCATTGACTCACCTAATAATAATGAAGAGTCAAATGTAAATTGGAATGATTTGTGGACTGATTCACAAGTTCCCGAAGAGGAACCGGAAGAAGAGTCGGAACCGGAAGAAGAATCGGAACCGGAAGAAGAATCGGAACCGGATAAAGAAATAGAACCGGTGGGGGAAATAATAAAACGGTTAAGTAAAAGAAAATCCTCAACCAACCGACCAAAGTTAATTATGGTCAATGGTGTTTCCGCCAAGGAAGCAAAATATTGGGAGGATTACCAATTCTCCGATGAATCGGATTCCGACGAGAATTCTGATGATGTTATAGAAATTACCCCAACTGAATTTAAAAAGGCAAAAGAAAATAATAAGGGAAAGGGCATAAAAATAGAGAAATCTAATTCCAACCCCGATGAACTTTATATGTATCGTCAACCCCCGAAGTCCTTAAGTTGTAACAATGACCCGGGAACCTCTAAACCACCAGGTTTTTCTAAACCAATGTGGACAACGACGGCTCGTATTAGGGGAACATCATATATCCCTAGAAACTTGGCAAAACGAACCAAAACCGAAGAAGAAGAAACGAGCGAGTCGGAATAAGATAGTTGTATTCGTGTGGTGTAATATATGTAATATAGTGTTCTTATGCTTTATGATATATGTAAAAATTGCTTGTATTAATAAGTATTTTTTTATGAATCTAACTCTTGTCTATTTTACAGTTTAAAAACACAAAATGGATAGACAACCCAATATTTTAAGAGACCTACCCGGAGACATGATTGATGAAATCTTGTCTAGAGTCGGCCAGAATTCTTCGGCACAACTATTTAAGGCGAGATCAGTTTGTAAGACATTCGAAGAACGTTCCAAGAATGTCTTGGTTTATAAGAGACTTTCGTTTGAAAGATGGGGGATATCACATTGGGAAACCCATAAGTTACGATGTGTTTACTTTGACGCATATATTGCGGGGAACCCAAATGCTATTTTACGCAACGGGTTAAGAAATTATTTTGACTCAATATATCCGAATATTGGACTTCGTGATTTAGAAAAAGCGGCTAACATGCAACATAAAGAAGCATGTTATGCTTACGGATTAGTAATGTTCGCCTCTCACCAAAGTGAGAACAAGAACATCGGGCTACAACTATTAAACAAAACGTTTCCACAAGTGACGGAGTCGGTAATTGGGGTAAGAAATGAGGTTTTTAGATTATTACGGGACTGTTGGACATTACGTAACCCTCGTCCCTTTGATGACGTTACAACACGCTGTCTTATCAACGGCCATAACGGTTATGTTGCACAAGACCAAGGATGGGAAGTAGTCCTAGTAAAACCAGAATGCATGACTTGTTTCTGGACGTATGAATTACGTGTCTTTATTGTCTTTGCTGAACGACTTGTGTACTAGCTAGAATTGTCTTCACAACTATATTGTATCAAAGTTATTGTGTGCTATATTTCATGCTTTATGTAAAATAAGCGGTATTGTAAGTTTGTAAAATATTGTATAAAAGTTTGAACGCGAAATATTATTATAATCAGTTTTTCATATAGAATTGTAGTAGTTGAATTGTATATTAGCTACTAAGTATGAACTTAACGGGTAGGTACTACCCGAATTTAAACTTATAAAACGCTAATATGAAGAAAAAGCTTTTATAAATGAGTTCATATTATGCTACGAAATACTATTAACTACTCTTAATATTCTGTATGATTAACTTGTTCCATTTGACTATTTTGAAGGAAATGGCACCGACTACTCGACACACCGTGAATATGAATGAAGAGGAATTCCGTACTTTTCTAGCTTCAAACATAGCCGCAGTACAGGCTGCGCTACATACCAACAATAACCTTGGATCTGGCAGTACAGGAAATCGTGTAGGATGCACCTACAAAGAATTCACTGCCTGCAAACCTTTGGAATTTGATGGAACCGAAGGACCGATCGGATTGAAACGGTGGACCGAGAAGGTTGAATCGGTGTTTGCCATAAGTAAGTGTACTGAAGAGGACAAAGTGAAGTACGCTACGCATACCTTCACAGGTTCTGCGTTAACATGGTGGAATACCTATCTAGAGCAAGTGGGACAAGATGATGCGTACGCACTACCGTGGTCAGCATTCAAGCACTTGATGAACGAGAAGTACCGTCCCAGAACCGAGGTCAATAAGCTCAAGACAGAACTTAGAGGGTTACGAACCCAAGGATTTGATATTACCACATACGAAAGACGATTCACAGAATTGTGCCTATTGTGTCCGGGAGCATTCGAAGACGAGGAAGAGAAGATCGACGCATTTGTGAAAGGATTACCGGAAAGAATCCAAGAAGATATAAGTTCACACGAGCCCGCCTCCATACAACAGGCATGTAGAATGGCTCACAAACTAGTGAACCAGATTGAAGAAAGAATTAAAGAACAGACTGCTGAAGAGGCCAATGTGAAGCAAGTCAAAAGAAAGTGGGAGGAAAACGGTGATAAGAATCACCAATACAACAACAACAGCAATTACAACAATAATCGCAACAATTATCCCAACAATCGCAACATCAATCGCAACTACAACAAACGGCCCAACAACAACAACAACAACAACAACAACAGCAACTACAACAATCATCCCAACAACAATAATAACCGCAACAACAACAACAATCAGAAGCAGCTATGCCAAAGGTGTGAAAAGAATCACTCGGGGTTCTGCACCAAATTTTGCAACAAGTGTAAAAGAAATGGTCATAGCGCGGCGAAGTGTGAGGCCTACGGACCAGGGGTTAATAGAACGAAAGGAACAAATGGTGTCGGAACGAGTAATGGCGGAGCAAGTAGTGTCGGAGCAAGTTATGCCAATGTAGTTTGTTATAAATGTGGAAAACCAGGCCACATTATTAGAAATTGCCCGAACCAGGAGAACACGAATGGACAAGGCCGTGGAAGAGTTTTCAATATTAATGCGGTAGAGGCACAGGAAGACCCGGAGCTTGTTACGGGTACGTTTCTTATTGACAATAAATCTGCTTACGTTTTATTTGATTCGGGTGCGGATAGAAGCTATATGAGTAGAGATTTTTGTGCTAAATTAAGTTGTCCATTGACGCCTTTGGATAGTAAATTTTTACTCGAATTAGCAAATGGTAAATTAATTTCAGCAGATAATATATGTCGGAATCGAGAAATTAAACTGGTTAGCGAAACATTTAAGATTGATTTGATACCAGTAGAGTTAGGGAGTTTTGATGTGATAATCGGTATGGACTGGTTGAAAGAAGTGAAAGCGGAGATCGTTTGTTACAAAAATGCAATTCGCATTATACGAGAAAAAGGAAAACCCTTAATGGTGTACGGAGAAAAGGGCAACACGAAGCTACATCTTATTAGTAATTTGAAGGCACAAAAACTAATAAGAAAAGGTTGCTATGCTGTTCTAGCACACGTCGAGAAAGTACAAACTGAAGAAAAGAGCATCAATGATGTTCCCATTGCAAAAGAATTTCCCGATGTATTTCCGAAAGAATTACCGGGATTACCCCCACATCGATCCGTTGAATTTCAAATAGATCTTGTACCAGGAGCTGCACCAATAGCTCGTGCTCCTTACAGACTCGCACCCAGCGAGATGAAAGAACTGCAAAGCCAATTACAAGAACTTTTAGAGCGTGGTTTCATTCGACCAAGCACATCACCGTGGGGAGCTCCTGTTTTGTTTGTCAAGAAGAAAGATGGTACATTCAGGTTGTGTATCGACTACCGAGAGTTGAACAAACTTACCATCAAGAACCGCTACCCACTACCGAGAATCGACGACTTATTTGATCAACTACAAGGCTCGTCTGTTTATTCAAAGATTGACTTACGTTCCGGGTATCATCAAATGCGGGTGAAAGAAGATGATATTCCAAAGACTGCTTTCAGAACACGTTACGGTCATTACGAGTTTATGGTCATGCCGTTTGGTTTAACTAATGCACCAGCTGTGTTCATGGACCTTATGAACCGAGTGTGTGGACCATACCTTGACAAGTTTGTCATTGTTTTCATTGATGACATACTTATTTACTCAAAGAATGACCAAGAACACGGTGAACATTTGAGAAAGGTGTTAGAAGTATTGAGGAAGGAAGAATTGTACGCTAAGTTTTCAAAGTGTGCATTTTGGTTGGAAGAAGTTCAATTCCTCGGTCACATAGTGAACAAAGAAGGTATTAAGGTGGATCCGGCAAAGATAGAAACTGTTGAAAAGTGGGAAACCCCGAAAACTCCGAAACACATACGCCAGTTTTTAGGACTAGCTGGTTACTACAGAAGGTTCATCCAAGACTTTTCCAGAATAGCAAAACCCTTGACTGCATTAACGCATAAAGGGAAGAAATTTGAATGGAATGATGAACAAGAGAAAGCGTTTCAGTTATTGAAGAAAAAGCTAACTACGGCACCTATATTGTCATTGCCTGAAGGGAATGATGATTTTGTGATTTATTGTGACGCATCAAAGCAAGGTCTCGGTTGTGTATTAATGCAACGAACGAAGGTGATTGCTTATGCGTCTAGACAATTGAAGATTCACGAACAAAATTATACGACGCATGATTTGGAATTAGGCGCGGTTGTTTTTGCATTAAAGACTTGGAGGCACTACTTATATGGGGTCAAAAGTATTATATATACTGACCACAAAAGTCTTCAACACATATTTAATCAGAAACAACTGAATATGAGGCAGCGTAGGTGGATTGAATTATTGAATGATTACGACTTTGAGATTCGTTACCACCCGGGGAAGGCAAATGTGGTAGCCGATGCCTTGAGCAGGAAGGACAGAGAACCCATTCGAGTAAAATCTATGAATATAATGATTCATAATAACATTACTACTCAAATAAAGGAGGCGCAACAAGGAGTTTTAAAAGAGGGAAATTTAAAGGATGAAATACCCAAAGGATCGGAGAAGCATCTTAATATTCGGGAAGACGGAACCCGGTATAGGGCTGAAAGGATTTGGGTACCAAAATTTGGAGATATGAGAGAAATGGTACTTAGAGAAGCTCATAAAACCAGATACTCAATACATCCTGGAACGGGGAAGATGTACAAGGATCTCAAGAAACGTTTTTGGTGGCCGGGTATGAAAGCCGATGTTGCTAAATACGTAGGAGAATGTTTGACGTGTTCTAAGGTCAAAGCTGAGCATCAGAAACCATCAGGTCTACTTCAACAACCCGAAATCCCGGAATGGAAATGGGAAAACATTACCATGGATTTCATCACTAAATTGCCAAGGACTGCAAGTGGTTTTGATACTATTTGGGTAATAGTTGATCGTCTCACCAAATCAGCACACTTCCTACCAATAAGAGAAGATGACAAGATGGAGAAGTTAGCACGACTGTATTTGAAGGAAGTCGTCTCCAGACATGGAATACCAATCTCTATTATCTCTGATAGGGATGGTAGATTTATTTCAAGATTCTGGCAGACATTACAGCAAGCATTAGGAACTCGTCTAGACATGAGTACTGCCTATCATCCACAAACTGATGGGCAGAGCGAAAGGACGATACAAACGCTTGAAGACATGCTACGAGCATGTGTTATTGATTTCGGAAACAGTTGGGATCGACATCTACCATTAGCAGAATTTTCCTACAACAACAGCTACCATTCAAGCATTGAGATGGCGCCGTTTGAAGCACTTTATGGTAGAAAGTGCAGGTCTCCGATTTGTTGGAGTGAAGTGGGGGATAGACAGATTACGGGTCCGGAGATTATACAAGAAACTACCGAGAAGATCATCCAAATTCAACAACGGTTGAAAACCGCTCAAAGTCGACAAAAGAGCTACGCTGACATTAAAAGAAAAGATATAGAATTTGAAATTGGAGAGATGGTCATGCTTAAAGTTGCACCTTGGAAAGGCGTTGTTCGATTTGGTAAACGAGGGAAATTAAATCCAAGGTATATTGGACCATTCAAGATTATTGATCGTGTCGGACCAGTAGCTTACCGACTAGAGTTACCTCAACAACTCGCGGCTGTACATAACACTTTCCACGTCTCGAATTTAAAGAAATGTTTTGCTAAAGAAGATCTCACTATTCCGTTAGATGAAATCCAAATCAACGAAAAACTTCAATTCATCGAAGAACCCGTCGAAATAATGGATCGTGAGGTTAAAAGACTTAAGCAAAACAAGATACCAATTGTTAAGGTTCGATGGAATGCTCGTAGAGGACCCGAGTTCACCTGGGAGCGTGAAGATCAGATGAAGAAGAAATACCCGCATCTATTTCCAGAAGATTCGTCAACACCTTCAACAGCTTAAAATTTCGGGACGAAATTTATTTAACGGGTAGGTACTGTAGTGACCCGAACTTTTCCATGTTTATATATATATTAATTGAGATTGATATTTACATGATTAAATGTTTCCAACATGTTAAGCAATCAAAATTGTTAAGACTTGATTAATTGAAATATGTTTCATATAGACAATTGACCACCCAAGTTGATCGGTGATTCACGAACGTTAAAACTTGTAAAAACTATATGATGACATATATATGGATATATATATATATATAGTTAACATGATACTATGATAAGAAAACATATCATAAAGTATATTAACAATGAACTACATATGTAAAAACAAGACTACTAACTTAATGATTTTTAAACGAGACATATATGTAACGATTATCGTTGTAAAGACATTTAATGTATATATATATCATATTAAGAGATATTCATACATGATAATATCATGATAATATAATAATTTAAAATCTCATTTGATATTATAAACATTGGGTTAACAACATTTAACAAGATCGTTAACCTAAAGGTTTCAAAACAACACTTACATGTAACGACTAACGATGACTTAACGACTCAGTTAAAATGTATATACATGTAGTGTTTTAATATGTATTTATACACTTTTTAAAGACTTCAATACACTTATAAAAATACTTCTACTTAACAAAAATGCTTACAATTACATCCTCGTTCAGTTTCATCAACAATTCTACTCGTATGCACCCGTATTCGTACTCGTACAATACACAGCTTTTAGATGTATGTACTATTGGTATATACACTCCAATGATCAGCTCTTAGCAGCCCATGTGAGTCACCTAACACATGTGGGAACCATCATTTGGCAACTAGCATGAAATATCTCATAAAATTACAAAAATATGAGTAATCATTCATGACTTATTTACATGAAAACAAAATTACATATCCTTTATATCTAATCCATACACCAACGACCAAAAACACCTACAAACACTTTCATTCTTCAATTTTATTCATCTAATTGATCTCTCTCAAGTTCTATCTTCAAGTTCTAAGTGTTCTTCATAAATTCCAAAAGTTCTAGTTTCATAAAATCAAGAATACTTTCAAGTTTGCTAGCTCACTTCCAATCTTGTAAGGTGATCATCCAACCTCAAGAAATCTTTGTTTCTTACAGTAGGTTATCATTCTAATACAAGGTAATAATCATATTCAAACTTTGGTTCAATTTCTATAACTATAACAATCTTATTTCAAGTGATGATCTTACTTGAACTTGTTTTCGTGTCATGATTCTGCTTCAAGAACTTCGAGCCATCCAAGGATCCATTGAAGCTAGATCCATTTTTCTCTTTTCCAGTAGGTTTATCCAAGGAAATTAAGGTAGTAATGATGTTCATAACATCATTCGATTCATACATATAAAGCTATCTTATTCGAGGGTTTAAACTTGTAATCACTAGAACATAGTTTAGTTAATTCTAAACTTGTTCGCAAACAAAAGTTAATCCTTCTAACTTGACTTTTAAAATCAACTAAACACATGTTCTATATCTATATGATATGCTAACTTAATGATTTAAAACCTGGAAACACGAAAAACACCGTAAAACCGGATTTACGCCGTCGTAGTAACACCGCGGGCTGTTTTGGGTTAGTTAATTAAAAACTATGATAAACTTTGATTTAAAAGTTGTTATTCTGAGAAAATGATTTTTATTATGAACATGAAACTATATCCAAAAATTATGGTTAAACTCAAAGTGGAAGTATGTTTTCTAAAATGGTCATCTAGACGTCGTTCTTTCGACTGAAATGACTACCTTTACAAAAACGACTTGTAACTTATTTTTCCGACTATAAACCTATACTTTTCTGTTTAGATTCATAAAATAGAGTTCAATATGAAACCATAGCAATTTGATTCACTCAAAACGGATTTAAAATGAAGAAGTTATGGGTAAAACAAGATTGGATAATTTTTCTCATTTTAGCTACGTGAAAATTGGTAACAAATCTATTCCAACCATAACTTAATCAACTTGTATTGTATATTATGTAATCTTGAGATACCATAGACACGTATACAATGTTTCGACCTATCATGTCGACACATCTATATATATTTCGGAACAACCATAGACACTCTATATGTGAATGTTGGAGTTAGCTATACAGGGTTGAGGTTGATTCCAAAATATATATAGTTTGAGTTGTGATCAATACTGAGATACGTATAAACTGGGTCGTGGATTGATTCAAGATAATATTTATCGATTTATTTCTGTACATCTAACTGTGGACAACTAGTTGTAGGTTACTAACGAGGACAGCTGACTTAATAAACTTAAAACATCAAAATATATTAAAAGTGTTGTAAATATATTTTGAACATACTTTGATATATATGTATATATTGTTATAGGTTCGTGAATCAACCAGTGGCCAAGTCTTACTTCCCGACGAAGTAAAAATCTGTGAAAGTGAGTTATAGTCCCACTTTTAAAATCTAATATTTTTGGGATGAGAATACATGCAGGTTCTATAAATGATTTACAAAATAGACACAAGTACGTGAAACTACATTCTATGGTTGAATTATCGAAATCGAATATGCCCCTTTTTATTAAGTCTGGTAATCTAAGAATTAGGGAACAGACACCCTAATTGACGCGAATCCTAAAGATAGATCTATTGGGCCTAACAAACCCCATCCAAAGTACCGGATGCTTTAGTACTTCGAAATTTATATCATATCCGAAGGGTGTCCCGGAATGATGGGGATATTCTTATATATGCATCTTGTTATTGTCGGTTACCAGGTGTTCACCATATGAATGATTTTTATCTCTATGTATGGGATGTGTATTGAAATATGAAATCTTGTGGTCTATTGTTACGATTTGATATATATAGGTTAAACCTATAACTCACCAACATTTTTGTTGACGTTTTAAGCATGTTTATTCTCAGGTGATTATTAAGAGCTTCCGCTGTCGCATACTTAAATAAGGACGAGATTTGGAGTCCATGCTTGTATGATATTGTGTAAAAACTGCATTCAAGAAACTTATTTTGTTGTAACATATTTGTATTGTAAACCATTATGTAATGGTCGTGTGTAAACAGGATATTTTAGATTATCATTATTTGATAATCTACGTAAAGCTTTTTAAACCTTTATTGATGAAATAAAGGTTATGGTTTGTTTTAAAATGAATGCAGTCTTTGAAAAACGTCTCATATAGAGGTCAAAACCTCGCAACGAAATCAATTAATATGGAACGTTTTTAATCAATAAGAACGGGACATTTCACCATATTCAGGGCCTCTTGGTGATTACTGGGTTTGGATGACATTACTCCTTGTTTGATGCTCTTGGGAAGACCATCCATGTAAAGTTCAACCCTTAGAGGTTCGGGGGTCACGAGGTTTGGGCACATCAAGGATAGCTCAGAAAATCGTTGATTATATGCCTTTAGGTCATTCCCGACCGCTTTTAAAGTTCTTAGTTCGTGTTCGAGCTTACGGGTCTCTTCGCGCGGGAAGTATTCGGTGATCATCTTTTTCTTTAAGTCGGCCCATGAGAGAGTGTGAGCTTCATCGATACCCACCGACAGCACATACGTATTCCACCATGTGAGGGCGATACCGGCAAAAGTGTGGGTGGAATATTTGACTTTGTCTTGGTCCCGACAACCGCTTATGCTAAAAACGGCTTCTGTTTGCTCAAACCATCGGGTGAGCATAACCGGTCCTCCGGTCCCATCGAAGGTGTGAGGTTTGCACCCCATGAAAGTTTTGTAGGAGCAACCCTCGTTTGAATTACCGGCTCCATGGTTGTTGTGGTTGTGGTTGTTATTGATGTCGGAGGAGATACTAGCCATAGCCGCACCTATGGCGGTGGCTATCATGCGTTGAAAAGCTTGTTCGGAAGTTTCATTACGTGGCCCGCGACGGGGAGGCATTGTTCCTTCAAGACACAAGAATATCGTTGATTAGTATTCTCAATAATACTAATCATGATAGGGAATGATGATGTAGAGAAAATTTTTCCTTGACTCGCCTTAAATTCTTTATGTCATAATGTCGGAATGTCCATATGAATCACCATAATATAATCCCGGAAATTATATTACCCTGATTCTCATGTGCATTTAACATTACCTCATAAAGTCAAGGTGGCGCGTCAACAAAATTTATCAACGTAAGATCAAGATCGAATACGAGTTAGATATGATAGAAGAGTTCGAGTATAAATGCACAAATAGTCAAGTAATTCCTACTTCAGTCTATATGCCGGTTGTAGTCTAGATTCACCTATGTACCCTATGACTCGGGGTGGACACAAATGAACTCTAAATCCCTACAACCAAGGCTCTGATACCACTTGTAGCGACCCCGACAAATCGTCAAGTGACGGCGTCGACTACGTAGGTCCCATTACCTGGTCATAAGTCTTTAAAACAGACGTTTGACCCAAAATATGTCGCATCCATTCAAGTGTAAAGATTGTTTCAAAGTTTACAAAGATAATTGACCACAAGTTAAGTTACAACGTTATAAGTACAAATGAAAACTATGCGACACAGTTTAAATAAGTTCAAAAGATGCTCCAAAATGCATGTATACTCGACATCCAAGCAAGTATCAAAAGAGTGCGGAAGCATGTATCACTAAGCATTCAAAACCTGAGAAAACATAGAAGGATCTGTCAATGAAAATGTTGGTGAAATCATAGGTTTAGTAAGTATTAAACGTTGTTTTTGAACCACAAGATTTTGTATTTCCATAACGTAGATTATCCAAATCATTTGCATTCCAAAAGTGTTGTTATACGCGAGCACTCAATTATCAAAACTTAACCAACGTTACCCCATCACACAGTGCTAGAACCCACACTAAAACACAAAAATATATTTCATCCGCATAACGGTAGCGAACCGTCCGAATGAGGGTTTGTTAAACCCGTATGGCCACACAATATAAGTTCTCGCTTACACCATGCAAGTGTAACTAATGATAATCGAATTGAGGCATTTTTGTTCTAACTCGCACGTGGAATGTTTGTTTTCACACTTGTGTTCAAAACATAAAAGTAAGTAGTACAAGATGTAACAAAGTATATGTTTTCTCAGCCCACGATTTAAAAGTATAAAAGTTGTTGAAAAGGTGGGACTATGATCTCACCTTGAGCGCAAGAGTTAATAAAGTACTTCAACGAGTAAACGCGTGCAAAGACAAAGCTAATCTCGACCTAAACAAGTAGGTTGTATCAATAACGATAGTCACGAAGGGTCAAAGTTGTTCAATTAGTCCTATGGCTCGTTACGACTCGATTATGTAGCATGTGAAATCAAATTGTCAAGTTTCATGCAAGGTACAAGTATATAAACAAGTTAGGAGGGTTGCATAATCATTTGGTTAAGTTTGACAAAAAGTCAAACTTTGGTCGGTCAAAGTCAACAAAAAGTCAACACGTTCGGGTCGGGTCCCGGACAAATTTTCTATGCTAATTATTCATATACAAGTATATTAAAACAAGTTTCATGTGAATCGGAGGTCGGTAACTAGTCAAACATTTCGCGTGAATTGGGACCAAGAGGTCAGAATCTGTCCAGCATAATCTGCGCGCCGCGCGGGTAAGGGGCGCGCCGCGCCACCACCTGTACAGACATTTTTCTGTTTTGCAAAACTATGCACGAGCCAAAATCAATTTTAACACAAAACTTGACCCGCAAACACTTATAATGCCTATCATATATCGTTGGAAAGGTATTTTGACGAGGAATACAACTAAGCACTTATGGTCCAACAATAACATCATTTACAATAGCCGAAATCTCATCAAGCGAACAATAAAAGTCCATTTCCTAAGTTTCAAGTTCATCAATTGCATTTTGAGTTTCGGGAAACCAATTCACACATATGATATGCCGTTTTGAAGGTAATGAAGCATACATTACTACTAAACACTAACAATTAACATTCCATGACATTCAAGCATCCAAAAATTTATGTCAAGAACTATCAAACCCTAGTCAAACATCTCAAAATCAATAATCATGTTTTTGAAGTTTTCTTAATCAACCTACACATCAATTTGAAGCTAATGATGCTAGTAACACATTTAATACATGAACTTTAACAATTAAACAACTTTTAATCATCCAAAATCAAAGATTAAGCAAGCAATTTTCATATTCAAGCTAGTTACACCAAAAACAACAAATCGAGCATACAAATTACATACACGACATCACAATGAGCCATAGACACTAATTAACACACTTTTAAGTCAAGAACACAAATTTAAAGAAATCTAGTGTTTTAGAAATGTTACCCAAAATCGAAGTGGTTAGCATCAAATCGAAGAGGATGATGAGAGGATCAAGAATATGTAGTTTGTTTGGATTGAAGCTCGCTTGAACGGATTTGGATGATGATTTAAGGTTTGAATGTTGGGAGAGTTTGAAAGTATCAAAAAGGAAGAAGGAGGTGAAATGAATGGATGGAGGAGAAGGGTTGACTAGTTGACCTAGTCACTAGTTTGACCCTTTGGCGACTTTAGTCCTTCGAGTTCAAATCGGGTGCGGGATATAACCAAACGATTTATTTTAAGTTACACGGGAGTACGGGAGATATTGAGATCCGATAACGAGAATATTTAAAATGTTACATAACAAAGGATACGAATCTAGATACGAAGGGTATTATTTAAAAAGAAAAAGACGGGCGTTAAAATAATTTAACGGAAAAATGCGGGATGTTACATACTTAACAAAAATGCTTACAATTACATCCTCGTTCAGTTTCATCAACAAATCTACTCGTATGCACCCGTATTCGTACTCGTACAATACACAGCTTTCAGATGTATGTACTATTGGTATATACACTCCAATGATTAGCTCTTAGCAGCCCATGTGAGTCACCTAACACATGTGGGAACCATCATTTGGCAACTAGCATGAAATATCTCATAAAATTACAAAAATATGAGTAATCATTCATGACTTATTTACATGAAAACAAAATTACATATCCTTTATATCTAATCCATACACCAACGACCAAAAACACCTACAAACACTTTCATTCTTCAATTTTCTTCATCTAATTGATCTCTCTCAAGTTCTATCTTCAAGTTCTAAGTGTTCTTCATAAATTCCAAAAGTTCTATTTCATAAAATCAAGAATACTTCCAAGATTGCAAGTTTACTTCCAAATTTTCTATATCCATTCCAAGTAATCATCCAAGATCAAGAAACCTTTGTTACTTACAGTAGGTTATCTTTCTAATACAAGGTAATAATCATATTCAAACTTTAATTTAATTTCTATAACTATAACAATCTTATTTCGAGTGGAAATCTTACTTGAAATTGTTTTCGTGTCATGATTCTGCTTCAAGAACTTTCAAGCCATCCAAGGATCCGTTGAAGCTAGATCCATTTTTCTCTTTTCTAGTAGGTTTATCCAACGAACTTAAGGTAGTAATGATGTTCATAACATCATTCGATTCATACATATAAAGCTATCTTATTCGAAGGTTTAAACTTGTAATCACTAGAACATAGTTTAGTTAATTCTAAACTTGTTCGCAAACAAAAGTTAATCCTTCTAACTTGACTTTTAAAATCAACAAAACACATGTTCTATATCTATATGATATGCTAACTTAATGATTTAAAACCCGGAAACACGATAAACACCATAAAACTGGATATACGCCGTCGTAGTAAAACCGGGGGCTGTTTTGGTTGGGATAATTAAAAGCTAAGAAGAACTTTGATTTAAAAGCTATACTTCTGGAAAAATGATTTTTCTTATGAACATGAAACTATATCCAAAAATCATGGTTAAACTCAAAGTGAAAGTATGTTTTTCAAAATGGTCATCAAGATGTCGTTCTTTCGACGGAAATGACTACCTCTTTCAAAAACGACTTGTAACTTGTATTTACGACTATAAACTTATACTTTTTATATTTAGATTCATAAAGTTAAGTTCAATACGAAACCATGGCCACTGGAATCACTCAAAACGGATTAGAAACGAAGAAATGGCGAGTAAAACAAGATTGATAAAAACTACTCATTTTACCTACGTGAAAGTTAGTAATAAATCTATTCCAACCATAACCTAATCAACTTATATTGTATATTATGTAATCTTGAGATACCATAGACACGTATACAATGTTTTGACCTATCATGTCGACCCATCTATATATATATATTGCGAAACAACCATAGACACTCTATATGTGAATGTTGGAGTTAGCTATACAGGGTTGAGGTTGATTCCAATATATATATAGTTTGAGTTGTGATCAATACTGAGATACGTATACACTGGGTCGTGGATTGATTCAAGATAATATTTATCGATTTATTTCTGTACATCTAACTATGAACAACTAGTTGTAGGTTACTAACGAGGACATCTGACTTAATAAACTTAAAACATCAAAATGTATTAAAAGTATTGTAAATATATTTTGAACATACTTTGATATATATGTATATATTGTTATAGGTTCGTGAATCAACCAGTGACCAAGTCTTACTTCCCGACGAAGTAAAAATCTGGGAAAGTGAGTTATAGTCCCACTTTTAAAATCTAATATTTTTGGGATGAGAATACATGCAGGTTTTATAAATGATTTACAAAATAGACACAAGTACGTGAAACTACATTCTATGATTGAATTATCGAAATCGAATATGCCCCTTTTTATTAAGTCTGGTAATCTAAGAATTAGGGAACAGACACCCTAATTGACGCGAATCCTAAAGATAGATCTATTGGGCCTAACAAACCCCATCCAAAGTACCGGATGCTTTAGTACTTCGAAATTTATATCATATCCGAAGGGTGTCCCGAAATGATGGGGATATTCTTATATATGCATCTTGTTAATGTCGGTTACCAGGTGTTCACCATATGAATGATTTTTATCTCTATGTATGGGATGTGTATTGAAATATGAAATCTTGTGGTCTATTGTTACGATTTGATATATTGGTTAAACCTATAACTCACCAACATTTTTTGACGTTTAAAGCATGTTTATTCTCAGGTGAATACTAAGAGCTTCCGCTGTTGCATACTAAAATAAGGACAAGATTTGGAGTCCATGTTTGTATGATATTGTGTAAAAACTGCATTCAAGAAACTGATTTCGATGTAACATATTTTTATTGTAAACCATTATGTAATGGTCGTGTGTAAACATGATATTTTAGATTATCATTATTTGATAATCTACGTAAAGCTTTTTAAACCTTTATTTATGAAATAAAGGTTATGGTTTGTTTTAAAAATGAATGCAGTCTTTGAAAAAATGTCTCAAATAGAGGTCAAAACCTCGCAACGAAATCAATTAATATGGAACGTTTTTAATCAATAAGAACGGGACATTTCAGATACGTGTTAAACGTTTACTCAGGTTTTGAGTATTTTCAAGTGCATAACTATATGCATCAATCTTTTCTTCCGTAGATGAAGTGCAGTGGGTTCATCCTCTCGATTTAGATGTTTTCAAGAATCATGAAAGGTTTGAATGCAGATTGAAATCGTCAAAATACAAATGAGGTTTAAGATGAAATCAAGTGGCAAACTTGAAGAAATGTTTAGTTTCATATGTTATAATCAATATTTTAATTCATTTTTAATTGTCCAATGTTATTAGTCCACAGTCGATAGTCCACAGTTAACAGTCCAATAATTCATATATAGTTTAATTTATAATATTCGAATTAATTAATATGTATCGTGACCCGTGTACATGTCTCAGACTCGATCACAACTCAAAGTATATATATTATTGTAGAATCAACCTCAACCCTGTATAGCTAACTCGGTCATTACTGTATATAGAGTGTCTATGGTGATTCCAAATTATATATATATATATATATATATATATATATATATATATATATATATATATATATATATATATATATATATATATATATATATATATATATATATATATATATATATATATATATATATATATATATATATATATATATATATATATGCGTCGACATGATATGTCAAAACCTTGTATACGTGTCCCAATATTTAAAGTGCATAAAATAAATAAAGAAATTAAATGACGATAAATAAAATTACGAGAATTAAAATTGCGAAACTTAAATATAATCAGTTAGCTAGGAATAGTTAGCGTAGATTCTTAACAAAATTCTTCTCATAGTTAAATTGTTTGTTTCTAACAAATTTTATTTTGTCCAATGTTTTCTTCATTATGCCACTTGTTGAATTCTGATAAGTCAAAATCCAAATATGAAATTGAATGAAAATGGTTATTCCGTGGTGAACAGGTACCTATATCTGTGGATGTAAGTAGGATAGTAAATGACTGTTGAATCAAATTCGAGGAATGTATAGTGTAACTTATTAATGTGAAAACTAAATATTCCTCGGGTATTACCTACCCGTTAAAATATTTTCACCATTAACAGTTTGTATAACTGAATCCTTAAATTACAATCGTTATGAAAATATATATACATATATATTTTCTTCAGATGTAATGTAGATTTAATGAGTTATTATGATATTAAACTCATTTGATTTATTGTTAGAACAAGAATATATAATCTCTAAAACATTAGAGATTACATAATCGTCATGAAGAACGAAGATAATTGATGTAGAACGATATGTAGAACGATGATTATACTCGAGGTACAGAATGAGATGTTGAGGCATGGATTATTGATGCTACTTGTGCTGTTATTGATGGTATTGTTGGTGTCAGTGATGTTGCTGAAGCTGGTAAGTTTTGCACCATATTTTTCATATTGATTACTCGAGCGCGAAGTTCGCTGACTTCTTGTATTACTCCGGGATGATTGTCGGTCGGAACGAGTGGATGAATAAGGTTTAGAATTTTAGATAGAATATAATCGTGGTGAGATACTCTGAAAATGAGTGTGAAAATGGTGTTTCGAATTGATTCGCCGGTAAGTGCTTCAGGTTCTTCGCCAAGAGGTGAATTTGATTGATGGAAATGATCGCCTTCTTCTCATCTCCATTGAATAAGGCGACTACGAACCCATCATATGAATTGGGGATGGATGATTGGTTGATTCATTCTGGTGACGCTGCTTTCGGAGCTTAAGTGAAACTCCATATCGGAATAGCTGTCGGAATCCGAGGAATTCGAACTGGTTGAGGGATTCATCTCGTATGATCAGATGATGGATTTTCGATAGGAAATAGATTATGGGATGTAGATTAGTACTCTGCAATACATAATTTACATATGCATATATAATACTAAAATCCCATAAGTTACGGAGGAATCTACGGAAGCTGTCAAGCAAAGGTAACAATAAAAGATACGCTAAGATATGAATTTATCTATACACAGTCTATGCAATAGAGGCAGTAAGACATGTCTAGACTTTAAGGATGATAATTAAATAATTTTCGACACTAAATGAAAAGCAAAACTTTTGACATGCAGACACGGTCGAAGTCCAGACTCACTAATGCATCTAAACAACTATCAGTTAGACACACTAATGCAAGACCTGGTTCGCTAAGACCACCGCTCTGATACCAACTGAAATGACCCGTCCGAATCCATCCGGACGAAGTCCATATCGATTATAAACGATTCATAATAGTTGATTACATCGCGAGGTACTTGACCTCTATATGATACATTTTACAAACATTGCATTCGTTTTTAAAAGACAAACTTGCTTTACATTGTAAGTTGACGACATGCATACCATTTCATAATATATCCAACTATAATTGACTTAATAATAATCTTGATGAACTCAATGACTCGAAAGCAACGTCTTCTGAAATATGTCATGAATGACTCCAAGTAATATCTCTAAAATAAGCAAATGCACAGCGGGAAGATTTCTTTCATACCTGAGAATAAACATGCTTTCAAGTGTCAACCAAAAGGTTGGTGAGTTCATAGGTTTATCATAAAACAATAAAATTCATCATTTTGATAGATCACAAGATTTAAATCCTGCATGGTACAAATGGGCCCGAATCCTATACCCACCTGTAATGTACATGCGTATCTTTTAAATACAATACACCTTTCTCGTGTACGAAATCATTTTTCATAAATCTTAGTAACCGTACACATCTCTCGTGCACAAAAATAACATACACATAACCTGTGTATAAAATCATTCTCTCGATACATAACATTCACTTTTCATTACTTTCATAGCTTGCCTTGGTAACCGACCTTAACATATAATGCGCATAATAATATCCCCAAAACAGAACATCTCATCTGTATAATAATCATATAAACTTCGAAGTACTAAACACCACGCCCACTAGTCCTTCCGTCTAGTGAACATTCTGGGTGGGGGTGTTAAACCCGGTAGCTACCTTTAGGATTCGCGTGAATTAGGCGTGCACTAATTCTCAAAATTAGTGATGTTCCCTAATTCTTAGGTTACCAAGCAATAATAATCAGGGAAAAAATATTCATATCAATTGTGACAATTATCACGTCCACATAATTCAATGGTGGAAATTATCACGTCCACATAATTCATTCGAGGAATGTTTTGCTTGTGTCTATCTCGTCAAACATTTATAAAAGCATTTTATGTATTTGCAGTTCAAAATGTATTTCAAAAGCATTTAATAAAGCAGTTGTAAAAGTAGCGCATGTATTCTCAGTTCTAAAAATATATATTGCAAAAGCATTTAAAAAGGGAGTAATGAAACTCACGCATATAAATATTGTAAAATAGTTAATAAAGCAGTTGCATGTATTCTCAGCCCAAAAATGTAAAGAGTAAAAGGGAATCAAATGAACTCACGCATATAAATATTGTAAAACAGTTAATAAAGCATTTGCATGTATTCTCAGCCCAAAAATGCAAAGAGTAAAAAGGGAGCAAATGAAACTCACCTAATGTATTTTGAGGTAAAAATACATATGACGTCATTGAACAAGTGTAAGATTGGTCTCGGATTCATGAACCTATATCAATTGTATTTCTATTAAAATGCATGATGACAATTAACCAGTTCTTATATTTATATTATTAATATACTTCTTATATTAATAATCCATTAACTATATTCATTTATATATTTTTAGATACTTAAGGATTTATGTATATATATCAAAATTTGAAGTATATGATATATCATTTATTCTAAATACCCTATATTGATGTTTAGAAATATCATATTATGTATTAAAACTTTATATTAATACATTTGTAATATTTATTTGTAATGATAATAATGATATTACTAATTATTTTATTAATGATAATATTTATACAAAATGTTACTTTTAATAAAGGATAAGATAATATCTTTTCTAATAATGTTAAATTTTGATAAAAGTGATAGTTTTGATAAAATGATAACTTTAAAAAAAAATTAGTTATAATGACACATCTAATAGAATTGATAATAATAATCATAACTTTTTTAATGATAATAATAATATTAATGATTAATAATTCATTTACATCATAACTTAATTATAATTTAAGTGCTTAACTTACATAATACTTCGTATAAATCAAATAACAAACAAATAGTTAATAAAATATTAAACTAAAATATACGTTTATGATAATACAGTTCTAAAACCATACACTTTTGGGTTTACATAAATTTTGAGTGTAATCGTATCTAAACATTTTTACACCAATTTTGATACAAAATGAGATGATGAATAGTGTCACATTAAATACAACAACAACAACAACAAAATCCAATACCACGTAAGTGGTGTATGTGGGAGGTGAGATGTAGACAGTCTTTCCCCTATTCGAGAATAAAGACAAGTTATTTTTTCACCCAGAGTGAAAACACTCTCAAAAGTAGAGAAACTCATCCCTCTCTATTCGACGGATAGAGAGATTTCTTCCGAGTGGACCTCGGGCTAATAAGTAGGAAAATATTTTTTTTTCTAAAAAAATAAATAAAATAAAATCGAGACGCCATGAAAATGGTAAAAATCAAATTTCCATAGGTTTTAAATCCTGCCTGAAACTTAATTTAGGCTCTTCAAGTCAGTCAAGTCGTTAATAAATCGACGTTTGCTGTTGACTCACATTAAATATTTATGCAAATTCAATGAAATAGTTGAAAAGGCCAACCTGGCTTCAGGTAAAAAAAATAATTTATTGGTACGTGTTGAACAGGGCCAAGGACAAAGAAAATCTTAAGTATTTTATAAATTAGTGTGACAAGAATAAATAGGAACATTATATTTTGTAAATAAATTCATTAATTTAATAATAAAATAATGTAAGAGATTTAACGCATTAAAATACAGAGAGTGACATTTGGCCTATTTGACAAATTTCAAATTGAGGTAAAGTTCTTTTTATCCCTTTAACACTTTAGAGATAAAACATAACCTAAATAGTCATTGATAAGCAATAAGAGTAACACACTTGATATTCCCACCTATACTACGTGGATGTCATCAAAACCGGTGGGTGTAATTTAGGTGATTGTACCGGATATACCCGAAACTCTTAAAAAAAAAATCTTGTATTTTGTGATTGTTATGCTTATTACATCTTACTTTTTATTTATATTTAATTAAAAAAAATAATTATACCATTAAATAAATAAAAAAATAAGTAGACATCTTTATTTCATCGTTAAGACCATTTGTTCAATGTAAGAACTAATAATATGAATAAAGCATTTTATAGGGCAACTAACAAAACAACGTATGGAAGAAGAATGTGCTCATACATGCATTTCATCGAAGATATTGTTGATGACGTGGCAAAAAGAGGTAGCAATCACCATTTTGAAACATATAAACTTTCTTTGCTGGAATTTCCTTTAATATATATATATTTTACGTCTTATCTCGATCTTCCAGGTAACCAGCGAGGCAGCGATCCAAAAATAATTCGGGCAATAGCACCAGAAATCGCCAGTTCTAGAAGAGAGAGAGAGAGAGAGAGAGAGAGAGAGAGAGAGAGATGGTGGCGGCCTTACAATGGTGGCGCTTCATGGTGGTCATGGGTGGTAGGATCGAATAGCAACAACAACGAGTAGTCGAGTAGTGGAGATGGTCATGGAATAGAAAATAACAGTAATATTATCGAGGGTGTAGCTTAAGGGATGATGGTGGTGATTGATGAAGACAGTAGAATAGTAGTGGTGGTGTGTGTGTTCTCTGTATCAACAACAGACAAAATATTTAAAGTTGTAGTACGGAGTAGTAAACAAAGAGAAGAAAAAGAGTTGAACTTTTATGAGGGTAGTTAATATGCATGTATGTTATATATAGTGTGTTCTTTCACCAACACAAGGAACAAAAAGGAACGGAGATAATTATCAATAGATTATTTAATTTCCCACATGCCTAAAAGATAGCAGCCTCTTATTTGTATTATCTACCGACAGTTTTCACGAACTGTTATATCATGCTCCGTCGTTAATCAGTGGCGGATAAAAAGTCCTTGAAAAATTTCCAAAATTTTATATTAATCATCTTTATTTATTTCAGTCATTATGGTATAAAATTCGGTCATTAACTATTAAATAAAAATTACATTAATTATTCACTCCCAACCCTAAGTAAAATATAAAAAGTTTTAAAATTCAACAAATAGTTCCTAAATATATATTTAATAAGTCTATAATTTATATAACTCATTGTCGGATAACCGTTTATTATAAAATCACATAAGTTCTTCTTTAACTCGTTTACTATCAATCGAATGACAAGTGAGCGTTACCTTCGTTTACTAAACAATTAATATCTATTTACAATTAATTTTCGTGAATTGTCGAAACTGGTCGAAGGTAATTGAATACATGAACATAGTTCCAAAATTTTCGAGACTCAACATTATAGACTTTGCTTATCATGTCAGAAACAAATAAAGATAAAGTTTAAATTTGGTCAAAAATTTCCGGGTCGTCACACATTCCGGGACACCCATCGGACATGATAAAATCGAAGTACTAAAGCATTCCAAATTCCAGAATGGGGCTTGTTAGGCCCAATAGATCTATCTTTAGGATTCGCGTCAATTAGTAGATCGGTTTACTAATTCTTAGGTTACCAAGCAAAAAGGGCATATTCGGTTTCGATCATTCACCCATATAATGTAGTTTCAATTACTTGTGTCTATTTCGTAAAACATTTATAAAAATTGCGCATGTATTCTCAGCCCAAAAATATAAAGGGTAAAAAGGCAAATGAAACTCACCATACTGTATTTCGTAGTAAAAATACATATAACATCATTGAACAAGTGCAAGGTTGGCCTCGGATTCACGAACCTAAATTAATTATATATTTATGTGTTGGTCAATAATTGTCTAACAAAATTAGGTTAGGTCATAGTGTACCACAATTCTAATGCTCGAGTCTAGTATGCAAAAGTCAACAAAAGTCAATTTGACTCAAAATGATTTCCAAAATTTATACATGATTATTATATAGTTTAAATATCGTCGTTTTATATTTTTAAATATTTTTAAAAGATTTAATAGAGTAAATAATATAATTCATTTATTAATAAATAAAATTTTATATTAAAATTTATATAATAAAATATACTTTTATATATATTAAGTAATAAAATTTATAGAGTTCATTTAATATCACAAAGATAATATGATAGGTATTATTAAAGTAATTTATTACACGTAGTAAACTATGTTTGTATCACATATTTATTTGATAAAATAATATCTATAATAATAGTAAGTAAAAGTTGTATTATTTTGTAATAATAATTATTATTATAAAATATCAATATTTATAATTACTAAGATGACATTATGATAAAACGATAATTCTAATTATGATAACTTTAATATTTACGATACTTTTTAATATTATTTTTAAAATAATAATTCTATTTAAAATGAAAATAATAATGATATTTTATAGTAACAATGACATTTCTATTAAAATGATAATTTTTGTTAAAATGATAGTTTTAATCCTAACGATACTTTTAATAATAATAGTAATAATAAAAATAATAAGAACTATAATTTTATCTAAATCAATATCTTATAATATTTTTAATTTCAACATGATACTCTTACTCATTATTTCCTAATCGTTTCGTTTAATAGTTTTTAATCATCTTTTATATCGTACTCATAATAATGATAATAATAGTAATCAAAATAATTAGGTGTTACTAATATTAGCTTTAATTACAATATTACTAATAATGATAATTGCTATGACATTATTAACGATAATACTAATAATTATTATAATGATAATATAATAATAATAATAACAATAACAATAATCATTCTTAAATAATGATATATATATATATATATTAATAATGATAATAATAATAATGATAATAATAATAATAATTATAATAATAATAATAATAATAATTAGATAATAATAATAATACTAATTATAACTTTAACGATAATAACGATAGTAATAATAATAAAAATAACAAATTTTAATGATAAATTCTTTTATTGATAAAGATAATAATAAGATAAAACTAGAATGACGATAATAACGACGATAATAATAATCATTTTTAATAATAATACAAAAATTCAATTGACTATAACTTCTAATCCGTTCATCGAAACCATTCGATATCTAAAGGAAAAGTTCTTAATTTTTCGCCAGCTTTCCGAGGACATGCATATCTTATACCATATCTCAACCGCAGGTGTAACTAATTCAAGATTCAACATAACCTATCTAATGGCAATATCAAAAGTACGAGTATGCATAATCCTATGTTATCGAGCACTAGTCAGGGATACACTATTAATATGTAAAAATTAATTTACGAGTACTCACGTATCAATATTGAGATTCAATATTGCAGGAAATGTACGTAGACACAATGGGGACGATAAACACTAGATTGACCTCACGAGCATACCCATAAACCATACCCATCACCTCCATAGCTATAACCCATAATTTCTTTAGCCATATCCTACTCATAAGATGTGTTTTGAAATAGCTCGCGCTCATGACCTCGTCGTAGTACTTTATGTAAATAATACTACTAATAATATTTTTAATACTACTAATAATAATAATATTAATCTTAATAATAATAATATCGATATAACGGATTATAAACATATGTATGTTTGAGAGAGATTAAGTAAAATAATATGAAGAAAAATTTATCTCCGTAAACATATGTGTATGGTTTGTGTTATCTCATTGAAATATATATAGATATATATCGATCAAAAGAAAACAAATTAATATCAACCATGTGTTGTCCCCTCTAGTTCACAAGGAGAATGAAAAAAAAATCCGTGATATTAATTTAGATTTTAGCTACCGACACCTTTATTTATTAATATTATATATATATATATATATATATATATATATATATATATATATATATATATATATATATATATATATATATATATATATATATATATATATATATATATATATATATATATATATATATATATATATATATATATATATATATATTATATTTAATTCATATAATTACTTATATATTATATTATATTTACGTTCATGGTAAAAATGTAATTTTTACTAAAATGACACGGACGTGGTCTCCCGACTCATGTAACACTTTCGGTTTTTCGAGCGCACTTTCGTACGTTTAGAAAACTAGCCTTTTACGTTTAGTGACTCGTACCACTTATCAAAATTTAGTTTTTGTCATTGATAAATTATTTTATGAAAAATGTAACTTATATAATTGAGTGTTGTGGTCATTTGCTTCTATAAATCAAGGGCTCGTTGTTTATCAAAATATATTATTTTTAATTAGGACGTTTTATGACTAAGTTAAAATATATAGATATATATATATATATATATACATATTTAAAAATATAAATTTGTATTCAAAATCTTTATTTAACAATATAACATTTAGTGTTTCAAAACTATTTACTTTCAAAGTTTATTTTTATTTCGTTTATAAAAATAATTTAACGCGTAACGTTTTCATTTTAAGAATACAATTAATTTATGTACTAATCGTTTTAAATATCAATTGCATCACTAGGCGAGTGTTACCACCGTGTACTTAATTTGAAAACATATATATTTAATGAACACGTTTTAAATATACGTTACAACCAATATTCCAACTTACGTTTATTTACTCAAAGGCAGTTTAGATAGACAAGTCCTATTATATCAAAAAGTGTTTTCGTAAAGTTGAAAACTACATCAATTGATTACTATGAAATTCCATCGATAAACATATGGAACCAAATACTATTATGTAAAGTATTTATACTTAATACTTTTTTTTAACGTTATCAAGTTATAATATATACATATATACATATATAATCATATCCGTTCCTATAATGGTTCGTGAATCTTTGGAATTTGGTCGAGGTTAAATGAATGTATGAACACAGTTTAAAATTCTTGAGATTCAACTTACATACTTTGCTTATCGTGTCGGGAATATATAAAGATTAAAGTTTAAATTTGGTCGGAAATTTTCGGGTTGTCACAGTACCTACCCGTTAAAGAAATTTCGTCCCGAAATTTGATTGGGATGGTCATGTGTAGTGACCCGAACTTTTCAATGTTTATATATATTAATTGAGATTGATATTTACATGATTAAATATTTCCAACATGTTAAGCAATCAAACTTGTTAAGACTTGATTAATTGAAATATGTTTCATATAGACAATTGACCACCCAAGTTGACCGGTGATTCACGAACGTTAAAACTTGTAAAAACTATATGATGACATATATATGGATATATATATATATATATATATATAGTTAACATGATACTATGATAAGTAAACATATCATTAAGTATATTAACAATGAACTACATATGTAAAAATAAGACTACTAACTTAATGATTTTTAAACGAGACATATATATAACGATTATCGTTGTAAAGACATTTAATGTATATATATCATATTAAGAGATATTCATACATGATAATATCATGATAATATAATAATTTAAAATCTCATTTGATATTATAAACATTGGGTTAACAACATTTAACAAGATCGTTAACCTAAAGGTTTCAAAACAACACTTACATGTAACGACTAACGATGACTTAACGACTCAGTTAAAATGTATATACATGTAGTTTTTTAATATGTATTTATACACTTTTGAAAGACTTCAATACACTTATCAAAATATTTCTACTTAACAAAAATGCTTACAATTACATCCTCGTTCAGTTTCATCAACAATTCTACTCGTATGCACCCGTATTCGTACTCGTACAATACACAGCTTTTAGATGTATGTACTATTGGTATATACACTCCAATGATCAGCTCTTAGCAGCCCATGTGAGTCACCTAACACATGTGGGAACCATCATTTGGCAACTAGCATGAAATATCTCATAAAATTACAAAAATATGAGTAATCATTCATGACTTATTTACATGAAAACAAAATTACATATCCTTTATATCTAATCCATACACCAACGACCAAAAACACCTACAAACACTTTCATTCTTCAATTTTCTTCATCTGATTGATCTCTCTCAAGTTCTATCTTCAAGTTCTAAGTGTTCTTCATAAATTCCAAAAGTTCTAGTTTCATAAAATCAAGAATACTTTCAAGTTTGCTAGCTCACTTCCAATCTTGTAAGGTGATCATCCAACCTCAAGAAATCTTTGTTTATTATAGTAGGTTATCATTCTAATACAAGGTAATAATCATATTCAAACTTTGGTTCAATTTCTATAACTATAACAATCTTATTTCAAGTGATGATCTTACTTGAACTTGTTTTCGTGTCATGATTCTGCTTCAAGAACTTCGAGCCATCCAAGGATCCATTGAAGCTAGATACATTTTTCTCTTTTCCAGTAGGTTTATCCAAGGAACTTAAGGTAGTAATGATGTTCATAACATCATTCGATTCATACATATAAAGCTATCTTATTCGAAGGTTTAAACTTGTAATCACTAGAACATAGTTTAGTTAATTCTAAACTTGTTCGCAAACAAAAGTTAATCCTTATAACTTGACTTTTAAAATCAACTAAACACATGTTCTATATCTATATGATATGCTAACTTAATGATTTAAAACCTGGAAACACGAAAAACACCGTAAAATCGGATTTACGCCGTCGTAGTAACACCGCGGGCTGTTTTGGGTTAGTTAATTAAAAACTATGATAAACTTTGATTTTAAAGTTGTTATTCTGAGAAAATGATTTTTATTATGAACATGAAACTATATCCAAAAATTATGATTAAACTCAAAGTGGAAGTATGTTTTCTAAAATGGTCATCTAGACGTCGTTCTTTCGACTAAAATGACTACCTTTACAAAAACGACTTGTAACTTATTTTTCCGACTATAAACCTATACTTTTCTGTTTAGATTCATAAAATAGGGTTCAATATGAAACCATAGCAATTTGATTCACTCAAAACGGATTTAAAATGAAGAAGTTATGGGTAAAACAAGATTGGATAATTTTTCTCATTTTAGCTACGTGAAAATTGGTAACAAATCTATTCCAACCATAACTTAATCAACTTGTATTGTATATTATGTAATCTTGAGATACCATAGACACGTATACAATGTTTCGACCTATCATGTCGACACATCTATATATATTTCGGAACAACCATAGACACTCTATATGTGAATGTTGGAGTTAGCTATACAGGGTTGAGGTTGATTCCAAAATATATATAGTTTGAGTTGTGATCAATACTGAGATACGTATACACTGGGTCGTGGATTGATTCAAGATAATATTTATCGATTTATTTCTGTACATCTAACTGTGGACAACTAGTTGTAGGTTACTAACGAGGACAGCTGACTTAATAAACTTAAAACATCAAAATATATTAAAAGTGTTGTAAATATATTTTGAACATACTTTGATATATATGTATATATTGTTATAGGTTCGTGAATCAACCAGTGGCCAAGTCTTACTTCCCGACGAAGTAAAAATCTGTGAAAGTGAGTTATAGTCCCACTTTTAAAATCTAATATTTTTGGGATGAGAATACATGCAGGTTTTATAAATGATTTACAAAATAGACACAAGTACGTGAAACTACATTCTATGGTTGAATTATCGAAATCGAATATGCCCCTTTTTATTAAGTCTGGTAATCTAAGAATTAGGGAACAGACACCCTAATTGACGCGAATCCTAAAGATAGATCTATTGGGCCTAACAAACCCCATCCAAAGTACCGGATGTTTTAGTACTTCGAAATTTATATCATATTTTCGAAGGGTGTCCCGGAATGATGGGGATATTCTTATATATATGCATCTTGTTAATGTCGGTTACCAGGTGTTCACCATATGAATGATTTTTATCTCTATGTATGGGATGTGTATTGAAATATGAAATCTTGTGGTCTATTGTTATGATTTGATATATATAGGTTAAACCTATAACTCACCAACATTTTTGTTGACGTTTTAAGCATGTTTATTCTCAGGTGATTATTAAGAGCTTCCGCTATCACATACTTAAATAAGGACAAGATTTGGAGTCCATGCTTGTATGATATTGTGTAAAAACTGCATTCAAGAAACTTATTTTGTTGTAACATATTTGTATTGTAAACCATTATGTAATGGTCGTGTGTAAACAGGATATTTTAGATTATCATTATTTGATAATCTACGTAAAGCTTTTTAAACCTTTATTGATGAAATAAAGGTTATGGTTTGTTTAAAATTGAATGCAGTCTTTGAAAAACATCTCATATAGAGGTCAAAACCTCGCAACGAAATCAATTAATATGGAACGTTTTTAATCAATAAGAACGGGACATTTCAGTTGGTATCCGAGCGTTGGTCTTAGAGAACCAGAATTTTTCATTAGTGTGTCTTATCGAGTTTGTTAGGATGCATTAGTGAGTCTGGACTTCGACCGTGTTTACTTGAAAAATGATTGCGTAACAAATTTTGTTGGAAACTATATATTTTTAACATGTGAATATTATGTGATATATTAATCTCTTAACGCGTTTGATATTATGTGATAGATGTCTACCTCTAGAACAAGTCCCATTGACTCACCTAATAATAATGAAGAGTCAAATGTAAATTGGAATGATTCGTGGACTGATTCACAAGTTCCCGAAGAGGAACCGGAAGAAGAGTCGGAACCGGAAGAAGAATCGGAACCGGAAGAAGAATCGGAACCGGATGAAGAAATAGAACCGGTGGGGGAAATAATAAAACGGTTAAGTAAAAGAAAATCCTCAACCAACCGACCAAGGTTAATTATGGTCAATGGTGTTTCCGCCAAGGAAGCAAAATATTGGGAGGATTACCAATTCTCCGATGAATCGGATTCCGACGAGAATTCCGATGATGTTATAGAAATTACCCCAACTGAATTTAAAAAGGCAAAAGAAAATAATAAGGGAAAGGGCATAAAAATAGAGAAATCTAATTCCAACCCCGATGAACTTTATATGTATCGTCAACGTCCGAAGTCCTTAAGTTGTAACAATGACCCGGGAACCTCTAAACCACCAGGTTTTTCTAAACCAATGTGGACAACGACGGCTCGTATTAGGGGAACATCATATATCCCTAGAAACTTGGCAAAACGAACCAAAACCGAAGAAGAAGAAACGAGCGAGTTGGAATAAGATAGTTGTATTCGTGTGGTGTAATATATGTAATATAGTGTTCGTATGCTTTATGATATATGTAAAAATTGCTTGTATTAATAAGTATTTTTTTATGAATCTAACTCTTGTCTATTTTACAGTTTAAAAACACAAAATGGATAGACAACCTAATATTTTAAGAGACCTACCCGGAGACATGATTGATGAAATCTTGTCTAGAGTCGGCCAGAATTCCTCGGCACAACTATTTAAGGCGAGATCAGTTTGTAAGACATTCGAAGAACGTTCCAAGAATGTCTTGGTTTATAAGAGACTTTCGTTTGAAAGATGGGGGATATCACATTGGGAAACCCATAAGTTACGATGTGTTTACTTTGACGCATATATTGCGGGGAACCCAAATGCTATTTTACGCAACGGGTTAAGAAATTATTTTGACTCAATATATCCGAATATTGGACTTCGTGATTTAGAAAAAGCGGCTAACATGCAACATAAAGAAGCATGTTATGCTTACGGATTAGTAATGTTCGCTTCTCACCAAAGTGAGAACAAGAACATCGGGCTACAACTATTAAACAAAACGTTTCCACAAGTGACGGAGTCGGTAATTGGGGTAAGAAATGAGGTTTTTAGATTATTACGGGACTGTTGGACATTACGTAACCCTCGTCCCTTTGACGACGTTACAACACGCTGTCTTATCAACGGCCATAAAGGTTATGTTGCACAAGACCAAGGATGGGAAGTAGTCCTAGTAAAACCAGAATGCATGACTTGTTTCTGGACGTATGAATTACGTGTCTTTATTGCCTTTGCTGAACGACTTGTGTACTAGCTAGAATTATCTTCACAACTATCTTGTATCAAAGTTATTGTGTGCTATATTTCATGCTTTATGTAAAATAAGCGGTATTGTAAGTTTGTAAAATATTGTATAAAAGTTTGAACGCGAAATATTATTATAATCAGTTTTTCATATAGAATTGTAGTAGTTGAATTGTATATTAGCTACTAAGTATGAACTTAACGGGTAGGTACTACCCGAATTTAAACTTATAAAACGCTAATATGAAGAAAAAGCTTTTATAAATGAGTTCATATTATGCTACGAAATACTATTAACTACTCTTAATATTCTGTATGATTAACTTGTTCCATTTGACTATTTTGAAGGAAATGGCACCGACTACTCGACACACAGTGAATATGAATGAAGAGGAATTCCGTACTTTTCTAGCTTCAAACATAGCCGCAGTACAGGCTGCGCTACATACCAACAATAACCTTGGATCTAGCAGTACAGGAAATCGTGTACGATGCACCTACAAAGAATTCACTGCCTGCAAACCTTTGGAATTTGATGGAACCGAAGGACCGATCGGATTGAAACGGTGGACCGAGAAGGTCGAATCGGTGTTTGCCATAAGTAAGTGTACTGAAGAGGACAAAGTGAAGTACACTATGCATACCTTCATAGGTTCTGCGTTAACATGGTGGAATACCTATCTAGAGCAAGTGGGACAAGACGATGCGTACGCACTACCGTGGTCAGCATTCAAGCACTTGATGAACGAGAAGTACCGTCCCAGAACCGAGGTCAATAAGCTCAAGACAGAACTAAGAGGGTTACGAACCCAAGGATTTGATATTACCACGTATGAAAAACGATTCACAGAATTGTGCCTATTGTGTCCGGGAGCATTCGAAGATGAGGAAGAGAAGATCGACGCGTTTGTGAAAGGATTACCGGAAAGAATCCAAGAAGATATAAGTTCACAAGAGCCCGCCTCCATACAACAGGCATGTAGAATGGCTCACAAACTAGTGAACCAGATTGAAGAAAGAATTAAAGAACAGACTGCTGAAGAGGCCAATGTGAAGCAAGTCAAAAGAAAGTGGGAGGAAAATGGTGATAAGAATCACCAATACAACAACAACAGCAATCGCAACAATTATCCCAACAATCGCAACATCAATCGCAACTACAACAAATGGCCCAACAACAACAACAACAACAACAACAGCAACTACAACAATCATCCCAACAACAATAATAACCGCAACAACAACAACAATCAGAAGCAGCTATGCCAAAGGTGTGAAAAGTATCACTCGGGGTTCTGCACCAAATTTTGCAACAAGTGTAAAAGAAATGGTCATAGCGCGGCGAAGTGTGAGGTCTACGGACCAGGGGTTAATAGAACGAAAGGAACAAATGGTGTCGAAACGAGTAATGGCGGAGCAAGTAGTGTCGGAGCAAGCTATGCCAATGTAGTTTGTTATAAATGTGGAAAACCGGGCCACATTATTAGAAATTGCCCGAACCAGGAGAACACGAATGGACAAGGCCGCGGAAGAGTTTTCAATATTAATGCGGCAGAGGCACAGGAAGACCCGGAGCTTGTTACGGGTACGTTTCTTATTGACAACAAATCTGCTTACGTTTTATTTGATTCGGGTGCGGATAGAAGCTATATGAGTAGAGATTTTTGTGCTAAATTAAGTTGTCCATTGACGCCTTTGGATAGTAAATTTTTACTCGAATTAGCAAATGGTAAATTAATTTCAGCAGATAATATATGTCGGAATCGAGAAATTAAACTGGTTAGCGAAACATTTAAGATTGATTTGATACCAGTAGAGTTAGGGAGTTTTGATGTGATAATCGGTATGGACTGGTTGAAAGAAGTGAAAGCGGAGATCGTTTGTTACAAAAATGCAATTCGCATTATACGAGAAAAAGGAAAACCCTTAATGGTGTACGGAGAAAAGGGCAACACGAAGCTACATCTTATTAGTAATTTGAAGGCACAAAAACTAATAAGAAAAGGTTGCTATGCTGTTCTAGCACACGTCGAGAAAGTACAAACTGAAGAAAAGAGCATCAATGATGTTCCCGTCGCAAAAGAATTTCCTGATGTATTTCCGAAAGAATTACCGGGATTACCCCCACATCGATCCGTTGAATTTCAAATAGATCTTGTACCAGGAGCTGCACCAATAGCTCGTGCTCCTTACAGACTCGCACCCAGCGAGATGAAAGAACTGCAAAGCCAATTACAAGAACTTTTAGAGCGTGGTTTCATTCAACCAAGTACATCACCGTGGGGAGCTCCTGTTTTGTTTGTCAAGAAGAAAGATGGTACATTCAGGTTGTGTATCGACTACCGAGAGTTGAACAAACTTACCATCAAGAACCGCTACCCACTACCGAGAATCGACGACTTATTTGATCAACTACAAGGCTCGTCTGTTTATTCAAAGATTGACTTACGTTCCGGGTATCATCAAATGCGGGTGAAAGAAGATGATATTCCAAAGACTGCTTTCAGAACACGTTATGGTCATTACGAGTTTATGGTCATGCCGTTTGGTTTAACTAATGCACCAGCTGTGTTCATGGACCTTATGAACCGAGTGTGTGGACCATACCTTGACAAGTTTGTCATTGTTTTCATTGATGACATACTTATTTACTCAAAGAATGACCAAGAACACGGTGAACATTTGAGAAAGGTGTTAGAAGTATTGAGAAAGGAAGAATTGTACGCTAAGTTTTCAAAGTGTGCATTTTGGTTGGAAGAAGTTCAATTCCTCGGTCACATAGTGAACAAAGAAGGTATTAAGGTGGATCCGGCAAAGATAGAAACTGTTGAAAAGTGGGAAACCCCGAAAACTCCGAAACACATACGCCAGTTTTTAGGACTAGCTGGTTACTACAGAAGGTTCATCCAAGACTTTTCCAGAATAGCAAAACCCTTGACTGCATTAACGCATAAAGGGAATAAATTTGAATGGAATGATGAACAAGAGAAAGCGTTTCAGTTATTGAAGAAAAAGCTAACTACGGCACCTATATTGTCATTGCCTGAAGGGAATGATGATTTTGTGATTTATTGTGATGCATCAAAGCAAGGTCTCGTTTGTGTATTAATGCAACGAACGAAGGTGATTGCTTATGCGTCTAGACAATTGAAGATTCACGAACAAAATTATACGACGCATGATTTGGAATTAGGCGCGGTTGTTTTTGCATTAAAGACTTGGAGGCACTACTTATATGGGGTCAAAAGTATTATATATACCGACCACAAAAGTCTTCAACACATATTTAATCAGAAACAACTGAATATGAGGCAGCGTAGGTGGATTGAATTATTGAATGATTACGACTTTGAGATTCGTTACCACCCGGGGAAGGCAAATGTGGTAGCCGATGCCTTGAGCAGGAAGGACAGAGAACCCATTCGAGTAAAATCTATGAATATAATGATTCATAATGACATTACTACTCAAATAAAGGAGGCGCAACAAGGAGTTTTAAAAGAGGGAAATTTAAAGGATGAAATACCCAAAGGATCGGAGAAGCATCTTAATATTCGGGAAGACGGAAACCGGTATAGGGCTGAAAGGATTTGGGTACCAAAATTTGGAGATATGAGAGAAATGGTACTTAGAGAAGCTCATAAAACCAGATACTCAATACATCCTGGAACGGGGAAGATGTACAAGGATCTCAAGAAACATTTTTGGTGGCCGGGTATGAAAGCCGATGTTGCTAAATACGTAGGAGAATGTTTGACGTGTTCTAAGGTCAAAGCTGAGCATCAGAAACCATCAGGTCTACTTCAACAACCCGAAATCCCGGAATGGAAATGGGAAAACATTACCATGGATTTCATCACTAAATTGCCAAGGACTGCAAGTGGTTTTGATACTATTTGGGTAATAGTTGATCATCTCACCAAATCCGCACACTTCCTACCAATAAGAGAAGATGACAAGATGGAGAAGTTAGCACGACTGTATTTGAAGGAATTCATCTCCAGACATGGAATACCAATCTCTATTATCTCTGATAGGGATGGCAGATTTATTTCAAGATTCTGGCAGACATTACAGCAAGCATTAGGAACTCGTCTAAACATGAGTACTGCCTATCATCCACAAACTGATGGGCAGAGCGAAAGGACGATACAAACGCTTGAAGACATGCTACGAGCATGTGTTATTGATTTCGGAAACAGTTGGGATAGACATCTACCGTTAGCAGAATTTTCCTATAATAACAGCTACCATTCAAGCATTGAGATGGCGCCGTTTGAAGCACTTTATGGTAGAAAGTGCAGGTCTCCGATTTGTTGGAGTGAGGTGGGGGATAGATAGATTACGGGTCCGGAGATTATACAAAAAACTACCGAGAAGATCATCCAAATTCAACAACGGTTGAAAACTGCCCAAAGTCGACAAAAGAGCTACGCTGACATTAAAAGAAAAGATATAGAATTTGAAATTGGAGAGATGGTCATGCTTAAAGTTGCACCTTGGAAAGGCGTTGTTCGATTTGGTAAACGAGGGAAATTAAATCCAAGGTATATTGGACCATTCAAGATTATTGATCATGTCGGACCAGTAGCTTACCGACTTGAGTTACCTCAACAACTCGCGGCTGTACATAACACTTTCCACGTCTCGAATTTGAAGAAATGTTTTGCTAAAGAAGATCTCACTATTCTGTTAGATGAAATCCAAATCAACGAAAAACTTCAATTCATCGAAGAACCCGTCGAAATAATGGATCGTGAGGTTAAAAGACTTAAGCAAAACAAGATACCAATTGTTAAGGTTCGATGGAATGCTCGTAGAGGACCCGAGTTCACCTGGGAGCGTGAAGATCAGATGAAGAAGAAATACCCGTATCTATTTCCAGAAGATTCATCAACACCTTCAAAAGCTTAAAATTTCGGGACGAAATTTATTTAACGGGTAGGTACTGTAGTGACCCGAACTTTTCCATGTTTATATATATTAATTGAGATTGATATTTACATGATTAAATGTTTCCAACATGTTAAGCAATCAAACTTGTTAAGACTTGATTAATTGAAATATGTTTCATATAGACAATTGACCACCCAAGTTGACCGGTGATTCACGAACGTTAAAACTTGTAAAAACTATATGATGACATATATATGGATATATATATATAGTTAACATGATACTATGATAAGTAAACATATCATTAAGTATATTAACAATGAACTACATATGTAAAAACAAGACTACTAACTTAATGATTTTTAAACGAGACATATATATAACGATTATCGTTGTAAAGACATTTAATGTATATATATCATATTAAGAGATATTCATACATGATAATATCATGATAATATAATAATTTAAAATCTCATTTGATATTATAAACATTGGGTTAACAACATTTAACAAGATCGTTAACCTAAAGGTTTCAAAACAACACTTACATGTAACGACTAACGATGACTTAACGACTCAGTTAAAATGTATATACATGTAGTGTTTTAATATGTATTTATACACTTTTGAAAGACTTCAATACACTTATCAAAATATTTCTACTTAACAAAAATGCTTACAATTACATCCTCGTTCAGTTTCATCAACAATTCTACTCGTATGCACCCGTATTCGTACTCGTACAATACACAGCTTTTAGATGTATGTACTATTGGTATATACACTCCAATGATCAGCTCTTAGCAGCCCATGTGAGTCACCTAACACATGTGGGAACCATCATTTGGCAACTAGCATGAAATATCTCATAAAATTACAAAAATATGAGTAATCATTCATGACTTATTTACATGAAAACAAAATTACATATCCTTTATATCTAATCCATACACCAACGACCAAAAACACCTACAAACACTTTCATTCTTCAATTTTCTTCATCTAATTGATCTCTCTCAAGTTCTATCTTCAAGTTCTAAGTGTTCTTCATAAATTCCAAAAGTTCTAGTTTCATAAAATCAAGAATACTTTCAAGTTTGCTAGCTCACTTCCAATCTTGTAAGGTGATCATCCAACCTCAAGAAATCTTTGTTTCTTACAGTAGGTTATCATTCTAATACAAGGTAATAATCATATTCAAACTTTGGTTCAATTTCTATAACTATAACAATCTTATTTCAAGTGATGATCTTACTTGAACTTGTTTTCGTGTCATGATTCTGCTTCAAGAACTTCGAGCCATCCAAGGATCCATTGAAGCTAGATCCATTTTTCTATTTTCCAGTAGGTTTATCCAAGGAACTTAAGGTAGTAATGATGTTCATAACATCATTCGATTCATACATATAAAGCTATCTTATTCGAAGGTTTAAACTTGTAATCACTAGAACATAGTTTAGTTAATTCTAAACTTGTTCGCAAACAAAAGTTAATCCTTCTAACTTGACTTTTAAAATCAACTAAACACATGTTCTATATCTATATGATATGCTAACTTAATGATTTAAAACCTGGAAACACGAAAAATACCGTAAAACAGGATTTACGCCGTCGTAGTAACACCGCGGGCTGTTTTGGGTTAGTTAATTAAAAACTATGATAAACTTTGATTTTAAAGTTGTTATTCTGAGAAAATGATTTTTATTATGAACATGAAACTATATCCAAAAATTATGATTAAACTCAAAGTGGAAGTATGTTTTCTAAAATGGTCATCTAGACGTCGTTCTTTCGACTGAAATGACTACCTTTACAAAAACGACTTGTAACTTATTTTTCCGACTATAAACCTATACTTTTCTGTTTAGATTCATAAAATAGAGTTCAATATGAAACCATAGCAATTTGATTCACTCAAAACGGATTTAAAATGAAGAAGTTATGGGTAAAACAAGATTGGATAATTTTTCTCATTTTAGCTACGTGAAAATTGGTAACAAATCTATTCCAACCATAACTTAATCAACTTGTATTGTATATTATGTAATCTTGAGATACCATAGACACGTATACAATGTTTCGACCTATCATGTCGACACATCTATATATATTTCGGAACAACCATAGACACTCTATATGTGAATGTTGGAGTTAGCTATACAGGGTTGAGGTTGATTCCAAAATATATATAGTTTGAGTTGTGATCAATACTGAGATACGTATACACTGGGTCGTGGATTGATTCAAGATAATATTTATCGATTTATTTCTGTACATCTAACTGTGGACAACTAGTTGTAGGTTACTAACGAGGACAGCTGACTTAATAAACTTAAAACATCGAAATATATTAAAAGTGTTGTAAATATATTTTGAACATACTTTGATATATATGTATATATTGTTATAGGTTCGTGAATCAACCAGTGGCCAAGTCTTACTTCCCGACGAAGTAAAAATCTGTGAAAGTGAGTTATAGTCCCACTTTTAAAATCTAATATTTTTGGGATGAGAATACATGCAGGTTTTATAAATGATTTACAAAATAGACACAAGTACGTGAAACTACATTCTATGGTTGAATTATCGAAATCGAATATGCCCCTTTTTATTAAGTCTGGTAATCTAAGAATTAGGGAACAGACACCCTAATTGACGCGAATCCTAAAGATAGATCTATTGGGCCTAACAAACCCCATCCAAAGTACCGGATGTTTTAGTACTTCGAAATTTATATCATATCCGAAGGGTGTCCCAGAATGATGGGGATATTCTTATATATATGCATCTTGTTAATGTCGGTTACCAGGTGTTCACCATATGAATGATTTTTATCTCTATGTATGGGATGTGTATTGAAATATGAAATCTTGTGGTCTATTGTTACGATTTGATATATATAGGTTAAACCTATAACTCACCAACATTTTTGTTGACGTTTTAAGTATGTTTATTCTCAGGTGATTATTAAGAGCTTCCGCTGTCGCATACTTAAATAAGGACAAGATTTGGAGTCCATGCTTGTATGATATTGTGTAAAAACTGCATTCAAGAAACTTATTTTGTTGTAACATATTTGTATTGTAAACCATTATGTAATGGTCGTGTGTAAACAGGATATTTTAGATTATCATTATTTGATAATCTACGTAAAGCTTTTTAAACCTTTATTGATGAAATAAAGGTTATGGTTTGTTTAAAAATGAATGCAGTCTTTGAAAAACGTCTCATATAGAGGTCAAAACCTCGCAACGAAATCAATTAATATGGAACGTTTTTAATCAATAAGAACGGGACATTTCATCATGGCTGACAATAAGTATGTTTTCATGACGCATATAAGCTGAAGATTAAGGTTTTATCATCATTGAATAATATGGATAAAATCATTTGATTTTTGTGAAGAGTACGATTGAAGCTATCACCAAAAGAGTGAAATGAGTAGGTATAGATTCGTCATATCTTTTGACGTAGATAAGATTGATTTCCAAGTTCAAGAGATTTGGAGAAAATCTTCGTAATAAGATTTGATTAAGGAAATTAGGATCCTCTTTAAATGCGATCATCTATTTTGATTGCTCTGTCAGATATTTTATTATAAATCCACTCCCTTCGTTTCCTTACAACTCACACCTTTTCTTCTTTCTCCCTCAGATCATACTTTAAAGTATTTGTCAATATGCTCCATCCAATTCTGATTCTTGATATACTCCTTACCTTCATATTTGTCATTCTTCTTTTTTTCATCTGCCACCGAAAGAATCTATTTACTTTTACTATACCCTTGGATTTATAGTGTTTTTAGTTCTCCCGTGTCTTTATATTGCTATTTGCGTTGATATATACAGTTTATAATTTCTGGGTGGTTGTTGGATTTTATATCTTCTCTTATATTTCGATGTCTCTACTTCTGTCTCCCATAATCATTGTCATCTCCAGTTAATGCTTTCTTTTATTTGCTGCGATTTATACCTCAATTTCTGTTTCGGAGCTTTGTCCTTTCGTTTCTTCTTCTTGCGATTAAGTACCGCTTGTAATGGTCCAGAATTCACAGATATGAATTTCGGAATGAACATTGTTAATGTTCTAGGAAGGAAATTGTAATGGCATGATCTTGACTTGTCAAATTACCAGAATACCTCGGAAAAAGCCGAATCATCAAGAAATATTTTCTTGATATTTTAGAGATTAAGTAGAATACAAGAGTCGTGTAATATGGCACATGATGATGTTATGATCTGTGAATCATCACGTTCCATTTAGAAACTCAGCATGATTTACTGTAATATAATCACGTTGATTAAGTGTCATTATATTATACTAACTCATGCTTCAGCTCCCAACACTACTTCAAAAGTATTCCTATTTTAAACTCGAATGTTTCAGAATTTAGAAACAAGAATAGTTTCTTTTATGATGTAATATAGATAGCGCAAAGAGGTAAATGATTTCAGATAAGAATAATTATGAAAATATCTTCAAAATTATGGAGGATATTTATAATGAAATGTACGATGATATCTTAGAATTTCTAATATCAGAGGATGATGAAGAATATTGTCCGCAGGGGTTTAGAGTCAGGAGCAAGGTATTCGTTAATGACTTCAGCGGGTACTGAATCATTTGGATTCTTTGAAGTCAGGTTCAGTCTTTGTGATTTGTCCACAGCCTCCTTTATACTTTGCTCAATCCGTTTTCCAGTTCCAAAACTTCTCTTTTTCTGTGCTTTGCCAGCACACTATTCATTATCATCAAACTTTTTACTGTTAAGGTTGTTTTATAGTTTTTGCTGCTTCATCAACATTTCGAGAACTATTCCGCAGTTTAGGGTATTTTTCAGAAACTTCTCATTCAAGTATGTAAGTTCAGGAGATAGACGTTATACACACACATATAACTGTTGGCGTGGACATGCTGCGAGATTTTAAAATACTGATTGCTAATTCCCAATGATTCGTATGGCAATTCTCGTTACAAGATGCAAATGAGTAAATGATGGGGTTTCGATAAATATAATGATTCTTTAGAATGCCCAAGATCAGTGAAGTTGTTGGTAAGTTTATTGCTAATGTGGTGGAATATGAAAGGTTCCCCAGTAACGATGCTGAAAGGACAACATATATATATATATATATATATATATATATATATATATATATATATATATATATATATATATATATATATATATATATATATATATATATATATATATATATATATATATATATATATATATATATAAGGCTATAATAAGGCTGTTTCGACTGAAAAGTCGAAGTTGACTTGTTCGAGCTGTGACAAAACTAGCTACATTGAAAAGAAATCGCAAGGTTATTTTTGCTAATAAATGCCAAAGGATCTGTCGTGGGTACATGTTAAACTACGACTTTGATTTTGAGAGTTTTTCAGGTGCATGACTATGGGTAACATGTGGTTGGATCATTATCTCAACGATTCATTATTTGAAGTGTCTTCAGGAATTTCGAGGGATTTGAACATAGATTGTAATCGTTAATATACATTTGATGTTCTAGGATTTCTGAATGATACAAATATTTTTCTGGGTTCCATAAATTGAAATGATGTTCTAGTACAGTTTTGTAGTCAAAGTGTAATTTTGAAAGATGTAGGAATCTAAAAGTGATGTCTTCTGTTAAATCTTGACTTGGATTTTGATTTGTCAAAATCAAAATATGTAATCTAATTTGGATGCGAATGGTTGTTTTGATTTCTATAAAAGAATATATATTGTTGTGAAAGTTGTGACAACCCGGAAATTTCCAACCAAATTTAAACTTTAATCTTTATATGTTTCCGACACGATAAGCAATATTTGTTAAGTTAAATTGCAAGAATTTTAAACTATGTTCATACATTCATTCAACCTCGACCAAGTTCCAACGATTCACGAACGATTAAACGAATATGATTATATATGTATATGTGTATATATATTATAACTTGAAACGTAAACAAAATATTAGATTAAATACTTTATATGATTGTATCTGTTTCAAAATGTTTATCAATGGAATTAGAAGATAAGATCAAATGATTGAATTATCAGATATATTGAATTATGATTACAAGTCTCTGTTGAAAGGCCCACGTTGATTTGAGAAATCTTTCCATTTTAACAATATTCGAAAAATGGTAAAGTGATTTATAAATAAGAACAAATTGTCAATCATTGAGAACTAGACAAAGGATAGTGGAAGATTGAATCTCATAAAGACTCGATTGATCTATTTAGTTTCAAACGTACAAAAACGTTTTCAGTTTAAAAAGAACTTTATTATTAAAACGTATATAACTTTTATAAATATCTAGAACCACTTTTGACAACTCATTACTTAACTAGTATGATAAAGATAACGATATTTATATTTTATTTTATTAAATATATATAACGATTTAAATTAATATTATATATATTTATACGCGTATTATACGTACATAGTTTTATACTTTTACTATAATTAAACTTTACCTTTACTTTATTTTTACTTTACTTTAACTTTAATAATTCACTTTAATAATTCATACTTTAATAATTCACTTTAATAATTCACTTTAATAATTCATACTTTAATAATTCACTTTAATAATTCAAAAATCTATTATAAATAGAATTCAATAGGTTTCATTATTTCATAGAAACTTGAAAATATTTTTCTCTAAACTCTCTCAATCGATTTACATATATATATTTACTCCGTATTATTTCAAGATATTATTATTATACATAAAATATTACGACGGAGTGCTGTCCGAGTGATTTCGAAATTGTTTTTCGAGTAGGATAGGATTTATGGGTTATAGCTATGGAGGTGATTGAGTATGGTTCATGGGTATGTTCGTGAGGTCAATATAGTGTTTATCATTTCCGTTGCGTCTACGTACCTTTCCTGCAATATTGAATCTCAATATTGATACGTGAGTACTCATAATTTAACTTTTACATACTAATAGTGTATCCCTGACTAGTGCTCGAGTATTTAGGATTATGCATGCTTGTACTTTTGATATTGCCCTTAGACAGGTTAGGTTGAATATTGAATTAGTTACACTTGCGGTTGAGATAAGGTATAAGATATGCATGTCTTTGGAAAGCTAGCGAAAAATTAAGAACTTTTCCTTTAGATATCGAATGGTTTCGATGAACGGATTAGAAGTTATAATCAATTAAATTTTCGATATTTTTATTAAAAATGATTATTATTATCGTCGTTTTTATCGTCGTTCTAGTTTTCTCTTATTATTATCATTATTATTATCTTTATCAATAAAAGGGATTTATGATTAAAGATTGTTATTTTTTTTTATTATTACTATCGTTATTATCGTTAAAGTTATAATTAGTATTATTATTATTATTATCCAATTATTATTATTATTATTATTATTATTATTATTATTATTATTATTATTATTATTATTATTATTATTATTATTATTATTATTATTATTATTATTAGTATTAGTATTAGTATTATTATTATTATCATTATTAATATATATATCATTATTTAAAAATGGTTATTGTTATTGTTATTATTATTATTACTATATTATCATTAAGATAATTATTAGTATTATCATTAATAATGTTATAGTAACTATCATTATTAATATTAGTGTAATTAAAACAAATATTTGTAACACCTAATTATTTTGATTACTATTATTATCATTATTATGAACACGATATAAAAGACGATTAAAAGCTATTAAACAAAACGATTAGAAAATAATGAGTAAGAGTATCATGATGAAATTAAAATATTATAAGATATTGATTTAGATAAAATTATCGTTCTTATTATTTTTATCATTACTATTATTATTAAAAGTATCGTTAGTATTAAAACTATCATTTTAACAAAAATTATCATTTTAATAGAAATGTCATTGTTACTATAAAATATCATTATTATTATTATTTTAAATAGAATTATTATTTTAAAGATAATATTAAAAATTATCGTAAATATTAAAGTTATCATAATTAGAATTATCGTTTTATCATAATGTCATCTTAGTAATTATAAATATTGATATTTTTATAATAATAATTATTATTACAAAATAATACAACTTTTACTTACTATCATTATAGATATTATTTTATCAAATAAATATGTGATACAAACATATTTTACTACGTGTAATAACTTACTTTAATAATACCTATCATATTATCTTTATGATATTAAATGAACCCTATAAATTTTATTACTTAATATATATAAAAGTATATTTTATTACATAAATTTAATATAAAATTTTATTTATTAATAAATAAATTATATTATTACTCTAATAAATCTTTTAAAAATATTTAAAAATATAAAACGACGATATTTAAACTATATATTAATCATGTATAGATTTTTGGAAATTATTTTGAGTCAAATTTACTTTTGTTGACTTTTGCATATTAGTCTCGAGCATTAGGATTGTGATACACTATGACTTGACCTAATTTGTTAGACAAATATTGACCAACACATAATTATATATAATTAATTTAGGTTCGTGAATCCGAGGCCAACCTTGCACTTGTTCAATGACGTTATATGTATTTTTACTACGAAATACAGTATGGTGAGTTTCATTTACCTTTTTACCCTTTATATTTTTGGGACTGAGAATACATGCGCTTTTATAAATGTTTGACGAAATAGACACAAGTAATTGAAACTACATTCTATGGTTGAATTATCGAAATCGAATATGCCCCTTTTTATTAAAGTCTGGTAATCTAAGAATTAGGGAACAGACACCCTATTTGACGCGAATCCTAAAGATAGATCTATTGGGCCTAACAAACCTCATCCAAAGTACCGGATGCTTTAGTACTTCGAAATTTATATCATGTCCGAAGGAGGATCCCGGAATGATAGGGGATATTCTTATATGTATCTAGTTAATGTCGGTTACCAGGTGTTCACCATATGAATGATTATTTTTGTCTCTATGCATGAGACGTATATTTATGAGAACTGGAAATGAAATTCTTGTGGTCTATTAAAATGATGAAAATAAATGATTATGATAAACTAATGAACTCACCAACCTTTTGGTTGACAATTTAAAGCATGTTTATTCTCAGCTGTTAAAGAAATCTTCCGCTGTGCATTTGCTCATTTTAAAGATATTACTTGGAGTCTTTCATAGCATATTTCGAAGAACGTTGCATTCGAGTCATTGAGTTCATCAAAGATTATTATTAAATCAATTTATAGTTGGATAGTGGATATTATGAAATGGTATGCATGCCTGTCAATTTTCAATGTAAAGAAAGTTTGTCTTTTAAAAACGAATGCAATGTTTGTAAAATATATCATATAGAGGTCAAATACCTCGCAATGTAATCAACTATTGTGAATCGTTTATAATGTATATGAACGGGTCCTTTCAGTTGGTATCAGAGCGGTGGTCTTAGCGAACCATGTCTGCATTAGTGTGTCTAACTGATAAGTCGTTAGGATGCATTAGTGAGTCTGGACTTCGACCGTGTCTGCATGTCAAAAGTTTTGCTTATCATTTTTAGTCGGAAATCATCTGCTTATCATTCTTAGGAAATTACCTGCTTATCATTACTAGTCTAGACACGTCTTGCTACATTAATTGCATGAGTAGTGTATAGACAAAATTCATATCTTAGCGTATCTGCTAAATCATATCTTATCGTATCTGTTACTTTAAACTTTACCTGACATATCCCGCAAATTCCTCCGTAATCTACGAAATCTTTTGTTCTATATCTATGAATATTCTATGTAATTAGAATACCATACGATAACCGAAAATCATTTCATATCAAAAAATCCTTATTCAATCGTACGAAATTAAATTCATCATTAATTCAAGTTCCTCGGATTCCGAAATGGAATCCCACTCCAGCTCTTAAAGCAGTGTGACCGAATGGATCAACCAATCAGCCATCATCTATTCTGGATAAATTGGGGATGGGTTCATAGCCTCCTCAATCATTGGAGACAAGAAGAAGGTGATCCCTTCCATCTATCCCATTGCCCTCTTAACGAAGAACCTGAAGCACTTACCGGCGAACTAATCCGAAACACCATTTTCTCTCTCTTTTCCAGAGTATCTCGTCACGATTATATACTACATCAAATTCTAGATTATATTTATCCGCTCGTCCGAACCGACAATCACCCCGGTATAATAGAAGAAGTCAACGAGCTTCACGCTCGGGTAGTGGCTTTGGAGAATATGGTGCAAAGATTACAAACACCAGCAGCAGCACCAGCAGCATAACCAGTACCACCATCATCAACGCCAACAGTACCATTACCACCTCCAACCACAACCGCGTCGTAAACCTCAACTTCACAATATGTCCCACGAGCATCAACGTCATACGCACCATTGATACCAAGGAGTACCAGCAACAATAACTGATGAAGTATTAATTCATAACTTCATTGAAGAAACATTCTGCGGCGATTATGTTGTAGTGACCCGAACTTTTCCATGTTTATATATATTAATTGAGATTGATATTTACATGATTAAATGTTTCCAACATGTTAAGCAATCAAACTTGTTAAGACTTGATTAATTGAAATATGTTTCATATAGACAATTGACCACCCAAGTTGATCGGTGATTCACGAACGTTAAAACTTGTAAAAACTATATGATGACATATATATGGATATATATATATATAGTTAACATGATACTATGATAAGAAAACATATCATAAAGTATATTAACAATGAACTACATATGTAAAAACAAGACTACTAACTTAATGATTTTTAAACGAGACATATATGTAACGATTATCGTTGTAAAGACATTTAATGTATATATATCATATTAAGAGATATTCATACATGATAATATCATGATAATATAATAATTTAAAATCTCATTTGATATTATAAACATTGGGTTAACAACATTTAACAAGATCGTTAACCTAAAGGTTTCAAAACAACACTTACATGTAACGACTAACGATGACTTAACGACTCAGTTAAAATGTATATACATGTAGTGTTTTAATATGTATTTATACACTTTTGAAAGACTTCAATACACTTATCAAAATACTTCTACTTAACAAAAATGCTTACAATTACATCCTCGTTCAGTTTCATCAACAATTCTACTCGTATGCACCCGTATTCGTACTCGTACAATACACAGCTTTTAGATGTATGTACTATTGGTATATACACTCCAATGATCAGCTCTTAGCAGCCCATGTGAGTCACCTAACACATGTGGGAACCATCATTTGGCAACTAGCATGAAATATCTCATAAAATTACAAAAATATGAGTAATCATTCATGACTTATTTACATGAAAACAAAATTACATATCCTTTATATCTAATCCATACACCAACGACCAAAAACACCTACAAACACTTTCATTCTTCAATTTTCTTCATCTAATTGATCTCTCTCAAGTTCTATCTTCAAGTTCTAAGTGTTCTTCATAAATTCCAAAAGTTCTAGTTTCATAAAATCAAGAATACTTTCAAGTTTGCTAGCTCACTTCCAATCTTGTAAGGTGATCATCCAACCTCAAGAAATCTTTGTTTCTTACAGTAGGTTATCATTCTAATACAAGGTAATAATCATATTCAAACTTTGGTTCAATTTCTATAACTATAACAATCTTATTTCAAGTGATGATCTTACTTGAACTTGTTTTCGTGTCATGATTCTGCTTCAAGAACTTCGAGCCATCCAAGGATCCATTGAAGCTAGATCCATTTTTCTATTTTCCAGTAGGTTTATCCAAGGAACTTAAGGTAGTAATGATGTTCATAACATCATTCGATTCATACATATAAAGCTATCTTATTCGAAGGTTTAAACTTGTAATCACTAGAACATAGTTTAGTTAATTCTAAACTTGTTCGCAAACAAAAGTTAATCCTTCTAACTTGACTTTTAAAATCAACTAAACACATGTTCTATATCTATATGATATGCTAACTTAATGATTTAAAACCTGGAAACACGAAAAACACCGTAAAACCGGATTTACGCCGTCGTAGTAACACCGCGGGCTGTTTTGGGTTAGTTAATTAAAAACTATGATAAACTTTGATTTAAAATTTGTTATTCTGAGAAAATGATTTTTATTATGAACATGAAACTATATCCAAAAATTATGGTTAAACTCAAAGTGGAAGTATGTTTTCTAAAATGGTCATCTAGACGTCGTTCTTTCGACTTAAATGACTACCTTTACAAAAACGACTTGTAACTTATTTTTCCGACTATAAACCTATACTTTTTCTGTTTAGATTCATAAAATAGAGTTCAATATGAAACCATAGCAATTTGATTCACTCAAAACGGATTTAAAATGAAGAAGTTATGGGTAAAACAAGATTGGATAATTTTTCTCATTTTAGCTACGTGAAAATTGGTAACAAATCTATTCCAACCATAACTTAATCAACTTGTATTGTATATTATGTAATCTTGAGATACCATAGACACGTATACAATGTTTCGAACTATCATGTCGACACATCTATATATATTTCGGAACAACCATAGACACTCTATATGTGAATGTTGGAGTTAGCTATACAGGGTTGAGGTTGATTCCAAAATATATATAGTTTGAGTTGTGATCAATACTATGATACGTATACACTGGGTCGTGGATTGATTCAAGATAATATTTATCGATTTATTTCTGTACATCTAACTGTGGACAACTAGTTATAGGTTACTAACGAGGACAGCTGACTTAATAAACTTAAAACATCAAAATATATTAAAAGTGTTGTAAATATATTTTAAACATACTTTAATATATATGTATATATTGTTATAGGTTCGTGAATCAACAGTGGCCAAGTCTTACTTCCCGACGAAGTAAAAATCTGTGAAAGTGAGTTATAGTCCCACTTTTAAAATATAATATTTTTGGGATGAGAATACATGCAGGTTTTATAAATGATTTACAAAATAGACACAAGTACGTGAAACTACATTCTATGGTTGAATTATCGAAATCGAATATGCCCCTTTTTATTAAGTCTGGTAATCTAAGAATTAGGGAACAGACACCCTAATTGACGCGAATCCTAAAGATAGATCTATTGGGCCTAACAAACCCCATCCAAAGTACCGGATGCTTTAGTACTTCGAAATTTATATCATATCCGAAGGGTGTCCCGGAATGATGGGGATATTCTTATATATGCATCTTGTTATTGTCGGTTACCAGGTGTTCACCATATGAATGATTTTTATCTCTATGTATGGGATGTGTATTGAAATATGAAATCTTGTGGTCTATTGTTACAATTTGATATATATAGGTTAAACCTATAACTCACCAACATTTTTGTTGACGTTTAAAGCATGTTTATTCTCAGATGAATATTAAGAGCTTCCGCTGTTGCATACTAAAATAAGGACAAGATTTGGAGTCCATGTTTGTATGATATTGTGTAAAAACTGCATTCAAGAAACTGATTTCGATGTAACATATTTGTATTGTAAACCATTATGTAATGGTCGTGTGTAAACAGGATATTTTAGATTATCATTATTTGATAATCTACGTAAAGCTTTTTAAACCTTTATTTATGAAATAAAGGTTATGGTTTGTTTTAAAAATGAATGCAGTCTTTGAAAAACGTCTCATATAGAGGTCAAAACCTCGCAACGAAATCAATTAATATGGAACGTTTTTAATCAATAAGAACGGGACATTTCAGTTGGTATCCGAGCGTTGGTCTTAGAGAACCAGAAAATTTGCATTAGTGTGTCTTATCGAGTTTGTTAGGATGCATTAGTGAGTCTGGACTTCGACCGTGTTTTCTTTAAAAATGATTGCTTAACATTTTTGTTGGAAACTATATATTTTTAACATATGAATATTATGTGATATATTAATCTCTTAACGTGTTTGATATTATGTGATAGATGTCTACCTCTAGAACAAGTCCCATTGACTCACCTAATAATAATGAAGAGTCAAATGTAAATTGGAATGATTTGTGGACTGATTCACAGGTTCCCGAAGAGGAACCGGAAGAAGAGTCGGAACCGGAAGAAGAATCGGAACCGGAAGAAGAATCGGAACCGGATGAAGAAATAGAACCGGTGGGGGAAATAATAAAACGGTTAAGTAAAAGAAAATCCTCAACCAACCGACCAAAGTTAATTATGGTCAATGGTGTTTCCACCAAGGAAGCAAAATATTGGGAGGATTACCAATTCTCCGATGAATCGGATTCCGACGAGAATTCCGATGATGTTATAGAAATTACCCCAACTGAATTTAAAAAGGCAAAAGAAAATAATAAGGGAAAGGGCATAAAAATAGAGAAATCTAATTCCAACCCCGATGAACTTTATATGTATCGTCAACCCCCGAAGTCCTTAAGTTGTAACAATGACCCGGGAACCTCTAAACCACCAGGTTTTTCTAAACCAATGTGGACAACGACGGCTCGTATTAGGGGAACATCATATATCCCTAGAAACTTGGCAAAACGAACCAAAACCGAAGAAGAAGAAACGAGCAAGTCGGAATAAGATAGTTGTATTCGTGTGGTGTAATATATGTAATATAGTGTTCTTATGCTTTATGATATATGTAAAAATTGCTTGTATTAATAAGTATTTTTTTATGAATCTAACTCTTGTCTATTTTACAGTTTAAAAACACAAAATGGATAGACAACCCAATATTTTAAGAGACCTACCCGGAGACATGATTGATGAAATCTTGTCTAGAGTCGGCCAGAATTCTTCGGCACAACTATTTAAGGCGAGATCAGTTTGTAAGACATTCGAAGAACGTTCCAAGAATGTCTTGGTTTATAAGAGACTTTTGTTTGAAAGATGGGGGATATCACATTGGGAAACCCATAAGTTACGATGTGTTTACTTTGACGCATATATTGCGGGGAACCCAAATGCTATTTTACGCAACGGGTTAAGAAATTATTTTGACTCAATATATCCGAATATTGGACTTCGTGATTTAGAAAAAGCGGCTAACATGCAACATAAAGAAGCATGTTATGCTTACGGATTAGTAATGTTCGCTTCTCACCAAAGTGAGAACAAGAACATCGGGCTACAACTATTAAACAAAATGTTTCCACAAGTGACGGAGTCGGTAATTGGGGTAAGAAATGAGGTTTTTAGATTATTACGGGACTGTTGGACATTACGTAACCCTCATCCCTTTGATGACGTTACAACACGCTGTCTTATCAACGGCCATAACGGTTATGTTGCACAAGACCAAGGATGGGAAGTAGTCCTAGTAAAACCAGAATGCATGACTTGTTTCTGGACGTATGAATTACGTGTCTTTATTGCCTTTGCTGAACGACTTGTGTACTAGCTAGAATTGTCTTCACAACTATCTTGTATCAAAGTTATTGTGTGCGATATTTCATGCTTTATGTAAAATAAGCGGTATTGTAAGTTTGTAAAATATTGTATAAAAGTTTGAACGCGAAATATTATTATAATCAGTTTTTCATATAGAATTGTAGTAGTTGAATTGTATATTAGATACTAAGTATGAACTTAACGGGTAGGTACTACCCGAATTTAAACTTATAAAACGCTAATATGAAGAAAAAGCTTTTATAAATGAGTTCATATTATGCTACGAAATACTATTAACTACTCTTAATATTCTGTATGATTAACTTGTTCCATTTAACTATTTTGAAGGAAATGGCACCGACTACTCGACACACCGTGAATATGAATGAAGAGGAATTCCGTACTTTTCTAGCTTCAAACATAGCCGCAGTACAGGCTGCGCTACATACCAACAATAACCTTGGATCTAGCAGTACAGGAAATCGTGTAGGATGCACCTACAAAGAATTCACTGCCTGCAAACCTTTGGAATTTGATGGAACCGAAGGACCGATCGGATTGAAACGGTGGACCGAGAAGGTAGAATCGGTGTTTGCCATAAGTAAGTGTACTGAAGAGGACAAAGTGAAGTACGCTACGCATACCTTCACAGGTTCTGCGTTAACATGGTGGAATACCTATCTAGAGCAAGTGGGACAAGATGATGCGTACGCACTACCGTGGTCAGCATTCAAGCACTTGATGAACGAGAAGTACCGTCCCAGAACCGAGGTCAATAAGCTCAAGACAGAACTTAGAGGGTTACGAACCCAAGGATTTGATATTACCACGTACGAAAGATGATTCACAGAATTGTGCCTATTGTGTCCGGGAGCATTCGAAGATGAGGAAGAGAAGATCGACGCGTTTGTGAAAGGATTACAGGAAAGAATCCAAGAAGATATAAGTTCACACGAGCCCGCCTCCATACAACAGGCATGTAGAATGGCTCACAAACTAGTGAACCAGATTGAAGAAAGAATTAAAGAACAGACTGCTGAAGAGGCCAATGTGAAGCAAGTCAAAAGAAAGTGGGAGGAAAACGGTGATAAGAATCACCAATACAACAACAACAGCAATTACAACAATAATCGCAACAATTATCCCAACAATCGCAACATCAATCGCAACTACAACAAACGGCCCAACAACAACAACAACAACAACAGCAACTACAACAATCATCCCAACAACAATAATAACCGCAACAACAACAACAATCAGAAGCAGCTATGCCAAAGGTGTGAAAAGAATCACTCGGGGTTCTGCACCAAATTTTGCAACAAGTGTAAAAGAAATGGTCATAGCGCGGCGAAGTGTGAGGTCTACGGACCAGGGGTTAATAGAACGAAAGGAACAAATGGTGTCGGAATGAGTAATGGCGGAGCAAGTAGTGTCGGAGCAAGTTATGCCAATGTAGTTTGTTATAAATGTGGAAAACCAGGCCACATTATTAGAAATTGCCCGAACCAGGAGAACACGAATGGACAAGGCCGTGGAAGAGTTTTCAATATTAATGCGGTAGAGGCACAGGAAGACCCGGAGCTTGTTACAGGTACGTTTCTTATTGACAATAAATCTGCTTACGTTTTATTTGATTCGGGTGCGGATAGAAGCTATATGAGTAGAGATTTTTGTGCTAAATTAAGTTGTCCATTTACGCCTTTGGATAGTAAATTTTTACTCGAATTAGCAAATGGTAAATTAATTTCAGCAGATAATATATGTCGGAATCGAGAAATTAAACTGGTTAGCGAAACATTTAAGATTGATTTGATACCAGTAGAGTTAGGGAGTTTTGATGTGATAATCGGTATGGACTGGTTGAAAGAAGTGAAAGCGGAGATCGTTTGTTACAAAAATGCAATTCGCATTATACGAGAAAAAGGAAAACCCTTAATGGTGTACGGAGAAAAGGGCAACACGAAGCTACATCTTATTAGTAATTTGAAGGCACAAAAACTAATAAGAAAAGGTTGCTATGCTGTTCTAGCACACGTCGAGAAAGTACAAACTGAAGAAAAGAGCATCAATGATGTTCCCATTGCAAAAGAATTTCCCGATGTATTTCCGAAAGAATTACCGGGATTACCCCCACATCGATCCGTTGAATTTCAAATAGATCTTGTACCAGGAGCTGCACCAATAGCTCGTGCTCCTTACAGACTCGCACCCAGCGAGATGAAAGAACTGCAAAGCCAATTACAAGAACTTTTAGAGCGTGGTTTCATTCGACCAAGCACATCACCGTGGGGAGCTCCTGTTTTGTTTGTCAAGAAGAAAGACGGTACATTCAGGTTGTGTATCGACTACCGAGAGTTGAACAAACTTACCATCAAGAACCGCTACCCACTACAGAGAATCGACGACTTATTTGATCAACTACAAGGCTCGTCTGTTTATTCAAAGATTGACTTACGTTCCGGGTATCATCAAATGCGGGTGAAAGAAGATGATATTCCAAAGACTGCTTTCAGAACACGTTACGGTCATTACGAGTTTATGGTCATGCCGTTTGGTTTAACTAATGCACCAGCTGTGTTCATGGACCTTATGAACCGAGTGTGTGGACCATACCTTGACAAGTTTGTCATTGTTTTCATTGATGACATACTTATTTACTCAAAGAATGACCAAGAACACGGTGAACATTTGAGAAAGGTGTTAGAAGTATTGAGGAAGGAAGAATTGTACGCTAAGTTTTCAAAGTGTGCATTTTGGTTGGAAGAAGTTCAATTCCTCGGTCACATAGTGAACAAAGAAGGTATTAAGGTGGATCCGGCAAAGATAGAAACTGTTGAAAAGTGGGAAACCCCGAAAACTCCGAAACACATACGCCAGTTTTTAGGACTAGCTGGTTACTACAGAAGGTTCATCCAAGACTTTTCCAGAATAGCAAAACCCTTGACTGCATTAACGCATAAAGGGAAGAAATTTGAATGGAATGATGAACAAGAGAAAGCGTTTCAGTAATTGAAGAAAAAGCTAACTACGGCACCTATATTGTCATTGCCTGAAGGGAATGATGATTTTGTGATTTATTGTGATGCATCAAAGCAAGGTCTCGGTTGTGTATTAATGCAACGAACAAAGGTGATTGCTTATGCGTCTAGACAATTGAAGATTCACGAACAAAATTATACGACGCATGATTTGGAATTAGGCGCGGTTGTTTTTGCATTAAAGACTTGGAGGCACTACTTATATGGGGTCAAAAGTATTATATATACCGACCACAAAAGTCTTCAACACATATTTAATCAGAAACAACTGAATATGAGGCAGCGTAGGTGGATTGAATTATTGAATGATTACGACTTTGAGATTCGTTACCACCCGGGGAAGGCAAATGTGGTAGCCGATGCCTTGAGCAGGAAGGACAGAGAACCCATTCGAGTAAAATCTATGAATATAATGATTCATAATAACGTTACTACTCAAATAAAGGAGGCGCAACAAGGAGTTTTAAAAGAGGGAAATTTAAAGGATGAAATACCCAAAGGATCGGAGAAGCATCTTAATATTCGGGAATACGGAACCCGGTATAGGGCTGAAAGGATTCGGGTACCAAAATTTGGAGATATGAGAGAAATGGTACTTAGAGAAGCTCATAAAACCAGATACTCAATACATCCTGGAACGGGGAAGATGTACAAGGATCTCAAGAAACATTTTTGGTGGCCGGGTATGAAAGCCGATGTTGCTAAATACGTAGGAGAATGTTTGACGTGTTCTAAGGTCAAAGCTGAGCATCAGAAACCATCAGGTCTACTTCAACAACCCGAAATCCCGGAATGGAAATGGGAAAACATTACCATGGATTTCATCACTAAATTGCCAAGGACTGCAAGTGGTTTTGATACTATTTGGGTAATAGTTGATCGTCTCACCAAATCAGCACACTTCCTACCAATAAGAGAAGATGACAAGATGGAGAAGTTAGCACGACTGTATTTGAAGGAAGTCGTCTCCAGACATGGAATACCAATCTCTATTATCTCTGATAGGGATGGCAGATTTATTTCAAGATTCTGGCAGACATTACAGCAAGCATTAGGAACTCGTCTAGACATGAGTACTGCCTATCATCCATAAACTGATGGGCAGAGCGAAAGGACGATACAAACGCTTGAAGACATGCTATGAGCATGTGTTATTGATTTCGGAAACAGTTGGGATCGACATCTACCGTTAGCAGAATTTTCCTACAACAACAGCTACCATTCAAGCATTGAGATGGCGCCGTTTGAAGCACTTTATGGTAGAAAGTGCAGGTCTCCGATTTGTTGGAGTGAAGTGGGGGATAGACAGATTACGGGTCCGGAGATTATACAAGAAACTACCGAGAAGATCATCCAAATTCAACAACGGTTGAAAACCGCCCAAAGTCGACAAAAGAGCTACGCTGACATTAAAAGAAAAGATATAGAATTTGAAATTGGAGAGATGGTCATGCATAAAGTTGCACCTTGGAAAGGCGTTGTTCGATTTGGTAAACGAGGGAAATTAAATCCAAGGTATATTGGACCATTCAAGATTATTGATCGCGTCGGACCAGTAGCTTACCGACTAGAGTTACCTCAACAACTCGCGGCTGTACATAACACTTTCCACGTCTCGAATTTAAAGAAATGTTTTGCTAAAGAAGATCTCAATATTCCGTTAGATGAAATCCAAATCAACGAAAAACTTCAATTCATCGAAGAACCCGTCGAAATAATGGATCGTGAGGTTAAAAGACTTAAGCAAAACAAGATACCAATTGTTAAGGTTCGATGGAATGCTCGTAGAGGACCCGAGTTCACCTGGAAGCGTAAAGATCAGATGAAGAAGAAATACCCGCATCTATTTCCAGAAGATTCGTCAACACCTTCAACAGCTTAAAATTTCGGGACGAAATTTATTTAACGGGTAGGTACTGTAGTGACCCGAACTTTTCCATGTTTATATATATTAATTGAGATTGATATTTACATGATTAAATGTTTCCAACATGTTAAGCAATCAAACTTGTTAAGACTTGATTAATTGAAATATGTTTCATATAGACAATTGACCACCCAAGTTGATCGGTGATTCACGAACGTTAAAACTTGTAAAAACTATATGATGACATATATATGGATATATATATATATATAGTTAACATGATACTATGATAAGAAAACATATCATAAAGTATATTAACAATGAACTACATATGTAAAAACAAGACTACTAACTTAATGATTTTTAAACGAGACATATATGTAACGATTATCGTTGTAAAGACATTTAATGTATATATATCATATTAAGAGATATTCATACATGATAATATCATGATAATATAATAATTTAAAATCTCATTTGATATTATAAACATTGGGTTAACAACATTTAACAAGATCGTTAACCTAAAGGTTTCAAAACAACACTTACATGTAACGACTAACGATGACTTAACGACTCAGTTAAAATGTATATACATGTAGTGTTTTAATATGTATTTATACACTTTTGAAAGACTTCAATACACTTATCAAAATACTTCTACTTAACAAAAATGCTTACAATTACATCCTCGTTCAGTTTCATCAACAATTCTACTCGTATGCACCCGTATTCGTACTCGTACAATACACAGCTTTTAGATGTATGTACTATTGGTATATACACTCCAATGATCAGCTCTTAGCAGCCCATGTGAGTCACCTAACACATGTGGGAACCATCATTTGGCAACTAGCATGAAATATCTCATAAAATTACAAAAATATGAGTAATCATTCATGACTTATTTACATGAAAACAAAATTACATATCCTTTATATCTAATCCATACACCAACGACCAAAAACACCTACAAACACTTTCATTCTTCAATTTTCTTCATCTAATTGATCTCTCTCAAGTTCTATCTTCAAGTTCTAAGTGTTCTTCATAAATTCCAAAAGTTCTAGTTTCATAAAATCAAGAATACTTTCAAGTTTGCTAGCTCACTTCCAATCTTGTAAGGTGATCATCCAACCTCAAGAAATCTTTGTTTCTTACAGTAGGTTATCATTCTAATACAAGGTAATAATCATATTCAAACTTTGGTTCAATTTCTATAACTATAACAATCTTATTTCAAGTGATGATCTTACTTGAACTTGTTTTCGTGTCATGATTCTGCTTCAAAAACTTCGAGCCATCCAAGGATCCATTGAAGCTAGATCCATTTTTCTATTTTCCAGTAGGTTTATCCAAGGAACTTAAGGTAGTAATGATGTTCATAACATCATTCGATTCATACATATAAAGCTATCTTATTCGAAGGTTTAAACTTGTAATCACTAGAACATAGTTTAGTTAATTCTAAACTTGTTCGCAAACAAAAGTTAATCCTTCTAACTTGACTTTTAAAATCAACTAAACACATGTTCTATATCTATATGATATGCTAACTTAATGATTTAAAACCTGGAAACACGAAAAACACCGTAAAACCGGATTTACGCCGTCGTAGTAACACCGCGGGCTGTTTTGGGTTAGTTAATTAAAAACTATGATAAACTTTGATTTAAAAGTTGTTATTCTGAGAAAATGATTTTTATTATGAACATGAAACTATATCCAAAAATTATGGTTAAACTCAAAGTGGAAGTATGTTTTCTAAAATGGTCATCTAGACGTCGTTCTTTCGACTGAAATGACTACCTTTACAAAAACGACTTGTAACTTATTTTTCCGACTATAAACCTATACTTTTTCTGTTTAGATTCATAAAATAGAGTTCAATATGAAACCATAGCAATTTTATTCACTCAAAACGGATTTAAAATGAAGAAGTTATGGGTAAAACAAGATTGGATAATTTTTCTCATTTTAGCTACGTGAAAATTGGTAACAAATCTATTCCAACCATAACTTAATCAACTTGTATTGTATATTATGTAATCTTGAGATACCATAGACACGTATACAATGTTTCGAACTATCATGTCGACACATCTATATATATTTCGGAACAACCATAGACACTCTATATGTGAATGTTGGAGTTAGCTATACAGGGTTGAGGTTGATTCCAAAATATATATAGTTTGAGTTGTGATCAATACTGAGATACGTATACACTGGGTCGTGGATTGATTCAAGATAATATTTATCGATTTATTTCTGTACATCTAACTGTGGACAACTAGTTATAGGTTACTAACGAGGACAGCTGACTTAATAAACTTAAAACATCAAAATATATTAAAAGTGTTGTAAATATATTTTGAACATACTTTAATATATATGTATATATTGTTATAGGTTCGTGAATCAACAGTGGCCAAGTCTTACTTCCCGACAAAGTAAAAATCTGTGAAAGTGAGTTATAGTCCCACTTTTAAAATCTAATATTTTTGGGATGAGAATACATGCAGGTTTTATAAATGATTTACAAAATAGACACAAGTACGTGAAACTACATTCTATGGTTGAATTATCGAAATCGAATATGCCCCTTTTTATTAAGTCTGGTAATCTAAGAATTAGGGAACAGACACCCTAATTGACGCGAATCCTAAAGATAGATCTATTGGGCCTAACAAACCCCATCCAAAGTACCGGATGCTTTAGTACTTCGAAATTTATATCATATCCGAAGGGTGTCCTGGAATGATGGGGATATTCTTATATATGCATCTTGTTATTGTCGGTTACCAGGTGTTCACCATATGAATGATTTTTATCTCTATGTATGGGATGTGTATTGAAATATGAAATCTTGTGGTCTATTGTTACAATTTGATATATATAGGTTAAACCTATAACTCACCAACATTTTTGTTGACGTTTAAAGCATGTTTATTCTCAGGTGAATATTAAGAGCTTCCGCTATTGCATACTAAAATAAGGACAAGATTTGGAGTCCATGTTTGTATGATATTGTGTAAAAACTGCATTCAAGAAACTGATTTCGATGTAACATATTTGTATTGTAAACCATTATGTAATGGTCGTGTGTAAACAGGATATTTTAGATTATCATTATTTGATAATCTACGTAAAGCTTTTTAAACCTTTATTTATGAAATAAAGGTTATGGTTTGTTTTAAAAATGAATGAAGTCTTTGAAAAACGTCTCATATAGAGGTCAAAACCTCGCAACGAAATCAATTAATATGGAACGTTTTTAATCAATAAGAACGGGACATTTCATATGTAATCTCTAAAGTCTTAGAGATTATCTAATCTAGCCCTAACCATAAATCAGTTAAACGAACCAAAATGATAGAAGGAAGAGTAGAAACACTGACAAAAATGGTGTGTGATTAACAAGCTAAACTTGCTTTACCAACAGCATCAACAGTATCGTCAGCGTTACCAGCATCGTCAGTACAGTCAACATCCTAATCAACAACACCGATAACATCACAAACTCTGTCAGTTCAAGAATCACGGTGGACGTCATTACGAATCAATAACGTGTATATTGTATCAACGAGTTTTGAAGAATTAACTCATTCCCTCTGAAGAAATTATATGTATATTATATATATATATATATATATATATATATATATATATATATATATATATATATATATATATATATATATATATATATATATATATATATATATATATATATATATATATTGAAATAAATCTTTCCGTGCTAAGCTATTGTGTGTGAATCTTAACTACTCGGTTAATTCATATTACAAATATACAATAATGTACATCCTTCGGCCGCAACTTAACCAGCATTAACTACAATCTCTGTCGCAATTCAACAAATTCCAATTCATAATAAATCAAGTATATATTTGATTTTACACTTTCATCATCGATGTACCCGAAACTTTTCAGATAACATCATTCGTACTTTGCGAAATTCACAAGACTTCCACGAACCGAACATCATACATCAACAAATAACGAAGTATTGATTCATAATTTCAATGTCATTAAAGAAATACTGCGTAAAAGTTATGTACTTTTTAAAGCCTTTGGGGATTATTCAATTCTAGTTCCAACCGTAAATCAAATGAGTTTAATTTAACATTAACTCATTAAATCTATGTTACATCTGAAGAAAATATACATATATATATTTTCATAAAGACTGTAATAAAATTCTCTTGTACAAAATATTAATTGTGAAAATTTTTTTTTAACGGGTAGGTAATACCCGAGAGATATATAAATTCACAATTAATATGTTACATTCTTCGAATCTGATTCAGCAAATCATCCATTATGCTCCCTACTTTCACAACAATATACATTCTTTTATAGAAATCAAAACAACCATACTCATTCAAAATTTAATTACATATTCTGATTTTGAAATCTCAAAATTCAACTTGAGATATGACCAAAATCATCACTCTTAGATCCTTACATCTTTCACAAGCTATATTTTGACTTCAAAACTGTGTTAGAACATCAAACGTATGTTAACGATTACAATCTGTGTTCAAACCCTTCGAAAATTTCTGAAGACACTTCGAATGATGAGCAATCGAGATGATGATCCAAGCACATGTTACCCACAGTTATGTACCCGAAAAACTCTTGAAACCAAAGTAAAAGTTTAAACAACATATCCGCGTCAGATTCTTTGGCATTTATTAGCAAAAATAACTGTGCGACTCCTATTCAAAGTAGCCAGTTTTGTCACAGCTCCAGCAAGTCAACTTCGACTTTTCAGTCAGACTAACCTTATTATAACCTTGAGATATACACCATCGTTACCAGGGAACCTTTTACATTCCACCACATTATTAGCAGATGTACCAACAACTCCATTACCCTTTGACTTTAGCCTCTCCAAAAAGTCATTATAATTATTCATTGAAACCCCATCATTTACTCATTCACATCTTGTAATGAGAATTGCCATACGAATCATTGGGAATTAGCAATCAGTATTTTGAAATCTCGCAGGATGTCTACACCAACAGTTATATGTGTATATATAACGTCTATCTTCTGGACTTAATTTGAATGTGAAGTTTCTGAAAAACACTCCGAACTACGAATTGGTTCTCCGAAAAAAAATGCTGATGAAGCAGCAAAAACTATAAACGACTTTAAACAGTAAAAGCTGGATGATAATGATGAAGTGTACTGGCAAAGCGCAGAAAAAGAGAAGTTTTGGAACTGGAAAACGGATTGAGCAAAGTAGGAAGGAGGCTGTGGACAAATTACAAAGACTGAACCTGACTTCAAAGGATCCAAATGATTCAGTACCTGCTGAAGTCATTAACGAATACCTTGCTCCTGACTCTAAAACCCTGCGGACAATATTCTTCATCATCCTCTGATATTAGAAATTCTAAAATATCATCATATCTTTCATTATAAATATCCTCCATATTTCTGAAGATATTTTCTAAATTTTTCTTATTTGAAATCATTTACCTCTTCGCGCTATCTGTATTACATCATAAAAGAAACTATTTTAGTTTCTAAATTCTGAAACATTCAAGTTTAAAATAGGAATATTTTGAAGTAATGTTGGGAACTGAAGCATGAATTAGTATAATATAATGACACTTGATCAATGTGATTATATTACAGTAAGTCATGCTGAGTTTCTAAATGGAACGTGATGATTCACAGATCATAACATCATCATGTGCCATGTTATACGACTCTTGTATTCTATTTAAACTCTAAAATATCAAGAAAATATTTCTTGATGATTCGGCCTTTTCCAAGGTATTCTAGTAATTTGACAAGTCAAGATCGTGCCATCACAATTTCCTTCCTAGAACATTAACAATGTTCATTCCGAAATTCATATCTATGAATTCTGGACCACTACAAGCGGTGCTTAATCGCAAGAAGAAGAAACGAAAGGACAAAACTCCGAAATAGAAATTGGGGTATAAATTGCAGCAACTAAAAGAGAGCATTAACTGTGAATGATAATGATTATAGAAGACAGAAGCAGAGAATTTGAAATATAAGGGAACATATAAATCCTAACGACAAACCAGAAATTATAAACCATATATATCGATGCATATAGCAATATAAAGACACGGGAGAACTAGAAACACTATAAACCCAAGAGTATAGTAGAAGTAAATAGATTCTTCCGGCGGTAGATGAAAAAGAAGAATTACCGATATGAAAGTTAGAAGTATATCGAGAATCAGAACTGGATGGAGCATATTGATGAATACTTTAAAATATGAATTGAGGGGGAAAGAATAGAAGGTGATGAAACATGACTAGGAACTTAGAAATCAACAGATTTAACTCACACAATGGCGGAATAAGTGAATCAAACCCTCTAGTGAATAGGTTAAGTTTTTTTTTTGATTAATTTAGTCAAACCACAACTAAATCAAGTGTGATTAGATCAACACCTAGAGCTATTATTCACCACCTGGGTGATTTAGACTGAGAGAGAATCGGAGGAGCTCACTAGATCTGAATGTGTGTAACAAATGAGAGGCTTAACCTAAAATGAAGAGCATAAGACTTTATATACCCCTGTTGTTAACTCACCCATACGATTCATTCATCACACGTATGAGTTGGCTTCATCAGCCGTACGGGTGATCACTCACTCGTGTCTTCTCATTTAGGTTGTAATTGTTACTTAGCTCAGCATCAACCGTGCATATGAGCCTGTCAGCTGTACTTATGAGGCTTCACTCGTACGTCTGACTAAGTCTAAAATAGTCAAACATCTAAATCTCGTTCCTGCAGTTCCTCTAACCACATACAAACACGGATAGGATAATAACGAGCAATCATGGTGGCCTGTAAACTGTTGTACCTTCAATGGATGTGGGTAGATGTCTAGGGACTTGCATAAAATGCATCAACAGAAGGTGTGAGTTGTAAGGAAACGAAGGAGGTGAATTTATAAGAAAATCTCCGACAGAATAATTAAAATGGACGATCGCATTTAAAGCGGATCCTAATTCCCTTGATTACCGGAGAGTCAAATCTTATTAAGAAGATTTTCCTCAAATCCCGTGAAATCTGGGAATCAATCATATCTACGTCAAATGATAAGATGAATCTACACTTACTCATTTCACTCTTCTATGTTAGCTTCATTCGTACTCTTCATATAAATGGATTGTTTATCCAAATTATTCGCTGATGATAAAACTCTAATTTTCAGCCCGTATGCATCATGAAAACATACTTATTATCATTCACAACCTTTCCACTCAAATTTCGGGACAAAATTTCTTTAACGGGTAGGTACTGTGACAACCCGGAAATTTCCAACCAAATTTAAACTTTAATCTTTATATGTTTCCGACACGATAAGCAATATTTGTTAAGTTAAATTGCAAGAATTTTAAACTATGTTCATAATATTTATCTGTTTCAAAATATTAGATTAAATACTTTATATGATTGTATCTGTTTCAAAATATTAGATTAAATACTTTATATGATTGTATCTGTTTCAAAATATTTATCAATGGAATTAGAAGATAAGATCAAATGATTGAATTATCAGATATATTGAATTATGATTACAAGTCTCTGTTGAAAGGCCCACGTTCACTTGAGAAATCTTTCCATTTTAACAATATTCGGAAAATGGTAAAGTGATTTATAAATAAGAACAAATTGTCAATCATTGAGAACTAGACAAAGGATAGTGGAAGATTGAATCTCATAAAGACTCGATTGATCTATTTAGTTTCAAACGTACAAAAACGTTTTCAGTTTAAAAAGAACTTTATTATTAAAACGTATATAACTTTTATAAATATCTAGAACCACTTTTGACAACTCATTACTTAACTAGTATGATAAAGATAACGATATTTATATTTTATTTTATTAAATATATATAACGATTTAAATTAATATTATATATATTTATACTTGATGTCGTGCGAGGTGTATATAAAATAGCTATTAATTTTAGCAGGAAATACTATTAAATACGATACAATTTTACACAAGATATTTATTTATTTAGAGAATGGATATACTTAAACCTTGCTACAACACTTATAGGCAGTGTACCTAATCGTACAGTAGTGTAGTTTTTAGTAAGTCCGGTTCGTTCCACAGGGAATCTTTTTAAACAAAGCTTAACGCTATATTAGTTTACTTTTATAAAAATACAAATAATCTTTTTAAACCGTTTAATGACCGGTTCGTCGATTTTAAAACTTTAGTCGTAGTTAAAACCAAATGTAAAATATTAAAAATAAATACAAGACTTAAATTAAAGCGTAAAATAAATAACGATAATGAAATTGCGAATAATAAAAATGCGATAAAATAAACTTGCGATAATTAAAAAGTACGATAATTAAAAGTGCAATTAAATACAATAACAATAAAAATGCGCTAATTAGAAGTGCAATTAAATATAAAATAAAGGAAATAAAATATGAAATAAAATAATTATGCTTATTTAAACTTCCGTAATCATGATGGTTGACGTGTTGATTTTAGTTTTATGCCCATGGGTTAATTGTCCTTTGTCCTGGATTATTTAATATGTCCGTCTGGTTTTTGTCCATAACAGTTCATCAGTCATAAATATAAAGTGCGAGTGTCCTCGTCAAATTATTCTTATACCCGAAGTTAAATATTCCAACTAATTGGGGACTTAAACTGTAACAAGATTTTAATACTTTGTTTAATAATTACACCAGGATGTCGACTGAGTGTAACCCAAGGTTTTAATATTTTGTTATCAATTATACCAAGTGTCCTTGTACATAATTTCACCCCTGTTTTAATTATTCTAGTTGCTATTAATCCATTCCCGTGTCCGGTTAAATGAACGATTATTCGTACATATAAATACCCCGCCCATCGTGTCCGATCGAGTGTATATGATAATTTATAGGGACGCCCAATTGTAAATCTTTATATTAACATTAACAAACTATCATTTAGTTAAACAAATATAAAGCCCATCAATAGCCCATAGTCTAATTTCCACAAGTGTCGTTCTTTTATCCAAACCCCAATTATGGTACAAAGCCCAATTACCCAATTTTAATAATTAGCCCAACATCATGATTACTTCGGATTAAATAAGCATAATAATAACTTAGCTACGAGACATTAAATTAAAAAGGTTGAACATAACTTACAATGATTAAAAATAGCGTAGCGTTACACGGACAGAATTTCGACTTACACCCTTACAACATTCGCTAACATACCCTTATTATTAGGATTAAAATTAAAATTAAAATTAAAATTAAAATATAAATATAAATATAAATATTTACGATATAGATAGAGAGATGGATATATTGATGTCGAAAAATGATCAGAATTCGGTTGGCTTTATGAAATGTCCCGTTCTTATTGATTAAAAACGTTCCATATTAATTGATTTCGTTGCGAGGTTTTGACCTCTATATGAGACGTTTTTCAAAGACTGCATTCATTTTTAAAACAAACCATAACCTTTATTTCATAAATAAAGGTTTAAAAAGCTTTACGTAGATTATCAAATAATGATAATCTAGAATATCCTGTTTACACACGACCATTACATAATGGTTTACAATACAAATATGTTACATCGAAATCAGTTTCTTGAATGCAGTTTTTACACAATATCATACAAACATGGACTCCAAATCTTGTCCTTATTTTAGTATGCAACAGCGGAAGCTCTTAATATTCACCTGAGAATAAACATGCTTTAAACGTCAACAAAAATGTTGGTGAGTTATAGGTTTAACCTATATATATCAAATCATAACAATAGACCACAAGATTTCATATTTCAATACACATCCCATACATAGAGATAAAAATCATTCATATGGTGAACACCTGGTAACCGACAATAACAAGATGCATATATAAGAATATCCCCATCATTCCGGGACACCCTTCGGATATGATATAAATTTCGAAGTACTAAAGCATCCGGTACTTTGGATGGGGTTTGTTAGGCCCAATAGATCTATCTTTAGGATTCGCGTCAATTAGGGTGTCTGTTCCCTAATTCTTAGATTACCAGACTTAATAAAAAAGGGGCATATTCGATTTCGATAATTCAACCATAGAATGTAGTTTCACGTACTTGTGTCTATTTTGTAAATCATTTATAAAACCTGCATGTATTCTCATCCCAAAAATATTAGAATTTAAAAGTGGGACTATAACTCACTTTCACAGATTTTTACTTCGTCGGGAAGTAAGACTTGGCCACTGTTGATTCACGAACCTATAACAATATATACATATATATTAAAGTATGTTCAAAATATATTTACAACACTTTTAATATATTTTGATGTTTTAAGTTTATTAAGTCAGATGTCCTCGTTAGTAACCTATAACTAGTTGTCCACAGTTAGATGTACAGAAATAAATCGATAAATATTATCTTGAATCAATCCACGACCCAGTGTATACGTATCTCAGTATTGATCACAACTCAAACTATATATATTTTGGAATCAACCTCAACCCTGTATAGCTAACTCCAACATTCACATATAGAGTGTCTATGGTTGTTCCGAAATATATATAGATGTGTCGACATGATAGGTCGAAACATTGTATACGTGTCTATGGTATCTCAAGATTACATAATATACAATACAAGTTGATTAAGTTATGGTTGGAATAGATTTGTTACCAATTTTCACGTAGCTAAAATGAGAAAAATTATCCAATCTTGTTTTACCCATAACTTCTTCATTTTAAATCCGTTTTGAGTGAATCAAATTGCTATGATTTCATATTGAACTCTATTTTATGAATCTAAACAGAAAAAGTATAGGTTTATAGTCTGAAAAATAAGTTACAAGTCGTTTTTGTAAAGGTAGTCATTTCAGTCGAAAGAACGACGTCTAGATGACCATTTTAGAAAACATACTTCCACTTTGAGTTTAACCATAATTTTTGGATATAGTCTCATGTTCATAATAAAAATCATTTTCTCAGAATAACAACTTTTAAATCAAAGTTTATCATAGTTTTTAATTAACTAACCCAAAACAGCCCGCGGTGTTACTACGACGGCGTAAATCCGGTTTTACGGTGTTTTTCGTGTTTCCAGGTTTTAAATCATTAAGTTAGCATATCATAAAGATATAGAACATGTGTTTAGTTGATTTTAAAAGTCAAGTTAGAAGGATTAACTTTTGTTTGCGAACAAGTTTAGAATTAACTAAACTATGTTCTAGTGATTACAAGTTTAAACCTTCGAATAAGATAGCTTTATATGTATGAATCGAATGATGTTATGAACATCATTACTACCTTAATTTCCTTGGATAAACCTACTGGAAAAGAGAAAAATGGATCTAGCTTCAATGGATCCTTGGATGGCTCGAAGTTCTTGAAGCAGAATCATGACACGAAAACAAGTTCAAGTAAGATCATCACTTGAAATAAGATTGTTATAGTTATAGAAATTGAACCAAAGTTTGAATATGATTATTACCTTGTATTAGAATGATAACCTACTGTAAGAAACAAAGATTTCTTGAGGTTGGATGATCACCTTACAAGATTGGAAGTGAGCTAGCAAACTTGAAAGTATTCTTGATTTTATGAAACTAGAACTTTTGGAATTTATGAAGAACACTTAGAACTTGAAGATAGAACTTGAGAGAGATCAATTAGATGAAGAAAATTGAAGAATGAAAGTGTTTGTAGGTGTTTTTGGTCGTTGGTGTATGGATTAGATATAAAGGATATGTTATTTTGTTTTCATGTAAATAAGTCATGAATGATTACTCATATTTTTGTAATTTTATGAGATATTTCATGCTAGTTGCCAAATGATGGTTCCCACATGTGTTAGGTGACTCACATGGGCTGCTAAGAGCTGATCATTGGAGTGTATATACCAATAGTACATACATCTAAAAGCTGTGTATTGTACGAGTACGAATACGGGTGCATACGAGTAGAATTGTTGATGAAACTGAACGAGGATGTAATTGTAAGCATTTTTGTTAAGTAGAAGTATTTTGATAAGTGTATTGAAGTCTTTCAAAAGTGTATAAATACATATTAAAACACTACATGTATATACATTTTAACTGAGTCGTTAAGTCATCGTTAGTCGTTACATGTAAGTGTTGTTTTGAAACCTTTAGGTTAACGATCTTGTTAAATGTTGTTAACCCAATGTTTATAATATCAAATGAGATTTTAAATTATTATATTATCATGATATTATCATGTATGAATATCTCTTAATATGATATATATACATTAAATGTCTTTACTACGATAATCGTTACATATATGTCTCGTTTAAAAATCATTAAGTTAGTAGTCTTGTTTTTACATATGTAGTTCATTGTTAATATACTTAATGATATGTTTACTTATCATAGTATCATGTTAACTATATATATATCCATATATATGTCATCATATAGTTTTTACAAGTTTTAACGTTCGTGAATCACCGGTCAACTTGGGTGGTCAATTGTCTATATGAAACATATTTCAATTAATCAAGTCTTAACAAGTTTGATTGCTTAACATGTTGGAAACATTTAATCATGTAAATATCAATCTCAATTAATATATATAAACATGGAAAAGTTCGGGTCACTACAGTACCTACCCGTTAAATAAATTTCGTCCCGAAATTTTAAGCTGTTGAAGGTGTTGATGAATCTTCTGGAAATAGATGCGGGTATTTCTTCTTCATCTGATCTTCACGCTCCCAGGTGAACTCGGGTCCTCTACGAGCATTCCATCGAACCTTAACAATTGGTATCTTGTTTTGCTTAAGTCTTTTAACCTCACGATCCATTATTTCGACGGGTTCTTCGATGAATTGAAGTTTTTCGTTGATTTGGATTTCATCTAACGGAATAGTGAGATCTTCTTTAGCAAAACATTTCTTCAAATTCGAGACGTGGAAAGTGTTATGTACAGCCGCGAGTTGTTGAGGTAACTCAAGTCGGTAAGCTACTGGTCCGACACGATCAATAATCTTGAATGGTCCAATATACCTTGGATTTAATTTCCCTCGTTTACCAAATCGAACAACGCCTTTCCAAGGTGCAACTTTAAGCATGACCATCTCTCCAATTTCAAATTCTATATCTTTTCTTTTAATGTCAGCGTAGCTCTTTTGTCGACTTTGGGCAGTTTTCAACCGTTGTTGAATTTGGATGATCTTCTCGGTAGTTTCTTGTATAATCTCCGGACCCGTAATCTGTCTATCCCCCACTTCACTCCAACAAATCGGAGACCTGCACTTTCTACCATAAAGTGCTTCAAACGGCGCCATCTCAATGCTTGAATGGTAGCTGTTGTTGTAGGAAAATTCTGCTAACGGTAGATGTCGATCCCAACTGTTTCCGAAATCAATAACACATGCTCGTAGCATGTCTTCAAGCGTTTGTATCGTCCTTTCGCTCTGCCCATCAGTTTGTGGATGATAGGCAGTACTCATGTCTAGACGAGTTCCTAATGCTTGCTGTAATGTCTGCCAGAATCTTGAAATAAATCTGCCATCCCTATCAGAGATAATAGAGATTGGTATTCCATGTCTGGAGACGACTTCCTTCAAATACAGTCGTGCTAACTTCTCCATCTTGTCATCTTCTCTTATTGGTAGGAAGTGTGCTGATTTGGTGAGACGATCAACTATTACCCAAATAGTATCAAAACCACTTGCAGTCCTTGGCAATTTAGTGATGAAATCCATGGTAATGTTTTCCCATTTCCATTCCGGGATTTCGGGTTGTTGAAGTAGACCTGATGGTTTCTGATGCTCAGCTTTGACCTTAGAACACGTCAAACATTCTCCTACGTATTTAGCAACATCGGCTTTCATACCCGGCCACCAAAAATGTTTCTTGAGATCCTTGTACATCTTCCCCGTTCCAGGATGTATTGAGTATCTGGTTTTATGAGCTTCTCTAAGTACCATTTCTCTTATATCTCCAAATTTTGGTACCCAAATCCTTTCAGCCCTATACCGGGTTCCGTCTTCCCGAATATTAAGATGCTTCTCCGATCCTTTGGGTATTTCATCCTTTAAATTTCCCTCTTTTAAAACTCCTTGTTGCGCCTCCTTTATTTGAGTAGTAATGTTATTATGAATCATTATATTCATAGATTTTACTCGAATGGGTTCTCTGTCCTTCCTGCTCAAGGCATCGGCTACCACATTTGCCTTCCCCGGGTGGTAACGAATCTCAAAGTCGTAATCATTCAATAATTCAATCCACCTACGCTGCCTCATATTCAGTTGTTTCTGATTAAATATGTGTTGAAGACTTTTGTGGTCGGTATATATAATACTTTTGACCCCATATAAGTAGTGCCTCCAAGTCTTTAATGCAAAAACAACCGCGCCTAATTCCAAATCATGCGTCGTATAATTTTGTTCGTGAATCTTCAATTGTCTAGACGCATAAGCAATCACCTTCGTTCGTTGCATTAATACACAACCGAGACCTTGCTTTGATGCATCACAATAAATCACATAATCATCATTCCCTTCAGGCAATGACAATATAGGTGCCGTAGTTAGCTTTTTCTTCAATAACTGAAACGCTTTCTCTTGTTCATCATTCCATTCAAATTTCTTCCCTTTATGCGTTAATGCAGTCAAGGGTTTTGCTATTCTGGAAAAGTCTTGGATGAACCTTCTGTAGTAACCAGCTAGTCCTAAAAACTGGCGTATGTGTTTCGGAGTTTTCGGGGTTTCCCACTTTTCAACAGTTTCTATCTTTGCCGGATCCACCTTAATACCTTCTTTGTTCACTATGTGACCGAGGAATTGAACTTCTTCCAACCAAAATGCACACTTTGAAAACTTAGCGTACAATTCTTCCTTCCTCAATACTTCTAACACCTTTCTCAAATGTTCACCGTGTTCTTGGTCATTCTTTGAGTAAATAAGTATGTCATCAATGAAAACAATGACAAACTTGTCAAGGTATGGTCCACACACTCGGTTCATAAGGTCCATGAACACAGCTGGTGCATTAGTTAAACCAAACGGCATGACCATAAACTCGTAATGACCGTAACGTGTTCTGAAAGCAGTCTTTGGAATATCATCTTCTTTCACCCGCATTTGATGATACCCGGAACGTAAGTCAATCTTTGAATAAACAGATGAGCCTTGTAGTTGATCAAATAAGTCGTCGATTCTCGGTAGTGGGTAGCGGTTCTTGATGGTAAGTTTGTTCAACTCTCGGTAGTCGATACACAACCTGAATGTACCATCTTTCTTCTTGACAAACAAAACAGGAGCTCCCCACGGTGATGTGCTTGGTCGAATGAAACCACGCTCTAAAAGTTCTTGTAATTGGCTTTGCAGTTCTTTCATCTCTCTGGGTGCGAGTCTGTAAGGAGCACGAGCTATTGGTGCAGCTCCTGGTACAAGATCTATTTGAAATTCAACGGATCGATGTGGGGGTAATCCCGGTAATTCTTTCGGAAATACATCGGGAAATTCTTTTGCAATGGGAACATCATTGATGCTCTTTTCTTCAGTTTGTACTTTCTCGACGTGTGCTAGAACAGCATAGCAACCTTTTCTTATTAGTTTTTGTGCCTTCAAATTACTAATAAGATGTAGCTTCGTGTTGCCCTTTTCTCCGTACACCATTAAGGGTTTTCCTTTTTCTCGTATAATGCGAATTGCATTTTTGTAACAAACGATCTCTGCTTTCACTTCTTTCAACCAGTCCATACCGATTATCACATCAAAACTCCCTAACTCTACTGGTATCAAATCAATCTTAAATGTTTCGCTAACCAGTTTAATTTCTCGATTCCGACATATATTATCTGCTGAAATTAATTTACCATTTGCTAATTCGAGTAAAAATTTACTATCCAAAGGCGTCAATGGACAACTTAATTTAGCACAAAAATCTCTACTCATATAGCTTCTATCCGCACCCGAATCAAATAAAACGTAAGCAGATTTATTGTCAATAAGAAACGTACCCGTAACAAGCTCCGGGTCTTCCTGTGCCTCTGCCGCATTAATATTGAAAACTCTTCCGCGGCCTTGTCCATTCGTGTTCTCCTGGTTCGGGCAATTTCTAATAATGTGGCCTGGTTTTCCACATTTATAACAAACTACATTGGCATAACTTGCTCCGACACTACTTGCTCCGCCATTACTCGTTCCGACACCATTTGTTCCTTTTGTTCTATTAACCCCTGGTCCGTAGACCTCACACTTCGCCGCGCTATGACCATTTCTTTTACACTTGTTGCAAAATTTGGTGCAGAACCCCGAGTGATACTTTTCACACCTTTGGCATAGCTGTTTCTGATTGTTGTTGTTGTTGCGGTTATTATTGTTGTTGGGATGATTGTTGTAGTTGCTGTTGTTGTTGTTGTTGTTGTTGTTATTGTTGAGCCGTTTGTTATAGTTGCGATTGATGTTGCGATTGTTGTTGTTGTTGTATTGGTGATTCTTATCACCATTTTCCTCCCACTTTCTTTTGACTTGCTTCACATTGGCCTCTTCAGCAGTCTGTTCTTTAATTCTTTCTTCAATCTGGTTCACTAGTTTGTGAGCCATTCTACATGCCTGTTGTATGGAGGCAGGCTCGTGTGAACTTATATCTTCTTGGATTCTTTCCGGTAATCCTTTCACAAATGCGTCGATCTTCTCTTCCTCATCTTCGAATGCTCCCGGACACAATAGGCACAATTCTGTGAATCGTCTTTCGTACGTGGTAATATCAAATCCTTGGGTTCGTAACCCTCTAAGTTCTGTCTTGAGCTTATTGACCTCGGTTCTGGGACGGTACTTCTCGTTCATCAAGTGCTTGAATGCTGACCACGGTAGTGCGTACGCATCGTTTTGTCCCACTTGCTCTAGATAGGTATTCCACCATGTTAACGCAGAACCTGTGAAGGTATGTGTAGCGTACTTCACTTTGTCTTCTTCAGTACACTTACTTATGGCAAACACCGATTCGACCTTCTCGGTCCACCGTTTCAATCCGATCGGTCCTTCGGTTCCATCAAATTCCAAAGGTTTGCAGGCAGTGAATTCTTTGTAGGTGCATCCTACACGATTTCCTGTACTGCTAGATCCAAGGTTATTGTTGGTATGTAGCGCAGCCTGTACTGCGGCTATGTTTGAAGCTAGAAAAGTACGGAATTCCTCTTCATTCATATTCACGGTGTGTCGAGTAGTCGGTGCCATTTCCTTCAAAATAGTTAAATGGAACAAGTTAATCATACAGAATATTAAGAGTAGTTAATAGTATTTCGTAGCATAATATGAACTCATTTATAAAAGCTTTTTCTTCATATTAGCGTTTTATAAGTTTAAATTCGGGTAGTACCTACCCGTTAAGTTCATACTTAGTAGCTAATATACAATTCAACTACTACAATTCTATATGAAAAACTGATTATAATAATATTTCGCGTTCAAACTTTTATACAATATTTTACAAACTTACAATACCGCTTATTTTACATAAAGCATGAAATATAGCACACAATAACTTTGATACAAGATAGTTGTGAAGATAATTCTAGCTAATACACAAGTCGTTCAGCAAAGGCAATAAAGACACGTAATTCATACGTCCAGAAACAAGTCATGCATTCTGGTTTTACTAGGACTACTTCCCATCCTTGGTCTTGTGCAACATAACCGTTATGGCCGTTGATAAGACAGCGTGTTGTAACGTCATCAAAGGGACGAGGGTTACGTAATGTCCAACAGTCCCGTAATAATCTAAAAACCTCATTTCTTACCCCAATTACCGACTCCGTCACTTGTGGAAACGTTTTGTTTAATAGTTGTAGCCCGATGTTCTTGTTCTTACTTTGGTGAGAAGCGAACATTACTAATCCGTAAGCATAACATGCTTCTTTATGTTGCATGTTAGCCGCTTTTTCTAAATCACGAAGTCCAATATTCGGATATATTGAGTCAAAATAATTTCTTAACCCGTTGCGTAAAATAGCATTTGGGTTCCCCGCAATATATGCGTCAAAGTAAACACATCGTAACTTATGGGTTTCCCAATGTGATATCCCCCATCTTTCAAACGAAAGTCTCTTATAAACCAAGACATTCTTGGAACGTTCTTCGAATGTCTTACAAACTGATCTCGCCTTAAATAGTTGTGCCGAAGAATTCTGGCCGACTCTAGACAAGATTTCATCAATCATGTCTCCGGGTAGGTCTCTTAAAATATTGGGTTGTCTATCCATTTTGTATTTTTAAACTGTAAAATAGACAAGAGTTAGATTCATAAAAAAAATACTTATTAATACAAGCAATTTTTACATATATCATAAAGCATAAGAACACTATATTACATATATTACACCACACGAATACAACTATCTTATTCCGACTCGCTCATTTCTTCTTCTTCGGTTTTGGTTCGTTTTGCCAAGTTTCTAGGGATATATGATGTTCCCCTAATACGAGCAGTCGTTGTCCACATTGGTTTAGAAAAACCTGGTGGTTTAGAGGTTCCCGGGTCATTGTTACAACTTAAGGACTTCGGGGGTTGACGATACATATAAAGTTCATCGGGGTTGGAATTAGATTTCTCTATTTTTATGCCCTTTCCCTTATTATTTTCTTTTGCCTTTTTAAATTCAGTTGGGGTAATTTCTATAACATCATCGGAATTCTCGTCGGAATCCGATTCATCGGAGAATTGGTAATCCTCCCAATATTTTGCTTCCTTGGCGGAAACACCATTGACCATAATTAACTTTGGTCGGTTGGTTGAGGATTTTCTTTTACTTAACCGTTTTATTATTTCCCCCACCGGTTCTATTTCTTCATCCGGTTCCGATTCTTCTTCCGGTTCCGATTCTTCTTCCGGTTCCGACTCTTCTTCCGGTTCCTCTTCGGGAACTTGTGAATCAGTCCATAAATCATTCCAATTTACATTTGACTCTTCATTATTATTAGGTGAGTCAATGGGACTTGTTCTAGAGGTAGACATCTATCACATAATATCAAACACGTTAAGAGATTAATATATCACATAATATTCATATGTTAAAAATATATAGTTTCCAACAAAAATGTTAAGCAATCATTTTTAAAGAAAACACGGTCGAAGTCCAGACTCACTAATGCATCCTAACAAACTCGATAAGACACACTAATGCAAATTTTCTGGTTCTCTAAGACCAACGCTCTGATACCAACTGAAATGTCCCGTTCTTATTGATTAAAAACGTTCCATATTAATTGATTTCGTTGCGAGGTTTTGACCTCTATATGAGACGTTTTTCAAAGACTGCATTCATTTTTAAAACAAACCATAACCTTTATTTCATAAATAAAGGTTTAAAAAGCTTTACGTAGATTATCAAATAATGATAATCTAGAATATCCTGTTTACACACGACCATTACATAATGGTTTACAATACAAATATGTTACATCGAAATCAGTTTCTTGAATGCAGTTTTTACACAATATCATACAAACATGGACTCCAAATCTTGTCCTTATTTTAGTATGCAACAGCGGAAGCTCTTAATATTCACCTGAGAATAAACATGCTTTAAACGTCAACAAAAATGTTGGTGAGTTATAGGTTTAACCTATATATATCAAATCATAACAATAGACCACAAGATTTCATATTTCAATACACATCCCATACATAGAGATAAAAATCATTCATATGGTGAACACCTGGTAACCGACAATAACAAGATGCATATATAAGAATATCCCCATCATTCCGGGACACCCTTCGGATATGATATAAATTTCGAAGTACTAAAGCATCCGGTACTTTGGATGGGGTTTGTTAGGCCCAATAGATCTATCTTTAGGATTCGCGTCAATTAGGGTGTCTGTTCCCTAATTCTTAGATTACCAGACTTAATAAAAAAAGGGGCATATTCGATTTCGATAATTCAACCATAGAATGTAGTTTCACGTACTTGTGTCTATTTTGTAAATCATTTATAAAACCTGCATGTATTCTCATCCCAAAAATATTAGAATTTAAAAGTGGGACTATAACTCACTTTCACAGATTTTTACTTCGTCGGGAAGTAAGACTTGGCCACTGTTGATTCACGAACCTATAACAATATATACATATATATTAAAGTATGTTCAAAATATATTTACAACACTTTTAATATATTTTGATGTTTTAAGTTTATTAAGTCAGATGTCCTCGTTAGTAACCTATAACTAGTTGTCCACAGTTAGATGTACAGAAATAAATCGATAAATATTATCTTGAATCAATCCACGACCCAGTGTATACGTATCTCAGTATTGATCACAACTCAAACTATATATATTTTGGAATCAACCTCAACCCTGTATAGCTAACTCCAACATTCACATATAGAGTGTCTATGGTTGTTCCGAAATATATATAGATGTGTCGACATGATAGGTCGAAACATTGTATACGTGTCTATGGTATCTCAAGATTACATAATATACAATACAAGTTGATTAAGTTATGGTTGGAATAGATTTGTTACCAATTTTCACGTAGCTAAAATGAGAAAAATTATCCAATCTTGTTTTACCCATAACTTCTTCATTTTAAATCCGTTTTGAGTGAATCAAATTGCTATGATTTCATATTGAACTCTATTTTATGAATCTAAACAGAAAAAGTATAGGTTTATAGTCTGAAAAATAAGTTACAAGTCGTTTTTGTAAAGGTAGTCATTTCAGTCGAAAGAACGACGTCTAGATGACCATTTTAGAAAACATACTTCCACTTTGAGTTTAACCATAATTTTTGGATATAGTCTCATGTTCATAATAAAAATCATTTTCTCAGAATAACAACTTTTAAATCAAAGTTTATCATAGTTTTTAATTAACTAACCCAAAACAGCCCGCGGTGTTACTACGACGGCGTAAATCCGGTTTTACGGTGTTTTTCGTGTTTCCAGGTTTTAAATCATTAAGTTAGCATATCATAAAGATATAGAACATGTGTTTAGTTGATTTTAAAAGTCAAGTTAGAAGGATTAACTTTTGTTTGCGAACAAGTTTAGAATTAACTAAACTATGTTCTAGTGATTACAAGTTTAAACCTTCGAATAAGATAGCTTTATATGTATGAATCGAATGATGTTATGAACATCATTACTACCTTAATTTCCTTGGATAAACCTACTGGAAAAGAGAAAAATGGATCTAGCTTCAATGGATCCTTGGATGGCTCGAAGTTCTTGAAGCAGAATCATGACACGAAAACAAGTTCAAGTAAGATCATCACTTGAAATAAGATTGTTATAGTTATAGAAATTGAACCAAAGTTTGAATATGATTATTACCTTGTATTAGAATGATAACCTACTGTAAGAAACAAAGATTTCTTGAGGTTGGATGATCACCTTACAAGATTGGAAGTGAGCTAGCAAACTTGAAAGTATTCTTGATTTTATGAAACTAGAACTTTTGGAATTTATGAAGAACACTTAGAACTTGAAGATAGAACTTGAGAGAGATCAATTAGATGAAGAAAATTGAAGAATGAAAGTGTTTTTAGGTGTTTTTGGTCGTTGGTGTATGGATTAGATATAAAGGATATGTTATTTTGTTTTCATGTAAATAAGTCATGAATGATTACTCATATTTTTGTAATTTTATGAGATATTTCATGCTAGTTGCCAAATGATGGTTCCCACATGTGTTAGGTGACTCACATGGGCTGCTAAGAGCTGATCATTGGAGTGTATATACCAATAGTACATACATCTAAAAGCTGTGTATTGTACGAGTACGAATACGGGTGCATACGAGTAGAATTGTTGATGAAACTGAACGAGGATGTAATTGTAAGCATTTTTGTTAAGTAGAAGTATTTTGATAAGTGTATTGAAGTCTTTCAAAAGTGTATAAATACATATTAAAACACTACATGTATATACATTTTAACTGAGTCGTTAAGTCATCGTTAGTCGTTACATGTAAGTGTTGTTTTGAAACCTTTAGGTTAACGATCTTGTTAAATGTTGTTAACCCAATGTTTATAATATCAAATGAGATTTTAAATTATTATATTATCATGATATTATCATGTATGAATATCTCTTAATATGATATATATACATTAAATGTCTTTACTACGATAATCGTTACATATATGTCTCGTTTAAAAATCATTAAGTTAGTAGTCTTGTTTTTACATATGTAGTTCATTGTTAATATACTTAATGATATGTTTACTTATCATAGTATCATGTTAACTATATATATATCCATATATATGTCATCATATAGTTTTTACAAGTTTTAACGTTCGTGAATCACCGGTCAACTTGGGTGGTCAATTGTCTATATGAAACATATTTCAATTAATCAAGTCTTAACAAGTTTGATTGCTTAACATGTTGGAAACATTTAATCATGTAAATATCAATCTCAATTAATATATATAAACATGGAAAAGTTCGGGTCACTACACTTTATAGGCAGTTTTAGAAATTGGGGCTCCGCGACTCGCGGCATTTTTTGCCTTCAAACTCCGTGAGTCACGAAGTTTGCTTTTACAGCTCACACAAGCTTGGCTCTTTGTTTACCGACGGTTTAAATATTTATATAATATATAAATAATTATAAGAATTATTTAAATATTATATTATATTTATGTGCATAGTTGACTTGTAATTTTTAGTCCGTTGCGTCGAGCGTTAAGAGTTGACTCTGGTCCCAGTTCTGGATTTTCGAACGTCCTTGCGTACAATTTAATATCTTGTACTTTGCGTTTTGAATCTTGTACTCTTATAATTTCGAGACGTTTCTTATTAATAATAGGAACCTCTTTGATTGTCTTTTGTACTTTTGAGCTTTTTGGTCGTTTGCGTCTTCAATTCGTCGAATCTGTCTTTTGTCTTCACCTTTTATTATTTAAACGAATATCACTTTTAAATAGAACAATTGCAACTAAAAGCTTGTCTTTCTTGAGAAATAATGCTATGAAATATATGTTCGTTTTTAGCATTATCAAATATTCCCACACTTAAGCGTTGCTTGTCCTCAAGCAATATCGTCTTGAAATACTGGAATCACTTCTTTATTCTTCACACTTTGTACATCAGTGATTTCTATACGGCGGTATAAACAATGGTAGTAACGATATGGTTTACAGTCCCACATGACTATAAAAATTTAGATCCATTGGATCTTTATGAAAACATTTGATCTTTTGAAAATTAAATCTAGTTTTTACCCTAGATAAGTTTTCCGGAATAACCCTTTACCGGTGTTTGCAAAATATTTTTGTGGGTTTGGTGGGTTTCAGATTTGAAAATTTTAGCTCAAAACTTGCGGTTTTGTGTCACCCACTTGCTAACCTTGTATTTGGAAAGCAACACGTCCAGTTTACTTGTCCCGTATATTACCTTTCGGTAAACTACCGTCCGGTTGTAAAGGAAAGCGTTGAACAAGCAACTGTTAAGGCAATGTCCCATGACATGCTTTTAATTATGGTCTATAACGTGTTGGACGCAATTACTATCCTTGGTAGGAGCAATAGTAAAGCTCACCCTTATAATTTTTCGGTCTGGCACAAGGTCCTGTCTTTGACCACTATGCAACCACCGTTCTTACGGTTGACACCCAATTTAGTTCAGGTGACCTAATGAATTCCAGGTGAATTCCTAGGATTTTACGTTCAATGGTAATGAACGCATTGAAAATGGGTTTACAGAAAACAAATCGGTTTATAATTTGATCAAAATATTTTCTCGTTCAAGCTCGAGTTTAGATATCATTAAATTCCATGAGTTTGTAATTCTCAATCTTTAAGGTCAATCTCAAGGATTGAGTAATATCAGGCTTAAAAGCTGATTTTTGATCTTTTAAGGAGATTATCCTTTCTGGGGATCTGATTCATTAGACTTATCCAGCTAATTTTCATGGTGCCCCCCCATTTTACGAGATAAATCCTTCTCATGGTTAGGATAAATCTGACCACTTGGCGACCCTGTTTAATGCTGAGGTCCGTGGATTTCCTACTGATTTTAGTGATGACTTTTCTAGATTTTTCGTCAACCTACAGCTGGTCTGGACGACAACTTCTTGACCTAAATCAAGAAGCGTGTGTCTTTTTCGGAAGACTTTACTTCCTTTTAATGATGGAATTGATTCATCGTGTAGATCCATCTTTTCTTTTCTTTCATCGGGTAAAACAGTTTAGTTTAGTCCAAAGCAAAAGTATTTTCAGTTATTTGTTACAGATATATGTGACATATGTTTAAGATAACTTGGTAAATTTTCCCACACTTGGCTTTTATTTTCCTTTTTATCATCCTCTATTCCATTTTAAATGAATTTTAACATTTTGGTTTGTTTCTCAATTTATGTCCTTTCTGAGGTAACAATAATTTCGGTGTTAAAACCTAGTTTTATCGTTCATAAATATGTATAAACATGATTTTGAGTTCATTTAATTGAAAATTTTGTAAAATTTTACTAGAATTGTGTAGTCAGTATATAAGACTAGGGCTGTTCTTTATTATCAGAGAGCACTAGATTCTAATACAACTACTACTTTACTAGTATTTCTAATGGTAACCAAGTGTATAAAGTAAAAATTTTAAAATCCGAAAGAATTTAACCCCTTCCCACACTTAAGATCTTGCAATGCCCTCATTTGCAAGAAATCAGTAACAATTTAAATTATTGAGGGTGATTTGTGTGAAATTGATTAAATTTTACCAAAGTTTCCAAACATATTGGCGTTTGTTTGCTGAATGATAAATGGTGCACATCATTTGTTCATTCCGTCTTATTGTTATTTCACATATATTTTGCATCTTGTCGTCAAAATTAGTTGCTTTTGCTGAACTTAATGCCAGTCTTTGAAAATGCGTTGTTTTACCCTGTTGTGTACATAAGATAAGCTGCAAACATATATACATATTTTTGAAGTTTGGTATATTACCCCACATTCAAAAATTATTAAAATCTAAGAATAAAAGTTAGAAAATTATAAAAATTATTACAATATTAACATAAGTATTAAACGTATCAACATTACAAATTACAAAATAAATAAAACTAAGTAGACTAGGGATGATATTGATACCAATAGGGGTTCCAGGCATAACCATAGGTGCTATAGAATGCTTCGGCAGGGTTATACGTAGGATATGGTGGTTGCATCTCTATAGACCAGGGAGGGAATATGGGTTTCGGAGTAGGAATATAGTTTCTACCTATATGTTGGCAATGAGCTATGATTTGGTTTTGATGAACTTGCCAATCCTCAAATGCTCTCTGTCTAGCATTTTCGTACTCCTGTGAAGCTATAAACCTTTGCATTTCTTGCATTTCATTTCCCCCTCCTACATTACCTTGCTGTTGGTTTCTCTCAACCTGTGGATGTCTACCATGGTATTGTACTGCGGTGTTATTTCGCCTCTTCAAAACTTTCGCACCATGGTATACATTTAAACCTATAGTATCGCAGGGTTCTGGTTCTTCGACTAATAATCCCCCCTGACTTATATCCACACCGAGATATTCAGCAATCAAAGTAATAAAAATACCACCTCCTATTATGCTATGCGGTCTCATCCCCCTAACCATAGCTGATAAATAATAACCCACACAATAAGGTATACTTACAGCGCTTTGTGGGTCTCGAATACACATATGGTAAAACAAATCCTGTTCATTTACCTTTTCCTTGTTCTTACCTCTTTGTGTAATCGAATTAGCTAAAAACCTATGAATCACTCTTAATTCAGCTCTATCTATATCCAAATAAGAGTAATTTCCCCCTTTGAATCGGTGATGGCTTGTCATTTGACTCCATACACCGTGTGTATCAAAATTTTCATCTATTTTTCTACCATTTAGTATCAACCCTCTACAATCGGCAGATGCTAACTCCTCAGGCGTATATATACGTAAAGCCTGAGCCATGTCTAGTAAAGACATGTGGCGCATCGAACCTCCTAACAAAAATCTAAAAAAAGATCGATCGGTTAAACTAGCTACCCGATCATTTAATTCTATACTACACAACAATTCTTCACACCATACTTTATATACAGGTCTACGCATGGTGAATAAACGTACCCAGTCATTAAAAGTAGAGTTACCATACCTCTGTACAAGTAATTCCCTAATTGGCCCGGCTAATTCTACAGTTTCTAATGGTCCCCATTCTATGACCCTAGGTACCTCAACAACTTTAGAATGAAGAGTATGCAACCCCCTTTGATACTTTGGATAATCTATCCAAAGTCTGTCAAATCTCAGGTTCGGATGCAAATCTTCCAAGTGCATATCAGAAAATGTCATGACTGGATGAGGTATATCTTGCTTGTAGTAGTTATCCACCTCCTGTTGTTCTGCATTCTCAGCAGGAGCATTGCGAGCTTGGGATGAAGATTCACCCCTTTCAGTCTGCAAAACACATCAAACACAATTTTTGTGCATCCAAATATGCATTAGTGTCAGCAAAATCATCAATCAAAATAATTACAATGACATGATCAATTTATATCAAACTTAAGCTCATTTTCACAATTTTATCAAATCTACACTTTTTCAAATAAGCATATACGAAAATATTCGCCAAGTTTATAAGCATTCAACTCAAATAATATGTCAAAATAATCATTACTAGCAATTAAACAAGTTTCAAATGGCATTATCTTTCAAAAATCAAGTTCATGAATTTTAGACTTGAAAAAGTCTACTTTAATTCTCAAAATCATGTTTAGGCTCAAAGTTTGGATCATTTAACTACCTAAGCATGTTACACTACTTAATTTAGCAACAATTCATGACAAAAATCGGCCATAACCTATTTATATCAAAAAGCCCCAAATTTGCTCAAGAACACAAACCCTAGATTACTCAAAATTTGAAGTTTAAGGCTTCTAATCATGTTAAACAGCATCAATCTAGGTTATACAAGCATAATACATAAACAATTTAAGCCTAATTACACTAAAAAGCATCAAAATCAAATTGGGGAAAAAATTGCTCAAGAACACTAATTTTTGGATTAAATGGTGTTTAGGTGTAGAAATTTACCGTTTTTCTTGAGTAATTCCTTGATAGCATCCTTCTCAACATGATTTTAGTAAAAGATTTGATGATTAACGGTTAAAAATTGTGATTTTGGGGGTGTTTTTGGGGTTTTTTTCGCGCAGTCTTTTTGCTGTGTTTTGTGTTGTGGGTTGGACTGAGCTGTTCTTTGCGTTTTATTTTTTTTCTGTATTTCGGTCCTCCCGCGACTCGCGGTGTTTGGACCCTTCAAACTCCGCGAGTCGCGGAGTTTGTTTTTTTTTTTTTGTTTTTTTTATATAACATCTTATATTAATAAAAACAATTAAGTAATTAATTTTAAAATTTTGTTTCCCTTGTTATTTAGGACGAGGTCGTTTCGGATCGATGTCCTAGTCCGTTCCTCGACAAAATTTTAAAATTTGCCTTTTTGTAGCGATTGTTTTAAAAGCTAAGATTTTTGGGTTTTTTAATGTTTTTGGCATACTTTAATTCAATAAGATTAAAAATAATGATAATAAAAGTTCTCGTCCCTCCCTCGGGTAAAGCAATTTCGGTTCAACGACCTAGTCTTCAACTTACGACGAATTTTAAAAATCATATTTTTAACTTAATGAGATAAAGTAAATTTTTGTTTTTAAATTCACACAATTTAAATATAAAATTCAAAATTAATATTAAAAATTCACACCAAACTTAAAATTTGAAATGCATAAAATTAAAAATTCATTTTTTTAAAAATTAAAAATTCACACCAAACTTAATTTAAAAATTTATATTATAAAATCACACCAAACTTAAATTATATTTTTCAAATATTTATAATTTTAAAAATATTGTTTTTACAAAGTTTACAATATTAATTTAAGATTCAAATATTAATTTTAAAAACATGGTAAAAATAAAATTAAAAATCTTTTTGGCTTTTTATCCCACTTTAATCAATCAAATATTATCAAAAATATGCGCCCCTCTTTTCGGTAAAGTAATTTCGGTTCCAAGACCTAATTTAACTCATGACGAATTTTTGAAATATTTTGGGTTGATTGATTAAAGATATTTATACCTTAAGAATAAACGTTAAATTTCGCAGTGATGTAATAAATTTTTGAATGATATCAATAATTTCGGTAGCCAAACCTAATTTTATTCAATACCAATTTAATAATTTTTAGCGAACAAATTAGCGTTTATTATCAAAAGGTTAAAAATAAAAATAAAAATAAAGACTGTACAGACTTACCTGTGAAATAGATTTCTTAGTTATATGATCTATCCCATTCATAAGATAGTCGGTTTAATTGGTTTTCCATAGCTACATAGGCGTAACCTCGAGCATTTAGTGTCTTTTCTTCTAAACATATGAACGGTCCGTTTCTGCATAAAGTAACAAATTCGGTGTTTGAATAGGTTTGATTATTTGAACATTTACCTCCATGTGACCATTTTCCGCATTTGTGACATCTTTCTAGGTGTCGTGCTCTTCTTTTCGCTGCGGATTTTGATTTTTCTTTACCAAATTGTAACTTATTATCTTCGCATCTGGATTCTTTTCTAACTTCGTCCATTCTTTCTCTGATTACTGATACTATTTCACTCGGAAGTGTGTCATTATTACGTTTAGTGATCAAAGCGTGTAGCATTAGACCATGGTTTAGTTCACAGGCAGTCTTCATTTTGTAAAAACCTAAAAAAAATAAAAATTCAGAATGGGGGGAGAAGACTAGTTCTTTAGGGTCTGCTAGGGAAAGACCATTCGGGTTCCATTTTCGAGAACTACACGAAAACATACAATCTAACTCTAACAGAAATACATATTATCCTTTGAAGACTTGATTCTCCCCACACTTAGTTAGCTGTGGTGTTGAAATTGTGATTAACTTCGTTGTCGACTTCCATCGGACTATCTATGTAGTGTTTAACTCTGTGACCATTAACTTTAAATTCAATCCCATTTAAATTTATCAATTCTACTGTTCCGTATGGGAAAACTCTTTTGACTATGAATGGTCCAGACCATCTTGATTTCAATTTTCCAGGAAATAGCTTGAATCATGAATTGAAAAGAAGAACTCTGTCTCCTTCTTTAAATTATTTTAAACTTCTGATTCTTTTATCATGCCATTTCTTCGTTCTTTCTTTATAGATTAACGAATTTTTGTATGCTTCATGTCTTAATTCTTCTAATTCGTTTAGTTGACTTAATCGTAGACGTCCAGCTTCATGTAAATCAAGATTACATGTCTTCAAAGCCCAAAATGCTTTGTGTTCAATTTCTACTGGAAGATGACATGCTTTTCCATAAACAAGTCTAAAAGGTGTGGTTCCAATTGGAGTTTTGTAGGCTGTTCTAAAAGCCCAGAGTGCATCCTCCAATTTAATGGACCATTCCTTCGAATTTGATCCTACGGTTTTCTCTAGAATACGTTTTAAAGCTCGGTTGGTATTTTCAACTTGTCCACTTGTTTGTGGATGATATGCGGTGGAGATTTTATGAGTTACTCCATATCTTTTAAGAACTTTCTCAAGTTGATTATTACAGAAATGAGTACCCCGATCACTTATTAAAGCTTTCGGTGTTCCAAACCTTGCAAAAAGACATTTTAAAAAGTTGACTACAACTCGTGCATCGTTAGTTGGGAGAGCTTGTGCTTCCGCCCATTTAGATACATAATCAATGGCTACGAGTATATATAGATTATTATGAGATTTTGGAAATGGACCCATAAAGTCAATACCCCAAATGTCAAATACTTCACATACTTGGATGACATTTTGTGGCATTTCATCACGTTGACTTATTTTTCCGGCCCTTTGACAAGCATCACAGGATTTGCAAAGAAGGTGTGCGTCTTTGTAAATTGTAGGCCAATAGAATCCAGCATCATAAACTTTTCTTGTTGTTAGTTGAGGCCCATAATGCCCTCCTGTTGGTCCTGTGTGACAATGGTTTAATATTTTACTAGCTTCATCTCCAAATACACATCGGCGTATTATTCCATCGGGACAACTTTTAAACAAATGTGGATCTTCTCAAAAATAGTGTTTTATATCACTGAAGAATTTCTTTCGTCTTTGGTACGATAATCCTTTTTCAAGGAATCCACAAACTAAGTAGTTTGCATAGTCTGCAAACCATGGAATTTCTTTATAATCTATCTTCAATAGATATTCATCAGGAAAGTTGTCTTGTATGGCCGATTCATTTAGAACTTCTAATTCGGGATTTTCAAGACGAGAAAGATGATCAGCGGCGTGATTTTCTGCTCCTCTTTTATCTCGGATTTCAATATCAAACTCTTGTAAGAGTAATATCCAACGGATTAATCTTGGTTTAGCATCTTGTTTCGAAAATAGGTATCTAAGAGCAGAATGGTCGGTATAGACCACCGTTTTTGCTAGAACGAGATATGATCGAAATTTGTCAAAAGCAAAGACAATAGCAAGGAGTTCTTTTTCAGTAGTTGTATAGTTCGTTTGTGCTCCTTGTAACGTCTTACTAGCATAATATATAGGTTGAAATCGTTTTTCAATCCTTTGTCCTAAAACGGCTCCCATTGCAAAATCACTTGCATCACACATTAGTTCAAATGGTAGATTCCAATTTGGTGTTATCATGATCGGTGCATTAGTGAGTTTCTCTTTAAGAATATTAAAAGATTTGATACACTCATCTGAAAAGATGAATGGAGCATCCTTTTCTAGGAGTTTATTCATAGGAGTGGCAATTTTTGAAAAATCTTTTATGAAACGTCGGTAAAAACCGGCATGCCCTAGAAAACTCCTAACTCCTCTAACATTGGTGGGATGTGGAAGTTTAGCAATTACATCTACTTTAGCTCTATCCACTTCAATTCCTTCTTTTAAAATTTTATGTCCAAGAACGATGCCTTCTTTAACCATGAAATGGCATTTCTCCCAATTAAGCACTAGATTTGATTGTTCGCATCTAATAAGCATTCGTTCAAGATTAGCTAGACATGTTTCAAATGTATCACCGAAGACTGAAAAGTCATCCATGAAAACTTCCATGCATTCTTCTATCATGTCGTGAAAAATCGCCATCATACACCTTTGAAAGGTTGCAGGGGCGTTACAAAGTCCAAATGGCATGCGTTTGTAAGAAAAAGTACCATAAGGGCATGTGAATGTGGTTTTCTCTTGGTCCTTGGGTGCTATTGGAATTTGAAAATATCCGGAAAATCCATCTAGAAAACAATAGTAACTATTTCCGGCTAATCTTTCCAACATTTGATCAATGAAAGGTAAGGGAAAGTGATCTTTTCTGGTGGCGTCATTTAATTTTCTATAATCAATACATACACGCCATCCTGTTACTGTCCTAGTAGGAATAAGCTCATTTTTCTCATTTGTAATGACAGTCATGCCACCCTTCTTAGGCACGCATTGAACTGGGCTTACCCATGGACTATCAGAGATTGGATAAATTAGACCTGCGTCTAGCAGTTTAATAATCTCTTTCTTAACTACATATTGCATATTAGGATTTAGTCTTCGTTGGCGTTGCACATACGTTTTATGACCTTCTTCCATAAGGATTTTATGTGTGCAATACGAAGGACTTATTCCTTTAATATCATGAATCTTCCATGCAATGGCTGGTTTATGAGCTTTCAACACAGAAATGAGTTGTGATTTCTCATTTTCAGTAAGAGAAGACGATATTATTACAGGTAATTCAGATTCACCATGTAAATAAGCGTATTCCAAATGGTTTGGAAGTGGCTTTAACTCTAATTTCGGAGGTTCTTCTATCGATGATTTATATCGATATCTGTCTTCTTCTTTTAGCATTTGAATTTCTTCTGTTGTTGGTTCATATCCATTAGCTATAAGTGTAGCTAACATTTCAGCTTCATCAATTGGTTCATTACCTTCTCCTAAAGAACATTCTCCTGTTCCTTGTAATTCTGGAAATTCTTCTAATAATTCTGCATGTGCATCTATAGTTTGAATATAATAACATGTATCATCTACAGATTGTGGTTGTTGCATTGCTCTATCAACTGAAAAGATAACACTCTCATCCTCTATACTTAGGGTCAATTTCTTACCGAACACGTCTATCATTGCTTTAGCCGTGTTTAAGAATGGTCTTCCTAATATGAGAGGAACTTGAGAATCTTCTTCCATGTCCAAAACAACAAAATCTACTGGAAATACTAAAGTACCAACTTTAACTAGCATGTTCTCCATTATCCCTCTAGGATATTTTATTGATCTATCGGCTAGTTGTATGCTTATTCTGGTTGGTTTCAATTCTCCAAGGTCTAGTTTAGCGTATAGTGAATACGGCATTAGATTTATACTAGCACCTAAGTCTGCCAATGCTTCTATTGAACTAAGACTTCCCAGAAAACATGGAATTGTGAAACTTCTTGGATCAGATAGTTTTTCTGGTATCTTATTCAACAGCACTGCTGAACAATTAGCATTCATGGTAACAGCCGAGAGTTCTTCCATTTTCTTTCTATTTGAGATTAGATCTTTCAAGAATTTAGCATATCTAGGCATTCCTGAAATCACATCAATGAAAGGAAGATTTACATTTATCTGTTTAAACATATCCAAGAATTTGGATTGCTCGGCTTCAAGTTTCTCTTTCTTCATTTTACTTGGGTAAGGAAGTGGTGGTTGGTATGGTTTAACATAAGGTTTAGCCTTAACTGTGTTATCTTCATTAACCTTTTCAACTACCGGTTCTTTTTCCTTATCTTGATCAGGTTGTGGTTCTGGTGGAGTAGGAATAGCTTCATCAGAAGTTACAGGTATTTCAGGTGGTTTAAGTGTTGTACCACTTCTTGTGGTAATGGCTTTAGCTGTTTCATTCCGGGGGTTAGCGTTTGTATCACTAGGTAGACTTCCCGGTTTTCTTTCACCTATTAACCTTGCTAGGTTACTTACTTCTTGTTCCAGATTTTGAATAGAAGCTTGTTGATTTCTAAATGCTTGAGCATTTTGTTCATTGGTTTGTTTCTGAGATGTGAAAAACTGCGTTTGAGTTTCAACTAGCTTCGTCATCATATCTTCTAAATTCGGCTTTTTCTCATCGGTTTGTTGTGGTGGTTTGTTTTGAAAATTAGGTCTTTACTGATTGTAAGTATTATTGGATACTTGTTGATTGCTAGGACCTTGTTGGTTGTTGTATGGAATATTTCTGTTATAATTCTGGTTTTGATTGTAAATAGGTCTTGGCGGTTGATAATTATTCTGATAATTATTTCCAGGCCTTTGGTTTATGTATGAAATATTCTCTCTTTGTTCCATTGTTAATTCAATACTGAGACAATCTTTTGTCAAATGTGATCCTCCACACTGCTCACAACTAATTCGTATTGAGTGAATATCTTTAGTCATCTTTTCCATTCGTCTCTCCACAGCATCTATCTTTACGGAAATGAAATCTAAGTCATGGCTAGAATCGGCTCTAGCTACTTTAGATGATCTAACGATATCTTTTTCTTGGTGCCACTCATGTGAGTGGGAAGCAGTGTTATCAATAATTTTGTAAGCATCAGTTTCGGTTTTCTTCATAATAGAACCACCAGCTGCTATATCTATGTCTTTCCTTGTAGTGATGTCGCATCCTTGGTAGAATATTTGTACTATTTGACAGGTGTCTAAACCATGTTGCGGACATCCTCTTAATAACTTTCCATATCTTGTCCACGCCTCATATAGAGTTTCATTTGGCTTCTGTGTGAACGTAACAATTTCTGCTTGAAGTCTTACGGCTTTAGATGCAGGAAAGAATTGTTTAAGAAATTTTTCAACTAAAACATCCCATGTATCAATCGCCCCTTCAGGTAACGATTCCAACCAATCTTTGGCTTCTCCCTTTAAAGTCCAGGGAAATAACATGAGATATATCTGTTCATCCTCCACTTCTCGGATTTTAAATAGTGTGCAGATCCTATTAAAGGTACGTAGATGTTCATTTGGATCTTCCTTCGGCGCACCACTAAATTGGCATTGATTAGTCCCCATGTGTAGAATTTTTCCTTTGATTTCATAATCTGGCGCATTAATGTCTGGATGAGTAATTGCGTGACCTTGGCCAGTGCGTTTAGCTCTCATTCGGTCTTCCATACTTAAAGGTTCCAGATTCTCCATAATTGAATTTGTTGAATCGGAATCACTAGAGGATTCTGATTTAATGGTTCGTTCCTCAGCAATCTCTGTTTGAATTATTGGTGGTTCCGGAGGAAAGTTTAATGGTTCAGGATCTATGAATTGTTCCTGAATATTCTCCGGATTCTCAATTGTGAGGTCGGGTTCAAAAAATGGATTATCGGAAATTTGAACTGGAGTACTTGGTCGACTGGATGACGATTCTAAAGAAAAATCAACGGCAGTAATATTTGCTACATGTCTTGATCTAGTTACAGGTGGTGAACGTACAAAAGGTGGTGAACGTCTTGCTCGGTGCATTCACTGAATATCCTATTAGTTTTTAAAAGGAAAGAAAAATTATAATAAGTTATCCAATCAATAGACTTTTCTGATTTTGCCCACGTTTCGAATAGCCAAAAGATGCAGCAGAGGGGCAGGATTCGTTTGGTCTCAATATAATTGAGGATTGTTTGGCTCCAATAACCCGGTCCACGTACAAATCCAACTATTACTACGAACCAGAAAATTTTGATGTCTATCAATTTAACCACTTAAAATAAATTTTCGTAATTTTAAGAAATTTAGATAAGAAGTAGAATAAAAATCTATGTCCTAAAACTAGAATAGCGAGAAATAAGAAAGAAAAAGAGTTCGTCGAAAAAGGTCGAAAAATAAAAATGGTTGAAAAATAAAAGGTGGCGGAAAAATAAAAGAAACTTATAAAACTTAAAAACAATTGACTAACCTAACCTTATTACTACAACTAACTTAAAATTATAATCGCAAATTGAAATTACTATTTGGAATGATAATTGATACATAGGTAAAAGTCGTCTAAAAATATTAAAGCTTACATGAAAAACTATATCCCAAATGGAAATAACTTAAAAGGAAACTAAAACTTAAAAAAAAACGTCGCAAAATTCTAAATCACCTAAATCTTAGTCTAAAGAAAAAGCACTTAAGGAATTCTACAGCAAAGTCTAAAAATCTAGAAGTAAAAATAACTATGGCAAAAACTAAGTTTAAAACTAAATATGAGCTAAAAATACAAATATTACGCTAAAACGATTAAAAAGGGATAAAATATAAAAATATACAAAAAGTTGTAAAAAGTACAATTTTTATAAAAATATTATTTTTATATTATTTATTTATTAAAACTATTAATTTTATAATTTAATTAAACTAATTTAACTAATTATATAAATTAAATAAAAAGTAAAACTTAAAATAAAACTAATTATAAAAACAATAAGTATTTAGGGTTATAATAATAATAATTAATAATTACTCCGTAATTAATTGCAGTTAGGGTTTCTGTCGGTGTCAGGTCTCCTCCGCGAGTCGCGGTATTCGATGCAGCAAACCCCGCGAGTCGCAGGGTTCCAGAATTCAACTCTGGTACAGTTTGAAATTCGACGTTTTTCTTTTTTTTTTTATATTAGCGTTGCGCTTCCGGCGTTTAAGAAGTTTCCCCGGCAGCGGCGCCAAAAATATACTTGATGTCGTGCGAGGTGTATATAAAATAGCTATTAATTTTAGCAGGAAATACTATTAAATACGATACAATTTTACACAAGATATTTATTTATTTAGAGAATGGATATACTTAAACCTTGCTACAACACTTATAGGCAGTGTACCTAATCGTACAGTAGTGTAGTTTTTAGTAAGTCCGGTTCGTTCCACAGGGAATCTTTTTAAACAAAGCTTAACGCTATATTAGTTTACTTTTATAAAAACACAAATATATATATAAGTAATATTATTATTATAAAGGGGGGTTTTTACCGTTTAATGACCGGTTTGTCGATTTTAAAACTTTAGTCGTAGTTAAAACCAAATGTAAAATATTAAAAATAAATACAAGACTTAAATTAAAGCGTAAAATAAATAACGATAATGAAATTGCGAATAATAAAAATGCGATAAAATAAACTTGCGATAATTAAAAAGTACGATAATTAAAAGTGCCATTAAATACAATAACAATAAAAATGCGATAATTAGAAGTGCAATTAAATATAAAATAAAGGAAATAAAATAGTTATGCTTATTTAAACTTCCGTAATCATGATGGTTGACGTGTTGATTTTAGTTTTATGCCCATGGGTTAATTGTCCTTTGTCCTGGATTATTTAATATGTCCGTCGAGTTTTTGTCCATAACAGTCCATCAGTCATAAATATAAAGTGCGAGTGTCCTCGTCAAATTATTCTTATACCCGAAGTTAAATATTCCAACTAATTGGGGACTTAAACTGTAACAAGATTTTAATACTTTGTTTAATAATTACACCAGGATGTCGACTGAGTGTAACCCAAGGTTTTAATATTTTGTTATCAATTATACCAAGTGTCCTTGTACATAATTTCACCCCTGTTTTAATTATTCTAGTTGCTATTAATCCATTCCCGTGTCCGGTTAAATGAACGATTATTCGTACATATAAATACCCCGCCCATCGTGTCTGATCGAGTGTATATGGTAATTTATAGGGACGCCCAATTGTAAATCTTTATATTAACATTAACAAACTATCATTTAGTTAAACAAATATAAAGCCCATCAATAGCCCATAGTCTAATTTCCACAAGTGTCGTTCTTTTGTCCAAACCCCAATTATGGTACAAAGCCCAATTACCCAATTTTAGTAATTAGCCCAACATCATGATTACTTCGGATTAAATAAGCATAATAATAACTTAGCTACGAGACATTAAATTAAAAAGGTTGAACATAACTTACAATGATTAAAAATAGCGTAGCGTTACACGGACAGAATTTCGACTTACACCCTTACAACATTCACTAACATACCCTTATTATTAGGATTAAAATTAAAATTAAAATTAAAATTAAAATTAAAATATAAATATAAATATTTACGATATAGATAGAGAGATGGATATATTGATGTCGAAAAATGATCAGAATTCGGTTGGCTTTATAGGCAGTTTCAGAAATTGGGGCTCCGCGACTCGCGGCATTTTTTGCCTTCAAACTCCGCGAGTCGCGGAGTTTGCTTTTACAGCTCACACAAGCTTGGCTCTTTGTTTACCGACGGTTTTAAATATTTATATAATATATAAATAATTATAAGAATTATTTAAATATTATATTATATTTATGTGCATAGTTGACTTGTAATTTTTAGTCCGTTGCGTCGAGCGTTGAGAGTTGACTCTGGTCCCGGTTCCGGATTTTCGAACGTCCTTGCGTACAATTTAATATCTTGTACTTTGCGTTTTGAATCTTGTACTCTTGTAATTTCGAGACGTTTCTTATTAATAATTGGAACCTCTTTGATTGTCTTTTGTACTTTTGAGCTTTTTGGTCGTTTGCGTCTTCAATTCGTCGAATCTGTCTTTTGTCTTCACCTTTTATTATTTAAACGAATATCACTTTTAAATAGAACAATTGCAACTAAAATCTTGTCTTTCTTGAGGAATAATGCTATGAAATATATGTTCGTTTTTAGCATTATCAATACGCGTATTATACGTACATAGTTTTATACTTTTACTATACTTAAACTTTACCTTTACTTTATTTTTACTTTACTTTAACTTTAACAATTCACTTTAATAATTCATACTTTAATAATTTACTTTAATAATTCATACTTTAATAATTCACTTTAATAATTCATACTTTAATAATTCACTTTAATAATTCAAAAATCTATTATAAATAGAATTCAATAGGTTTCATTATTTCATAGAAACTTGAAAATATTTTTCTCTAAACTCTCTCAATCGATTTACATATATATATTTACTCCGTATTATTTCAAGATATTATTAGTATACATAAAATATTACGACGGAGTGCTGTCCGAGTGATTTTGAAATTGTTTTTCGAGTAGGATAGGATTAAGGAAATTATGGGTTATAGCTATGGAGGTGATTGAGTATGGTTCATGGGTATACTCGTGAGGTCAATATAGTGTTTATCATTTCCGTTGCTTCTACGTACCTTTCCTGCAATATTGAATCTCAATATTGATACGTGAGTACTCATAATTTAACTTTTACATTCTAATAGTGTATCCCTGACTAGTGCTCGAGTATTTAGGATTATGCATGCTTGTACTTTTGATATTGCCCTTAGACAGGTTAGGTTGAATATTGAATTAGTTACACTTGCGGTTGAGATAAGGTATAAGATATGCATGTCTTTGGAAAGCTAGCGAAAAATTAAGAACTTTTCCTTTAGATATCGAATGGTTTCGATGAACGGATTAGAAGTTATAATCAATTGAATTTTCGATATTTTTATTAAAAATGATTATTATTATCGTCGTTTTTATCATCGTTCTAGTTTTATCTTATTATTATCATTATTATTATCTTTATCAATAAAAGGGATTTATCATTAAAAATTGTTATTTTTTTTATTATTACTATCGTTATTATCGTTAAAGTTATAATTAGTATTATTATTATTATCCAATTATTATTATTATTATTATTATTATTATTATTATTAGTATTAGTATTAGTATTATTATTATTATCATTATTAATATATATATATCATTATTTAAAAATGGTTATTGTTATTGTTATTATTATTATTATTATTATTATTATTATTATTATTATTATTACTATATTATCATTAAGATAATTATTAGTATTATCGTTAATAATGTTATAGTAACTATCATTATTAATATTAGTGTAATTAAAACAAATATTTGTAACACCTAATTATTTTGATTACTATTATTATCATTATTATGAACACGATATAAAAGACGATTAAAAGCGCTATTAAACGAAACGATTAGGAAATAATGAGTAAGAGTATCATGATGAAATTAAAATATTATAAGATATTGATTTAGATAAAATTATCGTTCTTATTATTTTTATCATTACTATTATTATTAAAAATATCGTTAGTATTAAAACTATCATTTTAACAAAAATTATCATTTTAATAGAAATGTCACTGTTACTATAAAATATCATTATTATTATTATTTTAAATAGAATTATTATTTTAAAGATAATATTAAAAATTATCGTAAATATTAAAGTTATCATAATTAGAATTATCGTTTTATCATAATGTCATCTTAGTAATTATAAATATTGATATTTTTATAATAATAATTATTATTACAAAATAATACAACTTTTACTTACTATCATTATAGATATTATTTTATCAAATAAATATGTGATACAAACATATTTTACTACGTGTAATAACTTACTTTAATAATATCTATCATATTATCTTTATGATATTAAATGAACCCTATAAATTTTATTACTTAATATATATAAAAGTATATTTTATTACATAAATTTAATATAAAATTTTATTTATTAATAAATAAATTATATTATTACTCTAATAAATCTTTTAAAAATATTTAAAAATATAAAACGACGATATTTAAACTATATATTAATCATGTATAGATTTTTGGAAATTATTTTGAGTCAAATTTACTTTTGTTGACTTTTCCATATTAGTCTCGAGCATTAGGATTGTGATACACTATGACTTGACCTAATTTGTTAGACAAATATTGACCAACACATAATTATATATAATTAATTTAGGTTCGTGAATCCGAGGCCAACCTTGCACTTGTTCAATGACGTTATATGTATTTTTACTACGAAATACAGTATGGTGAGTTTCATTTGCCTTTTTACCCTTTATATTTTTGGGACTGAGAATACATGCGCTTTTATAAATGTTTGACGAAATAGACACAAGTAATTGAAACTACATTCTATGGTTGAGTTATCGAAATCGAATATGCCCCTTTTTATTAAAGTCTGGTAATCTAAGAATTAGGGAACAGACACCCTAATTGACGCGAATCCTAAAGATAGATCTATTGGGCCTAACAAACCCCATCCAAAGTACCGGATGCTTTAGTACTTCGAAATTTATATCATGTCCGAAGGAGGATCCCGGAATGATAGGGGATATTCTTATATGTATCTAGTTAATGTCGGTTACCAGGTGTTCACCATATGAATGATTAATTTTGACTCTATGCATGAGACGTATATTTATGAGAACTGGAAATGAAATTCTTGTGGTCTATTAAAATGATGAAAATAAATGATTATGATAAACTAATGAACTCACCAACCTTTTGGTTGACACTTTAAAGCATGTTTATTCTCAGCTGTTAAAGAAATCTTCCGCTGTGCATTTGCTCATTTTAAAGATATTACTTGGAGTCTTTCATAGCATATTTCGAAGAACGTTGCATTCGAGTCATTGAGTTCATCAAAGATTATTATTAAATTAATTTATAGTTGGATAGTGGATATTATGAAATGGTATGCATGCCTGTCAATTTTCAATGTAAAGAAAGTTTGTCTTTTAAAAACGAATGCAATGTTTGTAAAATATATCATATAGAGGTCAAATACCTCGCAATGTAATCAACTATTGTGAATCGTTTATAATGTATATGAACGGGTCCTTTCAAAAGTAGTGATTGTAGTTGATGATTGTTGAATCAGATTCGAAGAATGTAACATATTAATTTTGAATTTATATATCTCTCGGGTATTACCTACCCGTTAAAAAAAAAATTCACAGTTAATATTTTGTACAAAGGAATTTTTATTACAATCTTTATGAAAATATATATCTAGGTATATTTTCTTCAGATGTAACATAGATTTAACGAGTTAATATTAAATTAAACTCATTTGATTTACAGTTGAAGCTAGAATTGAGTAATCCCTAAAACTTTAGAAATTACATAAATATTTTTTCAATGATATTGAATTCATGAATCAATACTTCGTTATTTGTTGAGGCGTGATGTTGGTTTTTGTTAAATTCTTGTGAACTTCGCAAAGTACGAATGATGGTATCTGAAAAGTTTTGGTTACATCGATGATGAAGGTGTAAAATCAAATATATCCTTGATTTATTATGAATTGAAATTTGTTGAATTGAGACAGAGATTGTAGTTAACGCTGGTTAAGTTGTGGGTGAAAGACGTACATTATTGCATATTTGTAATATGAATTAACCGAGTAGTTAAGATTCACACACAAAAGCTTAGCACGGAAAGATTTATTTTTATTTCAAAATATATATGTATAAAGTATACATATAATTTCTTCAGAGGGAATGAGTTAATTCTTCATTACTCGTTGATACAATATGCGTGCTATTGATTCGTAATGATATCAACAGTGATTCTTGAACTGGCGGAGCTTTTGATGTTATAGGTGCTGCTGATTCCGACGATGCTGATGGCACTGACTGTGCTGGAGATGTTAACGGTACTGTTGATGTTGTTGGTAAAACAAGTCTAGCTTGTGAATCACGCATCATTCTTGTCAGGGTTTCTACTCTTTCTTCTATCATTTTGGTTTGCTTACTTGCTTTATGGTTAGGGCTAGATTAGATAATCTCTAAGACTTTAGAGATTACATAATCTCCGCGGAATGTTTCTCCAATGAAGTTATGAATTAATACTTCGTCAGTTATTGTTGTTGGTATTCCTTGGTATCTCTGGTGCGTATGACGTTGATGCTCGTGGGACAGATTGTGAAGTTTGAGGTTTACGACGCGGTTGTGGTTGGAGGTGGTAATGGTACTGTTGGCGTTGATGATGGTGGTACTGGTTATGCCGCTGATGCTGCTGATGGTGTTTGTAATCTTTGTACCATATTCTCCAAAACCACTACCCGAGCGCGAAGCTCGTCGACTTCTTCTATTACATCGGGGTGATTGTCAGTTCGGACAAGCGGATAAATAAAATCTAGAATTTGATGTAGTATATAATCGTGGCGAGATACTCTGGAAATGAGAGAGAAAATGGTGTTTCGGATTGGTTAACCGGTAAGTGCTTCAGGTTCTTCGTCAAGAGGGCAATGTGGTGGATAGAAAGGATCGCCTTCTTCTTGTCTCCAATGATTGAGGAGGCTACGAACCCACCCCCAATTCATCCAAAATAGATGATGGCTGATTGGTTGATCCATTCCAGTCACACTGCTTTCAGAGCTTGAGTGAGATTCCATTTTGGAATCCGAGTGACTTGAACTGATGACGAATTCCATTTCGTACGATTGGATAAAGGATTTTTCGATTTGAAATAATTTTTCGGCTATCGAATGATATTCTAATTACATAGAATATCTATATATATAGAGCAAAAGATTTCGTAGATTACGGAGGAATTTACGAAATATGTCAGGCAAAGTTTATAGTAACAGATACGCTAAGATATGAATTAGCAGATACGCTAAGATATGAATTTTGTCTATACTCTATTCATGCAATCAATGCAGTAACACGTGTCTAGACTAAGAATGATAAGCATGTAATTTCATAAGGATGATAAGTAGGTAATTTTCGACACAAAATGATAAGCATAACTTTTGACATGCAGACACGGTCGAAGTCCAGACTCACTAATGCATCCTAATAAATTATTAGTTAGACACACTAATGCAGACCTGGTTAGCTAAGACCACCGCTTTGATACCAACTGAAAGGACCCGTTCATATACATTATAAACGATTCACAATAGTTGATTATATCGCGAGGTATTTGACCTCTATATGATACATTTTACAAACATTGCATTCATTTTTAAAAGACAAACTTTCTTTACATCGAAAATTAACAGGCATGCATTCCATTTCATAATATCCACTATCCAACTATAAATTGACTTAATAATAATCTTTGATGAACTCAATGACTCGAATGCAACGTTCTTCAAAATATGCCATGAAAGACTCCAAGTAATATCTTTAAAATGAGCAAATGCACACCGGAAGATTTCTTTATCACCTGAGAATAAACATGCTTTAAAGTGTCAACCAAAAGGTTGGTGAGTTCATTAGTTTATCATAAACATTCATTTCCATCATTTTAATATTTCAGTTCTCATAAATATACGTCCCATGCATAGAGACAAAAATCATTCATATGGATTGAACACCTGGTAACCGACATTAACAAGATGCATATAGAATATCCCCATCATTCCGAGACACCCATCGGACATGATACAATCGAAGTACTAAAGCATTCCAAATTCCAGAATGGGGCTTGTTGGGCCCAATAGATCTATCTTTAGGATTCGCATCAATTAGTAGATCGGTTTACTAATTCTTAGGTTACCAAACAAAAGGGGCATATTCGATTTCGATCATTCACCCATATAATGTAGTTTCAATTACTTGTGTCTATTTCGTAAAACATTTATAAAAATTGCGCATGTATTCTCAGTCCAAAAATATAAAGGGTAAAAAGGCAAATGAAACTCACCATACTGTATTTCGTAGTAAAAATACATATAACATCATTGAACAAGTGCAAGGTTGGCCTCGGATTCACGAACCTAAATTAATTATATATTTATGTGTTGGTCAATAATTTTCTAACAAAATTAGGTTAGGTCATAGTGTACCACAATTCTAATGCTCGAGTCTAGTATGCAAAAGTCAACAAAAGTCAATTTGACTCAAAATGATTTTCAAAATTTATACATGATTATTATATAGTTTAAATATCGTCGTTTTATATTTTTAAATATTTTTAAAAGATTTAATAGAGTAAATAATATAATTCATTTATTAATAAATAAAATTTTATATTAAAATTTATATAATAAAATATACTTTTATATATATTAAGTAATAAAATTTATAGAGTTCATTTAATATCATAAAAATAATATGATAGGTATTATTAAAGTAATTTATTACACGTAGTAAACTATGTTTGTATCACATATTTATTTGATAAAATAATATCTATAATAATAGTAAGTAAAAGTTATATTATTTTGTAATAATATTTATTATTATAAAAATATCAATATTTATAATTACTAAGATGACATTATGATAAAACGATAATTCTAATTATGATAACTTTAATATTTACGATACTTTTTAATATTATTTTTAAAATAATAATTCTATTTAAAATGAAAATAATAATGATATTTTATAGTAACAATGACATTTCTATTAAAATGATAATTTTTGTTAAAATGATAGTTTTAATACTAACGATACTTTTAATAATAATAGTAATAATAAAAATAATAAGAACTATAATTTTATCTAAATCAATATCTTATAATATTTTTAATTTCAACATGATACTCTTACTCATTATTTCCTAATCGTTTCGTTTAATAGTTTTTAATCATCTTTTATATCGTGCTCATAATAATGATAATAATAGTAATCAAAATAATTAGGTGTTACTAATATTAGTTTTAATTACAATAATACTAATAATGATAATTGCTATGACATTATTAACGATAATACTAATAATTATTTTAATGATAATATAATACTAATAATAACAATAACAATAATCATTTTTAAATAATGATATATATATTAATAATGATAATAATAATAATGATAATAATAATAATAATAATAATAATAATAATAATAATAATAATAATAATAATAATAATAATAATAATAATAATAATAATAATAATAATAATAATAATAATAATAATTAGATAATAATAATAATACTAATTATAACTTTAACGATAATAACGATAGTAATGATAATAAAAATAACAAATTTTAATGATAAATCCTTTTATTGATAAAGATAATAATAAGATAAAACTAGAACGACGATAATAACGACGATAATAATAATCATTTTTAATAATAATACAAAAATTCAATTGACTATAACTTCTAATCCGTTCATCGAAACCATTCGATATCTAAAGGAAAAGTTCTTAATTTTTCGCCAGCTTTCCAAGGACATGCATATCCTATACCTTATCTCAATCGCAGGTGTAACTAATTCAAGATTCAACATAACCTATCTAATGGCAATATCAAAAGTACGAGCATGCATAATCCTATGTTATCGAGCACTAGTCAGGGATACACTATTAATATGTAAAAATTAATTTACGAGTACTCACGTATCAATATTGCAGGAAAGGTACGTAGACACAACGAAGACGATAAACACTAGATTGACCTCACTAGCATACCCATGAACCATACCCATCACCTCCATAGCTATAACCCATAATTTCTTTAGCCCTATCCTACTCATAAGATGTGTTTTGAAATAGCTCGCGCTCATGACCTCGTCGTAGTATTTTATGTAAATAATACTACTAATAATATTTTTAATACTACTACTAATAATAATATATTAATAATAATATTAATCTTAATAATAATAATATTGATATAACGGAATATAAACATATGTATGTTTGAGAGAGATTAAGTAAAATAATATGAAGAAAAATTTATCTCCGTAAACATATGTGTATGGTTTGTGTTATCTCATTGAAATATATATAGATATATATCGATCAAAAGAAAACAAATTAATATCAACCATGTGTTGTCCCCTCTAGTTCACATGGAGAATGAAAAAAAAAATCCGCGATATTAATTTAGATTTTAGCTACCGACACCTTTATTTATTAATATTATATATATATATATATATATATATATATATATATATATATATTATATTTAATTCATATAATTACTTATATATTATATTATATTTATGTTCATGGTAAAAATGTAATTTTTACTAAAATGACACGGACGTGGTCTCCCGACTCATATACCACTTTCGGTTTTTCGAGCGCACTTTCGTACGTTTAGAAAACTAGCCTTTTACGTTTAGTTACTCGTACCACTTATCAAAATTTAGTTTTTGTCATTGATAAATTATTTTATGAAAAATGTAACATATATAATTGAGTGTTGTGGTCATTTGCTTCTATAAATCAAGGGCTCGTTATTTATCAAAATATATTATTTTTAATTAGGACGTTTTATGACTAAGTTAATATATATATATATATATATATATATATATATATATATATATATATATATATATATATATATATATATAACATTTAGTGTTTCAAAACTATTTACTTTTCAAAGTTTATTTTTATTTCGTTTATAAAAATAATTTAACGCGTAACGTTTTCATTTTAAGAATACAATTAATTTATGTACTAATCGTTTTAAATATCAATTGCGTCACTAGGCGAGTGTTATCACCGTGTACTTAATTTGAAAACATATATATTTAATGAACACGTTTTAAATATACGTTACAACCAATATTCCAACTTACGTTTATTTACTCAAAGGCAGTTTAGATAGACAAGTCCTATTATATCAAAAAGTGTTTTCGTACAATTGAAAACTACATCAATTGATTACTATGAAATTCCATCGATAAACATATGGAGCCAAATACTATTATGTAAAGTATTTATACTTAATACTTTTTTTAACGTTATCAAGTTATAATATATACATATATACATATATAATCATATCCGTTCCTATAATGGTTCGTGAATCTTTGGAATTTGGTCGAGGTTAAATGAATGTATGAACACAGTTTAAAATTCTTGAGATTCAACTTACATACTTTGCTTATCGTGTCGGGAATATATAAAGATTAAAGTTTAAATTTGGTCAGAAATTTCCGGGTTGTCACATATCATGTCTATGGTTATCTTTCGAAATTTGAAGTCGGTAACATATCTACCAAACACAAGCCATGCATCAAACTACATGGCTGTGATCTCCAAGTACTTCTCTCTGATTGTCTGCCCTAGTATGGCGACATAAGCACTCAATGGTTTTAATAAGCTTAGTAATGTTCATGGCACATTTCAGGTATCTAATTTACTTGTAACATCACAATCCCTTTTGAGAAAACCTAGTCAGGTGAAGATTGCTAAAGATTATTTGCTATTTGGACTTTGCTGCTTTTGGAGTCTGCATTATTACATTCATATTATTGCATTAAAACATTTATTGTAATGACTTAATACTTTCCGTTGCTTTAATACATTGGTTTTAATTAAAACGTCTCATTTAGAGTCGTTCTCGTTTATACATACTTGTGTTGTGATATTGTGAAGTGATATTTCCCCGACCCTATTTGGGGGTATGACACCCCCCGAGCGCGAGACCTAGTACGGGTGAATTGCGCATTATGCGCACCCTCTAGTCACACTCCCCTTTTGAACAATTTGGCATAGCCAGGAATTGAACTCGGGTGGTGTGCTTCATTGGGCAACTCGGTGGCCACTCAGGCAAGCCTGAATGGTTCTTAATTCGAGTATATATAAAGGGCCGGTCCCGAGGATTTAAGTACCTAAAACGAGGTGAAAATGGGCCCTTAGGCTTTGCTAGAGTGCTGGTGGACTTTGATTTTTTTTCTGGGACGGATACCTCCATTTATCCTATATATGTTCCTTCTTTGATCATTTTGTTTCCCTTCCGGGCCTCCCCTATATATAACAGATCATTGTTTCTACTAAAAGATACAATGGTGATTTTGATGTATACTAGTATAACAGATAATTGTTTTTACTAAAAGATACAATGGTGGTTTTGAAGTATACTGCAGGCCAAGCTTATGCAAATGGCCAACTAACTGAAAGTTAGTATAATTGATAAAACATGTATATTTTAAACAATGGATTGGATATGCCGTTGTTGAGAATACTTAAATTTTTAACTAGAATATATAAACAAAGATGCAAATCAATGACATAATAAATAAATTGCAGAATCGTAGAAAGCTACAAGAAATACAGCCAACTGAAAGGATCATATGCAGGCCAAAATTGTGGATTAACAATGATTTAGTTTAATACATGTAATATGAAAGCTACAAAACAACAATGTCACCTTCAAGATAACAACATGAGGGAGATCTGTTAAAAGGTTAAGAAAAAAAATATGTGTGCAAAAGTTAAGTTTGTTTTTTTTGGGTAATGGGTAGTCACCCGGCAAAATCATTCAATAACTGTAAAATGATACAATACGGTTCAAAGGGCTACAAGAATGCCCTGTAGTCCAAGTACAGACCAAACGCACTAAACCTAGCAAATGCTAGACATAACCAACTAGCAAAAATACAAACGCTAGACAAAGCAACTAAACCCAAACAAAAGCCAAACATTAAGAGATTTTCCATATTAACTTCATTCGCTGAACATGAAACGAGTCCTTAAATCTCAAGGACATAAGCTTCAAACGCACTGTAGAGAATATTACTTGAAACAGTTGCTCACATGTTCTCGCTTTGTTCATAAATAACCGTGAATTTCTTTCCTGCCAAATGAAATAGATGGAAGATGCAAACAAAAGCTTGGCAACGACCACCCGAGATACTCTCCGATGCGCAATAGGAGCAAGCAACTGCACAATGTCTTGCCAACGGTCACCAATAGGAGAAATTTGAATTAACCTTTTAGCTTGAACCCAAACTGCATTAGCATAGGAACATTCAAAAAATAAATGGGAATGAGAATCTGGGTGAAGCTGGCAGAATGCACAAACAGCAAGGTTTCCACCTCCATTTGACTTCAAATCCCATGGTTTTAGCATATCTTGAGTTTTCAACTTATTCTTCATAAGAAGCCAAGTAACGAAAGCGTGCCGAGGTATATTTTGAGCAAACCAAATAATAGATTTCCATGTAACAGTAGGTTGGCGATACCGAATAGTATCCCAAACCTTTGAAACTGAAAAACAATGAAAATTTCCATCCACATCTTTCCATCGAACTTCATCTTTTTTACTGGAATCTGGTGGATCGGTAGATAACAACAGCGGGAATTTAGACCCCCATGCATCTGGCCACATCCACGCTGACCCATTAACAAATTGAGAGACACATGAATCAACATTAATACCAGCTCTATGTCTTTCTCTATTGGTCAGGCTATCGACTAAAGGCCCATAGTCACACCATATATCATATAATACTGATGTGTTGTTGCCATCCCCCACTTTATGTATAATATGTTGCCGGATGGAATTGCGAATACTAAGAATCTTGCGCCATCCCCAACTTGAATCCGTAATCGGCTTAACAATCCAAAAGTTATTTTTTCTTAAACGATATGAGTGAATCCATTTGACCCATAAAGATTGTTTTCTCGTAGCAATACACCACACATGATATGACATAAGCGCTGTGTTCCAAGACTTCAACCGTTTAATACCTAGCCCTCCTTCATGTTTAGGCAAGCACACGTCATCCCATTTAACTTTAGCTTTGCCGCGCTTTAGATCACCTTGACACCAAAGAAAGCCTCGAATGAGTTTCTCTATATCCTTGATTATCTTATCAGGCAATAGAAAAACCGAGGACCAATAAACCTGGAGCGATGTTAGAACTGAAGAAATCAGTTGCACCCTACCCGCAAATGAGAGGGATTTATTTTTCCAATCATCGATTTTATTTTTAACCCTCTCCACCAAAGTTTTGCAATCTTTATACAACAAACGTGAACAGATCAATGGCGCTCCCAAATATCTAATGGGCATACTTCCCTCATCAAACTGAAGAAGAGCAAGAATTTCACTCTTTGCGGCTTGAGAAACGTTCCCAAAAAAAGCTGTGCTCTTAGGAAGGCTTGGCACCAAACCCGAACACCCTTTGAAACACTCCAAGGCATCAGAAATAATTTTAACCGAGTTTTTATTCGCGTATGAAAACAAGAAAAGGTCATCAGCAAAACACACATTAATTATTTGATGCTTCTCACATTTTGGGTGAAAACGAAATTTGTCTGACAACCGAATATTACGCTGCAACAACTTAGTTAATGTCTCCATAACCAAGGTAAAGAGGTAAGGAGATATGGGATCTCTCTGTCTCAAACCTCTCTTACCTTTGAAAAAACCATACATATCTCCATTGATACTTAAGGAGAACGATGTTGAGATACACACGTCATAATCCATTTGATCATATTTCTATGAAAACCAAAATGATGTAAAATATCCTCCAAGAATTTCCAATCAACAGTGTCGTATGCCTTCTGAATATCAACTTTAAACGCACATCTAGGAGGACCACGAGCAAGATGATAATTCTTCATTAATTCCTGAGTAATTAAGATATTATCTGAGATGCGCCTCTCGGGGATAAACGCTGATTGGTTCTCACTAACTATAAAATCCAAGCCATCTTTCATTCTTGAGGTAATTATTTTACTAATGCATTTGTAGATCACGTTACAACAAGAGATCGGTCGGTAATCATTCACCTTACACGGAGTTTGAACCTTTGGCAAAAGAGCTATAACCGTATGATTTATCTCTTTCAGCATTTGACCATTCTCGAAAAATTCCCTCACTGCCGCAGTCACTTCAGATCCCACAATATCCCATACACTTTTAAAAAATACCGACGTGTATCCATCAGGACCTGGCGATTTATCATCCCCAATATCGAAAATGGCATCCTTAATTTCGTTGTCCGTAATCGGACGAATCATAGATGCAGCAACCTCACTCGGCAAACTTCTAGTAAATAATGTTTCCGGATCGTGAATCGGTAAACAAGGAGTAGATGAACCTAAGAATTGTTCATAATGCTTGATAAACACATCAGGAACTTCTCTGCCTTCTACCATCCTTCCATTATCATCCATGATCACTTGGATACGGCTCCTATTTTGCCTACCCTTTACTACTTTATGGAAGTAGCTAGTATTACCATCCCCGGCACGTAACCATTCAATCTTTGATTTTTGTTTAGGAAACCGTTCCTCATCTAACAATGCCTCGTTAAAAGCTTTTAACTTAGAACTCTCTTCCACACGTAAGATATCTGAATGTGGGTTTTGGTCAAGAAGCCTTTGAGCAGTGTCTAATTCTTTGCGCAAAACTTCAACTCTAGAATGCAAATTACCTTTCTCCCACATAAGTTTTCTTAAGGGTTTTTTCAATAACCTCAGCTTTTGAACCAATCGATACATCTTATGACCATTGACACTAACCTCCCAACCTGTAGCAACACAATCTCAGAACTTTTCTTTAAAAACCAGATAGTTGCTAAATCGAAATGGTTTCGGCTTGACACCCTCATGCATTGGAATTTTTAGAACTGCAGGGCTATGATCCGATATCCTATATGGTTGGAAAACAGTATAAGCATTAGTAAATTCATCAATAAAGGTTGTATTTGCCATGACTCGATCGATCTTTTTCAGGATTCCATCCATTGCATTCGGTCTTTGGTTCCACGTAAACCGTAACCCAGTTTGATTCACATCAGACACTTCAATTTTATCAACGCATTCTTCAAATTCCCTCATGGAAATTGTAACGCGTGAGTAACCGGCTGAAGATTCATCCACACTCAGAGAGGCGTTAAAATCACCCATAATAACCCATGGGTGCATACCTACAAGACTATGGTGCATATACAGATCATGCCACAAGCTTCTCCTTTGCACATATTTATTTGCAGCATACACGAAAGACATGAAAATGTGAGTATTGCTGCTTATAAGTTTAACTTGACAATGCATCACTTGTTCAGTTGTGCCAAGAACCATTACACTAGCGATCCCCGGATCCCACCCTATAATTATTCGCGTACCTCGTTGGCTAACATTGTTGTTAGATGACCAACACCAATTCGGAAAAACATAGTTGCATATGCTATTCAATTTGGTTATATTAACATGTGATTCAAGAATTGCACAAACACATAACTTATTTTCCATAATCACCTCACGCACCTCATTTTGTTTGGGGACTCGGTTCAAACCCCTGATGTTCCATGTAGCGAAACTAATCATTGGAAACCTCTTTACCGGGAGTGCTTGCCCCCTCAGATTTACTATCAGCTTTAGGATTTCCACCCATCAATTCATGGTCAAGCTCCAAGTCACTTTCCTCATCAATTAATCCTTCACTTATATTCACAGGGCGCGTACTTTTCCGCAAATCTTCTTGTCGTATGTTTTCCTCATTCAAATCAGCAAGCACATTAAACGCATTCGATTTGTTAACCTTATCATGATCTTGGATTTTACTTGTACCTGCTACATCCTTCTAATGGACATCTTTTCGAATTGGACGGTACACCATCTTCTGCTTTGGTCTCCCCACAACAAACCCGGTAGCATTCTTGTTACCATCGTTCTGTTGTTTACCAATTATAACACCTTTAGCCTTCTTTGACACCATCACGAAACCATCCTCATCCACCCTTTTAAGTTCAGCTATTGGGATTGCTTTCGGACATTGGGATTCTTTGTGCCCAAAAATTTTTCAATATTCACAATGAGGTGGACGCCATTCATATTCCACCCGGACCACTTCGATCGTTTTTCTACTTCCATCTAAGGCTGGAACAGCAACCTTTAAGGTATCTTTAAGCGCTTTTGAAGCTGAGATCTCCACCAACGCTCTAGCATAATTAGGCCTTCCCCATGACTCCATACACATGGTGCTCGTATATGAATCCAGCATCTTTGGGATCCCCACCTGCGACGCAATGCAACTCAAACCATCCTCCGTAAATCCCGCTAAGGGAATATCGTGCATCTTAATCCATGCTGGTACCTTGGTGACATCTTCTTTCGTAAGGGATACTGTTGGTGACCATTTGTTCAAGATAATTGGGACCGTGCGAATAATCCAAGGTCCATGTTCTAAAACATCGAGCATACCCTTCTCCGAGCTAAACTTTTATCCAAAACAGGTTCACCAAATCTTAAAATGGCTTTATAATGACCTATTTTTTTTGGCACTTTTTAGTTTATCCTGTGTAGGTTTCGAGAGGTTCCTCGAAACTTATGTAGCTACATATGTTTATTGTCATATCTTATATGGGACACCGATTACCCAATTATTTCCAACAAAATTGGTCCAACGTTACTTGCTTTACTCTTGCCCATCTCGCTAATCCGAAATCAGGAGGACAAAATTGTGTGGTTGCGCTCAATCGAAAAGGGGTATACGATGGCGGACGGGGTTAGAATTATTTTATATTCTAATATGGATATAGTACCATCTTGAGCTACATGTATTTGGAACTTTTAATCCCTTCCAAAGTGATTATTTTTCATTGGCTTGTTATTCAAGGGTGTATCCTGGAAAGCGAGGTGCTTGCTCAAAGGAATTGTTTAGGAGTCGGTATTGACAACAATTGTATGTGGTGTTTGGATGATGTGGAAACGGTTGACCACCTTTTACTACATTGTCCGTGGGTGACTAAGATTTGGACGGCTTTATTGAGTTGGTGGAAACTGGTCGCAGTTGTGAGGCCTATGTAGTAAACTAGTTGTGGAGCCCTCGCTTCGCGTCGGGAGCTCCGTTTGAATGCGAGTTAAAAAAAAAGTCTTGATTTATTTTGTAAAAAAGAATTTTTTTCGAGATCTAACATTGAAGGGTTGTTCCTTTTGTGAAAGTTGCCTCTTTTTTTTTTTTTTTTTTTTTTTAAGTTAGTTGATTTATTTTGTAAAAAAGAATGTTTTTCGACATCTTTTGGTAGCATTGAAAGGTTGTTTTTCGACATCTTTTGGTAGCATTGAAAGGTTTGTTCATTTTATGAAAGTTGACTCTTTTATCGTTAAGGAAGAAAAGAGAGGGGAAAAAAAAGTTTGTTGATTTTTTTGTAAAAAAGTATTTTTTGTCGGCATCTTTTGATAACATTGAAGGGTTGGTTCTTTTACGAAAGTTGCTTATTTTATCGTTGGGGGGAAAAGTGAAATGACGAAAATACCCCTGGTTACTATTGGTGAATAGTAAAACGGTGGTTTGTCTATTAGTATATGTATAAATAAATATAAATTAGTGATGTATTTCTAGGTTGGCACTTCACAACATAGTAAAGAGTTTCCCCTTATTTATCTAAATATTGATTTTTCGCCAAAAAAATAAATAAATAAAAAATCTGCAGTTACAATAACACATTCGTGATACGATGATTGCAAAAGAAGAAAAGGATCATCAATACTTAATGCTCGGTTTACCTGTTCTTGGTGGACTAAGTACAGATTTTTGTAATGTAAAGAGAGCAGCTACATTGGATTACGACAGTTTTTATAACCACCAAGTCCAAATCTTTCAAGACGAATTGATAAGATTTGCGAACTTGTAACACAATGTTGGGCTGGTTCAAGAGGAGGTATTGTGGAGGAAATGGAGGAGTATTTAGAAGAATGTGACTAGGAACTGGAGGTTGTAAGAAACAAACAAGGGCTATTGAGTTTGTTAAAAAGCGACGAGTTTCTACTAAATAGGTTTTTCAAATAATAAAAACGGACATCCTCTGCAAATATTTGGATTCGTGCAAATTTTCTTGATATGGTGGATCTAGTTTGAAAGTGCAGAAGAATGTGAAGATTGTGTGACCTTCATCACCACGAATGTCATCATCTTCACATGCGCCATTAATAGTTCAAAATGTGCAGCCCTACGCTAAGCCTGAGAAGTCTAGTGATTCAGAGGATAAGTTTCAAGTTTCGTTGGAACTGTGTATTCATTAACTGATTTTCTAGATTCTTTTAGTACAATTACGTTTTTTCGCAAACATAGTATAAAAGCAAATTTATGAATTGTAGCATGTTATCCATCCATAGTTTCATGAAATTCTTGTGAAAAAGATATAATTGTAGTCGAATTTGATGCGCTAATCGTAAATTAACTTTCCGTATAAATCTTGACAATTGAAGACCTAACATCACCTACTTGATAAATATTCAAACAAAAATATCAAAATTAACCAAAAGGCGGTATGAAGGGAACTCATCAACTTTGAAGTTGTGAGTTCGAGTCCCGGTGATCTGTAGATGGCATTTACGGACTGAATTATCATCCCCAACATTTGCAGATGTGAATTTATAGATGCACAAACCGGATAAAAAACCGGATTCGGACAAAAAAAACCGGATTTTTTTGTCCGGATTTTTCGGAACCGGTTCCGGATCCGGTTCCGGATCCGGTTCCGGTTCTCGGCGTCGGATTTTTTTCGGATTTTTTTCCTGAACCGGTTCTTTTTCGGATCTCGATCGGATTTTTCCGGATTTTTCTTGGACTATGATTCGATTTCGCGAATTATATTTTTACCGGTTCTATTTTTTTTAACGTTTAACAACAATAATATAATCGGTATAAAGAAAAGTTATAATGCTCAACTGCTCGGGTCTTGCCTTGCACTACAACTTTTGTCAAGATGTTTTCTTAACGTTGTGTTACTCGAAACACCCATGAACTTCATACATTGTGTACAACGAGCTTTTTCCGCACCATCCTTCATTACACACAACTCAAATTTGGACCAAACGTCCCCTTTTCGCTTTGTTTCTTTTTTGTAATTAATATCGGCCGTAGTGTAGCCTTGTGAAGATGTTCCAACGGAAGCGGAACCGGAAACGGAAGCTTGTGAATTATCCATTATGGGATAAGTAGACTAGAGATTAGAGAATATTTAGTGATTTAGAAATAAATATGAGAATGTTTGTTGGTGCATTTTCAACCAAAGCATTACCATGTATTTATAATGGACTTTGTGGGGTTAAAATTGTAAAAAAAAACTCAAAAAAAGGCTGAAACTGCAAAAAAAAAAAAAAAAAAAAAAAAAAAACGGCTAGTTTTTGAAAAACCGGATCGGATCCGGATCCGGATCCAAACCGGATCGGATAAAATCCGATTTATATCCGGAAAAAATCCGGTTTTTTTGAAAATCTGGATCCGGGTCGTACCGGATCGGATCTCGGATCCGGATCCGGTTTTTGCTGTGTCCGGTTTTGCTGCTGTCCGGTTCCGGATCGGATCTGGATCCGGTTTTTTTGCCCATCTATAGATGTGATGGAGCTAAGGGGTTATAGCTGACTGATATTCTTCTTAGACAAATCAAGTTCATTCTGCATAGAAAATTACTCTATTGAAATTCAATAGAGTTGGTTGCCTGTAAATAAGTTGAATTGTTGTACGGTATATAAGTTTTAATTTATCTAAACGTTCAGTCTTGACAAGTCATTAACAACATAATCAAGTAACATGTGTGATGATTCATGTACCTGGTATACGCATAAATACACAATCAACCATTTCCCTATTACATGAACCAAAGGTCACTATGTTCTTTTAAAACCTAACCAGTAGTGGTATCCTTTACATTTTGTTCCTGAGTTTTTTTACGAAAGCAAAGAAATGAAGTGAAAAGAATTGAAAGGGAAGGAAGTGGGATCCTTTCGATTTGAAAGGAACTGCTGAATAGTAGGGATGACATCGGGTCGGATTTACATCCGGTTTAGGTAATCCCAGACCCGAACCCGATTAAAAAACCCGTCCCAAACTTGGACCCGGACCTGGCAGTTCTCCATTTAGTTACTAACTAGCGCAAACGAGTTTTCCCACGGGTATCTGAATCCCCATTTATTTACGGACTATCGGATAAACGAGTTTTTCCAAGGGTATTCGAGTCATATTCGGGTATTCGGGTTATGGGCCGGGTTATCGGGTATACATGCCGGGTATATGGAGTCGGGTCCTTTTTCGAGTATGCGGGTTGGGTAAATGGGTTTGTGTCTAAAACCATCCCCGTATTCAAACCCTCGAAAAAAATTAAAAACCATCCTCTTACCCGGTCCTAGATCCATTTACCCGGCCTGAACCCGGCCCGAACATATCGGGTTTCAGGTTTCCCCAATGGGTATGGTTTTTGTTTCCATACCTACTGGAGAAGAAAATGAAACACAATTTTCCTTCCACTTCTTTCCATTTTCTCTTCTTAATCAGGACCACCAAAATAATTTAATTTTTATCCAATTATTTCTTTTTTTCCCAAACTAAAACTCTGGAACAGAGGCTTTAGTTGTCAAACCTGCAGTTGGAGCAAAAATGTAATAAAAGGGAGACTCAGGTTCAATCCCCATGTGCTACAACTTAGGGCATTTGCCTTACAAAAAAACAAAAACATGTAAAAAAGTAAAGACACTTGATAGTGATAACGGCAACCTTATCGACTAGATATGGTACACTATGATTGGTTTTCACGTCAAAGTTCTCCTATTCAACATACTAGCCTATGTGGAGCTAAAAACTTACATCTAATATCAACTGTTCTAAACAATCACATTATCCAACCACAATATGCATTCAGCTGATAGTTATATATGTCACATCTTATTTTATCTAATGCCACCTAATTTTGTGTCCTTGGGTAAATCCGAAAATGTACCACATTTCTAGCTATCGTGCAACCATCATTTAAAGTACTAGATTAGTACAGTAATTAGTAATGGTATTATATAAGGGAATCAAAATAACAAAAAATTCCTTAAGCATCAATTTTACAGGACAACAGAACTTATATAAGGTGAAATGCACTTACACTGGGTTATTATCAGGCAACATATCTTCAGTTTCCATTTCCATTTCCAGATCCATGTCAGATTAACCCTTCTTCCTGATTGCTAAAAAGGAAAAGCCTAAAACGTATACACATAATGAATTCTGTAATGCCACATAACTCATTTGTCTTGATCATGATCCCAAATACATAGTAACCTTCGGCTGAAATGTTATCCAAACGAGTTTCTGAACCTAGAAGTTGGTCGGTTTCTCAGATTCACGGTCAACATGTAGCATACATGATACATCTTCTTGTATCTTGTTGCCTTTTCAATGATCACAACTCAATAATCTAAATATTAAGCATGTACAAATACAATCTAGGAAATGGAGGCCAAATATGTGCATGGGTAACTACCGAAAATAAATATATAACAGAACAAAATATATCATACCATATACTATATATCAATAAAGTATAAATCAACTTCATTTAGGGCTCGTAACATTGTTGTAGAACTAAATGTATTCATTCATATAGTATTGCGAAAAGGAATACGAAGTCGTAGGCATCAAAGTTACTAGAAGGATATAATTTGCATTCCAACTGATAAGCATATTCAATTTCTATACCACCTTTATGTATTCACACACCAGCTAGTCCTCTATAATGCATATATATATAGATCAAACGCATAATAAGAACTGCATAACTCCCAAACACTAAAGTAATACTGTCTATATTGACAAAACTAGTACTAGTGCTGGTGTCTAGAAGTAACCGAACAAGAACAAGCAAGACACGTGGAATGAAAAAAGGTGGCCCACCAAAACCATTCTAATGCATCTGATTCATGCTGTAACAACGAGCCACTTTTATAGGTGCGTTCTTCTGATCAGGCTGTTCATACGGCTTCCTACACCCGGGACAACGCCCATTATCTTCAAGAATCCTCTTGTGGCAAAAAAGACACAACCTGTATCCACACGGACATGGAAGAAAACTCGAATCCGTCATATCCAAATCTTCACAACATATCGGACACGATGAAGGAGCAAATCCAACACAATTATGCATCCCTGATTTCATAGGAAAACTATGCTGCTTCAACAGATTTGGCAGACATTGGGGACGCGACACGTCATCAGGCCTCCATGCTCGGAAACTAGCTCGAGCTCGTGCTTGGGTCAACACAGGCTCTGACTCATGTTCTGTTTCATGAACAGGGGGCTCCAAATTAGCATCACCATCACCATCATCATTACCATCTTTCTTGATCTCGTCAGCTTCCAAAGCGTCAGCCATGGCTTCCCAATCATCCAAACAATCATCATCATCATCATTGTTACGACCATCTTCTTCATCAGTCATATTTTCAGAAACACAACCATTACTCCCCCTGCTACTGCTACTACCACTGCTACTCATTCCACTGCTAACCGTGAAATTCGTACCGGAACTATTACTTCCAGACACACTACTAGTATGACTAGTAGGACTGTTCGATTCCGAATCGCTATACTGGTTCATCAAACCCTCATTTTCTTCACCACCACCACCAACATTAATTTCCAATTTCACCATTTCATGATCTCTCTCTTTCACTGTTGCATGTGTCTCAGAAACTGCAACTTTCGTAACATTCGTGCCTTCCTTCAACCCTAATCCCTTGTTCTTCACTGCAATTAATCAAAAACACAAACTTTAACTTTTAACTAAACAGATATTAGGCATTATACACATGCAGACACATATAGATACACATCTACATACAATACAATATAATCATAACATATTGTAACTGAAAATTACCTTGAGATAACCACTGTTCACGGCGAACATCAAGCTTGCTCTGTTTCAATTTAGCAGTCCTATTCACCTTCAACCAAAATTAAAATTAGGTCAAAATTAAAGCAATAACAAATGAACACGTTTCTAAAATTAACATTGATTAATCGAAATAGTGAATAATTAAAATTAATAAACATTAATACAATAAAGACGTACTCTTTTTTTCTTGGCGAAATCCTTAGAGTTGGAAGCGGCAGTGGGGATCGAAGCGTTAGCAATTGAATCGTAAACCATGATTGTTGTTATCAATTGAATCAAAACCCTAATTGAAATTCGATTGGGGAAAAAGTGTGAAATTGAATTGAAAAGCGAAAATATTTGGTAATTGTAAGATTTGAGGATTGAAAATTAGGGGAAAACGATGGATAGATGGATGGATGTTAGGGATTTGAGAGAGATTTTGATTTTGATTGATATTTTTAGTTTTTGATTTCTGATATTTATTTAAGGATTTATATATTTATTATATATTTTTATTTTTATTGTTGTATTTTTTTTTTTAAGGATGGATGGATGGATAACGGCTCTGCTGTGTTCGCCCCTCTTTTTAGTAACACGCAGACTCCCTCTCTACCACCAAACTCCTGTTTAGGATGTAACAATTACCGATTTGCCCTCATTTACCACTTTATCTTCATGCATGCCACTGATTTAGATTGCTAAAATTCTGAAACCGTTGATAAAAGTTTCATTACATATTTGTTTTACTTATTTATTTAGAAGATTTGTATTTCTAAATAAATGCATTTCTCTTTTTTGTGTGAAAGCCTTATCAATAATTGCGATATTATGTATAAAGAATTTGTTAGAATAGTAATAAATGCATATAAAATGAAGGTTTTGCTAACTAATGCTTTGATGACATACGTTAAAGTGTATTTAATAAAGTTGAAATTTTTTTAAATATCAGAAATTTAAATAATGCATGTCAAAAAATGATAATATTTAGGTTGGATTATCATTATCTTATTACTCCTGTGTGTTTATTTTTTCGAATCATTATATGTTTAATTATGTTTTTTGTCAAACAAAATAAATAAATAAATAAATTACATTGAATTATTAAGTATTAAATACAAATTATGGTAAACCACAACAAACTACACCAAAACACCAAAACAATCTCAACTCTTCAACTCCCAACCTGAACTCCCAACCTCCATCTTCACCAGCCATCCACCCAACACCTTCTTCTCCGGCAGTCGTCTGGTTGTCGATGATGTAACTCCAATGTCGAAGCCAATCGGCCCTTCGTATTCAAAGTCGAATGATAATCGTGTAACATCGTTTATGATCTTCAACTTTCCGGACTCATGGTCTCGTGATGATTGCTGGAGAGTCTTCGAGAATTACGGGACTCTCAAAGACGTGTTATTTCCATGAAAAGAACTTTCGAGTGGCCAACGTTTCGGGTATATCCGTTATGAAGGCGTTTCTGATTTCGACTCTTTCGCAAAAACTTTAAACACCATACAAGTTAACGGGAGGTGGATTCGTGCTTACAAGGCTTTGGAGAGGAACACCATTAAACGTTCATCGAGTAAGGATCGAGATTTCCATTTGAATGTTGATGGATTCGAAGATTTTCCACCTGCTCCCTGGAAAAATGGATCAGTAAACCCTTCAAGATGGGAAGGTAAAAGCTATGTAGAATCACTTGCAGGTTTAAACCACAACTCCAAGGAGTCTCGGATTCCGTTATCTAATCGTATTGAGATAAAAGTCGGGGGTAAATGGATCGAATTTGATCTACCTGAGTCAGTAAGCAATCACAAGCTTGTTTTCTGTTTTAATAAAGATCGTTTATCTTGGTCACTGGTCGAAGTAAATAAGATCAGTGTCGATGTTGCTGACGAAAGTGTTCAGTCAGAACCGACCAAGGATTCTGTGAGTGATATTGGTCTGTCATGTGGGGTTAATAGATCACAAGTGAGGTCTTTGAATCATCAAATGTGAGAGAGATTAATGGATCTTATGATGAAGATAATAAAGAAGATCATGTTGTTGATCCGTTTACCTGTACTCCATCAAAGAGTGACGCTGAGGTGGAAGATGATGAATTTTTAAAGTCCGAAAATAATGGGATTGGGGCTCCGGCCGATGATTCTCAGGCACCGGTATCCACTCCGGACTCCAATGAAGACGGCGGTCCGATGGGGAGTCCAGCTGAAAGGCCGAGGGACGATGGTTCGTTTTCCAATAATGACATCGTAGGTATTGTAACACCCTGTTTCTGTTTCTGATTCTGCAGTAGATCGGGACGCCGCCCAAGAGGTGGGACGTCGTCCAGCCGTGAAGAGTGGGACGCCGTCCAGTATGTTGGACGCCGTCCAAACTGTCTGTCGAGCCATCTGTTTTAATTTGTTAAAAATGGGCAAAATGGTAATTTCACTTGGGTGCCAGTTTGGAGCCTTCAAGGCTGATCCATTGATCACTTTGGATCATATTTCACCAACCAAAAACACTCTCAACCTTATTTAGAGAGAGAGGAGAGTTTTAGAGAGAGAGAGGTGGATTTGGAGAAGAAGGAGTCGGATTCTCGCAAAAGCTCGGGTTCTATAGTTGTTCATCTCGCTCCTAGCTACGTTGTGGTGGTATTGGTAAGCTCAAACTCCGAATTTCATTGCTTAGATTTGATATTCAATTTAGGGCTTTGAGCTAGTTTGTTAAGAAACCCTTTTAGATGATGAAATGGGTTTATGGTGACTTGTTATTCTTGTCACTTTGCGGGTTTTGGGTCGGTTGACGATTTGGCCTTGTTTAGGGTTTGATGGTGAGTTTAATCACTAGGTTTAGTGATTATGGAAGTGTTGGAACACTTTTGGGTGTGTTTGGTTGCCTAATTTTGAAATGGGTCAAATTAGGGTTTTGGTGTCAAAATGGGTATGACACGTGTTTAACACTTGTGATAGGGCTTAATCGGTGTGTTAGGACCATTTTCACTCGTGTTAGTGGATATTGGTTAGTGTAGGCGCGTTTCGTGCTTGGAAGTGCAAATGGGTCGAATTTGCACTAGGTGTCAATTGGGTTGGTTTGTAAGTCAACCCTAATTGTGTTGTTGTGTTTGTGATAATGGAATAGGTACTTTCCATTTAGCGCGTTACGGATTACTTGGAAGCATTCATCAAGACGACTAGGTGAGTGTTAATGTCCTATGTGCATATGTATGTGTAGGATGGGTGCGGGTCGGGGTGAAGTGTTTCTTGGTTATAGAGCTCACTTCACATATAGGTGGATTTGATGGACTTGTGTATAGGTCCAATTGGCATGGTTGTGCGTTTTGGTTGGCCACCTTTGGCGGGGTACACAATTTGTGAGTACATTATCACACGCGGTATGATGTGGATTATATAACCCCAATGGCGAAGGGTTAATATTGTGATGCGGATTTAGATATAACCCCAATGGCGAAGGGTAGTATTGTGAGTGGAATAATTATACGTATGTGTATATGGCGTATTTATTTGTGAATGTTAGAGTGTGAACCACGAGCCGGTAGCACTATAAAATAATTGATGTGAACCACGTGCCGGTAGCATCGAGTGTGAACCACGAGCCGGTAGCACTATAAAATAATTGATGTGAACCACGAGCCGGTAGCATCGAGTGTGAACCACGAGCCGGTAGCACTATAAAAGAGTAAGACTCAATTGCGTATGGTGTGAACCACGAGCCGGTAGCACCATAGCGTTATGGTTAACCTTGGGAGTTTTACGCGTTGTTATATATATATTGTATACGTATAATGTTGTATTGACGTGATGTAGCTAACCTTCTGGTTGTAGCTTATTGGCATTGTTCGCAACGTTGTTTGCGAACTTACTATATTGTTGGTGTTGTTAGCTTGTGCTTAGTGAACGTACGGTATGCTAGGTTTAGCTTGCCTTATACTTGGATGCTTCGGTATGCGCTATTTGATTATTATTGTGGCGTGTCCAATTTATACATATATATGTATGTAGTATATTTTCACTCACTAAGCGTTAGCTTACCCTCTCGTTGTTTACATTTTTATAGATTGCATGGATGCGGTGGCTCGGGTAAACGCGGGGACTAGTGGACTTGCGTAGTTGCTTTAGAAGACTTGCTTTTGGATTTGTTTAGGATTGGGTAGCGTGTCCCCAATCCCATGCTCGGTCTATGTTTTGTATAAACTAATGGGTCGAAATAGTCACTTGTGGTATTTTGGGTCGATGTGGGCCCGGTGTCGTAAAACTCGGTTTTTATAATGAAAAACTCTTAGTTTAACCTATTGTAATATATTGTGAAAGTGTGTTGGTTTAAAAGTGTCGGGAAGTGGGTTTTTCACCCGTGTGTAAAACGTAAAACTGATCAGAATCTGGCAGCACATCTGGACGCCGTCCCGGATGGATGGACGCCGTCCTGGTTTTTACAACTGGACGCCGTCCAGATTACTGGACGCCGTCCAGATCAACTGGCTCTCAAAATTATTTTTTTTATGGCACTTTTACGGATGGTTAACGGGTTGGGTTGTTACAAGTGGTATCAGAGCATGGTCTAAGGGATTTAGGTGACTTGAGATAGGTGCCTAGACTTAGACTTTTGTGTGTGCTTATTTGTTGCGGGACTTGTAGGATTACGGGTCGGAATGGGTTTAGTTAGTGCCTTGATTGTAGGTTGACTAACGTTTATATTAGTAATGCAGATATTATTAATATGCTATTGTGTTGCGATATTGATTCTTGCGTTGTGTTTTGTTTATGGTTGTGTTTGTTTATATCATCGAGCGAGGCGGTCGTTGTACTAACGAGTCGATGCGGCGTGTGTGCGTAATAAGGACTTGCAAACCTTATTACGGGTGCAAATCGTGTCTAACGAGTGATGTACGACGAGTGTTTAGCAAGATGGGACGTAGTTGTGCGTGCGGTTTTATACCTTCGTGGACTAATCGTTTTGCATTCTTTCGAATGACGACGCGAAATGAGATCGAGGCGAATGACGCGGAGTTTAACGCTAGAGTTGCAGCTGCTGTTGCGGAGCAAATGAGTGCGTTTCGAGAAAAAATGGATAGGAAGTATTCCGAACTTCAAAGTAGTGGTGAAATGGAGCGTTGTCTTAAGAGCTTCATGAGGACTAAACCCCTGATGTATGACGGAAAACCGGATCCTTTGGTAAGCACAACTTGGATCTCGGATGTTGAAGGGTGTTTTCGTACTATTGATTGCCCTCCCGAGAAAAAGACGAGACTCGCTAAGAGTTTGTTGCGGGGTAGGGCGAGGGATTGGTTGGATGGTAAGATTGATCTTGTCGGTGGCGAAACGTTTATGGCCTTATCGTGGGACGAGTTTAAGGAGGAATTCTTCGAGGAGTTCCGGACTTCGGCCGATTTATGGGAATTGCGTAATGAGTTGCGAAATTTGCGACAAGGGTCTATGGATTTGAATACTCTCAAGACGACCTTTATGGCGAAGGTTCGTTTTTGCCCGAAGTATTTGGGGAATGATCATTTATTGATGCAAGATTTTTATCGAACCTTGAATGATGACTTGAAGAGTAATATTAGCAGAGTTCAGGCGAAACAGTTTGCAGAGTTATTTGCCGCGGCTAGAGGTTTCGAGTCGTATTCACGATCGAAGAATGGTTAACTTTCAAGGGAGAGAAGGGTTGTTTCTTATGGTGCTCCGAGTAAGAGGACTAAGGGTCCGAGTGTGAGCACGGGTGGTACGCGAACGAGTATACCAAATTCTAGTGCGGCTAGATGTTACAATTGTGGTGTGAGGGGTCACAAGTCTTGGAAATGTTCGGTACCAAAGAGTGATGGCATGGTGTGCTTTAATTGCCAAGAAGAAGGACATCGTAAGTCGGATTGTCCCAAGTTAGCAGGGACGGGTGCGGCAAGGAGACGTTAAGGTACGTTTCGTTTTAATAAATATGTCCTTTGATTATTTATTATGAGCCGTTGCGTTTGAGTTGATTAAATGCCTTGTGTTGTGCATATTGATGTTATGGGTGACGTTCCTAATGGAAGTACCCTATGGTGACGTTGGATTGTCGGACGAAGGGCTTAAGACTTGGTGCAACCAAGCATTCCTTAGTATTTGGGAAATATTCTACCAAGCCATGGAAATGGGTTTTGTGTTCGGTTGTTAAGCGCGTGTTCGCTTTTGTGTTGAGATTGATGAACCGTGAGGTTCGTCGGGGGGTTGGAACCCTTGAGATAGAGTGTTTTGGATATCGATGTATGTTGGTAATGGAGCCTACATGACGCGACATTAGGTGCCTCTTTTATACCTACTAGCGTGGTGTTCGACTCCGATGGTGTTGCGATTACATTGTACTTAGGGTACCGGAGTGAAACCCTTAGATACATGAGTGAGTAAGTGGAAGTTGACAAACTAATGCAATTGGACGATTGCGAGGGTATTGGTTTGTGTAATTTGTGGTGCACTTTTCGTTCGAAAGGTTTTAAGGATTGGTTAAAATCCTTCGTATGCTCAAGGTTGGAGCAAGATGTAGTGATGGGTCGTGTGAACCCAATTGTTGGTAAAGTCTACCTTTGGTAGCATTGTACGAGTTGTGGATATTGGAACGTAGTTCCAAGTGGGGGAGTTACACTCCCGCACGAGGAAGTTTTAGTGTGAGATTTCGGATGATGCTTTTGGTAGATTCGAAAATTTGGTCGAGACATAGTTTGGGTCGATTTGTGGTAGAGTACAATTTTGGTTAACTTGTACTTATGATATTGGATTTGTAAATTATCACTGAGGTGGTATGTTGGTGAATCTCGTTGAGAGATAATGGACGTGTTTGGCGAGCAAGGTAAAATCCCTCGGTTAAGGGATGTGTGTGAGTCGGGTTCTCTTTTGGAGAATTATTGTTTGGTACCTATGTTCGATATAGGTGGTTCTTGCTCGATTGTGGATGGTTAGTGGTATCCGCTAGGGTTCACTATAGTGTAACAGAGCGCGATGTTGCACTACTCGTTGTTTGAGGCCGAAAGTGCGTATGTGACTGATGAAGCATGACCTTCGGGTCCGCTGACTTCATTATGGTTGTTGATTGGTGGAGCATGACCTTTAGGGTCCGCTGACTTCATCATGGGAGTATGCGATTGGTGAAGCATGATCTTCGGGTCCGCTGACTTCATCATGAGCGAGGTGATATATCGGTGAAGCATGACTTTCGGGTCCGCTGACTTCATCCGGTGTTGAGATTGGTGTAGCATGGCCTTCGAGGTCCGCTGACTTCATCAGGAGAGTAGTGTAACGTCGGCATGGCATAACATTATCGGGAAATGCGAGTACCGGTGGGAAATGAGAGTACCATTCTTGAGTTGTGTTGTGGGAACTATCGGTTGTTTTATACGCCGATGGTGGGGTCGTGAGGACCGTGTGGTGTGATTTGTGATGCGATAGCCGTGTTTCGCTCACATGTTGTCACGGGTGTGACAATAGCCGATTTTGTACACCTTAGGACTAGCGTTGCCATAGTCGTTCTGGGCGCTTTTGGTTTAAACCGTTTGTTATGATGTTACGGTAGTTGTGTATTGGTCGTATTGCGCACTACAAGGGATGTTAGTGATTGGTGTTATCCGTAAGGATTCGTTTGGATCGGTCTTCATCGTTTCGGGTTGTTGACCTTAGGATTGCGACTTGGTTACCTTAGCATTGTACTTGGTAATGGTACGCTAGGGGTTTGATATCTCGGTCAGAGATTGGTTGAGTTTTCCCGATGTTAGGGAATGATCATGGTCTTAGAGCTCGGAATTGTGGATTGATAAATCGCGCGTGACGATTTTAGTTGTTAAAGGTGATTCATTGGGAAGAGTTGCCTAGGAAAGTCGGATTGGGACATATGTTTGAGGACCGTGGAGTGTGGTCCGTTTGGTTAAGTGAAGAAGATCACGAGGACGTGATCGATTCTAAGTGGGGGAGAGTTGTAACACCCTGTTTCTGTTTCTGATTCTGCAGTAGATTGGGACGCCGCCCAAGAGGTGGGACGCCGTCCAGCCGTGAAGAGTGGGACGCCGTCCAGTATGTTGGACGCCGTCCAAACTGTCTGTCGAGCCAGCTGTTTTAATTTGTTAAAAATGGGCAAAATGGTAATTTCACTTGGGTGCCGGTTTGGAGCCTTCAAGGCTGATCCATTGATCACTTTGGATCATATTTCACCAACCAAAAACACTCTCAACCTTATTTAGAGAGAGAGGAGAGTTTTAGAGAGAGAGAGGTGGATTTGGAGAAGAAGGAGTCGGATTCTCGCAAAAGCTCGGGTTCTATAGTTGTTCATCTCGCTCCTAGCTACATTGTGGTGGTATTGGTAAGCTCAAACTCCGAATTTCATTGCTTAGATTTGATATTCAATTTAGGGCTTTGAGCTAGTTTGTTAAGAAACCCTTTTAGATGATGAAATGGGTTTATGGTGACTTGTTATTCTTGTCACTTTGCGGGTTTTGGGTCGGTTGACGATTTGGCCTTGTTTAGGGTTTGATGGTGAGTTTAATCACTAGGTTTAGTGATTATGGAAGTGTTGGAACACTTTTGGGTGTGTTTGGTTGCCTAATTTTGAAATGGGTCAAATTAGGATTTTGGTGTCAAAATGGGTATGACACGTGTTTAATACTTGTGATCGGGCTTAATCGGTGTGTTAGGACCATTTTCACTCGTCTTAGTGGATATTGGTTAGTGTGGGCGCGTTTCGTGCTTGGAAGTGCAAATGGGTCGAATTTGCACTATGTGTCAATTGGGTTGGTTTGTAAGTCAACCCTAATTGTGTTGTTGTGTTTGTGATAATGGAATAGGTACTTTCCATTTGGCGCGTTGCGGATTACTTGGAAGCATTCATCAAGACGACTAGGTGAGTGTTAATATCCTATGTGCATATGTATGTGTAGGATGGGTGCGGGTCGGGGTGAAGTGTTTCTTGGTTATAGAGCTCACTTCACATATAGGTGGATTTGATGGACTTGTGTATAGGTCCAATTGGCACGGTTGTGCGTTTTGGTTGGCCACCTTTGGCGGGGTACACAATTTGTGTGTACATTATCACACGCGGTATGATGTGGATTATATAACCCCAATGGCGAAGGGTTAATATTGTGATGCGGACTTAGATATAACCCAAATGGCGAAGGGTAGTATTGTGAGTGGAATAATTATACGTATGTGTATATGGCGTATTTATTTGTGAATGTTAGAGTGTGAACCACGAGCCGGTAGCACTATAAAATAATTGATGTGAACCACGTGCCGGTAGCATCGAGTGTGAACCACGAGCCGGTAGCACTATAAAATAATTGATGTGAACCACGAGCCGGTAGCATCGAGTGTGAACCACGAGCCGGTAGCACTATAAAAGAGTATGACTCAATTGCGTATGGTGTGAACCACGAGCCGGTAGCACCATAGCGTTATGGTTAACCTTGAGAGTTTTACGCGTTGTTATATATATATTGTATACGTATAATGTTGTATTGACGTGATGTAGCTAACCTTCTGGTTGTAGCTTATTGGCATTGTTCGCAACGTTGTTTACGAACTTACTATATTGTTGGTGTTGTTAGCTTGTGCTTAGTGAACGTACGGTATGCTAGGTTTAGCTTGCCTTATACTTGGATGCTTCGGTATGCGCTATTTGATTATTATTGTGGCGTGTCCATTTTATACATATATATGTATGTAGTATATTTTCACTCACTAAGCGTCAGCTTACCCTCTCGTTGTTTACATTTTTATAGATTGCATGGATGCGGTGGCTCGGGTAAGCGCGGTGACTAGTGGACTTGCGTAGTTGCTTTAGAAGACTTGCTTTTGGATTTGTTTAGGATTGGATAGCGTGTCCCCAATCCCATGCTCGGTCTATGTTTTGTATAAACTAATGGGTCGAAATAGTCACTTGTGGTATTTTGGGTTGATGTGGGCCCGGTGTCGTAAAACTCGGTTTTTATTATGAAAAACTCTTAGTTTAACCTATTGTAATATATTGTGAAAGTGTGTTGGTTTAAAAGTGTCGGAAAGTGGGTTTTTCACCCGTGTGTAAAACGTAAAACTGATCAGAATCTGGCAGCACATATGGACGCCGTCCCAGATGGATGGACGCCGTCCTGGTTTTTACAACTGGACGCCGTCCAGATTACTGGACGCTGTCCAGATCAACTGGCTCTCAAAAAATTTTTTTTATGGCACTTTTACGGATGGTTAACGGGTTGGGTTGTTACAGGTATCGAGGATGCTTTTTGCACACGTAATTCGGCTTCTATGACAGTCCCAATGTCTTTTCAAAATCAAAACCCTATTGGGCCAGACCATTCTATTGGGCCAGAGCTTTCAAATGAATCAGATTGCCCTATTTCTGAAATGGACAAGCTCTCCTCAAATGGGCTGGGTCTGGATGCACATGAACGGGACGTGGGCGAGCCTTTTTCAACATATACTGCCGTCGCTTGTTTTCGTGTTAAAAAGAAGAAAATTCATCCTTTGATTAAAAGCCACTTCATTCAACACGTTTAGGGAAGGAGATACATGAAACGTAACCGACGCCGGGATAATTTTCGATGGCATGAAAGATATTTTATCGAAAACGTGATGAAAGACTCGGATGGGAATGATGTTTGCTGTTCATCCTGCTCCTCCTGCGCATCGTCGGATTCGGAAACATAGTCGTGAGGGTGTGAATTTAGTGTGCGGTTTCGTGTCTCGAGTCAGTGTGCTCCTTCAGTTTCGAGTTTCTGTTAGTGTTCGTGTGTCCTTGTGCGGATTCGTGTCTGGGGTCAGTGTGCTCCTTTAGTTTCGAGTTCTGTTCGCGTCTTGTCTAGTTCCTTGCTAGTTTGTAACGTGTTCTTTATTTATTAATAATACTTACTTGCCTTTCAAAAAAAAAAAAAAAAATACAAATTATGGTATATAAGGAAAATTCGAATTTATTAAATGTACCTTTACGTATGTTACGGGAGCATATGTTAACAAAATTTATAAAGTAATTATACAGTTAGTAACTGATATTTCAATAGTAATAATAATTGCATTGCACAATACAATTTAATTCTCGTTTGTTTTCAAGTAATGCAACTCACTCTTTAAGAAAACTTATCTATAAGTTTAATTTGGTGGATTATATACCTTCAATTTGAATAAATTCTACAACGCGGAATATTATCAGGATTCTAAATTTGTCTTGACAAACTACAAAGTAGATCAAACTTCAAATTTCTCAACCAATGGACAAAACTTTTATGACCTTCATTGTTGCAGACTTAGAGATCAACAGAGTTTAAACTCTCACCGAATGATAAAAAGAACCTGAATGATCATAAACTTGAGTTTGATTAATTGGTTTGATTTGGACCGCGAACAATGTGTGGTGGACCAGTTATGAATCGTGAATCTTAGATAAGCAAAATTGGGTTGGTTATAGTTTACCATAAGTAGTTGGTTTTATATGATAAATTTACAAAAGATAATGGAACTTTAGTCCATAGTTTCATTTGATTTTGTTGGTGATTTATGAAACGGAAAGTACATATATGGCTACAAGTAGTCTATATATGATAAAGAATGTAAGAGTAAAGTTGTACAACACCACTTTATGACAATTGGTATGAGAAGATACCCACTTACCAACGGACCCGTGGTCCAACGATACCCGGCCCAAATGATCCTTGGCCCCACGCATGTAAAGATAGTAACAATAACTATGCAGGTTCGATTCTCGTTCCTGACATGCTGTAGGGGTTTATTGGATGGGTTGACATAGTCAACACAGGGCTAACATGTCCCTGTCGATACATATGTTTTTAGTAACAACAAGAAGATACCCACTTTTTGTGATTGGAGTGTAAAAAGATGTCCTAAGAAAGTGAAGTGACGAAAGTTTGTTGAGTTATTTCCCGTTACATGTACATAATGTTTTTAAGTACTTCTGAAGGGATTGATCTCTAGATTATAATTTGGGAGATAATACAGTTTTATATATAATAAGTGATAAGTGATGATTAAACACAATAAACTTGTAAGCTGTCTTCTAATAGCCCCGTAGCCTAGAGAAGTATCCATTTATTTACGAGTAGCACAAGCACACCAAATTAGATACGAGATTGAACCTATACCTAGGACGAAATATTCCAAGAAGAACATTGCACCTTTTAAAATTTGGTACATCCAACCACTCTATAACACAACTAGAAACAATTAACCAATACATTTATTATGAGACTTAACTAGAAGTTATAAAAGTCAGTCAAGGACCATTCTTTTGACAACCCAAAATTCAGAAACAATCGTATTGTAGTTCTAAGCAATATAAGGTATAATTTTGTTATGAGATCCAAAAGAAAACCGATACATGTAAGTATAGAACTTTTATAACCGATAACGATTTTTGAGTTGTTTCTCTATGGTTTATGGCTTACGGATTAATATCCAAAAGTCTAACATTTAAATTAGTGTTACTCCGTACTCTGTATGTTATTCCGGACGATGCAAGTCAAGATATACATTTATTTTGAAGCACCTAACTTTTAGTTTGGGATAGATATATTTTATAACTTTAAGATATACATTGTTTCCCAAATTTGTGTGTGTGTTAGTAATCTAGTTAATGATTTATTGCTTTTATTTTTAGTTTTGATCTCAAAATGGGACTAGAGTTATGAAGATTTTTTTTTTTTTTTTTTTTTTTTTTTCATTATGGAATTTGGGTGTTTTTGTTTTTGCTACTTCAATATGGGATTTGGGTAGAGAAAGAGTCAAAATGGCGTTTTTAGTTTTTACCCTCGCGTGCTAGGCACAAGAGAGAATTTGGAAGAAAAATTTAACGATTGTTAATTAGAGAGACCATATGCTAAGTGCAAACTATATATCATCCACTTTAATTAATACAACTATACGATCTGATTCGGTTCAAAACCTTGTCTCACAATAAGCTGGTAATTTCTAACTAACTTCGTAGCCCGAGAACCAGATGAGGCATCATCCAAAGATGAAAGCCCCAAAAAACAAACAAAACACTGATAAGAGCATAAGCCTTCAAGACCAAACAAAGCAAGCGGTAATGGTGTATCCTAGGGGATACACGCATAAAAACACCATTTTTATACAGAAAAATGGATCAAAGAGCACAAAAGATAACAAGATTTGGTGGTTTTCAGTATTTGCCGCCCAGCGTACAGCAGGCCGCCCAACGTCAAACGTAAGCCCTGCAGGCAGCTTCAATGCTTAAGCCCTTTTACTAGGCGCGTGAACAGCACGCAGCCACGTCAGCACACGCCGCCGACCTTTCGGATACTTCGCGTAACAGAACTAATCAGCGATTGACATGTATATCCCGAGAATTTCGGACATTCTACGCCTATAAATAGACCCTCTGGGTCACTGCATTTATCATCTGAACTTCAGTCAGAGAGAAGTACACTTTCTCTCTCACAGAGTTCTTTCTCACTCTAAACGCACATTAGCCGCTTAGCAGCAATACGCTAGACGGATCAATTACAAATTGATCCCCAGACTGATTGAGACCACCCTACGGATCCCTTATCCGTGTTCCGGGTCTGCAGAGATTATTTCTCGAGGGCAAACATCAGTCGGAATCATACGCTCCATGCTAGGCAGCTATTTTCTTGTACTGGTACCTTACAGCCGCTATGCGGAAAATCGTACCAACAAATGGCGCCATCCGTTTCAAAGACCAGCAAGAATACAAAGAGCATGAAGGCAACTGAAACAACCTCAGCAAAAGCAGCACTCGAACCAATTAACGAAAACATCATTGAGAATATACCAGTGGATCAGCTAACTCTTGAAGAAACTTCAATCGAAGAAAAACATCAACCCAATACTGGTGCAACAGAAGAGATTGTGCATGAAACCATACCGCGATTGAAGAAACCATTGATGGAAAGTTCCAGTGGCGGAATGTGGAAGGCCGGGCGAGGAACACACAATGTTTCTTTTAAGAGAATAGCTGATGTGAATGTTAAGCACAACAATAAAGGAAAGTCAATTTCAAAATCACAATTATTCAAGCTATTCAATCAGTTGAATACTTTGGTTGATGATACTGAGTGAGAACGCAATGATGAAGGTTTTGTGGAAGATGATTGGGACTTTGGGAAAGAAGAAGAGCAGTTCTTTATGACTGAGGAGATGGCAGGAAAGTTGTTGGATGAGATTTTGACCAAGATGGCACCATCAAGATACAAGCAGAAGTTGGCACAGCCCGCCATCCGTGCAACGGCTGTAGACAATTTGTTTGCTTTGATTACTGGAGATGAAGCTATCTGTGATGGCCCCGTCAAAACACTTAACGGCTCCGTCACTTGGTCCCACAACTTGATCGAACTTAGATGAATTTAACAAACGACATCGCATTCTTTTATTTCAAAAGTTTCCCAAAAAGGAAAGCATACCAAAATATGTAGTTTAAAAGTAACCCAACATATTAATAATCCAAAGTTGACACAAAACATTGTCAACAAACCCACAAATTTAAATTATCCAAAAATAGAATGCAAGCCAAAGTTTCATAAATGGTTTCGTTAAAATCTGCCCAAATGCATGCAGACTCTTCTAAACACAGCGGAAGCATCACATAAACTCAAGTACCTGTGAAAACATGCGAGTAAACTGTCAACACAAAGGTTGAGTGAATTATAGGTTTAAATAATTGAATAAACTTTAGACCACAAGATTTAAAAATGTTAGAAAACATTAAACATTATTCCATTATCAACGAGCCACCTGGTAACCACTTAACTCTTTATTTACCATTTCCAAACACAATAAAAATATACACTGGACAGTGTATCTACAACAAAATACGAAGTACTAAACATTCCGATTATAAATTGCTAGCGCGACTAGCTCGAAATGGGGTTGTCAAACCCGATAGATCTATCCGTAGAATTCGCGTTCACCGGTAGAAACCAATGATTACAGTTACCAGACTAGGGAATATTTTTGTCCAACTCACAATGAATAATTTAAATTTAATTGTCACTTGTGTCTAAACGTGAAATAAAATGCATGTAATCACATTCCAAAAATATACTTTGAAAAGTATGTAAAAACGGGACTATAACTCACCTTAATAGTAACGAAGTAACCAACACAATTAAGCGAACAGCAAATGTAGTACTGTGATCAGGAATGATCACAACGCCGACCTATAAATAAAGCATGTCGATATAAATAACTAACTTATGTCAAGTCTTAGTATGATAGCTATTGTACATGTTGCAAGTAGTCATAGAACAACACTCAATATGCATCGGTTTGATGGGAACAGCTTACGGACACACACTTTCTATTTTTAAAAAGTTTCTATTTTTAGCAGGTTTCCATTTTTGGAAAGTTTCTATTTTTGGAAAGTTTCTATTTTTGGAAAGTTTCTATTTTTGGAAAGTTTCCAAATTTAGAAAGTTGCTATTTTAGGAAAGTTTATAAGTTAGGAAAGGTTCCTTAATTAGAAAGTCAACAAAAGTCAACTGAAAGTCAAAGTCAATCGAAAGACAACTCAAAAGTCAACCTTGGTCAAACATGGTCAACGTAAATTTTAAAAGTGTAAGTTATAATAATAATGTAAGTTATAATGTTTGTTAAAGTTAAATATGTCTAATTATGTCATAACATAAGTTTAATTAAATTAAAATGAATTATTAAAGTTAATATAAGTTTAATTGATATAATTAATATAACATAAGTATTTAATTAATTAATTAAATATTAGTCATAATATAAGTAATATTAATTAATAATAAATTTTAAATCATATCATAAGTATTATTAATTAATAATGAATTATTAATCATATCATAAGTTTCTAATTACAATTATTAAATCATAAGTATTTAATAATTAAATTATAATTAAATAATAACTAAGCCTTATAATAATTAAATAATTAATTAATCCTTATTATAAGTCTTATTATAATAATCTCATAATATAAGTTTAATACTTATCATAAGTATTTTTTCCATTAATAATGAAGTATTATTAGTCATAAGTTTAATTAAAATATTAATTAAATCATAATTATTAATTAAATGATATAATAAATATATATCATAAGTCTTAAATAATAATAATTACTTTTTTTTTATCATAAGTAATTAAATGATAATGAAATCCATTATTTATATCATAAGTTTAATAATTAGTCATAAGTTTTAAATCAAAAGTTCATCGGGTCGTATCCTGAGCCCCGGGTGTCGGTTTTCGACGAGCCTTACATATATCTCCGCCTAAGCAAACCACCCGACACTTTGATACACTCAAGAACACCCCAAGAACAGTCCTCAAGTCTTGATGTACATCCATTACACTACTTGGAACTTCAATTCAATCAAAAACGTGTTTTAGACGTAACGGGTGATTCGTGGCTCGGATTGAGATGACCCGAACATGAAATTTTGCCCCACCATCAGTCCTAACACACTAACACACCCTAAAGTCACCAAATATGGTCACAAAGTCGGACCAAACCTGGTTCATACCAAAATCACATTTCAATCTTAACAAAATACCACTTTGATCATATCTAGGGCTCTGGGAATTGAAACGACATGAATCCGGAGTCTAAAATTAATGTCTTGATGAGAGGAACTCATCTAGATACTTTATTTTAACTTTTATATCAGTCACAATAGCAGAAACACACGAAAAAGCTGCTGTCCCAATTATATCAAACCGAAAACATATGTTTACGAGTAATTCTATGCATACAAACACCATTACAACAACAAGTAATCATCATACTATTAATATATAATCAAAATACTGAAATATAATGAAAAATCAAAAGTTCTAGGGTTAGGGTTTATACCCTAATCAAGAAACGAGAAGTATAATCGCGTAGAGAACGGAACGAGGAACGCGTTGGTGTATAACAATGGATGATCCAAACCTTGATTTGATGCAAGATGATGATGATGATGGGTGTGGTGGTCATCGTCCAAAAAGAAGAAGAAGAAGAGAGAGCAAAAAAATTCGGTATAGATAAAATTAGGATGTAAAAATTAAATGAGGAAAAATAACGAGAAAATGGGAGTATTACTCCCTCCCTTGGAGTCTCGGCCGAAGGTGGGGTCATGGGGTGGGCCCCATGGCCCAATTTTGCTAAATGGTTATTTCCTGATGGCCCGAAAGCCCGAACGAATCCCGAAACGCGAAAACACGCTTACGCGATTAAAAATTCGGAGAGATAACAAACGCGCGACGAAAAATAAATATAAATACCCTATATAATTATATGATCTTAAAATATCATATATAAAATAATTAGGATTTAAAAATCCCAAAAACGCGACCGTTGGTTTGAAAACCGAAAAGATTCGCCGGATAGAAATCCGCGACACGTAAAAACGTATAAATTAAAATATGAATACAATTATTCACATAAAACTTAATAATTAATATATTATTATTAATATAATAATATAGGTCATAGAAATGATGTAGCACAATTAACAGTTAATGGTCGTTAAATAATTACCGATAAAAGATAATGAAAAAAGTAGGGTCGTGACAGTACCTTCCCGTTACGGAAATTTCGTCCCGAAATTTAAGCAGGTGCAGGGGTTGACTCAGCATCTGGGAACAAATGCGGGTACTTCTGCTTCATCTGATCTTCACGCTCCCAAGTGAACTCGGAACCACGTCTGGCGTTCCATCTAACCCGAACAATAGGAATTCGGCTCTGCTTAAGAGTCTTAACTTCTCGATCCATAATTTCAATGGGTTCCTCAATAAAGTGTAGTTGCTTATCAACATGAAGTTCTTCCAGAGGAATAGTCTTGTCGGCCTCGGCCAAACACTTCTTTAAGTTTGACACATGAAAAACATAGTGAACAGCACTGAGTTCTTGTGGCAATTTCAAACGATATGCCGCCGGTCCAACTCTCTCAACAATCTCGAACGGTCCAACAAAAAGAGGACTTAGCTTTCCCCTCTTACCAAAACGGATCACACCCTTCCAAGGTGAAACCTTTAATATAACACGATCACCAACTTGAAATTCTACATCTTTCCTTTCTCTATCGGCATAACTCTTTTGCCAACTTCTAGCGGTTCTCAACCTTTCCTTAATCTGTACAATCTTCTCGGTAGTCTCGTGAATAATTTCTGGACCTGTGAGTTGAGCATCCCCAACCTCATTCCAACAGACAGGAGACCTACACTTCCTACCGTACAGAGCTTCAAACGGTGCGGCTTGAATACTTGCGTGATAACTGTTGTTATAAGAAAACTCAGCTAGCGGCAAATATTTATCCCACCCATTACCAAAATCAATAACACACGCTCGTAACATATCTTCTAACGTCTGAATGGTCCTTTCACTCTGACCATCTGTCTGAGGATGATAAGCAATGCTCATGTCTAACCTAGTTTCCAAGGCTTCCTGTAAAGATCGCCAAAACCTCGATACAAATCGACTGTCTTGGTCCAAAATAATGGATACAGGAACACCGTGCCCAGAAACAATCTCCTTCAAGTACAAACGTGTAAGCTTCTCCATAGAATCTGTTTCCCTAATCGGCAAAAAGTGAGTCGACTTAGTGAGTCGATCTACAATCACCCAAATAGTGTCATAGCCACCCGCAACTCTAGGTAACTTAGTAATAAAATCCATCATAATTCCTTCCCACTTCCACTCGGGAATCTCAGGTTGCACCAACACTCCAGACAGTTTTTGATGTTCAGCTTTAACCTTAGCACAGGTCAAACACTTAGCCACATACGTAGCCACATCACCTTTCAAATTTGGCCACCAATACAGCTCCTTAAGATCATGATACATCTTTCCTGAACCAGGATGAATAGAGTACCTAGACTTATGAGCCTCATCTAAAACAAGTTGTCGCAGTTCACCAAACTTCAGAACCCAAAGACGTCCTGCAAAGTATCTAGTACCATCTGCTCGTACCTCAAACTTCTTAGCCATACCTCTTACGTTCTCTTTCACAAAATTCTCTTCCTTTAAGGCTTCTTGTTGTGCCTCAAGAATCTGCCTTGCGAGGTTTGTTCTAATTGTCATATTCAAGGCCCTAAACCTGCGAGGTTCAACCCTTTCTTTATGACTCAACGCATCCGCCAAAACATTGGCCTTACCCGGATGATATAAAAGTTCACAATCGTAATCATTCAACGTCTCAATCCATCTTCGTTGTCTCATGTTCAACTGTTTCTGATCGAGGATATGTTGAAGACTTTTGTGATCTGTGTACATAGTACTCTTGACCCCATACAAATAATGTCTCCAAATCTTAAGCGCAAAAACAACGGTCCCCAACTCTAAATCATGAGTTGTGTAGTTCTGCTCGTGAATCTTCAACTGGCGTGACGCATACGCAATGACTTTCTTTCGTTTCATCAAAACACAACCAAATCCTTGACGCGAAGCATCACAATAAACAACAAAATCATCATTACCCTCAGGTAGTGAAAATATTGGAGCGGTAGTCAACTTCTTCTTTAAAATCTGAAAAGCAGTCTCTTGTTCATCCTTCCACTCATATTTCTTCCCCTTGTGCATTAAAGCAGTCAGAGGCTTCGCTATACGAGAGAAATCTTGAATGAACCTTCTATAGTAACCTGCTAATCCTAGGAACTGACGAATCTGAGTAGGAGTTTTTGGAGTTTCCCACCTTTCAATCGCCTCAATCTTAGCAGGATCAACTTGTATCCCTTGTTTACTAACAATATGTCCAAGGAATTGAACTTCTCGTAACCAGAATGCATACTTAGAGAACTTAGCGTACAACTCTTCTTTTCTTAAAAGATCAAGCACTAACTTCAAATGTTGTTCGTGCTCTTCATCATTCTTCGAATAAATAAGGATGTCGTCGATGAACACAATAATGAACTTGTCCAGATAGGGTCTACACACACGGTTCATGAGGTCCATGAACACAGCAGGTGCATTTGTCAATCCGAACGGCATAACAAGAAACTCAAAGTGACCGTAACGGGTGCGAAAAGCAGTTTTCGAAACATCAGATTCTTTAACACGCAACTGATGATAGCCGGAACGAAGATCGATTTTTGAATAAACAGATGAATCCTGAAGCTGATCGAACAGATCATCAATTCTCGGAAGGGGATAACAGTTTTTAATAGTAAGCTTGTTCAACTCACGATAATCAATGCACAAACAAAAAGAACCATCCTTCTTCTTAACAAACAGAACAGGAGCTCCCCAAGGGGACGAACTAGGACGAATAAAACCCTTGTCTAACAACTCGCGAAGTTGACTTGACAATTCTTGAAGTTCGGAAGGCGCAAGACGATAAGGAGCATGTGCTACAGGAGCAGCACCGGGAACAAGATCAATTTGAAATTCTACCGCGCGTTGTGGCGGAAGGCCAGGTAAATCTTCGGGAAATACCTCGGGAAAATCTCTAACAATATGAACATCTCCAACACTCTTCGTTTCTTTATCAGAATCAACAACATGGGCTAGAATAGCATGACAGCCCTTGCGAAGATGTTTAAGAACTTTCAAACAGCTAATAAGATTTAACTGTCGGCATTTCTTATCTCCAAGAACCATCAGTGGCTCTCCAACCACATTAGTAATACGAATAGCTTTATCATAACACACAATCTCAGCACGATTCGCAGATAACCAATCCATCCCAATGACAACATCAAAACTACCAAGTTCAATCGGTACCAAATCTATCTCGAAATCTCTACCAGCTAAACTAATGTTACATTTACGATGCACAGTCTTAGCAGTGAGTACCTTACCATTAGCTATTTCAACAACATACGTATTGTCTAAAGGAGTTAACGGTGTTTTGATTTTTGGACTTAATTTACTCGACACAAAACTCAAATCAACCCCTGAATCAAATAGTACATAAACTGATAAATCGTTGACCGAGAACGTACCAGTAATAAGTTTAGGATCTTCCTCAGCATCCCTGGCGTTAATGTTGAACGCTCTACCACGTGCAGTCTCTGCAGTCTTCTTGTTGGGACAGGCATCACGGAAATGCCCCGGCTTCCCACACTCGTAACAAACTCTCGGATTACCACCATTATTCGACTTTCCATTACCATTACCATTACCACCTCTATTACCAGCATTATTACCATTATTACCACCTACAGCAGGAGTAGCAGAACCCGGCAGAAGCACCGTACAATCCTTAGCAATGTGTCCCTGTTTGGAACACCTCTTGCAAGTCACGGTACAGAAACCATCACGAGCCTTGTAACAACGAGGACACACACGCTGACTGCGGTTATTCGAACAAGAAGTATCCTGCTTTTTCTGCTGACCTTGGCTTTGATTGCGGTTATTATCCCACTTTCTCTTCCCATTATCAGCTTTCTTAACAGTCTCTTCACTGGGTTCGGTTACAGCAGCCTTGCTTCTTCTCAAGATCTTATCATTCAACTTATGAGCCATAGACGTCGCGGCCTCAATAGTCTGGGGCTCACTAGATTCAACCCCATGCTCAATTTTCTCGGATAGCCCATCAATGTAAGCTTCAATCTTAAGATTCTCATCGGCATAAACATTAGGGCACAACAAAGTCAACTCAAAGAACCTCTGCTCGTAGGCATCTAATTCGGTGCCCTTCATTTTTAAGTTTTTAAGTTCAACCTCTAACTTCTTAAGCTCACCCCTAGGTCGGTAGCGGGTGATCATTCTTTCCTTGAAATTATTCCAAGTTAACCCATAAGCCACATCATTTCCTAAACTGTTAACCAAGTTGTTCCACCAGGTCAATGCACTATCCTTCAAAGTGCAGCTAGCAAAACTAACCTTGTCCTCCTCTCGGACTCGACTAACCCTGAAAATAGACTCGATTTTCTCGAACCAGCGGGTAAGTCCTATGGGTCCTTCTGTACCACTGAATTCCTGTGGGCGACTTGCCATGAACGTTTTGTGGGAGCATCCCACCTGATTGTTGTTCGCATTAGCATTTGCATTAGTATTCGCTGCCATAGCAGCAGCTATCCCTTCGGTAAAAAGACATTGGATACGGGCTTCGTTGGACTCTCTAGGAGGCATGATCTTCAAAACAGAATAACACAACCATTAGTACTAAGAATAATACCAGTGTTATAAAGGAATAGATCGAACACGAAAAGATTAACCATTAAAATAATAGTCAATAAACACTATGAGTAATAACATGACAGTTATGATTGTTATAGAAATAACCACCACATGCATACATATTTTATGATAACATCATACAACATACATAGAACCTAACATACATGATCTACATTACGCATAATATAACATGCCAAGAGTCACAACATCAAAAATAAAATGTGATAATGATAATAGATGCCATAAAAATAACCATCCATACATAATGAAAAACATCCCATAACAAAATCTTAATAAAATCCTCGGCAAAACGCCGTACATAACCCAAAAATGTATGTATGAAAGGACATTAAGTCTTATGAAATAAATCATCAATCATGAATCATCATATCACATCTGCTTAGAGCGGGCGTGATAAGCTGGGCCAGCATGAGTCTCAGCAGGTGGCTCATACTTCCGCAACTTTCCTTTCACTTCTTCCAACTCTGCCTTCAAACCACAAAATGTGCTCTCGAGAGCCTCGAACTTAGCGTCAACTTCACGGTTACGCTTACGATTCTCGAACCCAACATTGTTCTTGAAGCTAACAAATGAATCCATACTAGCTCGTATCTGGTCCATCATCTCGTTATGTGGTAAAGTACGCATACAATCACTAAGAGCATTAATACGCGTCACTTCATTGTAAGCCCAGTTCATATGAGTAAGGATGGAAAAGTAGTAGTGAACAGGATCATCGATCTGGGGTTGACCAGCACGACGTCTGGCGGCAGCCGGAGGAGCAGGAGCAGCAACGGAGTTATCGCTCGAAGTCGATATCTGCAAACAATAAAACCACAAACCACATACAAAATAGGAATAAATGCTAATGATATAACTTATATGAAATGAAATGCATAATAATGCTATAGCAAAAGGGTCGGGCTGTAGACTAGACTCTAATGCTCCCTAAGAATCACGGGTTGACCACATTAAGACCACCTAGTTCCCTACAACCAGAGCTCCGATACCAACTGTGATGGCACCGTCAAAACACTTAACGGCTCCGTCACTTGGTCCCACAGCTTGATTGAACTTAGATGAATTTAACAAACGACATTGCATTCTTTTATTTCAAAAGTTTCCCAAAAAGAAAAGCATACCAAAATATGTAGTTTAAAAGTAACCCAACATATTAATAAACCAAAGTTGACACAAAACATTGTCAACAAACCCACAAATTTAAATTATCCAAAAATAGAATGCAAGCCAAAGTTTCATAAATGGTTTCGTTAAAATCTGCCCAAATGCATGCAGAGTCTTCTAAACACAGCGGAAGCATCACATAAACTCAAGTACCTGTGAAAACATGCGAGTAAACTGTCAACATAAAGGTTGAGTGAATTATAGGTTTAAATAATTGAATAAACTTTAGACCACAAGATTTAAAAATGTTAGAAAACAATAAACATTATTCCATTATCAACGAGCCACCTGGTAACCACTTAACCCTTTATTTACCCTTACCAAACAAAATAAAAATATACACTGGACAGTGCATCTACAACAAAATACGAAGTACTAAACATTCTGATTATAAATTGCTAGCGCGACAAGCTCAAAATGGGGTTGTCAAACCCGATAGATCTATCCGTAGGATTCGCGTTCACCGGTAGAAACCAATGATTACAGTTACCAGACTAGGAAATATTTTTGTCCAACTCACAATGAATAATTTAAATTTAATTGTCACTTGTGTCTAAACGTGAAATAAAATGCATGTAATCACATCCCAAAAATATACTTTGAAAAGTATGTAAAAACGGGACTATAACTCACCTTAATAGTAACGAAGTAACCAACACAATTAAGCGAACAGCAAATGTAGTACTGTGATCAGGAATGATCACAACGCTGATGAAAGGACCCGTCCTAATCCATCTGGACGAAGTCACCAACAACTGGTTCCATTGCGATGATCGACTCCAAATACTGTCTTTAAAATGAGCAAATGCACAGCGGAATGTCTCTTTCATACCTGAGAATAAACATGCTTTCAAGTGTCAACCAAAAGGTTGGTGAGTTCATTACTTTAGCATAAATAATCATTTCATATTTTTAAATAGACCACAAGATTTCATAATTCCATTTCTCATAAACATACGTCCCATGCATAGAGACAAAACATATCATTCATATGGATTGAACACCTGGTAACCGACATTCACAATATGCATATAAGAATATCCCCATCATTCCGGGATCCTCCTTCGGACATGATATAAATTTCGAAGTACTAAAGCATCCGGTACTTTGGATGGGGCTTGTTGGGCCCGATAGATCTATCTTTAGAGTTCGCGTCAATTAGGGTTTCTGTTCCCTAATTCTTAGATTACCAGACTATATAAAAAGGGGCATATTCAATTTCGATCATTCAACCATATAATGTAATTTTGATTACTTGTGTCTATTTCGTAAAACAGTTATAAAAACAGCGCATGTATTCTCAGTCCCAAAAATATATATTGCAAAAGCATTTAAAAAGGGAGCAAATGAAACTCACGCATATAAATATTGTAAAACAGTTAATAAAGCATTTGCATGTATTCTCAGCTCAAAAATGTAATGAGTAAAAAGGGAATCAAATGAAACTCACACATATAAATATTGTAAAACAGTTAATAAAGCATTTGCATGTATTCTCAGCCCAAAAAACGTAAAGAGTAAAAAGGGAATCAAATGAATGCACCTAATGTATTTTGTAGTAAAAATACATATGACTATATTGAACAACGCAGGGTTTGGCATCGGATTCACGAACCTATATCAGGTATACATATATTAACACATATAGTTTTAATCAAACGATTTACATATTATTAGTGATGTAGTTGTTATTTTTAATATATTATAAGTGTCATTAATAACTTAATTAGATATTTTTTTTATATACATTCAATAGATAATTGATATTTATTACCAAAAATTGTTAATATATATATATATATATATATATATATATATATATATATATATATATATATATATATATATATATATATATATATATATATATATATATATATATATAGAAAATCTTTATTTAATATATTAATAATACTAATAGTAAATAAAATGATAATAATACTAATGTTAACGAAAGAAATGATAAATTGTATTATTTTCAAAGTAGTAGTAATAATAATAATAATAATAATAATAATAATAATAATAATAATAATAATTTAACTACCTCCAAATAAGCTTTTAAAAAGAAATGACATAGTCCGAACTCGAACCCGAGACCTCTCTTAAAACCCGAATCCTCCCTTAACCTTTGAACCATCTATGTTTTTCTGCTTTATAACCAAGCCTAACATTATTTAGCCCAAAAGATTACAGCCCAGCTGATCTTACTCCATTTATACGGCCCAACTGAAAGTCCAGCTAGAATAAGTTTTAAAAGGGCTCAAGTTGCAGCCCAAAAACATAAGTCCATTTGCGATAACTGATTGATCTGTTAAGGTGTATTGGGTATCGGTTATAAACAGAAAGTTCTTGAGGGTTTAATCGAAACAGAAAGTTAGTCTCGATGCAGCAACAAAATTCGAACAAATCAACAGCAGAAGTGGACGTTTATCACCAATATCATCCTTCACCTTTTTCTTTTACTCATCATGTAACGCAAAGAAAAAAAAATATACTCGATTGTATCTCAACCCCACTGGTCGACCATTTAGGAAATCCGTCACCCAATTAATGGTGTAAGTGATTAAATGGACCCATTAGTTAATCCACTCATTATAGTTTAAAGAGAAATTTCGGTCAGATGACTACTGACTCCATTGCTTTTATAAAGTGACTTTATTACACTTAATTTATATAACCTTAGGCTATGACTATATATGACCCGTATTGATTTTGTATTTGTCTCGACCCAAGTTAACAAAACTTTAAGCTGTGAATCCCTCAAATTCTTCCCTAACATTTGATTGTTCATCATAAGAAAATGTGGTTTGCTGTATTCGTGATGGTTGTACATGCAGTGGGTGGCGGGTTTATGGTGGTTGTGAAGTGGTTTAGGTGGCTGTACACGGCTGAACAAGAAACAAATATAGCAGTTGTATTAGTAACATAGCCATGGGTTTTGTAGCAGTTTATACACACAAAAAAAAAATATACAAGTGGGCGAGAGAGGAAAAAGAGAGAAAAAGAAAAGAAAAAAAGAGGTGAGATGGGTTGATTGTAGTGTTTGTTTGTCGATTTATACAGAGAGAAAATCAAGGTTGTGTTAGGGTTTATAACTCCATCATGTAAGTATATGTGTTTATATATATAATTTTGATGTTTACAGGTTTAATTCATCGGTCGATATTTGATGGGTTTAAACATTTGGTGGTGACCGTGAGGTGGTGACTTTGGTTGTTTTCAAAGAAATAGAAACACGAGTGTGGTGCTTTCGGATGGGTTGTTTTAACATGAAGCCATGACAACAAAAAAATACAACGTGGGTGATGAGTTTAAGGTGGTCTTGGTTTTGTGTTTGTTCGAAGATGATGGTAGGGTGGTGATTTAAATGGGTTTATGGGTGTTGAAAACGAATGGATTCCTCAAGACAATGAAATTCGATCGTTATATAGCAGGGATACTTGATAGGGAATCAATCAGACACTAATGAAGATATACAAAAGAAAATGAAAGCTGGAGTGGACTTCTAACAGAATTTGTTGTTATTATAAATGAGTCTCTGACAGAATATTTTTCACAAGGACAGAAATAATAATAAAAAAAATTGAATAGATGGCTGTCAGAATTCGTACTCTTTAACTGTGTTGATTATTATCAATTTCATACAAGAATCCAAAATTACTAAAAGTGAAAGTAACTTGAAACGGATTCTGATTCCCACATCTAAATTTATGATTTTTTTTATATAGATAATATTCATAATTAATAATTATAATTATATTAATATTAATCAAAATACTAATAATAATAATAATAAGAACAAATGAGAATTAATAATAATAATAATAATAATAATAACAATGATAATGATTTTAATAAGTTTCATAGTAATAAGTGATAAAATGATAATAATAATATTATTAGTGATATTAATAATAAATTGTATTATTTTCTAACTATAATAAAAATAATGAATTTTAAAATAATAAAAATAACATTAATATACCAAATTACATGTATTAGATTAAAATAATAATATTTATAGTTCTGATATTTATATTAATATTAATATTTATTTTTAATGAAAGTAATAATAACATCATACAAATATACTTTCAACTTGTAATTTCATTTAATATATTAATGTTACATTTTATTACTTATGTAATGTTTAGTAATTATTAATTGAAGTATATACACAATACATATATATATTACAATATATATATATATATATATATATATATATATATATATATATATATATATATATATATATATATATATATATATATATATATATATATAGATAGATATCATAATTTATTTATATATAGATTCATTTTAAATTACAACATTATTATTTTGTATTTTATTTTACATTTTAAATTTTAAATTTTATTATTTTCAATTTTCATATAGCATTACATTTATATATACATATTTATTTACACACAATTGTTCGTGAATCACCCGGAATGGTAAAGGACAAATGTATTCATGTAAACTGTTCCAAAGTTTTTTTTTTTTTTTTTTTTTTTCGAGACTCAACATTACAGACTTTGCTTATCGTGTCAGAAACATATAAAGATTAAGTTTAAATTTGGTCGGAAATTCCCGGGTCGTAACAGCCGACCTATGAATAAAGCAGGTCGATATAAATAACTAACTTAGGTCAAGTCTTAGTATGATAGCTATTGTACATGTTGCAAGTAGTCATAGAACAACACTCAATATGCATCGGTTTGATTGGAACAGCTTACGGACACACACTTTCTATTTTTAGAAAGTTTCTATTTTTGGAAAGTTTCTATTTTTGGAAAGTTTCTATTTTTGGAAAGTTTCCAAATTTAGAAAGTTGCTATTTTAGGAAATTTTATAAGTTAGGAAAGTTTCCTTAATTAGAAAGTCAATAAAAGTCAACTGAAAGTCAAAGTCAATCGAAAGTCAACTCAAAAGTCAACCTTGGTCAAACATGGTCAACGTAAATTTTAAAAGTGTAAGTTATAATAATAATAATAATGTAAGTTATAATGTTTGTTAAAGTTAAATATGTCTAATTATGTCATAACATAAGTTTAATTAAATTAAAATGAATTATTAAAGTTATTATAAGTTTAATTGATATAATTAATATAACATAAGTATTTAATTAATTAATTAAATATTAGTCATAATATAAGTATTATTAATTAATAATAAATTTTAAATCATATCATAAGTATTATTAATTAATAATGAATTATTAATCATATCATAAGTTTCTAATTACAATTATTAAATCATAAGTATTTAATAATTAAATTATAATTAAATAATAACTAAGCCTTATAATAATTAAATAATTGATTAATCCTTATTATAAGTCTTATTATAATAATCTCATAATATAAGTTTAATACTTATCATAAGTATTTTTCCATTAATAATGAAGTATTATTAATCATAAGTTTAATTAAAATGTTAATTAAATCATAAGTATTAATTAAATGATATAATAAAAATATATCATAAGTCTTAAATAATAATAATTACTTTTTTATCATAAGTAATTAAATGATAATGAAATCCATTATTTATATCATAAGTTTAATAATTAGTCATAAGTTTTAAATCAAAAGTTCATCGGGTCGTATCCTGAGCCCCGGGTGTCGGTTTTCGGCGAGCCTTACATATATCTCCGCCTAAGAAAACCACCCGACACTTTGATACACTCAAGAACACCCCAAGAACAGTCCACAAGTCGTGATGTACAGCCATTACACTACTTGGAACTTCAATTCAATCAAAAACGTGTTTTAGACGTAACGGGTGATTCGTGGCTCGGATTGAGATGACCCGAACATGAAAGTTTGCCCCACCATCAGTCCTAACACACTAACACACCCTAAAGTCACCAGATATGGTCACAAAGTCGGACCAAACCTGGTTCATACCAAAATCACATTTCAATCTTAACAAAATACCACTTTGATCATATCTAGGGCTCCGGGAATCGAAACGACATGAATCCGGAGTCTAAAATTAATGTCTTGATGAGAGGAACTCATCTAGATACTTTATTTTAACTTTTATATCAGTCACAATAGCAGAAACACACGAAAAAGCTGCTGTCCCAATTATATCAAACCGAAATCATATGTTTACGAGTAATTCTATGCATACAAACACCATTACAGCAACAAGTAATCATCATACTATTAATATATAATCAAAATACAGAAATATAATGAAAAATCAAAAGTTCTAGGGTTTGGGTTTATACATTAATCAAGAAACGAGAAGTATAATCGAGTAGAGAACGGAACGAGGAACGCGTTGGTGTATAACAATGGATGATCCAAACCTTGATTTGATGCAAGATGATGATGATGATGGGTGTGGTGGTCGTCGCCCAAAAAGAAGAAGAAGAAGAGAGAGCACAAAAAAATTAGGTTTAGATAAAATTAGGATGTAAAAATTAAATGAGGAAAAATAATGAGAAAATGGGAGTATTACTCCCTCCCTTGGAGTCTCAGCCGAAGGTGGGGTAATGGGGTGGGTCCCATGGACCAATTTTGCTAAATGGTTATTTCCTGATGGCACGAAAGCCCGAACGAATCCCGAAACGCGAAAACACGCTTACGCGATTAAAAATCCGGAGAGATAACAAATGCGCGACGAAAAATAAATATAAATACCCTATATAATTATATGATCTTAAAATATCATATTTAAAATAATTAGGATTTAAAAATCCCAAAAACGCGACCGTTGGTTTGAAAACCGAAAAGATTCGCCGGATAGAAATCCGCGACACGTAGAAACGTATAAATTAAAATATGAATACAATTATTCACATAACACTTAATAATTAATATATTATTATTAATATAATAATATAGGTCATATAAATGACGTAGCACAATTAACAGTTAACGGTCGTTAAATAATTAACGATAAAAGATAATGGAAAAAGTAGGGTCGTGACACTATCAAGCCACCAGCAATGGCAGAGTCAACCCAGTGTTTTATCCATCGAATCGCAGAATATCCATTACCAAGAAACTTGGGAATTCCATCTATCGGTGTTTATGATGGAACAACTGACCCAGAAGACTTTCTTACCATGTTTGAAGGCGTTATGAGATTGCAGCATTGGGAAGATGAAACTGCGTGCCATATGTTTCCAATGGTGCTGCAGAAAATGGCGAGGGAATGGTTTGCTAGTTTGCCACCAAGGAGTATTACCAGTTTTCTTAATTTAAGGGCAAAGTTTGAGAAGCTGCAAGCTGTCACATCTTGATGCACATGAAATAACAATGCACCAGAATGAGTTACTAAGCAATTTTATGAAACGCTATACCATTGAGTGTCAAAAGATACCTGACATACCAGAATCTCAGCTTGTTTTAGGATTTATTTTTTGTCTTGATCAGCGTTGCTTCGCAAGTTTGATTCACGCGTTACGATATGATGTCCCAAAGACGTTACATCAAGCATTGTTGGTTGCACAGAAGCATTTACGGGCAGGTGATATGGGATATCCAAGAGTTGATAATTATCAAAGAAATTTTAGACAGCAAGGCGGAGAACGGAACATGAATGACAATTATCAGAGACAGCGTAGATATGAGAACAATTACCAGAAGCAGCAACATGGTTGGAGGGGAAATAATCATCCGAATGACAATTACCATCAGCGAAAACCACTAGACAGACATCTACTCATCATGGCTTTAACAAAAAATCCAAAGGAGATTTTGTTCATTGAACCTGTTAAGAAAACCTTTCACCCACCACCACCAATGAAAGAGCGTCAGGGACCACAGAGTGATAAATGGTGTGATTTTCACGAGGCATATGGGCATGATGCTGACAACTATAAGTCATTGATGAGGGAAATCATTACAAAGATTAAATTTGGAGAGTTAAACCATCTATTACCAGGAAAACAGTACCGGAGGAATGATCCAAACAAGCGTTTTGCTTGGCAAGTAAAGGTGTGTCGCGGTGGACGGCGTGATTGGAACAGGAGAGAAGAGAGAAAATTTGAAAGAGATCCAACCCCTGAAATGCACATAATGGTTATATGGAATGAAGTAGAGGAGTATGAAACAGACGAGGAGCGCAGAACGGAGCAGTGGATGTATGCTCCCATCATATTTTATACCATCCCAAATTGGCGCCTATCAGAAGAGCTTGTGGTCATTTCAGCTATAATTGCGAACAAGAGCATTACCAGGATCTACACTGATACATGTAGTGAAGCAAATATTTTATATTTACATTGTTTCAGAGATTATCCGTTCAACGTGAAGGATAGACTTCGCTACACAAACTTGAAGATTGCCGACATTACGGGAGAATCGATGAGGGCAGTTGGTGTAACGACCTAGGATTTTCCAACTTTTATTTATTAGTAATTATTATTATTAATACTTGTGATTAAACGAATGTATGTGATTACATTTACATGTTGCCATGATTGCCCGTACTTGACTTTTAAGTGCTCGAAATGTCTTTGTGACACACGAAACTTCACGAATAATATTTTTAGATATTATTTACATTCATGATTAAGGTTTATAAATCATTTTGATTAACTATGGCTATTAGTTAATTACTTGGGCTTTGATTGGGTATATTTGTTAATTAAGTGAACTTGGGCTTTATTAGTGTTATGGACTTATGACCTTGGGCTTATAAGCCCACCCTACATTATTAGAGGACTTAGTTAGCCCACTCTTCCTTATAAGTATTACTTAGAATATGTAACTAGTTGGTTAGATCAATTGGAATCTTGTTAGCTCTTAATCCCCATGTAACCATCTCTTTTATCCACCCTTTTTAGCTTTAGCATGCAAGAACCCAACAAACAAACTCCCCCCTCCCTTTTTGCTGCAGAACCGTGGCCTTTAGGCCATTAGATGGAGCATTTTGGTTTCATTTTTCATTACTACTTGCTCACTTGTTTACTCTCTCAAAAACACACACATACTTGCTTCATTTCTCTCTCAATTCTTTCTACATTCTTGTAAGTAACTTGAAGCATTTCTTCCTTTCTTTTTCTTGGTAAAACCGTGGCCATTAACTCCCATAATCATCATCATCCTTTGTTTGTTTAAATCTTTTGTTACTTGTGTTGATTGCTAGTAGTTGTTTATTTATTTACTTACTAGTTTCCAAGAATCAAACTCTTTAGTTTCATTCTTCATTTATCTTGTAATTTCAAGAACAAACAAGAACTAACTTACTAGTTATGTTCTACATATACTTTCTTAAAAGATTGCAAGTTCATGTGTTGATTAAAAATCATACTACTGATTCATGAAGTAAACTTTAAAGTTTACTTTCTTAAAGATCAAACTTTGGTTTGAATCTTTAAAGTATGAACAACCATGAACAAATTACATGTGTACTTAGTTTACTTCTTCATTCTTGCACTTTAATTTCATGTAATTAGTTTAAATGGTCAAGTACTACAAGTTAGTCTTGATCTCATTAATCTTGAACTAAAAGTTAACTTTGAAAGTTCAAGAACACACAAATAAGTTTTCTTTAAATATAACTTTGTATACTTATGCTTGATCTAGACTTTTGAGTCTTGGATCTTCAAGATCTAACTAAGAACTATGTTCTACATCTTAAGATCTTGATTAGTTAGTTTACTTTCAAGTTTGTAACTTATTATTAGTTTTAAAGTTCATGTATGTGTTAGATCTAAGACTTTGATGTAACTTTGGTTCATCAAAACACTTGCAACACTTAAGTGAGTTGTGCTTCATGTCTTAGACGTACACAAGGGTTATGATGGTAAAACCTTGGTAAAGATGATGTAAACACATCAATGAGTTGTACACTTGAAGCTATAGGCATCAAGGATGAGAACCATGATGAACATCAAGCACCAAACTCACCGGAACCCATTTTTATTCTGCTTACTGTTCTCTACCTACTGTTTTGCTGTTTATGTAGCATACCATAGACCTGGGCTGTTGTGATTATGATTTTCAAATATCTCTTTTCGAGTAGATAAATTTTCATGTAAGACTCGTCTTCATCCGAGTTACGGTTTGGGATTTATGGCCCTCCGATCGTCACTATGTCCTTTTAACGTTGTGCAGAAATTTCTGACCTACTCGCACTTAAACCATCACCACGGTTAAAAGAAGACGAGTTTGCTTCTGTAAATTTTACCACACTTAAAGGACTCATATACGGAGCCATGGCCACTGTTCTCACCTTAATTCAGTAAGGGTAGAGGCCGTGGTGACTGACCGAACTCAGCCCTTGTTCTAAACTACTTTCATAAACGAAACTTACTTTACACCTTTTGTTAAATGATGAATGATGATGACCCTTAAGACCTTATTTACATACTTTTAAACCTATTCAAAAGATTTACTGACTTAGTACTATTTGACTTAGGTTGAGGACCTTCGGACCGATTACTTGCACACCTTTTCCGAACCGACTTTACGACTACATTATCATTGTGAGCTATAGCATTCCCTTTTTACTTTAACTTATTTTGGGAACTGAGAATACATGCGGATTTTATGTTTTACATACTAGGCATGAGTACTTAAACTTTATATATGTGTGGGTTATACAACGGCAGAAATATTCCCTTTAGCTCGGTAACGTTTAGTCATTGGTTTTTGAACCGGTGAACGCGAATCTTAGATATGGATCCATAGGGTTTGACATCCCCACTCGGGCTAGTAGCGCTAGCATTTAACGAGTGTTTAATACTTCGTAAACATACGCACTTGCCAAGTGTACTTTCAGGGGGTATAAACGTTAAGTTAGTTACCAAGTGCCCACGGTTAACATATACTTTATCATACTGTTTTGAAACGCTCTTTGTAGCACTGAAATCTCGTGGCCTACCTTACATACTGTTATACTTAAACTATAGCTCACCAACCTTTGTGTTGACGTTTTTAAGCATGTTTTTCTCAGGTGCTTAAGGTTATTTGCTTCCGCTGTCGTGCTAGTCTTGCCGTAGACACCCGCTGCTCTAGTGCTATCACCGCATGAACTGTTTAACTTGCATTAAAACTTTAATACATTTGAACTATGTTTTGTAACGACCTAAGGGTCACATACATTTATTCATGCTTGCTATTCGTAGAAGCATACTGTTGGTGTAAAACATTTGATGTCGGTTATGACGTCACCTTTTTATCGTGAATGCAATTTCTTTTATTACAGCATATAGTACTTAACCTTGTAATGATCCTGTTGTTGATGATTCGTACATGATGGTTTTGTATGGGGCATCACATTTGGTATCAGAGCATTGGTTGTAGGGAATTAGGTTGCATTAGTGAGTCTAAGACCGACCCGAGTAGGATTCACTAATAGGACTAATCTACAACTTGCTAGTTTACTTGTTTCCGCTGAACTTACTGCATGCTGCTGCTTACTGTTACTGCTATATGCCGTATGCTACTACATGATTTCACTACTACATGCTATTACTTTCTTTCGATTGCATGCTACCTTCGTACGATTTGCTGTTATTTCCATGCTACTTATTGTTACACGTGATTTAAACTGTTGGCCTAATACGTGCTTGCTTTATGACTTACTGACATGGAAAATTTATTTTTCCTTGTTCAGATGTCGGATGTACCACCTGCTATCGTTTTGGACAGTTTAGACTCTTCAGCCACCCCACCTGCTGCTGCTGCCGACACACCGATCTCGATACGCACGAGTGACCCCGACGCTTCATCTTCCGGGACTAGTAGCCAGCTGCCTTCACCAGTGGCTACTATCGATGGACACGTGGACCCTGCGGAGATTCCAGCTCCGTATGCTCCCGGACCCTCAGAGCCACAGCCCCACATCGGTGTTGTTGTGATCCCCGCGGAGTTCGGGGAAGGGCCATTCCGTAACCATATGCGCATGCCGTGCCGACGCGCTCCAGATGGACGTTTAGTGCCGATTCTGCCATTCAGATACAGACAGATGATGGCCCCTCATGGACGACTAGTTCAGCCACCCGTGTCACCACCACATGATTCTGATGATCCATCATCCGATGACTCCTCTACAGATGACTCCAGTGACTCCGACGAAGAGAACCTTGATGACGTACCTATACAGGCACCCTCCACCCCGCCGAAGAAGCGGTACCATCCTGATGGCACCGTCATTCCAGGGGTGAATGGAGGTCGTGCTTTCACTGACGCATTTGGTCGGCGTCGTAGGGTTACCGCCCGTAAACAGCTTGTGCCGTACCCTGCCGACCCACAGATACGTAAAGTTCCCCGTTACGTATTGACTATTTCTGGAGCCGGAACGTCTGCACCTCATTTTGTGAGGTCTGCACCACCAGCACCACTGGCACCACTTGCACCGCCGACACCGCCTGCCCCACCATCTCCCACTGTCGAGGAATTGACAAGGGAGGTGGAGACCTTCCGAGCTCGAGTGGCTAAGCTAGAGGACCAGATGGCCCATGTTATGGACATCCTTCACCCACCTTCACCGTAGGACTTTTGTATTTAGATTTCGTTATGTAATCTAGTTGTAGTTTTATGTTTCACTTATGTATTGTACGAACTTATTCAGATGTATGAAACATATTATTATTATTGGAACTTTGCGTTATTTAATTCTTGCATGATGTTCTATTTACATTACTGTACGAGGATTCTGTGGTATTTGTTCCTAGATGCGTTATTTAATAACATGTGTTGTTTTGATTCCATGTTGGTTACTATATACTTTATTATCACTATTTGCATACTGGATTTTGACTTGAGTCAAAATTTTTGTTTAGAACATCATGGCTAACGGTCGATCCACACCTACTGCTGCTCAAATTGAAGAAATGATCCAAGAACGTGTAGCCGCAGCCCTAGCAGAAAGAAACCTCCAAGCTCCACCGCCACCACCACCGGTTATCCCACCCGTTCGAAATGGGTGTACTTACAAGGAATTCCAGAGCTGCAAACCACATAGCTTCAGTGGAACCGAGGGACCGGTTGGTCTCACCAGATGGTTCGAGAAACTTGAATCAGTATTCCAAGTTAGCAACTGTTCGGAGGACAATAAGACCAAGTTTGCTTCGTACACGCTATCTGACGGCGCACTAACGTGGTGGAACACGTTAGCTCAAGCGAAAGGTATCGATGAGGCGTATGCTACGCCATGGGAGGAATTCAAAGCAGCTATGATTGATGAGTATTGTCCGAGAACCGAGATACAAAATATGGAAATGGAATTTATGCAGTTAAAGGCCGTTGGGAACGACCTTGACCGTTACAATCGGAGACTTTTGGAACTAGCCCTGATGTGTCCGACAATGGTCACCCCAGAATTCAAGTGAATGGAAAGGTACTTCTGGGGACTCCCTAAGAGCATTAAGGGAAATGTTACCTCATCCAAGCCACCAAATGTTCCCGAAGCGATGCGCATGGCGCATACTTTGATGAATCAGATAACCATCGATGAACCAGAGAAAACTAAGTCTGAAGCGGGTACAAGTGAGAAGCGCAAATGGGATAACCACAACAACAATAACAACAGGGGAAGGAACTATGATCAAAACCCGGCGAAATGACATGAGGGTTTCAGAGGAAACAACAACGGTGGAAACCCCAACCCCAGTAACAACACCAACTCCAACCCGAACTACAAGGGAACCTTACCACAATGCAAGCAATGCTACAAACACCACACTGGGTATTGCAATGTTGTCTGCGAGAAGTGCCAACGGTCTGGGCATGTTGGCAAAGACTGCAAGGTCACCACTATGAATGGAAGCCGAACACCAATGGACCGAAAAAGTGCTACGAATGCAGGCAAACGGGCCATTTCAGAAATGCGTGCCCAAACAAGCGAAAAGACGATGGACCACCCCATGGTAGAGCTTTTAATGTTAATGCAAGGGATGCACGCGATAACCCCAACTTGGTGACAGGTATATTCAAAATCAACAATCTTTTAGCTTCTGTCTTGTTTGATACTGGTGCGGATGGAAGTTATGTATGTAGACATTTTTGCGATAAGATTAATTGGTCATTAGTCCCGTTAAAAGAAAGTATGCTTGTCGAGGTCGCCAACGGTAAACTTGAGAAAGTTGACCATATTAGTCGAGGAGCTATTATCAACATAGCTGGTGCAGATTTCGAAATTGACTTGATACCTATCAAACTGGGAAGTTTTGACGTGATCATCGGTATGGATTGGTTGAGTAAGATAAAGGCTGATATTATCTGTGGAGATAAAGCACTTCGCATACCACAAGGAGATGGCGAACCACTGGTTATCTATGGAGAGAGATGTACCTCGAAGTTGAACCTCATTAGTTGCGTGAAAGCGCAAAAGATTATGAAGAAGGGACGTTTTGCTGTCCTAGCGCATGTGAAAACAGTAGAAACTGAGGTGAAGAATGTGAACGACGTTCGAATTGTGAACGAATTCTCCGATGTCTTCCCTGAAGAATTGCCTGGATTACCGCCGCCGAGAGCAGTAGAGTTTCAGATTGATTTAGTGCCAGGAGCTGCACCTGTAGCTCGCGCACCTTATAGACTCGCACCTTCCGAGATGCAAGAATTACAAAGCCAACTACAAGAACTACTTGATCGAGGATTTATCCAACCAAGCTTCTCGCCTTGGGGCGCACCTGTGTTGTTTGTGAAGAAGAAGGATGGATCCTTCCTTATTTGTATCGACTACCGTGAACTCAACAAATTGACAATCAAGAATCGGTATCCTCTTCCATGAATTGACGACCTTTTTGATCAACTACAAGGATCGAGTGTCTACTCAAAGATCGATTTGCGATCTGGTTATCACCAGTTGAGGGTGAAGGAAAGTGACGTGATGAAAACTGCATTCAGGACCCGTTACGGTCATTATGAGTTTCTCGTGATGCCATTCGAGTTGACAAATGCACCTGCCGTGTTCATGGACCTCATGAATCGTGTCTGCAAGCCTTACTTGGACAAGTTTGTTATTGTCTTCATAGATGATATTCTCATCTACTCTAAGAGTGAAGAAGAGCATGAACAACACCTCCGACTAGTACATGAACTCTTGAGACAAGAGCAACTTTACGCCAAATTCTCCAAGTACGAATTTTGGTTGAAGGAAGTTCAATTTCTGGGTCATGTTGTGAGCGACCAGGGTATCAAAGTTGATCCCGCCAAGATTGAAGCCATCAGCAAGTGGGAGACCCCCACTACTCCAACTCACATTCGCCAATTCCTAGGTCTCGCCAGTTATTACCGAAGATTCATCGAAGGATTTTCTCTGATTGCGCGTCCTTTGACCGCGCTGACTCACAAGGGCAAGAAGTTCATTTGGGAACCCGCACATGAATCAGCATTCCAAACTTTGAAGAAGAAGTTAACCACCGCACCTATCCTATCACTTCCTGAGGGCAGTGACGACTTTGTTGTTTATTGCGATGCGTCGAAAAGTGGTTTTGGTTGTGTACTGATGCAGCGATCAAAGGTTATTGCCTATGACTTCCGCCAATTGAAGATTCATGAGCGGAACTACACTACTCACGATCTCGAACTTGGAGCCGTTGTCTTTGCACTCAAATTGTGGAGACATTATTTGTATGGAACTAAGAGCACTATCTTCACCGATCACAAGAGTCTCCAGCACATCTTCAATCATAAGCAACTAAATATGAGACAGCGTCGATGGATTGAGACGCTCAACGACTACGATTGTGAACTCCGTTATCACCCTGTCAAGGCCAATGTTGTAGCTGACGCTTTAAGACGAAAGGAGAGGACAGCACCTCTTCGTGTTAGGGCTCTAGACATCACCATCCATTCGAACCTCAACAGCCAGATCAGAGTAGCCCAAGATGAGGCTCTCAAGGAGGAGAACATATCTCACGAACATTTGAACATACTTGTCTCTCGATTCGAGGTTAGGGAGTCTGGACTCCGATGTTATGCCGGAAGAATTTGGGTACCTTACTATGGAGATCTACGAAACCTGATACTTGATGAAGCACATAAATCGAGATATTCGATTCACCCCGATGCGGGTAAGATGTACCACGACCTTAAAGAACAGTATTGGTGGCCGAATCTTAAGAAAGACGTCGCGACTTATGTTGGTAAGTGTTTGACTTGCTCGAAGGTTAAAGCCGAGCATCAGAGACCTTCTGATTTGCTTCAACAACTAGAAATCCCACAATGGAAGTGGGAACAGATAACAATGGATTTCATCACCAAGCTACCAAAGACGGTGGGCGGATACGATAACATTTGGGTTATTATTGACCGCCTTACCAAATCTGCACACTTCCTAGCAATGAAGGAAACTGATACAATGGAGAGGCTTGCTCAACTTTACATTAAAGAGGTTGTATCACGACACGGTGTACCTTTATCGATCATCTCCGATCGCGATCCCCGTTTTGCTTCTAGATTTTGGCGTTCTTTACAAGAAGCCATGGGAACTCGTCTTGACATGAGTATAACATATCATCCTCAGACTGACGGGCAAAGTGAATGAACGATTCAGACCTTGGAAGACATGTTGCGTGCATGTGTCATTGATTTCGGAAAGGCCTGGGAAAGGCATTTGCCGTTAGCCAAATTCTCGTACAACAACAGTTATTACTCGAGCATTAATGCTGCACCTTTTGAAGCGTTGTATGGCCGTAAGTGCCGATCCCCTATTTGTTGGGCTGAAGTAGGCGAAAAGCAAATCACCGGACCCGAGGTAGTCCATGAAACGACAGAGAAGATTGCTCAGATTCAAGCTAGACTTAAGACTGCCCGTGATCGTCAGAAGAGTTATGCCGATCTTAAACGTAAGGACTTTGAATTCAAAATTGGTGACCGCGTAATGTTGAAGGTTGCACCTTGGAAAGGTGTGATCCGTTTTGGAAAACGTGGAAAGTTAAACCCACGATACATTGGTCCTTTTGAAATCTTGAAACGTGTTGGACCCGTTGCTTACCGTTTGGATCTACCAGCACAATTGAGCTCAGTTCATCCTACCTTCCACGTGTCAAACTTGAAGAAGTGTCTTGCGGCACCGGAACTTATCATACCATTGGAAGAACTTACTATTGATGACAAACTCCACTTTGTGGAAGAGCCTGTTGAAATTATGGATCGTGAGATCAAAACTTTGAAATGCAACAAGATTTCGATCGTCCGAATACGATGGAATGCCAAACGAGGACCTGAGTTTACTTGGGAGCGAGAGGATCAAATGATGGAGAGTATCCTCACCTTTTCCCGACTCCTCCATCACCTTCAGCTTAAAATTTCGGGACGAAATTTTCTTTAACAGGTGGGTAATGTAACGACCCTGGATTTTCCAACTTTTATTTATTAATAATTATTATTATTAATACTTGTGATTAAACGAATGTATGTGATTACATTTACATGTTGCCATGATTGCCCGTACTTGACTTTTAAGTGCCCGAAACGTCTCTGTGACATACGAAACTTCACGAATAATATTTTTAGATATTATTTGCATTCATGACATGATTAAGGTTTATTAATCATTTTGATTAACTATGGCTATTAGTTAATTACTTGAGCTTTGATTGGGTTTATTTATTAATTAAGTGAACTTGGGCTTTATTAGTGTTATGGACTTATGACCTTGGGCTTATAAGCCCACCCTACATTATTAGTGGACTTAGTTAGCCCACTCTTCCTTGTAAGTATTATTTAGAATATGTAACTAGTTGGTTAGATCAATTGGAATCTTGTTAGCTCTTAATCCCCATGTAACCATCTCTTTTATCCACCCTTTTTAGCTTTAGCATGCAAGAACCCAACAAACAAACTCCCCCCTCCCTTTTTGCTACAGAACCGTGGCCTTTAGGCCATTAGATGGAGCATTTTGGTTTCATTTTTCATTACTACTTGCTCACTTGTTTACTCTCTCAAAAACACACACATACTTGCTTCATTTCTCTCTCAATTCTTTCTACATTCTTGTAAGTAACTTGAAGCATTTCTTCCTTTCTTTTTCTTGGTAAAACCGTGGCCATTAACTCCCATAATCATCATCATTCTTTGTTTGTTTAAATCTTTTGTTACTTGTGTTGATTGCTAGTAGTTGTTTATTTATTTACTTACTAGTTTCCAAGAATCAAACTCTTTAGTTTCATTCTTCATTTATCTTGTAATTTCAAGAACAAACAAGAACTAACTTACTAGTTATGTTCTACATATACTTTCTTAAAAGATTGCAAGTTCATGTGTTGATTAAAAATCATACTAGTGATTCATGAAGTAAACTTTAAAGTTTACTTTCTTAAAGATCAAACTTTGGTTTGAATCTTTAAAGTATGAACAACCATGAACAAATTACATGTGTACTTAGTTTACTTCTTCATTCTTGCACTTTAATTTCATGTAATTAGTTTAAATGGTCAAGTACTACAAGTTAGTCTTGATCTCATTAATCTTGAACTAAAAGTTAACTTTGAAAGTTCAAGAACACACAAATAAGTTTTCTTTAAATATAACTTTGTATACTTATGCTTGATCTAGACTTTTGAGTCTTGGATCTTCAAGATCTAACTAAGAACTATGTTCTACATCTTAAGATCTTGATTAGTTAGTTTACTTTCAAGTTTGTAACTTATTATTAGTTTTAAAGTTCATGTATGTGTTAGATCTAAGACTTTGATGTAACTTTGGTTCATCAAAACACTTGCAACACTTAAGTGAGTTGTGCTTCATGTCTTAGACTTACACAAGGGTGATGATGGTAAAACCTTGGTAAAGATGATGTAAACACATCAATGAGTTGTACACTTGAAGCTATAGGCATCAATGATGAGAACCATGATGAACATCAAGCACCAAACTCACCGGAACCCATTTTTATTCTGCTTACTGTTCTCTACCTAGTGTTTTGCTGTTTCTGTAACAGACCAGTAGACCTGGGCTGTTGTGATTATGATTTTCAAATATCTCTTTTCGAGTAGATAACTTTTCATATAAGACTCGTCTTCATCCGAGTTACGGTTTGGGATTTATGGCCCTCCGATCGTCACTATGTCCTTTTAACGCTGTGCAGAAATTTCTGACCTACTCGCACTTAAACCGTCACCACGGTTAAACGAAGACGAGTTTGCTTCTGTAAATTTTACCACACTTAAAGGACTCATATACGGAGCCAAGGCCACTAGTCTCACCTTAATTCAGTAAGGGTAGAGGCCGTGGTGACTGACCGAACTCAGCCCTTGTTCTAAACTACTTTCATAAACGAAACTTACTTTACACCTTTTGTTAAATGATGAATGATGATGACCCTTAAGACCTTATTTACATACTTTTAAACCTATTTGGACGATTTACTGACTTAGTACTATTTGACTTAGGTTGAGGACCTTCGGACCGATTACTTGCACACCTTTTCCGAACCGACTTTACGACTACATTATCATTGTGAGTTATAGCATTCCCTTTTTACTTTAACTTATTTTGGGAACTAAGAATACATGCGGATTTTATGTTTTACATACTAGGCATGAGTACTTAAACTTTATATATGTGTGGGTTATACAACGGCAGAAATATTCCCTTTAGCTCGGTAACGTTTAGTCATTGGTTTTTGAACCGGTGAACGCGAATCTTAGATATGGATCCATAGGGTTTGACATCCTCACTCGGGCTAGTAACGCTAGCATTTAACCAGTGTTTAATACTTCGTAAATATACGCACTTGCCAAGTGTACTTTCAGGGGGTATAAACGTTAAGTTAGTTACCAAGTGCCCACGGTTAACATATACTTTATCATACTGTTTTGAAACGCTCTTTGTAGCACTGAAATCTCGTGACCTACCTTACATACTTGTTATACTTAAACTATAGCTCACCAACCTTTGTGTTGACATTTTTAAGCATGTTTTTCTCAGGTGCTTAAGGTTATTTGCTTCCGCTATCGTGCTAGTCTTGCCGTAGACACCCGCTGCTCTAGTGCTATCACCGCATGAACTGTTTAACTTGCATTCAAACTTTAATACATTTGAACTATGTTTTGTAACAACCTAAGGGTCACATACATTTATTCATGCTTGCTATTCGTAGAAGCATACTGTTGGTGTAAAACATTTGATGTCGGTTATGACGTCACCTTTTTATCGTGAATGCAACTTCTTTTATTACAGCATATAGTACTTAACCTTGTAATGATCCTGTTGTTGATGATTCGTAAACGATGGTTTTGTACGGGGCATCACAGTTGGTAAGGTGAAATTGAATGTAACATTGGGAACACACCCTCTAGTCTGAACAGAAATTGTGGACTTTACAGTTCTTGATGGCAGATCAAGATTTAATGCTTTGTTTGGTAGGCGAACTCTTCAAAAATTTGAAGCAATTACTTCAACACCCCATGCAGAATTGTGGTTCCCAACACCAAATGGTGTGGCTGTAATACACTCTGAATATGTTGGACCGGCAAGGGAGAGATCATCTGTTTATGAAGCTCAGGGGAATTTTGTTAGGGAGGACCGTCAAGGTAGTTGTTTAACAGAAATGACGTGAATGGGTATTTCAAACCGCCCAAAATGTGAGAGCCTTAGAGGCAGGACTCAACACGCTGCACAGAGAACATTATGTTAACATGAATCGTGCAGAGCAGTTTGTTTACCATGATTTTTAATTTTCTTTAGTTCAGACAAAGCACAATACATTTTTTGTAATTTTCTAAATGGGATTGATCACCTTATACGAAGATGTTGCACAAAATGTTGTATGTGCGACAAAGGAATATCAATAAAATTTTATCTTTTCTCAAGCAAAACGTTACGCGTTACGAATGTAAAACATAGCATTCATACCTACCCACATAAGTCAAGGCATTTTTATGCCCCCGATGGTAGAGGCTCTTGTGTCAATATTATAGACACGAGGAATCGGCTAGCGTAAGTGTTTACTTCGCTATAGGGCACCGAGGCAAAAATAAAGATCTCTTAATGTCATGACATACAGAATGGTTTATCACAAATGCATAAATCCATTTATATACTGAAATCAGAAAAAACTAACATAAAATACAAGTGTATCTTGTAAGCCGCAAAACGCCTAAGCGCAACATGCTAAACGGAACACCACTCATTCTATAAACAGAGTACCTTAAACAGATTTATCATTTTTTATGATACAGTTTTAACATAAAAGCATTATGATTGATTCATAATTTGCTTCAGAAATTGATTATAAATTTTTAATACTTCTTTACAAAACAAACGCCCTCATGCAGAACGGAGAGCGGATAACAGTTTGACATATTTTATATACAAAAATAACAAGGGTACACATGTTTTGTTGATAAGTTGATGGGAAACAAACAAACAATTTTGATAAATTGTATACATCATACCATCTAAATAGCAGCAAGTCTCCGTTTCATAAAATGTGTCATGTAATGACTTTTGGCATACAGCGGATTACGGATGAAGGTTCAGTACATATGTCATATCAAAAATCAGTTTAAGGCAAAAATCATTTTGTATAATATAGGATATGGTATTTAAACTTTCTATAGCTAGCAATGGTTAAGCACATATACAATAACAGACATATGTTAATCATAAAAAACAAAAAACATGGCAATGTCAAAAGTGATAACAACATATATACTGATATTGCTTCATTTATACACATTTTTATTCGCAATATCGGTTTCAATTTGTTGATTTTCGGTGCTAAGTTGAAGATTTCATGAAGATATATGTTAAAGATTGAAGTTTTGGTTCATGAATAGTATTTGAAGAGTTTTTAGATTTTTGGAGTTAATTTGGGTGGAAAAGTCCGTTTTTACAAGTGAAATTAGAAGAAAAGACTTGCTGTGAAAAATTCAGGAATTAGAGGGGTAAAGTTGAAAAAAGTAGTTTTCGCTTTAGCGAGAATGTTGGTGTTAATATTTTCGCTATAGCGAAATTGAGATATTAAGTAAACGCAGATATGTTTATTGGATATGTTTTTTATTGATTTCGCTATAGCGAAATCTTAATTGGGGATGTTACAGTATCGCGAGAACAATGCCGAATGATTTTCGAGAACTGAGGATAGTTAACACGAACGCGAAAAGCTAGATTTGGACATTTCGCTATAGCGAGATTTATTGGTACAAGATTTCACTAAAGCGAGAATGTGAAGTTGTGCAATTTCAACTTGGACCATATGTTTTTATTAAACAAGGGAGTATTTTATAGACCCATATTTGAGAGTATTATATATACTCCGTACGATAACATCAAGGGGGGAGATTAGTTTAGGTTGGGCAATTTAATTCTTTTCAACTTCGTGGGTACCGTAGCCTACTTCAGAAAAAGGGAGATTAGGTTTTAATTTTTATTTATCTTTTCTGGAGGCTACGAACGAAAAGGAGAAGACAAGAGGTGGATTTAAGCTTTGATTTGAATCTTGTTTCAAATTATTGGTACATTATTTTCCATTAATATTAGTGATTTTATTATGGATTTTTATTGTTTCAATTGTTTGAATGCTTTGTCCATGAGCATGTCAGGCTAAATCTTCTAGTGTTTACTCAGATGTAATAACTATTGATTGTTGAATTGTTCTTATTTTCATGGATTTAATGTTTGATTGATTTAGTTTATTCAAGTTTGGTCAAAGACCCATTGTTATATATGCTTTTTACTTTAATTCAATTATATATGTTATCAATTAGTGATTGTGAGATGATTGATGTTAGATAACGTGTACTTCAACACATTGAGTGATCTAGACGATTAGGGCTTTAATTTCAAGTGATTGTATTAAGGATTTAATCGGTAATTGAATGGTATTAGGCATCATAATCGTGTAATTACATTGAGTGATCTTTGTAGTTAGGATTTTAAGTAATTTTAATCCAGATCAAATCTTAATAGCTAAATCTCATTGATTAATAATTATTGTGTTCAATTAAAAGATTCATTATTGTGTAAATCGATTACTTGACTTTAATTACATAATTTGTTACCTAGTTTACATGAGTTTATTAGTGATAAACAGATTATGCTTCAACTATTAGGAGATCTAGACATTTACATGTGAGTGTGAATGGTGATTAATTGGTAATTCGATAGCATAGTCGTGTAGTTGCTCCGAGTGATTGGTGTAATTAAGGTTTTATGTGAGTTTAACCTAGTTTGAATCACAATAGTTTAATCCTTTATGATTTGATTATTTGAATGAGATTAATGTGAGTTAGTCAATTTTAGATGATTGAGTTATAATTTATCAGACATTTAATCGGTTTTAATTGAAAGAACAATCCATGTCACTAGTGAATTATCTGAGTGAACACTGCTTCGTCTCCTGGTTATTTGTTTTATTTATTTTTGCATTATTAGTTTATTCAAACTATCATTTTACAACATAAATCTTCAGAATAATTATCAGTCTTAAAATCTTAAACGCTGCTCTCTGTGAATGAATTCGTAATCATATTACAATAAGATTATGTGTGTTTTACGCATATCAAATTTTTGGCGCCGCTGCCGGGGAGCGGTGTATTTTAAGATTTTAATAACTCTTAGTTTTTTGATGCTTTCGTGGGAATTCGTTTTGGCGAAAGTTACTTTTTTTATTTTATTTTGTTTGGTTTTACGCGCTGGTTTGGTTGTGTTGTGATTGCAGCTAGGTTACAGGTATACTATGGCCGGGAAAGAATCTTTGTATGACTTCTTATGGTCAAGAGTAATGAATGATGGTCAACAATCAGGCACAAACGATGACTCTGGTTATGGGTATGTGAATGATGGTCACATGGGTAATCATGATAATGGGTGTATGGATTCGTGGCAAGCTAATGGTGAGTCAGATGGTTATTATGCTTCCTATGATGGTTGTTATTGAGACAGAGGTTATGATGATAGTTACATGAATGATTTTGCCCCCATTGATCAACCTTGTGATAATGGCTCCATATCTAATTTTGACTCTTTCGGTCAACCAATGGACTATTGTTATGAGGGGGATGACTCGACATGGGATTCTTCTCAACATCAACTCCAAGAGACGAAATCAGTTTTAAATGTAAAGGTTGATCCGAGAGATGTTGGTGGAGGTTTCCGTTTGGTCAAAGATATTGATCACATTCCTATGTATCTATTAGAAAGATACCATTTGTCGGGGAATTATAACGACATACCCATGTTTCTATTAGAGGAAATTCCAACGAACCCACCAAGGGATGAATATGAGCCTGTAACTACTCTTCCACCTACCACCTCGGTTCGGGTGATAGACATTTATTCCTATGGTAGTGATGATGAGGTTAAGACGGTTTTACAGTCACCCGAGTTTTGTCCGGTTTATACTCATGGTTATGATAATGATAAGGATGATGATGTTACGCCTGAGATTTCTTCGGTGAATAATAAGTCGGTTGGGTATAACTGCGATACTGATAAGGTTTTAAATCCCGAGGGTGAAGTGGTGGAGTCATCAAAGATCATCAAAGATGAGGTGTTTAATATAGAGGAACCACTTGAAGAGTCACATTTTCATGTGGAATTTGTTTACCCTCACGAGGTTAGCACTTGGAATACAATGAAGGATGATCCATTTGGCCAAGATACGCCTAAGAAAGTTAACCTACTTTTGCAAGCCGCACTTGAAGGGGAGTCAGTTATTGATTCTCGGGTTGGTTTATTCTTTTCATGCAAATGAAAAAGATTTTATTAGTCATCTTATATACCACCCAAGGAGTTAATGAGTGGCTCACGCTACTTATTCGTGGAAGTTTTTCCACTGATTTCATATGTCGTCCGATAAGTGTGGGGGAGGATGACCCCACTAGGAGTTAATAATATGGGGTTGAGTCTAGTGCACGACTCGTTAATAAACTTGCACAATGTAAAACTTGTATAATGCGTGTGTTTTAAAACTAAAAAAATCCTAAAAATTTGAAAAACCCAAAAATCAAAAAATATTTTTCTTTTTGTGTTTTGTTCTTGTGTAATCATTGCAGGTACTATAATGTGATGACAATCGAAGAATGACCGTAAGTGCAGTGCCGTCTGTCACTATGTTTCACGATTATATTACTCTACATCCGGTTATGTTTTTCTCATTCACTCTATTGTCCTCTCGAATTTATACTTTATATTTCTGATTTCATGTAAATGAGGGCATTACATGATCTTATGTGTGAGGGGAGAGATATAAATTTTCACGGATGTAATACACTTGGCTTGAGTCTTATTTTTGATTGAATTGTTGAAAAATTTGGGAAATTTTAAATTTTTTGACTCATTCAAAAAGCTAAGTGTAGTTGTTTTATGAAGCAAATGTTATCACTTTTGTAAGTTAAATTGTGCATGTACCTCTATGATTTTGGTGAATCTGGTGTTTTGTATTGTCTTTTGCGTGAGTTATGTGTAATAAGGAAGCAAAGTCTTCCAGGGTTTTAAAAAATCAAAATTGTAGGATGATTCAAGTGCATCCATAAAGGAAGTCAAGTCTTCCGAATGCCCGTCTTACTTGGTGTAGGAGACTTTCTAATCTACATTATTTCATACTGACATTGGTTAATGCATCATTTCACGATGTATTACACCGATGTATCGTACTGTGGGAAGAGGAGCCTTGAGCTTCAACCTTGCTGTCTTTTTGATGAAGAGCAATGGCTTCGTGTAGTGTTGTTAGACAACACACGCATGGCCAAAAGCTGTGGTAAAATCAAACAAGTGTTTAAACACTTTCGGGAGAATCGAGTCCTCCCATGTTATTCCTAGGAAGTAAAGTCTTCCGAAACTTGTAAGTAAAGTCATACAAGTTAAGTTTGATTCTTTTAGGAAGTAAAGTCTTCCTAGCTGGGTGTTGAAGGTTTTATCTTTAACACTCCAGAGTGGCTCACAACTGCTCGTCAAGGAATTCAAAATCCGCCAAATTATGGAATTGATGGACCTCTTATTTAGCCATGTGGGGCCCTAATTCCACGAACCTCCGTCAATGCTTTCGCCCTACTAAGAGAGAAACTATAGAGTTGTGATAGAAAGCTTGATGAGTGCCGGTCATCCTAAGCCCGGATTGACCATAAAGATAGGGGTAACCAGTCCCCTACGCATTGGCGCACCCACCTTAACCCAATTTTGGAATTGACGAATCATTGGTGTTTCGGGGGCATGGAGGTGAAAGAGGGATAGCCATAGCGGGTTGATGAGAGGAGCATACTTTTTGAAGGCGTACAATTTATACACAATAGAATCCTTGGCGAACGTTACTTTTGGTGAGTTGATGGCTATCCCGTGAATCCTACATAATTGGTCAAAGTCAAGGAGGTCAAAAGTTTGAGTTTATGACATTTTATAATTGATGTTTTGATGACCTCTGCGAAGATGGAGTTGACTTTGTCCGGAGAATGGTTGTGATGGGTAGATTTAGGTTTGAATTGTGGTTAATTTTGATGGTTTTTGTTGAAGACTTGATCCTTGTGCTTATTATGTTGAAGACTATACGATATGGAATTATTGCTTTTGAAGAATGATATCGGTATGTCTTGATTCTCTAATTATTGAAGACTTGTTCGAGTATGTTTATCTTTGTACTAGTTGATATTATTTGAAGATATACTTGCTTGAGGACAAGCAAGGTTCAAGTGTGGGGGAATTTGATATTGCTTCATTTATACACATTTTTATTCGCAATATCGGTTTCAATTTATTAATTTTCGGTGCTAAGTTGAAGATTTCATGAAGATATATGTTAAAGATTGAATTTTTGGTTCATGAATAGTATTTGAAGAGTTTTTGGATTTTTGGAGTTAATTTGGGTGGAAAAGTCCGTTTTTACAAGTGAAATTAGAAGAAAAGACTTGCTGTGAAAAATTCAGGAACTAGAGGGGTAGAAGTTGAAAAAAGTAGTTTTCGCTTTAGCGAGAATGTTGGTGTTAATATTTTCGCTATAGCGAAATTGAGATATTAAGTAAACACAGATATGTTTTTATTGATTTCGCTATAACGAAATCTTAATTGGGGATGTTACAGTATCGCGAGAGCAATGCCGAATGATTTTCGAGAACCGAGGATAGTTAACACTAACACGAAAAACTAGATTTGGACATTTCGCTATATCGAGATTTATTGGTACAAGATTTCACTAAAGCGAGAATGTAAAGTTGTGCAATTTCAACTTGAGCCGTATGTTTTTATTAAGCAATGGAGTATTTTATATACCCATATTTGAGAGTATTATATATACTCCGTACGATAACAGTAAGGGGGAGATTAGTTTAGGTTGGGCAATTTAATTCTTTTCAACTTGGTGGGTACCATAGCCTACTTCAGAAAAAGGGAGATTAGGTTTTAATTTTTATTTATCTTTTCTGGAGTCTACGAACGAAAAGGAGAAGACAAGAGGTGGATTTAAGCTTTGATTTGAATCTTGTTTCAAATTATTGGTACATTATTTTCCATTAATATTAGTGATTTTTATTATGGAATTTTATTGTTTCAATTGTTTGAATGCTTTGTCCATGAGCATGTCAGGCTAAATCTTCTAGTGTTTACTCAGATGTAATAACTATTGATTGTTGGATTGTTCTTATTTTCATGGATTTAATGTTTGATTGATTTAGTTTATTCAAGTTTGGTCAAAGACCCATTGTTATGTATATTTTTTACTTTAATTCAATTATATATGTTATCAATTAGTGATTGTGAGATGATTGATGTTAGATAACGTGTACTTCAACACATTGAGTGATCTAGACGATTAGGGCTTTAATTTCAAGTGATTGTATTAAGGATTTAATCGGTAATTGAATGGTATTAGGCATCATAATCGTGTAATTACATTGAGTGATCTTTGTAGTTAGGATTTTAAGTAATTTTAATCCAGATCAAATCTTAATAGCTAAATCTCATTGATTAATAATTATTGTGTTCAATTAAAAGATTCATTATTGTGTAAATCGATTACTTGACTTTAATTACATAATTTGTTACCTAGTTTACGTGAGTTTATTAGTGATAAACAGATTATGCTTCAACTCTTAGGAGATCTAGACATTTACATGTGAGTGTGAATGGTGATTAATTGGTAATTCGATAGCACAGTCGTGTAGTTGCTCCGAGTGATTGGTGTAATTAAGGTTTTATGTGAGTTTAACCAAGATTGAATCACAATAGTTTAATCCTTTATGATTTGATTATTTGAATGAGATTAATGTGAGTTAGTCAAGTTTAGATGATTGAGTTATAATTTATCAGACATTTAATCAGTTTTAATTGAAAGAACAATCCACATCACTAGTGAATCATCTGAGTGAACACTGCTTCGTCTCCTGGTTATTTGTTTTATTTATTTTTGCATTATTAGTTTATTCAAACTATCATTTTACAACATAAATCTTCAAAATAATTATCAGTCTTAAAATCTTAAACGCTGCTCTCTGTGAACGAATTCGTAATCTTATTACAATAAGATTAGGTGTGTTTTACGCATATCATATACAAACATGATAAACATACAAGTTGTATAAAATTATTATAGATAAACTTCAAATGTATTTTCAAATAGGCACTTCCAAAATGTCTTTTACAGAAGAATCTTCTCTTTCACACACTTGTGCCACAGAAACAATCTTTAAAGAAGAAACTTCACCCATTACAGCCTGTAATTTAGCCTCAGCATCAGGCTTGATATGTAACAGACTGAAACCCGGGCTAGCTGTAAGTTGCCTATTTTGCCCTTAGGGTTTGTGCTTAGTCTTAAGTGCTTTTATTTTAATTATTTTATTAGTGTTTTATTATATTTGTGTTGTGACCAGTTTGTGACAAGGATCCCAGAACAGGTTTGTTTATTTTAATTGGACCTCGTTTGGGTTACCTAATCTTGTGCGAAAGATATCAGATAACTGGTAAATACCCGTGTGTGATGGGGTATTGTGTTTTAACACAAATATAAGCTGGTGACCAGCTCCTTTCTTGAAGTTTCCTGAATTTCCTTTCACTCTCTCTCACTATACCTAACTTCACCATCTTCATCTCAACCCTAATTCATTTGATCTCGAATTGAAGCTTGATTTTGGTGTCAAATCGTTCCTTGTGTTGTTGTGATTCTAACAAGGTAAAGTTTGTTTGATTTTGTGATCAAATCAGTGTCAAAATGGGTGTTTTCATTAAGTTTTATGAAAATGGGTTTTTATGTCAAAATTGGTTCAATTTGTTGTTGTTTGTGCATAAAGTTGTGGGTTTGTGTTTCTTAATATTTTGTGTACAAGATGTGTTCAGTTTTGAGGTTAAAAACGTGACCAAAGTCGAGATTTGGTGATTTTGGGTTGAAACCCGTCACCTTCCTGCTGCTGCAGCTGATGAACTACCCTCGGCCGATGATCTTAGACCATCGCCCGATGGTGGGTGTCGAACGGCTGATGGACTAGACCTACGCCCGATGGTGTATGACCTTAGACCAACGGATGTAATTTTGATGATCGCCCGATGGGGGGAGACCATCGCCCGATGGTGTGTCGACGATCGACCGATGGAAGAGACCATAGGCCGATGGTCTTAGGCAGTGAAAATTTTACTAAGTGTTGATTTATAGCCGTTATGATGCCCGCGTGTTTTTATGATTTTCAGGATGTAAATTTTAAAAATGCACAAGTGTTAAGCATGAATTTTTAGCGAACGCTTTTTTACTAATTTGCTGAAATGTGCTGTCAGTGTGCCTAATTTTGATTAGAACACTATTCTAACTTGGTTTTTGTTGTTCTCAGGAGATAAGAACAAGGAAGAAGCTCAGAATTAATAACTGAGCAGTTGCTGGTAATTGGTGAGTGGGTCTATCTCCAGATAGAGTTTAAGTAGCATATCGTGCTACCGTGGTTGACTCTTTTACCATGTATAGTGTATGGATTGCCATGTTAGAATAATATAGTATGCATGATGTTGTGTGTGAATTATGTGTACACTATGTGAATGGCACCAGTCGAGCCTAGGGAGACTGGGGACTCGAGACTGTGCCTAGGAGAGGTTAGAGTCCGTATGAGGTCAACCGTGCCTAGGGGAGGTTGGGTCCATAGGCTACTGATTGTGGAGTATAGTGTGAACAATGCATCCCCTGCATCTGGATAACTATATTGTGAATTGAGTAACAGGGACTATCGGTAGACTCAAGCCCGATCAGCTGAGAGTCGTGTGCTCGTACAAGCCGCCGATCCTCGTATTGTCTTATCGTATGCTAGTTGGTATTTAGCATTTGTTGTTGTTAGTATATAGGTTGTGTGTGGCTTAAGCTATATCTGTTAGATAGATTCCATTCACTTAGCGGTGCGCTAATCCCTCACATATTACCCCTTGCAGGTTTAGGTACTGCTAGTCGGGATGGGTGCTGATGCAGAGGACATGTTTGACAACCCTACTCTGATGTGGACTTTTGTTTAAATAATGTTTTGTAATAACGTAACACCGTTGTGTAAACTTAAACTTAATTACACGGATTAATGTAATGATGTGACTTATATTTTGTTTATTAGTAAAGTCTTCCGATGTGTATTAAAAAAAGCCGGTGTTACATGATATGTTTTTAAATCATGGTAGGTAATGGATCAGGTTTATTTGGAAGAGCATTGACAATCTCTTCAACAGTATCAGAAATATCTTTTTCGACAGAAGCTTCAAGATATTTGTGAAAGATTTTGCCAACAAGTTCAGAACTCAACATCCTCTGCACGAGGGTAGGAATGCCAGCCTTCAAATCAACAAACTTCTTTTCAGAAGCAGCACAAGCAATAGTTTTTTCTTCAACAATGCATTTCTCTTGCTCCAACATCTTCTTCAAATCTACAATTTTCTTCAACAGTTTTTCTTTTTCCTCCATCACTTTTTCCTTCTCTACTCTCTCTGCAACACATTTTGTTTCAACTAGCTGCAGGGTCTCCTCCTTCTTCTTCGCCAAATCAACTGCTGTTTTCCATTTCAAATTAGAATATTTCAATTCGATTTCCAGCCTCTTCAGTTTGTCGACATTATGGACAGCATTGGCAACAATGGTTTCTTGAGCCTCTTGGATCTTCAGACCATGCATAACATGGTGATTAAGAAGTACCATTACTGCAGCGGTGGATTGGCAACTTTGCTTGTGAGTCATTGTCGATAGAGACGAAGAAAGATCAACAATTGTATTCGCCTACAAAATAAACAATACAATCATAACCTGCAAGCAACATACACAAAATAGATAAATTTCCATGGGTCAAGTTGTACTTTTTACCTTCAGAAAATTGACAAACTGTCAGATTTAGTGACAGGATCTTCCAGAAAACTCCTTAAACCAGCCAGAGGCAAAGTGAAAGGCGACTGGGAAGATGAAGAAGATTGTATTGTGTCAGTTTTTATAGAAGTTAATGGATTCGTGAACGGGGGGTATCGAAGGTATCATCCTCATGTGTATCATCATTTGTATCTTCATCATCCTCATCCTCATCATCATTATCATCTTCAACATCGATAGCCTTATCACTCTTTTCACCACCAACAGTGGTTTCATCATCTTCTGCTGGTAAAATCAATTCTGATTCATAGATAAATAAATTAACAGTTAGCATTATCACATATTATGGACATTATTAAACAAGGCATAAGTAAAAAGGCATACTTCTTTTCTTTGATTTTTGGGAGCTTCACCAGTTGCACGCTTCCACAAACGCTTTGTGCGCTTACCAGTTTTCTTGGCGCCGGGCAGTTTGGAGGTGGTCTCAATGATTTCTACATCAGACGAAGAAGGCTGTGCAGCACTGCCACCTTCGCCTTCCGTAGGCCGTGCAGGACTTTTTAATTGCTCCTCAAACTCAGTATCTTTGATCTTGTCAGCCTCAAGTTCACTAGCAGTCTTTGGTCGTTCGGTTACAGAAAAGGGCTCTAAATTGGCCTTTTTAAACAATTTATAGACCTGCATTTCTTCTTCTGCAACAGATGAAAACATAAACAAAAAGTGTATAAGAATACATCTAATAGTGACATAGTACAAGTATGACATATTCATAAAAATGCCTACCACAGCCTTTTCAGTGCAACACTGGTGCAAATCCAGCAATTATCACTCATGTTACAACGGACTAAAATGACTTCATGATCAGAGTATGACCTTTATGGGAGTTTTAGAGTTTCACAGTCTTCAATCAATTTCCTTTCATCATCCGACAAAGTAATCGACTTGCTCACTCAAATTTTTGTTTTCCTCCACTTACGGATATTTGCCCAAGTATCTGAAATAACTCTTTCATTGACAAAGAAGTAGGGTTCTTTCCAGTTGTTCAAAGAAGTTTCCTTCTTGCCAGTAAAAGCCTTGATTGGTTTACAGTCAAAAGTATACCAACACTTGCTAACATATCGGGTTCTAAATAACTCATGGCAAATATTTACATTTGGTATTTCTCCTACAATATTATAATACATCTCAAAAGAATGATTTTTTGTAATCCTAGAGGATGAACTTGGCTAAGGCCTATCCCGTAGTGGGCAAGAATTTTTTGAAGAAAGGCGGAGGGAGGAATACAAAGATTGCCTATGGTTAATTGAAGTTTATACAGTGTAATCATCTTCTTCGGTGATTTGTAGCCCTATCGTTAGAAGAAGGGACCATGGGATTCAACAATCTAAGATTTCTATGATCCCTACATAGTTGATCTATTTCTGCTTCAGTAATGGAGGAAGGAATAATATTTACATCACGTGTATCTTTTTGCGAAAAAGTGCTACTAGATTCGGCCATGGTAGTACACAAAATAAAACAGTACAAACAGAGGAGAAGGATAAATGATAACTGACCTCGCACAAATCAAATCGCTAAAATGAGTAATTGCAGATATCTTCAAAGCAGATAATCAGTTTTCGAAAAAGGAAAAAGGAAAGGGGAATGGGTTATTTATAATCAAACTACTGGATGATGAAAGGATGAGATTGAGACACGTGTATGAGCCAGATTAATTGGGCAACAATTTAAAATTTTAAAATAAATCAAAAAGATTTTTGGGAGCAAATTCATAATTGGAAACATGACGTCAGCGCAGAAAAACTGACGGCTACAGCAGTTTTATGTCTTCGACGAAAAAAGACATCTTTTATTTTTAGTTTAATGACTTTATATTTTGCAAAAAGAAAGACATTAGACTGGGGGACTTAATGGTGATGATACACGCATAAAAACACCATTTTTATACAGAATAATGGATGAAAGAGCACAAAAGATAACAAGATTTGGTGGTTTTCAGTATTTGCCGCCCAACATATAGCAGGTCGCCCAACGTCAAGCGTAAGCCCTGCAGGCAGCTTCAATGCTTATGCCCTTTTACTAGGCGCGTGAACAGCACGCAGCCATGTCAGCACAGACCTTCCGGATACTTCGCGTAATAGAACTAATCAGCGATTGACATGTGTATCCCGAGAATTTTGGACATTCTACGCCTATAAATAGACCCCCTGGGTCACTGCATTTATCATCTGAACTTCAGTCAGAGAGAATTACACTTTCTCTCCCACACAGTTCTTTCTCACTCTAAACGCACATTAGCCGTTTAGCAGCAATACTCTAGACGGATCAATTACAGATTGATCTCCAGACTAATTGAGGCCACCCCACAGATCCATTATCCGTGTTCCGGGTCTGCAGAGATTTTTTCTTTAGGGCAAACATCAGTTGGCATCATACGCTCCACGCTAGACAGCTATTGTCTTGTACTGGTACCTTACAGCCGCTATACGGAAAATCGTACCAACAAGCGGCTAAACCACATAACACAAACAGACACGAACCAAGCAACAAAACCACCTAAACTTAAATAATTCAAGAACCCCAACACTAGAACTAGATGAATCGTCCAACTTTATCAAACATCTAACTTATTTTGTAGGTCAAACAAGGCTCATAATAATCATTTCTAAGTTTATTTCATTGTTTAGTTTTTATGCTTTCAAACTAGTGTAAACGAGTTAGGAAGCTTGCACATCAGGACGGGAGGTAATATTTTTTATATTTAAAAAATTTAAAATCTTTTTAGAAAAAGACAAAATAGTCGATGTCATGGTGATGTCAGGAAGTTGTTAGTTACAATTTTGTGTTTTAGTATAGTGTTAAATAAATTAATTAAAATTGAGATAATATCAACCAAAAATTAATAGGTTTAGGTTGTTTTTGTTGAGGATGATAATATAAACCAAAACTTAATATATTAGAAATGAAACAACTTGAACATATAACAACAATAACAGCAGTAACTAATTGTTTAACCGTTGATGAATCTAAACGTGGAGTTTTAGCCCTTCGTTGAAAACGCGAACAAAGAGCTGCATCTCGTTCGCCGTAAGGGAAATACCAATCTCTAGATCTTGGTTACACTCTTTGGATGCATAAATAGATACGTTTAGACCATAACCAACTGAAACTACTTCCAACTTTTTAGGTTTCCCCCAACCGAAATCCATGTCGTAAAAAACAAACTTTGGTGCTCCTGCAATCGATATAGCTGTTTTTGGCATTTTTTCCATGTTAAATGTAGGGTAATCATTCACAAGTTGATCCTTTTCAGACAACTCTTTGTGTAGATTATCTCCGAGTATTTTCGCAGCATTTATAATTCCTTCGTTTCCTGTTAAAAGACTAGTTTTCGCGATACTTATACACATCCTAATACAATTACCAAAATATGAAGACGGAATAGTTGGATCCAAACGCTTCCTACAATCTATGGGGATATAAAACATTTCTGTTTCATCGTTGCGTGTTTTAGCGACACAACACCATATATAAGCACAAACAACTATAAAAGATGATATATGTGACGACGATGTTTGTATTTGGGACGAAACCCAAGTTTTCAAATGATCAATAAATGTTCGTGTCAACACAAATGTTGTACGAACCATATCGGTTGGAGATAGGTTATGGGGTTTATAATAATCTTGACTGAAAAGAGCTTCGATGTTGGCGTATTTTAAAAAAGTTTTATCGACTTCAGGGTAGTTAACCAATCTATCGTACACTGGTAACGTTCCATTAGCTAAAAACGTCTCGTTCGTACCATTTCGAGCTATTGATGTCCATGCCTTTAGGAAATAAAATAGTGTGTTAGCATCTCCTAGACTATGATGACGTGTCATTCCTATAGAGAAACCGCTGTTTGGAAAAAATGTCACTTGAACCGAAAACGTTGAGATTTTTATGTAATCATATGTTTTACACATGTGTGGTCCAAATTAAGGTAGGAGACGGTTAAACTCAACGCAATTTCGAGGATGGTTTCCTGTAAGATCATCAAAATCAAGATTACATTCGGCGATTATGAGCTTGACAAAATCACCATCGACATAACGAAATTCGGGTAGTTTGTTAGTAGAAGTAGGAAATATAAATAAGTTGCCAACAAAAGGGAAAAAGTGTTGAAGTGTGATTGATAAGGAATGTTTAAGATTGGGAACAATAGTCTCAATGAAATGAGTATTAGTGAGTGGAAGTTGATAGAAATACAAATTGTTAACAGGAGGTAAAGCAAGAAAAAGTATGTCGAAAAAAGTCAACGGCAATGACTTGTTGACGACGGTGGCCGGAGGTGGTGATACTTGGTTCTCTTCAAGAATGGTTAAGGTGGGAAGGGAGGCCATTTAATTGATGCTTTGTTGATGTCCTACAATCAGTTAATTATATATAATATGAAAAAAAGGTTAACAAAAATTGAAAAGAAAAAACAAACATAATAGAATGTCAATTATATTATATTATATTGTGTTATGCTACGTATATTCATTTGTTGCCGATTTAATGTGATGTGGTGAGTTGTAGGCATATTCATTGTGGCCGAATTTGATGTGATGTGATTGGGGAAAGAATATTTTTAGTTTTTAACGGCAATTAGAAATGAACGTCGTAACTCTAACTCTGGTAGTCCGTGCATTGCAGCGAAAGCTAGAAATGAACGAGGTAAAGGGTAGTTCGCTCATTGCAGCAGAAAGATTGGGCTCCATTGAATCACAAATGATGTATCCACTTTTCTCTTAAAAAGTTGGGCATACAAAAAATTACGCCGGTAGTACCTGTAGTTTGTAAACTTTTGTACCGATACATCTAAACTTTTTTTTTTGCTTGGTTCGTACCTATGGTTTGTAAGAGTAACGTGTGTGGTACCTGATACAAACGTCCGTGAAAACTGTAAGCTTAAACCCTCACATGTGCACTGCATGTGAGGGTATTTTCGTCCCATCAGTTAATAGTTTCCCTAGTAAAATACATACAGTACGTACACTTACCAGCAAAATATGTATATGACGGTTTGTTTTCTCCTTCTTCTTTTGCGTTCATCATCATAAACAAAACAGTAACCCTATTTGTGAACGAGATGGAGTCTCGTTTATATCATATGCGAAACGAATCAGACTCCCTTGATTTCAGCGATTTATATGCTAAGATGTTATATTCATCATTTTTTTTATATATAATTGAACTACTACTGTTTCATTGATATTGATCAGTTTTTTTTTTAGTTGAATATCCTGGTCATTTTACAATCAAATTGTTGGATGTGCAAAGAAGATCAAAACGAAGAAACAGGTACCAGGTCGCGTTCGGGTGTGGTCTGTCGCGATACGCGACAAAAATGGAACGCGACACATGAAGCTGGAACGCGACAAATGAGGCAGTGATCTGGACTCGATGACTATCGCATTTTGATCAACTTTGTCGCGTGTGGGTGCAGTTTGTCGCGAAACGCGATTGGTTGTCGCGAAACGCGATGATGTTCGTAGCCAGCAAGTTATTAGATTGTTTCCTAATTTTGATTAGCACTATAAATATACCCATTGTATTATGTAAACCCTATGTACGAAAATCAATAAAAAAAGCTCTCTAGTTGCCCGTGAACTAAAGCAATCATACCGATTGCATATAACCACGTAAATTCTTGTGTCTTTTACTTTTCTTGTTGTTATTCTGTCCGCTTGTCGTTTGTGGGATCACAATCTATTGATTGGTGGTCGTTGTTGGGTCCATAAATTCCTAACAACTGGTATCAGAGCACAAGATTCGTATTGAGCGCGATGGTGGACGAAAGAAAGTTTAGGATTAATCGGTTCGATTGGAAAGATTTTGGATTTTGGAAGATGCAAATAGAAAACTATTTGTACCAGAAAAAATTACACTTACCACTTAAAGAGAAGAAGCCTGATAGCGTTAAACAAGAAGATTGGGATCTCCTAGATCGCCAAGCTTTAGGGGCGGTTAGGATGTCTCTTGCAAAAAACGTTGCTTACAACGTTATTAACGAGAAGACTACGTTTGGGTGCTTAAGGGCACTTACAAACATGTATGAAAAACCTAACGCTGCTAATAAGGTTTTTCTCATGCGTTAATTGTTCAACCAAAAGATGAAAGAAGGTGCGTGTGCAGCAGATCATATCAATGATTTCAACAATCTCATTACAAGATTGGCCTCGGTGGAGATTGTGTTTGATGATGAACTTCAGGTACTGATTTTGCTTTCGTCTTTGCCTGAAAGTTGGTCGGGTACAGTTACTGCAGTTAGTAGTTCCACAGGAACCACTAAGCTCAAGCTTGAGGGGATCAAGGATTTGATTCTAGGGGAAGAAACTCGTAGGAGGAATTCCGGGGAATCATCGGGGTCGCTCTTAAATACCGACAGGGGCAGGAAGAACGATAAGGGTACGAAGAAGGGTAAGAAATTCAAAAAGAGATATAACTCTAAGGATCGAGAATCTGCGGTTTGTTGGAATTGCAATCAAAAGGGTCACTTTAGCACTCAATGTAAGAATCCAAAGGTGGATAAAGCTAGGGTGAACTTCACTTTCGAGGATACGGATGACGCTTTGGTATGTTGTGTTAAAAATTCGGTTGAAGCTTGGATCATGGATTTAGGTGCATCATTCCATGCTAATCCTAGTAAGGAGATGATGAAGAATTTTATAGCGTATCGGGGGAAGGTGAGATTGGCGGATGACAAATGCTTAGACATAAGAGGCATTGGAGATGTGACATTGAAGACATCCAATGGTTCCAATTAGACTTTGAAAGATGTGAGGTATATTCCGAATTTGAAGAGGAAGCTTATCTCTATAGGTCAATTGGATGAAGAAGGTAATCATACTACCTTCGGTGATCGCAAATGGCATGTTCAAAAGGATGGTCAAGTCGTGGCATCGGGACGTTAAAGGGGAACTTTATACATGGTCGAGGTATTCGATGATGACGAGGTTAATGTGACAAGTAATGTAGGGGCCGATTCTACTCTATGGCACCGAAGATTAGGGCATATGAGTGAGAAGGGGATGAAATTTCTAGTTTCTAAAGAAAAGATTCCGGGTTTGAAGAAAGTGGATATCGGGTTTTGTGAGCCATGTACTATAGGGAAACAAAAGAAGGTATCATTCGAGAAATCGGGAATTGTGCCAAAGAAGGAGAAGCTTAAACTTGTTCATTCCGATGTCTATGGACCTACAACGGTTGAGTCGCATGGTGGTTCCCACTACTATGTCACCTTCATTGATGACTCCACAAGAAAGGTATGGGTTTACTTTCTCAAATTTAAATCTGATGTGTTTTATACTTTTAAAGTGTGGAGAGCTGTTGTTGAAAACGAGACTAACTTGAAAGTTAAGTGCTTGAAATCTGATAATGGAGGAGAATACAGCAGCAAAGAATTTAAAGACTATTGTGCGGAACATGGTATTCATATGTTGAAAACTATTCCAGAAACACCACAGCACAATGGGGTTGCCGAACGCATGAAACGTACACTTAATGAGCGTGCTTGGAGTATGAGGTTACATGCGGGTCTACCCAAGATGTTTTGGGCAGATGCTATGAATACGGCAGCTTATTTGATTAATAGGGGACCCTCAACACCGTTAGAGTTTCGAATTCCAGAAGAAGAATGGACCGAAAAAAGGTGAGTTTGGCTCACTTAAGGGTTTTCGGCTGTAATGTTTATGTGAAAACCAAAGACATTGACCAAGACAAGCTTGAAGCTAAATCAATAAAGTGTACTTTTATCGGGTATGGATTGGATGACATGGGTTATAGGTGTTGGGACAATGAGGCGAGGAAGGTGATTCGTAGTAGAGATGTTACTTTTGATGAAAGCTCGTTGTATGGCACCAAGGTAACGATTAATTCTAATCATAATCCAGTTATGCTTGATAAGTTTGTTGATGTGAATACAGGTTCTAGTGGGAGTTCAGGAACTATTGAATTGCCAATTGACGGTGAGGATCAAAGTGATGGAGATGATCCGGAGAGTGGTGCTAGCTCTGAAAATGATGAGAGCTCTATTGGTGGGGATGATGGTGACTTATATCGATCACCGCCACCCGTTACTCCACCATTGAGATGCTCTAGTAGAACGCCCAAACCTACTGTTAGGTTTTCTCCATCAGCAAACTATTTGCTCTATACCGAGAATGGTGATCCCAAGAGTTATTTTGAAGCAAGACAATCTAAAGAATTCATACAGTGGGAGCTTGCTATGAAAGAAGAGATGGGGTCACTTATCAAGAATAAGACATGGTCTTTAGTGAAATTACCTTCAATGAAAAAGGTGTTGCACAGTAAATGGGTCTTTCGGGTCAAAGATGAGTTGAACGGGAATAAGCAGTACAAAGCTCGGTTGGTAGTTAAGGGGTTTCAACAAAGAGAAGGAGTTGATTATAATGAGATCTTTTCGCCGGTTGTGAAGATTACTACTATTCGATTGGTTTTGAGTATTGTTGCTGCTGATGACTTACATCTAGAACAGTTAGTTGTAAAGACCGCATTTTTACATGGGGATCTTAAAGAGGAGATTTATATGGTGCAACCAAAGGGCTTCGAGGTAGTTGTCTGGCATATTTCGTAAATTCCTCCGTAATCTACGAAATCTTTTGTTCTATATATATAGATATTCTAGGTAATTAGAATATCATTCGATAGCCGGAAATCATTTCATATCGAAAAATCCTTTATTCAATCGTACGAAATGGAACTCTCTACTAGTTCAAGTCCCTCGGATTCCGATATAGAATTTCACTCAAACTCCGAAAGCAGTGTGACCGGAATGGATCAATCAATTAGCCATCCTCTATTCTGGATGAATTGGGGATGAGTTCGTAGTCTACTTAATCACTGGAGACAAGAAGAAGGTGATCCCTTCCATCCACCACATTGCCCTCTTGGCGAAGAACCTGAAGCACTTACCGGCGAACCTGTTCGAGACACCATTTTCTCTCTCATTTCCAGAGTATCTCGACACGATTATATACTATCTCAAATTCTAAATCTTATTCACCCGCTCGTCCGAACCACTGATCATTCCGGTGTAATAGAAGAAGTCAACGAGCTCCGCGCTCGGGTACTGGCTTTGGAGAATATGGTGTAAAGATTACAAGCACCAGCAGCAGCACTGAGAGCAACAGTACCACCATCAGCAACACCAACAGTACCATCACCACCACCAACAGCAACATCCGCATCCCACACCTCAACATCATAATCTGTGCCTCGAGCATCAACGTCACATGCACCATAGATACCAAGGAGTACCAGCAACAACAAACGATGAAATATTGATTCATAATTTCATCGGAAAAATATTATACGGTGATTATGTAATCTCTAAAGTTTTAGAGATTATTTATTCCAATCATAACCATAAACCAAGATGAATGGATGGATAGAGATGATACGGGGAAGAATAGAAACCCTGACAAGGATGGTGCACGAATTACAAGCTAGACTTGTTTACCAACAGCATTAACAGTACCGTCAGCATCACTAGCACCGCCAGTACCGCCAGCACCGCCAACATCACCGATAGTATTATCAACACCAGCAACACCTGTAACACTACAAGCTCTATCAATTACATAACCACCAACGATATCGACAACACAATTACCAATAGGTATATCGAAATAACGAGTTATGAAGTATTAACTCATTTCCACCGAAGGATTTATATGTATATCTTATAGATATAAATTTTTAAACCATAATGAATCTTTCCGTACTAAGCTATTATGTGTTAATCTTAACTACTCGGTTAATTCATATTACTAATATGCTATAATGTACATCCTTCATCAATGACTTAATCATCGTTAACTACAATCTCTGTTTCAATTCAATGAATTCCATTTCATAATAAATCAAGTGTATTATTCAAATATATGTTTGATTTTACACTTTCATCATTGATGTACTCGAAACTTTTCTGATAACATCATTCGTATCTTGCGAAGTTAGCAAGAGTTCTATGAGCATCAACATGATTCACTAAGGAAATATCTATAAGAATAAATAATGAAGTATTGATCACAGTAGTGAAATACTCTGTGAAGATTATGTAATCTTTAGTATTAGAGATTATTCATTTATAATTCCAGCCTAAGATCAAATGAGCTTAACTCATCAAATCTGTATTACATCTGAAGAAAATATACATATATTTTCATAAAGATTGTAATAAAATTCTCTGGTACAAAACATTACTTGTGAAATTTTTTTTAACGGGTAGGTAATACCCGAGAGATATATAAAATTCACAATTAATATGTTATATCTTTAGATTCCGATTCAGCAAATCATCAACTATACTCCCTACTTTCACAACAATATACATTCTTTTATAGAAATCAAAATAAACATACTCATTCAAATCTAATTACATATTCTGATTTTGAAATCTCAGAATTTAATTTGAGATATAACCAGTATTATCACTCCTAGATTCCTACATCTTTCAAATCTATACTTTAACTTCAAAACTGTGCTAGAACATCATTTCACTTCATAGAACCCAGAAAAATATTTGTATCATTCAAAATCCTAGAATACCATAGGTATATTAACGATTACAATCTGTGGTCAAACCCCTCGAAATTCCTGAAGACACTTCAAATAATGAACAATCGAGATGATTATCCAACCACATGTTACCCACAGTCATGAACCTGAAAAACTCTCGAAACCAAAGTCATAGTTTAACACGTATCCATGTCAGACCCTTTGGTATTTATTAGCTAAAATAACTTTTCAATTCCTTTCCAAAGTAGTCAGTTTTGTCACAGCTCCAGCAAGTTAACCTCGACTTTTCAGTTGAAACAGTTTTATTATAACCTCTATATATACGTTGCCCTTTCGCCATCGTTACCGGGGAGCCGTTTATGTTCCACCACATTTGCAATAAACTTACCTGATCTTTGACGTTCCAACAAATTATTATATTTATTGAAACATCATCATTTACTCATCTGCATCTTGTAACAAGAATTGTCATGCCAATTACTGGGAATCAGCAATCAGTATTTTGAAATCTCGCAGCATGTCTACGCCAACAATTATATGTGTACATATAACGTCTATCTTCTAGACTTACATACTTCGAATGTGAAGTTTCTGAAAAACACCCCAATCTACCATTTAGTTCTTCGAATTTTTGGATAAGCTTAATGAAGCAGCAGAAACTGTAGACAACTGTAACAGTCAAAAGTTTGATGATAAAGAATAGTGTGTTGGCAAAGCACAGAAAAAGAGAAGGTTTGGAACTGAAAAACGGATTGAGCAAACTATGAAGGAGGTTGTGGACAAATTACAAAGATGAAATCTACCTTCAAAGAATCCAAATGATTCAGTGTCTGCTGAAATCCTTAGCAAATACCTTGCTCCTTACTTTAAAACCCTTGCGGACAATATTCTTCATTATCCTCTTATCTTAAATATTCAAACATATCATCGTATCTTTCATTATAAATATCCTCCATATTTCTGAAGATATTTTGATAACCATTCTTATCTGAAACCATTTATTCCCTCGTGTTATCTGTATCACAACATAAAGGAAATTGTTTTAGTTTCTAAATATCTGAAACCTATGAGTGTAAAGAATGAATGTTTTTGAAGAAGTGTTGGAAACTGAAGCATGAGTTAGTATAATATAATGACACTTGATCAACGTGATTATATTACAGTAAGTCATGCTGAGTTTCTAAATGGAACGTGATGATTCACAGATCATAACGTCATCATGTGCCATGTTACACGACTCTTATATTCTACCTCATCTCCAAACATATTAAGAACATATCTTCTTGATAGTTCTATTTTTTCGGATATTCTGGTAATTTGACAAATCAAGATCATGTCATTACAATTTCCTTCTTAGAAAATTAATTATGTTCATTTCGAAATTCATACCTACGAATTCTGGACCATTATTCGCTTGATTTAAAGTCGGGAAGAGAAAACAAAAGAATGAATCTCCGAAATAGAAATGGGGGTATAAATCGCAGCAAATAAGAGAGAGCATTAACTGTGGATGACAATGATTATAGAAGACAGAAGCAGGGACTTTGAAATATAAGGGAAGATATAAAGCCCAACAACAACTCAGAAATTACAAACCGTGTATATCAATGCATATAGCAATATAAAGATACGGGAAGACTAAAAACACTATAAAACCAAGAGTATAGTAGAAGTAAATAGATTCTTCTGGCGACAGATGAAAAAGAAGAATGACGGATATGAAGGTTAGGAGTATATCAAGAATCAGCACTGGATGGAGCATATTGACGAATATTTTAAAGTATGAGTTGAGGGAGAAAGAATAGAAGGTGTGAGTTGTAAGGAAACGAAGGGGGTGGATTTATAGTAAAATATCCGACAGAGCAATCAAAACAGATGATCACATTTAAAGCGGATCCTAATTTCCTTGATTACCAAAGAATTAAATCTTATTACGAAGATTTTCTTCAAATCTCTTGAACTTGGAAATCAATCCTATCTACGTCAAAAGATATGACGAATCTACACCTACTCATTTCACTCTTTGGTGATAGCTTCACTCGTACTCTTCACAAAATCAAATGGTTTTATCCATATTACTCAATGATGATAAAATTCTATTTATCAATTCATATTTGTCATGAAAACATTCTTATTGTTATCCATGACGACCTCAACCAAATTTCGTGGACGAAATTTCTTTAACGGGTAGGTACTGTGACAACCCGGAAATTTCCAACCAAATTTAAACTTTATCTTTATATTATTCCGATACGATAAGAAAAGTTTGTTAAGTTAAAACTTAAGAATTTTAAACTGTGTTCATACATTCATTTAACCTCGACCAAGTTCTGACGATTCACGAACTACTATATAAATGGATATGATTATATATATATATATATATATATATATATATATATATATATATATATATATATATATATATATATATATATATATATATATATATATATATATATATATATTTATATATTATAACTTGAGAATGTTAACAAAGTATTAAACGTATAATACTTTACATGAACATATTTGTTTCAATATGATTATCGATGGAATTAGAAGATAATATCAAATGATTGATTTATCAGATACATTGTATGATTACGAGTCTCTGTTGAGAGGTCCACTTTGATTTAGGAAACCTTTCCTTTTTAATGGTATTCGGAATAATTGGTAAAGCGATTTACATGTAAGAACAAAAGTGTCAATTAACGGGAACTAGACAAGGGTTAGTGGAGATCTCTGTTTGATTTCCAATTCATGTTTTACCATAGATTCCTCGTTATTTTGATAAGGTAAATATTTAACTCTCATATTATTTAATGTGAAAGTGAAGGTTGGTGAATGTAGATAGTTTAGAGAATGGATAGTGACAGGTTAAGTAAATCAACGTTTACTTTAAAATGATTTCATACCTTGGATTACCAATTAGACTTTACTTTCCATTTTACGATTAAACTGTTATATAAAAACTTAAAACTTGTTACGAGTTACATATGATTTTACTTTCTTAAAAATGTCTTATGAAATAATGATTTCTATTTCAATCTTTAAATCAAATAAGTTTTAATATAATTAGTTTGATATTATATTATTAAAATATTTCAAATATATATAAGATATACAAATGTATATATTCTTAAATAATAATATAACGTGGTAAAATGTTATATTTATTTACTGTAATAAAGATTTTAAATAATATTAAATATATTTTCGAATGTTAATATATATACTTCATAACCTAATGAAATATATAAATGTAAAACGTTTTGATAATAAAGATTTTATATATATTATTAAAGGTATTTTAGTAAACAACGAGAAGTCGGTTTATAGAAGCAAATGACCAAAACATTTGAATGATTATGTTACACTTCGAACGATATAAGTTAATCGATGATTAAGTCTAGTTATTAATAAAGGTACACGTCGCAAAACGTAATGTGCTAGTTTTTCTAAGCGTACAAAAATGCGTTCGAGAAACCGGAACCGGAACGTAAGTCGAGTGACAACGTACGAGACATCGGAATGAAAATTATAAGTTAACTATACACGTAAATATAATATAATATATAATTAATTTTATACATTAAATATATTATATATAATAATATTAAACCGATAGCCGCCTATGTTTTAAACAAAGCTGAGCTGGAGAAGGACCCCATGCGATCGCATGGGAATCCCTCTACCAAGCCATGCGATCGCATGGCACATGGATTCAGCAAAAGTCCTATAAAACGCGTTTAGTTCGGACACAAAACACACACAACATTATTCTATCTATCTCCCTCTGTATTCATATTATTATTTATTTTATTATTATTAAGATTAATATTATTATTAATCTTATTATTATTATTATTAGTAGTATTAGTATTATTATACATAAAATACTATGACGAGGTTATGAGCGAGCGATTTCAGAACGGGTTTTTCGAGAGAGATAGAGCTAAGGAAATTATGGGTTATAGCTATGGAGATTATGGGTATAGTTTGTGGGTATGCTAGTAAGGTCAATCTAGTGTTTATCATCTCCGTTGTGTCTACGTACTTTCCTGCAATATTGAATCACAATATTGATACGTGAGCACTCATAACTTAACTTTTATATATTAATAGTGTATCCCTTACTAGTGCTCGAGTATATATGATTATGCATGTTTGTATGTTTAAATTCGTCGTTAAATAGTTTATGATAGATCATGAATTTAGTACATATGCTACTGATATAAGGTATATGATATGATGTCGTTGGAAAGCTGGCGAAAAATTACGAACTTTTCATTTAGAAAGCTTATCGTTTCGATGAACGGATTAAAAGTTATGGCCAACTGAAATTTTAGTATTATTATTAAAATGATTATTATTATTACTATCGTCGTTATTATCGTTGTTATTATTATTATTATTAATGTTATCAATATAAATATTATCATTAAAATCATTATTGTTATCGTAATTATAACTAAGTTATTATTATTGTTATTATTGTTATTATTGTTATTATTATTATTATTATTATTATTATTATTATTATTATTATTATTATTATTATTATTATTATTATTATTATTATTATTATTATTATTATTATTATTATTATCATCATTATTATTAAAAGCATCATTAATATTAAAACTATCATTTTTATTAAAATTTTTATTTTTAATAGAAATATCATTGTTATTAAAAAGTATCGTTATTATTAAAATTATCATTATTAGAATTATCGTTTTATAAGAATTAATATCATCATTAGTAAATATAAATATTGTTATTATTATTACTAGAATAATAATAATAATTATTATTATAAAATAATACAACCTTTACTTATTATTATTATCAATATTATTTTATCAAATAAATATGTGATACAAAGATATTTTTATCACACGTAATATAATTAGAATAATAATACATATCACTATATTTTTATAATATTAAGTGAACTCTATAATTTTAATAATTGAGATACATAAAAGTATATTTTTATTATATATAAATTTTAATAATTTTTTTTAAATGACTTGTATCATTTACCCTAATAAAATCCGATAAATATATTTAAAAATATAAAATGACTATATTTAAGTTATATAATAAACATGTATAGTTTTATAAATCATTTTGGGTCAAATTGACTTTTGTTGACTTTTGCATATCTATCTCGAGCATTAGGATTGTGATACACTATGACCTGACCTAAATTGTTAGACTGATATTGACCAACATATATATATATATATACATATATATATATATATATATATACATATATATACATATATACATATATATATATATATATATATATATATATATATATATATATATATATATATATATATATATATACTTAATATAGGTTCGTGAATCCGATGCCAACCTTGCACTTGTTCAATGCCATCATATGCATAATTACTACGAAATACAGTATTGTGGGTTCATTTGATTCCCTTGTACTCTTTACATTTTTGGGACTGAGAATACATGCGCTGTTTTTATAACTGTTTTATTAAATGTTTTTTAGATATATTTTTGAACTGAGAATACATGAACTGCTTTTATAAATGTTTGACGAAATAGACACGAGTACTAATAACTACATTATATGATAGAATTATTTGGATTCAGAGATTCGATTTCTATAAAGATTGCATTAGCTACCCTCGGTGAGAAATTTTTGCATTGCACGATGCATTAGCTACCGTTGGTGAGATTGTTTTGCATTAGCAACTCTCGGTGAGAAATTTTTGCATTGCAAGATGCATTAGCTACCGTTGGTAAGATTGTATTGTATTTCACTCGGTGAGAAATTTTTGCATTGCATGATGCATTAGCTACCGTTGGTAAGATTGTATTGTATTTCCCTCAGTGAGAAATTTTTGCATTGCACGATGCATTAGCTACCGTTGGTGAGATTGTATTGTATTTCCCTTGGTGAGAAATTTTTGCATTGCACGATGCATTAGCTACCGTTGGTGAGATTGTATTGTATTTCTCTCAATGAGTAATTTTTGCATTGCACGATGCATTAGCTACCGTTGGTGAGATTGTTTTGCATTTTATGGTGTTCTTCATATGAATGATTTTTACAGCACTGAGCAGACCTGCACAGATTGTTTTCGAAATATAAGTATCTTGTGGTCTATTATATTATTGGAAATGATTGATTATGATAAACTAATGAACTCACCAACCTTTTGGTTGACACTTTAAAGCATGTTTATTCTCATGTATTAAGGAAATCTTCCGCTGTGTATTTTAAAGATATTACTTAGAGTCATTCATGGCATATTTCAAAAGACGTTGCATTCGAGTCGTTGAGTTTATCAAGATTGATATTAAGTCATTCATAGTTTGGATATATTATGAGATAGTATGCATGACTGTCAACTTTCGTTGTAATGAAAGTTTGTCTTTTAAAAACGAATGCAATATTTGTAAAATGTATCATTTAGAGGTCAAATACCTCGCAATGTAATCATATATTATTGTATTCGTCCTTATGAATTAGGATGGGTCGTCTCATGTGGTACCAGAGCGGTGGTCTTAGCGAACCAGGTTTTGCATTAGTGTGTCTAACTAATAGTTGTTAGGATGCATTAGTGAGTCTGGACTTCGACCGTGTCTGCATGTCAAAAAGTTTTGCTTATCATTCTTGTCGAAAATTACATGCTTATCATTTTTAGTCTAGACATATCTTACTGCATTGATTGCATGAATAGTCTATAGATAAAGTTCATATCTTAGCATATCTGCTAATTCATAATTTAGCGTATCAATTACTGTAAACTTTGCCTGACATATTCTGTAAATTCCTCCGTAATCTACGAAATCTTTTGTTCTATATATATATATATATATATATATATATATATATATATATATATATATATATATATATATATATATATATATATATATATATATATTCTAGGTAATTAGAATATCATCCGATAGCCGAAAATCATTTCATATCGAAAAATCCTTTATTCAATCGTACGAAATGGAACTCTCCACTAGTTCAAGTCCCTCGGATTCCGTATGGAATTTCACTCAAGCTCCGAAAGCAGTGTGACCAGAATGGATCAACCAAATAGCCATAATCTATTCTGGATGAATTGGGGATGGGTTCGTAGTCTACTTAATCACTGGAGACAAGAAGAAGGTGATCCCTTTCATCCACCACATTGCTCTCTTGGCGAAGAACCTGAAGCACTTACCTGCGAACCTGTTCGAGACACCATTTTCTCTCTCATTTCCAGAGTATCTCGACACGATTATATACTATCTTAAATTCTAGATCTTATTCATCCGCTCGTCCGAACCACTGATCATTCCGGTGTAATAGAAGAAGTCAACGAGCTCCGCTCTCGGGTAGTGGCTTTGGAGAACATGGTGCAAAGATTACAAGCACCAGCAGCAGCACCGGCAGCAACAGTACCACCATCAGCAACACCAACAGTACCATCACCACCACCAACAGCAACATCCGCATCCCACACCTCAACATCACAATCCGTGCCTCGAGCATCAACGTCACACGCACCATAGATACTAAGGAGTACCAGCAACAACAAATGATGAAATATTGATTCATAATTTCATCGAAAAAATATTATACGGTGATTATGTATTCTCTAAAGTTTTAGAGATTATTTATTCCAATCATAACCATAAACCAAGATGAATGGATGGATAGAGATGATACAGGGAAGAATAGAAACCCTGACAAGGATGGTGCACGAATTACAAGCTAGACTTGTTTACCAGCAGCATTAACAGTACCGTCAGCATCACTAGCACCGCCAGTACCGCCAGTATCACTGACAGTATTACCAACACCAGCAACACCTGTAACACTTCAAGCTCCATCAATTACATAACCACCAACGATATCGACAACACAATTACCAATAGGTATATCAAAATAATGAGTTATAAAGTATTAACTCATTTCCACTGATAGATTTATATGTATATCTTATAGATATAAATTTTTAAACCATAATAAATCTTTCCGTACTAAGCTATTATGTGTGAATCTTAACTACTCGGTTAATTCATATTACTAATATGCTATAATGTACATCCTTCGTCAGCGACTTAATCATCGTTAACTACAATCTCTGTCATGCCAATTACTGGGAATCAGCAATCAGTATTTTGAAATCTCGCAGCATGTATACGCCAACAAATATATGTGTACATATAACGTCTATTTTCTAGACTTACATACTTCGAATGTGAAGTTTCTGAAAAACACCCCAATCTACCATTTAGTTCTTCGAATTTTTGGAAAAGCTGAATGAAGCAGCAGAAACTGTAGACAACCGTAAAAGTCAAAAGTTTAATGATAAAGAACAGTGTGTTGGCAAAGCTCAGAAAAAGAGAAGGGTTGGAACTGGAAAACGAATTAAGCAAACTATGAAGTAGGCTGTGGACAAATTATAAAGACGAAATCTACCTTCAAAGAATCCAAATGATTCAGTGTCTGCTGAAATCCTTAGCAAATACCTTGCTCCTTATTTTAAAACCCTTGCGGACAATATTATTCATCATCCTCTTATCTTAAATATTCAAACATATCATCGTATCTTCCATTATAAATATCCTCCATATTTCTGAAGATATTTTAATAACCATTCTTATCTGAAACCATTTATTCCCTCGCGTTATCTGTATCACATCATAAAGGAAATTGTTTTAGTTTCTAAACATCTGAAACCTCTGAGTGTAAAGAATGAATGTTTTTGAAGAAGTGTTGGAAACTGAAGCATGAGTTAGTATAATATAATGACACTTGATCAACGTGATTATATTATAGTAAGTCATGTTGAGTTTCTAAATGGAACGTGATGATTCACAGATTATAACGTCATCATGTGCCATGTTACACGACTCTTATATTCTTCCTCATCTCCAAACATATTAAGAACATATCTTCTTGATAGTTCTATTTTTCCGAATATTCTGGTAATTTGAAAAATCAAGATCGTGTCATTACAATTTCCTTCTTAGAACATTAATTATGTTCATTCCGAAATTCATACCTACAAATTTTGGACCATTATTCGCTTGATTTAAAGTCGGGAAGAGAAAACAAAAGAATGAATCTCCGAAATAGAAATGGGGGTATAAATTGCAGCAAATAAGAGAGAGCATTAACTGTGGATGACAATGATTATAGAAGACAGAAGCAGGGACTTTGAAATATAAGGAAAGATATAAAGCCCAACAACAACTCAGAAATTACAAACCGTGTATATCAATGCATATAGCAATATAAAGATACGGGAGGACTAAAAACACTATAAAACCAAGAGTATAGTAGAAGTAAATAGATTCTTCTGGCGACAGATGAAAAAGAAGAATGACTGATATGAAGGTTAGGAGTATATCAAGAATCAGCACTGGATGGAGCATATTGACGAATATTTTAAAGTATGAGTTGAGGGAGAAAGAATAGAAGGTGTGAGTTGTAAGGAAACGAAGGGGGTGGATTTATAGTAAAATATTCGACAGAGCAATCAAAACAGATGATTGCATTTAAAGCAGATCCTAATTCCCTTGATTACCGAAGAATCAAATCTTATTGCGAAGATTTTCTCCAAATCTCTTGAACTTGGAAATCAATCATATCTACGTCAAAAGATATGACGAATCTACACCTACTCATTTCACTCTTTTGTGATAGCTTCACTCGTACTCTTCACAAAATCAAATGGTTTTATCCATATTACTCAATGATGATAAAATTCTATTTATCAATTCATATTTGTCATGAAAACATTGTTATTGTTATCCATGACGACCTCGATCAAATTTCGGGGATGAAATTTCTTTAACGGGTAGGTACTGTGACAACCCGAAAATTTCCAACCAAATTTAAACTTTATCTTTTTTATTATTCCGACACGATAAGCAAAGTTTGTTAAGTTAAAACTCAAGAATTTTAAACTGTGTTCATACATTCATTTAACCTCGATCAAGTTCCGACGATTCACGAACTATTATATAAATGGATATGATTATATATATATATATATATATATATATATATATATATATATATATATATATATATATATATATATATATATATATATATATATTATAACTTGAGAATGTTAACAAAGTATTAAACGTATAATACTTTACATGAACGTATTTGTTTCAATATGATTATCGATGGAATTAGAAGATAATATCAAATGATTGATTTATCAAAACATTGTATGATTACGAGTCTCTGTTGAGAGGTCCACTTCGATTTAGGTAACCTTTCCTTTTTAACGGTATTCGAAATAATTGGTAAAGTGATTTACATGTAAGAACAAAAGTGTCAATTAACGGGAACTAGACATGTAAAGACCCGTCCTAATCTATAAGAACGAATACAATAACATATGATTACATTGCGAGGTATTTGACCTCTATATGATACATTTTACAAACATTGCATTCGTTTTAAAAGACAAACTTTCATTACATCAAAAGTTGACAGACATGCATACCATTTCATAATATCCAACTATAAATGATCTAATCTGTCATTTACTTAATCATAATCTTTACTGAACTCAATGACTTGAATGCAACGTCTTTTGAAATATGCCATGAATGACTCCAAGTAATATCTTTAAATTGAGCAAATGTACAGCGGAAGATTTCTTTCAATCCTGAGAATAAACATGCTTTAAAGTGTCAACTAAAAGGTTGGTGAGTTCATTAATTTATCATATTCGATCATTTCCATAATTTTAATAGACCACAAGATTTCATTTTTCCATAAACATACATCTCATATCAGGCATTTCGCAAACTGCATAGAGATAAAAATCATTCATACGGTGAACACCCGGTAACCGACCTTAACAAGATGCATATAGAATATCCCCATCATTCCGGGATTCCCTTCGAACATGATAAATTCGAAGTACTAAAGCATCTGCTACTTTGGATGGGGCTCGTTGGGCCCGATAGATCTATCTTTAGGATTCGCGTCAATTAGGGTGTCTGTTCACTAATTCTTAGATTACCAGACTAAAAAGGGGCATATTCAATTTCAATAATTCAACCATAGAATGTATTTCCAAAAATATATATTACAAAACCATTTAAAAAAGGAGCAAATGAAACTCACAATACTGTATTTCGTAGTAAAAATACATATGACGTCATTGAATAAGTGCAAGGTTGGCCTCAGATTCATGAACCTATATTAATTATATATATTTATATGTTGGTCAATATTTATCTAACAATTTAGGTTAAACCGTAGTGTATCACAATCCTAATGCTCGAGTCTAATATGCAAAAGTCAACAAAAGTCAATTTGACCCAAAATGACTTCCAAAATCTATACATAATTATTATATAACTTAAATATAGTCGTTTTATATATATTTAAATATATTTATCAGATTTTATTAAAGTAAATAATAAAAGTCATTTGTTAATAAAAATTTATATTTAAAATTTATATATATGATAAAAATATACTTTTTATATATTTTAAATAATAAGATTCATAAAGTTCACTTAATATCATAAAAAAATATAGTGGTATGTAACTTTAATGTAATTATATTACGTGTGGTAAAAATATCTTTGTATCACATATCTATTTGATAAAATAATATTGATAATATTAATAATAAATAAAAGTTGTATTATTTTGTAATAATAATAGTTATTACTATTCTACTAATAATAATAACAATATTTATATATTTAATAATAATGATATTAATTATGATAAAATGATAATTCTAATCATGATAATCTTAATAATAAGAATACTTTTTAATATTAACTGTAATGGTAATATCTTAAAAAAAATAATAATTCTATTCAAAATGTTAATTTTTAATAATAATAATACTAAAATGATAATAAAAGTGATATTTTATAATAACAATAATATTTCTATTAAAAATGTTAACTTTAATAAAAATGATAGTTTTAATATTAATGATACTTTTAATAATAATAATAGTGATAAAAAAATAATGAAAACTATAACTTTATCTAAATCATTATCTTACGATATTTTAAATTCCATCATGATACTCATACTCATTATTTCCTAATCGATTTATTTAATAGCTTTTAGTTTTCTTTTATATCGCATTCATAATAATGATAACAATAGTATTCATAATAATTAGATGATACTAATATTAGTTTTAATGATAATAATACTGATAAGTATTATAATAATATTAATGATAATACTAATAATTATAATAATAATAATAATAATGATAATATAAATAATAATTTTTAATGATAATAACAATAATAATAATAATAATAACAATTTTTAATAATAATACATACATTAATAATAATAATATAATGATAATAATAATAATAATAGCTATAATAATAATAACGGTGATAATAACGACGATGGTAATAATAATCATTTTTAACAATAATACAAAAATTCAGTTGACTATAACTTTTAATCTGTTCATCGAAACCATTCAATATCTAAATGAAAAGTTATTAATTTTTCGCCAGCTTTCCAACGACCTGCATATCATATACCTTATCTCAATCGCATATGTATCTAATTCATAATCTATCATAAGCTATTTAACGACATAATTAATCATACAAGCATGCATAATCATATCTACTCGAGCACTAGTCAGGGATACACTAATAATATATAAAAGTTAAGTCATGAGTGCTCACGTATCAATATTGAGATTCAATATTGCAGGAAAGGTACATAGACGCAACGGAGATGATAAATACTAGATTGACCTCGCGAGCATACCCACGAACTATACCCATAATTTTCTTAGCTCTATCCTACTCAAAAAACCCATTTTGGCAACACGCGAGCAGAACCTCGTCGTAGTATTTTATGTATAATAATACTAATAATAATAATACTCACAACCATAAGATTAATAATAATATTAATCTTATTAATAATAATAATAATAATAATAATAATAATAATAATAATAATAATAATAATAATAATAATAATAATAATAATAAATATATAAATATAGAGAGAATACGAGAGAGATAGATGAAAAAATGAAAAATGGAACCAGTTTTGAACGAATTTAAGGACTTGGCCTGGTTTCCCCTTCCATGCGATCGCATGGGTCAGAGGCACAATGGCCATGCGATCGCATGGCCTCCTGTGTGCAGCCTGTCTCGCTTGTTTTACTCTGCCGACACCCGATTTATATTTATTTATATATAATATATTTAATTTATTAATTTATATAATTAATTATATATTATATTATATTTACGTGCATGGTAAAAATATAATTTTTGTTCCAATGACTCGTACGTTGTCACTCGACTAATGTCCTGGATCCGGTTTCTCGAACGCATTTTCGTACGCTAAGAAAACTGACACTTTACGTTTCGCGACATGTACCTTTATCAAAAATTTGACTTACTCTACAATAAATTATTTTATAATAAATGTAACTTATAAAATTGAGTGTTGTGATCATTTACTTCTATAAATCAACGTCTCATTGTTTACCAAAATGTATTATTTTAAATCGAAACGTTTTATGAGTAAATTAATATATATATATATATATATATATATATATATATATATATATATATATATATATATATATATATATATATATTATATTTATATTTTTATTTAGAATTATAATTTTATACATAATATATATGTTTGAAATATTTATCTAATAATAAGATTTTTAGTTTTTCCAAAATAATCATATTTCAAAGATTATTATATATAATAATAGAATTTATTATGTCGTATTACGTTTATGTTCTTGAAACGCTATATATATATATATATATATATATATATATATATATATATATATATATATATATATACAATATAAAGCTTAAATTCTTCTAATTCTATAAAATCAATTTATCCTTATAAAATAATAGATTATAATAATTCAGTTTTTGAAATCGTTTTATCACAAATGAAAAATAGGTCAATCGACTATTATGAAATCCAATTCTCCACTAACTTTTGTCTAACGTTCGTCAATTGACACATTTGTTCTTAAATGTAAATCACTTTACCAAATATTTCGAATGCTGATAAAAATGAAATGATCTCTTAAATCACAGTGGACCTCTCAATAGAGACTCGATTAATAATATATCTTAATAACTTAATTATTTGATATTATCTTTCAATCCGTAAATACAATCATGTAAAGTATTATATCTAATACTTTGTTTACGTTTTCAAGTTATAATATATGTACACACACACACACACACATACACACACACACACACACACACACACACACATATATATATATATATATATATATATATATATATATATATATATATATATATATATATATATATATATATATATATATATATATATATATATATATATATATACAATCATATCCATTTGTATAATGGTTCGTGAATCGTCGAAATTTGGTTGAGGTTAAATGAATGTATTAACATAGTTTAAAAATTCTTGAGATTCAACTTGACAAACTTTGCTTATCATGTCGAACACATATAAAGATTAAAGTTTAAATTTGGTCGGAAATTTCCGGGTTGTCACAGTACCTACCTCAACAACTCGCGGCTGTACATAACACTTTCCACGTCTCGAATTTGAAGAAATGTTTTGCTAAAGAAGATCTCACTATTCCGTTAGATGAAATCCAAATCAACGAAAAACTTCAATTCATCGAAGAACCCGTCGAAATAATGGATCGTGAGGTTAAAAGACTTAAGAAAAACAAGATACCAATTGTTAAGGTTCGATGGAATGCTCGTAGAGGACCCGAGTTCACCTGGGAGCGTGAAGATCAGATGAAGAAGAAATACCCGCATCTATTTCCAGAAGATTCGTCAACACCTTCAACAGCTTAAAATTTCGGAACGAAATTTATTTAACGGGTAGGTACTGTAGTGACCCGAACTTTTCCATGTTTATATATATTAATTGAGATTGATATTTACATGATTAAATGTTTCTAACATGTTAAGCAATCAAACTTTTTAAGACTTGATTAATTGAAATATGTTTCATATAGACAATTGACCACCCAAGTTGACCGGTGATTCACGAACGTTAAAACTTGTAAAAACTATATGATGACATATATATGGTTATATATATAGTTAACATGATATTATGATAAGTAAACATATCATTAAGTATATTAACAATGAACTACATATGTAAAAACAAGACTACTAACTTAATAATTTTGAAACGAGACATATATGTAACGATTATCGTTGTAACGACATTTAATGTATATATATCATATTAAGAGATATTCGTACATCATAATATCATGATAATATAATAATTTAAAATCTATTTTGATATTATAAACATTGGGTTAACAACATTTAACAAGATCGTTAACCTAAAGGTTTCAAAACAACATTTACATGTAACGACTAACGATGACTTAACGACTCAGTTAAAATGTATATACATATAGTGTTTTAATATGTATTCATACACTTTTGAAAGACTTCAATACACTTATCAAAATACTTCTACTTAACAAAAATGCTTACAATTACATCCTCGTTCAGTTTCATCAACAATTCTACTCGTATGCACCCGTATTCGTACTCGTACAATACACAGCTTTTAGATGTATGTACTATTGGTATATACACTCCAATGATCAGCTCTTAGCAGCCCATGTGAGTCACCTAACACATGTGGGAACCATCATTTGGCAACTAGCATGAAATATCTCATAAAATTACAAAAATATGAGTAATCATTCATGACTTATTTACATGAAAACAAAATTACATATCCTTTATATCTAATCCATACACCAACGACCAAAAACACCTACAAACACTTTCATTCTTCAATTTTCTTCATCTAATTGATCTCTCTCAAGTTCTATCTTCAAGTTCTAAGTGTTCTTCATAAATTCCAAAAGTTCTAGTTTCATAAAATCAAGAATACTTTCAAGTTTGCTAGCTCACTTCCAATCTTGTAAGGTGATCATCCAACCTCAAGAAATATTTGTTTCTTACAGTAGGTTATCATTCTAATACCAGGTAATAATCATATTCAAACTTTGGTTCAATTTCTATAACTATAACAATCTTATTTCAAGTGATGATCTTACTTGAACTTGTTTTCGTGTCATGATTCTGCTTCAAGAACTTCGAGCCATCCAAGGATCCATTGAAGCTAGATCCATTTTTATCTTTTCCAGTAGGTTTATCCAAGGAACTTAAGGTAGTAATGATGTTCATAACATCATTCGATTCATACATATAAAGCTATCTTATTCGAAGGTTTAAACTTGTAATCACTAGAACATAGTTTAGTTAATTCTAAACTTGTTCACAAACAAAAGTTAATCCTTATAACTTGACTTTTAAAATAAATTAAACACATATTCTATATCTGTATGATATGCTAACTTAATGATTTAAAATCTGGAAACACGAAAAACACCGTAAAACTGGATTTACGCCGTCGTAGTAACACCGCGGGCTGTTTTGGGTTAGTTAATTAAAAACTATGATAAACTTTGATTTAAAAGTTGTTATTCTGAGAAAATGATTTTTATTATGAACATGAAACTATATCCAAAAATTATGGTTAAACTCAAAGTGGAAGTATGTTTTCTAAAATGGTCATCTAGACGTCGTTCTTTCGACTGAAATGACTACCTTTACAAAAACGACTTGTAACTTATTTTTCTGACTATAAACCTATACTTTTTCTTTTTAGATTCATAAAATAGAGTTCAATATGAAACCATAGCAATTTGATTCACTCAAAACGGATTTAAAATGAAGAAGTTATGGGTAAAACAAGATTGGATAATTTTTCTCATTTTAGCTACGTGAAAATTGGTAACAAATCTATTCCAACCATAACTTAATCAACTTGTATTGTATATTATGTAATCTTGAGATACCATAGACACGTATACAATATTTCGACCTATCATGTCGACACATCTATATATATTTCGGAACAACCATAGACACTCTATATGTGAATGTTGGAGTTAGCTATACAGGATTGAGGTTGATTCCAAAATATATATAGTTTGAGTTGTGATCAATACTGAGATACGTATACACTGGGTCGTGGATTGATTCAAGATAATATTTATCGATTTATTTCTGTACATCTAACTGTGGACAACTAGTTGTAGGTTACTAACGAGGACAGCTGACTTAATAAACTTAAAACATCAAAATATATTAAAAGTGTTGTAAATATATTTTAAACATACTTTGATATATATGTATATATTGTTATAGGTTCGTGAATCAACCAGTGGCCAAGTCTTACTTCCCGACGAAGTAAAAATCTGTGAAAGTGAGTTATAGTCCCACTTTTAAAATCTAATATTTTTGGGATGAGAATACATGCAGGTTTTATAAATGTTTTACAAAATAGACACAAGTACGTGAAACTACATTCTATGGTTGAATTATCGAAATCGAATATGCCCCTTTTTATTAAGTCTGGTAATCTAAGAATTAGGGAACAGACACCCTAATTGACGCGAATCCTAAAGATAGATCTATCGGGCTTAACAAGCCCCATCCAAAGTACCGGATGCTTTAGTACTTCGAAATTTATATCATATCCGAAGGGTGTCCCGGAATGATGGGGATATTCTTATATATGCATCTTGTTAATGTCGGTTACCAGGTGTTCACCATATGAATGATTTTTTATCTCTATGTATGGGATGTGTATTGAAATATGAAATCTTGTGGTCTATTATTATGATTTGATATATATAGGTTAAACCTATAACTCACCAACATTTTTGTTGACGTTTTAAGCATGTTTATTCTCAGGTGATTATTAAGAGCTTCCGCTGTTGCATACTTAAATAAGAACGAGATTTGGAGTCCATGCTTGTATGATATTGTGTAAAAACTGCATTCAAGAAACTTATTTTGTTGTAACATATTTGTATTGTAAACCATTATATAATGGTCGTGTGTAAACAGGATATTTTAGATTATCATTATTTGATAATCTACGTAAAGCTTTTTAAACCTTTATTGATGAAATATAGGTTATGGTTTGTTTTAAAATGAATGCAGTCTTTGAAAAACGTCTCATATAGAGGTCAAAACCTCGCAACGAAATCAATTAATATGGAACGTTTTTAATCAATAAGAACGGGACATTTCAGTTGGTATCCGAGCGTTGGTCTTAGAGAACCAGAATTTTGCATTAGTGTGTCTTATCGAGTTTGTTAGGATGCATTAGTGAGTCTGGACTTCGACCGTGTTTACTTGAAAGATGATTGCTTAACAAATTTTGTTGGAAACTATATATTTTTAACATGTGAATATTATGTGATATATTAATCTCTTAATGCGTTTGATATTATGTGATAGATGTCTACCTCTAGAACAAGTCCCATTGACTCACCTAATAATAATGAAGAGTCAAATGTAAATTGGAATGATTCGTGGACTGATTCACAAGTTCCCGAAGAGGAACCGGAAGAAGAGTCGGAACCGGAAGAAGAATCGGAACCGGAAGAAGAATCGGAACCGGATGAAGAAATAGAACCGGTGGGGGAAATAATAAAACGGTTAAGTAAAAGAAAATCCTCAACCAACCGACCAAGGTTAATTATGGTCAATGGTGTTTTCGCCAAGGAAGCAAAATATTGGGAGGATTACCAATTCTCCGATGAATCGGATTCCGACGAGAATTCCGATGATGTTATAGAAATTACCCCAACTGAATTTAAAAAGGCAAAAGAAAATAATAAGGGAAAGGGCATAAAAATAGAGAAATCTAATTCCAAACCCGATGAACTTTATATGTATCGTCAACCCCCGAAGTCCTTAAGTTGTAACAATGACCCGGGAACCTCTAAACCACCAGGTTTTTCTAAACCAATGTGGAAAATAACGGCTCGTATTCGGGGAACATCATATATCCCTAGAAACTCGGCAAAATGAACCAAAACCGAAGAAGAAGAAACAAGCGAGTCGGAATAAGATAGTTGTATTCGTGTGGTGTAATATATGTAATATAGTGTGCTTATGCTTTATGATATATGTAAAAATTGCTTGTATTAATAAGTATTTTTTTTATGAATCTAACTCTTGTCTATTTTACAGTATAAAAACACAAAATGGATAGACAACCCAATATTTTAAGAGACCTACCCGGAGACATGATTGATGAAATCTTGTCTAGAGTCGGTCAGAATTCTTCGGCACAACTATTTAAGGCGAGATCAGTTTGTAAGACATTCGAAGAACGTTCCAAGAATGCCTTGGTTTATAAAAGGCTTTCATTCGAAAGATGGGGGATATCACATTGGGAAATCCATAAGTTACGATGTGTTTACTTTGACGCATATATTGCGGGGAACCTAAATGCTATTTTACGCAACGGGTTAAGAAATTATTTTGACTCAGTATATCCGAATATAGGACTTCGTGATTTAGAAAAAGCGGCTAACATGCAACATAAAGAAGCATGTTATGCTTACGGATTAGTAATGTTCGCTTCTCACCAAAGTGAGAACAAGAACATCGGGCTACAACTATTAAACAAAACGTTCCCACAAGTGACGGAGTCGGTAATTGGGGTAAGAAATGAGGTTTTTAGATTGTTACGGGACTGTTGGACATTACGTAACCCTCGTCCCTTTGACGACGTTACAACACGCTGTTTTATCAACGGCCATAATGGTTATGTTCCACAAGACCAAGGATGGGAAGTAATCCTAGTAAAACCAGAATGCATGACTTGTTTCTGGACGTATGAATTACGTGTCTTTATTGCCTTTGCTGAACGACTTGTGTACTAGCTAGAATTATCTTCACAACCATCTTGTATCAAATTTATTGTGTGCTATATTTCATGCTATATGTAAAATAAGCGGTATTGTAAGTTTGTAAAATATTGTGTAAAAGTTTGAACGCGAAATATTATTATAATCAGTTTTTCATATAGAATTGTAGTAGTTGAATTGTATATTAGCTACTAAGTATGAACTTAACGGGTAGGTACTACCCGAATTTAAATTTATAAAACGCTAATATGAAGAAAAAGCTTTTATAAATGAGTTCATATTATGCTACGAGATACTATTAACTACTCTTAATATTCTGTATGATTAACTTGTTCCATTTGACTATTTTGAAGGAAATGGCACCGACTACTCGACACACCGTGAATATGAATGAATAGGAATTCCGTACTTTTCTAGCTTCAAACATAGCCGCAGTACAGGCTGCGCTACATACCAACAATAACCTTGGATCTGGCAGTACATGAAATCGTGTAGGATGCACCTACAAAGAATTCACTGCCTGCAAACCTTTGGAATTTGATGGAACCGAAGGACCGATCGGATTGAAACGGTGGACCGAGAAGGTCGAATCGGTGTTTGCCATAAGTAAGTGTACTGAAGAGGACAAAGTGAAGTACGCTACGCATACCTTCACAGGTTCTGCGTTAACATGGTGGAATACCTATCTAGAGCAAGTGGGACAAGATGATGCTTACGCACTACCGTGGTCAGCATTAAAGCACTTGATGAACGAGAAGTACCGTCCCAGAACCGAGGTCAATAAGCTCAAGACAGAACTTAGAGGGTTACGAACCCAAGGATTTGATATTACCACGTACGAAAGACGATTCACAGAATTGTGCCTATTGTGTCCGGGAGCATTCGAAGATGAGGAAGAGAAGATCGACGCGTTTGTGAAAGGATTACCGGAAAGAATCCAAGAAAATATAAGTTCACACGAGCCCGCCTCCATACAACAGGCATGTAGAATGGCTCACAAACTAGTGAACCAGATTGAAGAAAGAATTAAAGAACAGACTGCTGAAGAGGCCAATGTGAAGCAAGTCAAAAGAAAGTGGGAGGAAAACGGTGATAAGAATCACCAATACAACAACAACAGCAATTACAACAATAATCGCAACAATTATCCTAACAATCGCAACATCAATCGCAACTACAACAAACGGCCCAACAACAACAACTACAACAATCATCCCAACAACAATAATAACCGCAACAACAACAACAATCAGAAGCAGCTATGCCAAAGGTGTGAAAAGTATCACTCGGGGTTCTGCACCAAATTTTGCAACAAGTGTAAAAGAAATGGTCATAGCGCGGCGAAGTGTGAGGTCTACGGACCAGGGGTTAATAGAACGAAAGGAACAAATGGTGTCGGAACGAGTAATGGCGTAGCAAGTAGTGTCGGAGCAAGTTATGCCAATGTAGTTTGTTATAAATGTGGAAAACCGGGCCACATTATTAGAAATTTCCCGAACCAGGAGAACACGAATGGACAAGGCCGCGGAAGAGTTTTCAATATTAATGCGGCAGAGGCACAGGAAGACCCGGAGCTTGTTACGGGTACGTTTCTTATTGACAATAAATCTGCTTACGTTTTATTTAATTTGGGTGCGGATAGAAGCTATATGAGTAGAGATTTTTGTGCTAAATTAAGTTGTCCATTGACGCCTTTGGATAGTAAATTTTTACTCGAATTAGCAAATGGTAAATTAATTTCAGCAGATAATATATGTCGGAATCGAGAAATTAAACTGGTTAGCGAAACATTTAAGATTGATTTGATACCAGTAGAGTTAGGGAGTTTTGATGTGATAATCGGTATGGACTGGTTGAAAGAAGTGAAAGCAGAGATCGTTTGTTACAAAAATGCAATTCGCATTATACGAGAAAAAGGAAAACCCTTAATGGTGTACGGAGAAAAGGGCAACACGAAGCTACATCTTATTAGTAATTTGAAGGCACAAAAACTAATAAGAAAAGGTTGCTATGCTGTTCTAGCACACGTCGAGAAAGTACAAACTGAAGAAAAGAGCATCAATGATGTTCCCGTCACAAAAGAATTTCCCGATGTATTTCTAAAAGAATTACCGGGATTACCCCCACATCGATCCGTTGAATTTCAAATAGATCTTGTACCAGGAGCTGCACCAATAGCTCGTGCTCCTTACAGACTCGCACCCAGCGAGATGAAAGAACTGCAAAGCCAATTACAAGAACTTTTAGAGCGTGGTTTCATTCGACCAAGCACATCACCGTGGGGAGCTCCTGTTTTGTTTGTCAAGAAGAAAGATGGTACATTCAGGTTGTGTATCGACTACCGAGAGTTGAACAAACTTACCATCAAGAACCGCTACCCACTACCGAGAATCGACGACTTATTTGATCAACTACAAGGCTCGTCTGTTTATTCAAAGATTGACTTACGTTCCGGGTATCATCAAATGCGGGTGAAAGAAGATGATATTCCAAAGACTGCTTTCAGAACACGTTACGGTCATTACGAGTTTATGGTCATGCCGTTTGGTTTAACTAATGCACCAGCTGTGTTCATGGACCTTATGAACCGAGTGTGTGGACCATACCTTGACAAGTTTGTCATTGTTTTCATTGATGACATACTTATTTACTCAAAGAATGACCAAGAACACGGTGAACATTTGAGAAAGGTGTTAGAAGTATTGAGGAAGGAAGAATTGTACGCTAAGTTTTCAAAGTGTGCATTTTGGTTGGAAGAAGTTCAATTCCTCGGTCACATAGTGAACAAAGAAGGTATTAAGGTGGATCCGGCAAAGATAGAAACTGTTGAAAAGTGGGAAATCCCGAAAACTCCGAAACACATACGCCAGTTTTTAGGACTAGCTGGTTACTACAGAAGGTTCATCCAAGATTTTTCCAGAATAGCAAAACCCTTGACTGCATTAACGCATAAAGGGAAGAAATTTGAATGGAATGATGAACAAGAGAAAGCGTTTCAGTTATTGAAGAAAAAGCTAACTACGTCACCTATATTGTCATTGCCTGAAGGGAATGATGATTTTGTGATTTATTGTGACGCATCAAAGCAAGGTCTCGGTTGTGTATTAATGCAACGAACGAAGGTGATTGCTTATGCGTCTAGACAATTGAAGATTCACGAACAAAATTATACGACGCATGATTTGGAATTAGGCGCGGTTGTTTTTGCATTAAAGACTTGGAGGCACTACTTATATGGGGTCAAAAGTATTATATATACCGACCACAAAAGTCTTCAACACATATTTAATCAGAAACAACTGAATATGAGGCAGCGTAGGTGGATTGAATTGTTGAATGATTACGACTTTGAGATTCGTTACCACCCGGGGAAGGCAAATGTGGTAGCTGATGCCTTGAGCAGGAAGGACAGAGAACCCATTCGAGTAAAATCTATGAATATAATGATTCATAATAACCTTACTACTCAAATAAAGGAGGCGCAACAAGGAGTTTTAAAAGAGGGAAATTTAAAGGATGAAATACCCAAAGGATCGGAGAAGCATCTTAATATTCGGGAAGACGGAACCCGGTATAGGGCTGAAAGGATTTGGGTACCAAAATTTGGAGATATGAGAGAAATGGTACTTAGAGAAGCTCATAAAACCAGATACTCAATACATCCTGAAACGGGGAAGATGTACAAGGATCTCAAGAAACATTTTTGGTGGCCGGGTATGAAAGCCGATGTTGCTAAATACGTAGGAGAATGTTTGACGTGTTCTAAGGTCAAAGCTGAGCATCAGAAACCATCAGGTCTACTTCAACAACCCGAAATCCCGGAATGGAAATGGGAAAACATTACCATGGATTTCATCACTAAATTGCCAAAGACTGCAAGTGGTTTTGATACTATTTGGGTAATAGTTGATCGTCTCACCAAATCAGCACACTTCTTGCCAATAAGAGAAGATGACAAGATGGAAAAGTTAGCACGACTGTATTTGAAGGAAGTCATCTCCAGACATGGAATACCAATCTCTATTATCTCTGATAGGGATGGCAGATTTATTTCAAGATTCTGGCAGACATTACAGCAAGCATTAGGAACTCGTCTAGACATGAGTACTCCCTATCATCCACAAACTAATGGGCAGAGTGAAAGGACGATACAAACGCTTGAAGACATCCTACGAGCATGTGTTATTGATTTCGGAAACAGTTGGGATCGACATCTACCATTAGCAGAATTTTCCTACAACAACAGCTACCATTCAAGCATTGAGATGTCACCGTTTGAAGCACTTTATGGTAGAAAGTGCAGGTCTCCGATTTGTTGGAGTGAAGTGGGGGATAGACAGATTACGGGTCCGGAGATTATACAATAAACTACCGAGAAGATCATCCAAATTCAACTACGGTTGAAAACCGCCCAAAGTCGACAAAAGAGCTACGCTGACATTAAAAGAAAAGATATAGAATTTGAAATTGGAGAGATGGTCATGCTTAACGTTGCACCTTGGAAAGGCGTTGTTCGATTTGGTAAACGAGGGAAATTAAATCCAAGGTATATTGGACCATTCAAGATTATTGATCGTGTCGGACCAGTAGCTTACCGACTTGAGTTACCTCAACAACTCGCGGCTGTACATAACACTTTCCACGTCTCGAATTTGAAGAAATGTTTTGCTAAAGAAGATCTCACTATTCCGTTAGATGAAATCCAAATCAACGAAAAACTTCAATTCATCGAAGAACCCGTCGAAATAATGGATCGTGAGGTTAAAAGACTTAAGCAAAACAAGATACCAATTGTTAAGGTTCGATGGAATGCTCGTAGAGGACCCGAGTTCACCTGGGAGCGTGAAGATCAGATGAAGAAGAAATACCCGCATCTATTTCCAGAAGATTCGTCAACACCTTCAACAGCTTAAAATTTCGGGACGAAATTTATTTAACGGGTAGGTACTGTAGTGACCCGAACTTTTCCATGTTTATATATATTAATTGAGATTGATATTTACATGATTAAATGTTTCCAACATGTTAAGCAATCAAACTTTTTAAGACTTGATTAATTGAAATATGTTTCATATAGACAATTGACCACCCAAGTTGACCGGTGATTCACGAACGTTAAAACTTGTAAAAACTATATGATGACATATATATGGTTATATATATAGTTAACATGATATTATGATAAGTAAAGATATCATTAAGTATATTAACAATGAACTACATATGTAAAAACAAGACTACTAACTTAATAATTTTGAAACGAGACATATATGTAACGATTATCGTTGTAACGACATTTAATGTATATATATCATATTAAGAGATATTCGTACATCATAATATCATGATAATATAATAATTTAAAATCTATTTTGATATTATAAACATTGGGTTAACAACATTTAACAAGATCGTTAACCTAAAGGTTTCAAAACAACATTTACATGTAACGACTAACGATGACTTAACGACTCAGTTAAAATGTATATACATGTAGTGTTTTAATATGTATTCATACACTTTTGAAAGACTTCAAGACACTTATCAAAATACTTCTACTTAACAAAAATGCTTACAATTACATCCTCGTTCAGTTTCATCAACAATTCTACTCGTATGCACCCGTATTCGTACTCGTACAATACACAGCTTTTAGATGTATGTACTATTGGTATATACACTCCAATGATCAGCTCTTAGCAGCCCATGTGAGTCACCTAACACATGTGGGAACCATCATTTGGCAACTAGCATGAAATATCTCATAAAATTACAAAAATATGAGTAATCATTCATGACTTATTTACATGAAAACAAAATTACATATCCTTTATATCTAATCCATACACCAACGACCAAAAACACCTACAAACACTTTCATTCTTCAATTTTCTTCATCTAATTGATCTCTCTCAAGTTCTATCTTCAAGTTCTAAGTGTTCTTCATAAATTCCAAAAGTTCTAGTTTCATAAAATCAAGAATACTTTCAAGTTTGCTAGCTCACTTCCAATCTTGTAAGGTGATCATCCAACCTCAAGAAATATTTGTTTCTTACATTAGGTTATCATTCTAATACAAGGTAATAATCATATTCAAACTTTGGTTCAATTTCTATAACTATAACAATCTTATTTCAAGTGATGATCTTACTTGAACTTGTTTTCGTGTCATGATTCTGCTTCAAGAACTTCGAGCCATCCAAGGATCCATTGAAGCTAGATCCATTTTTCTCTTTTCCAGTAGGTTTATCCAAGGAACTTAAGGTAGTAATGATGTTCATAACATCATTCGATTCATACATATAAAGCTATCTTATTCGAAGGTTTAAACTTGTAATCACTAGAACATAGTTTAGTTAATTCTAAACTTGTTCGCAAACAAAAGTTAATCCTTCTAACTTGACTTTTAAAATAAATTAAACACATGTTCTATATCTGTATGATATGCTAACTTAATGATTTAAAACCTGGAAACACGAAAAACACCGTAAAACCGGATTTACGCCGTCGTAGTAACACCGCGGGCTGTTTTGGGTTAGTTAATTAAAAACTATGATAAACTTTGATTTAAAAGTTGTTATTCTGAGAAAATGATTTTTATTATGAACATGATACTATATCCAAAAATTATGGTTAAACTCAAAGTGGAAGTATGTTTTCTAAAATGGTCATCTAGACGTCGTTCTTTCGACTGAAATGACTACCTTTACAAAAACGACTTGTAACTTATTTTTCTGACTATAAACCTATACTTTTTCTGTTTAGATTCATAAAATAGAGTTCAATATGAAACCATAGCAATTTGATTCACTCAAAACGGATTTAAAATGAAGAAGTTATGGGTAAAACAAGATTGGATAATTTTTCTCATTTTAGCTACGTGAAAATTGGTAACAAATCTATTCCAACCATAACTTAATCAACTTGTATTGTATATTATGTAATCTTGAGATACCATAGACACGTATACAATATTTCGACCTATCATGTCGACACATCTATATATATTTCGGAACAACCATAGACACTCTATATGTGAATGTTGGAGTTAGCTATACAGGGTTGAGGTTGATTCCAAAATATATATAGTTTGAGTTGTGATCAATACTGAGATACGTATACACTGGGTCATGGATTGATTCAAGATAATATTTATCGATTTATTTCTGTACATCTAACTGTGGACAACTAGTTGTAGGTTACTAACGAGGACAGCTGACTTAATAAACTTAAAACATCAAAATATATTAAAAGTGTTGTAAATATATTTTGAACATACTTTGATATATATGTATATATTGTTATAGGTTCGTGAATCAACCAGTGGCCAAGTCTTACTTCCCGACGAAGTAAAAATCTGTGAAAGTGAGTTATAGTCCCACTTTTAAAATCTAATATTTTTGGGATGAGAATACATGCAGGTTTTATAAATGTTTTACAAAATAGACACAAGTACGTGAAACTACATTCTATGGTTGAATTATCGAAATCGAATATGCCCCTTTTTATTAAGTCTGGTAATCTAAGAATTAGGGAACAGACACCCTAATTGACGCGAATCCTAAAGATAGATCTATCGGGCTCAACAAGCCCCATCCAAAGTACCGGATGCTTTAGTACTTCGAAATTTATATCATATTCGAAGGGTGTCCCGGAATGATGGGGATATTCTTATATATGCATCTTGTTAATGTCGGTTACCAGGTGTTCACCATATGAATGATTTTTATCTCTATGTATGGGATGTGTATTGAAATATGAAATCTTGTGGTCTATTATTATGATTTGATATATATAGGTTAAACCTATAACTCACCAACATTTTTGTTGACGTTTTAAGCATGTTTATTCTCAGGTGATTATTAAGAGCTTCCGCTGTTGCATACTTAAATAAGGACGAGATTTGAAGTCCATGCTTGTATGATATTGTGTAAAAACTGCATTCAAGAAACTTATTTTGTTGTAACATATTTGTATTGTAAACCATTATGTAATGGTCGTGTGTAAACAGGATATTTTAGATTATCATTATTTGATAATCTACGTAAAGCTTTTTAAACCTTTATTGATGAAATAAAGGTTATGGTTTGTTTTAAAATGAATGCAGTCTTTGAAAAACGTCTCATATAGAGGTCAAAACCTCGCAACGAAATCAATTAATATGGAACGTTTTTAATCAATAAGAACAGGACATTTCAATACAAGAGTCGTGTAACATGACACATGATGACATTATGATCTGTGAATCATCACGTTCCATTTAGAAACTTAGCATGACTTACTGTAATATAATCACGTTGATAAAGTGTCATTATATTATACTAACTCATGCTTCAGTTCCCAACACTACTTCAAAAGCATTCATATTTTTAAACTTGAAGGTTTCAGAATTTAGAAACTAAAATAGTTTCTTTACAGATAGCATGAAGAGGTAAATAATTTCGGATAACAATAAGTATGGAAATATCTTCAGAAATATGGAGGATATTTATAATGAAAGATATGATGATATCTTAGAATTTCTAATATCAGAGGATGATGAAGAATATTGTCCACAAGGGTTTAGAGTCAGGAGCAAGATATTCGATAATAACTTCAGCAGACACTGAATCATTTGGATTCTTTGAAGGCATGTTTAGTCTTTGTAATTTGTCCACAGCCTCCTTCATAGTTTGCTTAATCCGTTTTCCAGTTCCAAACCTTCTCTTTTTCTGAGCTTTTCCAACACACTATTCTTTATCATCAAACTTTTGACTGTTAAGGTCGTTTACAGTTTTTGCTGCTTCATCAGCATTTTCCAAACTTCGGAGAACTAGTTCGCAGTTTAGGGTGTTTTTCAGAAACTTCACATTCTAAGTATATAAGTCTAGGAGATAGACGTTATATATACACCTATAACTGTTGGCGTAGACATGCTGCATGATTTCGAAATACTGATTGCTGATTCCCATTAATTGGCATGACAATTCTTGTTACAAGATGCGGATGAGTAAATGATGGGGTTTCGATAAATATAATGATTTATCGGAAAGTCAAAGATCAGTGAAGTTGTTGGTAAGTTTATTTCTAATGTGGTGAGACATAAAAGGTTCTCTGGTAACGATGACGAAAGGGCAACGTCTATATCAAGGTTATAATAAGACTGTTTCAACTAAAAAGTCAAAGTTGTCTTGTTAGAGCTGTGACAAAACTGACAAATTTGAAAAGGAATCGCAAAGTTATTTTTGCTAATAAATGCTAAAGGGTTTGACATGGATACGTGTTAAATTATGACTCTGGTTTCGAGAGCTTTTCAGGTGCAAGAATGTGGTTAATATGTGATTGCATCATCATCCTGATTGTTCATTATTTGAAGTGTCTTCAGGAATTTCGAAGGGTTTGAATATAGATTGTAATCGTTAATATACATATGATGTTCTAACACAGTTTTGAAGTCAAAGTATAGCTTGTGAAAGATGTAAGGATCTAAGAGTGATAATTTTGGTCATATCTCGAGTTGAATTCTGAGATTTCAAAATCAGAATATGTAATTAAATTTTGAATGAGTATGGTTGTTTTAATTTCTATAAAAGAATGTATATTGTTGTAAAAGTAGGGAGTATAATTGATGATTGCGGAATCAGATTTGAAGAATGTAACATATTAATTGTGAATTTATATATCTCTCGGGTATTACCTACCCGTTAAAAAAAATTCACAAGTAACATTTTTGTACAAATGAATTTTATTACAGTCTCTGTGAAAATATATATGTATGTATATTTTCTTTAGATGTAATGTAGATTTAATGAGTTAATATTAAATTAAACTTATTTGATTTTTGGCTGGAATTAGAATTGAATAATCTCTAAAACATTAGTGATTACATAATCTTCACGGAGTGTTTCTTCAATATGATTGAAATTATGAATCAATACTTCATTATTTGTTGATGCATGATGTGGGTATTTGTGGAATTCTTGTGAACTTCGCAAGGTACTAATGATGTTCTTTGAAAAGTTTCGAGTACATCGATGATAAAAGTGTAAAATCAAACATATATTTGAATAATACACTTGATTTATTATGAAATAGAATTCATTGAATTGAAACAGAGATTGTAGTTAACAATGGTTAAGTTGTTGACGAAGGATGTACATCATAGCATATTAGTAATATGAATTAAACCGAGTAGTATCTACCCTTTTTCAACTCATACTTAATAGCTTAGTATGAAAAGATTTATGATGGTTTAAAGATTTATATATATAAGATATACATATAAATCCTTCAGTGGAAATGAGTTAATACTTAATAACTCGTTGATTTGACATACTTGTGGTTGATTTGTAATGATGTCCACGGTGATTCTTGAACTGGCAGAGCTTGTGATGTTATGGGTGCTGCTGATTCTGACGATGCTGACGGCACTGACCGTGCGGGTGATGCTACGATACTGTTGATGCTGTTGGTAAAACAAGTATAGCTTGTAAATCACACACCATTCTTTTCAGAGTTTCTACTCTTCCTTTTATCATTTTGGTTCACTCATCTGATTTATGGTTAGGGCTAGAATAGATAATTTCTAAAATTTTGGAGATTACATAATCGCCGCAAAGATATCTCTTCAATGAAGTTATAAATAAATACTTCATCATTTGTTGTTGTTGATATTCCTTGATATTTACATGGCGTATGACGTTGATGCTTGAGGTACAGATTGTGATGTTGTGGTGTGAGATGCGGATGTTGTTGTTGATGGTGGTGATGGTATTGTTGGTGTTGCTGATGGTGGTACTGTTTATGCTGCTGGTGCTGCTGTTGGTGTTTGTAACCTTTGCACCATATTCTCCAAAGCCACCACCCGAGCGCGAAGCTCGTTGACTTCTTCTATTACACCCGGGTGATTGTCGGTTCGGACGAGCGGATAAATAAAATCTAGAATTTGATGTAATATATAATCGTGACGAGATACTCTGGAAATGAGAGAGAAAATGGTGTTTCGGACAGGTTCGCCGGTAAGTGCTTCAGGTTCTTCGCCAAGAGGACAATGTGGTGGGTGAAAAGGATCACCTTCTTCTTGTGTCCAATGATTGAGGAGGCTACGAACCCATCCCCAATTCATCCAGAATAGATGATGGCTGATTGGTTGATCCATTCCGGTCACACTGCTTTCGAAGCTCGAGTGAAAGTCCATATCGGAATCCGATGAACTTGAACTAGTGAAGAGTTCCATTTCGTACGATTGAATAAAAGATTTTTTGATATGAAATGATTTTCGGCTATCGGATGGTATTCTAATTACATAGAATATCCATATATATAGAACAAAAGATTTCGTAGATTACGGAGGAATTTACGGAATATGTCAGATAAAGTTTACAGTAACAGATACGCTAAGATATGAATTAGCAGATACGCTAAGATATGAATTTTGTCTATACACTATCTATGCAATGAATGCAGTAATTCACGTTTAGACTTAAGAGGATAAGTGTGACGACCCGGAAATTTCTGACCAAATTTAAACTTAATCTTTATATGGTTTGACACGATAAGCAGAGTTAATTAAACTGAGTCTCAAAATTTTTGAACTGTTTACATGCAGACATTTAACCTTCGACTATTTTTCCCAACGATTCACGAACTATTACTTGTAAATAAACATGTATATATATATATATATATATATATATATATTCATATATATATATATATATATATATATATATATATATATATATATATATATATATATATATATATATATATATATATATATATGAATATAAATATTAGAATATATATAATGATTTGAAATAATAAAATACAATTTAAACATTAGAATTAGATATGTATAATAGTGTACAAAATAATTGAATTGTTAGTAAAATAAATCTATGTATATATAAAATATGAATTATATATATATATATATATATATATATATATATATATATATATATATATATATATATATATATATATATATATAATTATTATATTATGTATAAGTAGAAATTTATAATATTTCTGTGATAAAATAATTTATTATTTTAAATAAATATATATAATACGTACATATGTAGAACAATTATAATTTCACAGTTATATATAACTATAATATAATTAGTATGCAAACATATATTATAATATATTCATATTAAAATGTATAAATAGATAATATTCAGTATATGTTGTAATAGATAGCATATAATTATTAAGTATTACATAATAATATGTGATATTAATAAATTAAACCTAATTACAAATATAATTGTTATGGTAATATTATTATTGCTGTTAAATATCAATATTAGTATTAATAATATTCCTTTTTATATAACATTTAAAGATGAAATTTGATATATATATATTACATTATTAATTACTAATATTATTATTATTATTATTATTAATATTAATATTATCATAATTAGTATAGTATTATTATTATTATCATTATTAATATGATTATTATTTTTTTTTCTTTCACAATTATTATTATTCTCATTAATATTTATTATTATTATTATTATTATTATTATTATTATTATTATTATTATTATTATTATTATTATTATTATTATTATTAAAGTATTTAGTATTTATTAATATAAAAAATATATAAATTATAAAAACAGAATAATGGTACGAAATTATTCCCTATCTCTATCTGTTGAAATTTTTTCTTCTTGGTTGAGATTTTCTGTACTTCTTGTCTATTAGATTAAAACTTATCAATTTCATTGGCATTACAAACCAAATCAAGTCACCATCTTCTTTATTTTTTTCTGTTTTATTTCCTCCTGAACGAATATCCTGTCGACCCCTAATCTCTTTATAATGATCGTTTAATTCATAATGGATTGACACAATCAATAAATTCTTCATCTCCAATATCAATTACCACTATACATTGTTGTAATTTAAATTAAAACCGAAGAATTTTTTTAAAAACAGTCGCTACCCCTGTTCTTCTTATTTTTTTTCCTAAACTTCGAATTCGAATGAAATCCTAAAATGTAATAATGTGGTTTTGTTAAGAATCTTTTGCTAAAACTATCTGGAAAGTTGCACGATCAAATTTATCAAATTGAGGTCGAATTTCGGAGTCAAAGTTTATGAACAAAAAGTCAAACGGGTGGTTCTTTGTAAAATTTGAATTTGTTTTTGAGTTTCAAGATCAAATGAGGATCCAGAAAGTTTCTAGGAACGATTTACAAACTATTTCATGTAGAAATTTTCTTTTAAAACAACTTTAAAATCGAAATCAATTTCAATGTTCTTCAGCTTCTTCAGCGACGATTTTTTTTTGATTAGCTGTTAATTAAAAACCCCGCAACAGGTCGATTATAATTGAATTTCAAGACTTAATTCGAATTTGTAATTCATGACAATGTTTTTGATTAAGTGATTTGGTCAATTTAATTTGGATGAAGAAGAAGAACGAAACAGAAAAGGGTTAAATGAATTTAAATGGGTTTATAAATCAGAAAGACACAATAGAGCAGCTGGTTAAGGTGTTGGTGGGTGAACGAGTGGTCTCGGGTTCGAGCCCGGTTTGGGGCATATTTTTTTTATAAACGTTTTTGAAGGTATATCTCCTTACCAAAATTATTATTAATATTATTATTGTTAATCTAATTTGAATTATAATTATTAACGTTATTATTTAATACCTATTATTATTATTATTATTATTATTATTATTATTATTATGATTATAGTAAGTATAATTATTATTATTACTGTTATTACTAATATTATTATCCTTACCAAGTATTATTATTTAGTATTATTTTTATTATCACTAAATATTATTATTATTAGGAGTATTATTAATATAAGTATTACTATTATTATTATTATTAGGATTATGAATTGATGTTATAGCAGCTTTAGTTATTAGTTTAGAAATTAAACATGAAGACTATGATTATGATTAACATAAGTATTGTTATTAATATTGCTTATTATTATGTATTATCATAAAAGTTACTATTTTCATTATCATTACTAATAAACTTTTCATTTTATTAAAAATTACTGTTATTATCATTATTATAAGATTTATTATTAAAACTAACATTAATATTATTATTAATATAATCATTAATATTATTATCATTATTATTAATACTAGTATTATCATTATTATTATTATCACTGATCATTATCAATATTATTACAAATAGATATTCATATATAAAATTTCATTATCATAATATTTGTAATACTTATCACTATATTTTTAAAAATGATACAAATTAAGAATAAAAGATATCAATTGATATATAAGTATATTTACATCATATAAAAACCCTAGTATAAATTTTTATTAATAACCTGTTATAAAGAAAGATAAATATTAGTTATATAAAATATATAAATTAAATATATTAAATTTAACTAAATAACATATAACATAACAAGCATATTATTAAATATAATATATATAAACTTGCTCGATTACAATTATATATGTTAATCGATTTACGAATGATATAGGTTCGTGAATCCGAGGCCAACCCTATACTTGTTCATTGTCGTCATATGTATTTTTACTACAAAATACAATATTGTGAGTTCATTTGATTCCCTTTTTACTCTTTACATTTTTGGACTGAGAATACATACAAATACTTTATTAACTGTTTTACAATATTTATATGTGTGAGTTTCATTTGCTCCATTTTTCAATGCTTTTGCAATATATATATTTTTGGGACTAAAAATACATACGCCGTTTTTATAACTGGTTTACTAAATGCTTTGAGATATATTTTTAAACTGAGAATACACGAACTGCTTTTATAAACGTTTGACGAAATAGACACAGATATTCAAAACTACATTCTATGATAGAATTTTTGGGATTCAGAGGTTCGATTTCTATAAAGATTGTATTATCGACCATCGGTGAGATGATTTTGTCATTGCACGCACACATTAGCTCCCGAAATGGTTCGATTTTGTAGTTAGTAACGGAGAGATGATTTTGTCATTGCACGCACGCATTAGCTCCCGTTTTAGCTACCATCGACGAGATGATTTTGCATTGCACGTACGCATTAGCTCCCGATGTATTGTATTGTATTGTATGGTATTCGATTTTGTAGTTAGTAACAGAGAGATGATTTTGTCATTGCACGCACGCATTAGCTCCCATTTTAGCTACCCTCGGAGAGATGATTTTTCATTGCACACACGCATTAGCTCGCATTGTAAAATTATATTGTATTACCTACCACGGTGAGATGATTTTGCATTGCATGCAAGCATTAGATACCGTTGGTGAGTTGTTTGAAAGGTTCTGGCATTGTTCATATGAATGATTTTACAGCAGGAGTAGACCTGCACAGATTGTTTTCTAACTATGAGTATCTTATGGTCTATTATATACTTGGAAATGATTGTTTAAGATAAATTAATGAAATCACCAACCTTTTGGTTGACACTTTAAAGCATGTTTATTCTCAGGTATTAAAGAAATCTTCCGCTGTGCATTTGCTCATTTTAGAGATATTACTTGAAGTCATTCATGACATATTTCAAAAGACGTTGCATTCGAGTCGTTGAGTTCATCAAGATTATTATTAAGTCAATTATAGTAGGATATATTATGAAATGGTATGCATGCCGTCAACTTTCGATGTAATGAAAGTTTGTCTTTTAAAAACGAATGCAATGTTTGTAAAATGTATCATATAGAGGTCAAGTACCACGTGATGTAACCAAATGTAATGTATTCGTCCAGATGGATTAGGACGGATTGGTATAATAAGCATGGTTTCTGACAAGATATGATAAGCAAAACTTTTTGACATGCAACTAAGGTCGAAGTCCAGACTCACATGCATCCTAACGACTATCAGTTAGACACACTAATGCAGACCTGGTTCGCTAAGACCACCGCTCTGATACCATATGTAAAGACCCGTCCTAATCTATAAGAACGAATGAAATAACATATGATTACATTGCGAGGTATTTGACCTCTATATGATACATTTTACAAACATTGCATTCGTTTTAAAAGACAAACTTTCATTGCATCGAAAGTTGATAGGCATGCATACCATTTCATAATATCCAACTATAAATGATCTAATCTGTCATTTACTTAATCATAATCTTTACTGAACTCAACGACTTGAATGCAACGTCTTTTGAAATATGCCATGAATGACTCTAAGTAATATCTTTAGATTGAGCAAATGCACAGCGGAAGATTTTTTTCAATCCTGAGAATAAACATGCTTTAAAGTGTCAACCAAAAGGTTGGTGAGTTCATTAGTTTATCATAATCGATCATTTTCATAATTTTAATAGACCACAAGATTTCATTTTTCCATAAACATACATCTCATATCAGGCATTTTGCAAACTGCATAGAGATAAAAATCATTCATTTGTTGAAAACCTGGTAACCGACCTTAACAAGATGCATATAGAATATCCCCATCATTCCAGGACTCCCTTCGGACATGATAAATGCGAAGTACTAAAGTATCCGGTACTTTGGATGGAGCTCGTTGGGCCTGATAGATCTACTTTAGGATTCGCGTCAATTAGGGTGTCTGTTCCCTAATTCTTAGATTACCAGACTAAAAAGGGGCATATTCGATTTCGATAATTCAACCATAAAATGTAGTTTCGATTACTTGTGTCTATTTCGTAAAACATTTATAAAATCAGCGCATGTATTCTCAGTCCCAAAAATATATATTGCAAAAGCATTTAAAAATGGAACAAATGAAACTCACAATACTGTATTTCATAGTAAAAATACATATGACGTCATTGAACAAGTGCAAGGTTGGCCTCAGATTCACGAACCTATATTAATTATATATATATTTATATATTGGTCAATATTTGTCTAACAATTTAGGTTAAACCGTAGTGTATCACAATCCTAATACTCGAGTCTAATATGCAAAAGTCAACAAAAGTCAATTGACCCAAAATGACTTTCAAAATCTATACATGATTATTATATAACTTAAATATTGTCGTTTTATATGTATTTAAATATATTTATTAGATTTTATTAAAGTAAATAATAAAAGTCATTTGTTAATAAAAATTTATATTTAAAATTTATATATGATAAAAATATACTTTTTATATATTTTAAATAATAAGATTCATAAAGTTCACTTAATATCAAAAAAAATATAGTGGTATGTAACTTTAATGTAATTATATTACGTGTGGTAAAAATATCTTTGTATCACATATCTATTTGATAAAATAATATTGATAATAATAATAATAAATAAAAGTTGTATTATTTTATAATAATAATAATAGTTATTACTATTCTACTAATAATAATAACAATATTTATATTTAATAATAATGATATTAATTATGATAAAATGATAATTCTAATCATGATAATCTTAATAATAACAATACTTTTTAATATTAACTGTAATGGTAATATCTTAAAGAAAAATAATAATTCTATTCAAAATGTTAATTTTTAATAATAATAATACTAAAATGATAATTAAAGTGATATTTTATAATAACAATAATATTTCTATTAAGAATGTTAACTTTAATAAAAATGATAGTTTTAATATTAATGATACTTTTAATAATAATAATAGTGATAAAACCGAACCGAACCAAACCGAAAACCGAATTCGAATTCGGATTCGGTTCGATTTTCGGTTAAAACCGAATATTAAGAAAAAAATTGAGAAGGATGGTAGTTTAATTGTGGCGTTACTGATGTCTTAGTTATTTATATCCTAAAACAATGACGCACTATTAAATTATCAAGAATTTGATGATTTATTAATATTTACAGATTTAATTACGACGTTTACTACTTTTGTTATTAAGAAAAAAGAGCATAATGACATTAAAACATAAATATACGAATTAATTATATAAAAATTTTGAATTCGGTTTTGAATTCGGTTTTCGGGTTAAACCAAATTCAGAATATTTAAAACCGAAAACCGAACCGAAATCCAAATTCAAATTCGGTTTCGGTTTGACTCGATCCGAAAACTGTTTTTCAAATTCGGTTTAGTTTTTTTCCGGTTTGGGTTCGGTTTGGTTTTCGGGTTCCACGGATTCAAACCAAATACTGACCACCCCTAGGCCATGCGATCGCATGGCCTCCTGTGTCCAGCATGTCTCGGTTATTTTACTCTGCCGACACCCGATTTATATTTATTTATATATAATATATTTAATTTATTAATTTATATAATTAATTATATATTATATTATATTTACGTGCATGGTAAAAATATAATTTTCGTTTAAATGACTCGTACATTGTCACGCGACTAATGTCCTGGATCCGGTTTCTCAAACGCGTTTTTGTACGCTAAGAAAACTGATACTTTACGTTTCACGACATGTACCTTTATCAACAATTTGACTTACTCTACAATAAATTATTTTATAATAAATGTAACTTCTAAAATTGAGTGTTGTGATCATTTATTTCTATAAATCAACGTCTCATTGTTTACCAAGATGTATTATTTTAAATCGAAACGTTTTATGAGTAAATTAAAATATATATATATATATATATATATATATATATATATATATATATATATATATATATATATATATATATATATATATATATATATATATATATTTATATTTTCATTTAGAATTATAAATTTATACATAATATATATGTTTGAAATATTTATCTAATAATAAGATTTTTAGTTTTTCCAAAATAATCATATTTCAATGATTATTATATATAATAATAAAATTTACTATGTCGTATTACGTTTACGTTCTTGAAACGCTATATATATATATATATATATATATATATATATATATATATATATATATATATATATATATATATATATATATATATATATATATATATATATATATATATATATATATATATATTTTATAATATAAAGCTTAAATTCTTCTAATTCTATAAAATCAATTTATCCTTATAAAATATTAGATTATAATAATTCAGTTTTTGAAATCGTTTTCTCACAAATGAAAAATAGGTCAACCGACTATTATGAAATCCAATTCTCCACTAACTTTTGTCTAACGTTCGTCAATTGACACATTTGTTCTTACATGTAAATCACTTTACCAAATATTCCGAATACTGATAAAAATGAAATGATCTCTTAAATCACAGTGGACCTCTCAATAGAGACTCGATTAATAATATATCTTAATAACTTAATTATTTGATATTATCTTTCAATCCCGTCGGTAAATACAATCATGTAAAGTATTATATCTAATACTTTGTTTACGTTTTCAAGTTATAATATATGTACACACACACACACACACACACACACACATATACATATACATATACAATCATATCCATTTGTATAATGGTTCGTGAATCGTCGAAATTTTGTTGAGGTTAAATGAATGTATGAACATAGTTTAAAAATTCTTGAGATTCAACTTGACAAACTTTGATTACCATGTCGGAAACATATAAAGATTAAAGTTTAAATTTGGTCGAAAATTTCTGGGTTGTCACAAGACAAGGGTTAGTGGAGATCTCTGTTTGATTTCCAATTCATGTTTTACCATAGATTCCTCGTTATTTTGATAAGGTAACTATTTAACTCTCATATTATTTAATGTGAAAGTGAAGGTTAGTGAATGTAGATAGTTTAAAGAACGGATAGTGGCAGGTTAAGTAAATCAACGTTTACTTTAAAATGATTTCATACCTTGGATTACCAATTAGACTTTACTTTCCGATTCACGATTAAACTGTAAGATAATGTGATGACCCATCCAAATCTATTTGGACGAATACATCATTCATCGATTTCACAGTGAGGAACTGACCTCTACATGATACGTTTTGTAAACATTGCATTCTTTTGAAAAGGCACACCATAATTGAATATCAAATTCCAAGGTTTTTGACGTTTGATGATTTCTACATATAGACAATCACCGTAATTAATAGTTTACAATACTACATCCGTTGATAATGCAGTCGAAATAAGATACATGGTGATGATTTTGTGAATGCAATGTTTTCTCGAATAAAGCATGTATGACTCCATGCACATGGCTTGTATCACATATAAGAAAACAGCGGAAGACTTCTAGGAACCTGAGAATAAACATGCTTAAAAGTGTCAACACAAAGGTTGGTGAGTTCATAGTTTTTATGCTGCGCATAATCTGTATATAAAGGTGGATCACAAGATTTCAGTTGTTTCATCCAGAAACGTTTATCAAAATATTCTACAAGATTTAGCACCCTGATAACTAAACTTAACGTATATATAATAAGTACCCCTGTTTTAACATACATGCAACCAACATGTACCATACACGCAAACCAACGTGTACTAAACTCAAATAGCATACGTCTGTTTTATAGTTCAGGCTAGGGTTTCTATACCTGGAACAGATGGGGATGTCAAGCCCTATAGATCCATATATAACTACTTGCGCCCACCAGTTCTTATAGCCGGCAGTTACTAGTTACCAAAGCTAAGGGATTTTCGGTTCAAACTCGGTGTAGAATTTAGTATGTACTTGTATCCATTGCATTTAAAATAAAGTGCATGTATTCTCCAATCAAAAATATCGATTACAAAAGCAATTAAAAAGGGAACAAATGAAACTCACCTTAGCAGCACATAAGGTCATTCACCGAAATGTGATCGAAACTCGAAATGCAAAATAACCATAGATCTCAACCTAGAGAACATATATTGGTCAATACATGTCTAAAAAGCTAGGTCGGGTCATAGTGTATCAGATTATAGTGTTTATAAAGCTTTAAAACATCATAAGACAGTCAACTTTGACAATTGATCAACAAAACAAAACGTGCCTTATATAGAAATTCATTTACTCGAGTAGTAATATCTAAAAATCCAATTTATCAATCTCATAGACAAGTTGTTTAAATATTAATTTACAGTTTCAAACATAATTTCAATTAATATTAATCATAATTCAGTTGACCATAACTTTTAATCCATTCCTCGAAAACACACGATTTCTAAATGAAAAGTTATTAGTTTTTCGATAGTTTTCCAACGACATGCATATCATATACCTTATATCAATAACATATGTATAAAATTCGTGATTCATCATAACTATCTAACGATAAAATTAAAGCATACAATCATGCATAAACATATATACTCGAGCACTAGACATGAATACACTATTTAAATATAAAAGATAAGATATGAATGCTCACATATCAATATTGTGATTCAATATTGCAGGAAAGTACGTAGACGCAACGGAGATGATAAACGGTAGGTTGACCTTTGACTCATGATCATAACCCCCAAGTAATACCCATAACCTCCATAGCTATAACCCATAATTTCCTTAGCTCTAATCCGCTGGAAAAGCTTGTTTTGAAATGATTTACTCATAACCTCGTCGTAGTATTTTATGTGTATTATTAATAATATTACTAATACTACTAATAATAATTAGATTAATAATAATATTAATCTTAATAATAATAATAATAATAATAATAATAATAATAATAATAATAATAATAATAATATATACTAGAGAGCAGAAAAAATGAGAAGGAGTAAATGAAATCGAAGCAAAACTCGAGCTTTTATAGAACCTAACCTGAAATAGCTCCCCATGCGATCACATGGTTTGATAGGCTTATGGCCATGCGATCGCATGGTCACCTGTCTCCAGCTCACAATATTTTGTTTTCTTGTTTGTCGGCATATTTTTATAATATATATATATATATATATATAATATATATAATTTATATTAATTATATATATATATATATATTATATTATATTTTGGTGTATAGGTGACTTGTAATTTCAGTTCCGATAATCAATACGTTGACGCTCGACTAATGTCTCGGTTCCAGTTTTTTGAACGTCCTTTCGTATGCTTAGAAAACTTGTACTTTACGTTTCGTGACTCGTACCTTTGCCAAAATATAGACTTACATTACCAGTAACTATGTTACCCGAAGTGTATCTTGAACGTTCGAGTCTTTTGGTCATTTGCATCTATAAATTAACGTCTTAATACATAATAATATTATTTTAAATCAAAACGTTTTATATCTAAGTTAATATTATATTTTATAACATTTGTAAAATATACATACATTTTCATTTTGAAATAGTGTTTTACTATAGAAAAATGATTTTTACTGTAGCAAATAGTGGTTTTCGAAAATACTGTAGCTTTTCGGGTACTGTAGCAATTCGAAAATACTGTTGCAAATTAGTGTTTTACTTATTCATCTTAAACGTTTTAGTTAACTTATCTAAATATCAATCGAATCAATAAACGAATGTTACTATCATTTACTAAATAACTTGAAATTATATATATGTATATATCTTTATTTAATATATATAAATCAGTTTTTAAATACACATTGCAAGTTATTTATAATTAATTTTAATAATTAATATTCCGACATATTGTATATATATATATATATATATATATATATATATATATATATATATATATATATATATATATATATATATATATATATCTATTTACAAATAGATGTTCGTGAATCGTCGGTCAATCGTCAAAGGTTAACTGAATATATAACATTAGTTCAAAAATTTTGAGAATCAATATTATAGATTTTGCTTATCTTGTCGAAATCATATAAAGATTAAGTTTTAAATTTGGTTGGAAATTTCCGGGTCGTCACAGATAAAAACTTAAAACTCGTTATGAGTTACATATGATTTTACTTTCTTTAAAATGTCTTATGAAATAATGATTTCTATTTCAATCTTTAAATCAAATGAGTTTTAATATAATTAGTTTGATATTATATTATTAAAATATTTCAAATATATTTAAGATATACAAATGTATATATTCTTAAATAATAATATAACATGGTAAAACGTTATATTTATTTACTGTAATAAAGATTTTAAATAATATTAAATATATTTTCGAATGTTAAAATATATACTTCATAACGTAATGAAATATATAAATGTAAAACATTTTGATAATAAAGATTTTATATATATTATTAAAGGTATTTTAGTAAACAACGAGAGGTCGGTTTATAGTAGCAAATGACCAAAACATTTGAATAATTATGTTACACTTCGAACGATATAATTTAATCGATGATTAAGTTTAGTTATTAATAAAGGTACACGCCGCGAAACGTAATGTGCTAGTTTTTCTAAGCGTACAAAAATGCGTTCGAAAAACTGAAACCGGAACGTAAGTCGAGTGAGAACGTACGAGACATCGGAATGAAAATTATAAGTTAACTATACACGTAAATATAATATAATATATAATTAATTATATAAATTAAATATATTATATATATAATAATATTAAACCGATAGCCGCCCACGTTTTAAATAAAGCTGAGCTGGAGAAGGACCCTATGCGATCGTATGGGAATCCCTCTACCAAGACATGCGATCGCATGGCACATGGATTCAGCAAAAGTTCTATAAAATGCGTTTAGTTAGGACACAAAAAACACACAACATTATTCTATCTATCTCCCTCTGTATTCATATTATAATTTATTTTATTATTATTAAAATTAATATTATTATTAATCTTACTATTATTATTAGTAGTATTAGTATTATTATACATAAAATACTATGACGAGGTTATGAGCGAGCGATTTCAGAACGGGTTTTTCGAGAGAGATAGAGCTAAGGAAATTATGGGTTATAGCTATGAAGATTATGGGTATTGTTTGTGGGTATGATCGTAAGGTCAATCTAGTGTTTATCATCTTCGTTGCGTCTACGTACTTTCCTACAATATTGAATCACAATATTGATACCTGAGCACTCATAACTTAAACTTTTATATATTAATAGTGTATCCCTGACTAGTGCTCGAGTATATATGATTATGCATGTTTGTATGTTTAAATTCGTCGTTAAATAGTTTATGATAGATCATGAATTTAGTACATATGCTACTGATATAAGGTATATGATATGCATGTCGTTGGAAAGCTGGCAAAAAATTAAGAACTTTTCATTTAGAAAGCGTATCGTTTCGATGAACGGATTAAAAGTTATGGCCAACTGAAATTTTAGTATTATTATTAAAATGATTATTATTATTATTACTATCGTCGTTATTATCGTCGTTATTATTGTTATCATTAATGTTATCAATATAAATATTATCATTAAAATCGTTATTGTTATCGTAATTATAACTAAGTTATTATTATTGTTATTATTATTATTATTATTATTATTATTATTATTATTATTATTATTATTATTATCATTATTATTATTAAAAGCATCATTAATATTAAAACTATTATTTTTATTAAAATTATCATTTTAATAGAAATATCATTGTTATTAAAAAGTATCATTATTATTAAAATTATCATTATTAGAATTATCATTTTATAAAAATTAATATCATCATTAGTAAATATAAATATTGTTATTATTATTAGTAGAATAATAATAATAATTATTATTATTACAAAATAATACAACTTTTAGTTATTATTATTATTATCAATATTATTTTATCAAATAAATGTGTGATACAAAGATATTTTTACCACACGTAATATAATTACAATAATAATACATATCACTATATTTTTATAATATTAAGTGAACTTTATAATTTTATTAATTGAGATACATAAAAGTATATTTTTATTATATATAACTTTTAATAAATTTTTTTAAATGATTTGTATCATTTACCCTAATAAAATCCGATAAATATATTTAAAAATATAAAACGACTATATTTAAGTTATATAATAAACATGTATAGTTTTTATAAATCATTTTGGGTCAAATTGACTTTCGTTGACTTTTGCATATCGATCTTGAGCATTAGGATTGTGATACACTATGACCTAACCTAAATTGTTAGATAGATATTGACCAACATATAAATATATATATATATATATATACATACTTAATATAGGTTCGTGAATCCGAGGCCAACCTTGCACTTGTTCAATGCCATCATATGCATAATTACTATGAAATACAGTATTGTGAGTTCATTTGATTCCCTTTTACTCTTTACATTTTTGGGACTGAGAATACATGCGCTGTTTTTATAACTGTTTTATTAAATGTTTTTTTAGATATATTTTTGAACTGAGAATACATGAACTGCTTTTATAAATGTTTGACGAAATAGACACGAGTACTAAAAACTACATTCTATGATAGAATTATTTGGATTCAGAGGTTCGATTTCTATAAAGATTGCATTAGCTACCCTCGGTAAGAAATTTTTGCATTGCACGATGTATTAGCTACCGTTGGTGAGATTGTTTTGCATTAGCTAGCCTCGGTGAGAAATTTTTGCATTGCACGATGCATTAGCTACCGTTGGTAAGATTGTATTGTATTTCCCTCGATGAGAATTTTTTGCATTGCACGATGCATTAGCTACCGTTGGTGAGATTGTATTGTATTTTCCTCGTTGATAAATTTTTGCATTGCACGATGCATTAGCTACCGTTGGTGAGATTGTATTGTATTTCCCTCGGTGAGAAATTTTTGCATTGCACGATGCATTAGCTACCGTTGGTGAGATTGTTTTGCATTTTCTGGTGTTCTTCATATGAATAATTTTTACAGCAGTGAGCAGACCTGCACAGATTGTTTTCGAAATATAAGTATCTTGTGGTCTATTATATTATTGGAAATGATTGATTATGATAAACTAATAAACTCACCAACCTTTTGGTTGACACTTTAAAGCATGTTTATTCTCAGGTATTAAGGAAATCTTTCGCTGTGCATTTTAAAGATATTACTTGGAGTCATTCATGGCATATTTCAAAAGACGTTGCATTCGAGTCGTTGAGTTTATCAAGATTGATATTAAGTCATTTATAGTTTGGATATATTATGAGATAGTATGCATGACTATCAACTTTCGTTGTAATGAAAGTTTGTCTTTTAAAAATGAATGCAATGTTTGTAAAATATATCATTTAGAGGTCAAATACCTCGCAATGTAATCATATGTTATTGTATTCGTTCTTATGGATTAGGACGGGTCGTCTCATGTCTCATGTTTGTTTGGCGGTATGAGAGGTGGTTCGACATTCTTGGTTAAATTGTTAGTTTTGGGGTTGACGAGATTTCTGGGTTTTTGCTCTCCTTTGAGTGGGAGATTGTTGGATGTGCAAAGAAGATCAAAATGAAGAAACAGGTACTAGGTTGCGTTCAGGTGTGGTCTGTCGCGATACGCGACAAAAATGGAACGCGACACATGAAGATGTGTGACGACCCGGAAATTTTTGACCAAATTTAAACTTAATCTTTATATGATTTCGACAAGATAAGCAAAGTCTGTAATATTGATTCTCAAAATTTTTGAACTAATATTATATATTCAGTTAACCTTTGACTGTTGACCAACGATTCACGAACATCTTTTTGTAAATATATATATATATATATATATATATATATATATATATATATATATATATATATATATATATATATACAATAAGTTGGAATATTAATTATTAAAATTAATTATAAATAACTTGCAATGTGTATTTAAAAAACTGATTTATGTATATTAAATAAAGATATATACATATATATAATTTCAAGTTATTTAGTAAATGATAGTAACATTCGTTTATTGATTCGATTGATATTTAGATAAGCTAATTAAAACATTTAAGATGAACAAGTAAAATACTAATTTGCTACAGTATTTTCGAATTGCTATAGTACTCAAAAAGCTACAGTGTTTTCGAAAACCACTATTTGCTACAGTAAAAATAATTTTACTACAGTAAAACACTATTTCAAAATGAAAATGTATGTATATTTTACAAATGTTATAAAATTTAATATTAACTTAGATATAAAACGTTTTGATTTAAAATAATATTATTATATATTAAGACGTTAATTTATAGAAGCAAATGACCAAAACACTCAAATGATTAAGTTATACTTCGGGAAATATAGTTTATCATTGATTAAGTCTAATTATTAATAAATGTACACATCGCGAAACGTAAAGTGCTAGTTTTCTAAGCATACGAAAGAATGTTCGAAAAACCGGAATCGGAACATTAGTAGAGCGTCAACGTACAGATTATCGGAACAGAAATTACAAGTCATCTATACACGAAAATATAATATAATATATAATTAATTAATATAAATTATATATATTATATATAAATATAATAATATGTCGACGAGGTAGCAAATAAAAGGTTTGTGAGCTGGATCTTCAGGCCATGCGATCGCATGGCCATTGCTCCTCAGACCTATGCGATTGCATGGGGTGGCTGGCGGCAAGAGGTCTATAAATTGAACTCGTATTCTGATTTGTTTCACTCATTTTTTTTCACTCCGTATTATTACTATTACTATTATTATTATTATTATTATTATTATTATTATTATTATTATTATTATTATTATTATTATTATTATTATTATTATTAATATTATTAATATTATTAATATTATTATTATTATTATTATATTATTATTATTATTATTAATATTATTATTATTAAGATTAATATTATTATTAATATTATGGTTAGGAGTATTATTATTAGTAGTATTATACATAAAATATTACGACGAGGTCATGAGCGTATTATTTCTAAACGAGTTTTTCGAGCGGGATAGAGCTAAGGAAATTATGGATTATAGCTATGGAGGTTATGGGTATAGTTCGAGGGTATTGCTCGTGAGTCAAACTAGTGTTTATCATCGTCTACGACCTTTTCTGCAATATTGAATCACAATATTGATACGTAAGCATTTATATCTTATCTTTTATATATTAATAGTGTATCCATGTCTAGTGCTCGAGTATATATGTTTATGCATGCTTGTATACTTTAATTTTGTCGTTAGATAGTTTATGATGAATCACGAATTTGATACGTATGTTATTGATAAAAGGTATATAATATGCATGTCGTTGGAAAGCTGTCAAAAAATTAATAACTTTTCATTTAGAAATCGTGTGTTTTCGAGGAACGGATTAAAAGTTATGGTCAACTGAATTATAATTAACATTAATTGAAATTGCTTTTGAACCTGCAATTGATATTTAAACAACTTGTTTATAAAATTGATAAATTGAATTTTCAAATATTACTAATCGAGTAAATGAATTTCTATATAAGGCACGTTTCGTCTTGTTGAATAATTGTCAAAGTTGACTGTCTTATCATGTTTTAAAGCTTTATAAATACTATAATCTAATTTTTCAAGTATTGGAAAACTATATGAAAATCATGTTCGATTGCCATGATAATTCAAATATAATATAGCTCCTGAAATAAATAATATTTTGAGTTTGATAAACTATAAATTTGTTCAATTATCAAGACTTATACTATGTTAATAAACATGTATAGATTTAAAGATCATATTGGGTCAGGTTAACTTTTGAGATGACTTTTGTTAACTTCTGCATGTTGGTCTCGAGCATTAGGATTGTGATACACTATGAACCGACCTAGCTTGTTAGACATGTATTGACCAACATATGTTCTCTAGGTTGAGATCTACGGTTATTTTGCATTCCGAGTTTCGATAACATTTAGGTGAATGACCTTATGTACTGCTAATGTGAGTTTCATTTGCTCCCTTTTTAATTGCTTTTGCAATCTATATTTTTGGGCTGAGAATACATGCACTTTATTTTAAACGCAATGGATACAAGTACATACTAAATTCTACACCGAGTTTGAACCGAAAATCCCTTAGCTTTGGTAACTAGTAACTGCCAGTTATAAGAACTGGTGGGTGCGAGTAGTTGTATAAGGATCCATAGGGCTTGACATCCCCGTCTGTTCCAGGTATAGAAACCCTAGCCTGAACTATAAAATAGATGTATGGTATTTGAGGTTAGTACATGTTGGATTGCGTATATTGTACATGTTGGTTGCATGTATGTTAAAACAGGGGTACTTATTATAACGTTAAAGCTTAGCTACCAGGATGCTCAATATTGTAGAATAATTTGATAAACGTTTCTGGATGAAACAACTGAAATCTTGTGATCCACCTTTATATACGGATTATGCGCAACATTAAAACTATGAACTCACCAAACTTTATGTTGACACTTTTAAGCATGTTTATTCTCAGGTTTCTAGAAGTCTTCCAATGTTTGCTTATATGTGATACAAGCTATGTGCATGGAGTCATACATGCTTTATTCGAGAAAACGTTGCATTCACAAAATCATCACCATGTATCTTATTTTGACTGCATTATCAACGGATGTAGTATTGTAAACTATTAATTACGGTGATTGTCTATATGTAGAAATCATCAAACGTCAAAAACCTTGGAATTTGATATTCAATTATTGTGTGCCTTTTCAAGAGAATGCAATGTTTACAAAACGTATCATGTAGAGGTCAGTACCTCACCGTGAAATAGATAAATGATGTATTCGACCAAAGGGATTTGGACAGATAATCACAGTTGGTATCAGAGCTTGAGGTCATAGGGAACCATAATTTGCATTAGTGTGTTTACCTGGTAATTGCTAGGATGCATTAGTGAGTCTGGACTATGACCGTATCTGTTTTTACCGAGTTTTACTTATCATTTCTTGTATGAAATTACATGTTTATCATTCTTAAGTCTAGACAGGTTTCCTGCATTTATTGCATACATAGTGTACAGACGAATTCATATCTTAGCATATCTATTACTGTAAACTTTGCTTGACATCTCCGTGATTTATGGAATTTTGGTATTATATATACATATGTAAATTATGTATTGAAGAGTACCAATCTAAATTCTATAATCTATTTCATATCAAAAATCATCTCCCTAATTATACAAGATGGATCCCGTATCTAGTTCAAATTCCTTAAACTCCGACAGCTATTTCGATATGGATATTCACCTGAACTCCAAAGACAGTGTAACCGGAATGGATCAACCAATCAGCCATCACCTATTCTAGATGAATTGGGGATGGGTTCGTAGCCTACTTAGTCATTGGAGACAAGAAGAAGGTGATCCCTTCCATCCACCCCATTTCCCTCTTGGCGAAGAACCTGAAGCACTTACCGGCAAACCTGTTCGAGACACCATTTTCTCTCTCATTTCCAGAGTATCTCGTCACGATAATATACTATCTCAATTTATGAATCTTATTCATCCGCTCGTCCGAACCGCCAATCATCCCGGTGTAATAAAAGAAGTCAACGAGCTTCGCGCTCGAGTATTGGCTTTAGAGAATATGGTGCAAAGGTTACAAGCACCAGCAGCATCACCGACATCAATAGTACCACCATCATCAACACCAACAGTATCATTACCACCACCAACAACAACATTCGCATCCCACACCTCAAAATCACAATCTGTACCTCAGGCATCAACGTCATACTCACCATAGATACCAAGGAGTACCAATAATAATAACCTATGAAGTATTGATTCATAACTTCATTGGAGATATATTCCGCGTCGATTATGTAATCTCTAAAGTCTTAGAGATTATCTATTCTATCCTTAACCGTAAATCAGATGAGTGGACCAAAACGATAGAAGGAAGAGTAGAAACTCTGACCGGAATGGTGCACGATTTACAAGCTATACTTGTTTTACCAGCAGCATTAACAGTACCGTCAGTATCACCAACACCGGCAAAACTTGTAGCACTACAAGTTCCGCCAATTCCATAATCACCAACATCATCACAAATCAACAACGCGTATATTGTATCAACGAGTTATGAAGTATTAACTCATTTCCCCTGAAGAAATTATATGTATATTTTATATATATATGAATTTTGAAATCAAAATAAATCTTTTCGTACTAAGCTATTACGTGTGAATCTTAACTGGTAGGTACTACTCGGTTAGTTCATGTTACTAATATGCCATGATGTACATCCTTCGTTAATGACTTAATAATCGTTAACTATAATCTCTGCTTCGACTTAATAGATTCCATTTCATAATAAATCAAGTGTATTATTCAAATACATGTTTGATTTTACACTTTCATTTTCTATGTACTTGAAACTTGCCAGAAAATATCATTCGTACCTTGCGAAGTTAGCAAGAGTTCCATGAGCACCAACATGATTCACTGAGGAAATATCAATAAAACTGAATAATGAAGTGTTGATTACATTAGTGAAATACTCCGCGAAGATTATGAAATCTTTAATGTTTTAGAGATTATTCATTTCTAATCCAGTCGAAAATCAAATGAGCTTAATATGATATTAACTCATTAAATCTGTATTATATCTGAAGAAAATATACATACATATATTTTCATAAAGACTATGATAAAATTCTCTGGTACAAAATATTACTTGTAAAACTTTTAACGGGTAGGTAATACTCGAGAGATATATAAATTCACAATTAATATGTTACATTCTTCGATTCTGATTCAGCAAATCAACTTCGACTTTTCATTCGAATAAGCCTTATTATAACCGTGATATATACGTTTCCTCTTTTCGTCATCACTACCGGGGAACCGTTTATATTCCACCACATTGGCAGTAAACTTACCAGCAACATCATTGATCTTTAACTTTCCGAAAAATCATTATATTCATTGAAACCCTATCATGTACTCCTCTGCATCTTGTAACGGTAATTGTCATACCAAAAAGCTTCAATCATTATTCTCGAATTTCCCAGCACGTCTACGCCAACAGTTATATATGTACATATAACGTCTATCTCCTAGACTTACACACTTCGAATGTGAAGTTTCTGAAAAACACCCTAAACTGCGAACTAGTTCTCCGAATTTTGGAAAAATGCTGATGAAGCTTTAAAAACTGTAAACGACCTTAACAGTCAAAAGTTTGATATTAAAGAATAATGTGTTGGCAAAGCTCAAAAAAATAGAAGGTTTAAAACTGGAAAACGGATTGAGCAAACCATGAAGGAGGCTGGAGACAATTCACAAAGACTAAACCTGCCTTCAAAGAATCCAAATGATTCAGTATCTACTGAAGTCATTAATGAATACCTTGCTCCTGGCTCTAAATCTTTACGTACAAAACTTCTTCATCATCCTTCGATATTAGAAATTCTAAGATATCACCGTATCTTTCATTATAAATATCCTCGATATTTCTGAAGATATTTTCATAACTATTCTTATCTATTATCATTTATCTCTTCGCGATATCTGTGTTATATCAGAAAGGAAACTATTTTAGTTTCTAAATTCTGAAAAATTCGAATGTAAAATATGAATGTTTTTGAAGTAGTGTTGGGAATTGAAGCATGAGTTAGTATAATATAATGACACTTGATCAACGTGATTATATTACAGTAAGTCATACTGAGTTTCTAATGGAATGTGATAAAGGTTCACAGATCATACCCTCATCATGATCCATGTTACATAACTCTTTCATTCTATTTAACCTCTAAACTATCAAGAAAATATTTTTCTTGATGATTCAGTCTTTTTCGGATATTTTGGTAATTTGACAAATCAAATCGTGCTATTACCTTTTCTTTCTGCTTTATATATTATGATAATTCGAAACTCCATACCTACGAATTCTGGAGCATTACTTGCAAAAAGTAAATAAAAGCATGAAGCTCCGAAATAGAAATGGGAGTATGAATTGCAGAAAATAAGAGAGAGCATTAACTGTGGATGTCAATGATTATAGAAAGACAGAAGTAAGGACATCGAAATATAAGGGAAGATATAAAACCCAACAACAACCCAGAAATTACAAACCGTGTATATCGATGCATATAGCAATATAAAGACATGGGATAACTAAAAACACTATAAAACCAAGAGTATAGTAAAGGTAACTAGATTCTTTCGGCAGATGAAAAAGAAGAATGATATATATGAAAGTTAGAAGTATATCAAGAACCAGAACTGGATGGAGCATATTGATGAATACTTTAAAGTATGAGTTGAGGGAGAAAGAACAGAAGGTATGAGCTATGGAAATAAGGAAACAAAGAGGGTGGATTTATAATGAAGTATCAGACAGAGCAATCGAGACAGATCATCGCATTTAACCAAAGAGGATTCTAATTTCCTTAATTACCGAATAATCAAATCTTATTACGAAGATTTTCTCTAAATCCCTTGAACTCCGGAAATCAACCCTATCTACGTCAAAAGATATGATGAAATTTTATTTTCTCATTTCACTCTTTTGCGATAGCTTCACTCGTACTCTTCACATAAATGATTTGATTTATCCATATTACTCAATGATGACAAAACTCTAATTTTCAACTCGTATGAGTCATGAAAACATACTTATTGTTAGCCATGACGATCCAAATAAAATTTCGGGACGAAATTTCTTTAACGGGTAGGTACTGTGATGACCCGAAAATTTTTGACCAAATTTTAACTTAATCTTTATATGATTTCGACAAGATAAGCAAAGTCTATAATATTGATTCTCAAAAATTTTGAACTAATGTAAGATATTCAGTTAACCTTTGACTGTTGACTGACAATTCACGAACATCTATTTGTAAATAGATATATATATATATATATATATATATATATATATATATATATATATATACAATAAGTTGGAATATTAATTATTAAAATTAATTATAAATAACTTGCAATGTGTATTTAAAAAACTGATTTATGTATATTAAATAAAGATATATACATATATATAATTTCAAGTTATTTAGTAAACGATAGTAACATTCGTTTATGGATTCTATTGATATTTAGATAAGCTAACTAAAACGTTTAAGATGAACAAGTAAAACACTAATTTGCTACAGTATTTTCGAATTGCTACAGTACCCGAAAAGCTACATTGTTTTCGAAAATCACTATTTGCTATAGTAAAAATCATTTTGCTACAGTAAAACACTATTTCAAAATGAAAATGTATGTATATTTTACAAATGTTATAAAATATAATATTAACTTAGATATAAAATGTTTTGATTTAAAATAATATTATTATATATTAAGACGTTAATTTATAGAAGCAAATGACCAAAACACTCAAATGATTAAGTTAAACTTTGGGAAATATAGTTTATCATTGATTAAGTCTAATTATTAATAAATGTACACATCACGAAACGTAAAGTGCTAGTTTTCTAAGCATACGAAAGAATGTTCGAAAAACCGGAATCGGAACATTAGTCAAGCGTCAACGTACAGATTATCGCAATAGAAATTACAAGTCATCTATACACGAGAATATAATATAATATATAATTAATTAAAATAAATTATATATATTATATATAAATATAATAATATGTCGACGAGGTGGCAAACAAAAGGTTAGTGAGCTGGATCTTCAGGCCATGCGATCGCATGGCCATTGTTCCTTAGACCTATGCGATCGCATGGGGTGGCTGGTGGCAAGAGGTCTATAAATTGAACTCGTTTTCTGATTTGTTTCACTCATTTTTTTCACTCTGTATTATTACTATTATTTATATTATTATTATTATTATTATTATTATTATTATTATTATTATTATTATTATTATTATTATTATTATTATTATTATTATTATTATTATTATTATTATTATTATTATTATTATTATTATTATTATTATTATTATTATTATTATTATTATTATTATTATTAAGATCAATATTATTATTAATCTTATGGTTAGGAGTATTATTATTAGTAGTATTATACATAAAAAATTACGACGAGGTCATGAGCGTATTATTTCAAAACGAATTTTTCGAGCGGGATAGAGCTAAGGAAATTATGGATTATAGCTATGGAGGTTATGGGTATAGTTCGAGGGTATTTCTCGTGAGTCAAACTAGTGTTTATCATCTCCGTTGCATCTACGTACTTTTCTACAATATTGAATCACAATATTGATACGTAAGCATTTATATCTTTTTTTTATATTAATAGTGTATCCATGTCTAGTGCTCACGTATATATGTTTATGCATGCTTGTATGCTTTAATTTTGTCGTTAGATAGTTTATAATGAATCACGAATTTGATACATATGTTATTGATAATATGTATATAATATGCATGTCATTGGAAAGCTGTCGAAAAATTAATAACTTTTCATTTAGAAATCGTGTGTTTCGAGGAACGGATTAAAAGTTATGGTCAACTGAATTATAATTAACATTAATTGAAATTGCTTTTGAACCTGCAATTGATATTTAAACAACTTGTTTATAAGATTGATAAATTGAATTTTCAAATATTACTAATCGAATAAATGAATTTCTATATAAGGTACGTTTTGTCTTGTTGAATAATTGTCAAAGTTGACTGTCTTATCATGTTTTAAAGCTTTATAAACACTATAATCTGATTTTTCAAGTATTGAAAAACTATATGAAAATCATATTCGATTGCCATGATAATTCAAATATAATATAGCTCCTGAAATAAATAATATTTTGAGTTTGATAAACTATAAATTCGTTCAATTATCAAGACTTATACTATGTTAATAAACATGTATAGATTTAAAGATCATATTGGGTCAGGTTGACTTTTGAGATGACTTTTGTTAACTTCTGCATGTCGGTCTCGAGCATTAGGATTGTGATACACTATGAACCGACCAAGCTTGTTAGACATGTATTGACCAACATATGTTCTCTAGGTTGAGATCTACGGTTATTTTACATTCCGAGTTTCGATCACATTTCGGTGAATGACCTTATGTGCTGCTAAGGTGAATTTCATTTGCTCCTTCGCAATCTATATTTTTGGGCTGAGAATACATGCACTTTATTTTAAACGTAATGGATACAAGTACATACTAAATTCTACACCGAGTTTGAACCGAAAATTTCTTAGCTTTGGTAACTAGTAACTGCCAGTTATAAGAACTGGTGGGCGTGAGTAGTTGTATATGGATCCATAGGGCTTGAAATCCCCGTCTGTTCCAGATATAGAAACCCTAGCCTGAACTATAAAATAGACGTATGCTATTTGAGGTTAGTACACATTGGATTACGTGTATTGTACATGTTGGTTGCATGTATGTTAAAACAGGGGTACTTATTATAATGTTAAAGCTTAGTTACCAGGGTGCTCAATATTGTAGAATAATTTGATAAACTTTTCTTGATGAAACAACTGAAATCTTGTGATCCACCTTTATATACGAATTATGCGCAACATTAAAACTATGAACTCACCAACCTTTGTGTTGACACTTTTAAGCATGTTTATTCTCAGGTTTCTAGAAGTCTTCCGCTGTTTGCTTATATGTGATACAAGCTATGTGCATGAATTCATACATGCTTTATTCGAGAAAACGTTGCATTCACAAAATCATCACCATGTATCTTATTTTGACTGCATTATCAACGAATGTAGTATTGTAAACTATTAATTACGATGATTTACTATATGTAGAAATCATCAAACGTCAAAAACCTTGGAATTTGATATTCAATTATGGTGTGCCTTTTTAAGAGAATGCAATGTTTACAAAACGTATCATGTAGAGGTCAGTACCTCACTGTGAAATCGATGAATGATGTATTCGACCAAAGGGATTTGGAGGGATCATCACAAGCTGGAACGCGACAAATGAGGCAGTGATATGGACTTGATGACTATCGCGTTTTGATCAACTTTGTCGTGTGTGGGTGCAGTTTGTCGCGAAACGCGTTTGGTTGTCGCGAAACGCGATGATGTTCGTAGCCAGCAAGTTATTAGACTGTTTCCTAATTTTGATTAACACTATAAATATACCCATTGTAATCTATAAACCCTATGTACGAAAATCAATAAAAAAAAACACTCTAGTTGCCCGTGGACTAAAGCAATCATACCGATTGCATATAACCACATAAATTCTTGTGTCTTTTACTTTTCTTGTTGTTATTATGTCCGTTTGTCATTTGTGGGATCACAATCTATTAATTGGTGGTCGTTGTTGGCTCCATAAATTCCTAACACAAATTACATCATGGTGGGCAATTTACTTATCCTCCACGTAGGGATTATGTCAATGGTAAGACAACTTATTTCGACTTAGTTGCAAGTGATACATTTAGTGTTAAGGAGATAACAAAAATGGTGGTAGATCTTGGTTATGATTGCAATTCTACAATGTCATACCATTTTTGTTTACATGATTCAAATTTGGATTATGGATTAGAACCATTAAGTACAAAAAATGACATTAACAATCAGAAGCAGCATGTGGGATTAAATAAAGAGATAAGTTTGTTTATTGAACATGAAGTAACAAAGGTTGATGATATAGTGACAATTTTGGTTGAGAATAACATAGGAGAAGAACGATGTGAGGATGATGATAGTGATTTGAATGTTGATGAAGATAAGAAAGGTAAAGAAGAAAGTGAGGATGAATATATTGATTTTAACCTTGATGAAGATAATCAAGTACAAGATTTTAATGTTGATATGAATGACTTTCATTGTAGCATTGACAAAGATATTGAATTCATGGGAAATGCTTCTAAAACTATTGATGTATGTCCCACTGATCAACAGATAGTTACTATTGAAGGGTTGAATGATGATGAGTTTGATAGTGAACTTGAGTATGAACATGATATTGAAGGGGACAGGAAGAACAAGTTAAAAGAATTAAGTCTGTAACAAAAACAGGTTTTGGATGTGACAAAGAATAATCTGTATTTGGGTCAAGAATTTGCGACAAAAGATGAAACTATTGAATGTATAAGGTTGCATGCCATTGAAACTCGGAGGGATATTGTGTTTAAATACAATGATAATAGGAGGGTTAGAGCATCTTGTAGAGGATTAAAAGAAGATGTTGTAAAAGTGAATGAAACAAAGGAAGAAACAGTGGGTAATAATAAACAGAAAGGCAGGAATGTAATTGTTGATTCTGAGAAAGAGAAGGTTAATAAAACTTGGAGAAACAAAGAACTTAACAATGTGGAGTGCAAGTGGGTAAAGAGAAGTGGTTCAGAAACATGGCGAGTGGTAACATTTAAGGATAAACACATATGTGCTTGGTCTAGAGATGTTACACATTTCACATATGACTTTCTTGCAACAAAGTTGATTGAACAACTTCCCTCAAATCCAAGATTACCAGCAAAGGCAGTTAAGGTACAGGCTAAAACACAATATGGAATGAAAGTGTCAAAGATGAAGGCATACACAACATTAAAGAATGCACGAACAATTGTGGAAGGATATTATGCTGAACATTTATATTTTAAATACTTATGGTTTAATGGATCTAAAACAGTTAACTGATGTAATAGGTCAGAATGACCATTTATATTTTTTAACACTTATGGTTTAATGGGTCTAAAACAGTTGACTGCTGTAATGGGTCAGAATGACCATTTATATTTTTAGCACTTATGGTTTAATGGGTCTAAAACAGTTGACTGATGTTGACTCTGTTGTTCAAAGCATTCGGTAAAAAAAAATAGCACTTACAATTTTGAGTATATTAAGTGACTGTACTAAAACGGATTTGAGTATAAATAGGTGACTGCACTAAAACATTTAGTCATTTGGTGATTTGTGGTCATTTGGTCATTTGGTCTTGTGGTCAATTGCAATATAACCAAAAACTGGCCATTACCTATAAACATATGGGTCAACTAAAAATAGATTGCACTACCCAGATCGCACTACAAAAAATATGATCAAAAAATATCCTCATTAGCCAAAACAATTTGGTAATTCACATAGTGCAGTACACAGATTACAGTGCACAAATCTTTCACCTTAAACAATTTGACCAAATCAGATTTCACTACCATAACATTCAATTAAAATAACATTTAATTAATATATAATTCATTAAAACCAACCATTACAATCATTCATTACAACCAAAAGGTTTCAACCTAAACGAAGAAGACAAATACACATTGCAATTCACTAACTTCTACCGAACAAAAACATACATAACAAATATAACAAAAATAAAGCATATTATCATCTTCATCTTCATAACTCGCCATTTGAGTAATTCGATCTCAGCTTCAAGCCTATTCTTGGACTTCAACAAACGTCATCTAACAACAACCGAACGAGCACCCATGTAGTGCCCCGACCAAATCCATATGGACGAGAACATTACATATGGTTACATCGCGAGGTATTTGACCTCTATATGGTACATTTTACAAACATTGCATTCGTTTTTAAAAGACAACCTTTCATTTTATCGAAAGTTGACAGGTATGCATACCATTTCATAATATCCAAACTATAAATGACCTAATCTATCATTTACTTAACAATAATCTCTAATGAACTTCAACGACTCAAATGCAACGTCTTTTGAAATATGTCATGAATGACTCCAAGTAATATCTCTAAATGAGCAAATGCACAGCGGAAGATTTCTTTCAAACCTGAGAATAAACATGCTTTAAAGTGTCAACCAAAAGGTTGGTGAGTTCATTAGTTTAACATAAATAATAATTTTCATCATTTTAATAGACCACAAGATTTGTATTTCTCATAAATATACGTCCCATGCATAGAGACAAAAATAATCATTCATATGGATTGAACACCTGGTAATCGACATTCACAAGATACATATAAGAATATCCCCATCATTCCGGGATCCTCCGTCGGACATGATATAAATTTCGAAGTACTAAAGCATCCGGTACTTTGGATGGGGCTTGTTGGGCCCGATAGATCTATCTTTAGGATTCGCGTCAATTAGAGTGTCTGTTCCCTAATTCTTAGATTACCAGACTAAAAAGGAATGTAGTTTCAATTACTTGTGTCTATTTCGTAAAGCAGTTATAAAAGCAGCGCATGTATTCTCAGTCCCAAAAATATATATTGCAAAAGCATTTAAAAGGGGAGCAAATGAAACTCACCTATTGTATTTTGTAGTAAAAATACATATAACAACATTGAACAGGTGTAAGGTTAGCCTCGAATTCACGAACATATATCATTTATATATATATTAACACATATAATAATAATTAAACAAGTTTTATATATATTAATATTAATATACTTTATAATTTGTATGTTATATTAATAAATAGTTTAATTATACCTATTTTATATATTTTAGATACTTATATATATATGATTATATTAAAAGGTATTTATCTATTATATATAACTTAGTTAATATTTTATAATAATAACATTTTATTTAATTCAATATGTAATATTAATATAGTTAGGATATATGTACAAATATAATTTTATATAGTTACCATTTGTTTATTTTAATATTACTAAAACAATGATAATAATAATAATAATGATAAAATAATGATAATTCTAGTAAAAATTATAAACTTAATAAAAATGATAATTTTAATAATAATACTAACTTTAATAATAGTAATAATAAAAATGATAATTTTAAATATTAATGTTGCTTTTAATAAAAATAATAATTTTTTTCTAATAATGATACTCCTAATAATAATAATAATAATTATATCCCTAATAATGATAATATTAATAATAATAATAATAATAATAATGTTAATAATGACCATAAGAATGATAATACTTAAAATGATAATTTAAATAAAAATACTTTTGTTAATAATGATAATTTGAAAAATGATAATTTTTATGATAATACTAATAATAATATTAATAATAATAATACTTAATAATGCTTATGATAATAATAATAATAATAATCATAATTGTAACCCTAATAATAATCATAATAATAAATGATAATTGATACTTAATACATGTATTAGTAATAACATAATAATAGTTATCATACTAATAACAATAACAATAACAATAAAAATACTAATAATAATAATAATAATAATAATAATAATAATAATAATAATAATAATAATAATAATAATAATAATAATAATAATAATAATAATAATATAACAATAGTATTTATATACCTGATAAAAGAAATTAGGTGTTTTGTGGACGGCTTTAACACAGATCGAGTTTGGCAGAATCAAAACGCAGAAGATCATGGTTCAAGCAATTATTCAATTCTTCAATCGATCCATCGATCAGGTGACTATCATCAAGGTATATCCTGTCCTTAATTCATCATCATCATCGTTTCAATTTAATCATTAATCCCCATCGTTAGCAGGTGTTTGTTCATCTTCTTCCTAATTATCATAATCATTATCACCGTCATGATTATAACAACATCTCATTCGACTAGTAGGGAGCGAAATTAACAATTTTGGGAATTTTTCTTGAGTGGATTTCGATCTGAATTAGAGACAGGAAGCAGCAACAGTGCAAACCGAAGAGGTTCCGGTTTTTATATTTTTATTTTTATTTACTTTATTTATTTTTATTACTTGGTTTGATGGGTTGTGGGTCATTGTGATCGATACCCGGAATTGAATAGGGTTATGGCAGTAGCTTCAATTTATCTTGAATTGGGTTCAGGTTCCATCGGAGTAAGATGGTTGTAGCAATTGGTATATTTCATCAGGAGTAGATTAGATGCTACATTCGTGATGTTTTAATGATGGTTGTTTGATTTTGAGTCAAAACATAAACAGAACCATAGTTTGCAGTGATGGTGTACAGCGAATAGAGGGAGCAGCAGATGCAACAAAAGGATTCGATGGTTTGCAGATGTGTTTGGTTCTTTGTTTGTCACGAGTAGAATCAACAATTATTATGCAACAGTGTTCTAAATTAGGAGTTTAAAGCAGCAGCTTAATTTAGTTTTGTGGTGTTTGATGGTTTGATAACGTGTACCATAGTTAATCAGTGTTATTAAATCTGTGTTGTAGGTTCAATGGTGAGGTTATTTGAATGTTGAGAGGTGGAGGTTGGGTACTTAGTTTAATCAGAAAACAATTATAGAAGATGCAGTCTGTGGCGGTTGATGGCGATGGTGTTGTCAACAGGAACTAGTGAAACAGAAATGGATACAAATAGTAACAGGAGCAGTTTATGATGGGTTAAATGAGTTGGGTTGATATTTGAAAACAGGAAATGGGGTCATACCGGAAAAGAAAAAACAGAAAAGAATAGTAGCAGGTAGTCACAATGGTTGTGGTGGTTCACGGGTAGTGGGTTTTAAATGGTTTCGATGGATTTTTAGTTTGGATTTAATTGAAACAGCGAGAATAGAAGTATCAGCAGGTTAGTAGCACAACATGGTGTTTGGTTTGCATTTGAGCTTGACTGGGAAAGAAACCGACACATTTGTTGTAGTGGTAACTGTATCAAATGGGAATCAAAGAAATCAAATTACAGGTTTACTGTTAGCAGTGGGTTTCGATTAGTTTTATGGACCGAAGGTGGTGGTGATTGTTGCAGAATGGTGGTGACTTGATTGTGTGGTGATTGTTTCCCGATCTTAAACACATACACAATCCAGAAAAACACAGAGTGGTGGTATAGGAGATCGGTGAGAGGTGGTTTTGGTTCAAGGTTGAAGATAGTGGCTCGATGGTTATCGATGATGATGATATTTTTGGTTGTGGTAGTTCCCGGATGAGAAGGGAAAATGGTTGCAGTGATGAAGAAGATGGCATGAGTGTTGGTTTTTATATCATTGAATGTAACTTATGTATATGTATATGGTTATATGCCTTGTACATATAATATAGATATAATAAGACATATATAGTTAGATGGAGATAGTGAATGATAGATAATGAAATATAACATAAAGGTAAACTAATGTGTCTTCTTATATTTAGAAGTATATCTTTATATATTCTCTGTGACTCTTAATTAAGAAAACAAAACAATAACAGTATCCTAAATCAATTGTCAAATGTTTAAATTATAATAGCCATCGGTTACTTTATTGCATTACATATTTTTCCTAGATCATTAATAATAGATGTTTTCCATGTATGCTAAATTATTGGTTATACTTTGAATTATATATGGTGGCAAAAGGTCCACCATATATTTCACAAGATATTGTGGTCCAGAGATATAAGGTCTATGATTAGTAAAGGAACATGCCGTCTCATATAATTTCGATATATTTGCTTTCCAATGATTGATTGTTACTATCAATCACGTACAAAAACTCTTTTAAATTTACAATTATTCGATTCTAAGTCACGTACACACCATCTCATATTATTCTACCGACAGTTTTCCCACAGAGTGCAATATCGTGTTCCGCCAATCAAGTCTTATATTATTTTCAATTATATCTCAAATATAATTATATATTTAAATATATATATATGTATTTATTTATTAATAATTGTTCGTGAATCGCCGAGCATAGTGAAAAGGTAATTGATTTCATGAATATAGATTTCAAAACTTTCGAGACTCAACATTACAGATTTTGCTTATCGTGTCGGAAACATATAAAGATTAAAGTTTAAATTTGATCGGAAATTTCAGAGTCATCACAGTACCTACCCATTAAAGAAATTTCGTCCCAAAATTTGATCGAGGTCGTCATGGCTAACTATAAAAATGTTTTCATGAAGAATATGAGTTGATAAATAGAGTTTTATCATCATTGAGTAATATGGATAAAACCATTGGATTTTGTGAAGAGTACGAGTGAAGCTATCACTAAAGAGTGAAATGAGTAGGTATAGATTCGCCATATCTTTTGACGTAGATAGGATTGATTTCCGGAGTTCAAGGGATTTAGAGAAAATCTTTGTAATAAGATTTGATTCTTCGGTAATTAAGGAGATTAGGATCCTCTTTAAATGCGATCATCTATTTTGATTGCTCTGTCGGATATTTTACTATAAATCCACCTTATTCGTTTTCTTACAACTCACACCTTCTATTCTTTCTCCCTCGATTCATAATTTAAGACATTCGTCAATATGCTCCATCCCGTTCTGATCCTTGATATACTCTTAACTTTCATATCTGTCATTCTTCTCTTTCATCTACCACCGGAGGAAGTTACTTTCTTCTATCATTACCTTGGGGTTATAGTGTTATTAATTTTCCCGTGTCTTTACGTTGCAATACGTATTGATATACACGGTTTGTAGGTTCGGGATGGTTATCGGGCCTTATATTCTTCATTATATTTCAGAGCTTCATGCTTTCGTTTTCTCTTCCCGTCCGTGAGTCAAGCGAATAATGGTCCAGAATTTGTAAGTATAGATTTTGAAATGAACATAGTTATCTAAGAAGGGAATTGTAATGGCACGATCTTGATTTGTCAAATTACCAGAATATCCGGAAGGATAGAACTATCAAGAAGATATGCTCTTACTATGTTTGGAGATTGGGTAGAATGTAAGAGTCGTGTAAATGGCACATGATGATGGTACTGAGAATCATCACGTTCCATTAGAAACTCAGCATGACTTACTGTAATATAATCACGTTGATCAAGTGTCATTATATTATACTAACTCATGCATCAGTTCCCAACATTACTTCAATAACATTCATATTTTAAGCTCGAAAGTTTACAGAATATAGAAGCTAACAGTTTCTATATGATGTAACACTGATAGTATGAAAAGGTATATAATTTCGGACGAGAATATTTAAGAAAATATCCTCAGAAATATCGAAGATATTTATGATGATATTTTGGAATTTCCAAGTTTGAAGGTTGATGAAGAAAAATTTTCCGCACGATTTTAACATGACTTCGGAACAAGATATTCTCTAAAGATTTCATCGGATCTAGAATTATCTGGATTCTTTGAATATAGGGTATGGTCCTTGTATTTGTCCTTGATCTCCTTCGTAGTTAGCTCAATCCGTTTTCCCGTTCCAACTTTTCTGAGCTTTTCCAACGTATCCTTCTTTACCATCAAACTTCTGACTGTTATGGTCGTTTTACGGTTGTCTACAGTTTCTGCTACTTCATTCAACTTTTCAATATTTAGAGTATTGATTTGTAGACTGAATGCTCTTCAAAATTTCAGAGTCGAAGATCATAATTCTATGAGATAAATGTTATATGTATACATATAACTTTTGATGTAGAAACGTAGCGAGATTCAAAATACTGATTGCTGATTTCCCGATACTTGGTATGGCAATTCTCGTTACAAGATGCCGATGAGTTCATGATAAGACTTCAATAGATATACATAGTGATTTGTTGAAGAGATTTAAGCCAAGGAGCAACGAGGTTGCTTGCACGTCTGCTGGTAATATGATGGAATATAAAAGGTTCTCCGGTAACAACAAAAGAGCACGCATATATATTAAGATTATAATAAGGTTGTTTCGAACGAAAAGTCGAAGTTGTTTTGCAGGAGCTGTGACAAAATTAGCTATCTCGAACAGGAGTTGCAAGATTATTTTCAGTAATAATAACGCCAAAGAAGCTAGCACAGATACGTGTTAAACGTTTACTCAGGTTTCGAGTATTTTCAGGTGCATGACTATATGCATAAAATCTTTTCTTCCGTAGATGAAATGCGATTGGTTCATCCTCTCGATTGAGATGTTTTTAAGAATCATGAAAGGTTTGAACGCAGATTGTAATCGTCAAGATACAAATGAGGTTTAAGATGAAATCAAGTGGCAAACTTGAAGAATTGTTTAGTTTCATATGTTATAATCAATATTTTAATTCATTTTAATTGTCCAAAGTTGGTAGTCATCAGTTGATAGTCCACAGTTAGCAATTCAATAATTCATGTATAGTTTAATATATAATATTCGAATTAATTAATACGTATCGTGACCCGTGTACATGTCTCAGACTCGATCACAACTCAAACTATATATATTATTATAGAATCAACCTCAACCCTGTATAGAGAACTCGATAATTACTGCATATAGAGTGTCTATGGTGATTCCAAATAATATATATAGATGCGTCGATATGATATGTCAAAACCTTGTATACATGTCCCGATATTTAAAGTGCGTAAAATAAATAACAGAAATTAAATAACGATAAATAAAATTGCGAGAATGTAAATTGCGATAAATAAAGTGTAATCAGTTAGCTAGGAACAATTAGATAGGAACAGTTAGCGTGGATTCTTAACAAAATTTCTCATAGTTAATTTGTTTGTTTCTAACAAATTTTATTTTGTCAAATGTTTTCTTCATTATGCCACTTGTTGAATTCTGATAAATCAAAATATGAAATTGAATGAAAATGGTTATTCTGCGGTAAACGGATACGTATATCTGTGGATGTAAGTAGGATAGTAAATGACTGTTGAATCAGATTCGAAGAATGTATAGTGTAACTTATTAATGTGAAATCTAAATATTTCTCGGGTATTACCTACCCGTTAAAATATTTTCACCATTAACAGTTTGTACAAAAGAATTTTTAATTACAATCCTTATGAAAATATATATACATATATATTTTCTTCAGATATAATCACGGATTTAATGAGTTAATATAATATTAATCTCATCTGATTTTCGGTTGGAACTGGAATGAATAATCTCCAAAACTTTAGAGATTACATAATCGCCATGTCGAACGAGGATAAATGATGTAGAACGATACGTAGAACGATGATTATACTCGAGGTATAGGATGATATGTTGAGGCATGGATTGTTGATGGTACTGGTGCTGTTACTGGTGATACTATTGGTGCCGGTGATGTTGCTGAAGCTGGTACATTTTGCACCATATTCTCCAGAGCTACTACTCGAGCGCAAAGCTCATTGACTTCTTCTATTACGCCAGGATGATTGTCGGTTCGGACGAGCGGATGAATGAGGTTTAGAATTTTAGATAGAATATAATCATGGTGAGATATTCGGGAAATGAGGGTGAAAATGGTGTTTCGGACTAGTTCACTGGTAAGTGCTTCGGGTTCTTCGTCAATAGGCAAATTCGGTTGGTGAAAAAAATCGCCTTCTTCGCGTCTCCAGTGATTAAGTCGACTACGAACCCATCAGATGAATTGGGGGTGGCTGATTGATGGATTCATTCTGGTGACACCGTTTTCGGAGCTTAGGTGAATATCTATATCGGAATAGCTGTCGGAATAACTATCGGAATAGCTGTCGGAATAACTATCGGAATAGCTATAGAAATTTGAGGGACTCGAACTGGTTGAGGGATTCATCTCGTACGATCAGATGAAGGATTTTCGATAAGAAATAGATTATAGGATGTAGATTAGTACCCTGCAATACATAATTTAGATATGCATATATAATACTAAAATCCCATAAATTACGGAGGAATCTACAGAAAATGACAGGCAAAGTTTACAATAACAGATACACTAAGATATGAATTAGCAGATATGCTAAGATATGAATTTTGTCTATACACTAATCATGCAATCAATGCAATAAGATGTGTCTAGACTAAGGATGATAAGCAAGTGATTCTCTAAGAATGATAAGCAGGTACTTTTTGACACGAAATGATAAGCAAAACTTTTGACATACAGACACGGTCGAAGTCCAGACCCACTAATACATCTAAACAACTATCAGTTTGACACACTAATGCAAGACCTGGTTCGCTAAGACCACAGCTCTGATACCACCTGTAGTGCCCCGACCAAATCCATATGGACGAGAACATTACATATGATTACATCGCGAGGTATTTGACCTCTATATGGTACATTTTACAAACATTGCATTCGTTTTTAAAAGATAACCTTTCATTTTATCGAAAGTTGACAGGTATGCATACCATTTCATAATATCCAAACTATAAATGACCTAATCTGTCATTTACTTAACAATAATCTCTAATGAACTTCAACGACTCAAATGCAACGTCTTTTGAAATATGTCATGAATGACTCCAAGTAATATCTCTAAATGAGCAAATGCACAGCGAAAGATTTCTTTCAAACCTGAGAATAAACATGCTTTAAAGTGTCAACCAAAAGGTTGGTGAGTTCATTAGTTTAACATAAATAATCATTTCCATCATTTTAATAGACCACAAGATTTGCATTTCTCATAAATATACGTCCCATGCATAGAGACAAAATAATCATTCATATGGATTGAACACCTGGTAATCGACATTCACAAGATGCATATAAGAATATCCCCATCATTCCGGGATCCTCCTTAGGACATGATATAAATTTCGAAGTACTAAAGCATCCGGTACTTTGGATGGGGCTTATTGGGCCCGATAGATCTATCTTTAGGATTCGCATCAATTAGGGTGTCTGTTCCCTAATTCTTAGATTACCAGACTAAAAAGGGGCATATTCGGTTTGATAATCCTGCCATAGAATGTAGTTTCAATTACTTGTGTCTATTTCGTATAAAAGTTATAAAAGCAGCGCATGTATTCTCAGTCCCAAAAATATATAATGCAAAAGCATTTAAAAAGGGAGCAAATGAAACTCACCTATTGTATTTTGTAGTAAAAATACATATACCAATATTGAACATGTGTAAGGTTCGCCTAGGATTCACGAACCTATATCATTTATATATATATTAACACATATAATAATAATTAAACAAGTTATATATATATTAATATTAATATACTTTATAATTTGTATGTTATATTAATAAATAGTTTAATTATACCTATTTTATATATTTTAGATAGTTATATATATGATTATATTAAAAGGTATTTATCTATTATATATAACTTAGTTAATATTTTATAATAATAACATTTTATTTAATTCAATATGTAATATTAATATAGTTAGGATATATGTATAAATATAATTTTATATAGTTACCATTTGTTTATTTTAATATTACTAAAACAATGATAATAATAATAATAATGATAATTCTAGTAAAAATTATAAACTTAATAAAAATGATAATTTTAATAATAATACTAACTTTAATAATAGTAATAATAAAAATGATAATTTTAAATATTAATGTTGCTTTTAATAAAAATAATAATTTTTTTCTAATAATGATACTCCTAATAATAATAATAATTATATCCCTAATAATGATAATATTAATAATAATAATAATAATAATAATGTTAAAATGATAATAAGAATGATAATACTTAAAATGATAATTTAAATAAAAATACTTTTGTTAATAATGATAATTTGAAAAATGATAATTTTTATGATAATACTAATAATAATATTAATAATAATAATACTTAATAATGCTTATGATAATAATAATAATAATAATAATAATAATAATAATAATCATAATTGTAACCTTAATCATAATCATAATAATAAATAATAATTGATACTTAATACATGTATTAGTAATAACATAATAATAGTTATCATACTAATAATAATAACAATAACAATAATAATAATAATAATAATAATAATAATAATAATAATAATAATAATAATAATAATAATAATAATAATAATAATAATAATAATAATAATAATAATAATAATAATAATATAACAATATTATTTATATACCTAATAAAAGAAATTAGGTGGTTTGTGGACGGCTTTAACTCAGATCGAGTTTGGCAGAATCAAAACGCAGAAGATCATGGTTCAAGCATTTATTCAATTCTTCAATCGATCCATCGATCCATCGATCAGGCGACTATCATCAAGGTATATCCTGTCCTTAATTCATCATCATCATCGTTTCAATTTAATCATTAATCCCCATCGTTAGCAGGTGTTTGTTCATCTTCTTCCTGATTATCATAATCATTATCGCCGTCATGATTATAACAACATCTCATTCGACTAGTAGGGAGCAAAATTAACAATTTTGGTAATTTTTCTTGAGTGGATTTCGATCTGAATTAGAGACAGGAAGCAGCAACAGTGCAAACCGAAGAGGTTCCGGTTTTTATATATTTATTTTTATTTACTTTATTTATTTTTATTATTTGGTTTGATGGGTTGTGGGTCATTGTGATCGATACCCGGAATTGAATAGGGTTATGGCAGTTGCTTCAATTTGTCTTGAATTGGGTTCAGGTTCCATCGGAGTAAGATGGTTGTAGCAATTGGTATATTTCATCAGGAGTAGATTAGATGCTACATTTGTGATGTTTTAATGATGGTTGTTTGATTTCGAGTCAAAACATAAACAGAATCGTAGTTTGCAGTGATGGTGTACAGCGAATAGAGGGAGCAGCAGATGCAACAAAAGGATTCGATGGTTTGCAGATGTGTTTGGTTCTTTGTTTGTCACGAGTAGAAACAACAATTATTATGCAACAGTGTTCTAAATTAGGAGTTTAAAGGAGCAGTTTAATTTAGTTTTGTGGTGTTTGATGGTTTAATAACGTGTACCATAGTTAATCAGTGTTATTAAATCTGTGTTGTAGGTTCAATGGTGAGGTTATTTGAATGTTGAGAGGTGGCGGTTGGGTACTTAGTTTAATCAGAAAACAATTATAGCAGATGCAGTCTGTGGCGGTTGATGGCGATGGTGTTGTCAACAGGAACTAGTGAAACAGAAATGGATACAAATAGTAACAGGAGCAGTTTATGATGGGTTAAATGAGTTGGGTTGATATTTGAAAACAGGAAATGGGTTCATACCGGAAAAGAAAAAAACAGAAAAGAATAGTAGCAGGTAGTCTCAATGGTTGTGGTGGTTCACGGGTAGTGGGTTTTAAATGGTTTCGATGGATTTTTAGTTTGGATTTAATTGAAACAGCGAGAATAGAAGTATCAGCAGGTTAGTAGCACAACATGGTGTTTGGTTTTCATTTGAGCTTGATTGGGAAAGAAATCGACACATTTGTTGTAGTGGTAACTGTATCAAATGGGAATCAAAGAAATCAGATTACAGGTTTACTGTTAGCAGTGGGTTTCGATTAGTTTTATGGACCGAAGGTGGTGGTGATTGTTGCAGAATGGTGGTGACTTGATTGTGTGGTGATTGTTTCCCAATCTTAAACACATACACAATCCAGAAAAACACAGAGTGGTGGTATAGGTGATCGGTGAGAGGTGGTTTTGGTTCAAGGTTGAACATAGTGGCTCGATGGTTATCGACGATGATGATATTTTTGGTTGTGGTAGTTCCCGGATGAGAAGGGAAAATGGTTGCAGTGATGAAGAAGATGGCATGAGTGTTGGTTTTTATATCATTGAATGTAACTTATGTATATGTATATGGTTATATGCCTTGTACATATAATATAGATATAATAAGACATATATAGTTAGATGGAGATAGTGAATGATAGATAAGGAAATATAACATAAAGGTAAACTAATGTGTCTTCTTATATTTAGAAGTATATCTTTATATATTCTCTGTGGCTCTTAATGAAGAAAACAAAACAATAACAGTATCCTAAATCAATTATCAAATGTTTAAATTATAATAGCCATCGGTTACTTTATTGCATTACATATTTTTCCTAGATAATAAATAATAGATGTTTTCCATGTATGCTAAATTATTGGTTATACTTTGAATTGTATATGGTGGCAAAAGGTCCACCAGATATTTCACAAGATATTGTGGTCCAGAGATATAAGGTCTATGATTAGTAAAGGAACATGCCGTCTCATATAATTTTGATATATTTGCCTTCCAATGATTGATTGTTACTATCAATCACGTACAAAAACTCTTTTAAATTTACAATTATTCGATTCTAAGTCACGTACATACCATCTCATATTATTCTACCGACAGTTTTCCCACGGAGTGCAATATCGTGTTCCGCCAATCAAGTCTTATATTATTTTCAATTATATCTCAAATATAATTATATATTTAAATATATATGTAATTATTTATTAATAATTGTTCGTGAATCGCCGAGCATAGTCAAAGGGTAATTGATTTCATGAATATAGATTTCAAAACTTTCGAGACTCAACATTACAGATTTTGCTTATCGTGTCGGAAACATATAAAGATTAAAGTTTAAATTTGATTGGAAATTTCCGGGTCATCATAACCCATTGGTGGATCAAACCAATCAATAAACGGGCAATTGGACCACTGTGAACAATATACATTTAATAAGTACCAATCGAATACAAAATTTGAGGAATGCAATTGTGATTTATACCTTAATTGGGCAACCATAGTACCGTCTACCAGGATTGCTATCGGTCCACGCACATCGAAGAACAACGGCTCTTCCACAACTGCAATCGACCATTTTGATTTTCAAATTTGAAACAATTAGGGTTTATACTCATTTAGGGATTAGGGTTTTTATGCGAATGATAAAATGGTCGATTAGGTACCTATGAGGTCTTTTAATAATCAGTCAATTAACTGATGGGATGAAAATGCCCTCACATGCAGTGCACATGTGAGGGTTTAAGTTGACAGTTTTGATGGACGTTTATATCAGGTACCACACACGTTACTCTTGCAAACCATAGGTATGAACCAAGCAAAAATAAAAAGTTTAGGTGTATCGGTGCAAAAGTGTACAAACCACAGGTACTACCAGCATAATTTTTTCAAAAAATAATAACATAACACAAATTGCATTCTAGTTAACTCTCATAAAACTCAACTACACATATAACATCTTTCACTGAAATCATACTTCATGATATTCAGATTACAGGTCTAGTTTTTTATTAATTTTTTTTTGGCAAAATAACGATAACATTGATAATCGATCTGAAGATCAAGATTACAGGTCTAGTTTACTGATATCGGCTAAAAAGTCACGTTTTTACCCCCAATATTGAGTCCAGGAGAGGATAAAGTTCCAAGATTTGTCAGAAAAATAATCGCTTTCTCGGTTAAATTTGTAGTTTAAATAATTACAAAGACGATGCAAAAAGAATCAAAAGAATCGGAGCTAAAACGAAGATTCTAGAGCGAAAACGGTGAAAGACAAGAAATCAAGTTACGATCCAGCAAATCAGCAAGCCAAAGGGCTTGCCAAACGGGCTGCCAAATGGCTTGCCACTATGGAAAATGGCCTGCCACACGGCCCAGACAAACGGGCACAGCAAACGGGCCACCTAGTCAAACGGGCAATGCAAACGGCTTGCCAAACGGCCTGCCAAACGTTTGCAGGTAAATTCCATTTCTATTTAAAGGCTTTTTGGCATCCATTTTCAATATACCTCTCTTCACTCTCTCACTACAATACACTTTCTCTCACTAGAGCTTTTAAGGCCTTCTCATCTCCGAGCGGAAAATTAAGTACCCGGAGGCGAACGCCGAAGTTTGTAGGAGCGGTCTAGAGGATGTCAGCACTTGTAATGGTACAGATCTTGTCTGTAAACGGTGAATGCTTTCCTTAATTTAATAAAGTTATTTTGTTACTTTAAGTTGCTTTCATGCTGCATGCTTATCTATCCGTTGCAAATGTTAATTATGTGTTAAATACTTTATCTGAAACTTATGATATTGTTATGCTGAAACCTTGACGGTTTAGAAGTTTAATTTACGGATCACCCTTTCCGCTTATTCACGTGGCTATAACCAAGTATTAGGACTTGATCAACCCTAGGATACAAGGTAAGTAGTTATGTGTGCTTAACGTCACCATAGGGATATAGTACCTACGTGCGAATAACCATTTATTCATCAAAGAAGAGCTGCCCATTTAGATTGTGATTAGAGTAGGCAATATAGATTTCAGTGAACACTGGCTTGCTCAAAAGCATGATTCGCATCAGAAGCAATGTTTTTGAGATGTTGTAAGATGATTCGGGGTTGAGTAAGTGATCGCAAAGGAAAGACCTATAATCAAATTAGCAGTACCTTAGAATATCTAAGATTGCACGTCTGTTAATGTTAAGGCATAGCTTAGTATTAAGCGGCAGAATATTGCTGTAGTTAGACCAAATAGGATTAAGAAAAGCTGAGACTTTCCTTTAGGGATATACCACTTTGTTCATGTACCTAGGATTCTATCCACAAGGTTGTTTAAACCTTCTAAGGTTAATGTTGGGAGTAGGGATATTCGTCTTAGCCAAAATATTCAAAGCCTAAACTCTTAGTGACAAATCAGTTAGGTTCATAGCCAAATTGGGTGAGGTTTAGCGTTTATCCTAGGAAGTTAAACTCTTATGATAATTCCCCATCAAGATTCTGTTCTTCATACCTATCCATTTTTATCTTTATAGTTTATATTACCTTTAAGTTAATCTTAATCTATCACCACTTGTCAACTAGGGTTAACTATATAGGCACTTTTGTCCCACGTTACTGAGCAAACATACAAAAATATGAACCTGAGCTATATTTACCGCTTACTCATTAAAAGGAAGACAAGTAGGTGAGTTATAGCTAGGAAACCCCAGCTAAATATAAATAATAAAACCGTTACTTTCTTTTGGTAGCTAATTCTGACGTATTGCGACCTAACGACACCGCACAAATAAAACCATCCATTTTGGCCATATCATAAGTAGTAACAAGTTTATGGCACCGCTACCGGGGACCGAATTTTCTGATTGTTAAGGTAATCATTGATTCTGTCAAGATATCTAAGATTGTTGAGTGGTGTCTAAGAAAGTCAATTATACACGGACTTGGTTGTTGGATTTTCCGAACAATCTCCAATTATATTGGAACCAAAAGTATCCTGCCTCTCCATTGTCGGCCTAGCCACTTGTTTCAAAGATAAATTGATAAGGAACACACATCTAATGACCCGTCCTAATCCATCTGGACGAATACATTACATTTGGTTACATCGCGAGGTACTTGACCTCTATATGATACATTTTACAAACATTGCATTCGTTTTTAAAAGACAAACTTTCATTACATCAAAAGTTGATGGCATGCATACCATTTCATAATATATCCAACTATAATTGATTTAATAATAATCTTGATGAACTCAACGACTTGAATGCAAAGTCTTTTGAAATATGTCATGAATGACTCCAAGTAATATCTTTAAAATGAGCAAATGCACAACGAAAGATTTCTTTCATACCTGAGAATAAACATGCTTTAAAGTGTCAACCAAAAGGTTGGTGAGTTCATTAGTTTAACATAAATAATCATTTCCATCATTTTAATAGACCACAAGATTTTCATTTTCAGTTCTCATAAATATACGTCCCATGCATAGAGACAAAAATATCATTCATATGGATTGAACACCTGGTAACCGACATTAACAAGATGCATATAAGAATATCCCCTATCATTCCGGGAAATCCTTCGGACATGATAAAAACAACATCGAAGTACTAAAGCATCCGGTACTTTGGATGGGGTTCGTTAGGCCCAATAGATCTATCTTTAGGATTCGCGTCAATTAGGCGTGCACTAATTCTCAAAATTAGTGATGTTCCCTAATTCTTAGGCTACCAAGCAAAAAGGGGCATATTCGGCTTCGATCATTCAACCATATAATGTAGTTTCGATTACTTGTGTCTATTTCGTAAAACATTTATAAAAATTGCGCATGTATTCTCTGTCCCAAAAATGTAAAGAGTAAAAGGGAGCAAATGAAACTCACCATACTGTAGTTTGTAGTAAAAATACATATGACGTCATTTAACAAGTGCAAAGTTGGCCTTGGATTCACGAACCTATATTAATTATATATTTATATTAAAACATATAATCGTAACTGAACAAATTTATTTATTATATCATAATATATATATATATATATATATATATATATATATATATATATATATATATATATATATATATATATATATATATATATATATATATAATATATTTAATTTGTGTATTTATTCAAAATGTTTAATATCTAAATAGTTATATTACTATATCCATATTTATATATATAACTGTTTAGTGTTATGTTTAAAAATCAATAGTTTGTTATATGTAAGTATTTATATAAATAATATTAATAGGTTTGATATATATAGTTATGTAAAATATTAATATAATTATAGTATGTATAGTATGTATAATTTATGTACCAAATATTTATTTGCTAAAAATGATACTCCTGATAATAATAATCTACTACTAATAATAATAATAGCTTTATTAATACTGATATTGCTAACAATGATACTTATGTTTAATAATAATAATACTAATAGTTTCTAAAGTGATACTAATAATAATAACTTGTATTATTTTCATAATAATAATGATAACAATAATCCTAATCATAATTATAATCATAATAATAATAAATGATAGACTTTATAATAATACTTGTATTTGTAATAATAAGTGTTCTAAAAAAATAACCATAATAATAATAATCACAATTGTTAGGACCCCGAAGTTGTATAGTGTTAATGTGAAAATAAGCTTAAATGAAGGTTCCTTAGAAAAGGGTTATATAAGGAACCTAAGTAGTCCTAATTAGATAGCCATTGCATTGTAACCGAGTTCTAGAAGCTGTGGAATGTAATTGTACCAATTCTCTCTAATACCGAGTCTCATGATTACATACCGAATCTCTCTTTATCTTATCATTTCTCTCAATCTCAACATGATCTGACCTATCATTTGGTATCAGAGCTTCCAGGAAGTGATTCTACATCACTATATCGATCCAGAGATTGTAAATTACAGAATCTGATTACTCTCGATATTTTGAATCACATTCTGTATCATCGAATTTGATAATCTGACGTTCAGATTCTTGTGATAAGTTCAGCAAAGGTGTTTTAGAAAGAGTTTCGATCATCATTACAACTTTTTAACTTCAATTATGGAGAATCAAGTTGATTTTTAGAGTTTGTGGCTAAAACTCTCGGTATTGCTTAATTCAAGCTTGATTCTAGATTTTTGTGAAGATTTAAGGATTCAGTTGTGTTCGTGAGGTGTTAAATCACATTTCTGAAGGTTCAATTTCTTCAATTCATTAAGTTTTGAAGATTTGATCAATACTCGGTATCGTAACTGTCATACCGAGTCTGCTTCATTACTTAAATTCATCTTAAGTGTTGCAGATTGTGGTGTGATTGTGATTCTATCACATTTAGTTTGATTATACGCAGCTAATTGGTGTGGTTTGAGAAAGGATTCTGTCATATTTCTAAGTTTTAAACTTAGACTCGGTATTGTTAACTGCTACAGTTGACATTCGGTATCCTATACTTTCGGTATCTTTGATATTTTGTGTGATACTAACGTGTTTCCTTGTGCAGCAAGGTTACAGAATCTAATTCAAAAGGATTGAATTGAGTTTGAACTTCAAATTCATACAGAATCTGACTACCGAATCAAATACAGAATCTGAGTTTCTGTATCACTTAATCCATTATTTTAAGTGGTTACAGGCTACAATTCTTGTGATTACCGAATCTATACTGAATCTGGGTGTGTCTCTTGTATTTCTGATCAGTTTCTTTTACAGAATCTGATATACAGAATCTTTACCGAATCTGCTACTTTACCGAATCTGTTACAGAATCTGACATTCTGATCAGATTGTTGTGATTTTTCATCTTAGATTTGTGTAATACAGAATCTTTACCGAATCTACCTCATTTTCAAGAAGTCTACTCAAGATACTTTGATCATTGGATCAGATTCCCGTCCTCCAGTGTTGTTTGATGGCAAATACACTCAGTGGATTCACCGTATCACTCAGTACATAAACTATAAGCGTGAGAAAGCAAAACACATTTGGGCTTCTCTGAGAGATGGTCCAGTTGTTGATTATCATCCGGATACTGGTATGCCAATTCCAGTCTATGAACTTTCTGGTGATAAGCGTGAGAGAGCTCAGGGTGACATAGAGGCAAAGAATATTGTTATGCAAGCTATCCCGTATGAATTGTTTGAAAATGTTGATAGCAACACAATAGCAAAAGATATATGGGATGAGATCAAACGACAGCAAGAAGGTTATGACATGTCAGACGTTACTAAATTGAATAAGGCTCTGGGATTCTATGAAGATTTCAAGCAGGAAACTGATGAACCACTCAAGGATACCTATCATCATTTCAATGGTGTTCTCAATGAGTTGAAAAGGTGCAAGATCATAAAAGTAAATGCTGAAGTCAACATGAAGTTTCTCAAAAAGCTCAACGCTGATTGGCTTCCTTATGGAACCATTGTTCGATCTACTAAAGAGATTGACAAGTTGACTATTCATGAGCTTGTTGGAGTTCTTATGCATTACCAACCTGAAGTGTCTAAACTTCAAGAAGGAAGGAAAGAGTCTTCTCCGGGCGATCCACTTGCCCTAATTGCCAAAAAGAAGAGCAAATCGTTGACGTCTTCCAAAAGCTTGTCCAAGAAAGTGCTTGTTGAAGAATCAACTGATTCAGAAGATTTGAATCTTTCTGATGTTGATGATTCTCATCTTGAATTAGTCAAGATGGCAGCCATGTTCACAAAAGACTTGAACAAACACAAGTTTAAAGGCAACTCAAGCAATCAACGCAAAAACTCGTCATCTTCCTCGTACTACAAGAAAGCTGATCAATCTAAACAACAACGTGCTGATGATTCTAAGAAGGAAGATTCAATTTGTTTCAATTGTGGCAAAGCTGGTCATTACTCTCGTGAGTGCAAGATGCCTAAGAAGAAGGACGCAACTTACTACAAGAAGAAAATGTTGATGGCTAAGATTGTGGAAACTGGGGGAGAGCTAAAACCGGTTGATGATACTTGGTTTAACTGGACTGACGATTCAGATTCAGAGGTGGAACATGCAAATGTTTGCAAGGTGACAAAGCTCATCAAAGCTAAGGAAGCAATGGAGAATTCTGACTCAACATCCGATGATGATGAGGTACAATCATCTGAAATCTCACCTGATTTTATAAAAATGCAAAATGACTTGATGAAGAATCTGGTCTCAATGTCAAAAGAAGTCAAAGGCTTAAAATCTGAAAACAAAGTTTTAAAAAATAAAATCAAAATGAATGAGACCAGACCTTCCTCATCCAAATTGCAAACGGATGTGCAACAATTGACTCTCCAACTCAACTCTAAGGAAACTGAGTTGGAAGATCTGAAAAAGACAATTCATCCAATTAAAGTTGAAAGAACTGATTATCGTTTAAAATCGGAACGACTTGCAGAAAAAGTTCAATTTTTAGAAAAAGATCTTTCTGATTTGAAAAACCAACATGAACCCACACTTTCAAAACTAAACAAGAAAATCTTTCAATTGGAAAACACCATAATTGAAAAGAACACTGAAATTTCTTTATTGTCAAAAGAATCTTTTCAAATGAAAGCACAACTTGCTCGATATGAGGAAAAACTCTATCGAACAGAGCAATCCAAAGCTATCATGGATATGGAACTTTCAAAACAAACTATTTTCATGAATAGACCAAAAACGATTCATGGTTAAAAGTGGGGGTTGGGTTATGAAGATCCGAAAATTTTGGAAGATGCTTCCAAAAAGATTCCAGGATTATATCATTCTGATTATTTTCAAGCTGGTTTACCATCGCATTTTGTACATGCTTCTGATGCTGATTTTGATGATATTATTGTAAATCGTAAATCTAGGAAATACCATCAAATTAGCTTAATGTATGAAAAAATCAATGCTATGATAGGTAAATCGAATCCTGATTTCATGAAAAATCTTGTTGAAACTGAAAAGAACATGCAACGTGAAGATTATGTGCCTAAGCGTAGACTGGTTTATATCCCAACACTCATGCTAGAGAAATACATTTTAATGCTTGAGAATGAAGTGTTTAACAAACCTAGTTCAAGCATTACTACAATAGATGAGGTGTTTGATGAACCAATTTTTGATGTGAAACCAATTTTACCAACTTTACCTGCATGTCCAGATGATGTTTTCCGTGCAGACCTACCACATGAACTAACTGTCTTCTTTGAGACAGATTCTCTAGGTCAAAATTCTTTAGATGATAAAGTAGAACCTCAGGATGAACCGAACATTGAACCTTTGATAGATTTTGAAAGTCAACTTGATCCTTTGCATGATTATTACTTGCATTTGCCTGCTGTACGTAATTTGAATCGTATAGTAGCTCAACTTGAATAGGAGAATATTGACATGCAACTTAAGTGCCAATCATTAGAACAAATGCTTACTTTGTGTGATAAATTGCCTTCACTGCCTAAGAAAGAATGTACTTATGATTTTAAGGAGGGTGAAGTGATAGTTTCTGCTGAAGAATTTTGTCTTGAGATTAAAAGCTTAAAACAAAAGATAATTCAAATGAAACAGGCTAACACACTTAAGCAAACGTCTAATGTTGCAACCAATGTGCTTGAATGTACTGGTGGGATTACTAGGAAGGGGAAGGGAACAACAAAATCTAAGGATGTAAAACCCATTACTATTCTTAAAAATCCTCTACGTTCTCAATTTGGCAATCATGGTTCGAAAGTTGTTTCTACAACTCAGTATATTGTTAAAAAGGTTCATTCTCCAAATGGTTCTGTGTTAACTGAAAAGATTCCTATGATTCCTATGATAAAAACTTCAAAAGAGAGTCTTTTAAAGAAATCAGTTAAGTCCACAACACACACAAGTTCTAAACCTGATTTAAGTGAGTATGATGCAAAAGAACGTACAATCAAATTGGAAATTTTGCAAAATCAGTCATCTCATGTGTCAACTGAAAAGTTTAGATGTCTAACTAACAAAGGTGTTTTTCGTGTCACAGTTCATAATCCAAACATGAATTACAAATCTGTATGGGTTCCTAAGTCCACGACTAAGAAAGTAGCATCCAAACCAAAGCAATCTGCTAGTCGGCCTAGGAAATCATCTCATGTTTTTCAATTTTCGTCTGTGAACAAAACATCTACTTGGAATAAATTGTGTGTTAAGACTTCTGATAACGATGTAAAGATTGACATTACGTATGATGCTTCATGTAATGTGGTTTTAAATGATGCTTTATTGTCTAAACTGCATGATTCTTTACGTGATTATTTCATCATTGATCCAAAGTTTGTTGTTAATCCAAAGTTTATTGTTGGTACTAACCGAAAAGGACCCAAAAAACTTTGGGTACCTAAACTCTAGGAAATTCACATTTACAGGGTTTCGACATCTGTGTTTGGTATATCGATTCCGGTTGTTCTCGACACATGACGGGCGATAAATCCTTGCTTGTCAACTTCATTTACAAATTTCTAGGAACGGTTACATTCGGAAATGATGAGATTGCAACAATAACGGGTTACAGAGATTTTGTGCAAAATGGCATAACAATCAAACGGGTTTCATATGTTAAGGGTTTGGGGTGCAGTTTATTTAGTGTGAGCCAATTCTGCGATGGAGACCTCAAAGTTTTGTTTGAACGTCGACAATGCTCGGTGCAATCCACCGGAGGGAATGATCTTTTTGTTGGTAAACGTTGTGCTTCACTATATACTATTGACCTCAATGATGCACCATCACATGCAACCATGTGTTTGGCAACTCGTTCTACTAAAGAAAATTCATGGTTATGGCATCATCGGATGTCACACCTGAATTACAAGGGTATCAATCGACTAGTCTCTAAAGATTTAGTTGATGGTATTCCAACCTTTCAATATGATAAGCATCATGTGTGTCCATCATGTGCGATGGGTAAGCTGAAATGGACTAATCATCCGCTTAAGCAAAACCCCAGTACTTCATCGTCTTTGCAATTATTGCAAATGGACTTATGTGGACCCATGCGTATTTCTAGCCTCGGTGGCAAGTAACATGTGCTTGTCATTGTTGATGACTATACCCGGTTTACATGGATTTTTCTTTTCCGAACTAAGTCAGAAACCCCCGCCATTATCATTGAATTCATTAAAAAGATTCAACGCTCTTTTAACAAACATGTTAAGAGCATCAGAACTGATAATGGGACGGAATTTAAGAATGACCTGCTTGATAGTTATTTGAAAGACAAAGGCATTGAACATCAGTTCTCTGCTGCTCGGACCCCCCAACAAAATGGAGTAGTCGAACGACGTAATCGTACGTTATGCGAAGCAGCACGAACGATGCTTGCCTACTCCAAATTACCTCCAAAAATGTGGGGGGAGGCCATTTCAACTGCATGCTATACCCAAAATAGTTGTATTGTAAACAAACGTTTTAATAAAACTCCATATGAGTTATTATATAGTAGATGCCCGAATGTCAAATATTTCCGTGTTTTTGGTTGTATATGCTATGTGCTTAACGATTTTGACAGCCTCGGAAAGTTTGATCCTCATGGCGATCAGGCCATATTTCTTGGTTATTCCTCGAACAAAGTTGCTTATCGTGTTTATCATAAGAGGACAAAGATGATTAAAGAGAGCATTAACGTCAAGTTCAATGAATTTTTGGGAATGGCTTTTGAACAACTCAGTTCAAAACCCGATCCTAACCTGGCTATTACTTCTTCCGCGCAAAACTCAATTTTCTCGAAGAAGGGTGTTCCTACGGTTACATCAGAGGAATTGGATATCTTGTTTGATAGTCTTTATACTCCTCAACGGGATTCAAATGTTCAAGCCGTACTGGTTACACCATCACAGTCAACTACTGTGGAGACTCTTCAAAGTCTTTTTGATGAAGATTCAACGCCAACTGATTCACCTGTTGCTTCTTCATCCTCCCTCCAACCTCCTGTTACTGATAATCTTGAACCAATTCAAGATTCATCGGTTGATACAACTCCAGCTGTTTCTCCAGAAACTCTATTGAATCCATTAGATAATGTTACATCAGATCCAGCAGATCAAGGCTCAACGTCAACAACGGTTGATGTTTCAATGGATACCACTGATGTACAACCTCTTCCACACACCCGATGGACTAAAAGTCATCCAATAGATCTTATTATTGGTGACGCATCTGCTCCAGTGTCAACTCGAAGGGCTACTCAGAATATGTGTCTATTCACAACCTTTCTTAGTAAGATTGAACCAACAATGGTTGCTCAAGCTTTACTAGATCCATACTGGGTAGTTGCAATGCAAGATGAGATCAATCAATTTGAACGATTGAAAGTTTGGCGATTAGTTCCAAGACCAACGGGTCAACGACTAATAGGGGTAAAGTGGATTTTCAAGAACAAGAAAGATTCTGATGGAATTGTGGTTCGAAACAAGGCACATCTTGTGGCCAAAGGATATCGACAACAAGAAGGCATTGATTATGACGAAACGTTTGCTCCGATTGCTAGGATTGAGGCAATTCGTCTTTTCCTTGCATTTGCTTCTCATATGAAGTTCACGGTGTTTCAAATGGATGTCAAAACTACTTTTCTGAATGGTTATCTTCAAGAGGAAGTCTATGTTGATCAACCAGAGGGCTTTGTCGATCCCATTCATCCAAACCACGTTTACTACTTGGAGAAAGCTTTATACGGTCTGAAGCAAGCACCGCGTGCATGGTACGAGACCTTAACAAAGTATTTAATGGACAATGGCTTCTCTCGTGGAACGATTGATACAACGCTATTCATCCGTAAAAACGACGGTCACATTCTCTTGGTTCAAATTTACGTTGATGATATTATTTTTGGTTCCACGTCCCCGGCCTTATGCAAAGAATTTGGTGACCTTATGGCCAGCAAATTCGAAATGAGCATGCTTGACCAGTTAACTTTCTTCTTGGGGTTACAAGTAAAACAATTACCAAATGAGATTTTTATCAGTCAAACAAAGTATATCAATGATATGCTAAAACGTTTTAAAATGACTGCTTTAAAACCAATGACAACCCCAATGAGGACTTTACTGGATGCTGATACTAATGGGGAATCCTTTGATATTACGCTTTATCGAAGCATGGTTGGTTCTTTAATGTATCTGACTGCAAGTCGACCAGACATTACACTTGCCGTAACTGTCTGTGCCGGCTTGAAATGTCCCGTTCTTATTGATTAAAAATGTTCCATATTAATTGATTTCGTTGCGAGGTTTTGACCTCTTTATGAGACGTTTTTCAAAGACTGCATTCATTTTAAAACAAACCATAACCTTTATTTCATCAATAAAGGTTTAAAAGCTTTACGTAGATTATCAAATAATGATAATCTAAAATATCCTGTTTACACACGACCATTACATAATGGTTTACAATACAAATATGTTACAACAAAATAAGTTTCTTGAATGCAGTTTTTACATAATATCATACAAGCATGGACTCCAAATCTCGTCCTTATTTAAGTATGCGACAGCGGAAGCTCTTAATAATCACCTGAGAATAAACATGCTTAAAACGTCAACAAAAATGTTGGTGAGTTATAGGTTTAACCTATATATATCAAATCGTAACAATAGACCACAAGATTTCATATTTCAATATACATCCCATACATAGAGATAAAAATTATTCATATGGTGAACACCTGGTAATCGACATTAACAAGATGCATATATAAGAATATCCCCATCATTCCGGGACACCCTTCGGATATGATATAAATTTCGAAGTACTAAAGCATCCGGTACTTTGGATGGGGTTTGTTAGGCCCAATAGATCTATCTTTAGGATTCGCGTCAATTAGGGTGTCTGTTCCCTAATTCTTAGATTACCAGACTTAATAAAAAGGGGCATATTCGATTTCGATAATTCAACCATAGAATGTAGTTTCACGTACTTGTGTCTATTTTGTAAATCATTTATAAAACCTGCATGTAATCTCATCCCAAAAATATTAGATTTTAAAAGTGGGACTATAACTCACTTTCACAGATTTTTACTTCGTCGGGAAGTAAGACTTGGCCACTGGTCGATTCACGAACCTATAACAAATATGTACATATATATCAAAGTATGTTCAAAATATATTTACAACACTTTTAATACATTTTGATGTTTTAAGTTTATTAAGTCAGCTGTCCTCGTTAGTAACCTACAACTAGTTGTCCACAGTTAGATGTACAGAAATAAATCGATATATATTATCTTGAATCAATCCACGACCCAGTGTATACATATCTCAGTATTGATCACAACTCAATCTATATATATTTTGGAATCAACCTCAACCCTGTATAGCTAACTCCAACATTCACATATAGAGTGTCTATGGTTGTTCCGAAACATATATAGATGTGTCGACATGATAGGTCGAAACATTGTATACGTGTCTATGGTATCTCAAGGTTACATAATATACAATACAAGTTGATTAAGTTATGGTTGGAATAGATTTGTTACCAATTTTCACGTAGCTAAAATGAGAAAAATTATCCAATCTTGTTTTACCCATAACTTCTTTATTTTAAATCCGTTTTGAGTGAATCAAATTGCTATGGTTTCATATTGAACTTTATTTTATGAAAATAAACAGAAAAGATATAGGTTTATAGTCAGAAATACAAGTTACAAGTCATTTTTGAAAGAGGTAGTCATTTCCGTCGAAAGAACGACATCTTGATGACTGTTTTGAAAAACATACTTTCACTTTGAGTTTAACCATGATTTTTGGATATGGTTTCATGTTCATAAGAAAAATCATTTTTCCCAGAAGTATAGCTTTTAAATCAAAGTTTTTCATAGTTTTTAATTATCCAAACCAAAACAGCCCCCGGTTGTAACTACGACAGCGTAAATGCGGTTTTATGGTGTTTATCGTGTTTCTGGGTTTTAAATCATTAAGTTAGCATATCATATAGATATAGAACATGTGTATAGTTGATTTTAAAAGTGTAGTTAGAAGGATTAACTTTATTTGCGAACAAGTTTAGAATTAACTAAACTATGTTCTAGTGATTACTAGTTTACCACTTCGAATATGATAGCTTTTTATGTATGAATTGAATGATGTTATGAACATCATTACTACCTGAAGTTTCTTGGATAAACCTACTGGAAAAGAGAAAAATGGATCTAGCTTCAACGGATCCTTGGATGGCTCGAAGTTCTTGAAGCAGAATCATGACACGAAAACAAGTTCAAGTAAGATCATCACTCGAAATAAGGTTGTTATAGTTATAGAAATTGAACCAAAGTTTGAATATGAGTATTACCTTATATTAGAAAGATATCTTATTGTAAATAAGAAAGATTTCTTGAGGTTGGATGATCACTCTACAAGATTGGAAGTAAGCTAGCAAACTTGGAAGTATTCTTGATTTTATGAAACTAGAACTTGTAGAATTTATGAAGAACACTTAGAACTTGAAGATAGAACTTGAGAGAGATCAATTAGATGAAGGAAATTGAAGAATGAAAGTGTTTGTAGATGTTTTTGGTCGTTGGTGTATGGATTAGATATAAAGGATATGTAATTTTGTTTTCATGTAAATAAGTCATGAATGATTACTCATATTTTTGTAATTTTATGAGATATTTCATGCTAGTTGCCAAATGATGGTTCCCACATGTGTTAGGTGACTCACATGGGCTGCTAAGAGCTGATCATTGGAGTGTATATACCAATAGTACTTACATCTAAAAGCTGTATATTGTACGAGTACGAATACGGGTGCGTACGAGTAGAATTGTTGATGAAACTGAACGAGGATGTAATTGTAAGCATTTTTGTTAAGTAGAAGTATTTTGATAAGTTTCTTGAAGTCTTTCAAAAGTGTATGAATACATATTAAAACACTACATGTATATACATTTTAACTGAGTCGTTAAGTCATCGTTAGTCGTTACATGTAAGTGTTGTTTTGAAACGTTTAGGTTAACGATCTTGTTAAATGTTGTTAACCCAATGTTTATAATATCAAATGAGATTTTAAATTATTATATTATCATGATATTATGATGTATGAATATCTCTTAATATGATATATATACATTAAATGTCGTTACAACGATAATCGTTACATATATGTCTCGTTTCAAAATCATTAAGTTAGTAGTCTTGATTTTACATATGTAGTTCATTGTTAATATACTTCATGATATGTTTACTTATCATAATATCATGTTAACTATATATATAACCATATATATGTCATCATATAGTTTTTACAAGTTTTAACGTTCGTGAATCACCGGTCAACTTGGGTGGTCAATTGTCTATATGAAACATATTTCAATTAATCAAGTCTTAACAAGTTTGATTGCTTAACATGTTGGAAACATTTAATCATGTAAATATCAATCTCAATTAATATAAATAAACATGGAAAAGTTCGGGTCACTACAGTACCTACCCGTTATACCTTAGATTTAATTTCCCTCGTTTACCAAATCGAACAACGCCTTTCCAAGGTGCAACTTTAAGCATGACCATCTCTCCAATTTCAAATTCTATATCTTTTCTTTTAATGTCAGCGTAGCTCTTTTGTCGACTTTGGGCGGTTTTCAACCGTTATTGAATTTGGATGATCTTCACGGTAGTTTCTTGTATTATCTCCGGACCCGTAATCTGTCTAGCCCCCACTTCACTCCAACAAATCGGAGACCTGCACTTTCTACCATAAAGTTCTTCAAACGGCGCCATCTCAATGCTTGAATGGTAGCTGTTGTTGCAGGAAAATTCTGCTAACGGTAGATGTCGATCCCAACTATTTCCAAAATCAATAACACATGCTCGTAGCATGTCTTCAAGCAATCAAACTTTTGCCTTCCCCGGGTGGTAACGAATCTCAAAGTCGTAATCATTCAACAATTCAATCCACCTACGCTACCTCATATTCAGTTGTTTCTGATTAAATATGTGTTGAAGACTTTTGTGGTCGGTATATATAATACTTTTGACCCCATATAAGTAGTGCCTCCAAGTCTTTAATGCAAAAACAACCGCGCCTAATTCCAAATCATGCGTCGTATAATTTTGTTCATGAATCTTCAATTGTCTAGACGCATACGCAATCATCTTCGTTTGTTGCATTAATACACAACCGAGGCCTTACTTTGATGCGTCACAATAAATCACAAAATCATCATTCCCTTCAGGCAATGACAATATAGGTGCCATAGTTAGCTTTTTCTTCAGTAACTGGAACGCTTTCTCTTGTTCATCCTTCCATTAAAATTTCTTCCCTTTATGCGTTAATGCAGTCAAGGGTTTTGCTATTCTGGAAAAGTCTTGGATGAACCTTCTGTAGTAACCAGCTAGTCCTAAAAACTGGCGTATGTGTTTCGGAGTTTTTGGGGTTTTCCACTTTTCAACGGTTTCTATCTTTACCGGATCCACCTTAATACCTTCTTTGTTCACTATGTGACCGAGGAATTGAACTTCTTCCAACCAAAATGCACACTTTGAAAACTTAGCGTACAATTCTTCCTTCCTCAATACTTCTAACACCTTTCTCAAATGTTCACCGTGTTCTTGGTCATTCTTTGAGTAAATAAGTATGTCATCAATGAAAACAATGACAAACTTGTCAAGGTATGGTCCACACACTTGGTTCATAAGGTCCATGAACACAGCTGGTGCATTAGTTAAACCAAACGGCATGACTATAAACTCGTAATGACCGTAATGTGTTCTGAAAGCAGTCTTTGGAATATCATCTTCTTTCACCCGCATTTGATGATACCCGAAACGTAAGTCAATCTTTGAATAAACAGACGAGCCTTGTAATTGATCAAATAAGTCGTCGATTCTCGGTAGTGGGTAGCGGTTCTTGATGGAAAGTTTGTTCAACTCTCGGTAGTCGATACACAACCTGAATGTACCATCTTTCTTCTTGACAAACAAAACAGGAGCTCCCCACGGTGATGTACTTGGTCGAATGAAACCACGCTCTAAAAGTTCTTGTAATTGGCTTTGCAGTTCTTTCATCTCGCTGGGTGCGAGTCTGTAAGGAGCACGAGCTATTGGTGCAGCTCCTGGTACAAGATCTATTTGAAATTCAACGGATCGATGTGGGGGTAATCCCGGTAATTCTTTCGGAAATACATCGGGAAATTCTTTTGCGACGGGAACATCATTGATGCTCTTTTCTTCAGTTTATACTTTCTCAACGTGTGCTAGAACAGCATAGCAACCTTTTCTTATTAGTTTTTGTGCCTTCAGGTTACTAATATGATTTAACTTTGCGTTGCTCTTTTCTCCGTACACCATTAAGGGTTTTCCTTTTTCTCGTATAATGCGAATTGCATTTTTGTAACAAACGATCTCTGCTTTCACTTCTCTCAACCAGTCCATACCAATTATCACATCAAAACTCCCTAACTCTACTGGTATCAAGTCAATCTTAAATGTTTCGCTAACCAGTTTAATTTCTCGATTCTGACATATATTATATGCTGAAATTAATTTACCATTTGCTAATTCGAGTAAAAATTTACTATCCAAAGGCGTCAATGGGCAACTTAAGATTGACTTAAAAATCTCTACTCATATAGCTTCTATCCGCACCCGAATCAAATAAAACGTAATCAGATTTATTGTCAATAAGAAATGTACCCGTAACAAGCTCCGGGTCTTCCTGTGCCTCTGCCGCATTAATATTGAAAACTCTTCCGCGGCCTTGTCCATTCGTGTTCTCCTGGTTCGGGCAATTTCTAATAATGTGGCCTGGTTTTCCACATTTATAACAAACTACATTGGCATAACTTGCTCCGACACTACTTGCTCCGCCATTACTCGTTCTGACACCATTTGTTTCTTTCGTTCTGTTAACCCCTGGTCCGTAGACCTCACACTTCACCGTGCTATGACCATTTCTTTTACACTTGTTGCAAAATTTGGTGCAGAACCCCGAGTGATACTTTTCACACCTTTGGCATAGCTGCTTCTGATTGTTGTTGTTGTTGCGGTTATTATTGTTGTTGGGATGATTGTTGTAGTTGTTGTTGCTGTTGCTGTTGTTGTTGTTGTTGTTGTTGTTGTTGTTGTTGTTGTTGTTGTTGTTGGGACGTTTGTTGTAGTTGCAATTGATGTTGCGATTGTTGGGATAGTTGTTGCGATTATTGTTGTAATTGCTGTTGTTGTTGTTGTATTGGTGATTCTTATCACCGTTTTCCTCCCACTTTCTTTTGACTTGCTTCACATTGGCCTCTTCAGCAGTCAGTTCTTTAATTCTTTCTTCAATCTGGTTCACTAGTTTGTGAGCCATTCTACATGCCTGTTGTATGGAGGCGGGCTCGTGTGAACTTATATCTTCTTGGATTCTTTCTGGTAATCCTTTCACAAACGCGCCGATCTTCTCTTCCTCATCTTCGAACGCTCCCGGACACAATAGGCACAATTCTGTGAATCGTCTTTCGTATGTGGTAATATCAAATCCTGGGTTCGTAACCCTCTAAGTTCTGTCTTGAGCTTATTGACCTCGGTTCTGGGACGGTACTTCTCGTTCATCAAGTGCTTGAATGCTGACCACGGTAGTGCGTACGCATCGTCTTGTCCCACTTGCTCTAGATAGATATTCCACCATGTTAACGCGGAACCTGTGAAGGTATGCATAGCGTACTTCACTTTGTCCTCTTCAGTACACTTACTTATGGAAAACACCGATTCGACCTTCTCGGTCCACCATTTCAATCCGATCGGTCCTTCGGTTCCATCAAATTCCAAAGGTTTGCAGGCAGTGAATTCTTTATAGGTGCATCCTACACGATTTCCTGTACTGCTAGATCCAAGGTTATTGTTGGTATGTAGCGCAGCCTGTACTGCGGCTATGTTTGAAGCTAGAAAAGTACGAAATTCCTCTTCATTCATATTCACGGTGTGTCGAGTAGTCGGTGCCATTTCCTTCAAAATAGTCAAATGGAACAAGTTAATCATACAGAATATTAAGAGTAGTTAATAGTATTTCGTAGCATAATATGAACTCATTTATAAAAGCTTTTTCTTCATATTAGCGTTTTATAAGTTTAAATTCGGGTAGTACCTACCCGTTAAGTTCATACTTAGTAGCTAATATACAATTCAACTACTACAATTCTATATGAAAAACTGATTATAATAATATTTCGCGTTCAAACTTTTACACAATATTTTACAAACTTACAATACCGCTTATTTTACATATAGCATGAAATATAGCACACAATAAATTTGATACAAGATGGTTGTGAAGATAATTCTAGCTAGTACACAAGTCGTTCAGCAAAGGCAATAAAGACACGTAATTCATACGTCCAGAAACAAGTCATGCATTCTGGTTTTACTAGGACTACTTCCCATCCTTGGTCTTGTGGAACATAACCGTTATGGCCGTTGATAAGACAGCGTGTTGTAACATCGTCAAAGGGACGAGGGTTACGTAATGTCCAACAGTCCCGTAACAATCTAAAAACCTCATTTCTTACCCCAATTACCGACTCCGTCACTTGTGGGAACGTTTTGTTTAATAGTTGTAGCCCGATGTTCTTGTTCTCACTTTGGTGAGAAGCGAACATTACTAATCCGTAAGCATAACATGCTTCTTTATGTTGCATGTTAGCCGTTTTTTCTAAATCACGAAGTCCAATATTCGGATATATTGAGTCAAAATAATTTCTTAACCCATTGCGTAAAATAGCATTTGGCTTCCCCGCAATATATGCATCAAAGTAAACACATCGTAACTTATGGATTTCCCAATGTGATATCCCCCATCTTTCGAACGAAAGACTTTTATAAACCAAGGCATTCTTGGAACGTTCTTCGAATGTCTTACAAACTGATCTTGCCTTAAATAGTTGTGCCGAAGAATTCTGACCGACTCTAGACAAGATTTCATCAATCATGTCTCCGGTTAGGTCTCTTAAAATATTGAGTTGTCTATCCATTTTGTGTTTTTATACTGTAAAATAGACAAGAGTTAGATTCATAAAAAAAATACTTATTAATACAAGCTATTTTTACATATATCATAAAGCATAAGCACACTATATTACATATATTACACCACACGAATACAACTATCTTATTCCGACTCGCTCGTTTCTTCTTCTTCTTCGGTTTTGGTTATTTTGCCAAGTTTCTAGGGATATATGATGTTCCCCTAATACGAGCCGTCGTTTTCCACATTGGTTTAGAAAAACCTGGTGGTTTAGAGGTTCCCGGGTTATTGTCACAACTTAAGAAATACGGGTGTTGACGATACATATAAAGTTCATCGGGTTTGGAATCAAATTTCTCTATTTTTATGCCCTTTCCCTTATTGTTCTCCTTTGCCTTATTAAATTGTGTTGGGGTAATTTCTATAACATCATCAGAATCCTTGTCGGGATCCGATTCATCGGAGAATTGGTAATCCTCCCAATACTTTGCTTCTTTGGCGGAAACATCATTGACCATAATTAACCTTGGTCGGTTGGTTAAAGATTTTCTTTTACTTAACCGTTTTATTATTTCCCCCACCGGTTCTATTTCTTCATCCGGTTCCGATTCTTCTTCCGGTTCCGATTCTTCTTCCGGTTCCGACTCTTCTTCCGGTTCCTCTTCGGGAACTTGTGAATCAGTCCATGAATCATTCCAATTTACATTTGAATCTTCATTATTATTAGGTGAGTCAACGGGACTTGTTCTAGAGGTAGACATCTATCACATAATATCAAACGCATTAAGAGATTAATATATTACATAATATTCACATGTTAAAAATATATAGTTTCCAACAAAATTTGTTAAGCAATCATTTTTCAAGTAAACACGGTCGAAGTCCAGACTCACTAATGCATCCTAACAAACTCGATAAGACACACTAATGCAAAATTCTGGTTCTCTAAGACCAACGCTCGGATACCAACTGAAATGTCCCGTTCTTATTGATTAAAAATGTTCCATATTAATTGATTTCGTTGCGACGTTTTGACCTCTATATGAGATGTTTTTCAAAGACTGCATTCATTTTAAAACAAACCATAACCTTTATTTCATCAATAAAGGTTTAAATGCTTTACGTAGATTATCAAATAATGATAATCTAAAATATCCTGTTTACACACGACCAATACATAATGGTTTACAATACAAATATGTTACAACAAAATAAGTTTCTTGAATGCAGTTTTTACACAATATCATACAAGCATGGACTCCAAATCTCGTCCTTATTTAAGTATGCGATAGTGAAAGCTCTTAATAATCACCTGAGAATAAACATGCTTAAGACGTCAACAAAAATGTTGGTGAGTTATAGGTTTAACCTATATATATCAAATCGTAACAATAGACCACAAGATTTCATATTTCAATATACATCCCATACATAGAGATAAAAATTATTCATATGGTGAACACCTGGTAATCGACATTAACAAGATGCATATATAAGAATATCCCCATCATTCTGGGACACCCTTCGGATATGATATAAATTTCGAAGTACTAAAGCATCTGGTACTTTGGATGGGGTTTGTTAGGCCCAATAGATCTATCTTTAGGATTCGCGTCAATTAGGGTGTCTGTTCCCTAATTCTTAGATTACAAGACTTAATAAAAAGGGGCATATTCGATTTCGATAATTCAACCATAGAATGTAGTTTCACGTACTTGTGTCTATTTTGTAAATCATTTATAAAACCTGCATGTATTCTCATCCTAAAAATATTAGATTTTAAACGTGGGAATATAACTCACTTTCACAGATTTTTACTTCGTCGGGAAGTAAGACTTGGCCACTGGTCGATTCACGAACCTATAACAAATATGTACATATATATATATCAAAGTATGTTCAAAATATATTTACAACACTTTTAATACATTTTGATGTTTTAAGTTTATTAAGTCAGCTGTCCTCGTTAGTAACCTACAACTAGTTGTCCACAGTTAGATGTACAGAAATAAATCGATATATATTATCTTGAATCAATCCACGACCCACTGTATACATATCTCAGTATTGATTACAACTCAAACTATATATATTTTGGAATCAACCTCAACCCTGTATAGCTAACTCCAACATTCACATATAGAGTGTCTATGGTTGTTCCGATATATATATAGATGTGTCGACATGATAGGTCGAAACATTGTATATACTTGTCTATGGTATCTCAAGATTACATAATATACAATACAAGTTGATTAAGTTATGGTTGGAATAGATTTGTTACCAATTTTCACGTAGCTAAAATGAGAAAAATTATCCAATCTTGTTTTACCCATAACTTCTTCATTTTAAATCCGTTTTGAGTGAATCAAATTGCTATGGTTTCATATTGAACTCTATTTTATGAAACTAAACAGAAAAGGTATAGGTTTATAGTCATAAATACAAGTTACACGTCGTTTTTGAAAGAGGTAGTCATTTCCGTCGAAAGAACGACATCTTGATGACTGTTTTGAAAAACATACTTTCACTTTGAGTTTAACCATGATTTTTGGATATGGTTTCATTTTCATAAGAAAAATCATTTTCCCATAAGAATAGCTTTTAAATCAAAGTTTTTCATATTTTTTAATTATCCAAACCAAAACAGCCCCCGGTTGTAACTACGACGTCGTAAATCCGGTTTTATGGTGTTTATCGTGTTTCCGGGTTTTAAATCATTAAGTTAGCATATCATATAGATATATAACATGTGTATTGTTGATTTTAAAAGTGTAGTTAGAAGGATTAACTTTATTTGCGAACAAGTTTAGAATTAACTAAACTATGTTCTAGTGATTACTAGTTTACCACTTCGAATATGATAGCTTTTTATGTATGAATAGAATGATGTTATGAACATCATTACTACCTTAAGTTCCTTGGATAAAACTACTGGAAAAGAGAAAAATAGATCTAGCTTCAACGGATCCTTGGATGGCTCGAAGTTCTTGAAGCAGAATCATGACACGAAAACAAGTTCAAGTAAGATCATCACTCGAAATAAGATTGTTATAGTTATAGAAATTGAATCAAAGTTTGAATATGAGTATTACCTTATATTAGAAAGATATCTTACTGTAAATAAGAAAGATTTCTTGAGGTTGGATGATCACTCTACAAGATTGGAAGTAAGCTAGCAAACTTGGAAGTATTCTTGATTTTATGAAACTAGAACTTGTAGAATTTATGAAAAACACTTAGAACTTGTAGAATTTATGAAGATCAATTAGATGAAGAAAATTGAAGAATGAAAGTGTTTGTAGGTGTTTTTGGTCGTTGGTGTATGGATTAGATATAAAGGATATGTAATTTTGTTTTCATGTAAATAAGTCATGAATGATTACTCATATTTTTGTAATTTTATAAGATATTTCATGCTAGTTGCCAAATGATGGTTCCCACATGTGTTAGGTGACTCACATGGGCTGCTAAGAGCTGATAATTGGAGTGTATATACCAATAGTAGATACATCTAAAAGCTATGTATTGTACGAGTACGAATACGGGTGCATACGAGTAGAATTGTTGATGAAACTGAACGAGGATGTAATTGTAAGCATTTTTGTTAAGTAGAAGTATTTTGATAAGTGTCTTGAAGTCTTTCAAAAGTGTATGAATACATATTAAAACACTACATGTATATACATTTTAACTGAGTCGTTAAGTCATCGTTAGTCGTTACATGTAAGTGTTGTTTTGAAACCTTTAGGTTAACGATCTTGTCAAATGTTGTTAACCCAATGTTTATAATATCAAATGAGATTTTAAATTATTATTTTATCATGATATTATGATGTATGAATATCTCTTAATATGATATATATATATATATACATTAAATGTCGTTACAACGATAATCGTTACATATATGTCTCGTTTCAAAATCATTAAGTTAGTAGTCTTGTTTTTACATATGTAGTTCATTGTTAATATACTTCATGATATGTTTACTTATCATAATATCATGTTAACTATATATATAACCATATATATGTCATCATATAGTTTTTACAAGTTTTAACGTTCGTGAATCACCGGTCAACTTGGGTGGTCAATTGTCTATATGAAACATATTTCAATTAATCAAGTCTTAACAAGTTTGATTGCTTTAACATGTTGGAAACATTTAATCATGTAAATATCATTCTCAATTAATATAAATAAACATGGAAAAGTTCGGGTCACTACACCGCTTTCAGTCCAACCCTAAGAAATCTCACTCCAAAGCGGTTGTTAGGATTTTTCAATACCTTAAAGGTACACCTAACCTTGGGATCTGGTATCCTCATGGATCCGATTTCAATCTCACTGCTTATACTGATGTGGATCATGGTGGTTGCCATGGTGATAGAAAAAGCACATCTGGATCAATTCAGATGTTGGGGAATAGGCTAGTTGGTTGGTCATCCAAAAAGCAGAACTGTGTGTCTTTATCAACAGCTGAGTCTGAGTACATTGCTGCAGCTCACTGTTGTTCACAAGTTTTGTGGATGCAAACTCAACTCTTGGACTATGGCTTTAAGATTTCTAAGACCCCGATCTATTGTGATTCACAAAGTGCTATTGCAATAACAAGCAACCCGGTTCAGCATTCTAAAACTAAACACATAGATATTCGTTATCATTTAATTAAGGACCATGTAGAGAAAGGGGATGTAGAATTATACTTTGTGCCTACTAAAGTGCAGTTAACTGACATGTTCACTAAACCTTTAGATGAACTTAGGCTAAAATTCTTGATCAAAGAGATTGGCATGGTAGAGTATAGTGCTTGATATTCCTTAGATCTGTTGGGACTTATTTTTTGTATCTTGTGTTTAGGGGGAGTAGATACTTTCTAGGGGGAGCAACTAAGTTTCAATGCATTAGATAATTTTTCTTTAAGGGACTGCCTTTAGATTAATGATAACTTCCTAGGTACATTTGTTCAATGGTTACTCAAGGGGGAGGTAACTCATTGATATCCTATTTCAAGGGGGAGTTGATTCATTTTCTTGGGAACATAATCAAAATGTTGATTTACTTTCTTGTATATCACATTTTGAGGGGGAAAAAAGGGAGAAAATGAGAAAATTATTCAAAAATATTGTTTTTAAAAAGTGAATTCAAAATTTCTTTGTTTTTATCTGAAATAATTCACTATGGCTGGTATACATCTCAGTATGCAACCCGTGTCAACAATTGGTATCACTGGAGATTTGTACTTTGTATAAAATTCAAAGTTCTTTTAAGTACAAATCTTATTTTGAAAAAATTCATAAAAATTGGAAAAGATAAAATCCAAAAATATTTAAATTTTACTGAATAAATGCTATTTTTAGCATTTTACCGAGTCTGACAACCAACTGTACAGATTCGGTAAGTTCAAAGTTTTCAAAAAAAAATTGTTGTCTCAGAATTGTTTTTCATGAAAAGATTAAAATGGATTTCAAGAGGAAAAATCAATTTGTCAAGATTTGGAGTTAAATTATTTATATTTTGAAAAATTGGACTGAATTCGGTATATTAGGCCCATTCTGTAAAGCCCATTCGGTATTTTACCTTCGGTATCTATAAAAGGAGAGTCAAAGTCAAACATTACTCTTACTGTTTTTAATTACCTACCGAGTCTGTTGATTATACCGAATCTGCCTAATCCTACCGAGTCCGTCATTCTGTTTCTTCAAATTCTTGGTAATTGTTCATTTTAATCAATTTTTAAGATATATTATTGTAGATCTGAGATAATTATGTTTTTATCAACCAGAATAGTTCAAAATAACTGGATTATGATCTTTAATTTTTGAAATCTTGTTAATTATACCGAGTCTGGGTCGATTTCAATTAATCTTTGATTAAACTCAATTGATTTGGAAAATCAACATGAAATCTTGTCTAATCTGAGTTAAATTGACTGATCTATCATTTGACCGAGCCTGATTACATGTTTAATTGCTTATATGATGGATTCTGCATCTATCGAATGTGTTCTTATCTTGATACCGAATTTGTTCATACAATTAACATGTTAATATGCTTGTAATTGAATGGTTGTTTGATCATGGTTGTGAAATTACATGATATGTGATAGAATATGCATGTTTGAGTGACTTTCTGTTAATTGTTGAAGATACCGAATCTGGTTTTCCTTCTTGATACCGAGTCTGAAATTTGGTACCTTGAAATTTTCTGATTTTTATCTTCAAACACTTAACATGTTTATTCTATATTTTTCTGATATGAAAACTCAAGCTTATTTGGTTACAGAATCTAAAGTTTTCATAACTACCGAATCTGCTTGAATTGTGCTAAAATTGACTAAGTGTTGTTTTGATTTCTTGTGTTATATAATTGACTTTGCATGATGATTTTGTACTAAGATCAATATCATATGAATGTCATGGTTGTCAATTATTTGTTCATATTTGAGAATAAAAGACTTTTATATTTGAAAAACCATAAAAATCTTAAAATTTAAAAATATAAAAAGGATTTCAAAGGCAAATAAGAATAGAGATATATGCTTTTTGTTAAATATCTTGTGGTCTTCTATTTCTTATTTATACAGCTAAATGGCGAACAATCACTTTATCAACTCTGAAACCAATATTCCCTGCAAATATTGGACTGCAATTCTAGAGAGGCATACTTTATGGCCTGCTCTGAGCTCCACAGTTAGTGTGCCAGAAACAGACTTGGATATTCTTAACAGATCAATCAGATTTGTGGAGGCCACACAACCAAATGCTACTAATCCACAGGGCGAACCAGCCAGATTTGAATTTAGGCTGAGAGGAGTACAAGGATTCAGGAGTATCACAAAAGCAGACTTCAGGAGGATATTCAGACTTCCTCTTGTACAGAATGCTCCTGCTTTTCCTGCTACTCAGCAAATGATGACTTATGTCTTTGATCTTGGTTATGTGGGAGCTACCAATGTTCCACCAGCTAAGTTTCAGAAGAAATATCTGCACTCAAGGTGGTATGTGATCTTCTCAATCATCAACAGATGCTTATTGATGACAAGAAGTGGATCTGATAGCTTAACTGTGCCGATGCTCAAACTTTTCTACACATTCACAAGAGTAGAAAATCCTGATTATGCAGAACTTATATGGGATTTGGTTCAGGCACAGGTTGAAAAGCCAACGGGTTCATACATCCCTTGTGAAAAGTTTTTCTGTATCTTTATCCATGATGCTATCAATGTTTGCAGAAATGCAAATATCTTTGTACCAGGTACACATGGATTACAGATGAAAAGGTTTGGAGAGCTGAAGATGAACACCCCTATGGTGTCTGATAATCAATTCACTGCGCCAATTCCAAATTGGCTAGTGAGGCTAGCTGAACCCCAAGACGCTCGTATGCGTTCTTATTTTCAGGCTGTAGGAATACCTCTTCCGAACCCGGTACAACAAGAACAAGTTGAACCTGCTATGGTTCCATCCCTAGAGGTTGTAGAGGAACCTGTAGTTCAACCACCCGGGCCAGCTAATCCTCCACTTAGGGTGAACCTCAAACGATCTAGGGTAGCACACCAAGCTCAACCCGTGAGGATCAGGGAACCTAGTCCAACTAGGATTGAACCAACCCTTTCCACAACACCCGAAGTAAGCAGTGACACTTCAGCAACAGCATCTGCATCATCTCCTGAACATTCTCCTAAGAGAACTCGATACATGCCTGATGAGATGATTCAGACTCCCCCAACCCAACGAGTAACTAGATCTAGGACTTCGACACCCATCATCCGCCAAACAGTTACTCCAACCAGTGGTGATACGGACCAAGACCTAGAGCCAATTAGGACACCCTCACCCATCTCCGTATCACATTCAAGAATAATAGTAAGCCCTACGCTAAATGAAGCGCAAGCTTCGGTAGGCAAGAGATCTAAACGCATGGATGGTAAAACGACCACTAAGCCCATCCAATCTAAACAGGACTTAATAATAAATTCTACAAAGCAAGGTGCTTCGGCATCTAAGGAAGTAAAGTCTTCCTCTACAGTAAAGTCTGCGTTGACTCAATCGATTGAGGAAACTCGATCATTGAAGTCCAGAACGGCCGAAGGGGAGCCGAAAAATCTTGAAAAGGCACCCTGCGTATCGGCTGGAAATCCTCATGTACTTCAACGTACAACAGGGTCTCGAGGTCCGGCTTATCTTGATGAGGAAGATCTGCCGCGTCCCATGGAAACGAGTCAACATGACAATCCTTCAGGATATTTATCAGACTTCCAGCAGACTATTCCCTTGGTTCATGAAAGTGATCCATTGGTTCAAACCACTTCTCTTCAGGATTCTGAATCTCAGGGTCTGGAGGAAGAGTCTTTAACTGAAATAGATGTGCCACCTCATGGTATATCATTGATTTCAGGAGTCGGGGATAGCAATATCTCTGCGAGAACTAAACAGACGGGTAGTTCTACTACTCTGTCAGAGTCCCATGAGACCAAAGTCATGGAGGCGGATGCTTCGAAAGAAACTTCACCGGTGACAACTTCGGTTGTTACCCAACCTCCATCAGAAGGGGATATCACGAATCTGACTAGTAGTATGTACAGCCCTACATATAAGAATAATACCGCACAATCATCCTTACCTGCCCTCACGACAACTCAAACACTTCCACCGACATCGCCTTCAACAGTTGCTGCTGGTGTTCCTATTGTTACTTTTCCACCATCACCTTCTCGTTTACCACTTTTCTATGATGCTTTGGAGCAAGAATATTTTAGTCGTATGTTTTCTAGAGTCAATCTAGATGTTCTTCGACACACTTCGCTTCAAGCATTGTTTCGTGCTCGTGTTCGATATCCACTTAATTCCTGCTCTTCTCCGTTGAGTCCTCACCGTGATGATGAACATGACGATTCTGATCCTCAGAATAGCCATGAGGGGGAGATAGGAGTAGATGGAGAATATCTAACGATAAACATTTCAACTAAGGGTGGTGGTGTAAGGTCTTCATCAGCTTCACAAGCTCAACAAGTTCAGATGGAATCAGAAATGGTTTCTACACATGATGAAATTGATGATAAGGAGCCTGAGCAAGTTATAATTCCAATTGTTCATAATGAGGCTGATAGTGGACTGGTAGATGAGGATTTGAACTTGAGTGATTTCTATCTTGAAGAGACGGATGACGATGGATTTGTCATTCTAAGCAAGTTATCATCAGTATCTTCAATTCCGGAAGATGTAGAGATTGTAGATGAAGAGAATCCTGAACCAGTAATAGAAAGTGATGATGAAATGGATTCTTCTGATGACGATGAAGACAATCTTTATGTTAATCCAAATGAAGATGAGATCTTTGATCATATTGAAGATGATGATACAACAAATCCTACTGGTCATTCATCAAATTCTACACCCTCATCGAGTTCAAATCCAACAAATGCTAATGAAAGTTCAACTTCTGGTACACCTACATCAAGTGAAACAGTGAATTCCAGATTCAAATACAATCATGGAATATTCTTTAAGAATCAGGAGCAAAGATTATTGTTGGGAGTAGAACATGATTTTATAACGTTAAGAAACACATTCATCGAGGAAAATGCTTACAAGATCTTCCGCATCAATGAATTACCAAGGAGTAAAAGGTTTACTTATATAGGTTCACGATTGCTTCCAGCAAGTGAAAGGAATTGGTATGAATTTATGTGGAGAAAACATATCAACAAAGATGAAGATGATTTGTGGCTTCAAAGAAAATATCGTATTTCAGAAGTGTTGAATATTATAAGCGAAAAGAAAGACGTCATCAGTCAGTTCCACATTATTAGAGAAGATGAGAAAGAGTACAAGTTCACAGAAGCAGATTTTCATAATCTTGACATGCTTGACATCATTCACATCTACAACTACCTCAGTATCATCATCATTCGACCTTTTGCTAAGGCTCAAGCTTTGGAAGCTGTGAAAAGATACATGATGGAGTCAATTGAACTGATGAGACGTGAAGATTTTCAAATAGGTAGCGAAGCAAAAAGGAAAAAGATTCGAATTACGTGTCCGATTCAATTTACAGAGGGACTGAAGGATATGAGGATGTTTCAAATGCAATTCGAACCTGAAGGGTTTGTTTTTGTAAATTCTTAAAAAGAAAAGGTGTTCATTAGTACTGAAGAGCTGAATAAATATTCAGATGGAACACTTAAGGCTGCACTGAAGTATCTTAAGATTCGTCAAAGCAAGTTCCATGACATTGACATGATAATGGGTCTTGGAGAATTCATAAAGCATATAAGAGATCGTCTGAAACTCCGAGTTCGTACAAGACAGTTTGAGATACTTCGTGGACAGAGAAAGAGAAGATATTTCAAGGAAATGGATGAATATCCATTATATGAGGGAGATCCAAGAAAAGCGTGGGGTGTCTGGAAACCTTCTAAACAAGCTTCAGAAAATCAAGTAGAAGTTTTGAAACCAGATGGCACACGATGGAAACTAACGTTTGGACCTCTCAAGATTTCAAAATAGGATTATGTTGTAAAGTTCACATTTAACACTAAGGGGGAGATTGTTAGGACCCCGAAGTTGTATAGTGTTAATGTGAAAATAAGCTTAAATGAAGGTTCCTTAGAAGAGGGCTATATAAGGAACCTAAGTAGTCCTAATTAGATAGCCATTGCATTGTAACCGAGTTCTAGAAGCTGTGGTGTAGTGACCCGAACTTTTCCATGTTTATATATATTAATTGAGATTAATATTTACATGATTAAATGTTTCCAACATGTTAAGCAATCAAACTTGTTAAGACTTGATTAATTGAAATATGTTTCATATAGACAATTGACCACCCAAGTTGACCGGTGATTCACGAACGTTAAAACTTGTAAAAACTATACGATGACATATATATGGTTATATATATAGTTAACATGTTTTTATTATAAGTATGTATCTCATTAGGTATTTTAACAATGAGTTATATACATAAAAATGAGACTATTAATTTAAGAAACTCGAAAACGATATATATAAAAATTATCGTTATAACAACGTCTTACTAGGTACATATGAATCATATTAAGATATTGATACACTTGGTTAATTATGTTAAATGATAAGTAAATATATTATTAAGTGTATTAACAATGAAATACATATGTAAAAATAAGACTACTAACTTAATGATTTCGAAACGAGACATATATGTAACGATTATCGTTGTAACGACATTTAACTGTATATACATCATACTGAGATATATTATATATCATGATAATATAACAATTTAACATCTCATTTGTTATAATAAACAATGGGTTAACAACATTTAACAAGATCGTTAACCTAAAGGTTTCAAAACAACATTTACATGTAACGACTAACGATGACTTAACGACTCATTTAAAATGTATATACATGTAGTGTTTTAATATGTATTCATACACTTTTGAAAGACTTCAAGACACTTATCAAAATACTTCTACTTAACAAAAATGCTTACAATTACATCCTCGTTCAGTTTCATCAACAATTCTACTCGTATGCACCCGTATTCGTACTCGTACAATACACAGCTTTTAGATGTATGTACTATTGGTATATACACTCCAATGATCAGCTCTTAGCAGCCCATGTGAGTCACCTAACACATGTGGGAACCATCATTTGGCAACTAGCATGAAATATCTCATAAAATTACAAAAATATGAGTAATCATTCATGACTTATTTACATGAAAACAAAATTACATATCCTTTATATCTAATCCATACACCAACGACCAAAAACACCTACAAACACTTTAATTCTTCAATTTTCTTCATCTAATTGATCTCTCTCAAGTTCTATCTTCAAGTTCTAAGTGTTCTTCATATATTTTACAAGTTCTAGTTACATAAAATCAAGAATACTTTCAAGTTTGCTAGCTCACTTCCAATCTTGTAAGGTGATCATCCAACCTCAAGAAATCTTTGTTTCTTACAGTAGGTTATCATTCTAATACAAGGTAATAATCATATTCAAACTTTGGTTCAATTTCTATAACTATAACAATCTTATTTCAAGTGATGATCTTACTTGAACTTGTTTTCGTGTCATGATTCTGCTTCAAGAACTTCGAGCCATCCAAGGATCCGTTGAAGCTAGATCCATTTTTCTCTTTTCCAGTAGGTTTATCCAAGGAACTTAAGGTAGTAATGATGTTCATAACATCATTCGATTCATACATATAAAGCTATCTTATTCGAAGGTTTAAACTTGTAATCACTAGAACATAGTTTAGTTAATTCTAAACTTGTTCGCAAACAAAAGTTAATCCTTCTAACTTGAATTTTAAAATCAACTAAACATATGTTCTATATCTATATGATATGCTAACTTAATGATTTAAAACCTGGAAACACGAAAAACACCGTAAAACCGGATTTACGCCGTCGTAGTAACACCGCGGGCTGTTTTGGGTTAGTTAATTAAAAACTACGATAAACTTTTATTTAAAAGTTTTTATTCTGAAAAAATGATTTTTATTATGAACATGAAACTATATCCAAAAATTATGGTTAAACTCAAAGTGGAAGTATGTTTTCTAAAATGGTCATCTAGACGTCGTTCTTTCGACTGAAATGACTACCTTTACAAAAACGACTTGTAACTTATTTTTCCGACTATAAACCTATACTTTTTCTGTTTAGATTCATAAAATATAGTTCAATATGAAACCATAGCAATTTGATTCACTCAAAACGGATTTAAAATGAAGAAGTTATGGGTAAAACAAGATTGGATAATTTTACTCATTTTAGCTACGTGAAAATTGGTAACAAATCTATTCCAACCATAACTTAATCAACTTGTATTGTATATTATGTAATCTTGAGATACCATAGACACGTATACAATATTTCGACCTATCATGTCGACACATCTATATATATTTCGGAACAACCATAGACACTCTATATGTGAATGTTGGAGTTAGCTATACAGGGTTGAGGTTGATTCCAAAATATATATAGTTTGAGTTGTGATCAATACTGAGATACGTATACACTGGGTCGTGGATTGATTCAAGATAATATTTATCAATTTATTTCTGTACATCTAACTGTGGACAACTAGTTGTAGGTTACTAACGAGGACAGCTGACTTAATAAACTTAAAACATCAAAATATATTAAAAGTGTTGTAAATATATTTTGAACATACTTTGATATATATGTATATATTGTTATAGGTTCGTGAATCAACCAGTGGCCAAGTCTTACTTCCCGACAAAGTAAAAATCTGTGAAAGTGAGTTATAGTCCCACTTTTAAAATCTAATATTTTTGGGATGAGAATACATGCAGGTTTTATAAATGATTTACAAAATAGACACAAGTACGTGAAACTACATTCTATGGTTGAATTATCGAAATCGAATATGCCCCTTTTTATTAAGTCTGGTAATCTAAGAATTAGGGAACAGACATCCTAATTGACGCGAATCCTAAAGATAGATCTATTGGGCCTAACAAACCCCATCCAAAGTACCGGATGCTTTAGTACTTCGAAATTTATATCATATCCGAAGGGTGTCCCGGAATGATGGGGATATTCTTATATATGCATCTTGTTAATGTCGGTTACCAGGTGTTCACCATATGAATGATTTTTATCTCTATGTATGGAATGTGTATTGAAATATGAAATCTTGTGGTCTATTATTATGATTTGATATATATAGGTTAAACCTATAACTCACCAACATTTTTGTTGACGTTTTAAGCATGTTTATTCTCAGGTGATTATTAAGAGCTTCCGCTGTAGCATACTTAAATAAGAACGAGATTTGGAGTCCATGCTTGTATGATATTGTGTAAAAACTGCATTCAAGAAACTTATTTTGTTGTAACATATTTGTATTGTAAACCATTATGTAATGGTCGTGTGTAAACAGGATATTTTAGATTATCATTATTTGATAATCTACGTAAAGCTTTTTAAAACCTTTATCTACGAAATAAAGGTTATGGTTTGTTTTAAAAATGAATGCAGTCTTTGAAAAACGTCTCATATAGAGGTCAAAACCTCGCAACGAAATCAATTAATATGGAACGTTTTTAATCAATAAGAACGGGACATTTCAGTTGGTATCCGAGCGTTGGTCTTAGAGAACCAGAATTTTGCATTAGTGTGTCTTATCGAGTTTGTTAGGATGCATTAGTGAGTCTGGACTTCGACCGTGTTTACTTGAAAAATGATTACTTAACAAATTTTGTTGGAAACTATATATTTTTAACATGTGAATATTATGTGATATATTAATCTCTTAACGCGTTTGATATTATGTGATAGATGTCTACCTCTAGAACAAGTCCCATTGACTCACCTAATAATAATGAAGAGTCAAATGTAAATTGGAATGATTCATGGACTGATTCACAAGTTCCCGAAGAGGAACCGGAAGAAGAGTCGGAACCGGAAGAAGAATCGGAACTGGAAGAAGAATCGGAACCGGATGAGGAAGTAGAACCGGTGGGGGAAATAATAAAACGGTTAAGTAAAAGAAAATCCTCAACCAACCGACCAAGGTTAATTATGGTCAATGGTGTTTTCGCCAAGGAAGCAAAATATTGGGAGGATTACCAATTCTCCGATGAATCGGATTCCGACGAGAATTCCGATGATGTTATAGAAATTACCCCAACTGAATTTAAAAAGGCAAAAGAAAATAATAAGGGAAAGGGCATAAAAATAGAGAAATCTAATTCCAACCCCGATGAACTTTATATGTATCGTCAACCCCCGAAGTCCTTAAGTTGTAACAATGACCCGGGAACCTCTAAACCACCAGGTTTTTCTAAACCGTTGTGGAAAACGACAGTTAGTATTAGGGGAACATCATATATCCCTAGAAACTTGTCAAAACGAACCAAAACTGAAGAAGAAGAAACGAGCGAGTCGGAATAAGATAGTTGTATTCGTGTGGTGTAATATATGTAATATAGTGTTCTTATGCTTTATGATATATGTAAAAATTGCTTGTATTAATAAGTATTTTTTTTATGAATCTAACTCTTGTCTATTTTACAGTTTAAAAACACAAAATGGATAGACAACCCAATATTTTAAGAGACCTACCCGGAGACATGATTGATGAAATCTTGTCTAGAGTCGGCCAGAATTCCTCGGCACAACTATTTAAGGCGAGATCAGTTTGTAAGACATTCGAAGAACGTTCCAAGAATGTCTTGGTTTATAAGAGACTTTCGTTTGAAAGATGGGGGGATATCACATTGGGAAACCCATAAGTTACGATGTGTTTACTTTGACGCATATATTGCGGGGAACCCAAATGCTATTTTACGCAACGGGTTAAGAAATTATTTTGACTCAATATATCCGAATATTGGACTTCGTGATTTAGAAAAAGCGGCTAACATGCAACATAAAGAAGCATGTTATGCTTACGGATTAGTAATGTTCGCTTCTCACCAAAGTGAGAACAAGAACATCGGGCTACAACTATTAAACAAAACGTTTCCACAAGTGACGGAGTTAGTAATTGGGGTAAGAAATGAGGTTTTTAGATTATTACGGGACTGTTGGACATTACGTAACCCTCGTCCCTTTGACGACGTTACAACACGCTGTCTTATCAAAGGCCATAACGGTTATGTTCCACAAGACCAAGGATGGGAAGTAGTCCTAGTAAAACCAGAATGCATGACTTGTTTCTGGACGTATGAATTACGTGTCTTTATTGCCTTTGCTGAACGACTTGTGTACTAGCTAGAATTATCTTCACAACTATCTTGTATCAAAGTTATTGTGTGCTATATTTCATGCTTTATGTAAAATAAGCGGTATTGTAAGTTTGTAAAATATTGTATAAAAGTTTGAACGCGAAATATTATTATAATTAGTTTTTCATATAGAATTGTAGTAGTTGAATTGTATATTAGCTACTAAGTATGAACTTAACGGGTAGGTACTACCCGAATTTAAACTTATAAAACGCTAATATGAAGAAAAAGCTTTTATAAATGAGTTCATATTATGCTACGAAATACTATTAACTACTCTTAATATTCTGTATGATTAACTTGTTCCATTTGACTATTTTGAAGGAAATGGCACCGACTACTCGACACACCGTGAATATGAATGAAGAGGAATTCCGTACTTTTCTAGCTTCAAACATAGCCGCAGTACAGGCTGCGCTACATACCAACAATAACCTTGGATCTAGCAGTACAGGAAATCGTGTATGATGCACCTACAAAGAATTCACTGCCTGCAAACCTTTGGAATTTGATGGAACCGAAGGACCGATCGGATTGAAACGGTGGACCGAGAAGGTCGAATCGGTGTTTGCCATAAGTAAGTGTACTGAAGAGGATAAAGTGAAGTACGCTACGCATACCTTCACAGGTTCTGCGTTAACATGGTGGAATACCTATCTAGAGCAAGTGGGACAAGACGATGCGTACGCACTACCGTGGTCAGCATTCAAGCACTTGATGAACGAGAAGTACCGTCCCAGAACCGAGGTCAATAAGCTCAAGACAGAACTTAGAGGGTTACGAACCCAAGGATTTGATATTACCACGTACGAAAGACGATTCACAGAATTGTGCCTATTGTGTCCGGGAGCATTCGAAGATGAGGAAGAGAAGATCGACGCATTTGTGAAAGGATTACCGGAAAGAATCCAAGAAGATATAAGTTCACACGAGCCCGCCTCTATACAACAGGCATGTAGAATGGCTCACAAACTAGTGAACCAGATTGAAGAAAGAATTAAAGAACAGACTGCTGAAGAGGCCAATGTGAAGCAAGTCAAAAGAAAGTGGGAGGAAAACGGTGATAAGAATCACCAATACAACAACAAAAGCAATTACAACAATAATCGCAACAATTATCCCAACAATCGCAACATCAATCGCAACTACAACGAACGGCCCAACAACAACAACAACAACAACAACAACAACAACAGCAACAGCAACAGCAACTACAACAATCATCCCAACAATAATAATAACCGCAACAACAACAACAATCAGAAGCAGCTATGCCAAAGGTGTGAAAAGTATCACTCGGGGTTCTGCACCAAATTTTGCAACAAGTGTAAAAGAAATGGTCATAGCGCGGTGAAGTGTGAGGTCTACGGACCAGGGGTTAATAGAACGAAAGGAACAAATGGTGTCGGAACGAGTAATGGCGGAGCAAGTAGTGTCGGAGCAAGTTATGCCAATGTAGTTTGTTATAAATGTGGAAAATCGGGCCACATTATTAGAAATTGCCCGAACCAGGAGAACACGAATGGACAAGGCCGCGGAAGAGTTTTCAATATTAATGCGGCAGAGGCACAGGAAGACCCGGAGCTTGTTACGGGTATGTTTCTTATTGACAATAAATCTGCTTACGTTTTATTTGATTCGGGTGCGGATAGAAGCTATATGAGTAGAGATTTTTGTGCTAAATTAAGTTGTCCATTGACGCCTTTAGATAGTAAATTTTTACTCGAATTAGCAAATGGTAAATTAATTTCAGCAGATAATATATGTCGGAATCGAGAAATTAAACTGGTTAGCGAAACATTTAAGATTGATTTGATACCAGTAGAGTTAGGGAGTTTTGAAGTGATAATCGGTATGGACTGGTTGAAAGAAGTTAAAGCAGAGATCGTCTGTTACAAAAATGCAATTCGCATTATACGAGAAAAAGGAAAACCCTTAATGGTGTACGGAGAAAAGGGCAACACGAAGCTACATCTTATTAGTAATTTGAAGGCACAAAAACTAATAAGAAAAGGTTGCTATGCTGTTCTAGCACACGTCGAGAAAGTACAAACTGAAGAAAAGAGCATCAATGATGTTCCCATTGCAAAAGAATTTCCCGATGTATTTCCGAAAGAATTACCGGGATTACCCCCACATCGATTCGTTGAATTTCAAATAGATCTTGTACCAGGAGCTACACCAATAGCTCGTGCTCCTTACAGACTCGCACCCAGCGAGATGAAAGAACTGCAAAGCCAATTACAAGAACATTTAGAGCGTGGTTTCATTCGACCAAGCACATCACCGTGGAGAGCTCCTGTTTTGTTTGTCAAGAAGAAAGATGGTACATTCAGGTTGTGTATCGACTACCGAGAGTTGAACAAACTTACCATCAAGAACCGCTACCCACTACCGAGAATCGACGACTTATTTGATCAACTACAAGGCTCGTCTGTTTATTCAAAGATTGACTTACGTTCCGGGTATCATCAAATGCGGGTGAAAGAAGATGATATTCCAAAGACTGCTTTCAGAACACGTTACGGTCATTACGAGTTTATGGTCATGCCGTTTGGTTTAACTAATGCACCAGCTGTGTTCATGGACCTTATGAACCGAGTGTGTGGACCATACCTTGACAAGTTTGTCATTGTTTTCATTGATGACATACTTATTTACTCAAAGAATGACCAAGAACACGGTGAACATTTGAGAAAGGTGTTAGAAGTATTGAGGAAGGAAAAATTGTACGCTAAGTTTTCAAAGTGTGCATTTTGGTTGGAAGAAGTTCAATTCCTCGGTCACATAGTGAACAAAGAAGGTATTAAGGTAGATCCGGCAAAGATAGAAACTGTTGAAAAGTGGGAAACCCCGAAAACTCCGAAACACATACGCCAGTTTTTAGGACTAGCTGGTTACTACAGAAGGTTCATCCAAGACTTTTCCAGAATAGCAAAACCCTTGACTGCATTAACGCATAAAGGGAAGAAATTTGAATGGAAGGATGAACAAGAGAAAGCGTTCCAGTTACTGAAGAAAAAGCTAACTACGGCACCTATATTGTCATTGCCTGAAGGGAATGATGATTTTGTGATTTATTGTGACGCATCAAAGCAAGGTCTCGGTTGTGTATTAATGCAACGAACGAAGGTGATTGCTTATGCCTCTAGACAATTGAAGGTTCACGAGCAAAATTATACGACACATGATTTGGAATTAGGCGCGGTTGTTTTTGCATTAAAGACTTGGAGGCACTACTTATATGGGGTCAAAAGTATTATATATACCGACCACAAAAATCTTCAACACATATTTAATCAGAAACAACTGAATATGAGGCAGCGTAGGTGGATTGAATTGTTGAATGATTACGACTTTGAGATTCGTTACCACCCGGGGAAGGCAAATGTGGTAGCCGATGCCTTGAGCAGGAAGGACAGAGAACCCATTCGAGTAAAATCTATGAATATAATGATTCATAATAACCTTACTACTCAAATAAAGGAGGCGCAACAAGGAGTTTTAAAAGAGGGAAATTTAAAGGATGAAATACCCAAAGGATCGGAGAAGCATCTTAATATTCGGGAAGACGGAACCCGGTATAGGGATGAAAGGATTTGGGTACCAAAATTTGGAGATATGAGAGAAATGGTACTTAGAGAAGCTCATAAAACCAGATACTCAATACATCCTGGAACGGGGAAGATGTACAAGGATCTCAAGAAACATTTTTGGTGGCCGGGTATGAAAGCCGATGTTGCTAAATACGTAGGAGAATGTTTGACGTGTTCTAAGGTCAAAGCTGAGCATCAGAAACCATCAGGTCTACTTCAACAACCCGAAATCCCAGAATGGAAATGGGAAAACATTACCATGGATTTCATCACTAAATTGCCAAGGACTGCAAGTGGTTTTGATACTATTTGGGTAATAGTTGATCGTCTCACCAAATCAGCACACTTCCTGCCAATAAGAGAAGATGACAAGATGGAGAAGTTAGCACGACTGTATTTGAAGGAAGTCGTCTCCAGACATGGAATACCAATCTCTATTATCTCTGATAGGGATGCAGATTTATTTCAAGATTCTGGCAGACATTACAGCAAGCATTAGGAACTCGTTTAGACATGAGTACTGCCTATCATCCACAAACTGATGGGCAGAGCGAAAGGACGATACAAACACTTGAAGACATGCTACGAGCATGTGTTATTGATTTTGGAAACAGTTGGGATCGACATCTACCGTTAGCAGAATTTTCCTACAACAACAGCTACCATTCAAGCATTGAGATGGCACCGTTTGAAGCACTTTATGGTAGAAAGTGCAGGTCTCTAATTTGTTGGAGTGAAGTGGGGGATAAACAGATTACGGGTCCGGAGATTATACAAGAAACTACCGAGAAGATCATCCAAATTCAACAACGGTTGAAAACCGCCCAAAGTCGACAAAAGAGCTACGCTGACATTAAAAGAAAAGATATAGAATTTGAAATTGGAGAGATGGTCATGCTTAAAGTTGCACCTTGGAAAGGCGTTGTTCGATTTGGTAAACGAGGGAAATTAAATCCAAGGTATATTGGACCATTCAAGATTATTGATCGTGTCGGACCAGTAGCTTACCGACTGGAGTTACCTCAACAACTCGCGACTGTACATAACACTTTCCACGTCTCGAATTTGAAGAAATGTTTTGCTAAAGAAGATCTCACTATTCCGTTAGATGAAATCTAAATCAACGAAAAACTTCAATTCATCGAAGAACCCGTCGAAATAATGGATCGTGAGATTAAAAGACTTAAGCAAAACAAGATACCAATTGTTAAGGTTCAATGGAATGCTCATAGAGGACCCGAGTTCACCTGGGAGCGTGAAGATCACATGAAGAAGAAATACCCGCATCTATTTCCAGAAGATTCATCAACACCTTCAACAGCTTAAAATTTCGGGACGAAATTTATTTAACGGGTAGGTACTGTAGTGACCCGAACTTTTCCATGTTTATATATATTAATTGAGATTAATATTTACATGATTAAATGTTTCCAACATGTTAAGCAATCAAACTTGTTAAGACTTGATTAATTGAAATATGTTTCATATAGACAATTGACCACCCAAGTTGACCGGTGATTCACGAACGTTAAAACTTGTAAAAACTATACGATGACATATATATGGTTATATATATAGTTAACATGTTTTTATTATAAGTATGTATCTCATTAGGTATTTTAACAATGAGTTATATACATAAAAATGAGACTATTAATTTAAGAAACTCGAAAACGATATATATAACGATTATCGTTATAACAACGTCTTACTAGGTACATATGAATCATATTAAGATATTGATACACTTGGTTAATTATGTTAAATGATAAGTAAATATATTATTAAGTGTATTAACAATGAAATACATATGTAAAAATAAGACTACTAACTTAATGATTTCGAAACGAGACATATATGTAACGATTATCGTTGTAACGACATTTAACTGTATATACATCATACTGAGATATATTATATATCATAATATCATGATAATATAACAATTTAACATCTCATTTGTTATAATAAACAATGGGTTAACAACATTTAACAAGATCGTTAACCTAAAGGTTTCAAAACAACATTTACATGTAACGACTAACGATGACTTAACGACTCAGTTAAAATGTATATACATGTAGTGTTTTAATATGTATTCATACACTTTTGAAAGACTTCAAGACACTTATCAAAATACTTCTACTTAACAAAAATGCTTACAATTACATCCTCGTTCAGTTTCATCAACAATTCTACTCGTATGCACCCGTATTCGTACTCGTACAATACACAGCTTTTAGATGTATGTACTATGGGTATATTGAAATGTCCCATTCTTATTGATTAAAAACGTTCCATATTAATTGATTTCGTTGCGAGGTTTTGACCTCTATATGAGACATTTTTCAAAGACTGCATTCATTTTTAAAACAAACCATAACCTTTATTTCATAGATAAAGGTTTTAAAAAAAAGCTTTACGTAGATTATCAAATAATGATAATCTAAAATATCCTGTTTACACACGACCATTACATAATGGTTTACAATACAAATATGTTACAACAAAATAAGTTTCTTGAATGCAGTTTTTACACAATATCATACAAGCATGGACTCCAAATCTCGTCCTTATTTAAGTATGCGACAGCGGAAGCTCTTAATAATCACCTGAGAATAAACATGCTTAAAACGTCAATAAAAATGTTGGTGAGTTATAGGTTTAACCTATATATATCAAATCATAATAATAGACCACAAGATTTCATATTTCAATACACATCCCATACATAGAGATAAAAATCATTCATATGGTGAACACCTGGTAACCGACATTAACAAGATGCATATATAATAATATCCCCATCATTCCGGGACACCCTTCGGATATGATATAAATTTCGAAGTACTAAAGCATCCGGTACTTTGGATGGGGTTTGTTAGGCCCAATAGATCTATCTTTAGGATTCGCGTCAATTAGGGTGTCTGTTTCCTAATTCTTAGATTACCAGACTTAATAAAAAGGGGCATATTCGATTTCGATAATTCAACCATAGAATGTAGTTTCACGTACTTGTGTCTATTTTGTAAATCATTTATAAAACCTGCATGTATTCTCATCCCAAAAATATTAGATTTTAAAAGTGGGACTATAACTCACTTTCACAGATTTTTACTTCGTCGGGAAGTAAGACTTGGCCACTGGTTGATTCACGAACCTATAACAATATATACATGTATATCAAAGTATGTTCAAAATATATTTACAACACTTTTAATATATTTTGATGTTTTAAGTTTATTAAGTCAGCTGTCCTCGTTAATAACCTACAACTAGTTGTCCACAGTTAGATGTACAGAAATAAATCGATAAATATTATCTTGAATCAATCCACGACCCAGTGTATACGTATCTCAGTATTGATCACAACTCAAACTATATATATTTTGGAATCAACCTCAACCCTGTATAGCTAACTCCAACATTCACATATAGAGTGTCTATGGTTGTTCCGAAATATATATAGATGTGTCGACATGATAGGTCAAAACATTGTATACGTGTCTATGGTATCTCAAGATTACATAATATACAATACAAGTTGATTAAGTTATGGTTGGAATAGATTTGTTACCAATTTTCACGTAGCTAAAATGAGAAAAATTATCCAATCTTGTTTAACCCATAACTTCTTCATTTTAGATCCGTTTTGAGTGAATCAAATTGCTATGGTTTCATATTGAACTCTATTTTATGAATATAAACAGAAAAAGTATAGGTTTATAGTCGGAAAAATAAGTTACAAGTCGTTTTTGTAAAGGTAGTCATTTCAGTCGAAAGAACGACGTCTAGATGACCATTTTAGAAAACATACTTCCACTTTGAGTTTAATCATAATTTTTAGATATAGTTTCATGTTCATAATAAAAATCATTTTCTCAGAATAACAACTTTAAAATCAAAGTTTATCATAGTTTTTAATTAACTAACCCAAAACAGCCCGCGGTGTTACTACGACGGCGTAAATCCGGTTTTACGGTGTTTTTCGTGTTTCCAGGTTTTAAATCATTAAGTTAGCATATCATATAGATATAGAACATGTGTTTAGTTGATTTTAAAAGTCAAGTTAGAAGGATTAACTTTTGTTTGCGAACAAGTTTAGAATTAACTAAACTATGTTCTAGTGATTACAAGTTTAAACCTTCGAATAAGATAGCTTTATATGTATGAATCGAATGATGTTATGAACATCATTACTACCTTAAGTTCCTTGGATAAACCTACTGGAAAAGAGAAAAATGGATCTAGCTTCAATGGATCCTTGGATGGCTCGAAGTTCTTGAAGCAGAATCATGACACGAAAACAAGTTCAAGTAAGATTATCACTTGAAATAAGATTGTTATAGTTATAGAAATTGAACCAAAGTTTGAATATGATTATTACCTTGTATTAGAATGATAACCTACTGTAAGAAACAAAGATTTCTTGAGGTTGGATGATCACCTTACAAGATTGGAAGTGAGCTAGCAAACTTGAAAGTATTCTTGATTTTACGAAACTAGAACTTTTGGAATTTATGAAGAACACTTAGAACTTGAAGATAGAACTTGAGAGAGATCAATTAGATGAAGAAAATTGAAGAATGAAAGTGTTTGTAGGTGTTTTTGGTCGTTGGTGTATGGATTAGATATAAAGGATATGTTATTTTGTTTTCATGTAAATAAGTCATGAATGAGTACTCATATTTTTGTAATTTTATGAGATATTTCATGCTAGTTGCCAAATGATGGTTCCCACATGTGTTAGGTGACTCACATGGGCTGCTAAGAGCTGATCATTGGAGTGTATATACCAATAGTACATACATCTAAAAGCTGTGTATTGTACGAGTACGAATACGGGTGCATACGAGTAGAATTGTTGATGAAACTGAACGAGGATGTAATTGTAAGCATTTTTGTTAAGTAGAAGTATTTTGATAAGTGTCTTGAAGTCTTTCAAAAGTGTATGAATACATATTAAAACACTACATGTATATACATTTTAACTGAGTCGTTAAGTCATCGTTAGTCGTTACATGTAAATGTTGTTTTGAAACCTTTAGGTTAACGATCTTGTTAAATGTTGTTAACCCAATGTTTATAATATCAAAAGAGATTTTAAATTATTATATTATCATGATATTATGATGTACGAATATCTCTTAATATGATATATATACATTAAATGTCGTTACAACGATAATCGTTACATATATGTCTCGTTTCAAAATCATTAAGTTAGTAGTCTTGTTTTTACATATGTAGTTCATTGTTAATATAATTAATGATATGTTTAATTATCATAATATCATGTTAACTATATATATAACCATATATATGTCATCATATAGTTTTTACAAGTTTTAACGTTCGTGAATCACCGGTCAACTTGGGTGGTCAATTGTCTATATGAAACCTATTTCAATTAATCAAGTCTTAACAAGTTTGATTGCTTAACATGTTGGAAACATTTAATCATGTAAATATCAATCTCAATTAATATATATAAACATGGAAAAGTTCGGGTCACTACAGTACCTACCCGTTAAATAAATTTCGTCCCGAAATTTTAAGCTGTTGAAGGTGTTGACGAATCTTCTGGAAATAGATGCGGGTATTTCTTCTTCATCTGATCTTCACACTCCCAGGTGAACTCGGGTCCTCTACGAGCATTCCATCGAACCTTAACAATTGGTATCTTGTTTTGCTTAAGTCTTTTAACCTCACGATCCATTATTTTGACGGGTTCTTCGATGAATTGAAGTTTTTCGTTGATTTGGATTTCATCTAACGGAATAGTGAGATCTTCTTTAGCAAAACATTTCTTTAAATTCGAGACGTGGAAAGTGTTATGTACAGCCGCGAGTTGTTGAGGTAACTCTAGTCGGTAAGCTACTGGTCCGATACGATCAATAATCTTGAATGGTCCAATATACCTTGGATTTAATTTCCCTCGTTTACCAAATCGAACAACGCCTTTCCAAGGTGCAACTTTAAGCATGACCATCTCTCCAATTTCAAATTCTATATCTTTTCTTTTAATGTCAGCGTAGCTCTTTTGTCGACTTTGGGCGATTTTCAACCGTTGTTGAATTTAGATGATCTTCTCGGTAGTTTCTTGTATAATCTCTGGACCCGTAATCTGTCTATCCCCCACTTCACTCCAACAAATCGGAGACCTGGACTTTCTACCATAAAGTGCTTCAAACGGCGCCATCTCAATGCTTGAATGGTAGCTGTTGTTGTAGGAAAATTCTGCTAACGGTAGATGTCGATCCCAACTGTTTCCGAAATCAATAACATATGCTCGTAGCATGTCTTCAAGTATTTGTATCGTCCTTTCGCTCTGCCCATCAGTTTGTGGATGATAGGCAGTACTCATGTCTAGACGAGTTCCTAATGCTTGCTGTAATGTCTGCCAGAATCTTGAAATAAATCTGCCATCCCTATCAGAGATAATAGAGATTGGTATTCCATGTCTGGAGATGACTTCCTTCAAATACAGTCGTGCTAACTTCTCCATCTTGTCATCTTCTCTTATTGGTAGGAAGTGTGCTGATTTGGTGAGACGATCAACTATTACCCAAATAGTATCAAAACCACTTGCAGTCCTTGGCAATTTAGTGATGAAATCCATGGTAATGTTTTCCCATTTCCATTCCGGGATTTCGGGTTGTTGAAGTAGACGTGATGGTTTCTGATGCTCAGCTTTGACCTTAGAACACGTCAAACATTCTCCTACGTATTTAGCAACATCGGCTTTCATACCCGGCCACCAAAAATGTTTCTTGAGATCCTTGTACATCTTCCCCGTTCCAGGATGTATTGAGTATCTGGTTTTATGATCTTCTCTAAGTACCATTTCTCTCATATCTCCAAATTTTGGTACCCAAATCCTTTCAGCCCTATACCGGGTTCCGTCTTCCCGAATATTAAGATGCTTCTCTGATCCTTTGGGTATTTCATCCTTTAAATTTCCCTCTTTTAAAACTCCTTGTTGCGCCTCCTTTATTTGAGTAGTAATGTTATTATGAATCATTATATTCATAGATTTTACTCGAATGGGTTCTCTGTCCTTCCTGCTCAAGGCATCGGCTACCACATTTGCCTTCCCCGGATGGTAACGAATCTCAAAGTCGTAATCATTCAATAATTCAATCCACCTACGCTGCCTCATATTCAGTTGTTTCTGATTAAATATGTGTTGAAGACTTTTGTGGTCGGTATATATAATACTTTTGACCCCATATAAGTAGTGCCTCCAAGTCTTTAATGCAAAAACAACCGCACCTAATTCCAAATCATGCGTCGTATAATTTTGTTCGTGAATCTTCAATTGTCTAGACGCATAAGAAATCACCTTCGTTCGTTGCATTAATACACAACCGAGACCTTGCTTTGATGCATCACAATAAATCACAAAATCATCATTCCCTTCAGGCAATGACAATATAGGTGCCGTAGTTAGCTTTTTCTTCAATAACTGAAACGCTTTCTCTTGTTCATCATTCCATTCAAATTTCTTCCCTTTATGCGTTAATGCAGTCAAGGGTTTTGCTATTCTGGAAAAGTCTTGGATGAACCTTCTGTAGTAACCAGCTAGTCCTAAAAACTGGCGTATGTGTTTTGGAGTTTTCGGGGTTTCCCACTTTTCAACAGTTTCTATCTTTGCCGGATCCACCTTAATACCTTCTTTGTTCACTATGTGACCGAGGAATTGAACTTCTTCCAACCAAAATGCACACTTTGAAAACTTAGCGTACAATTCTTCCTTCCTCAATACTTCTAACACCTTTCTCAAATGTTCACCGTGTTCTTGGTCATTCTTTGAGAAAATAAGTATGTCATCAATGAAAACAATGACAAACTTGTCAAGGTATGGTCCACACACTCGGTTCATAAGGTCCATGAACACAGCTGGTGCATTAGTTAAACAAAATGGCATGACCATAAACTCGTAATGACCGTAACGTGTTCTGAAAGCAGTCTTTGGAATATCATCTTCTTTCACCTGCATTTGATGATACCCGGAACGTAAGTCAATCTTTGAATAAACAGACGAGCCTTGTAGTTGATCAAATAAGTCGTCGATTCTCGGTAGTGGATAGCGGTTCTTGATGGTAAGTTTGTTCAACTCTCGGTAGTCGATACACAACCTGAATGTACCATCTTTCTTCTTGACAAACAAAACAGGAGCTCCCCACGGTGATGTGCTTGGTCGAATGAAACCACGCTCTAAAAGTTCTTGTAATTGGCTTTGTAGTTCTTTCATCTCGCTGGGTGCGAGTCTGTAAGGAGCACGAGCTATTGGTGCAGCTCCTGGTACAAGATCTATTTGAAATTCAATGGATCGATGTGGGGGTAATCCCGGTAATTCTTTCAGAAATACATCGGGAAATTCTTTTGCAATGGGAACATCATTGATGCTCTTTTCTTCAGTTTGTACTTTCTCGACGTGTGCTAGAACAGCATAGCAACCTTTTCTTATTAGTTTTTGTGCCTTCAAATTACTAATAAGATGTAGCTTCGTGTTGCCCTTTTCTCCGTACACCATTAAGGGTTTTCCTTTTTCTCGTATAATGCGAATTTCATTTTTGTAACAAACGATCTCTGCTTTCACTTCTTTCAACCAGTCCATACCGATTATCACATCAAAACTCCCTAACTCTACTGGTATCAAATCAATCTTAAATGTTTCGCTAACCAGTTTAATTTCTCGATTCCGACATATATTATCTGCTGAAATTAATTTACCATTTGCTAATTCCAGTAAAAATTTACTATCCAAAGGCGTCAATGGACAACTTAATTTAGCACAAAAATCTCTACTCATATAGCTTCTATCCGCACCCGAATCAAATAAAACGTAAGCAGATTTATTGTCAATAAGAAACGTACCCGTAACAAGCTCCGGGTCTTCCTGTGCCTCTGCCGCATTAATATTGAAAACTCTTCCGCGGCCTTGTCCATTCGTGTTCTCCTGGTTCGGGCAATTTTTAATAATGTGGCCCGGTTTTCCACATTTATAACAAACTACATTGGCATAACTTGCTCTGACACTACTTGCTCCGCCATTACTCGTTCCGACACCATTTGTTCCTTTCGTTCTATTAACCCCTGGTCCGTAGACCTCACACTTCGCCGCGCTATGACCATTTCTTTTACACTTGTTGCAAAATTTGGTGCAGAACCCCGAGTGATACTTTTCACACCTTTGGCATAGCTGCTTCTGATTGTTGTTGTTGTTGCGGTTATTATTGTTGTTGGGATGATTGTTGTAGTTGCTGTTGTTGTTGTTGTTGTTGGGCCGTTTGTTGTAGTTGCGATTGATGTTGCGATTGTTGGGATAATTGTTGCGATTATTGTTGCAATTGCTGTTGTTGTTGTATTGGTGATTCTTATCACCGTTTTCCTCCCACTTTCTTTTGACTTGCTTCACATTGGCCTCTTCAGCAGTCTGTTCTTTAATTCTTTCTTCAATCTGGTTCACTAGTTTGTGAGCCATTCTACATGCCTGTTGTATGGAGGTGGGCTCGTGTGAACTTATATCTTCTTGGATTCTTTTCGGTAATCCTTTCACAAACGCGTCGATCTTCTCTTCCTCATCTTCGAATGATCCCGGACACAATAGGCACAATTCTGTGAATCGTCTTTCGTACGTGGTAATATCAAATCCTTGGGTTCGTAACCCTCTAAGTTCTGTCTTGAGCTTATTGACCTCGGTTCTGGGACGGTATTTCTCATTCATCAAGTGCTTGAATGCTGACCACGGTAGTGCGTACGCATCGTCTTGTCCCACTTGCTCTAAATAGGTATTCCACCATGTTAACGCAGAACCTGTGAAGGTATGCGTAGCGTACTTCACTTTGTCCTCTTCAGTACACTTACTTATGGCAAACACCGATTCGACCTTCTCGGTCCACCGTTTCAATCTGATCGGTCCTTCGGTTCCATCAAATTCCAAAGGTTTGCAGGCAGTGAATTCTTTGTAGGTGCATCCTACATGATTTCCTATATTGCTAGATCCAAGGTTATTGTTGGTATGTAGCGCAGCCTGTACTGCGGCTATGTTTGAAGCTAGAAAAGTACGGAATTCCTCTTCATTCATATTCACGGTGTGTCGAGTAGTCGGTGCCATTTCCTTCAAAATAGTCAAATGGAACAAGTTAATCATACAGAATATTAAGAGTAGTTAATAGTATTTCGTAGCATAATATGAACTCATTTATAAAAGCCTTTTCTTCATATTAGCGTTTTATAAGTTTAAATTCGGGTAGTACCTACCCGTTAAGTTCATACTTAGTAGCTAATATACAATTCAACTACTACAATTCTATATGAAAAACTGATTATAATAATATTTCGCGTTCAAACTTTTATACAATATTTTACAAACTTACAATACCGCTTATTTTACATATAGCATGAAATATAGCACACAATAAATTTGATACAAGATGGTTGTGAAGATAATTCTAGCTAGTACACAAGTCGTTCAGCAAAGGCAATAAAGACACGTAATTCATACGTCCAGAAACAAGTCATGCATTCTGGTTTTACTAGGATTACTTCCCATCCTTGGTCTTGTGGAACATAACCTTTATGGCCGTTGATAAGACATCGTGTTGTAACGTCGTCAAAGGGACGAGGGTTACGTAATGTCCAACAGTCCCGTAACAATCTAAAAACCTCATTTCTTACCCCAATTACCGACTCCGTCACTTGTGGGAACGTTTTGTTTAATAGTTGTAGCCTGATGTTCTTGTTCTCACTTTGGTGAGAAGCGAACATTACTAATCCGTAAGCATAACATGCTTCTTTATGTTGCATGTTAGCCGCTTTTTCTAAATCACGAAGTCCAATATTCGGATATATTGAGTCAAAATAATTTCTTAACCCATTGCGTAAAATAGCATTTGGGTTCCCCGCAATATATGCGTCAAAGTAAACACATCGTAACTTATGGATTTCCCAATGTGATATCCCCCATCTTTCGAACGAAAGCCTTTTATAAACCAAGGCATTCTTGGAACGTTCTTCGAATGTCTTACAAACTGATCTCGCCTTAAATAGTTGTGCCGAGGAATTCTGGCCGACTCTAGACAAGATTTCATCAATCATGTCTCCGGGTAGGTCTCTTAAAATATTGGGTTGTCTATCCATTTTGTGTTTTTAAACTGTAAAATAGACAAGAGTTAGATTCATAAAAAAATACTTATTAATACAAGCAATTTTTACATATATCATAAAGCATAAGAACACTATATTACATATATTACACCACACGAATACAACTATCTTATTCCGACTCGCTCGTTTCTTCTTCTTCGGTTTTGGTTCGTTTTGCCAAGTTTCTAGGGATATATGATGTTCCCCTAATACGAGCCGTCGTTGTCCACATTGGTTTAGAAAAACCTGGTGGTTTAGAGGTTCCCGGGTCATTGTTACAACTTAAGGACTTCGGGCGTTGACGATACATATAAAGTTCATCGGGGTTGGAATTAGATTTCTCTATTTTTATGCCCTTTCCCTTATTATTTTCTTTTGCCTTTTTAAATTCAGTTGGGGTAATTTCTATAACATCATCGGAATTCTCGTCGGAATCCGATTCATCGGAGAATTGGTAATCCTCCCAATATTTTGCTTCCTTGGCGGAAACACCATTGACCATAATTAACCTTGGTCGGTTGGTTGAGGATTTTCTTTTACTTAACCGTTTTATTATTTCCCCCACCGGTTCTATTTCTTCATCCGGTTCCGATTCTTCTTCCGGTTCCGATTCTTCTTCCGGTTCCGACTCTTCTTCCGGTTCCTCTTCGGGAACTTGTGAATCAGTCCATGAATCATTCCAATTTACATTTGACTCTTCATTATTATTAGGTGAGTCAATGGGACTTGTTCTAGAGGTAGACATCTATCACATAATATCAAATGCGTTAAGAGATTAATATATCACATAATATTCACATGTTAAAAATATATAGTTTCCAACAAAATTTGTTAAGCAATCATTTTTCAAGTAAACACGGTCGAAGTCCAGACTCACTAATGCATCCTAAAAAACTCGATAAGACACACTAATGCAAAATTCTGGTTCTCTAAGACCAACGCTCGGATACCAACTGAAATGTCCCGTTCTTATTGATTAAAAACGTTCCATATTAATTGATTTCGTTGCGAGGTTTTGACCTCTATATGAGACATTTTTCAAAGACTGCATTCATTTTTAAAACAAACCATAACCTTTATTTCATAGATAAAGGTTTTAAAAAAAAGCTTTACGTAGATTATCAAATAATGATAATCTAAAATATCCTGTTTACACACGACCATTACATAATGGTTTACAATACAAATATGTTACAACAAAATAAGTTTCTTGAATGCAGTTTTTACACAATATCATACAAGCATGGACTCCAAATCTCGTCCTTATTTAAGTATGCGACAGCGGAAGCTCTTAATAATCACCTGAGAATAAACATGCTTAAAACGTCAATAAAAATGTTGGTGAGTTATAGGTTTAACCTATATATATCAAATCATAATAATAGACCACAAGATTTCATATTTCAATACACATCCCATACATAGAGATAAAAATCATTCATATGGTGAACACCTGGTAACCGACATTAACAAGATGCATATATAATAATATCCCCATCATTCCGGGACACCCTTCGGATATGATATAAATTTCGAAGTACTAAAGCATCCGGTACTTTGGATGGGGTTTGTTAGGCCCAATAGATCTATCTTTAGGATTCGCGTCAATTAGGGTGTCTGTTTCCTAATTCTTAGATTACCAGACTTAATAAAAAGGGGCATATTCGATTTCGATAATTCAACCATAGAGTGTAGTTTCACGTACTTGTGTCTATTTTGTAAATCATTTATAAAACCTGCATGTATTCTCATCCCAAAAATATTAGATTTTAAAAGTGGGACTATAACTCACTTTCACAGATTTTTACTTCGTCGGGAAGTAAGACTTGGCCACTGGTTGATTCACGAACCTATAACAATATATACATGTATATCAAAGTATGTTCAAAATATATTTACAACACTTTTAATATATTTTGATGTTTTAAGTTTATTAAGTCAGCTGTCCTCGTTAATAACCTACAACTAGTTGTCCACAGTTAGATGTACAGAAATAAATCGATAAATATTATCTTGAATCAATCCACGACCCAGTGTATACGTATCTCAGTATTGATCACAACTCAAACTATATATATTTTGGAATCAACCTCAACCCTGTATAGCTAACTCCAACATTCACATATAGAGTGTCTATGGTTGTTCCGAAATATATATAGATGTGTCGACATGATAGGTCAAAACATTGTATACGTGTCTATGGTATCTCAAGATTACATAATATACAATACAAGTTGATTAAGTTATGGTTGGAATAGATTTGTTACCAATTTTCACGTAGCTAAAATGAGAAAAATTATCCAATCTTGTTTAACCCATAACTTCTTCATTTTAGATCCGTTTTGAGTGAATCAAATTGCTATGGTTTCATATTGAACTTTTTTTTATGAATATAAACAGAAAAAGTATAGGTTTATAGTCGGAAAAATAAGTTACAAGTCGTTTTTGTAAAGGTAGTCATTTCAGTCGAAAGAACGACGTCTAGATGACCATTTTAGAAAACATACTTCCACTTTGAGTTTAATCATAATTTTTAGATATAGTTTCATGTTCATAATAAAAATCATTTTCTCAGAATAACAACTTTAAAATCAAAGTTTATCATAGTTTTTAATTAACTAACCCAAAACAGCCCGCGGTGTTACTACGACGGCGTAAATCCGGTTTTACGGTGTTTTTCGTGTTTCCAGGTTTTAAATCATTAAGTTAGCATATCATATAGATATAGAACATGTGTTTAGTTGATTTTTAAAGTCAAGTTAGAAGGATTAACTTTTGTTTGCGAACAAGTTTAGAATTAACTAAACTATGTTCTAGTGATTACAAGTTTAAACCTTCGAATAAGATAGCTTTATATGTATGAATCGAATGATGTTATGAACATCATTACTACCTTAAGTTCCTTGGATAAACCTACTGGAAAAGAGAAAAATGGATCTAGCTTCAATGGATCCTTGGATGGCTCGAAGTTCTTGAAGCAGAATCATGACACGAAAACAAGTTCAAGTAAGATTATCACTTGAAATAAGATTGTTATAGTTATAGAAATTGAACCAAAGTTTGAATATGATTATTACCTTGTATTAGAATGATAACCTACTGTAAGAAACAAAGATTTCTTGAGGTTGGATGATCACCTTACAAGATTGGAAGTGAGCTAGCAAACTTGAAAGTATTCTTGATTTTATGAAACTAGAACTTTTGGAATTTATGAAGAACACTTAGAACTTGAAGATAGAACTTGAGAGAGATCAATTAGATGAAGAAAATTGAAGAATGAAAGTATTTGTAGGTGTTTTTGGTCGTTGGTGTATGGATTAGATATAAAGGATATGTTATTTTGTTTTCATGTAAATAACTCATGAATGAGTACTCATATTTTTGTAATTTTATGAGATATTTCATGCTAGTTGCCAAATGATGGTTCCCACATGTGTTAGGTGACTCACATGGGCTGCTAAGAGCTGATCATTGGAGTGTATATACCAATAGTACATACATCTAAAAGCTGTGTATTGTACGAGTACGAATACGGGTGCATACGAGTAGAATTGTTGATGAAACTGAACGAGGATGTAATTGTAAGCATTTTTGTTAAGTAGAAGTATTTTGATAAGTGTCTTGAAGTCTTTCAAAAGTGTATGAATACATATTAAAACACTACATGTATATACATTTTAACTGAGTCGTTAAGTCATCGTTAGTCGTTACATGTAAATGTTGTTTTGAAACCTTTAGGTTAACGATCTTGTTAAATGTTGTTAACCCAATGTTTATAATATCAAAAGAGATTTTAAATTATTATATTATCATGATATTATGATGTACGAATATCTCTTAATATGATATATATACATTAAATGTCGTTACAACGATAATCGTTACATATATGTCTCGTTTCAAAATCATTAAGTTAGTAGTCTTGTTTTTACATATGTAGTTCATTGTTAATATAATTAATGATATGTTTAATTATCATAATATCATGTTAACTATATATATAACCATATATATGTCATCATATAGTTTTTACAAGTTTTAACGTTCGTGAATCACCGGTCAACTTGGGTGGTCAATTGTCTATATGAAACCTATTTCAATTAATCAAGTCTTAACAAGTTTGATTGCTTAACATGTTGGAAACATTTAATCATGTAAATATCAATCTCAATTAATATATATAAACATGGAAAAGTTCGGGTCACTACATATATACACTCCAATGATCAGCTCTTAGCAGCCCATGTGAGTCACCTAACATATGTGGGAACCATCATTTGGCAACTAGCATGAAATATCTGATAAAATTACAAAAGTATGAGTAATCATTCATGACTTATTTACATGAAAACAAAATTACATATCCTTTATATCTAATCCATACACCAACGACCAAAAACACCTACAAACACTTTCATTCTTCAATTTTCTTCATCTAATTGATCTCTCTCAAGTTCTATCTTCAAGTTCTAAGTGTTCTTCATATATTTTACAAGTTCTAGTTACATAAAATCAAGAATACTTTCAAGTTTGCTAGCTCACTTCCAATCTTGTAAGGTGATCATCCAACCTCAAGAAATCTTTGTTTCTTACAGTAGGTTATCATTCTAATACAAGGTAATAATCATATTCAAACTTTGGTTCAATTTCTATAACTATAACAATCTTATTTCAAGTGATGATCTTACTTGAACTTGTTTTCGTGTCATGATTCTGCTTCAAGAACTTCGAGCCATCCAAGGATCCGTTGAAGCTAGATCCATTTTTCTCTTTTCCAGTAGGTTTATCCAAGGAACTTAAGGTAGTAATGATGTTCATAACATCATTCGATTCATACATATAAAGCTATCTTATTCGAAGGTTTAAACTTGTAATCACTAGAACATAGTTTAGTTAATTCTAAACTTGTTCGCAAACAAAAGTTAATCCTTCTAACTTGAATTTTAAAATCAACTAAACACATGTTCTATATCTATATGATATGCTAACTTAATGATTTAAAACCTGGAAACACGAAAAACACCGTAAAACCGAATTTACGCCGTCGTAGTAACACCGCGGGCTGTTTTGGGTTAGTTAATTAAAAACTATGATAAACTTTTATTTAAAAGTTGTTATTCTGAGAAAATGATTTTTATTATGAACATGAAATTATATCCAAAAATTATGGTTAAACTCAAAGTGGAAGTATGTTTTCTAAAATGGTCATCTAGACGTCGTTCTTTCGACTGAAATGACTGCCTTTAGAAAAACGACTTGTAACTTATTTTTCCGACTATAAACCTATACTTTTTCTGTTTAGATTCATAAAATATAGTTCAATATGAAACCATAGCAATTTGATTCACTCAAAACGGATTTAAAATGAAGAAGTTATGGGTAAAACAAGATTGGATAATTTTTCTCATTTTAGCTACGTGAAAATTGGTAACAAATCTATTCCAACCATAACTTAATCAACTTGTATTGTATATTATGTAATCTTGAGATACCATAGACACGTATACAATGTTTCGACCTATCATGTCGATACATCTATATATATTTCGGAACAACCATAGACACTCTATATGTGAATGTTGGAGTTAGCTATACAGGGTTGAGGTTGATTCCAAAATATATATAGTTTGAGTTGTGATCAATACTGAGATACGTATACACTGGGTGGTGGATTGATTCAAGATAATATTTATCAATTTATTTCTGTACATCTAACTGTGGACAACTAGTTGTAGGTTACTAACGAGGACAGCTGACTTAATAAACTTAAAACATCAAAATATATTAAAAGTGTTGTAAATATATTTTGAACATACTTTGATATATATGTATATATTGTTATAGGTTCGTGAATCAACCAGTGGCCAAGTCTTACTTCCCGACGAAGTAAAAATCTGTGAAAGTGAGTTATAGTCCCACTTTTAAAATCTAATATTTTTGGGATGAGAATACATGCAGGTTTTATAAATGATTTACAAAATAGACACAAGTACGTGAAACTACATTCTCTGGTTGAATTATCGAAATCGAATATGCCCTTTTTTATTAAGTCTGGTAATCTAAGAATTAGGGAACAGACACCCTAATTGACGCGAATCCTAAAGATAGATCTATTGGGCCTAACAAACCCCATCCAAAGTACCAGATGCTTTAGTACTTCGAAATTTATATCATATCCGAAGGGTGTCCTGGAATGATGGGGATATTCTTATATATGCATCTTGTTAATGTCGGTTACCAGGTGTTCACCATTTGAATGATTTTTATCTCTATGTATGGAATGTTTATTGAAATATGAAATCTTGTGGTCTATTATTATGATTTGATATATATAGGTTAAACCTATAACTCACCAACATTTTTGTTGACGTTTTAAGCATGTTTATTCTCAGGTGATTATTAAGAGCTTCCGCTGTAGCATACTTAAATAAGGACGAGATTTGGAGTCCATGCTTGTATGATATTGTGTAAAAACTGCATTCAAGAAACTTATTTTGTTGTAACATATTTGTATTGTAAACCATTATGTAATGGTCGTGTGTAAACAGGATATTTTAGATTATCATTATTTGATAATCTACGTAAAGCTTTTTAAAACCTTTATCTACGAAATAAAGGTTATGGTTTGTTTTAAAAATGAATGCAGTCTTTGAAAAACGTCTCATATAGAGGTCAAAACCTCGCAACGAAATCAATTAATATGGAACGTTTTTAATCAATAAGAACGGGACATTTCATGTGGAATGTAATTGTACCGATTCTCTCTAATACCGAGTCTCATGCTTACATACCGAATCTCTCTTTATCTTATCATTTCTCTCAATCTCAACATGATCTGACCTATCAACAATACTAATAATAATATAGATTTTAAAAATGAAAACTACCTTCAAAAAGGGTTTCTAAAAAGAAAAGCCTCAGACGAGGCTCGAACCCGAGACCTCCCGATTACACACCAACACCCCAACCAGTGGACTGTCTTCGTTCTTTCTGATTTTAACCCAGCTTAAAAATATTTAACCCCTCTCCAGTCTGTTCTATTTCTCCTCCTTCATCAAGGTTTTTAAATTGCCAAGTAGAAATAAAATGTCAAAACAGAGATTTAATACCTCAACATATTAATAATCAATCAATGTTTAAAAAAAATATAAAAAAAAATAAAAAAAATGGTCATGTAGACCTGCTGCTGTCGCAGCTCATTACCAAAAAAAATTAATGTTCTTCATTTTCGAGCAAGTTTTGGACAAAGATTTTTACATGAACTAAGTTTTAAATTGATTATATAAACCATCTGAATCGTCAATTTCAACAGAAATATCAATTATAACTCGAATTTGATGGAAGAAAAAAATATTGACTTTTTAGTTTTTAAACTTTGACTCTCAAATTCTTACATAATTTAAAGAATTGGAACCTCTAATTTTGCAGAAAGATTGTTTAAAGTAATCTTAACACAACTACATTTATAGATTTTTAATTGAACTTCGAATTCGAGTTTTTGCTTCTTCAAAGTTCAAGAACATGAACACAAAATCAAATATCGAATTCAAGACTGTTTTGGACAAAAATTATAGCATGAATTAAGTGTTAAATAATTCCTAGAAACTATTGAAATCTTCAATCGAACTTGAAACATAAACATGAACTTGAATTTCACCAAGAACACTTCGGTTGACTTTTTGAAAAACAACTTTGACTCCAAAATTAAGATTCAATATTAGAAATTGGGATTTGAAACTTTCCAGATAGTCTGAGTATGATATTCCTAAAATGTTTGCATTATTACATTTTGCAAATTCATTCGAAACTGAAAAATGGTGAAAAAGATGAAGAACAGAGGTTTTAAGCTTTTTATTAAATTTTTCTTTGGTTTCCTTGTGAATTACAGAATATTACATATATACAGAGATTGTATGATTCAAGTTTGTCTGTATTGATCAATGAAATGGACAGGTAACAAATCGAAGACATATAGTACGTAAGTTTTTCAATCAGAAGAAAAAAATAAGAAAAATATAAAAGAAGATAATGACATTCAACTAAATTTTGTTTTTAAATGAGATTGAATTTGAATCTTGTAATCAGTTTAGAGACACAAAACAAAAATTAGTACACTGAGATAGAGACTGGAAATAGATAGGATTCCATATGTGATTTCATTTATATATAAATAATATTAGTAATTGATAAAATATAAATATATTACTAACTACAATATTGTTAGTATTATTAGAAATAATAAAAGTACATAATAATAAAAATGATAAAAATAATAATGATAAGTCTTAAATAAAATGAAAATTTTTATTAATAATAATAATCATAATAATAGCTAAAATTATTGCTTTAGTCATTCTTATATAATAATATTTATATTTAACATCTTTATTTTAATAGTCATAACCTTTTAATTTTAATTATGACAATAATAATAATAATATTAATAATTCTAATATTGATATTAATAGTAATAATGAAAGTAATAACAATATTGCTATAGCAATTATATTTTTAACTTGTATTTACATTTAATATGTTAATATTACATCTTATTAATTATATATCATTTAGTAATTATATCTACATATAATATTTATACCTTTTATATATAATCCAGTATATATACTATACAAATTGTTTATAGAATTCATACACATTTATATATAGTTTTATTTTAATAACTAAATTATTATCTTGTATAGTATTTTACATACTTAATCTTAATGACCTATTGTATTTTATTATTTAAATTTGTTGTACATACTTTTATTTATATTATATATATATATATATATATATATATATATATATATATATATATATATATATATATATATACAACCATTTGTTCGTGAATCGCCGGGAATAGTCAAAGGGTCAACGCATTCACGTAACTGTTTCAAAATTTTGAGATTCAACTTTACAGACATTGCTTATCGTGTTGAAATCATATAAGAATAAAGTTTAAATTTGGTCAGAAATTCCTGGGTCGTCACAGTTCCTACCCGTTAAAGAAATTTCGTCCCAAAATTTGAGTGAGATGGTCATGGTTAATAATAAAAATGTTTTCATGACGAATATGAGTTGAAAAATAGAGTTTTATCATTATTGAGTAATATGGATAAAACAATTCAATTATTCGAAGAGTACGAATGAAGCTATCACAAAGGAGTGGAATAAAGAAATAGAGTTTCATCTTATCTTTTGACGTAATCACTGTTGAATTCTGGAATTCAAAGGATTTAAAAGAAAATATTGGAAATCTATAAGATCTGATTCTTTGAGATTTAAGGAAATTAGGATCTCTTTAATTAAATGCGATGATCTGTCCTAATTACTACGTCTGATATTTCCATTATAAATTTACCTTTTTCGTTCCATTAGTTTTTCACCATTCCTATACCTTCTTTCTCGGTTCGTATACCCCAAAGATTATAATAATGCTTAATCCAGTTCTAATCCTTGTTCTTATTCTGACTATCGTACTGACCGTTCTTCTTTTCTAACTTCCACCAGAAGAATCTGTTTATTTCTACTATGCTCTAGGGATTATTGTATTTATAATCTTCCCGTATCTTTATATTGCTATACGCACTGATATCCATGGTTTGTAATTTCTGTGTTGTTATTGGGTTTTATATCTTCCTTTATATTTCGATGTCCCTGCTTCTATCTCCTATAATCATTGTCATTCATAGTTAATGCTCTCTCTTATTTGCTGCGATTTATACCCCCTTTCTATTTCGAAGCATCATGCTTTTGTTTTCTTTTCGCAAGTAATGGTCCAGAATTCATAAGTATGGAGTTTTGAATGAACTTAATGTTCTAAATAAGAAAGAACTTAATAGTACGATTTGATTTGTCAAAACACCGGAATCACTGAAATAGCACTATCAAGAATATACTTTCTTGATATGTTCAGAAATTAAGCATAGTGAAAGAGTTATGTAACATGGCACATGATGACGTTATGATCTGTGAATCATCACGTTCCATTAGAAACTCAGCATGACTTACTGTAATATAATCACGTTGATCAAGTGTCATTATATTATACTAACTCATGCATCAGTTCCCAACATTACTTCAATAATATTCATATTTTAAGCTCGAAAGTTTACAGAATATAGAAACTAACAGTTTCTATATGATGTAACACTGATAGCACTAGGAGATTAATGATTTCAGATAAGAATAGTTATGAAAATATCTTCAGAAATTTGGAGGATATTTATAATGAAAGATACGATAATATCTTAGAATTTCTGAATCAAATTGTGATGAAAAAATTCATTCACGATGATTTAGAGCGATTAAGGAGCAAGGTATTCGTTAAAGATTTCATCAGAAACAGAATCATCCAGATTATTTTATGTACAAGTTTAGTCCTTGTTCAGGGTCTCTTTCATGATTTGCTCAATTCATTTTTCAGTATCAGAATCTTTGAGCTTTTCCAACACTCCATTCTTTATTATCAAACTTCTGACTGTTACGGCAGTCCTCAGTTTTCACTGCTTCATCAGCTTTTTCAAAACTCAGGAAACTGATCCATAAGCTAAAGCGCTTTTCAGAAATTCAGAATTGAAATTCGTAAATCCAGGAGATAGAAGTTATATTTATATATATATTTATATATATATATATAAATTGTTGTCGTAGAATCGCTGAGAATTTCAAGATTATCGATTTATACCTTCCGGTACTTGGTATGGTAATTATCGTTACAAGATACCGACGAGTTCATGATAAGACTTCAATAGATAAATATATTAAGTTAATGATAAGACTTCAATAGATAAATATATTGATTTGTCATAGAGATTTAAGCCAAGGAGCAACGAGGTTACTGGTACGTCTGCTGGAAATATAGTGGAATATAAAAGATTCCTCGGTAACAATAAAAGAGCATGCATATATATCGAGATTATAATAAGGTTAATCCAACTGAAAAGTCGAAGTTGACTTGCTGGAGTTGTGACAAAATTGACTACTTTGAAAAGAGATTGTAAAGTGATTTTGGGTAATAATAACACTAAGAAATTAGCATAGCAACGTTTTAAACGTTTACTCAGTTGTCGAGAGTTTCTCTTGTGAATAGCTATATGCATCAATCTTTTATTCCGTAGATGATTTGTGGTTGGTTCATCTTCTAGATTGAGGTGTTTTCAAAAATTTATGAAGGATTTGAACGCAGATTGTAATCGTCAAGATACAAATGAGGTTTAAGATAAAATCAAGTGGCAACTTGAAGAATTGTTTAGTTTCATATATTATAATCAATATTTTAATTCATTTTAATTGTCCAATGTTGGTAGTCCACAGTTGATAGTCCACATTTAACAGTCCAATAATTCATATATAGCTTAAAATATAATATTTGAATTAATTAATACGTATCGTGACCCGTGTACATGTCTCAGACTCGATCACAACTCAAAGTATATATATTATTTGAGAATCAACCTCAACCCTGTATAGCTAACTCGATCATTACTGCATATAGAGTGTCTATGGTTATTCCAAATAATATATATAGATACGTCGATATGATATGTTAAAAACTTGTATACGTGTCCCGATATTTAAAATGCGTAAATAACAGTATTTAAATGACGATAAATAAAGTGCGTAAAATAAATAACAGAAATTAAATGACGATAAATAAAATTGCGAGAATATAAATTGTTATAAATAAACTGCGATAAATAAATTGCGATAATTAAATTGCGATAAATAAAATTGCGAGAATATAAATTGCGATAAATAAACTGCGATAAATAAATTGCGATAATTAAATTGCGATAAAATAAAATGCAATACAGAATTAACAGTCAGCTAGGAACAGTTAGCTAGGATCTTGTTAGCGTGGTTTCTTAACAAAATTTCATATTATTAATTAGTCTGTTTCTAATCAATTTTATTGTGTCCATTATTTCTTCATTATGCCACTTGTTGGATTCTGATAGGTCAAAATCCAAATATGAAATTAAATTTGAATGAAAGTAGTTATTCTTTGGTAAACGGATACGTATATCGGTGGTTGTAAATAGGATAGTAAATGATCGTTGAATCAAATTCGAAGAATGTACAGTGTAACTTATTAATGTGAAATCTAAATATTCCTCGGGTATTACCTACCCGTTAAAATATTTTCACCATTAACAGTTTGTACAAAAGAATTTTTAATTACAATCTTTATGAAAACATATATACATATATATTTTCTTCAGATGTAATTATGGATTTAATTAGTTAATATAACATTAAAATCATGTGCTTTTCGGTTAGAATTAGAGTACATAATCTCTAAAACATTAGAGATTACATAATCATCATGTCGAACGAAGATAAATAATGTAGAACGATACGTAGATTGATGATTATAATCGATGTACAGAATGAGATGTTGAGGCGTGTGTTATTGATGGTACGGGTGCTGTTGCTGATGGTACTGTTGGTGCCGGTGATGTTGCTGAAGCTGGTATATTTTGCACCATATTTTCCAAGGCGACAACTCGGGCGCGAAGTTCGTTGAATTCTTATATTATTCCGGGATGATTGTCGGTCGGAACGAGTGGATGAATAAGGTTTTGAATTTGAGATAGTATATAATCATGGCGAGGTATTCGGGTAATGAGGGCGAAAATAGTGTTTCGGATTTGTTCGCCGGTGAATGCTTCAGGTTCTTCGCTAAGAGTGCAGGTTGGTGGTTGGAAGGGATTGCCTTCTTCTTGTCTCCATCGGTTAAGTCGACTACAAACCCATCAGATGAAATGGGGATGGATGATTGGTTGATTAATTCTGATGACGCTACTTTCGGAGCTTAGGTGAAAATCCATATCGGAATAGCTGTCGAAATTCGAGGAATTCGAACTGGTTGAGGGATTCATCTCGTACAATCAGATGAAGGATTTTCGATAAGAAATAGATTATAGGATGTAGATTAGTACCCTGCTATACATAAATTACATATGCATATATAATGCTAAAATCTCATAAGTTACTGAGGAAGGTACGGAAGCTGTCAGGAAAAGGTAACAATAACAGATACGCTAAGATATGAATTTATCTATACACTGTCTATGCAATAGAGGCAGTAAGACGTGTCTAGACTTTAAGGATGATAAGCAAATAATTTTCGACACTAAATGACAAGCAAAACTTTTGACATGCAGACACGGTCGAAGTCCAGACCCACTAATGCATCTAAACAACTATCAGTTAGACATACTAATGCAAGACCTGGTTTGCTAAGACCACCGCTCTGATACCAACTCTAACGACCCGTCCTAATCCATCTGGACGAATACATTACATTTAGTTACATCGCGAGGTACTTGACCTCTATATGATACATTTTACAAACATTGCATTCGTTTTTAAAAGACAAACTTTCATTACATCGAAAGTTGACGGCATGCATACCATTTTATAATATATCCAACTATAATTGACTTAATAATAATCTTGATGAACTCAACGACTTGAATGCAACGTCTTTTGAAATATGTCATGAATGACTCCAAGTAATATCTTTAAAATGAGCAAATGCACAGCGGAAGATTTCTTTCATACCTGAGAATAAACATGCTTTAATGTGTCAACCAAAAGGTTGGTAAGTTCATTAGTTTAACATAAATAATCATTTCCATCATTTTAATAGACCACAAGATTTTCATTTTCAGTTCTCATAAATATACGTCCCATGCATAGAGACAAAAATATCATTCATATGGATTGAACAACTGGTAACCGATATTAATAAGATGCATATAAGAATATCCCCTATCATTCCGGGAAATCCTTTGGACATGATAAAAACAACATCGAAATACTAAAGCATCCGGTACTTTGTATGGGGTTCGTTAGGCCCAATAGATCTATCTTTAGGATTCGCGTCAATTAGGCGTGCACTAATTCTCAAAATTAGTGATGTTCCCTAATTCGTAGGCTACCAAGCAAAAAGGGGCATATTCGGCTTCGATCATTCAACCATATAATGTAGTTTCGATTACTTGTGTCTATTTCGTAAAACATTTATAAAAATTGCGCATGTATTCTCAGTCCCAAAAATGTAAAGAGTAAAAGGGAGCAAATAAAACTAACCATACTGTATTTTGTAGTAAAAATACATATGACGTCATTTAACAAGTGCAAAGTTGGCCTTGGATTCACGAATCTATATTAATTATATATTTATATTAAAACATATAATCGTAACTGAACAAATTTATTTATTATATCATAATATATATATAATATATTTAATTTGTGTATTTATTCAAAATGCTTAATATTTAAATAGTTATATTACTATATCCATATTTATATATATAATTGTTTAGTGTTATGTTTAAAAATCAATAGTTTGTTATATGTAAGTATTTATATAAATAATATTAATAGGTTTGATATATATAGTTATGTAAAATATTAATATAATTATAGTATGTATAGTATGTATAATTTATGTACCGAATATTTATTTGCTAAAAATGATACTCCTGGTAATAATAATCTACTAATAATAATAATAGCTTTATTAATACTGATATTGCTAACAATGATACTTATGTTTAATAATAATAATAATAATACTACTAGTTTCTAAAGTGATACTAATAATAATAACTTGTATTATTTTCAAAATAATAATGATAACAATAATCCTAATCATAATTATAATCATAATAATAATAAATGATTGACTTTATAATAATATTTGTATTTGTAATAATAAGTGTTCTAAAAAAATAACCATAATAATAATAATCACAATACTAATAATACTATAGATTTTAAAAATGAAAACTACCATCAAAAATGGTTTCTAAAAAGAAAAGCCTCAGACGATTACACACCAACACCCCCAACCAGTGGACTGTCTTCGTTCTTTCTGATTTTAACCCAGCTTAAAAATATTTAACCCCTCTCCAGTCTGTTCTATTTCTCCTCCTTCATCAAGGTTTTTAAATTGCCAAGTAGAAATAAAACGTCAAAACAGAGATTTAATACCTCAACATATTAATAATCAATCAATGTCTAAAAATAATATAAAAAAATAAAAAAAAAATGGTCATGTAGACCTGCTGCTGTCGCAGCTCATTACCAAAAAAAAATTAATGTTCTTCATTTTCGAGCAAGTTTTGGACAAATATTTTTACACGAACTAAGTTTTAAATTGATTATATAAACCATCCGAATCGTCAATTTCAACAGAAACATCAATTATAACTCGAATTTGATTGAAGAAAAAATATTGACTTTTTAGTTTTTAAACTTTGACTCTCAAATTCTTACATAATTTAAAGAATTGGAACCTCTAATTTTGCAGAAAGATTGTTTAAAGTAATCTTAACACAACTACATTTATAGATTTTTAAATGAACTTCGAATTCGAGTTTTTGCTTCTTCAAAGTTCAAGAACATGAACACAAAATCAAATATCGAATTCAAGACTGTTTTGGACAAAAATTATAGCATGAATTAAGTGTTAAATAATTCCTAGAAACTATTGAAATCTTCAATCGAACTTGAAACATAAACATGAACCTGAATTTCTCCAAGAACACTTCGGTTGACTTTTTGAAAAACAACTTTGACTCCAAAATTAAGATTCAATATTAGAAATTGGGATTTGAAACTTTCCAGATAGTTTGGGTATGAGATTCCTAACATATTTGCATTATTACATTTTGCAAATTAGTTCGAAACTGAAAAATGGTGAAAAAGATGAAGAACAGAGGTTTTAAGCTTTTTATTAAATTTTTCTTTGGTTTCCTTGTGAATTACAGAATATTACATATATACAGAGATTGTATGATTCAAGTTTCTCTGTATTGATCAATGAAATGGACAGGTAACAAATCGAAGACATATAGTACGTAGATTTTTCAATCAGAAGAAAAAAATAAGAAAAATATAAAAGAAGATAATGACATTCAACTAAATTTTGTTTTTAAATGAGATTGAATTTGATTCTTGTAATCAGTTTAGAGACACAAAACAAAAATTCGTACACTGAGATGGAGACTGGAAACAGATAGGATTCCATATGTGATTTCATTTATATATAAATAATATTAGTAATTGATAAAATATAAATATATTACTAACTACAATATTGTTAGTATTATTAGAAATAATAAAAGTACATAATAATAAAAATGATAAAAATAATAATAATAAGTCTTAAATAAAATGAAAATTTTTATTAATAATAATAATAGCTAAAATTATTGCTTTAGTCATTCTTATATAATAATATTTATATTTAACATCATTATTTTAATAGTCATAACCTTTTAATTTTAATTATAACAATAATAATAATAATATTAATAATTCTAATATTGATATTAATAGTAATAATGAAAGTAATAACAATATTGCTATAGCAATTATATTTTTAACTTGTATTTACATTTAATATGTTAATATTACATCTTATTAATTATATATCATTTAGTAATTATATCTACATATAATATTTATACCTTTTATATATAATCCAATATATATACTATAAAAATTGTTTATAGAATTCATACACATTTATATATAGTTTTATTTTAATAACTAAATTATTATCTTGTATAGTATTTTACATACTTAATCTTAATGACCTATTGTATTTTATTATTTAAATTTGTTGTACATACTTTTATTTATATTTATATATATATATATATATATATATATATATATATATATATATATATATATATATACAACCATTTGTTCGTGAATCGCCGGGAATAGTCAAAGGGTAAATGCATTCATGTAACTGTTTCAAAATTTTGAGATTCAACTTTACAGACATTGCTTATCGTGTCGAAATCATATAAGAATAAAGTTTAAATTTGGTCGGAAATTCCTGGGTCGTCACAACACATGCTTAACAAACAGGGAGTTTGTCAGTATAGGATTTAAAGTCACCATTATAGTAAATCCTTCTTAAAACTATAAAAACAAAATATTAATTATGGTATTAATTTCTGTAGATTCTAGTTCAAACTTAACCGATCACGAAGAAAGTGCGAAAGGTAGTTGCTCTCCCACAACTTCGGAAATCGGAGAAGTTTTTCTTTATAAAACCAAAACAAATCTAAACACTGATGAATCTCATCAAGAATTAATTCCCGATCCTTGTAGTCCAAGAAGCCGGATAACTTCATCCGACTTAGAGATTTCATTGCTTTTGGATAAGTTTTACTCAAATGAACCAGGATTCGACACTCTTCACGATCCAAAAGGGAGGCTCAGTCTTAACGAACTCCTCATTATGGAAGATGAAATACGGGAAGAATACCCAACTATTTTCAAATATACAGACTTGTTTGAATTTAATCCAAAAGAGAAACGACACACTGATAAGTCAAAAGCTCCGTTTACAGGAAATCTGTTAAATCCTAGTAGAAGGTTAGACGTCTATAGAGAATTCATTAGGCACCTCTATTCCTCAGATTTCCCATTCTCAACATTTCAATTAAATATGTTAAAAGAGCTGCGTAGTCAAGTTCGTTCTCTTCACAAACTGTTAAAAGAATGTGGGGATGATATTTTCGTCAAGTATCGGGATGCAGAAATTAACCTCAAATTCGATTTAGAGTCATTCGTCAGTTTTCTACCTCACATCAGTGATAAGGAATTTTCTCAAATTCATATCAACCGTAATGTCGCCGTAGTGATTTCTGAATTAGAATTTTGGATTGAAAGAAAAAAACCTAACCCTATTTCAAAATATGGAGATCGAGATTTCTTTTACTTTGATCCAGCTTCATTTCTCATCAAACGATTAATCGAAGTTTTTCCGGATTCAACCGAGGAAAGAATACATCAGAATTTCTTCGCAAAAAGAAAGGAAGTATATTCTGAACTCGTGCAAATCCTCACTATGTCAAAATTTCCATTTACAACTCCGCAAAGAAAGATCATTCGGGAAATATTTGAAAACTTTAAATTTACTATCGGTGATCATGACTGCGCGAAAGAGCTTTTATTCCAAGACACAGTGTTAAAACTTCCTTTCGAACTTAATTATCGAGATACTGGACCTAGGGGTGGAATTTCAAACATTAAAAAAGTTAGAAGGGCTTTGGTTAAACTTATGGACGACATCGGAGATTTACAAAAGCGTGAGCGAAAAATGCTAAGTGATTTTGAAATATTTTCAGTACACTCCGCTGATTTACTCTGGATGGTCAAAGAGGCGTTAAATTTATCTTTCTTTCCGCGTCAATTCTGGAACTTAGTTGTGGAACCTGTGTAATTTGTGTTATTAAGTAAGAATTTTTTATATCCATTTATCTTTTTCTTTTAATTTTTAGTTTAATTAGCAAAAATTACCGGGTTAAAATCCGAAGCAAAATTTTATAAATCCCTTATTAATTTAGTGATAAAAAATTTAAATTTTAAAAATATAAAAATTCGCGAGTCGGGTCGGGGAAATAAGCCCGTGCGCCTCACGGACCCAACTTTCTTCTCTTTTTCTTCTCCTTCACTTTTCTTTTTCCTCTTTCTTTTTCTTCTCTTCCTCTTTTCCTTTCCTTCGACCGAAGGCCTAAGCACACCACCACCATCACCATTTCTTGATCAATTTTAACGATTCAAAGCACTAATCCGACTCTCTCGTGCCTCGTAAACACATTTCCATCATCAATTTCGCATAAAAGGTACTCTTTCACGGTTAAAAATTGAGTTTTTACTCGAGTCAAATTTTTGACTTTTTGAGAAAATTTGTGTCTTATGCCCAATTTTGATTTCCTATATGTTTAGTTAGACAATGTGATTGATATGTGTTAGTTTTTAGGTTCGATTGAGGCGTTTTGGTTAACTTTTAGCTCTCGATTCGTTAGTTTGAGTTTTAGGTTAGAAATTTGTGGAATTTTAGAAATTTGATGTTTTGCTTGCTCATTTAGGCTTAGTGATTCATCTAGTATGCTTAGAAACTAGTTTTGGAACAATTTAGGATTGTTTGATTGAAAATTGAAGTTTTGATAAAACTATACAAATTAGGCTTTAGATTTTTCCTATAGTTAAAGCGTTTTTAAAGCTTATGATGACTTGGAAATTATACTAAATTAAGATATCATTGACTTGCAAATGAAATTTGAGCTTAGTCTTTGACTTTTCAAATTTTGTACGTTTTGATCAAAATGAATATTTTTCGATAAAAATGGTCCTAAATCTTGATTTAAAGACGTTATAGGCAAAGTTTGATGCTTAAAAATGTTTAAGGTAATTAAAAATGGTCATTAGAATCATTGTATGCTTAAAAATTATCTTACTTTGATCAAAATTGCTTATTACGACTAACTCACTGTAATTATTATTTTTAGCATTATCTGTTGCAATCATGGGTACGCTTTGAATTTTGCTTAGAAATAAGTTTATAGTAAGATTAGATATTGTTTGCGGTAATTTTGGCTATAATTGACAATAACAGGGATAAGGAAAATGCCATTTTTAAAGCCCTCATTTCGAATATTTTTGAAAAATATAAGCATTTTTCATTTCTAGAAGTTATTATAAGTCTTATTATTTTGGAACATAACCTACATTATTTGACTCTTGCAGATGGCTAATTATCTACCAGAAGAGTACGAGTTGCCCCACTCCATTCACGGGCAAGATAACCCGGCTGAATACGAGCCATTTATGAGAAATTGGATAAATGGGCAAAAGAGCTCCAACAACTACATCAACTGGGAAATAATGGAGCAGTGTGGGTGGGCTGATGAGCTAAGACAGATCTTGAGTTTTACGGCACAAAGAAAAACAAACAGCGCATGGCAAAAGTTGTTTGAAATCAATGAACGAGTGTATCAGGAACCATATGCAGAGTTTATGGCAATATGGAGATTCGAAGCAAATGTTGACCAGGAAAAATATAACAGTCATCAATGCATCCATTTCCGTAGCCAGAACCACATCACCTGACTCTCGCACAGTTCGCAATTCACCTAGAACTGTACAAGAGATCTCACGTTAACTGATCAATGTTTAAGAGAGGATACACTATTTTGAACTCGATTGATCATTAAGCTTTCTGGCAAACCTACACCTCCGACAATGAAGCCTGGAGGTCAAGTAAAAAGGTCTCCAATTTTATTAACCCCGTTCATCGCATTCTCCACCACCTCATCGCCAAAACTCTTCATCCAAATACCCAACATGGCGGAGCTGTCACCGTTAATGATATGCGCCTTATGCACGCCATGATTCACAACCAGAATATGCAGGTTGCATACCTCCTATCTCAGGCATTCACCAATGAAAGGAACGCCCCTAGAACAACTGCGCCAGTTTTGGGAGCCGTTGTCACCAAACTCCTTCGTCGGATGCATGTTTTGGGTAGTGTTGAAAGATTGGGTTATAAGGGCAGCCGAGTCAGAAGAGATAGGGTATAAATTACTGCACACCTGGTAGTACATTCGAATAGAGGATGAGCAGTTGATAGATGCAGCTAATCCAGCAATCCCAGACTCGGAAGATCGAACAGTGCCTCGGGTGAGAGTTAGAGGATTCAGGCCTGATACAAGTACTAGGGATGGTAGGAGACGGAGAGGTTCACAGGAACTACGGGATGAGGATGATCCCACCATGCAGGGCAGGCCCACTGACAACCGCCGACACTCATCAATAGGAGAAAGACATCGGCCGCAGTTTGAACCATTTCATTACCATATGGGGGATTTGCCCGGACGAGAGCAGTGGTTTGCTGAGGCTGCTATCTTTCAGAATCTGGATCATTTCACGCATTATACAGGTAGACAGCTTAATGTCCCACCATATCCTCACGAGTATTCGGTGATGTTCGCTCACAGAGACCCTAGAGGTGCATGGCCTAGCCATCCGTATCCACCACCTCCATCTCCTTCTCAGCATCTTTTTACACAGCACACGGTCATTCCATCTTCTCCAAGGGAACAGAGCACAGGGGCCGCAGATTTTCTTACCAGCCTTTTTGAAACAACCGCGTCAGCACCCACAGAGACACATCCACTACAGTTCTGACCAGTGTAATGGACCAGGCTGCGAGCCAGTATATGGCCAAGGATGTTACGCAGGGTATGGGAGGAATGGGTATGAACCCAAATTGGGGTAGAGATCTGCAAGAAGGGCAGGGTTGGCGTACAGGGCCAATGATCCACACCAGTACTTCATCACTCACGGGACTCATCGCGCAGACGAGGTTCAGTTCAGGATATCTTCGGGGATGAACACTTCGGAGTTAGCACTACAGTTCACTACCGATGTGGAGATGACCAATGAGGGGTAGTCAGCTTTGTTATCGGGCTTTATATTCTCCATTATATTTCGGAGCTTCATGCTTTCGTTTTCTCTTCCCGACCTTAAGTCAAGCGGATAATGGTCCAGAATTCATAGATATGAATTTTTGGATGAACATAGTTAATGTTCCAAGAAGAAAATCGTAATGGCACGATCTTGATTTGAAAAATTACCAGAATATCCGAAAATATAGAGCTATCAAGATGATATGTTCTTAATATGTTTGGAAATTAGGTAGAATGTAAGAGTCGTGTAAACAGTACATGATGACGGTATGTTATGTGAATCATCACGTTCCATTAGAAACTCAGAATGACTTACTGTAATATAATCACGTTGATCAAGTGTCATTATATTATACAAACTCATGCTTCAGTTCCCAACACTACTTCAAAAACATTCCTATTTTAAATTCAAATTTTTTTTTTTTTTTTAGAATTTAGAAACTAACACAGTTTCTTTTTATGTTGTAACGCAGATATTGCGAAGAGATAAAAGATTTCGGATAAGAATAGTTGTGAAAATATCTTCAGGAATATCGAAGATATTATAATAAAAGATACGATAATATGGATGATGAAGAAGATTTGTCTGTGAAGGTTTAGAATAAGAAGTAAGTTGTTTGCTAACGATTTCAGTAGACACTGAATCATTTGGATCCTTTGAAGGCAGGTTTAGTCTTTGTGATTTGTCCACAGCCTCCTTCATGGTCTGCTCAATCCGTTTTCCAGTTTCAAACCTTCTCTTTTTCTCAGCTTTACCACCATACTATTCTTTATCATCAAACTTTTGACTGTTAAAGTCATTTACAGTTTTTGCTGCTTCATCAGAATTTTTCCAATTTCGAAGAACTAGTTCATGGTTTGGGATGTTTTTCAGAAAATTCACATTCGAAGTATGTAAGTCTAGGAGATAGACGTTATATGTATAACTTTTGACGTAAAATTGTCGCGAAATTCAAAATACTGATTGCAAATTCCCAGTAGTTGGTGTGACAATTATTGTTACAGGATGTAGGTGAGTACATGATGGGGTTTTAATGAATAAGTATAGTGGCTTTTCGGAGAGGCTTAAGTCGAAGGTTAATGAAGTTGTTGATAAGTTTACTGCTAATGTGGCGAGATATGAAAGGTTCTCCGGTAACAATGATGAAGGGGTAATTGTTATAATAAGGTTTATTCGTATAAACAAATGAAGGTGATTTGCTGGAGCTGTGACAAAACTGTCTATTTTGGAAAGTGATTGAAAAATTATATTTGGTAATAAATATCAAAGGATCTGACATGGATACGTGTTAAACTATAACTTTGGTTTCGAGAGCTTTTCAGATGCATGACAGTGGGTAATATGTGGTTGGATCATCATCTCGCATGTCTTTAGGAATTTCGAAGTGTTTGAACACATATTGTAATTGTTAATATACATATGATGTTCTAAGATTTTGAATGATACAAATATTTTTGTGAGTTCCATGAATAGAAATGAGGTTCTAGGACAGTTTTGAAGTCAAAGTATAGTTTTAAAAGATGTAGGAATCTAAGAGTGACGATTTCAGTTATATCTTGAATCGAATTCTGAGATTTCAAAATCAGAATATGTAATTAGATTTTGAATGAGTATGGTTGTTTTGATTTTTATAAAAGAATGTATATTGTTGTGAAAGTAGGGAGTATAATGGATGATTTGTTGAATCAGATTCGAAGAATGTAACATATTAATTGTGAATTTATATATCTCTCGGGTATTACCTACCCGTTAAAAAAAAATTCACAATTAATATTTTGTACAAAAGAATTTTATTACAGTCTTTATGGAAATATATATGTGTATATTTCTTCAGATGTAATATTGATTTAATGAGTTAATATTAAATTAAACTCATTTGATTTATGGTTAAGGCGAGGATAGATAATTTCTAAACTTTAGAAATTACATAATCGTCGTAGAATGTTTCCCCAATGAAGTTATGAATCAATACTTCATCGTTGTGGTATTCCTTGGTATCTACATGGCGTATGACGTCGATGCTCGTGGGACAGATTGTGAAGTTGAGGTTTGCGATGCGGTTGTTGTTGGTGGTGGTAATGGTACTATTGATGTTGTTGATGGTGGTACTGGTTATGCTGCTGGTGCTGCTGCTGGTGTTTGTAACCTTTGCACCATATTCTCCAAAGCCACTACCCGAGCGCGAAGCTCGTTGACTTCTTCTATTACACCGGGGTGATTGTCGGTTCGGACGAGCGGATAAATAAGATCTAGAATTTAGTGTAGTATACAATTATGACGAGATACTCTGGAAATGAGAGAGAAAATGGTGTTTTGGACAGGTTCGCCGGTAAGTGCTTCAGGTTCATTGCCAAGAGGGCAATGTGGTGAATGAAAGGGATCGCCTTCTTCTTGTCTCCAATGGTTAAGTAGATTACGAACCCATCCCCAATTCATCCAGAATAGATGATGGCTAATTGGTTGATCCATTTTGGTCACACTGCTTTCGGAGCTCATGTGGAAATCCATATCAGCATAGCTGTCGGAATCCGAGGAACTCGAACTGGTTGAGGGATCCATCTTGTATGATCAGGGAAAGAATTTTTTTTTTTTTTTTTTTTTTGGTATGAAATAGATTGTAGAATTAAATTTGGTATTCTTCAATACATAATTTACATATGTATATATAATACCAAAATCCCATAAATTACGGAGGAATCTTTGAAAGATGTCAGTCAAAGTTCACAGTAACAGATATGCTAAGATAAGAATTCCTCTATACACTATTATGCAATAAATGTAGGAAAACGCGTCTAGACTTAAGAATGATAAGCAGGTAATTTCCTAAGGATGGTAAGTAGATGATTTCCGACTAAAAATGATAAGCAAAACTTTTGACATGCAGACACGGTCGAAGTCCAGACTCACTAATGCATCTTAACAACTATCAGTTAGACACACTAATGCAAGACCTGGTTCGCTAAGACCACCGCTCTGATACCAACTGAAAGGACCCGTTCATATACATTATAAACGATTCACAATAGTTGATTACATCGCGAGGTATTTGACCTCTATATGATACGTTTTACAAACATTGCATTCGTTTTTAAAAGATAAACTTTCTTTACATCAAAAATTGACGGCATGCATACCATTTCATATTACATCCAACTATAATTGACTTAATATTAATCTTGATGAACTCAACGACTCGAATGCAACGTCTTTCAAAGTATGTCTTGAATGACTCCAAGTAATATCCTTAAAATGAGCTAATGCACATCGGAAGATTTCTTTAATACCTGAGAATAAACATGCTTTAAAGTGTCAACCAAAAGGTTGGTGAGTTCATTAGTTTATCATAATCCATCATTTCCGTAATAGTAATAGACCACAAGATTTCAGTTTCTATAAATATCCGTACACTCGCAAGTGTATAAAAGTATTCTATAAGTTGTAGGCACCCGGTAACAAGCCTTAACGTTCATGTTTTACCCTCTGAAGTACACCAGATCAGGTGTGTTTAAAATAACCTCGAAGTACTAAAGCATCCCATAGTCAGGATGGGGTTTGTCAGACCCAATAGATCTATCTTTAGGATTCGCGCCTACCGTACATAGACAAGTAGTTTAATGTTACCAAGCTAAGGGTATATTTATGGTTTAAACCCACATAGAATTAGTTTTAGTACTTGTGCCTATTTCGTAAAACATTTATAAATCAGCGCATGTATTCTCAGTCCAAAAATATATATAAAAAGGGAGCAAATGAAACTTACAATACTGTATTTCGTAGCAATTATGTATATGAAGGCACTGAACAAGTGCAGGGTTTGTCTCGGATTCACGAACCTATATTAAGTATATATTTATATGTTGGTCAATATCTGTCTAACAATTTAGGTCAAGTCGTAGTGTATCACAATCCTAATGCTCGAGACCGACATGCAAAAGTCAACAAAAGTCAACTTGACCCAAAATGACTTCCAAAATCTATACATGTTTATTATATAACTTATATATAGTACTTTTATATATTTAAATATACTTATCAGATCTTATTATACTAAATAATACAAGTCATTTATTAATAAATAAAAATTTATATTAAAATTCATATATGATAAAAATATACTTTTATATATCTCAAGTAATAAAATTCACTTAATATCATAAAAATATAGTGGTATGTATTATTAATGTAATTACATTACGTGTGGTAAAAATATCTTTGTACGCATATTTATTTGATAAAATAATATTGATAATAATAATAATGATAAAAATAATAAAATGACAGTTTCAATAAAAATATTAATTTTTAGTAATAAAGATAATTTTAGTAATAACATCAACTGATAACAGTTATAATAATCGTTTTAATAATAATATTAAAATTAATGATAATTCAGTTGACCATATCTTTTAATCCGCTCATCGAAACCACACGATTTCTAAATGAAAAGTTATTAATTTTTTTCTTCAGCTTTTCAACGACATGCATATCATATAACTTATCTCAGTAGCATATGTATCAAATTCGTGATTTATCATAAACTATTTAACGACGAAACTAAGCATACAAACATGCATAATCATATATACTCGAGCACTAGTCAGGGATACACTATTAATATATAAAAGATAAGATATGAATGCTCACGTATCAATATTGTGATTCAATATTGCAGGAAAGTACGTAGACGCAACAAAAATGATAAACGTTAGGTTGACCTCACGAGCAATACCCTCGATCAATACCCATAACCTTCATAGCTATAACCCATAATTTCCTTAGCTATATCCCATTTGAAAACTTATTTTGAAATCGTCTGAATATAACTCCGTCGTAGTATTTTATGTATACTAATAATATCTTGAAATAGTACTAAGTAAATATATATATATATATATATATATATATATATATATATATATATGTAATTCAATTGAGAGAGTTTAGAGAAATATATTTTCAAGTTTCTATGAAATAATGAAACCTATTGAATTCTATTTATAATAAATTTTTGAATTATTAAAGTGAATTATTAAAGTATGAATTATTAAAGTGAATTATTAAAGTATGAATTATTAAAGTGAATTATTAAAGTATGAATTATTAAAGTGAATTATTAAAGTATGAATAATTAAAGTGAATTATTAAAGTATGAATTATTAAAGTGAATTATTAAAGTATGTATTATTAAAGTGAATTATTAAAGTATGAATTATTAAAGTTAAAGTAAAGTAAAAGTAAAGTAAAGGTAAAGTTAAAGTATAGTAAAAGTATAAAACTATGTACGTATAATACGCGTATAAAAATATATAATATTAATTTAAATCGTTATATATATTTAATAAAATAAAATATAAATATCGTTATCTTTATCATACTGGTTAAGTAATGAGTTGTCAAAAAGAATAGATTTCTTAAATCACAGTGGACCTTATAACATAGGCCCGTAATCATATCATAGTGTATCTGATAATTCAATCATTTGATATTATCTCTTAATTCTGTCGATAAATATATCGAAACAAATATGTTCATGTAAAGTATCATATATCTAATACTTAGTTAATGTTTTCAGTTAATATTATATATTATATATACATATCTATATACACATAATTGTTCGTGAATCATCAAATCACGGTCAAAGGGTAATTGATTACATGAATGTAGTTCCAAACTTTTTAAGATTCAACATTACAAATTCTGCTTATCGTGTCGGAAACATATAAAGATTAAGTTTAAATTTGGTCAGAAATTTTCGGGTCGTCACATTCGTCCAGGTGGATTAGGACGGGTCCTTTCAGTTGGTATCAGAGCTGGTTTAATGCCGTTTATGAGCGGGTTAATCGTAGAGGGGGTTCTCACAGTGTTACCTGTGACGAAGCATTGGCTCTTACTCCTCGCGGTCCCTATTAGGGTTGGCTGTACGTTGCCGAGAGGCGGGCCGTAAAATCAGTGTCTGAGGTACGCTCAGTGGTCACAGGCGGTTAGCTGAGAAGGCACTGAGTGAGATGCATCCCCAAATTTCAGTTGGTATCAGAGCGGTGGTCGTAGCGAACCAGGTCTTGCATTAGTGTGTCTAACTAGTAGTTGTTAGGATGCATTAATGAGTCCGGACTTCGACCGTGTCTACATTTCAAAAGTTTTACTTATCATTTCTAGTCGAAAATCATCTGCTTATCATCCTTAGGAAATTACCTGCTTATCATTCATAAGTCTAGACACGTTTTACTGCATTTACTGCATTGATAGTGTATAGACGAATTCTTATCTTAGCATATCTGTTATTGCGAACTTTGACTGATACCTTTTCAAAGATTCTCCATAATTTACGGGATTTTTGGTATTATATATACATATGTAAATTATGTATTGAAGAGTACCTAATCTAACTCCTATAATCTATTCCATACCAAAAATTCATTTTCCCCATTATACAAGATGGATTCCGCATCTAGTTCGAATTCTTCAGATTCCGACAGTTATGCCGATATGGATTTCCATTCGGGCTCCGAAAGCAGCATCACCGAAATGGATTAACCAATTTCCTATCATCTATTCTGGATGAATTGGGGATGGGTTCGTAATATACTAAATCACTGGAGACAAGAAGAAGGTGATCCATTCCATCCATCAAATTGCCCTCTTGGCGATGAACCTGATGTAGTGACCCGAACTTTTCCATGTTTATATATATTAATTGAGATTTATGTTTACATGATTAAATGTTTCCAACATGTTAAGCAATCAAACTTGTTAAGACTTGATTAATTGAAATAGGTTTCATATAGACAATTGACCACCCAAGTTGACCGGTGATTCACGAACGTTAAAACTTGTAAAAAAAACTATATGATGACATATATATGGTTATATATATAGTTAACATGATATTATGATAAGTAAACATATCATTAATTATATTAACAATGAACTACATATGTAAAAACAAGACTACTAACTTAATGATTTTGAAACGAGACATATATGTAACGTTTATCGTTGTAACGACATTTAATGTATATATATCATATTAAGAGATATTCGTACATCATAATATCATGATAATATAATAATTTAAAATCTCTTTTGATATTATAAACATTGGGTTAACAACATTTAACAAGATCGTTAACCTAAAGGTTTCAAAACAACACTTACATGTAACAACTAACGATGACTTAACGACTCAGTTAAAATGTATATACATGTAGTGTTTTAATATGTATTTATAAACTTTTGAAAGACTTCAATGCACTTATCAAAATACTTCTACTTAACAAAAATGCTTACAATTACATTCTCGTTCAGTTTCATCAACAATTCTACTCGTATGCACCCGTATTCGTACTCGTACAATACACAGCTTTTAGATGTATGTACTATTGGTATATACACTCCAATTATCAGCTCTTAGCAGCCCATGTGAGTCACCTAACACATGTGGGAACCATCATTTGGCAACTAGCATGAAATATCTCATAAGATTACAAAAATATGAGTAATCATTCATGACTTATTTACATGAAAACAAAATTACATATCCTTTATATCTAATCCATACACCAACGACCAAAAACACCTACAAACACTTTCATTCTTCAATTTTCTTCATCTAATTGAACTCTCTCAAGTTCTATCTTCAAGTTCTAAGTGTTCTTCATAAATTCCAAAAGTTCTAGTTTCATAAAATCAAGAATACTTTCAAGTTTGCTAGCTCACTTCCAATCTTGTAAGGTGATCATCCAACCTCAAGAAATCTTTGTTTCTTACAGTAGGTTATCATTCTAATACAAGGTAATAATCATATTCAAACTTTGGTTCAATTTCTATAACTATAACAATCTTATTTCAAGTGATGATCTTACTTGAACTTGTTTTCGTGTCATGATTTTGCTTCAAGAACTTTGAGCCATCCAAGGATCCATTGAAGCTAGATCCATTTTTCTCTTTTCTAGTAGGTTCATCCAAGGAACTTAAGGTAGTAATGATGTTCATAACATCATTCGATTCATACATATAAAGCTATCTTATTCGAAGGTTTAAACTTGTAATCACTAGAACATAGTTTAGTTAATTCTAAACTTGCTCGCAAACAAAAGTTAATCCTTCTAACTTGACTTTTAAAATCAACTAAACACATGTTCTATATCTATATGATATGCTAACTTAATGATTTAAAACCTGGAAACACGAAAAACACCGTAAAACCGGATTTACGCCGTCGTAGTAACACCGCGGGCTGTTTTGGGTTAGTTAATTAAAAACTATGATAAACTTTGATTTAAAAGTTGTTATTCTGAGAAAATGATTTTTATTATGAACATGAAACTATATCCAAAAATTATGGTTAAACTCAAAGTGGAAGTATGTTTTCTAAAATGGTCATCTAGACGTCGTTCTTTCGACTGAAATGACTACCTTTACAAAAACGACTTGTAACTTATTTTTCCGACTAGAAACCTATACTTTTTTTTGTTTAGATTCATAAAATAGAGTTCAATATGAAACCATAGCAATTTGATTCACTCAAAACGGATTTAAAATGAAGAAGTTATGGGTAAAACAAGATTGGATAATTTTTCTCATTTTAGCTACGTGAAAATTGGTAACAAATCTATTCCAACCATAACTTAATCAACTTGTATTATATATTATGTAATCTTGAGATACCATAGACACGTATACAATGTTTCGACCTATCATGTCGACACATCTATATATATTTCGGAACAACCATAGACACTCTATATGTGAATGTTGGAGTTAGCTATACAGGGTTGAGGTTGATTCCAAAATATATATAGTTTGAGTTGTGATCAATACTGAGATACGTATACACTGGGTCGTGGATTGATTCAAGATAATATTTATCGATTTATTTCTGTACATCTAACTGTGGACAACTAGTTGTAGGTTACTAACGAGGACAGCTGACTTAATAAACTTAAAACATCAAAATATATTAAAAGTGTTGTAAATATATTTTGAACATACTTTGATATATATGTATATATTGTTATAGGTTCGTGAATCAACCAGTGGCCAAGTCTTACTTCCCGACGAAGTAAAAATCTGTGAAAGTGAGTTATAGTCCCACTTTTAAAATCTAATATTTTTGGGATGAGAATACATGCAGGTTTTATAAATGATTTACAAAATAGACACAAGTACGTGAAACTACATTCTATGGTTGAATTATCGAAATCGAATATTCCCCTTTTTATTAAGTCTGGTAATCTAAGAATTAGGGAACAGACACCCTAATTGACGCGAATCCTAAAGATAGATCTATTGGGCCTAACAAACCCCATCCAAAGTACCGGATGCTTTAGTACTTCGAAATTTATATCATATCCGAAGGGTGTCCCGGAATGATGGGGATATTCTTATATATGCATCTTGTTATTGTCGGTTACCAGGTGTTCACCATATGAATGATTTTTATCTCTATGTATGGGATGTGTATTGAAATATGAAATCTTGTGGTCTATTATTACGATTTGATATATATATAGGTTAAACCTATAACTCACCAACATTTTTGTTGACGTTTTAAGCATGTTTATTCTCAGGTGATTATTAAGAGCTTCCGCTGTCGCATACTTAAATAAGGACAAGATTTGGAGTCCATGCTTGTATGATATTGTGTAAAAACTGTATTCAAGAAACTTATTTTGTTGTAACATATTTGTATTGTAAACCATTATGTAATGGTCGTGTGTAAACAGGATATTTTAGATTATCATTATTTGATAATCTACGTAAAGCTTTTTAAACCTTTATTGATGAAATAAAGGTTATGGTTTGTTTAAAAATGAATGCAGTCTTTGAAAAACGTCTCATATAGAGGTCAAAACCTCGCAACGAAATCAATTAATATGGAACGTTTTTAATCAATAAGAACGGGACATTTCAGTTGGTATCAGAGCGTTGGTCTTAGAGAACCAGAAAATTTGCATTAGTGTGTCTTATCGAGTTTGTTAGGATGCATTAGTGAGTCTGGACTTCGACCGTGTTTTTTTTAAAAATGATTGCTTAACATTTTTGTTGGAAACTATATATTTTTAACATATGAATATTATGTGATATATTAATCTCTTAACGTGTTTGATATTATGTGATAGATGTCTACCTCTAGAACAAGTCCCATTGACTCACCTAATAATAATGAAGAGTCAAATGTAAATTGGAATGATTTGTGGACTGATTCACAAGTTCTCGAAGAGGAACCGGAAGAAGAGTCGGAACCGGAAGAAGAATCGGAACCGGAAGAAGAATCGGAACCGGATGAAGAAATAGAACCGGTGGGGGAAATAATAAAACGGTTAAGTAAAAGAAAATCCTCAACCAACCGACCAAAGTTAATTATGGTCAATGGTGTTTCCGCCAAGGAAGCAAAATATTGGGAGGATTACCAATTCTCCGATGAATCGGATTCCGACGAGAATTCCGATGATGTTATAGAAATTACCCCAACTGAATTTAAAAAGGCAAAAGAAAATAATAAGGGAAAGGGCATAAAAATAGAGAAATCTAATTCCAACCCCGATGAACTTTATATGTATCGTCAACCCCCGAAGTCCTTAAGTTGTAACAATGACCCGGGAACCTCTAAACCACCAGGTTTTTCTAAACCAATGTGGACAACGACGGCTCGTATTAGGGGAACATCATACATCCCTAGAAACTTGGCAAAACGAACCAAAACCGAAGAAGAAGAAACGAGCGAGTCGGAATAAGATAGTTGTATTCGTGTGGTGTAATATATGGAATATAGTGTTCTTATGCTTTATGATATATGTAAAAATTGCTTGTATTAATAAGTATTTTTTTTTATGAATCTAACTCTTGTCTATTTTACAGTTTAAAAACACAAAATGGATAGACAACCCAATATTTTAAGAGACCTACCCGGAGACATGATTGATGAAATCTTGTCTAGAGTCGGCCAGAATTCTTCGGCACAACTATTTAAGGCGAGATCAGTTTGTAAGACATTCGAAGAACATTCCAAGAATGTCTTGGTTTATAAGAGACTTTCGTTTGAAAGATGGGGGATATCACATTGGGAAACCCATAAGTTACGATGTGTTTACTTTGACGCATATATTGCGGGGAACCCAAATGCTATTTTACGCAACGGGTTAAGAAATTATTTTGACTCAATATATCCGAATATTGGACTTCGTGATTTAGAAAAAGCGGCTAACATGCAACATAAAGAAGCATGTTATGCTTACGGATTAGTAATGTTCGCTTCTCACCAAAGTGAGAACAAGAACATCGGGCTACAACTATTAAACAAAACGTTTCCACAAGTGACGGAGTCGGTAATTGGGGTAAGAAATGAGGTTTTTAGATTATTACGGGACTGTTGGACATTACGTAACCCTCGTCCCTTTGATGACGTTACAACACGCTGTCTTATCAACGGCCATAACGGTTATGTTGCACAAGACCAAGGATGGGAAGTAGTCCTAGTAAAACCAGAATGCATGACTTGTTTCTGGACGTATGAATTACGTGTCTTTATTGCCTTTGCTGAACGACTTGTGTACTAGCTAGAATTGTCTTCACAACTATCTTGTATCAAAGTTATTGTGTGCTATATTTCATGCTTTATGTAAAATAAGCGGTATTGTAAGTTTGTAAAATATTGTATAAAAGTTTGAACGCGAAATATTATTATAATCAGTTTTTCATATAGAATTGTAGTAGTTGAATTGTATATTAGCTACTAAGTATGAACTTAACGGGTAGGTACTACCCGAATTTAAACTTATAAAACGCTAATATGAAGAAAAAGCTTTTATAAATGAGTTCATATTATGCTACGAAATACTATTAACTACTCTTAATATTCTGTATGATTAACTTGTTCCATTTAACTATTTTGAAGGAAATGGCACCGACTACTCGACACACTGTGAATATGAATGAAGAGGAATTCCGTACTTTTCTAGCTTCAAACATAGCCGCAGTACAGGCTGCGCTACATACCAACAATAACCTTGGATCTAGCAGTACAGGAAATCGTGTAGGATGCACCTACAAAGAATTCACTGCCTGCAAACCTTTGGAATTTGATGGAACCGAAGGACCGATCGGATTGAAACGGTGGACCGAGAAGGTTGAATCGGTGTTTGCCATAAGTAAGTGTACTGAAGAGGACAAAGTGAAGTACGCTACGCATACCTTCACAGGTTCTGCGTTAACATGGTGGAATACCTATCTAGAGCAAGTGGGACAAGATGATGCGTACGCACTACCGTGGTCAGCATTCAAGCACTTGATGAACGAGAAGTACCGTCCCAGAACCGAGGTCAATAAGCTCAAGACAGAACTTAGAGGGTTACGAACCCAAGGATTTGATATTACCACGTACGAAAGACGATTCACAGAATTGTGCCTATTGTGTCCGGGAGCATTCGAAGATGAGGAAGAGAAGATCGACGCGTTTGTGAAAGGATTACCGGAAAGAATCCAAGAAGATATAAGTTCACACGAGCCCGCCTCCATACAACAGGCATGTAGAATGGCTCACAAACTAGTGAACCAGATTGAAGAAAGAATTAAAGAACAGACTGCTGAAGAGGCCAATGTGAAGCAAGTCAAAAGAAAGTGGGAGGAAAACGGTGATAAGAATCACCAATACAACAACAACAGCAATTACAACAATAATCGCAACAATTATCCCAACAATCGCAACATCAATCGCAACTACAACAAACGGCCCAACAACAACAATAACAACAACAACAGCAACTACAACAATCATCCCAACAACAATAATAACCGCAACAACAACAACAATCAGAAGCAACTATGCCAAAGGTGTGAAAAGAATCACTCGGGGTTCTGCACCAAATTTTGCAACAAGTGTAAAAGAAATGGTCATAGCGCGGCGAAGTGTGAGGTCTACGGACCAGGGGTTAATAGAACGAAAGGAACAAATGGTGTCGGAACGAGTAATGGCGGAGCAAGTAGTGTCGGAGCAAGTTATGCCAATGTAGTTTGTTATAAATGTGGAAAACCAGGCCACATTATTAGAAATTGCCCGAACCAGGAGAACACGAATGGACAAGGCCGTGGAAGAGTTTTCAATATTAATGCGGTAGAGGCACAGGAAGACCCGGAGCTTGTTACGGGTACGTTTCTTATTGACAATAAATCTGCTTACGTTTTATTTGATTCGGGTGCGGATAGAAGCTATATGAGTAGAGATTTTTGTGCTAAATTAAGTTGTCCATTGACGCCTTTGGATAGTAAATTTTTACTCGAATTAGCAAATGGTAAATTAATTTCAGCAGATAATATATGTCGGAATCGAGAAATTAAACTGGTTAGCGAAACATTTAAGATTGATTTGATACCAGTAGAGTTAGGGAGTTTTGATGTGATAATCGGTATGGACTGGTTGAAAGAAGTGAAAGCGGAGATCGTTTGTTACAAAAATGCAATTCGCATTATACGAGAAAAAGGAAAACCCTTAATGGTGTACGGAGAAAAGGGCAACACGAAGCTACATCTTATTAGTAATTTGAAGGCACAAAAACTAATAAGAAAAGGTTGCTATGCTGTTCTAGCACACGTCGAGAAAGTACAAACTGAAGAAAAGAGCATCAATGATGTTCCCATTGCAAAAGAATTTCCCGATGTATTTCCGAAAGAATTACCGGGATTACCCCCACATCGATCCGTTGAATTTCAAATAGATCTTGTACCAGGAGCTGCACCAATAGCTCGTGCTCCTTACAGACTCGCACCCAGCGAGATGAAAGAACTGCAAAGCCAATTACAAGAACTTTTAGAGCGTGGTTTCATTCGACCAAGCACATCACCGTGGGGAGCTCCTGTTTTGTTTGTCAAGAAGAAAGATGGTACATTCAGGTTGTGTATCGACTACCGAGAGTTGAACAAACTTACCATCAAGAACCGCTACCCACTACCGAGAATCGACGACTTATTTGATCAACTACAAGGCTCGTCTGTTTATTCAAAGATTGACTTACGTTCCGGGTATCATCAAATGCGGGTGAAAGAAGATGATATTCCAAAGACTGCTTTCAGAACACGTTACGGTCATTACGAGTTTATGGTCATGCCGTTTGGTTTAACTAATGCACCAGCTGTGTTCATGGACCTTATGAACCGAGTGTGTGGACCATACCTTGACAAGTTTGTCATTGTTTTCATTGATGACATACTTATTTACTCAAAGAATGACCAAGAACACGGTGAACATTTGAGAAAGGTGTTAGAAGTATTGAGGAAGGAAGAATTGTACGCTAAGTTTTCAAAGTGTGCATTTTGGTTGGAAGAAGTTCAATTCCTCGGTCACATAGTGAACAAAGAAGGTATTAAGGTGGATCCGGCAAAGATAGAAACTGTTGAAAAGTGGGAAACCCCGAAAACTCCGAAACACATACGCCAGTTTTTAGGACTAGCTGGTTACTACAGAAGGTTCATCCAAGACTTTTCCATAATAGCAAAACCCTTGACTGCATTAACGCATAAAGGGAAGAAATTTGAATGGAATGATGAACAAGAGAAAGCGTTTCAGTTATTGAAGAAAAAGCTAACTACGGCACCTATATTGTCATTGCCTGAAGGGAATGATGATTTTGTGATTTATTGTGACGCATCAAAGCAAGGTCTCGGTTGTGTATTAATGCAACGAACGAAGGTGATTGCTTATGCGTCTAGACAATTGAAGATTCACGAACAAAATTATACGACGCATGATTTGGAATTAGGCGCGGTTGTTTTTGCATTAAAGACTTGGAGGCACTACTTATATGGGGTCAAAAGTATTATATATACCGACCACAAAAGTCTTCAACACATATTTAATCAGAAACAACTGAATATGAGGCAGCGTAGGTGGATTGAATTATTGAATGATTACGATTTTGAGATTCGTTACCACCCGGGGAAGGCAAATGTGGTAGCCGATGCCTTGAGCAGGAAGGATAGAGAACCCATTCGAGTAAAATCTATGAATATAATGATTCATAATAACATTACTACTCAAATAAAGGAGGCGCAACAAGGAGTTTTAAAAGAGGGAAATTTAAAGGATGAAATACCCAAAGGATCGGAGAAGCATCTTAATATTCGGGAAGACGGAACCCGGTATAGGGCTGAAAGGATTTGGGTACCAAAATTTGGAGATATGAGAGAAATGGTACTTAGAGAAGCTCATAAAACCAGATACTCAATACATCCTGGAACGGGGAAGATGTACAAGGATCTCAAGAAACATTTTTGGTGGCCGGGTATGAAAGCCGATGTTGCTAAATACGTAGGAGAATGTTTGACGTGTTCTAAGGTCAAAGCTGAGCATCAGAAACCATCAGGTCTACTTCAACAACCCGAAATCCCGGAATGGAAATGGGAAAACATTACCATGGATTTCATCACTAAATTGCCAAGGACTGCAAGTGGTTTTGATACTATTTGGGTAATAGTTGATCGTCTCACCAAATCAGCACACTTCCTACCAATAAGAGAAGATGACAAGATGGAGAAGTTAGCACGACTGTATTTGAAGGAAGTCGTCTCCAGACATGGAATACCAATCTCTATTATCTCTGATAGGGATGGCAGATTTATTTCAAGATTCTGGCAGACATTACAGCAAGCATTAGGAACTCGTCTAGACATGAGTACTGCCTATCATCCACAAACTGATGGGCAGAGCAAAAGGACGATACAAACGCTTGAAGACATGCTACGAGCATGTGTTATTGATTTCGGAAACATTTGGGATCGACATCTACCGTTAGCAGAATTTTCCTACAACAACAGCTACCATTCAAGCATTGAGATGGCGCCGTTTGAAGCACTTTATGGTAGAAAGTGCAGGTCTCCGATTTGTTGGAGTGAGGTGGGGGATAGACAGATTACGGGTCAGGAGATTATACAAGAAACTACCGAGAAGATCATCCAAATTCAACAACGGTTGAAAACCGCCCAAAGTCGACAAAAGAGCTACGCTGACATTAAAAGAAAAGATATAGAATTTGAAATTGGAGAGATGGTCATGCTTAAAGTTTCACCTTGGAAAGGCGTTGTTCGATTTGGTAAACGAGGGAAATTAAATCCAAGGTATATTGGACCATTCAAGATTATTGATCGTGTCGGACCAGTAGCTTACCGACTTGAGTTACCTCAACAACTCGCGGCTGTACATAACACTTTCCACGTCTCGAATTTGAAGAAATGTTTTGCTAAAGAAGATCTCACTATTCCGTTAGATGAAATCCAAATCAACGAAAAACTCCAATTCATCGAAGAACCCGTCGAAATAATGGATCGTGAGGTTAAAAGACTTAAGCAAAACAAGATACCAATTGTTATAGGTTCGTGAATCAACCAGTGGCCAAGTCTTACTTCCCGACGAAGTAAAAATCTGTGAAAGTGAGTTATAGTCCCACTTTTAAAATCTAATATTTTTGGGATGAGAATACATGCAGGTTTTATAAATGATTTACAAAATAGACACAAGTACGTGAAACTACATTCTATGGTTGAATTATCGAAATCGAATATTCCCCTTTTTATTAAGTCTGGTAATCTAAGAATTAGGGAACAGACACCCTAATTGACGCGAATCCTAAAGATAGATCTATTGGGCCTAACAAACCCCATCCAAAGTACCGGATGCTTTAGTACTTCGAAATTTATATCATATCCGAAGGGTGTCCCGGAATGATGGGGATATTCTTATATATGCATCTTGTTATTGTCGGTTACCAGGTGTTCACCATATGAATGATTTTTATCTCTATGTATGGGATGTGTATTGAAATATGAAATCTTGTGGTCTATTATTACGATTTGATATATATAGGTTAAACCTATAACTCACCAACATTTTTGTTGACGTTTTAAGCATGTTTATTCTCAGGTGATTATTAAGAGCTTCCGCTGTCGCATACTTAAATAAGGACAAGATTTGGAGTCCATGCTTGTATGATATTGTGTAAAAACTGCATTCAAGAAACTTATTTTGTTGTAACATATTTGTATTGTAAACCATTATGTAATGGTCGTGTGTAAACAGGATATTTTAGATTATCATTATTTGATAATCTACGTAAAGCTTTTTAAACCTTTATTGATGAAATAAAGGTTATGGTTTGTTTAAAAATGAATGCAGTCTTTGAAAAACGTCTCATATAGAGGTCAAAACCTCGCAACGAAATCAATTAATATGGAACGTTTTTAATCAATAAGAACGGGACATTTCAGTTGGTATCAGAGCTCGTAGAGGACCCGAGTTCACCTGGGAGCGTGAAGATCAGATGAAGAAGAAATACCCGCATCTATTTCCAGAAGATTCGTCAACACCTTCAACAGCTTAAAATTTCGGGACGAAATTTATTTAACGGGTAGGTACTGTAGTGACCCGAACTTTTCCATGTTTATATATATTAATTGAGATTGATGTTTACATGATTAAATGTTTCCAACATGTTAAGCAATCAAACTTGTTAAGACTTGATTAATTGAAATAGGTTTCATATAGACAATTGACCACCCAAGTTGACCGGTGATTCACGAACGTTAAAACTTGTAAAAAAAACTATATGATGACATATATATGGTTATATATATAGTTAACATGATATTATGATAAGTAAACATATCATTAATTATATTAACAATGAACTACATATGTAAAAACAAGACTACTAACTTAATGATTTTGAAACGAGACATATATGTAACGTTTATCGTTGTAACGACATTTAATGTATATATATCATATTAAGAGATATTCGTACATCATAATATCATGATAATATAATAATTTAAAATCTCTTTTGATATTATAAACATTGGGTTAACAACATTTAACAAGATCGTTAACCTAAAGGTTTCAAAACAACACTTACATGTAACAACTAACGATGACTTAACGACTCAGTTAAAATGTATATACATGTAGTGTTTTAATATGTATTTATAAACTTTTGAAAGACTTCAATGCACTTATCAAAATACTTCTACTTAACAAAAATGCTTACAATTACATTCTCGTTCAGTTTCATCAACAATTCTACTCGTATGCACCCGTATTCGTACTCGTACAATACACAGCTTTTAGATGTATGTACTATTGGTATATACACTCCAATTATCAGCTCTTAGCAGCCCATGTGAGTCACCTAACACATGTGGGAACCATCATTTGGCAACTAGCATGAAATATCTCATAAGATTACAAAAATATGAGTAATCATTCATGACTTATTTACATGAAAACAAAATTACATATCCTTTATATCTAATCCATACACCAACGACCAAAAACACCTACAAACACTTTCATTCTTCAATTTTCTTCATCTAATTGAACTCTCTCAAGTTCTATCTTCAAGTTCTAAGTGTTCTTCATAAATTCCAAAAGTTCTAGTTTCATAAAATCAAGAATACTTTCAAGTTTGCTAGCTCACTTCCAATCTTGTAAGGTGATCATCCAACCTCAAGAAATCTTTGTTTCTTACAGTAGGTTATCATTCTAATACAAGGTAATAATCATATTCAAACTTTGGTTCAATTTCTATAACTATAACAATCTTATTTCAAGTGATGATCTTACTTGAACTTGTTTTCGTGTCATGATTTTGCTTCAAGAACTTTGAGCCATCCAAGGATCCATTGAAGCTAGATCCATTTTTCTCTTTTCCAGTAGGTTCATCCAAGGAACTTAAGGTAGTAATGATGTTCATAACATCATTCGATTCATACATATAAAGCTATCTTATTCGAAGGTTTAAACTTGTAATCACTAGAACATAGTTTAGTTAATTCTAAACTTGCTCGCAAACAAAAGTTAATCCTTCTAACTTGACTTTTAAAATCAACTAAACACATGTTCTATATCTATATGATATGCTAACTTAATGATTTAAAACCTGGAAACACGAAAAACACCGTAAAACCGGATTTACGCCGTCGTAGTAACACCGCGGGCTGTTTTGGGTTAGTTAATTAAAAACTATGATAAACTTTGATTTAAAAGTTGTTATTCTGAGAAAATGATTTTTATTATGAACATGAAACTATATCCAAAAATTATGGTTAAACTCAAAGTGGAAGTATGTTTTCTAAAATGGTCATCTAGACGTCGTTCTTTCGACTGAAATGACTACCTTTACAAAAACGACTTGTAACTTATTTTTCCGACTAGAAACCTATACTTTTTTTGTTTAGATTCATAAAATAGAGTTCAATATGAAACCATAGCAATTTGATTCACTCAAAACGGATTTAAAATGAAGAAGTTATGGGTAAAACAAGATTGGATAATTTTTCTCATTTTAGCTACGTGAAAATTGGTAACAAATCTATTCCAACCATAACTTAATCAACTTGTATTATATATTATGTAATCTTGAGATACCATAGTCACGTATACAATGTTTCGACCTATCATGTCGACACATCTATATATATTTCGGAACAACCATAGACACTCTATATGTGAATGTTGGAGTTAGCTATACAGGGTTGAGGTTGATTCCAAAATATATATAGTTTGAGTTGTGATCAATACTGAGATACGTATACACTGGGTCGTGGATTGATTCAAGATAATATTTATCGATTTATTTCTGTACATCTAACTGTGGACAACTAGTTGTAGGTTACTAACGAGGACAGCTGACTTAATAAACTTAAAACATCAAAATATATTAAAAGTGTTGTAAATATATTTTGAACATACTTTGATATATATGTATATATTGTTATAGGTTCGTGAATCAACCAGTGGCCAAGTCTTACTTCCCGACGAAGTAAAAATCTGTGAAAGTGAGTTATAGTCCCACTTTTAAAATCTAATATTTTTGGGATGAGAATACATGCAGGTTTTATAAATGATTTACAAAATAGACACAAGTACGTGAAACTACATTCTATGGTTGAATTATCGAAATCGAATATTCCCCTTTTTATTAAGTCTGGTAATCTAAGAATTAGGGAACAGACACCCTAATTGACGCGAATCCTAAAGATAGATCTATTGGGCCTAACAAACCCCATCCAAAGTACCGGATGCTTTAGTACTTCGAAATTTATATCATATCCGAAGGGTGTCCCGGAATGATGGGGATATTCTTATATATGCATCTTGTTATTGTCGGTTACCAGGTGTTCACCATATGAATGATTTTTATCTCTATGTATGGGATGTGTATTGAAATATGAAATCTTGTGGTCTATTATTACGATTTGATATATATAGGTTAAACCTATAACTCACCAACATTTTTGTTGACGTTTTAAGCATGTTTATTCTCAGGTGATTATTAAGAGCTTCCGCTGTCGCATACTTAAATAAGGACAAGATTTGGAGTCCATGCTTGTATGATATTGTGTAAAAACTGCATTCAAGAAACTTATTTTGTTGTAACATATTTGTATTGTAAACCATTATGTAATGGTCGTGTGTAAACAGGATATTTTAGATTATCATTATTTGATAATCTACGTAAAGCTTTTTAAACCTTTATTGATGAAATAAAGGTTATGGTTTGTTTAAAAATGAATGCAGTCTTTGAAAAACGTCTCATATAGAGGTCAAAACCTCGCAACGAAATCAATTAATATGGAACGTTTTTAATCAATAAGAACGGGACATTTCACCTGAAGCACTTACCGGCGAACCTATTCGAAACACCATTTTCTCTCTCATTTCTAGAGTATCTCGTCACGATTATATACTATCCCATATTACAAATCTTGTTCATTCGCTCGCTCCAACCGTCAATCATCCCGGTGTACTAGCAGAAGTTAATGAACTTCGCGCTCGCGTGACGGCTTTGGAGAACATGGTGCGAAGGTTGCAAACACCAGCAGCAGCACCAGCAGCATAATCAGCACTACCATCAATAACATCAACAATACCATCATCACCACTAATAAACAACATCCGCATCACACGTCTCGACATCATAATCTGTCCCATAAACATCAACATCGTACGCACCATAGATACCAAGGAGTACCAACAATAATGAACGATGAAGTATTGATCCATAACTTCATTGATATTTTGCGAAGAATATGTGGTTTCAAAAAGTTTTAGAGATTTCTTATTCTAGCTCAAACTGAAAAGCAAATGAGATTAATATCATATTAACTCATTAAATTCATGATTTCATCTGAAGAAAATATATATGTATATATGTTTTCATAAAGATTGTAATTAAAAGTTCTTTTGTACAAAATATTAATGGTGAAATTTGTTTTTAACGGGTAGGTAATAACCGAGGAATAATTAGATTTCATCTTAATAAGTTACATTGTACATTCGTCGAAGCTGATTCAACAGTCATTTACTCTCCTACTTACAACCACCGATATACGTATCCGTTCACCGCAGAATAACCATTTTCATTCAATTTCATATTTGGATTTTGACTTCCCAGAATCCAACAAGTGGCATATGAAGAAAACATATGACAAAATAAAATCTGTTAGAAACAAACAAATTAACTATGAAAAATTTTGTTAAGAATCCACGCTAACTGTTCCAGCTAACTGTTCCTAGCTAACTGATTACATTTTATTTATCGCAGTTTATTTATGGCAATTTAATTATCGAAATTTTATTTATCATCATTTAATTTCTGTAATTATTTTACGCACTTTAAATATCGGGACACGTATACAATGTTTTGACATATCATATCGACGCATCTATATATATTATTTGGAATCACCATAGACACTCTATATGCAGTAATGATCGAGTTCTCTATACAGGGTTGAGGTTGATTCTACAATAATATATATAGTTTGAGTTGTGATCGAGTCTGAGACGTATACGGGTCACGATACGTATTAATTAATTCGTATATTATATATTAAACTATATATGAATTATTGGACTGTTACTGTGGACTATCGACTGTGGACTAATGACATTGGACAATTAAAATGAATTAAAATATTGATTATAACATATGAAACTAAACATTTCTTCAAGATTACCACTTGATTTCATCTTAAACCTCATTGTATCTCGACGATTACAATCAGCGTTCAAATCTATCATGATTCTTAAAAACACCTCAATCGAGAGGATAAACCAACCGCACTTCATCTACGGAAGAAAAGATTGATGCATATAGTTATGCACCAGAAAAACCCTCGAAAACTGAGTAAACGTTTGACACGTATCTGTTCTAGTTCCTTTGACATTGTTATTACCTAAGATCGTTTTGCAATCCCTTTCCAAAGTAGCTAATTTTGTCACAGCTCCAGCAAGTCAACTCCGACTTTTCATCCGAAACAACTTTATTATAACCGCGATATATATGCGTACTCTTTATTGTTACTGGGGAACCTTTTATATTCCACAATATTACCATCAGTGATTAATCATTCTAAAAAAACACAATTCTCCTGAAACTACCTCAGTTTGATAACCGATGACCCAGATCAGTTAACTTTGAAAATGCTGACGAAGCAGCATGTTGTAGATGATCTTAATGGCCAAAAGTTTGATGATAAAGAAAGGAGTGTTAGGAACGCTCGATAGAAAATTTAGTACCGAAAAGCGGATTATGCGAAACTATGAAGAAAGCCGTGGACAAATCACAAAGAATAAGTTTACCTTCAAAGAATCCAAATGATTCTGTGCCTGCTGAAATCATTAGCAAACATCTTATTTCTCATTCTAAACCTTCACAGACAAATCTTCTTCATCATCCATTGATATTAGAAATTCTAAGATATTCTCGTATGTTCTATTATAAATATCCTCCATATTTCTGGCGATATTTTCACAACTATTCTTATCTGAGATCATTTATCTCTCCGTAATATCTGCAACATAAAAGAAACTGTGTTAGTTTCTAAATTCTGAAACCTTCGAGTTTAAAATATGAATGTTTTGAAGTAGTGTTGGGAACTGAAGCATGGATTAGTATAATATAATGACACTTGATCAACGTCATTATATTACAGTAAGTCATGCTGAGTTTCTAATGAAGCATGATGATTCACAGTACCGTCATTATGTGCCATTTACACGACTCTTACATTCTATCTAATCTCTAAACATATCAAGAGAATATTTTTCTGGATGGCTCGGTCTTCTCCAGGGTATTCTGGTAATTTAACAAATCAAAATCGTTCTATTACCATTTTCTTCTTAGAGCATTAGCTATATTCATTCTGAATTTCATATCTACGAATTCCGGACCATTACTTGCTTGACTCGAAGTCGGGAAGAGAAAACGAAAGCATGAGGCTCCGAAAAATAATGAAGAATATAAACTCCGATAATAACCCCGAAATTACAAACCGTGTATATCGATGCAGATAGCAATATAGAGACACGGGAGAATTAGAAACACTATAAACACAAGAGTATAGTAGAAGTAAATAGATTCTTCTGGTGGTAGATGAAAAAGAAGAATGACAGATATAAAAGTTAGGAGTATATCAAGAATCAGGACTGGATGGAGCATATTGATGAATGCTTTAAATTAAGAATCAAGGAAGAAAGAATAGAAGGTGTGAGTCGTGGAAAATAAGGAAACGAAGGGGTGAATTTATAGTGAAATATCCGACAGAGCAATCGAAACAGATTATTGCATATAATCAAAGAAGATCCTGATTTCCTTAATCACCAAAGAACCAAATCTTATTACGTAAGATTCTCTTTAAATCCCTTAAATCCCGAAAATCAATCATACTTGACCTCTATATGATACATTTTACAAACATTGCATTCATTTTTGAAAAGTCAATCTTTCTTTTCATCTAAAGTTGACGACAGGCATACCATTTCATAATATATCTAACTATAATTGACTTAATAATAATCTTGATGAACGCAACGACTAGAATGCAACGTCTTTTAAAATATGTCATGTATGACTCCAAGTAATATCTCTAAGATGAGCAAATGCGCAGCGGAAGATTTCTTTCATACCTGAGAATAAACATGCTTTAAAGTGTCAACCAAAAGGTTGGTGAGTTCATTAGTTTAACATAAATAATCATTTTCATCATTTTAATAGACCACAAGATTTTCAATTTTCCATTTCTCATAAACATACGTCCCATGCATAGAGACAAAATATCATTCATATGGGTTGAACACCTGGTAACCGACATTCACAATATGTATATAAGAATATCCCCATCATTCCGGGATCCTCCTTCGGACATGATATAAATTTCGAAGTACTAAAGCATCCGGTACTTTGGATGCGGCTTGTTGGGCCCGATAGATCTATCTTTAGAGTTCGCGTCAATTAGGGTATCTGTTCCCTAATTCTTAGATTACCAGACTTAATAAAAAGGGCATATTCGATTTCGATAATTCAACCATATAATGTAGTTTCAATTACTTGTGTCTATTTCGTAAAGCATTTATAAAAGCAGCGCATGTATTCTCAGTCCCAAAAATATATATAAAAAGGGAATAATGAAACTCACGCATATAATTATTGTAAAACAGTTAATAAAGCATTTGCATGTATTCTCAGCCCAAAAATATATATAAAAAGGGAATAATGAAACTCACCATACGGTATTTTGTAGTAAAAATACATATTACGACAAAGAACAAGTGTAGGGTTGGCCTCGGATTCACGAACCTATATCATTTGTGGATATATTAATACACGTAGTCGTAATCGATCAATTATATATATATATATATATATATATATATATATATATATATATATATATATATATATATATATATATATATATATATATATATATATATATATATATATATATATATATATATATATATATATTTGTTATTAATAATATACTTGTTATACAATATGTTATTAGATAACTTTAATATATTTAGTTATATATTTTATATAACTATTACTTATTATTGATAATAGAAACCATATATTAAAGTTTAGTATATATTTGTATATTAGTTAATATAGATTAACTAATATAGTGTAACGTATTTTTATATAAAAGTATCTATTTGTGATAATATTGATAGTTTTAGTGATAACAAAATAATAATTTTATAAGAATGATAATAATGATAATAAGTTTAATAATAATTATACTAATGATTATATTAATAATAATAATGATTATATTTATAATCCTATTTATGTTACTAATAAAAATATTCTTATTTTTAACTATAATCTTAATAATAATGATGATAGCTAATATTTGCATGACAAAATTTATAATAATAAATACATTATTAATGTTAATAATAATAATAATAATAATAATAATAATAATAATAATAATAATAATAATAATGATCATATGTTAATTATAATAATGATAATATTACTCATTCTAGTGGTAAAATGATATATTTTATACCCTGAATGATAATAATAATATTTAGTAATGGCATAATATTACTAAAAATCTTATTTGTAACAAGAATCATAATAATACGTAAGTTAGTATTAATGATGGTATCGATAGTTATAATACTTGTAATAATAACAATAATTAATAGTGATAATCATAATAATAATAATAATACTTGTACCAATATTAAATATAATAATAGTACTTAGTGATATTAATTAGTAGTAACAAAAATGATAATAATAATATTACCCCCATTATCTAATCAACTACAATCTTTAATAAAAATAACAAATCATAATGATAATAAAAATAATAATTACAATCACAATAATAATAAACCTAATACCGATGATTATAATAATAATAATAGTAAAAATAATAAAATTGAAACTACCTTCATTGTAATTCTGCCTAAAAAGAAAACTGCCATCCTAGAGACTCGAACCCAAGACCTCCCGAATACCCGAATCAACACATAACCAATTACTCTAATCTGTTTTTCCAGAATAAACCCAACTGATAAAATATGTAAACCGATATTGTTTCTGTTCTAATTTCTTTCATCCCTCTTCATAAGCAATTCGACCAATTCAATTATCAGATTCAACCAAAACTTTGAAATGTAATTATGATTCGTAAATGACACAGAAAATGATTTGAATGAGATGGATTAATTCGTCAAACAGAAAAAGGAAAAAAAAAAAAAAGAAAGCTGTTACAGCTTCGGATGAAGACGATGAACAAGAAAATCAAAATCGAATTTCTAATCCGTTTTAGCCAAAACTTTCAACATGAGATAGTTTGAAAAACTCTTTTAGAAACTACTCGAATCATTCATTTAACTTCAAACATTAAAACAGGTTCGAATTTCACTATGAACGCCTCGTTTGACTTTTTGAATATTTATTTGACTTCGAGAATTCGTGAACGATAGAACGAATTAGATGCAGAGATCTTTCAGATAGTTTTAGTGACTAATTCCTAACACATCTGTATTTTTAGATTTTTACAAAAACTTCGAATTTGAATTTTGGTTAAAAAAAACACTAACAGAGGAAAAAGAAAAAAAATGGGTATTTTATGATCTTTCTGTTTGATCTCGTATTAGAAACGATTAACAGCAATTATATAAGTGATGTTGGTAAGGTTAAATGAATGATTGATACAGTATACATGGTTGTTATCTAGCGATGGTGGTAGACAGCAAAATCTTCACGAGACAAGAATGAAGAAGAAAATAAAAGGAGAAAGAAAAAAATAATAAATTTCCTGATAATGGATAAGTGATCTCTCGTACCTATATCTGAATTTATAATAATAATTAGTAAATAATAATAATGTTAATTAATGGTAATATTAGTAATTAGTAATAATAATAATTTATTGATAAGAGTACTAATAATAATTGATAAAAATAATAATATGATAATATTTTTAATAATTTTAGTAATAATTAATGCTAATGAAAATTTATAATAATAACGGTTTTAAATGATAACAGTATTAATAATAATGATAACCATAATAATAATAATAATAATAATAATAATCAAATGTAACCAATTATATATATATATATATATATATATATATATATATATATATATATATATATATATATATATATATATATATATATATATATATATAAATATATATTATAGTAATTTTAATAGTACTAATATTAATATTAATATTAATAATAATAATGAAAGTAATATCAAAAATTTTAATATAACATTTATATTTTAACTTGTAATTGAATATATATATTACAATTTATTAATCAGTTAATATTTAATACTTATATATAACTACATATATTAAATATTTATTATTTATTCCTTATAATATAATTATAATTATTTATAGAAATTATATATATTTATATTTATTTACGCACAATGTTCGTGAATCGTCGAGCACGGTCAAAGGTAATTGATTACATGAATAAAATTCTAAAGTTTTCGAGACTCATCAATACATACATTGCTTATCGTGTCAAAGTCAATAAAGATTAAGTTTAAATTTGTTCGAAAATTCCCGGGTCATCACAGCATACTTGTCAACAAGCTTTCTGGAGCTTTTTTAAATTTTAAATTTAAAGTTGTAAGATTTTCCCTGTTCGGATTACTCGGGAAATGCGAGTAATCAGACCCCATACTCTACTATATGCAGCATATCGGGAATACTCATTGATTGTTTCCAACCCTTTCATGACCACCCCAAGATTCGAACCTGAGATCACTTATAAAGATGTCAAGGCTCCAACCATTAGACTACCTTAGAATGGTTTTTCTTTATGTTGAAATATAAACATCAATCTAATTATCTATTGTTATTCTTTGCTAATTTGGTGTGTTTGGTTTATAGTTTAAAGATGATAAATGAGCTCAGATGAGTTGCTGTGGTGGTGATGCTAGCAGTGTTGATCATGTTAGATGATGGTGAAATGTTGATGTTAAAGGGAGTTGAGTCTGTGCAAATTACGTGCACTGCTTAGATAGGATAACATATCTGATATGGCATCCAATCTAAGTATTCACAATTGTGGGATGCACCAAGACTCACTATAATACTTAAGTGACTAACTTTGCAATTATCTCTTAGTTAAAGGGCTGGTGTTTTAAGTCGACTATCACCACACATCTGATATATCTAGGGTTTTGATAATGCTAAAAACGAACATATATTTCATAGCATTATTCCTCAAGAAAGACAAGCTTTTAGTTGCAATTGTTCTATTTACAAGTAATATTCGTTTAAATAATAAAAGGTGAAGACAAAAGACAGATTTGACGAATTGAAGACGCAAACGACCAAAAAGCTCAAAAGTACAAAATACAATCAAAGAGGTTCCAATTATTGATAAGAAACGTCTCAAAATTACAAGAGTACAAGATTCAAAACGCAAAGTACAAGATATTAAATTGTACGCAAGGACGTTCGAAAATCCGGAACCGGGACCAGAGTCAACTCTCAACGCTCGACGCAATGGACTAAAAATTACAAGTCAACTATGCACATAAATATAATATAATATTTAAATAATTCTTATAATTATTTATATATTATATAATATAATAAACTGTCGGTAAACAAAGAGCCAAAGCTGGGTGAGCTGTAATTACAAACTCCACGACTCGCGGAGTTTGAAGAGCAAAAAGGGCGCGAGTCGCGGAGCCCCAAAAAATGAAACTGCCTATAAAAGCAAACGCAGTTTGATCGATCAATATATCCATAAAATCTCTCTTTCTCTATATGTAAACGTAATATATATATATATATATATATATATATATATATATATATATATATATATATATATTAATTTTAATTATAATTCTAATAATAAGGGTATGTTAGCGATTGTTGTAAGGGTGTAAGTCGAAATTCTGTCCGTGTAACGCTACGCTATTTTTAATCATTGTAAGTTATGTTCAACCTTTTTACATTAATGTCTCGTAGCTAAGTTATTATTATGCTTATTTAAAACGAAGTAATCATGATGTTAGGCTAATTACTAAAATTGGGTAATTGGGCTTTGTACCATAATTGGGGTTTGGACAAAAGAACGACACTTGTGGAAATTAGACTATGGGCTATTAATGGGCTTTATTTTGTTTAACTAAATGATAGTTTGTTAATGTTAATATAAAGATTTACAATTGGACGTCCCTATAAATAACCATATACACTTGATCGGACACGATGGGCGGGGTATTTATATGTACGAATAATCGTTCATTTAACTGGACACGGGAATGGATTAATAGTCACTAGAATTATTAAAACAGGGGTGAAATTATTTACAAGGACACTTGGCATAATTGATAATAAAGTATTAAAACCTTGGGTTACACTCAGTCGACATCCTGGTGTAATTATTAAACAAAGTAATAAAACCTTGTTACAGTTTAAGTCCCCAATTAGTTGGAATATTTAACTTCGGGTATAAGGATAATTTGACGAGGATACTCGCACTTTATATTTATGACTGATGGACTGTTATGGACAAAAACCAGACGGACATATTAAATAATCCAGGACAAAGGACAATTAAACCATGGGCATAAAACTAAAATCAACACGTCAAACATCATGATTACGGAAGTTTAAATAAGCATAATTCTTTTATTTCATATTTAATTTCCTTTATTTTATATTTAATTGCACTTCTAATTATCGCATTTTTATTTATTGTTATTGTATTTAATTGCACTTTTAATTATCGTACTTTTTAATTATCGCAAGTTTATTTTATCGCAATTTCATTATCGTTATTTAATTTATGCTTTAAATTAAGTTGTATTTATTTTTAATATTTTACATTTTGTTTTAACTGCGACTAAAGTTTTTAAAATCGACAAACCGGTCATTAAACGGTAAAAACCCCCCTTTATAATAATAATATCACTTATATATATATTTGTATTTTTATAACAAAACTAATATAGCGTTAAGCTTTGATTAAAAGATTTCCTGTGGAACGAACCGGACTTACTAAAAACTACACTACTGTACGATTAGGTACACTGCCTATAAGTGTTGTAGCAAGGTTTAAGTATATCCATTCTCTAAATAAATAAATATCTTGTGTAAAATTGTATCGTATTTAATAGTATTTTCTTGTAAAATTTAATAGTATTTTATACCCCTTAGCTTTAACTATCAAGTATTTTTGGCGCCGCTGCCGGGGACTCAATTTCTTGCTTAAACACCGGAAGCGCAACGCTAAATATAAAAAAAAAGATTTTTTTTATTTTTAGTTTACTTTTATAAAAATACGCTTTTGTAAAAATACGTTTTAAATATTCGAAAATATAAAAAGAAAACAAAAATATAAATATTTTTAAGAGTTTGTTAAATATTTAAGTTTTATAAAGTTTCTTTATTTTTATTTTATAAAAATATAAGTTTTATTTAAATATTTTGTTTTTATTTAAAATATAAAATCAAAAACCGAAAAAAAAAATGTATATATAAATCTAGTTTTAAGATTTTTATTTATAAAATTGAAATATATTTTTATTTCTATTCTAGTTTTTAAAATATAAGTTTTATTAAATTTATATAAATATTTTAATTAAATTAAAAACAGAAAAATATAATTTAAAAAAAAATAATATAATTACGTCGAAACGTGTCAACCGAAACAGCCTTTCATCCGGAATTTCGAACCCCGCGACTCGTGGAGGTTTTTGCCACGTGGAACCGCGACTCGCGGAGGAACCCTGACACGGGTACACAGAACCCTAATCAGGCATTAAATACGGGGTAATTATTATTATTATTAAATTTAACCCTAATTAGGTTTAATTATTTTAATTAATTTAGTTTAGTTTATTTATTATTTTGTATTTTTAGTTAAATTAGTTTAATTAAAATTTAAAATTAATAGTTTTATAAAATAAATAATATAAAAATAATATTTTTATAAAAATTGTACTTTTTACAACTTTTAGTATATTTTTATATTTTGTCCCTTTTTATTTGTTTTTAGCGTAACTTTTGTATTTTCCGTTCATATTTAGTTTTAAACATAGTTTTTGCCATAGTTATTTTTACTTCTAGATTTTTAGGCTTTGCCGTAAAATCCCTTAAGTGCCTTTTCTTTAGACTAAGATTAAAGTGCTTTAGAATTTTGCGACGTTTTTTTTAAGTTTTAGTACCTTTTTAAGTCATTTTCATTTGGGATATAGTTTTACTTGTAAGCTTTAATATTTTTAGACACCTTTTGCCTATGTATCAATTATCAATCCAATTAGTAATCTCAATTTGCGATTATAATTTTAAGTTAGTGGTAGTAATAAGGTTGGGTTAGTCGAGTGTTTTAAAGTTTTATAAGTCACTCTGTTTCTTTCATTTTTCGACGCCTTTTTCAATTTTTTTTTCTTTTTCGACCGTTTTCGACGCGCTCTTTTTCTTTCTTATTTCTCGCTATTCTAGTTTTTAGGACATAGATTTTTATTCTACTTCTTATCTAAATTTCTTAAAATTACGAAAATTTATTTTAAGTGGTTAAATTGATAGACATCAAAATTTTCTGGTTCGTAGTAATAGTTGGATTTGTACGTGGACCGGGTTATTGGAGCCAAACAGTCCTCAATTATATTGAGACCAAACGAATCCTGCCCCTCTGCTGCATCTTTTGGCTATTCGAAAAGTGGGCAAAATCAGAAAAGTCTATTAATTGGATAACTTATATAATTTTTCTTTCCTTTTAAAAAACTAATAGAATATTCAGTGAATGCACCGAGCAAAAGACGTTCACCACCTTTTGTACGTTCACCACCTGTAACTAGATCAAGACATCTAGCAAATATTACCGCCGTTGATTTTCCTTTAGAATCGTCATCCAGTCGACCAAGTACTCCAATTCAAATTTCCGATAATCCATTTTTTAAAATCGACCTCACAATTGAGAATCCGGATAATATTCAGGGACAATTCATAGATCCTGAACCATTAAATTTTGACAAAATTACTCTCGTCGTCCTTGAGCTTATATCGAAATCACTGACGTCGTCCTTAAACTTTTTTTTTTGCTCACGTCGTCACTGAACTTTCAATTAATAACGTTCGTCATCCCTCCGTCTAACAAACGTCTAAATATTCCGTTAAACTAAAGCATGTGCTAGACATGTGAGGGTATTTTAATCATTTTAGTCTTGTTCTTTCATTTTTCACTTCTTTTCCACCTTCATTTGTCCATCCTGTCCCAAAATAATAAACCTAGTTCATAAACCCTAAACTTTGATATACGCATACACATATATATTGTTAACTAGAGTATTAAAGATCATATCCAATTGTCATCAGATTATAATAATATCACTAAATAATGTCAACTACACCCACGATTCAATCGTATTTCGTATTAAAGCATGGAAAAAATAACAATAACAATACTTAATCAGAGACACCCAGATCTAAATTTTAAATTAATTTGTGTAATTAGATCTGGTGGTACAATAACAAAACCTGATTCAAAGAGATTCTCTGTTTCTTTAACCGTAATCAATATGGTTATAAATGCCCATTGAAGCTTCAAATTTTTAAAAAACCCATAACAGATTTATGCAAAAATCCACCATTAATTTTAGATCTCCGGCGAGTTCTTTGAAGGCAGCGATGATGACAGTGATATTAGATCTGAATAACGACTACCACCGGAGACAACCACCGGCGTTGCTCCATAGGCTCGAAGAAGTTTTGTTCAGATCCGAGGTTTTTCACCACCACCGATGTTATCTCAAATGCATTTTAATCCGACTGTGTAGATCTGGTTTGCTAGGTTTCTATTGCTTATTGAAATTATGATTCTACGTATCCAAAATTTGGAATATGTGTATCTTGATTCACAACTAAATTTATTGCTGAATCATATTTTCTCTAGGTTTTGAATTAGGTTTTGTAAGGTTAAGAGGATGATGAGAGATAAAATTGGGGATAGATAAAACTGGGATCTGAAAGAAGAAAGAATAAAATGGATTTTGAAAAAGAAAAATAGAAAAGAAAAGAAAAGAAAAGATAATAAATAAATTAAATTAAATTATGTTTAGAATTGAAAGACAACCAACCTAATTATGTCTTATTTAAATAAAAAAAAAATGAAGAAAGACTAAAATACCCTCTTGTGCCTTGCACATGGGATGAGATAACGGAATAACGGATGGAAAGTAGACGGAAGGACGACGAGCGTTATTAATTGAAAGTTTGGTGACGACGCAAGCAAAAAAAAAAGTTTAAGGATGACGTCAGTGATTTCGATATAAGTTCAAGGACGACGGGAGTAATTTTGTCTTAAATTTTCCTCCGGAACCACCAATCATTCAAACAGAGATTGTTGAGGAACGAACCATTAAATCAGAATCCTCTAGTGATTTGGATTCAACAAATTCAATTATGGAGAATCTGGAACCTTTAAGTATGGAAGACCGAATGAGAGCTAAACGCACTGGCCAAGGTCACGCAATTACTCATCCTGACATTAATGCGCCAGATTATGAAATCAAAGGACAAATTCTACATATGGTGACTAATCAATGCCAATTTAGTGGTGCGCCGAAGGAAGATCCAAATGAACATCTTCGTACCTTTAATAGGATCTGCACACTATTTAAAATTCGAGAAGTGGAAGATGAACAGATATATCTCATGTTATTTCCCTGGACTTTGAAGGGAGAAGCCAAAGATTGGTTGGAATCGTTACCTGAAGGGGCGATTGATACATGGGACGTTTTAGTTGAAAATTTTCTTAAACAATTCTTTCCGGCATCTAAAGCCGTAAGACTTCAAGGAGAAATTGCTACGTTTACACAGAAACCAAATGAAACTCTATATGAGGCGTGGACAAGATTTGGAAAATTATTAAGAGGATGTCCGCAACATGGTTTAGACACCTGTCAAATAGTACAAATATTCTACCAAGGATGCGACATCACTAGAAGGAAAGACATCGATATAGTAGCTGGTGGTTCTATTATAAAGAAAACCAAAACTGATGCTTATAAAATTATTGACAACACTGCTTCCCACTCACATGAGTGGCACCAAGAAAAAGATATCGTTAGATCATCTAAAGCAGCTAGAGTCGATTCTAGCCATGACTTAGATTCCATTTCTGCAAAGATAGATGATGTCGAGAGACGAATGGAAAAGATGACTAAAGATATCCACTCAATACGAATTAGTTGTGAGCAGTATGGAGGACTACATTTGACAAAAGATTGTCTCAGTATTGAACTAACAATGGAACAAAGAGAGAATGTTTCATATCTAAACCAAAGGCCTGGAAATAATTATCAGAATAATTATCAACAGCCAAGACCGATTTACAATCAAAATCAGAATTATAACCGAAATATTCCATACAACAACCAACAAGGTCCTAGCAATCAACAAGTATCCAATAATAATTACAACCAGCAAAGACCTAATTTTCAAAACAAACCACCACAACCTGATGATAAAAAGTCGAATTTAGAAGATATGATGACGAAGCTAGTTGAAACTCAAACGCAGTTTTTCACATCTCAGAAACAAACTAATGAACAAAATGCTCAAGCATTTAGAAATCAACAAGCTTCTATTCAAAACTTGGAACAAGAAGTAAGTAACCTAGCAAGGTTAATAGGTGAAAGAAAACCGGGAAGTTTACCTAGTGATACAAATGCAAACCCCCGGAATGAAACAGCTAAAGCCATTACCACAAGAAGTGGTACAACACTTAAACCACCTGAAATACCTGAAAATTCTGATGAAGCTATTCCTACTCTACAAGAACCACAACCTGAACAAGATAAGGAAAAAGAACCGGTAGTTGAAAAGGTTAATGAAGATAACACAGTTAAGGTTAAACCTTATGTTAAACCATACCAACCACCACTTCCTTACCCGAGTAAAATGAAAAAAGAAAAACTTGAAGCCGAGCAATCCAAATTCTTGGATATGTTTAAACAGATAAATGTAAATCTTCCTTTCATTGATGTGATTTCAGGAATGCCTAGATATGCTAAATTCTTGAAAGATCTAATCTCAAATAGAAAGAAAATGGAAGAACTCTCGGCCATTACTATGAATGCTAATTGTTCAGCAGTGCTGTTGAATAAGATACCAGAAAAACTATCTGATCCAGGAAGTTTCACAATTCCATGTTTTCTGGGTAGTCTTAGTTCAATAGAAGCATTGGCAGACTTAGGTGCTAGTATAAATTTAATGCCGTATTCACTATACACTAAACTAGACCTTGGAGAATTGAAACCAACCAGAATAAGTATACAACTAGCCGATCGATCAATAAAATATCCTAGAGGGATAATGGAGAACATGCTAGTTAAAGTTGGTACTTTAGTATTTCCAGTAGATTTTGTTGTTCTGGACATGGAAGAAGATTCTCAAGTTCCTCTCATATTAGGAAGACCATTCTTAAACACGGCTAAAGCAATGATAGAGTGTTCTGTAGTGACCCGAACTTTTCCATGTTTATATATATTAATTGAGATTGATATTTACATGATTAAATGTTTCCAACATGTTAAGCAATCAAACTTGTTAAGACTTGATTAATTGAAATAGGTTTCATATAGACAATTGACCACCCAAGTTGACCGGTGATTCACGAACGTTAAAACTTGTAAAAACTATATGATGACATATATATGGTTATATATATAGTTAACATGATATTATGATAAGTAAACATATCATTAATTATATTAACAATGAACTACATATGTAAAAAACAAGACTACTAACTTAATGATTTTGAAACGAGACATATATGTAACGATTATCGTTGTAACGACATTTAATGTATATATATCATATTAAGAGATATTCGTACATCATAATATCATGATAATATAATAATTTAAAATCTCTTTTGATATTATAAACATTGGGTTAACAACATTTAACAAGATCGTTAACCTAAAGGTTTCAAAACAACATTTACATGTAACGACTAACGATGACTTAACGACTCAGTTAAAATATATATACATGTAGTGTTTTAATATGTATTCATACACTTTTGAAAGACTTCAAGACACTTATCAAAATACTTCTACTTAACAAAAATGCTTACAATTACATCCTCGTTCAGTTTCATCAACAATTCTACTCGTATGCACCCGTATTCGTACTCGTACAATACACAGCTTTTAGATGTATGTACTATTGGTATATACACTCCAATGATCAGCTCTTAGCAGCCCATGTGAGTCACCTAACACATGTGGTAACCATCATTTGGCAACTAGCATGAAATATCTCATAAAATTACAAAAATATGAGTAATCATTCATGACTTATTTACATGAAAACAAAATAACATATCCTTTATATCTAATCCATACACCAACGACCAAAAACACCTACAAACACTTTCATTCTTCAATTTTCTTCATCTAATTGATCTCTCTCAAGTTCTATCTTCAAGTTCTAAGTGTTCTTCATAAATTTCAAAAGTTCTAGTTTCATAAAATCAAGAATACTTTCAAGTTTGCTAGCTCACTTCCAATCTTGTAAGGTGATCATCCAACCTCAAGAAATCTTTGTTTCTTACAGTAGGTTATCATTCTAATACAAGGTAATAATCATATTCAAACTTTGGTTCAATTTCTATAACTATAACAATCTTATTTCAAGTGATGATCTTACTTGAACTTGTTTTCGTGTCATGATTTTGCTTCAAGAACTTCGAGCCATCCAAGGATCCATTGAAGCTAGATCCATTTTTCTCTTTTCCAGTAGGTTTATCCAAGGAACTTAAGGTAGTAATGATGTTCATAACATCATTCGATTCATACATATAAAGCTATCTTATTCGAAGGTTTAAACTTGTAATCACTAGAACATAGTTTAGTTAATTCTAAACTTGTTCGCAAACAAAAGTTAATCCTTCTAACTTGACTTTTAAAATCAACTAAACACATGTTATATATCTATATGATATGCTAACTTAATGATTTAAAACCTGAAAACACGAAAAATACCGTAAAACCGGATTTACGCCGTCGTAGTAACACCGCGGGCTGTTTTGGGTTAGTTAATTAAAAACTATGATAAACTTTGATTTAAAAGTTGTTATTCTGAGAAAATTATTTTTATTATGAACATGAAACTATATCCAAAAATTATGGTTAAACTCAAAGTGGAAGTATATTTTCTAAAATGGTCATCTAGACGTCGTTCTTTCGACTGAAATGACTACCTTTACAAAAACGACTTGTATCTTATTTTTCCAACTATAAACCTATACTTTTCTGTTTAGATTCATAAAATAGAGTTCAATATGAAACCATAGCAATTTGATTCACTCAAAACGGATTTAAAATGAAGAAGTTATGGGTAAAACAAGATTGGATAATTTTTCTCATTTTAGCTACGTGAAAATTGGTAACAAATCTATTCCAACCATAACTTAATCAACTTGTATTGTATATTATGTAATCTTGAGATACCATAGACACGTATACAATGTTTCGACCTATCATGTTGACACATCTATATATATTTCGGAACAACCATAGACACTCTATATGTGAATGTTGGAGTTAGCTATACAGGGTTGAGGTTGATTCCAAAATATATATAGTTTGAGTTGTGATCAATACTGAGATACGTATACACTGGGTCGTGGATTGATTCAAGATAATATTTATCGATTTATTTCTGTACATCTAACTGTGGACAACTAGTTGTAGGTTACTAACGAGGACAGCTGACTTAATAAACTTAAAACATCAAAATATATTAAAAGTGTTGTAAATATATTTTAAACATACTTTAATATATATGTATATATTGTTATAGGTTCGTGAATCAACCAGTGGCCAAGTCTTACTTCCCGACGAAGTAAAAATCTGTGAAAGTGAGTTATAGTCCCACTTTTAAAATCTAATATTTTTGGGATGAGAATACATGCAGGTTTTATAAATGATTTGCAAAATAGACACAAGTACGTGAAACTACATTCTATGGTTGAATTATCGAAATCGAATATGCCCCTTTTTATTAAGTCTGGTAATCTAAGAATTAGGGAACAGACACCCTAATTGACGCGAATCCTAAAGATAGATCTATCGGGCCCAACAAGCCCCATCCAAAGTACCGGATGCTTTAGTACTTCGAAATTTATATCATATCCGAAGGGTGTCCCGGAATGATGGGGATATTCTTATATATGCATCTTGTTAATGTCGGTTACCAGGTGTTCACCATATGAATGATTTTTATCTCTATGTATGGGATGTGTATTGAAATATGAAATCTTGTGGTCTATTATTATGATTTGATATATATAGGTTAAACCTATAACTCACCAACATTTTTGTTGACGTTTTAAGCATGTTTATTCTCAGGTGATTATTAAGAGCTTCCGCTGTCGCATACTTAAATAAGGATGAGATTTGGAGTCCATTCTTGTATGATATTGTGTAAAAACTGCATTCAAGAAACTTATTTTGTTGTAACATATTTGTATTGTAAACCATTATTTAATGGTCGTGTGTAAACAGGATATTTTAGATTATCATTATTTGATAATCTACGTAAAGCTTTTTAAAACCTTTATCTATGAAATAAAGGTTATGGTTTGTTTTAAAAATGAATGCAGTCTTTGAAAAATGTCTCATATAGAGGTCAAAACCTCGCAACGAAATCAATTAATATGGAACGTTTTTAATCAATAAGAACGGGACATTTCAGTTGGTATCCGAGCGTTGGTCTTAGAGAACCAGAATTTTGCATTAGTGTGTCTTATCTAGTTTGTTAGGATGCATTAGTGAGTCTGGACTTCGACCGTGTTTACTTGAAAAATGATTGCTTAACAAATTTTGTTGGAAACTATATATTTTTAACATGTGAATATTATGTGATATATTAATCTCTTAACGCGTTTGATATTATGTGATAGATGTCTACCTCTAGAACAAGTCCCATTGACTCACCTAATAATAATGAAGAGTCAAATGTAAATTGGAATGATTCGTGGACTGATTCACAAGTTCCCGAAGAGGAACCGGAAGAAGAGTCGAAACCGGAAGAAGAATCAGAACCGGAAGAAGAATCAGAACTGGAAGAGGAGGAACCGGATGAAGAAATAGAACCGGTGGGGGAAATAATAAAACGGTTAAGTAAAAGAAAATCCTCAACCAACCGACCAAGGTTAATTATGGTCAATGGTTTTTCCGCCAAGGAAGCAAAATATTGGGAGGATTACCAATTCTCCGATGAATCGGATTTCGACGAGAATTCCGATGATGTTATAGAAATTACCCCAACTGAATTTAAAAAGGCAAAAGAAAATAATAAGGGAAAGGGCATAAAAATAGAGAAATCTAATTCCAACCCCGATGAACTTTATATGTATCGTCAACCCCCGAAGTCCTTAAGTTGTAACAATGACCCGGGAACCTCTAAACCACCAGGTTTTTCTAAACCAATGTGGAAAATTACGGCTCGTATTAGGGGAACATCATATATCCCTAGAAACTTGGCAAAACGAACCAAAACCGAAGAAGAAGAAACAAGCGAGTCGGAATAAGATAGTTGTATTCGTGTGGTGTAATATATGTAATATAGTGTGCTTATGCTTTATGATATATGTAAAAATTGCTTGTATTAATAAGTATTTTTTTTATGAATCTAACTCTTGTCTATTTTACAGTATAAAAACACAAAATGGATAGACAACCCAATATTTTAAGAGACCTACACGGAGACATGATTGATGAAATCTTGTCTAGAGTCGGTCAGAATTCCTCGGCACAACTATTTAAGGCGAGATCAGTTTGTAAGACATTCGAAGAACGTTCCAAGAATGTCTTGGTTTATAAGAGACTTTCGTTTGAAAGATGGGGGATATCACATTGGGAAACCCATAAGTTACGATGTGTTTACTTTGACGCATATATTGCGGGGAACCCAAATGCTATTTTACGCAACGGGTTAAGAAATTATTTTGACTCAATATATCCGAATATTGGACTTCGTGATTTAGAAAAAGCGGCTAACATGCAACATAAAGAAGCATGTTATGCTTACGGATTAGTAATGTTCACTTCTCACCAAAGTGAGAACAAGAACATCGGGCTACAACTATTAAACAAAACGTTTCCACAAGTGACGGAGTCGGTAATTGGGGTAAGAAATGAGGTTTTTAGATTATTACGGGACTGTTGGACATTACGTAACCCTCGTCCCTTTGACGACGTTACAACACGCTGTCTTATCAACGACCATAACGGTTATGTTCCACAAGACCAAGGATGGGAAGTAATCCTAGTAAAACCAGAATGCATGACTTGTTTCTGGACGTATGAATTACGTGTCTTTATTGCCTTTGCTGAACGACTTGTGTACCAGCTAGAATTATCTTCACAACTATCTTGTATCAAAGTTATTGTGTGCTATATTTCATGCTTTATGCAAAATAAGCGGTATTGTAAGTTTGTAAAATATTGTATAAAAGTTTGAACGCGAAATATTATTATAATCAGTTTTTCATATAGAATTGTAGTAGTTGAATTGTATATTAGCTACTAAGTATGAACTTAACGGGTAGGTACTACCCGAATAAACTTATAGAACGCTAATATGAAGAAAAAGCTTTTATAAATGAGTTCATATTATGCTACGAAATACTATTAACTACTTTTAATATTCTGTATGATTAACTTGTTCCATTTGACTATTTTGAAGGAAATGGCACCGACTACTCGACAAACCGTGAATATGAATGAAGAGGAATTCCGTACTTTTCTAGCTTCAAACATAGCCGCAGTACAGGCTGCGCTACATACCAACAATAACCTTGGATCTAGCAGTACAGGAAATCGTGTAGGATACACCTACAAAGAATTCACTGCCTGCAAACCTTTGGAATTTGATGGAACCGAAGGACCGATCGGATTGAAACGGTGGACCGAGAAGGTCGAATCGGTGTTTGCCATAAGTAAGTGTACTGAAGAGGACAAAGTGAAGTACGCTACGCATACCTTCACAGGTTCTGCGTTAACATGGTGGAATACCTATCTAGAGCAAGTGGGACAAGATGATGCTTACGCACTACCGTGGTCAGCATTCAAGCACTTGATGAACGAGAAGTACCGTCCCAGAACCGAGGTCAATAAGCTCAAGACAGAACTTAGAGGGTTACGAACCCAAGGATTTGATATTACCACGTACGAAAGACGATTCACAGAATTGTGCCTATTGTGTCCGGGAGCATTCTAAGATGAGGAAGAGAAGATCGACGCGTTTGTGAAAGGATTACCGGAAAGAATCCAAGAAGATATAAGTTCACACGAGCCCGCCTCCATACAACAGGCATGTAGAATGGCTCACAAACTAGTGAACCAGATTGAAGAAAGAATTAAAGAACAGACTGCTGAAGAGGCCAATGTGAAGCAAGTCAAAAGAAAGTGGGAGGAAAACGGTGATAAGAATCACCAATACAACAACAACAGCAATTACAACAATAATCGCAACAATTATCCCAACAATCGCAACATCAATCGCAACTACAACAAACGGCCCAACAACAACAACAACAACAACAACAACAACAACTACAACAATCATCCCACCAACAATAATAACCGCAACAACAACAACAACAACAACAATAATCAGAAGCAGCTATGCCAAAGGTGTGAAAAGAATCACTCGGGGTTCTGCACCAAATTTTGCAACAAGTGTAAAAGAAATGGTCATAGCGCGGCGAAGTGTGAGGTCTACGGACCAGGGGTTAATAGAACGAAAGGAACAAATGGTGTCGGAACGAGTAATGGCGGAGCAAGTAGTGTCGGAGCAAGTTATGCCAATGTAGTTTGTTATAAATGTGGAAAACCGGGCCACATTATTAGAAATTGCCCGAACCAGGAAAACACGAATGGACAAGGTCACGGAAGAGTTTTCAATATTAATGCGGCAGAGGCACAAGAAGACCCGGAGCTTGTTACGGGTACGTTTCTTATTGACAATAAATCTGCTTACGTTTTATTTGATTCGGGTGCGGATAGAAGCTATATGAGTAGAGATTTTTGTGCTAAATTAAGTTGTCCATTGACGCCTTTGGATAGTAAATTTTTACTCGAATTAGCAAATGGTAAATTAATTTCAGCAGATAATATATGTCGGAATCGAGAAATTAAACTGGTTAGCGAAACATTTAAGATTGATTTGATACTAGTAGAGTTAGGGAGTTTTGATGTGATAATCGGTATGGACTGGTTAAAAGAAGTGAAAGCAGAGATCGTTTGTTACAAAAATGCAATTCGCATTATACGAGAAAAAGGAAAACCCTTAATGGTGTACGGAGAAAAGGGCAACACGAAGCTACATCTTATTAGTAATTTGAAGGCACAAAAACTAATAAGAAAAGGTTGCTATGCTATTCTAGCACACGTCGAGAAAGTACAAACTGAAGAAAAGAGCATCAATGATGTTCCCGTCGCAAAAGAATTTCCCGATGTATTTCCGAAAGAATTACCGGGATTACCCCCACATCGATCCGTTGAATTTCAAATAGATCTTGTACCAGGAGCTGCACCAATAGCTCGTGCTCCTTACAGACTCGCACCCAGCGAGATGAAAGAACTACAAAGCCAATTACAAGAACTTTTAGAGCGTGGTTTCATTCGACCAAGCACATCACCGTGGGGAGCTCCTGTTTTGTTTGTCAAGAAGAAAGATGGTACATTCAGGTTGTGTATCGACTACCGAGAGTTGAACAAACTTACCATCAAGAACCGCTACCCACTACCGAGAATCGACGACTTATTTGATCAACTACAAGGCTCGTCTGTTTATTCAAAGATTGACTTACGTTCCGGGTATCATCAAATGCGGGTGAAAGAAGATGATATTCCAAAGACTGCTTTCAGAACACGTTACGGTCATTACGAGTTTATGGTCATGCCGTTTGGTTTAACTAATGCACCAGCTGTGTTCATGGACCTTATGAACCGAGTGTGTGGACCATACCTTGACAAGTTTGTCATTGTTTTCATTGATGACATACTTATTTACTCAAAGAATGACCAAGAACACGGTGAACATTTGAGAAAGGTGTTAGAAGTATTGAGGAAGGAAGAATTGTACGCTAAGTTTTCAAAGTGTGCATTTTGGTTGGAAGAAGTTCAATTCCTCGGTCACATAGTGAACAAAGAAGGTATTAAGGTGGATCCGGCAAAGATAGAAACTGTTGAAAAGTGGGAAACCCCGAAAACTCCGAAACACATACGCCAGTTTTTAGGACTAGCTGGTTACTACAGAAGGTTCATCCAAGATTTTTCCAGAATAGCAAAACCCTTGACTGCATTAACGCATAAAGGGAAGAAATTTGAATGGAAGGATGAACAAGAGAAAGCGTTTCAGTTATTGAAGAAAAAGCTAACTACGGCACCTATATTGTCATTGCCTGAAGGGAATGATGATTTTGTGATTTATTGTGACGCATCAAAGCAAGGTCTCGGTTGTGTATTAATGCAACGAACGAAGGTGATTGCTTATGCATCTAGACAATTGAAGATTCACGAGCAAAATTATACGACGTATGATTTGGAATTAGGCGCGGTTGTTTTTGCATTAAAGACTTGGAGGCACTACTTATATGGGGTCAAAAGTATTATATATACTGACCACAAAAGTCTTCAACACATATTTAATCAGAAACAACTGAATATGAGGCAGCGTAGGTGGATTGAATTGTTGAATGATTACGACTTTGAGATTCGTTACCACCCGGGGAAGGCAAATGTGGTAGCCGATGCCTTGAGCAGGAAGGACAGAGAACCCATTCGAGTAAAATCTATGAATATAATGATTCATAATAACCTTACTACTCAAATAAAGGAGGCGCAACAAGGAGTTTTAAAAGAGGGAAATTTAAAGGATGAAATACCCAAAGGATCGGAGAAGCATCTTAATATTCAGGAAGACGGAACCCGGTATAGGGCTAAAAGGATTTGGGTACCAAAATTTGGAGATACGAGAGAAATGGTACTTAGAGAAGCTCATAAAACCAGATACTCAATACATCCTGGAACGGGGAAGATGTACAAGGATCTCAAGAAACATTTTTGGTGGCCGGGCATGAAAGCCGATGTTGCTAAATATGTAGGAGAATGTTTGACGTGTTCTAAGGTCAAAGCTGAGCATCAGAAACCATCAGGTCTACTTCAACAACCCGAAATCCCAGAATGGAAATGGGAAAACATTACCATGGATTTCATCACTAAATTGCCAAGGACTGCAAGTGGTTTTGATACTATTTGGGTAATAGTTGATCGTCTCACCAAATCAGCACACTTCCTGCCAATAAGAGAAGATGACAAGATGGAGAAGTTAGCACGACTGTATTTGAAGGAAGTCGTCTCCAGACATGGAATACCAATCTCTATTATCTCTGATAGGGATGGCAGATTTATTTCAAGATTCTGGCAGACATTACAGCAAGCATTAGGAACTCGTCTAGACATGAGTACTGCCTATCATCCACAAACTGATGGGCAGAGCGAAAGGACGATACAAACGCTTGAAGACATGCTACGAGCATGTGTTATTGATTTCGGAAACAGTTGGGATCGACATCTACCATTAGCAGAATTTTCCTACAACAACAGCTACCATTCAAGCATTGAGATGGCACCGTTTGAAGCACTTTATGGTAGAAAGTGCAGGTCTCCGATTTGTTGGAGTGAAGTGGGGGATAGACAGATTACGGGTCCGGAGATTATACAAGAAACTACCGAGAAGATCATCCAAATTCAACAACGGTTGAAAACCACCTAAAGTCGACAAAAGAGCTACGCTGACATTAAAAGAAAAGATATAGAATTTGAAATTGGAGAGATGGTCATGCTTAAAGTTTCACCTTGGAAAGGCGTTGTTCGATTTGGTAAACGAGGGAAATTAAATCCAAGGTATATTGGACCATTCAAGATTATTGATCGTGTCGGACCAGTAGCTTACCGACTTGAGTTACCTCAACAACTCGCGGCTGTACATAACACTTTCCACGTCTCGAATTTGAAGAAATGTTTTGCTAAAGAAGATCTCACTATTCCGTTAGATGAAATCCAAATCAACGAAAAACTCCAATTCATCGAAGAACCCGTCGAAATAATGGATCGTGAGGTTAAAAGACTTAAGCAAAACAAGATACCAATTGTTAAGGTTCGATGGAATGCTCGTAGAGGACCCGAGTTCACCTGGGAGTGTGAAGATCAGATGAAGAAGAAATACCCGCATCTATTTCCAGAAGATTCGTCAACACCTTCAACAGCTTAAAATTTCGAGATGAAATTTATTTAACGGGTAGGTGCTGTAGTGACCCGAACTTTTCCATGTTTATATATATTAATTGAGATTGATATTTACATGATTAAATGTTTCCAACATGTTAAGCAATCAAACTTGTTAAGACTTGATTAATTGAAATAGGTTTCATATAGACAATTGACCACCCAAGTTGACCGGTGATTCACGAACGTTAAAACTTGTAAAAACTATATGATGACATATATATGGTTATATATATATAGTTAACATGATATTATGATAAGTAAACATATCATTAATTATATTAACAATGAACTACATATGTAAAAAACAAGACTACTAACTTAATGATTTTGAAACGAGACATATATGTAACGATTATCGTTGTAACGACATTTAATGTATATATATCATATTAAGAGATATTCGTACATCATAATATCATGATAATATAATAATTTAAAATCTCTTTTGATATTATAAACATTGGGTTAACAACATTTAACAAGATCGTTAACCTAAAGGTTTCAAAACAACATTTACTTGTAACGACTAACGATGACTTAACGACTCAGTTAAAATGTATATACATGTAGTGTTTTAATATGTATTCATACACTTTTGAAAGACTTCAAGACACTTATCAAAATACTTCTACTTAACAAAAATGCTTACAATTACATCCTCGTTCAGTTTCATCAACAATTCTACTCGTATGCACCCGTATTCGTACTCGTACAATACACAGCTTTTAGATGTATGTACTATTAGTATATACACTCCAATAATCAGCTCTTAGCAGCCCATGTGAGTCACCTAACACATGTGGGAACCATCATTTGGCAACTAGCATGAAATATCTCATAAAATTACAAAAATATGAGTAATCATTCATGACTTATTTACATGAAAACAAAATAACATATCCTTTATATCTAATCCATACACCAACGACCAAAAACACCTACAAACACTTTCATTCTTCAATTTTCTTCATCTAATTGATCTCTCTCAAGTTCTATCTTCAAGTTCTAAGTGTTCTTCATAAATTTCAAAAGTTCTAGTTTCATAAAATCAAGAATACTTTCAAGTTTGCTAGCTCACTTCCAATCTTGTAAGGTGATCATCCAACCTCAAGAAATCTTTGTTTCTTACAGTAGGTTATCATTCTAATACAAGGTAATAATCATATTCAAACTTTGGTTCAATTTCTATAACTATAACAATCTTATTTCAAGTGATGATCTTACTTGAACTTGTTTTCGTGTCATGATTTTGCTTCAAGAACTTCGAGCCATCCAAGGATCCATTGAAGCTAGATCCATTTTTCTCTTTTCCAGTAGGTTTATCCAAGGAACTTAAGGTAGTAATGATGTTCATAACATCATTCGATTCATACATATAAAGCTATCTTATTCGAAGGTTTAAACTTGTAATCACTAGAACATAGTTTAGTTAATTCTAAACTTGTTCGCAAACAAAAGTTAATCCTTCTAACTTGACTTTTAAAATCAACTAAACACATGTTATATATCTATATGATATGCTAACTTAATGATTTAAAACCTGAAAACACGAAAAATACCGTAAAACCGGATTTACGCCGTCGTAGTAACACCGCGGGCTGTTTTGGGTTAGTTAATTAAAAACTATGATAAACTTTGATTTAAAAGTTGTTATTCTGAGAAAATGATTTTTATTATGAACATGAAACTATATCCAAAAATTATGGTTAAACTCAAAGTGGAAGTATATTTTCTAAAATGGTCATCTAGACGTCGTTCTTTCGACTGAAATGACTACCTTTACAAAAACGACTTGTATCTTATTTTTCCGACTATAAACCTATACTTTTCTGTTTATATTCATAAAATAGAGTTCAATATGAAACCATAGCAATTTGATTCACTCAAAACGGATTTAAAATGAAGAAGTTATGGGTAAAACAAGATTGGATAATTTTTCTCATTTTAGCTACGTGAATATTGGTAACAAATCTATTCCAACCATAACTTAATCAACTTGTATTGTATATTATGTAATCTTGAGATACCATAGACACGTATACAATGTTTCGACCTATCATGTCGACACATCTATATATATTTCGGAACAACCATAGACACTCTATATGTGAATGTTGGAGTTAGCTATACAGGGTTGAGGTTGATTCCAAAATATATATAGTTTGAGTTGTGATCAATACTGAGATACGTATACACTGGGTCGTGGATTGATTCAAGATAATATTTATCGATTTATTTCTGTACATCTAACTGTGGACAACTAGTTGTAGGTTACTAACGAGGACAGCTGACTTAATAAACTTAAAACATCAAAATATATTAAAAGTGTTGTAAATATATTTTAAACATACTTTGATATATATGTATATATTGTTATAGGTTCGTGAATCAACCAGTGGCCAAGTCTTACTTCCCGACGAAGTAAAAATCTGTGAAAGTGAGTTATAGTCCCACTTTTAAAATCTAATATTTTTGGGATGAGAATACATGCAGGTTTTATAAATGATTTACAAAATAGACACAAGTACGTGAAACTACATTCTATGGTTGAATTATCGAAATCGAATATGCCCCTTTTTATTAAGTCTGGTAATCTAAGAATTAGGGAACAGACACCCTAATTGACGCGAATCCTAAAGATAGATCTATCGGGCCCAACAAGCCCCATCCAAAGTACCGGATGCTTTAGTACTTCGAAATTTATATCATATCCGAAGGGTGTCCCGGAATGATGGGGATATTCTTATATATGCATCTTGTTAATGTCGGTTACCAGGTGTTCACCATATGAATGATTTTTATCTCTATGTATGGGATGTGTATTGAAATATGAAATCTTGTGGTCTATTATTATGATTTGATATATATAGGTTAAACCTATAACTCACCAATATTTTTGTTGACGTTTTAAGCATGTTTATTCTCAGGTGATTATTAAGAGCTTCCGCTGTCGCATACTAAATAAGGACGAGATTTGGAGTCCATGCTTGTATGATATTGTGTAAAAACTGCATTCAAGAAACTTATTTTGTTGTAACATATTTGTATTGTAAACCATTATGTAATGGTCGTGTGTAAACAGGATATTTTAGATTATCATTATTTGATAATCTACGTAAAGCTTTTTAAAACCTTTATCTATGAAATAAAGGTTATGGTTTGTTTTAAAAATGAATGCAGTCTTTGAAAAATGTCTCATATAGAGGTCAAAACCTCGCAACGAAATCAATTAATATGAAACGTTTTTAATCAATAAGAACGGGACATTTCATGTTCGGTAAGAAATTGACCCTAAGTATAGAGGACGAGAGTGTTACCTTTTCAGTTGATAGAGCAATGCAACAACCGCAATCTGCAGATGATACATGTTATTATATTCAAACTATAGATTCACATGCAGAATTGTTAGAAGAATTTCCAGAATTACAAGGAACAGGAGAATGTTCTTTAGGAGAAGGTAATGAACCAATTGATGAAGCTGAAATGTTAGCTACACTAATAGCTAATGGATATGAACCAACAACAGAAGAAATTCAAATGCTAAAAGAAGAAGACAGATATCGATATAAATCATCGATAGAAGAACCACCGACAGTAGAATTAAAGCCACTTCCAAACCATTTGGAATACGCTTATTTACATGGTGAATCTGAATTACCTGTAATAATATCGTCTTCTCTTACTAAAAATGAAAAATCACAACTCATTTCTGTGTTGAAAGCTCATAAACCAGCCATTGCATGGAAGATTCATGATATAAAAGGAATAAGTCCTTCGTATTGCACACATAAAATCCTTATGGAAGAAGGTCATAAAACGTATGTGCAACGCCAACGAAGACTAAATCCTAATATGCAAGATGTAGTTAAAAAAGAAATTATTAAACTGCTAGACGCAGGTTTAATTTATCCGATTTCTGATAGTCCATGGGTAAGCCCAATTCAATGCGTGCCTAAGAAGGGTGGCATGACTGTCATTACAAATGAGAAAAATGAGCTTATTCCTACTAGGATTGTAACAGGATGGCGTGTATGTATTGATTATAGAAAATTAAATGACGCCACCAGAAAAGATCACTTTCCCTTACCTTTCATTGATCAAATGTTGGAAAGATTAGCCGGAAATAGTTATTATTGTTTTCTTGATGGATTTTCCGAATATTTTCAAATTTCAATAGCACCCGAAGACCAAGAGAAAACCACATTCACGTGCCCTTATGGTACTTTTGCTTATAAACGCATGCCATTTGGACTTTTCAACGCCCCTGCAACCTTTCAAAGGTGCATGATGGCGATTTTTCACGACATGATAGAAGAATGCATGGAAGTTTTCATGGATGACTTTTCAGTCTTCGGTGATACTTTTGAATTATGTTTAGTTAATCTTGAACGAATGCTTATTAGATGCGAACAATCAAATCTAGTACTTAATTGGGAGAAATGCCATTTCATGGTTAAAGAAAGCATCGTTCTTGGACATAAAATTTCAAAAGAAGGAATTGAAGTGGATAGAGCTAAAGTAGATGTAATTGCTATACTTCCACATCCCACCAATGTTAGAGGAGTTAGGAGTTTTCTAGGTCATGCCGGTTTTTATTGACGTTTCATAAAAGATTTTTCTAAAATTGCCACTCCTATGAATAAACTCCTAGAAAAGGATGCTCCGTTCATCTTTTCAGATGAATGCATTAAATCTTTTAATATTCTTAAAGAGAAACTCACTAATGCGCCGATCATGATAACACCAAATTGGAATCTACCGTTTGAACTAATGTGCGATGCAAGTGATTTTGCAATGGGAGCCGTTTTAGGACAAAGGATTGAAAAAAGATTTCAACCTATATATTATGCTAGTAAGACGTTACAAGGAGCATAAACAAATTACACAACTACTGAAAAAGAACTCCTTGCTATTGTCTTTGCTTTTGACAAATTTCGTTCATATCTCGTTCTAGCAAAAACGGTGGTCTATACCGACCATTCTGCTCTTAGATACCTATTTTCAAAACAAGATGCCAAACCAAGATTAATCCGTTGGATCTTACTCTTACAAGAGTTTGATATTGAAATTCGAGATAAAAGAGGAGCAGAAAATCTCGCCGCTGATCATCTTTCTCGTCTTGAAAATCCCGAATTAGAAGTTCTAAATGAATCGGCCATACAAGACAACTTTCCTGATGAATATCTATTGAAGATAGATTATAATGAAATTCCATGGTTTGCAGACTATGCAAACTACTTAGTATGTGGATTCCTTGAAAAAGGATTATCGTACCAAAAACGAAAGAAATTCTTTAGTGATATAAAACACTATTTCTGGGAAGATCCACATTTGTTTAAAAGTTGTCCAGATGGAATAATACGCCGATGTGTATTCGGAGATGAAGCTAGTAAAATCTTAAACCATTGTCACACAGGACCAACAGGGGGGCATTATGGGCCTCAACTAACAGCAAGAAAAGTTTACGATGCTGGATTCTATTGGCCTACAATTTACAAAGACGCACACCTTCTTTGCAAATCCTGTGATGCTTGTCAAAGGGCCGGAAAAATAAGTCAACGTGATGAAATGCCACAAAATGTCATTCAAGTATGTGAAGTATTTGACATTTGGGGTATTGACTTTATGGGTCCATTTCCAAAATCTCATAATAATCTCTATATTCTCGTAGCCATTGATTATGTATCTAAATGGGAGAAGCACAAGCTCTCCCAACTAACGAAGCACGAGTTGTAGTCAACTTTTTAAAACGTCTTTTTGCAATGTTTGGAACACCGAAAGCTTTAATAAGTGATCGGGGAACTCATTTCTGTAATAATCAACTTGAGAAAGTTCTCAAAAGATATGGAGTAACTCATAAAATCTCCACCGCATATCATCCACAAACAAGTGGACAAGTTGAAAATACCAACCGAGCTTTAAAACGTATTCTAGAGAAAATCGTAGGATCAAATCCGAAGAAATGGTCCATTAAATTGGAGGATGCACTCTGGGCTTTTAGAACAGCTTACAAAACTCCAATTGGAACCACACCTTTTAGACTCGTTTATGGAAAAGCATGTCATCTTCCCGTAGAAATTGAACACAAAGTATTTTGGGCTTTGAAGACATGTAATCTTGATTTACATGAAGCCGGACGTCTACGATTAAGTCAACTAAACGAATTAGAAGAATTAAGACATGAAGCATACGAAAATTCGTTAATCTATAAGGAAAGAACGAAGAAATGGCATGATAAAAGAATCAGAAGTTTAAAAGAATTTAAAGAAGGAGACAGAGTTCTTCTTTTCAATTCACGATTCAGGCTATTTCTTGGAAAATTGAAATCAAGATGGTCTGGACCATTCATAGTCAAAAGAGTTTTCCCATACGGAACGATAGAATTAATAAATTCAAATGGGATTGAATTTAAGGTTAATGGTCACAGAGTAAAACATTACATAGATAGTCCAATGGTAGTTGACAATGAAGTTAATCACAATTTCGATACCACAGCTAACTAAGTGTGGGGAGAATCAAGTCTTTTAAAGGATAATATGTATTTCTGTTAGAGTTAGATTTTCTGTTTTCGTGTAGTTCTCGAAAATGGAACCCGAATGGTCTTTCCCTAGCAGACCCTAAAGAACTAGTCTTCTCCCCCCATTCTGAATTTTTATTTTTTTTAGGTTTTTACGAAATGAAGACTGCCTGTGAACTAAACCATGGTCTAATGCTACACGCTTTGATCACTAAACGTAATAATGACACACTTCCGAGTGAAATAGTATCAGTAATCAGAGAAAGATTGGACGGAGTAAGAAAAGAATCCAGATGCGAAGATAATAAGTTACAATTTGATAAAGGAAAATCAAAATCCGCAGCGAAAAGAAGAGCACGACACCTAGAAAGATGTCACAAATGCGGAAAATGGTCACATGGAGGTAAATGTTCAAATAATCAAACCTATTCAAACACCGAATTTGTTACTTTATGCAGAGACGGACCGTTCATATGTTTAGAAGAAAAAACACTGAATGGTCGAGGTTACGCCTATGTAGCCATGGAAAATCAATTAAACCGACTATCTTATGAATGGGATAGATCGTATCACTAAGAATACTATCTCACAGGTAAGTCTGTACAGTTTTTATTTTTTATTTTTATTTTTAACCTTTTGATAATAAACGCTAATTTGTTCGCTATAAAGTATTAAATTGGTATTGAATAAAATTAGGTTTGGCGACCGAAATTGTTGATATCATACAAAAATTTATTACATCACTGCGAAATTTAACGTTTATTCTTAAGGTATAAATATCTTTAATCAATCAACCCAAAATATTTCAAAAATTCGTCATGAGTTAAATTAGGTCATGGAACCGAAATTACTTTACCGAAAAGAGGGGCGTATATTTTTGATAATATTTGATTGATTAAAGTGGGATAAAAGCCAAAAAGATTTTTAATTTTATTTTTTTACCATGTTTTTAAAATTAATATATAAATATTAAATTAATATTTTGAACTTTGTAAAATCAATATATTTAAGTTTGTCAATATTTGAAAAAAATTAATATTTTTAAGTTTGTATGTATAACAACAAAATTAAATATAAGTTTGGTATGAATTTATAATATGAATTTTTAATTAAGTTTGGTGTGAATTTAAAATTTTATGCATTTTAAATTTAAGTTTGGTGTGAATTTAAAAACAAAAATTTACTTTATTTCGCTAAGTTAAAAATATGATTTTTAAAATTCGTAGTAAGTTGAAGACTAGGTCTTTGAACCGAAATTGCTTTACCCGAGGGAGGGACGAGAACTTTTATTATCATTATTTTTAATCTTATTGAATTAAAGTATGCCAAAAACATTAAAAAAAACCAAAAAAAAAAAAAATCTTTGCTTTTAAAACCGCGCTTTAAATAGACAAATTTTAAAATTTTGTCGAAGGACGGACTAGGACATCGATCCGAAACGACCTCATCCTAAAAGAAAGGAAAACAAAATTTTAAATTTATTTTATATTTGTTATAAGTTAAGGATTATTATAAAAAAAAAAGCACCGCGACTCGCGGAGTTTGCAATGGCCAAATGCTGCGACTCGCGGAGAGACCAAAATACAGAAAAAATAAAACGGCCAGAACTGATCAGTCCACACCACCCACACTCCAAACTGCGAAAAAAAACCCGAAAACATACGAAAAAACACTCTCAATTTCGTAATTTTTATGCGTTTTTCATCAAATTTTTTACTAAAATCATGTTAAGAAGGATGCTATCAAGGAATTACTCAAGGAAAACGGTAAATTTCTACACCTAAACACCATTTAATCCAAAAATTGGTGTTCTTGAGCAATTTTTTCCCCAATTCGATTTTGATGCTTTTTAGTGTAATTATGCTTAAATTGCTTATGTATTATACTTGTATAGCCTAGATTGATGCTATTTAACATGATTAGAAGCCTTAAACTTCAAATTTTGAGTAATCTAGGGTTTGTGTTCTTGAGCAATTTGGGGCTTTTTGATATAAACAGGTTATGGCCAATTTTTGTCATGAATTGTTGCTAAATTAAGTAGTGTAACATGTTTAGGTAGTTAAATGATCCAAACTTTGAGCCTAAACATGATTTTGAGAATTAAAGTGGACTTATTCAAGTCTAAAATTCATGAACTTGATTTTTGAGAAATAATGCCATTTGAAACTTGTTTAAATGCTAGTAATGATTATTTTGACATGTTATTTGAGTTGAATGCTTATGAACTTGGCGAACATTTTCGTATATGCTTATTTGAAAAAGTGTAGATTTGATAAAAATATGAAAATGAGCATAAGTTTGATATAAATTGGACATGTAATTGTAATTATTTTGATTGATGATTTTGCTGACACTAATGCATTTTTGGATGCACAAAAATTGTGTTTGATGTGTTTTGCAGACTGAAAGGGGTGAATCTTCATTCCAAGCTCGCAATGCTCCTGCTGAGAATGCGGAACAACAGGAGGTTGATAACTACTACAAACAAGATATACCTCATCCAGTTATGACATTTTCTGATATGCACTTGGAAGATTTGCATCCGAACTTGAGATTTGACAGACTTTGGATAGATTATCCAAAATACCAAAGGGGCTTGCATACTCTTCATTCTAAAGCTGTTGAAGTACCTAGGGTAATAGAATGGGCACCGTTAGAAGCTGTAGAATTAGCCGAGCTAATTAGAGAATTACTTACACAGAGGTATGGTAATTCTACTTTTAACAATTGGGTACGATTATTCAGCATGCGTAGACCTGTATATAAAGTATGGTGTGAAGAATTATTGTGTAGTATAGAAATAAATGATCGGGTAGCTAGTTTAACCGATCGATCTTTTATTAGATTTTTGTTAGGAGGTTCGATGCGCCACATGTCTCTACTAGACATGGCTCAGGCCTTACGTATATATACGCCTGAGGAGTTAGCATCTGCCGATTGTAGAGGGTTGATATTGAACGGTAGGAAAATTGATGAAAATTTTGATACACATGGTGTATGGAGTCAAATGACTAGCCATCACCGATTTAAAGGGGGAAATTACTCTTATTTGGATATAGATAGAGCAGAGTTAAGAGTAATTCATAGGTTTTTAGCCAATTCGATTACACAACGAGGTAAGAATAAGGAAAAGGTAAATGAACAGGATTTGTTTTACCACATGTGTATTCGAGACCCACAAAGCGCTGTAAGTATACCTTATTGTGTGGGTTATTATTTATCAGCTATGGTTAGGGGAATGAGACCGCATAGCATAATAGGAGGTGGTATATTTATTACTTTGATTGCTGAATATCTCGGTGTGGATATAAGTCAGGGGGGATTATTAGTCGAAGAACCAGAACCCCGCGATACAATAGGTTTAAATGTATACCATGGTGCGAAAGTTTTGAAGAGGCGAAATAATGCCGCAGTACAATACCATGGTAGACATCCACAGGTTGAGAGAAACCAACAGCCAGGTAATGTGGGAAGAGGAAATGAAATGACAGAAATGCAAAGGTTTATAGCTTCACAAGAGTATGAAAATGCTAGACATCGAGCATTTGAAGATTGGCAAGTTCATCAAAACCAAATCATAGCTCATTGCCAACATGTAGGTAGAAACTATATTCCTACTCCATCGCCCGTATTACCTCCCTGGTCTATAGAGATCCAACCACCGTATCCTACGTATAACCCAGCCGAAGCATTTTATAACACATATGGTTATGCATGGAACCCCTACTGGTATCAGTATCATCCCTAGTCTACTTAGTTTTATTTATTTTATAATTTGTAATGTTGATACATTTAATACTTATATTGGAATTGTATTAGTTTTTATAATTTACTAATTTTTATTTTTAGATTTTAATAATGTTTGAATGTGGGGTAATATACCAAACTTCAAAAATATGTATATATGTTTGCAGTTTATCTTATGTACACAACAGGGTAAAACAGCGCATTTTCAAAGACTGACATTAAGTTCAGCAAAAGCAACTAATTTTGACGACAAGATGCAAAATAAATGTGATATAACAACAAGACGGAATGAACAAATGATATGCACCATTTATCATTCAGCAAACAAACACAAATATGTTTGGAAACTTTGGTAAAATTTAATCATTTCTACGCTAATCACCCTCAATAATTTAAATTGTTACTGATTTCTTGCAAATGAGGGCATTGCAAGATCTTAAGTGTGGGAAGGGGTTAAATTCTTTCGGATTTTTAAAATTTTTACTTTATACACTTGGTTACTATTAAAAATACTAGTAAAGCAGTAGTTGTATTAGAATCTAGTGCTCTCTGATAATAAAGAACAACCCTTGTCTTATATACTGACTACCCAATTCTAGTAAAAATTTTTAAAATTTTTCAATTAAATGAACTCAAAATCATGTTTATACATATTTATGAATGATAAAACTAGGTGTTAACACCGAAATTATTGTTACCTTGGAAAGGACATAAATTGAGAAACAAACCAAAATGTTAGAATTCATTTAAAATGGAATAGAAGACAATAAAAAGGAAAATAAAAGCCAAGTGTGGGAAAATTTACCAAGTTATTTTAAACATATGTCACATATTTCTGTAACAAATAACTGAAAATATTTTTGCTTTGGACTAAACTAAACTGTTTTACCCGATGAAAGACAAGAAGAGATGGATCTACACGATGAATCAATTCCATCATTAAAAGGAAGTAAAGTCTTCCGAAAAAGAAACGCGCTTCTTGATTTAGGTCAGGAAGTTGTCGTCCAGACCAGCTGTAGGTTGATGAAAAATCTAGAAAAGTCATCTCTAAAATCAGCAGGAAATCCACGGACCTCAGCATAAAATAGGGTCGCTAAGTGGTCAGATTTATCCTAACCATGAGAAGGATTTATCTCGTATAATGGGGGGGCACCGTGCAAATTAGCTTGATAAGACTAATGAATCAGATCTCCAGAAAGGATAATCTCCTTAAAGATTAAAAATCAGCTTTTAAGACTGATATTACTCAATCCTTGAGATTGACCTTAAAGATTGAGAATTACAAACTCATGGAATTCAATGATATCTAAACTCGAGCTTGAACGAGAAAATATTTTAATCAAAATTACAAACCGATTTGTTTTCTGAAAACCTATTTTCAATGCGTTCATTACCATTGAACGTAAAATCCTAGGAATTCACCTGGAATTCATTAGGTCACCTGAACTAAATCGGGTGTCAACCGTAAGAACGGTGGTTGCATAGCATGGTCAAAGACAGGACCTTGTGCCAGACCGACAAATTATAAGAGTGAGCTTTACTATTGCTGTAGTGACCCGAACTTTTCCATGTTTATATATATTAATTGAGATTGATATTTACATGATTAAATGTTTCCAACATGTTAAGCAATCAAACTTGTTAAGACTTGATTAATTGAAATATGTTTCATATAGACAATTGACCACCCAAGTTGACCGGCAATTCACGAACGTTAAAACTTGTAAAAACGACATGACGATATATATATATGGATATACATATGGTTAACATGAGATTATGATAAGTAAGTATCTCCATAAGTATATTAACAATGAGTTATATACATATAAACAAGACTACTAACTTAAGGATTTCGAAACGAGACATATATGTAACGATTATCATTGTAACGACATTTAAATGTATATATATCATATTAAGATATATTAATATATCATAATATCATGATAATATAATAATTTAACATCTCATTAGATATAATAAACAATGGGTTAACAACATTAATTGAGATCGTTAACTTAAAGGTTTCAAAACAACACTTACATGTAACGACTAACGATGACTTAACGACTCAGTTAAAATGTATATACATGTAGTGTATTTAGATGTATTAAAATACTTTTGGAAGACTTCAAGACATATATCAAAACACTCATACTTAACAAAAATGGTTACAGTTACTTTCCCATTCTTTTCTTTCATCAAGAATTCTAGTCGTATTCTTACCCGTATTATACACAGCTTCAAAACGTACTTACTATGGGTATATACCAATAGGAACTAGCATGGGATTCCACTCTTGATTATGTCATGTATGACTAATCAATTTTAACTTCTACCATGAGCTAGTCAACTAACTAGAACTCCTTTTAACCCCACTCACCACTCACCAATTACCACTCATCATTCACTCCATTTCACTTCCAATTCTCTTTCTAATTCTCTCTCAACACACACACACTATTATGAACGTATTTTTTCAGTAGTTAATCATCATCTTCATCAAAAATCACTTCAAGAATCAAACTATAATCATCATAGGAAGAACACTTCAAGAACACTTCAAAAATCCCTTCAAGTTTACTAATTTACTTCCAAGCTTTCTAATCCATTCCAAGTAATCATCTAAGATCAAGAAACCTTTGTTATATACAGTAGGTTATCTTTCTTATTCAAGGTAATATTCATATTCAAACTTTGATTCAATTTCTATAACTATAAACTATCTTAATTCGAGTAAAAATCTTACTTGAACTTGTTTTTGTGTCATGATCCTACTTCAAGAACTTTCAAGCCATCCAAGATCCTTTGAAGCTAAATCATTTCTTGTCACTTATAGTAGGTTTACCTACTAAACTTGAGGTAGTAATGATGTTCATAACATCATTCGATTCATATATATAAAACTATCTTATTCGAAGGTTTAAACTCGTAATCACTAGAACATAGTTTAGTTAATTCTAAACTTGTTCGCAAACAAAAGTTAATCCTTCTAACTTGACTTTTAAAATTAACTAAACAAATGTTATATATCTATATGATATGCTAACTTAATGATTTAAAACCTGGAAACACGAAAAACACCGTAAAACCGGATTTACGCCGTCGTAGTAACACCGCGGGCTGTTTTGGGTTAGTTAATTAAAAACTATGATAAACTTTGATTTAAAAGTTTTTATTCTGAGAAAATGATTTTTATTATGAACATGAAACTATATCCAAAAATTATGGTTAAACTCAAAGTGGAAGTATGTTTTCTAAAATGGTCATCTAGACGTCGTTCTTTCGACTGAAATGACTACCTTTACAAAAACGACTTGTAACTTATTTTTCTGACTATAAACCTATACTTTTTCTTTTTAGATTCATAAAATAGAGTTCAATATGAAACCATAGCAATTTTATTCACTCAAAACGGATTTAAAATGAAGAAGTTATGGGTAAAACAAGATTGGATAATTTTTCTCATTTTAGCTACGTGAAAATTGGTAACAAATCTATTCCAACCATAACTTAATCAACTTGTATTGTATATTATGTAATCTTGAGATACCATAGACACGTATACAATGTTTCGACCTATCATGTCGACACATCTATATATATTTCGGAACAACCATAGACACTCTATATGTGAATGTTGGAGTTAGCTATACAGGGTTGAGGTTGATTCCAAAATATGTATAGTTTGAGTTGTGATCAATACTGAGATACGTATACACTGGGTCGTGGATTGATTCAAGATAATATTTATCGATTTATTTCTGTATATCTAACTGTGGACAACTAGTTGTAGGTTACTAACGAGGACAGCTGACTTAATAAACTTAAAACATCAAAATATATTAAAAGTGTTGTAAATATATTTTGAACATACTTTGATATATATGTATATATTGTTATAGGTTCGTGAATCAACCAGTGGCCAAGTCTTACTTCCCGACGAAGTAAAAATCTGTGAAAGTGAGTTATAGTCCCACTTTTAAAATCTAATATTTTTGGGATGAGAATACATGCAGGTTTTATAAATGATTTACAAAATAGACACAAGTACGTGAAACTACAGACTATAGTTGAATTATCGAAATCGAATATGCCCCTTTTTATTAAGTCTGGTAATCTAAGAATTAGGGAACAGACACCCTAATTGACGCGAATCCTAAAGATAGATCTATTGGGCCTAACAAACCCCATCCAAAGTACCGGATGCTTTAGTACTTTGAAATTTATATCATATCCGAAGGGTGTCCCGGAATGATGGGGATATTCTTATATATGCATCTTGTTAATGTCGGTTACCAGGTGTTCACCATATGAATGATTTTTATCTTTATGTATGGGATGTGTATTGAAATATGAAATCTTGTGGTCTATTGTTACGATTTGATATATATAGGTTAAACCTATAACTCACCAACATTTTTGTTGACGTTTTAAGCATGTTTATTCTCAGGTGATTATTAAGAGCTTCCGCTGTCGCATACTTAAATAAGGACGAGATTTGGAGTCCATGCTTGTATGATATTGTGTAAAAACTGCATTCAAGAAACTTATTTTGTTGTAACATATTTGTATTGTAAACCATTATGTAATGGTCGTGTGTAAACAGGATATTTTAGATTATCATTATTTGATAATCTACGTAAAGCTTTTTAAACCTTTATTATTGAAATAAAGGTTATGGTTTGTTTTAAAATGAATGCAGTCTTTAAAAAACGTCCCATATAGAGGTCAAAACCTCGCAATGAAATCAATTAATATGGAACGTTTTTAATCAATAAGAACGGGACATTTCAGTTGGTATCAGAGCGTTGGTCTTAGAGAACCAGAATTTTGCATTAGTGTGTCTTATCTAGTTTGTTAGGATGCATTAGTGAGTCTGGACTTCGACCGTGTTTACTTGAAAAATGATTGCTTAACAAATTTTGTTGGAAACTATATATTTTTAACATGTGAATATTATGTGATATATTAATCTCTTAACGCGTTTGATATTATGTGATAGATGTCTACCTCTAGAACAAGTTCCATTGACTCACCTAATAATAATGAAGAGTCAAATGTAAATTGGAATGATTCGTGGACTGATTCACAAGTTCCCGAAGAGGAACCGAAAGAAGAGTCGGAACCGGAAGAAGAATCGGAACCGGAAGAAGAATCGGAACCGGATGAAGAAATAGAACCGGTGGGGGAAATAATAAAACGGTTAAGTAAAAGAAAATCCTCAACCAACCGACCAAGGTTAATTATGGTCAATGGTGTTTCCGCCAAGGAAGCAAAATATTGGGAGGATTACCAATTCTCCGATGAATCGGATTCCGACGAGAATTCCGATGATGTTATAGAAATTACCCCAACTGAATTTAAAAAGGCAAAAGAAAATAATAAGGAAAAGGGCATAAAAATAGAGAAATCTAATTCCAACCCCGATGAACTTTATATGTATCGTCAACTCCCGAAGTCCTTAAGTTGTAACAATGACCCGGGAACCTCTAAACCACCAGGTTTTTCTAAACCAATGTGGATAACGACGGCTCGTATTAGGGGAACATCATATATCCCTAGAAACTTGGCAAAACGAACCAAAACCGAAGAAGAAGAAACAAGCGAGTCGGAATAAGATAGTTGTATTCGTGTGGTGTAATATAAGTAATATAGTATGCTTATGCTTTATGATATATGTAAAAATTGCTTGTATTAATAAGTATTTTTTTTTATGAATCTAACTCTTGTCTATTTTATAGTATAAAAACACAAAATGGATAGACAACCCAATATTTTAAGAGACCTACCCGGAGACATGATTGATGAAATCTTGTCTAGAGTCGGTCAGAATTCTTTGGCACAACTATTTAAGGCGAGATCAGTTTGTAAGACATTCGAAGAACGTTCCAAGAATGCCTTGGTTTATAAAAGGCTTTCGTTCGAAAGATGGGGGATATCACATTGGGAAATCCATAAGTTACGATGTGTTTACTTTGACGCATATATTGCGGGGAACCCAAATGCTATTTTACGCAATGGGTTAAGAAATTATTTTGACTCAATATATCCGAATATTGGACTTCGTGATTTAGAAAAAGCGGCTAACATGCAACATAAAGAAGCATGTTATGCTTATGGATTAGTAATGTTCGCTTCTCACCAAAGTGAGAATAAGAACATCGGGCTACAACTATTAAACAAAACGTTCCCACAAGTGACGGAGTCGGTAATTGGGGTAAGAAATGAGGTTTTTAGATTGTTACGGGACTGTTGGACATTACGTAACCCTCGTCCCTTTGACGACGTTACAACACGCTGTCTTATCAACGGCCATAACGGTTATGTTCCACAAGACCAAGGATGGGAAGTAATCCTAGTAAAACCAGAATGCATGACTTGTTTCTGGACGTATGAATTACGTGTCTTTATTGCCTTTGCTGAACGACTTGTGTACTAGCTAGAATTATCTTCACAACCATCTTGTATCAAATTTATTGTGTGCTATATTTCATGCTATATGTAAAATAAGCGGTATTGTAAGTTTGTAAAATATTGTGTAAAAGTTTGAACGCGAAATATTATTATAATCAGTTTTTCATATAGAATTGTAGTAGTTGAATTGTATATTAGCTACTAAGTATGAACTTAACGGGTAGGTACTACCCGAATTTAAACTTATAAAACGCTAATATGAAGAAAAAGCTTTTATAAATGAGTTCATATTATGCTACGAAATACTATTAACTACTCTTAATATTCTGTATAATTAACTTGTTCCATTTGACTATTTTGAAGGAAATGGCACCGACTACTCGACACACCGTGAATATGAATGAAGAGGAATTCCGTACTTTTCTAGCTTCAAACATAGTCGCAGTACAGGCTGCGCTACATACCAACAATAACCTTGGATCTAGCAGTACAGGAAATCGTGTAGGATGCACCTACAAAGAATTCACTGCCTGCAAACCTTTGGAATTTGATGGAACCGAAGGACCGATCGGATTGAAACAGTGGACTGAGAAGGTCGAATCGGTGTTTGCCATAAGTAAGTGTACTGAAGAGGACAAAGTGAAGTACGCTACGCATACCTTCACAGGTTCTGCGTTAACATGGTGGAATACCTATCTAGAGCAAGTGGGACAAGACAATGCGTACGCACTACCGTGGTCAGTATTCAAGCACTTGATGAACGAGAAGTACCGTTCCAGAACCGAGGTCAATAAGCTCAAGACAGAACTTAGAGGGTTACGAACCCAAGGATTTGATATTACCACGTACGAAAGACGATTCACAGAATTGTGCCTATTGTGTCCGGGATCATTCGAAGATGAGGAAGAGAAGATCGACGCGTTTGTGAAAGGCTTACCGGAAAGAATCCAAGAAGATATAAGTTCACACGAGCCCGCCTCCATACAACAGGCATGTAGAATGGCTCATAAACTAGTGAACCAGATTGAAGAAAGAATTAAAGAACAGACTGCTGAAGAGGCCAATGTGAAGCAAGTCAAAAGAAAGTGGGAGGAAAACGGTGATAAGAATCACCAATACAACAACAACAGCAATTACAACAATAATCGCAACAATTATCCCAACAATCGCAACATCAATCGCAACTACAACAAACAACCCAACAACAACAACAACAACAACAACAACAACAATAGCAACTACAACAATCATCCCAACAACAATAATAACCGCAACAAAAACAACAATCAGAAGCAGCTATGCCAAAGGTGTGAAAAGTATCACTCGGGGTTCTGCACCAAATTTTGCAACAAGTGTAAAAGAAATGGTCATAGCGCGGTGAAGTGTGAGGTCTACAGACCAGGGGTTAATAGAACGAAAGGAACAAATGGTGTCGAGACGAGTAATGGCGGAGGAAGTAGTGTCGGAGCAAGTTATGCCAATGTAGTTTGTTATAAATGTGGAAAACTGGGCCACATTATTAGAAATTGCCCGAACCAGGAGAACACGAATGGACAAGGCCGCGGAAGAGTTTTCAATATTAATGCGGCAGAGGCACAGGAAGACCCGGAGCTTGTTATGGGTATGTTTCTTATTGACAATAAATCTGCTTACGTTTTATTTGATTCGGGTGCGGATAGAAGCTATATGAGTAGAGATTTTTGTGCTAAATTAAGTTGTCCATTTACGCCTTTGGATAGTAAATTTTTACTCGAATTAGCAAATGGTAAATTAATTTCAGCAGATAATATATGTCGGAATCGAGAAATTAAACTGGTTAGCTAAACATTTAAGATTGATTTGATACCTGTAGAGTTAGGGAGTTTTGATGTGATAATCGGTATGGACTGGTTGAAAGAAGTGAAAGCAGAGATCGTTTGTTACAAAAATGCAATTCGCATTATACGAGAAAAAGGAAAACCCTTAATGGTGTACGGAGAAAAGGGCAACACGAAGCTACATCTTATTAGTAATTTGAAGGCACAAAAACTAATAAGAAAAGGTTGCTATGCTGTTCTAGCACACGTCGAAAAAGTACAAACTGAAGAAAAGAGCATCAATGATGTTCCCATTGCAAAAGAATTTCCCGATGTATTTCCGAAAGAATTACCGGGATTACCCCCACATCGATCCGTTGAATTTCAAATAGATCTTGTACCAGGAGCTGCACCAATAGCTCGTGCTCCTTACAGACTCGCACCCAGCGAGATGAAAGAACTGCAAAGCCAATTACAAGAACTTTTAGAGCATGGTTTCATTCGACCAAGCACATCACCGTGGGGAGCTCCTGTTTTGTTTGTCAAGAAGAAAGATGGTACATTCAGGTTGTGTATCGACTACCGAGAGTTGAACAAACTTACCATCAAGAACCGCTACCCACTACCGAGAATCGACGACTTATTTGATCAACTACAAGGCTCGTCTGTTTATTCAAAGATTGACTTACGTTCCGGGTATCATCAAATGCGGGTGAAAGAAGATGATATTCCAAAGACTGCTTTCAGAACACGTTACGGTCATTACGAGTTTATGGTCATGCCGTTTGGTTTAACTAATGCACCAGCTGTGTTCATGGACCTTATGAACCGAGTGTGTGGACCATACCTTGACAAGTTTGTCATTGTTTTCATTGATGACATACTTATTTACTCAAAGAATGACCAAGAACACGGTGAACATTTGAGAAAGGTGTTAGAAGTATTGAGGAAGGAAGAATTGTACGCTAAGTTTTCAAAGTGTACATTTTGGTTGGAAGAAGTTCAATTTCTCGGTCACATAGTGAACAAAGAAGGTATTAAGGTGGATCCGGCAAAGATAGAAACTATTGAAAAGTGGGAAACCCCGAAAACTCCGAAACACATACGCCAGTTTTTAGGACTAGCTGGTTACTACAGAAGGTTCATCCAAGACTTTTCCAGAATAGCAAAACCCTTGACTGCATTAACGCATAAAGGGAAGAAATTTGAATGGAATGATGAACAAGAGAAAGCGTTTCAGTTATTGAAGAAAAAGCTAACTACGGCACCTATATTGTCATTGCCTGAAGGGAATGATGATTTTGTGATTTATTGTGATGCATCAAAGCAAGGTCTCGGTTGTATATTAATGCAACGAACGAAGGTGATTGCTTATGCATCTAGACAATTGAAGATTCACGAACAAAATTATACGACGCATGATTTGGAATTAGGCGCGGTTGTTTTTGCATTAAAGACTTGGAGGCACTACTTATATGGGGTCAAAAGTATTATATATACCGACCACAAAAGTCTTCAACACATATTTAATCAGAAACAACTGAATATGAGGCAGCGTAGGTGGATTGAATTATTGAATGATTACGACTTTGAGATTCATTACCACCCGGGGAAGGCAAATGTGGTAGCCGATGCCTTGAGCAGGAAGGACAGAGAACCCATTCGAGTAAAATCTATGAATATAATGATTCATAATAACCTTACTACTCAAATAAAGGAGGCGCAACAAGGAGTTTTAAAAGAGGGAAATTTAAAGGATGAAATACCCAAAGGATCGAAGAAGCATCTTAATATTCGGGAACACGGAACCCGGTATAGGGCTGAAAGGATTTGGGTACCAAAATTTGGAGATATGAGAGAAATGGTACTTAGAGAAGCTCATAAAACCAGATACTCAATACATCCTGGAACGGGGAAGATGTACAAGGATCTCAAGAAACATTTTTGGTGGCCGGGTATGAAAGCCGATGTTGCTAAATACGTAGGAGAATGTTTGACGTGTTCTAAGATCAAAACTGAGCATCAGAAACCATCATGTCTACTTCAACAACCCGAAATCCCGGAATGGAAATGGGAAAATATTACCATGGATTTCATCACTAAATTGCCAAGGACTGCAAGTGGTTTTGATACTATTTGGGTAATAGTTGATCGTCTCACCAAATCAGCACACTTCCTACCAATAAGAGAAGATGACAAGATGGAGAAGTTAGCACGACTGTATTTGAAGGAAGTCGTCTCCAGACATGGAATACCAATCTCTATTATCTCTGATAGGGATGGCAGATTTATTTCAAGATTCTGGCAGACATTACAGCAAGCATTAGGAACTCGTCTAGAAATGAGTACTGCCTATCATCCACAAACTGATGGGCAGAGCTAAAGGACGATACAAACGCTTGAAGACATGCTACGAGCATGTGTTATTGATTTCGGAAACAGTTGGGATCGACATCTACCGTTAGCAGAATTTTCCTACAACAACAGCTACCATTCAAGCAATGAGATGGCGCCGTTAGAAGCACTTTATGGTAGAAAGTGCAGGTCTCCGATTTGTTGGAGTGAAGTGGGGGATAGACAGATTACGGGTCCGAAGATTATACAAGAAACTACCGAGAAGATCATCCAAATTCAACAACGGTTGAAAACCGCCCAAAGTCGACAAAAGAGCTACGCTGACATTAAAAGAAAAGATATAGAATTTGAAATTGGAGAGATGGTCATGCTTAAAGTTGCACCTTGGAAAGGCGTTGTTCGATTTGGTAAACGAGGGAAATTAAATCCAAGGTATATTGGACCATTCAAGATTATTGATCGTGTCAGACAAGTAGCTTACCGACTTGAGTTACCTCAACAACTCGCGGCTGTACATAACACTTTCCACGTCTCGAATTTGAAGAAATGTTTTGCTAAAGAAGATCTCACTATTCCGTTAGATGAAATCCAAATCAACGAAAAACTTCAATTCATCGAAGAACCCGTCAAAATAATGGATCGTGAGGTTAAAAGACTTAAGCAAAACAAGATACCAATTGTTAAGGTTCGATGGAATGCTCGTAGAGGACCCGAGTTCACCTGGGAGCGTGAAGATCAGATGAAGAAGAAATACCCGCATCTATTTCCAGAAGATTCGTCAACACCTTCAACAGCTTAAAATTTCGTGACGAAATTTATTTAACGGGTAGGTACTGTAGTGACCTGAACTTTTCCATGTTTATATATATTAATTGAGATTGATATTTACATGATTAAATGTTTCCAACATGTTAAGCAATCAAACTTGTTAAGACTTGATTAATTGAAATATGTTTCATATAGACAATTGACCACCCAAGTTGACCGGCGATTCACGAACGTTAAAACTTGTAAAAACGACATGACGATATATATATATATGGATATACATATGGTTAACATGAGATTATTATAAGTAAGTATCTCCATAAGTATATTAACAATGAGTTATATACATATAAACAAGACTACTAACTTAAGGATTTCGAAACGAGACATATATGTAACGATTATCGTTGTAACGACATTTAAATGTATATATATCATATTAAGATATATTAATATATCATAATATCATGATAATATAATAATTTAACATCTCATTAGATATAATAAACAATGGGTTAACAACATTAATTGAGATCGTTAACTTAAAGGTTTCAAAACAACACTTACATGTAACGACTAACGATGACTTAACGACTCAGTTAAAAAGTATATACATGTAGTGTATTTAGATGTATTAAAATACTTTTGGAAGACTTCAAGACATATATCAAAACACTCATACTTAACGAAAATGGTTACAGTTACTTTCCCATTCTTTTCTTTCATCAAGAATTCTAGTCGTATTCTTACCCGTATTATACACAGCTTCAAAACGTACTTACTATGGGTATATACCAATAGGAACTAGCATGGGATTCCACTCTTGATTATGTCATGTATGACTAATCAATTTTAACTTCTACCATGAGCTAGTCAACTAACTAGAACTCCTTTTAACCCCACTCACCACTCACCAATTACCACTCATCATTCACTCCATTTCACTTCCAATTCTCTTTCTAATTCTCTCTCAACACACACACACTATTATGAACATATTTTTCCAGTAGTTAATCATCATCTTCATCAAAAATCACTTCAAGAATCAAGCTATAATCATCATAGGAAGAACACTTCAAGAACACTTCAAAAATCCCTTCAAGTTTACTAATTTACTTCCAAGCTTTCTAATCCATTCCAAGTAATCATCTAAGATCAAGAAACCTTTGTTATATACAGTAGGTTATCTTTCTTATTCAAGGTAATATTCATATTCAAACTTTGATTCAATTTCTATAACTATAAACTATCTTAATTCGAGTAAAAATCTTACTTGAACTTGTTTTTGTGTCATGATCCTACTTCAAGAACTTTTAAGCCATCCAAGATCCTTTGAAGCTAGATCATTTCTTGTCACTTCCAGTAGGTTTACCTACTAAACTTGAGGTAGTAATGATTTTCATAACATCATTCGATTCATATATATAAAACTATCTTATTCGAAGGTTTAAACTCGTAATCACTAGAACATAGTTTAGTTAATTCTAAACTTGTTCGCAAACAAAAGTTAATCCTTCTAACTTGACTTTTAAAATTAACTAAACACATGTTCTATATCTATATGATATGCAAACTTAATGATTTAAAACCTGGAAACACGAAAAACACAGTAAAACCGGATTTACGCCGTCGTAGTAACACCGCGGGCTGTTTTGGGTTAGTTAATTAAAAACTATGATAAACTTTGATTTAAAAGTTGTTATTCTGAGAAAATGATTTTTATTATGAACATGAAACTATATCCAAAAATTATGGTTAAACTCAAAGTGGAAGTATGTTTTCTAAAATGGTCATCTAGACGTCGTTCTTTCGACTGAAATGACTACCTTTACAAAAACGACTTGTAACTTATTTTACCGACTATAAACCTATACTTTTTTTGTTTAGATTCATAAAATAGAGTTCAATATGAAACCATAGCAATTTTATTCACTCAAAACGGATTTAAAATGAAGAAGTTATGGGTAAAACAAGATTGGATAATTTTTTTCATTTTTGCTACGTGAAAATTGGTAACAAATCTATTCCAACCATAACTTAATCAACTTGTATTGTATATTATGTAATCTTGAGATACCATAGACACGTATACAATGTTTCGACCTATCATGTCGACACATCTATATATATTTCAGAACAACCATAGACACTCTATATGTGAATGTTGGAGTTAGCTATACAGGGTTGAGGTTGATTCCAAAATATGTATAGTTTGAGTTGTGATCAATACTGAGATACATATACACTGGGTCGTGGATTGATTCAAGATAATATTTATCGATTTATTTCTGTATATCTAACTGTGGACAACTAGTTGTAGGTTACTAACGAGGACAGCTGACTTAATAAACTTAAAACATCAAAATATATTAAAAGTGTTGTAAATATATTTTGAACATACTTTGATATATATGTATATATTGTTATAGGTTCGTGAATCAACCAGTGGCCAAGTCTTACTTCCCGACGAAGTAAAAATCTGTGAAAGTGAGTTATAGTCCCACTTTTAAAATCTAATATTTTTGGGATGAGAATACATGCAGGTTTTATAAATGATTTACAAAATAGACACAAGTACATGAAACTACATTCTATGGTTGAATTATCGAAATCGAATATGCCCCTTTTTATTAAGTCTGGTAATCTAAGAATTAGGGAACAGACACCCTAATTGACGCGAATCCTAAAGATAGATCTATTGGGCCTAACAAACCCCATCCAAAGTACCGGATGCTTTAGTACTTCGAAATTTATATCATATCCGAAGGGTGTCCCGGAATGATGGGGATATTCTTATATATGCATCTTGTTAATGTCGGTTACCATGTGTTCACCATATGAATGATTTTTATCTCTATGTATGGGATGTGTATTGAAATATGAAATCTTGTGGTCTATTGTTACGATTTGATATATATAGGTTAAACCTATAACTCACCAACATTTTTGTTGACGTTTTAAGCATGTTTATTCTCAGGTGATTATTAAGAGCTTCCGCTGTCGCATACTTAAATAAGGACGAGATTTGGAGTCCATGCTTGTATGATATTGTGTAAAAACTGCATTCAAGAAACTTATTTTGTTGTAACATATTTGTATTGTAAACCATTATGTAATGGTTGTGTGTAAACAGGATATTTTAGATTATCATTATTTGATAATCTACGTAAAGCTTTTTAAACCTTTATTGATGAAATAAAGGTTATGGTTTGTTTTAAAATGAATGCAGTCTTTGAAAAACGTCTCATATAGAGGTCAAAACCTCGCAACGAAATCAATTAATATGGAACGTTTTTAATCAATAAGAACGGGACATTTCAATTGCTCCTACAAAGGATAGTAATTGCGTTCGACACGTTATAGATCATAATTAAAAGCATGTCAGGAGACATTGCCTTAACAGTTGCTTGTTCAACGCTTTCCTTTACAACCGGACGGTAGTTTACCGAAAGGTAATATTCGGAGCAAGTATACTGGACGTGTTGCGTTCCTAATACAAGGTTAGCAAGTGTGTGACACAAAACCGCAAGTTTTGAGCTAAAATTTTCAAATATGAAACCCACCAAACCCACAAAAATAATTTGCAAACACCGGTGAAGGGTTATTCTGGAAAACTTATCTAGAGTAAAAGCTAGATTTAATTTTCAAAAGATCAAATGTTTTCATAAAGATCCAATTTCCTTAATGGATCTAAATTTTTATAGTCATGTGGGACTGTAAACCATATCGTTACTACCATTGTTTATACCGCCGTAAAGAAATCACTGATGTACAAAGTGTGAAGAATAAAGAAGTGATTCTTGTATTTCAAGACTATATTGCTTGAGGACAAGCAACGCTCAAGTGTGAGAATATTTGATAATGCTAAAAACGAACATATATTTCACAGCATTATTCCTTAAGAAAGACAAGCTTTTAGTTGCAATTGTTCTATTTACAAGTAATATTCGTTTAAATAATAAAAGGTGAAGACAAAAGACAGATTCGACGAATTGAAGACGCAAACGACCAAAAAGCTCAAAAGTACAAAATACAATCAAAGAGGTTCCAATTATTGATAAGAAACGTCTCAAAATTACAAGAGTACAAGATTCAAAACGCAAAGTACAAGATATTAAATTGTACGCAAGGACGTTTGAAAATCCGGAACCGGGATCAGAGTCAACTCTCAATGCTCGACGCAATGGACTAAAAATTACAAGTCAACTATGCACATAAATATAATATAATATTTAAATAATTCTTATAATTATTTATATATTATATAATATAATAAACCGTCGGTAAACAAAGAGCCAAAGCTGGGTGAGTTGTAATTACAAACTCCGCGACTCGCGGAGTTTGAAGAGCAAAAAGGGCGCGAGTCGCGGAGCCCCAAAAAATGAAACTGCCTATAAAAGCAAACGCAGTTTGATCGATCAATATATCCATAAAATCTCTCTTTCTCTATATGTAAACGTAATATATATATATATATATATATATATATATATATATATATATATATATATATATATATATATATATATATATATATATATATATTTAATTTTAATTTTAATTATAATTCTAATAATAAGGGTATGTTAGCGAATGTTGTAAGGGTGTAAGTCGAAATTCTGTCCGTGTAACGCTATGCTATTTTTAATCTTTGTAAGTTATGTTCAACCTTTTTACATTAATGTCTCGTAGCTAAGTTATTATTATGCTTATTTAAAATGAAGTAATCATGATGTTGGGCTAATTACTAAAATTGGGTAATTGGGCTTTGTACCATAATTGGGGTTTGGACAAAAGAACGACACTTGTGGAAATTAGACTATGGGCTATTAATGGGCTTTATATTTGTTTAACTAAATGATAGTTTGTTAATGTTAATATAAAGATTTACAATTGGACGTCCCTATAAATAACCATATACACTTGATCGGACACGATGGGCGGGGTATTTATATGTACGAATAATCGTTCATTTAACCGAACACGGGAATGGATTAATAGTCACTAGAATTATTAAAACAGGGGTGAAATTATGTACAAGGACACTTGGCATAATTGATAATAAAGTATTAAAACCTTGGGTTACACTTAGTCAACATCCTGGTGTAATTATTAAACAAAGTAATAAAACCTTGTTACAGTTTAAGTCCCCAATTAGTTGGAATATTTAACTTCGGGTATAAGGATAATTTGACGAGGATACTCGCACTTTATATTTATGACTGATGGACTGTTATGGACAAAAACCAGACGGACATATTAAATAATCCAGGACAAAGGACAATTAAACCATGGGCATAAAACTAAAATCAACACGTCAAACATCATGATTACGGAAGTTTAAATAAGCATAATTCTTTTATTTCATATTTAATTTCCTTTATTTTATATTTAATTGCACTTCTAATAATCGCATTTTTATTTATTGTTATTGTATTTAATTGCACTTTTAATTACCGTACTTTTTAATTATCGCAAGTTTATTTTATCGCAATTTCATTATCGTTATTTACTTTACGCTTTAAATTAAGTTGTATTTATTTTTAATATTTTACATTTTGTTTTAACTGCGACTAAAGTTTTTAAAATCGATAAACCGGTCATTAAACGGTAAAAACCCCCCTTTATAATAATAATATTACTTATATATATATATATATATTTGTATTTTTATAAAATAAAACTAATATAGCGTTAAGCTTTGATTAAAAGATTCCCTGTGTAACGAACCGGACTTACTAAAAACTACACTACTGTACGATTAGGTACACTGCCTATAAGTGTTGTAGCAAAGTTTAAGTATATCCATTCTCTAAATAAATAAATATCTTGTGTAAAATTGTATCGTATTTAATAGTATTTTCTTGTAAAATTTAATAGTATTTTATACCCCTTAGCTTTAACTATCAGGTTTCATTTTCATTCGCGATATTATTCTACTTTCATATTGAAAGTGTAGTCTCTCTCAATCCCTCTCAATCTAGTTATTGTGATGTACGATTTAGTGAACAAGTTTTAGTTGATTAATTCAATTGATGAATCTGTAGGTTTTTTGTTATTGTTGAATTATAAGTAAGTTGATACTTCTGGTTTGATCGGTGATTTTGTGTTGATTAATAAAGTGGTGAAAGTTGTTGTGATCGTGTTTAAGTGTGTTGATATCATAATTTCTTCATGGTATCAGAGCGGTTCACTTGATATTGTTCGCCTATATTGAAAAGATCGAACGTGGGGTTTTAGGGTTCGTTCTTTAAGGGTTCTCAGGATTAGGGTTTGTTGAAAACTCTGGTTCTTGTTCGATTTTTAGAAGGATTATTCTTCTCTTCCGCTGTTTTATCAGGCTAGATCCAGTTGGTTTTGAATTGAGGGTTTCAAATTGAAACCCTAAAATTTGGGGGTTTTCGATTTTGATATCTTCTTTTGTTGTTCTTGGCTGATTCCAGGATAATTTCTTCCTTCCGCTGCTATGTGAAAAAACTCTCAGCTTTTTATCGTTTACACTTTATTTTAACAGTTTCAACTACTCTCATAAACATCTAAATACATGTAAAAAAGCTAACAACTAACAACTACCAGCTACAAGCTACCAGCCACTAGCTTCAGCTACAAGCTACCAGTTAGTTTTGTGAAACATAACCTAATAAAAGAAGTTTGGCAAAACTAGATGTTACCTTGTAGCTGTTAGCTGGCAGCCGTATTTTGTAAAAAAAAAAAAATTTCGAATAGCAGAAAACAACAATTTTATTAAAAGACTAGCAAGGCGCTAGTAACACAAAAACGAATTACAAGACATTCGTTGAGTTTTGCAACCACACCGTCTAATTAATTTGACACCTATTGAAACGAGAATACAACCAATCAAAGGCCGAAACTATAATACCGTCAAAACAAGAGACTTCTTGAACTTTGCATTATTAAAAGCATGGATATTTCGCAAACGCCATATATTTTAGAAAGCTGAAGTAACAATGACCCAGAGAGCAGTCCGTTAGTTGACACTTAACGAAACACCATCAACCCATAATCAAGCAGTCCGCCGGTTGCCACTGGTAGTTATTATCTTTTTATATTTATTTAATTGTTTGGCGGAGTAGTTGGAACATTAAAATAAAGAGTAAAATAATAAATAAAAAAAACCTATGAGCTTTTTCTCAAACTCCGGTTCTAGTAACCCTTTAGCTTTATCTCTTTGTTTATAAGATTTTAGCTCTTTTAACTAAAACGAAGTTTTTTATTAGATGCGAGCATTTACATAGAAGCTAGAAGCTCCTTAAAAGCTTCAAAAAACTTCATAAGCTCGCATAAGGCATGTTTGGTAAGGAACTTTTTGAAGCTATTTGAAGCTTTTAGAAGCTTCTAGTTTTTATAAAAAAAACTCGTGTTTAATAAAAAGTTTTGTTTGATTAAAAGAGCTTAAATGTTTTAGATAGAGGGAAAAACTAGAAGCTAAAAGCTAAAAGTTACTAGAACTAGCATTTGAGAAAATCTCTTAACTTTTTGTCATTTTATCATTTTTTTAACAATTTCAGCTACTCCCCAAACACCAAAATATTCTAAAATGCTACTCCGTGATAGCTACTAACTAACAACTATCAGATACCAGCTACCAGCTACTACATATTTTATAAAACATACCATAAATTGATTAAAGCACGAAATTGTAATTTGATTGAGAACCCTTTTAACATGCAATGATACAATTTTTTATTTTATTATTTATATCACTTTTAGTTTTCGTTTGATTAAGGGTATATTTGGTTATCATCCTTTTAGAGTTTTGACTTCATTGAAAAAGCTCATATGTAATAAAAAGCTTCATTTAATTAAAGAACTTAAAGTTTTTAAATGAAACGAAAAAACTAAAAGTTAATAGAACTAATGTTTGAGATAAACTCATAGCTTTTTGTTATTTCACTCTTTATTATAATAATTCGAGCAACTCTATCAAACACCTAAATATATATAAAAAGCTAACAGCTATCTGTAACCAACTACAAGCTACAAACTAGTTTTGCTAAACATACCTTAATATGAGATTGTTTGGCAAAACTAGGTGGTAGTTGGTATTTTGTATCTGATAGCTAGTAGTTTTTTTTATATGTATTTAAGTATTTAGCAGAGTATCTAGAACTATTAAAATAAAGAGTAAAATGAGAAGAAAAAAATATGAGTATTTTTTTTTTCAAACGCTAGTTTTAGTAACTTTTAGCTTTTCCCTACGTTTAAAAGATTTGCTCTTTTAATCAAACGAAGTTTTTTGTTAGATACGAGTTTTTTTCTTCATAAAAGCTAGAAGCTCCTAAAAACTCGCATAAGGGTATGTTTAATAAGGAGCTTTTTGAAGCTAGGAGCTTCTAGTTTATATAAAAAAATCTCGTTTCTAATAAAAAGCTTTGTCTGATTAAAAAGAGTTTAAATCTTTTATGCATAGGGAAAATCTAGAAGCTACTAGGGGTATGTTTGGTAAAATTAACTGGTAGTTTGTAGCGGATAGATGGTACTTTTAGCTGTTAGTTGATAGCTTCTAGCTGGTAGCTATTAATTTTTTATATTATTTAAGTGTTTGACAGAGTAACTCGAGTTGTTAAAATAAAGAGTATGAATTTTTTCTCAAAAGCTACTTCTATTAGCTTTTAACTTTTTCCTCCGTCTAAAAGCTTTAAACTCTTTTAATCAAAGGAAACCTTTTATTAGATATGAGTTTTTTTCATAAAAATTAGAAGCTCTAAGTTTCAAAAAGCTTTCAACCAAACATGACATAAAACTAACATTTAAGAAAAAAAAACTTATAATTTTATAATTTTTTCTATTTTTAACGGTTTCAGCTATTTTTTCTAATATCTAAATACTTCTAAAATGCTAAAACCCACCGGCTATCAACTCCCAGGTATTAGTTAATTTTATAAAACCCCTAAATTGATTATATCACAAAATTGGAAATTGATTGAGACCATTTTAGCATGCAATGTTACAATTTTTTAATTTATTATTCATGTCACTTTAGCTCAGATTTTGTTTTATATTTTTGACAAAATTATCAAATTGGTCCTTGTGTTTGTTCGTTTTCTGTTTTTTAGTCCCTCTCACATAAACTCATTTTTAATCGTCCCTAAATGCCATTTTCAGTCCCAAATTCGTCCCTGCTGTTAGTTTCAGTAAACGTCCATTAACATTGAGATGCATATGCTTATAACGTGACCTGCACAATTCAGTCACTTTTGATCAATGTACATGGTTTACCACTAATTCAATTTTGTTTCAGGACTGCACAAAACTCATTTTATGTCTACACAATTCAGTTACAAAACTAATTTTAATGTCTGCACAAAACTCAGTCACAAAACTAATTTTAATGTCTGCACAATTCAGTCACATAACTCAGTTTATGGTTCATTCAGTGTTTCAGTTTTAAGGTCTGCACAATTCACTCACTTTTGATCTCATTACAAATCAACAAGTTCTACAAAAACAAGTTCTACACAATTCAGTTCAATTGCAAAAACAATGTAAATTAATGTAAACAAGTTCTGCACAAAATACACTAACAAAGACAAACATATTTTTATTGAATTCAGTTACCACTCTTGAGTTACAATCACATTCTTGATTCATCAAGCTAACACATTACAACTCTACTACAACCTAATTGAAATTAAAATACCAAAAAAAAAAAAAAAAGAAAAAAAAAAAACAGCTAACAAAAACTATTTTCTTCCATCTTTGAATTTGAGCATCTTTTCTTTGTAGAATCTCTTCACTTGGAGGATCAACCCATCCAATAAATCCGCAATTTTTTCCTCCCTGTAGCATATCGATATACATGTCAATTATATGTATATATCCTATATGAAGTTAAACTAAATTAATGAATAAACTTACCTTTCTATCACATCAATAAAATCTTCGACCTGGGTTTGGGTCTAATCGAATTAGTATTAGGACTGATTAGGGTTGATGAAAGAAGAATTGGGATTTTGGGGTTTTGGTCTAATTGGGGTTTTGTATACGAACTTATTGGGAGTTTGGGGATTTAAAGAGAGGGGTTATTAAAATGTCACGTGACTTGCATGTGTCTTACACTAACGGCTAGTTAAACAGAAGTTTATACCAGGGACTGATTTGGGACTATAAATTACCATTAAGGACTAAATTTGCAGAAAATCAATGAGAGGGATTAGATGCCTGAAAAGTAACAAACACAGGGACGAATTTAGGAATTTTGTCTATATTTTTTCTTTGATTTTAGGTAATGAATAACTCAATACAAATACAAATATATTTATAATCAATTAGAAATGCCTTGAAAGTAGGATTAAATGCCACGTGACAGCCTCGTCACTATACATTGTTTCAAAACATGTGTATCGGCAGGGACATGTTAGCCCTGTGTTGACTTTGTCAACCCATCCAGCGGTCCCCGGTAGCCCACTGGAGCCTGGCGAAACACCATCACCCTTTTCCCCACAGCATGTCAGGCCCGATAAACGAACATGCATTGTCATTGTTTCAATCTTCACATGCGTGAGACCAAGGGATCATTTGGGCCCGGTAAGAATGGTTTTTGATCCAATTATTTGAAAAATCCTCAGCTAGTGGGAATCGAACCCTCACCTCCCCTAAGGGAGAGTGAGTCATTCACCACTAGGCTATTAGCCCATTCTTCTCGTTACTATACATTAACAAAGAGTTTTTACCTAGAATTTAATATAACGATTATAAAATTAATTTTGTGTACAAACTTTATCTCTACAATTATTGGCTTCAATCATCTTGGTTTTATATCTAATATCTCCACAACATGACTCATTCTAATTGACATATTTGCATCAAATGGCTTCCCTTCCCATTTTAAGCGTTCTTGAAGACACACAAGTATCACCACCTCCGGCCACCATAGTCGACACCTCCTTGACGTTGACTTTTTTTGATTTTCTTTTTGTTTCAAGACCTCCAATTCATTATCTTTATTTCTATCAACTTCCACTCACTAAAACGCAGTTCGTTAAAACTATTGTTCCCAATCTTAAGCATTCCTTATCAATCACTCTTCAACACTTTTTCCCCTTTGTTGGCAACTTATTTATATTTCCTACTTCTACTAAAAAACTACCCGAAATTCGTTACGTTGATGGTGATTTTGTCAAGCTCACAATCGCCGAATGTAATCTTGATTTCGATGATCTTACAGGAAACCATCCTCGAAAATGTGACATGTTTCACCATCTTATTCCTCATTTTGGACAACAATTTTTTAAAACATCCGATTACGTAAAAATCGCAACATTTTCGCTTCAAGTGACACTTTTTCCCAATAATGGTTTCTCTATCGGAACGACAAGTCACCATAGTCTAGGTGATGCTAGCACACAATTTTATTTCTTAAAGGCATGGATAACAATTGCTCGATGTGGTACGAATCACACGTTTTTAGCTAATGGAACGTTACCAGTGTTCGATAGATTGGTGAACTACCCTGAAGTCGATAAAAGTTTTTTAAAATACGCGTACGTCGGATCTTTTTTTAGTCAAGAGTATAAACCTCATAACCTATCTGCAACCGATAACGTTCGTGCAACATTTGTGTTGACTCGAACGTTTATTGATCGGTTGAAGATTTGGGTTGTGTCCCAAATACCAACATCATCACATATATCATCTTTTGTAGTTGTTTGTGCCTATATTTGGTGTTGTATGGCTAAAATACGCAACGATGAAAAACAAATGTTTATTGTCCCCCTAGATTGTAGGAAACGTTTGGATCCACCTATTCCAACTTCCTATTTTGGGAATTGTCTTAGGATGTCTATAAGTATCGCGAAAACTAGTTTATTAACGGGGAATGAAGGAATTATAGCTGCTGCGAAAATACTCGGAGAGAATATACACAAAGAGTTAGCGGAAAAAGATGGACTCGTGAAAGATTATTCAACATTAAACATCGACGAAATGCTTAAAACGATTATAGCTATTTCAGGAACACCAAAGCTTGTGTTTTATGATATGGATTTCGGTTGGGGGAAACCTAAAAAGTTTGAAGTTGTTTCAATTGATTATAGTTTAAGCGTATCGATTCATGCCTGCAAAGAGTGTAACCAAGATCTAGAGATTGGAGTATCGCTTACGGCTAAAGAAATGGAAATCTTTATTTGTGTTTTCAAAGAAGGGCTTGAACTCCATGTTTAAATTTATCATCAATCGAATTATCTAGCTGTTACTACTATTGTGATTGTTATATGTTCAGATTGTTTCATTTCTAGTTTTGTAAAATGATTTAAATAAATCTTTGATAAAATGTGTAATTTGGCGAGATAATAAAAGCTGTGAAACTTAAAGAAAGTTACAATATGAAGTAGAAGTGTTAAATTGATGTAAAACCACTCGTTACTGTAAAGGTGACGTGGAAATATTTGTAGTTTTTGAATTTTTTTATAAGGGTTTTTGAATTAATTAGTTGTTTGGTTGCTATAATTCCTAACAACATAGAAGTTGAAGAATAAGAGTTTACGATATTATGTTTTTATTTTCTTCTTTGGCTTTTAATTTGTGAATTTGATGACATTATAATAGAATATCTCTATTTTAATGATACAATACTAGGTCTCAAATATAACACAAACTGGTATAAGGTTTGGATCCTTGTAATGCGGTTGAAGTTTCCTGCCCGAAAGCGCATGCGTGCGTGACAAATGAGAGTAACAACTTGCCTTTAAAAAAAAATAGTTTTTGGTTCATGAAATGAAATTTCAGGTTTCTTATTTACAGACAGACGTCTTGATGTGAACTGAAAAGATATCACAGTAGTAGATTTGGGCCAAGTGGGTCAAAAGATTGGCCCACTACATACCATGTTTGATGTGTGTACCCCATTTGAGTGGGATCTTAAATGCCCTTATTTACGAAACTATAACAATATGCTTCTAAAATTTGAAAATTGCAAAATATGACCTCTGCTAATACATTACGCACCACGCATGATGTGTGTAAGTTGCTGATGGTGCGTGTCACCAAGCATACTTGCTTTTGATGCTATTATACTAATCAACACGCACCACGTATAGCGCAACACGCATAGTGCGTTTTGTTTCATGAGTGTTTATAAGCATAAGACAAGGATATCCATGATTAGATTTTCTGACTTTTTTTCGATTATCAAGATCTTAAAAGGAAAAACTAGGGTCCGAAGTCTTACTGTTTTTTTTTTTTTTTTGTCGAGTATCAATACGTTAAAAACCAAACTCGGGGTATTGAATTAGGGATGGCAAAAATACCCGTACTCGATGGGTAAACCCGAAATCCGATATTATTGGTTCGGGTTTGGTTCGGGTATACGGGTTTAGGGTCGGGTACGGGTATAGGTTTACTTTTTTCGCGAGTTCGGGTTCGGGTTTGGTTTTAAATAAAAACTCATATACCCGACCCGTATGCTCGACTCATATACCCGATTAGTTTATTCAATATATTACATTGAAAGTTAGAAACAAATACCAACCTGGGCTTATATCCTACTAGCCCACTTCATAAGGCCAACCAAAATTGACAACAAAAACATGCATACATTACATCCGAGTACAGACAACATCCATGTACAGACATGTAACTGAGATTAATCCTTGGATGCTACTATGAACAAGTTGCACAGCAAGATTCTTTAACATTTAATTCTTTAACATTTTAATCTCAGTTAGTAATGTAGTTTGTAAATTCTTTAACATTTAATTTAATTTGATTTGAACCAAATGGTTACCCGATTATCCGTGGGGAAATCCGTTACCCGACAGTTAATTAGTTAATGGTTACCCGCCGGGTATGGTACCGGGTTTGGGAGTGAGTTTTTTAATCGGGTTCGGGTTTGGTATTGCCTATACCCGACCAAACCCGACCCGATGCCATCCCTATATTGAATGCATCATTAACTGATCAAACCAAAATCGTCTTGGTTTAATTGATTGTGGGTTTGAGTGCTTGATTTGGGAAAAAGAGTGGATCGAATGTTTTAACTCCAATAATTGTGCGAACCCCGATTTGGAATCTGGATTCCAAGGGCGTAAAACAATCGATTAGACTAACCTTATTCGACCGGAATCGAACAAATTAATATCTTAAGGTGAGGATTAATTCCGATAATGACCGGTAATGATACGCATATCCGCAAGACTGTGCGGATTGCGCATCCAAATCCCTAAACCGCACATAAACTGTCATGTAAGGCATATGGCACGGGTATAGCCGCACCTTGTGCGCCTATACCATCTGATGCGAGTTTCGTATACTTGCATAAGGGTCCGATACATTCTAGAAGAATGTACGGTATAATCAATTCAGATTCTTTTCCTTAAATAACGAAAGTTAGTTGGGACAAGATCACATTTAATTAGGGAAGAGATTCTACCGAAACCCTAATTCGTGAGCCTATAAATACATAGCTCATGAACCCTAATATATTCATTCGTTTACTCATACGTAAACCACAACATACAAATATCCATCGTACGAATAAAGCTTCTTACGATCTTAAAGACTTTCAGGCATGTCTCGAACTATAAAACCTTCATGTCTTAGGGCCACTCAACCTCGTATGCTAGGTTGTTGGCGAACTCTCAAATCGGCCACCCTGTCGGAATCGAAACGATACCGATATGGGTTATCCACGACTAAGTGTCGGAGGTTCGAATGTTGTTAGTCCTTAAACCCCTTTATGCACTCAAACGTAGGTTCACCTTGACCCCGTGAAAATATGCTTGATCATTTGGCGCCATCCGTGGGACCGATTACATGAGCAAATAAGAAGGAAATTCATAATGAATCTAATTCGTTTTTATGTTTTCAATAAAATATTTTTTGTTCATACTAATCGGTCAGTTTCAGGTTGTTCACCTAATTCAGATCAATGGCGGGCAACAAAGGTTCGAAGCCGACTTTTCAGACATTTACAGGTCAACGAACACCTGCACAAATATCAAAACATGCATATGTGACGGAAGGGAAAAAGGTGTCAAAACCCCCTTCGACAGAAGCTATCCAAACAGGGGCGACAACCGCCGAGACGAAAAAAACTGTTCCTCCGACCACGGTAGGGACAGAAAGTGAGTGGCTGCAGATTAGTGGAGAAGATGCACCCCCAGCAGTAGAAACTAGCTATGTGCGTTTCAAAGAAACAGAAATGGGATGCACGAAGTCTCCGGAAAAAATAAGTTTCGGATCTCCAGCCAACATGAGCTATATACGCTCTAAAGAAACAGACGACGGGTACGACTCTCCGCCAAGTGGTGCCAAGCTAATAGCAAAAACTACGTATGTAGGAACAATCCCAATTATCACAACGGTGGAACCAGAAACTCAAAATTTGAGGGTTACCCCGGCAAGTGCGCAAGAAGAAATTAGAAGATTGGGTTTAAGAAACCTAGATGGTTCGTATATTACAGTAGCGCCGCTACAAGCAAAGATGACCTATGCACCACCTCAACCAAATGTAGGTGGGTTAATGCGAACTCAACACCAGGGTGATGAGGGGAGTATGCCTTATAATCCGCTGGAACCAAGCAGCTCGAATAATTTTATTTCACAATTGCAGCAAGTTGCACCTCCACACATAGCGCAAGTACTCAATGAGCCAGCGCAATTTCAGGAGTTTATACAAAACTGGTTTACAGTAATGCAAGGGCATAAAGCAAGGCAATCTCTAGAGGTGGCTCCAACTACAAAAAAGTTCGCCGCACACATAGCGAATCATCCGTTTCTGGAAGCACCTGTAATACCATTAACATTAGGAAGCTATGATAGGTTATCTGACCCTGATGACTTCCTACAAAGGTTTGAGGTAACGGCAAGAACCCACAATTGGGGAGACGCGGTAGCATGTCACATGCTACCAATTGTGCTGCAAGGAGTGGCGCGAGAATGGTTCAACAATTTAACTCCCAGAAGCATAACAGGTTATGCAGATTTAAGATCTCGGTTTCTACTTAATTTTCATAGTCTGCGTGCACGAAGAAGAACGCACGTGGAATGCCATGACATAAAACAAAAACCCAATGAATCTTTGGGTGAGATTATTAATAGGTATACAAAGGAAGTGGCTAAAATACCAGATCTACCAGAAAGCCAAAAGGTGTCAGGATTTATACACTGCCTTTATACAGAAAAGCACCTGTCTTTGTGGCAGAGGTTGATAAGGAAAGTTCCACAAACATTTGCGAAAGCAATAAAGGAAGCACATGATTACATGCGGGCGCAAGAAGATATAATGCAAAATTGCAGAAAAAGCTATCTGGGCAGGAATAATGATGATGATCACCATCGCGATCAGGGCAAGAGCTCTGGGTCTGCAAAGAGATATAATAATAATAGCCCTCTCAAAGGCGGAAGTTACAACAATAACAATAAGTACCGACGGTACAACAACAGCAGAGGAGGTGGCAATTACAGAAGCAAGAGCGTCCACAACGATAATTATGCAATCATAAAAGATCTCAGCAAAACACCAAAGGAAATATTGGCAACCGAGTCAGTGTGTAAAACGTTCGAAGCTCCAGCACCACTACCCGATTATGCAAAAAAGGACAAAACCAAATTTTGTGACTTTCATGATGATTTTGGTCACGAATCTAATAAGTGCAGTCAGTTAATTGAGAAGGTGGTTGCAGAACTGAAAAGGGGAAAGTTGCAGCATTTAAAGTAATTGGCTAAAACAGAAGGCAATAGGTCAAGACAGGAAAAAGAATACCCGTGGCAAAAGAAAAGCGAATCAAAAGCAGGAGAAGCAGAAAAAACCATAAATATGGTAACAAGTGAGAGCGTAAGGACAGAAACGAAAGAAGTTAAAGAGTGGAAAAAAGTAAAAATCTCATTCGAAGCAAGCGAAAGGAAGTGGTTCAACAAACCTGTGATAGTTAAAGGATACATCAAAAGTTGCAACCAGGAACTTAAGGGGTTGTGTGTAGACACTGGCTGCGGTATAGATATAATGTATGAACATTGCTACATGTTGCTGCCTATGTCAGTTAAGTCGCAGCTGAAAAAGAAAGCAGTTACTTTGTTTGGTTTAGTTGGTGAAATGGTCCCATCATTAGGAACGATTAAAGTTGGGTTAGAACTACGAGACGACACCAATGATAAAAAGAGAAGGGATGTTGAGATTGAATTCGCTGTAGTCAAATCGAGAGCTGAGCACAACGCACTATTAAGCAGGGACACCTTGCAGAAGCTAGGTGCCATACCATCCACAATACATGGCTTGTTAAAATTCCCAACAAAATGGGGAGTCGCAACTATAAAATCAGAAGTGGATAGGAAAGAAAGAGCGATAGAAAAAGGCATAAGGCGGAGACGCAAAGATGCAGAGTCAAGCAAACAGTAAATGGCTCAGATAATCAAAGAAACTCTATGCTCACAGGTACGCAAATATTTTAATTCGATATTTAATGTTGCAAGTTTTTAAGAAAAATAAAAGCGCCAATTTGCTTTTCAATAGAGGTTATTTATTCTAAAAAGTGTAAACAATTAAGATAGGCGCTTAATTACGTAATGTGGGGCATAAAACTGCGTTGTAATTACCTGTCTTAAAGATATTATATACTATTATAAGATGCAGGGTTTGGAAAATCTTAGAAAAAGTGTTAAAATGAACAAGGAAATCAAAAGAAAACGTGGAAAAAAGATCCGCACCCGCATCATGGGTTTAGCGAAGAACCGAAATCCAAGGAACAAGAAAGAAATAGCACATGCAAGGGTAGAAAGATTACCTAATGCCAAAGAAGGACAGTTTGTGATGCACAAGCAAAATGCAGGGGTGCGCGCACATATAAAGCCAAAACACAGCTTGCACACAATGTCAAAAAACAGAACAGCTGTAAAGAACGATGCGCCTAAAGAGCTTGTTATAAAGCAAAGCGTGCGCACCCGAAGATCTACTGACATCATTCAAACATGGTTGTCAGGAAGAGGTAAATTGCGTACATAAAATAACAGCAAAGTTAAATATTTTACTCTAGGCCAAATTGAAATTTATTTTCAGACATTATATCGATAGGAGGTTCATGGCGCTTAAAACAACGACAATCAAGTGATTGGTGGGATAAACACCATACCAATGAAAAACCTCTGAAGATTGTTCTTGAAAAGATTGAGGCAAGTGAAAGAGAGTCTAAAGGAAAAATGCCACGAAAGCAACATTGGGTTAAAATACAAAGAAACGGTGGCACTGCCAAGTTAATAGCGGTAAGGAAAAAGAATAATAAAAATCCAAGATATGATTGCATGGTGAATGACCCAGATAATATGGTTACTGGGAAATGCAACAAAAAGGAGCACAAGGGCTTGAAAGTAAACTGACAGGATGCGTCTTGCATGCGTAAAAATAAACGGCGCAAAAAGCAAAAGATAGCAACAGTAGGATTGATCACCCAGACATCTGTTGAAATTTTGTTATGTTTCTATTTCTTTCATTTGAATTATTTTTCATAATAAATTGAATCATGCAATTTAAGCCCATAATTCGTGCACTTTTACATTTTCCTTAAGCTGCACAGGGACACACTCCGAGTCTCAAGTGGCATAGTTTAGTTTGGTTACTAATACTATTTTTAATGGTAACAGTCGTAAAACATTGGTTTGTTTCAAACTCTTGTATACCGCGCAAGACGGAAACTTGCAAAGTCATGACTATAAAATACAAGTTTGGTTACTTGTTAAGACCACGGACATTGGTTTGTCCGGAAAACTCTTGAAATAAGCATTGGGTTGCTTATATAGACGGATTTGATATTAGTTTATCCATGCGTACAAATAATTTTAAATCTCAAAAGTATAAAATGTATAAGCATTGGTTTGCTTTGGCAAGATGCAAGAATAAAAAGATCATGCGTATATAGAAGGGTCGCTCTCGTCATATGCGAATGACATTTATTCATATGTTATAATGCGCATACAAGTGCAAATATTTAAAGAAAAACCGCTTATAATTTTGCAAACAAATATAAAAGCATATAGCACAATATATTAAAATATTCATACGAAAAATACAACGATGAGTAGAATAATGCTTATGTCAAAATGCCTTTAGCAAACAGAAAATCTCTTATACCAAAACATCGTATACGAAAAGGCAGGATAAAATTCTACTCTTACGCACGTCGTATAATATAATTATCTCCTACTAATATACTAGGGGTTGCTTAATTGGAGCGGTGCCCTACACTAAGGAGAATATACAATCCTCGCCCGCAGCGATCAGACGTATATCCCGCTTTTAAAACAGAAATAAATAAATATAGATATAGGGATGTGAAACCCTTAAACTGCCGGGCCTATTCCTCGCTGGCGAAAAACAATAATCATCACCCCTCCAACCCAAACTGCTTGCCAACCTACGCAAGCGCATCATCAACAACTAGACGGGATGAAAAGCTCCCATTTTCAGCCAATTCATCCAAACGAGGAATCCTTAAACTTGCTAAAGTCGCACAGGCTTCCGTACACTTTCCGTCAGCATCTTCCACAAGCTCATCTGAAATGGGTGTCGGAATAATATCCGGCACAGCAAGGTTTGACTTCACAACATCCCAAAAGCGCGATCGCTCAAGAGCACGTGCAGCAACTATAACCTTACCAAACAGAATGCGAATACTTAGATAAGCCATAATATGTTTCGCAATCTCAGGAAGACCGGACCTTAGGGTCGAGTATTCAGATTTGAGGCTCAAGTATTCAGCTTGGAGGCTTGAGCATTCAGCTTGGAGGTTTGAGCACTTGGTCTTCAGATCATCACGCTCGTTAACAACTGTTTGGCGCTCCGCATGCAACTCCTCAAGCTGTTTTTTAAACTGACAATTTTCCGATGATGCAGTACCAAGTTGTAGGGACAGATGATTCAATTGTGACTCAAGATCAACACTAACAGTTTCAGAACGCTTGATTTCATTCAATAAACGCTGGCACTCACCCTCAAGATGAGTATTCCTACCTTCCACTTTTAAACGGGCAGCAACCTCCTGATGAAGCTGTTCAGAAATCTATTGTTTCTCAGCATCAAGCTTAGCAAACTCCCTTTGCTCACGCGATAGATGTTTATGACCAAGAATTATGGAATTAGACTTTTGTTTCAGACGGCTAATATCTTTGGCAAGGTTAAACATCGTGGCTTGCGTATCAACGAAAATATCTTACTCAGGAGAAAGATGCTCAAACTTTGCAGCAAGATTGGAAGGAGCGCATGCACCCAGATGCGAGAATTATTGGGAAAAAGTGGGGACATATATCTTAAAAAACTCCTCAAAATAATCCAGATTCATGTCAGGGGATAAAGAAAAACTGGTCGGAATGTTGAGTCGAGCACGCTTGTTGCGGCTAGTATCAAGTGAAGAGGCGTCCGAATACAAGTTGGTGCGCCTTTGGAATGGTTGAAGCTCGCAGGAAACATTTGGATCTATAGTTGATTGATGGAGAACGGGAGAATTTGGAACAGTTTGGGATACTTGGGCTTCTGAAGCAGGGGCACGGTTGTCAGATTGCACCTCTTGGCCGATTTCAATAGGATTACTAATATCTGCAACATAAGGAATTATGATAAAAATATATGAATAAATAAATAATAGAAATGTTCTAAAATAGAGCATACAAGGCGTTTACCTATGATTGGCCTTTTTCCGGCCGCTTTCGAAGTTTCAACAACAGGGGATCGTTGAATTTCAACAAAGGAAGACACGTCGGTTTCTTTCTCTTGACGTAGATTGGTTGTCCTGCGCTTCGAAGTAGCAGGAGCTGGATTAGTTGAAGCCTTGATAATTTCTGGGTGCACATCAGAGTCAGTATCATGCAGATCTTTCTTTCAATAAGAAATGCCATCGGACGTCTTCAACAGCATGAACTCGTTCAAGTCCATCTCTGCAAATACATGAATACATAGAAATTTGAGAAGAAGGGAATTAAACATACGCCCTATGTAATGCAATTAAAAAAGGGATATACCCTTCTTGTTCTTAATTATAACAGGACGCTTATCAGAACGTGCCCAGTGGGTTGAAATGCAGCCGATAACTAAGGGGACATTGGGATGGACGCGAGATGGAAGCTGAAGGTTAAGGCAAGACTTATAAAATTTGTCTTCAGCAGGAATCGGCAGAGGTTTATTTTTCTCCCCCTTCTTGCCAAAATACCAGACGAGAATGCTATTAAACTCCTCAGAAATACAAGTAGCTTTAACCAAGAAAAATGATTTTTCCACGCCACCTTCACACCCTGTTTTGGAGTAACACAAAATTTGGCAACATTATTAAAATAATACCAACTCTCATCACTCATCGAGGCACGAACAGTTTGGTAAAAATGGACAAAGAAGGTTTGCGACCATTGGCACGACACCACATTTCAAAAACTGAAATACGATTGGCACCATAAGGGTGCAATTGACTAATACCAATTGAGTAATGACGGAAAACCTCCATGAAAAAGGGGTAGAAGGAATACGGGTGTTCCCAACTCCAACACTTAGTCATTAACAGCAATCATATGCTCTGGCAGCTGGTTCGCCCGTTGGTCGCTGGCAGGGGCAATCGGAGAATATTTTTCAATTGGGGGGTATTGTTCGATGATGCGGCGGATTTCTGCTTCGATAATAGAAGATTCTATATCCTTCACGTTCTTATCAGAAGACATGATGAATGGATGCAAGATTTAAAGCGTAAACAAGGAAAATGAAGAAAAGAAAACACGGACCTTTGGGTAAATACGAACGGAAAAGCTAACGGCTGCCGGAAAAAGAGCAAAATTTGAAATAAGAAAGGAGTGTGCAAAACCCAAAAAGGGTGAATTATCTATTTATAGGCAAAGCAAATTTGAAAATAGCACGGTCAAATTCTGAGCATACATGTGTATCAATCTGTAATAAAGATAATTAACAAAATCGGCGTACGATAGCAACTCCATGCAGTTACATATGTTTTCATCATTATGTCTAGGATGAATAGTGATAGCTGTCACCTCGGGTACATGAATTACAGTCGAAAGGATGATTTTTCAACTACACAAATATTTGGCATTTAATGCAAACGGCAGTTGATTACATATACACGCATATAATGTCCTATGTGTATCGCCAATACGTTTAAATACACAGTCCTATGATACGAGGTAATCATTGGGTATTATTCGGTGCTTTTATTTTATTTTAAATTAGTTCGACGCTATACACTTATTGGCATTGTATATAACATCGAACTGGGGGGACTTAATGATACGCATATCCGCAAGACTGTGCGAATTGCGCATCCAAATCCCTAAACCGCACATAAACTTCCATGTAAGGCATATGGCACGGGTATAGCCGCACCTTGTGCGCCTATACCATCTGATGCGAGTTTTGTATACTTGCATAAGGGTCCGATACATTCTAGAAGAATGTACGGTATAATCAATTCGGATTCTTTTCCTTAAATAACGAAAGTTAGTTGGGACAAGATCACATTTAATTAGGGAAGAGATTCTACCGAAAGCCTAATTCATGAGCCTATAAATACATAGCTCATGAACCCTAATATATTCATTCGTTTACTCATACGTAAATCACATCATACAAATCTCCATCGTACGAATAAAGCTTCTTGCGATCTTAAAGACTTTCAGGTATGTCTCGAACTAAAAAACCTTCATGTTTTAGGGCCACTCAACCTCATATGCTAGGTTGTTGGCGGACTCTCAAATCGGCCACCCAGTCTGAATCGAAACGATACCGATATGGGTTATCCATGACTAAGTGTCGGAGGATCAAATTTTGCTAGTCCTTAAACCCCTTTATGCACTCAAGCGTAGGTTCACCTTGACCCCATGAAAATATGCTTGATCAACCGGAGTATTGATGGGAATCGTATCAATGACTGGAGAGATGCTACTGTGATTAATTTGGGCAGAGTAACATTAATGCATCCAGTGTTGTGGAATAAATGATTTTGTTTACGCATTTATTGATGTTATGAGGGAATGGTGACGTGGCACATGTCCCTTTCATGGTTGTAACAAATTTTGCTAATCCCGAAGGGTGACGTGGCACCTGTCCCTTTCATGAGAATAATCGAGCAGATCTTAACAAAGTTTCCTAGATTCGTGGGCTGACGTGGCATGCAGCTTGTTTGTATGTTTATTCCGGGATCAAGTACTCGTTCCAAGACAGTGCACTCATTCTGGGATGAAGTGTCTGCTTCGGGACATCGCACTTGCCCCGGATAGGCGCTTGTCCCGGGACGTTGTCCTTAATCGGAATACTAAGCCGGGAATTTGCGGTAGTTCAGGTAGTATGATGGCTTCGACTAGGTCATTACGGGTGAATGCCTTGATTAGTTGGGAGGGTTTTACTTCGTATTCACTCCAAGTATTTCTTCACGGTGTCTGTCATGACCTGGGCAGAATAGTTGCCGGTTTATCAACAGGCTTATTTGTGTTAATATAATTCTTGTCTTCTTAATGCCTTTGCATCCGACTAGATGATGCCGGTAACGTGTATGCTTATCCAGGCTGGATTTTATATGGCATTCCCGGCTAGCCACTATCCGACGTGGTCCTTCCCGGGTGCATGCATAAGTAACCTTGTGGCCATGTTACTGAGGTGATGCCGGGAATACGTTCTTTTCCGGGATCGGCTTATGCCGGGTAAAAACCCTAGCCGGGAAGCTATTAACTAATGTCGTTTTGAGACAGATCATTGTACGTATCATCAAGTCCCCCTAGTTTGATTATGGTAGCCGGAACGGTTGCCGTTGTCAAACTTTAAAATGAAGCCATGCTTCCGATTGGATGTGCATTTAATGCTTGTCAGTGTGAAAAGACAGTTTCTACAAATACGCCCCCTTTACTAATAGAATGTAGTTATTGGCTCTGTTATTGGGAAGTCGCGAACCCCGATTCAGAGTACACTATCTGTGTCACCCCTTGGTAAGAGAAGTCTATTGGATACAACATAAGTTTGACTGAGGCACACCGGTTGTAGTAAGTCCACTGAGCCTTGGATTCTGACTGAGGACTCTTTCGTAGTGAAACATCTAACTAGACCCCTAGTATATTGTAGGTCCTAGAAAATGCTAGTGTAGTCACTAAGCATATAAACTTCGTATGTGCACGCTGAAGCACAGCGGTTGTTGTAAGTTGTACCTCTTCTAAGTGAGGCCATGGAACCCGGTCAGTGCTGATTAGTACACTTCACCATAACGCGATCTCAAGCATTGCACCCCGCTTGAGGGATTCTTGGTTAATTAAGGAACTATTTTTTTAAACACATAAAGGATTTTACCGTTAGGATAACCGAACGTGTTCATGGAAGTCAACCTTGACTTGTCCATGGTGTTCTTTATGGTTGAACTCTTTTTAAGGACATAACTATCTTTTAAACCCAATCATTAACAAAAGCATTGAGGCACATCACGTCTCTAAGATATGGAAAACCCTGTATTCTATTATGCTTAAGAAAGTTTAGACCTTTATGGAATGTTAATACATCACCCAACCGAGTCACTCAATTGGATGAGCCGTCTGAACGTGTATATTTGTAGTCAGACTGCACGGACGTCGGGGGTAAGGGACGTTACTGTCTATTCAGAATCTTCAATCTTATCCCATTACCCAGTGACATGTCTTATGACAGGGGCGTTTAGGACTAGTGTAATGAATACGAGATCACTGCATATTCATGAGGCAGCATTCCATAGTCCCGGTAAAGTAACTAACAAAATCATAACATGCGCTTGTTTTAACCTTATCTGAATTACATATTTTATCGTATTTACTTTACTTTATCTTATAAACTAGAAAACCCTAAATTAGGTAACAAATTACTACTCCTGCACCTTAGAATTAACTTAAGCTTTAAATATAGGTTCGATTCTATTGATATTTTAAAAATACGACCCTAGTTCATACTTCCCTTACTCATAATAAGGAGTAGTATGATTTAGGCCCCGCTAAATATAAATTTAAAACCATTACCCCCTTGCTGGTGGTTGATTCTGACGCGTTGCGGCCTAACGGCACCAACTAAATAAAATTGTCCGTTTTGGCCATATCAAATACTTTACTTCCTAAAAACAACATGAAATGTCCCGTTCTTATTGATTAAAAACGTTCCATATTAATTGATTTCGTTGCGAGGTTTTGACCTCTATATGAGACGTTTTTCAAAGACTGCATTCATTTTTAAACAAACCATAACCTTTATTTCATCAATAAAGGTTTAAAAAGCTTTACGTAGATTATCAAATAATGATAATCTAAAATATCCTGTTTACACACGACCATTACATAATGGTTTACAATACAAATATGTTACAATAAAATAAGTTTCTTGAATGCAGTTTTTACACAATATCATACAAGCATGGACTCCAAATCTTGTCCTTATTTAAGTATGCGACAGCAGAAGCTCTTAATAATCACCTGAGAATAAACATGCTTAAAACGTCAACAAAAATGTTGGTGAGTTATAGGTTTAACCTATATATATCAAATCGTAACAATAGACCACAAGATTTCATATTTCAATACACATCCCATACATAGAGATAAAAATCATTCATATGGTGAACACCTGGTAACCGACAATAACAAGATGCATATATAAGAATATCCCCATCATTCCGGGACACCCTTCGGATATGATATAAATTTCGAAGTACTAAAGCATCCGGTACTTTGGATGGGGTTTGTTAGGCCCAATAGATCTATCTTTAGGATTCGCGTCAATTAGGGTGTCTGTTCCCTAATTCTTAGATTACCAGACTTAATAAAAAGGGGCATATTCGATTTCGATAATTCAACCATAGAATGTAGTTTCACGTACTTGTGTCTATTTTGTAAATCATTTATAAAACCTGCATGTATTCTCATCCCAAAAATATTAGATTTTAAAAGTGGGACTATAACTCACTTTCACAGATTTTTACTTCGTCGGGAAGTAAGACTTGGCCACTGGTTGATTCACGAACCTATAACAATATATACATATATATCAAAGTATGTTCAAAATATATTTACAACACTTTTAATATATTTTGATGTTTTAAGTTTATTAAGTCAGCTGTCCTCGTTAGTAACCTACAACTAGTTGTCCACAGTTAGATGTACAGAAATAAATCGATAAATATTATCTTGAATCAATCCACGACCCAGTGTATACGTATCTCAGTATTGATCACAACTCAAACTATATATATTTTGGAATCAACCTCAACCCTGTATAGCTAACTCCAACATTCACATATAGAGTGTCTATGGTTGTTCCGAAATATATATAGATGTGTCGACATGATAGGTCGAAACATTGTATACGTGTCTATGGTATCTCAAGATTACATAATATATAATACAAGTTGATTAAGTTATGGTTGGAATAGATTTGTTACCAATTTTCACGTAGCTAAAATGAGAAAAATTATCCAATCTTGTTTTACCCATAACTTCTTCATTTTAAATCCGTTTTGAGTGAATAAAATTGCTATGGTTTCATATTGAACTCTATTTTATGAATCTAAACAAAAAAAGTATAGGTTTCTAGTCGGAAAAATAAGTTACAAGTCGTTTTTGTAAAGGTAGTCATTTCAGTCGAAAGAACGACGTCTAGATGACCATTTTAGAAAACATACTTCCACTTTGAGTTTAACCATAATTTTTGGATATAGTTTCATGTTCATAATAAAAATCATTTTCTCAGAATAACAACTTTTAAATCAAAGTTTATCATAGTTTTTAATTAACTAACCCAAAACAGCCCGCGGTGTTACTACGACGGCGTAAATCCGGTTTTACGGTGTTTTTCGTGTTCCCAGGTTTTAAATCATTAAGTTAGCATATCATATAGATATAGAACATGTGTTTAGTTGATTTTAAAAGTCAAGTTAGAAGGATTAACTTTTGTTTGCGAACAAGTTTAGAATTAACTAAACTATGTTCTAGTGATTACAAGTTTAAACCTTCGAATAAGATAGCTTTATATGTATGAATCGAATGATGTTATGAACATCATTACTACCTTAAGTTCCTTGGATGAACCTACTGGAAAAGAGAAAAATGGATCTAGCTTCAATGGATCCTTGGATGGCTCAAAGTTCTTGAAGCAAAATCATGACACGAAAACAAGTTCAAGTAAGATCATCACTTGAAATAAGATTGTTATAGTTATAGAAATTGAACCAAAGTTTGAATATGATTATTACCTTGTATTAGAATGATAACCTACTGTAAGAAACAAAGATTTCTTGAGGTTGGATGATCACCTTACAAGATTGGAAGTGAGCTGGCAAACTTGAAAGTATTCTTGATTTTATGAAACTAGAACTTTTGGAATTTATGAAGAACACTTAGAACTTGAAGATAGAACTTGAGAGAGTTCAATTAGATGAAGAAAATTGAAGAATGAAAGTGTTTGTAGGTGTTTTTGGTCGTTGGTGTATGGATTAGATATAAAGGATATGTAATTTTGTTTTCATGTAAATAAGTCATGAATGATTACTCATATTTTTGTAATCTTATGAGATATTTCATGCTAGTTGCCAAATGATGGTTCCCACATGTGTTAGGTGACTCACATGGGCTGCTAAGAGCTGATCATTGGAGTGTATATACCAATAGTACATACATCTAAAAGCTGTGTATTGTGCGAGTACGAATACGGGTGCATACGAGTAGAATTGTTGATGAAACTGAACGAGAATGTAATTGTAAGCATTTTTGTTAAGTAGAAGTATTTTGATAAGTGTATTGAAGTCTTTCAAAAGTGTATAAATACATATTAAAACACTACATGTATATACATTTTAACTGAGTCGTTAAGTCATCGTTAGTCGTTACATGTAAGTGTTGTTTTGAAACCTTTAGGTTAACGATCTTGTTAAATGTTGTTAACCCAATGTTATAATATCAAAAGAGATTTTAAATTATTATATTATCATGATATTATGATGTACGAATATCTCTTAATATGATATATATACATTAAATGTCGTTACAACGATAAACGTTACATATATGTCTCGTTTCAAAATCATTAAGTTAGTAGTCTTGTTTTTACATATGTAGTTCATTGTTAATATAATTAATGATATGTTTACTTATCATACTATCATGTTAACTATATATTAACCATATATATGTCATCATATAGTTTTTTTACAAGTTTTAACGTTCGTGAATCACCGGTCAACTTGGGTGGTCAATTGTCTATATGAAACCTATTTCAATTAATCAAGTCTTAACAAGTTTGATTGCTTAACATGTTGGAAACATTTAATCATGTAAACATCAATCTCAATTAATATATATAAACATGGAAAAGTTCGGGTCACTACAGTACCTACCCGTTAAATAAATTTCGTCCCGAAATTTTAAGCTGTTGAAGGTGTTGACGAATCTTCTGGAAATAGATGCGGGTATTTCTTCTTCATCTGATCTTCACGCTCCCAGGTGAACTCGGGTCCTCTACGAGCATTCCATCGAACCTTAACAATTGGTATCTTGTTTTGCTTAAGTCTTTTAACCTCACGATCCATTATTTCGACGGGTTCTTCGATGAATTGGAGTTTTTCGTTGATTTGGATTTCATCTAACGGAATAGTGAGATCTTCTTTAGCAAAACATTTCTTCAAATTCGAGACATGGAAAGTGTTATGTACAGCCGCGAGTTGTTGAGGTAACTCAAGTCGGTAAGCTACTGGTCCGACACGATCAATAATCTTGAATGGTCCAATATACCTTGGATTTAATTTCCCTCGTTTACCAAATCGAACAACGCCTTTCCAAGGTGAAACTTTAAGCATGACCATCTCTTCAATTTCAAATTCTATATCTTTTCTTTTAATGTCAGCGTAGCTCTTTTGTCGACTTTGGGCGGTTTTCAACCGTTGTTGAATTTGGATGATCTTCTCGGTAGTTTCTTGTATAATCTCCGGACCCGTAATCTGTCTATCCCCCACCTCACTCCAACAAATCGGAGACCTGCACTTTCTACCATAAAGTGCTTCAAACGGCGCCATCTCAATGCTTGAATGGTAGCTGTTGTTGTAGGAAAATTCTGCTAACGGTAGATGTCGATCCCAACTGTTTCCGAAATCAATAACACATGCTCGTAGCATGTCTTCAAGCGTTTGTATCGTCCTTTCGCTCTGCCCATCAGTTTGTGGATGATAGGCAGTACTCATGTCTAGACGAGTTCCTAATGCTTGCTGTAATGTCTGCCAGAATCTTGAAATAAATCTGCCATCCCTATCAGAGATAATAGAGATTGGTATTCCATGTCTGGAGATGACTTCCTTTAAATACAGTCGTGCTAACTTCTCCATCTTGTCATCTTCTCTTATTGGTAGGAAGTGTGCTGATTTGGTGAGACGATCAACTATTACCCAAATAGTATCAAAACCACTTGCAGTCCTTGGCAATTTAGTGATGAAATCCATGGTAATGTTTTCCCATTTCCATTCCGGGATTTCGGGTTGTTGAAGTAGACCTGATGGTTTCTGATGCTCAGCTTTGACCTTAGAACACGTCAAACATTCTCCTACGTATTTAGCAACATCGGCTTTCATACCCGGCCACCAAAAATGTTTCTTGAGATCCTTGTACATCTTCCCCGTTCCAGGATGTATTGAGTATCTGGTTTTATGAGCTTCTCTAAGTACCATTTCTCTCATATCTCCAAATTTTGGTACCCAAATCCTTTCAGCCCTATACCGGGTTCCGTCTTCCCGAATATTAAGATGCTTCTCCGATCCTTTGGGTATTTCATCCTTTAAATTTCCCTCTTTTAAAACTCCTTGTTGCGCCTCCTTTATTTGAGTAGTAATGTTATTATGAATCATTATATTCATAGATTTTACTCGAATGGGTTCTCTATCCTTCCTGCTCAAGGCATCGGCTACCACATTTGCCTTCCCCGGGTGGTAACGAATCTCAAAATCGTAATCATTCAATAATTCAATCCACCTACGCTGCCTCATATTCAGTTGTTTCTGATTAAATATGTGTTGAAGACTTTTGTGGTCGGTATATATAATACTTTTGACCCCATATAAGTAGTGCCTCCAAGTCTTTAATGCAAAAACAACCGCGCCTAATTCCAAATCATGCGTCGTATAATTTTGTTCGTGAATCTTCAATTGTCTAGACGCATAAGCAATCACCTTCGTTCGTTGCATTAATACACAACCGAGACCTTGCTTTGATGCGTCACAATAAATCACAAAATCATCATTCCCTTCAGGCAATGACAATATAGGTGCCGTAGTTAGCTTTTTCTTCAATAACTGAAACGCTTTCTCTTGTTCATCATTCCATTCAAATTTCTTCCCTTTATGCGTTAATGCAGTCAAGGGTTTTGCTATTCTGGAAAAGTCTTGGATGAACCTTCTGTAGTAACCAGCTAGTCCTAAAAACTGGCGTATGTGTTTCGGAGTTTTCGGGGTTTCCCACTTTTCAACAGTTTCTATCTTTGCCGGATCCACCTTAATACCTTCTTTGTTCACTATGTGACCGAGGAATTGAACTTCTTCCAACCAAAATGCACACTTTGAAAACTTAGCGTACAATTCTTCCTTCCTCAATACTTCTAACACCTTTCTCAAATGTTCACCGTGTTCTTGGTCATTCTTTGAGTAAATAAGTATGTCATCAATGAAAACAATGACAAACTTGTCAAGGTATGGTCCACACACTCGGTTCATAAGGTCCATGAACACAGCTGGTGCATTAGTTAAACCAAACGGCATGACCATAAACTCGTAATGACCGTAACGTGTTCTGAAAGCAGTCTTTGGAATATCATCTTCTTTCACCCGCATTTGATGATACCCGGAACGTAAGTCAATCTTTGAATAAACAGACGAGCCTTGTAGTTGATCAAATAAGTCGTCGATTCTCGGTAGTGGGTAGCGGTTCTTGATGGTAAGTTTGTTCAACTCTCGGTAGTCGATACACAACCTGAATGTACCATCTTTCTTCTTGACAAACAAAACAGGAGCTCCCCACGGTGATGTGCTTGGTCGAATGAAACCACGCTCTAAAAGTTCTTGTAATTGGCTTTGCAGTTCTTTCATCTCGCTGGGTGCGAGTCTGTAAGGAGCACGAGCTATTGGTGCAGCTCCTGGTACAAGATCTATTTGAAATTCAACGGATCGATGTGGGGGTAATCCCGGTAATTCTTTCGGAAATACATCGGGAAATTCTTTTGCAATAGGAACATCATTGATGCTCTTTTCTTCAGTTTGTACTTTCTCGACGTGTGCTAGAACAGCATAGCAACCTTTTCTTATTAGTTTTTGTGCCTTCAAATTACTAATAAGATGTAGCTTCGTGTTGCCCTTTTCTCCGTACACCATTAAGGGTTTTCCTTTTTCTCGTATAATGCGAATTGCATTTTTGTAACAAACGATCTCCGCTTTCACTTCTTTCAACCAGTCCATACCGATTATCACATCAAAACTCCCTAACTCTACTGGTATCAAATCAATCTTAAATGTTTCGCTAACCAGTTTAATTTCTCGATTCCGACATATATTATCTGCTGAAATTAATTTACCATTTGCTAATTCGAGTAAAAATTTACTATCCAAAGGCGTCAATGGACAACTTAATTTAGCACAAAAATCTCTACTCATATAGCTTCTATCCGCACCCGAATCAAATAAAACGTAAGCAGATTTATTGTCAATAAGAAACGTACCCATAACAAGCTCCGGGTCTTCCTGTGCCTCTACCGCATTAATATTGAAAACTCTTCCACGGCCTTGTCCATTCGTGTTCTCCTGGTTCGGGCAATTTCTAATAATGTGGCCTGGTTTTCCACATTTATAACAAACTACATTGGCATAACTTGCTCCGACACTACTTGCTCCGCCATTACTCGTTCCGACACCATTTGTTCCTTTCGTTCTATTAACCCCTGGTCCGTAGACCTCACACTTCGTCGCGCTATGACCATTTCTTTTACACTTGTTGCAAAATTTGGTGCAGAACCCCGAGTGATTCTTTTCACACCTTTGGCATAGTTGCTTCTGATTGTTGTTGTTGTTGCGGTTATTATTGTTGTTGGGATGATTGTTGTAGTTGCTGTTGTTGTTGTTGTTGTTGTTGTTGGGCCGTTTGTTGTAGTTGCGATTGATGTTGCGATTGTTGGGATAATTGTTGCGATTATTGTTGTAATTGCTGTTGTTGTTGTATTGGTGATTCTTATCACCGTTTTCCTCCCACTTTCTTTTGACTTGCTTCACATTGGCCTCTTCAGCAGTCTGTTCTTTAATTCTTTCTTCAATCTGGTTCACTAGTTTGTGAGCCATTCTACATGCCTGTTGTATGGAGGCGGGCTCGTGTGAACTTATATCTTCTTGGATTCTTTCCGGTAATCCTTTCACAAACGCGTCGATCTTCTCTTCCTCATCTTCGAATGCTCCCGGACACAATAGGCACAATTCTGTGAATCGTCTTTCGTACGTGGTAATATCAAATCCTTGGGTTCGTAACCCTCTAAGTTCTGTCTTGAGCTTATTGACCTCGGTTCTGGGACGGTACTTCTCGTTCATCAAGTGCTTGAATGCTGACCACGGTAGTGCGTACGCATCATCTTGTCCCACTTGCTCTAGATAGGTATTCCACCATGTTAACGCAGAACCTGTGAAGGTATGCGTAGCGTACTTCACTTTGTCCTCTTCAGTACACTTACTTATGGCAAACACCGATTCAACCTTCTCGGTCCACCGTTTCAATCCGATCGGTCCTTCGGTTCCATCAAATTCCAAAGGTTTGCAGGCAGTGAATTCTTTGTAGGTGCATCCTACACGATTTCCTGTACTGCTAGTGTAGTGACCCGAACTTTTCCATGTTTATATATATTAATTGAGATTGATGTTTACATGATTAAATGTTTCCAACATGTTAAGCAATCAAACTTGTTAAGACTTGATTAATTGAAATAGGTTTCATATAGACAATTGACCACCCAAGTTGACCGGTGATTCACGAACGTTAAAACTTGTAAAAAAAACTATATGATGACATATATATGGTTATATATATAGTTAACATGATATTATGATAAGTAAACATATCATTAATTATATTAACAATGAACTACATATGTAAAAACAAGACTACTAACTTAATGATTTTGAAACGAGACATATATGTAACGTTTATCGTTGTAACGACATTTAATGTATATATATCATATTAAGAGATATTCGTACATCATAATATCATGATAATATAATAATTTAAAATCTCTTTTGATATTATAAACATTGGGTTAACAACATTTAACAAGATCGTTAACCTAAAGGTTTCAAAACAACACTTACATGTAACGACTAACGATGACTTAACGACTCAGTTAAAATGTATATACATGTAGTGTTTTAATATGTATTTATACACTTTTGAAAGACTTCAATACACTTATCAAAATACTTCTACTTAACAAAAATGCTTACAATTACATTCTCGTTCAGTTTCATCAACAATTCTACTCGTATGCACCCGTATTCGTACTCGTACAATACACAGCTTTTAGATGTATGTACTATTGGTATATACACTCCAATGATCAGCTCTTAGCAGCCCATGTGAGTCACCTAACACATGTGGGAACCATCATTTGGCAACTAGCATGAAATATCTCATAAGATTACAAAAATATGAGTAATCATTCATGACTTATTTACATGAAAACAAAATTACATATCCTTTATATCTAATCCATACACCAACGACCAAAAACACCTACAAACACTTTCATTCTTCAATTTTCTTCATCTAATTGAACTCTCTCAAGTTCTATCTTCAAGTTCTAAGTGTTCTTCATAAATTCCAAAAGTTCTAGTTTCATAAAATCAAGAATACTTTCAAGTTTGCTAGCTCACTTCCAATCTTGTAAGGTGATCATCCAACCTCAAGAAATCTTTGTTTCTTACAGTAGGTTATCATTCTAATACAAGGTAATAATCATATTCAAACTTTGGTTCAATTTCTATAACTATAACAATCTTATTTCAAGTGATGATCTTACTTGAACTTGTTTTCGTGTCATGATTTTGCTTCAAGAACTTTGAGCCATCCAAGGATCCATTGAAGCTAGATCCATTTTTCTCTTTTCCAGTAGGTTCATCCAAGGAACTTAAGGTAGTAATGATGTTCATAACATCATTCGATTCATACATATAAAGCTATCTTATTCGAAGGTTTAAACTTGTAATCACTAGAACATAGTTTAGTTAATTCTAAACTTGTTCGCAAACAAAAGTTAATCCTTCTAACTTGACTTTTAAAATCAACTAAACACATGTTCTATATCTATATGATATGCTAACTTAATGATTTAAAACCTGGAAACACGAAAAACACCGTAAAACCGGATTTACGCCGTCGTAGTAACACCGCGGGCTGTTTTGGGTTAGTTAATTAAAAACTATGATAAACTTTGATTTAAAAGTTGTTATTCTGAGAAAATGATTTTTATTATGAACATGAAACTATATCCAAAAATTATGGTTAAACTCAAAGTGGAAGTATGTTTTCTAAAATGGTCATCTAGACGTCGTTCTTTCGACTGAAATGACTACCTTTACAAAAACGACTTGTAACTTATTTTTCCGACTAGAAACCTATACTTTTTTTGTTTAGATTCATAAAATAGAGTTCAATATGAAACCATAGCAATTTGATTCACTCAAAACGGATTTAAAATGAAGAAGTTATGGGTAAAACAAGATTGGATAATTTTTCTCATTTTAGCTACGTGAAAATTGGTAACAAATCTATTCCAACCATAACTTAATCAACTTGTATTATATATTATGTAATCTTGAGATACCATAGACACGTATACAATGTTTCGACCTATCATGTCGACACATCTATATATATTTCGGAACAACCATAGACACTCTATATGTGAATGTTGGAGTTAGCTATACAGGGTTGAGGTTGATTCCAAAATATATATAGTTTGAGTTGTGATCAATACTGAGATACGTATACACTGGGTCGTGGATTGATTCAAGATAATATTTATCGATTTATTTCTGTACATCTAACTGTGGACAACTAGTTGTAGGTTACTAACGAGGACAGCTGACTTAATAAACTTAAAACATCAAAATATATTAAAAGTGTTGTAAATATATTTTGAACATACTTTGATATATATGTATATATTGTTATAGGTTCGTGAATCAACCAGTGGCCAAGTCTTACTTCCCGACGAAGTAAAAATCTGTGAAAGTGAGTTATAGTCCCACTTTTAAAATCTAATATTTTTGGGATGAGAATACATGCAGGTTTTATAAATGATTTACAAAATAGACACAAGTACGTGAAACTACATTCTATGGTTGAATTATCGAAATCGAATATGCCCCTTTTTATTAAGTCTGGTAATCTAAGAATTAGGGAACAGACACCCTAATTGACGCGAATCCTAAAGATAGATCTATTGGGCCTAACAAACCCCATCCAAAGTACCGGATGCTTTAGTACTTCGAAATTTATATCATATCCGAAGGGTGTCCCGGAATGATGGGGATATTCTTATATATGCATCTTGTTATTGTCGGTTACCAGGTGTTCACCATATGAATGATTTTTATCTCTATGTATGGGATGTGTATTGAAATATGAAATCTTGTGGTCTATTGTTACGATTTGATATATATAGGTTAAACCTATAACTCACCAACATTTTTGTTGACGTTTTAAGCATGTTTATTCTCAGGTGATTATTAAGAGCTTCCGCTGTCGCATACTTAAATAAGGACAAGATTTAGAGTCCATGCTTGTATGATATTGTGTAAAAACTGCATTCAAGAAACTTATTTTGTTGTAACATATTTGTATTGTAAACCATTATGTAATGGTCGTGTGTAAACAGGATATTTTAGATTATCATTATTTGATAATCTACGTAAAGCTTTTTAAACCTTTATTAATGAAATAAAGGTTATGGTTTGTTTAAAAATGAATGCAGTCTTTGAAAAACGTCTCATATAGAGGTCAAAACCTCGCAACGAAATCAATTAATATGGAACGTTTTTAATCAATAAGAACGGGACATTTCAGTTGGTATCCGAGCGTTGGTCTTAGAGAACCAGAATTTTGCATTAGTGTGTCTTATCGAGTTTGTTAGGATGCATTAGTGAGTCTGGACTTCGACCGTGTTTACTTGAAAAATGATTGCTTAACAAATTTTGTTGGAAACTATATATTTTTAACATGTGAATATTATGTGATATATTAATCTCTTAACGCGTTTGATATTATGTGATAGATGTCTACCTCTAGAACAAGTCCCATTGACTCACCTAATAATAATGAAGAGTCAAATGTAAATTGGAATGATTTGTGGACTGATTCACAAGTTCCCGAAGAGGAACCGGAAGAAGAGTCGGAACCGGAAGAAGAATCGGAACCGGAAGAAGAATCGGAACCGGATGAAGAAATAGAACCGGTGGGGGAAATAATAAAACGGTTAAGTAAAAGAAAATCCTCAACCAACCGACCAAGGTTAATTATGGTCAATGGTGTTTCCGCCAAGGAAGCAAAATATTGGGAGGATTACCAATTCTCCGATGAATCGGATTCCGACGAGAATTCCGATGATGTTATAGAAATTACCCCAACTGAATTTAAAAAGGCAAAAGAAAATAATAAGGGAAAGGGCATAAAAATAGAGAAATCTAATTCCAACCCCGATGAACTTTATATGTATCGTCAACCCCCGAAGTCCTTAAGTTGTAACAATGACCCGGGAACCTCTAAACCACCAGGTTTTTCTAAACCAATGTGGACAACGACGGCTCGTATTAGGGGAACATCATATATCCCTAGAAACTTGGCAAAACGAACCAAAACCGAAGAAGAAGAAACGAGCGAGTCGGAATAAGATAGTTGTATTCGTGTGGTGTAATATATGGAATATAGTGTTCTTATGCTTTATGATATATGTAAAAATTGCTTGTATTAATAAGTATTTTTTTTATGAATCTAACTCTTGTCTATTTTACAGTTTAAAAACACAAAATGGATAGACAACCCAATATTTTAAGAGACCTACCCGGAGACATGATTGATGAAATCTTGTCTAGAGTCGGCCAGAATTCTTCGGCACAACTATTTAAGGCGAGATCAGTTTGTAAGACATTCGAAGAACGTTCCAAGAATGTCTTGGTTTATAAGAGACTTTCGTTTGAAAGATGGGGGATATCACATTGGGAAACCCATAAGTTACGATGTGTTTACTTTGACGCATATATTGCTGGGAACCCAAATGCTATTTTACGCAACGGGTTAAGAAATTATTTTGACTCAATATATCCGAATATTGGACTTCGTGATTTAGAAAAAGCGGCTAACATGCAACATAAAGAAGCATGTTATGCTTACGGATTAGTAATGTTCGCTTCTCACCAAAGTGAGAACAAGAACATCGGGCTACAACTATTAAACAAAACGTTTCCACAAGTGACGGAGTCGGTAATTGGGGTAAGAAATGAGGTTTTTAGATTATTACGGGACTGTTGGACATTACGTAACCCTCGTCCCTTTGATGACGTTACAACACGCTGTCTTATCAACGGCCATAACGGTTATGTTGCACAAGACCAAGGATGGGAAGTAGTCCTAGTAAAACCAGAATGCATGACTTGTTTCTGGACGTATGAATTACGTGTCTTTATTGCCTTTGCTGAACGACTTGTGTACTAGCTAGAATTGTCTTCACAACTATCTTGTATCAAAGTTATTGTGTGCTATATTTCATGCTTTATGTAAAATAAGCGGTATTGTAAGTTTGTAAAATATTGTATAAAAGTTTGAACGCGAAATATTATTATAATCAGTTTTTCATATAGAATTATAGTAGTTGAATTGTATATTAGCTACTAAGTATGAACTTAACGGGTAGGTACTACCCGAATTTAAACTTATAAAACGCTAATATGAAGAAAAAGCTTTTATAAATGAGTTCATATTATGCTACGAAATACTATTAACTACTCTTAATATTCTGTATGATTAACTTGTTCCATTTAACTATTTTGAAGGAAATGGCACCGACTACTCGACACACCGTGAATATGAATGAAGAGGAATTCCGTACTTTTCTAGCTTCAAACATAGCCGCAGTACAGGCTGCGCTACATACCAACAATAACCTTGGATCTAGCAGTACAGGAAATCGTGTAGGATGCACCTACAAAGAATTCACTGCCTGCAAACCTTTGGAATTTGATGGAACCGAAGGACCGATCGGATTGAAACGGTGGACCGAGAAGGTTGAATCGGTGTTTGCCATAAGTAAGTGTACTGAAGAGGACAAAGTGAAGTACGCTACGCATACCTTCACAGGTTCTGCGTTAACATGGTGGAATACCTATCTAGAGCAAGTGGGACAAGATGATGCGTACGCACTACCGTGGTCAGCATTCAAGCACTTGATGAACGAGAAGTACCGTCCCAGAACCGAGGTCAATAAGCTCAAGACAGAACTAAGAGGGTTACGAACCCAAGGATTTGATATTACCACGTACGAAAGACGATTCACAGAATTGTGCCTATTGTGTCCGGGAGCATTCGAAGATGAGGAAGAGAAGATCGACGCGTTTGTGAAAGGATTACCGGAAAGAATCCAAGAAGATATAAGTTCACACGAGCCCGCCTCCATACAACAGGCATGTAGAATGGCTCACAAACTAGTGAACCAGATTGAAGAAAGAATTAAAGAACAGACTGCTGAAGAGGCCAATGTGAAGCAAGTCAAAAAAAAGTGGGAGGAAAACGGTGATAAGAATCACCAATACAACAACAACAGCAATTACAACAATAATCTCAATAATTATCCCAACAATCGCAACATCAATCGCAACTACAACAAACGGCCCAACAACAACAACAACAACAACAACAACAGCAACTACAACAATCATCCCAACAACAATAATAACCGCAACAACAACAACAATCAGAAGCAACTATGCCAAAGGTGTGAAAAGAATCACTCGGAGTTCTGCACCAAATTTTGCAACAAGTGTAAAAGAAATGGTCATAGCGCGGCGAAGTGTGAGGTCTACGGACCAGGGGTTAATAGAACGAAAGGAACAAATGGTGTCGGAACGAGTAATGGCGGAGCAAGTAGTGTCGGAGCAAGTTATGCCAATGTAGTTTGTTATAAATGTGGAAAACCAGGCCACATTATTAGAAATTGCCCGAACCAGGAGAACACGAATGGACAAGGCCGTGGAAGAGTTTTCAATATTAATGCGGTAGAGGCACAGGAAGACCCGGAGCTTGTTACGGGTACGTTTCTTATTGACAATAAATCTGCTTACGTTTTATTTGATTCGGGTGCGGATAGAAGCTATATGAGTAGAGATTTTTGTGCTAAATTAAGTTGTCCATTGACGCCTTTGGATAGTAAATTTTTACTCGAATTAGCAAATGGTAAATTAATTTCAGCAGATAATATATGTCGGAATCGAGAAATTAAACTGGTTAGCGAAACATTTAAGATTGATTTGATACCAGTAGAGTTAGGGAGTTTTGATGTGATAATCGGTATGGACTGGTTGAAAGAAGTGAAAGCGGAGATCGTTTGTTACAAAAATGCAATTCGCATTATACGAGAAAAAGGAAAACCCTTAATGGTGTACGGAGAAAAGGGCAACACGAAGCTACATCTTATTAGTAATTTGAAGGCACAAAAACTAATAAGAAAAGGTTGCTATGCTGTTCTAGCACACGTCGAGAAAGTACAAACTGAAGAAAAGAGCATCAATGATGTTCCCATTGCAAAAGAATTTCCCGATGTATTTCCGAAAGAATTACCGGGATTACCCCCACATCGATCCGTTGAATTTCAAATAGATCTTGTACCAGGAGCTGCACCAATAGCTCGTGCTCCTTACAGACTCGCACCCAGCGAGATGAAAGAACTGCAAAGCCAATTACAAGAACTTTTAGAGCGTGGTTTCATTCGACCAAGCACATCACCGTGGGGAGCTCCTGTTTTGTTTGTCAAGAAGAAAGATGGTACATTCAGGTTGTGTATCGACTACCGAGAGTTGAACAAACTTACCATCAAGAACCGCTACCCACTACCGAGAATCGACGACTTATTTGATCAACTACAAGGCTCGTCTGTTTATTCAAAGATTGACTTACGTTCCGGGTATCATCAAATGCGGGTGAAAGAAGATGATATTCCAAAGACTGCTTTCAGAACACGTTACGGTCATTACGAGTTTATGGTCATGCCGTTTGGTTTAACTAACGCACCAGCTGTGTTCATGGACCTTATGAACCGAGTGTGTGGACCATACCTTGACAAGTTTGTCATTGTTTTCATTGATGACATACTTATTTACTCAAAGAATGACCAAGAACATGGTGAACATTTGAGAAAGGTGTTAGAAGTATTGAGGAAGGAAGAATTGTACGCTAAGTTTTCAAAGTGTGCATTTTGGTTGGAAGAAGTTCAATTTCTCGGTCACATAGTGAACAAAGAAGGTATTAAGGTGGATCCGGCAAAGATAGAAACTGTTGAAAAGTGGGAAACCCCGAAAACTCCAAAACACATACGCCAGTTTTTAGGACTAGCTGGTTACTACAGAAGGTTCATCCAAGACTTTTCCAGAATAGCAAAACCCTTGACTGTATTAACGCATAAAGGGAAGAAATTTGAATGGAATGATGAACAAGAGAAAGCATTTCAGTTATTGAAGAAAAAGCTAACTACGGCACCTATATTGTCATTGCCTGAAGGGAATGATGATTTTGTGATTTATTGTGATGCATCAAAGCAAGGTCTCGGTTGTGTATTAATGCAACGAACGAAGGTGATTGCTTATGCGTCTAGACAATTGAAGATTCACGAACAAAATTATACGACGCATGATTTGGAATTAGGCGCGGTTGTTTTTGCATTAAAGACTTGGAGGCACTACTTATATGGGGTCAAAAGTATTATATATACCGACCACAAAAGTCTTCAACACATATTTAATCAGAAACAACTGAATATGAGGCAGCGTAGGTGGATTGAATTATTGAATGATTACGATTTTGAGATTCGTTACCACCCGGGGAAGGCAAATGTGGTAGCCGATGCCTTGAGCAGGAAGGATAGAGAACCCATTCGAGTAAAATCTATGAATATAATGATTCATAATAACATTACTACTCAAATAAAGGAGGCGCAACAAGGAGTTTTAAAAGAGGGAAATTTAAAGGATGAAATACCCAAAGGATCGGAGAAGCATCTTAATATTCAGGAAGACGGAACCCGGTATAGGGCTGAAAGGATTTGGGTACCAAAATTTGGAGATATGAGAGAAATGGTACTTAGAGAAGCTCATAAAACCAGATACTCAATACATCCTGGAACGGGGAAGATGTACAAGGATCTCAAGAAACATTTTTGGTGGCCGGGTATGAAAGCCGATGTTGCTAAATACGTAGGAGAATGTTTGACGTGTTCTAAGGTCAAAGCTGAGCATCAGAAACCATCAGGTCTACTTCAACAACCCGAAATCCCGGAATGGAAATGGGAAAACATTACCATGGATTTCATCACTAAATTGCCAAGGACTGCAAGTGGTTTTGATACTATTTGGGTAATAGTTGATCGTCTCACCAAATCAGCACACTTCCTACCAATAAGAGAAGATGACAAGATGGAGAAGTTAGCACGACTGTATTTGAAGGAAGTCGTCTCCAGACATGGAATACCAATCTCTATTATCTCTGATAGGGATGGCAGATTTATTTCAAGATTCTGGCAGACATTACAGCAAGCATTAGGAACTCGTCTAGACATGAGTACTGCCTATCATCCACAAACTGATGGGCAGAGCGAAAGGACGATACAAACGCTTGAAGACATGCTACGAGCATGTGTTATTGATTTCGGAAACAGTTGGGATCGACATCTACCGTTAGCAGAATTTTCCTACAACAACAGCTACCATTCAAGCATTGAGATGGCGCCGTTTGAAGCACTTTATGGTAGAAAGTGCAGGTCTCCGATTTGTTGGAGTGAGGTGGGGGATAGACAGATTACGGGTCCGGAGATTATACAAGAAACTACCGAGAAGATCATCCAAATTCAACAACGGTTGAAAACCGCCCAAAGTCGACAAAAGAGCTACGCTGACATTAAAAGAAAAGATATAGAATTTGAAATTGGAGAGATGGTCATGCTTAAAGTTTCACCTTGGAAAGGCGTTGTTCGATTTGGTAAACGAGGGAAATTAAATCCAAGGTATATTGGACCATTCAAGATTATTGATCGTGTCGGACCAGTAGCTTACCGACTTGAGTTACCTCAACAACTCGCGGCTGTACATAACACTTTCCACGTCTCGAATTTGAAGAAATGTTTTGCTAAAGAAGATCTCACTATTCCGTTAGATGAAATCCAAATCAACGAAAAACTCCAATTCATCGAAGAACCCGTCGAAATAATGGATCGTGAGGTTAAAAGACTTAAGCAAAACAAGATACCAATTGTTAAGGTTCGATGGAATGCTCGTAGAGGACCCGAGTTCACCTGGGAGCGTGAAGATCAGATGAAGAAGAAATACCCGCATCTATTTCCAGAAGATTCGTCAACACCTTCAACAGCTTAAAATTTCGGGACGAAATTTATTTAACGGGTAGGTACTGTAGTGACCCGAACTTTTCCATGTTTATATATATTAATTGAGATTGATGTTTACATGATTAAATGTTTCCAACATGTTAAGCAATCAAACTTGTTAAGACTTGATTAATTGAAATAGGTTTCATATAGACAATTGACCACCCAAGTTGACCGGTGATTCACGAACGTTAAAACTTGTAAAAAAACTATATGATGACATATATATGGTTATATATATAGTTAACATGATATTATGATAAGTAAACATATCATTAATTATATTAACAATGAACTACATATGTAAAAACAAGACTACTAACTTAATGATTTTGAAACGAGACATATATGTAACGTTTATCGTTGTAACGACATTTAATGTATATATATCATATTAAGAGATATTCGTACATCATAATATCATGATAATATAATAATTTAAAATCTCTTTTGATATTATAAACATTGGGTTAACAACATTTAACAAGATCGTTAACCTAAAGGTTTCAAAACAACACTTACATGTAACGACTAACGATGACTTAACGACTCAGTTAAAATGTATATACATGTAGTGTTTTAATATGTATTTATACACTTTTGAAAGACTTCAATACACTTATCAAAATACTTCTACTTAACAAAAATGCTTACAATTACATTCTCGTTCAGTTTCATCAACAATTCTACTCGTATGCACCCGTATTCGTACTCGTACAATACACAGCTTTTAGATGTATGTACTATTGGTATATACACTCCAATGATCAGCTCTTAGCAGCCCATGTGAGTCACCTAACACATGTGGGAACCATCATTTGGCAACTAGCATGAAATATCTCATAAGATTACAAAAATATGAGTAATCATTCATGACTTATTTACATGAAAACAAAATTACATATCCTTTATATCTAATCCATACACCAACGACCAAAAACACCTACAAACACTTTCATTCTTCAATTTTCTTCATCTAATTGAACTCTCTCAAGTTCTATCTTCAAGTTCTAAGTGTTCTTCATAAATTCCAAAAGTTCTAGTTTCATAAAATCAAGAATACTTTCAAGTTTGCCAGCTCACTTCCAATCTTGTAAGGTGATCATCCAACCTCAAGAAATCTTTGTTTCTTACAGTAGGTTATCATTCTAATACAAGGTAATAATCATATTCAAACTTTGGTTCAATTTCTATAACTATAACAATCTTATTTCAAGTGATGATCTTACTTGAACTTGTTTTCGTGTCATGATTTTGCTTCAAGAACTTTGAGCCATCCAAGGATCCATTGAAGCTAGATCCATTTTTCTCTTTTCTAGTAGGTTCATCCAAGGAACTTAAGGTAGTAATGATGTTCATAACATCATTCGATTCATACATATAAAGCTATCTTATTCGAAGGTTTAAACTTGTAATCACTAGAACATAGTTTAGTTAATTCTAAACTTGTTCGCAAACAAAAGTTAATCCTTCTAACTTGACTTTTAAAATCAACTAAACACATGTTCTATATCTATATGATATGCTAACTTAATGATTTAAAACCTGGGAACACGAAAAACACCGTAAAACCGGATTTACGCCGTCGTAGTAACACCGCGGGCTGTTTTGGGTTAGTTAATTAAAAACTATGATAAACTTTGATTTAAAAGTTGTTATTCTGAGAAAATGATTTTTATTATGAACATGAAACTATATCCAAAAATTATGGTTAAACTCAAAGTGGAAGTATGTTTTCTAAAATGGTCATCTAGACGTCGTTCTTTCGACTGAAATGACTACCTTTACAAAAACGACTTGTAACTTATTTTTCCGACTAGAAACCTATACTTTTTTTGTTTAGATTCATAAAATAGAGTTCAATATGAAACCATAGCAATTTGATTCACTCAAAACGGATTTAAAATGAAGAAGTTATGGGTAAAACAAGATTGGATAATTTTTCTCATTTTAGCTACGTGAAAATTGGTAACAAATCTATTCCAACCATAACTTAATCAACTTGTATTATATATTATGTAATCTTGAGATACCATAGACACGTATACAATGTTTCGACCTATCATGTCGACACATCTATATATATTTCGGAACAACCATAGACACTCTATATGTGAATGTTGGAGTTAGCTATACAGGGTTGAGGTTGATTCCAAAATATATATAGTTTGAGTTGTGATCAATACTGAGATACGTATACACTGGGTCGTGGATTGATTCAAGATAATATTTATCGATTTATTTCTGTACATCTAACTGTGGACAACTAGTTGTAGGTTACTAACGAGGACAGCTGACTTAATAAACTTAAAACATCAAAATATATTAAAAGTGTTGTAAATATATTTTGAACATACTTTGATATATATGTATATATTGTTATAGGTTCGTGAATCAACCAGTGGCCAAGTCTTACTTCCCGACGAAGTAAAAATCTGTGAAAGTGAGTTATAGTCCCACTTTTAAAATCTAATATTTTTGGGATGAGAATACATGCAGGTTTTATAAATGATTTACAAAATAGACACAAGTACGTGAAACTACATTCTATGGTTGAATTATCAAAATCGAATATGCCCCTTTTTATTAAGTCTGGTAATCTAAGAATTAGGGAACAGACACCCTAATTGACGCGAATCCTAAAGATAGATCTATTGGGCCTAACAAACCCCATCCAAAGTACCGGATGCTTTAGTACTTCGAAATTTATATCATATCCGAAGGGTGTCCCGGAATGATGGGGATATTCTTATATATGCATCTTGTTATTGTCGGTTACCAGGTGTTCACCATATGAATGATTTTTATCTCTATGTATGGGATGTGTATTGAAATATGAAATCTTGTGGTCTATTGTTACGATTTGATATATATAGGTTAAACCTATAACTCACCAACATTTTTGTTGACGTTTTAAGCATGTTTATTCTCAGGTGATTATTAAGAGCTTCCGCTGTCGCATACTTAAATAAGGACAAGATTTGGAGTCCATGCTTGTATGATATTGTGTAAAAACTGCATTCAAGAAACTTATTTTGTTGTAACATATTTGTATTGTAAACCATTATGTAATGGTCGTGTGTAAACAGGATATTTTAGATTATCATTATTTGATAATCTACGTAAAGCTTTTTAAACCTTTATTAATGAAATAAAGGTTATGGTTTGTTTAAAAATGAATGCAGTCTTTGAAAAACGTCTCATATAGAGGTCAAAACCTAGCAACGAAATCAATTAATATGGAACGTTTTTAATCAATAAGAACGGGACATTTCAGCTAGATCCAAGGTTATTGTTGGTATGTAGCGCAGCCTGTACTGCGGCTATGTTTGAAGCTAGAAAAGTACGGAATTCCTCTTCATTCATATTCACGGTGTGTCGAGTAGTCGGTGCCATTTCCTTCAAAATAGTTAAATGGAACAAGTTAATCATACAGAATATTAAGAGTAGTTAATAGTATTTCGTAGCATAATATGAACTCATTTATAAAAGCTTTTTCTTCATATTAGCGTTTTATAAGTTTAAATTCGGGTAGTACCTACCCGTTAAGTTCATACTTAGTAGCTAATATACAATTCAACTACTACAATTCTATATGAAAAACTGATTATAATAATATTTCGCGTTCAAACTTTTATACAATATTTTACAAACTTACAATACCGCTTATTTTACATAAAGCATGAAATATAGCACACAATAACTTTGATACAAGATAGTTGTGAAGACAATTCTAGCTAGTACACAAGTCGTTCAGCAAAGGCAATAAAGACACGTAATTCATACGTCCAGAAACAAGTCATGCATTCTGGTTTTACTAGGACTACTTCCCATCCTTGGTCTTGTGCAACATAACCGTTATGGCCGTTGATAAGACAGCGTGTTGTAACGTCATCAAAGGGACGAGGGTTACGTAATGTCCAACAGTCCCGTAATAATCTAAAAACCTCATTTCTTACCCCAATTACCGACTCCGTCACTTGTGGAAACGTTTTGTTTAATAGTTGTAGCCCGATGTTCTTGTTCTCACTTTGGTGAGAAGCGAACATTACTAATCCGTAAGCATAACATGCTTCTTTATGTTGCATGTTAGCCGCTTTTTCTAAATCACGAAGTCCAATATTCGGATATATTGAGTCAAAATAATTTCTTAACCCGTTGCGTAAAATAGCATTTGGGTTCCCCGCAATATATGCGTCAAAGTAAACACATCGTAACTTATGGGTTTCCCAATGTGATATCCCCCATCTTTCAAACGAAAGTCTCTTATAAACCAAGACATTCTTGGAACGTTCTTCGAATGTCTTACAAACTGATCTCGCCTTAAATAGTTGTGCCGAAGAATTCTGGCCGACTCTAGACAAGATTTCATCAATCATGTCTCCGGGTAGGTCTCTTAAAATATTGGGTTGTCTATCCATTTTGTGTTTTTAAACTGTAAAATAGACAAGAGTTAGATTCATAAAAAAAATACTTATTAATACAAGCAATTTTTACATATATCATAAAGCATAAGAACACTATATTCCATATATTACACCACACGAATACAACTATCTTATTCCGACTCGCTCGTTTCTTCTTCTTCGGTTTTGGTTCGTTTTGCCAAGTTTCTAGGGATATATGATGTTCCCCTAATACGAGCCGTCGTTGTCCACATTGGTTTAGAAAAACCTGGTGGTTTAGAGGTTCCCGGGTCATTGTTACAACTTAAGGACTTCGGGGGTTGACGATACATATAAAGTTCATCGGGGTTGGAATTAGATTTCTCTATTTTTATGCCCTTTCCCTTATTATTTTCTTTTGCCTTTTTAAATTCAGTTGGGGTAATTTCTATAACATCATCGGAATTCTCGTCGGAATCCGATTCATCGGAGAATTGGTAATCCTCCCAATATTTTGCTTCCTTGGCGGAAACACCATTGACCATAATTAACTTTGGTCGGTTGGTTGAGGATTTTCTTTTACTTAACCGTTTTATTATTTCCCCCACCGGTTCTATTTCTTCATCCGGTTCCGATTCTTCTTCCGGTTCCGATTCTTCTTCCGGTTCCGACTCTTCTTCCGGTTCCTCTTCGGGAACTTGTGAATCAGTCCACAAATCATTCCAATTTACATTTGACTCTTCATTATTATTAGGTGAGTCAATGGGACTTGTTCTAGAGGTAGACATCTATCACATAATATCAAACACGTTAAGAGATTAATATATCACATAATATTCATATGTTAAAAATATATAGTTTCCAACAAAAATGTTAAGCAATCATTTTTAAAGAAAACACGGTCGAAGTCCAGACTTACTAATGCATCCTAACAAACTCGATAAGACACACTAATGCAAATTTTCTGGTTCTCTAAGACCAACGCTCTGATACCAACTGAAATGTCCCGTTCTTATTGATTAAAAACGTTCCATATTAATTGATTTCGTTGCGAGGTTTTGACCTCTATATGAGACGTTTTTCAAAGACTGCATTCATTTTTAAACAAACCATAACCTTTATTTCATCAATAAAGGTTTAAAAAGCTTTACGTAGATTATCAAATAATGATAATCTAAAATATCCTGTTTACACACGACCATTACATAATGGTTTACAATACAAATATGTTACAACAAAATAAGTTTCTTGAATGCAGTTTTTACACAATATCATACAAGCATGGACTCCAAATCTTGTCCTTATTTAAGTATGCGACAGCAGAAGCTCTTAATAATCACCTGAGAATAAACATGCTTAAAACGTCAACAAAAATGTTGGTGAGTTATAGGTTTAACCTATATATATCAAATCGTAACAATAGACCACAAGATTTCATATTTCAATACACATCCCATACATAGAGATAAAAATCATTCATATGGTGAACACCTGGTAACCGACAATAACAAGATGCATATATAAGAATATCCCCATCATTCCGGGACACCCTTCGGATATGATATAAATTTCGAAGTACTAAAGCATCCGGTACTTTGGATGGGGTTTGTTAGGCCCAATAGATCTATCTTTAGGATTCGCGTCAATTAGGGTGTCTGTTCCCTAATTCTTAGATTACCAGACTTAATAAAAAGGGGCATATTCGATTTCGATAATTCAACCATAGAATGTAGTTTCACGTACTTGTGTCTATTTTGTAAATCATTTATAAAACCTGCATGTATTCTCATCCCAAAAATATTAGATTTTAAAAGTGGGACTATAACTCACTTTCACAGATTTTTACTTCGTCGGGAAGTAAGACTTGGCCACTGGTTGATTCACGAACCTATAACAATATATACATATATATCAAAGTATGTTCAAAATATATTTACAACACTTTTAATATATTTTGATGTTTTAAGTTTATTAAGTCAGCTGTCCTCGTTAGTAACCTACAACTAGTTGTCCACAGTTAGATGTACAGAAATAAATCGATAAATATTATCTTGAATCAATCCACGACCCAGTGTATACGTATCTCAGTATTGATCACAACTCAAACTATATATATTTTGGAATCAACCTCAACCCTGTATAGCTAACTCCAACATTCACATATAGAGTGTCTATGGTTGTTCCGAAATATATATAGATGTGTCGACATGATAGGTCGAAACATTGTATACGTGTCTATGGTATCTCAAGATTACATAATATATAATACAAGTTGATTAAGTTATGGTTGGAATAGATTTGTTACCAATTTTCACGTAGCTAAAATGAGAAAAATTATCCAATCTTGTTTTACCCATAACTTCTTCATTTTAAATCCGTTTTGAGTGAATAAAATTGCTATGGTTTCATATTGAACTCTATTTTATGAATCTAAACAAAAAAAGTATAGGTTTCTAGTCGGAAAAATAAGTTACAAGTCGTTTTTGTAAAGGTAGTCATTTCAGTCGAAAGAACGACGTCTAGATGACCATTTTAGAAAACATACTTCCACTTTGAGTTTAACCATAATTTTTGGATATAGTTTCATGTTCATAATAAAAATCATTTTCTCAGAATAACAACTTTTAAATCAAAGTTTATCATAGTTTTTAATTAACTAACCCAAAACAGCCCGCGGTGTTACTACGACGGCGTAAATCCGGTTTTACGGTGTTTTTCGTGTTCCCAGGTTTTAAATCATTAAGTTAGCATATCATATAGATATAGAACATGTGTTTAGTTGATTTTAAAAGTCAAGTTAGAAGGATTAACTTTTGTTTGCGAACAAGTTTAGAATTAACTAAACTATGTTCTAGTGATTACAAGTTTAAACCTTCGAATAAGATAGCTTTATATGTATGAATCGAATGATGTTATGAACATCATTACTACCTTAAGTTCCTTGGATGAACCTACTGGAAAAGAGAAAAATGGATCTAGCTTCAATGGATCCTTGGATGGCTCAAAGTTCTTGAAGCAAAATCATGACACGAAAACAAGTTCAAGTAAGATCATCACTTGAAATAAGATTGTTATAGTTATAGAAATTGAACCAAAGTTTGAATATGATTATTACCTTGTATTAGAATGATAACCTACTGTAAGAAACAAAGATTTCTTGAGGTTGGATGATCACCTTACAAGATTGGAAGTGAGCTGGCAAACTTGAAAGTATTCTTGATTTTATGAAACTAGAACTTTTGGAATTTATGAAGAACACTTAGAACTTGAAGATAGAACTTGAGAGAGTTCAATTAGATGAAGAAAATTGAAGAATGAAAGTGTTTGTAGGTGTTTTTGGTCGTTGGTGTATGGATTAGATATAAAGGATATGTAATTTTGTTTTCATGTAAATAAGTCATGAATGATTACTCATATTTTTGTAATCTTATGAGATATTTCATGCTAGTTGCCAAATGATGGTTCCCACATGTGTTAGGTGACTCACATGGGCTGCTAAGAGCTGATCATTGGAGTGTATATACCAATAGTACATACATCTAAAAGCTGTGTATTGTGCGAGTACGAATACGGGTGCATACGAGTAGAATTGTTGATGAAACTGAACGAGAATGTAATTGTAAGCATTTTTGTTAAGTAGAAGTATTTTGATAAGTGTATTGAAGTCTTTCAAAAGTGTATAAATACATATTAAAACACTACATGTATATACATTTTAACTGAGTCGTTAAGTCATCGTTAGTCGTTACATGTAAGTGTTGTTTTGAAACCTTTAGGTTAACGATCTTGTTAAATGTTGTTAACCCAATGTTATAATATCAAAAGAGATTTTAAATTATTATATTATCATGATATTATGATGTACGAATATCTCTTAATATGATATATATACATTAAATGTCGTTACAACGATAAACGTTACATATATGTCTCGTTTCAAAATCATTAAGTTAGTAGTCTTGTTTTTACATATGTAGTTCATTGTTAATATAATTAATGATATGTTTACTTATCATAATATCATGTTAACTATATATTAACCATATATATGTCATCATATAGTTTTTTTACAAGTTTTAACGTTCGTGAATCACCGGTCAACTTGGGTGGTCAATTGTCTATATGAAACCTATTTCAATTAATCAAGTCTTAACAAGTTTGATTGCTTAACATGTTGGAAACATTTAATCATGTAAACATCAATCTCAATTAATATATATAAACATGGAAAAGTTCGGTTCACTACACAACATGGAAGGACTCGATTCTCCCGGAAGTGTTTAAACACTTGGTAATTCTATTTAAGGTCCTTGGACCCCACTTCCCACGCATCTAGCTTTTATGCTAGTTTTAAGAAAATGTAGGAAGTAGATACTACATTCCCGTATTTTAAAGGTTACATGGCTTTTGGCCATGACGTGCATTGTCTAAGCAAAAGCTAGCACGAAGCCATTTCTCTTACGTAAAAAGACAGCACGGTTGAAGCTCAAGGCTCCTCTTCCCACAGTACGATACATCAGCATAATACATCGTGAAATGAAATATTAACCAATGTCAGTTGGAAATGAAGCGGATTAGGAAGTCTCCAACACCAAGTAAAACGGGCATTCAGAAGACTTGACTTCCTTTGTGGATGCACTTGAATCATCATACAATTTGGAATTTTGAAATCCTGGAAGACTTTGCTTCCTTACTTTTAACAAAAACTTGCAAAAAGTTCATAAAAAATTCTCAAATCAGTAACAAATGTCCGCGAGGATTTATCTCTCCCCCCCACTTAAGATCATGTAATGCCCTCATTTACATGAAATCTTGAAATTAAAGATAAATTCGAGAGGACAATAGTGAAAAGGGAAAAAGAAAAATAAACCCGGAATTTTTATTATATTTAATTCTTTTATTAGTTTTTTTAATGTTTTTGGATTTTATGTTTTGAAAATGCAATAACGATAAATAAATAAAAAGAAAAACTTACAAACATGTACAGGGTTGATTTTTTTTCTTAACGAGTCGTTTACTCGACTCCATACCGTGATCAAGTTTCCTCCGAGTAAAAGGTGCGGTCCTCCTTCTCGGTTTCATTGAATCCCTCATAATATAACTTCAATCGATGACCATTCACCTTGAAATGTTCTCCATCCTTTCCAATTAACTCAACATGACCTGCCGGAAAAGCTTGTTTGACCACAAATGGACCGGGCCAACGTGACCGAAGTTTTCCCGGCGAAAATTTGAACAGTGAATTATAAAAAAATACTTTTTGACCAGGTTCAAACTCTTTCCTCTCTCTTAAACGGGCATCGTGCCAACGTTTAATTTTCTCTTTATACGAAGAGGAGTTCTCGTAAGCTTTATGTTCCACCTCATCAAGCTCTTTCAGTTGAACAAGCCTGTTTTCCCCCGCCTTTTCAAGATCCAAATTAATATTTTTCAATGCCCAGTAAGCTTTATGTTCCACCTCTACTGGTAGACGGAACGCTTTACAATAAACAAGGTGAAACGGTGTGGTCCCGAGAGACGTTTTGAACGCGGTTAGGAAGGCCAACAACGCGTCATCGAATTTGTGTTGCCACATCTTTAGATTATCATTAACCGTTTTTTCAAGAATACGTTTCAAAGCACGATTTGTATTCTCCACCTGCCCACTCGTTTGCGGGTGATAAGCGGTGGAGAACCTATGAGCAACACCATACTTTTTTAATACCTTTTCAAGAAGATGGTTAGCAAAGTGAGTGCCACGATCGAAAATGAGCGCCTTCGGAATTCCAAAGCGCGAGAAAAGATTTTTTAAGAAATTTACCATGACCCATGCATCATTCCTGGGTTGAGCTTTGGCCTCCGCCTACTTGGATACATAGTCGACAACTACTAAGATATATTTGCATTTGTGGGAACTTGGGAAGGGACCCATGAAATCAATTCCCCACACATCGAAAACTTCACACACTAGTATGCCAGTTTGTGGCATCTCATCCAGCTTAGTGATGGTGCCTGTTCTTTGGAATGCATCACAGTCGCCTTTGGAATCCCAAAGCACGAGAAAAGATTTTTTAAGAAATTTACCATGACCCGTGCATCATTCGTGGGTAGAGCTTTGGCCTCCGCCCACTTGGATACATAGTAGACGACTACTAAGATATATTTGCATTTGTGGGAACTTGGGAAGGGACCCATGAAATCAATTCCCCACACATCGAAAACTTCACACACTAGCATGCCAGTTTGTGGCATCTCATCCCGCTTAGTGATGGTGCATGTTCTTTGGCATGCATCACAGGTGCGAACAAATGCATGAGCGTCCTTAAAGATTGAGGGAGAATAAAAGCATGAGTCAAAAACTTTCTTAGCGGTATGACTTGGTCCATAGTGACCACCAATGGGACCTTGATGACAATGCTCAATAATTTGTTGAGCTTCTTTACCGTACACACATCGGCGAATCACTTGATCCGCAAAATCTCGAAAAAGATGAGGGTGATCTGATGTGTTGCACGTGGTGTACGAAAATACTATTATTTTTAATATGAAATGCGACGAAATATTACACAAGTTTTAATTAATTTACGGATGGAATATACCTAAACGTTGCTACAACACTTATAGGCAGTGTACCTAATCGTAGAGTAGTGCAGTTTTTAGTAAGTCCGGTTCGTTCCACAGGGAGCTAGTGAAGTTTAACACTATATTTTTAAAACTATATTTTTACAAAAATATAAATAAATATAAGTAGTATTATTATTATTATATAAAGGGGGGTTTTTACCGTTTAGTGACCGGTTTGTCGATTTTAAAACTTAAGTTACAATTAAAACCTAATGCAAAATATTAAATATAAATATATCTTAATTTTAAAGCGTAAAGTAAATGACAATAATTAAAATGACAGAAAATTTAAGTGCGATAAAATATGAAATAAAGGAATTATGCTTATTTAAACTTCCGTAATCATGATGTTTGGCGTGTTGATTTTAATTTAGTCCGATGGGTTAATTGTCCTTTGTCCTGGATTATTTAATATGTCCATCTGGTTTTTGTCCATAATGGTCCATCAGTCATAAATATAAAGTGCGAGTGTCCTCGTCAAATTACCCTTATGTCCGAAGTCAAATATTCCAACTAATTGGGGACTTAAACTATAATTACACCAAGTGTCCTTGTATATAATTCACCCCTGTTTTAATTAGTCAATTAACTATTAATCCATCCCCGTGTCAGGATAAATGAACAATTATTAGTACTTATAAATATCCCGCCCATCGTGTCCGATCGAGTGTATGTGGTTATTTATAGGTACGTCCAATTGTAATTTTTATATTAAATTAACGAACTGTCATTCAATTAACAAATATAAAACCCATTAAAAGCCCATAGTCTAATTTCCACAAGTGTCGGTCTTTTGTCCAAACCCCAATTATGGTCCAAAGTCCAATTACCCAATTTTAGTATTTAGCCTAACATCACGATTACTTCGGTATTAAATAAGCATAATAACGGCTTAGCTACTAAACAATAATGAAAATAATATAAACATAACTTACATTGGGTATTAATAGCGTAGTATTACACGGGCAGAGCTTCGACTTAAAACCCGTAAAACATTTCTTACAATAACCCAATTATTATTAAACTTAAATTAAAATTAAAATTATAAATATAAATTACATATAGGGAGAAAGAAAGATTGAAAAAGGTGTACTTAAATTCATCGATTACATGGCCTTTTATAGGCAAATGATTAATTTGAATTTTCACTTATGACCCCTGAATTATGCTCAATTAACAACTTTTTATTATTTAATATTATTCTTATTATGAATTATTTAAATATTATATTATATTCTTTTGCATAGTTGACTTGTACTTTCAGCTCCGTTGCGTCGAGCGTTGAAAGTTGGTTCATGCCTCGGTTCCGGATTTTCGAACGTCCTTTCGTACAATTTTATATCGTGTACTTTGCGTTTTGCGTCTTGTATTCTTGTAATTTTGAGACGTTCCTCATCAATAATTTGAACCTCTTGAATTGTATCTTGTACTTTTTAGCTTTTTGGACCTTTGTGTCTTCAAATCATCATTTTCGCCTTTTGTCTTCGCACTTATTTAATATAAACGGATATCACTTGAAAATGGAACAATTGCAACTAAAATCTTGTCTTTCTTGGGGAATAATGCTATGAAATATATGTTCCTTTTTAGCCTTATCAATATCCCCACACTTGAGCGTTGCTTGTCCTCAAGCAATACAGTCTTGAAATAATATAATACATCACACGAATCACTTCTTTATTCTTCACACTTTGTACATCAGTGATTTTGATATGGCGGTATAAACAATGATAGTAACAATAGAACCATGGTTAAAGGTGGGTGTGTCATCCACAGTTGCCTCGGGTTTAGGTCAACGACACTTGCAATCAAATAGCCGATTTACTTTCGGTTTCCAAAGCAAAGTGCACATTTGAAAGGCGGTTTACAGTCCCACATGACTATAAAAATGTAGATCCTTTAGGAAAATTGGATCTTTATGAAAACATTTGATCTTTTTGAAAATTCATTCTAGCTTTTACCCTAGACAAGTTTTCCGATTTGATCCACCATTGGTGTTGCAAAATATATTTGTGGATCAATAGTTTGGCTAAAAACTTTTAGGCTCGTGTAATCCACTGCTATCCCTGTATCGAAAAGCACACATCCAGTTTATTTGTCCCGTATATTACCTTTCGGTAAACTACCGTCCGGTTGTAAAGGAAAGCGATGAACAAGAAACTGTTAAGGCAATGTCTAATGACATGCATTTGATTATGGTCTTTTTAACGTGTCGGATGCTAGTACTATCCTTGGTAGGAGCAATAGTAAAGATCATCCTTTGATTTTTCGGTCTGGCACAAGGTCCTGTCTCCGACCATGCTATGCAACCACCGTTCTTACGGTTGACACCCGATTTGGTTCAGGTGACCTAATGAATTCCAGGTGAATTCCTAGGATTTTACGTTCAATGGTAATGAACGCATTGAAAATGGGTTTCAGAAAACAAATCGGTTTGTATTTTTGATCAAAATATTTTCTCGTTCAAGCTCGAGTTTAGATATCATCGAATTCCATGAGTTTGAATTCTCAATCTTTAAGGTCAATCTCAAGGATTGAGTAATATCAGACTTAAAAGCTGATTTTTAATCTTTAAGGAGATTATCCTTTCTGGGGATCTGATTCATTAGTCTTATGAAGCTAATTTGCACGGTGCCCCCCCATTGTACGAGATAAATCCTTCTCATGGTTAGGATAAATCTGACCACTTGGCGACCCTGTTTGATGCTGAGGTCCGTGGATTTTCTGCTGATTTTAGAGATGACTTTTCTAGATTTTTCGTCAACCTACAGCTGGTCTGGACGACAACTTCATGACCTAAATCAAGAAGCGCGTGTCTTTTTCGGAAGACTTTACTTCCTTTTAATGATGGAATTGATTCATCGTGTAGATCCATCTTTCTTTAATAAATCGGGTAAAACAGTTAATTTAGTCCAAAACAAAAACACCTGCAATAACTTTACAGAAACATGTGATAGATAGTTTTTAATTGAATAACTTGGTACATTCTCCCCACACTTAGTTTCTTTCTTTGCCTTTTTATTCTCCTTTATTCCATTTTAAATGAATTCAAGCGTTTTAGGTTGTTTCTCAATTTATGCCCTTTCCGAGGTAACGATAATTTCGGTATTAACACCTAGTTTTCACCGTTCATAAATATGTATAAACATAATTTTGACTTCATTTAATTGAAAATTTTTCAAAATTTCACAAAATTTGGCAAATAAACCAAGTGCAAACCCGAGAGAATTTATAACCCTTACCCACACTTGAGATCATGCAATGCCCTCATTTGCATGAAATCAGACTATAATTATAAATTCATGAGGGTGATTAGTGTATAAAAGTGATTAAGAAACCTAGTTTGTACTTACAAAGCTCTTCGAATGATAGATGGCGCGCCTCATCGTTCATTCCTTAATGTTGTTTTATCACACATATTTTTCTTCAAAAACGGTTGCTTTTCTGAACTGTTTGCTAATTTTGAAAATGCGTCTTTTACCCTAACTTATCATGTATTTTTGTTAACGAGTTATGCACTAACCCGAACCCCTAATTTAACGTTAAGTGGGGTTAGACTTCCCCACACTTAGCTGACGACATGTGAAGTCGGTAGAATAAGTTCCACGAATTAGAATAGTGAGCCAGTTATTTACATCTCGGGTGGTGTATAATATATCAATGGGTTTAAAGTTTAGACTCACCCGATCGTCACTATTTAATTCTTTTTTAAGTGTAGCTTTTAGTAAATGGATATGTCTCTTTTCTGGTTCTTGGTCAAATGGATCGATATATTCCGACATACATATTTCTATAGGGTTGACAATTCCTAAAAATTTCTTTCGTTCATCCTCGGGATCAAAGGTTTCACCTCTATTACCCAATTGGGTGAAATCCGAGGTGTCATTATCTATTACAGCTCGTAGTTCATCTTCGGTAGATGACTTGTCTATTGAGAATATTGGGTTAGAAGGTTGTGGAATGGTGAAGTTCGGTTTGGTCTCGGGGGTAAAATTTTCAACGTTATCGTTTTCCCAAGAGTACCAATTTGTTACCCTTATTTCTTCTTCATCATCCATTGATGGATTGATGATTTCGTCGGTAGAGGCTAATGTGTCGATATGTTGTGAAATTGGTAAGACTGAATAAAAAGTATCATCGGGATAATTGATGATTTCGGAGCTCTCGAATTCATCAAAATTCGATGAAATGAAATTTTCTTGCACAATACTCCTCAGATCAACAGGTGTGTAATCTGATAGAGTTTCAGCTTGCCTATTTACAAACTCTCTCATTTGTTCATTTTGAGCATCGAGTTCTTCGAGTTTGATTTTCATATTGTCTAAAGAATTTTCAGACACATAATTTTCCTCGTCTTCTGGTTGTTGATTTTGGATAAATTCTTGGGAATAATCCCATTTAGAATTGTATTCTTTGTCATCGTTCCATTCAGGTTCCGTGGGTGCGTAATTTTCCAAAGGAACGTAATAGTAACATTCCCATGTTGAGTGATAATCTCCACAGATTTCACAACCAGTTATTGTTTCGTCATTCGTGATCCAAGATTGACTGAACGAATTGTCATCAACACTCGTTTGAGAGTATTGACTTAATTGATTTTGGAGTTCAAAAAGAGTTTCCAAGGCCTTGTTTTCAAAATTTTTCATTTTATTGCGATGGCCAAATTTTAGCTACAATGTGGTACATTCACTAATTTTCCTATTAGTTATAAAAATAGAAAAACTTATATAAGTTGTCCAATTAATAGACTTTTCTGATTTTTGCCCACGTTTCGAATAGCCAAAAGATGTAGCAGGTAGCCAGGACCCTTTAAATCGGAAGCCCACAACTAGCCACTAACAAATCCAACTATTACTACGAACCAGAAAAATGTCAACGTCCATTAATTTAACCGCTTAAATAATTTTTCTTTCCCGTTTGAAGAATTTAGATAAGAAAATTCTAAGTCCTAAAAACTAGAATGTCGAGAAATAAGAAAGAAATAGATTGCGCGTCGAAAAGTGTCGAAAAAAATAAAAAGAGTCGAAAAATAGGTGTCGAAAAATAAAAATAAGAAAGTAGCGCGAAAAACGGCATCACAAAATTCTAAAGCACCTAAATCTTAGTCTAAAGAAATAGCACTTAAAGGATTTTACGGCAAAGCCTAAAAATTCTAGAAATAAAAATAACTATGGAAAACTAAACTTAATACTAAAAATTGTAACTATAGTCTAAAAATCTAAAGGTAATAAAACTTAAAAAAAAAATATTATTTATTATTTTTTTTTAAATTTTTTTTTTAAAATTTTTTTTTTTTAAAATTTTTTTATTTTATTTTATTTTATTTTATTTTATTTATTTTTAAAAACGAATTTTTTTTCTAAAAAAAAAACGTTTTTTTTTTACAATTTTTTTTTTAAAAACGAATTTTTTTTCTAAAAAAAAACGTTTTTTTTACAATTTTTTTTTTAAAAAAAAAACGATTTTTTTTACAAATTAATAATTTTTTTATAATTATAATTTTTTTTCAAAACTTTTTTTTTAATTCTTTTACTATTCATGAATAGTAATGAAAATAAATTAATTAATTTACTATTCACATGAAAGCGACATGATAGAAATTATTAATTATAAGTTACATAATATACCCCTGAAGTATTTAATAAATACGACTTTTTAAAACTTTACGTATCAAATTTTGATTCTAAAATATTATTATATTATTATTTTCTATTTCAATATTATTATATTATTATATTCTATTTCAATATTATTATATTATTATATGTTATTTCAATATTATTATAATTTAAAATATAGCATTTTAGCGCTCCCCGACAGCGGCGCCAAAAACTTGATGTGTTGCACGTGGTGTACGAAAATACTATTATTTTTAATATGAAATGCGACGAAGTATTACACAAGTTTTAATTAATTTACGGATGGAATATACCTAAACGTTGCTACAACACTTATAGGCAGTGTACCTAATCGTAGAGTAGTGCAGTTTTTAGTAAGTCCGGTTCGTTCCACAGGGAGCTAGTGAAGTTTAACACTATATTTTTAAAACTATATTTTTACAAAAATATAAATAAATATAAGTAGTATTATTATTATTATATAAAGGGGGTTTTTACCGTTTAGTGACCGGTTTGTCGATTTTAAAACTTAAGTTACAATTAAAACCTAATGCAAAATATTAAATATAAATATATCTTAATTTTAAAGCGTAAAGTAAATGACAATAATTAAAATGACAGAAAATTTAAGTGCGATAAAATATGAAATAAAGGAATTATGCTTATTTAAACTTCCGTAATTATGATGTTTGGCGTGTTGATTTTAATTTAGTCCGATGGGTTAATTGTCCTTTGTCCTGGATTATTTAATATGTCCATCTGGTTTTTGTCCATAATGGTCCATCAGTCATAAATATAAAGTGCGAGTGTCCTCGTCAAATTACCCTTATGTCCGAAGTCAAATATTCCAACTAATTGGGGACTTAAACTATAATTACACCAAGTGTCCTTGTATATAATTCACCCCTGTTTTAATTAGTCAATTAACTATTAATCCATCCCCGTGTCCGGATAAATGAACAATTATTAGTACTTATAAATATCCCGCCCATCGTGTCCGATCGAGTGTATGTGGTTATTTATAGGTACGTCCAATTGTAATTTTTATATTAAATTAACGAACTGTCATTCAATTAACAAATATAAAACCCATTAAAAGCCCATAGTCTAATTTCCACAAGTGTCGGTCTTTTGTCCAAACCCCAATTATGGTCCAAAGTCCAATTACCCAATTTTAGTATTTAGCCTAACATCACGATTACTTCGGTATTAAATAAGTATAATAACGGCTTAGCTACTAAACAATAATGAAAATAATATAAACATAACTTACAGTGGGTATTAATAGCGTAGTATTACACGGGCAGAGCTTCGACTTAAAACCCGTAAAACATTTCTTACAATAACCCAATTATTATTAAACTTAAATTAAAATTAAAATTATAAATATAAATTACATATAGGGAGAAAGAAAGATTGAAAAAGGTGTACTTAAATTCATCGATTACATGGCCTTTTATAGGCAAATGATTAATTTGAATTTTCACTTATGACCCCTGAATTATGCTCAATTAACAACTTTTTATTATTTAATATTATTCTTATTATGAATTATTTAAATATTATATTATATTCTTTTGCATAGTTGACTTGTACTTTCAGCTCCGTTGCGTCGAGCGTTGAAAGTTGGTTCATGCCTCGGTTCCGGATTTTCGAACGTCCTTTCGTACAATTTTATATCGTGTACTTTGCGTTTTGCGTCTTGTATTCTTGTAATTTTGAGACGTTCCTCATCAATAATTTGAACCTCTTGAATTGTATCTTGTACTTTTTAGCTTTTTGGACCTTTGTGTCTTCAAATCGTCATTTTCGCCTTTTGTCTTCGCACTTATTTAATATAAACGGATATCACTTGAAAATGAAACAATTGCAACTAAAATCTTGTCTTTCTTGGGGAATAATGCTATGAAATATATGTTCCTTTTTAGCCTTATCATGATCCCAAAAGTAGTATTTCAAATCCGCAAAGAATTTCTTCTTTTGTTGCTAAGAAAATCCCTTCTGAAGAGCACCTGAGGCTAGATAATTTGCGTAGTATGCAAACCAAGGGACTTCCGGGTCCTTGTCGACCCGCATTAAAAACTCATCAGGGAACGTGTATTTAATGTCTGACTCATTGACCTTTTCCAAATTAGGATTCTCAAGTCGAGAAAGATGGTCGGCAGCAAGGTTCTCGGCCCCCTTTTATCGCGAATCTCAATATCGAATTCTTGTAAGAGAAGAGCCCAACGAATGAGACGTTGCTTAGCATCATGCTTAGCAAAGAGATACTTAAGGGCCGAGTGGTCGGTATAGACAATGGTTTTAGACAACACCAGATAAGGACGAAATTTATCAAACACGAAGACAATCACGAAGGGCTCTTTTTCAGTTATGTTATAATTAATTTGAGCTCCCATAATTCCTACTCTCGTAGTAATTTGGACTGAAATGATTATCGTAGCGTTGCCCTAATACGGATCCCAACGTATAATCGCTAGTGTCACACATAAGCTCAAAAGGTAAATTAAAATCAGGCGATACAATTATAGGAGCTTGTGTGAGTTTAGTTTTCAGAATCGAGTAGGCATTCTTGCAATCATCATGAAAATAAAAAAGGAACGTATTTCTTGAGAAGTCTAGTCATGGGGCGAGCGATTTTTAAGAAGTCTTTTATGAATCGCCGATAAAATCCCGCATGACCAAGAAAGATACGAATGGCCTTAACACTTGAAGGTTCGGGTAGTTTAGATATGACCTCAAGTTTGTCTTGGTCTACCTCAATGCCCGCACGAGATATTTTGTGGCCGAGAACGATGCCTTCCCTTACCATGAAATGGCATTTCTCCCAATTCAAAACAAGATTTGCTTTATCGCAACGAATTAGCATACGTTCAAGATTTGTAGAGACATGAGTCAAAGGAGTCTCCAAAGACAGAGAAGTCGTCGATAAAGACATCCATACACTCCTCTATCATGTCATGGAAAATCTCCATCATGCATCTTTGGAAAGATTCCAGGTGCATTGCATAACCCAAAAGGCATGCGGCGATAAGAAAAAGTACCGAACGGATAAGTGAATGTTGTCTTGTCCTGATCTTGGGGGTCTATGGGGATTTGAAAATAGCCGGAGAATCCATCTAGGAAGCAGTAGAACTCCTTACCCGCCAATTGTTCAATCATTTGATCGATAAAAGGTAGCGGGAAGTGATCCTTCCTAGTGGCGTCATTTAAATGACGATAGTCTATACAAACTCTCCATCCTGTAACCTTGCGTAGGAACAAGTTCGCTCTTTTCATTTAGCACAATGTGTAAGACCCATTTATTTGTAGTGTACATAAGTGTAGTTAATGTACTTGAAGTGGGGTTTTGGTTATATATATTAAAAAGAATGCAGAAAACTGGTCTGGGCGTTTGGCGCGCCGAGCGGCCATTTGGCGCGCCGCGCCATTGTTCTGTGACAGATTCCTTTTTAATTAGATATTTTGAGGGCAAATTGGTAAAATCACAAGGACTCCGACTTTAAGGCTTGGGATCAGTTATTGGAGCCTCATTTACTCCATTTCCACCCACTTAATCATCTTCCATTAAATCCTAGAGAGAGAGGAGGTTCTAGAGTGAGAAAGCTCCATTAAAGGAAGAAGGAGGTTGAATCGGGTCTTAGTGCGAGTTCTAAAGTCATTCATCTAATCGCTAGCTACGTGGTGATTGTGTTGGTATGTTATAAAACCTAATTTCTTACTATAATTGTATTAAGGGTTAGGGTTTGGGTAGTGTTGCACATAAAACCCATTTGTTAGTGAATTAGGGGTTTTGGGTGAATTTGGGTCATGTAGACCCAAAGATGACTAATTAGGGTTTTCAAAGTATCAATTTATGTTTATAAGCCTAAATTGGTTAGTTAAATTACTAGCACACTTATATATATGTAAATGGGTGTCGTGTGGGTTAGTGGATGACCAGAAATGGGTGTGTTCCCCCAAAATTGGTCAAATGGGTCAAAGTGGACCTAAGATAGTTAATGTTTGTAATTAATGCATAAACCTTATTTCTAAATGTGTTTTAAACCTATCTTGGCTAATGTTAGGGTTTTGGTATGAGTTGACCCAAAATTAGGGTTAAGGGTGCAAATGGGTTGAAATTGCACTTTGGGTCAAAATGGCATTAGAATGGTGAAAGAATTGGTTGACCAACTTGAGTTTGTGATTGATAATATGTATAATGTGATAGGTACGTTACATTGAGGTTTTGCAAGCTCGAGTATCTTTTCATAAGAGATTTTGAGGTGAGTGGAATAATTATATATGTAGGTATATAATGTATCTATTTGTTGTAGCGTGAAATGTGTAGTGTCGAGGTGCTAAGACACCACGTTTCACGTGATGAGTGAAGCATTGAGGTGTTAAGATGCCACTCGGGGTGAAGCATCGAGGTGTTAAGATGCCACCTAGGGGTGTAGTGTCAAGGTGTTAAGACACCACTCCGTAAAATAATGAGTGAAGCATCGAGGTGTTAAGATGCCACTCAGGGTGAAGTGCCGAGGTGTTAAGGTGCCACCCTAGGGGTTTGTGATACGAGGTGTTAAGTACCCTAACGGATGTTATGAACACCAATGGCGTTTTCGCGAGCACCATTCCCTTGTACGATTGGTTAACCATGGTTATTTGTGTTGTAAGAGTAAGCATATTATATCATTCGAGTTATGTTTATATGCGTTGTTATGCTAGCTTGTGGTATTGGAGATTTCTAGCTTGTATTCGAGATTATAAGCTAATTGTGTTGCTAGCATGTATGCGGTATTTGAGTAAGTGATTGCAAGTAGGTATATTATATATGTATGTGTATAATTATTGCATTCACTAAGCGTTAGCTTACCCTCTCGTTGTTTACCTTTTTATAGGTTCGGTTGTGGACAAGGGTAAGGGCATCATCGTGGATTAAAGATCCCGTTGTTGTTAGGGAACGCTTTTGGAGATATTAGCTTTTGGTGACCGAGACTTGGGTAGTTTAATCCCAAACACCATGCTCGTAGTGTAGTTTGGTACTTAAACTTTTGATGTCGAAACTCATATCTTGTATTAAACTCGTAAAACGGCCGATGTGAGCCCCGCTTCATAAAACTCATTTTTATTAATGGAATGTGTTAGTTTTACATATTTGAATATGTTGTTAAATGCGTTTTGTCTAATTATGTCGGGAAGTGGCCAATCTTTTTCGCATTTCAAGACTTTTGGAACAGACCAGTTTGGCGCGCCGCGCGGCCATATGGCGCGCCGCGCCAGTAGCTGAACAAACAAATTTTTTTTTTTGTTATATTTCAAGCGGGTTCGATTGCGATTTGGTTTGGGTTGTTACAAGTGGTATCAGATCATGGTCTAAGCGATTTAGGCGACTTAAGATAGGTGCCTAGACTTAGACTTTACTGTGTGTACGCTTTATGCGGGACTTTTAGGACTTTGGGTCGGAAAGGGAATTGTTAGTGCTAGTGTTTATGTGAATTAACCATGCACTAATTGCTTTGTGTTATTTTAGCAATCATCAAGCGAGATAGACATGGTACTAGCGAGTTAATGCGACGTGCTCGCGTAACAACGATTAGCTACCGTTGTTATGGGTACAAATCGTATCAAACAAGCAATGTACGACGATTGTTGAGTAAGATGGGGTGGCGTGGTGTACATGTATACTTACGTGTTATGTCCTTTCATTCTTTGTTTAACCTTTTCCGTTTTATAGAATGAAGACGAGAAACGGACACGATAACGATATCGGAGGTACAAGCAAGGACTCCGAATTCACGGCCAAGGTTGAGGCCATCTTGAAGAACTACAAGGAGGATTTTCTTGTTAGCGTGAGGAAAGTTTTCAAAGAATCGGTTGACGAGCAAATAACTGATTTAATTAATGAACGAATGAAGGCTACTGTGGAAGAGGCACTTGAAGCTAGAAATGTTTTTCCTCGTGGTGAAGGAGGCGAAGGGAGGCGGGACTTTCACTACAAGAACTTCAAGGACGCTCAACCCCCGATGTTTAATAGGGTGCGAGATCCGTTGAAAAGCACGTGTTGGATTTACGATATCGATGGGGCTTTCCGTACCGCAGAGTGTCCTCCTGAAAAGAAGGCGAGGTATGGTTCTAGTATGTTGAGGGAAGAAGCCAAGTTGTGGTGGGACGATAAAATCAATTTATATGGTGAAGAACAATGCATGAGCTTGACATGGGAGGAGTTTAAGAAGGAATTCTTTAGAGAATACCGAACTTCTTCCGACCTTGATAGAATTCGGGACGAGTTGCACCATTTGCAACAAGGTTTAATGGACTTGGTCACACTCAAGTCTACCTTTTTGGCAAAGAAACTCGTTTTTGTCCGGAATATGTAGGTGACGATCACAAGCTAATGAAAGATTTCTACCGTACTTTGAATGATGAGTTCAAGGGCAAGATTAGTCGGGGTATGGCTAAGTCTTTTGATGAGTTATTTGAATTGGCTCGGGGTTTTGAGCCGGATGTTCCAAGAAAAAGCGATTTCACGTTTTCCAAAAGAAAGTTTGAAGGTTCTAGTCATTCTAACTTTTCAAATAAGAAGAACAAGAACAAGAAGGGTTCCGAGAGTGTTAATAGCGTGAAGAAGGGCGCTTCCGGGGGTTTTTCTTATGCGTGCTACAATTGTGGGCAACCGGGTCGTATGGCTCGTGAATGTCCTAAACCATCTTTTGGAAACAAGGTCACTTGTTTTAATTGCGGTAAAGAAGGGCATAAGAAGCCGGAGTGTCCCAAATTGCGAAACGATAATGTGAAGTGGTTAGAGAAGGCGGCGGGTACGGCTAGGGGTCGCAACTATTTGATGACCAATGATGAAGCCAAACAATCGAACGAAGTTGTTTCAGGTACTTTCATGGTCAATTCTAATCCGGCAAGGATTCTTTTCGATAGCGGTGCAAATTTGTCGTTTGTGTCTCCTAAATTTGTGCCTAAACTTAATAGACCGTTAGCTAAGTTAAGTCATCCGGAAGAAGTCGAAATAGCGGACGGCAAGACGGTGCTAGTAGTTGATGTGTGTAAAAATTGTGATGTTGTGTTTGATGCCGAAAACTTTAAGATAGATCTCATTCCGATGACCTTGGGCGATTTTGATATTGTTATGGGTATGGATTGGCTCGATCATAATAGAGCCGATATTGCATGCCATGAAAAATTTATTCGTGTGAAGACCCAAGTGGGGGAGAGTTAATTATTCACGGTGATAAGCGTAGAAGACTTGTGCCGATATGCACTTTTGCACGGGCACGTCGTCTCCTCGATAGTGGTGGCATGGCCTTTCTTGCCCATGTTGTTGATACTCGTGATGAGTCACCACCAATTCGTGAAATTCCGGTGGTTAGTGAATTCGAAGACGTTTTTCCGGACGAGTCTCCGGGTGTTCCGGCGGAGAGACACGTTGAATTTCGCATTGAGTTGGTTCCGGGAGCTACTCCCATTGCTAAAACTCCATATCGTTTAGCGCCAACGGAAATACAAGAGTTGTTAAATCAAACCCAAGAGTTGCTTGAGAAGGGTTTTATTCGATCGAGTGCTTTGCCATGGGGCGCTCCGGTTTTATTCGTAAGGAAGAAGGATGATAGTATGTGGATGTGCATCGATTATCGGGAGTTAAATAAAGTGACGATCAAAAATCGTTATCCATTACCTCGGATTGACGATTTGTTTGACCAACTCCAAGGTGCAACGTATTTCTCTAAAATCGACCTACGATCCGGCTATCACCAAATGCGGGTTCGTGAGGAAGACATCGAGAAAACGGCTTTTCGAACGCGTTATGGGCATTTTGAATTCGTAGTTATGCCTTTTGGTCTTACGAATGCACCGGCGGCATTCATGGACCTAATGAACCGAGTGTGCCAACCTATGTTGGACTAGTCGGTAATTATGTTCATCGACGATATACTTGTTTATTCGAAGAGTATGAATGAACATGAACGTCATTTGCGTGAAGTATTGAAGACGTTACGAAAGGAAAAGTTGTATGCTAAGTTCTCCAAATGTGAATTTTGGCTAAGGGAGGTTCAATTCCTTGGCCATATTGTGAATGAAGATGGTATTCAAGTAGATCCGGGGAAGATAGAGACGGTGAAGAGTTGGAGACAACCGACTACACCTACGGAAGTCTGAAGTTTTCTCGGATTGGCCGGTTATTATCGTCGGTTTATCCAAGACTTTTCTAAGATCGCTTCTTCATTGACTAAATTAACGAGCAAGAAATTGCTTTTCAATTGCTAAAAGAGAAGTTGTGTCAAGCTCCGGTGTTAGTTTTGCCGGAAGGAGTGGAAGACATGACGGTTTATTGTGATGCTTCGCTAAATGGGCTCGGGTGTGTTCTTATGCAAAGGGGTAAAGTCATCGCTTATGCCTCGCGATAATTAAAGGAACACGAGACGAGATATCCAACTCATGATCTTGAGTTGGCGGCGGTTGTGCATGCGTTGAAAATTTGGCGCCATTACTTATATGGTGTTAAGAGTACGATTTATTCGGATCATAAGAGCTTAAAACATCTCTTTAATCAACGTGATTTGAATTATCGTCAACGTAGGTGGATAGATGTGGTAAAAGATTATGATTGTGAAATACTTTATCATCCGGGCAAGGCGAATGTGGTCGTGGATGCGTTAATTCGAAAGAGTCATCACCCGGCGTTACGATTGGGATTGTTACGTATGATTATTACTAACGATTTTCTTGAAAAACTTGGTGTGATTCAAATAGAGGCTTACGTTCACAACAAGCATGCGGAGTGAATTGTGGGGCAATCAGAATTCATTACTATGAGTTCGCGTGGTTTGTTGTCCTTTCAAGGAAGAGTGTGGGTGCCTAAGATGGGTGAGTATCGACAAGTACTACTTGATGAAGCACATAAGTCAAAGTATTCCATTCATCCGGGCGTAACGAAGAGGTATCTTGATTTGAGGAAGGATTATTGGTGCCCGGGCATGAAACGTGATGTTGTAAAGTATGTTGAGCAATGCGTCACGTGTTTGCAAGTTAAGGCTGAGCACCAAAAGCCGTATGGTAAGTTACAACCGTTAGAAATCCCGAAATGGAAATGGGAGCACATTACCATGGATTTCATTACAAAGTTACCTAAAACGGCGAGAACCCAATTTGATTCAATTTGGGTGATAGTTGATAGATTGACGAAAAGTGCTTTGTTTCTTTCCATTAAGGAAGCGATATCGTCGGAGACCTTGGCTAAGTTGTTTATCAAGGAAGTCATCTCTCGACACGGAGTTCCTATATCGATTATTTCGGATCGAGATACTCGTTTTACATCTCGGTTTTGGGAAAAGTTTCACGAAGATATGGGTACACAATTGAAGTTGGGCACAGCGTATCATCCTCAAACGGACGGTCAAACTAAACGTACGAATCAAACTTTGGAGGATATGTTACGGGCGTGTATTATTGATTTCGGTGGTAGTTGGGACGAGCACTTACATTTGGTGGAATTCTCGTACAATAATTGTTATCATACTAGTATTGGGATGCCACCTTATGAGATGCTTTATGGGCGTAGGTGTCGAACCCCAATTTGTTGGGGTGAAGTGGGACAAAAGGAAATCGGGAGTACCGATTTAGTCCTAGAGACGAATAGCAAGATTGATGTGATTCGAGAGCATTTGAAAAAGGGTCAAGATAGGCAAAAGTCGTATGCCGACAAATAAAAGTCGTATGCCGACAAACGTAGACGAACGATCGAATTTCAAGAAGGTGACATGGTGATGCTTAAGGTTTCGCCATGGAAAGGTATTATTCGATTTTGAAAACGGGGAAAGTTAGCTCCTCGGTTTATTGGGCCATTTAAGGTTTTAGCTCGTGTTGGTGAAGTCGCGTATCGTTTGGAATTACCCGAAGAGCTTGCGGGGATTCATAATACATTTCATGTTTCCCATCTCCGTAAGTGTCCCGCGGATGATTCTTCATGGATGCCATTAGACGAAATTGAGCTAAACAATAAGTTAGAATATGTTGAAGAGCCGATTGCCATACTCGATGAAAAGGTCAAAAGGTTGAGACATAAAGAGGTGAGAACTTTTAAAGTTCAATGGCGTCGTAGTAAAGGTTCCGAGTTTACTTGGGAGCCCGAAGAGTTTGTGTTGGTTTATCTTCCTTCTTGTCATGCGGCCTGGATCGCGAGGACGCGCTCTGATTCAAGTGGGGGAGAGTTGTAAGACCCGTTTATTTGTAGTGTACATAAGTGTAGTTAATGTACTTGAAGTGGGGTTTTGGTTGTATATATTAAAAAGAATACAGAAAACTGGTCTGGGCGTTTGGCGCGCCGCGCGGCCATTTGGCGCGCCGCGCCTTTTTCTTGTGATCAGTTGTTGGAGCCTCATTTACTCCATTTCCACCCACTTAATCATCTTCCATTAAATCCTAGAGAGAGAGGAGGTTCTAGAGTGAGAAAGCTCCATTAAAGGAAGAATGAGGTTGAATCGGGTCTTAGTGCGAGTTCTAAAGTCGTTCATCTAATCGCTAGCTACGTGGTGATTGTGTTGGTATGTTATAAAACCTAATTTCTTAGTTTAATTGTATTAAGGGTTAGGGTTTGGGTAGTGTTGCACATAAAACCTATTTGTTAGTTAATTAGGGGTTTTGGGTGAATTTGGGTCATATAGACCCAAAGATGACTAATTAGGGTTTTCAAAGTATCAATTTATGTTTATGAGCCTAAATTGGTTAGTGAAATTACTAGCACACTTATATATATGTAAATGGGTGTTGTGTGGGTTAGTGGATGACCCGAAATGGGTGTGTTGACCTTAAATTGGTCAAATGGGTCAAAGTGGACCTAAGATAGTTAATGTTTGTAATTAATGCATAAACCTTGTTTTGAAATGTGTTTTAAACCTATCTTGGCTAATGTTAGGGTTTTTGTATGAGTTGACCCAAAATTAGGGTTAAGGGTGCAAATGGGTTGAAATTGCACTTTGGGTCAAAATGGCATTAGAATGGTGAAAGAATTGGTTGACCAACTTGAGTTTGTGATTGATAATATGTATAATGTGATAGGTACGTTACATTGAGGTTTTGCAAGCTCGGGTATCTTTTCACAAGAGATTTTGAGGTGAGTGGAATAATTATATGTGTAGGTATATAATGTATCTATTTGTTGTAGCGTGAAATGTGTAGTGTCGAGGTGCTAAGACACCACGTTTCACATGATGAGTGAAGCATCGAGGTGTTAAGATGCCACTCGGGGTGAAGCATCGAGGTGTTAAGATGCCACCTAGGGGTGTAGTTTCGAGGTGTTAAGACACCACTCCATAAAATAATGAGTGAAGCATCGAGGTGTTAAGATGCCACTCGGGGTGAAGTGCCGAGGTGTTAAGGTGCCACCCTAGGGGTTAGTGATGCGAGGTGTTAAGTACCCTAACGGACGTTATGAACACCGATGGCATTTTCGCGAGCGCCATTCCCTTGTATGATTGGTTAACCATGGTTATTTGTGTTGTAAGAGTAAGCATATTATATCATTCGAGTTATGTTTATATGCATTGTTATGCTAGCTTGTGGTATTGGAGATTTCTAGCTTGTATTCGAGATTATAAGCTAATTGTGTTGCTAGCATGTATGCGGTATTTGAGTAAGTGATTGCAAGTAGGTATATTATATATGTATGTGTATAATTATTGCATTCACTAAGCGTTAGCTTACCCTCTCGTTGTTTACCTTTTTATAGGTTCGGTTGTGGACAATGGTAAGGGCATCATCTTGGATTAAAGATCCCGTTGTTGTTAGGGAACGCTTTTGGAGATATTAGCTTTTGGAGTTTGACCGAGACTTGGGTAGTTTAATCCCAAACACCATGCTCGTAGTGTAGTTTGGTACTTAAACTTTTGATGGTCGAAACTCATATTTTGTATTAAACTCGTAAAATGTCCGATGTGGGCTCCGCTTCGTAAAACTCATTTTTATTAATGGAATGTGTTATTTTTACATATTTGAATATGTTGTTAAAAGCGTTTTGTCTAATTATGTCGGAAGTGGCCAATCTTTTTCGCATTTCAAGACTTTTGGGACAGACCAGCTTGGCGCGCCGCGCCAGTAGCTGAACAAACACATTTTTTTTTTTGTTATATTTCAAGCGGGTTCGATTGCGATTTGGTTTGGGTTGTTACACAATGGTTGTACCCCCCCTTTTCGGCACAACTTGGGCATGACTCACCCATGGGCTGTCGAAGATTGGGTAAATTAACCCGTCGTCAAGTAACCTGACAACCTCCTTTTTCACAACATCCTTCATATTTGGGTTTAACCTCCTTTGCCGTTGAACAACGGGTTTGTACTCATCCTCTAAGAGGATTTTATGAGTGCAAAAGGAGGGATTGATGCCCGGTATGTCGGCATTTTTCCAAGCTATTGCCTTTTTGTGAGCCTTTAACAGATTAATTAACCGACCCTTTTGATCACCAGAAAGAGTAGAAGATATAATTACGGGTAATTCTGACGTACCCTGAAGATAGGCATGCTCCAAATGTTCCAGGAGTTTCTTAAGTTCAAGAACGGGCGGTTCTTCCAAAGAAGTTTTAATACGGAACTTATCCTCCTCCAATAGTTCTTGCAAATCATGCTCAACACACAAATATATAACATCAAGTTGAAAGCAAGTATCATCATTGGTGGACTTGGGTTGTTTCATAGCTTTGTCTACATGTAAAATTACTCTTTCGTCCCCTTCACCTATACTTAAAGTATTTTGTTGAACATGGATGATAGCATCCGCGGTGTTTAGGAAAGGTCGACCTAAAATGATTGGTACTTTAGTGTCCTCTTTCATTTCAAGGATCACAAAGTCTACCGGAATGACTAATGGCTCCCTATTCGGACAAGGGTTGTTCACTTTCACTATCAAGTCTTCGGCTAACCTATGGGAGTGTCAAAAGAATGGTTAGCCAAACGGATCCCCATCCTAGTCAGTTTTAAATCTCCTAGGCTAAGTTTCAAATACAACAAATAGGGCATTAAATTAACGCTTGCCCCCAAGTCGGCTAGTGCATCGTACACTACTGAATCACCTAATAAACAAGGGATGATAAAACTACCCGGGTCTCCCAATTTCGGAGGTAACTTTTGCTTTTGCAAAATTGCTGAACATTCCTCATTGAGGAACGTGGCTGACGCCTCTTAATACTTACCTTTTGAAGAGATCAGGTCCTTTAAAAATTTCCCGTAGTTGGGCATCCCTTTTATCACCTCCGCAAGCAGCATGTTCACACTGATTTGATTGATCACATCTAAGAACCTTTGATATTGAGTTGCCAACTTATATTTTTTCAAGTCTTTAGGATATAGAACTGGCGCTTTATACACCTTCAACGGCGGTGCTTTAGTTATGATCTTCGGTGGATCATCTTTCTTTTGCTCTTGAACCTTTGGTTCATCAACCTTAGGCTCATCCTTCTTTTACTCTTCATTATCTGGTACCTGAAAAATAGTAGGAGAAACAACAGGTGGAGACTTAAGAGTCTCCTAATTAATGACCAAACAACTTCGGGTGGTTATGGTGTTCACGTGCTTATTCCTAACCGGTCCTTTGTTGTTCAGATTCGTTAGATAAGAGAGTACTCGGTGGTCTCTCTGATAGAGGCTGAGCAATACGACTCACATTTCGTCCTAAGTTCTGAATCGAGGCCTGCTGAGTCCTAATTTGCTGCTTTGTAGATTCACCATCTTGTCTCAAAGCAGAAATACTCTCGTCCGTTTTCATAATGAAACCCCTTAACAATTCTTCAAACGGAGGCATCTTGTTTTCTAGTTGCTGAACTAGTTGAATAGGTGGCTGGAAATTCCTAGGGCATGCTTGCTGATTTCTATTATTAAACCCAGGCATCCAATACAGATATCTTCCGATTCCCCTGAAAAAGTTGATTCCCATTCTGATAGTTATTACCACTCGTATTACCCGCTTGGTTGAAAAACTGCCTTTCACCAGGAAATTCACTAAGCACAAAATCACCCTTTTTCACATAACGCAGATAATTATCCTATTCCTCCATTGACGTTTGATCACAATCTTTCGTAAGATGTGGTCCCTGACATAACTCACAACCAACCTTTATCGCGTGCATTTCTTTAGACATAGAATCCATCTGTCTCTTAAAGGTTGCAAGTTGAGCCTTAACAGAAGCAAGTTCATCACTAGTTTCGGTACTAGCAACATGAGAAGAATGAGAAACATCCATCTCTTGATGCCAGTCATAAGAGTGAGTAGCAGTTTCGGAGATGATTTCGTAAGCTTCGTTGGGAGTCTTTTTGATTAACGAACCACCTGCAGTAATATCGATTTCTTTCCTCGTCGGCACATTAACACCCTTGTAGAAAATTCGGACCTTATTAAAGTTGTTCAACCCGTGTTGAGGACAATTGCGAAGCATTTTACCGAACCGTGTCCATGCATCATAGAGTATCTCACTTGACTTTTGAACAAAGTGATTACTGTCACTCTGCAATTTAGCAGCCTTAGAAGCTGGTAAGAAACGCTGCAAAAACTTAACTTCCATTGTAGGCCAACTACCAATATCACCTTCGGGCAATGACTCTAACTAGTCCTTGGCATCGTATTTCAAGGACCAAGGAAAAAATCTCAAGTAGATAACTGTATCTGCAACATTTGCAATCTTAAACAAATTACAAATGCTTTTGAAATTCCGAAGATGCTCGAATGCATCCTCTTTTGGTGTACCCCTGAACTGGCACTGGTGAGTTATCATATTCAAAATCCGTAGTGACTGCCGGTTGTCTAATGTCATGTCCATTACCGGCCCTCGTGGATTTCATCATTGCTTCCATCGACTGACCTTCTCCTTCAGCCATTGTAACTTCTTCTTGCTTAATATATTCAAAATTCGGAATATAAAAAAGCAATTCAGTGAAACCTTTGGCGATTTCCTGTTCTTCTTTAGCTTTGCTACGTGTATGGTAAACTCTAGAAGGTTCCAGAGTTATTTGTACCTAACCTGTAATCACACCACAACAAAACCGCGCGTAAATCCGAATAAAATAACAATAAAGTAACTTTTGCAAGAATTGATTCTCACAAAAGGATCGAATAACTAAAAGCATGTAAGTTCCCGATTGAACACCGATCCCTGGCAGCGGCGTCAAAAAGTTGATGTGTGTTTTATACTTTAAAAATAACTAGAAAATACTACCCAGAAATTATCACACAATACAGGCAACTAATCCCGATCTTGTAGTAATTTATAAGTAAAATTGACCAGTTCGTCCACAGAGAACAGTTTTATCAGAAACTTTAACTTGTAATTATTCTAGTAAAAATGGGGTTGTTTTGTTTAGAAAGTAAACGCATAATTAGATTAAATTAAATTCAATAAAGATAAAGTTATCCACTTAGAATCAATTCCCTCGGATCAGAATTGTTGTTAAGTTCATTTTAAATAATTGTATTGGTGGTAACACTATGATTATCTCTCAATTCTCACAGATTATAAACTAAATCATTAGCTCAACTCTCGTTGATCCTAATTCTCTAATCTAGTTAACAAAATATTAATCGATATATTAATCTGGCTTGAATTACTTAAGTCTCCCAAGCAATTCCACAATTATCAAGTTTTATCACAGTTTAATCACTACTTAATCAATTATATCGGTCTCCCTTACATAATCAACCAAAGGCCTAAGCTATTCACGTTTAATAATCTAGTAAAGATTAACACTTATTTAAATCTCGTTGACTAGTTAATGATCCCCGCAACTTCAACTAATGATAAACCACAATAACAGTCGTTCTTAGCCAAACAATACATGAAATAATAAGAACTAATTGTTCAAATCATAAAGATAGCAATTCTCCACCTTAGTTCAATCATCTAAGTAGATACAACTAGTTTAGCTACTCATACTAAAATAAAGAACACAAAAGCATGAAAAGTAAACCATTGAATCCATTAAATTAAATGTGAATAAAAGTAATAGCAAGATTAAACTAACCACAATTGTTGCAATGATGTAAAGATAATGAAAAATTGATAGAAAAGTTAAGCTTAGGCCTTTACAATGATGTAAAGATAATGAAAAATGGTTAGAGCATAAAAAATTCGTAAGTAAAAAGCTGATTACCCTAAAAAGGGTTAAAAACGCGTATTTATACTAAACCCAAAAACTGAAGTCGGCCAGCTAATCTCGCGGCCACATTAGGCAAATCGCGACCGCGAGTCTTCTATAAAATCACGACCGCATCTCTTCAAATCGAGACCGCGAGAGTTTACTTCTCAGATTCCTGAACTTCTGTTAACAAATTGCGAACGCGAGAATTTTATCACGGGCAAAGACCAAACTCGCGACCGCATCAAGGTATCTCGTGACTGCGAGATTCACCATTCTGATCAGTATTTTTCTGTTTCAATTTAATACTTTGACACTTCGTTTCGACTTGCAATTTCTTCTCGAAAACACTCAAACCTTTGACCAAATATCTTCCAAAACGTAAAAACTCTTCGAATCATCTCATAGGAACACAAAAACTCAAACTTTAACATTTCCTTCACCATTTCTTCAATTTATAACCAAAAACCAAATAAAAACTAACCGATATTGCGAGTAAGAATATGTATAAACGAGGCAATATCAAGGTTATGCGCCGCCAAATGGTACTCCATCTGACGGCGCATACTAATGATTTAAAAAAATGTGTTCAACGAAGTGACATTAGATTCAAATTTATACCAGTCATACATAATTACATTGCGAGTTAAATAATAGGTCTTATAACGATACATACCATGCTATGTCATGCATACACAAAACTAATTATAAGATATAAATTGAAAACGTTCAAATAGAACATTAAAAATGAGTAAAGTGTCTTTTTTGGGTATCCTGACGATTTTGATGTCAAGACACTATCCATGAGTCTTGATGTGAGGGTCGTTTTAGGGTGATCTCGAGAATTTCAGCACAATCTGAAATCGAAGGGTATGCGCCTCCAAATGGTACTCCATGTGGTGGCTCATATTAATGATTTAAAAAAACATGTTTAATGAAGTGACATTAGATTGAAATTTATATATTTTATACATAATTACATTGCGAGTGATATAATTGGCCTTAAAACAATATGTACCATACAAAGTCATCCATACACAAAAGGAATAATATGAATGAAATTCAAAACGGTAAAAATCGAAAAAAGGCAAAATTGAAGGCTTTCGAGGTCTCGTTTCGAAAAATATTTGGGACAAACCGCCAAGGAAGTTTGCAAACGTATAGATCTCGGAAAAATACACGATTAGAAAAAAACAGTGACTAAATATGAGGTGCGAGACAAAAGATACGATAGATTAAACATTTTGGCCAAAGACACAAAACACCAAGCACCACGAACAGTCGGTGGTGTTTGGTGCGTGGTGCCATTTCCAAGGAAAGATGTCTTTTTTAGAATCTAGATGACCTCGAATGGCAAGCACGTTCAGAGAGTCTTTCTCTTTCGGCCGTTTTAGGGTGATATTGAGAATTTCAGCACAATTTGAAACCGAAGGTTATGCGCCGCCAAATGGTACTCCATCTGGCGGCGCATACTAGTGATTAAAAAAAACGTGTTTAATGAAGTGACATTAGATTCAAATTCATACCCGTTATACATAATTACATTGCGAGTGAAATAATATGCCTTAAAATGATACATACCATGCTAAGTCATGCATACACAAAAATAATTATAAGATATAAATTGAAAACGTTCAAAGAGAACATTAAAATGAGTAAAATGTCTTTTTTGGCATCCTGACGACTTCGATGTCAAGACACTATCCAGGAGTCTTGATGTTAGGGTCGTTTTAGGGGGATCTAGAGAATTTCAGCACAATCTGAAACCGAAGGTTTTGCGCCGCCAAATGGTACTGAATCTGGAGGCGCTTATTAATTATTTAAAAAAGCGTGTTAATGAAGTGACATTAGATTCAAATTTATATGCGTTATACATAATTACATTGCGAGTGAAATAATAGATTTTAAAATAATATGTACCATGCTAAGTCATGCATACTCAAAAGGAATAATATGAATGAGTTTCAAATCGGTCAAAATCAATAAAGGCAAAATTGAAGACTTTCGAGGTCTCGTTTCGAAAAATATTTGGAACAAACCGCCTATGGCAGTTTGCCAACGGATAGATCCTGAAAAAATACATGATTTGAAAAAAATGGTGACTAAATCGGAGCTACGAGTTAAAAGATACGATAGATCGAACATTATGGCCAAAGACACAAAACACCAAGCACCACGAACCTTCGGTGGTTTTTGGTGCATGGTGCGATTTTGGGAGGAAAGATGTCTTTTTTAGAATCTATACCACTTCGAATGGCAAGCACGTTCAGAGAGTCTGGCTCGTTCGGCCATTTTAGGGTGATCCTGAGAATTTCAACACAATCTCAAACCAAAGGTTATGCGCCACCAAATTGTACTCCATCTAACGGCGCATATTAATGATTTAAAAAAACGTGTTTAATGAAGTGACATTAGATTCAAATTTATACCCGTTATACATAATTACATTGCGATTGAAATAGTAGTCCTTAAAACGATATATACCACGCTAAGTCATGCATATACACAAAACTAATAATAAGATACAAATTGAAAACGTTCAAAGAGAACATTAAAAATGAGTAAAATGTCTTTTTTCGCCATCCTGACAACCTCGAATGTTAAGACACTATCCAGGAGTCTTGAGGTTTGGGTCGTCTTAGGGTGATCTCGAGAATTTTAGCACAATCTGAAAACGAAGGTTATGCCCCGCCAAATGGTAATCCATCTGGCGACGCATATTAATGATTTAAAAAAGTGTGTTTAATGAAGTGACATTAGATTCAAATTTATATGCGTTATACATAATTAAATTGCGAGTGAAATAATAGGCCTTAAAACAATATGTACCATGCTAAGTCATTCATACACAAAAGAAATAATATGAATGAAATTCAAAACGGTCAAAATCGAAAAAGGCAATATTGAAGGCTTTCGAGGTCTCGTTTCGAAAAATATTTAGGACAAACCGCCTATGGCAGTTTGTCAACGGATAGATCTCGAAAAAAATACACGATCTGAAAAATAAACGGTGACTAAATCGGAGCTACGAGTCAAAAGATATGATCGATTGAACATTTTGGCCAAATCACAAAACACCAAACACCACGGACCGTCGGTGGTGTTTGGTGCGATTTTGCGAGGACATATGTCTTTTTAGGAATCTAGACGACCACGAATGGCAAGCACGTTCAGAGAGTCTTGCTCGTTCGGTCGTTTTAGGGTGATATTGAGAATTTCAGCAACCGAAAGTTATGCGCCGCCAAATGGTACTTCATCTGGCGGCGCATACTAATGATTTAAAAAATGTGTTTAATGAAGTGATATTAGATTTAAATTTATACCCGTTATACACAATTACATTGCGAGTGAAATAATAGGCCTTAAAATGATACATACCATGCTAAGTCATGCATACATAAAAATAATTATAAGATATAAATTGAAAACGTTCAAAGAGAACAATAAAAATGAGGAAAATGTCTTTTTTCGGCATCCTGACGACCTCGATGTCATGACACTTTCCAGGAGTCTTGATGTTAGGGTCATTTTAGGGTGATCTTTAGAATTTCTTTACAATCTGAAACCGAAGGTTATGCGCCGCCAAATGGTACTCTATCTAGCAGTGCATATTAATGATTTTAAAAAGCGTGTTTAATGAAGTGACATTAGATTCAAATTTATATGTGTTATACATAATTACATTTCGAATGAAATAATAGGCCTTAAAACAATATGTACCATGCTAAGTCTTGCATACACAAAAGGAATAATATGAATGAAATTCAAAACTGTCAAAATCAACAAAAGGCAAAATTGAATGCTTTCGAGGTCTCGTTTCGAAAAATATTTGGGACAAACCGCCTACGGAAGTTTGCCAATGGACAGATCCCGAAAAAATACACGATTTGAAAAAAACGGTGACTAAATCGGAGCTACGAGTCAAAAGATACGATAGATCGAACATTTTATCCAAAGGCACAAAACACCAAGCACCACGAATTGTCAGTGGTGTTTGGTGCGTGGTACGATTTTGGGAGGAAAGATGTATTTTTCGGGATCTAGACCACTTAGAATGGTAAGTACGTTCAGAGAGTGTTGCTCGTTCGGCCGTTTTAGGGTGATCTTGAGAATTTCAGTACAATCAGAAATCGAAGGTTATGCGCCGCCGAATGGTACTCCATCTGGCGGCGCATACTAATGATTTAAAAAAACGTGTTTAATGAAGTGACATTAGATTCAAATTTATACCCGTTATACATAATTACATTGAGAGTGAAATAATAGGCCTTAAAACGATACATACCATGCTAAGTCATGCATACACAAAGCTAATAATAAGATATAAATTGAAAACGTTCAAAGAGAACATTAAAAATGAGTAAAATGTCTTTTTTTGGCATCCTGACGACCTCGATGTCAAAAAACAATCCATGGGTATTGATGTTAGGGTCGTTTTAGGGTGATCTCAAGAATTTCAGCACAATCTGATACCGAAGCTTATGCGCCGCCAAATGGTACTCCATCTGGCGGCGCATATTAATGATTTAAAAAAGCGTGTTTAATGAAGTGACATTAGATTTAAATTTATATGCGTTATACATAACTACATTGTGAGTGAAATAATAGGACTTAAAACAATATGTACCATGCTAAGTCATGCATACACAAAAAGAATAATATCAATGAAATTCAAAACCTTCAAAATCGAAAAAGGCAAAATAGAAGGCTTTTGAGGTCTCGTTTCGAAAAATATTTGGGACAAACTGCCTAAGGAAGTTTGAAAACAGATAGATCCCAGAAAAATACACGATTTGAAAAAAACGGTGACTAAATTGGAGCTACGAGTCAAAAGATACGATAGATCGAACATTTTGGCCAAAGACACAAAACACCAATCACCACGATCCGTCGGTGGTGTTTGGTGCATGGTGCGATTTTAGGAGGAAAGATGTATTTTTCGGGATCTAGACCACTTCAAATGGCAAGCACGTTCAGAGAGTCTTCCTCATTTGGCCGTTTCAGGGTGATCTTGAGAATTTCAGCACAATCTCAAACCGAAAGTTATGCGCCGCCAAATGGTACTAAATCTGGGGGCGCATACTAATGATTAAAAAAACGTGTTTAATGAAGTTACATTAGATTCAAATTTATACTCATTATACATAATTACATTGTGAGTGAAATAATAGGCCTTAAAACGATACATACCATGCTAAGGCATGCATACACAAAAATAATTATAAGATATAAATTGAAAACGTTCAAAGATAACATTAAAAATGAGTAAAATGTCTTTTTTCGGCATCCTGGCGACCTCGATGTCAAGACACTATCCGGGAGTCTTGATGTTAGGGTCGTTTTAGGGTGATCTCGAGAATTTCAGCACAATCTGAAATCGAAGGTTATGCGTCGCCAAATGGTACTCCATCTGGCGGCGCATATTAATGATTTAAAAAAGCGTGTTTAATGAAGTGACATTAGATTCAAATTTATATGCGTTATACATAATTACATTGCGAGTGAAATAATACGACTTAAAACAATATGTACCATGCTAAGTCATGCATACACAAAAGGAATAATATGAATGAAATTCAAAACCGTCAAAATTGAAAAAGGCAAAATTGAAGGCTTTCGAGGTCTCATTTCAAAAAATATTTAGGACAAACCGCCTGCGGAAGTTTTCAAATGGATAGATCTCGAAAAAATACACGATTTGAAAAAAACGGTGACTAAATCGGAGCTACGAGTCAAAAGATACGATAGATCGAATATTTTGGCCAAAGACACAAAACACCAAGCACCACGAACCGTCGGTGGTGTTTGGTGCATTGTGCGATTTTGGGAGGAAAGATGTATTTTTCGGGATCTAGACCACTTCGAGTGACAAGCACATTCAGAGAGTCTTACTTTTTTGGCCGTTTTAGGGTGATCTAGAGAATTTCAGCACAATCTCAAACCGAAGGTTATGCGCCGCCACATGGTACTCCATCTGGCGGCGCATACTAGTGATTAAAAAAACATGTTTAATGAAGTGACATTAGATTCAAATTTATACCCGTTATACATAATTACATTCCGAGTGAAATAATAGGCCTTAAAACAATACATACCATGCTAAGTCATGCATACACAAAAATAATTATAAGTTATAAATTGAAAACGTTCAAAGAGAACATTAAAAATGTGTAAAATGACTTTTTTCGGCATCCTGACGACCTTGATGTCAAGACACTATCCATGATTCTTGATGTTAGGGTCGTTTTAGGTTGATCTCGAGAATTTCAGCACAATCTGAAATCGAAGATTATGCGCCGCCAAATGGTACTTCATTTGGCGGCGCTTATTAATGATTTAAAAAAGCGTGTTTAATGAAGTGAAATTAGATTCAAATTTATATGCGTTATACATAATTACATTGTGAGTGAAATAATGGGCCTTAAAACAATATGTACCATGCTAAGTCATGCATACACAAAAGGAATAATATGAATGAAATTCAAAACGGACAAAATCGAAAAAGGAAAAATTGAAGGCTTTCGAGGTCTCGTTTCGAAAAATATTTGGGACAAATACATACGGAAGTTTACAAACGGATAGATCCCGAAAAAAATCACGATTTGAAAAAAACGGTGACTAAATCGGAGCTACGAGTCAAAAGATACGATGGATCGAACATTTTGGCCAAAGCACAAAAAACCAAGCACCACGAACCGTCGAGGGTGTTTGGTGCATGGAGCGATTTTGGGAGGAAAGATGTATTTTTCGGGATCTAGACAACTTTAAATGGAAAGCATGTTTAGAGAGTCTTGCTCGTTCGGCGGTTTTAGGGTGATCTTGAGAATATCAGCACAATCTCAAACCGAAGGTTATGCGTCGCCAAATCGTACTCCATCTGGCGGCGCATACTAATGATTAAAAAAACGTGTTTAATGAAGTGACATTATATTCAAATTTATACCCGTTATACATAATTACATTGCGAGTGAAATAATAGGCCTTAAAATGATACATACCATGCTAAGTCATGCTTACACAAAATTAAATATAAGATATAAATTGTAAACGTTCAAAGAGAACATTAAAAATGAGTAAAATGTCTTTTTTCGGCATACTGACTGTAGTGACCCGAACTTTTCCATGTTTATATATATTAATTGAGATTGATATTTACATGATTAAATGTTTCCAACATGTTAAGCAATCAAACTTGTTAAGACTTGATTAATTGAAATATGTTTCATATAGACAATTGACCACCCAAGTTGACCGGCGATTCACGAACGTTAAAACTTGTAAAAATGACATGACGATATATATATGGATATACATATGGTTAACATGAGATTATGATAAGTAAGTATCTCCATAAGTATATTAACAATGAGTTATATACATATAAACAAGACTACTAACTTAAGGATTTCGAAACGAGACATATATGTAACGATTATCGTTGTAACGACATTTAAATGTATATATATCATATTAAGATATATTAATATATCATAATATCATGATAATATAATAATTTAACATCTCATTAGATATAATAAACAATGGGTTAACAACATTAATTGAGATCGTTAACTTAAAGGTTTCAAAACAACACTTACATGTAACGACTAACGATGACTTAACGACTCAGTTAAAATGTATATACATGTAGTGTATTTAGATGTATTAAAATACTTTTGGAAGACTTCAAGATATATATCAAAACACTCATACTTAACGAAAATGGTTACAGTTACTTTCCCATTCTTTTCTTTCATCAAGAATTCTAGTCGTATTCTTACCCGTATTATACACAGCTTCAAAACGTACTTACTATGGGTATATACCAATAGGAACTAGCATGGGATTCCACTCTTGATTATGTCATGTATGACTAATCAATTTTAACTTCTACCATGAGCTAGTCAACTAACTAGAACTCCTTTTAACCCCACTCACCACTCACCAATTACCACTCATCATTCACTCCATTTCACTTCCAATTCTCTTTCTAATTCTCTCTCAACACACACACACTATTATGAACGTATTTTTCCAGTAGTTAATCATCATCTTCATCAAAAATCACTTCAAGAATCAAGCTATAATCATCATAGGAAGAACACTTCAAGAACACTTCAAAAATCCCTTCAAGTTTACTAATTTACTTCCAAGCTTTCTAATCCATTCCAAGTAATCATCTAAGATCAAGAAACCTTTGTTATATACAGTAGGTTATCTTTCTTATTCAAGGTAATATTCATATTCAAACTTTGATTCAATTTCTATAACCATAAACTATCTTAATTCGAGTAAAAATCTTACTTGAACTTGTTTTTGTGTCATGATCCTACTTCAAGAACTTTCAAGCCATCCAAGATCCTTTGAAGCTAGATCATTTCTTGTCACTTCCAGTAGGTTTACCTACTAAACTTGAGGTAGTAATGATGTTCATAACATCATTCGATTCATATATATAAAACTATCTTATTCGAAGGTTTAAACTCGTAATCACTAGAACATAGTTTAGTTAATTCTAAACTTGTTCGCAAACAAAAGTTAATCCTTCTAACTTGACTTTTAAAATTAACTAAACACATGTTCTATATCTATATGATATGCTAACTTAATGATTTAAAACCTAGAAACACGAAAAACACCGTAAAATCGGATTTACGCCGTTGTAGTAACACCGCGGGCTGTTTTGGGTTAGTGAATTAAAAACTATGATAAACTTTGATTTAAAAGTTGTTATTCTGAGAAAATGATTTTTATTATGAACATGAAACTATATCCAAAAAATATGGTTAAACTCAAAGTGGAAGTATGTTTTCTAAAATGGTTATCTAGACGTCGTTCTTTCGACTGAAATGACTACCTTTACAAAAACGACTTGTAACTTATTTTTCCGACTATAAACCTATACTTTTTCTGTTTAGATTCATAAAATAGAGTTCAATATGAAACCATAGCAATTTGATTCACTCAAAACGGATTTAAAATGAAGAAGTTATGGGTAAAACAAGATTGGATAATTTTTCTCATTTTAGCTACGTGAAAATTGGTAACAAATGTATTCCAACCATAACTTAATCAACTTGTATTGTATATTTTGTAATCTTGAGATACCATAGACACGTATACAATGTTTCGACCTATCATGTCGACACATCTATATATATTTCGGAACAACCATAGACACTCTATATGTGAATGTTGGAGTTAGCTATACAGGGTTGAGGTTGATTCCAAAATATATATAGTTTGAGTTGTGATCAATACTGAGATACGTATACACTGGGTCGTGGATTGATTCAAGATAATATTTATCGATTTATTTCTGTACATATAACTGTGGACAACTAGTTGTAGGTTACTAACGAGGACAGCTGACTTAATAAACTTAAAACATCAAAATATATTAAAAGTGTTGTAAATATATTTTGAACATACTTTGATATATATGTATATATTGTTATAGGTTCGTGAATCAACCAGTGGCCAAGTCTTACTTCCCGACGAAGTAAAAATCTGTGAAAGTGAGTTATAGTCCCACTTTTAAAATCTAATATTTTGGGATGAGAATACATGCAGGTTTTATAAATGATTTACAAAATAGACACAAGTACGTGAAACTACATTCTATGGTTGAATTATCGAAATCGAATATGCCCCTTTTTATTAAGTCTGGTAATCTAAGAATTAGGGAACAGACACCCTAATTGACGTGAATCCTAAAGATAGATCTATTGGGCCTAACAAACCCCATCCAAAGTACCGGATGCTTTAGTACTTCGAAATTTATATCATATCCGAAGGGTGTCCCGGAATGATGGGGATATTCTTATATATGCATCTTGTTAATGTCGGTTACCAGGTGTTCACCATATGAATGATTTTTATCTCTATGTATGGGATGTGTATTGAAATATGAAATCTTGTGGTCTATTGTTACGATTTGATATATATAGGTTAAACCTATAACTCACCAACATTTTTGTTGACGTTTAAAGCATGTTTATTCTCAGGTGAATATTAAGAGCTTCCGCTGTTGCATACTAAAATAAGGACAAGATTTGGAGTCTATGTTTGTATGATATTGTGTAAAAACTGCATTCAAGAAACTGATTTCGATGTAACATATTTGTATTGTAAACCAATATGTAATGGTCGTGTGTACACAGGATATTTTAGATTATCATTATTTGATAATCTACGTAAAGCTTTTTAAACCTTTATTTATGAAATAAAGGTTATGGTTTATTTTAAAAATGAATGCAGTCTTTGAAAAACGTCTCATATAGAGGTCAAAACCTCGCAACGAAATCAATTAATATGGAACGTTTTTAATCAATAAGAACGGGACATTTCAGTTGGTATCCGAGCATTGGTCTTAGAGAACCAGAATTTTGCATTAGTGTGTCTTATCGAGTTTGTTAGAATGCATTAGTGAGTCTGGACTTCGACCGTGTTTACTTGAAAAATGATTGCTTAGCAAATTTTGTTGGAAACTATATATTTTTAACATGTGTATATTATGTGATATATTAATCTCTTAACGCGTTTGATATTATGTGATAGATGTCTACCTCTAGAACAAGTCCCATTGACTCACCTAATAATAATGAAGAGTCAAATGTAAATTGGAATGATTCATGGACTGATTCACAAGTTCCCGAAGAGGAACCGGAAGAAGAGTCGGAACCGGAAGAAGAATCGGAACCGGAAGAAGAATCGGAACCGGATGAAGAAATAGAACCGGTGGGGGAAATAATAAAACGGTTAAGTAAAAGAAAATCCTCAACCAACCGACCAAGGTTAATTATGGTCAATGGTGTTTCCGCCAAGGAAGCAAAATATTGGGAGGATTACCAATTCTCCGATGAATCGGATTCCGACGAGAATTCCGATGATGTTATAGAAATTACCCCAACTGAATTTAAAAAGGCAAAAGAAAATAATAAGAGAAAGGGCATAAAAATAGAGAAATCTAATTCCAACCCCGATGAACTTTATATGTATCGTCAACCCCCGAAGTCCTTAAGTTGTAACAATGACCCGGGAACCTCTAAACCACCAGGTTTTTCTAAACCAATGTGGAAAACGACGGCTCATATTAGGGGAACATCATATATCCCTAGAAACTTGGCAAAACGAACCAAAACCGAAGAAGAAGAAACAAGCGAGTCGGAATAAGATAGTTGTATTCGTGTGGTGTAATATATGTAATATAGTGTGCTTATGCTTTATGATATATGTAAAAATTGCTTGTATTAATAAGTATTTTTTTTATGAATCTAACTCTTGTCTATTTTACAGTATAAAAACACAAAATGGATAGACAACCTAATATTTTAAGAGACCTACCCGGAGACATGATTGATGAAATCTTGTCTAGAGTCGGTCAGAATTCTTCGGCACAACTATTTAAGGCGAGATCAGTTTGTAAGACATTCGAAGAACGTTCCAAGAATTCCTTGGTTTATAAAAGGCTTTCATTCGAAAGATGGGGGATATCATATTGGGAAATCCATAAGTTACGATGTGTTTACTTTGACGCATATATTGCGGGGAACCCAAATGCTATTTTACGCAATGGGTTAAGAAATTATTTTGACTCAATATATCCGAATATTGGACTTCGTGATTTATAAAAAGCGGCTAACATGCAACATAAAGAAGCATGTTATGCTTACGGATTAGTAATGTTCGCTTCTCACCAAAGTGAGAACAAGAACATCGGCCTACAACTATTAAACAAAACGTTCCCACAAGTGACGGAGTCGGTAATTGGGGTAAGAAATGAGGTTTTTAGATTGTTACGGGACTGTTGGACATTACGTAACCCTCGTCCCTTTGACGATGTTACAACACGCTATCTTATCAACGGCCATAACGGTTATGTTCCACAAGACCAAGGATGGGAAGTAGTCCTAGTAAAACCAGAATGCATGACTTATTTCTGGACGTATGAATTACGTGTCTTTATTGCCTTTGCTGAACGACTTGTGTACTAGCTAGAATTATCTTCACAACTATCTTGTATCAAAGTTATTGTGTGCTATATTTCATGCTTTATGTAAAATAAGCGGTATTGTAAGTTTGTAAAATATTGTATAAAAGTTTGAACGCGAAATATTATTATAATCAGTTTTTCATATAGAATTGTAGTAGTTAAATTGTATATTAGCTACTAAGTATGAACTTAACGGGTAGGTACTACCCGAATTTAAACTTATAAAACGCTAATATGGAGAAAAAGCTTTTTTAAATGAGTTCATATTATGCTACGAAATACTATTAACTACTCTTAATATTCTGTATGATTAACTTGTTCCATTTGACTATTTTGAAGGAAATGGCACCGACTACTCGACACACCGTGAATATGAATGAAGAGGAATTCCGTACTTTTCTAGCTTCAAACATAGCCGCAGTACAGGCTGCGCTACATGCCAACAATAACCTTGGATCTAGCAGTACAGGAAATCGTGTAGGATGCACCTACAAAGAATTCACTGCCTGCAAACCTTTGGAATTTGATGAAACCGAAGGACCGATCGGATTGAAACGGTGGAACGAGAAGGTCGAATCAGTGTTTGCCATAAGTAAGTGTACTGAAGAGGACAAAGTAAAGTACGCTACGCATACCTTCACAGGTTCTGCGTTAACATGGTGGAATACCTATCTAGAGCAAGTGGGACAAGACGATGCGTACGCACTACCGTGGTCAGCATTCAAGCACTTGATGAACGAGAAGTACCGTCCCAGAACCGAGGTCAATAAGCTCAAGATAGAACTTAGAGGGTTACGAATCCAAGGATTTGATATTACCACGTACGAAAGACGATTCACAGAATTGTGCCTATTGTGTCCGGGAGCATTCGAAGATGAGGAAGAGAAGATCGACGCGTTTGTGAAAGGATTACCGGAAAGAATCCAAGAAGATATAAGTTCACACGAGCCCGCCTCCATACAACAGGCATGTAGAATGGCTCACAAACTAGTGAATCAGATTGAAGAAAGAATTAAAGAACAGACTACTGAAGAGGCCAATGTGATGCAAGTCAAAAGAAAGTGGGAGGAAAACGGTGATAAGAATCACCAATACAACAACAACAGCAATCACAACAATAATCGCAACAATTATCCCAACAATCGCAACATTAATCGCAACTACAACAAACGGCCCAACAACAACAACAACAACAACTACAACAATCATCCCAACAACAATAATAACCGCAACAACAACAACAATCAGAAGCAGCTATGCCAAAGGTGTGAAAATTATCACTCGGGGTTCTGCACCAAATTTTGCAACAAGTGTAAAAGAAATGGTCATAGCGCGGCGAAGTGTGAGGTCTACGGACCAGGGGTTAATAGAACGAAAGGAACAAATGGTGTCGGAACGAGTAATGGTGGAGCAAGTAGTGTCAGAGCAAGTTATGCCAATGTAGTTTGTTATAAATGTGGAAAACCGGGCCACATTATTAGAAATTGCCCGAACCAGGAGAACACGAATGGACAAGGCCGCGGAAGAGTTTTCAAAATTAATGCGGCAGAGGCACAGGAAGACCCGGAGCTTGTTACGGGTACGTTTCTTATTGACAATAAATCTGCTTACGTTTTATTTGATTCGGGTGCGGATAGAAGCTATATGAGTAGAGATTTTTGTGCTAAATTAAGTTGTCCATTGACGCCTTTGGATAGTAAATTTTTACTCGAATTAGCAAATGGTAAATTAATTTCAGCAGATAATATATGTCGGAATCGAGAAATTAAACTGGTTAGCGAAACATTTAAGATTGATTTGATACCAGTAGAGTTAGGGAGTTTTGATGTGATAATTGGTATGGACTGGTTGAAAGAAGTGAAAGCAGAGATCGTTTGTTACAAAAATGCAATTCGCATTATACGAGAAAAAGAAAAACCCTTAATGGTGTACGGAGAAAAGGGCAACACGAAGCTACATCTTATTAGTAATTTGAAGGCACAAAAACTAATAAGAAAAGGTTGCTATGCTGTTCTAGCACACGTCGAGGAAGTACAAACTGAAGAAAAGAGCATCAATGATGTTCCCGTCGCAAAAGAATTTCCCGATGTATTTCCGAAAGAATTACCGGGATTACCCCCACATCGATCCGTTGAATTTCAAATAGATCTTGTACCAGGAGCTGCACCAATAGCTCGTGCTCCTTACAGACTCGCACCCAGCGAGATGAAAGAACTGCAAAGCCAATTACAAGAACTTTTAGAGCGTGGTTTCATTCGACCAAGCACATCACCGTGGAGAGCTCCTGTTTTGTTTGTCAAGAAGAAAGATGGTACATTCAGGTTGTGTATCGACTACCGAGAGTTGAACAAACTTACCATCAAGAACCGCTACCCACTACCGAGAATCGACGACTTATTTGATCAACTACAAGGCTCGTCTGTTTATTCAAAGATTGACTTACGTTCCGGGTATCATCAAATGCGGGTGAAAGAAGATGATATTCTAAAGACTGCTTTCAGAACACGTTACGGTCATTACGAGTTTATGGTCATGCCATTTGGTTTAACTAATGCACCAGCTGTGTTCATGGACCTTATGAACCGAGTGTGTGGATCATACCTTGACAAGTTTGTCATTGTTTTCATTGATGACATACTTATTTACTCAAAGAATGACCAAGAACACGGTGAACATTTGAGAAAGGTGTTAGAAGTATTGAGGAAGGAAGAATTGTACGCTAAGTTTTCAAAGTGTGCATTTTGGTTGGAAGAAGTTCAATTCCTCGGTCACATAGTGAACAAAGAAGGTATTAAGGTGGATCCGGCAAAGATAGAAACTGTTGAATAGTGGGAAACCCCGAAAACTCCGAAACACATACGCCAGTTTTTAGGACTAGCTGGTTACTACAGAAGGTTCATCCAAGACTTTTCCAGAATAGCAAAACCCTTGACTGCATTAACGCATAAAGGGAAGAAATTTGAATGGAAGGATGAACAAGAGAAAGCGTTTCAGTTATTGAAGAAAAAGCTAACTACGGCACCTATATTGTCATTGCCTGAAGGGAATGATGATTTTGTGATTTATTGTGACGCATCAAAGAAAGGTCTCGGTTGTGTATTAATGTAACGAACGAAGGTGATTGCTTATGCGTCTAGACAATTGAAGATTCAAGAGCAAAATTATACGACGCATGATTTGGAATTAGGCGCGGTTGTTTTTGCATTAAAGACTTGGAGGCACTACTTATATGGGGTCAAAAGTATTATATATACCGACCACAAAAGTCTTCAACACATATTTAATCAGAAACAACTGAATATGAGGCAGCGTAGGTGGATTGAATTGTTGAATGATTACGACTTTGAGATTCGTTACCACCCGGGGAAGGCAAATGTGGTAGCCGATGCCTTGAGCAGGAAGGACAGAGAACCCATTCGAGTAAAATCTATGAATATAATGATTCATAATAACCTTACTACTCAAATAAAGGAGGCGCAACAAGGAGTTTTAAAAGAAGGAAATTTAAAGGATGAAATACCCAAAGGATCGGAGCAGCATCTTAATATTCGGGAAGACGGAACCCGGTATAGGGCTGAAAGGATTTGGGTACCAAAATTTGGAGATATGAGAGAAATGGTACTTAGAGAAGCTCATAAAACCAGATACTCAATACATCCTGGAACGGGGAAGATGTACAAGGATCTCAAGAAACATTTTTGGTGGCCGGGTATGAAAGCCGATGTTGCTAAATACGTAGGAGAATGTTTGACGTGTTCTAAGGTCAAAGCTGAGCTTCAGAAACCATCAGGTCTACTTCAACAACCCGAAATCCCAGAATGGAAATGGGAAAACATTACCATGGATTTCATCACTAAATTGCCAAGGACTGCAAGTGGTTTTGATACTATTTGAGTAATAGTTGATCGTCTCACCAAATCAGCACACTTCCTGCCAATAAGAGAAGATGACAAGATGGAGAAGTTAGCACGACTGTATTTGAAAGAAGTCGTCTCCAGACATGGAATACCAATCTCTATTATCTCTGATAGGGATGGCAGATTTATTTCAAGATTCTGGCAGACATTACAGCAAGCATTAGGAACTCGTCTAGACATGAGTACTGCCTATCATCCACAAACTGATGGGCAGAGTGAAAGGATGATACAAACGCTTTAAGACATGTTACGAGCATGTGTTATTGATTTCGAAAACAGTTGGGATCGACATCTACCTTTAGCAGAATTTTCCTACAACAACAGCTACCGTTCAAGCATTGAGATGGCGCCGTTTGAAGCACTTTATGGTAGAAAGTGCAGGTCTCCGATTTGTTGGAGTGAAGTGGGGGATAGACAGATTACGGGTCCGGAGATTATACAAGAAACTACCGAGAAGATCATCCAAATTCAACAACGGTTGAAAACCGCCCAAAGTCGACAAAAGAGCTACGCTGACATTAAAAGAAAAGATATAGAAAATTTGAAATTGGAGAGATGGTCATGCTTAAAGTTGCACCTTGGAAAGGCGTTGTTCGATTTGGTAAACAAGGGAAATTAAATCCAAGGTATATTGGACCATTCAAGATTATTGATCGTGTCGGACCAGTAGCTTACCGACTTGAGTTACCTCAACAACTCGCAGCTGTACATAACACTTTCCACGTCTCGAATTTGAAGAAATGTTTTGCTAAATAAGATCTCACTATTCCGTTAGATGAAATCCAAATCAACGAAAAACTCCAATTCATCGAAGAACCCGTCGAAATAATGGATCGTGAGGTTAAAAGACTTAAGCAAAACAAGATACCAATTGTTAAGGTTCGATGGAATGATCGTAGGGGACCTGAGTTCACCTGGGAGCGTGAGGATCAGATGAAGAAGAAATACCCGCATCTATTTCCAGAAGATTCGTCAACACCTTCAACAGCTTAAAATTTCGGGACGAAATTTATTTAACGGGTAGGTACTGTAGTGACCCGAACTTTTCCATGTTTATATATATTAATTGAGATTGATATTTACATGATTAAATGTTTCCAACATGTTAAGCAATCAAACTTGTTAAGACTTGATTAATTGAAATATGTTTCATATAGACAATTGACCACCCAAGTTGACCGGCGATTCACGAACGTTAAAACTTGTAAAAACGACATGACGATATATATATGGATATACATATGGTTAACATGAGATTATGATAAGTAAGTATCTCCATAAGTATATTAACAATGAGTTATATACATATAAACAAGACTACTAACTTAAGGATTTCGAAACGAGACATATATGTAACGATTATCGTTGTAACGACATTTAAATGTATATATATCATATTAAGATATATTAATATATCATAATATCATGATAATATAATAATTTAACATCTCATTAGATATAATAAACAATAGGTTAACAACATTAATTGAGATCGTTAACTTAAAGGTTTCAAAACAACACTTACATGTAACGACTAACGATGACTTAACGACTCAGTTAAAATGTATATACATGTAGTGTATTTAGATGTATTAAAATACTTTTGGAAGACTTCAAGACATATATCAAAACACTCATACTTAACGAAAATGGTTACAGTTACTTTCCCATTCTTTTCTTTCATCAAGAATTCTAGTCGTATTCTTACCCGTATTATACACAGCTTCAAAACGTACTTACTATGGGTATATACCAATAGGAAGTAGCATGGGATTCCACTCTTGATTATGTCATGTATGACTAATCAATTTTAACTTCTACCATGAGCTAGTCAACTAACTAGAACTCCTTTTAACTCCACTCACCACTCACCAATTACCACTCATCATTCACTCCATTTCACTTCCAATTCTCTTTCTAATTCTCTCTCAACACACACACACTATTATGAACGTATTTTTCCAGTAGTTAATCATCATCTTCATCAAAAATCACTTCAAAAATCAAGCTATAATCATCATAGGAAGAACACTTCAAAAATCCCTTCAAGTTTACTAATTTACTTCCAAGCTTTCTAATCCATTCCAAGTAATCATCTAAGATCAAGAAACCTTTGTTATATACAGTAGGTTATCTTTCTTATTCAAGGTAATATTCATATTCAAACTTTGATTCAATTTCTATAACTTTAAACTATCTTAATTCGAGTAAAAATCTTACTTGAACTTGTTTTTGTGTCATGATCCTACTTCAAGAACTTTCAAGCCATCCAAGATCCTTTGAAGCTAGATCATTTCTTGTCACTTCCAGTAGGTTTACCTACTAAACTTGAGGTAGTAATGATGTTCATCACATCATTCTATTCATATATATAAAACTATCTTATTCGAAGGTTTAAACTCGTAATCACTAGAACATAGTTTAGTTAATTCTAAACTTGTTCGCAAACAAAAGTTAATCCTTCTAACTTGACTTTTAAAATTAACTAAACACATGTTCTATATCTATATGATATGCTAACTTAATGATTTAAAACCTGGAAACACGAAAAACACCGTAAAACCGGATTTACGTCGTCGTAGTAACACCGCGGGCTGTTTTGGGTTAGTTAATTAAAAACTATGAAAAACTTTGATTTAAAAGTTGTTATTCTGAGAAAATGATTTTTATTATGAACATGAAACTATATCCAAAAATTATGGTTAAACTCAAAGTGGAAGTATGTTTTCTAAAATGGTCATCTAGACGTCGTTCTTTCGACTGAAATGACTACCTTTACAAAAACGACTTGTAACTTATTTTTCCGACGTTAAACCTATACTTTTTCTGTTTATATTCATAAAATATAGTTCAATATGAAACCATAGCAATTTGATTCACTCAAAACGGATTTAAAATGAAGAAGTTATGGGTAAAACAAGATTGGATATTTTTTCTCATTTTAGCTACGTGAAAATTGGTAACAAATCTATTCCAACCATAACTTAATCAACTTATATTGTATATTATGTAATCTTGAGATACCATAGACACGTATACAATGTTTTGACCTATCATGTTGACACATCTATATATATTTCGGAACAAACATAGACACTCTATATGTGAATGTTGGAGTTAGCTATACAGGGTTGAGGATGATTCCAAAATATATATAGTTTGAGTTGTGATCAATACTAAGATACGTATACACTGGGTCGTGGATTGATTCAAGATAATATTTATCGATTTATTTCTGTACATCTAACTGTGGACAACTAGTTGTAGGTTACTAACGAGGACAGCTGACTTAATAAACTTAAAACATCAAAATATATTAAAAGTGTTGTAAATATATTTTGAACATACTTTGATATATATGTATATATTGTTATAGGTTCGTGAATCAACCAGTGGCCAAGTCTTACTTCCCGACGAAGTAAAAATCTGTGAAAGTGAGTTATAGTCCCACTTTTAAAATCTAATATTTTGGGATGAGAATACATGCAGGTTTTATAAATGATTTACAAAATAGACACAAGTACGTGAAACTACATTCTATGATTGAATTATCGAAATCGAATATGCCCTTTTTTATTAAGTCTGGTAATCTAAGAATTAGGGAACAGACACCCTAATTGACGCGAATCCTAAAGATAGATCTATTGGGCCTAACAAACCCCATCCAAAGTACCGGATGCCTTAGTACTTCGAAATTTATATCATATCCGAAGGGTGTCCCGAAATGATGGGGATATTCTTATATATGCATCTTGTTAATGTCGGTTACCAGGTGTTCACCATATGAATGATTTTTATCTCTATGTATGGGATGTGTATTGAAATATGAAATCTTGTGGTCTATTGTTACGATTTGATATATATAGGTTAAACCTATAACTCACCAACATTTTTGTTGACGTTTAAAGCATGTTTATTCTCAGGTGAATATTAAGAGCTTCCGCTGTTGCATACTAAAATAAGGACAAGATTTGGAGTCCATGTTTGTATGATATTGTGTAAAAACTGCATTCAAGAAACTGATTTCGATGTAACATATTTGTATTGTAAACCAATATGTAATGGTCATGTGTACACAGGATATTTTAGATTATCATTATTTGATAATCTACGTAAAGCTTTTTAAACCTTTATTTATGAAATAAAGGTTATGGTTTGTTTTAAAAATGAATGCAGTCTTTGAAAAACGTCTCATATAGAGGTCAAAACCTCGCAACGAAATCAATTAATATGGAAAGTTTTTAATCAATAAGAACGGGACATTTCACTGACGACCTCGATGTCAAGACACTATCCAGGAGTCTTGATGTTAGGGTCGTTTTAGGGTGATCTCGAGAATTTTAGCACAATCTAAAATCGAAGGTTATGCGCCGCCAAATGGTACTCCATCTGGCGGCGCGTATTAATGATTTAAAAAAGCGTGTTTAATAAAGTGACATTAGAATCAAATTTATATGTGTTATACATAATTACATTGCGAGTTATATAATTAGCTTTAAAATAATATGTACCATGCTAAGTCATGCATACACAGAAGGAATAATATGAATGAAATTCAAAACGGTCAAAATCGAAAAAAATGCAAAATTGAAGGCTTTCGAGGTCTCGTTTTGAAAAATATTTGGGACAAACTGCCTACGGAAGTTTGCAAACGGATAGATCCCAAAAAATACACTATTTGGAAAAAAAACGGTGACTAAATCGCAGCTACGAGTCAAAAGATACGATTGATCGAACATTTTGGCCAAAGACACAAAACACCAAGCACCACGAACCGTCGGTGGTGTTTGGTGCATGGTGCGATTTTGGGAGGAAAGATGTATTTTTCGGGATCTAGACCACTTCGAATGGCAAGCACGTTCAGAGAGTCTTGTTCGTTCGGCCGTTTTATGGTGATCTTTAGAATTTCAGCACAATCTCAAACAGAAGGTTATGCGCCACCAAATAGTACTCCTTCTGGTGGTGCATACTAATGATTAAAAAAAACATGTTTAATGAAGTGACATTAGATTCAAATTTATACCCGTTATACATAATTACATTGCGAGTGAAATAATAGGCCTTAAAACAATATGTACCACGCAAAGTCATGCATACACAAAAGGAATAATATGAATGAAATTCAAAACGATCAAAATCGAAAAATGCAAAATTGAAGGCTTTCGAGGTCTCGTTTCGAAAAATATTTAGGACAAACTGCCTATGGAAGTTTGCAAACGGATAGATCCCAAAAAAAATACACTATGTGAATAAAAACGATGACTACATCAGAGCTACGAGTCAAAAGATACGATAGACCGAACATTTTGGCCAAAGACACAAAACACCAAGCACCACGAACCGTCGGTGGTGTTTGGTGCATGGTGCGATTTTGGGAGGAAAGATGTATTTTTCAGGATCTAGACCACTTCGAATGGCAAGCACGTTCAGAGAGTCTTGTTCGTTCGGCCATTTTATGGTGATCTTGAGAATTTCAGCACAATCTCAAACCGAAGGTTACGCGCCGCCAAATGGTACTCCTTCTGGCGGCGCATACTAATGATTAAAAAAAAACGTGTTTAATGAAGTGACATTAGATTCAAATTTATACCCGTTATACATAATTACATTGTGAGTGAAATAATAGGCCTTAAAACGATATATACAATACTAAGTCATGCATACACAAAAATAATTAGAAGATATAAATTGAAAACGTTCAAAGAGAACATTAAAAATGAGTAAAATGTCTTTTTTCGGCATCCTGACGACCTCGATGTCAAGACACTATCCAGGAGTCTTGATGTTAGGGTCGTTTTAGGGTGATCTCGAGAATTTCAGTACAATATAAAAACGAAGGTTATGCGCCTTAATGATTTAAAAAATTGTGTTTAATGAAGTGACATTAGATTCAAATTTATATGCGTTATACGTAATTACATTGCGAGTGAAATAATAGGCCTTAAAACAATATGTACTATGTTAAGTCATGCATACACAAAGGAATAATATGAATGAAATTCAAAAGGGTCAAAATCGAAAAATGGTAAAACTGAAGGCTTTCGAGGTCTCGTTTCGAAAAATATTTGGGACAAACCGCCTACGGAAGTTTGCAAACAGATAGATCCCAAAAAAATACACTATTTTAAAAAAAAACGGTGACTAAATCGGAGCTACGAGTCAAAAGATACGATAGATCGAACATTTTGGCCAAAGACACAAAACACCAAGCACCACGAACCGTCGGTGGTGTTTGGTACATGGTGCGATTTTGGGAGGAAAGATGTATTTTCGGGATCTAGACCACTTCGAATGGCAAGCACGTTCAGAGAGTCTTGTTTGTTTGGCCGTTTTATGGTGATCTTGAGAATTTAAGCACAATCTCAAACCGAAGGTTATGCGCCGCCAAATGGTACTCCTTCTGGCGGCGCATACTAATGATTAAAAAAAACGTGTTTACTGAAGTGACATTAGATTCAAATTTATACCCGTTATACATAATTTGATTGCGAGTGAAATAATAGGCCTTAAAACAATATGTACCATGCTAAGTCATGCATACACAAAAGGAATAATATGAATGAAATTCAAAACGGTCAAAATCGAAAAAATGCAAAATTGAAGGCTTTCGAGGTCTCGTTTCGAAAAATATTTGGGACAAACCGCATAAGGAAGTTTGAAAACGGATAGATCCCAAAAAAATACACTATTTGAAAAAAATGGTGACTAAATCGGAGCTACGAGTCAAAAGATACGATAGATCGAACATTTTGGCCAAAGACACAAAACACCAAGCACCAAGAACCGTCGATGGTGTTTGGTGCGATTTTTGGGAGGAAAGATGTACTTTTCGGGATCTAGAACACTTTGAATGGCAAGCACGTTCAGAGAGTCTTGTTCGTTCGGCCGTTTTATGGTGATCTTGAGAATTTCAGCACAATCTCAAACCGAAGGTTAGGCGCTGCCAAATGGTACTCCTTCTGGCGGCGCATACTAATGATTTAAAAAAACGTGTTTAATGAAGTGACATTAGATTCAAATTTATACCCGTTATACATAATTACATTGCGAGTGAAATAATAGGTATTAAAACGATATATACCATGCTAAGTCACGCATACACAAAAATAATAAGAAGATATAAATTGAAAACGTTCAAAGAGAACATTAAAAATGAGTAGAATGTCTTTTTTTGGCATCCTGACGACCTCAATGTCAAGACACTCTCCAGGAGTCTTGATGTTAGGGTCGTTTTAGGGTGATCTCGAGAATTTCAGCACAATCTGAAACCGAAGGTTATGCGCCGCCAAATGGTACGCCATCTGCCGGCGCATATTAATGATTTAAAAAAGCGTGTTTAATGAAGTGACATTAGTTTCAAATTTATATGCGTTATATATAATTACATTTCGAGTGAAATAATAAGCCTTAAAACAATATGTACCATGCTAAGTCATACATACACAAAAGGAATAATAAGACTGAAATTCAAACCGGTCAAAATCGAAAAATGCAAAATTGAAGGCTTTCGAGGTCTCGTTTCGAAAAATATTTGTGACAAATCGCCTGCGGAAGTTTGCAAACGGATAGATCCCAAAAAAAAATACACTATTTGAAAAAAACGGTGACTAAATCGGAGATACGAGTCAAAAGATACGATAGATCGAACATTTTGGTCAAAGACACAAAACTCCAAGCACCACGAACCGTCGGTGGTGTTTGGTGCATGGTGCGATTTTGGGAGGAAAGATGTATTTTTCGGGATCTAGACCACTTCGAATGGCAAGCACATTCAGAGAGTCTTGTTCGTTCGGCCGTTTTATGGTGATCTTGAGAATTTCAGCACAATCTCAAACCGAAGGTTATGTGCCGCCAAATGGTACTCCTTCTGGCGGCGCATACTAATGATTAAAAAAAACGTGTTTAATGATGTGACATTAGATTCAAATTTATACCCGTTATACATAATTACATTACGAGTGAAATAATAGGCCTTAAAACAATATGTACTGTAGTGACCCTTCCTAATCCATCTGGATGAATACATTACAGTTGGTTACATTGCGAGGTACTTGACCTCTATATGATACATTTTACAAACATTGCATTCGATTTTAAAAGACAAACTTTCATTACATCGAAGGTTGACGGCATGCATACCATTTCATAATATATCCAACTATAATTGACTTAGTAATTATCTTGATGAACTCGACGACTCGAATGCAACGTCTTTTGAAATATGTCATGAATGACTCCAAGTAATATCTCTAATATGAGCAAATGCACAGCGGAAGATTTCTTTCATACCTGAGAATAAACATGCTATAAAGTGTCAACCAAAAGGTTGGTGAGTTCATTAGTTTATCATAATCGATCATTTCCATCATTTTAATAGACCACAAGATTTTCATTTCCATTTCTCATAAATATACGTCCCATACACATAGACAAAAATCATGCATATGGATTGAACACCTGGTAATCGACCTTAACAAAATGCATATAGAATATCCCCATCATTCCGGGACTCCCTTCGGATATGATAAAATCTAAGTACTAAATTAGTTCAAATTCTCTGACTGGGGCTTGTTAGTGCCCATAGATCTATCTTTAGGATTCGCGTCAATTAGGGTGTCTGTTTCCTAATTCTTAGATTACCAGACTAAAAGGGGCATATTCGATTTCGATCATTCAACCATATGATGTAGTTTAGATTACTTGTGTCTACTTTGTAAAACATTTATAAAAGCAGCGCATGTATTCTCAGTCCCAAAAATATATATTGCAAAAGCATTTAAAAAGGGAACAAATGAAGCTCACTATGCAATATTTTTTCGTAAAAATATTCATATGACGATACTGAACAATGCAGGGTTGGCCTCAGATTCACGAACCTATATCATTTATATATATATATATATATATATATATATATATATATATATATATATATATATATATATATTAACACATAATTAACATGTAATATTAATCAAATCCGTTTACGTATATTAATTATATATTACTTATTTAAAATAGTAATGTAATATTTATATAGTTATCATATATGTATTTGATATATTTTTATATAAATAACTTTTGGTTTGATAAAATAATGATTTTAGTAATACTAAAACAGTGTTGTTAATAATAATAATTAGGTTTAATAATGACAATCTTAATTTTTGATATTAATACTAGTTATTTTATTTGTAGTAATAGTGTTAAAACTAATATATTGAAAATAATTATACTTATAATAATGATAATACTAGTAATAAAAACAATGATGATAATAATATTAATAATAATAATAAAATCATGTTTAATGATAATATTAATAATAATGATAAAAATAATAATAATGATACTTTTAATAATATGATACCTTTGATGATACCATTAATTACAATGATAATTTTAGTTATAATGATAACTTTAATAATAATGTTACTCTTATAATAATAATAATAATAATAATAATAATAATAATAATAATAATAATAATAATAATAATAATAATAATAATAATAATAATAATAATAATAATAATAATAATAATAATAATAATAATAATAGAAATAATAATAATAATAATAAGATCACTACCTTAACTAATGAGCTTTCTAAAAAAATTTTCCCTAGACAGGGCTCGAACCCGCGACATATCGCTCACTTGCTAATACCCCAAACCACTCGTCCATCCTTGCTTTTCCGTTTTAATTATAACCTTCTATTCTTTTAACTTAATTTCCATTTTCATCTTCTTTTTCATAACCCAACACCCGATTACATCTTCATCATTTATCATCTCTCATCATTCTATTATTATCATTCTAATCTAATCATCGTCATATCGTAATCCTAGTCATAACGTAATCATACACATATCATAACACACGCATCATCCTCATGTATCAAAACGATTTTCATATACCGGTCTCATCATCAATATCTAATTATCAAACCGTCATCAATAAAAAAAATGGTATCGGCCTATAAGCATAATCTCGTGCCCAAAATGGAAACTCCAACATAAGTTCTCGGTCCAAAAAGTGAAGGAAAGCTCACGGACCAAAACCACTTCCCAAGCCCAACTGAAAAATTAATTACGGCCAAATTCCTAGAACAATTCCAACCTAACAAGCCCAATAGGAAAACATACCCATTCATTTATAAGAAGTAAAAGAATACTGTCGTGATCTAATCTTGGTAACAGGAACCGAATTAAGCAAGTTGCACAAGTGGTTATCTCCTTTGGGTATTTGTCGGCCAAGAAGAAAAAGGGGAGAAAAAGGAACGTTTTTATCATCATCATTATAATCATAATCGTGTACGTACATCATCATCACAACATCATAATCATCATTACCTTGCTTATCATCTTCTCTAAGTCTATGTCACTTTTCACCATCATTAATTAACAATATCATCGTTATTGTCACTGAATCAAAACAGGAGCTGCTGGAGTTTATCATCTTTATCACTATCATTTTATGCATCGTAACAGTGATCCAAAAGAGAAAAAAAAATAGAACGTGCTGCTGTAGTGAAACGCGAATACATAGCAACAGTAGAGAATGGGTAGCAAAGCAGCATGGTATGGTTGTTTTCGAACAGTAAACCAGAAAAATAATCGTACTGTAGCAATAAAAAAAATGTGCAGTAATAGTAGCAGTTCACGCTGGTTACGTGGTTTTGTTTTGGGTTCGTTCTCGGACAAAAACAGGGATGTAAATAGCAGGAAATGATGGTCACTGGTTTAAGGGTGGTGTTTGTGAGTTTCATCTGATTACACAGGAAATAATCGTAGTAGTAGTTCCCGGGGACTGTGGTGGTTGTTAGAGGTTTCACGATGGATAGTAGTTGGGCAGGAAGACAGAAAATTGAAAAGAAAATACGCGGCATATTATGATGATGGTGGCTTGTTCATTGGTTTGACAAGAAAATGAAAAATAGGTATGGAAGAAGATTACAGATGGTGGTGGATCACGATAGTAGTGGTGGCGGTGAGGGTTTCAAAGTTGAAGGTGATCGATGGTTAACGTTTGATAGCTTTATTGTTGGTATGCTATTATAAACCGAACTTAGAAGCATCAAACAATGACCGATGGTTTATGGTGGTCATGGGTGGTGGTAGTTTGGTTCACGACAATGAAGCGGAAAGTAGAAAATGGGTTTTCAATGTTTGAAGAAGAAGATGGTTGAATGAATGTTAGATGATGGTGTGTTTAACTATCTATATGCTATATGTATATATACAAAAGGGATGATGGGTGGTTGATAAACAAAAACAGTAACTATGATGTGTTTGCTCTCAAATTTATACAATCCGTGAATAAATTGAATTGAGGTGGGGTTACGGCAAAACAAGGAAACAAAAACATAAACGTTAAATTATTAATAATAATAATATAATATAATCCTAAAACAAAAACGTGGTTAAGATTATAGCAGCCTTCATAATTTTACCGACAGTTTAGAATGTATATTATTTCGTGGTCCGTTGTTCATCAGTGGCGAATACAAATGTTCAGAAAAATTCCATATTTTTAAATTAAATATATTTATTTATTTTGGTCATTATGATATAAAATTCGATCATAAATTATTAAACAAAAAATAACTCACTGCCCACTCCCGATCCCGGGTAAAATATAAAAAGTGTTAAAATTTAATAACTAGATCTTAAATACATTTTTAGTAAGCCTAAAATTTAAAGAACTCATTTTCGGATTACAGTTTATTTTAAAATTATATAAGTTTGAATTAACTTGCTTAATATCGATCGACTGACAAACGAGTGCTATTATCGTTTATTAAATAAATTCGAAACCATATAAATATACATTCAATATACCTTACACACACACACACACACACACACACATATATATATATATATATATATATATATATATATATATATATATATATATATATATATATATATATATATATATATATATATACATATACATATATATATAGATTTATTTTAATATCATATATTATTTTATTTACATAATTAATTAACTCATATAATATTTTAATTTATAATAATTAATATATATATATATATATATATATATATATATATATATATATATATATATATATATATATTCGTCGGGAATTGTCGGAGGGTAATTGAATACATGAACATAGTTCCAAAAATTTTGAGACTCAACATAACAGTCTTTGCTTATCGTGTCGAAATTACATAAAGATAAAGTTTAAATTTGGTCGAAAATTTCCGGGTCGTCACAGTACCTACCCGTTAAAGAAATTTCGTCCCGAAATTTGAGTGGGATGGTCATGGATGACAATAAGTATGTTTTCATGACACATACAAGCTAAAAATTAGAGTTTTATCATCATCAAGTAATATAGATAAAACAATTTGATTTTGTGAAGAGTATGAGTGAAGCTATCACAAAAGAGTGAAATGAATAAATAAAGTTTCGTCATATCTTTTGACGTAGTCACGGTTGATTCTCGGAATTTAAGAAATTTAGAGAAAATCTTCGTAATAAGATTTGATTCTTCGGTAATTAAGGAAATTTAGGATCCTACTTGGTTAAATGCATTGTTCTGTCTCGATTGTTCTGTCTGATATTTCTATATAAATTCACCCTCTTCATTTCTTTTATATTTTGGAGTTCCATACTTTTATTTTCTCTTCCTGACTTTAAGTCAAGCGAATAATGGTCCAGAATTCGTAGGTATGAAGTTTCGAATGAACATGACTAATGTTCTAAGAGAGAGATTGTAATAGCACGATCTTGACTGGTTAAATTACCAGACTTCAAGAGAAAAGATAGAATTATAAAGAAATTATGTTCTTGATATGTTTATATATTTGATAGAATGTAAGAGTCGTGTAACATGGCACATGATGGCGTTATGATCTGTGAATCATCACATTCCATTAAAAACTCAGCATGACTTACTGTAATATAATCACGTTGATCAAGTGTCATTATATTATACTAACTCATGCTTCAGCTCCCATCACTACTTCAAAAACATTCATACTTTAAACTCGAAAGTTTCTGAATTTAGAAACTAAAACAGTTTCCCTTCTGATGTAACACTGATATCGCGAAGAGATAAATGATTTCAGATAAGAGTAGTTATGAAAATATCTTCAGAAATATGGAAGATATTTATAATGAAAGATACGATGATATCTTAGAATTTTTAATATCGAAGGATGATGAAGAAGATGTGTTCGTAAAGGTTTAGAGTCAGGAACAAGATATTCGTTAATGACTTCAACAGATACTGAATCATTTGGATTCTTTGAAGGCAGATTTATTCCTTGTGATTTTTCCACAGCCTCCTTCATAGTTTGCTCAATCCGTTTTCCAGTTCCAACATTTATGAGCTTTGCCAACATACTATTCTTTATCATCAAACTTTTTACTGTTCAGGTCGTTTACAGTTTTTGCTGCTTCATCAGCATTTTCAACATTTCGAGTATTGATTCGTAGACTGGGTGCTTTTCAGAATTTCAGAATGGAAAATCATAAATCTAAGAGATAAATATTATATGTATACATATAACCGTTGATGTAGAAACGCTGCGAGATTTGAAATACTGATTGCAAATTCTCGGTAATTGATATGGAAACTCTCGTTATAAGATGCGGATAAGTATATGATAGGGTTTTAATGAACAAATATAATGGGTTTTCGGAGAGACTTAAGCCAATGAGTAATGAAGTTGCTGGTAAGTTTTCTGCTAATCTGATGGGGTGTATACGGTTCCTCGGTAACGATGACGAAAGGCAAACTTATATATCACGGTTATAATATGGTTGTTTAGAACGAGAAGTCGAAGTTGACTTGCTGGAGCTGTGACAAAATTGGCTATCTCGAACAGGAGTTGTAAAGTTATTTTCGGTAATAATAATGCTAAAAGAGCTAATACAGACACGTGTTAAACGTTTACTCAGGTTCCAAGAGTTTTCAGGTGCATAACTATATGCGTCAATCTTTTCTTTCGTAGATGAAGTGCGGTTGGTTCATTCTCTCGATTGAGGTGTTTTCAGGAATTATGAAAGGTTTGAACGCAGATTGGAATCGTCAAGATACAAATGAGGTTTAAGATGAAATCAAGTGGCAAACTTGAAGAATTGTTTAATTTCATATGTTATAATCAATATTTTAATTCATTTTAATTGTCCAATGTTAGTAGTCCAAAGTTAATAGTTCAATAATTCAAATATAGTTTAATATATAATATTCGAATTAATTAATACGTATCGTGACCCATTGTATACATGTCTCAGACTCGATCACAACTCAAAGTATATATATTATTTGAGAATCAACCTCAACCATGTATAGCGAACTCGAGCATTACATCATATAGAGTGTCTATGGTTATTCCAAATAATATATATAGATGACGTCAATATGATATGTCAAAACATTGTATATGTGTCCCGATTTATACGACGATATTTAAAGTGCGTAAAATAAATAACAGAAATTAAATGACGATAAATAAAATTGCGAGAATTAAAATTGCGATAAATAAATTGCGATAATTAAAATGTAATACGGAATTAACAGTTAGCGTGGATTTTGTTAGCGTGGATTCTTAACAAAATTCCTCATAGTTAATTTGTCTGTTTCTAACAAATTTTATTTTGTCAAATGTTTTCTTCATTATGCCACTTGTTAGATTCTGATAGGTCAAAATCCAAATATGAAATTGAATGAAAATGGTTATTCTGCGATGAACGGATACGTATATCGATGGTTGTAAGTAGGATAGTAAATGACTGTTGAATTAGCTTCGAAGAATGTACAGTGTAACTTATTAATGTGAAATCTAAATATTCCTCGGGTATTACCTACCCGTTAAAATATTTTCACCATTAACAGTTTATACAAAAGAATTTTTAATTACAATCTTTATGAAAACATATATACATATATATTTTCTTCAGATGTAATCATAGATTTAATGAGTTAATATGATATTAAATGAAATATCCCGTTCATATCGATTATAAACGTTCCATATTAATTTATTTCGTTGCGAGGTTTTGACCTCTATATGAGACGTTTTTCAAAGACTGCATTCGTTTTTAAAACAAACCATAACCTTTATTTTATCGACAAGGTTAAAAAGACACCACCTAGATTATCCAGAAATGATAATCTAAAAATATCACACTTACACACTACCAATACATATTGGTTTACAATATTAATATGTTACAACAAAATAAATCTCGAATGCAGTTTTAAACAATATTATACAAGCATGCTGACACCAAATCTTGTCCATATATTAGAATGCAACAGCGGAAGCTCTTAATAATCACCCGAGAATAAACATGCTTTAAACGTCAACAAAAATGTTGGTGAGTTATAGGTTTAACCTATATATTTATCAAATTGTAATAATAGACCACAAGATTTCATATTTCAATATACATCCCATACATAGAGATAAAAATCATTTATATGGTGAACACCTGGTAACCGACATTAACAAGATGCATATAAGAATATCCCCTATCATTCCGAGAAATCCATCGGACATGATAAAACAACATCGAAGTACTAAAGCATCCACAACCATGGATGGGGTTCGTTAGGCCCAATAGATCTATCTTTAGGATTCGCGTCAATTAGTAGATCGGTTTACTAATTCTTAGGTTACCAAGCAAAAAGGGGCATATTCGGCTTCGATCATTCACCCATATAATGTAGTTTCATTTACTTATGTCTATTTAGTAAAACATTTATAAAACTGCATGTATTCTCATCCCAAAATATTAGATTTTAAAAGTGGGACTATAACTCACTTTCACAGATTTTTACTTCGTCAGGACGTAAGACTTGGCCACTGGTCGATTCACGAACCTATAACAAATATGTACATATATATCAAAGTATGTTCAAAATATATTTACAACATTTTTAATACGTTTTACTGTTTTAAGTTTATTAAGTCAGCTGTCCTCGTTAGTAACCTACAACTAGTTGTCCACAGTTAGATGTACAGAAATAAATCGATATATATTATCTTGAATCAATCCACGACCCAATGCATACACGTCTCATGCTAGATCACAACTCAAAGTATATATATTTTTGGAATCAACCTCCACCCTGTATAGCTAACTCCAACATTACTGCATATAGAGTGTCTATGGTTGTTCCAAATAATATATATACATGGGTCGATATGATATGTCAAAACATTTGCATACGTGTCTATGGTATCCTAAGATTACATAATATATTAGAATTGTAACAAACTATACCAAACCACGTTCGAACCCGCTTAAAATAACACACAAAAAAAAATTATTTTGTTGCACAGCTATTGGCACGGCGCGCCAGGACCCCGCGCGGCGCGCAGAAAGGCCTGGATAGGCTGCTGTCCCAAAAAGTCAATAACGTGAAAATGTTTGACCACCTCCCGACATAATTAGACAAAACGCTTTTCATCACATATTCAAATATGTAAAACTAACACGTTCCATTAATAAAAAGGGTTTTACAACGCCGGGCCCACCTATGCCTAAATTACCCTTAAAGTACGAATTACACGTTTTCGACCACAGGACTTTTAATACAAAATAAAGCCTAGCATGACGATTGGGGATACGCTACCCAATCCTAATCAATCTAAAAGCAAGCCTTCTAAAGCAACTACGCAAGTCCACTAGTCCCCGCTTACCCGAGCCACCGCATCCATGCAATCACTAGTATCACCGTGTAGCTAAGAACGAAGAGAACAAACTTGTCTACTACGCCAAAGATCAAAACCCGCTTCTTCCTTTCCAAAAATCCCTTTGAATCAAATGGGTGTTTGAGTTCTTGAGAGAAATATGAAAAGAAAAGGAAAAAGAAATGAATAAATGAAATGGGTGGAGGAGGTTAAGTCCTCAAATCTGGCTCAAATGCAAAAAGACTGAAATGCCCTTTTAAAAACTCTAAAATAACAAAAGGGGTCTGCCAGCGACATATGGCGCGGCGAGCCATGACCCCGCGCGGTGCGCGACTGGGTAGAATCAGAATCCAGGTCTTACAACTCTCCCCCACTTAAAATCGATCACGTCCTCGTGATCTTCACCACTTAACCAATCCGGACCCAATCAACGGTCCTCAATCATATCCCAATCCGAACTTTCCTAGACAATTGTTCCCCACTTACCTTTAACAACTAAATTGTCACCCGCGATTTATCAAGTCTACAATCCGAGCACTAAAACCCTGCTCATTCCCTTGCATCGGGAAAACTCATCCAATCTCTAACCGAGATATCAACCCCTAGCATACCATTACCAAGTACAATGCTAAAGTAACCACATACCAAACTTAAGGTCAACCATCTAAACCGACGAAGACTGAGAAGAAGTAAATCCTTACGAATAACACTTACCACTAAACATCCCTTGTAGTGCGCAATACGACGAATACGCAACTACCGTAACATCACAATCCATCGGCTAGAACCGATAGCGCCCAAAACGACTATGGAAACGCAAATCCCAAGGTGTACAAAATCAACTATCGTCACACCCGTAACATCATGTGAGCGAAACACGGCTATCGCATCACTAATCATACAACATGGTCCTCACGACCCCACCATTGGCGTATAAAATAACCAATAGATCAAACGACATGGTCCTTACGACCCCACCATCGGTGTATAAAACAACCGATCGATCACACAACACGGTCCTTACGACCCCACCATTGGTGTATAAAACAACCAACAGATCAACATCATGGTCCTTACGACCCCACCATCGGTATATAAAACAACCGATAGATCACACAACACGAAGGCTGGCCAAAAACTACACGCGCCTTAGTGAATCCGAAACCACACGCGACTCACTACCTTCACCTCAACAACAATCGGGATTGGCCGAACTACACGAGAGTCACTATCCCAGAGGAAAGACCGAACTACACGAGTCATTTGTGAATCCAAACTACACGAGACTCACTCCTCAATACCATGACCGAAACCATACGAGTCATTTGTGAATCCGAACTACACGAGATTCACTTCCACAATAAGATGACCGAAACCACACACGTCTTCGTGAATTCGAAACCACACGCGATCCACTACCATGATGAAGTCAGCGGACCCCGAAGGTCATGCTTCACCAATCTCAACACCGGATGAAGTCAGCGGACCCCGAAAATCATGTCTCATCGATATAACACTACGCCTATGATGAAGTCAGCGGACCCCGAAGGTCATGCTCCACCAATCACGTACTACCATGATGAAGTCAGCGGACCCCGAAGGTCATGCTCCACCAATCAACAATACCATGATGAAGTCAACGGACCCCGAAGGTCATGCTCCACCAATCAACAATACCATGATGAAGTCAGCGGACCCCGAAGGTCATGCTTCACCAATCAATGCCCTTTTGGCCTCAAACAACGAGTAGCGTAACATCTCGCTCTGCTACGCCATAGTGAATCCTAACGGATACCACTAACCATTCCCACAATTGAGCAAGAACCGCCTATACCAAACATAGGTACCCAGCAATCGTTCTCTAAAAGAGGATCCGATACGCACATCCCTTAACCGAGGGATTTCACCTTGCTCGCCCAACACGTCCATTATCTGTCAACGAGATTTACCACATTACCACTTCGGTGATAATTTAAATCCAAACCATAAGTACAATTTAACCGAAATTGTACCCTACCACAATTTGACCAAAACTAGGTCCCAACACAATTTTCGGATCTTACTAAAACGTCATCCGAAATCTCACACTAGAACTTCCTCGGGCGGGAGTGTAACTCCCCCACTTGGAACTACGTCTCATAACCGCATCTCGTACAATTGTACCATGCTACTAAAGGTAGACTTTACCAACAATTGGGTTCACACTACCCATCACCATATCTTGCTCCCACTTTGAGCATACGAAGGATTTCAACCAATCCTTAAACACTTCGAACGAAAAGTGTACCGTAAATTACACCACTCTACTCTCGCAATCATCCAATTGCTTTAGTTTGTCAAATTTCACCCGATCATTCATGTACCTAAGGGTTTCACTTCGGTACCCTAAGTACAATGTAATCGCAACACAATCGGAGTTTAACACCACGCTAATAGGTATAAAAGAGGCACCTAATGTCGCGTCATATAAACTCCATTACCAACATACATCGAGATTCAAAACACTCGATCTCAAGGTATCCAACCACCCGACGAACCTCACGGTTCATCCATTTCAATACAAAAGCGAACACGCGCTTAACAACTGATACCAAAACCCATTTCCATGGCTTGGTGGAAATATTTCCAAATACTAAGGAATGCTTGATTGCACCAAGTCTTACGCCCTTCACCCGATAATCAAACATCACCGTAGGGTACTTCCATTAGGAACGTCACCCATAACAACAATATGCACAACACAAGGCACTTAATCAACCTCAAATTCAAACGGCACTTAATAAATAATCAAAGGAAATATTTATTAAAATGAAACGTACCTTAACGTCTCCTTGCCGCACCCGTCCCCGCTAACTTGGGACATTCCGACTTACGATGTCCTTCTTCTTGGCAATTGAAGCACACCATGCCATCACCCCTTGGCACCGAACATTTCCACGACTTGTGACCCCTCATGGCACTATTGTAACATCTAGATGCACTAGAATCCGGTATACCCATCTGTGTACCACCCGTGCTCACACACGGACCCTTAGTCCTCTTACTCGGAGCACCATACGAAACAACCCTTCTCTCACTTGCAGGTTCACTCTTCTTGGATCGTGAATACGACTCGAAACCTCTAGCCAAGGCGAATAACTCCGCAAATGATTTTGCTTGACCCCGGCTAATTTTACTCTTCAAGTCATCATTCAAGGTCCTATAGAAATCTTGCATCAAAAAATGGTCATTCCCCAAATACTCCGGGCAAAAACGAGCCTTCGCCATAAAGGTCGTCTTGAGAGTATTCAAATCCATAGAACCCTGTTGCAAATTTCGTAACTCATTACGTAATTTCGACAAGTCGGTCGAAGTCTGGAACTCCTCGAAGAATTCCCTTTTAAACTCATCCCACGATAACACCATAAACGGTTCACCACCGACAAGATCAATCTTACCATCCAACCAATCCTTTGCCCTACCCTGCAACAAACTAGTAGCGAGTCTTGTCCTCTTCTCAGGAGGGCATTCAATAGTACGAAAACACCCTTCGACATCCGAGATCCAAGTTGTGCTTATCAAAGGATCCGGTTTTCTGTCGTACATCGGGGGTTTAGTCCTCATGAAGCTCTTAAGACAACGCTCCATTCCACTACTACCTTGAAGTTCGGAATACTTCCTATCCATTCTTTCTTCCAATGCACCCATTTGCTCCGCAACGGCGGCCGCAACTCTAGCGTTAAACTCCAAATCATTCGTCTCGATCCCGTTTCCCGTCGCCATTCTAAGGAATGCAAAGCGATTAGATCACGAACGTATAAAGCACACACACAATACCGCCCCATCTTGCTAAACACGCATCGTACATCACTTGCTAGACACGATTTACACCCGTAATAAGGTTTGCAAGTCCTTATTACGCACACACGCCGTATCAACTCGTTAGTACAACGACCGCCTCGCTCGATGATATAAACAAACACAAACAAAATCCTACGCGATATAAGGACACGCAAGAATTATCATCACAACACAATAACATATTAATAATATCCGCATGACTATTATAAACGTTAGTCGACCTACAAACACGGCACTAACTATAACCTATTCCGACCCGTACTCCTACAAGTCCCGCAACAAAATTAAGCACACACAAAAGTCTAAGTCTAGGCACCTATCTTAAGTCACCTAAATCCCTTAGACCATGTTCTGATACCACTTGTAACAACCCATACCAAACCACGTTCGAACCCGCTTAAAATAACAGAAAAAAAAATTATTTTGTTGCACAGCTATTGGCGCGGCGCGCCAGGACCCCGCGCGGCGCGCAGAAAGGCCTGGACAGGCTGCTGTTTCAAAAAGTCAAAAACGTGAAAATGTTTGACCACCTCCCTACATAATTAGACAAAACGCTTTTCACCACATATTCAAATATGTAACACTAACAAGTTCCATTAATAAAAAGGGTTTTACAATGTCGGGCCCACCTATGCCCAAATTACCCTTAAAGTACGAATTACACGTTTTCGACCACAGGACTTTTAATACAAAATAAAGTCGAGCATGACGATTGGGGATACGCTACCCAATCCTAATCAATCCAAAAGCAAGCCTTCTAAAGCAACTACGCAAGTCCACTAGTCCCCGCTTACCCGAGCCACCGCATCCATGCAATCACTAGTATCACCGTGTAGCTAAGAACGAGGAGAACAAACTTGTCTACTACGCCAAAGATCAAAACCCACTTCTTTCTTTCCAAAAATCCCTTTGAATCAAATGGGTGTTTGAGTTCTTGAGAGAAATATGAAAAGAAAAGGAAAAAGAAATGAATAAATGAAATGGGTGAAGGAGGTTAAGTCCTCAAATCTGGCTCAAACGTGAAAAGACCGAAATTCCCTTTTAAAAACTCTAAAATAACAAAAGGGGTCTGCCAGCGACATATGGCGCGGCGCACCATGACCCCGCGCGGCGCGCGACTGGGCAGAATCAGAATCCAGGTCTTACAAGAATACGTGTATAATACAATATGAATTAGCTAGGATATGATTAATATAGATTTGTTACCAATTTTCACGTAGTTACAACAAGCAAAAATATCCAATCTTGTTTTACCCATAACTTCTTCGTTTTAAATCCGTTTTGAGTGATTCAAGTTTCTATGGTTTCATATTGAACTTAAGTTTATGAATCTAAACAGAAACAGTATAAGTTTATAGTCGTAAATACAGGTTACAAGTCATTTTTGTAAAGGTATTCATTTTAGTCGAAAGAACGACGTCTAGATGACCATTTTGGAAAACATACTTCCACTTTGAGTTTAATCATGATTTTTGGATATAGTTTCATGTTCATAAGAAAAATCATTTTCCCAGAAGAACAACTTTTAAATCAAAGTTTATCATAGTTTTTAATTAACTAACCCAAAATAGCCCGCGGTGTTACTACGACGGCGTATATCCGGTTTTACGGTGTTTTTCGTGGTTTCAGGTTTTAAATCATTAAGTTAGCATATCATATAGATATAGAACATGTGTTTAGTTGATTTTAAAAGTCAATTTAGAAGGATTAACTTTTGTTTGCGAACAAGTTTAGAATTAACTAAACTATGTTCTAGTGATTACAAGTTTAAACCTTCGAATAAGGTAGTTTTATATATATGAATCGAATGATATTATGAACATCATTACTACATCAATTTTAGTAGGTAAACCTACTGGAAATGATGAAAAAATAACTTGAGCTTCAAAGGATCTTTGATGGCATGGAAGTTCTTGAAATAGAATCATGACACAAAAACTAGTTCAAGTAAGATTATTACTCGAATTAAGATAGTTATAGTTATAGAAATTGAATCAAAGCTTGAATATGAATATTACATTTATTTAGAAAGATAACCTACTATAAATAACAAAGGTTTCTTGATCTTATATGATTGCTTGGAATGGATTAGGAAACTTGGAAGTAAACTTGTAAACTTGGAAGTGTTCTTGATGTGTTCTTGAGTAATTGTTTTTATGATGATTATAGGTAATAACCAAAGATTGTATTTGATGATTTTTTCTAGAAAAATATTAACTTAGACGTTCATGGAAGAGTGTGTGTGTTTTGAGAGAGAATTGGAAAGAAAATTGGAAGTGAAATGGAGTAAGTGGTGAGTGGTGAAGGTGAGTGGGGTTAAAAGGAGTTCTTGTTTTTGTTTTCTTGCTCATAAGTCATGCTAGTTGTCTAATTGTTGGTTCCACATGTTTGTTGACTATCTAGGGCTGCTAAGAGCTGAATTATTATGTGTATATACCAATAGTATATACATCTAGGAGCTGGGTATTGTACGAGTACGAATACGATTGCATACGAGTAGAATTGTTGATGAAAATGAATGAGAATGCAATTGTAAGCATTTTTGTTAAGTAGAAGTACTTTGATATGTGTCTTGAAGTCTTTCAAAAGTGTACAAATACATCTAAATACACTACATGTATATACATTTTAACTGAGTCGTTAAGTCATCGTTAGTCATTACATGTAAGTGTTGTTTTGAAACCTTTAAGTTAACGATCTCATTTAATGTTGTTAACCCATTGTTTAATATATCTAATGAGATGTTAAATTATTACATTATCAAGATATTATGATGTATAACTATATCTTAATATGATATATATACATTAAAATGTCGTTACAACGATAATCGTTACATATATGCCTCGTTTCAAAATTTTTAAGTTAGTAGTCTTGTTTTATATATGTAGTTCATTGTTAACGTACCTAATGATATATATAATTATCATTTTATCATGTTAAATATAGTGTAACAATATCTTAATATGATACATATGTATTTAGTAAGACGTTGTAATAACGATAATCGTTATATATATATCATTTCGAGTTTCTTAACTTAGTAGTCTCATTTTTATGTATATAACTCATTGTTAATATACTTATGGAGATAATTACTTATCATAATCTCATGTTAACTATATGTATATCCATATATATATCGTCATGTCGTTTTTACAAGTTTTAACGTTCGTGAATCGCCGATCAACTTGGGTGGTCAATTGTCTACATGAAACTCATTTCAAATAATCAAGTCTTAACAAGTTTGATTGCTTAACATGTTGGAAACATTTAATCATGCAAATATAGTTTTCAATTAATATATAATCATGGAAAAGTTCGGGTCACTACAGTACCTACCCGTTAAATAAATTTCGTCCCGAAATTTTAAGCTGTTGAAGGTGTTGACGCATCTTCTGGAAATAGGTGAGGGTATTTCAGCTTCATCTGATCTTCACGCTCCCAGGTGAATTCGGGTCCTCTACGAGCATTCCATCGAACCTTAACATTTGGTATCTTGTTTTGCTTAAGTCTTTTAACCTCACGATCCATTATTTTGACGGGTTCTTCAATGAATTTTATTTTTTCGTTAATTGTAATCTCGTCTAATGGAATGGTGAGATCTTCTTTAGCAAAACATTTCTTCAAATTCGAGACATGAAAAGTATTATGTACCCCGACGAGTTGTTGAGGTAAGTCAAGTCGGTAAGCTACTGGTCCAACACGATCTATAATCTTGAATGTTCCAATGTACCTTGGATTTAGTTTTCCTCGTTTACCAAATCGAACAACGCCTTTCCAAGGTGAAACCTTAAGCATGACTATCTCTCCAATCTCAAATTCTATATCTTTTCTTTTAATGTCCGCATAGCTCTTTTGTCTACTTTGGGCAGTTTTCAATCGTTGTTGAATTTGGATGATCTTCTCGGTATTTTCTTGAATTATCTCCGGACCCATAATATGTCTATCCCCCACTTCACTCCAAAAAATCGGAGACCTGCACTTTCTACCATAAAGTGCTTCAAATGGCGCCATCTCAATACTCGAATGGTAACTGTTGTTGCAGAAAAATTCTGCTAACGGTAGGTATCGATCCCAACTGTTTCCGAAATCGATAACACATGCTCGTAGCATGTCTTCAAGGGTCGGTATCGTCCTTTCACTTTGCCCATCAGTTTGTGGATGATAATCAGTACTCATGTCTAGACGAGTCCCCAATGCTTGTTGCAATGTCTGCCAAAATCTTGAAACAAATCTGCCATCCCTATCTGAGATAATAGAGACTGGTATTCCATGTCTGGAGACAACTTCCTTCAAGTATAATCGCGCCAACTTCTCCATTTTATCATCTTCTCTCATTGGCAAAAAGTGTGCTGACTTGGTAAGACGATCGACTATTACCCAAATTGTATCATAACCACTTGTAGTCCTTGGCAATTTAGTAATGAAATCCATGGTAATGTTTTCCCATTTTCATTCCGGGATTTCAGGTTGTTGAAGTAGACCTGATGGTTTCTGATGTTCAGATTTGACCTTAGAACACACCAAAATTCTCCTACGTATTTAGCAATATCGGCTTTCATACCCGGCCACCAAAAGTGTTTCTTGAGATCTTTGTACATCTTCCCCGCTCCGGAATGTATTGGATATCTGGTTTTATGTGCTTCCTTAAGTACCTTTTCTCTCACATCTCCAGACTTTGGTACCCAAATTCTTTCAGCTCTATACCGGGTTCCATCTTCCCGAATATTAAGATGTTTCTCCGATCCTTTGGGTATTTCATTCTTCAACTTTCCTTCTTTTACAACTCCCTGCTGCACCTCCTTTATTTGAGTAGTAAAGTTAGTATGAATAATTATATTCATAGCTTTTACCCGTATAGGTTCTCTGTTCTTTCTACTCAAAGTGTCGGCTACCACATTCGCCTTCCCCGGGTGGTAACGAATCTCAAAGTCGTAATCATTCAACAATTCAATCCACCTACACTACCTCATGATTAGTTGTTTCTGAGTAAATATGTGTTGGAGACTTTTGTGGTCGGTATATATAATACTTTTGACCCCATAGAAGTAGTGCCTCCAAGTCTTTAATGCAAAAATGACGGCGCCCAATTCCAAATCGTGAGTCGTATAATTTTGCTCGTAAATCTTCAATTGTTTGGACGCATAAGCAATTACCTTCGTTCGTTGCATTAATACACAATCGAGGCCTTGTTGTGAGGCATCACAATATATCACAAAATCATCATTCCCTTCAGGCAATGACAATATAGGTGCCGTAGTTGTAGTGACCCGAACTTTTCCATGTTTATATATATTAATTGAGATTGATATTTACATGATTAAGTGTTTCCAACATGTTAAGCAATCAAACTTGTTAAGACTTGATTAATTGAAATATGTTTCATATAGACAATTGACCACCCAAGTTGACCGGTGATTCACGAACGTTAAAACTTGTAAAAACTATATGATGACATATATATGGATATATATATAGTTAACATGATACTATGATAAGTAAACATATCATTAAGTATATTAACAATGAACTACATATGTAAAAACAAGACTACTAACTTAATGCTTTTTAAACGAGACATATATGTAACGATTATCGTTGTAAAGACATTAATGTATATATATCATATTAAGAGATATTCATACATGATAATATCATGATAATATAATAATTTAAAATCTCATTTGATATTATAAACATTGGGTTAACAACATTTAACAAGATCGTTAACCTAAAGGTTTCAAAACAACACTTACATGTAACGACTAACGATGACTTAACGACTCAGTTAAAATGTATATACATGTAGTGTTTTAATATGTATTTATACACTTTTGAAAGACTTCAATACACTTATCAAAATACTTCTACTTAACAAAAATGCTTACAATTACATCCTCGTTCAGTTTCATCAACAATTCTACTCGTATGCACCCGTATTCGTACTCGTACAATACACAGCTTTTAGATGTATGTACTATTGGTATATACACTCCAATGATCAGCTCTTAGAAGCCCATGTGAGTCACCTAACACATGTGGGAACCATCATTTGGCAACTATCATGAAATATCTCATAAAATTACAAAAATATTAGTAATCATTATTTACATGAAAACAAAATTACATATCCTTTATATCTAATCCATACACCAACGACTAAAAACACCTACAAACACTTTAATTCTTCAATTTTCTTCATCTAATTGATCTCTCTCAAGTTCTATCTTCAAGTTCTTAGTGTTCTTCATATATTCTACAAGTTCTAGTTACATAAAATCAAGAATACTTTCAAGTTTGCTAGCTCACTTCCAAACTTGTAAGGTGATCATCCTGTAGTGACCCGAACTTTTCCATGTTTATATATATTAATTGAGATTGATATTTACATGATTAAATGTTTCCAACATGTTAAGCAATCAAACTTGTTAAGACTTGATTAATTGAAATATGTTTCATATAGACAATTGACCACCCAAGTTGATCGGTGATTCACGAACGTTAAAACTTGTAAAAACTATATGATGACATATATATGGATATATATATAGTTAACATGATACTATGATAAGAAAACATATCATAAAGTATATTAACAATGAACTACATATGTAAAAACAAGACTACTAACTTAATGATTTTTAAACGAGACATATATGTAACGATTATCGTTGTAAAGACATTTAATGTATATATATCATATTAAGAGATATTCATACATGATAATATCATGATAATATAATAATTTAAAATCTCATTTGATATTATAAACATTGGGTTAACAACATTTAACAAGATCGTTAACCTAAAGGTTTCAAAACAACACTTACATGTAACGACTAAAGATGACTTAACGACTCAGTTAAAATGTATATACATGTAGTGTTTTAATATGTATTTATACACTTTTGAAAGACTTCAATACACTTATCAAAATACTTCTACTTAACAAAAATGCTTACAATTACATCCTCGTTCAGTTTCATCAACAATTCTACTCGTATGCACCCGTATTCGTACTCGTACAATACACAGCTTTTAGATGTATGTACTATTGGTATATACACTCCAATGATCAGCTCTTAGCAGCCCATGTGAGTCACCTAACACATGTGGGAACCATCATTTGGCAACTAGCATGAAATATCTCATAAAATTACAAAAATATGAGTAATCATTCATGACTTATTTACATGAAAACAAAATTACATATCCTTTATATCTAATCCATACACCAACGACCAAAAACACCTACAAACACTTTCATTCTTCAATTTTCTTCATCTAATTGATCTCTCTCAAGTTCTATCTTCAAGTTCTAAGTGTTCTTCATAAATTCCAAAAGTTCTAGTTTCATAAAATCAAGAATACTTTCAAGTTTGCTAGCTCACTTCCAATCTTGTAAGGTGATCATCCAACCTCAAGAAATCTTTGTTTCTTACAGTAGTTTATCATTCTAATACAAGGTAATAATCATATTCAAACTTTGGTTCAACTTCTATAACTATAACAATCTTATTTCAAGTGATGATCTTACTTGAACTTGTTTTCGTGTCATGATTCTGCTTCAAGAACTTCGAGCCATCCAAGGATCCATTGAAGCTAGATCCATTTTTCTCTTTTCCAGTAGGTTTATCCAAGGAAATTAAGGTAGTAATGATGTTCATAACATCATTCGATTCATACATATAAAGCTATCTTATTCGAAGGTTTAAACTTGTAATCACTAGAACATAGTTTAGTTAATTCTAAACTTGTTCGCAAAAAAAAGTTAATCCTTCTAACTTGACTTTTAAAATCAACTAAACACATGTTCTATATCTATATGATATGCTAACTTAATGATTTAAAACCTGGAAACACGAAAAACACCGTAAAACCGGATTTACGCCGTCGTAGTAACACCGCGGGCTGTTTTGGGTTAGTTAATTAAAAACTATGATAAACTTTGATTTAAAAGTTGTTATTCTGAGAAAATGATTTTTATTATGAACATGAAACTATATCCAAAAATTATGGTTAAACTCAAAGTGGAAGTATGTTTTCTAAAATGGTCATCTAGACGTCGTTCTTTCGACTGAAATGACTACCTTTATAAAAACGACTTGTAACTTATTTTTCCAACTATAAACCTATACTTTTTCTGTTTAGATTCATAAAATAGAGTTCAATATGAAACCATAGCAATTTGATTCACTCAAAACGGATTTAAAATGAAGAAGTTATGGGTAAAATAAGATTGGATAATTTTTCTCATTTTAGCTACGTGAAAATTGGTAACAAATCTATTCCAACCATAACTTAATCAACTTGTATTGTATATTATGTAATCTTGAGATACCATAGACACGTATACAATGTTTCGACCTATCATGTCGACACATCTATATATATTTTGGAACAACCATAGACACTCTATATGTGAATGTTGGAGTTAGCTATACAGGGTTGAGGTTGATTCCAAAATATATATAGTTTGAGTTGTGATCAATACTGAGATACGTATACACTGGGTCGTGGATTGATTCAAGATAATATTTATCGATTTATTTCTGTACATCTAACTGTGGACAACTAGTTGTAGGTTACTAACGAGGACAGCTGACTTAATAAACTTAAAACATCAAAATATATTAAAAGTGTTGTAAATATATTTTGAACATACTTTGATATATATGTATATATTGTTATAGGTTCGTGAATCAACCAGTGGCCAAGTCTTACTTCCCGACGAAGTAAAAATCTGTGAAAGTGAGTTATAGTCCCACTTTTAAAATCTAATATTTTTGGGATGAGAATACATGCAGGTTTTATAAATGATTTACAAAATAGACACAAGTACGTGAAACTACATTCTATGGTTGAATTAACGAAATCGAATATGCCCCTTTTTATTAAGTCTGGTAATCTAAGAATTAGGGAACAGACACCCTAATTGACGCGAATCCTAAAGATAGATCTATTGGGCTTAACAAACCCCATCCAAAGTACCGGATGCTTTAGTACTTCGAAATTTATATCATATCCGAAGGGTGTCCCGGAATGATGGGGATATTCTTATATATGCATCTTGTTAATGTCGGTTACCAGGTGTTCACCATATGAATGATTTTTATCTCTATGTATGGGATGTGTATTGAAATATGAAATCTTGTGGTCTATTATTATGATTTGATATATATAGGTTAAACCTATAACTCACCAACATTTTTGTTGACGTTTTAAGCATGTTTATTCTCAGGTGATTATTAAGAGCTTCCGCTGTCGCATACTTAAATAAGGACGAGATTTGGAGTCCATGCTTGTATGATATTGTGTAAAAACTGCATTCAAGAAACTTATTTTGTTGTAACATATTTGTATTGTAAACCATTATGTAATGGTCGTGTGTAAACAGGATATTTTAGATTATCATTATTTGATAATCTACGTAAAGCTTTTTAAAACCTTTATCTATGAAATAAAGGTTATGGTTTGTTTTAAAAATGAATGCAGTCTTTGAAAAACGTCTCATATAGAGGTCAAAACCTCGCAACGAAATCAATTAATATGGAACGTTTTTAATCAATAAGAACGGGACATTTCAGTTGGTATCCGAGCGTTGGTCTTAGAGAACCAGAAAATTTGCATTAGTGTGTCTTATCGAGTTTGTTAGGATGCATTAGTGAGTCTGGACTTCGACCGTGTTTTCTTTAAAAATGATTTAACATTTTTGTTGGAAACTATATATTTTTAACATATGAATATTATGTGATATATTAATCTCTTAACGTGTTTGATATTATGTGATAGATGTCTACCTCTAGAACAAGTCCCATTGACTCACCTAATAATAATGAAGAGTCAAATGTAAATTGGAATGATTTGTGGACTGATTCACAAGTTCCCGAAGAGGAACCGGAAGAAGAGTCGGAACCGGAAGAAGAATCAGAACCGGAAGAAGAATCGGAACCGGATGAAGAAATAGAACCGGTGGGGGAAATAATAAAACGGTTAAGTAAAAGAAAATCCTCAACCAACCGACCAAAGTTAATTATGGTCAATGGTGTTTCCGCCAAGGAAGCAAAATATTGGGAGGATTACCAATTCTCCGATGAATCGGATTCCGACGAGAATTCCGATGATGTTATAGAAATTACCCCAACTGAATTTAAAAAGGCAAAAGAAAATAATAAGGGAAAGGGCATAAAAATAGAGAAATCTAATTCCAACCCCGATGAACTTTATATGTATCGTCAACCCCCGAAGTCCTTAAGTTGTAACAAAGACCCGGGAACCTCTAAACCACCAGGTTTTTCTAAACCAATGTGGACAACGACGGCTCGTATTAGGGGAACATCATATATCCCTAGAAACTTGGCAAAACGAACCAAAACCGAAGAAGAAGAAACGAGCGAGTCGGAATAAGATAGTTGTATTCGTGTGGTGTAATATATGTAATATAGTGTTCTTATGCTTTATGATATATGTAAAAATTGCTTGTATTAATAAGTATTTTTTTATGAATCTAACTCTTGTCTATTTTACAGTTTAAAAACACAAAATGGATAGACAACCCAATATTTTAAGAGACCTACCCGGAGACATGATTGATGAAATCTTGTCTAGAGTCGGCCAGAATTCTTCGGCACAACTATTTAAGGCGAGATCAGTTTGTAAGACATTCGAAGAACGTTCCAAGAATGTCTTGGTTTATAAGAGACTTTCGTTTGAAAGATGGGGGATATCACATTGGGAAACCCATAAGTTACGATGTGTTTACTTTGACGCATATATTGCGGGGAACCCAAATGCTATTTTACGCAACGGGTTAAGAAATTATTTTGACTCAATATATCCGAATATTGGACTTCGTGATTTAGAAAAAGCGGCTAACATGCAACATAAAGAAGCATGTTATGCTTACGGATTAGTAATGTTCGCTTCTCACCAAAGTGAGAACAAGAACATCGGGCTACAACTATTAAACAAAACGTTTCCACAAGTGACGGAGTCGGTAATTGGGGTAAGAAATGAGGTTTTTAGATTATTACGGGACTGTTGGACATTACGTAACCCTCGTCCCTTTGATGACGTTACAACATGCTGTCTTATCAACGGCCATAACGGTTATGTTGCACAAGACCAAGGATGGGAAGTAGTCCTAGTAAAACCAGAATGCATGACTTGTTTCTGGACGTATGAATTACGTGTCTTTATTGCCTTTGCTGAACGACTTGTGTACTAGCTAGAATTGTCTTCACAACTATCTTGTATCAAAGTTATTGTGTGCTATATTTCATGCTTTATGTAAAATAAGCGGTATTGTAAGTTTGTAAAATATTGTATAAAAGTTTGAACGCGAAATATTATTATAATCAGTTTTTCATATAGAATTGTAGTAGTTGAATTGTATATTAGCTACTAAGTATGAACTTAACGGGTAGGTACTACCCGAATTTAAACTTATAAAACGCTAATATGAAGAAAAAGCTTTTATAAATGAGTTCATATTATGCTACGAAATACTATTAACTACTCTTAATATTCTGTATGATTAACTTGTTCCATTTAACTATTTTGAAGGAAATGGCACCGACTACTCGACACACCGTGAATATGAATGAAGAGGAATTCCGTACTTTTCTAGCTTCTAACATAGCCGCAGTACAGGCTGCGCTACATACCAACAATAACCTTGGATCTAGCAGTACAGGAAATCGTGTAGGATGCACCTACAAAGAATTCACTGCCTGCAAACCTTTGGAATTTGATGGAACCGAAGGACCGATCGGATTGAAACGGTGGACCGAGAAGGTTGAATCGGTGTTTGCCATAAGTAAGTGTACTGAAGAGGACAAAGTGAAGTACGCTACGCATACCTTCACAGGTTCTGCGTTAACATGGTGGAATACCTATCTAGAGCAAGTGGGACAAGATGATGCGTACGCACTACCGTGGTCAGCATTCAAGCACTTGATGAACGAGAAGTACCGTCCCAGAACCGAGGTCAATAAGCTCAAGACAGAACTTAGAGGGTTACGAACCCAAGGATTTGATATTACCACGTACGAAAGACGATTCACAGAATTGTGCCTATTGTGTCCGGGAGCATTCGAAGATGAGGAAGAGAAGATCGACGCGTTTGTGAAAGGATTACCGGAAAGAATCCAAGAAGATATAAGTTCACACGAGCCCGCCTCCATACAACAGGCATGTAGAATGGCTCACAAACTAGTGAACCAGATTGAAGAAAGAATTAAAGAACAGACTGCTGAAGAGGCCAATGTGAAGCAAGTCAAAAGAAAGTGGGAGGAAAACGGTGATAAGAATCACCAATACAACAACAACAGCAATTACAACAATAATCGCAACAATTATCCCAACAATCGCAACATCAATCGCAACTACAACAAACGGCCCAACAACAACAACAACAACAACAACAACAACAGCAACTACAACAATCATCCCAACAACAATAATAACCGCAACAACAACAACAATCAGAAGCAGCTATGCCAAAGGTGTGAAAAGAATCACTCGGGGTTCTGCACCAAATTTTGCAACAAGTGTAAAAGAAATGGTCATAGCGCGGCGAAGTGTGAGGTCTACGGACCAGGGGTTAATAGAACGAAAGGAACAAATGGTGTCGGAACGAGTAATGGCGGAGCAAGTAGTGTCGGAGCAAGTTATGCCAATGTAGTTTGTTATAAATGTGGAAAACCAGGCCACATTATTAGAAATTGCCCGAACCAGGAGAACACGAATGGACAAGGCCGTGGAAGAGTTTTCAATATTAATGCGGTAGAGGCACAGGAAGACCCGGAGCTTGTTACGGGTACGTTTCTTATTGACAATAAATCTGCTTACGTTTTATTTGATTCGGGTGCGGATAGAAGCTATATGAGTAGAGATTTTTGTGCTAAATTAAGTTGTCCATTGACGCCTTTGGATAGTAAATTTTTACTCGAATTAGCAAATGGTAAATTAATTTCAGCAGATAATATATGTCGGAATCGAGAAATTAAACTGGTTAGCGACACATTTAAGATTGATTTGATACCAGTAGAGTTAGGGAGTTTTGATGTGATAATCGGTATGGACTGGTTGAAAGAAGTGAAAGCGGAGATCGTTTGTTACAAAAATGCAATTCGCATTATACGAGAAAAAGGAAAACCCTTAATGGTGTACGGAGAAAAGGGCAACACGAAGCTACATCTTATTAGTAATTTGAAGGCACAAAAACTAATAAGAAAAGGTTGCTATGCTGTTCTAGCACACGTCGAGAAAGTACAAACTGAAGAAAAGAGCATCAATGATGTTCCCATTGCAAAAGAATTTCCCGATGTATTTCCGAAAGAATTACCGGGATTACCCCCACATCGATCCGTTGAATTTCAAATAGATCTTGTACCAGGAGCTGCACCAATAGCTCGTGCTCCTTACAGACTCGCACCCAGCGAGATGAAAGAACTGCAAAGCCAATTACAAGAACTTTTAGAGCGTGGTTTCATTCGACCAAGCACATCACCGTGGGGAGCTCCTGTTTTGTTTGTCAAGAAGAAAGATGGTACATTCAGGTTGTGTATCGACTACCGAGAGTTGAACAAACTTACCATCAAGAACCGCTACCCACTACCGAGAATCGACGACTTATTTGATCAACTACAAGGCTCGTCTGTTTATTCAAAGATTGACTTACGTTCCGGGTATCATCAAATGCGGGTGAAAGAAGATGATATTCCAAAGACTGCTTTCAGAACACGTTACGGTCATTACGAGTTTATGGTCATGCCGTTTGGTTTAACTAATGCACCAGCTGTGTTCATGGACCTTATGAACCGGGTGTGTGGACCATACCTTGACAAGTTTGTCATTGTTTTCATTGATGACATACTTATTTACTCAAAGAATGATCAAGAACACGGTGAACATTTGAGAAAGGTGTTAGAAGTATTGAGGAAGGAAGAATTGTACGCTAAGTTTTCAAAGTGTGCATTTTGGTTGGAAGAAGTTCAATTCCTCGGTCACATAGTGAACAAAGAAGGTATTAAGGTAGATCCGGCAAAGATAGAAACTGTTGAAAAGTGGGAGACCCCGAAAACTCCGAAACACATACGCCAGTTTTTAGGACTAGCTGGTTACTACAGAAGGTTCATCCAAGACTTTTCCAGAATAGCAAAACCCTTGACTGCATTAACGCATAAAGGGAAGAAATTTGAATGGAAGGATGAACAAGAGAAAGCGTTTCAGTTATTGAAGAAAAAGCTAACTACGGCACCTATATTATCATTGCCTGAAGGGAATGATGATTTTGTGATTTATTGTGACGCATCAAAGCAAGGTCTCGGTTGTGTATTAATGCAACGAACGAAGGTGATTGCTTATGCGTCTAGACAATTGAAGATTCACGAGCAAAATTATACGACGCATGATTTGGAATTAGGCGCGGTTGTTTTTGCATTAAAGACTTGGAGGCACTACTTATATGGGGTCAAAAGTATTATATATACCGACCACAAAAGTCTTCAACACATATTTAATCAGAAACAACTGAATATGAGGCAGCGTAGGTGGATTGAATTGTTGAATGATTACGACTTTGAGATTCGTTACCACCCGGGGAAGGCAAATGTGGTAGCCGATGCCTTGAGTAGGAAGGACAGAGAACCCATTCGAGTAAAATCTATGAATATAATGATTCATAATAACATTACTACTCAAATAAAGGAGGCGCAACAAGGAGTTTTAAAAGAGGGAAATTTAAAGGATGAAATACCCAAAGGATCGGAGAAGCATCTTATTATTCGGGAAGACGGAACCCGGTATAGGGCTGAAAGGATTTGGGTACCAAAATTTGGAGATATGAGAGAAATGGTACTTAGAGAAGCTCATAAAACCAGATACTCAATACATCCTGGAACGGGGAAGATGTACAAGGATCTCAAGAAACATTTTTGGTGGCCGGGTATGAAAGCCGATGTTGCTAAATACGTAGGAGAATGTTTGACGTGTTCTAAGGTCAAAGCTGAGCATCAGAAACCATCAGGTCTACTTCAACAACCCGAAATCCCGGAATGGAAATGGGAAAACATTACCATGGATTTCATCACTAAATTGCCAAGGACTGCAAGTGGTTTTGATACTATTTGGGTAATAGTTGATCGTCTCACCAAATCAGCACACTTCCTACCAATAAGAGAAGATGACAAGATGGAGAAGTTAGCACGACTGTATTTGAAGGAAGTCGTCTCCAGACATGGAATACCAATCTCTATTATCTCTGATAGGGATGGCAGATTTATTTCAAGATTCTGGCAGACATTACAGCAAGCATTAGGAACTCGTCTAGACATGAGTACTGCCTATCATCCACAAACTGATGGGCAGAGCGAAAGGACGATACAAACGCTTGAAGACATGCTACGAGCATGTGTTATTGATTTCGGAAACAGTTGGGATCGACATCTACCGTTAGCAGAATTTTCCTACAACAACAGCTACCATTCAAGCATTGAGATGGCGCCGTTTGAAGCACTTTATGGTAGAAAGTGCAGGTCTCCGATTTGTTGGAGTGAAGTGGGGGATAGACAGATTACGGGTCCGGAAATTATACAAGAAACTACCGAGAAGATCATCCAAATTCAACAACGGTTGAAAACCGCCCAAAGTCGACAAAAGAGCTACGCTGACATTAAAAGAAAAGATATAGAATTTGAAATTGGAGAGATGGTCATGCTTAAAGTTGCACCTTGGAAAGGCGTTGTTCGATTTGGTAAACGAGGGAAATTAAATCCAAGGTATATTGGACCATTCAAGATTATTGATCGTGTCGGACCAGTAGCTTACCGACTAGAGTTACCTCAACAACTCGCGGCTGTACATAACACTTTCCACGTCTCGAATTTAAAGAAATGTTTTGCTAAAGAAGATCTCACTATTCCGTTAGATGAAATCCAAATCAACGAAAAACTTCAATTCATCGAAGAACCCGTCGAAATAATGGATCGTGAGGTTAAAAGACTTAAGCAAAACAAGATACCAATTGTTAAGGTTCGATGGAATGCTCGTAGAGGACCCGAGTTCACCTGGGAGCGTGAAGATCAGATGAAGAAGAAATACCCGCATCTATTTCCAGAAGATTCGTCAACACCTTCAACAGCTTAAAATTTCGGGACGAAATTTAGTTAACGGGTAGGTACTGTAGTGACCCGAACTTTTCCATGTTTATATATATTAATTGAGATTGATATTTACATGATTAAATGTTTCCAACATGTTAAGCAATCAAACTTGTTAAGACTTGATTAATTGAAATATGTTTCATATAGACAATTGACCACCCAAGTTGATCGGTGATTCACGAACGTTAAAACTTGTAAAAACTATATGATGACATATATATGGATATATATATATAGTTAACATGATACTATGATAAGAAAACATATCATAAAGTATATTAACAATGAACTACATATGTAAAAACAAGACTACTAACTTAATGATTTTTAAACGAGACATATATGTAACGATTATCGTTGTAAAGACATTTAATGTATATATATCATATTAAGAGATATTCATACATGATAATATCATGATAATATAATAATTTAAAATCTCATTTGATATTATAAACATTGGGTTAACAACATTTAACAAGATCGTTAACCTAAAGGTTTCAAAACAACACTTACATGTAACGACTAACGATGACTTAACGACTCAGTTAAAATGTATATACATGTAGTGTTTTAATATGTATTTATACACTTTTGAAAGACTTCAATACACTTATCAAAATACTTCTACTTAACAAAAATGCTTACAATTACATCCTCGTTCAGTTTCATCAACAATTCTACTCGTATGCACCCGTATTCGTACTCGTACAATACACAGCTTTTAGATGTATGTACTATTGGTATATACACTCCAATGATCAGCTCTTAGCAGCCCATGTGAGTCACCTAACACATGTGGGAACCATCATTTGGCAACTAGCATGAAATATCTCATAAAATTACAAAAATATGAGTAATCATTCATGACTTATTTACATGAAAACAAAATTACATATCCTTTATATCTAATCCATACACCAACGACCAAAAACACCTACAAACACTTTCATTCTTCAATTTTTTTCATCTAATTGATCTCTCTCAAGTTCTATCTTCAAGTTCTAAGTGTTCTTCATAAATTCCAAAAGTTCTAGTTTCATAAAATCAAGAATACTTTCAAGTTTGCTAGCTCACTTCCAATCTTGTAAGGTGATCATCCAACCTCAAGAAATCTTTGTTTCTTACAGTAGGTTATCATTCTAATACAAGGTAATAATCATATTCAAACTTTGGTTCAACTTCTATAACTATAACAATCTTATTTCAAGTGATGATCTTACTTGAACTTGTTTTCGTGTCATGATTCTGCTTCAAGAACTTCGAGCCATCCAAGGATCCATTGAAGCTAGATCCATTTTTCTCTTTTCCAGTAGGTTTATCCAAGGAAATTAAGGTAGTAATGATGTTCATAACATCATTCGATTCATACATATAAAGCTATCTTATTCGAAGGTTTAAACTTGTAATCACTAGAACATAGTTTAGTTAATTCTAAACTTGTTCGCAAACAAAAGTTAATCCTTCTAACTTGACTTTTAAAATCAACTAAACACATGTTCTATATCTATATGATATGCTAACTTAATGATTTAAAACCTGGAAACACGAAAAACACCGTAAAACCGGATTTACGCCGTCGTAGTAACACCGCGGGCTGTTTTGGGTTAGTTAATTAAAAACTATGATAAACTTTGATTTAAAAGTTGTTATTCTGAGAAAATTATTTTTATTATGAACATGAAACTATATCCAAAAATTATGGTTAAACTCAAAGTGGAAGTATGTTTTCTAAAATGGTCATCTAGACGTCGTTCTTTCGACTGAAATGACTACCTTTATAAAAACGACTTGTAACTTATTTTTCCAACTATAAACCTATACTTTTTCTGTTTAGATTCATAAAATAGAGTTCAATATGAAACCATAGCAATTTGATTCACTCAAAACGGATTTAAAATGAAGAAGTTATGGGTAAAACAAGATTGGATAATTTTTCTCATTTTAGCTACGTGAAAATTGGTAACAAATCTATTCCAACCATAACTTAATCAACTTGTATTGTATATTATGTAATCTTGAGATACCATAGACACGTATACAATGTTTCGACCTATCATGTCGACACATCTATATATATTTCGGAACAACCATAGACACTCTATATGTGAATGTTGGAGTTAGCTATACAGGGTTGAGGTTGATTCCAAAATATATATAGTTTGAGTTGTGATCAATACTGAGATACGTATACACTGGGTCGTAGATTGATTCAAGATAATATTTATCGATTTATTTCTGTACATCTAACTGTGGACAACTAGTTGTAGGTTACTAACGAGGACAGCTGACTTAATAAACTTAAAACATCAAAATATATTAAAAGTGTTGTAAATATATTTTGAACATACTTTGATATATATGTATATATTGTTATAGGTTCGTGAATCAACCAGTGGCCAAGTCTTACTTCCCGACGAAGTAAAAATCTGTGAAAGTGAGTTATAGTCCCACTTTTAAAATCTAATATTTTTGGGATGAGAATACATGCAGGTTTTATAAATGATTTACAAAATAGACACAAGTACGTGAAACTACATTCTATGGTTGAATTAACGAAATCGAATATGCCCCTTTTTATTAAGTCTGGTAATCTAAGAAATAGGGAACAGACACCCTAATTGACGCGAATCCTAAAGATAGATCTATTGGGCTTAACAAACCCCATCCAAAGTACCGGATGCTTTAGTACTTCGAAATTTATATCATATCCGAAGGGTGTCCCGGAATGATGGGGATATTCTTATATATGCATCTTGTTAATGTCGGTTACCAGGTGTTCACCATATGAATGATTTTTATCTCTATGTATGGGATGTGTATTGAAATATGAAATCTTGTGGTCTATTATTATGATTTGATATATATAGGTTAAACCTATAACTCACCAACATTTTTGTTGACGTTTTAAGCATGTTTATTCTCAGGTGATTATTAAGAGCTTCCGCTGTCGCATACTTAAATAAGGACGAGATTTGGAGTCCATGCTTGTATGATATTGTGTAAAAACTGCATTCAAGAAACTTATTTTGTTGTAACATATTTGTATTGTAAACCATTATGTAATGGTCGTGTGTAAACAGGATATTTTAGATTATCATTATTTGATAATCTACGTAAAGCTTTTTAAAACCTTTATCTATGAAATAAAGGTTATGGTTTGTTTTAAAAATGAATGCAGTCTTTGAAAAACGTCTCATATAGAGGTCAAAACCTCGCAACGAAATCAATTAATATGGAACGTTTTTAATCAATAAGAACGGGACATTTCACATCCAACCTCAAGAAATCTTTGTTTCTTACAGTAGGTTATCATTCTAATACAAGGTAATAATCATATTCAAACTTTGGTTCAATTTCTATAACTATAACAATCTTATTTCAAGTGATGATCTTACTTGAACTTGTTTTCGTGTCATGATTCCGCTTCAAGAACTTCGAGCCATTCAAGGATCCGTTGAAGCTAGATCCATTTTTCTCTTTTCCAGTAGGTTTATCCAAGGAACTTAAGGTAGTAATGATGTTCATAACATCATTCGATTCATACATATAAAGCTATCTTATTCGAAGGTTTAAACTTGTAATCACTAGAACATAGTTTAGTTAATTCTAAACTTGTTCGCAAACAAAAGTTAATCCTTCAAACTTGACTTTTAAAATCAACTAAATACATGTTCTATATCTATATGATATGCTAACTTAATGATTTAAAACCTGGAAACACGAAAAACACCGTAAAACCGGATTTACGCCGTCGTAGTAACAGCGTGGGCTGTTTTGGTTAGTTAATTAAAAACTATGATAAACATTGATTTAAAAGTTGTTATTCTGAGAAAACGATTGTTATTATGAACATGAAACTATATCCAAAAATTATGGTTAAACTCAAAGTGGAAGTATGTTTTCTAAAATGGTCATCTAGACGTCGTTCTTTCGACTGAAATGACTACCTTTACAAAAATGACTTGTAACTTATTTTTCCGACTATAAACCTATACATTTTCTGTTTAGATTCATAAAATAGAGTTCAATATGAAACCATAGCAATTTAATTCACTCAAAACGGATTTAAAATGAAGAAGTTATGGGTAAAACAAGATTGGATAATTTTTCTCATTTTAGCTACGTGAAAATTAGTAACAAATCTATTCCAACCATAACTTAATCAACTTGTATTGTATATTATGTAATCTTGAGATACCATAGACACGTATACAATGTTTCGACCTATCATGTCGACACATCTATATATATTTCGGAACAACCATAGACACTCTATATGTGAATGTTGGAGTTAGCTATACAGGGTTGAGGTTGATTCCAAAATATATATAGTTTGAGTTGTGATCAATACTGAGATACGTATACACTGGGTCGTGGATTGATTCAAGATAATATTTATCGATTTATTTCTGTACATCTAACTGTGGACAACTAGTTGTAGGTTACTAACGAGGACATCTAACTTAATAAACTTAAAACATTAAAATATATTAAAAGTGTTGTAAATATATTTTGAACATACTTTGATATATATGTATATATTGTTATAGGTTCGTGAATCAACCATTGGCCAAGTCTTACTTCCCGACGAAGTAAAAATCTGTGAAAGTGAGTTATAGTCCCACTTTTAAAATCTAATATTTTTGGGATGAGAATACATGCAGGTTTTATAAATGATTTACAAAATAGACACAAGTACGTGAAACTACATTCTATGGTTGAATTATCGAAATCGAATATGCCCATTTTTATTAAGTCTGGTAATCTAAGAATTAGGGAACAGACACCCTAATTGACGCGAATCCTAAAGATAGATCTATTGGGCCTAACAAACCCCATCCAAAGTACCGGATGCTTTAGTACTTCGAAATTTATATCATATTCGAAGGGTGTTCCGGAATGATGGGGATATTCTTATATATGCATCTTGTTAATGTCGGTTACCAGGTGTTCACCATATGAATGATTTTTATCTCTATGTATGGGATGTGTATTGAAATATGAAATCTTGTGGTCTATTATTATGATTTGATATATATAGGTTAAACCTATAACTCACCAACATTTTTGTTGACGTTTTAAGCATGTTTATTCTCAGGTGATTATTAAGAGCTTCCGCTGTCGCATACTTAAATAAGGACGAGATTTGGAGTCCATGCTTGTATGATATTGTGTAAAAACTTCATTCAAGAAACTTATTTTGTTGTAACATATTTGTATTGTAAACCATTATGTAATGGTCGTGTGTAAACAGGATATTTTAGATTATCATTATTTGATAATCTACGTAAAGCTTTTTAAACCTTTATTGATGAAATAAAGGTTATGGTTTGTTTTAAAATGAATGCAGTCTTTGAAAAACGTCTCATATAGAGGTCAAAACCTCGCAACGAAATCAATTAATATGGAACGTTTTTAATCAATAAGAAGGGGACATTTCAGTTGGTATCCGAGCGTTGGTCTTAGAGAACCAGAATTTTGCATTAGTATGTCTTATCGATTTTGTTAGGATGCATTAGTGAGTCTGGACTTCGACCGTGTTTACTTGAAAAATGATTACTTAACAAATTTTGTTGGAAACTATATATTTTTAACATGTGAATATTATGTGATATATTAATCTCTTAACGCGTTTGATATTATGTGATAGATGTCTACCTCTAGAACAAGTCCCATTGACTCACCTAATAATAATGAAGAGTCAAATGTAAATTGGAATGATTCATGGACTGATTCACAAGTTCCCGAAGAGGAACCGGAAGAAGAGTCGGAACCGGAAGAAGAATCGGAACCGGAAGAAGAATCGGAACCGGATGAAGAAATAGAACCGGTGGGGGAAATAATAAAATGGTTAAGTAAAAGAAAATCCTCAACCAACCGACCAAGGTTAATTATGGTCAATGGTGTTTCCGCCAAGGAAGCAAAATATTGGGAGGATTACCAATTCTCCGATGAATCGAATTTCGACGAGAATTCCGATGATGTTATAGAAATTACCCCAACTGAATTTAAAAAGGCAAAAGAAAATAATAAGGGAAAGGGCATAAAAATAGAGAAATCTAATTCCAACCCCGATGAACTTTATATGTATCGTCAACCCCCGAAGTCCTTAAGTTGTAACAATGACCCGGGAACCTCTAAACCACCAGGTTTTTCTAAACCAATGTGGAAAACGACGGCTCGTATTAGGGAACATCATATATCCCTAGAAACTTGGCAAAACGAACCAAAACCGAAGAAGAAGAAACAAGCGAGTCGGAATAAGATAGTTGTATTCGTGTGGTGTAATATATGTAATATAGTGTGCTTATGCTTTATGATATATGTAAAAATTGCTTGTATTAATAAGTATTTTTTTTTTTATGAATCTAGCTCTTGTCTATTTTACAGTATAAAAACACAAAATGGATAGACAACCCAATATTTTAAGAGACCTACCCGAAGACAAGATTGATGAAATCTTGTCTAGAGTCGGTCAGAATTCTTCGGCACAACTATTTAAGGCGAGATCAGTTTGTAAGATATTCGAAGAACGTTCCAAGAATGCCTTGGTTTATAAAAGGCTTTCGTTCGAAAGATGGGGGATATCACATTGGGAAATCCATAAGTTACGATGTGTTTACTTTGAAGCATATATTGCGGGGAACCCAAATGCTATTTTACGCAATGGGTTAAGAAATTATTTTGACTCAATATATCCGAATGTTGGACTTCGTGATTTAGAAAAAGTGGCTAACATGCAACATAAAGAAGCATGTTATGCTTACGGATTAGAATGTTCGCTTCTCACCAAAGTGAGAACAAGAACATCGGGCTACAACTATTAAACAAAACGTTCCCACAAGTGACGGAGTCGGTAATTGGGGTAAGAAATGAGGTTTTTAGATTGTTACGGGACTGTTGGACATTACGTAACCCTCGTCCCTTTGACGACGTTACAACACGCTGTCTTATCAACAGCCATAACGGTTATGTTCCACAAGACCAAGGATGGGAAGTAATCCTAGTAAAACCAGAATGCATGACTTGTTTCTGGACGTATGAATTATGTGTCTTTATTGCCTTTGCTGAACGACTTGTGTACTAGCTAGAATTATCTTCACAACCATCTTGTATCAAATTTATTGTGTGCTATATTTCATGCTATATGTAAAATAAGCGGTATTGTAAGTCTGTAAAATATTGTGTAAAAGTTTGAACGTGAAATATTATTATAATTAGTTTTTCATATAGAATTGTAGTAGTTGAATTGTATATTAGCTACTAAGTATGAACTTAACGGTAGGTACTACCCGAATTTAAACTTATAAAACTCTAATATGAAGAAAAAGCTTTTATAAATGAGTTCATATTATGCTACGAAATACTATTAACTACTCTTAATATTCTGTATGATTAACTTGTTCCATTTGACTATTTTGAAGGAAATGGCACCGACTACTCGACACACCGTGAATATGAATGAAGAGGAATTCCGTACTTTTCTAGCTTCAAATATAGCCGCAGTACAGGCTGCGCTACATACCAACAATAACCTTGGATCTAGCAGTACAGGAAATCATGTAAGATGCACCTACAAAGAATTCATTGCCTGCAAACCTTTGGAATTTGATGGAACCGAAGGACCGATCGGATTGAAACGGTGGATCGAGAAGGTCGAATCGGTGTTTGCCATAAGTAAGTGTACTGAAGAGGACAAAGTGAATTACGCTACGCATACCTTCACAGGTTCTGCGTTAACATGGTGGAATACCTATCTAGAGCAAGTGGGACAAGACGATGCGTACGCACTACCGTGGTCATCATTCAAGCACTTGATGAACGAGAAGTACCGTCCTAGAACCGAGGTCAATAAGCTCAAGACAGAACTGAGAGGGTTACGAACCCAAGGATTTGATATTACCACGTACAAAAGACGATTCACAGAATTGTGCCTATTGTGTCCGGGAGCATTCGAAGATGAGGAAGAGAAGATCGATGCGTTTGTGAAAGGATTACCGGAAAGAATCCAAGAAGATATAAGTTCACACGAGCCCGCCTCCATACAACAGGCATGTAGAATGGCTCACAAACTAGTGAACCAGATTGAAGAAAGAATTAAAGAACAGACTGCTGAAGAGGCCAATGTGAAGCAAGTCAAAAGAAAGTGGGAGGAAAACGGTGATAAGAATCACCAATACAACAACAAAAGTAATTACAACAATAATCGCAACAATTATCCCAACAATCGGCACATCAATCGCAACTACAACAAATGGCCCAACAACAACAACAGCAACTATAACAATCATCCCAACAACAATAATAACCGCAACAACAACAACAATCAGAAGAAGCTATGCCAAAGGTGTGAAAAGTATCACTCGGGGTTCTGCACCAAATTTTGCAACAAGTGTAAAAGAAATGGTCATAACGCGACGAAGTGTGAGGTCTACGGACCAGGGGTTAATAGAACGAAAGGAACAAATGGTGTCGGAACGAGTAATGGCGGAGCAAGTAGTGTCGGAGCAAGTTATGCCAATGTAGTTTGTTATAAATGTGGAAAACCGGGCCACATTATTAGAAATTGCCCGAACCAGGAGAACACGAATGGACAAGGCCGCGGAAGAGTTTTCAATATTAATGCGGCAGAGGCACAGGAAGACCCGGAGCTTGTTACGGGTACGTTTCTTATTGACAATAAATCTGCTTACGTTTTATTTGATTCGGGTGCGGATAGAAGCTATATGAGTAGAGATTTTTGTGCTAAATTAAGTTGTCCATTGATGCCTTTGGATAGTAAATTTTTACTCGAATTAGCAAATGGTAAATTAATTTCAGCAGATAATATATGTCGGAATCGAGAAATTAAACTGGTTAGCGAAACATTTAAGATTGATTTGATACCAGTAGAGTTAGGTTGTTTTGATGTGATAATCGGTATGGATTGGTTGAAAGAAGTGAAAGCAGAGATCGTTTGTTACAAAAATGCAATTCGCATTATACGAGAAAAAGGAAAACCCTTAATGGTGTACGGAGAAAAGGGCAACACGAAGCTACATCTTATTAGTAATTTGAAGGCACAAAAACTAATAAGAAAAGGTTGCTATGATGTTCTAGCACACGTCGAGAAAGTACAAACTGAAGAAAAGAGCATCAATGATGTTCCCATTACAAAAGAATTTCCCGATGTATTTCCGAAAGAATTACCGGGATTACCCCCACATCGATCCGTTGAATTTCAAATAGATCTTGTACCAGGAGCTGCACCAATAGCTCGTGCTCCTTACAAACTCGCACCCAACGAGATGAAAGAACTGCAAAGCCAATTACAAGAACTTTTAGAGCGTGGTTTCATTCGACCAAGCACATCACCGTGGGGAGCTCCTGTTTTGTTTGTCAAGAAGAAAGATGGTACATTCAGGTTGTGTATCGACTACCGAGAGTTGAACAAACTTACCATCAAGAACCGCTACCCACTACCGAGAATCGACGACTTATTTAATCAACTACAAGGCTCGTCTGTTTATTCAAAGATTGACTTACGTTTCGGGTATCATCAAATGCGGGTGAAAGAAGATGATATTCCAAAGACTGCTTTTAGAACACGTTACGGTCATTACGAGTTTATGGTCATGCCGTTTGGTTTAACTAATGCACCAGCTGTATTCATGGACCTTATGAACTGAGTGTGTGGACCATACCTTGACAAGTTTGTCATTGTTTTCATTGATGACATACTTATTTACTCAAAGAATGACCAAGAACACGGTGAACATTTGAGAAAGGTGTTAGAAGTATTGAGGAAGGAAGAATTGTACGCTAAGTTTTCAAAGTGTGCATTTTGGTTGGAAGAAGTTCAATTCCTCGGTCACATAGTGAACAAAGAAGGTATTAAGGTGGATCCGGCAAAGATAGAAACGGTTGAAAAGTGGGAAACCCCGAAAACTCCGAAACACATACGCCAGTTTTTAGGACTAGCTGGTTACTACAGAAGGTTCATCCAAGACTTTTCCAGAATAGCAAAACCCTTGACTGCATTAACGCATAAAGGGAAGAAATTTGAATGGAATGATGAACAAGATAAAGCGTTTCAGTTATTGAAGAAAAAGCTAACTACGGCACCTATATTGTCATTGCCTGAAGGGAATGATGATTTTGTGATTTATTGTGACGCATCAAAGCAAGGTCTCGGTTGTGTATTAATGCAATGAATGAAGGTGATTGCTTATGCGTCTAGACAATTGAAGATTCACGAACAAAATTATACGACGCATGATTTGGAATTAGGCGCGGTTGTTTTTGCATTAAAGACTTGGATGCACTACTTATATGGGGTCAAAAGTATTATATATACCGACCATAAAAGTCTTCAACACATATTTAATCAGAACCAACTGAATATGAGGCAGCGTAGGTGAATTGAATTATTGAATGATTACGACTTTGAGATTCGTTACCACCCGGGGAAGGCAAATATGGTAGCCGATGCCTTGAGCAGGAAGGACAGAGAACCCATTCGAGTAAAATCTATGAATATAATGATTCATAATAACCTTACTACTCAAATAAAGGAGAGCAACAAGGAGTTTTAAAAGAGGGAAATTTAAAGGATGAAATACCCAAAGGATCGGAGAAGCATCTTAATATTCGGGAAGATGGAACCCGGTATAGGGCTGAAAGGATTTGGGTACCAAAATTTGGAGATATGAGAGAAATGGTACTTAGAGAAGCTCATAAAACCAGATACTCAATACATCCTTGAACGGGGAAGATGTACAAGGATCTCAAGAAACATTTTTGGTGGCCGGGTATGAAAGCTGATGTTGCTAAATACGTAGGAGAATGTTTAACTTGTTCTAAGGTCAAAGATGAGCATCAGAAACCATCAGGTCTACTTCAACAACCCGAAATCCTGGAATGGAAATGGGAAAACATTACCATGGATTTCATCACTAAATTGCCAAGGACTGCAAGTGGTTTTGATACTATTTGGGTAATAGTTGATCATCTCACCAAATCAGCACATTTCCTGCCAATAAGAGAAGATGACAAGATGGAGAAGTTAGCACGACTGTATTTGAAGGAAGTCGTCTCCAGACATGGAATACCAATCTCTATTATCTCTGATAGGGATGGCAGATTTATTTCAAGATTCTGACAGACATTACAGCAAGCATTAGGAACTCGTCTAGACATAAGTACTGCCTATCATCGACAAACTGATGGGCAGAGCGAAAGGACGATACAAATGCTTGAAGACATGCTACGAGCATGTGTTATTGATTTCGGAAACAGTTGGGATCGACATCTACCGTTAGCAGAATTTTCCTACAACAACAGCTACCATTCAAGCATTGAGATGGCGCCGTTTGAAGCACTTTATGGTAGAAAGTGCAGGTCTCCGATTTGTTGGAGTGAAGTGGGGGATAGACAGATTACGGGTCCGGAGATTATACAAGAAACTACCGAGAAGATCATCCAAATTCAACAACGGTTGAAAACCGCCCAAAGTCGACAAAAGAGCTACGCTGACATTAAAAGAAAAGATATAGAATTTGAAATTGGAGAGATGGTCATGCTTAAAGTTGCACCTTGGAAAGGCGTTGTTCGATTTGGTAAATGAGGGAAATTAAATCCAAGGTATATTGGACCATTCAAGATTATTGATCGTGTCGGACCAGTAGCTTACCGACTTGAGTTACCTCAACAACTCGCGGCTGTACATAACACTTTCCACGTCTCGAATTTGAAGAAATGTTTTGCTAAAGAAGATCTCACTATTCCGTTAGATGAAATCCAAATCAACGAAAAACTTCAATTCATCGAAGAACCCGTCGAAATAATGGATCGTGAGGTTAAAAGACTTAAGCAAAACAAGATACCAATTGTTAAGGTTCGATGGAATGCTCGTAGAGTACCCGAGTTCACCTGGGAGCGTGAAGATCAGATGAAGAAGAAATACCCGCATCTATTTCCAGAAGATTCGTCAACACCTTCAACAGCTTAAAATTTCGGGACGAAATTTATTTAACGGGTAGGTACTGTAGTGACCCGAACTTTTCCATGTTTATATATATTAATTGAGATTGATATTTACATGATTAAATGTTTCCAACATGTTAAGCAATTAAACTTGTTAAGACTTGATTAATTGAAATATGTTTCATATAGACAATTGACCACCCAAGTTGACCGGTGATTCACGAACGTTAAAACTTGTAAAAACTATATGATGACATATATATGGATATACATATAGTTAACATGATACTATGATAAGTAAACATATCATTAAGTATATTAACAATGAACTACATATGTAAAAACAAGACTACTAACTTAATGATTTTTAAACGAGACATATATGTAACGATTATCGTTGTAAAGACATTAATGTATATATATAATATTAAGAGATATTCATACATGATAATATCATGATAATATAATAATTTAAAATCTCATTTGATATTATAAACATTGGTTTAACAACATTTAACAAGATCGTTAACCTAAAGGTTTCAAAACAACACTTACATGTAACGACTAACGATGACTTAACGACTCAGTTAAAATGTATATACATGTAGTGTTTTAATATGTATTTATACACTTTTGAAAGACTTCAATACACTTATCAAAATACTTCTACTTAACAAAAATGCTTACAATTACATCCTCGTTCAGTTTCATCAACAATTCTACTCGTATGCACCCGTATTCGTACTCGTACAATACACATCTTTTAGATGTATGTACTATTGGTATATATACTCCAATGATCAGCTCTTAGCAGCCCATGTGAGTCACCTAATACATGTGGGAACCATCATTTGGCAACTAGCATGAAATATCTCATAAAATTACAAAAATATGAGTAATCATTCATGACTTATTTACATGAAAACAAAATTACATATCCTTTATATCTAATCCATACACCAACGACCAAAAACACCTACAAACACTTTCATTCTTTAATTTTCTTCATCTAATTGATCTCTCTCAAGTTCTATCTTCAAGTTCTAAGTGTTCTTCATATATTCTACAAGTTCTAGTTACATAAAATCAAGAATACTTTCAAGTTTGCTAGCTCACTTCCAATCTTGTAAGGTGATCATCCAACCTCAAGAAATCTTTGTTTCTTACAGTAGGTTATCATTCTAATATAAGGTAATAATCATATTCAAACTTTGGTTCAATTTCTATAACTATAACAATCTTATTTCAAGTGATGATCTTACTTGAACTTGTTTTCGTGTTATGATTCTGCTTCAAGAACTTCGAGCCATCCAAGGATCCGTTAAATCTAGATCCATTTTTCTCTTTTCCATTAGGTTTATCCAAGGAACTTAAGGTAGTAATGATGTTCATAACATCATTCGATTCATACATATAAAGCTATCTTATTCGAAGGTTTAACTCAAAGTGGAAGTATGTTTTCTAAAATGGTCATTATGAACATGAAACTATATCCAAAAATTATGAACATGAAACTGGAAGTGAAGGTGAGTGGTGAAGGTGAGTGGGGTTAAAAGGAGTTCTTGTTTTTGTTTCCTTGCTCATAAGTCATGCTAGTTGTCTAATTGTTGGTTCCACATGTTTTTTGACTATCTAGGGCTGCTAAGAGCTGAATTATTATGTGTATATACCAATAGTATATACGTCTAGGAGCTGGGTATTGTATGAGTACGAATACGGTTGCATACGAGTAGAATTGTTGATGAAAATGAATGAGAATGCAATTGTAAGCATTTTTGTTAAGTAGAAGTATTTTGATATGTGTCTTGAAGTCTTTCAAAAGTGTACCAATACATCTAAATACACTACATGTATATACATTTTAACTAAGTCGTTAAGTCATCGTTAGTCGTTACATGTAAGTGTTGTTTTGAAACCTTTAAGTTAACGATGTCATTTAATGTTGTTAACCCATTATTTATTATATATAATGAGATGTTAAATTATTACATTATCAAGATATTATGATGTATGAATATATCTTAATATGATATATATACATTAAAATGTCGTTACAACGATAATCGTTACATATATGCCTCGTTTCATAATTCTTAAGTTAGTAGTCTTGTTTTACATATGTAGTTCATTGTTAACATACTTAATGATATATATAATTATCATTTTATCATGTTAAATATAGTGTAACAATAGCTTAATATGATACATATGTATTTAGTAAGACGTTGTAATAACGATAATCGTTATATATATCGTTTCGAGTTTCTTAACTTAGTAGTCTCATTTTTATGTATATAACTCATTGTTAATATACTTATGAAGATACTTACTTATCATAATATCATGTTAACTATATGTATATCCATATATATATATATCGTCATGTCGTTTTTACAAGTTTTAACGTTCGTGAATCGCCGATCAACTTGGGTGGTCAATTGTCTACATGAAACTCATTTCAAATAATCAAGTCTTAACAAGTTTGATTGCTTAACATGTTGGAAACATTTAATCATGCAAATATAGTTTTCAATTAATATATAATCATGAAAAAGTTCGGGTCACTACATTAAACTCATTTGGTTTACGATTAGAACTAGAGTACATAATCTCTAAAACATTAGAGGTTACATAACCATCATGTCGAACGAAGATAAATGATGTAGAACGTTATGTAGAATGAAGATCATGTTTGGTATATATTATGATGTGGATGTTGCTGTTAGTGGTACTGTTGCTGCCGGTGCTGCTGCTGGTGCTTATAACCTTTGCACCATATTCTCCAAAGCCACTACTCGAGCGCGAAGTTCGTTAACTTATTCTATTACGCCGGGGTGATTGTCGGTTCGGACGAGTGGATGAATAAGATCTAAAATTTGAGGTAGTATATAATTGTGATGAGATACTCTGGAAATGAGAGAGAAAATAGTATTGCAAACAGGTTCGTCGGTAAGTGCTTCAGGTTCTTCGCCAAGAGGGGAATGTGGTGGATGGAAGGGATCACCTTCTTCTTGTCTCCAGTGATTTAGTAGACTACGAACCCATCAGATGAATTGGAGAAGGTTGATTGGTTGATTCATTCTGGTGACGCTGCCTCCGGAGCTTAGGTGAACATCCATGTCGGAATAGCTGTCGGTTCCGAAGATCTTGAACTAGTGACGAGTCCCATTTCGTACTTTCGAATAAAGGATTTTTCAATATGAAATTATTTTCGGCTATCGTATGGTATTCTAATTACATAGAATATCTATATATATAGAACAAAAGATTTCGTAGATTACGGAGGAATTTACGGCATATGTCAGTCAAATCTACAGTAACAGATACGCTAGGATATGAATTATCAGATACGCTAAGATATGAATTTTGTCTATACACTATTCATGCAATCAATGCAGTAAGATATGTCTAGACTAGGAATGATAAGTAGGTAATTTCCTAAGGATGATAAGTAGATGATTTTTGACACGAAATGATAAGCAAAATTTTTGACATGCAGACACGATCGAAGTCCAGACTTACTAATGCATCTAAACAACTATCAGTTAGACACACTAATGCAAGACCTGGTTCGCTAAGACCACCGCGCTGATACCACCTGTAGTGACCCGTCCTAATCCATCTAGACGAATACATTACATTTGGTTACATCGCGAGGTACTTGACCTCTATATGATACATTTTACAAACATTGCATTCGTTTTTAAAAGACAAACTTTCGTTACATCGAAGGTTGACGGCATGCATACCATTTCATAATATATCCAACTATAATTAATCTTGATGAACTCGATGACTCGAATGCAACGTCTTTTGAAATATGTCATGAATGACTCCAAGTAATATCTCTAATATAAGCAAATGCACAGCGGAAGATTTCTTTCATACCTGAGAATAAACATGCTTTAAAGTATCAACCAAAAGGTTGGTGAGTTCATTAGTTTATCATAATCGATCATTTCCATCATTTTAATAGACCACAAGATTTTCATTTCCATTTCTCATAAATATACGTCCCATACATAGGGACAAAAATCATTCATATGGATTGAACACCTGGTAATCGACCTTAACAAGATGCATATAGAATATCCCCATCATTCCGGGACTCCCTTCGGACATGATAAAATTGAAGTTCTAAAGCAGTTCGAATTCTCTGACTGGGGCTTGTTAGTGTCCATAGATCTATCTTTAGGATTCACGTCAATTAGGGTGTCTGTTCCCTAATTCTTAGATTACCAGACTAAAAGGGGCATATTCGATTTCGATCATTCAACCATATAATGTAGTTTAGATTACTTGTGTCTATTTCGTAAAACATTTATAAAAGCAGCGCATATATTCTCAGTCCCAAAAATATATATTGCAAAAGCATTTAAAAAGGGAGCAAAATGAAACTCACTATACAATATTTTGTCGTAAAAATATTCATACGACGATACTGAACAATGCAGGGTTGGCCTCAGATTCACGAACCTATATCATATATATATATATATATTAACACATAATTAACATGTAATAATAATCAAATCCGTTTGCATATATTAATTATATATTACTTATTTAAAATAGTAATGTAATATTTATATAGTTATCATATATGTATTTGATATATTTTTATATAAATAACTTTTGGTTTGATAAAATAATGATTTTAGTAATACTAAAACAGTGTTGTTAATAATAATAATTAGGTTTAATAATGACAATCTTAATGTTTGATATTAATACTAGTTATTTTATTTGTAGAAATAGCGATAAAAATAATATATTAAAAATAATGATACTTATAATAATGATAATACTAGTAATAAAAACAATGATGATAATAATATTAATAATAATAATAAAATCATGTTTAATGATAATATTAATAATAATGATAAAAATAATAATAATGATACTTTTAAAAATATGATACCTTTGATGATACCATTAATTACAATGATAATTTTAGTTATAATGATAACTTTAATAATAATGTTACTCTTATAATAATAATAATAATAATAATAATAATAATAATAATAATAATAATAATAATAATAATAATAATAATAATAATAATAATAATAATAATAATAATAATAATAATAATAATAATAGAAATAATAATAATAATAATAAGATCACTACCTTAAATAATGAGCTTTCTAATTTTTTTTACCCTAGACAGGGCTCGAACCCGGGACATCTCGCTCACTTGCTAATACCCCAAACCACTCGTCCATCCTTACTTTTCTGTTTTAATTATAACCTTCTATTCTTTTAACTTAATTTCCGTTTTCATCTTCTTTTTCATAACCCAACACCCGATTACATCTTCATCATTTATCATCTCTCATCATTCTATTATTATCATTCTAATCTAATCATCATCATATTGTAATCCTAGTCATAACGTAATCATACACATATCATAACACACGCATCATCATCATCATGTATCAACACGATTTTCATCTACCATTCTCATCATCAATATCTAATTATCAAACCGTCATCAATAAAAAAAAATGGTATCGGCCTATAAGCATAATCCTGTGCCCAAAATGGAAACTCCAACATAAGTTCTCGGTCCAAAAAGTGAAGGAAAGCTCACGGCCCAAAACCACTTCCCAAACCCAACTGAAAAATTAATTACGGCCAAATTCCTATAACAATTCCAACCTTACAAGCCCAATAGGAAAACATACCCTTTCATTTATAAGAAGGAAAAGAATACTGTCGTGATCCAATCTTGGTAACAGGAACCAAATTAAGCAAGTTGCACAAGTGGTTATCTCCTTTGGGTATTTGTCGGCCAAGAAGAAAAAGGGGAGAAAAAGGAACGTTTTTATCATCATCATTACAATCATAATCGTGTTCGTACATCATCATCATAACATCATAATCATCGTTACCTTGCTTATCATCTTCTCCAAGTCTATGTCACTTTTCACCATCATTAATTAACAATATCATCGTTATTGTCACTGAATCAAAACAGGAGCTGCTGGAGTTTATCATCTTTATCACTATTATTTTATGCATCGTAACAGTGATCTAAAAGAAAAAACAAATAGAACGTGCTGCTGCAGTGAAACGCGGATACATAGCAACAGTAGAGAATGGGTAGCAAAGCAGCATGGTATGGTTGTTTTCGAACATTAAACTAGAAAAATAATAGTACTGTAGCAATCAGAAAAATGTGCAGTAATAGTAGCAGTTCACGCTGGTTACGGGGTTTTGTTTTGGGTTCGTTCTCGGACAAAAATAGGGATGTAAATAGCAGCAAACGATGGTCTGTGGTTTAAGGGTGGTGTTTGTGAGTTTCAACGGATTACACAGGAAATAATCGTAGTAGTAGTTCCCGGGGATTGTGGTGGTTGTTAGAGGTTTCACGATGGATAGTAGTTGGGCAGGAAGACAGAAAATTGAAAAGAAAATAGGCGGCTTATTATGATGATGGTGGCTTGTTCATTGGTTTGACAAGAAAAGGAAAAATAGGTATGGAAGAAGATTAAAGATGGTGGTGGATCACGATAGTAGTGGTGGCGGTGAGGGTTTCAAAGATGAAGGTGATCGATGGTTAATGTTTGATAGCTTTATTGTTGGTATGCTATTATAAACCGAACTTAAAAGCATCAAACAATGACCGATGGTTTATGGTGGTCATGGGTGGTGGTAGTTTGGTTCATGACAATGAAGCGGAAAGTAGAAAATGGGTTGTCAATGTTTGAAGAAGAAGATGGTTGAATGAATGTTAGATGATGGTGTGTTTAACTATCTATATGCTATATGTATATATACAAAAGGGATGATGGGTGGTTGATAAACAAAAACAGTAACTATGATGTGTTTGCTCTCAAATTAATACAATCCTTGAATAAATTGAATTGAGGTGGGGTTACGACAAAACAAGGAAACAAAAACATAAACGTTAAATTATTAATAATAATAATAATATAATATAATCCTAAAACAAAATCTTGGTTAAGATTATAGCAGCCTTCATAATTTTACCGACAGTTTAGAATGGATATTATTTCGTGGTCCGTTGTTCATCAGTGGCGAATAAAAATGTTCAGAAAAATCCCATATTTTTAAATTAAATATATTTATTTATTTTGGTTATTATGGTATAAAATTCGATCATAAATTATTAAACAAAAAATAACTTACTGCCCACTCCCGATCCTGGGTAAAATATAAAAAGTGTTAAAATTTAATAACTAGTTCCTAAATACATTTTTAGTAAGTCTAAAATTTATAGAACTCATCGGATCACCGTTTATTTTAAAATTATATAAGTTTGAATTTAACTTGCTTAATATCGATCGACTGACAAACGAGTGCTATTATCGTTTATTAAATAAATTCGAAACCATATAAATATACATTCAATATACCTTACATATATATATATATATATATATATATATATATATATATATATATATATATATATATATATATATATATATAGATTTATTTTAATATCATATATTATTTTATTTACATAATTAATTAACTCATATAATATTTTAATTTATAATAATTAATATATATATATATATATATATATATATATATATATATATATATATATATATATATATATATATTATTTATTTATTTATTTATTTATATATTAATTTACACATAATGGTTTGTGAATCGTCGGGAATTGTCGGAGGGTAATTGAATACATAAACATAGTTCCAAAAATTTTGAGACTCAACATAACAGTCTTTGCTTATCGTGTCGGAATTATATAAAGATAGAGTTTAAATTTGGTCAAAAATTTTCGGGATGTCACATGTACCATGCTAAGTCATGCATACACAAAAGGAATAATATGAATCAAATTCAAACGGTCAAAATCAAAAAAATGCAAAATTGAAGGCTTTCGAGGTCTCGTTTCGAAAAATATTTGGGACAAACCGCCTACGGAAGTTTGCAAACGGATAGATAAAATAAAAACACAATTTGAAAAAAAACGGTGACTAAATCGGAGCTACGAGTCAAAAGATACGATAGATCGAACATTTTGGCCAAAGACACAAAACACCAAGCACTGCGAACCATCGGTGGTGTTTGGTGCATGGTGCGATTTTGGGAGGAAAGATGTATTTTTCGGGATCTAGACCACTTTGAATGGCGAGAACGTTCAGAGAGTCTTCTTCGTTCGGCCGTTTTATGGTGATCTTGAGAATTTCAGCACAATCTCAAACCGAAGGTTATGCGCCGCCAAATGGTACTCCTTCTGACGGCGCATACTAATTAGTAAAAAAACGTGTTTAATGAAGTAACATTAGATTCAAATTTAAACCCGTTATACATAATTATAATGCGAGTGAAATAATAGGCCTTAAAACAATATGTACCATGCTAAGTCATGCATACACAAAAGGAATAATATGAATGAAATTCAAAACGGTCAAAATCGAAAAAATGCAAACTTGAAGGCTTTCGAGGTCCGTTTCGAAAAATATTTGGGATAAACCGCCTACGGAAGTTTACAAACGGATAGATCCCAAAAAAATACACCATTTGAAAAAACGGTGACTAAATCGAAGCTACGAGTCAAAAGATACGATAGATCGAACATTTTGGCCAAAGACACAAAACACCAAGCACCACGAACCGTCGGTGGTGTTTGGTGCATGGTGCGATTTTGGGAGGAAAGATGTATTTTTCGGGATCTAGACCACTTCGAATGGAAAACAAGTTCAGAGAGTCTTGTTCATTCGGCCATTTTATGGTGATCTTGAGAATTTCAGCACAATCTCAAACCGAAGGATATGCGCCGCCAAATAGTACTCCTTCAGGCGGCGCATACTAATGATTAAAAAAACGTGTTTAATGAAGTGGCATTAGATTCACATTTATACCCATTATACATAATTACATTACGAGTGAAATAATAGGCCTTAAAACGATATATACCATGCTAAGTCATGCATACACAAAAATAATTAGAAGATATAAATTGAAAACGTTCAAAGAGAACATTAAAAATGAGTAAAATGTCTTTTTTGGGCATCCTGACGACCTCGATGTCAAGACACTATCCAGGAGTCTTGATGTTAGGGTCGTTTTAGGGTGATCTCAAGAATTTCAACACAATCTGAAACCGAAGGTTATGCGCCACCAAATGGTACTCCATCTGCCGACGCATATTAATGATTTAAAAAAGCGTGTCTAATGAAGTGACATTAGATTCAAATTTATATGCATTATACATAATTACATTTCGAGTGAAATAATAGGCCTTAAAACAATATGTACCATGCTAAGTCATGCATACACAAAAAGAATAATATGAATGAAATTCAAATCTATCAAAATCGAAAAAAATGCAAAATTGAAGGCTTTCGAGGTCTCGTTTCAAAAAACTATTTAGGACAAACCGCCTACGGAAGTTTGCTAGCGGATAGATCCCGAAAAAAATACACTATTTGAAAAAAACGGTGACAAAATCGGAGCTACGAGTCAAAAGATATGATAGATCGAACATTTTGGCCAAAGACACAAAACACCAAGCACCACGAACCGTTGGTGGTGTTTGGCGCGTGGTGCGATTTTGGGAGGAAAGATGTCTTTTTTGGGATCTAGACCACTTCAAACGGAAAGCACGTTTAGAGAGTCTTGCTCGTTCGGCCGTTTTAGGGTGATCTTGACAATATCAGCACAATCTCAAACCGAAGGTTATGCGCCTCCAAATGGTACTCCATCTGGCGTCGCATACTAATGATAAAAAAAAATGTGTTTAATGAAGTGACATTAGATTCAAATCTATACCCGTTATACATAATTACATTACGAGTGAAATAATAGAGCTTAAAACGATATATACCATGCTAAGTCATGCATACACAAAAATAATTATAAGATATAAATTGAAAACGTTCAAAGAGAACATTAAAAATGAGTAATATGTCTGTTTTCGGCATCCTGACGACCTCAATGTCAAGACACTATCCAAGAGTCTTAATGTTAGGGTCGTTTTAGGGTGATCTCAAGAATTTCAGCATAATCTGAAACCGATGGTTATGCGCCGCCAAATGGTACTCCATCTGGCGGCGCATATTAATGATTTAAAAAAGCGTGTTTAATGAAGTGACATTAGATTCAAATTTATATGCATTATATATAATTATATTGCGAGTGAAATAATAGGCCTTAAAACAATATGTACCATGCTAAGTCATGCATACACAAAAGGAATAATGTTAATGAAATTCAATACTGTCAAAATCGAAAAAACGCAAAATTGAAGGCTTTCGAGGTCTCGTTTCAAAAAATATTTGAGACAGATCACCTACGGAGGTTTGCCAAATGATAGATCCCGAAAAAATACACGATTTGATAAAAAAACGGTGACTAAATCGGAGCTACAAGTCAAAAGGTATAATAGATCGAACATTTTGGCCAAAGACACAAAACACCAAGCACCACGAACCGTCAGTGGTGTTTGGTGCGTGGTGCGATTTTGGGAGGAAAGATGTATTGTTCAGGATCTGGACCACTTCGAATGGCAAGCACGTTCAGAGAGTCTTGCTCGTTCTGCCATTTTAGGGTGATCTTGAGAATTTCTGCACAATCTCAAACCGAAGGTTATGCGCCGCCAAATGGTACTCCATCTGGCGGCACATACTAATGATTAAAAAAATGTGTTTAATGAAGCGACATTAGATTCAAATTTATACCAGTTATACATAATTACATTGCGAGTGAAATAATAGTCCTTAAAATGATACATACCATGCTAAGTCATGCATACACAAAAATAATTATAAGATATAAATTGAAAACGTTCAAGAGAACATTAAAAATGAGTAAAATGTCTTTTTTCGGAATCCTGATGAGCTCGATGTAACACACTATCCAGGAGACTTGATGCTAGGGTCGTTTTAGGGTGATCTCCAGAATTTCAGCACAATCTGAACCGAAGGTTATGCACCGCCAAATGGTACTCTATCTGGCGGTGCATATTAATGATTTAAAAAAGCATGTTTAATGAAGTGACATTAGATTCAAATTTATATGTGTTATACATAATTACGTTGCGAGTAAAATAACAGGCCTTAAAACAATATGTACCATGCTAATTCATGCATACACAAAAGGAATAATATAAATGAAATTCAAAATGTTCAAAATCGAAAAAGGCAAAATTGAAGGCTTTCGATAGATCGAAAATTTTGGCCAAAGCACAAAACACCAAGCACCACGAACCGCCGGTGGTGTTTAGTGCGTGATGCGATTTTAGGAGGAAAGATGTCTTTTTCGGAATCTAGACGACCTCGAATGGCAAGCACATTCAGAGAGACTTGCTCGTTCGGCCGATTTAGGGTGATATTGAGAATTTCAACACAATCTGAAACCGAAGGTTATGCGCCGCCAAATAGTACTCCATCTGGCGGCGCATACTAATGATTTACAAACGTGTTTAATGAAGTGACATTAGATTCAAATTTATACCTTTTATACATAATTACATTGCGAGTGAAATAATAGGCCTTAAAACGATACATACCATGCTAAGTCATGCATACACAAAAATAATTATAAGATATAAATTGAAAACGTTCAAAGAGAACATTAAAAATGAGTAAAATGTCTTTTTTCGGCATCCTGATGACCTCGATGTCAAGACACTATCTAGGAGTCTTGATGTTAGGGTCGTTTTAGAGTGATCTCGAGAATTTCAGCACAATCTGAAACCGAAGGTTATGCGCTGCCAAATGGTACTCCATCTAGCGGTGCATATTAATTATTTAAAAAAGCGTGTTTAATGAAGTGACATTAGATTCAAATTTATATGCGTTATACATAATGACATTGCAAGTGAAATAATAGTCCTTAAAACAATATGTACCATGCTAAGCCATGCATACACAAAAGGAATAATATGAATGAAATTTAAAACGGTCAAAATTGATAAAGGCAAAATTGAAGGCTTTCGAGGTCTCGTTTCGAAAAATATTTGCGTCAAACTGCTTACGGCAGTTCGTAATGGATAGATCTCGAAAAAATACACGATTTGAAAAAAACGGTGACTAAATCGGAGCTACGAGTCAAAAGATACGATAGATCGAACATTTTGGCCAAAGCACAAAACACCAAGCACCACGAACCGTCGGTGGTGTTTCGTGCGTGGTGCAATTTTGGGAGGAAAGATGTCCTTTTTGGAATCTTGATGACCTCGAATGGCAAGCACATTTCGAGAGTCTTGCTCGTTCGGCCGTTTTAGGGTGATATTAAGAATTTCAGCACAATCTGAAACCGAAGGTTATGCGCCGCCAAATGGTACTCCATCTGGCGGCCCATACTAGTGATTTAAAAAAAAACGTGTTTAATGAAGTGACATTAGATTCAAATTTATACCTTTAATACATAATTACATTGCGAGTGAAATAATATACCTTAAAGCGATACATACCATGCTAAGTCATGCATATACAAAAATAATTATAAGATGTAACAACCCGACTTTTTCCGTTACCATCGTTACTTGTCCGTTAAGTATTTAACGGTGATTACTTAGACTTTGTATGTTTAATGGAATTAAATGCATACTTGATCCTAGTGGATTACTTGAATTAAGATGTTATATTAATTTATGAACTTGTTTCGGATAGCGAAATAACTAGAAAGCATTACGATTAAGTTAATCGCCTAGAAAGCTTTTCAGTTTACGGAACTCAGAAAAATGATAAAATAATTATTTATAATAATTATTGACTTTATGGAAAACTTATTTAATTTATTATTTATTTAGTAAATTAAATCCAGTGAATTCGTTTCAACGACTAGTTAAAGTTCCGGAGATCTGGTACGGTTAACGGCACTCGAAACGGACCACGCGCGTACAAGAAAATAACGAAATGAATGGTATTTCACTTTTAATCATTATTTTATGTAATTATCATGTTTTAAACATATTTTCAATTTATTAGAATTTATATAGATTAAAAACGCGAGAAATTAACGTTTATCGATCCGGTTTGCGTTTTCGGCTAACGACACTTAATGAGTACACTTAGGAAACTTGGATAGCAACATTTGTGAGCCTATGGACTCCTTTTTGGACCATTGGCCGGATTCCCATCACTCCAGCCATTTATGTGATTAATTTTTGCCCATTTGTGATTAACTAGTGATTTAAGCCCTAACCTAATTAAGGAAATAAGTATAAAAGGCATTTAATCACAACTCTTCCACCACTAACCCTAAACCACAACCAATATCAGCTCCCAAGCCCCCATACATGTCGACATCTTCATCCTCATCAATCACCATCAAAAATTGCTTGTTTGCTTGAACCTTCAACACGAAAGTACTTCCTTTGATCGTCCTCTACACGTTAGTACTAATTGATTTGTGTTTTAAGGCATAAAAACTAACCCTAATTATTTTAGATCTGATTTTTGTTCAATTACCTAGTGTAATCAAGTCTAGTGCTCAATTGATTGCAATTATAGTCGTTGTTAGTCGTTAATTTGCGCGATTGTTGTATGTTGTGTGAACCACGAATTGATTGGTTATGAATTTTATTAAATGAGTTTATGTACTGATCATATAATGTATCTAGATGGATAGATCTCAAAAAATTAATAAATTTGGACTTTGGATTTTCATGATTTCGTTACCGGATGCTTAAGTTATGATTAATCGAAGTTTTCGTTAGGGTTTATATGATATACGAATTTTCTGAGTTGCAAGATTTGTGTTTTAGTTTATAAAAAGTGTATTAATGTATTCCTTATGAAAAGTTATGCAATTTGGACTTAAGATTTGCTTCAAAAGGTTATGTAATGCTCCCGTTATGTCAAAACGAAGATTTGGTTTTTAAAGTGAGCTGAATCATTTTTCAAAGTTACATAAAAATTGCTAGAGTGAACTAGGAATTGATTTAGACTTTTATCTTCTTTAATATGTTATTTTAAGTGTTCCTTGACATATTTCATTTGTATGAAAACTTGCAAAAACGTGAATTTCCATGAGATATATGCTCGTCTATGTGATATGTAGGTTTGATGAACAAAACTGGAAGGTCTGTAAAGATTAACTAAACTATACTAATTGGATAAAGAGATGTCTTTGATTGTTTTACCACTAATATTTTGGAATGTTTTGAGATGACTCCAATTGGCCGTTCGTCAAAATCTATTTTCTATATTTTCTGAGAAATATTTCAAAACTGATGCGCGTGCTGAAACTGATTTAGTAAACCGTAATTAGACCCCTTCTGACTTCTAACTTTTATTTATCGTATGAGGCTTTGGCTGACCTTTTTGAAATCAATTTTAAGTGTAGTTATGATCTGGAGTTTTTCATGATTTAATGATTTATGTGCTATGAGTTATAGTTGGATCTTTCTACGACGTACGAATTTCTAAGGCATGCTTTAAGGTGCAAAAGTGCAATATATTTAATTATGACTTGTAAAGTGATACTTGACATAGGTTTGACTTATTGATCATGTTTTCATGTTCTACTGAGATGTTTGACTTTATTTGATCATTTTGACCGAGTTGACTTTAGGGTTGACTTTGGTTGACTTTTGTTGACTTAATTGGATTAGTTGACTTTTACTTATTCGTTGAGTCAGTCTGAGCACTAGGACTTTGCGTACACTATGGGTTGACATGTTTTGACCTATATGTGTATAATTAAGATGACCTATTTGACTAGGTTACATTGTTCGGTCGTGATTGTTCGACTACAGTACAATTTGCTAAGATATTTCAGTGCTTTTGCTAAGGTGAGTCTACATTCCCTACTATGTTTTTACAGGGATGAGATGCATGCTTTTTACAAATGTTTTACGTTTTTGGCACAATTAACTTACTAAGATTATACATATGAGTTCAGATCAAAAATCCCTTAGCTTGATTATATTATTTACTTTGTAAGCTCGACTTTATAGGGACGGTACCGTTAGGTTTGACAAACCTCACCGCAACGTTAAACAGGTGCTTATATAGTTGTTACTCGTACACTTGATCGGTGTATCGCCAGTATAGGGTAAACTAAAGACGTGTGCTTGGCTCACGCAAAGGTTAAAGCTTTATAATCAAATGCTCATGATAAGTGTATATTATTACGAAGCTTTTCAGAAATATCGTGGCCTAACTTACGATGAATGTTACTTAAACATGATGTTTACAAACTTGAACTAGACATGGTAATGTCTACAAACAGATGAAACAAAAAGAACTTTTTGATGTCACTCACAGTTGAACTTGACATCTTACAAACAGTTTATTACTTAGCATTCGCTATACGCAGACTTTTGAGATTAAATCTTGGCGGTTTATTCTGATAAACGATTTTGAGAACTGATTTTCGACAAATGATTTATGGAAACTGTTTTATGAAACAAATGAGAACTATTTACTCAAACCTGTAGATTCACTCAACTTTATGTTGATCCGTTTTGCATGTTTTATCTCAGGTATTAGTTGCTTCCGCTGTAGAACATTGTTGTTATGTAGAAGTGTCAAGCCAAGCATTGGGACCAGATTTAATACGCCGTTAGTGGATTCTGACGGGGTATTACATAAGATATAAATTGAAAATGTTTAAAGAGAACATTAAAAATGAGTAAAATGTCTTTTTTCGGCATCCTGACGACCTCGACGTCAAGACACTATCCATGAGTCTTGATGTTAGGGTCGTTTTAGGGTGATCTCGAGAATTTCAGCACAATCTGAAATCGAAGGTTATGTACGGGCAAATGGTACTCCATCTGGCGGCGCATATTAATTTTTTAAAAAAGCGTGTTTAATGAAGTGACATTAGATTCAAATTTATATGCGTTATACATAATTACATTGCGAGTGAAATAATAGGCCTTAAAATAATATGTACCATGCTAAGCCATGCATACACAAAAGGAATAATAAGAATAAAATTCAAAACGGTCAAAATCGAAAAAGGAAAAATTTAAGGCTTTTGAGGTCTCATTTCGAAAAATATTTGGAACAAACAGCCTACGGTAGTTTGCCAACGGATAGATCCCGAAAAAATACACGATTTGAAAAAATGGTGACTAAATCAGAGCTACGTATCAAAAGATACGATAGATCGAACATTATGGCCAAAGACACAAAACACCAAACACCACGAACCGTCGGTGGAGTTTGGTGCATGGTGCGATTTTGGGAGGAAAGATGTATTTTTTGAGATCTAGACCACTTCGAATGGAAAGCACATTCAGGAGTCTTGATCGTTCAGTCGTTTTAATGTGATCTTGAGAATTTCAACACAATCTCAAACCGAAGGTTATGTGCCGCCAAATGATACTCCTTCTGGCGGCGCATACTAACAATTAAAAAAACGTGTTTAATGAAGTGACATTAGATTCAAATTCATACCCGTTATACATAATTACATTGCGAGTGAAATAATAGGCCTTAAAACGATATATACCATGCTAAGTCATGCATACACAAATATAATTAAAAGATATAAATTGAAAAAGTTCAAAGAGAACATTAAAAATGAGTAAAATGTCTTTTTTCGGCATCCTGACGACCCCGATGTCAAGACACTATCTAGGATTCTTGATGTTAGGCTCGTTTTAGGGTGATCTCGAGAATTTCAGCACAATCTGAAACCGAAGGTTATGCGCCGCCAAATGGTACACCATCTGGCGGCGCATATTAATGATTTAAAAAAGCGTGTTTAATGAAGTGACATTAGATTCAAATTTATATGCGTTATACATAATTACATTGGGAGTGAAATAATAGCCCTTAAAACAATATGTACCATGCTTAGTCATGCATACACAAAAGGAATAATATGAATGAAATTCAAAACCGTCAAAATTGAAAAAAGGCAAAATTGAAAGCTTTCGAGGTCTCGTTTTGAAAAATATTTGGGACAAACCTCCTACGGAAGTTTGCAAACAGATAAATCCTGAAAAATACACGATTTGAAAAAAACGGTTACTAAATCGGAGCTACGAGTCAAAATATACGATGGACGGAACATTTTGGCCAAATACACAAAACACCAAGCACCACAAACCGTCGGTGGTGTATGGTGCATGGTGAGATTTTGGGAGGAAAGATGTATTTTTTGGGATCTAGACCACTTCGAATGGCAAGCCCGTTCAGAGTGTCTTGTTCGTTCGGCCGTTTTAGGGTGATCTTGAAAATTTCAGCACAATCTCAAACCGAAGGTTATGCGCCGCCAAATGGTACTTCATCTGGCGGCGCATACTAATGATTAAAAAAACGTAATGAAGTGACATTAAATTCAAATTTATACCCATTATACATAATTACATTGCGAGTGAAATAATAGACCTTAAAACAATATATACCATGCTAAGTCATGCATACACAAAACTAATAATAAGATATAAATTGAAAATGTTCTAAGAGAAGATTAAAAATGAGTAAAATATCTTTTTTCGGCATCCTGACGACCTCGATGTCAAGACACTATCTAGGAGTCTTGATGTTAGGGTCGTTTTAGGGTGATCTCGAGAATTTCAGTACAATCTAAAACCGAAGGTTATGCGCCGCCAAATGGTGCTCCATCTGCCGGCGCATATTAATGATTTAAAAAATCGTGTTTAATGAAGTGAGATTATATTCAAATTTATATGTGTTATACATAATTACATTTCGAGTGAAATAATAGGCCTTAAAACAATATGTACCATGCTAAGTCATGCATACACAAAAGGAATAATACGAATGAAATTCAAAACGGTCAAAATCGAAAAAATGCAAAACTGAAGGCTTTCGAGGTCTCGTTTCGAAAAAATATTTGGGACAAACCGCCTACGGAAGTTTGCCAACGGATAGATCCCAAATAAATACACGATTTGAAAAAAACGGTGACTAAATCGGAGCTACGAGTCAAAAGATATGATAGATCGAACATTTTGGCCAATGACACAAAACACCAAGCACCACGAACCGTCGGTGGTGTTTCGTGCGTGGTACGATTTTGGGAGGAAAGATGTCTTTTTATGGATCTAGACCACTTCGAATGGAAAGCACGTTTAGAGAGTCTTGCTTGTTCGGCCATTTTAGGGTGATCTTGAGAAAGTCAGCACAATCTCAAACCGAAGATTATGCGCCGCCAAATGCTACTCCATCTGGCGGCGCATACTAATGATTAAAAAAACATGTTTGATGAAGGGACATTAGGTTCACATTTATACCCGTTATACATAATTACATTACGAGTGAAATAATACGCCTTAAAACGATATATACCATGGTAAGTCATGCATACACAAAAATAATTATAAGATATAAAATGTAAACGTTCAAAGAGAACATTAAAAATGAGTAAAAGTCTGTTTTCGGCATCCTGACGACCTCGATGTCAAGACACTATCTAGGAGTCTTGATGTTAGGGTCGTTTTAGGGTGATCCCGAGAATTTCAGCACAATATGACACCGATAGTTATGCGTCGCCAAATGGTACTCCATCTGGCGGCGCATATTAATGATTTAAAAAAGCGTGTTTAATGAGGTGACATTAGATTTAAATTTATATGCGTTATATATAATTATATTGCGAGTGAAATAATAGGTCTTAAAACAATATGTACCATGCTAAGTCATGCATACACAAAAGGAATAATATGAATTAAATTCAAAACGGTCAAAATCGAAAAAACACAAAATTGAAGGCTTTCGAGGTCTCGTTTCAAAAAATATTTGGGACAGACCTCCTTAGGAAGTTTGCCAACGGATAGATCCCGAAAAAATATACGATTTGATAAAAAACGGTGACTAAATCGGAGCTACGAGTCAAAAGATATAATAGATTGAACATTTTGGCCAAAGACACAAAACACCAAGCACCACGAACCGTCAGTGGTGTTTGGTGCGTGGTGCGATTTTGGTAGGAAAGATGTATTTTTCGGGATCTGGACCACTTAGAATGGCAAGCACGTTCAGAGAGTCTTGCTCGTTCGGCCGTTTTAGGGTGATCTTGAGAATTTCAGCACAATTTCAAACCGAAGGTTATGCGCCGCCAAATGGTACTCCATCTGGCGGCACATACTAATGATTAAAAAAACGTGTTTAATGAAGTGACATTAGATTCAAATTTATACCAGTTATACATAATTACATTTCGAGTGAAATAATAGGCCTTAAAACGATATATACCATTCTAAGTCATGCATACACAAAACTAACAGTAAGATATAAATTGAAAACGTTCAAGAGAACATTAAAAATGAGTAAAATATCTTTTTTCGGCATCCTGATGACCTCGATGTAGGACACTATCCAGGAGTCTTGATGTTAGGGTCGTTTTAGGGTGATCTCGAGAATTTTAGCACAATCTGAAACTGAAAGTTATGCGCCGCCAAATGGTACTCCATCTGGTGGCGCATATTAATGATTTAAAAAAGCGTGTTTAATGAAGTGACATTAGATTCAAATTTAAATGTGTTATACATAATTACATCGCGAGTGAAATAATAGGTCTTAAAACAATATGTACCATGCTAAGTCATGCATACACAAAATGAATAATATAAATGAAATTCAAAACGGACAAAATCGAAAAAGGAAAAATTGAAGGCTTTCGATAGATCGAACATTTTGGCCAAAGCACAAAACACCAAGCACCACGAACCGTCGGTGGTGTTTAGTGCGTGATGCGATTTTAGGAGGAAAGATGTCTTTTTTGAAATCTAAACGACCTCGAATGGCAAGCACGTTCAGAAAGACTTGCTCGTTCGGCCGTTTTAGGATGATAATGAGAATTTCAGCACAATCTGAAACCAAAGGTTATGCTCCGCCAAATAGTACTCCATCTGGCGGCGCATACTAATGATTTAAAAAAACGTGTTTAATGAAGTGACATTAGATTCAAATTTATACCTTTTATACATAATTACATTGCGAGTGAAATAATAGGCCTTAAAACGATACATACTGTGCTAAGTCATGCATACACAAAAATAATTATAAGATATAAATTGAAAACGTTCAAAGAGAACATTAAAAATGAGTAAAATGTCTTTTTTCGGCATCCTGATGACCTCGATGTCAAGACACTATCCAGGAGTCTTGATGTTAGGATCGTTTTAGAGTGATCTCGAGAATTTCAGCACAATCTGAAACCGAAGGTTATGTGTCGCCAAATGGTACTCCATCTGGCGGCGCATATTAATTATTTAAAAAAGCGTGTTTAATGAAGTGACATTAGATTAAAATTTATATGCGTTATACATAATGACATTGCGAGTGAAATATTAGGCCTTAAAACAATATGTACCATGCTAAGACATGAATACACAAAAGGAATAATATGAATGAAATTCAAAACGGTCAAAATCGATAAAGGCAAAATTGAAGGCTTTCGAGGTCTCGTTTCGAAAAATATTTGGAACAAACCGCCAACGGTAGTTTGCCAACGGATAGATCCCGAAAAAATACACGACTTGAAAAAAATGGTGACTAAGTCAGAGCTACGTGTCAAAAGATAAGATAGATCGAACATTATGTCCAAAGACACAAAACACCAAGCACCACAAACCATCGGTGGTGTTTGGTGCATGGTTCGATTTTAGGAGGAAAGATGTCTTTTTCAGAATCTAGACCACTTCGAATAGCAAGCACGTCCAGAGAGTATTGCTCGTTCAGCCGTTTTAGGGTGATCTTGAGAATTTCAGTACACAATCTCAAACCGAAGGTTATGCGCCGCCAAATGGTACTCCATCTGACGGTGCATATTAATGATTTAAAAAAACGTGTTTAATGAAGTGACATCAGATTCAAATTTATACCCGTTATACATAATTACATTGCGATTGAAATAATAGGCCTTAAAACGATATATACCATGCTAAGTCATGCATATACAAAACTAATAATAAGATATAAATTGAAAATGTTTAAAGAGAACATTAAAAATGAGTAAAATGTCTTTTTTCGGCATCCTGACAACCTCGAATGTCAAGACACTATCCAGGAGTATTGATGTTAGCGTCGTCTTAAGGTGATTTCGAGAATTTCAGCACAATCTGAAATCGAAGGTTATGCCCCGCCAAATGGTACTCCATCTGGCGACGCATATTAATGATTTAAAAAAGCGCGTTTAATGAAGTGACATTAGATTCAAATTTATATGCGTTATACATAATTACATTACGAGTGAAATAATAGGCCTTAAAATAATATGTACCATGCTAAGTCATGCATACACAAAAGGAATAATATGAATGAAATTCAAAACGGTCAAAATCAAAAAAGGCAAAATTAAAGGCTTTCGAGGTCTCGTTTCGAAAAATATTTGCGTCAAACCGCTTACGGAAGTTTGCCAATGGATAGATCCCGAAAAAATACACGATTTGAAAAAAACGGTGACTAAATCGGAGCTACCAGTCAAAAGATACGATAGATCGAACATTTTGGCCAAAGCACAAAACACCGAGCACCACGAACCGTCGGTGGTGTTTGGTGCGTGGTGCAATTTTGGGAGGAAAGATGTCTTTTTCGAAATCTAGACGACCTCAAATGGCAATCACGCTTCGAGAGTCTTGCTAGTTCGGCCGTTTTAGGGTGATATTAAGAATTTCAGCACAATCTGAAACCGAAGGTTATGCGCCGCCAAATGGTACTCCATCTGGCGGCCTATACTAATGATTTTAAAAAAACGTGTTTAATGAAGTGACATTAGATTCAAATTTATACCTTTAATACATAATTATATTGCTAGTGAAATAATAGGCCATAAAACGATACATACCATGCTAAGTGATGCATACACAAAAATAATTATAAGATATAAATTGAAAACGTTTACAGAGAACATTAAAAATGAGTAAAATGTCTTTTTCGGCATCCTGACGACCTCGACGTCAAGACACTATCCAGGAGTCTTGATGTTAGGGTCGTTTTAGGGTGATCTCAGGAATTTCAGCACAATCTGAAACTGAAGGTTATGTGCGGGCTAATGGTACTCCATCTGGCGGCGCATATTAATTATTTAAAAAAGCGTGTTTAATGAAGTGACATAAGATTCAAATTTATATGCGTTATACATAATTACATTGCGAGTGAAATAATAGGCATTAAAATAATATGTACCATGCAAAGCCATGCATACACAAAAGGAATAATAAGAACGAAATTCAAAATGGTCAAAATCGAAAAAGGCAAAATTGAAGGCTTTCGAGGTCTCGTTTCGTAAAATATTTGGAACAAACAGCCTACGGTGGTTTTCCAAAGGATAGATCCTAAAAAAATACACGATTTGAAAAAAATGGTGACTAAATCGGAGCTGCGTATCAAAAGATACGATAGATCGAACATTTTGGCCAAAGACATAAAACACCAAGCTCCATGATCCGTCGGTGAGTTTGGTGTATGGTCCAATTTTGGGAGGAAAGATCTCTTTTTAAAAATCTAGACCACTTCGAATAGCAAGCACGTCCAGGAAGTCTTGCTCGTTCAGCCGTTTTAGGGTGCTCTTGAGAATTTCAGCACAATCTCAAAGCGAAGGTAATGCGCCGCCAAATGGTACTCTATCTGACGGCGCATATTAATGATTTATAAAAACGTGTTTAATGAAGTGACATCAGATTCAAATTTATACCCGTTATACATAATTACATTACGATTGAAATAATAGGCCTAAAAACGATATTTACCATGCTAAGTCATGCATACACAAAACTAATAATAAGATATAAATTGAAAACGTTCAAAGAGAACATTAAAAATGAGTAAAATGTCTTTTTTCTGCCCTGACAACCTCGAATATCAAGACACTATCTAGGAGTCTTGATGTTAGGGTCATCTTAAGGTGATCTCGAGAATTTCAGCACAATCTGAAATCGAAGGTTATGCCCCACCAAATGGTACTCCATCTGGTGACGCATATTAATGATTTAAAAAAGCGTGTTTAATGAAGTCACATTAGATTAAAATTTATATGCGTTATATATAATTACATTGCGAGTGAAATAATAGGCCTTAAAACAATATGTACCATGCAAAGTCATGCATACACAAAAGTAATAATATGAATGAAATTCAAAACGGTCAAAAACGGTGACTAAAACTATTTGAAAAAAACGATGACTAAATCGGAGCTACGAGTCAAAAGATACGATCGATCGAACATTTTGGCCAAATCACAAAACACCAAACACCATGAACCGTCGGTGGTGTTTGGTGCGATTTTTCGAGGAAAGATGTCTTTTTCGGAATCTAGAGGACCTCGAATGGAAAGCACGTTCAAAGAGTCTTGCTCGTTCGACCGTTTTAGGGTGATCTTGAGAATTTCAGCACAATCTAAAACCGAAGTTTTTGCGCCGCCAAATGGTACTCCATCTTGCGGCGCATATTAATGATTTAAAAAAACGTGTTTAATGAAGTGACATTAGATTCAAATTTATACCCGTTATATGTGACAACCCGAAAATTTCTGAACAAATTTAAACTTGATCTTTATATGTTTCCGACATGATAAGCAAAGTTTGGTAAGTTAAATCTCATGGATTTTAAACTATGTTCATACATTCATTCCAACGATTCACGAACCATTAAATGAACGTATATGATTATGTATGTATATGTATATATATATTACAACTTGAGAATATTAACAAAGTATTAAACGTATAATACATTACATGAACGTATTGTTTCAATATGTTTATCGGTGGAATTAGAAGATAATATCAAATGATTGATTTATCAGATATATTGTATGATTACGAGTCTCGGTTGAGAGGTCCACTTTGATTTAGGAAACCTTTCCTTTTTCAAGGCATTCGGAATAATTGGTAAAGTGATTTACAAGTAAGAACAAAAGTGTTAATTAACGGGAACTAGACAAGGGTTAGTGTAGTTCCTGTTCGATGTTCTATTTATATGCGTCAACTATTTAACTTTAATATTATTTAAGATGAAAGTAAGATTATGGAATATAGATAACTTAGACAATTGATATCGACGTTTTACCTTAAAATGATTTCATACGATTATTTAACTTTTGGACTTTATCCCACGCTTCACCCAGAAACTGTAATTTAAAAACTTGAAACCTATTATGAATATATATAACTCTACTTTTCTAAAACGTTTTATGATATAACGATTTTCATTATTTTAACTTTCTAACACAATGATTCTTAAATATATTTAGTTTTGGAAAACAAAGTTATCATATTTATTTGATTTAGTTTCAAACGTACAAAGACGTTTTCAGTTTAAAAAGAACTTTATTATTAAAACGTATATAACTTTTATAAATATCTAGAGTCACTTTTGACAACTCATTACTTAACCAGTATGATAAAGATAACGATATTTATATTTTATTTTATTAAATATATATAACGATTTAAATTAATATTATATATATTTATACGCGTATTATACGTACATAGTTTTATACTTTTACTATATTTTAACTTTACCTTTACTTTACTTTTACTTTACTTTAACTTTAATAATTCACTTTAATAATTCATACTTTAATAATTCACTTTAATAATTCATACTTTAATAATTCACTTTAATAATTCATACTTTAATAATTTACTCTAATAATTCATACTTTAATAATTCACTTTAATAATTCAAAAATCTATTATAAATAGAATTCAATAGGTTTCATTATTTCATAGAAACTTGAAATATATTTCTCTAAACTCTCTCAATCAATTTACATATATATATTTACTCAGTATTATTTCAAGATATTATTAGTATACATAAATAATAAGACGGAGTTATGTTCATGCGATTTCAAAATAAGTTTTCAAAAAAGATAGAGCTAAGAAAATTATGGTTATAGCTATGGAGGTGATGGGTAATGTTCGAGGGTATGCTCGTAAGGTCAATATAGTATTTATCATCTCCGTTGCATCTACGTACTTTCCTACAATATTGAATCCCAATATTGATACGTGAGCACTCATAACTTAACTTTTATATATAAATAGTTTATCCCTGACTAGTGCTCGAGTATATAGGATTATGCATGCTTGTACGTTTGATATTGTCGTTAGATAGGTTATGATGAATCCTGAATTAGATACATATGCTACTAAGATAGGGTATATGATATGCATGTCGTTGGAAAGCTAGCGAAAAATTAAGAACTTTTCATTTAGATATCGAATGGTTTTGATGAACAGATTAGAAGTTATAGTCAACTGAATTTTTGTATTATTATTAAATAAATATTATTACTATCGTCGTTATTATCGTCGTTATTATTATTATTACCTAATAATAATTATTATTATTCTTATTATTATTAATATTATCATTATAAATATATCTATCATTATTTAAAAATCGTATTTTGTTATTATTATTATTATTATTATTATTATTATTATTATTATTATTATTATTATTATTATTATTATTATTATTATTATTATTATTATTATTATTATTATTATTATTATTGTTATTATTATCAGAAATTATTATTATTATTAATATTATCATCATTATTATTATAATTACTAGTATTATCATTAATATTATTATAATACTTATTAGTATCATTATCTTTAAAACTAATATAGTATTATCTAATTATTATGATTGCAATTATTATCATTATTATGAATGTGATATAAAAGATGATTAAAAACTATTAAACAAATCAATTAGGAAATAATGAGTATGAGTATCATGATGAAATTAAAATATGGTAAGATATTGATTTAGATAAAAATATCATTTTCATTATTTTTATCATTACTTTTATTATTAAAAGTATTATTAATATTAAAACTATCATTTTTATTAAACTTATTATTGTTAATAGAAATATCATTGCTATTGTAAAATAACACTTTTATTATCATTTTAGTATTATTATTAATAAAAATTATCATTTTGAAAAGAATTATTATTTTTATAAAATATTATTATTATTACGGTTAATGTTAAAAAGTATCGTTATTATTAAGATTATCATGTTTAGAATTATCATTTTATCATAATTAATATCATCTTTAGTAAATATAAATATTGTTATTATTTTTATTAATATAATAATAATAATTGTTATTATTACAAAATAATACAACTTTTACTTATTATTGTTATTAACGATATTATTTTATTAAATAAATATGTGAAATTTATAAATTTTATTTCTTAAGATATATAAAAGTATATTTTTATTATATAAATTTTAATACAAAATGTTATGAATTATATTATTTACTCTAATAAAATCTATTTAAAATATTTAAATATATAAAACGACTATATTTAAGTTATATAGTAATCATGTATAGATTTTGGAAATCATTTTTGTCAGATTGACTTTTGTTGACTTTTGCATGATAATCTCGAGCATTAGGATTGTGGTACACTATGACTTGACCTAAATTTTTATACAGATATTGACCAACATATAAATATATAAAATTAATATAGGTTCGTGAATCCGAGGCCAACCCTGCACTTGTTCAATGTCGTCATATGTATTTTTACTACACAATACAGTATCGTGAGTTTCATTTGCTTCCTTTTTAAATGCTTTTACAATATTTATTTTTGGGACTGAGAATACATGCGCTGCTTTTATAAATACTTTACGAATTAGACACAAGTAATCGAAACTACATTCTATGGTTGGATTATCAAATCGAATATCACCCCTTTTAGCTTGGTAACCTAAGAATTAGGGAACAGACACCCTAATTGACGCGAATCGTAAAGGTAGATCTACGGGCACTAACTCCCCCCATACTGGAAAATGGTATGCTTTAGTACTTTGAGTTATTAATACAGATGGATTTCTGTTTTGGGGATATTCTATATGCATTTTGTTAATGTCGGTTACCAGGTGTTTAATCCATATGAATGATTTTTAAACACTTGCGAGTGTATGATTATTGAATAAAGGAAATCTTGTGGTCTATTTAAATTATGGAAATGATTGATTACGATAAACCTATGAACTCACCAACCTTTTGGTTGACACTTGTAAGCATGTTTATTCTCATGTATGAAAGAAATCTTCCGCTGTGCATTTGCTCATTTTAGAGATATTACTTGGAGTCATTCATGACATATTTCAAAAGACGTTGCATTCGAGTCGTTGAGTTCATCAAGATTATTATTAAGTCAATTATAGTTGGATATATTATGAAATGGTATGCATGCCGTCAACTTTCGATGTAATGAAAGTTTGTCTTTTAGAAACCAATGCAATGTTTGTAATATGTATCATATAGAGGTCAAGTACCTCGCGATGTAACCAAATGTAATGTATTCGTCCAGATGGATTAGGACGGGTCGTTATATGTGGTATCAAAGCGGTGGTCTTAGCGAACCAGGTCTTGCATTAGTGTGTCTAACTGATAGTTGTTATGATGCATTAGTGAGTCTGGACTTCGACTTTAGTTGCATGTCAAAAAGTTTTGCTTATCATTTCTTGTCGGAAATTGCATGCTTATCACTCTCAGTCTAGACACATCTTACTGCATTGATTGCATAAATAGTGTATAGACAAAATTCATATCTTAGCGTATCTGTTAATTCATATCTTGGCATATCTGTTACTGTAAACTTTGCCTGAAATATTTCGTAAATTCCTCCGTAATCTACGAAATCTTTTGTTCTATATATATATATAGATATTCTATTTAAATAGAATACCATCCGATAGCCGAAAATCATTTCATATCAAAAAAAAATCCTTTATTCAATCGTACGAAATGGAATTCATCATTAGTTCAAGTCCCTCGAATTCTGAAATGGAATCCCACTCAAGCTCCGAAAGCAGTGTGACCGAAATGGATCAACCAATCAGCCATCATCTATTCTAGATGAATTGGGGATGGGTTCGGAGTCTACTTGGTCATTAGAGACAAGAAGAAGGTGATCCCTTCCATCCACCACATTGCCCTCTTGGCGAAGAACCTCGGCGAACCTGTCCGAAACACCATTTTCTCTCTCATTTCCAGAGTATCTCGTCACGATTATATACTATACCAAATTCTAGATTTTATTTATTCGCTCGTCCGAACCGACAATCACCCCGGTGTAATAGAAGAAGTCAACGAACTTCGCGCTCGAGTATTGGCCTTGAAGAATATGGTGCAAAGGTTACAAGCACCAGCAGCATCACCGGCATCAACAGTACCACCATCAACAACACAAACAGTACCATTACTACCATCAACAACAACATCTGCATCCCACACCTCAACATCACAATCTGTACTTCGAGCATCAACATCATACGCACCGTAAATATCAAGGAATACCAACAACAACAAACGATGAAGTATTGATTCATAACTTCATCGAGGGAATATTCTGCAGAGAATATGTAGTTTCTAAAAGTTTTAGAGATTATTTATTCTAGCTCTAATTGTAAACCAGATGAGCGAGCGAAATGATGAAATGAAACTCTGACCGGAATGGTGCACGATTTAGAAGCTAGACTTGTTTTACCAACATCATCAATAGTACCGTTAGCATCACCAGCATAGTCAGCGCCGTCAGCATCGTCAGAATCAGCAGCACCTATAACATCACAAATTCCATCAGTTCAAAAATCACTGTGGACAGCATTATGAATCAACAACGAGTATATTGTATCAACGAGTTATGAAGTAATTACTCATTTCCACTGAAAAATTTATATGTATATATATATATATATATATATATATATATATATATATATATATATATATATATATATGTATATATATATATATATATATATATATATATATATATATATATATATATATATTTAAACCATAATAAACCTTTCTGTACTAAGCTATTATGTGTGAATCTTAACTACTCGGTTAATTCATATTACCAATATGCTATGATGTACATCCTTCGTTAGCGATTTAATCATCGTTAACTACAATCTCTGTTTCAATTCAATGAATTCTATTTCATAATAAATCAAGTGTATTACTCAAATATATGTTTGATTTTACACTTTCATCATCAATGTACTCAGATAACATTATTCGTTTGCGAAGTTCACAAGAATTCCACAAACACCAACATCATGCATCAATAAATAACGAAGTATTAATTCATAATTTCAATTTCATTGAATAAATACTCCGTAAAAGTTATGTAATTTCTAAAGTCTTTAGGGATTATTCAATTGTAGTTTCAACCGTAAATCAAATGAGTTTAATTTAATATTAACTCATTAAATCTATATTACATCTGAAGATAATATATACATATATATTTTCATAAAGACTGTAATAAAATTTCTTTGGTACAAAATATTAATTGTGAATTTTTTTTTAAACGGGTAGGTAATACCCGAGAGATATATATAAATTCATAATTAATATGTTACATTCTTCGAATCTGATTCAATGAATCATCAACTATACTCATTACTTTCACAATGATATACATTCTTTCATAGAAATCAAAACAACCATTCGCATCCAAATTAGAATAGATATTCTGATTTTGACAAATCAAAATCCAAGTCAATATTTAACAGAAGACATCACTCTTAAATTCCTACATCTATCAAAGCTATACTATGACTTTAAAACTGTGTTAGAACATCATATGAATATTAACGATTGCAATCTATGTTCGAATCCCTCGAAATTCCTGAAAATCACCATAAACTGCGGACTAGTTCTCGAAATTTTGAAAAAATGCTGATGAAGCAGCATAAACTGTAAACGATCTTAACAGTCAAGAGTTTGATGATAAAGAATAGTGTGTTGGTAAAGCTCAGAAAAAGAGAAGGTTTGGAACTGGAAAATGGATTGAGCGATCCATGAAGGAGGTTGTGGACAAATCACAAAGACTAAACCTGCCTTCAAAGAATCCAAATGATCCAGTGTCTGCTGAAATTATTATCGAATACGTTGCTCCTGACTCTAAACCTTTACGGACAAATCTTCATCATCATCCATCGATGTTAGAAATTCTAAGATATCATCATATCTTTCATTATAAATATATTTGATATTTCTGAAGATATCTTCATAACTATTGTTATCCGAAATCATTTATCTCTTCGCGCTATCTGTGTTACATTATAAAGGAAACTATTTTAGTTTCTAAATTTTGAAACCTTCGAAGTTTAAAATATGAATAATTTTGAAGTAGTGTTGGGAACTGAAGCATGATTTAGTATAATATAATGACACTTGATCAACGTGATTATATTACAGTAAGTTATGCTGAGTTTTTAAATGGAACGTGATGATTCACAAATCATAACGTCATCATGTGCCATGTTACACGACTCTTGTATTCTACTTAAACTCTAAACATCAAGAAAATATTTTCTTGATGATTCAGTCTTTTTCGGATATTCTGGTAATTTGACAAATCAAATCATGCTACTACCTTTCCTTTCTACTTTGTATATTATCATAATTCGAAACTCCATACCTACTAATTCTGGACCTTTACTTGCGAAAAGAAAACAAATGCATGAAGCTCCGAAATAGAAAGGGGGTATAAATCGCAGCAAACAGAAAAGATCATTAACTGTGAATGACAATGATTATAGAAGACGGAAGCAAGGATTTTGAAATATAAGGGAAGATATAAAGCCCAACAAAAACCCAGGAATTACAAACTATATATATCAATGCATATAGCAATATAAAGACACAGGAGAACTAAAAACACTATAAAACTAAGAATATAATAGAAGTAAATCGATTCTTCCGGTGGTAGATGAAAAAGAAGAATGACAGATATGAAAGTTAGAAGTATATCGAGAACTAGAACAGGATTGAGCATATTGACGAATGATTCAAAGTATAAATTAAAGGAGAATGAATAGAAGGTGTGAGTTGTAAGGAAACAAAGGAGGTGGATTTATAGTGAAATATCCGACAGAGAAATCAAGATGGATTATCACATTAAATCGAAGAGGATCATAATTTCCTTAATCGCCGAAGAATCAAATCTTATATAGATTACAAAGATTTTCTTTAATCCAGAGATCAACCGTGATGACGTTAAAAGATAAGGCAAATCTCCAATTTCTCACTTCACTCTTTTACGATAGCTTCACTCATACGCTTCGAGTAATCGAATTATTTGATCCACATTACTCAGTGATAATAAAATTCTATTTATCAACTTGTATGCGTCATGAAAACATACTTATTGTCAGCCATGACCATCCCAATCAAATTTTGGGATGAAATTTCTTTAACGGGTAGGTACTGTGACAACCCGGAAATTTCTGAACAAATTTAAACTTGATCTTTATATGTTTCTGACATAATAAGCAAAGTTTGGTAAGTTAAATCTCATGGATTTTAAACTATGTTCATACATTCATTCCAACGATTCATGAACCATTAAATGAACGTATATGATTATGTATGTATATGTATATATATTACAATTTGAGAATATTAACAAAGTATTAAACGTATAATACTTTACATGAACGTATTGTTTCAATATGTTTATCGATGGAATTAGAAGATAATATCAAATGATTGATTTATCAGATATATTGTATGATTACGAGTCTCGGTTAAGAGGTCCACTTTGATTTAGGAAACCTTTCCTTTTTCAAGGTATTCGGAATAATTGGTAAAGTGATTTACAAGTAAAAACAAAAGTGTCAATTAACGGGAACTAGACAAGGGTTAGTGTAGTTCCTGTTCGATGTTCTATTTATATGCGTCAACTATTTAACTTTAATATTATTTTAGATGAAAGTAAGATTATAGAATATAGATAACTTAGACAATAGATATCGACGTTTTACCTTAAAATGATTTCATACGATTATTTAACTTTTGGACTTTATCCCACGCTTCACCCACAAACTGTAATTTAAAAACTTGAAACCTATGATGTATATATATATAACTCTACTTTTCTAAAACGTTTTATGATATAACGATTTTCATTATTTTAAATTTTTAACAAAATGATTCTTAAATATATTTAGTTTTGGAAAACAAAGTTATCATATTTATTTGATTTAGTTTCAAACATACAAAAACGTTTTCAGTTTAAAAAGAACTTTATTATTAAAACGTATATAACTTTTATAAATATCTAGAATCACTTTTGACAACCCATTACTTAACCAGTATGATACAGATAACGATATTTATATTTTATTTTATTAAATATATATAACGATTTAAATTAAGATTATATATATTTATACGCGTATTATACGTACATAGTTTTATACTTTTACTATACTTTAACTTTACCTTTACTTTACTTTTACTTTACTTTAACTTTAATAATTTAATTTAATAATTCATACTTTAATAATTTACTTTAATAATTCATAATTTAATAATTCACTTTAATAATTCATACTTTAATAATTCACTTTAATAATTCAAAAATCTATTATAAATAGAATTCAATAGGTTTCATTATTTCATAGAAACTTGAAATATATTTCTCTAAATTCTCTCAATCAATTTACATATATATATATTTACTCAGTATTATTTCAATATATTATTAGTATACATAAAATACTACGACGAAGTTATGTTCAGGCGATTTCAAAATAAGTTTTCAAATGGGATAGAGCTAAGGAAATTATGTGTGACGACCCCGTCCTAATCCTCCAGGACGAAATCATCAACATCTGGTCCCATTGCGAGGTACTGACCTAAATATGCCATGAATGACTCCAAATAATATCTTTCAATTGAGCAAATGCGCAGCGAAAGACTTAATTCGTACCTGAGAATAAACATACTTAAAAGTGTCAACCAAAATGTTGGTGAGTTCATAGGTTTATCATATATATCATAGAATTCAGTAATTTTGATAGACCACAAGATTTCATATACACAAACGTTTTAATAAAAATATTCTAAGTGGTTGAGCACTTGGTAACCATACTTAACATTTAATCAACGTCGCATATTCCCTTTATTATAAAATCTCACTACACTGTACCAAGTGTAGTCACTGAAACAAAGTACTGTGCAACCGTTGAATACTGATCGTCCAGTCCGGTTGGGGTTGTCAGGCCCGATAGATCTATCAACAGGATTCGCGTTTACAATACCGCATGTAAATGGTATTTACCAAGCTATTATGGAAAAATATGCAAAGTGGTACAACTCAATGTAGAATATGTTTTTAGTACTTGTGTCCATTTCGTAAAACAGTTATAAAACAATGCATGTATTCTCAGCCCAAAAATATATATAAAAAGGGAGTAATGAAACTCACCTAATGTATTTTGTAGTAAAAATACATATGACTATATTGAACAATGCAGGGTTGACCTTGGATTCACGAACCTATATCAAGTATATATATTAACACCTCTAATTAACATGTAATAGTAATCAAACCAGTTTATATATATTGATTATATAATATATTACTTATTTAAAATAGTAATGTATTTATTATTTCAAATGTTATGTATATTTATATATGTTATAGTAACTTTAGATATACTTATGATATATGTAATATTTATATCTTTACATAATTATCTTTTGTTGAAATAATATAAAAAAATGTTAATAATACTAATAATAATAATAATAATATTTAAAAATTATATTAATAGTGATAATAATAATAATAGCTATACTAATAATATTTATAGTAATAATCTTTAGTAATGGAAAAAAAATAATACTTATAATGATAATGAAAATGAAAATTTTCATAAAAATACTTTTGTTAATAATAATAATTTCAAAAATAGTAATTTTAAGAATAATACTAATGATAGTAATAATAATAATAATGATAAGTATAATTATAAAAATGATAGTAATAATAATGATTAATCTTAACAAAAATAATAATAATAATAATAATAACAATGATTTTAAAATTATGAACTACCTTAGAAACCTTTTTTTTTTTAAAGAAATTGCACCAAGTAGGAATTGAACCCGAGACCTCTAGTTCCCCGATTACACCCCTAACAATCTGAGATGTTTCGATTTTCTGAAATTAAACACAGGTTGTTTCCTTTTAACCTTTAATTCTTTCTGTCATCTTCTTCTTAAACTTAATCGCCATCGTGAAAACATCATGCCATAATTTTATAACGAATTTCGTTCATCATCAATATCTATATCCTCTTCCTAATCTAATCATCATCTATTAATAATCATAATCTTGTTTCATCATACGGTAATATCAAGTCTCACTCATCATCGATTATCTATCATCACATCATCATGCATCTTATTATCATCCATCGTCTTTATCATCATCATTACTTAATAATCATGATCGAGACTCGACATCATCATTCTATCGTTTTTAACATCATTATCATATACTAAATCGTTATCGTCATCAATTCTAATCCAAACTTCATCACACCTTAATTCTTGCTACAACATTACTAACCCTCTTATCCTACAATTTTCATTATCAATTCGGCCCAAGAAAGAAGAGAGTCACGGCCCAACAGAGAAAAATGCAATGGCCCAACAGAGAAAGCTAGCCTCGGCCCAAATAAAAACCATCGAGGACCCAATTCTTGATACATATTTTAAATGGAATGGTTTTAAAAACAATATACTAGATACATATGTTTTTCTTGGATACTCTTTGTTTATTATAGTGTCACACCCCTTTTTTTATTAAAACCGAAAAGTGGGACATCAATCAACCACTTGTGTCATTATTGTTTCTGGATTAGCATATAATTATATAAAGATCACTTTCATCATTGTTAAAGTAAAATTAAAGGAATAGGACAGCAGCATACGGTGATGGATGATGGTTTTGGTGGTGGTTTAGCGGCTAGAAAACAGCAGTAGTGGCTCGCATGGCAGCAGGAAAATGGTGTTGTAGTGGTGTTGGTATCGACTTGAACCGAAACAGAAACTTGAGCAGAAGGTGGTGGAATGGTTATAGTGATCGAGCAAGTAAAAGTCGAAAGGTGGTGATGATCTCGGTTGAACTTGAAACAAAAAAAAGAACACGATAGTGGTGATGGCTTAATGATGATGGTAGGGTGGCGGTGACAATGGTGGATGATTGTGGACGGTTTTTATAGTGGCCGGTGGTGGATGTCAAATAACAACAAAAGAATGGTGGTTGTGGGTTTCGGTTAACAGAAACATGAAGGGAAAATAGGTGATGGTTTGCAATGTATACACGCATCTATATATATATAGATAAGGAAAAGATACATATATAATATAATATATATAAAGATAGACATGTATCAGTGGAAAAATAGAACAATCAAGCACAGTACATAATAGTAATCTAACATGTGAAATCTTTAAGAATACAGTAAGCAGCCGAGTTATTTGGTTGATTATGCCGACAGTTTATCCCGAATGGTTATATCGTGTCCAATGCTAAACAACTAACGTATAAAAGTGTCCCTAAAAATCCCAAATTTTTAGATTAAATATATTTAATTATTTCACTCATTAACTGTTTGAAACCTGATCAAAAAGATTCGATAATTATTTATTTTCTGTTCCAATTTATATGTACGGAGTACTAATAATTAAACATAAAAAGGTAAAAATATTTTTAACAAATCTAAAATGTTCGTAATCAATTTACAGTTCAACTTTTATCTTAATCTTTCATGAATATGTACAATATCTATATTACAACTACCAAAACATCAACCGAGTGTTACTGACGTTTACCAATTAAGCTCGAAATCATTCATTTTCCATTTACTCTCTCTCTCTCTCTATATATATAATCAGTTTTAAATAACAAGTTTTATCACATAAATATATATTATATATTTTTAAACAAATAGATTTAATATTATTTTATATATTTACAAGTAGTATTTAGATACATATTTATATACACACATATAATATATATTTATAATAATAGTTTTCATTACATCGCATATTATTTTTACATATTTATTTCCTACAATAAACTCATATACTATTTCAAATTATATATATATATATATATATATATATATATATATATATATATATATATATATATATATATATATATATATATATATATCTATTTACAAATAGTTGTTCGTGAATCGTCGGGAACAGTCGAAGGTCAATTGAATATATGAAACAGTTCAAAATTTTTGAGACTCAACCTAACAGACTTTGCTTATCGTGTTAAATATGTTAAATCATATCGAGAGTTTGGTTCAAAATTAGTCAAAATTTTCCGGGTCATGACAGTACCTACCCGTTAAAGAAATTTCGTCCCGAAATTTGAGTGAGGTCGTCATGGCTAACAATAAAAATGTTTTTATGACGAATATGAATTGATAAATAGAGTTTTATCATCATTGAGTAATATGGATAAAATAATTCGATTACTTGAAGCGTATGAGTGGAGCTATCACAAAAGATCGAGATAGAGATATAACTTTTGACGTAGTCATGGTGAATTTCCAGAATTCATGGAATTTAAAGAAAATCTTCTAATTAGAAAGAAAATGAAATACCACGATTTATTTGCAAACTGTTAGAATTACGGAAGAACAGAAATTTCAAAGAAATATTTCCGTGATATGCTTAGAAATTGAGTAGAATGAAAGAGGCGTGTAACATGTCACATGATGAGGATAAGGTCTGTGAATCATCATTATGTTACATTAGAAATTTAGCATGACTTACTGTAATATAACCACGTTGGCCAAGTGTCATTATATTATACTAACTCATGCTCAAATTCTTAACACTTCTCCAGAATTCATTCGTATTTATACTTAGATTTTATAGAAGTTTCCAATATAATGGAATACAGATAGCACAAAGAGGTACATAATTTCGGACGAGAATATTTATGAAAATATCTTCAGAAGTATCGAAGATATTTATGATGATATTTTGGAATTTCTAAGTTCAAAAGATGATGATGAAAAATTTTTCGCAAGATTTTAACATGACTTCGGAGTAAGATATTCTCTAAAGATTTCACCGGATCCCGAATTACCTGGATTCTTTGAATATAGGGTTTGGTCCTTGTATTTGTCCTTGGTCTCCTTCGTGGTTAGCTCCATCCGTTTTTCAATACCAAATTTTCTATCGAGCGTTCCATTCTTTATTATCAACTTTTGGCCGTTAAGGCAATCTACAACATGCTGCTTCGTCAGCATTTTCAAAGTTAACGGATCTGGATCATCGGTTAGCAAACTGAGGGTTTTCAAGAATATCTAAGAGTTTGAACGGAGATGGTAATCGTCAAGATACAAAAGATTGTTTAAGATGAAATCAAGTGGCAAACTTGAAGAATTGTTTAGTTTCATATGTTATAATCAATATTTTAATTCATTTTTTTTAATTGTCCAATGTTGATAGTCCAATAATCGGTTTATATATATATAATCTTAGAATTACCCCACGACGTATTGTATACGTATTGTCTTTGCATCAACCCAGAGACGTATTGTATACGTATTGTCTTAGAATTAACTAAGACGTATTGTGTACGTATTGTCTTAGGATTTATCAAGACGTATTGTATACTTATTGTATTAGGATGTACCAAGAATATTATTATACATATATACAATTACAGAATTCGTGTACATGTCTCAGACTCGATCACAACTCAAAGTATATATATTATTGTCGAATCTACCTCAACCCTGTATAGCGAACTTGAGCATTACAGCGTATAGAGTGTCTATGGTTATTCCAAATAATATATATACATGCGTCGATATGATATGTCAAAACTTTGTATACGTGTCCCAATATTTAAAGTGCGTAAAATAAATAACAGAAATTAAATGACGATAAATAAAATTACGAGAATATAAATTGCGATAATTAAATTGCAGTAAATAAAATGTAACCAGTTAGCTAGGAAAAGTTAGCGTGGATTCTTAACAACATTCTTCTCATAGTTAATTTGTTTGTTTCTAACAAATTTTATTTTGTCCAATATTTTCCTCATTATGCCACTTGTTGGATTCTGATAGGTCAAAATCCAAATATGAAATTGAATGAAAATGGTTATTCTGTGGTGAACGGATTTGTATAACTGGGAATGTAAGTAAGATAGTAAATGACTGTTGAATCAGATTCGAAGAATGTACAGTGTAACTTTTTAATGTGAAATCAAAATATTTTTCGGGTATTACCTACCCGTTAAAATATTTTCACCATTAACAGTTTGTACAAAAGAATTTTTAATTACAATCTTTATGAAAACATATATATGCATATATATTTTCTTCAGATGTAATCATGGATTTAATGAGTTAATATGATATTAATCTCATATGATTTTCGGTTTGAGCTAGAACAAGAAATCTCTAAAACTATTAGGAACCACATATTCTTCGCATAATATCAATGAAGTTATGGATCAATACTTCATCGTTAACTTGTTGTTGGTAATCCTTGGTATATATGGTGCGTATGATGTTGATGTTCGAGATATAGTTTGTGATGTTGAGATATGTGGTGTTGAGGCTTGTGTTGTTGATGGTATTGGTGCTGATGTTGGTGGTACTGTTGGTGTCGGTGATGTTGCTGGAGCTGTTAAGTTTTGTACCATATTATCCAAAGCCACTACTCGAGCGCGAAGTTCATTGACTTCTTCTATTATTCCGGGATGATTGTCGGTCGGAATGAGCGGATGAATAAGGTTTAGAATTGTAGAGATTATTTAATCGTTGCGAGCCATTCTGGAAATGAGGGTGAAAAATGGTGTTTCGGATAGGTTCGTCGGTAAGTGCTTCAGGTTCTTCGCCGAGGGTGAATAAGGTTGATGGAAAGGATTACCTTCTTCTCATCTCCATTGATTAAGTTTAATTCGAATCCATCTGATGAATTGGGGATGGCTGATTGATTGATTTATTCTGGTGACGGTGCTTCTGGGCTGGAGTGGGACTCCATATCGGAATCCGAGGGACTTGAACTAGTTGTGAGTTCCATTGCGTACGATTGAATAAAGGATTTTTCGATGTGAAATGATTTTCGGATATCGGATGATATTCTAATTATATAGAATACCTATACATAGTACAGAAGATCCCGTAGATTACAAATGGATTTAAGGAAACGTGTCAGATAAAGTCTACAGTAACAGGTACGCTAAGATATGAATTAGTAGATACGCTAAGATATGAATTTATCTGTACACTATCTATCAAATAAGTGCAGGAAGTCGTGTCTAGACTTAGGAATGATAAGCAGGTAATTTTCCACTAGGAATGATAAACAATACGTATAATATGCAGCTAAGGTCGAAGTCCAGACTCGCTAATGCATCCTAACAACTATCAGTTAGACATACTAATGCAAGACCTAGTTTGCTAAGACCAATGCTCTGATACCACCTGTGACAACCCCGTCCTAATCCTCCTGGACGAAATCATCAACATCTGGTCCCATTGCGAGGTACTAACCAAAATATGCCATGAATGACTCCAAATAATATCTTTCAATTGAGCAAATGCACAGCGGAAGACTTAATTCGTACCTGAGAATAAACATGCTTAAAAGTGTCAACCAAAAGGTTGGTGAGTTCATAGGTTTATCATATATACCATAGAATTCAGTAATTTTGATAGACCACAAGATTTCATATACACAAACGTTTTAATAAAAATATTCTAAGTGGTTGAGCACTTGGTAACCATACTTAACATTTAATCAACATCGTATATTCTCTTTATTATGAAATCTCACTACACTGTACCAAGTGTAGTCACTGAAACGAAGTACTGTGCAACCGTTGAATACTGGTCGTCCAGTCCGGTTGGGGTTGTCAGGCCCGATAGATCTATCAACAGGATTCGCGTTTACAATACCGCATGTAAATGGTAGTTACCAAGCAATTAGGGAAAAATATGCAAAGTGGTACAACTCAACGTAGAATATGTTTTTAGTACTTGTGTCCATTTCGTAAAACAGTTATAAAACAGTGCATGTATTCTCAGCCCAAAAATATATATAAAAGGGAGTAATGAAACTCACCTAATGTATTTTGTAGTAAAAATACATATGACTATATTGAACAATGCAGGGTTGACCTCGGATTCACGAACCTATATCAAGTATATATATTAACACCTCTAATTAACATGTAATAGTAATCAAACCAGTTTATATATATTGATTATATAATATATTACTTATTTAAAATAGTAATGTATTTATTATTTCAAATGTTATGTATATTTATATATGTTATAGTAACTTTAGATATACTTATGATATATGTAATATTTATATCTTTACATAATTATCTTTTGTTGAAATAATATAAAAAAATGTTAATAATACTAATATTTAAAAATTATATTAATAGTGATAATAATAATAATAGCTATACTAATAATATTTATAGTAATAATCTTTAGTAATGAAAAAAAGTAATAATACTTATAATGATAATGAAAATGAAAATTTTCATAAAAATACTTTTGTTAATAATAATAATTTCAAAAATAGTAATTTTAAGAATAATACTAATGATAGTAATAATAATAATAATAATGATAAGTATAATTATAAAAATGATAGTAATAATAATGATTAATCTTAACAAAAATAATAATAATAATAATAACAACAATGATTTTAAAATTATGAACTACCTTAGAAACCTTTTTTTTTTTTTAAAGAAATTGCACCAAGTAGGAATTGAACCCGAGACCTCTAGTTCCCTGATTACACCCCAAACCATCTGAGCTGTTTCGATTTTCTGAAATTAAACACAGGTTGTTTCCTTTTAACCTTTAATTCTTTCTGTCATCTTCTTCTTAAACTTAATCGCCATCGTGAAAACATCATGCCATAATTTTATAACGAATTTCGTTCATCATCAATATCTATATCATCTTCCTAATCTAATCATCATCTATTAATAATCATAATCTTGTTTCATCATACGGTAATATCAAGTCTCACTCATCATCGATTATCTATCATCACATCATCATGCATCTTATAATCATCCATCGTCTTTATCATCATCATTACTTAATAATCATGATCGACACTCGACATCATCATTCTATTGTTTTTAACATCATCATCATATACTAAATCGTTATCGTCATCAATTCTAATCCAAACTTCATCACACCTTAATTCTTGCTGCAACATTACTAACCCTCTTATCCTACAATTTTCATTATCAATTCGGCCCAAGAAAGAAGAGAGTCACGGCCCAACAGAGAAAAATGCAATGGCCCAACAGAGAAAGCTAGCCTCGGCCAAAATAAAAACCATTGAGGACCCAATTCTTGATACATATTTTAAATGGAATGGTTTTAAAAACAATATACTAGATACATATGTTTTTCTTGGATACTCTTTGTTTATTATAGTGTCACAACCCTTTTTTTATTAAAACCGAAAAGTGGGACATCAATCAACCACTTGTGTCATTATTGTTTCTGGATTAGCATATAATTATATGAAGATTACTTTCATCATTGTTAAAGTAAAATTAAATAAATAGGACAGCAGCATAGGTGATGGATGATGGTTTTGGTGGTGGTTTAGCGGCTAGAAAATAGCAGTAGTAGTGGCTCGCATGGCAGCAGGAAAATGGTGTTGTAGTGGTGTTGGTATCGACTTGAACCGAAATAGAAACTTGAGCAGAAGGTGGTGGAATGGTTATAGTGATCGAGCAAGTAAAAGCCGAAAGATGGTGATGATCTCGGTTGAACTTGAAACAAAAAAAAGAACACGATAGTGGTGATGGCTTAATGATGATGGTAGGGTGGCGGTGACAATGGTGGATGATTGTGGACGGTTGTTATAGTGGTCGGTGGTGGATGTCAAATAACAACAAAAGAATGGTGGTTGTGGGTTTCAGTTAACAGAAACATGAAGGGAAAATAGGTGATGGTTTGCAATGTATACACGCATCTATATATATATAGATAAGGAAAAGATACATATATAATATAATATATATAAAGATAGACATGTATCAGTGGAAAAATAGAACAATCAAGCACAGTACATAATAGTAATCTAACATGTGAAATCTTTAAGAATACAGTAAGCAGCCGAGTTATTTGGTTGATTGTGCCGACAGTTTATCCCGAATGGTTATATCGTGTCCAATGCTAAACAACTAACGTATAAAAGTGTCCCTAAAAATCCCAAATTTTTAGATTAAATATATTTAATTATTTCACTCATTAACTGTTTGAAACCTGATAAAAAAAGGTTCGATAATTATTTATTTTCTGTTCCAATTTATATGTACGGAGTACTAATAATTAAACTTAAAAAGGTAAAAATATTTTTAACAAACCTAAAATCTTCGTAATCAATTTACAGTTCAACTTTTATCTTAATCTTTCATGAATATGTACAATATCTATATTACAACTACCAAAACATCAACCGAGTGTTACCGACGTTTACCAATTAAGCTCGAAATCATTCATTTTCCATTTACTCTCTCTCTATATATAATCAGTTTTAAATAACAAGTTTTATCACATAAATATATATTATATATTTTTAAACAAATAGATTTAATATTATTTTATATATTTACAAGTAGTATTTAGATACATATTTATATACACACATATAAATATATATTTATAATAATAGTTTTCATTACATCGCATATTATTTTTACATATTTATTTCCTACAATAAACTCATATATTATTTCAAATTATTATATATATATATATATATATATATATATATATATATATATATATATATATATATATATATATATATATATATATATATATATATATATATATATATATATATATATCTATTTACAAATAGTTGTTCGTGAATCGTCGAGAACAGTCGAAGGTCAATTGAATATATGAAACAGTTTAAAATTTTTGAGACTCAACCTAACAGACTTTGCTTATCGTGTTAAAGATATTAAATCATATCGAGTGTTTGGTTCAAAATTAGTCGAAATTTTCCGGGTCATGACATTATGGTTATAGCTATGGAGGTGATGTGTAATTTTCGAGGATATGCTCGTAAGGTCAATCTAGTATTTATCATCTCCGTTGCATATACGTACTTTCCTACAATATTGAATCCAAATATTGATACGTGAGAACTCATAACTTAACTTTTATATATAAATAGTGTATCCCTGACTAGTGCTCGAGTATATAGGATTATGCATGCTTGTACGTTTGATATTGTGGTTAGATAGGTTATGATGAATCCTGAATTAGATACATATGCTACTGAGATAGGGTATATAATATGCATGTCGTTGGAAAGCTAGCGAAAAATTAAGAACTTTTCATTTAGATATCGAATGGTTTCGATGAACAGATTAGAAGTTATAGTCAACTGAATTTTTGTATTATTGTTAAATGATTATAATTACTATCGTCATTATTATTGTCATATTATTATTATTACCTAATTATTATTATTATTATTATTATTATTCTTATTATTATTAATATTATCATTATAAATATATCTATCATTATTTAAAAATCGTATTTTGTTATTATTATTATTATTATTGTTATTATTATCAGAAATTATTATTATTAATACTATCATCAATATTATTATAATTACTAGTATTATCATTAATATTATTATAATACTTATTAGTATCATTATCTTTAAAACTAATATAGTATTATCTAATTATTATGATTGCAATTATTATCATTATTATGAATGCGATATAAAAGAGGATTAAAAACTATAAAACAAATCGATTAGGGAATATTGAGTATTAGTATCATGATAAAATTAAAATATGGTAAGATATTGATTTAGATAAAAATATCATTTTTATTATTTTTATCATTACTTTTATTATTAAAAGTATTATTAATATTAAAACTATCATTTTTATTAAACTTATTATTGTTAATAGAAATATCATTGCTATTGTAAAATAACACTTACATTATCATTTTAGTATTATTATTAATAAAAATTATCATTTTGAAAAGAATTATTATTTTTATAAAATATTATTATTATTACGGTTAATATTAAAAAGTATCATTATTATTAAGATTATCATGTTTAGAATTATCATTTTATCATAATTAATATCATCTTTAGTAAATATAAATATTGTTATTGTTTTTATTAATATAATAATAATAATTGTTATTATTACAAAATAATACAACTTTTGCTTATTATTGTTAATAACGATATTATTTTATTAAATAAATATGTGATACAAAGATATTTTACTACATGTAATATAAATTACATTAATAATACCTATCATTATATTTTTATTATATTAATTGAACTTTATAAATTTTATTACTTAAGATATATAAAAGTATATTTTTATTTTATAAATGTTAATACAAAATGTTATGAATTATATTATTTACTCTAATAAAATCTGTTAAAAATATTTAAATATATAAAATGACTATATTTAAGTTATATAGTAATCATGTATAGATTTTGGAAATCATTTTTGTCAGATTGACTTTTGTTGACTTTTGCATGATAATCTCGAGGATTAGGATTGTGGTACACTATGAATTGACCTAAATTGTTATACAGATATTGACCAACATATAAATATATATAATTAATATAGGTTCGTGAATCCGAGGCCAACCCTACACTTGTTCAATGTCGTCAAATGTATTTTTACTACAAAATACAGTATCGTGAGTTTCATTTGCTCCCTTTTTAAATGCTTTTGCAATATATATTTTTGGGACTGAGAATACATGCGCTGCTTTTATAAATGCTTTACGAAATAGACACAAGTAATCGAAACTACATTCTATGGTTAGATTATCGAATCGAATATCACCCCTTTTAGGTTGGTAACCTAAGAATTAGGGAACATACACCCTAATTGACGCGAAGATCTACAGGAACTAACTCCCCCATACTGGAAAATGGTATGGTTTAGTACTTCGAGTTATTAATACAGATGGATTTCTATTTTGGGGATATTCTATATGCATTTTGTTAATGTCAGTTACCAGGTGTTCAATCCATATGAATGATTTTTAAACACTTGCGAGTGTATGATTATTGAATAAAGGAAATCTTGTGGTCTATTTAAATTATGGAAATGATTGATTACGATAAACCTATGAACTCACCAACCTTTTGGTTGACACTTGTAAGCATGTTTATTCTCAGGTATGAAAGAAATCTTCCGCTGTGCATTTGCTCATTTTAGAGATATTACTTGGAGTCATTCATGACATATTTCAAAAGACGTTGCATTCGAGTCGTTGAGTTCATCAAGATTATTATTAAGTCAATTATAGTTGGATATATTTTGAAATGGTATGCATGCCGTCAACTTTCGATGTAATGAAAGTTTGTCTTTTAGAAACGAATGCAATGTTTATAATATGTATCATATAGAGGTCAAGTACCTCGCGATGTAACCAAATGTAATGTATTCGTCTAGATGGATTAGGACGGGTCATTATATTATACATAATTACATTGAGAGTGAAATAATAGGCCTTAAAACGATACATACTATGCTAAGTCATGTATACTCAAAAATAATTATTAGATATAAATTGAAAACGTTCAAAGAGAACATTAAAAATGAGTAAAATGTCTTTTTTCAACATCCTGACGACCTAGATGTCAAGACACTATGCAGGAGTCTTGATTTTAGGGTCATTTTAGGGTGATCTTGAAAATTTCAGCACAATCTGAAACCGAAGGTTATGCGCCGCCAAATGGTACTCAATCCGGCGGCGCATATTAATAATTTAAAAAAGCGTGTTTAATGAAGTGACATTAGATTCAAATTTATATGTGTTATACATAATTACATTGTGAGTGAAATAATAGCCCTTAAAACAATATGTACCATGCTAAGTTATGCATACACAAAATAATACTCCCTCCGTCCTAAAATAATTGTCCTGTTGGATTTTTCAAAGTCAATTTACTAAGTTTTGACTTTAAATATTTGTTAGTTTTTACTATAGAATATTTGATAAAATTTATATGAATAGATCGATTATCGAATGTGTTTTTATTTGGTATAACTTTCATTCAATATTATATAACACAAAGAAAGATATTTAAAGTCAAAGTTGAAGAAAAAGACTCAAAAAGTCAATACATGACAATTATTTTGGGACGGAGGGAGTAATATGAATGAAATTCAAAATGATCAAAATCAAAAAAGGCAAAATTGAAGGCTTTCGAAGTCTCGTTTCAAAAAATATTTGGGACAAACCGCCTACGACATTTGCCAACGGATAGATCTCGAAAAATACACGACTTGAAAAAAACGGTGACTAAATCAGAGCTACGAGTCAAAAGATACGATAGATCGAATATTTTGGCCAAAGACACAAAACATCAAGCACCACGAACCGTCGGTGGTGTTTGGTGCGTGGTGCGACTTTGCAAGGAAAGATGTCTTTTTCGGAATCTAGACGAGTTTGAATGGAAAGCATGTTCAGAGAGTCTTGCTCGTTTGACCGTTTTAGGGTGATCTTGAGAATTTCAGCACAATCTGAAACCGATGGTTATGCGCCGCAAAATGGTACTCCATCTGGCGGCGCATACTAATAATTTTAAAAAACGTGTTTAATGAAGTGAGATTAGATTCAAATTTATACCCGCTATACATAATTACATTGCTAGTGAAATAATAGCCCTTAAAACAATATGTACCATGCTAAGTCATGCATACACAAAATAATACGGAGTAATATGAATGAAATTCAAAACGGTCAAAATCAAAAAAGGCAAAATTGAAGGCTTTCGAAGTCTCGTTTTTGAAAATATTTGGGACAAACCACCTATGACAGTTTGTCAACGGATAGATCCCGAAAAAATACACGACTTGAAAAAAAACGGTGACTAAATCGGAGCTACGAGTCAAAAGATACGATAGATCGAACATTTTGGCGAAAGACACAAAACACCAAGCACCACGAACCGTCGGTGGTGTTTGGTGCGTGGTGCGACTTTGCAAGGAAAGATGTCTTTCTCGGAATCTAGACGAGTTTGAATGGCAAGCACATCCAAAGAGTCTTGCTCTTTCGGCTGTTTTAGGGTGATCTTGAGAATTTCAGCACAATCTGAAACCGATGGTTATGCGCCGCAAAATGGTACTCCATCTGGCAGCGCATATTAATGATTTAAAAAAACGTGTTTAATGAAGTGACATTATATTCAAATTTATACCTGTTATACATAATTACATTGCGAGTGAAATAATAGGCCTTAAAACGATATATACCATGCTAAGTCTGGCATACACAAAACTAATTATAAGATATACATTGAAAACGTTCAAAAAGAACATTAAAAATGAGTAAAACGTGTTTTTTTGGCATCCTGACGACCTTGATGACAAGAGAGTATCCAGGAGTCTTGATGTTAATGTCGTTTTAGGGTGATCTCGAAAATTTTAGCACAATCTGAAACCGAATGTTATGCGCCGCCAAATGGTACTCTATCTGGCGGCGCATATTAATGATTTAAAAAAGCGTGTTTAATGAAGTGACATTAGATTAAAATTTATATGCGTTATATATAGTTACATTGCGAGTTAAATAATAGGCCTTAAAATAATATGTACCATGCTAAGTCATGCATACACAAAAGGAATAATATGAATGAAATTCAAAACGGTTATAATTGAAAAAGGCAAAATTGAATGCTTTTGAGGTCTCGTTCTGAAAATTACATGAAACAAACCGCCTACGGCAGTTTTCCAACGGATAGATCCCGAAAAAATACATGATTTGAAAAAAAAACGGTGACTAAATCGGAGCTACGAGTCAAAAGATACGATAGATCGAACATTATGGCCAAAGACACAAAACACCAAGCACCACGAACCATCGGTGGTGTTTGGTGTATGGTGCGATTTTGCGAGGAAAGATATCTTTTTCAAAATCTAGACCACTTCGAATGGCAAGCACATTCAGAGAGTCTTGCTCATTCGACCGTTTTAGGGTGATCTTGAGAATTTCAGCACAATCTCAAACCGAAGGTTATGCGCCGCCAAATGGTACTCCATCTAACGGCGCATATTAATGATTAAAAAAAACGTGTTTAATGAAGTGATATCAGATTCAAATTTATACCCGTTATACATAATTACATTGCAATTGAAATAGTAGGCCTTAAAACGATATATACCATACGAAGTCATGCATACACAAAACTAATAATAAGATACAAATTGAAAACATTCAAAGAGAACATTAAAAATGAGTAAAATGTCTTTTTCGGCATCCTGACAACCTCGAATGTCAAGACACTATCCAGGAGTCTTGATGTTAGGGTCGTCTTATTGGTGATCTCGATAATTTCAGTACAATCTAAAACAGTAGGTTATGCCCCGCCAAATGGTACTCCATCTGGCGACGCATATTAATGATTTAAAAAAAATTTTTAATGAAGTGACATTAGATTCAAATTTATATGCATTATACATAATTACATTGCGAGTGAAATAATAGGCATTAAAACAATATGTACCATACTAAGTCATTCATACACAAAAGGAATAATGATCAAGCATATTTTCACGGGGTCAAGGTGAACCTACGCTTGAGTGCATAAAGGGGTTTAAGGACTAACAATATTCGAACCTCCGACGCGTAGTCGTGGATAACCTACATCAGTATCGTTTCGATTCTGACAGGGTGGCCGATTTGAGAGTCCACCAACAACCTAGCATACGAGGTTGAGTGGCCCAAAGACATGAAGGTTTTATAGTTCGAGACATACCAGAAAGTCTTTAAGATCGTAAGAAGCTTTATTCGTACGATGGAGATTTGTATGATGTGGTTTACGTACGAGTAAACGAATGAATATCTCTATTAGGGTTCATGAGCTATGTATTTATAGGCTCACGAATCAGGGTTTTGGTAGAATCTCTTCCCTAATTAAATGTGATCTTGTCCCAACTAACTTTCATTATTTAAGGAAAAGAATCCAAATTGATTATACCATACATTTTTCTAGAATGTACTGGATCCTTATGCAAGTATATGAAACTCGCATCAGATGGTATAGGCGTACAAGTTGCGAATATACCCGTGTCATATGCCTTTGTGTGCGGTTTTAGGGTTTTGGATGCACATTCGCACAATCTTGCGGATATGCGTATCATTAAATCCCCCCAGTTCGATGTTATATACAATGAAATATAGTGTATGACGTCGAACTAGTAAGAAAAAATGTATACACAATGAACCTTAACGACACCTTTAAATCAGATTAGCATGCTTAATATTGCAAATATATAAATCCTAGTTGGATTTCAAATGTAACCAGACAGATTGTGAGGTTATTTAAATATATATGCGTAACCGGATACTGTATTAGCATTAAATGCAATGTATGCGTGCAGTCACCAAACTATCTTTTCGGCTGCAATTCCTGCACCCGAGGTGACAACTGTCACTGTTTACCGAAAAGGTAATAATTGTAATTATGCAACCGCCTGTTAATGCTAACGTGCACCGGACCTCTTAACAAGGTACTTAACTTGAGATTGATACATGAAATGTCCCGTTCATATTGATTATAAATGTTCCATATTAATTGATTTCGTTGTGAGGTTTTGACCTCTATATGAGACGTTTTTCAAAGACTGCATTCGTTTTTAAAACAAACCATAACCTTTATTTTAGCGACAAGGTTAAAAGGACACCACCTAGATTATCAGAAATGATAATATAAAAATATCACACTTACACACTACCAATACATGTTGGTTTACAATATTAATATGTTACAACAAAGTAAATCTCGAATGCAGTTTTAAACAATATTATACAAGCATGCTGACACCATATCTTGTACATATTTTAGCATGCAACAGCGGAAGCTCTTAATAATCACCTGAGAATAAACATGCTTTAAACGTCAACAAAAATGTTGGTGAGTTAAAGGTTTAACCTATATATTTATCAAATCGTAATAATAGACCACAAGATTTCATATTTCAATATACATCCCATACATAGAGATAAAAATCATTCATATGGTGAACACCTGGTAACCGACATTAACAATATGCATATAAGAATATCCCCTATCATTCCGGGAAATCCTTCGGACAAGATAAAACGAATTCGAAGTACTGATGTCGAGCGAGGTGTATATAAAATAGTTTATATTTTACTAGGAAAAACTATTAAATACGATACAATTTTACACAAGATATTTATTTATTTATAGAATGGATATACTTAAACCTTGCTACAACACTTATAGGCAGTGTACCTAATCGTACAGTAGTGTAGTTTTTAGTAAGTCCGGTTCGTTCCACAGGGAAATCTTTAAACAAAGCTCAACGCTATATTAGTTTACTTTTATAAAAATACAAATATATATATATAGGTAATATTATTATTATAAAAGGGGGTTTTTACCGTTTAATGACCGGTTTGTCGATTTTAAAACTTTAGTCGCAGTTAAAACCTAATGTAAAATATAAAATAAATACAAGACTTTAAATTAAAGCGTAAAGTAAATAATGATAATGAAATTGCGAATAATAAAAATGCGATAAAATAAAATTGCGATAATTAAAAAGTACGATAATTAAAAGTGCGATAAAATAAAATAAATAAAAGTGCGATAATTAGAAGTGCAATTAAATATAAAATAAAGGAAATTAAATATGAAATAAAAGAATTATGCTTATTTAAACTTCCGTAATCATGATGTTTGACGTGTTGATTTTAGTTTTATGCCCATGGGTTAATTATCCTTTGTCCTGGATTATTCAATATGTCCGTCTGGTTTTTGTCCATAACAGTCCATCAGTCATAAATATAAAGTGCGAGTGTCCTCATCAAATTATTATTATACCCGAAGTTAAATATTCCAACTAATTGGGGATTTGAATTGTAACAAGGTTTTAATACTTTGTTTAATGAATACACCAGGTTATCGACTGCGTGTAAACCAAGGTTTTACTACTTTGTTAACAATTACACCAATTACCCTTGAATGTAATTTCACCCCTGTTTTAATTATTCTAGTGGCTATTAATCCATTCCCGTGTCCGGTTAAATGAACGATTATTCGTACATATAAATACCCCGCCCATCGTGTCCGATTGAGTGTATATGGTAATTTATAGGGACGCCCAATTGTAAATCTTTATATTAACATTAACAAACTTTCATTTAGTTAAACAAATATAAAGCCCATTAATAGCCCATAGTCTAGTTTCCACAAGTGTCGTTCTTTTGTCCAAACCCCAATTATGGTACAAAGCCCAATTACCCAATTTTAGTAATTAGCCCAACATCATGATTACTTCATTTTAAATAAGCATAATAATAACTTAGCTACGAGACATTAATATAAAAAGGTTGAACATAACTTACAATGATTAAAAATAGCGTAGCGTTACACGGACAGAATTTCGACTTACACCCTTACAACATTCGCTAACATACCCTTATTATTAGGATTTAAAATTAAAATTAAAATTAAAATATAAATTATATATATATATATTACTCGTATGAATGAGAAGAAAAAAGATGATGAAATTTGATCAGAATTCGGTTGGCTTTATAGCCAGAGTTGAAAATTGGGGCTCCGCGACTCGCGGCAAAATGCCCTTAAAACTCCGCGAGTCGCGGAGAGGTATTTACAGCTCACACCCTTGGAGTTTCTTGCTGCCGACGGTTTTTAATATATATATATAATATATATATAATTAATATAATTAATTATATATTATATTATATTTATATACATAGTTAACTTGTAATTTTTAGTCCGTTGCGTCGAGCGTTAAGAGTTGACTCTGGTCCCGGTTCCGGATTTTCGAACGTCCTCGCGTACAATTTAATATCTTGTACTTTGTGTTTTGAATCTTGTACTTTTGTAATTTCAAGACGTTTCTTATCAATAATTGGAACCTTTTTGATTGTCTTTTGTACTTTTGAGCTTTTTGGTCGTTTGCGTCTTCAAATCGTCGAATCTGTCTTTTGTCTTCACCTTTTATTATTTAAACGAATATCACTTGTAAATAGAACAATTGCAACTAAAAGCTTGTCTTTCTTGAGGAATAATGCTATGAAATATATGTTCGTTTTTAGCATTATCAAATATTCCCACACTTGAGCGTTGCTTGTCCTCAAGCAATATTGTCTTGAAATACTAGAATCACTTCTTTATTCTTCACACTTTGTACATCAGTGATTTCTATACGGCGGTATAAACAATGGTAGTAACGATATGGTTTACAGTCCCACATGACTATAAAAATTTAGATCCATTAAGGAAATTGGATCTTTATGAAAACATTTGATCTTTTGAAATCTAGTTTTTACCCTAGATTAGTTTTCCGGAATAACCCTTTACCGGTGTTTGCAAAATATTTTTGTGGGTTTGGTGGGTTTCAGATTTGAAAATTTTAGCTCAAAACTTGCGGTTTTGTGTCACCCACTTGCTAACCTTGTATTTGGAAAGCAACACGTCCAGTTTACTTGTCCCGTATATTACCTTTCGGCAAACTACCGTCCGGTTGTAAAGGAAAGCGTTGAACAAGCAACTGTTTAAGGCAATGTCCCGTGACATGCTTTTGATTATGGTCTATAACGTGTCGGACGCAATTACTATCCTTGGTAGGAGCAATAGTAAAGCTCACCCTTATAATTTTTCGGTCTGGCACAAGGTCCTGTCTTTGACCATGCTATGCAACCACCGTTCTTACGGTTGACACCCGATTTAGTTCAGGTGACCTAATGAATTCCAGGTGAATTCCTAGGATTTTACGTTCAATGGTAATGAACGCATTGAAAATAGGGTTTTCAGAAAACAAATCGGTTTGTAATTTTGATCAAAATATTTTCTCGTTTAAGCTCGAGTTTAGATATCATTGAATTCCATGAGTTTGAATTCTCAATCTTTAAGGTCAATCTCTAGGATTGAGTAATATCAGTCTTAAAAGCTGATTTTTAATCTTTAAGGAGATTATCCTTTCTGGGGATCTGATTCATTAGTCTTATCCAGCTAATTTGCATGGTGCCCCCCCATTGTACGAGATAAATCCTTCTCATGGTTAGGATAAATCTGACCACTTGGCAACCCTGTTTAATGCTGAGGTCCGTGGATTTCCTGCTGATTTTAGTGATGACTTTTCTAGATTTTTCGTCAACCTACAGCTGGTCTGAACGACAACTTCATGACCTAAATCAAGAAGCGCGTGTCTTTTTCGGAAGACTTTACTTCCTTTTAATGATGGAATTGATTCATCGTGTAGATCCATCTCTTCTTTTCTTTCATCGGGTAAAACAGTTTAGTTTAGTCCAAAGCAAAAGTATTTTCAGTTATTTGTTACAGATATATGTGACATATATTTAAAATAACTTGGTAAATTTTCCCACACTTGGCTTTTATTTTCCTTTTTATCGTTCTCTATTCCATTTTAAATGAATTTTAACATTTTAGTTTGTTTCTCAATTTATGTCCTTTCCGAGGTAACAATAATTTCGGTGTTAAAACCTAGTTTTATCGTTCATAAATATGTATAAACATGATTTGAATTCATTTAATTGAAAAATTTGAAAAATTTTACTAGAATTGGGTAGTCAGTATATAAGACTAGGGCTGTTCTTTTTTATCAGAGAGCACTAGATTCTAATACAACTACTGCTTTACTAGTATTTTTAATGGTAACCAAGTGTATAAAGTAAAAATTTGTTAAAATCCGAAAGAATTTAACCCCTTCCCACACTTAAGATCTTGCAATGCCCTCATTTGCAAGAAATCAGTAACAATTTAAATTATTGAGGGTGATTTGTGTGAAAATGATTAAATTTTTACCAAAGTTTCCAAATATATTGGCGTTTGTTTGCTGAATGATAAATGGTGCACATCATTTGTTCATTCCGTCTTGTTGTTATTTCACATATATTTTGCATCTTGTCGTCAAAATTAGTTGCTTTTGCTGAACTTAATGCCAGTCTTTGAAAATGCGTTGTTTTACCCTGTTGTGTACATAAGATAAACTGCAAACATATATACATATTTTTGAAGTTTGGTTTATTACCCCACATTCAAAAATTATTAAAATCTAAGAATAAAAGTTAGATAATTATAAAAATGATTACAATATTAACAAAAAATATTAAATGTATCAATAATTACAAATTACAAAATAATAAAAAATAATAAGTAAACTAAGGATGATATTGGTACCAATAGGGGTTCCACGCATAACCATAAGTACTATAGAATGCTTCGGCAGGGTCATACGTAGGATATGGTGGCTGCATCTCTTTCGACCAAGGAGGGAAGACGGGTTTCGGTGTAGGAATATAGTTTCTACCTATATGTTGGCAATGCGCTATGATCTGGTTCTGATGAACTTGCCAATCTTCAAATGCTCTCTGTCTAGCATTTTCGTATTCCTGAGAAGCTATAAACCTATGCATTTCTTGCATCTCATTCCCCCCTCCTACATTACCTTGTTCCTGGTTTCTCTCTACCTGTGGATGTCTACCATTGTATCATACTGCGGCGTTATTTCGCCGCTTCAAAACTTTCGCACCATGGTATACATTTAAACCTATAGTGTCGCGGGGTTCCGGCTCTTCTAGTAATAATCCCCCCCGACTTATATCCACACCGAGATATTCACCAATCAAAGTAATAAAAATACCACCTCCTATTATGCTATGTGGACGCATCCCCCGAACCATAGCTGATAAATAATAACCCACACAATATGGTATACTTACAGCGCTGTGTGGGTCTCGAATACACATATGGTAAAACAAATCCTGTTCATTTACTTTTTCTTTGTTCTTACCCCTTTGTGTAATCGAATTAGCTAAAAACCTATGTATCACTCTTAATTCGGCTCTATCTATATCCAAATAAGAGTAGTTTCCCCCTTTGAAACGGTGATGGCTTGTCATTTGACTCCACACACCGTGTGTATCAAAATTCTCATCTATTTTTCTACCGTTTAGTATCAATCCTCTACAATCGGCAGACGCTAACTCCTCAGGCGTATATATACGTAAAGCCTGAGCCATGTCCAGTAAAGACATGTGGCGCATCGAACCGCCTAACAAAAATCTAATAAAAGAACGATCGGTTAAACTAGCTACCCGATCATTCAACTCTATACTACATAACAACTCTTCACACCATACTTTATATACAGGTCTGCGTATGGTGAATAAACATATCCAGTCATTAAAAGAAAAATTACCATACCTCTGTACAAGTAATTCCCTAATTGGCCCGGCCAATTCTACAGCTTCCAAGGGTCCCCATTCTATGACCCTCGGTACCTCAACAACCTTGGAATGAAGAGTATGCAAACCCCGTTGATATTTTGGATAATCTATCCAAAGTCTGTCAAATCGCAGGTTCGGGTGCAACTCTTCCAAATGCATATCGGAAAAGGTCATGACCGGATGAGGTACATCCTGCTTGTAGTAGTTATCTACCTCCTGTTGTTCCAAGTTCTCAGCAGGAGCATGGCGGGCTTGGGATGAAGATTCACCCCTTTCATTCTGCAAAACACATCAAACACAAATTTTGTGCATCCAAATATGCATTAGTGTCAGCAAAATCATCAATCAAAATAATTACAATGACATTATCAATTTATATCAAACTTAAGCTCATTTTCACATTTTTATCAAATCTATACTTTTTCAAATAAGCATATACGAAAATTTTCGCCAAGTTCATAAGCATTCAACTCAAATAACATGTCAAAATAATCATTACTAGCAAATAAACAAGTCTCAAATGGCATTATCTTTCAAAAATCAAGTTCATGAATTTTGGACTTGAAAAAGTCCACTTTAATTCTCAAAATCATGTTTAGGCTCAAAGTTTGGATCATTTAACTACCTAGACATGTTACACTACTCAATTTAGCAACAATTCATGACAAAAATCGGCCATAACCTGTTTATATCAAAAAGCCCCAAATTGCTCAAGAACACAAACCCTAGATTATTCAAAATTTGAAGTTTAAGGCTTCTAATCATGTTAAACAGCATCAATCTAGGTCATACAAGCATAATACATAAACAATTTAAGTCTAATTACACTAAAAAACATCAAAATCAAATTGGGGAAAAATTAGCTCAAGAACACCTAATTTCGAATTAAATGGTGTTTAGGTGTAGAAATTTACCGTTTTTCTTGAGAAATTCTTAGATAGCATCCTTCTCAACATGATTTTAGCAAAAAATTTGGTGATTAACGGTTAAAAATTGGGATTTTTGGGGGTGATTTTCGGGTTTTTTCGGGTTCTTTTTCGCAGTATTTTTCTGTGTTTTTGTTTGTGGGAGTGAACTGATCGTTTGCAGCTCTTATTTTTTTTTCTGTAATCCGGTCTCTCCGCGACTCGCGGAGATTTAGGCTCCAAACTCCGCGAGTCGCGGAGTTTGGTATTTTTTTTTTTTTTTTTTTTTTTTTTTTTATAATCATTAACTTCTTAAAACAATTTAGTAATTAATTTTAAAATTTTGTTTCCCTTGTTATTTAGGACGAGGTCGTTTCGGATCGATGTCCTAGTCCGTCCTTCGACAAAATTTTAAAATTTGTCTTTTTGTAGCGATTTTTAAAAGCTAAGATTTTTGGGTTTTTTCAATGTTTTTGGCATACTTTAAATCAATAAGATTAAAAATAATGATAATAAAAGTTCTCGTCCCTCCCTCGGGTAAAGCAATTTCGGTTCAAAGACCTAGTCTTCAACTTACGACGAATTTTAAAAATCATATTCTTAACTTAATGAGATAAAGTAAATTTTTGTTTTTAAATTCACACAACTTGAATATAAAATTCAAAATTAAAAATTAAGATTTCACACCAAACTTAAAATTTAAAATGCATAAAATTAAAAATTTATATTTTAAAAATTAAAAATTCACACCAAACTTAATTTAAAAATTCATATTATAAATTCACACCAAACTTATATTAATTTTTCAAATATTTACAATTTTAAAAATATTGTTTTTACAAAGTTTACAATATTAATTTAAGATTTAAATATTAATTTTAAAAATATGGTAAAAATAAAATTAAAAATCTTTTTGTCTTTTTATCCCACTTTAATCAATCAAATATTATCAAAAATATGCGCCCCTCTTTTCGGTAAAGTAATTTCGGTTCCAAGACCTAATTTAACTCATGACGAATTTTTGAAATATTTTGGGTTGATTGATTAAAGATATTTATACCTTAAGAATAAACGTTAAATTTCGCAGTGATGTAATAAATTTTTGAATGATATCAATAATTTCGGTCGCCAAACCTAATTTTATTTAATACCAATTTAATACTTTTTAGCAAACAAATTAGCGTTTATTATCAAAAGGTTAAAAATAAATAAAAATAAAAACTGTACAGACATACCTGTGAAATAGATTTCTTAGTTATATGATCTATTATATTCATAAGATAGTCGGTTTAATTGGTTTTCCATGGCTGCATAGGCGTAACCTCGAGCATTCATTGTCTTTTCTTCTAAACATATGAACGGTCCGTCTCTGCATAAAGTAACAAATTCGGTATTTGAATAGGTTTGATTATTTGAACATTTACCTCCATGTGACCATTTTCCGCATTTGTGACATCGTTCTAGGTGTCGTGCTCTTCTTTTCGCTGCGGATTTTGATTTTCCTTTACCAAATTGTAACTTATTATCTTCGCATCTGGATCCTTTTCTAACTCCGTCCATTCTTTCTCTGATTACTGATACTAATTCACTCGGTAGTATGTCATTATTTCTTTTAGTGATCAAAGCGTGTAGCATTAGACCATGGTTTAGTTCACAGGTAGTCTTCATTTTGTAAAAACCTAAAAAAATAAAAATTCAGAATGGGGGGAGAAGACTAGTTCTTTAGGGTCTGCTAGGGAAAGACCATACGTGTTCCATTTTCGAGAACTACACGAAAACAGACAATCTAATTCTAACAGAAATACATATTATCCTTTAAAGACTTGATTCTCCCCACACTTAGTTAGCTATGGTGTCGAAATTGTGATTAACTTCGTTGTCGACTTCCATCGGACCATGTATGTAATGTTTAACTCTGTGACCATTAACTTTAAATTCAATCCCATTTGAATTTATCAATTCTATCGTTCCGTATGGGAAAACTCTTTTGACTATGAATGGTCCAGACCATCTTGATTTCAATTTTCCAGGAAATAGCTTGAATCGTGAATTGAAAAGAAGAACTCTGTCTCCTTCTTTAAATTCTTTTGAACTTCTGATTCTTTTATCATGCCATTTCTTCGTTCTTTCTTTATAGATTAACGAATTTTCGTATGCTTCATGTCTTAATTCTTCTAATTCGTTTAGTTGACTTAATCGTAGACATCCGGCTTCATGTAAATCAAGATTACATGTCTTCAAAGCCCAAAATGCTTTGTGTTCAATTTCTACTGGAAGATGACATGCTTTTCCATAAACAAGTCTAAAAGGTGTGGTTCCAATTGGAGTTTTGTAGGCTGTTCTAAAAGCCCAGAGTGCATCCTCCAATTTAATGGACCATTCCTTCGGATTTGATCCTACGGTTTTCTCTAGAATACGTTTTAAGGCTCGGTTGGTATTTTCAACTTGTCCACTTGTTTGTGGATGATATGCGGTGGAGATTTTATGAGTTACTCCATATCTTTTAAGAACTTTCTCAAGTTGATTATTACAGAAATGAGTACCCCGATCACTTATTAAAGCTTTCGGTGTTCCAAACCTTGCAAAAAGACGTTTTAAAAAGTTGACTACAACTCGTGCATCGTTAGTTGGGAGAGCTTGTGCTTCCGCCCATTTAGATACATAATCAATGGCTACGAGTATATATAGATTATTATGAGATTTTGGAAATGGACCCATAAAGTCAATACCCCAAATGTCAAATACTTCACATACTTGGATGACATTTTGTGGCATTTCATCACGTTGACTTATTTTTCCGGCCCTTTGACATGCATCACAGGATTTGCAAAGAAGGTGTGCGTCTTTGTAAATTGTAGGCCAATAGAATCCAGCTTCATAAACTTTTCTTGCTGTTAGTTGAGGCCCATAATGCCCTCCTGTTGGTCCTGTGTGACAATGGTTTAAAATTTTACTAGCTTCATCTCCAAATACACATCGGCATATTATTCCATCGGGACAACTTTTAAACAGATGTGGATCTTCCCAGAAATAGTGTTTTATATCACTGAAGAATTTCTTTCGTCTTTGGTACGATAATCCTTTTTCAAGGAATCCACAAACTAAGTAGTTTGCATAGTCTGCAAACCATGGGATTTCTTTATAATCTATCTTCAATAGATATTCATCAGGAAAGTTGTCTTGTATGGCCGATTCATTCAGAACTTCTAATTCGGGATTTTCAAGACGAGAAAGATGATCAGTGGCGAGATTTTCTGCTCCTCTTTTATCTCGGATTTCAATATCAAACTCTTGTAAGAGTAAGATCCAACGGATTAATCTTGGTTTAGCATCTTGTTTTGAAAATAGGTATCTAAGAGCAGAATGGTCGGTATAGACCACCGTTTTTGCTAGAACGAGATATGATCGAAATTTGTCAAAAGCAAAGACAATAGCAAGGAGTTCTTTTTCAGTAGTTGTATAGTTCGTTTGTGCTCCTTGTAACGTCTTACTAGCATAATATATAGGTTGAAATCGTTTTTCAATCCTTTGTCCTAAAACGGCTCCCATTGCAAAATCACTTGCATCGCACATTAGTTCAAATGGTAGATTCCAATTTGGTGTTATCATGATCGGTGCATTAGTGAGTTTTTCTTTAAGAATATTAAAAGATTTGATACATTCATCTGAAAAGATGAATGGCGCATCCTTTTCTAGGAGTTTATTCATAGGAGTGGCAATTTTAGAAAAATCTTTTATGAAACGTCGGTAAAAACCGGCATGCCCTAGAAAACTCCTAACTCCTCTAACATTGGTGGGATGTGGAAGTTTAGCAATTACATCTACTTTAGCTCTATCCACTTCGATTCCTTCTTTTGAAATTTTATGTCCAAGAACGATGCCTTCTTTAACCATGAAATGGCATTTCTCCCAATTAAGTACTAGATTTGATTTTTCGCATCTAATTAGCATTCGTTCCAGATTAACTAGACATGATTTAAATGTATCACCGAAAACTGAAAAGTCATCCATGAATACTTCCATGCATTCTTCTATCATGTCGTGAAAAATCGCCATCATGCACCTTTGAAAGGTTGCAGGGGCGTTGCAAAGTCCAAATGGCATGCGTTTGTAAGCAAAAGTACCATAAGGGCACGTGAATGTGGTTTTCCCTTGGTCCTCGGGTGCTATTGGAATTTGAAAATATCCGGAAAATCCATCTAGAAAACAATAGTAACTATTTCCGGCTAATCTTTCCAACATTTGATCAATGAAAGGTAAGGGAAAGTGATCTTTTCTGGTGGCGTCATTTAATTTTCTATAATCAATACATACACGCCATCCTGTTACAGTTCTAGTAGGAATAAGCTCATTTTTCTCATTTGTGATGACAGTCATGCCACCCTTCTTAGGTACGCATTGAACTGGGCTTACCCATGGACTATCAGAAATTGGATATATCAAACCTGCATCTAGCAGCTTAATAATCTCTTTCTTAACTACATCTTGCATATTAGGATTTAGTCTTCGTTGGCGTTGCACATACGTTTTATGACCTTCTTCCATAAGGATTTTATGTGTGCAATACGAAGGACTTATTCCTTTAATATCATGAATTTTCCATGCAATGGCTGGTTTATGAGCTTTCAACACAGAAATGAGTTGTGATTTCTCATTTTCAGTAAGAGAAGACGATATTATTACAGGTAATTCAGATTCACCATGTAAATAAGCGTATTCCAAATGGTTTGGAAGTGGCTTTAACTCTAATTTCGGAGGTTCTTCTATCGATGATTTGTATCGATATCTGTCTTCTTCTTTTAACATTTGAATTTCTTCTGTTGTTGGTTCATATCCATTAGCTATAAGTGTAGCTAACATTTCAGCTTCATCAATTGGTTCATTACCTTCTCCTAAAGAACATTCTCCTGTTCCTTGTAATTCTGGAAATTCTTCTAATAATTCTGCATGTGCATCTATAGTTTGAATATAATAACATGTATCATCTGCAGATTGTGGTTGTTGCATTGCTCTATAAACTGAAAAGGTAACACTCTCATCCTCTATACTTAGGGTCAGTTTCTTACCGAACACGTCTATCATTGCTTTAGCCGTGTTTAAGAATGGTCTTCCTAATATGAGAGGAACTTGAGAATCTTCTTCCATATCCAAAACAACAAAATCTACTGGAAATACTAAAGTACCAACTTTAACTAGCATGTTCTCCATTATCCCTCTAGGATATTTTATTGATCTATCGGCTAGTTGTATGCTTATTCTGGTTGGTTTCAATTCTCCAAGGTCTAGTTTAGCGTATAGTGAATACGGCATTAGATTTATACTAGCACCTAAGTCTGCCAATGCTTCTATTGAACTAAGACTACCCAGAAAACATGGAATTGTGAAACTTCCTGGATCAGATAATTTTTCTGGTATCTTATTCAACAGCACTGCTGAACAATTAGCATTCATAGTAACAGCCGAGAGTTCTTCCATTTTCTTTCTATTCGTGATTAGATCTTTCAAGAATTTAGCATATCTTGGCATTCCTGAAATCACATCAATGAAAGGAAGATTTACATTTATCTGTTTAAACATATCCAAGAATTTGGATTGCTCGGCTTCAAGTTTTTCTTTCTTCATTTTACTCGGGTAAGGAAGTGGTGGTTGGTATGGTTTAACATAAGGTTTATCCTTAACTGTGTTATCTTCATTAACCTTTACCGGTTCTTTTTCCTTATCTTGATCAGGTTGTGGTTCTTGTGGAGTAGGAATAGTTTCATTAGAAGTTACAGGTATTTCAGGTGGTTTAAGTGTTGTACCACTTCTTGTGGTAATAGCTTTAGCTGTTTCATTCCGGGGGTTAGCGTTTGTATCACTAGGTAGACTTCCCGGTTTTCTTTCACCTATTAACCTTGCTAGGTTACTTACTTCTTGTTCCAGATTTTGAATAGAAGCTTGTTGATTTCTAAATGCTTGAGCATTTTGTTCATTTGTTTGTTTTTGAGATGTGAAAAACTGCGTTTGAGTTTCAACTAGCTTCGTCATCATATCTTCTAAATTCGGCTTTTTATCATCGGTTTGTTGTGGTGGTTTGTTTTGAAAATTCGGTCTTTGCTGATTGTAAGTATTATTGGATACTTGTTGATTGCTAGGACCTTGTTGGTTGTTGTATGGAATATTTCGGTTATAATTCTGGTTTTGATTGTAAATCGGTCTTGGCGGTTGATAATTATTCTGATAATTATTTCCAGGCCTTTGGTTTATGTATGAAATATTCTCTCTTTGTTCCATTGTTAATTCAATACTGAGACAATCTTTTGTCAAATGTGGTCCTCCACACTGCTCACAACTAATTCGTATTGAGTGAATATCCTTAGTCATCTTTTCCATTCGTCTCTCGAAAGCATCTATCTTTGCGGAAATGGAATCTAAGTCATGGCTAGAATCGGCTCTAGATGCTTTAGATGATCTAATGATATCTTTTTCTTGGTGCCACTCATGTGAGTGGGAAGCAGTGTTATCAATAATTTTGTAAGCATCAGTTTCGGTTTTCTTCATAATAGAACCACCAGCTGCTATATCTATGTCTTTTCTTGTAGTGATGTCGCATCCTCGGTAGAATATTTGTACTATTTGACAGGTGTCTAAACCATGTTGCGGACATCCTCTTAATAACTTTCCATATCTTGTCCACGCCTCATATAGAGTTTCATTTGGCTTCTGTGTGAACGTAACAATTTCTGCTTGAAGTCTTACGGCTTTAGATGCAGGAAAAAATTGTTTAAGAAATTTGTCAATTAAAACGTCCCATGTATCAATCGCTCCTTCAGGTAACGATTCCAACCAATCTTTGGCTTCTCCCTTTAAAGTCCAGGGAAATAACATGAGATATATCTGTTCATCCTCCACTTCTCGGATTTTAAATAGTGTGCAGATCCTATTAAAGGTACGTAGATGTTCATTTGGATCTTCCTTCGGCGCACCACTAAATTGGCATTGATTAGTTACCATGTGTAGAATTTGTCCTTTGATTTCATAATCTGGCGCATTAATGTCTGGATGAGTAATTGCGTGACCTTGGCCAGTGCGTTTAGCTCTCATTCGGTCTTCCATACTTAAAGGTTCCAGATTCTCCATAATTGAATCTGTTGAATCGGTATCACTAGATGATTCTGATTTAATGGTTCGTTCCTCAACAATCTCTGTTTGATTGATTGGTGGTTCCGGAGGAAAGTTTAATGGTTCAGGATCTATGAACCGTTCCTGAATATTCTCTGGATTCTCAATTGTGAGGTCGGTTTCAAAAAATGGATTATCGGTAATTTGAACTGAAGTACTTGGTCGACTGGATGACGATTCTAAAGAAAAATCAACGGCGGTTATATTTGTTAAACGATGTCTTGATCGAGTTACAGGTGGTGAACGTATGACCGGCGGCGAACGTCTTGCTCGGTGCATTCACTGAATATCCTATTAGTTTTTAAAAAGGAAAGAAAAATTATAATAAGTTATCCAATTAATAGACTTTTCTGATTTTGCCCACGTTTCGAATAGCCAAAAGATGCAGCAGAGGGGCAGGATTCGTTTGGTCTCAATATAATTGAGTACTGTTTGGCTCCAATAACCCGGTCCACGTACAAATCCAACTATTACTACGAACCAGAAAATTTTGATGTCTATTAATTTAACCACTTAAAATAAATTTTCGTAATTTTAAGAAATTTAGATAAGAAGTAGAAAAAAAATTCTAAGTCCTAAAACTAGAATAGCGAGAAATAAGAAAGAAAAAGAGTTCGTCGAAAAAGGTCGAAAAAGGAAAAATGGTTGAAAAAAAAATAAAAGGTGACGGAAAAATAAAAGAAACTTATAAAAACTTAAAAATACTTAACTAACCTAACCTTATTACTACAACTAACTTAAAATTATAATCGTAAATTGAAATTATTAATTGGAATGATAATTGATACATAGTAAAAGGTCTAAAAATATTAAAGCTTACAGGAAAAACTAAATCCCAAATGGAAATAACTTAAAAAGAAACTAAAACTTAAAAAGGCGTCGCAAAATTCTAAAGCACTTAAATCTTAATCTAAAGAAAAAGCACTTAAGGAATTCTATGGCAAAGCCTAAAAATCTAGGAGTAAAAATAACTATAGCAAAAACTAAGTTTAAAATTAAATATGAGCTAAAAATACAAATATTACGCTACAACGATTAAAAAGGTACAAAATATAAAAATATACAAAAAGTTGTAAAAAGTACAATTTTTATAAAAATATTATTTTTATATTATTTATTTAATAAAACTACAAATTTTACAATTTTATTAAACTAATTTATACTAAATACATTAATAAATAAAAAGTAAAAATAAAACTTAAAACTAATAATAATAATAATAATAATAATAATAATTAGGTTTTAATAATAATTAATTAATAATAACCGTAATTAATGCAGTTTTAGGGCTTCCTGTCGCCTGTCAGAAACCCTCCGCGAGTCGCGGCAATTAAAGAAGAAAAACCCCGCGAGTCGCGGGGTTCAGAAATACAGCTGACAGGGTTGAGTTTTTACGCGTTTTCTTTATTTTTTTTTTTATTTTATGTTTTCTGTTTTTTTAAATAAATAAAAGGTTTTAAAATAAAACTTATATTTTTATAAACTAAAATAGAAATAAAGAAACTTATAAAACTTAAATATTTAACAAAATCTTAAAAATACTAATATTTTTGTTTTTCTTTTTATATTTTCGAATATTTAAAACGTATTTTTACAAAAACAACTTTTAATAAAAGTAACTAAAAATCTTTTTTTTTATATATTAGCGTTGCGCTTCCGGCTTTTAAGAGTGTCCCCGGCAGCGGCGCCAAAAATACTTGATGTCGAGCGAGGTGTATATAAAATAGTTTATATTTTACTAGGAAAAACTATTAAATACGATACAATTTTACACAAGATATTTATTTATTTATAGAATGGATATACTTAAACCTTGCTACAACACTTATAGGCAGTGTACCTAATCGTACAGTAGTGTAGTTTTTAGTAAGTCCGGTTCGTTCCACAGGGAAATCTTTAAACAAAGCTCAACGCTATATTAGTTTACTTTTATAAAAATACAAATATATATATATAGGTAATATTATTATTATAAAAGGGGGTTTTTACCGTTTAATGACCGGTTTGTCGATTTTAAAACTTTAGTCGCAGTTAAAACCTAATGTAAAATATAAAATAAATACAAGACTTTAAATTAAAGCGTAAAGTAAATAATGATAATGAAATTGCGAATAATAAAAATGCGATAAAATAAAATTGCGATAATTAAAAAGTACGATAATTAAAAGTGCGATAAAATAAAATAAATAAAAGTGCGATAATTAGAAGTGCAATTAAATATAAAATAAAGGAAATTAAATATGAAATAAAAGAATTATGCTTATTTAAACTTCCGTAATCATGATGTTTGACGTGTTGATTTTAGTTTTATGCCCATGGGTTAATTGTCCTTTGTCCTGGATTATTCAATATGTCCGTCTGGTTTTTGTCCATAACAGTCCATCAGTCATAAATATAAAGTGCGAGTGTCCTCATCAAATTATTATTATACCCGAAGTTAAATATTCCAACTAATTGGGGATTTGAATTGTAACAAGGTTTTAATACTTTGTTTAATGAATACACCAGGTTATCGACTGCGTGTAAACCAAGGTTTTACTACTTTGTTAACAATTACACCAATTACCCTTGAATGTAATTTCACCCCTGTTTTAATTATTCTAGTGGCTATTAATCCATTCCCGTGTCCGGTTAAATGAACGATTATTCGTACATATAAATACCCCGCCCATCGTGTCCGATTGAGTGTATATGGTAATTTATAGGGACGCCCAATTGTAAATCTTTATATTAACATTAACAAACTTTCATTTAGTTAAACAAATATAAAGCCCATTAATAGCCCATAGTCTAGTTTCCACAAGTGTCGTTCTTTTGTCCAAACCCCAATTATGGTACAAAGCCCAATTACCCAATTTTAGTAATTAGCCCAACATCATGATTACTTCGTTTTAAATAAGCATAATAATAACTTAGCTACGAGACATTAATATAAAAAGGTTGAACATAACTTACAATGATTAAAAATAGCGTAGCGTTACACGGACAGAATTTCGACTTACACCCTTACAACATTCGCTAACATACCCTTATTATTAGGATTTAAAATTAAAATTAAAATTAAAATATAAATTATATATATATATATTACTCGTATGAATGAGAAGAAAAAAGATGATGAAATTTGATCAGAATTCGGTTGGCTTTATAGCCAGAGTTGAAAATTGGGGCTCCGCGACTCGCGGCAAAATGCCCTTAAAACTCCGCGAGTCGCGGAGAGGTATTTACAGCTCACACCCTTGGAGTTTCTTGCTGCCGACGGTTTTTAATATATATATAATATATATATAATTAATATAATTAATTATATATTATATTATATTTATATACATAGTTAACTTGTAATTTTTAGTCCGTTGCGTCGAGCGTTAAGAGTTGACTCTGGTCCCGGTTCCGGATTTTCGAACGTCCTCGCGTACAATTTAATATCTTGTACTTTGTGTTTTGAATCTTGTACTTTTGTAATTTCAAGACGTTTCTTATCAATAATTGGAACCTTTTTGATTGTCTTTTGTACTTTTGAGCTTTTTGGTCGTTTGCGTCTTCAAATCGTCGAATCTGTCTTTTGTCTTCACCTTTTATTATTTAAACGAATATCACTTGTAAATAGAACAATTGCAACTAAAAGCTTGTCTTTCTTGAGGAATAATGCTATGAAATATATGTTTGTTTTTAGCATTATCAAGTACTAAAGCATCCGGTACTTTGGATGGGGTTCGTTAGGCCCAATAGATCTATCTTTAGGATTCACGTCAATTAGTAGATCGGTTTACTAATTCTTAGGCTACCAAGCAAAAAGGGGCATATTCGGCTTCGATCATTCACCCGTATAATGTAGTTTCATTTACTTGTGTCTATTTCGTAAAAAATTTATAAAACTGCATGTATTCTCATCCCAAAATATTAGATTTTAAAAGTGGGACTATAACTCACTTTCACAGATTTTTACTTCGTCGGGAAGTAAGACTTGGCCACTGGTCGATTCACGAATCTATAACAGATATGTACATATATATCAAAGTATGTTCAAAATATAATTACAACATTTTTAATACGTTTTACTGTTTTAAGTTTATTAAGTCAGCTTTCCTCGTTATTAACCTACAACTTGTTGTCCACAGTTAGATGTACAGAAATAAATCGATATATATTATCTTGAATCAATCCACAACCCAGTGTATACACGTCTCAGGCTAGACCACAACTCAAAGTATATATATTTTTGGAATCAACCTCAACCCTGTATAGCTAACTCAAACATTACTGCATATAGAGTGTCTATGGTTGTTCCAAATAATATATATACATGGGTCGATATGATATGTCAAAATATTTGTATACGTGTCTATGGTATCCCAAGATTACATAATATATTAGAATACATGTATAATACAATATGAGTTAGCTAGGATATGATTAATATAGATTTTTTTACCAATTTTCACGTAGCTACAACAAGCAAAATTATCCAATCTTGTTTTATCCATAACTTCTCCGTTTTAAATCCGTTTTGAGTGATTCAAGTTGCTATGGTTTCATATTGAATTAAGTTTATGAATCTAAATAGAAAAGTATAAGTTTATAGTCAGAAATACAGGTTACAAGTCAATATTATAAGAGGTAGTCATTTCAGTCGAAAGAGCGACGTCTTGATGACCATTTTGAAAAACATACTTTCACTTTGAGTTTAACAATGAATTTTGGATATAGTTTCATGTTCATAAGAAAAATCATTTTCCCAGAAGAACAACTTTTAAATCAAAATTTATCATAGTTTATAATTAACTAACCCAAAATAGCCCGCTGTGTTATTACGATGGCGTATATCTGGTTTTACGGTGTTTTTCGTGTTTTCAGGTTTTAAATCATTAAGTTAGCATATCATATAGATATAGAACATGTGTTTAGTTGATTTTAAAAGTCAAGTTAGAAGGATTAACTTTTGTTTGCGAACAAGTTTAGAATTAACTAAACTATGTTCTAGTGATTACAAGTTTAAACCTTCGAATCAGGTAGTTTTATATGTATGAATCGAATGATGTTATGAACATCATTACTACCTCAGGTTTTGTGGATAAACCTACTGGAAATGAGAAAAATAGATCTAGCTTCAAAGGATCCTTGGATGGCTTGAAAGTTCTTGAAGCAAAATCATGACACGAAAATAAGTTCAAGTAAGATTTTCACTCGAAATAAGATTGTTATAGTTATAGAAATTGACTCAAAGTTTGAATATGAGTATTACCTTGTATTAGAAAGATATCTTACTGTAAATAAGAAAGTTTTCTTGAGGTTGTATGATCACTTGAAATGGATTTGCAAGATTTAAAGTAAGCTAGCAAACTTGGAAGTGTTGTTGGTGTGTTCTTGAGTAGTTGTTCTGTAACTTAGTTTACGTATGGATTTATGAACTAGATTGAGCAAGATTTTGATGAAGATGATGAAGAACACTTAGAACAATGGAAGAACACTTGAGAGAGAGTAGTTTGATGCATGTAAGTTGCAAAATGAAAGTGTGTATGTGTGTGTTCATTCGCGTGAATATAGTATCACCATATACGCTCCATTAGTTTGTAATTTTGTGTAATCATTCATGCTAGTTGCCAAACGATGGTTCCCACATGGTTAGGTGACTCACATGGGCTGCTAAGAGCTGATAATTGGAGTGTATATACCAATAGTACATACATCTAGGAGCTATGTATTGTACGAGTATGAATACGGGTGTATACGAGTAAAATTGTTGATGAAAACGAATGAGGATGTAATTGTAAGCATTTTTTCTAAGTAGAAGTACTTTGATATGTGTCTTGAAGTCTTTCAAAAGTGTTTAAATACATTTAAATATACTACATGTATATACATTTTAACGGAGTCGTTAATTCATCGTTAGTCGTTACATATAAGTGTTGTTTTGAAACCTTTAAGTTAACGATCTTGTTAGATGTAACTAATCCATTGTTATTATACCAAAATGAGATGTTAAATTGTTATGTTAACATAACAACATGGTGTAAAAATATATCTTAACATCATTTATATGTTAAAATACTATTACAACGATAATCGTTACATATATGTCTCGTTTCGAAATTCTTAAGTTAGTAGTCTTGTTTTACATATGTAGTTCATTGTTATCATATTTAATGATATATAAAATTTTCATTTTATCATGTTAATGTAGTGCAACCATATCTTAATATGATACATATGTATTTAGTAAGACGTTGTTATAACGATACTCGTTACATATATCGTTTCGAGTTTCTTAACTTAGTAATCTCATTTTTATGTATATAACTCGTTGTTAATATACCTAGTGAGATATTTACATATCATAATATCATGTTAACTATATATATATCGCAACTTATCAACTTCTGCCTTCAAACATTCGCTTCTTTCAGGAGCCATGCCGCGTTTCTTTTGTCGCACTGGCGTCACACTAATTTGCGTTAAGCTTGTGCTCAGCAATTTCTATTGGTACGCCCGTCATGTCTGCTTCTTTCCCTGCGAAGATGTCCGTATTAGAAGCTAATGTATTACGAAGCTTAAACTTTGTCTCATCAGACAATACTCCACCAATTTTAATTTTCTGTTCTGGATGGCGCGGGTTTGCGATGATCATGCAGCTTCGAATTTGCTCTGCCTCACTCGGCTGTTGTTCTGCTTGTTCTATGGCCGCAATTCTTGCATCTTACTTATTAATGTGAAATCTAAATATTCCTCGGGTATTACCTACCCGTTAAAATATTTTCACCATTAACAGTTTGTACAAAAGAATTTTTAATTACAATCTTTATGAAAATATACTTACATATATATTTTCTTCAGATATAATCGTGGATTTAATGAGTTAATGTGATATTAAACTCATTTGATTTACTGTTAGAACAAGAATATATAATCTCTAAAACATTAGAGATTACATAATCGTCATGCAGAACGAAGATAAATGATGTAGAATGATTCGTAGAACGATGATTAAGTTCGAGGTATGGATTGTGATGTTGAGACGTGTGATGCTGAAACTTGGGTTGTTGGTGGTACTGTTGGTGCTGGTGGTGTTGCTGAAGCTGGTAAGTTTTGCACCATATTTTCCAAATTGATTACTCTAGTGTGAAGTTCGTTGATTTCTTCTGTTATTCCGGGATGATTATCGGTTAGAACGAGGAAATGAATAAGGTTTAGAATTTTAGATAGAATATAATCGTGGTGAGATATTCAGAAAATGAGGGTGAAAATGGTCTTTTGGACTGGTTCACCGGTAAGTGCTTCGGGTTCTTCGTCAAGAGGGCAATTTGGTTGGTGGCAAGGATCACCTTCTTCGCATCTCCATTGATTAAGTCGACTACGAACCCATCCTCATTTCATCAAGAATAGATGATGGCTGATTGGTTGATCTATTCCGGTTACACTGCTTTCAGAGCTCAAGTGTGTTTCCATATCGGAATAGCTGTCGGAATTCGAGGAATTCGAACTGGTTGAGGGATTCATCTCGTACGATTAGTTGAAGGATTTTCGATAAGAAATAGATTATAGGATGTAGATTAGTACCCTGCAATACGTAATTTACATATGCATATATAATACTAAAATCCGATAAGTTACGGAGGAATCTACGGAAGCTGTCAAGCAAAGGTAACAATAACAGATACGCTAAGATATGAATTTATCTATACACTGTCTATGCAATAGAGGCAGTAAGACGTGTCTAGACTTTAAGGATGATAAGTAAATAGTTTTCGACACTAAATGATAAGCAAAACTTTTGACATGCAGACACGGTCGAAGTCCAGACCCACTAATGTATCTAAACAACTATCAGTTAGACACACTAATGCAAGACCTGGTTCGCTAAGACCACCGCTCTGATACCACCTGTAGTGACCCATCCTAATCCATCTGGATGAATACATTACATTTGGTTACATCGCGAGGTACTTGACCTCTATAAGATACATTTTACAAACATTGCATTCGTTTTGAAAAGACAAACTTTCTTTACATCGAAAGTTGACAGGCATGCATACCATTTCAGAATATATTCAATCTATAATTGACTTAATAATAATCTTGATGAACTCAACAACTCGAATGCAACGTCTTTTAAAATATGTCATGAATGACTCCAAGTAATATCTCTAAAATAAGCAAATGCACAGTGGAAGATTTCTTTAATACCTGAGAATAAACATGGTTTCAAGTGTCAACCAAAAGTTTGGTGAGTTCATTAGTTTATCATAAACGATCATTTTCATCATTTTAATAGACCGCAAGATTTTCATTTCTAATAAATACACATCTCATATTAGGCATTTCGCAAACTGCATAGAGATAAAAAAATCATTCATATGGTGAACACCTGGTAACCGACCTTAACAAGATGCATATAGAATATCCCCATCATTCTGGGACACCCATCGGACATGAAAAACTCGAAGTACTAAAGCATTTCAAATTCCAGAATGGGACTTGTTGGGCCCTATAGATCTATCTTTAGGATTCGCGTCAATTAGGGGTGCACTAATTCTCAAAATTTGTGATGTTCCCTGATTCTTAGATTACCAGACTATAAAGGGTCATATTCAGTTTAATAATCCAGCCATAGAATGTAGTTTTCAATACTTGTGTCTATTTCGTAAAACAATTATAAAAATAGCGCATGTATTCTCAGTCCCAAAAATATATATTGCAAAAGTATTTAAAAAGGGAGCAAATGAAACTCACAATACTGTATTTTGTAGTAAAAATACATATGATGACTTTGAACAATGCAGGGTTGGCCTCGGATTCACGAACCTATATTATTCATATATTTATTAAAAACATATACTTGTAATCGAACAAGTTTAGATATTATTATTATTAATTGTTATTTCATCAAATTGTATGTTTCTTTGGTAACTATATTAACTAAATTTATTTTACATACTTTAGATAAATAATTAGTATTTATTATGAAAATATTAATGTTGTTATGCGATATGTTTAAAATATATTCTTATATAACTATTTATTTGTTAAAATAATATCAATAATAATAAATAAAAATTTGTATCTTTTTATGATAATAATAATAATACTAAAAGTAATTAGATTTAGTAATGATACTTCTATTAATAGTTTTGATAATAATAATAATAAAAGTAATGTTAGTAATAATAATAATTTTAATGAAAAGATAATAATAATAAGATAAAAATGTTAGTTTTCATAAAAATAATAATATTTTATATAATAATGGTACTTTTAATAAAAATGACGATTCTAATAGAAATTTTAATAGTCATATTAATAATAATACTATATGTTTTAATAATAATAATAATGATAAATGATAACTAATATTTAAATGACAAATTTTATAATAAATACATTAATAAAATTAATAATAATAATATTAATAATAATGGTTATATTACTTATAATTATGGTATTAATAATAATTATTATAATAATAATAATTAGTGATAATATTATTAATAAATTGTAACAATAATAATGGTAATAATATTAATAACAATAAGAATAAACAAATAAAAGTGTATACCCATAAGATCTTTTTCTAAAAAGAAATGCCCGAGACCTGGCTTGAACCCGCGACCTCTTGCTTAAACACAAACACACTTAACCATGCTTCTGTCCCAGTTTTTCTGATTTCAATCTGGTATGCATTATATATATCCCGTATTATTTTGGCCCAACATATTAATCAAATTAGAGCCCAACCAACACTTAGTCCATAAAACCACCTATATCATAAATGGCCCAATACTTCCTACTTCAAGAATTTTGACCCAAGTTCAAAAGGCATTGTTTAGATTTTTGCAGCTTATCAAATATTAAAAAAAATCGTCCAGCTGGTATACTGAGTTGTTCTAAAATTCTTTTTGAAATGATGACCCCACAATATTAACCATAACAACAACTCTTATTTCCCCAAACGTAGCAGTAACAAAATTGTTTCCATCATCATCTCTGTTTTGAATTATCGTCTTCACTATCATCTCCATCATCTTTATAATAACCATCTACATCGTAATCACGGTTATCATCATCTTTCTTCTTTGTGTGGGTAGCATCATCTTCGTTGTTTAACATAAACAATTTTTTACTGCGGAAACACCGTGATTTGCAGGCGGTTTTATGAGTTTCACGAAAAGAATTAGGAGAGAGATGAGAGATAGAGAGAGAAAAGGATGGTGATGGATTGAGGTGTGATCGATGTATTTTTGTTCTAGGATGGTGGCGATGGGTGTCTTGATGGGTTGTAGTTACACGAAGGTGGTGATGGTATTGTGCTCGCGTTTATGTATATGTATATTGAGATGATGAAGATGATTATTGACGGTTTGGGTGTCTCACGATGGTTTGGTGGTGGTATGAAGGTGTTGGGGACGGTTTAGTGATGGTGATGTTGTAGTTCTACGGAGGTGTTAAGGTAGCGGTGGTGGTTTGTGATGGTGATTCAACTATAACCGAAGTCAGACGCAGTAACAACAACAAAAATTGGGTTTTTGATTATAAGAGTGTCGATAGAAAACATATGGGTGGTAATAGCTTTAATGGCGGCAATGGGGTGATTATTTTGGAGTTGATGGTAGTCTTAGTGGCGGTTCTAAAGTGGTGGTGGAAGGTTGAGAGTGACGGCTCGTAGTGTAAATGGTGGCGGTTGGTTTGTTGTTCACAACTAAAGGAGGAAAGAAGATGGAACACGATGAAGATGAAATATATCTAGTCTATGTATGTGTTATATATATAAATTATATATAATATAAAAGGTAGTTGATGATGATTGAAATCAAAAGGATAATAGTACTTAATCAAACAATTTAAAGAAATTCAAATGTGCCAATTAGATATGGAAATTAACATATGATAATATAATAATACAACTAGAGAGTTATAGTGTGCACCAGCTGTTTCCCTATGTATCATTTCTACCGACGTTTTTAAAGTGGTGAGTATATCGCGCTCCATTGTAAATAAGTGGTGGATAAAAAGTCCACAGAAAAATCCCATATTTTTAAGTTAAATGTCTTTATTTATTTTGGTCATTATGGTATAGAATTCAGTCACTAACTAGTAAATAAAAATTACATTAATTATTCACTCCCAACCCTAAGTAAAATATGAAAAATTTTAAAATTTAACAAATATATTCTAAATACATTTTTAATAAGCCTATAATTTATAAAACTCATTTTCAAATTACCGTTTATTTTAAAATCTTATAAGTTCCTTTTTAACTCGTTTACTATCCATCTAATGACAATTGAGCGTTACCTTCGTTTACTAAATAACTTCGAAATCACAAAATATATATACTTTATTTATATATACATATAGAGATACTTTTTAAATAATAATTATTATATCTTATTATTATTTTACATAATTAATTAACTCATATAATATTTTAATTTATAATAATTAATATATATATATATATATATATATATATATATATATATATATATATATATATATATATATATATATATATATATATATATATTATTTAGATATTTATTTACACATAATGGTTCGTGAATCGTCGGGAATAGTCAAAGGTTAAATGTATACATGAACACAGTTCAAAGTTTTTGAGATTCAAATAAATAGACTTTGCTTATCATGTCGAAATCATTTAGAGTTTAAGTTTAAATTTGGTCAGAAATTTCCGGGTCATCACAGTAAGGCTGTTGGATCCAGTCCTTGTCATCAGTAAGCATCTGTTGATGATTGAAAAGATCACATACCACCTTGAGTGCAGATATTTCTTCTGGAACTTAGCCGGGGGAACATTAGTAGCTCCAACATAACCAAGATCGAAGATTGCGTTCATCATTTGCTGAGTAGCAGGGACAGCAGGAGCATTCTGTACAAGAGGAAGTCTGAAGATCCTCCTGAAATCAGCCTTAGTGATACTCCTCATCCCTTGAACTCCCCTTAGTTGAAATTCAAAACGAGCTTGAGTTCCTTCTGGATTTTTAGTAGTAGGTTGTGCAGCTTCCATAAACCTAATGGTTCTATAGAGTAGCTCCAGATCTGTTACTGGTATACTGACAGTTGAGCTTAGAGCAGGCTATAGTGTATGCCTCTCTAGAATTGCAGTCCAGTAATTTCAAAGAATGTTGGTTTCAGAGTTGATGAAGTAACTGTTCGCCATTTATCTGTATGAATAAGAAATAGAAAACCACAAGATATTCAACATAAATCATATATCTCTATTCTTATTTGCCTTTGAAATCCTTTGTATTTTTCTAGTTTTATAATTTTTATGGTTTTTTTAAGTTAAAAACACCATTTATTCCAAATATGCACAAGTAACTGACAAACATGACATTCATATGATATTCATTACAGTATAAAGTCATCATGCAAAGTCAATTATATAACATAAAGAATCAGAACAACACTTAGTCAATTTTAAACTCAATTAAGCAGATTCGGTAGTCATGAAAACTTGAGATTATGTAACCAAATAAGCTTAAGTTTTCAATTCAAAAAGATCCAGAATAAACATGTTAATTGTTTGAAGATATAAACCAGAAAGTTTCGAGGTACAAAATGTCAGACTCGGTATCAAGATATGAACAGATTCGGTATCTTCAAAATTAACAGAAAGTCACTCAAACATGCATATTCTATCACATATCATGAAAGAACATAACCAAAATCAATTAATCACTTAATTAAAGCATAATAACATGTTAATTCTTTGAACAGACTCGTTACTGTAGATAGAACACGTTCGGTATATACAGAATCCATCAAATAAGCAATTAACCATGTAATCAGATTCGGTCAAATGATATATCAATCAAATTTAACTCAGATTAGACAAGATTTCATGTTAATTATCCCAATCAATTGATTTTAATTAAAGATTAAGAGAGTACGACTCAGATTCGGTATAATCAACAATGTTTCAAAATTAAAATTCATAATCCAGTTATTTTGATCTTTTCTGGTTGATAAACAGTTAATTATCTCAGATCTACAATTATGTATCTTAAACATTGATTAAAATTAAAATATACCAAAGATTTGAAGAAAGAGAAGGACGGACTCGGTAGATTAGGCAGATTTCGGTATGTTCAGTCAGACTCGGTAGGTAATTAAGAACAGTAAGAGAGTTAGTTTGACTTTGACCCTCCTTTTATAGATACCGAAGATAAAATACCGAATGGGCTTTACTGAATGGGCCTATTATACCGAATACAGTCCACTTTTCAAAACTTTATCAATTTAACTTCAAATCTTGATAAATTGACTTTTCCTCTCAATATTCATTTCAATATTTTCATGAAAAATATTTCTGAGACAATTATTAAAATTTTTTGACTTACTGAATCTGTACAGTTGGTTGTCAGATTCGGTATAATGCTAAAATTAGCATTTATTCAATAAAATTCAAATATTTTTGGATTTTATCTTTTCCAATTTTTTATGAATTTTTATCAAAACAAGATTTGTACTTAGAAAATATTGAATTATATACAAAGTACTAATCTTCAGTGATACCAATTGTTAAAACGGGTTGCATACTGAGATGTATACAAGCCTTAGTGAATTATTTCAGATAAAAACAAAGAATTTATTAAATTCACTATTGAAAAACAGTTTTCCTTTCATTTTCACCCTTTTTCTCCCCCTCAAAATATGATATACAATAAAGTAAATCACCATTTTGATATATTTCCAAGAAAATGAGTTAACTCTCCCTTGAAATATGATATCAATGAGTTACCTCCCTCTTTTGTAACCATTGAAATTGAATCCCAGGTAGTTAACAGAAATCTAAAAGTATGGCTCCCCCTTGAAAGATGTTATTTAAAGCAAAAGAAGTACTTGCTCCCCCTAGAATGCATCTACTCCCCTTAAACACAAGATCCCAAGTATAAGTCCCAACATATCTAAGGAATGTCAAGCACTATACTCTACCATGTCAATTTCTTTGATCAAGAACTTTAGCCTAAGTACATCTAAGGTCTTAGTGAACATGTCAGCTAATTGCACTTTGGTAGGCACAAAGTATAACTCTACATCCCCTTTTTCTACATGGTCCTTAATGAAATGATAACGAATATCAATGTGCTTAGTCTTAGAATGCTGGACCGGGTTGCTCGTAATTGCAATAGCACTTTGTGAATCACAGTAAATTGGGGTCTTAGAAATCTTAAAACATAGTCCAAAAGTTGAGTTTGCATCCACAAAACTTGTGAACAACAATGAGCTGCATCAATGTACTCAGACTCAGCTGTTGATAAAGACACACAGTTCTGCTTTTTGGATGACCAACCAACTAGCCTATTCCCTAACATCTGAATTGATCCAGATGTGCTTTTTCTATCAACATGGCAACCGCCATGATCCGCATCAATATAAGCAGTGAGATTGAAATCGGATCCATGAGGATACCAGGTCCCAAGGTTAGGTGTACCTTTAAGGTACTGAAAAATCCTAACAACCGCTTTGGAGTGAGATTTCTTAGGGTTAGACTGAAAGCGGCCACAGACAGTTACAGCAAATGTAATGTCTGGTCGACTTGCAGTCAAATACATTAAAGAACCCACCATGCTTCGATAAAGCGTTATGTCAAAGGGTTCCCCATTAGCATCATTATCCAGTAAAGTCCTCATTGGGGTTGTCATTGGTTTTAAATCAGTCATTTTAAAACGTTTTAGCATATCATTGATATACTTTGTTTGACTAATAAGAATCCCATTTGGTAATTGTTTTACTTGTAACCCCAAGAAGAAATTTAACTGGTCAAGCATGCTCATTTCGAATTTGTTTGCCATAAGGTCACCAAATTCTTTGCATAAGGCCGGGGACGTGGAACCAAAAATAATATCATCAACATAAATTTGAACCAAGAGAATGTGACCGTGGTTTTTACGGATGAATAGCGTTGTATCAATCGTTCCACGAAAGAAGCCATTGTCCAGCAAATACTTTGTCAAGGTCTTGTACCATGCACATGGTGCTTGCTTCAGACCATATAAAGGTTTCTCCAAGTAATAGACGTGGTTTAGATGAATGGGACCGACAAAGCCTTCTGGTTGATCAACATAAACTTTCTCTTGAAGATGACCATTTAGAAAAGCAGTTTTGACATCCATTTGAAACATCGTGAACTTCATGTGAGAAGCAAATGCAAGGAAAAGACGAATAGCCTCAATCCTAGCAACGGAGCAAACGTTTTGTCATAATCAATACCCTCTGGTTGTCGATATCCCTTGGCCACAAGACGTGCCTTGTTTCGAACCACAATTCCATCAGAATCCTTCCTCTTCTTAAAAATCCACTTAACCCCTATTGGTCGTTGACCCGTTGGTCTTGGAACTAATCGCCATACTTTCAAACGATCAAATTGACTTATCTCTTCTTGCATTGCTACTACCCAGTTCGGATCTAGTAAAGCTTGAGCAACCGTTGTTAGTTCAATCTTACTGAGAAAGGCAGTGTATAAACACATATTACGTGTAGCCCTTCGAGTTGAGACTGGAGCAGATGCATCACCAATGATAAGATCAATTGGATAACTTTTAGTCCATCGGTTGTTATGTGGAAGAGGTTGTACATCAGTGGTATCTATTGGAACATCAATCGTTGTTGACGTTGAGCCTTGATCCGCTTGATCTGATGTAACATCATCTAATGGATTCAATTGAGTATCTGGAGAAATAACTGGAGTTGTTTCAACTGATGAATCTTGAATTGGTTCAAGATTATCTGTATTCGGAGGTGGAAGGGAGGATGAAGAAGCAACGGGTGAATCAGTTGTTGTTGTATCTTCATCAAAAAGACTTGATTAAGTCTCCACAGTAGTTGACTGTGATGGTGTAACCGGTACGGTTTGAACATTTAAAGTTCGTTGAGGAGCATAAAGACTATCAAACAAGATATCCAGTTCTTCTGTTGTAACCGTAGGAACACCCTTCTTCAAGAAAATTGAGTTTTGCGCGGAAGAAGTAATAGCCAGGTTAGGATCGGGTTTTGAACTGAGTTGTTCAAAAGCCATTCTCGATAATTCATCGAACCTTACATTAATGTTTTCCTTGATCATCTTTGTCCGTTTGTGATAAACACGATAAGCAACTTTGTTCGAAGAATAACCAAGAAATATGGCATGATCGCCATGTGGATCAAACTTTCTGAGGCTGTCAAAATCATTAAGCACGTAGAATATACAACCAAAGACACGGAAATATTTGACATTCGGGCGTCTACCATATAGTAACTCATAAGGAGTTTAATCAAAACGTTTATTAATGATGTAGCGGTTTTGGGTATAACATGCAGTAGAAATGGCTTTCCCCCACATTTTCGGAGGTAGTTTGGAGTAAGCAAGCATCGTTCGAGCTACTTCACACAACGTACGATTACGTCGTTCGATGACTCCATTCTGTTGAGGGGTTCGTGCAGCAGAGAACTGATGTTCAATGCCTTGGGCCTTCAAATAACTATCAAGCAGATCATTCTTAAATTTCGTCCCATTATCAGTTCGAATACTCTTAACATGTTTGTTAAAAGAGCGTTGAGTCTTTTTAATGAACTCAATGATAATGGCGGGGGTTTCTGACTTTGTTCGTAGAAGGAAAATCCATGTAAATCGGGTATAATCATCAACAATAACAAGCACATGTTTCCGGCCACCAAGACTTGAAATCCTCATGGGTCCACATAAGTCCATATGCAATAATTGCAAGGACGATGAAGTACTGGGGTGTTGCTTAGGCGGATGAGAAGTCCGTTTCAGCTTACCCATCGCACATGATGGACACACATGATGCTTATCATATTGAAAGCTTGGAATACCATCAACTAAGTCTTTAGAGACTAGTCGATTAATACCCTTGTAATTTAGGTGAGACATCCGGTGATGCCATAACCATGAATTCTCCTTCGTTGAACGAGTGACCAAACACATGGTTCCATGTGATGGTGCATCATTGAGGTCAATAGTATAAAGTGAAGCACAACGTTTACCAACAAGGAGATCGGTTCCATCGGTGGATTGCACCGAGAATTGACTACGTTCAAACAAAACTTTGAGATCTCCATCACAAAACTTACTAACACTAAATAAACTGCACACCAAACCCTCAACATATGAGACCCATTTGATCGTCATGCCATTCTTCACAAAATCTCCATAACCCGTTATTGCTGCAATCTCATCATTTCCAAAAGTAACCGTTCCTAGGAATTTGACAATGAAATTGACAAGCAAGGATTTATCGCCCGTCATGTTTCTAGAACAACTGGAATCGATATACCAAACACAGACGTCGAAACCCTATAAACGTTAATTTCCTAGAGTTTAGGTACCCAAAGTTTCTTGGGTCCTTTTCAGTTAGTACCAACAATAAACTTTGGATCAACAATGAGATAATCACGTAAAGCATCATGCAATTTAGACAATAAAGCATCATTTAAAACCACATTACATGAAGCGTCATACGCAATATCAAGTTTTACATCGTTATCAGAAGTCTTAACACACAACTTATTCCAAGTAGATGTTTTGTTTAAAGACGAAAATTGAAAAACATGAGATGATTTCCTAGGTCGACTAGCAGATGAATTATTTTTGGTCTATTCATGAAAATCGTTTGTTTTAAAAGTTCCATATTCATGATAGTTTTGGATTGATCTGTTCGATAGAGTTTTTCCTCATATCGAGCAAGTTGTACTTTCATTTGAAAAGACTCTTTTGACAATGAAGAGATTTCAGAGTCCTTTTCAATGATGGAGTTTTTCAATTGAATAATTTTCTTATTTAGCTTTGAAAGTGTGGGTTCATATTGAGTTTTCAAATCAGAAAGATCTTTTTCTAGAAATTGAACTTTTTCTGCAAGTCGTTCCAATTTTAGACGATAATCTGTCCTTTCGACCTTAATCGGATGAACTGGTTTTTTAATATCTTCCAACTCAGTTTCCGTGGAGCTGAGTTGGACAATCAATCTTTGCAGTTCCGATTGTAATTTAGATGAAGATGGTTTGGTCTAAAAAAGTTTAATTTTATCTTTTAAAACCTTGTTTTCAGATTTTAAACCTTTGACTTCTTTTGACATTGAGACCAAATTCTTCATCATGTCATTTTGCACTTTGATAAAATCAGGTGGAATTTCAGATGATTGTACCTCATCATCATCAGATGCTGAGTCAGAATTCTCCATTGCTTCCGTAGCTTTGATGAGCTTAGTCACCTTGCAAACAATTGCATGTTCAACCTCTGAATCAGAATCGTCAGTCCAGTTGAACCAAGTATCATCAACCGGTTTCAGCTCTCCCCCAGTTTCTATAATCTTAGCTAACAACATTTTCTTCTTGTAGTAGGCTGCATCCTTCTTCTTAGGCATTTTGCATTCACGAAAGTAATGACCAGCTTTACCACAATTGAAACAGATTGAATCATCCTTCTTGGAATCATCAGCACGTTGTTGTTGTTATGACTGATCAGCTTTCTTGTATTACGAGGAAGATGATGAATTCTTGCGTTGATTGCTTGATTTACCTTTTAATTTATATTTGTTCAAGGCTTTGGTGAACATGGCTGCCATCTTGACTAATTCAAGGTGAGAATCATCAACGTCAGACAGATTTAATTCTTCAGAATTAGTTGAATCTTCAACAAGCACTTTCTTGTACAAGCTTTTAGAAGTTGTAAACGATTTGCTCTTCTTTTTGGCAATAAGAGCAAGAGGATCACTTGGAGATGACTATTTCCTTCCTTCTTGAAGTTTAGAAACATCAGGTTGGTAATGCATAAGAACTCCAACAAGCTCATGAAAAGTCATCTTATCAATCTCTTTGGTAGATCGAACAATGGTTCCATAAGGAAGCCAATCAGCATTGAGCTTTTTGAGAAATTTCATGTTGACTTTAGCATTTACTTTTATGATCTTGCACCTTTTCACCTCATTGAGAACACCATTGAAATGACAATAGGTATCCTTGAGTGGTTCATCAGGTTCCTGCTTGAAGTCTTCATATAAAATCCCAGAGCCTTATTCAGTTTAGTAACATCTGACATGTCATAACCTTCTTGCTGTCGTTTAATCTCATCCCATATATCTTTTGCTATTGTGTTGCTATCAACATTTTCAAACAATTCATACGGGATAGCTTGCATAACAATGTTCTTTGCCTCTATGTCACCCTGAGCTCTCTCACGTTTATCACCAGAAAGTTCATAGACTGGAATTGGCATACCAGTCTCCGGATGATAATCTACAACTGGACCATCTCTCAGAGAAGCCCATATGTACTTTGCTTTCTCACCCTTGTAGTCTATGTACTGAGTGATACGGTGAAGCCACTGAGTGTACTTGCCATCAAACAACACTGGAGGACGGAAATTTGATCCAATGATCAAAGTATCTTGAGTAGACATCTTGAAAATGAGGTAGATTCGGTAAAGATTCGGTATTACACAAATCTAAGATGAAAAATCACAACAATCTAACAAGAATGTCAGATTCGGTAACAGATTCGGTACTGTAGCAGATTCGGTACAGATTCTGTACTGTAGCAGATTCAGTAAACTAGATTCTGAAACAGAAACTGATCAGGAATATAAGTAACACACCCAGATTCAGTATAGATTCGATAACCACAAGACTTGAAGCCTGAGAACACTTAAACCAATGAATTAAGTGATACAGAGATTCAGATTCAGTATCTGAATCGGTAGTCAGATTCTGTATGAATTTGAATTCAAACACAATTCAATTCCTTTGAATTAGATTCTATAGCCTTGCTGCACAAGGAAACAATTTAGTATCACACAAAATAACAAAGATACCAAATGTATAGAATACCGAATGTCAACTGTAGCAGTTGACAATACCGAGTCTAAGTATGAAAACTTAGAATTTCAAACAAATCCTTTCCCAAATCACACCAACTAGCTGCGTATAAACAAACCGAATGTGATAGAATCATAAACACACCACAATCTGCAACACTGAATGAGAATTATTAACTTGAAGCAGATTCGGTATGGCAGTTACGATACCGAATGTGTATCAAATCTTCAAAACTTGAAGAATTGATGAAATTAAACCGTCAGAAATGTGATTAAACACCTCACGATCACAACTGAAACCTCAAATCTTTACTTAACTACAGAATCAAGCTAGAAATGATGAATACCGAGAGTTTTAGCCATAAACTCTAAAAATCAACTTGATTCTCCACAATTGATGTTAACAAGCTGTAATTATGATCAAAACTCTTTCTGATCAACCTAATACACCTTCGCTGAACTTATCACAGGAATCTGAACGTCAGATTATCAGATTTGATTATATCGAGTCTGATTTAAAATACCGAGAGTGTTCAGATTCTGTAATCTTCAATCTCTGGATCGATCTAGTGATGTAATATCACTCCCTGGAAGCTTTGGTACCAAATGATAGGTCAGATCATGTTGAGATTGAGAGAAATGATAAGATAGAATGAGATTCGGTAGGTGAAAAGGAGATTCGGTAAGAGAGAGAATCGGTACAAATTACATTCCACAGCTTCTAGAACTCAGTTACAATGCAATGGCTATCTAATTAGGACTACTTAGGTTCCTTATATAGCCCTCTTCTAAGGAACCTTCATTTAAGCTTATTTCACATTAACACTATACAACTTCGGGGTCCTAACAAATGTATAAGAATATATTTAGTACAACGCAAGTGTTAATAGTAAATATTAATAATATAAGTCGGAAAAATCTAAGGTCGTTACATATCGGCTTGTGCTCTTGCACCTTTCTTCAAGTGTTGCAATCTTCCTCTTTTGAGTTCAGTAACTACCCTTTCAATTAATTGCCGACATTCATTGGTCTCATGACCGTAATCATCGTGAAAATCACAAAATTTTCTTTTGTCTCGGTTTCCATACTTTGACAAAGGTACTGGGGGGTCGAAGCTTTTGCACACTGCCTCTGTAGCCAAAATTTCTTTTGGTGTTTTTGTGAGGTCTTTTATTAACGCAACATTTCCAGTGTGGCTGCTTTTGAACCTCTGACTTCTCCCCCTTTATTGTTGTTGAATTTGCGATACTTATCATTATGATAGTTACCACTCCTAGGTTGGCTATTACCACCATAACGTTTTCCAGACTCTGACCCTCTTCCCTGCACTCGATAATGATCATCGTCGATGTCCATATTAGAAGAGGTACTTCCACGATTCTGCTTTATATCTTCTTGTGCTCGCATGTAATCATGCGTTTCTTTTACGGCTTCCACGAAAGTTTCTGGCACTCTTCTCCGTAACCGTTGCCATAAAGATAGGTGTCTGTCAGTATCTATACAATGTATAAAGCCGGTTAACTTTTGGCTTTCTGGCAAGTCTTGTATTTTAGCCACCTCCGTGGTATATCTGTCTATTATTTCTCCCTAGCTCTCTTTCGATTTCTGCTTTATGTCGTGACATTCGACATGTGTTCTTTTGCGTGCGCACAAATTGTGAAAGTTTAATAAAAATCTTGAGCGCAAATTCGCAAAACCTGTAATGCTTTGGGCTGGAAAATTATTGAACCATTCCCCTGCTACTCCTTGCAGCACTTGTGGTAGCATATGGCATGCTACTGCATCACCCCAGCTGTGGGTTCTTGCAGTTCTTTCAAATTTTTGTAAAAAGTCATCCGGATCTGATAACCCATCATAACTTCCGAGTGTTAGAGGCAACACCGGTGCGACTGTGAAGGGATGATTGGCGATGTGTGGCACAAACTTTTCTGTTATGGGAGCTAACTCAAGGCTTTGCTTAGCTTTTTGCCCTTGCATCACCGCGAACCAATTGCTCATTGTAAAAAACCGTCCTAATTCATAAGTACGAATACAATAGCATATGATTACATCGCAAGGTATTTGACCTCTATATGATACATTTTATAAATATTGCATTCATTTTAAAAGACAATCTTTCATTACATCGAAAGTTGACAGACATGCATACCATTTCGTAATATCCATCTATAAATGATCTAATTTGTCATTTACTTAATCATAATCTTTACTGAACTCAACGACTTGAATGCAACGTCTTTTGAAATATGCCATGAATGATTCCAAGTAATATCTTTAAAATGAGCAAATGCACAGTGGAAGATTTCTTTTATACCTAAGAATAAACATGCTTTAAAGTATCAACCAAAAGGTTGGTGAGTTCATTAGTTTATCATAATCATTCATTTCCATCATTTTAATAGACCACAAGAATTTCATTTCCAGTTCTCATAAATATACGTCCCATGCATAGAGACAAAAAATCATTCATATGGATTGAACACCTGGTAACCGACATTAACAAGATGCATATAAGATTATCCCCTATCATTCCAGGAAATCCTTCCGACATGATAAAACTACATCGAAGTACTAAAGAATCCGGTACTTTGGATGGGGTTCGTTAGGCCCAATAGATATATCTTTAGGATTCGCGTCAATTAGTAGATCGGTTTACTAATTCTTAGGTTACCAAGCAAAAAGGGTCATATTCGGCTTCGATCATTCACCCATATAATGTAGTTTCAATTACTTGTGTCTATTTTGTAAAACATTTATAAAAAATTGCGCTTGTATTCTCAGCCCAAAAATATAAAGGGTAAAAAGGCAAATGAAACTCACCATACTGTATTTCGTAGTAAAAATACATATAACGTCATTGAACAAGTGCAAGGTTGGCCTCAGATTCACGAACGTAAATTAATTATATATATTTATGTGTTGGTAAATATTTGTCTAACAAATTAGGTCAAGTCATAGTGTATCACTATTCTAATGCTCGAGACTAATATGCAAAGGTCAATAAAAGTCAATTTGACTCAAAATGAATTCCAAAATCTATACATAATTAATATATAGTTTAGATATCGTCGTTTTTATATTTCTAAATATTTTTAAAAGATCTATTAGAGTAAATAATATATTTCATTTATTAATAAATAAAATTTTATATAAAATATACTTTTATATATCTTAAGTAATAAAATTTATAAAGTTCATTTAACATCATAAAAATAATATGATAGGTAGTATTAATGTAATTATGTTACACGTAGTAAAACATCTTTGTATTACATATTTATTTGATAAAATAATATCGATAATAATGATAGTAAGTAAAAAGAAATTGTAGTATTTTGTAATAATAATCATTATTATTCTATTAATAATAATAACAATATTTATATTTACTAACAATGATATTATGATAAGTGATAATTCAAATTATGATAACTTTAATACTTACGATACTTTTTAATATTAACTTTAAAATAATAATTTTATTTAAAATGAAAATAATAATGACATTTCATAATAAAAATGACATTTCTATTAAAATGATGATTTTTGTTAAAATGATAGTTTTCATACTAACGATACTTTTAATAATAATAGTAATGAAAAACGATAATTTTATTTAAATCAACATCTTATGATATTTTAAATTTCATCATGAAACCCATACTCATTATTTCCTAATCGATTCGTTTGATAGCTTTTAATTGTCTTTTATATCGCATTTATTTTAATGATAATAATAGCAATCATAATAATTAGGTGTTACTAATATTAGTTTTTAATTATAGTCATATTAATGATGATAAATATTATGATGATAATACTAATAACTATTTTAACAATAATAATAATAATAATAATAATAATAATAATAATAATAATAATAATAATAATAATAATACTAATTATAACTTTAACTATAATAACGATAGTAATAATATTAAAAATAGCAATTTTTAATAATAATACTTTTTATTGATGATGATGATAATAATAATAATAATAATAATAATAATAATAATAATAATAATAATAATAATAATAATAATAATAATAATAATAATTAGATGAAAACTAGAACGACGATAATAACGACGATCATAATAATCATTTTTAATAATAATACAAAAATTCAATTGACTATAACTTCTAATCCGTTCATCGAAACTATTCGATATCTAAATGAAAAGTAATTCATTTTTCGCTAGCTTTCCAACGACATGCATATGTTATACCTTATCTCAACCGTATATGTAACTAATTCAGGATTCAACATAACCTATCTAGTGGCAAAATCAAAAATACAAGCATGCATAATCCTATATACTCGAGCACTAGTCAGGGATACACTAATAATATGTAAAAATTAAATTATGAGCGCTTACGTATCAATATTGAGATTCAATATTGCAGGAAAGGTACGTAGACGCAACGGAGATGATAAACACTAGATTGACCTCACGAGCATACCCATGAACCATACCCATCACCTCCATAGCTATAACCTATAATTTCCTTAGCCCTATCCCACTCGAAAAGCCCGTCTTGAAATAATTCGCTCATGACCTCGTTGTAGTATTTTATGTATAATACTAATAATATCGCTACCTAATATTATTAATACTAATAATAATAATATTAATAATAATAATCTTGATATTAATAATAATAATAATATAAATAATAATAATTCTATATGTAGTACTAGATATATGAAAGTGGATGTTTGTGTGTGCATAACAATCTGATTACGCTTGCATTTTATAGAACCATTTCAAGTCTTGTACCTCATGCTTCCGTGATTTGCGGCTTCAATGTTTACATCATATATGGAAAAAAAAAGAACGTGATTTGTGGTTTACAAAAGGTTGAATGTTGCTTCCGTGATTTGCGGGTTACATCATATATGAATTAAAAAAAAACGTGGTGTTTAGTTTATATTATATTTAATATAATATATTTAATTTATATAATTACTTATATATTATATTATATTTATGTTCATGGTAAAAATATAATTTTTACTCAAATGACTCGTACGTTGTCACTCGACTCATGTACCACTTTCGGTTTTTCAAGCGCACTTTCGTACGTTTAGAAAACTAGCCTTTTACGTTACGCGACGTGTACCCTTAATAATAATTTGACTTATTCATCAATAATTTACCTTATAGAAAATGTAACTTATAAAATTTGAGCGTTGTGGTCATTTGCTTCTATAAATCAGTGACTCGTTGTTTATCAAAATATATTATTTTAAATTAGGACGTTTTATGACTAAGTTAAAATATATATATATTCTTATTTAGAATTGTAAATTTGTACATAATATATATGTTTGAAAATTTTTTATCTAATGATATAATATTTAGTCTTTCAAAACCAATTACATTTCAAAGTTCGTTTTATATAATTTAACTCGTTTTAAATAATAGTAGTTATTTTACCGAAGAATGTTTTTAACATAAAAACTAAATAGTTGATTTATCAAGGGACACGAGTTTATCAAAGTAAGGTACACTTTTGAAATTTAAACGGAAATGATTACTAAATTTTGACTAACTCTCGTTAATGACACTTTTGTAAATCACTTTTACCAAATATTCCGGATACCGTTAAAAAGGAAATGTTTTCTAAATCAAAGTGGACCTCTCAACAAAGACTCGTAATCATAATTTAATGTAACTGTTAAATCAATCATTTAGTATTATCATATAATTCCATCGATAACTATATTAAATAAATATGTTCATGTAAGGTATTATTTATTTAAACACTTTGTCAATGTGTTCAAGTTATAATATATTCACTTATACATATATAATCATGTCCGTTCATATAATGGTTCGTGAATCATCGTAATTTGGTCGAGGTTTAAATGAATGTATGAACATAGTTTAAAATTTTTGAGATTCAACTTCTTATCGTGTCGGGAATATATAAAGATTAAAGTTTAAATTTGGTCGGAAATTTCCGGGTTGTCACAGTACCTACCCGTTAAAGAAATTTCGTCCCGAAATTTGATTGGAATGGTCATGGCTGACAATAAGTATGTTTTCATGATGCATATAAGCTGAAGATTAGGGTTTTATCATCATTGAGTAATATAGATAAAACCATTTGATTTTTGTGAAGAGTACTAGTGAAGTTATCACCAAAAGAGTGAAATGAGTAGGTATAGATTCTTCATATCTTTTGACGTGGATAGGATTGATTTCCAAGTTCAAAAGATTTGGAGAAAATCTTTGTAATAGGATTTGATTCTTCGATAATCAAGAGAATTAGGATCTGCTTTAAATGCGATCATCTGTTTTGATTTCTCTGTCGAAAATTTTACTATAAATCCACCTCCTTCGTTTCCTTTTAATTCACACCTTCCATTATTTCTAACTCATAATTTAAAGCATTCATCAATATGCTCCATCCAGTTCTGCTTCTTGATATATTCCTAACCTTCATATCGATCATTCTTCTTTTTCATCTATCGCCGGAAGAATCTATTTACTTCTACTATACACTTGGTTTTATAGTATTTTTAGTTCTCCCGTGTCTTTATATTGCTATATGTATTGATATATACGGTTTATAATTTCTGGGTGATTGTTGGGTTTTATATCTTCTCTTATATTTTGATGTCCCTGCTTCTGTCTCCCATAATCATTGTCATCTCGAGTTAATGCTTTCTTTTATTTGCTGCGATTTATACCCCAATTTTTATTTCGGAGCTTTGTCCTTTCGTTTCTTCTTCTTGCTAGTATGTACTACTTATAATGATCCATAATTCGCATATATGAATTTTGGAATAAACATTGTTAATGTTCTAAGAAGGAAATCGTAACGGCACGATCTTGATTTGTCATATTATCAGAATACCTCAGAAAAGATCGAATCATCAAGAAAATATTTTCTTGATATTTTTAAAGATTAAGTAGAATACAAGAGTCGTGTAACATGGCACATGATGATGGTATGGTCTGTGAATCATCATGTTTCATTAGAAACTCAGCATGAATTGCTGTAATATAATCACGTTGATCAAGTATCATTATATTATACTAACTCATGCTTCAGTTCCCAACACTACTTCAAAAACATTCTTATTTTAAACTTGAGGATTTCAGAATTTAGAAAATAAAATAGTTTCTTTTATGATGTAATACAGATAGCGCAAAGAGGTAAATGATTTCAGATAAGAATTATTATGGAAATATCTTCAGAAATATGGAGGATATTTATAATGAAAGATAAGATGACATCTTATAATTTCTAATATCAGAGGATGATGAAGAATATTATCCGTAGGGGTTTAGAGTCAGGAGCAAGGTATTCGTTAATGACTTCAGCAAATACTGAATCATTTGGATTCTTTGAAGTCAGGTTCAGTCTTTGTGATTTATCCACAGCCTCCTTCATACTTTGCTCAATCTGGTTTCCAGTTCCAAGACTTTTCTTTTTCTGCGCTTTGTCAACACATTTTTTTATTATCATAAAACTTTTACTGTTAAAGTCGTTTATAGTTTTTGCTGCTTCATCAGTATTTTCCATTTTCGGAGAACCAATTCGTAGTTCGGAGTGTTTTTTAGAAACTTCACATTCAAATTAAGTCCCGAAGATAGACGTTATATATACACACATAATTGTTGGTGTAGACATGCTGCGAGATTTCAAAATACTGATTGCTAATTCCTGATGATTCGTATGGAAATTCTCGTTACAAGATACAAATGAGTAAATGATGGGGTTTCGGTAAATATAATGATTCTTCGGAAGGTCAAAGATCAGTGAAGTTGTGAATAAGTTTATTGCTAATGTGGTGGAACATGAAAGGTTCTCCGGTAACAAAAGGGTAATCATATATATCAAGATTAAGATAAGGCTACTCCAAATGAAAAATCGAAGTTGTCTTGCTGGAGCTGTGTTAGAATTTGCTACCTTGAAAAGGAATTGCAAAGTTATTTTTGCTAATAAATGCCAAAGGATCTGACACAGATATGTGTTGAATTATGACTTTGATTTCGAGAGCTTTTTAAGTAGATAACTGTGGGTAATATGTGGTTGGATAATCATCTCTATTGCTCATTATTTGAAGTGTCTTCAGAAATTTTCGAAGGGTTTGAACACAGATTGTAATCGTTAATATACATTTGATGTTCTAATACAGTTTTGAAGTCAAAGTATAGCTTTGAAATATGTAGGAATCTAAAAGTGATGGTACTGGTTATATCTCGAATTGAATTCTGAGGTTCCAAAATCAGAATATGTAATTGAGTTTGAATGAGCATGGTTGTTTTGATTTCTATGAAAGAATGTATATTATTGTGAAAGTAGGAAGTATAGCTGATAATTTTGCTTAATCAGATTCGAAGAATGTAACATATTAATTATGTATATATATATATATATATATATATATATATATATATATATATATATATATATATATATATATATATATATATATATATAGGGGCAGGATCAATGGGAAAATAACCAATCGGGGGGAAGCAAACAAAAAATTTTTCGTTTTTTTTTGAAATTTTTTTTTCCGGCATTAAGATCACACGAAAATATGAACATTTAGAAGAGACACTTCGTGATGAATGTTATTATTTAGGCGGGAAAATGATCGACAAAAATAACATTCAAGATAATATTGTTCGTGAAGAATATGAACGTTTTTTTTCTTCATGTTTTGTGAAGTAAAATTTAGCCCGATTTAGAGTTTAGGGTTTAGGGTTTAGGGTTTGGTGTTTTGGGTTTATTCCATAAACCCAAAACACCAAATCCTAAACCCTAAACTCTAAACCGTTCGTGTTAAAAACTCAATCTAAATCCTAAATCTAAACCCTAAATCTAAACCCTAAACCCTAAATTTCTAAACCCTAATATCTAAACCCTATAAACCCTAATATCTAAACTCTAATATCTAAATCCCAATAGCTAAAACCTCAAAATACGCTCGAAAAACACAATAATTGTTATATATTACTTCTTCGAGCATTTTCCCGCCAAAATATAAATATTTATCACAAAGTGTCTCTACTAAATGTTCATATTTTCATCTCATCTATAATGTTCGTGAAAAAAGTTTTTTAAAAAAATGAAAAAAAAAAGTTTTTGCTTCCCCCCGAATGGTTACTTCCCTCTTGATCCTACCACTATATATATATATATATATATATATATATATATATATATATATATATATATATATATATCTCGGATATTTCCTACCCGTTAAAAAAAATTTCACATTTAATATTTTGTACAATAGAATTTTATTACAGTCTTTATGAAAATATATATGTATATATATTCTCTTCAGATGTAACATAGACTTTAATGAGTTAATACTAAATTAAACTCATTCGTTTTACGGTTGGAACCAGAATTGAATAATCCCTTGAAGGCTTTAGAGATTTCATAAGTATTTCTTCAATAATATTGAAATTATGAATCAATACTTCATTATTTGTTGAGGCGTGATATTGGTTTTCGTTAAATTTTTGTGAATTTCGCAAAGTACTAATGATGTTATCTGAAAAGTTTCGAGTGATGAAAGTGTAAAATCAAACATATATTTGAATAATGTACTTGATTTATTATGAGCTAGAATTTGTTGAATTGAGACATAGATTGTAGTTAACGATGGTTAAGTTACGGGCGAAGGACGTACATTATGGCATATTTGTAATATGAATTAACCGAGTAGTTAAGATTCACAAACAATAGCTTAGCACGGAAAGATTTATTTTTATTTCAAAATATATATATATAATATACATATAATTTCTTCAGAGGGAATGAGTTAATTCTTCATAACTCGTTGATACAATATACGCGTTATTGATTGGTAATGATGTCCACAGTGATTCTTGAACTGACGAAGTTTGTGATGTTATAGGTGTTGTTGATTCTGATGTTGACTGTACTGACGATGATGGTGACGCTGACGGTACTGTTGATGCTGTTGGTAAAAAAAGTTTAGCGTGTTAATCACACACCATTTTTGTCAGGGTTTCTACTCTTCCTTCTATCATTTTGGTTCGCTTAATTGATTTATGGTTAGGGCTAGATTAGATAATCTCTAAGACTTTAGAGATTACATAATCGCCTCGGAATGTTTCTCCAATGAAGTTATGAATTAATACTTCGTCAGTTATTGTTGTTGGTACTCCTTGGTATCTATGGTATGTATGGCGTTGATGCTCGTGGGACAGCTTGTGAAGTTGAGGTTTACGACGCGGTTGTGGTTAAAGGTGGTAATGGTACTGTTGGCGTTGATGATGGTGGTACTGGTTATGCTGCTGGTGCTGCTGCTGATGTTTGTAACCTTTGCACCATATTTTCCAAATCCACTACCCGAGCGCGAAGTTCGTTGACTTCTTCTATTACACCGGGGTGATTGTCGGTTCGGACTAACGGATAAATAAAATCTAGAATTTGATGTAGTATATAATCGTGACGAGATACTCTGGAAATGAGAGAGAAAATGGTGTCTCGAACAGGTGCCCGGTAAGTGCTTCAGGCTTTTCGCCAAGAGGGCAATGTGGTGGATGGAAAGGATCGCCTCCTTCTTGTCTCCAATGATTAAGGAGGCTACGAACCCATCCCCAATTCATCCAAAATAGATGATGGCTGATTGGTTGGTCCATTCCGGTCACACTGCTTTCGGAGCTTGAGTGGGATTCCATTTCGGAATCTGAGGGACTTGAACTAATGACGAATTCCATTTTGTACGATTGAATAAGAATTTTTTGATATGAAATGATTTTCCGGCTATCGGATGGTATTCTAATTACCTAGAATATCCATATATACAGAACAAAAGATTTCGTAGATTACGGAGGATTTGCGAAATATGTCAGGCAAAGTTTACAGTAATAGATACGATAAGATATGATTTAGCAGATACGCTAAGATATGAATTTTGTTTGTACACTATTCATGCAATCAATGCAGCAAGACGTGTCTAGACTTAAGAATGATAAGAAGGTAATTTTCTACGGATGATAAGTAGATGATTTCCGACACAAAATGATAAGCAAAACTTTTGACATGCAGACACGGTCGAAGTCCAGACTCACTAATGAATCTTAACGACTTATCAGTTAGACACACTAATGTAGACCTGGTTCGCTAAGACCACTGCTCTGATACCACATGTAAAAATCCGTCCTAATTCATAAGAACGAATACAATAACATATGATTACATCGCGAGGTATTTGACCTCTATATGAGACATTTTACAAACATTGCATTCATTTTAAAAGACAATCTTTCATTACATCGAAAGTTGACAGGCATGCATACCATTTCGTAATATCCATCTTTAAATGATCTAATTTGTCATTTACTTAATCATAATCTTTACTGAACTCAATGACTTGAATGCAATGTCTTTTGAAATATGCCATGAATGATTCCAAGTAATATATTTAAAACGAGAAAATGCACAGTGGAAGATTTCTTTTATACCTGAGAATAAACATGCTTTAAAGTGTCAACCAAAAGGTTGGTGAGTTCATTAGTTTATCATAATCATTCATTTCCATCATTTTAATAGACCACAAGAATTTCATTTCCAGTTCTCATAACTATACGTCCCATGCATAGAGACAAAAAATCATTCATATGGATTGAACACCTGGTAACCGACATTAACAAGATGCATATAAGAATATCCCCTATCATTCCGGGAAATCCTTAGACATGATAAAACAACATCGAAGTACTAAAGCATCCGGTACTTTGGATGGGGTTCGTTAGGCCCAATAGATCTATCTTTAGGATTCGCGTCAATTAGTAGAGCGGTTTACTAATTCTTAGGTTACCAAGCAAAAAGGGGCATATTCGGCTTCGATCATTCACCCATATAATGTAGTTTCAATTACTTGTGTCTATTTCATAAAACATTTATAAAAAATTGCGCATGTATTCTCAGCCCAAAAATATAAAGGGTAAAAAGGTAAATGAAACTCACCATACTGTATTTCGTAGTAAAAATACATATAACGTCATTAAACAAGTGCAAGGTTGGCCTCAGATTCACGAACCTAAATTAATTATATATATTTATGTGTTGGTCAATATTTGTCTAACAAATTAGGTTAAGTCATAGTGTATCACAATCCTAATGCTCGAGACTAATATGCAAAGGTCAACAAAAGTCAATTTGACTGAAAATGAATTCCAAAATCTATACATAATTAATATATAGTTTAAATATCGTCGTTTTTATATTTCTAAATATTTTTAAAAGATTTATTAGAGTAAATAATATATTTCATTTATTAATAAATAAAATTTTATATAAAATATACTTTTATATATCTTAAGTAATAAAACTTATAAAGTTCATTTAACATCATAAAAATAATATGATAGGTAGTATTAATGTAATTATGATACACGTAGTAAAACGTCTTTATATTACATATTTATTGGATAAAATAATATCGATAATAATGATAGTAAGTAAAAAGAAATTGTAGTATTTTGTAATAATAATCATTATTATTCTATTAATAATAATAACAATATTTATATTTACTAAAAATGATATTATGATAAAGTGATAATTCTAATTATGATAACTTTAATACTTACGATACTTTTTAATATTAACTTTAAAATAATAATTTTATTTAAAATGATAATAATAATGACATTTCATTATAAAAATGACATTTCTATTAAAATGATGATTTTTGTTAAAATGATAGTTTTCATACTAACTATACTTTTAATAATAATAGTAATGAAAAACGATAATTTTATTTAAATCAACATCTTATGATATTTTAAATTTCATCATGAAACCCATACTCATTATTTCCTAATCGATTCGTTTGTTACTAATATTATTTTTTAATTATAGTCATATTAATGATGATAAATATTATGATGATAATACTAATAACTATTTTAACGATAATAATAATAATAATACTAATTATAACTTTAACTATAATAACGATAGTAATAATATTAAAAATAACAATTTTTAATAATAATACTTTTTATTGATGATGATGATGATGATGATAATAATAATAATAATAATAATAATAATAATAATAATAATAATAATAATAATAATAACAACAATAATAATAATAATAATAATAATAATAATAATAATAATAATAATTAGATGAAAACTAGAACGACGATAATAACGACGATCATAATAATCATTTTTAATAATAATACAAAAATTCAATTGACTATAACTTCTAATCCGTTCAATGAAACTATTCGATATCTAAATGAAAAGTTCTTAATTTTTCACTAGCTTTCCAACGACATGCATATCTTATACCTTATCTCAACCGTATATGTAACTAATTCAGGATTCAACATAACCTATCTAGTGGCAACATCAAAAATACAAGCATGCATAATCCTATATACTCGAGCACTAGTCAGGGATACATTAATAATATGTAAAAATTAAATTATGAGCGCTTACATATCAATATTGAGATTCAATATTGTAGGAAAGGTACGTAGATGCAACGGAGATGATAAACACTAGATTGACCTCACGAGCATACCCATGAACCATACCCATCACCTCCATAGCTATAACCCATAATTTCCTTAGCCCTATCCTACTCGAAAAGCCCGTCTTGAAATAATTTGCTCATGACCTCGTCGTAGTATTTTATGTATAATACTAATAATATCGCTACCTAATATTATTAATACTAATAATAATATTAATAATAATAATCTTGCTATTAATAATAATAATAATATAAATAATAATAATTCTATACGTAGTACTAGATATATGAAAGTGGATGTTTGTGTGTGCATCACAATCTGATTACGCTTGCATTTTATAGAACCATTTCAAGTCTTGCACCTCATGCTTCCGTGATTTGCGGCTTCAACGTTTACATCATATATGAAATATAAAAAAAAGAAAAAAATAACGTGATTTGCGGTTTACAAAAGGTTGAATGTTGCTTTCGTGATTTGCGATTTACATCATATATGAATTAAAAAAAACGTGGTGTTTAGTTTATATTATATTTAATATAATATATTTAATTTATATAATTACTTATATATTATATTATATTTATGTTCATTGTAAAAATATAATTTTTACTCAAATGACTCGTACGTTGTCACTCAACTCATGTACCACTTTCGGTATTTCGAGCGCACTTTCGTACATTTAGAAAACTAGCCTTTTACGTTACGCGACGTGTACCCTTAATAATAATTTGACTTATTCATCAATAATTTACCTTGTAGAAAATGTAACTTATAAAATTTGAGCGTTGTGGTCATTTGCTTCTATAAATCAGTGACTCGTTGTTTACCTTGTAGAAAATGTAACTTATAAAATTTGTTTGGGTTTGAGATGTAATAAATTGTGTTTGAGATTCCATTAGCTTTGCCATCATTTCTTCTAGATTTGACTTTTTCTCTTCGGTTTGTTGTGGTGGTTTATACAAGCTAGGTCTTTGTTGATTGAAAGTGTTGTTTAGAGTTGGTTGGTTATTCGGACCTTGTTGGTTGTACGAGTTATTATTGGGTCCATTTGGATTGTAAAGAATATTTTGATTTCGATTGAAGTTTAGCCTTGGCGGTTGATAATTATTTTGATAATTATTTCCCGGCATTTGGTTCATGTAGGAAACATTCTCACGTTGTTCCATCATTTGTTCAACATTACAATCTTTCGTTAAGTGTGGTCCACCGCATTGCTCACAACTGATTCGTATTGCGTGAATATCTTTAGTCATCTTTTTTATTCGTCTCTCGAAAGCATCTATTTTTGCAAAAACGGAATCAAAGTCATGACTAGAATCAGCTCTAGCCGCTTTAGATGAACGAAAAATATCTTTTTCCTGATGCCACTCATGAGAGTGGGATGCTGTGTTATCAATGATTTTGTGAGCTTCGGTTGCGGTTTTCTTCATAATGGAACCACCAGCTGCTGTATCGATGTCTTTTCATGTAGCAACGTCGACACCTTGGTAGAATATTTGTACTATTTGATAAGTGTCTAAACTGTGCTGAGGACATTCTCTCAACAACTTTCTGAATCTTGTCCACGCCTCATATAATGTTTCATTTGGCTTTTGCGCGAACGTAACAATTTCTCCTTGAAGTCTCACAGCTTTAGATGTCGGAAAGAATCTTTTAAGAAATTTCTCAACTAAAACATCCCATGTATCAATCTTCCCTTCAGGTAACGATTCTAACCAGTCTTTGGCTTCTCCCTTTAAAGTTCGGGGAAACAACATGAGATAGATCTGTTCATCCCCAACTTCTCTTATTTAGAATAGAGTACAAATCCTATTAATGGTTCGAAGATGTTCGTTTAGATCTTCCTTTGGCGTACCACTAAATTGGCATTGATTAGTTACCATGTGTAGGATTTGTCCTTTGATTTCATAATCTGGCGCATTAATGTCTGGTCGAATAATTGCGTAACCTTGGACAGTGCGTGTGGCTCTCATTCGGTCTTCCATACTTAGAGGTTCCTTTATTTCCATATTTGAAATTGTTGAATCTGAATCACTAGAAGATTCTGATTTAACGGTTTGTGGTTCAGGAGGAATGATTAGTGGTTCAGGATCTTAGAATTGTCCTTGAATATCCTCCGGGTTCTCAATTGTGAAGTCGGGTTCAAAAAATGGATTATCGGAAATTTGAATTGGAGTACTTGTTCGACTAGATGATGATTCTAAAGAAAAATCAACGGAGATAATATTGGCTAGATGTCTTGATCGAGTTACAGGTGGTGAACGTATGAAAGGTGGTGAACGTTTTGCTCGGTGCATTCACTGAATATCGTATTAGTTATAAAGATAAAAATTATATAAGTTATCAAATTAATAGACTTTTCTGATTTTGCCCACGTTTCGAATAGCAATAGATGCAGCAATTAGCCAGGACCCTTTAAATCAGAAGCCCACAACTCGCCTCTAACAAATCTAACTATTACTATGAACCAGAAAATTTTGGATGTCTATCAATTTAACCGCTTAAATAATTTTTCGTCGAAATTTTGAAGATAAAATCTATGTCCTAAAAACTAGAGCGTCGAGAAATAAGAGAAAGAAAAAGAGCGTCGAAAAATAAGAGGCAAAAAACAAAGGTCAAAAAACAAACCGTAGAAAAATAATAATAAGAAAGTAGAGCTTCGAAACTTAAAAGTCTAAAAACTAAAAATTAAATCTTACGTCTAAAGGTATTAAAGCTTAAAGGAATTCTAAATCTAAAACGGCAATAACTTAAAAAGGCACTAAAATTTATAAACTGCGTCGCAAAATTCTAAAGCGCCTAAATCTTAATCTAAAGAAAAAGCATTTAAGGGATTTTACGGCAAAGCATAAAAATCTTGAAATATAAAAATAATTACGGCAAAAACTAACTTAAAACTAATTACGAACGACAAATATTACGAAATAAACGATAAAAATATAAATTATAACTAAAATGATAAAAATACAAATTTTATAAAAATATTATTTTTATATTATTTATATAAAAGGATTAATATAAATATGTAAATAATAATAATTAAAGCAAAAAATACAAATTATATTAAAACTATATAATAATTAAACCCTAAATAATAAATAATTAATAAATTTGTACCCTAATTTCGCATTTAATGATGGGGTTGACATGTCAGACAACCTCCGCGATTGCGAGGGTTTCTGTGAGTGGTGCTCCGAGATCGCGGAGATATGCAGTTTCAGATTTGGTTGTAGGCTCAAACGCGCTTTTTTTTTACAAAATATATGATAGAATATATATATATATATATATATATATATATATATATATATATATATATATATATATATATATATATATATATATATATATAATAAAAATAAACTTATATTTTTTTAAAAAAATAAAAATACTTTTTTATAGAAAAATCTTAGAAATATATATATTTTTTATATAATTATATTATTAATAAATTTAAAAAAATAGAGTTTTAGCGTCCCCGGTAGCGGCGCCAAAACCTTGATGTGTGCGGCGGGGTATATGAAATACTACTATTTTTAAATACTACTATTTTTAATATGAAATACGACGAAATATGATACAAGTTTTATTTATTTATATAGATGGGATATTCCTAAACCTTGCAACAACACTTATAGGCAGTGTACCTAATCGTAGAGTAGTGTAGTTTTTGGTAAGTCCGGTTCATTCCACAAGGAGACGACTTATTGCGTACACTATATTTTTAAACAATTATATTTGTATATATATATATATATATATATATATATATATATATATATATATATATATATATATATATATATATATATATATATATATATATATACAAATATAATTGTTTAAAAATATAGTGTACGCAGTAATTAAAATGACAGTAAATAAAGGTACGATGAAATATGAAATAAAAGTATTATGCTTATTTAAACTTCCGTAATCATGATGTTTGACGTTTTGATTTTAATTTACTACCCTAGGTTAATTGTCCTTTGTCCTGGTTTAATTAATACCTATCTGGTTTTTGTCCATAATAGTCCATCGGTCATAATTATAAAATTCTCGTCAAATTAACCTTATTCCCGAAGTCAAATATTCCAACTAATTAGGGATTCGAACTGTAACAAGGTTTTAATACTTTGTTAATAATTACACCAGGTTATCGACTACGTGTAATCCAAGGTTTTAATACTTTGTTAACAATTACACCAATTATCCTTGTATGTAATCCACCCCTGTTTTAATTAGTCCATGATACATTAATTTATTCACTTTGGCCATAATGAATAATCAATTACCTAATCCAATTGATTAATTAAATGATTGTAAACGATGTGGTATAAATGTCACTAAATGGGACATTAGTAATCATTTTAATAATTATTAGATTAACTAATTTGAAGATAGGTTCAACAGGTTCCAATGAATTGTCATTCAATTAGACAATACCCCCCACCTATTAATAGTCAATAGTCCAATGTTCACAAGTGTCGGTCTTTTATCCAAACCCTAATTATGGTACAAAATCCAATAACCCCGTCTTAATATTTTAGCCCAACATCACGATTACTTCGGCTCAAATAAGCATAATAATAACTTAGTTACGAGACATTAATTTAAAAAGGAAGAACGTAGATTACAGTGGTATTTAATCGCGCAGCGTTACACGGACAGAGTTCCAACTTACAAAACCTTAAAATATTCTTATAATAACCTTATTATTATTAACTTAAAATTAAAATTAAAATTATAAAATATAAATATAAATATAAATATAAATTGAGAGAGATAGATAGAAAAATGGGTTTTGAATTCGAGCAGAATGCGTGAGCTTTTATATGCCCACTTTGAACTGTACAACTCCGCGAGTGCGGTACTTTTGTGCCTTACAGCTCCGCGAGTGCGGAGCTTCGGATTCCAGCTCACCAAATTGAGTTAAACATGGGCTGCTGAATATTATAATATATAATATAATAATATATAATTTTATATAATTATATATATATTATATTATATTCTTGTGCATAGTTGACTTGTAATTTTAGCTCTGTTGAGTTGTACGTTGATGCTCGGTTTATGTCTAGGTTCCGAATTTTCTAACGACTTTTCGTATGCTTAGATATCTTGTACTTTGCATTTCGCGGCTTGTACTCTTGTCATTTTTAGACGTTTCTCATCAATAAATCGAACCACTTGGATTGTACTTTGTACTTTTTAGCTTTTTGGTCATTTGCGTCTTCAAATCGTCATTTTCTTCTTTTGTCTTCGCACTTATTTATTTAAACGAATATTACATAAAAATAGAACAATTGCAACTAAAAGCTTTACATATTGGAAGGATATTGCTATGAAATATATGTTCCTTTTTAGCATTATCACTCATTGAAAGCGGGTGCTAAGTGTGGTGGCACGACTTGCTGTAATTGAGATATGAAGCTATTTGACTGGGTTGCGGCATAGTGCGCCCCGCTATATTGATTGCTTACAATATTATGGACTGGTTGCGAAGACGCACATGCTGTTGACCCTTGTTGTGGTGTCAGCATGATGTATGAACCATCTGGATTTCTCAGACCCATCTGCCTAATTCTTTCCTAAGCTTTCTCGGTAGTGATCCTTTCAATCGGTGTTTCGGGTTCAACCGAGGTGATAATTGGTATTGTACCCACACAGGTAGTTTTAACTTTAAAGCCTGGTGGAACCGTTTCACTTGGAGAATCGAAGCTCATAATTTTTGGTGACAGATCCTCGAATGGTTTAAAGCTAGTTCCTGTTTCCAGTAAACTTCCATCGGGAGTGTGCCACCATCCCTTAGATGATTCATTCAGGATAGTTTCTGATGTAACCGTCCCTGTTTCAATACTTGGTGTCGATGGAGGCTTTGATGTGCCATTAGTTGGTGCTGGTGGCGTCGACAGTGTGTTCGTAACAGTCGCCGTAGGTGTTTGAAACCCTGGACTTACTGGAGAGTCCGATCGCCCTTGGTTCTTTGCACTCTTACTTTCTCCACCCATTCTTGCTAACAATTAAAAACCTGAAAGTGACCGATTAGTTAAACAAAAAAGATTTACGGAAAAAAGATGCGTACAATAAATCTTATACAACATAAATTCCAATCTTCTTTGTTTCATATAACCGGTCCAACGGATGGCGCCAAATGATCAAGCATATTTTCACGGGGTCAAGGTGAACCTACGCTTGAGTGCATAAAGGGGTTTAAGTATTAACAATATTTGAACCTCCGACGCGTAGTCGTGGATAACCCATATCGTTATCGTTTCGATTCTGACAGGGTGGCCGATTTGAGATTCCACTAATAACCTAGCATATGAGGTTGAGTGGCCCAAAGACATGAAGATTTTATAGTTCGAGACATACCTGAAAGTCTTTAAGATCGTAAGAAGCTTTATTCGTACGATGGAGATTTGTATGATGTGGTTTACGTATGAGTAAACGAATGAATATCTCTATTAGGGTTCATGAGCTATGTATTTATAGGCTTACGAATTAGGGTTTCGGTAGAATCTCTTCCCTAATTAAATGTGATCTTGTCCCAACTAACTTTCGTTATTTAAGGAAAAGAATCCGAATTGATTATACCGTACATTCTTCTAGAATGTACTGGATCCTTATGCAAGTATATGAAACTCGCATCAGATGGTATAGGCGTACAAGGTGAGACTATACCCGTGACATATGCCTTTGTGTGCGGTTTTAGGGTTTTGGATGCGCATCCGCACAATCTTGCGGATATGCGTATCATTAAATAATATGAATAAAATTCAAAACCGTCAAAATAAAAAAAGGCAAAATTGAAGGCTTTCAAGGTCTCGTTTCAAAAATATTTGGGATAAACCGCCTACCCCAGTTTGCCAACAGATTGATCCCGAAAAAATACACGATTTGAAAGAAAAAAATGGTGACTAAATTGGAGCTACGAGTTAAAAGATACGATCGATCGAACATTTTGGCCAAATCACAAAACACCAAACACCACGAACCGTAGGTGGTGTTTGGTGCAATTTTGCGAGGACATATGTCTTTTTCGGAATCTAGACGACCTCGAATCGCAAGCACGTTCAGAGAGTCTTGCTCGTTCAGTCATTTTAGGGTGATATTGAGAATTTCAGCATAATCTGAAATCGAAAGTTATGCGCCGCCAAATGGTACTCCATCTGGCGGCGCATACTAATGATTTAAAAAAATGTGTTTAATGAAGTGACATTATATTAAAATTTATATCCGTTATACATAATTACATTGCGAGTGAAATAATAGGCCTTAAAACGATACATACCATGCTAAGTCATGCATACACAAAAATATTTATAAGATATAAATTGAAAACGTTCAAAGAGAACATTGAAAATGAGTAAAATATCTTTTTTGGCATCCTGACGACCTCGATGTCAAGACACTATACAGGAGTCTTGATGTTAGGGTCGTTTTAGGGTGATCTTGAGAATTTCAGTACAATCTGAAACCGAAGGTTATTCGCCGCCAAATGGTACTCCATCTGGCGGCGCATATTAATGATTTAAAAAAGCGTGTTTAATAAAGTGACATTAAATTCAAATTTATATAAGTTATACATAATTACATTGCGAGTGAAATAATAGGCCTTAAAACAATCTATACCATGCTAAGTCATGCATACACAAAAGAAATAATATGAATGAAATTCAAAATGGTCAAAATCGAAAAAAGGAAAAATTGAAGGCTTTCGAGGTCTCATTTCGAAAAACATTTGGCCAAACCACCTACGAAAGTTTGCCAACGGATAGATCCCGAAAAAATACACGATTTGAAAATAAGGGTGACTAAATCGGAGCTACGAGTCAAAAGATACGATAGATCGAACATTTTAGCCAAAGACACAAAACACCAAGCACCATGAACCGTCAGTGGTGTTTGGTGTGTGGTGCGATTTTCGGATGAAAGATGTATTTTTCGGGATCTAGACCACTTCGAATGGAAAGCACATTCAGAGAGTCTTGCTCGTTCGACCATTTTAGGTGATCTTGAGAATTTCAGCACAATCTGAAACCGAAGTTTATGCGCCGCCAAATAGTACTTCATTTGGCGGCGCATACTAATGATTTAAAAAAACGTGTTTAATATAGTGACATTAGATTCAAATTTATACCTGTTATACATAATTACATTGCGAGTGAAATAATAGGCCTTCAAATGATACATACCATGCTAAGTCATGCATACACAAAAATATTTATAAGATATAACTTGAAAACGATCAAAGAGAACATTAAAAATGAGTAAAATGTCCTTTTTCGGCATCCTGACGACCTCGATGTCAAGACACTATCCAGGAGTCTTGATGTTAGGGTCGTTTTAGGGTGATCTCGAGAATTTCAACACAATCTGAAACCGAAGGTTATGCGCCGCCAAATGGTACTCCATCTGGCGACGCTTATTAATTATTTAAAAAAGTGTTTTTAATGAAGTGACATTAGATTCAAATTTATATGCGTTATACATAATTACATTGCAAGTGAAATAATAGGCCTTAAAACAATATGTACCACGCTAAGTCATGCATACACAAAAGGAATAATATGAAGGCTTTCGAGGTCTCGTTCCAAAAAATATTTGGAACAAACTGCCTACACCAGTTTGCCAACAGATAGATCCCGAAAAAATACATGATTTGAAAAAAAAACGGTGACTAAGTCGGAGCTACGAGTCAAAAGATACGATAGATCGAACATTTTGGCCAAAGACACAAAACACCAAGCACCACGAACCATCGGTGGTGTTTGGTATGTCTTTTTCAGAATCTAGACCACTTCGAATGGCAAGCACGTTTAGAGAGTCTTGCTCGTTCGGCCGTTTTAGGGTGATCTTGAGAATTTCAGCACAATCTCAAACCGAAGGTTATGCGCCGCCAAATGGTACGCCATCTAACGGCGCATATTAATGATTTAAAAAACGTGTTTAATGAAGTGATATCAGATTCAAATTTATACCCGTTACATTGCAATTGAAATAGATGGCTTTAAAACGATATATACTATGCTAAGTCATGCATACACAAAACTAATAATAAGATACAAATTGAAAACGTTTAAAGAGAACATTAAAAATGAGTAAAATGTCTTTTTTCAGCATCCTGACAACCTCGAATGTCAAGACACTATCCAGGAGTCTTGATGTTAGGGTCGTCTTATTGGTGATCTCGAGAATTTCAGCACAATCTGAAACCGAAGTTATGCCCTGCCAAATAGTACTCTATCTGGCGACGCATATTAATGATTTAAAAAAGCATGTTTAATGAAGTGATAGATTCAAATTTATATGTGTTATACATAATTACATTGCGAGTGAAATAATAGGCCTTAAAACAATATGTACCATGGTAAGTCATTCATACACAAAAGGAATAATATGAATGAAATTCAAAACGGTCAAAATCGAAAAAAGGCAAAATTGAAGGCTTTCAAGGTCTCATTTCAAAAAATATTTGGGACAAACCGCCTACCCCAGTTTTCCAACGGATAGATCCAGAAAAAATACACGATTTGAAAGAAAAAACGGTGACTAAATCGGAGTTACGAGTCAAAAGATACGATCGATCAAACATTTTGTCCAAATCATAAAACACCAAACACCACGAACCGTCGGTGGTGTTTGGTGCAATTTTGCGAGGACAGATGTCTTTTTCGGAATCTAGACGATCTCGAATGGCAAGCACATTCAAAGTGTCTTGCTCGTTTGGTCATTTTAGGGTGATATTGAGAATTTCAGCACAATCTGAAACCGAAAGTTATGCGCCGCCAAATGTTATTCCGTCTGGCGGCGCATACTAATGATTAAAAAAACGTGTTTAATGAAGTGACATTAGATTCAAATTTATACCCGTTATACATAATTACATTGCAAGTGAAATAATAGGCCTTAAAACGATACATACAATGCTAAGTCATGCATACACAAAAATAATTATAAGATATAAATTGAAAACGTTCAAAGAGAACATTGAAAATGAGTAAAATGTCTTTTTTCGGCATCCTGACGACCTCGATGTCAAGACTGAAAGGACCCGTCCTAATCCATCTGGACGAATACATTACATTTGGTTACATCGCAAGGCACTTGACCTCTATATGATATATTTTACAAACATTGCATTCATTTTTAAAAGATAAACTTTCATTACATCGAAAGTTGATGGCATGCATACCATTTCATAATATATCCAACTATAATTGACTTAGTATTAATCTTGATGAACTCGACGACTCGAATGCAACGTCTTTTGAAATATGTCTTGAATGACTCTAAGTAATATCTCTAATATGAGCAAATGCACAACGAAAGATTTCTTTCATATCTAAGAATAAACATGTTTTAAAGTGTCAACCAAAAGGTTGGTGAGTTCATTAGTTTATCATAAACAATCATTTCCAATAATCTAATAGACCACAAGATACTCATATTACGAAAACAATCTGTGCAGGTCTGCTCACTGCTATAAAATCATTCCTACGATATATTAACACCTGGTAATCGACCTTAACAAGATGCATATAGAATATCCCCCGCATACCGGCATTCCGCACGGTCATGCAAAAAGCATATAAACAGGCCACTCTTTTGAATATGATGGTTGTGTACACCTCACAAACAGATCATATCTTTTAAAGCTGGCGGTTGTATACCTATATCGAAGTATTAAGCAGTTCAAATTCTCTGATTGGGGCTTGTTAGTGCCCATAGATCTATCTTTAGGATTCGCGTCAATTAGGGGCTCGGTTCCCTAATTCTTAGATTACCAGACTATAAAGGGGTGATATCCGGTGTACACGTAATTCAATCGTAGAATGTTTTTAAGTACTTGTGTCTATTTCGTCAAACATTAATAAAAATTGTGCATGTATTCTCAGTCCCAAAAATATATATTGCAAAAGCATTTAAAAAGGGAGTAATGAAACTCATAATCCAATATTTTGTAGTAAAAATATTCATACGATGATACTGAACTATGCAAGGTTGGCCTAGGATTCACGAACCTATATCAATTATATATATTAATTCAAAGAATCAAATAATTCTATCTATATAATATTTATATATTATTGTTGTGATTATATATAAAATTTATACTAAATCTTAATTAAAGTATATATATTTTATTTACATATTATATCTTAAATTATATGTTATCTATATTTATCTTGTAAATAATTTATAAAAATATTAATATAGTGGTAATAATAATATTAATGGTATTAGAAGTAATAATAATAATAATAATAATAATAATAATAATAATAATAATAATAATAATAATAATAATAATAATAATAATATTGTTAAAAATAATAATATTAATGTTTAAAATAATAATAATCATACTTAATTGTTTAATAAAAATAATAATAATGATAATAATAATAATGATAATAATAATAATAATAATAATAATAGTAATAATAATAATAATAATAATAATAATAATAATAATAATAATAATAATAATAATAATAATAATAATAATAATAATAATAATAATAATAATAATAATAGTAATAGTAATAGTAATAGTAATAATAATAATAATAATAATAATAATAATAATAATAATAATAATAATAATAATAATAATAATAATAATAATAATAATAATAATAATAATAATAATAATAATAATAATAATAATGATAATAGTGTTAAAGATGATACTTTTAATTTTAATGATAATTCTAATAATAATCTTAATAACAGTTCTAATACAAATGTTAATAATAATAATAATAATAATAATAATAATAATAATAATAATAATAATAATAAAAATAATAATAATGATAATAGTAATAATATTTACAATAATAATATTCATATCAAATGTAATAATTATAATAATAATAACACTAATTATAATGATATTAGTAATAATAATAATAATATTAATGATATTAATAATATTAGTAACAATAAAATAAACATTATACCTTAAATAATAAGAGGATCTTGAAAGACCATTAACATGTATAAGGAAGCCCAATTTCAATTAAATCTGGATTTAATTGGCCCAGATTGTATCAAATATATTAGCCGATGGTTTGTGTGTGATAAACTCGTTCGGTCCAGACGAAAGAAGCAGCAACAACATAATCGATTCTAGGTTTCTAGTTTAGCAATCGATCGATCAATCAGGAATAGAAGAGGGTAGCTGCAACAAATTTCGAACAAAGGAGCAACAGTCTTTAACAAGTGGTGTTCGATCCTCTGTTTCAATCGATGTATCCAACCATGGATCTATGTATGAAATTTGATTCACTTTTAATTTATTCATATACTAGGGATCTGATTAGTTTCGATTGAAATGTTTATGCTAAATTTTAGGTACACAATTACAATTTTGTTGTTTTTGTTTAATTATAAAAATTGATTGAATTTTAGAGATTTTGTTGGTTTTGTGATGTTCAAATGTTAATAGGGAGTAGCAGGTCTTCGATCATCACTAGTAGTAGTTCGAATACTTAACCTGTAGGTGAGGGTATAATGGTGTTGATATATAGTTCGTTATTTGAGTTCGAAACAGGGATATAGTAGCAACAAAATTGTAGAAAAAATATAGTTTGTTTGTGAGGTACTCAAATGTTGCAGGTGTTTACAGGAACCATTTTAGCAGCAAGCAAGATCTATAACAGCAGCAAACATTGCTGATAACATAGAAACAACCGGACTGTAGCAGTAAAACGAAGAAGAGGAAAAATATAAAGTGCAGCAGCTTATAAAGATTTGATTGTTGTCAATGATGGTAGTTTATGGTGATAATAGGCAGGTGTTTGGTGATCGAAAAAAATTTTGGTGGGTCTTTGAAGTCGAAACATAAACGGGTAGTGGTAATGGGTATGCTTTAAAAGTCGATGATGGTGGTGGTAACCGTGGTAATGGAGGTAGTACTATGGTGGTTGTAAGTGATTCACTATTGGGTTTAGGTCATGGTAGTGGTGGTGTTAATGGTTGGTGGTTTAATGTGTCTGATTGGACAGGAAAACTGTAGTCTTCGAGTAGCAGGCAATTTGGATTTGAACTTATTTGGACAGAATTGTAACGAGTAGGTAGTACGTGATGGTTTTTATAGGTTGACCATTATCCGAAGTATAAACAGAAAGTGATCAAGATGGGTTCCCTGTGTTAACACTAACAAGAAGGGTTCGAATTAAAATAAACAGACGAGCAGTAGTAGACATTTATGCGTGGGTTTTGTCCTCAGTTAACAAACAGAAACAGAAAACAAGAGGTGAGCAGCAGCAGCCTGAGTGCTCGATTGGTGGTTTGTGGTGATGATAAGGTGTTCAGGATGGTTGTTCATGGTGGTTTCGATGGATGCTTCTGAGTATGGGTTCGTAACTGAACAGAAGACATGATCGGTGCAATATGCAAGGGACGATGATGAAGTTGAAGCAAAAATAGAAAGAGTTATAGAGAGAGAAATGAAATGATGGTGATTACGGCTGTGTTAGTTCAATGTATCTCATTATGCATGTGTATTATATAAAGAAAGGGTGAGTCTTTGTGATAAAGTGGTGAGGATGTCGGTACATTAAACATAAAGGAAGAACTAATATCAAACAAGTGGTTTTTATGTTAGTTGATTCCTTGTGCTTATGTATATATCATATATGTGCTCTGTAAAGTTAATTTAGAAGAAAGGAAAACAACAAAGATAGTTAGAGAATAATATGATAATAATTATTGTTTCCATTCATTGAATCAATCAGAGAAAGAAACAAAAACGTGCCATCAAATTTAATAATGAAAAGAATTATTAGCAGTCATTAAGTTGTTTGATTGTGCCGTCAGTTTATATGGAGTATTAAAACTTAACTCAGTGTATTTAATTTTATTTTTAACAAATTTAAAATTGATAAAACTTAATTGTGGACCAACGTTTAATTTCAACTTCTCATTATTTCGAGTTTAAACTCATTTCAGGTTGATCATGAAAATTGATCTGTCATTCGAGCTCAATTCCAACTAAAATATACAAATTAATTAAAATTCAAAATAAGATAGTAAATGTATTTTTAACTAGTCTAAAGTTTACATAGTCTATTAATGAGCTTTCATTTATTTTAAAAATCACATAAGTTTGAATCACTTATTCAAATACCAATGAATCGACAACAAGTATTACTATTATTTAATAATTTAATATACTTTATATATATAGATTCATTTAAATAATATTATCTTAATTTCAACAATTAATAATTTATTAATATAATTATTTATATATACATATCGATTGTTCGTGTATCGTTGAAAATAGTCGAAGGGTAATTGCATATATGAAAGCAGTTCAAAAATTTTGAGACTCAACATTACAGACTTTGCTGATCGTGTCGAAATCATATAAAGATTAAGTTTAAATTTTGGTCAAAAATTTCCGGGTCATCACAGTACCTACCCGTTAAAGAAATTTCGTCCCGAAATTTGATTGGGATGGTCATGGCTGACAATAAATATGTTTTCATGACTCATATGAGTTGAAAATTAGAGTTTAATCATCAATGAGTAATATGGATAAAACAATTCATTTATGTGAAGAGTACGATTGAAGTTGTCACAAAAGAATGAAATGAGTAAATGCGGGTTCGTCTTTAACTGGTGACGTAATCACGGTTGATTTTCCAGAATTCAAGGAATTTAGAAGAAAATCTTCGTAATAAGATTTGATTCTTCTGTAGTTAAGGAAATAGGATCTTCTTTGGTTAAATACGATAATCTGTTTTGATTGCTCTGTCGGATATTTCACTATAACTCTACCCTTCTCATTTCCTTTATGTTTTGGAGTTCCATCTGTTTTCTCTTCTCGACTTTAAGACAAGCGAATAATGGTTCAGAATTCGTAGATATGAATTTTGGAATGAACATAGTTAATGTTCTAAGAAAGAGATTGTAATAGCACGATCTTGATTGGTTAAATTACCAGAATTCAAGAGAAAAGATAAAATTATCAAGAAAATATGTTCTTGATATGTTTATAGATTAGATAGAATGTAAGAGTCGTGTAACATGGCACCTGATGACGTTATAGTCTGTGAATAATCACGTTCCATTAGAAACTCAGCATGACTTACTGTAATATAATCACGTTGATCAAGTGTCATTATATTATACTAACTCATGCTTCAGTTCCCAACACTACTTAAAAAAAAAAAAAACATTCATATTTTAAATTCGAATTTTTTTTTCCAGAATTTAGAAACTAAAATAGTTTCTTTTATGATGTAACGCAGATAGTGCGATGAGATAAATTATTTCAGATAAGAATAGTTATGAAAATATCTTTAGAAATATCGAGGATATTTATAATGAAAGATACGATGATATCTTAGAATTTCTAACATAGATGGATGATGATGAAGATTGTCCGTAAAAGAGTAGAGTCAGGAGTAGGTATTCGTTAACGACTTCAGCAGATACTGAATCATTTGGATTCTTTGAAGGCAGGTTTAGTCTTTGTGATTTGTCCACAACCTTCTTTATGGTTTGCTCAATCCGTTTTCCAGTTCCAACTTTTTCTGAGCTTTGCCAACATACTATTCTTTATCATCAAACTTCCGACGGTTAAGGTCGTTGTTTGTCTACAGTTTCCGTTGCTTCATTATGCTTTTTCAACATCGAGAGTATTGTTTCGTAGACTGGGTGCTTTTTCAGAATTTCAGAATGGAAGATCATAATTCTAAGAGATAAATGTTATATTCATATAACTGTTAATATAAAAATGCTACGAGATTCAAAATACTGATTGCTAATTCCGGGTAATTGGTATGGTCATTCTCGTTATAAAGGGTGGATGAGTATATGATAAGGTTTCAATGAATCTAATGATTCTTCGGAAAGTCAAAGATCAATGAAGTTGTTGGTAAGTTTTCTGCTAATGTGGCGAGATATAAAAGGTTCCCCGGTAACAATGATGAAAGGCAAACTTATATATCAAGGTTACAATAAGGCTAATCCGAATGAAAGTCGAAGTTGATTTGCTAGAGCTGTGACAAAATTGGCTAATTTGAAAAAGAATTGCAATGTTATTTTTGGTAATAACAATTCCTAATGAGCTAGCACAGATACGTGTTGAATATTTACTCAAGTTTCGAGTGTTTTCAGGTGCATAACTATATGCATCAATCTTTTCTTTCGTAGATGAAGTGCGGTTGGTTCATCCTCTCGATTGAGGTGTTTTCAAGAATCATGGAAGGTTTAAACGCAGATTGTAATTGTCAAGATACAGATGAGGTTTAAGATGAAATTAAGTGGCAAACTTGAAGAAATGTTTAGTTTCATATGTTATAATCAATATTTTAATTCATTTTAATTGTCCAATGTTATTAGTCCACAGTTAGCAGTCCACAATTAGTAGTTCAACAATTCATATATAGTTTAATATATAATATTCGAATTAATTAATACGTGTCGTGACCCATTATATACATGTCTCAGACTCGATCACAACTCAAAGTATATATATTATTATAGAATAAACCTCAACCCTGTATAACGAACTCGAGCATTACAGTATATAAAGTGTCTATGGTTATTCCAAATAATATATATAGATGACGTCAATATGATATTCAAAACATTGTATATGTGTCCCGATTTATACGACGATATTTAAAGTGCGTAAAATAAATAACAGAAATTAAATGATGATAAATAAAATTAAGAGAATTAAAATTGCAAGAATTAAAATTGCGATAAATAAATTGCGATAAATAAATGTAATAAAGAATTAGCAGTTAGCTAGGAACAGTTAGCTAGGATTTTGTTAGCGTGAATTCTTAACAAAATTTCTCATAGTTAATTTGTTTGTTTATAACAAATTTTATTTTGTCAAATGTTTTCTTCATTATGCCACTTGTTGGTTTCTGATAGGTAAAAATCCAAATATGAAATGGTTATTCTGGGATGAACGGATACGTATATCTGTGGATGTAAGTAGGATAGTAAATGACTGTTGAATCATATTGGAAGAATGTACAGCGTAACTTATTAATGTGTAATCTAAATATTCCTCGGGTATTACCTACCCGTTAAAATATTTTCACCGTTAACAGTTTGTACGAAAGAATTTTTAATTACAATCTTTATGAAAATATACTTACATATATATTTTCTTCAGATGTAATCATGGATTTAATGAGTCAATATGTAACGACCCGGAAATTTCCGACCAAATTTAAACTCTAATCTCTATATGGTTCCGACACGATAAGCAAAAACCCTAAAGTTGACCCGCACTTTTTCGATCGTTCTATACTTATAAGATTAATATTTACATAAATTAAACCTTACCAACATGATAAGCAATCCAAATTGTTGAGACTTATGTTTTCGAAAAGAGTTTTACACAACGTTTGACCGTCTAGTTTGACCGATGATATCACGAACTATACAATATATGATAATTATACGTTTGTGTATATATATGTATATATACATATTTAACATGATCTAAGAATGTTTTAATATCTCATTTTGTATTAATAACAATAAGTTATAAGTATATTTTGAAACTACTAACTTAAGTTTTCAAAACGATAACCATACGTAACGTTATTTGACTTAAATACTTATGACCTATAATGTTTATACATATATCGTATAAGTAATGTATTTAATCACTTTTAAAGACTTAAATACATAAAACAATATAAGTATATTTACAAAATATAGCTATATTTGAATCCTCGTTCTGTTTTCTCAAAGATTTCTATACGTATACCTAGGGTATATGTACCCGTATCATACGCAGCTTCTAGATGTATTTACTATTGGTATATACCAATAAAAATCTGCTCCTTAGCAGCCTTAAATGATTAAGAAACATGTGGAACCAACCATTTGTCAAGTAGCATGAATTATTTAGCAAGAAAACAAAGTTAGGTATCTTTTTTTTTCCTTTATAACCTAAAAACGTTTTTATGCATGCACACCATTTCTTCACCCCATTTTCTCATACTTACACTTCCATTTCTCTCTCAAAATACTCTTAACTTCATACTTGATCATCTCCAAGCATTTTCCCCATCATTTAGCTTCAAAAACCTTACTTAAACACCATTAGAAAACCATACAAAAACACTTCAAGAAATCCTTCCAAGAACACAAACTTACTTCCAATCTTTCATCCAATTCCATCACCCTTTTGGTTCTAGCTTTTTACTCCTCTTTTACAGCAACCTTATCCAAGGAACTTGAGGTAGTATCTATGTTCATAACCTTATTCGATTCATATATATATAGCTATCATATTTTGTGGTATACAATTTTAACAACAAGAACATAGTTTGAAAGTTTTCAAACTTGTTTGCAAACTAAATAGATCCTTCTAACTTAACTTTTAAAATACTTCAAGGCCTGTAATATAACTTAAATATATGCTAACTTAACAAGGTATAACTTGGTTTTTCAAAGAATATCTTAAAAACTGTTTTTACGACGTCGGAGTGTAACCGGGGACTGTTTTGGGTTGGATAATTAAAAACTATCTTAAACTTTGAATTGGAGGTTTATGTTCTGGAAAAATGATTTTTACTATAAATATGTTAACACATAAAAATTTCATGATTTAATTCAAAGTATAAGTATTTTTAGAAAAATGGTCATTAAGTGTTATTTTTTTGTAACAAAAATGTTTAACTTCATAAGTTTCACTAAAGTTTCACCTATGCCGTGTGATTTTGAATACAAACCAAGGTATTTTCAGTTCATAGTCTTAAAGAGGGACTCGATCCAAGGAGATGGCAAGTTGAATCAACGAAAACGGATTTGTAACGAAGAAACTATGACCGAAACAAAATTGGTTATCCTAGACTTGTTTAACTTCGGGATTAATTGGGAAAAATTAAATAAATCACATATTTCTAAGATAACATGATATTTTATATATATGTACTTATAATTCAATTTTATATGGTTCAGGATCACCCGTAAACAACACGAGAAGATTAATCATAAGATCCCATGTTTGTACGCAACACGTCATTTGACAACACCGGTACTTTATGTACGCAACACGTCATTTGACAACACCGGTACCGTGGGTCAAGATTAATCTCGACCAATACATATACGATTGGGTTTTATTTATTTCGTTGGGGGTTTTATTTATTTCATTGCGGGTATATTAAACATCTAAAAATGAACCATTAAAATTGAATTACTAACAACGAGCTGCTAACTACGGACTAAGGAATTATTCAAAGTATTAAAAGTATAACAAGTATATATATGTGACGTTTGTTTAAAAAGAAAAGGTATTGATATATTATATATGGATAGGTTCGTGATATCAACCGGAGACCAAGTCAAATTATATATATCTTCAAGACGAAAGTGAGTATATAGTCCCACTTTTAAACTCTAAATATTTCGGGATGAGAATACATGTATTTTATGTTTTACGTTATGGACACAAGTAACTGAAAAATATATTCTACGTTGAGTTGTACCACTGGCATACTTCCCTGTAGCTTGGTAACTAATATTTACAGCGGTATTGTAAACGCGAATCCTGTTGATAGATCTATCGGGCCTGACAACCCCAACCGGACTGGACGACCAGTATTCAACGGTTGCACAGTACTTCGTTTCGTGACTACACTTGGTACAGTGTAGTAAGATTTCATATTAAAGGGAATATGCGACGTGATTAATTGTTAAGTATGGTTACCAAGTGCTCAACCACTTAGAATATTTTTATTAAAATGTTTATATATGAAATCTTGTGGTCTATATTTATATCGCTGTCGACATTAAACCTATATCTCACCAACTTTATGTTGACATTTTAAAGCATGTTATTCTCAGGTATGAATTAAGTCTTCCGCTGTGCATTATCTCGTACTAAGGATACTACTTGAGGCCATTAAGGACTTATATCATAAGGCGTTGCATTTGAGTCATTGAAGTTCATAGAGACTATTATTAAGTAAATGGCGGTTTAGGTCATTTGGATATTATGAAATGTCAGGCGAATATGTCAATTATGGATGTAACTATAGATTGCCTTTTAAGAATAAATGCAACGTTTGTAAGATGTATCATATAGAGGGCAAGTACCTCGCAATGTTATCAACTATTGTAATTCGTTTGTAATCAATATGGACAACGTCCGGATGATTAGTTTCGGATCCTTTCAGTTGGTATCAGAGCGTTGGTCTTAGCGAACCAGGCCTTGCATTAGTGTGTCTAACTAGTAGTTGTTAGGATACATTAAGTGAGTCTGGACTTTGACCGTGTCTGCCTGTCAAAAGTTTTGCTTATCAATCCTAGTCGGAAATCATCTGCTTATCATTCTTAGGGAACTGCCTGCTTATCATTCTTAAGTCTACACATGTCTTACTGCATTTAGTGCATCGATAGTGTATAGACAAAATTCATATCCTAGCGTATCTGTTACGATAGACATTGCCTGACGTATTTCAAAGATTCTCCGTAATTCATGGGATTTTGATATTATATATACATATGTAAATTATGTATTGAAGAGTACCAAACCCAACTCCTATAATCTATTCCAAACCAAAAATTCATTTCTCCGACCATACAAGATGGATTCTTCATCCAGCTCAAATTCCTCCGACTTCGATAGCTTCGCTGATATGGATTTCCATTCGAGCTCCGAGAACAGCGTTACCGGAATGGATCAACCAATTTCCCATCATCTATTCTGGATGAATTGGGGATGGGTTCGTAATATACTAAATTTCTGGAGGCAAGAAGAAGGTGATCCATTCCATCCACCAAATTGTCCTCTTAACGATGAACCTGAAGCACTTACCGGCGAACCTATTCGAAACACCATTTTCTCGCTCATTTCTAGAGTATCTCGTCATGATTACATACTATCCCATATTTCAAATCTTGTTCATTCGCTCGTTCCAACCGTCAATCATCCCGGTATAATAGAAGAAGTCAACGAACTCCGTGCTCGGGTAGTGGTTTTGGAGAATATGGTGCGAAGGTTACAAACACCAACAGCAGCACCAGCAGCATAATCCGTACTACCATCGTCAACGCCGACAGTACCTTTATCACCCCAATCACAACCGCGCCTTAAATCTCAACATCACAATCTGTATCTCGAATATCAACATCACACGACTCAATATCTGTACTTCGAGTATGATCTTCGTTCTATATATCGTTCTACATCGATTATCTTCGCTTTACGTATCGTATGCCGATTATGTAATTTCTAAAGTCTTAGAGATTATGTAATCTAGAATTAACGATAAATCAAATGAGTTTAATATCTTATTGACTCATTAAATCTATGATTATCTCTGAAGAAAATATATATGCAAGTATATTTTCATAAAGATAGTAATTAAAAATTCCTTCGTACAAACTATTAATGATGAAAATATTTTAACGGGTGGGTAGTACCTGAGGAATATTTAGAATTCACATTAATAAGTTATATTGTACATTCTTGAATCTGATTCAACGGTTATCTATTATCTTACTTACAACCACCGATATTCGTATCCGCTCACCCCAGAATAACCATTTTCAATCAAATTTCATATTCGGATTTTGACCTACCAGAATCCAACAAGTGGCATAAAGAAGAAAACATTGGACAAAATAAAAAAAAATTGTTAGAAACACACGATTTAACTAATTAAAAATCTATTAAGGATTCCACGCTAACTGTTCCGGCTAACTCTGGACAATTAAAATGAATTAAAATGTTGATTGTAACATATGAAGCTAAACAATTCTTCAAGCTTGCCACTTGATTTTATCTTAAACCTCATTCGTAACTTGACGATTACAATTCGCATTCAAATCCTTGCATGATTCCTGAAAACACCTCGACCGAGAAGTTGAACCCGCCGCACCTCGCCTACGGAATGAAGATTTATACATACAGTTATACACCTGAAGAACTCTCGAACCCAAATTCATAATTTAACACATAACGTATTGAATCCTTTGCCATTTATTAGCAAGAACAACCCTACAATTCCTTTTCAAGAAGTTAATTTTGTCACAGCTCCACTTCGACTTTTCAGTGAGATTATTTCTATTATAATCATGATATTTATACCTTGTCCTTTCGCCGTCATTACCGGAAAACCTTTTATATCCCTCGACAACATCAACAGGTGCACCAGCAGATCGTTATCCTTTTGGCGAAATCAACAATCAGTATTTTGAAAATCTCGCGGAACTTCTTCCATCATATCTATAATGTCTATCCCTAAGAATTTCATAATCTGAACGTGAAGTTTCTAAAAAACACCCGGGACTATGAAATAGTTCTTGAAATGCTAACGAAGCAGCAAAAACTGTAAACGACTTTAACGGTCAAAAGTTTGATGACAAAGAATAGTAAGGTGGTAAAGCTGGAAAAAAAAAGTTTGGAACTAGAAAACGGATGAAGCAAAGTATGAAAGAGGCTGTGGATAAATCACAGGGACTGAACCTGCTCTCAAAGAATACAAACGATTCCGTACCTGCTGAAACCGTCAGTAAGAACCCTACTCTTTATTCAAAACCTTGCCCGGATGATATTTTTCATCATCATCTTATCTTAGATATTATAAGATATCTTCATATCATTCGTTATACATATTTTTCATATTTCTGGAGATATTTTTACAACTATTCCTATCTGCGATCATTTATCTCTCCGTAACATCTGCGTTACAATATAAAAGAAACTGTGTTAATTTCTAAATTCTGAAACCTCTGAGATTAAAATATAAATGATTTGAAGTAGTGTTGGGAACTGATGCATGAATTAGAATAATATAATGAAACTTGATCAACTTCATTATATTACAGTAAGTCATGTTAAGTTTCTAATGGAATGTGATGATTCACAGTACCGTCATCATGTGCCATGTTACACGGCTCTTACATTCTATCAAGTCTCCAAACATATTAGAACGTATCACCTTGATAGTTCTATTTTTCCGGAATATTCGAGTAATTTAACGAATCAAGATAGTGCCATTACAATTTCATTCTAAAACCAATAGCTAGGTTCATTCCAAATTTCCTACCTACGAATTTCGGACCATTGTTCGCTTGGCTCGAGGACGGGAAGAAGAAACGAAGGGACAAAACCTCAGAATAGAAATAGGAATATAAACCACAGCAAATAAGAGAGAGCATTAACTGTGGATGACAATGATTTTAAGGGACGGGAGTAGGAACATCGAAATATAAGGGAAGGTATAAAACCTAACAACAACCCCGAAACTACAAACCGTGCATATCAATACGTATTGCAACGTAAAGGCACGGGAGAATTAAAAACATTATAATTCCAAGGAAAGGATAAAAGAGAATAGATTCTTCTGGTGATAGATGAAAAAGAAGAATAAAAGATATGAAAGTTAGAAATATAACAAGGATTAGAATGGGATGGAGCATATTAGCGAATGTCTTAAAGTAGGAACTAAAGAGAAAGAATAGAAGATGTGGGAAGAAAGAAAGGGAAGGAGGTAAATTTATAGTGAAATATTCGACAAAGAAATCAAAACAGATTGCCACGTTAAATCAAAGAAGATCCTGATCGCCGCAAAACTAAATCTTATTACATAAGATTTTCTTTAAAACCCTTAAATCCCGGAAATCGATCATAATCACGTCATCGGTTACAACAATTCTATATTTACTCATTTCACTCTTTTGTGATAGCTTCGCTCGTGCGTCTCACATAACCGAATCGTTTTATCTAAATCTTTCAATAATGATAAAATTTCATTATTACCTCATATTCGTCATGAAAACATTCCTATTGTTATTTATGACAACCTCTACCAAATTTCGAGGACGAAATTTCTTTAACGGGTGGGTACTGTAACGACCCGGAAATTTCCGACCAAATTTAAACTCTAATCTCTATATGGTTCCGACACGATAAGCAAAAACCCTAAAGTTGACCCGCACTTTTTCGATCGTTCTATACTTATAAGATTAATATTTACATAAATTAAACCTTACCAACATGATAAGCAATCCAAATTGTTGAGACTTATGTTTTCGAAAAGAGTTTTACACAACGTTTGACCGTCTAGTTTGACCGATGATATCACGAACTATACAATATATGATAATTATACGTTTGTGTATATATATGTATATATACATATTTAACATGATCTAAGAATGTTTTAATATCTCATTTTGTATTAATAACAATAAGTTATAAGTATATTTTGAAACTACTAACTTAAGTTTTCAAAACGATAACCATACGTAACGTTATTTGACTTAAATACTTATGACCTATAATGTTTATACATATATCGTATAAGTAATGTATTTAATCACTTTTAAAGACTTAAATACATAAAACAATATAAGTATATTTACAAAATATAGCTATATTTGAATCCTCGTTCTGTTTTCTCAAAGATTTCTATACGTATACCTAGGGTATATGTACCCGTATCATACGCAGCTTCTAGATGTATTTACTATTGGTATATACCAATAAAAATCTGCTCCTTAGCAGCCTTAAATGATTAAGAAACATGTGGAACCAACCATTTGTCAAGTAGCATGAATTATTTAGCAAGAAAACAAAGTTAGGTATCTTTTTTTTTCCTTTATAACCTAAAAACGTTTTTATGCATGCACACCATTTCTTCACCCCATTTTCTCATACTTACACTTCCATTTCTCTCTCAAAATACTCTTAACTTCATACTTGATCATCTCCAAGCATTTTCCCCATCATTTAGCTTCAAAAACCTTACTTAAACACCATTAGAAAACCATACAAAAACACTTCAAGAAATCCTTCCAAGAACACAAACTTACTTCCAATCTTTCATCCAATTCCATCACCCTTTTGGTTCTAGCTTTTTACTCCTCTTTTACAGCAACCTTATCCAAGGAACTTGAGGTAGTATCTATGTTCATAACCTTATTCGATTCATATATATATAGCTATCATATTTTGTGGTATACAATTTTAACAACAAGAACATAGTTTGAAAGTTTTCAAACTTGTTTGCAAACTAAATAGATCCTTCTAACTTAACTTTTAAAATACTTCAAGGCCTGTAATATAACTTAAATATATGCTAACTTAACAAGGTATAACTTGGTTTTTCAAAGAATATCTTAAAAACTGTTTTTACGACGTCGGAGTGTAACCGGGGACTGTTTTGGGTTGGATAATTAAAAACTATCTTAAACTTTGAATTGGAGGTTTATGTTCTGGAAAAATGATTTTTACTATAAATATGTTAACACATAAAAATTTCATGATTTAATTCAAAGTATAAGTATTTTTAGAAAAATGGTCATTAAGTGTTATTTTTTTGTAACAAAAATGTTTAACTTCATAAGTTTCACTAAAGTTTCACCTATGCCGTGTGATTTTGAATACAAACCAAGGTATTTTCAGTTCATAGTCTTAAAGAGGGACTCGATCCAAGGAGATGGCAAGTTGAATCAACGAAAACGGATTTGTAACGAAGAAACTATGACCGAAACAAAATTGGTTATCCTAGACTTGTTTAACTTCGGGATTAATTGGGAAAAATTAAATAAATCACATATTTCTAAGATAACATGATATTTTATATATATGTACTTATAATTCAATTTTATATGGTTCAGGATCACCCGTAAACAACACGAGAAGATTAATCATAAGATCCCATGTTTGTACGCAACACGTCATTTGACAACACCGGTACTTTATGTACGCAACACGTCATTTGACAACACCGGTACCGTGGGTCAAGATTAATCTCGACCAATACATATACGATTGGGTTTTATTTATTTCGTTGGGGGTTTTATTTATTTCATTGCGGGTATATTAAACATCTAAAAATGAACCATTAAAATTGAATTACTAACAACGAGCTGCTAACTACGGACTAAGGAATTATTCAAAGTATTAAAAGTATAACAAGTATATATATGTGACGTTTGTTTAAAAAGAAAAGGTATTGATATATTATATATGGATAGGTTCGTGATATCAACCGGAGACCAAGTCAAATTATATATATCTTCAAGACGAAAGTGAGTATATAGTCCCACTTTTAAACTCTAAATATTTCGGGATGAGAATACATGTATTTTATGTTTTACGTTATGGACACAAGTAACTGAAAAATATATTCTACGTTGAGTTGTACCACTGGCATACTTCCCTGTAGCTTGGTAACTAATATTTACAGCGGTATTGTAAACGCGAATCCTGTTGATAGATCTATCGGGCCTGACAACCCCAACCGGACTGGACGACCAGTATTCAACGGTTGCACAGTACTTCGTTTCGTGACTACACTTGGTACAGTGTAGTAAGATTTCATATTAAAGGGAATATGCGACGTGATTAATTGTTAAGTATGGTTACCAAGTGCTCAACCACTTAGAATATTTTTATTAAAATGTTTATATATGAAATCTTGTGGTCTATATTTATATCGCTGTCGACATTAAACCTATATCTCACCAACTTTATGTTGACATTTTAAAGCATGTTATTCTCAGGTATGAATTAAGTCTTCCGCTGTGCATTATCTCGTACTAAGGATACTACTTGAGGCCATTAAGGACTTATATCATAAGGCGTTGCATTTGAGTCATTGAAGTTCATAGAGACTATTATTAAGTAAATGGCGGTTTAGGTCATTTGGATATTATGAAATGTCAGGCGAATATGTCAATTATGGATGTAACTATAGATTGCCTTTTAAGAATAAATGCAACTTTTGTAAGATGTATCATATAGAGGGCAAGTACCTCGCAATGTTATCAACTATTGTAATTCGTTTGTAATCAATATGGACAACGTCCGGATGATTAGTTTCGGATCCTTTCACAATATGATATTAATCTCATTTGATTTACCGTTAGAGCTAGAATATATAACCTCTAAAACATTAGAAATTACATAATCGTCATGCAGAACGAAGATAAATGATGTTGAATGATTAGTAGAACAATTCATAGAACGATGATTAAGTTCGAGGTACATAATGAGATGTTGAGACGTGTGATGTTGAAACTTGGGTTGTTGGTGGTACTGGTGTTGATGTTGGTAGTACGGTTAGTGCCGGTGATATTGCTGAAGCTAGTACGTTTTGCACCATATTTTCCAAGGCTACAACTCAGGCGCGAAGCTCGTTAACTTTTTACTCCAGGATGATTGTCGGTAGGAACGAGCGAATGAATAAGGTTTAGAATCTGAGTTATGATATAGTCATGATGAGATACTCTGGAAATGAGAGAAAATGATGTTTCGAACAGGTTTGTCGGTAAGTGATTCAGGTTCTTCGCCAAGAGGTGAATTCGGTTGGTGGAAAGGATCGCCTTCTTCTCGTCTCCATTGATTAAGTTGACTACGAACCCATCAGATGAATTGGGGATGGTTGATTCATTCTGTTGACGCTGCCTCTGGAGCTTAGGTGAACATCCATGTCGAAATAGCTGTCGGGTTCCGAAGAACTTGAACTAGTGACGAGTCCCATTTCGTACTTTCGAATAAAGGATTTTTCAATATGAAATGATTTTTGGCTGTCGGATGGTATTCTAATTATATAGAATATCTATATATATAGAACAAAGATTTCGTAGATTACGGAGGAATTTAAGGCATATGTCAGGCAAATCTACAGTAATAGATACGCTAGGATATGAATTATCAGATACGCTAAGATATGAATTTTGTCTATACACTATTTATGCAATCAATGCAGTAAGATGTGTTTAGACTAGGAATGATAAGCAGGTAATTTCCTAAGGATGATAAGTAGATGATTTTCGACACGAAATGATAAGCAAAGCTTTTGACATGCAGACACGGTCGAAGTCCAGACTCACTAATGCATTTTAACAACTATCAGTTACACACACTAATGCAAGACCTGGTTTGCTAAGACCACCGCTCTGATACCAACTGAAAGGACCCATCCTAATCCATCTGGACGAATACATTACATTTGGTTACATCGCGAGGTACTTGACCTCTATATGATACATTATACAAACATTGCATTTGTTTTTAAAAGACAAACTTTCATTACATCGAAAGTTGACGGCATGCATACCATTTCATAATATTTCCAACTATAATTGACTTAGTATTAATTTTGATGAACTCGACGACTCGAATGCAACGTCTTTTGAAATATGTCATGAATGACTCCAAGTAATATCTCTAATATGAGCAAATGCACAACGGAAGATTTCTTTCATACCTGAGAATAAACATGCTTTAAAGTGTCAACCAAAAGGTTGGTGAGTTCATTAGTTTATCATAAACAATCATTTCCAATAATCTAATAGACCACAAGATACTCATATTTCGAAAACAATCTGTGCAGGTCTGCTCACTTATGTAAAATCATTAATACGATATATTAACACCTGGTAATCGACCTTAACAAGATGCATATAGAATATCCCCCGCATACCGACATTCCGCACGGTCATGCAAAAAGCATACAAACAGGCCACTCTTTAAAATATGATGGTTGTGTACACCTCACAAATAGATCATATCTTTTAAAGCTGGCGGTGTTATACCTATATCGAAGTACTAAAGCAGTTCAAATTCTCTGACTGGGGCTTGTTAGTGCGCATAGATCTATCTTTAGGATTCGCGTCAATTAGGGGTTCGGTTCCCTAATTCTTAGATTACCAGACTATAAAGGGGTGATATCCGGTGTACACGTAACTCAATCGTAGAATGTTTTTAAGTACTTGTGTTTATTTCATCAAACATTTATAAAAATAGCGCATGTATTCTCAGTCCCAAAAATATATATTGCAAAAACATTTAAAAATGGAGTAATGAAACTCACAATCCAATATTTTGTAGTAAAAATATTAATACGACGATACTGAACAATGCAAAGTTGGCCTCGGATTCACGAACCTATATCAATTATATATATTAATTCATAGAATCAAATAATTCTATCTATATAATATTTATATATTATTGTTGTGATTATATATAAAAATTTTACTAAATCTTAATTAAAGTATATATATTTTATTTACATTTTATATCTTAAATTATATGTTATCTATATTTATCTTGTATACTTTAAATAAATAATTTATAAAAATATTAATATAGTGGTAATAATAATATTAATGGTACTAGAAGTAAAAATGATAATAATAATAATAATAATAATAATAATAATATTGTTAAAAATAATAATATTAATGTTTAAAATAATAATAATCATACTTAATTGTTTAATAAAAATAATAATTTTGATAATAATAATAAAAATAATAATAATAATAATAATAATAATAATAATAGTAAAAATAATAATAATAATAATAATAATAATAATAATAATAATAATAATAATAATAATAATAATAATAATAATAATAATAATAATAATAATAATAATAATAATAATGATAATAGTGTTAAAGATGGTACTTTTAATTTTAATGATAATTCTAATAATAATCTTAATAATAATTCTAATACAAATGTTAATAATAATAATAATAATAATGATAATAGTAATAATATTAACAATAATAATATTCATATCAAATGTGATAATTATAACAATAATAACAGTAATTTTAATGATATTAGTAATAATAATAATAATATTAATAATATTAGTAACAATAAAATAAACATTATACCTTAAATAATAAGAGGATCTTGAAAGTCCATTAACATGTATAAGGAAGCCCAATTTCAATTAAATCTGGATTTAATTGGCCCAGATTGTATCAAACATATTAGCCAATGGTTTGTATGTGATAAACTCGTTCGGTCCAGACGAAAGAAGCAGCAACAACTTAATCGATTCTAGGTTTCTGGTTCAGCAATCGATCGATCAATCAGGAATAGAAGAGGGTAGCTGCAACAAATTTCGAACAAAGGAGCAACAGTCTTTAACAAGTGGTGTTCGATCCTCTGTTTCAATCGATGTATCCAACCATGGATCTATGTATGAAATTCGATTCACTTTTAATTTATTCGTATACTAGGGATCTGATTAGTTCCGATTGAATTGTTTATGCTAAATTTTATGTACATAATTACAATTTTGTTGCTTTTTGTTGAATTATAAAAATTGATTGAATTTTAGAGATTTTGTTGGTTTTATTATGTTCAAATGTTAATAGGGAGTAGCAGGTCTTCGATCATCACCAGTATTAGTTCGAATACTTAACCTGTAGGTGAGGGTATAATGGTGTTTATATATAGGTTCGTTATTTGAGTTAGAGATAAGGATATAGTAGCAACAAAATTGTAGGAAAAAATATAGTTTGTTTGTGAGGTACTCAAATGTTGCAGGTGTTTACAAGAACCATTTTAGCAACAACCACGATCTATAACAGCAGTAAACATTACTGATAACATAGAAACAACTGGACTGTAGCAGTAAAATGAAGAGGAGGAAAAATATAAAGTGCAGCAGCTTACAAGTATTTGATTGTTGTCAATGATGGTAGTTTATGGTGGTAGTAGGCAGGTGTTTGGTGATCGAAAACAATTTTGGTGGGTCTTTGAAGTCGAAACATAAACGGGTAATGGTATTGGGTATGATTTAAAAGTCAATGATGGTGGTGGTAACCGTGGTAATGGAGGTAGTACTATAGTGGTTTTATGTGATTCACTATTGGGTTTAGGTCATGGTAGTGGTGGTGTTAATGGTTGGTGGTTTAATGGGTCTGATTAGACAGGAAAACCGCAGTCTTCGAGTAGCAGGCAATTTGGGTTTGAACTTATTTGGACAGAAATAGTAACGAGTAGGTAGTACGTGATGGTTTTTGTAGGTTGACCATCATCCGAAGTATAAACAGAAAGTGATCAAGATGGGTTCCCTGTGTTAACACTAACAAAAAGGGTTCGAATTAGAATAAACAGACGAGCAGTAGTAGACATTTCTGCGTGGGTTTTGTCCTCGGTTAACCAACAGAAACAGAAAATAAGAGGTGAGTAGCAGTAGCCTGAGTGCTCGATTGGTGGTTTGTGGTGATGATAAGGTGTTAAGGATGGTTGTTCATGGTGGTTTCGATGGATGATTCTGAGTATGGGTTCGTAACTGAACAGAAGACATGATCGGTGCAATATGCAAGGGATGATGATGAAGTTGAAGCAAAAACAGAAAGAGTTATAGAGAGAGAAATGAAATGATGGTGATTATGGTTGTGTTAGTTCAATGTATCTCATTATGCATGTGTATTGTATAAAGAAAGGGTGGGTCTTTGTGATAAAGTGGTGAGGATGTCGGTACATTAAACACAAAGGAAGAACTAATATCAAACAAGTGGTTTTTGTGTTGGTTGATTTCATGTGCTTATGTATATATCATATATGTGCTCTGTAAAGTTAATTTAGAAGAAAGGAAAATAACAAAGACAGTTAGAGAATAATATGATAATAATTATTATTTCCATTCATTGAATCAATCAGAGAAAGAAACAAAAATGTGCCATCAAATTTATTAATGAAAAGAATTATTAGCAGCCATTAAGTTGTTTGATTGTGCCGTCAGTTTATACGGAGTATTAAAACTTAACTCAGGGTATTTAATTTTATTTTTAACAAATTTAAAATTGATAAAACTTAATTATGGACCAACGTTTAATTTCAACTTCTCATAATTTCGAGTTTAAACTCATTTCAGGTTGATCATGAAAATTGATCTGTCATTCGAGCTCAAGCCCAACTAAAATATACAAATTAATTAAAATTCAAAATAAGATAGTAAATGTATTTTCAACTAGTCTGAAGTTTACATAGTCTATTAATGAACTTTCATTTATTTTAAAAATCACATAAGTTTGAATCACTTATTCAAATACCAACGAATCGACAACAAGTATTACTATTATTTAATAATTTAATATACTTTATATAGATAGATTCATTTTAATAATAAACTTTATTATATCATTTATTATTTTATTATCTTAATTTCAACAATTAATAATTTATTAATATAATTATTTATATATACATATCGATTGTTCGCGAATCGTTAAAAATGAAGGGTAATTGCATATATGAAAGCAGTTAAAAAATTTTAAGACTCAACATTACAGAGTTTGCTTATCGTGTTGAAATCATATAAAGATTAAATTTAAATTTTGGTCGAAAATTTCCGGATCGTCATAAAGAAACTATCCAGGAGACTTGATGTTAGGGTCGTTTTAGGGTGATCTCGAGAATTTCAGCACAATCTGAAACCAAAGATTATGCGCCGCCAAATGGTACTCCATCTGGCAGTGCATATTAATGATTTAAAAAAGCGTGTTTAATGAAGTGACATTAGATTCAAATTTATATGTATTATACATAATTACTTTGCGAGTGAAATAATAGGCCTTAAAATAATATGTACCATGCTAAGTCATGCATACACAAAAGGAATAATATGAATGAAATTCAAAACGGTCAAAATATAAAAAGGCAAAATTGAAGGCTTTCGAGGTTCTGTTTCGAAAAATATTTGGGAGAAACCGCCAACGGAAGTTTGCCAACGGATAGATCCCTAAAAAATACACGATTTGAAAAAAACAGTGACTAAATCAGAGCTACGAGTCAAAAGATACGATAGATCGAATATTTTGGTAAAAGACACAAAACACCTAGCACCACGAACCGACAGTGGTGTTTGGTGTGATTTTGGAAGGAAAGATGTATTTTTCGGGATCTAGACCACTTCGAATGGAAAGTACGTTCAGAGAGTCTTGCTCGTTCGGCCGTTTTAGGGTGATCTTGACAATTTCAGCACAATCTGAAACCGAATGTTATGCGCTGCCGAATGGTACTCCATCTGGCGGCGCATACTAATGATTTATAAAAACCTGTTTAATGAAATGATATTAGATTCAAATTTATACCAATTTTACATAATTACATTGGGAGTGAAATAATAGGCCTTAAAATGATACATACCATGCTAAGTCATACATACACAAAACTAATAATAAGATATAAATTGAAAACTTTCAAAGAGAACATTAAAAATGAGTTAAATGTCTTTTTTCGGCACCCTGACGACCTCAATGTCAAGACACTATCCAGGAGTCTTGATGTTAGGGTTGTTTTAAGTTGATCTAGAGAATTTCAGCACAATCTGAATCCGAAGGTTATGCGCCGCCAAATGGTACTCCATCTGGCGGCGCATATTAATGAGATAAAAAAGCATGTTTAATGAAGTGGCATTAGATTCAAATTTATATGCGTTATATATAATTACATTGCTAGTGAAATAATAGGCCTTAAAACAATCTGTACCATGCTTAGTCATGCATACACACAAGGAATAATATGAATGAAATTCAAAACAGTCAAAATCGAAAAAGGCAAAATGGAAGGCTTTTGAGGTCTCGTTTCAAAAAATATTTGGGACAAACCGCCTATGGAAGTTTGCCAATGGATAGATCCCGAAAAAATACACGATTTAAAAAAAAAGTTGATTAAATCGGAGCTACGAGTCAAAATATATGATAGATCGAACATTTTGGCTAAAGACACAAAACACCAAGCACCACGAACCATCAGTGGTGTTTGGTGCGTGGTGCGATTTTGGGAGGAAATATGTATTTTTCGAGATCTAGACCACTTCGGATGGAAAGCACGTTCAGAGTGTCTTGCTCGTTAAGCCGTTTTAGGGGGATCTTGAGAATTTCAGCACAATCTGAAACCGAAGGTTATGCGCCGCCGAATGGTACTCCATCTGGCGGCACATACTAATGATTTAAATAAACGTGTTTAATGAAGTGACATTAGATTCAAATTGATACCCGTTATGCATAATTACATTGGGAGTGAAATAATAGGCCTTAAAACGATACATACCATGCTAAGTCATGCATACACAAAACTAATAATAAGATATAAATTGAAAACGTTCAAAGAGAACATTAAAAATGAGTAAAATGTCTTTTTCGGCATCCTGACGACCTCGATGTCAAGTCACTATCCAGGAGTCTTGATGTTAGGGTCGTTTTAGGGTGATCTCGAGAATTTCAGCACAATCTGAAAATGAAGGTTATGCGCCGCCAAATGGTACTCCATCTGGCGGCGCATATTAATGATTTAAAAAAGCGTGTTTAATGAAATGACATTAGATTTAAATTTATATTCATTATACATAATTACATTGCGAGTGAAATAATAGGCCTTAAAACAATATGTACATTGCTAAGTCATGCATACACAAAAGGAATAATATGAATGAAATTCAAAACGGTCAAAATCGAAAATAGTCAAAATTGAAGGCTTTCGATGTCTCATTTCGAAAAATATTTGCGACAAACCTCCTACGGCAGTTTACCAACGGATAGATCCAGAAAAAAATTACACGATTTGAAAAAAAATGGTGACTAAATCAGAGCTACGAGTCAAAAGGTAGGATAGATCGAACATTTTGGCCAAAGCATAAAACACCAAGCACCACGAACCGTCGGTGGTGTTTGATGCGTGGCGTATTTTGGCAAGCACGTTCAGAGAGTCTTGCTTGTTCGGCCGTTTTTGGGTGATATTGAGAATTTCAGCACAATCTGAAATCGAAGTTATGTGCTGCCAAATAGTACTCCATCTGGCGGCGCATACTAATGATTTAAAAAAACGAGTTTAATGAATTGACAATAGATTCAAATTTATACCTTTTATACATAATTATATTGCGAGTGAAACAATAGGCCTTAAAACGATACATATCATGCTAAGTCATGCATACAGAAAAATAATTATAAGATATAAATTGAAAACGTTTAAAGAGAACATTAAAAATGAGTAAAATGTCTTTTTCGGCATCCTGACGACCTCGATGTCAAGACACTATCCAGGAGTCTTGATATTATGGTCGTTTTAGAGTGATCTCTAGAATTTCAGCACAATCTGAAACCGAAGGTTATGCGCCGCCAAATGGTACTCCATCTGGTAGCGCATATAAATTATTTAAAAAGCCTGTTTAATGAAGTGACATTAGATTCAAATTTATATGCGTTATACATAATTACATTGCGAGTGACATAAAGGCCTTAAAACAATATGTATCATGCTAAGACATGCATACACAAAAATAATAATATGAATGAAATTCAAAACGGTCAAAATTGAAAAAAGCCAAATTGAAGGCTTTCGAGGTCTCGTTTCGAAAAATCTTTGGGACAAACTGCCTACGGCAGTTTGCCAACGGATAGATCCTGAAAAAAATACACAATTTGGAAAAAATGGTGACTAAATCGGAGTTACGAGTAAAAATATACGATAGATCGAACATTTTGGCCAAAGACACAAAACACCAAGCACCACGAACCGTCGGTTGTGTTTGCTGCGTGGTGGGATTTTGGGAGGAAATATGTCTTTTTCAGAATCTAGCCCCCTTCGAATAGCAAGCACGTCCAGAGAATCTTGCTCGTTCGACCATTTTAGGGTGATCTTGAGAATTTTTGCACAATCTCAAACCGAAGGTTATGCGCTGCCAAATGGTTCTCCATCTGACGGCGCATATTAATGATTAAAAAAATGTGTTTATTGAAGTGACATCAGATTCAAATTTATACCCGTTATACATAATTACATAGCAATTGAAATAATAGGCCTTAAAACGATATATACCATGTTAAGTCATGCATACACAAAACTAATAATAAGATATAAATTGAGAACGTTCAAAGAGAACATTAAAAATGAGTAAAATGACTTTTTCGGCATCCTGACAACCTCGAATATCAAGACACTATCCAGGAGTCTTGAGGTTAGCGTCGTCTTAAGGTGATCTAGAGAATTTCAGCACAATCTGAAACCGAAGGTTATGCCCCGCCAAATGGTACTCCATCTGGTGACGCATATTAATGATTTAAAACAGCGTGTTTAATGAAGTGACATTAGATTCAAATTTATAAGCGTTATACATAATTACATTGCGAGTGAAATAATAGGCCTTAAAACAATATGTACCATGCTAAGCCATGCATACACAAAACTAATAATAAGATATAAATTGAAAATGTTCTAAGAGAACATTAAAAATGAGTAAAATGTCTTTTTCGGTATCCTGACGACCTCGATGTCAAGACACTATCCAGGAGTCTTGATGTTAGGGTTGTTTTAGGGTGATCTCGGGAATTTCAGCACAATCTGAACTGAAGGTTATGGGCCGCCAAATGGTACTCCATCTGGCGGTGCATATTAATGATTTAAAAAAGCGTGTTTAATGAAATGACATTAGATTCAAATTTATATGCGTTATACATAATTACATTGCGAATGAAATAATAGTCCTTAAAACAATATATACCATGCTAAGTCATGCATACACAAAAGGAATAATATGAATGAAATTCAAAACGGTCAAAATCGAAAAAAGGCAAAATTGAAGGCTTTCGATGTCTCGTTTCGAAAAATATTTGCGAAAAACTGCCTACGACAGTTTACCAATGGATAGATGATGAAAAAAATTACAAGATCTGAAAAAAATGGTGTTTTGGCCAAAGCACAAAACACCAGGCACCACGAACCGTCGGTGGTGTTTGGTGCGTGGTGTGATTTTGGGAGGAAAGATGTCTTTTTTCGGAATCTAGACGACCTTGAATGGCAAGCACGTTCAGAGAGTCTTGCTTGTTCAGCCATTTTAGGGTGATATTGAGAATTTTAGCACAATCTGAAACCGAAGGTCATGCGCTGCCAAACAGTACTCCATCTGGCTACGCATACTAATGATTTAAAAAAACGTGTTTAATGAAGTGACATTAGATTCAAATGTATACCTTTTATACATAATTACATTGCGAATGAAACAATAGGCCTTAAAATGATACATACCATGCTAAGTCATGCATACATAAAAATAATTATAAGATATAAATTGAAAACGTTCAAAGAGAACATTAAAAATGAGTAAAATGTCTTTTTTCGGCATCCTGACGACCTTGATGTCAAGACACTATACAGGAGTCTTGATATTATGATCGTTTTAGAGTGATCTCGAGAATTTCAGCACAATCTGAAATCGAAGGTTAGGCGCCGCCAAATGGTACTCCATCTGGCAGCGCATATAAATTATTTAAAAAAGCCTGTTTAATGAAGTGACATTAGATTCAAATTTATATGCGTTATACATAATTACATTGCGAGTGAAATAATAGGCCTTAAAACAATATGTATCATGCTAAGTCATGCATACACAAAAAGAATAATATGAATGAAATTCAAAACGGTCAAAATTGAAAAAAAGCAAAATTGAAGGCTTTTGAGGTCTGGTTTCGAAAAATATTTGGGACACACTACCTACAGTAGTTTGCCAATGGATAGATCCCGAAAAAATACACGATTAGAAAAAAACGGTGACTAAATCGGAGCTACGCGTCAAAGATACGATAGATCGAACATTTTGGCCAAAGACACAAAACACCAAGCACCACGAACCGTCGATTGTGTTTGGTGCGTGGTGGGATTTTGGGAGGAAAGATGTCTTTTTCAGAATCTAGCCCACTTCGAATAGCAAGCACGTCCAGAGAGTCTTGCTCGTTCAACTATTTTAGTGTGATCTTGAGAATTTCATCACAATCTCAAACCGAAGGTTATGCACCGCCAAATGGTACTCCATCTGACAGCGCATATTAATGATTAAAAAACGTGTTTATTGAAGTGACATCAAATTCAAATTTATACCCGTTATACATAATTACATAGCGATTTAAACAATAGGCCTTAAAACGATATATACCATGTTAAGTCATGCATACACAAAACTAATAATAAGATATAAATTGAGAACGTTCAAAGAGAACATTAAAAATGAGTAAAATGACTTTTTTCGGCATCCTGACAACCACGAATATCAAGACACTATCCAGGAGTCTTGATGTTAGCGTCGTCTTAAGGTGATCTCGAGGATTTCAGCACAATCTGAAATCGAAGGTTATGCCCCGCCAAATGGTACTCCATCTGGCGACGCATATTAATGATTTAAAACAGCGTGTTTAATGAAGTGACATTAGATTCAAATTTATAAGCGTTATACATAATTACATTGTGAGTGAAATAATAGGCCTTAAAATAATATGTACCATGCTAAGCCATGCATACACAAATGGAATAATATGAATGAAATTCAAAACGGTCAAAATCGAAAAAAGACAAAACTCAAGGCTTTCGAGGTCTCGTTTCGAAAAATATTTTCGACAAATCGCCTACGGCAATTTGCCAACAGATAGATCCCGAAAAAATAAACGATTTGAAAAAAACGGTGACTAAATCAGAGCTACAAGTCAAAAGATACGATAGATCGAACATTTTGGCCAAAGCACAAAACTCTAAGCACCACGAACCGTCGGTTGTGTTTGGTGCGTGGTGCGATTTTGGGAGGAAAGATGTCTTTTTTGGAATCTAGACGACCTCGAATGGCAAGTACGTTCAGAGAGTCTTGCTCGTTCGGCCATTTTAGGGCGATATTAAGAATTTCAGCACAATTTGAAACCGAAAGTTATGCGCCGCCACATGGTACTCCATCTGGCGGTGCATACTAATGATTTAAAAAAACGTGTTTAATGAAGTGACATTAGATTCAAATTTATACCCGTTATACATAATTACATTAGAAGTGAAATAGTAGGCCTTAAAACGATATATACCATGCTTAGTCATGCATACACAAAACTAATAATAAGATATAAATTGAAAAATTTCAAAAAGAACATTAAAAATGAGAAAAACGTCTTTTTCGGCATCCTGACGACCTTGATGTCAAGACAATATCCATGAGTCTTGATGTTAGGGTCGTTTTAGGGTGATCTCAAGAATTTCAGATCAATCTAAAACCGAAGGTTATGCGCTGCCAAATGGTATTCCATCTGGCGGCGCATATTAATTATTTAAAAAACGTGTTTAATGGAGTGACATTAGATTCAAATTTATATGTGTTATACATATTTACATTGCGAGTAAAATAATAGGCCTTAAAACAATATGTATCATGCTAAGCCATGCATACACAAAAGGGATAATATGAATGAAATTCAAAACGGTCAAAATCGAAAAACGCAAACTTGAAGGCTTTCATGGTCTCGTTTTGAAAAAAATTTGAAACAAACATCCTGCGATAGTTTGCCAATGGATAGATCCCGAACAAATACACGATTTGAAAATAAGTGGCGACTAAATCGGAGATACGTGTCAAAAGATACGATAGATCGAACATTATGGCCAAAGACACAAAACACCAAGAACCCCGAAACGTCGGTGGTGTTTGGTGCAGGGTGCGATTTTGGGAGGAAATATGTCTTTTTAAGAATCTAGACCACATTGAATAGCATGCACGTCTAGAAAGTCTTGCTCGTTCGGCTGTTTTAGGGTGATCTTGAGAATTTCAGCATAATCTGAAATCGAAGGTTATGCGCCGCCAAATGGTACTCCATCTGGCGGTGCATATTAATGATTTAAAAAACGTCTTTAATGAAGTGACATTAGATTCAAATTTATACCCGTTATACATAATTACATTGCGAGTGAAATAATAGGCCTTAAAACGATATATACCATGCTAAGTCATGCATACACAAAACTAATTATAAGGTATAAATTGAACACGTTCAAAGAGAACATTAAAAATGAGTAAAATGTCTTTTTTCGGCATCCTGACGACCTCGATGTCAAGACACTATCCAGGATTCTTGATGTTATGGTCGTTTTAGAGTGATCTTGAGAATTTTAGCACAATCTGAAACCGAAGGTTATCGCCGCCAAATGGTACTCCATCTGGCAGCGCATATAAATTATTTAAATAATCCTGTTTAATGAAGTGACATTAGATTCAAATTTATATGCGTTATACATAATTACATTTCGAATGAAACAAAAGGCCTTAAAAAATATGTATTATAACGACCCGTCCTAATCTATCTGGACGAATACATTACATTTGGTTACATCGCGAGGTATTTGACCTCTATATGATACATTTTACAAACATTGCATTCGTTTTTAAAAGAAAAACTTTCATTACAATAAAAGTTAACGGCATGCCTATCATTTCATAATATAACCAGCTATAATTGACTTAATAATAATCTTGATGAACTCAACGACTCGAATGCAACGTCTTTTGAAATATGTCATGAATGACTCCAAGTAATGTCTTTAAAATGAGCAATTGCATAGCGGAAGGTTTTTTTCATACCTGAGAATAAACATGCTTTCAAGTGTCAATCAAAAGGTTGATGAGTTCATTAGTTTATCATAATCATTCATTTTTATCATTTTAATAGACCACAAGATTTTCATTTCCATTTCTCATAAATATACGTCTCATGCATAGAGACAAAAATCATTCATATGGATTGAACACCTGGTAACCGACATTAACAAGATGCATATAAGAATATCCCCATCATTCCGGGACATCCATCGGACATGATATAAAAACTCGAAGTACTAAAGCATCCACTACAACGGATGGGGTTTATTGGGCCCAATAGATCTATCTTTAGGATTCGCGTCTATTAGTAGACTGGTTTACTAATTCTTAGGTTACCAAGCAAAAAGGGGCATATTCGGCTTCGATCATTCAACCATATAATGTAGTTTCGATTACTTGTGTCTATTTCGTAAAACATTTATAAAAGCAGCGCATGTATTCTCAGTTCCAAAAATATATATTGCAAAAGCATTTAAAAAGGGAGTAATGAAACTCACTCTACAATATTTTGTAGTAAAAATATTCATACGACGAAACTGAACAATGCAAGGTTGGCCTCGGATTCACGAACCTATATCATTTATGTATATATTAACACATATAATAACAATTAAATAAGTTTTATATATATAAATATTAATATACTTAACAATTTGTATATCATATTAATAAATATTTTAATTATAACTATTTTATATGTTTTAGATAAATAATTAATATTCTTATTTCTATGATTATATTAAATTATGTTTATCTATTATATATAACTTAGTTAATATGTTATAATAATAACATTTTATTCTAATCCATATGTAATATTAGTATTGTTAGGATATATAAAAATATTTTTTTTATATAGAAAATCTTTATTTGATATATTAATTAATAATACTAATAATAATAATGATAAAAATAATAATATTAGTGTTAGAAATAATAATAAAAATGATAATAAAAATAATAATGATAAAAATAAGGATAATCCTAATAATAACAATAATGATAGTTTTAATAATAAAAATGATAATTTTGGTAAAAATGTTAGTTTCAATAATAATACTACTTACATTAATAATGAAAATAATATTAATAATAAACATGATAAAATTAATAATAATAATAATAATAATAATAATAATAATAATAATAATAATAATAATAATAATAATAATAATATAATAATAATAATAATAATAATAATAATAATAATAATAATAATAATAATAATAATAATAATAATAAATAAATAAATAAATAAATAATAACCAAAATAATAGAAATGCTACCTTAGTGAAACAAGCTTTAAAAAAATTAAACACCCCTGCCCGGGCTCGAACCCACGACCTCTCTTCAAACCCCAATACTCCAAACCAACGAACTATTGATATCTTTCTGTAATAATTGGTTCATTTAAATACCTAAACTATAATAACTGGTTATCATCTTCTAAACATCATCAAAATCTCCATTAACCTATTATCTAATCATCATCATCATCTAATCATCATACGCGTATCATCATTGATCATCATTTACAACATCAACAACGGGTTTCGTCATCTTCACCATATCCTCAACATCAGGACATCACGTTTTCTTTAACATCATCATCGTGCTCATCAAACATCATAATCATTATCATAATAATTATCATAATCGCCATCCATATTATCAAATTCATCACAATCACTATCATCATCACTATTATTTATCATCGGCATCTTCTCTACTCATCATCCTCACTAACACCGCCACTCATCTTCTTTCATAACATTATCATCTTCAAATAAGTAACATGTGGGATTTTGCTATGGATCAAGAATGAAAACATCCCAACCATTAAACATCACACGGCCCAATTAGATAGTTCAAATAAAAGTCACGGCCCAAAAACATAATCCGTTCAAACAGCCCAACAACTAATTTGTTTTCTCAACTCCAACTAGTACCGAAAGCAGGAAAAGGAACGAAGAAAGGAAAAAAATAAATAATTAAATCAATAACGGCCATCGTATTTCTTGGGTTATCATCTTTATACATCTTCATCCACACACAACACAACCATCATCGTAATTATCAATCATCATCTTTATTCGTTAACCCAGAAAATGAAACAGAAATTTATATAACGATTTGCAGCAGCTCGTGACAGAAATAGTTGCAGCAGTTCCTTTTTCGATTAGTTGCAGGTTTCGATAGGATGTGGGTTGTTAAATAAAATATAAACAGAAAACAGAAGTGGTGATGGAGAAAAAGAAGGAGAGAGAAAAAAAGTACTCGATGTTGGTGGTTGATATGGTGGTTTGAAGGTGACTTTGGGTGTTTATTTTTCCAGTTGATCAAAACAGAAACATGTAATCGAAACCATAGCCGTAGCAGATGGTGTTTGGTTTAGTCTTTGAGTTTGTTCACGAAGCAAGAAGCAAGAAAAATATGGTGGTTCATGGTGATGGTTTTCTAGTGGGTTTATGATGTAGTAACATTTATCTCATTGGTTTGTGAGGTTGTCGATTAGATGGGTTCTCAAATGCCAAAAATGAAGTGAGGGTACGTGTATATAGAAAAAGAGGAAGAGTTAGTGGAAGACAAAAAGAAAAAAAAGGTGTACTAATAATTATAATAATATAATGTAATTTAATAATAAAACTTAAATAATAAAAGGTGCATTTTCGAATAGTAAGCCGCCGGTTACTATCTATCGACATACAATCTTGAATTACGGATATTATATCGTGTCCATTGGTAAACAGTTGACGTATAAAAGTGTTCCTAAAAATCCCATATTTTTAGATTAAATGTATTTATTTATTTTGGTCATTATAGTATAAAATTCAATCATTAATTTAATAAATAAAAATTACATCAACTGTCCCTCTCATTTATAGGTGAAATATAAAAAATGTTAAAATTAAATAACTAGATCCTAAATACATTTTTAGTAAGCCTAAAATTTATAGAACTCATTTTCGGATCACCGTTTATTTCAAAAATTATATAAGTCTGAATTTAACTTGCTTAATATCAGTCGAAACATCAAACGAGTATTACAATCATTTAAAATTTATTTTTAATATACTTTATTTATATATAGAGATATATTTTAAATAATAATTATTATAATATCCTATTTTTATTTTAATAATTTTTAATAACAACAACATATAATACTTCAAATTATGATTTTGAATTATTATATATATATACATACTAACATATCTATTTACAATTAATTGTTCGTGAATCGTCGAGAGCAGTCGAAGGTCAATTGAATATATGAACATCGTTTCAAAATTTTTTAGACTCAACATTACATACTTTGCTTATCGTATCGAAATCATATAAAGATTAAGTTTAAATTTAGTCAGAAATTTTCGGGTCGTCACATGTATCATGCTAAGTCATGCATACATAAAAAAAATAATATGAATGAAATTCAAAACGGTCAAAATTGAAAAAAAGCAAAATTGAAGGCTTTCGATGTCTCGTTTCGAAAAATATTTGGGACAAACTGCCTACGGCAGTTTGCCAACGGATAGATCGCGAAAAAATACACGATTTGGAAAAAAACGGTGACTAAATTGGAGCTACGAGTCAAAAGATACGATAGATCGAATATTTTGGCCAAATACACAAAACACCAAGCACCACGAACCGTTGGTTGTGTTTGGTGCGTGGTGGGATTTTGGGAGGAAAAATGTCTTTTTCAGAATCTAGCCCACTTCAAATAGAAAGCACATCCAGAGAGTCTTGCTCGTTCGGCTGTTTTAGGGTGATCTTGAGAATTTCAGCACAATCTCAAACCGAAGGTTATGCGCCGCCAAATGGTACTCCATCTGACGGCGCATATTAATGATTAAAAAAACGTGTTTATTGAAGTGACATCAGATTCAAATTTATACCCGTTATACATAATTACATAGCGATTGAAATAATAGGCCTTAAAACGATATATACCATGTTAAGTCATGCATACACAAAACTAATAATAAGATATAAATTGAGAACGTTCAAAGAGAACATTAAAAATGAGTAAAATGAATTTTTTCGGCATCCTGACAACCTCGAATATCAAGACACTATCCAGGAGTCTTGATGTTAGCGTCGTCTTAAGGTGATCTCGAGAATTTCAGCACAATCTGAAACCGAAGGTTATGCCCCGCCAAATGGTACTCCATCTGGCGACGCATATTAATGATTTAAAACAGCGTGTTTAATGAAGTGACATTAGATTCAAATTTATAAGCGTTATACAGAATTACATTGCGAGTGAAATAATAGGCCTTAAAACAATATGTACCATGCTAAGCCATGCATACAAAAACTAATAATAAGATATAAATTGAAAATGTTCTAAGAGAACATTAAAAATGAGTAAAATGCCTTTTTCGGCATCCTGACGACCTCGATGTCAAGACACTATCCAGGAGTCTTGATGTTAAGCTCGTTTTAGGGTGATCTCAAAAATTTCAGCACAATCTAAAATTGAAGGTTATGGGCCGCCAAATGGTACTCCATCTGGCGGTGTATATTAATGATTTAGAAAAGCGTGTTTAATGAAATGACATTAGATTCAAATTTATATGCGTTATACATAATTACATTGCGAGTGAAATAATAGTCCTTAAAACAATATGTACCATGCTAAGTCATGCATACACAAAAGGAATAATATGAATGAAATTCAAAACGGTCAAAATCGAAAAAAGACAAAATTGAAGGCTTTCGATGTCTCATTTCGAAAAATATTTGTGACAAACAGCCTACGGCAGTTTACCAATGGATAGATCCAGAAAAAAATTAAACGATCTGAAAAAAATGGTGACTAAATCGGAGCTAAGAGTCAAAAGGTACTATTGATCGAACATTTTGGCCAAAGCACAAAACACCAAGCACCACGAATCGTCGGTGGTGTTTGGTGCATGGTGCGATTTTGGGAGGAAATATGTCTTTTTCGGAATCTAGACGACCTCGAATGGCAAGAACGTTCAGAGAGTCTTGCTTGTTCGGCCGGTTTAGGGTGATATTGAGAATTTCAGCACAATCTGAAACTGAAGGTTATGTGCTGCCAAATAATACTCCATCTGGCGGCGCATACTAATGATTTAAAAAAACATGTTTAATGTAGTGACATTAGATTCAAATTTATACCTTTTATACATAATTACATTGCGAGTGAAACAATAGGCCTTAAAACGATACATACCATGCTAAGTCATGCATACACAAAAATAATTATAAGATATAAATTGAAAGCATTCAAAGAGAACATTAAAAATGAGTAAAATGTCTTTTTCGGCATCCTGACGACCTCGATGTCAAGACAATATCCAGGAGTCATGATATTATGGTCATTTTAGAGTGATCTCGAGAATTTCAGCACAATCTGAAACCGAAGGATATGCGCCGCCAAATGGTACTCCATCTGGCATGGCATATAAATTATTTAAAAAAGCCTGTTTAATGAAGTGACATTAGATTCAAATTTATATGCGTTATCCATAATTACATTGCGAGTGAAATAATAGGCCTTAAAACAATATGTATCATGCTAAGTCATGCATACACAAAAAGAATAATATCAATGAAATTCAAAATGGTCAAAATTGAAAGAAGCAAAATTGAAGGCTTTTAAGGTCTCGTTTCGAAAAATATTTGGGACAAACTGCCTACGACAGTTTGCCAACGGATAGATCCCAAAAAAATACATGATTTGGAAAAAACGGTGACTAAATCGGAGCTACGAGTCAAAAGATACGATAGATCGAACATTTTGTCCAAAGACACAAAACACCAAGCACCACGAACCGTCGGTTGTGTTTGGTGCGTGGTGGGATTTTGGGAGGAAAGATGTCTTTTTCAGAATCTAGGCCACTTCGAATAGCAAGCACGTCCAGAGAGTCTTGCTCGTTCTGCTGTTTTAGGGTGATCTTGAGAATTTCAGCACAATCTCAAACCGAAGGTTATGCGCCGCCAAATAGTACTCCATCTGACGGCGCATATTAATGATTAAAAAAAACGTGTTTATTGAAGTGACATCAGATTCAAATTTATACCCGTTATACATAATTACATAGCGATTGAAATAATAGGCCTTAAAACGATATATACCATGTTAAGTCATGCATACACAAAACTAATAATAAGATATAAATTGAGAACGTTCAAAGAGAAAATTAAAAATGAGTAAAATGACTTTTTTCGGCATCCTGACAACCTCGAATATCAAGACACTATCCAGGAGTCTTGATGCTAGCGTCGTCTTAAGGTGATCTCGAGAATTTCAGCACAATCTGAAACCGTAGGTTATGCCCCGCCAAATGGTACTCCATCTGGCGACGCATACTAATGATTTAAAATAGCGTGTTTAATGAAGTGACATTAGATTCAAATTTATAAGCATTATACATAATTACATTGCGAGTGAAATAATAGGCCTTAAAATAATATGTACCATGCTAAGCCATGCATACACAAATGAAATAATATGAATGAAATTCAAAACGGTCAAAATCGAAAAAAGACAAAACTGAAGGCTTTCGAGGTCTCGTTTCAAAAAATATTTGATAGATCCCGAAAAAATACACTATTTGAAAAAAACGGTAACTAAATCAGAGCTACGAGTCAAAAGATACGATAGATCGAACATTTTGGCCAAAGCACAAAACACCAAGCACCAGGAACCGTCGGTGGTATTTGGTGCGTGGTCCGATTTTGGGAGGAAAGATGTTTTTTTCGGAATCTAGACGACCTTGAATGGCAAGCACGTTCAGAGAGTCTTGCTTGTTCGGCCGTTTTAGGGTGATATTGAGAATTTCAGCACAATCTGGAAACGAAGGTTATGTGCTGCCAAATAGTACTCCATCTGGCGGCGCATACTAATGATTTAAAAAAACATGTTTAATGAAGTGACATTAGATTCAAATTTATACCTTTTATACATAATTACAATGCGAGTGAAACAATAGGCCTTAAAACAATACATATCATGCTAAGTGATGCATACAGAAAAATAATTATAAGATATAAATTGAAAACGTTCAAAGAGAACATTAAAAATGAGAAAAATGTCATTTTTCGGCATCCTGATGACCTCGATGTCAAGACACTATCCAGGAGTCTTAATATTATGGTCGTTTTTGTAGTGACCCGAACTTTTTCATGTTTATATATATTAAATGAAATTGATATTTATATGATTAAGTGTTTCCAACATGTTAAGCAATCAAACTTGTTAAGACTTGATTAATTGAAATACGTTTTATATAGTCAATTGACCACCCAAGTTGACAGGTGATTCACGAACGTTAAAACTTGTAAAAACTATATGATGTCATATATATGGATATATATATATATATATATATATATATATATATATATATATATATATATATATATATATATATATATATATATATTTAACATGGTATTATGATAATTAAACATATCATTAAGTATATTAACAATGAACTACATATGTAAAAACAAGACTACTAACTTAATGATTTCGAAACGAGACATATATGTAACGATTATCGTTGTAACGACATTTAATTGTATATATATCATATTAAGATATATTAATATATCATAATATCATGATAATGTAATAATTTAACATCTCATTTGATATAATTAACAATGGGTTAACAACACTTAACAGGATCGTTAACCTAAAGGCTTCAAAACAACATTTACATGTAACGACTAACGATGACTTAACGACTCAGTTAAAATGTATATACATGTAGTGTTTTAATATGTATTTATACACTTTTGAAAGACTTCAAGACACTTATCAAAATACTTCTACTTACCAAAAATGCTTACAATTACATCCTCGTTCAGTTTCATCAACAATTCTACTCGTATGCACCCGTATTCGTACTCGTACAATACACAGCTTTTAGATGTATGTACTATTGGTATATGTGACAACCCGGAAATTTCCAACCAAATTTAAACTTTATCTTTATATTATTCTAACACGATAAGCAAAGTTTGTTAAGTTAAATCTCAAGAATTTTAAATTGTGTTCATACATTCATTATAACCTCGACCAAATTTCGACGATTCACGAACCGTTATATATAAATAAATATGTATATATATGTATATATATATTATAACTTGAGAATATTAATAAAGTATTAAACGTATAATACTTTACATGAACGTATTTGTTTCAATATGTTTATCGATGGAATTAGAAGATAATATCAAATGATTGATTTATCAGATACATTATGATATGATTACGGGTCTATGTTATGAGGTCCACTGTGATTTAAGAAATCTATTCTTTTTGACAACATTCGGAAAATGGTAAAGTGATTTATAAGTAAGAACGTGAAGTGTAAATAACTTAGATGTTGGATATCGACAAGTTAAGTAACTCGACATTTTTCATTAAGATGATTTCATACATTTATTTAACCTTTGAACTTTATCCCATGCTTCACCAATAAACTGTAATTTAAAAACTTGAAACCTATTATGAATATATATGATTCTACTTTTCTAAAACATTTTATGATATAACGATTTCCATTATTTTAACCTTTAAACAAAATGATTCTTAAAAATATATTTGGTTTTGGAAAACAAAATTATTATATTTATTTGATTTAGTTTCAAACATACAAAAACGTTTTCAGTTTAAAAAGAACTTTATTATTAAAACGTATATAACTTTTATAAATATCTAGAACCACTTTTGACAACTCATTACTTAACCAGTATGATAAAGATAACAATATTTATATTTTATTTTATTAAATATATATAAAGATTTAAATTAATATTATATATATTTATACGCATATTATACGTACATAGTTTTATACTTTTACTATACTTAAACTTTACCTTTACTTTATTTTTACTTTACTTTAACTTTAATAATTCATACTTTAATAATTCACTTTAATAATTCATACTTTAATAATTCACTTTAATAATTCATACTTTAATAATTCACTTTAATAATTCATACTTTAATAATTCACTTTAATAATTCATACTTTAATAATTCACTTTAATAATTCAAAAATCTATTATAAATAGAATTCAATAGGTTTCATTATTTCATAGAAACTTGAAAATATTTTTCTCTAAACTCTCTCAATCGATTTACATATATATATTTACTCCGTATTATTTCAAGATATTATTAGTATACATAAAATATTACGTCAGAGTGATGTCCGAGTGATTTCGAAATTGTTTTTCGAGTGGGATTGGATTAAGGAAATTATTGGTTATAGCTATGGAGGTTATTGGGTATGGTTCATGGGTATGCTCGTGAGGTCAATATAGTGTTTATCATCTCCGTTGCGTCTACGTACCTTTCCTGCAATATTGAATCTCAATATTGATACGTGAGTACTCATAATTTAACTTTTACATACTAATAGTGTATCCCTGACTAGTGCTCGAGTATATAGGATTATGCATGTTTATACTTTTGATATTGCCTTTAGTTAGGTTATGTTGAATCCTGAATTAGTTATATATGCGACTGAGATAACGTATAAGATATGCATGTCGTTGGAAAGCTATCAAAAAAATTAAGAACTTTTAATTTAAATATCGAATGATTTCGATGTACGGATTTGAAGTTATAGTCCATCGAATTTTTGTATTATTATTAAAAATGATTATTATTATCGTCGTTATTATCGTCGTTCTAGTTTTATCTTATTATTATTATTATTATCTTTATCAATAAAAGGATTTATCATTAAAAAAATTGTTATTTTTTTTTTATTATTACTATCGTTATTATCATTAAAGTTATAATTAGTTTTATTATTATTATCCAATTATTATTATTATTATTATTATTATTATTATTATTATTATTATTATTATTATTGGTATTATTATTATCATTATTAATATATATATATCATTATTTAAAAATGGTTATTGTTATTGTTAATATTATTATTACTATATTATCATTAAGATAATTATTAGTATTATCGTTAATAATGTTATAGTAACTATCATTATTAATATTAGTGTAATTAAAACAAATATTTGTAACACCTAATTATTTTGATTACTATTATTATCATTATTACGAACACGATATAAAAGACGATTAAAAGCAATTAAACAAAACGATTAGGAAATAATGGGTTAGAGTATCATGATGAAATTAAAATATTATAAGATATTGATTTAGATAAAATTATCGTTCTTATTATTTTTATCATTACTATTATTATTAAAATTATCGTTAGTATTAAAACTATCATTTTAACAAAAATTATCATTTTAATAAAAATGTCATTGTTACTATAAAATATCATTATTATTATAATTATTTTAAATAGAATTATTATTTTAAAGATAATACTAAAAATTATCGTAAATATTAAAGTTATCATAATTAGAATTACCGTTTTATCATAATGTCATCTTAGTAATTATAAATATTGATATTTTTATAATAATAATTATTATTACAAAATAATACAACTTTTACTTACTATCATTATAGATATTATTTTATCAAATAAATATTTGATACAAACATATTTTACTACGTGTAATAACTTACTTTAATAATACCTATCATATTATCTTTATAATATTAAATGAACCCTATAAATTTTATTACTTAATATATATAAAAGTATATTTTATTATATAAATATAATATAAAATTTTATTTATTAATAAATAAATTATATTATTTAGTCTAATAAATCTTTTAAAAATATTTAAAATTATAAAACGACGATATTTAAACTATATATTAATCATGTATAGATTTTTAGAAATTATTTTGAGTCAAATTTACTTTTTTTTTTACTTTTGCATATTAGTCTCGAGCATTAGGATTGTGGTACACTGTGACTTGACCCAATTTGTTAGACAAATATTGACCAACACATAAATATATATAATTAATTTAGGTTCGTGAATCCGAGGCCAACCTTGCACTTGTTCAATGACGTTATATGTATTGTTACTACGAAATACAGTATGGTGAGTTTCATTTGCCTTTTTACCCTTTATATTTTTGGGACTGAGAATACATGCGCTTTTATAAATGTTTGACGAAATAGACACAAGTAATTGAAACTACATTCTATGGTTGAATTATCGAAATCAAATATGCCCATTTTTATTAAAGTCTGGTAATCTAAGAATTAGGGAACAGACACCCTAATTGACGCGAATCCTAAAGATAGATCTATTGGGCCTAACAAACCCCATCCAAAGTACCGGATGCTTTAGTACTTCGAAATTATATCATATCCGAAGGAGGATCCCGGAATGATAGGGGATATTCTTATATGTATCTAGTTAATGTCGGTTACCAGGTGTTCACCATATGAATGATTATTTTTTGTCTCTATGCATGGGACGTATATTTATGAGAACTGGAAATGAAATTCTTGTGGTCTATTAAAATGATGGAAATAAATGATTATGATAAACTAATGAACTCACCAACCTTTTGGTTGACACTTTAAAGCATGTTTATTCTCAGGTGTTAAAGAAATCTTCCGCTGTGCATTTGCTCATTTTAAAGATATTACTTGGAGTCTTTCGTAGCATATTTCGAAGAACGTTGCATTCGAGTCATTGAGTTCATCAAAGATTATTATTAAATCAATTTATAGATGGATAGTGGATATTATGAAATGGTATGCATGCCTGTCAATTTTTGATGTAAAGAAAGATTGTCTTTTAAAAACGAATGCAATGTTTGTAAAATGTATCATATAGAGGTCAAATACCTCGCAATGTAATCAACTATTGTGAATCGTTTATAATGTATATGAACGGGTCCTTTCAGTTGGTATCAGAGCGGTGGTCTTAGCGAACCAGGTCTGCATTAGTGTGTCTAACTGATAAGTCGTTAGGATGCATTAGTGAGTCTGGACTTCGACCTTGTCTGCATGTCAAAAGTTTTGCTTATCATTTCTAGTCGGAAATCATCTGCTTATCATCCATAGGAAATTACCTGCTTATCATTATTAGTCTAGACACATCTTGCTACATTAATTGCATGAGTAGCGTATAGACAAAATTCAAATCTTAGCGTATCTGCTAAATCATATCTTATCGTATCTGTTACTTTAAACTTTCCCTGACATATACCGCAAATTCCTTCGTAATCTATGAAATCTTTTGATCTCTATATATAGATATCCTATGTAAATAGAATACCACCCGATAGCCGAAAAATCATTTTATATCGAAAATCCTTTATCCAATCGTACGAAATGGAATTTGTCATCAGTTCAAGTCACTCGGATTCCGAAATGGAATCTCACTCAAGCTCCGAAAGCAGTGTGACTGGAATGAATCAACCAATCAGTCATCACATATTCTGGATGAATTGGGGATGGGTTCGTAGCCTCCTCAATCATTGGAAATAAGAAGAAGGTGTAGTGACCCGAACTTTTCCATGTTTATATATATTAATTGAGATTGATATTTACATGATTAAACATTTCCAACATGTTAAGCAATCAAACTTGTTAAGACTTGATTAATTGAAATAGGTTTCATATAGACAATTGACTACCCAAGTTGACCGGTGATTCACGAACGTTAAAACTTGTAAAAACTATATGATGACATATATATGGTTATATATATAGTTAACATGATATTATGATAAGTAAACATATCATTAAGTATATTAACAATGAACTACATATGTAAAAACAAGACTACTAACTTAATGATTTTTAAACGAGACATATATGTAACGATTATCGTTGTAACGACATTTAAATGTATATATATCATATTAAGATATATTAATATATCATAATATCATGATAATATAATAATTTAACATCTCATTAGATATAATAAACAATGGGTTAACAACATTAATTGAGATCGTTAACTTAAAGGTTTCAAAACAACACTTACATGTAACGACTAACGATGACTTAACGACTCCGTTAAAATGTATATACATGTAGTGTATTTAGATGTATTAAAATACTTTTGGAAGACTTCAAGACATATATCGAAACACTCATACTTAACGAAAATGGTTACAGTTACTTTCCCATTCTTTTCTTTCATCAAGAATTCTAGTCGTATTCTTACCCGTATTATACACAGCTTCAAAACGTACTTACTATGGGTATATACCAATAGGAACTAGCATGGGATTCCACTCTTGATTATGTCATGTATGACTAATCAATTTTAACTTCTACCATGAGCTAGTCAACTAACTAGAACTCCTTTTAACCCCACTCACCACTCACCAATTAACACTCATCATTCACTCCATTTCACTTCCAATTCTCTTTCTAATTCTCTCTCAACACACCCACACTATTATGAACGTATTTTTCCAGTAGTTAATCATCATCTTCATCAAAAATCACTTCAAGAATCAAGCTATAATCATCATAGGAAGAACACTTCAAGAACACTCCAAAAATCCCTTCAAGTTTACTAATTTACTTCCAAGCTTTCTAATCCATTCCAAGTAATCATCTAAGATCAAGAAACCTTTGTTATATACAGTAGGTTATCTTTCTTATTCAAGGTAATATTCATATTCAAACTTTGATTCAATTTCTATAACTATAAACTATCTTAATTCGAGCAAAAATCTTACTTGAACTTGTTTTTGTGTCATGATCCTACTTCAAGAACTTTCAAGCCATCCAAGATCCTTTGAAGCTAGATCATTTCTTGTCACTTCCAGTAGGTTTACCTACTAAACTTGAGGTAGTAATGATGTTCATAACATCATTCGATTCATATATATAAAACTATCTTATTCGAAGGTTTAAACTCGTAATCACTAGAACATAGTTTAGTTAATTCTAAACTTGTTCGCAAACAAAAGTTAATCCTTCTAACTTGACTTTTAAAATTAACTAAACACATGTTCTATATCTATATGATATTCTAACTTAATGATTTAAAACCTGGAAACACGAAAAACACCGTAAAACCGGATTTACGCCGTCGTAGTAACACCGCGGGCTGTTTTGGGTTAGTTAATTAAAAACTATGATAAACTTTGATTTAAAAGTTGTTATTCTGAGAAAATGATTTTTATTATGAACATGAAACTATATCCAAAAATTATGGTTAAACTCAAAGTGGAAGTATGTTTTCTAAAATGGTCATCTAGACGTCGTTCTTTCGACTGAAATGGCAACCTTTACAAAAACGACTTGTAACTTATTTTTCCGACTATAAACCTATACTTTTTCTGTGTAGATTCATAAAATAAAGTTCAATATGAAACCATAGCAATTTGATTCATTCAAAACGGATTTAAAATGAAGAAGTTATGGGTAAAACAAGATTGGATAATTTTTATCATTTTAGCTACGTGAAAATTGGTAACAAATCTATTCCAACCATAACTTAATCAACTTGTATTGTATATTATGTAATCTTGAGATACCATAGACACGTATACAATGTTTCGACCTATCATGTCGAAACATCTATATATATTTCGGAACAACCATAGACACTCTATATGTGAATGTTGGAGTTAGCTATACAGGGTTGAGGTTGATTCCAAAATATATATAGTTTGAGTTGTGATCAATACTGAGATACGTATACACTGGGTCGTGGATTGATTCAAGATAATATTTATTGATTTATTTCTGTACATCTAACTGTGGACAACTAGTTGTAGGTTACTAACGAGGACAGCTGACTTAATAAACTTAAAACATCAAAATATATTAAAAGTGTTGTAAATATATTTTGAACATACTTTAATATATATGTATATATTGTTATAGGTTCGTGAATCAACAGTGGCCAAGTCTTACTTCTCGACGAAGTAAAAATCTGTGAAAGTGAGTTATAGTCCCACTTTTAAAATCTAATATTTTTGGGATGAGAATACATGCAGGTTTTATAAATGATTTACAAAATAGACACAAGTACGTGAAACTACATTCTATGGTTGAATTATCGAAATCGAATATGCCCCTTTTTATTAAGTCTGGTAATCTAAGAATTAGGGAACAGACACCCTAATTGACGCGAATCCTAAAGATAGATCTATTGGGCCTAACAAACCCCATCCAAAGTACCGGATGCTTTAGTACTTCGAAATTATATCATATCCGAAGGGTGTCCCGGAATGATGGGGATATTCTTATATATGCATCTTGTTATTGTCGGTTACCAGGTGTTCACCATATGAATGATTTTTATCTCTATGTATGGGATGTGTATTGAAATATGAAATCTTGTGGTCTATTATTATGATTTGGTATATATAGGTTAAACCTATAACTCACCAACATTTTTGTTGACGTTTTAAGCATGTTTATTCTCAGGTGATTATTAAGAGCTTCCGCTGTCGCATACTTAAATAAGGACGAGATTTGGAGTCCATGCTTGTATGATATTGTGTAAAAACTGCATTCAAGAAACTTATTTTGTTGTAACATATTTGTATTGTAAACCATTATGTAATGGTCGTGTGTAAACAGGATATTTTAGATTATCATTATTTGATAATCTACGTAAAGCTTTTTAAACCTTTATTGATGAAATAAAGGTTATGGTTTGTTTTAAAATGAATGCAGTCTTTGAAAAACGTCTCATATAGAGGTCAAAACCTCGCAACGAAATCAATTAATATGGAACGTTTTTAATCAATAAGAACGGGACATTTCAGTTGGTATCCGAGCGTTGGTCTTAGAGAACCAGAAAATTTGCATTAGTGTGTCTTATCGAGTTTGTTAGGATGCATTAGTGATTCTGGACTTCGACCGTGTTTTCTTTAAAAATGATTGCTTAACATTTTTGTTGGAAACTATATATTTTTAACATATGAATATTATGTGATATATTAATCTCTTAACGTGTTTGATATTATGTGATAGATGTCTACCTCTAGAACAAGTCCCATTGACTCACCTAATAATAATGAAGAGTCAAATGTAAATTGGAATGATTCGTGGACTGATTCACAAGTTCCCGAAGAGGAACCGGAAGAAGAGTCGGAACCGGAAGAAGAATCGGAACCGGTGGGGGAAATAATAAAACGGTTAAGTAAAAGAGAATCCTCAACCAACCGACCAAGGTTAATTATGGTCAATGGTGTTTCCGCCAAGGAAGCAAAATATTGGGAGGATTACCAATTCTCCGATGAATCGGATTCCGACGAGAATTCCGATGATGTTATAGAAATTACCCCAACTGAATTTAAAAAGGCAAAAGAAAATAATAAGGGAAAGGGCATAAAAATAGAGAAATCTAATTCCAACCCCGATGAACTTTATATGTATCGTCAACCCCCGAAGTCCTTAAGTTGTAACAATGACCCGGGAACCTCTAAACCACCAGGTTTTTCTAAACCAATGTGGAAAATTACGGCTCGTATTAGGGGAACATCATATATCCCTAGAAACTTGGCAAAACGAACCAAAACCGAAGAAGAAGAAACAAGCGAGTCGGAATAAGATAGTTGTATTCGTGTGGTGTAATATATGTAATATAGTGTGCTTATGCTTTATGATATATGTAAAAATTGCTTGTATTAATAAGTATTTTTTTTTTATGAATCTAACTCTTGTCTATTTTACAGTATAAAAACACAAAATGGATAGACAACCCAATATTTTAAGAGACCTACCCGGAGACATGATTGATGAAATCTTGTCTAGAGTCGGTCAGAATTCCTCGGCACAACTATTTAAGGCGAGATCAGTTTGTAAGACATTCGAAGAACGTTCCAAGAATGATTTGGTTTATAAAAGGCTTTCGTTCGGAAGATGGGGGATATCACATTGGGAAATCCATAAGTTACGATGTGTTTACTTTGACGCATATATTGCGGGGAACCCAAATGCTATTTTACGCAACGGGTTAAGAAATTATTTTGACTCAGTATATCCAAATATAGGACTTCGTGATTTAGAAAAAGCGGCTAACATGCAACATAAAGAAGCATGTTATGCTTACGGGTTAGTAATGTTCGCTTCTCACCAAAGTGAGAACAAGAACATCGGGCTACAACTATTAAACAAAACGTTCCCTCAAGTGACGGAGTCGGTAATTGGGGTAAGAAATGAGGTTTTTAGGTTATTACGAGACTGTTGGTCATTACGTAACCCTCGTCCCTTTGACGACGTTACAACACGCTGTCTTATCAACGGCCATAACGGTTATGTTCCACAAGACCAAGGATGGGAAGTAGTCCTAGTAAAACCAGAATGCATGACTTGTTTCTGGACGTATGAATTACGTGTCTTTATTGCCTTTGCTGAACGACTTGTGTACTAGCTAGAATTATCTTCACAACTATCTTGTATCAAAGTTATTGTGTGCTATATTTCATGCTTTATGTAAAATAAGCGGTATTGTAAGTTTGTAAAATATTGTATAAAAGTTTGAACGCGAAATATTATTATAATCAGTTTTTCATATAGAATTGTAGTAGTTGAATTGTATATTAGCTACTAAGTATGAACTTAACGGGTAGGTACTACCCGAATTTAAACTTATAAAACGCTAATATGAAGAAAAAGCTTTTATAAATGAGTTCATATTATGCTACGAAATACTATTAACTAATCTTAATATTCTGTATGATTAACTTGTTCCATTTGACTATTTTGAAGGAAATGGCACCGACTACTCGACACACCGTGAATATGAATGAAGAGGAATTCCGTACTTTTCTAGCTTCAAACATAGCCGCAGTACAGGCTGCGCTATATACCAACAATAACCTTGGATCTGGCAGTACAGGAAATCGTGTAGGATGCACCTACAAAGAATTCACTGCCTGCAAACCTTTGGAATTTGATGGAACCGAAGGACCGATCGGATTGAAACGGTGGACCGAGAAGGTTGAATCGGTGTTTGCCATAAGTAAGTGTACTGAAGAGGACAAAGTGAAGTACGCTACGCATACCTTCACAGGTTCTGTGTTAACATGGTGGAATACCTATCTAGAGCAAGTGGGACAAGATGATGCGTACGCACTACCGTGGTCAGCATTCAAGCACTTGATGAATGAGAAGTACCGTCCCAGAACCGAGGTCAATAAGCTCAAGACAGAACTTAGAGGGTTACGAACCCAAGGCTTTGATATTACCACGTACGAAAGACGATTCACAGAATTGTGCCTATTGTGTCCGGGAGCGTTCGAAGATGAAGAAGAGAAGATCGACGCGTTTGTGAAAGGATTACCGGAAAGAATCCAAGAAGATATAAGTTCACACGAGCCCGCCTCCATACAACAGGCATGTAGAATGGCTCACAAACTAGTGAACCAGATTGAAGAAAGAATTAAAGAACAGACTGCTGAAGAGGCCAATGTGAAGCAAGTCAAAAGAAAGTGGGAGGAAAACGGTGATAAGAATCGCCAATACAGCAACAACAGCAATTACAACAATAATCGCAACAATTATCCCAACAATCGCAACTACAACAAACGGCCCAACAACAACAACAACAACAACAGCAACTACAACAATCATCCTAACAACAATAATAACCGCAACAACAACAACAATCAGAAGCAGCTATGCCAAAGGTGTGAAAAGAATCACTCGGGGTTCTGCACCAAATTTTGCAACAAGTGTAAAAGAAATGGTCATAGCGCGGCGAAGTGTGAGGTCTACGGACCAGGGGTTAATAGAACGAAAGGAACAAATGGTGTCGGAACGAGTAATGGCGGAGCAAGTAGTGTCGGAGCAAGTTATGCCAATGTAGTTTGTTATAAATGTGGAAAACCTGGCCACATTATTAGAAATTGCCCGAACCAGGAGAACACGAATGGACAAGGTCGTGGAAGAGTTTTCAATATTAATGCGGCAGAGGCACAGGAAGACCCGGAGCTTGTTACGGGTACGTTTCTTATTGACAATAAATCTGCTTACGTTTTATTTGATTCGGGTGCGGATAGAAGCTATATGAGTAGAGATTTTTGTGCTAAATTAAGTTGTCCATTGACACCTTTGGATAGTAAATTTTTACTCGAATTAGCAAATGGTAAATTAATTTCAGCAGATAATATATGTCGGAATCGAGAAATTAAACTGGTTAGCGAAACATTTAAGATTGATTTGATACCAGTAGAGTTAGGGAGTTTTGATGTGATAATCGGTATGGACTGGTTGAAAGAAGTGAAAGCAGAGATCGTCTGTTACAAAAATGCAATTCGCATTATACGAGAAAAAGGAAAACCCTTAATGGTGTACGGAGAAAAGGGCAACACGAAGCTACATCTTATTAGTAATTTGAAGGCACAAAAACTAATAAGAAAAGGTTGCTATGCTGTTCTAGCACACGTCGAGAAAGTACAAACTGAAGAAAAGAGCATCAATGATGTTCCCATTGCAAAAGAATTTCCCGATGTATTTCCGAAAGAATTACCGGGATTACCCCCACATCGATCCGTTGAATTTCAAATAGATCTTGTACCAGGAGCTGCACCAATAGCTCGTGCTCCTTACAGACTTGCACCCAGCGAGATGAAAGAACTGCAAAGCCAATTACAAGAACTTTTAGAGCGTGGTTTCATTCGACCAAGCACATCACCGTGGGGAGCTCCTGTTTTGTTTGTCAAGAAGAAAGATGGTACATTCAGGTTGTGTATCGACTACCGAGAGTTAAACAAACTTACCATCAAGAACCGCTACCCACTACCGAGAATCGACGACTTATTTGATCAACTACAAGGCTCGTCTGTTTATTCAAAGATTGACTTACGTTCCGGGTATCATCAAATGCGGGTGAAAGAAGATGATATTCCAAAGACTGCTTTCAGAACACGTTACGGTCATTACGAGTTTATGGTCATGCCGTTTGGTTTAACTAATGCACCAGCTGTGTTCATGGACCTTATGAACCGAGTGTGTGGACCATACCTTGACAAGTTTGTCATCGTTTTCATTGATGACATACTTATTTACTCAAAGAATGACCAAGAACACGGTGAACATTTGAGAAAGGTGTTAGAAGTATTGAGGAAGGAAGAATTGTACGCTAAGTTTTCAAAGTGTGCATTTTGGTTGGAAGAAGTTCAATTCCTCGGTCACATAGTGAACAAAGAAGGTATTAAGGTGGATCCAGCAAAGATAGAAACTGTTGAAAAGTGGGAAACACCGAAAACTCCGAAACACGTACGCCAGTTTTTAGGACTAGCTGGTTACTACAGAAGGTTCATCCAAGACTTTTCCAGAATAGCAAAACCCTTGACTGCATTAACGCATAAAGGGAAGAAATTTGAATGGAATGATGAACAAGAGAAAGCGTTTCAGTTATTGAAGAAAAAGCTAACTACGGCACCTATATTGTCATTGCCTGAAGGGAATGATGATTTTGTGATTTATTGTGACGCATCAAAGCAAGGTCTCGGTTGTGTATTAATGCAACGAACGAAGGTGATTGCTTATGCGTCTAGACAATTGAAGATTCACGAACAAAATTATACGACGCATGATTTGGAATTAGGTGCGGTTGTTTTTGCATTAAAGACTTGGAGGCACTACTTATATGGGGTCAAAAGTATTATATATACCGACCACAAAAGTCTTCAACACATATTTAATCAGAAACAACTGAATATGAGGCAGCGTAGGTGGATTGAATTATTGAATGATTACGACTTTGAGATTCGTTACCACCCGGGAAAGGCAAATGTGGTAGCCGATGCCTTGAGCAGGAAGGACAGAGAACCCATTCGAGTAAAATCTATGAATATAATGATTCATAATAACCTTACTACTCAAATAAAGGAGGCGTAACAAGGAGTTTTAAAAGAAGGAAATTTAAAGGATGAAATACCCAAAGGATCGGAGAAGCATCTTAATATTCGGGAAGACGGAACCCGGTATAGGGCTGAAAGGATTTGGGTACCAAAATTTGGAGATATGAGAGAAATGGTACTTAGAGAAGCTCATAAAACCAGATACTCAATACATCCTGGAACGGGGAAGATGTACAAGGATCTCAAGAAACATTTTTGGTGGCCGGGTATGAAAGCCGATGTTGCTAAATATGTAGGAGAATGTTTGACGTGTTCTAAGGTCAAAGCTGAGCATCAGAAACCATCAGGTCTACTTCAACAACCCGAAATCCCGGAATGGAAATGGGAAAACATTACCATGGATTTCATCACTAAATTGCCAAGGACTGCAAGTGGTTTTGATACTATTTGGGTAATAGTTGATCGTCTCACCAAATCAGCACACTTCCTGCCAATAAGAGAAGATGACAAGATGGAGAAGTTAGCACGACTGTATTTGAAGGAAGTCGTCTCCAGACATGGAATACCAATCTCTATTATCTCTGATAGGGATGGCAGATTTATTTCAAGATTCTGGCAGACATTACAGCAAGCATTAGGAACTCGTCTAGACATGAGTACTGCCTATCATCCACAAACCGATGGGCAGAGCGAAAGGACGATACAAACGTTTGAAGACATGCTACGAGCATGTGTTATTGATTTCGGAAACAGTTGGGATCGACATCTACCGTTAGCAGAATTTTCCTACAACAACAGCTACCATTCAAGCATTGAGATGGCGCCGTTTGAAGCACTTTATGGTAGAAAGTGCAGGTCTCCGATTTGTTGGAGTGAAGTGGGGGATAGACAGATTACGGGTCCGGAGATTATACAAGAAACTACCGAGAAGATCATCCAAATTCAACAACGGTTGAAAACTGCCCAAAGTCGACAAAAGAGCTACGCTGACATTAAAAGAAAAGATATAGAATTTGAAATTGGAGAGATGGTCATGCTTAAAGTTGCACCTTGGAAAGGCGTTGTTCGATTTGGTAAACGAGGGAAATTAAATCCAAGGTATATTGGACCATTCAAGATTATTGATCGTGTCGGACCAGTAGCTTACCGACTAGAGTTACCTCAACAACTCGCGGCTGTACATAACACTTTCCACGTCTCGAATTTGAAAAAATGTTTTGCTAAAGAAGATCTCACTATTCCGTTAGATGAAATCCAAATCAACGAAAAACTTCAATTCATCGAAGAACCCGTCGAAATAATGGATCGTGAGGTTAAAAGACTTAAGCAAAACAAGATACCAATTGTTAAGGTTCGATGGAATGCTCGTAGAGGACCCGAGTTCACCTGGGAGCGTGAAGATCAGATGAAGAAGAAATACCCGCATCTATTTCCAGAAGATTCGTCAACACCTTCAACAGCTTAAAATTTCGGGACGAAATTTATTTAACGGGTAGGTACTGTAGTGACCCGAACTTTTCCATGTTTATATATATTAATTGAGATTGATATTTACATGATTAAACGTTTCCAACATGTTAAGCAATCAAACTTGTTAAGACTTGATTAATTGAAATAGGTTTCATATAGACAATTGACTACCCAAGTTGACCGGTGATTCACGAACGTTAAAACTTGTAAAAACTATATGATGACATATATATGGTTATATATATAGTTAACATGATATTATGATAAGTAAACATATCATTAAGTATATTAACAATGAACTACATATGTAAAAACAAGACTACTAACTTAATGATTTTTAAACGAGACATATATGTAACGATTATCGTTGTAACGACATTTAAATGTATATATATCATATTAAGATATATTAATATATCATAATATCATGATAATATAATAATTTAACATCTCATTAGATATAATAAACAATGGGTTAACAACATTAATTGAGATCGTTAACTTAAAGGTTTCAAAACAACACTTACATGTAACGACTAACGATGACTTAACGACTCCGTTAAAATGTATATACATGTAGTGTATTTAGATGTATTAAAATACTTTTGGAAGACTTCAAGACATATATCGAAACACTCATACTTAACGAAAATGGTTACAGTTACTTTCCCATTCTTTTCTTTCATCAAGAATTCTAGTCGTATTCTTACCCGTATTATACACAGCTTCAAAACGTACTTACTATGGGTATATACCAATAGGAACTAGCATGGGATTCCACTCTTGATTATGTCATGTATGACTAATCAATTTTAACTTCTACCATGAGCTAGTCAACTAACTAGAACTCCTTTTAACCCCACTCACCACTCACCAATTAACACTCATCATTCACTCCATTTCACTTCCAATTCTCTTTCTAATTCTCTCTCAACACACCCACACTATTATGAACGTATTTTTCCAGTAGTTAATCATCATCTTCATCAAAAATCACTTCAAGAATCAAGCTATAATCATCATAGGAAGAACACTTCAAGAACACTCCAAAAATCCCTTCAAGTTTACTAATTTACTTCCAAGCTTTCTAATCCATTCCAAGTAATCATCTAAGATCAAGAAACCTTTGTTATATACAGTAGGTTATCTTTCTTATTCAAGGTAATATTCATATTCAAACTTTGATTCAATTTCTATAACTATAAACTATCTTAATTCGAGCAAAAATCTTACTTGAACTTGTTTTTGTGTCATGATCCTACTTCAAGAACTTTCAAGCCATCCAAGATCCTTTGAAGCTAGATCATTTCTTGTCACTTCCAGTAGGTTTACCTACTAAACTTGAGGTAGTAATGATGTTCATAACATCATTCGATTCATATATATAAAACTATCTTATTCGAAGGTTTAAACTCGTAATCACTAGAACATAGTTTAGTTAATTCTAAACTTGTTCGCAAACAAAAGTTAATCCTTCTAACTTGACTTTTAAAATTAACTAAACACATGTTCTATATCTATATGATATGCTAACTTAATGATTTAAAACCTGGAAACACGAAAAACACCGTAAAACCGGATTTACGCCGTCGTAGTAACACCGCGGGCTGTTTTGGGTTAGTTAATTAAAAACTATGATAAACTTTGATTTAAAAGTTGTTATTCTGAGAAAATGATTTTTATTATGAACATGAAACTATATCCAAAAATTATGGTTAAACTCAAAGTGGAAGTATGTTTTCTAAAATGGTCATCTAGACGTCGTTCTTTCGACTGAAATGGCAACCTTTACAAAAACGACTTGTAACTTATTTTTCCGACTATAAACCTATACTTTTTCTGTGTAGATTCATAAAATAAAGTTCAATATGAAACCATAGCAATTTGATTCATTCAAAACGGATTTAAAATGAAGAAGTTATGGGTAAAACAAGATTGGATAATTTTTATCATTTTAGCTACGTGAAAATTGGTAACAAATCTATTCCAACCATAACTTAATCAACTTGTATTGTATATTATGTAATCTTGAGATACCATAGACACGTATACAATGTTTCGACCTATCATGTCGACACATCTATATATATTTCGGAACAACCATAGACACTCTATATGTGAATGTTGGAGTTAGCTATACAGGGTTGAGGTTGATTCCAAAATATATATAGTTTGAGTTGTGATCAATACTGAGATACGTATACACTGGGTCGTGGATTGATTCAAGATAATATTTATTGATTTATTTCTGTACATCTAACTGTGGACAACTAGTTGTAGGTTACTAACGAGGACAGCTGACTTAATAAACTTAAAACATCAAAATATATTAAAAGTGTTGTAAATATATTTTGAACATACTTTAATATATATGTATATATTGTTATAGGTTCGTGAATCAACAGTGGCCAAGTCTTACTTCTCGACGAAGTAAAAATCTGTGAAAGTGAGTTATAGTCCCACTTTTAAAATCTAATATTTTTGGGATGAGAATACATGCAGGTTTTATAAATGATTTACAAAATAGACACAAGTACGTGAAACTACATTCTATGGTTGAATTATCGAAATCGAATATGCCCCTTTTTATTAAGTCTGGTAATCTAAGAATTAGGGAACAGACACCCTAATTGACGCGAATCCTAAAGATAGATCTATTGGGCCTAACAAACCCCATCCAAAGTACCGGATGCTTTAGTACTTCGAAATTATATCATATCCGAAGGGTGTCCCGGAATGATGGGGATATTCTTATATATGCATCTTGTTATTGTCGGTTACCAGGTGTTCACCATATGAATGATTTTTATCTCTATGTATGGGATGTGTATTGAAATATGAAATCTTGTGGTCTATTATTATGATTTGGTATATATAGGTTAAACCTATAACTCACCAACATTTTTGTTGACGTTTTAAGCATGTTTATTCTCAGGTGATTATTAAGAGCTTCCGCTGTCGCATACTTAAATAAGGACGAGATTTGGAGTCCATGCTTGTATGATATTGTGTAAAAACTGCATTCAAGAAACTTATTTTGTTGTAACATATTTGTATTGTAAACCATTATGTAATGGTCGTGTGTAAACAGGATATTTTAGATTATCATTATTTGATAATCTACGTAAAGCTTTTTAAACCTTTATTGATGAAATAAAGGTTATGGTTTGTTTTAAAATGAATGCAGTCTTTGAAAAACGTCTCATATAGAGGTCAAAACCTCGCAACGAAATCAATTAATATGGAACGTTTTTAATCAATAAGAACGGGACATTTCAGAAGGCGATCCTTTCCATCCACCACATTACCCTCTTGGCGAAGAACCTGAAGCACTTACCGGCGAACCTGTTCGAGACACCATTTTCTCTTTCATTTCCAGGGTATCTCGTCACGATTATATACTACATCAAATTCTAGATTTTATTTATCCGCTCGTTCCGACCGACAATCATCCTGGAATAATAGAAGAAGTCAACGAACTTCGCGCTCGGGTAGTGGCTTTGGAGAATATGGTGCAGAGATTACAAACACCAGCAGCAGCACCAGCAGCATAACCAGTACCACCATCATCAACGCCAACAGTACCATTACCACCTCCAACCACAACCGCGTTGTAAACCTCAACTTCACAATCTGTCCCACTAGCATCAACGTCATCCGCACCATAGATACCAAGGAGTACCAACAACAATAACTGACGAAGTATTAATTCATAACTTCATTGGAGAAACATTCCGCGGCGATTATATAATCTCTAAAGTCTTAGAGATTATCTAATCTAGCCCTAACCATAAATCAGTTAAGCGAACCAAAATGATAGAAGGAAGAGTAGAAATCCTGACAAAAATGGTGTGTGATTAACAAGTTAAACTTGTTTTACCAATAGCATCAACAGTACCGTCAACGTCACCAGCATCGTCAGTACAGTCAACATCAGAATCAACAACACCTATAATATCACAAACTCCGTCAGTTCAAGAATCACTGTGGACATCATTACGAATCAATAACGTGTATATTGTATCAACAAGTTATGAATAATTAACTCATTCCCTCTGAAGAAATTATATATATATATATATATATATATATTTTGAAATAAAAAATAAATCTTTCCGTGCTAAGCTATCGTGTGTGAATCTTAACTACTCGGTTAATTCATATTACAAATATGCAATAATGTACGTCCCTCGCCCGCGACTTAACCATCGTTAACTACAATCTCTGTCTCAATTCAACAAATTCCAATTCCTAATAAATCAAGTATATATTTGATTTTACACTTCATCATTGATGTAACCGAAACTTTTCAGATAACATCATTCGTACTTTGTGAAGTTCACGAGAATTTAACGAAAACCAACATCACATCTCAACAAATAACGAAGTATTGATTCATAATTTCAATATTATTGAAGAAATACTTATGTAACCTCTAAAGCCTTCAAGGAATTATCCAATTCTAGTTCCAACCGTAAATCGAATGAGTTTAATTTAGTATTAACTCATTAAAATCTATGTTACATCTGAGGAGAATATATACATATATATTTTCATAAAGACTGTAATAAAATTCTTATGTACAAAGTATTAATTGTGAAATTTTTTTTAACGGGTAGGTAATACCCGAGAGATATATATAAATTCACAATTAATATGTTACATTCTTCGAATCAGATTAAACAAATTATCAATTATACTTCCTACTTTCACAATAATATACATTCTTTCATAGAAATCAAAACAACCATACTCATTCAAACCCAATTACATATTCTGATTTTAAAATCTCAGAATTCAATTCGAGATATAACAGGTACCATCACTTTTAGATTTCTACATCTTTCAAAGCTATACTTTGACTTCAAAAGTGTGTTAGAACATCAAATGTATACAAACAATTACAATCTGTGTTCAAACCCTTCGAAAATCTCTGAAGACACTTCAAATAATAAGCAATCGAGATGATGATCCAACCACATATTACCCACAGTTATGTACTTAAAAAGCTCTCGAAACCAAAGTCATAAGTCAACACATATCTGTGTCAGATCTTTTGGCATTTGTTAGCAAAAAAAATAACCTTGCAATTCCTTTGCAAAGTAGCAAATTATATCACAGCTCCAGCAAGACAACTTCGATTTTTTCATTCGGAGTAGCCTTACCATAATTTTGATATATGTGATTACCCTTTTATTACCGGAGAACCTTTCATATTCCACCACATTAGCAATAAACTTACCAACAACTTCACTGATCTTGGGCATTCCGAAGAATCTTTATATTTATCGAAACCTCATCATTTACTCATCTGCCTCTTGTAACGAGAATTGCCATACGAATCATTGGGAATTAGCAATCAGTATTTTGAAATCTCACAGCATGTTGATGCCAACAGTTATACATAACGTCTATTTCCAAGGCTTACATACTTCGAATGTGAAGTTTCTGAAAAACACTCTGAACCGCGAACTAGTTCTCAAAATGCTGATGAAGCAACAAAAACTGTAAACGACCTTAGCAGTAAAAAGTTTGATGATAAAGATTAGTGTATTAACAAAGCTCAGAAATAGAGAAGTTTTGGAACTGGAAAACGGATTGAGCAAAGTATGAAGGAGGCTGTGGAAAAATGACAAAGACTGAACCTGCCTTCAAAGAATCCAAATGATTCAGTGTCTGCTGAAGTCATTAACGAATACCTTGCTCCTCACACTAAACCCTTACAGACAATATTCTTCATCATCCTCTGATATTAGAAATTCTAAGATATCATCGTATCTTTCATTATAAATATCCTCCATATTTCTGAAGATATTTCCATAACTATTCTTATCTGGAATCATTTATCTCTTTGCGCTATCTGTATTACATCAAAAAGGAAACTGTTTAGTTCCTATACTCTGTAAACCTTTGAGTTTAAAATATGAATGTTTTTAAAGTAGTGTTGGAAACTGAAGCATGAATTAGTATAATATAATGACACTTGATCAACATGATTATATTACAGTAATTCATGTTGAGTTTCTAAATGGAACGTGATGATTCAGAGATCATAACATCATCATGTGCCATGTTATACGACTCTTGTATTCTATTTAAATTCTAAAATATCAAGAAAATATTTCTTGATGATTCGGCCTTTTTCAAGGTATTCTAGTAATTTAACAAGTCAAGATCGTGCCATCACAATTTCCTTTCTAGAACATTAACAATGTTCATTCCGAAATTCATATCTGTGAATTCTGGACCATTACAAGCGGTGCTTAATCGCAAGAAGAAGAAACTAAAGGACAAAACTCCGAAATAGAAATTGGGGTATAAATTGCAGCAAATGAAAGAGAGCATTAACTGTGGATGACAATGATTATAGAAGATAGAAACAGAGACTTTGAAATATAAGGGAAGATATAAAGCCCAACGACAAACCAAAAATTATAAACCATATATATCGATGCATATAGCAATATAAAGACACGGGAGAACTAGAAACACTATAAGCCCAAGAGTATAGTAGAAGTAAATAGATTCTTCCGGCGGTAAATGAAAAAGAAGAATGACCGATATGAAAGTTATAAGTATATCGAGAATCAGAACTGGATGGAGCATATTGATGAACACTTTAAAATATGAGTTGAGGGGGAAAGAATAGAAGGTGATGAAACATGACTAGGAACTTAGAAATCAACAGATTTAACTCACACAATGACGGAATAAGTGAATCAAACCCTCTAATAAATAGGTTAAGCTTTTTGGGATTAATTTAGTCATACCATAACTAAATCAAGTGTGATTAAATCAACATCTAGAGCTATTATTCACCACCTGGGTGATTTGGGTTGAGAGAGAATCGGAAGAGCTCACCAGATCTGAGTGTGTGTAACAAATGAGAGGCTTAACCTAAAATGAAGAACATAAGACTTTATATACCCCTGCTGTTGACTTACCCGTACGATTCATCCATCACACATACGAGTTGGCTTCATCAGCCGTACGGGTGATCACTCACTCGTGTCTTCTCATTTAGGTTGTAATTGTGACTTAGCTCAGTATCAACTGTGCGTATGAGCCTATCAGCCGTACGAGTGAGGCTTCACTCGGACATAGTCAAACATCTAAATCTCGTTCCTGCAGTTGCTGTAACCACATACAAACAGGGATAGGATAATAACGAACGATCATGGTGGCCTGTAAACTGTTGTACCTGCAATGGACGTGGGTAGAAGTCTAGGGACTTGCATAAAATGCATCAACGGAAGGTGTGAGTTGTAAGAAAACGAAGGAGGTGAATTTATAAGAAAATCTCTGACAGAACAATTAAAATGGACGATCGCATTTAAAGCGGATCCTAATTCCTTTTGTTACCCGAGAATCAAATCTTATTACAAAGATTTTCTTCAAATCCCTTAAAATCTGAAAATCAATCATATCTACGTCAAATGATAAGATGAATCTACACTTACTCATTTCACTCTTCTATGTTAGCTTCATTCATACTCTTCATATAAACGGATTGTTTATCCAAATTATTCGCTGATGATAAAACTCTAATTTTCAGCCCGTATGCATCATGAAAACATACTTATTATCATTCATGACCTTTCCACTCAAATTTCGGGACGAAATTTCTTTAACGGGTAGGTACTGTGACAACCCGGAAATTTCCAACCAAATTTAAACTTTATCTTTATATTATTCTGACACGATAAGCAAAGTTTGTTAAGTTAAATCTCAAGAATTTTAAATTGTGTTCATACATTCATTATAACCTCGACCAAATTTCGACGATTCACGAACCGTTATATATAAATAAATATATATATATATATGTATATATATATTATAACTTGAGAATATTAATAAAGTATTAAACGTATAATACTTTACATGAACGTATTTGTTTCAATATGTTTATCGATGGAATTAGAAGATAATATCAAATGATTGATTTATCAATACATTATGATATGATTACGGGTCTATGTTATGAGGTCCACTATGATTTAAGAAATCTATTCTTTTTGACAACATTCGGAAAATGGTAAAGTGATTTATAAGTAAGAACGTGAAGTGTAAATAACTTAGATGTTGGATATCGACAAGTTAAGTAACTCGACATTTTTCATTAAGATGATTTCATACATTTATTTAACCTTTGAACTTTATCCCATGCTTCACCAACAAACTGTAATTTAAAAACTTGAAACCTATTATGAATATATATGATTCTACTTTTCTAAAACATTTTATGATATAACGATTTCCATTATTTTAACCTTTAAACAAAATGATTCTTAAAAATATATTTGGTTTTGGAAAACAAAATTATTATATTTATTTGATTTAGTTTCAAACATACAAAAACGTTTTCATTTTAAAAAGAACTTTATTATTAAAACGTATATAACTTTTATAAATATCTAGAACTACTTTTGACAACTCATTACTTAACCAGTATGATAAAGATAACGATATTTATATTTTATTTTATTAAATATATATAAAGATTTAAATTAATATTATATATATTTATACGCGTATTATACGTACATAGTTTTATACTTTTACTATACTTAAACTTTACCTTTACTTTATTTTTACTTTACTTTAACTTTAATAATTCATACTTTAATAATTCACTTTAATAATTCATACTTTAATAATTCACTTTAATAATTCATACTTTAATAATTCACTTTAATAATTCAAAAATCTATTATAAATAGAATTCAATAGGTTTCATTATTTCATAGAAACTTGAAAATATTTTTCTCTAAACTCTCTCAATCGATTTACATATATATATTTACTCCGTATTATTTCAAGATATTATTAGTATACATAAAATATTACGTCAGAGTGCTGTCCGAGTGATTTTGAAATTGTTTTTCGAGTGGGATTGGATTAAGGAAATTATGTGTTATAGCTATAGAGGTGATTGGGTATGGTTCATGGGTATGCTCGTGAGGTAAATATAGTGTTTATCATCTCCGTTGCGTCTACTACCTTTCCTGCAATATTGAATCTCAATATTGATACGTGAGTACTCATAATTTAACTTTTACATACTAATAGTGTATCCCTGACTAGTGCTCGAGTATATAGGATTATGCATGTTTATACTTTTGATATTGCCTTTAGTTAGGTTATGTTGAATCCTGAATTAGTTATATATGCGACTGAGATAACGTATAAGATATGCATGTCGTTGGAAAGCTAGCAAAAAAATTAAGAACTTTTAATTTAAATATCGAATGATTTCGATGTACGGATTTGAAGTTATAGTCCATCGAATTTTTGTATTATTATTAAAAATGATTATTATTATCGTCGTTATTATCGTCGTTCTAGTTTTATCTTATTATTATTATTATTATTATTATTATTATCTTTATCAATAAAAGGATTTATCATTAAAAAAATTGTTATTTTTTTTTATTATTACTATCGTTATTATCGTTAAAGTTATAATTAGTTTTATTATTATTATCCAATTATTATTATTATTATTATTATTATTATTATTATTATTATTATTATTATTATTATTATTATTATTATTGGTATTATTATTATTATTATCATTATTAATATATATATATCATTATTTAAAAATGGTTATTGTTATTGTTAATATTGTTATTACTATATTATCATTAAGATAATTATTAGTATTATCGTTAATAATGTTATAGTAACTATCATTATTAATATTAGTGTAATTAAAACAAATATTTGTAACACCTAATTATTTTGATTACTATTATTATCATTATTACGAACACGATATAAAAGACGATTAAAAGCAATTAAACAAAACGATTAGGAAATAATGGGTTAGAGTATCATGATGAAATTAAAATATTATAAGATATTGATTTAGATAAAATTATCGTTCTTATTATTTTTATCATTACTATTATTATTAAAATTATCGTTAGTATTAAAACTATCATTTTAACAAAAATTATCATTTTAATAGAAATGTCATTGTTATTATAAAATATCATTATTATTATAATTATTTTAAATAGAATTATTATTTTAAAGGTAATACTAAAAATTATCGTAAATATTAAAGTTATCATAATTAGAATTATCGTTTTATCATAATGTCATCTTAGTAATTATAAATATTGATATTTTTATAATAATAATTATTATTATAAAATAATACAACTTTTACTTACTATCATTATAGATATTATTTTATCAAATAAATATTTGATACAAACATATTTTACTACGTGTAATAACTTACTTTAATAATACCTATCATATTATCTTTATAATATTAAATGAACCCTATAAATTTTATTACTTAATATATATAAAAGTATATTTTATTATATAAATATAATATAAAATTTTATTTATTAATAAATAAATTATATTATTTACTCTAATAAATCTTTTAAAAATATTTAAAATTATAAAACGACGATATTTAAACTATATATTAATCATGTATAGATTTTTGGAAATTATTTTGAATCAAATTTACTTTTTTTTTTACTTTTGCATATTAGTCTCGAGCATTAGGATTGTGGTACACTGTGACTTGACCCAATTTGTTAGACAAATATTGACCAACACATAAATATATATAATTAATTTAGGTTCGTGAATCCGAGGCCAACCTTGCACTTGTTCAATAACGTTATATGTATTTTTACTATGAAATACAGTATGGTGAGTTTCATTTGCCTTTTTACCCTTTATATTTTTGGAACTGAGAATACATGCGCTTTTATAAATGTTTGACGAAATAGACACAAGTAATTGAAACTACATTCTATGGTTGAATTATCGAAATCGAATATGCCCATTTTTATTAAAGTCTGGTAATCTAAGAATTAGGGAACAGACACCCTAATTGACGCGAATCCTAAAGATAGATCTATTGGGCCTAACAAACCCCATCCAAAGTACCGGATGCTTTAGTACTTCGAAATTATATCATGTCCGAAGGAGGATCCCAGAATGATAGGGGATATTCTTATATGTATCTAGTTAATGTCGGTTACCAGGTGTTCACCATATGAATGATTATTTTTTGTCTCTATGCATGGGACGTATATTTATGAGAACTGGAAATGAAATTCTTGTGGTCTATTAAAATGATGGAAATAAATGATTATGATAAACTAATGAACTCACCAACCTTTTGGTTGACACTTTAAAGCATGTTTATTCTCAGGTGTTAAAGAAATCTTCCGCTGTGCATTTGCACATTTTAAAGATATTACTTGGAGTCTTTCATAGCATATTTCGAAGAACGTTGCATTCGAGTCATTGAGTTCATCAAAGATTATTATTAAATCAATTTATAGTTGGATAGTGGATATTATGAAATGGTATGCATGCCTGTCAATTTTTGATGTAAAGAAAGATTGTCTTTTAAAAACGAATGCAATGTTTGTAAAATGTATCATATAGAGGTCAAATACCTCGCAATGTAATCAACTATTGTGAATCATTTATAATGTATATGAACGGGTCCTTTCAGTATATACACTCCAATGATCAGCCCTTAGCAGCCCATGTGAGTCACCTAACACATGTGGGAACCATCATTTGGCAACTAGCATGAAATATCTCATAAAATTACAAAAATATTAGTAATCATTCATGACTTATTTACATGTAAACAAAATTACACATCCTTTATATCTAATCCATATACCAACGACCAAAAACACCTACAGACACTTTCATTCATCAATTTTCTTCATCAAATTGATCTCTTTCATATTCTATCTTCAAGTTCTAAGTGTTCTTCATAAATTCTATAAGTTTTAGTTTCATAAAATCAAGAATACTTCCAAGTTTGCTAGCTTACTTCCAATCTTGTAAAGTGATCATCCAACCTCAAGAAATCTTTCTTATTTACAGTAAGATATCTTTTTAATACAAGGTAATACTCATATTCAAACTTTGATTCAATTTCTATAACTATAACAATCTTATTTCGAGTGGAAATCTTACTTTAACTTGTTTTCGTGTCATGATTCTGCTTCAAGAACTTTCAAGCCATCCAAGGATCCTTTGAAGCTAGATATATTTTTTTTCATTTCCAGTAGGTTTATCCACAAAACCTAAGGTAGTAATGATGTTCATAACATCATTCGATTCATATATATAAAACTACCTTATTCGAAGGTTTAAACTTGTAATCACTAGAACATAGTTTAGTTAATTCTAAACTTGTTCGCAAACAAAAGTTAATCCTTCTAACTTGACTTTTAAAATCATCTAAACACATGTTCTATATCTATATGATATGCTAACTTAATGATTTAAAACCTGAAAACACGAAAAACACCGTAAAACCGGATATACGCCGTCGTAGTAACATCGCGGGCTGTTTTGGGTTAGTTAATAAAAAACTATGATAAACTTTGATTTAAAAGTTGTTATTTTGAGAAAATGATTTTTCTTATGAACATGAAACTATATCCAAAAATCATGATTAAACTCAAAGTGGAAATATGTTTTCCAAAATGGTCATCTAGACGTCGTTCTTTCGACTGAAATGACTACCTATACAAAAACAACTTGTAACCTGTATTTCCGACTATAAACTTATACTTTTTATGTATATATTCATAAACTTAAGTTCAATATGAAACCATAGCAATTGGATTCACTCAAAACGGATTTCAAACGAAGAAGTTATGGGTAAAACAAGATTGGATATTTTTACTTGTTGTAGCTACGTGAAAATTGTTAACAAATCTATACAAATCATATCCTAGCTAACTTATATTATATTATACATGTATTCTAATATATTATGTAATCTTGGGATACCATAGACACGTATGCAAATATTTTGACATATCATATCGACCCATCTATATATATTATTTGGAACAACCATAGACACTCTATATGCAGTAATGTTGGAGTTATCTATACAGGGTTGAGGTTGATTCCAAAAATATATATACTTTGAGTTGTGATCTAGCCTGAGACGTGTATACACTGGGTAGTGTATTGGGTCAAGATAATATATATCAATTTATTTCTGTACATCTAACTATGGACAACTAGTTGTAGGTTACTAAAGAGAACAGCTGACTGAAAATATTTAAAACATTAAAACGTATTAAAAAATTTTGTTAATATATTTTGAACATACTTTGATATATATTTACATATTTGTTTTAGGTTCGTGAATCGACCAGTGGCAAAGTCTTACTTCCCGACGAAGAAAAAATCTGTGAAAGTGAGGTATAGTCCCACTTTTAAAATCTAATATTTTGGGATGAGAATACATGCAGCTTTATAAATGTTTTACAAAATAGACACAAGTACGCAAAACTACATTCTATGGTTGGATTATTAAACCGAATATCGCCCTTCAAGTCTGGTAGCCTAAGAATTAGGGAAATGACCCCTAATTGACGCGAATCCTAAAGATAGATCTATTGGGCTTAACAACCCCCATTCAGGTTATGGATGGTTTAGTACTTCGAGATTATTATACAGACGTGAGGTTCTGTTTTGGGGATATTCTATGCATTAAGTTAACGTCGGTTACCAAGTGTTCAACACATGAATGATTTTTATCTCTATGCAGTTTGCGAAATGTCTGATAAGAGATGTGTTATAAAAATGAAATCTTGTGGTCTATTATTATGATTTAATAATATGTAGGTTAAACCTATAGCTCACCAACAATTTTATTGACGTTTTAAGCATGTTTATTCTCAGATGATTATTAAGAGCTTCCGCTGTTGCATAGTAAATTAAGGACAAGATTTGGAGTCCATGCTTGTATAATATTTTTTAAAAACTGCATTCGAAGACTTATGTTGATGTGTAATATTATTGTAAACCATTATGTAATGGTCGTGTGAAAAACGCTATATTTTAGATTATCATTATTTGATAATCGTCGTAATATTTTAAAGGTTATGGTTTGTCTTAAAATCGAATGCAGTCATTGAAAAACGTCTCATATAGAGGTCAAAACCTCGCGACGAAATCAATTAATATGGAACGTTTATAATCAATATGAACGGGACATTTCCGTTGGTATCCGAGCGTTAGTCTTAGAGAACCAGAAATTTGCATTAGTGTGTCTTATCAAGTTTGTTAGGATACATTAGTGAGTCTGGACTCCGACCATTTTTTCTTTAAAAACGATTGCTTAATACTTTTGTTGGAAACTATATATTATTAACATGTAAATATTATGTGATATATTAACCTCTTAATGTGTTTGATATTGTGTGATAGATGTCTACCACTAGTACAAATCCCATCGACTCACCTAATAATAATGAAGAGTCGAATATAATTTGGGAAGATTCACAAATTCCCGAAGAGGAACATGAAGAAGAGGAACCGGAAGAAGAGGAACCGGAAGAAGGGGAACCGAAAGAAGAGGAACTGGAAGAAGAGGAATCAGAAGAGGAGGAACCGGAAGAAGAAGAAGAGGTTCCGGATGAAGAAATATTGATACCTATAGTAAATCGATTAAATAAAAGAAAATCTTCAACCAACGGACCAAAGTTAATAATGGTCAATGGTGTTTCTGCCGATGAAGCAAAATATTGGGAAGATTATCAATTTTCTGATGAATCGGATCCCTATGAGGATTCCGATGATGTTATAGAAATTACCTCGACCCAATTTAATAAAGCCAAAGAAAATAATAAGGGAAAAGGTATAAAAATAGAGAAACCCGATTCCAACCCCGATGAACTTTATTTGTATCGGCAACATCCGTATTTTCTAAAATGTAACAATGACCCGGGAACCTCTAAACCACCAGGTTTTTCTAAACCATTGTGGAAAACGACAGCTCATATTAGGGGAGCATCATATATCCCTAGGAAATTAGCAAAACGAACCAAGTCCGAAGAAGAAGAAATGAGTGAGTCGGATTAAAGAGTTGTAATCATGTTTTGTAATATATGTAATATACTGTGCTTGTACTTTTATGTTATATGTAAAAATTACTTGTATTATTTGTTAATTATCTTTTACGAATCTAATTCTTGTCTATTTTACAGTATAAAAACAAAATGGACGTTAAGGGTAGACAATCGAATATTTTAGAACACCTACCAGAGGATATGATTGAGGAAATCTTGTCTAGAGTCGGTCAGAATTCATCAACACATTTAGTTATGGTGAAATTAACTTGTCAAACATTTGAAAGACTTTCCAGAAATGCCTTAGTTTATAAAAGTCTTTCCTTTGATAGGTGGGGTATATCACATTGGGGAGACCGTAAGTTACGCCGTATTTTCTTTAAAGCGTTAAATGCGGGGAACCCAAATGCAATTTTACTCTACGGGTTAAGAACCTATTTTGACTCAACATATCCCAACATAGGATTTCGTGAGTTAGAAAGAGCTTCTAACATGCAACATAAAGAAGCATGTTATGCTTACGGGTTAATAATGTTCGCTTCTCATCAAATTGAGAAAAAGAACATTGGGTTGCAACTTTTAAATAAAACATTCTCACAAGTGATGGACTCGGTAGTTGAGATGAGAAACAAGGTTTTTAGATTATTACGGGGCTGTTGGACATTACGAAACCCTCGACCTTTTGACGACATTACAACATGCTATCTTGTCAACGGTCACAACGGTTATGTTCCACAAGACCAAGGATGGGAAGTAGTCATAGTAAAACCAGAATGCATGACTTGTTTCTGGACGTATGAATTACGTGTCTTTATTGCCTTTGTTGAACGACTTGCGTATTAACTAGAATTGTCTTCGCAACTGTTTTGTATCAGAGTTTTTATGTGCTATATTTCATGCTATATGTAAAATAGCGATATTGTAAGTTTGCAAAATATTGTATAAAAGTTTGAATGTGAAATATTATTATAATCAGTTTTCATATAGAATTGTAGTAGTTAAATTGTATGTTAGCTACTAAGTATGAACTTAACGGGTAGGTATTACCCGAATTAAAACTTATAAAATGCTAATATGAAGAAAAAGCTTTTATAAATGAGTTCATATTATGCTACGGAATACTATTGACTACTCTTAATATTCTATATGATTAACTTAATTCTTTTGGCTATTTTTGAAGGAAATGGCACCGACTACTCGTCAGAACTTGAACATGAGTGAGGAAGACTTCCGTGCTTTCCTTGCAGCAAATATAGCCGCAGTACAGGCTGTAATACAAAACAACAATAACTCAGGGTCTAGCAGTGGAGTTAACTCTACAGGAAACCGTGTAGGATGCTCCTACAAGGCTTTCACTGCCTGTAAACCTCTGGAATTCGATGGAACTGAAGGACCAGTCGGACTAAAACGATGGACCGAAAAGGTCGAATCTGTGTTTGCTATAAGCTAATGTACTGAGGAAGATAAGGTAAAGTACGCCACGCATACCTTCACATGTACTGCGTTAACATGGTGGAATACCTATCTCGAACATGTGGGACAAGATGCTGCTTACGCACTACCGTGGTCAGCATTCAAACACTTAGTGAACGAGCAGTACCGTCCCAGAAACGACATCAATAAGCTCAATGTAGAGCTTAGAGGGTTGCGAACACAAGGGTTTGATATTACCACGTACGAACGATGATTCACAGAGTTGTGCCTATTTTGTCCGGGAGCGTTCGAAGATGAAGAAGAGAAAAATCGACGCATTTGTAAAAGGGTTACCGGAAAGGATCCAAGATGATATAAGTTCATACGAGCCCGCCTCCATAGAAAAGGAAACTCGAATGGCTCATAAACTTATAAATCAAATTGAGGAAAGGATTAAAGAACAGGCGGCCAAAGAAGCCAATACGAAACAAGTCAAGAGGAAATGGGAAGAAACCAGTGACAAGGGTCACAATTTCAATAATCAACCCAACAATCATAACTACAATCGCACCAATTTTCGCAACAACAAACGCAACAACAACAACCACCCCAGCAACAACTACAACAACCGTTTCAACAACAATAACAACCGCAACAACAACAATCCCAACAATAACAACAAGAGGCAGAAATTCTGCCAGAGATGTGAAGGATACCATCCAACTGGGCTCTGTACAGCAGTGTGTACTAAGTGTAATAGAAAGGGCCATGGTGCGACAAAGTGCGAAATCTATGGATCAATGGCTAAGGGAACAAATAATGCTGGAACAAGTTATGCAGACATTACCTGTTTCGGATGCGGGAAGAAGGGCCATTAAAAAAATATATGTCCAAATCAGGGGGATAATAATGGGAAAGGCCGAGGAAGAGTCTTCAACATTAATGCGGTTGAAGCGCAGGAAGACCCGGAGCTTGTTACGGGCACGTTTCTTATTGACAATACATCTGCTTATGTTTTATTTGATTCGGGTGCGGATAGAAGCTATATGAGTAAGGATTTCTGTTCTAAATTAAGTTGTCCATTGACGGCTTTGGATAATAAGTTTATACTAGAATTAGCAAACGGTAAATTAATTGCAGCAGATAATATATGTCAGAATCGAGAAATTAAACTTGTTAGCGAAACATTTAAGATTGATTTGATACCAGTAGAGTTAGGGAGTTTTGATGTGATAATCGGCATGGATTGGTTGAAAGAGGTGAAAGCAGAGATCATATGTTACAAAAATGCAATTCGCATTGTACGAGAAGAAGGAAAACCCTTAATGGTGTACGAAGAAAAGAGCAACGCGAAGCTAAATCTTATTAGTAATTTGAAGGCACAAAAGCTAATAAGAAAGGGTTGCTATGCTGTTCTAGCACACGTCGAGAAAGTACAACTGAAGAAAAGAGCATCAATGATGTTCTCGTCGTAATAGAATTTCCCGATGTATTTCCGAAAGAATTACCGGGATTACCTCCACACCGATCTGTTGAATTTCAAATAGATCTTGTACTGGGAGCTGCACCAATAGCTCGTGCTCCATACAGACTTGCAACCAGCGAAATGAAGGAACTTCAAAGCCAATTACAAGAACTTCTAGAGCGTGGTTTCATACGACCAAGTACATCACCATGGGGAACTCCTGTTTTGTTTGTCAAAAAGAAGGATGGCACATTCAGGTTGTGTATTGACTACCGAGAGTTGAACAAACTTACCATCAAGAACCGTTACCCACTACCGAGAATCGATGACTTATTTGATCAATTACAAGGCTCGTCAGTTTATTCGAAGATTGATTTACGTTCTGGGTATCATCAAATGCGGGTGAAGGAGGACTATATTCCGAAGACTAATTTCAGAACGCGTTACGGTCATTACGAGTTTATGGTTATGCCATTTGGATTGACTAACACACCAGCTGTGTTCATGGACCTCATGAACCGTGTGTGTGGGCCATATCTCGACAAGTTTGTCATTATTTTTATTGATGACATACTTATCTACTCAAAGAATGATCAAGAGCACGAAGAACATTTGAGAAAAGTGCTAGAGTTGTTGAGGAAAGAAAAACTGTACGCTAAGTTTTCAAAGTGTGCATTTTGGTTGGAAGAAGTTCAATTCCTCGGTCACATAGTGAACAAAGAAGGTATTCAGGTGGATCCGAAAAAGATTGAGACCGTTTAAAAGTGGGAAACCCCTAAACTCCGAAGCATATACGCCAATTTTTAGGACTGGCTGGTTACTACAGAAGATTCATTCAAGATTTTTCCAAAATAGCAAAACCCTTGACTGCATTAACGCATAAAGGGAAGAAATTTGAATGGAAGGATGAACAAGAAAAAGTGTTTCAATTGTTAAAGAAAAAGTTAACTACGACACCTATATTGTCATTGCCTGAAGGGAATGATGATTTTGTGATATATTGTGATGCCTCAAAGCAAGGCCTCGGTTGTGTATTAATGCAACGAACGAAGGTAATTACTTATGCGTCTAGACAATTGAAGATTCATGAGCAAAATTATACGACACACGATTTGGAATTAGGCGCTGTTGTTTTTGCATTAAAGACTTGGAGGCACTACTTATATGGGGTCAAAAGTATTATATATACAGACCACAAAAGTCTTCAATATATATTTAATCAGAAACAACTGAACATGAGGCAGCGCAGGTGGATTGAATTGTTGAATGATTATGACTTTGAGATTCGTTACCACCCGGGGAAGGCGAATGTGGTAGCCGATGGTTTGAGTAGAAAGGACAGAGAACCCATTCGAGTAAAAGCTATGAATATAATGATTCACAATAACATTACTACTCAAATAAAGGAGGCGCAACAAGGAGTTTTAAAAGAGAAAAATTTAAAGGATGAAATACCCAAAGGATCGGAGAAGCATCTTAATATTTGGGAAGACGGAACTCGGTATAGGGCTGAAAGAATTTGGGTACCAAAATTTGGAGATATGAGAGAAATGGTACTTAGAGAAGCTCATAAAACCAGATACTCAATACATCCTGGAACGGGGAAGATGTACAAAGATCTTAAGAAACATTTTTAGTGGCCATGTATGAAAGCCGATGTTGCTAAATACGTAAGGGAATGTTTGATGTGTTCTAAGGTCAAAGCTGAGCATCAGAAACCATCAGGTCTACTTCAACAACCCGAAATCCCGGAATAGAAATGGGAAAACATTACCCTGGATTTCATCACTAAATTGCCAAGGACTGCAAGTGGTTTTGATACTATTTGGGTAATATTGATCATCTCACCAAATCAGCACACTTCCTGCCAATAAGAGAAGATGACAAGATGGAGAAGTTAGCACGACTGTATTTGAAGGAAGTCGTCTCCAGACATGGAATACCAATCTCTATTATCTCTGATAGGGATGGCAGATTTGTTTCAAGGTTTTGGCAGACATTACAACAAGCATTGAGAACTCATCTAGACATAAGTACTGCATATCATCCACAAACCGATGGGCAGAGCGAAAGGACGATACAGACTCTTGAAGACATGCTACGAGCATGTGTTATTGATTTTGGAAATGGTTGGGATCGACATCTACCATTAGCAGAATTTTCCTACAACAACAGTTGCCACTCGAGTATCGAAATGGCACCGTTCGAAGCACTTTATGGTAGAAAGTGCAGATCTCCAATTTGTTGGAATGAATTGGGGGATATACAGATTACGGGTCCGGAGATAATCCAAGAAACTACAGAGAAAATCATCCACATTCAACAACGGTTGAAAACCGTTCAGAGTCAACAAAAGAGCTACGCGGACCTTAAAAGGAAAGATATAGAATTTGAAATTGGGGAGATGGTCATGCTTAAGGTTTCGCCTTAGAAAGGCGTTGTTCGATTTGTTAAACAGGGGAAACTAAATCCAAGATACATTGGACCATTCAAGATTTTAGATCGTGTCGGACTAGTAGCCTACCGACTAGAATTACCTCAACAACTCGCCAATGTACATAATACCTTTCACGTCTCGAATCTGGAGAAGTGCTTAGCTAAAGAAGATCTCACTATTCCTTTAGACGAAATTAAAATCAATGAAAAACTACAATTCATTGAAGAACCCATCGAGATAATGGATCGTGAGGTTAAAAGGCTCAAGCAAAACAAGATACCAATTGTTAAGGTTCGATGGAATGCTCATAGAGGACCCGAGTTCACCTGGGAATGAGAAGATCAGATGAAGAAGAAATACCCGCACTTATTTCCAGAAGATACGTCAACACCTCCAACTGCTTAAAATTTCGGGACGAAATTTATTTAACGGGTAGGTACTATAGTGACCCGAACTTTTCCATGTTTATATATATTAAATAAAATTGATATTTATATGATTAAGTGTTTCCAACATGTTAAGCAATCAAACTTGTTAAGACTTGATTAATTGAAATAGGTTTTATATAGACAATTGACCACCCAAGTTGACCGGTGATTCACGAAAGTTAAAACTTGTAAAAACTATATGATGTCATATATATGGATATATATATATATATATATATATATATATATATATATATATATATATATATATATATATATATATATATATATATATATATATATATATATATATATATATAGTTAACATGGTATTATGATAAGTAAACATATCATTAAGTATATTAACAATGAACTATATATGTAAAAACAAGACTACTAACTTAATGATTTCGAAACGAGACATATATGTAACGATTATCGTTGTAACGACATTTAATTGTATATATATCATATTAAGATATATTAATATATCATAATATCATGATAATGTAATAACTTAACATCTCATTTGATATAATAAACAATGGGTTAACAACACTTAACAGGATCGTTAACCTAAAGGCTTCAAAACAACATTTACATGTAACGACTAACAATGACTTAACGACTCAGTTAAAATGTATATACATGTAGTGTTTTAATATGTATTTATACACTTTTGAAAGACTTCAAGACACTTATCAAAATACTTCTACTTAACAAAAATGCTTACAATTACATCCTCGTTCAGTTTCATCAACAATTCTACTCGTATGCACCCGTATTCGTACTCGTACAATACACAACTTTTAGATGTATGTACTATTGGTATATATACTCTAATGATCAGCTCTTAGTAGCCCATGTGAGTCACCTAACAGATGTGGGAACCATCATTTGGAAACTAGCATGAAATATCTCATAAAATTACAAAAATATTAGTAATCATTCATGACTTATTTACATGTAAACAAAATTACACATCCTTTATATCTAATCCATATACCAATGACCAAAAACACCTACAAACACTTTCATTCATCAATTTTCTTCATCAAATTGATCTCTCTCAAGTTCTATCTTCAAGTTCTAAGTGTTCTTCATAAATTCTAAAAGTTCTAGTTTCATAAAATCAAGAATACTTCCAAGTTTGCTAGCTTACTTCCAATCTTGTAAAGTGATCATCCAACCTCAAGAAATCTTTCTTATTTACAGTAAGATATCTTTCTAATACAAAGTAATACTCATATTCAAACTTTGATTCAATTTCTATAACTATAACAATCTTATTTCGAGTGGAAATCTTACTTGAACTTGTTTTCGTGTCATGATTCTGCTTCAAGAACTTTCAAGCGATCCAAGGATCCTTTGAAGCTAGATATATTTTTCTCATTTCTAGTAGGTTTATCCACAAAACCTGAGATAGTAATGATGTTCATAACATCATTCGATTCATATATATAAAACTACCTTATTCGAAGGTTTAAACTTGTAATCACTAGAACATAGTTTAGTTAATTCTAAACTTGTTCGCAAACAAAAGTTAATCCTTCTAACTTGACTTTTAAAATAAACTAAACACATGTTATATATCTATATAATATGCTAACTTAATGATTTAAAACCTGAAAACACGAAAAACACCGTAAAATGGATATACGCCGTCGTAGTAACATCGCGGGCTGTTTTGGGTTAGTTAATTAAAAACTAGGATAAACTTTGATTTAAAAGTTGTTCTTATGGGAAAATGATTTTTCTTATGAACATGAAACTATATCCAAAAATCATGATTAAACTCAAAGTGGAATTATGTTTTCCAAAATGGTCATCTAGACGTCGTTCTTTCGACTGAAATGACTACCTTTACAAAAATGACTTGTAACCTGTATTTCCGGCTATAAAAATATACTTTTTCAGTATATAGATTCATAAACTTAAGTTCAATATGAAACCATAGCAATTGGATTCACTCAAAACGGATTTAAAACGAAGAAGTTATGGGTAAAACAAGATTGGATATTTTTACTTGTTGTAGCTACGTGAAAATTGGTAACAAATCTATACAAATCATATCCTAGCTAACTTATATTGTATTATACATGTATTCTAATATATTATGTAATCTTGGGATACCATAGACACGTATGCAAATGTTTTGACATATCATATCAACCCATCTATATATATTATTTGGAACAACCATAGACACTCTATATGCAGTAATGTTAGAGTTAGCTATACAGGGTTGAGGTTGATTCCAAAAATATATATACTTTGAGTTGTGATCTAGCCTGAGACGTGTATACACTGGGTCGTGGATTGGGTCAAGATAATATATATCAATTTATTTCTGTACATCTAACTATGGATAACTAGTTGTAGGTTACTAACGAGGACAGCTGACTGAAAATATTTAAAACATTAAAACGTATTAAAAAATGTTGCAAATATATTTTGAACATACTTTGATATATATGTACATATTTGTTATAGTTTCGTGAATCGACCAGTGGCCAAGTCTTACTTCCCGACGAAGTAAAAATCTGTGAAAGTGCGTTATAGTCCCACTTTTAAAATCTAATATTTTGGGATGAGAATACATGCAGCTTTATAAATGTTTTACAAAATAGACACAAGTACGCAAAACTACATTCTATGGTTGGATTATTAAACCGAATATCGCCCTTCAAGTCTGGTAGCCTAAGAATTAGGGAAATGGCCCCTAATTGACGCGAATCCTAAAGATAGATCTATTGGGCATAACAACCCCCATTCAGGTTATGGATGGTTTAGTACTTCGAGATTATTATACAGACGTGAGGTTCTGTTTTGGGGATATTCTATGCGTTAAGTTAACGTCGGTTACCAGGTGTTCAACACATGAATGATTTTTATCTCTATGCAGTTTGCGAAATGCCTGATAACAGATGTGTTATAAAAATGAAATCTTGTGGTCTATTATTATGATTTTATAATATGTAGGTTAAACCTATAGCTCACCAACAATTTTATTGACGTTTTAAGCATGTTTATTCTCAGATGATTATTAAGAGCTTCCGCTGTTGCATACTAAATTAAGGACAAGATTTGGAGTCCATGCTTTTATAATATTGTTTAAAAATTGCATTCGAAGACTTATGTTGATGTGTAATATTATTGTAAACCATATGTAATGGTCGTGTGAAAAAACGCTATATTTTAGATTATCATTATTTGATAGTCGTCGTAATATTTTAAAGGTTATGGTTTGTTTTAAAATCGAATGCAGTCTTTGAAAAACGTCTCATATAGAGGTCAAAACCTCGCGATGAAATCAATTAATATGGAACGTTTATAATCAATATGAACGGGACATTTCAGTTTTAGAGTGATCTCGAGAACTTCAGCACAATCTGAAACCGAAGGTTATGCGCCGCCAAATGGTACTCCATCTGGCAGCGCATATAAAATATTTAAAAAGCATGTTTAATGAAGTGACATTAAATTAAAATTTATATGCGTTATATATAATTACATTGTGAGTGAAATAAAAGGCCTTAAAACAATATGTATCATGCTAAGTCATGCACACACAAAAAGAATAATATGAATGAAATTCAAAACGGTCAAAATTGGAAAAAAAGCAAAATTGAAGGCTTTCGAGGTCTCGTTTCGAAAAATATTTGGGACAAACTGCCTATGGCAGTTTTCCAACGGATAGATCCCGAAAAAATACATGATTTGGAAAAAAACGGTGACTAAATCGGAGCTACGAGTCAAAAGATACGATAGATCGAACATTTTGGCTAAAGACTCAAAACACCAAGCACCACGAACTGTCGGTTGTGTTTGGTGCGTGGTGGGATTTTGGGAGGAAAGATGTCTTTTTCAGAATCTAGCCCACTTTGAATAGCAAGCACGTCCAGAGAGTCTTGCTCATTCGGCCGTTTTAGGGTGATCTTGAGAAATTCAGCACAATCTCAAACCGAAGGTTATGCGCCGCCAAATGGTACTCCATCTGACGGCGCATATTAATGATTAAAAAAAATGTGTTTATTGAAGTGACATCAGATTCAAATTTATACCCATTATAAATAATTACATAGCGATTGAAATAATAGGCCTTAAAACGATGTATACCATGTTAAGTCATGCATACACAAAACTAATAATAAGATATAAATTGAGAACGTTCAATAGAGAACATTAAAAATGAGTAAAATGACTTTTTTGGCATCCTGACAACCTCGAATATCAAGACACTATACAGGAGTCTTGATGTTAGCGTCGTCTTAAGGTGATCTCGAAAATTTCAGCACAATCTGAAACCGAAGGTTATGCCCCGCCAAATGGTACTCCATCTGGCGACGCATATTAATGATTTAAAACAGCGTGTTTAATGAAGTGACATTAGATTCAAATTTATAAGCGTTATACATAATTACATTGCGAGTGAAATAATATGTCTTAAAAAAATATGTACCATGCTAAGCCATGCATACACAAAACTAATAATAAGATATAAATTGAAAATGTTCTAAGAGAACATAAAAAATGAGTAAAATGTCTTTTTCGGCATCCTGACGACCTCGATGTCAAGACACTATCCAGGAGTCTTGATGTTAGGGTCGTTTTAGGGTGATCTCGAGAATTTCAGCACAATCTGAAACTGAAGGTTATGGGCCGCCAAATGGTACTCCATCTGGCGGCGCATATTAATGATTTAAAAAGTGTGTTTAATGAAATGACATTAGATTCAAATTTATATGCGTTATACATAATTACATTGCGAGTGAAATAATAGTCCTTAAAACAATATGTACCATGGTAAGTCATGCATACACAAAAGGAATAATATGAATGAAATTCAAAATGGTCAAAATCGAAAAAAGGCAAAATTGAAGGCTTTCGATGTCTCGTTTCGAAAAATATTTGCGACAAAACGCCTACGGCAGTTTACCAATGGATAGATCCAGAAAAAAATTACACAATCTGAAAAAATGGTGACTAAATCGGAGCTACGAGTCAAAAGGTACGATAGATCGAACATTTTGGCCAAAGCATAAAACACCAAGCACCACGAACCGTCGGTGGTGTTTGGTGCGTGGTGCGATTTTGGGAGGAAAGATGTCTTTTTAGAAATCTAGACGACCTCGAATGGCAAGCAAGTTCAAAGAGTCTTGCTTGTTCGGCCGTTTTAGGGTCATATTGAGAATTTCAGCACAGTCTGAAACCGAAGGTTATGTGCTGCCAAATAGTACTCCATCTGGCGGCGCATACTAATGATTTAAAAAAACGTGTTTAATGAAGTGACATTATATTCAAATTTATACCTTTTATACATAATTACATTGTGAGTGAAACAATAGGCCTTAAAACGATACATACCATGCTAAGTCATGCATACAGAAAAATAATTATAAGATATAAATTGAAAACGTTCAAAGAGAGCATTAAAAATGAGTAAAATGTCTTTTTTCGGCATCCTGATGACCTCGATGTCAAGACACTATCCAGGAGTCTTGATATTATGGTCGTTTTAGAGTGATCTCAAGAATTTCAGCACAATCTGAAACCGAAGGTTACGCGCCGCCAAATGGTACTCCATCTGGCAGCGCATATAAATTATTTAAAAAAGCTTGTTTAATGAAGTGACATTAAATTCAAATTTATATGCATTATACATAATTACATTGCAAGTGAAATAATAGGCCTTAAAACAATATGTATCATGCTAAGTCATGCATACACAAAAAGAATAATATGAATGAAATTCAAAACTGTCAAAATTGAAAAAAGCAAAATTGAAGGCTTTTGAGGTCTCGTTTCAAAAAATATTTGGGACAAACTGCCTACGGCAGTTTTCCAACGGATAGATCCAGAAAAAATACACGATTTGGAAAAAATGGTGACCAAATCAAAGCCATGATTCAAAAGATACGATAGATCGAACATTTTGGCCAATGCCACACAAAACATCAAGCACCACGAACCATCAGTTGTGTTTGGTGCGTGGTGGGATTTTGGGAGGAAAGATGTCTTTTTCAGAATCTAGCCCACTTCGAATAGAAAGCACGTCCAGAGAGTCTTGCTCGTTCGGCTGTTTTAGGGTGATCTTGAGAATTTCAGCACAATCTCAAACTGAAGGTTATGCGCCGCCAAATGGTACTCCATCTGACGGCGCATATTAATGATTAAAAAAACGTGTTTATTGAAGTGACATAAGATTCAAATTTATACCCGTTATACACAATTACATAGCGATTGAAATAATAGGCCTTAAAACGATATATACCATGTTAAGTCATGCATACACAAAACTAATAATAAGATATAAATTGAGAACGTTCAAAGAGAACATTAAAAATGAGTAAAATGACTTTTTTCGGCATCCTGACAACCTTGAATATCAAGACACTATCCAGGTGTCTTGATGTTAGTGTCTTCTTAAGGTGATCTCGAGAATTTCAGCACAATCTGAAACCGAACGTTATGCCCCGCCAAATGGTACTCCATCTGGCGACGCATATTAATGATTTAAAACAACGTGTTTAATGAAGTGACATTAGATTCAAATTTATAAGCATTATACATAATTACATTGTGAGTGAAATAATAGGCCTTAAAACAATGTGTACCATGCTAAGCCATGCATACACAAATGGAATAATATGAATGAAATTCAAAACGGTCAAAAACGAAAAAAGGCAAAACTGAAGGCTTTCGAGGTCTCGTTTCGAAAAATATTAGATCCCGAAAAAATACACGATTTAAAAAAAAACGGTGACTAAATCAGAGCTACGAGTAAAAAGATACGATATATACAAAACACCAAGCACCACGAACCGTCGGTGGTGTTTGGGGCGTGGTGCGATTTTGGGAGGAAAGATGTCTTTTTCGGAATCTAGACGACCTCGAATGGCAACCACGCTCAGAGAGTCTTGCTCGTTCGGCCGTTTTAGGGTGATATTAAGAATTTCAGCACAATTTGAAACCGAAAGTTATGCGCCGCCACATGGTACTTCATCTGGCGGCGCATATTAATGATTTAAAAAAACGTGTTTAATGAAGTAACATTAGATTCAAATTTATACCCGTTATACATAATTACATTGGGAGTAAATAATAGGCCTTAAAACGATATATACCATGCTTAGTCATGCATACACAAAACTAATAATAAGATATAAATTGAAAAAGTTCAAAAAGAACATTAAAAATGAGAAAAACTTCTTTTTCGGCATCCTGACGACCTTGATGTCAAGACAATATCCATGAGTCTTGATGTTAGGTTCGTTTTAGGGTGATCTCAAGAATTTAAGCACAATCTGAAACCGAAGGTTATGCGCTGCCAAATGGTATTCCATCTGGTGGCGCATATTAATTATTTAAAAAATGTGTTTAATGGAGTGACATTAGATTCAAATTTATATGTGTTATACATATTTACATTGCAAGTAAAATAATAGGACTTAAAACAATATGTACCATGCTAAGCCATGCATACACAAAAGGAATAATATGAATGAAATTCAAAACGGTTAAAATCGAAAAACGCAAAATTGAAGGCTTTCGAGGTCTTGTTTTGAAAAAAATTTAGAACAAACATCTTGCGATAGTTTGCCAACGGATAGATCAAGAAAAAATACACGATTTGAATAAAAAGTGGTGACTAAATCGGAGGTACGTGTCAAAAGATACGATAGATCGAACATTATGGCCAAAGACACAAAACAACAAGAACCCCGAACCGTCGGTCGTGTTTGGTGCATGATGCGGTTTTGGGAGGAAGGATGTCTTTTTAAGAATCTAGACCACATTGAATATCACGCACATCCAGAAAGTCTTGCTCGTTCGGCCGTTTTAGGGTGATCTTGAGAATTTCAGCACAATCTGAAACCGAATATTATGCGCCGCCAAATGGTACTCCATCTGGCGGCGCAAATAATGATTTAAAAAACGTGTTTAATGAAGTGACATTAGATTCAAATTTATACCCGTCATAAATAATTACATTGCGATTGAAATAATAGGCCTTAATACGATATATACCATGCTAAGTCATGCATACACAAAACTAATAATAAGATATAAATTAAAAACGTTCAAAGAGAACATTAAAAATGAGTAAAATGTCTTTTTTCGGAATCCTGACAACCTTGAATGTCAAGACACTACCAGGAGTCTTGATGTTAGTGTCGTCTTAAGGTGATCTCGAGAATTTCAGCACAATCTGAAACCGAAGGTTATGCCCCGCCAAATTGTACTCCATCCGGCGACGCACTTTAATGATTTAAAAAAGCGTGTTTAATGAAGTGATATTAGATTCAAATTTATATGCATTATACATAATTACATTGCGAGTGAATTAATAAGCCTTAAAACAATATGTACCATGCTAAGTCATGCATACACAAAAGGAATAATATGAATGAAATTCAAAACGGTCAAAATCAAAAAAAGGCAAAATTGATGGCTTTCGAGGTCTCATTTCGAAAAATATTTGGGACAAACTGCCTACGGCAATTTGCTAACGGATAGGTCCCCAAAAAAATACACGATTTGAAAAAAAAAACGGTGACTAAATCGGAGCTACGAGTCAAAAGATAAGATCGATCGAACATTTTGGCCAAATCACAAAACACCAAACACCACGAATCGTCAGTGGTGTTTGGTGCGATTTTGCGAGGAAAGATGTCTTTTTTGGAATCTAAACGACCTCGAATGGCAAGCACGTTGAGAGAGTCTTTCTCGTTCAGCCGTTTTAGGGTGATATTGAGAATTTCAGCACAATCTAAAACCGAAGGTTATGCGCCGCCAAATGGTACTGCATCTGGCGACGCATACTAATGATTTAAAAAACGTGTTTAATTAAGTGACATTAGATTCAAATTTATACCCGTTATACATAATTATATTGGGAGTGAAATAATAGGCCTTAAAATGACACATACAATGCTAAGTCATGTATACACAAAAATAATTATAAGATATAAATTGAAAACTTTCAAAGAGAACATTAAAACTGAGTAAAATGTCTTTTTCGACATCCTAACGACCTCCATGTCAAGACACTATCTAGGAATCTTGATGTTAGGGTCGTTTTAGGGTGATTTTGAGAATTTCAGCACAATCTGAAACCGAATGTTATGCGCCGCCAAATGGTACTCCATCCGGCGGCGAATATTAATGATTTAAAAAAGCGTGTTTAAAGAAGTGATATTAGATTTAAATTTATATGCGTTATACATAATTACATTGCGAGTGAAATAATAGGCCTTAAAACAATATGTACCATGCTAAGTCATGCATACACAAAAGGAATAATATGAATGAAATTCAAAACGGTCAATAACGAAAAAAAGAAAACTTGAAGGCTTTCGAGGTCTCGTTTCGAAAAATATTTGGGACGAAGCGCCAATGGCAGTTTGCCAATGGATAGATCCCGAAAAAAACACGATTTGAAAAAAAATGTGACTAAATCGGAGCTACGAGTCAAAATATACGATAGTTCGAACATTTTGGCCAAAGCACAATACACCAAGCACCATGAACCGTCTGTGGTATTTGGTGCGTGGTGCGATTTTAGGAGGAAAGATGTATTTTTCAAAATCTAGACCACTTCGAATGGCAAGCACGTTCAGAGAGTCTTGCTCCTTCAGTCGTTTTAGGGTGATCTTGAGAATTTCAGCATAATCTGAAACCGAAGGTTATGTGCCGCCAAATGGTACTCCATCTGGCGGCGCATACTAATAATTTTAAAAAAAACCGTGTTTATTGAAGTGATATTAGATTCAAATTTATACACGTTATACATAATTACATTGCGAGTGAAATAATAGGCCTTAAAACGTTATATACCATGCTAAGTCATGCATATACAAAACTAATAATAAGATATAAATTAAAAACGTTCAAAGATAATATTAAAAATGACTAAAACATCTTTTTTGGCATCCTGACTACCTCGATGTCAAGACACTATCCAGGAGTCTTGCTGTTAGGGTCGTTTTAGGGTGATCTCGAGAATTTCAGCACAATCTGAAACTGAAGGTTATGCGCTGCCAAATGATACTGCATATTAATGATTTAAAAAAACGTGTTTAATGAAGTGACATTAGATTCAAATTTATGTGCGTTATACATAATTACATTGCTAGTGATGATGCAGCGGAGGTGTACGAAATATACTATATTTTTAATACGAAATACGACGAAATATTACACAAGTTTTATTATTTATTTACTGATGGAATATACCTAAACCTTGCTATAACACTATAGGCAGTGTACCTAATCGTAGAGTAGTGTAGTTTTTAGTAAGTCCGGTTCGTTCCACAGGGAGCTAGTGATTACGTACTATATTTTTAACAACTATATTTTTATAAATATATGTATATATACATATATATATATATATATATATATATATATATATATATATATATATATATATATAACTAGTAATATTATAAAAGGGGGGTTTTACCGTTTAATGACCGGTTTGTCGATTTTAAATAAAGCGTAAAGATCAATGACGATAATTAAAGTGTGTAAAATAATTAACGATAAATAAATAACGATAAATAAAATGACAGTAAATAAAAGTACGATGAGATATAAAATAAAAGTATTATGCTTATTTAAACTTCCGTAACCATGATGTTTGACGTTTTGATTTTAATTTATTACTCTGGGTTAATTGTCTTTTGTCCTGAATTATTTGAAACCTATCTGGTTTTTTGTCCACAATAGTTCATCGGTCATAATTATAAAATGCTCGTCAAATTAACCTTATTCCCGAAGTCAAATATTCCAACTAATTAGGGATTCGAATTGTAACAAGGTTTTAATACTTTGTTAATAATTACACCAGGTTATCGACTACGTGTAATCCAAGGTTTTAATACTTTGTTAACAATTACACCAATTACCCTTGTATGTAATCCACCCCTGTTATAATTAGTCCATGATACATTAATTTATTCATTTGACCATAATGAATAATAAATAATAAATTACCCAATCCAATTGATTAAATTAAATGATTTGTAAAAGATGTCATATGAACGTCACTAAATAGGACATGCATAATCATTTACTAATTATTAGATTAACTAATTTGAAGATAGGTTCGACAGATTCCAATGAGTTGTCATTCAATTAGACAATACCCCCCATCTATTAATAGTCCATAGTCCAATGTTCACAAGTGTCGGTCTTTTGTCCAAACCCAAATTATGGTACAAAATCCAATAACCCAATCTTAAATATTTAGTCCAACATCACGATTACTTCGGCTCAAATAAGCATAATAATAACTTAGTTACAATACATTAATTGAAAAAGGAAGAACATAGCTTACAGTGATTATTTATTGTGTAGCGTTACACGGACAGAGTTCCGACTTTTAAAACCTTAAAACATTTCTTACATTAACCCAATTATTATTAAACTTAATTTAAACTTAATATTATAAATAAATAATATATATATATATATATATATATATATATATATATATATATATATATATATATATATATATATATATATACTTACAGAGGAAGAAATGAAAAGAGAGTGTGTAAAATTCGTCCAAAAATGTTGCAATTTATACACTTGGCCTGCATTCCTCGGCCATGCGATCGCATGGAAAATACTCCTCCAAGCCATGCAATCGCATGGCCTCCTGTCCCAGCACACATATATTTTGTTCTCTAGTTTGTCGACATTTTATTTTAATATATAATATAATATATATAATTTTATATAATTATATATATATTATATTATATTCATGTGCATAGTTGACTTGTAATTTTAGCTCCGTTGTCTCATACGTTTACACCCGGTTTATGTCTCGGTTCTGGATTTTCGAACGTCCTTTCGTATGCTTAGATATCTTGTACTTTGCGTTCCGTGACTTGTACTCTTGTAATTTTTAGACGTTTCTCATCAATAAATTGAACCACTTAGATTGCATCTTGTACATTTGAGCTTTTTGGTCATTTGTGTCTTCAAATCTTCACTTTCGTCTTTCGTTTTCACACTTATTTATTTAAATGAATATTACCTGAAAATAGAACAATTGCAACTGAAAACTTTACATATTGGAAGGATATTGAAACTAAATATATTGCTTGTCCTCGAGCAATACAGAACTTGAAATAAAATCACACTTCACTCGAATCACTTTTTTATTCTCACACTTTATACATCAGTGATTTTGATACAGCAGTATGAACCATGATAGTAATGATGTGGTTTACAGTCCCACATGACTATGAAAATTTAGATCCTTAAGGAAATTGGATCTTTATGAAAACATTTTATCTTTTTAAAATTCATTCTAGCTTTTACTCTAGATAAGTTTTCCGGAATAACCCTTCACCGGTGTTTGCAAAATGTTTTTGTGGGTTGTGTGGATTTCATATTTTAAAATTTTAGCTCAAAACTTGCGGTTTTGTGTCACCCACTTTCTAACCTTGTATTAGGAAAGCAACATGTAGTGACCCGAACTTTTCCATGTTTATATATATATTAATTGAGATTGATATTTACATGATTAAATGTTTCCAACATGTTAAGCAATCAAAATTGTTAAGACTTGATTAATTGAAATATGTTTCATATAGACAATTGACCACCCAAGTTGATCGGTGATTCACGAACGTTAAAACTTGTAAAAACTATATGATGACATATATATGGATATATATATATATATAGTTAACATGATACTATGATAAGAAAACATATCATAAAGTATATTAACAATGAACTACATATGTAAAAACAAGACTACTAACTTAATGATTTTTAAACGAGACATATATGTAACGATTATCGTTGTAAAGACATTTAATGTATATATATATCATATTAAGAGATATTCATACATGATAATATCATGATAATATAATAATTTAAAATCTCATTTGATATTATAAACATTGGGTTAACAACATTTAACAAGATCGTTAACCTAAAGGTTTCAAAACAACACTTACATGTAACGACTAACGATGACTTAACGACTCAGTTAAAATGTATATACATGTAGTGTTTTAATATGTATTTATACACTTTTTAAAGACTTCAATACACTTATAAAAATACTTCTACTTAACAAAAATGCTTACAATTACATCCTCGTTCAGTTTCATCAACAATTCTACTCGTATGCACCCGTATTCGTACTCGTACAATACACAGCTTTTAGATGTATGTACTATTGGTATATACACTCCAATGATCAGCTCTTAGCAGCCCATGTGAGTCACCTAACACATGTGGGAACCATCATTTGGCAACTAGCATGAAATATCTCATAAAATTACAAAAATATGAGTAATCATTCATGACTTATTTACATGAAAACAAAATTACATATCCTTTATATCTAATCCATACACCAACGACCAAAAACACCTACAAACACTTTCATTCTTCAATTTTATTCATCTAATTGATCTCTCTCAAGTTCTATCTTCAAGTTCTAAGTGTTCTTCATAAATTCCAAAAGTTCTAGTTTCATAAAATCAAGAATACTTTCAAGTTTGCTAGCTCACTTCCAATCTTGTAAGGTGATCATCCAACCTCAAGAAATCTTTGTTTCTTACAGTAGGTTATCATTCTAATACAAGGTAATAATCATATTCAAACTTTGGTTCAATTTCTATAACTATAACAATCTTATTTCAAGTGATGATCTTACTTGAACTTGTTTTCGTGTCATGATTCTGCTTCAAGAACTTCGAGCCATCCAAGGATCCATTGAAGCTAGATCCATTTTTCTCTTTTCCAGTAGGTTTATCCAAGGAAATTAAGGTAGTAATGATGTTCATAACATCATTCGATTCATACATATAAAGCTATCTTATTCGAGGGTTTAAACTTGTAATCACTAGAACATAGTTTAGTTAATTCTAAACTTGTTCGCAAACAAAAGTTAATCCTTCTAACTTGACTTTTAAAATCAACTAAACACATGTTCTATATCTATATGATATGCTAACTTAATGATTTAAAACCTGGAAACACGAAAAACACCGTAAAACCGGATTTACGCCGTCGTAGTAACACCGCGGGCTGTTTTGGGTTAGTTAATTAAAAACTATGATAAACTTTGATTTAAAAGTTGTTATTCTGAGAAAATGATTTTTATTATGAACATGAAACTATATCCAAAAATTATGGTTAAACTCAAAGTGGAAGTATGTTTTCTAAAATGGTCATCTAGACGTCGTTCTTTCGACTGAAATGACTACCTTTACAAAAACGACTTGTAACTTATTTTTCCGACTATAAACCTATACTTTTCTGTTTAGATTCATAAAATAGAGTTCAATATGAAACCATAGCAATTTGATTCACTCAAAACGGATTTAAAATGAAGAAGTTATGGGTAAAACAAGATTGGATAATTTTTCTCATTTTAGCTACGTGAAAATTGGTAACAAATCTATTCCAACCATAACTTAATCAACTTGTATTGTATATTATGTAATCTTGAGATACCATAGACACGTATACAATGTTTCGACCTATCATGTCGACACATCTATATATATTTCGGAACAACCATAGACACTCTATATGTGAATGTTGGAGTTAGCTATACAGGGTTGAGGTTGATTCCAAAATATATATAGTTTGAGTTGTGATCAATACTGAGATACGTATAAACTGGGTCGTGGATTGATTCAAGATAATATTTATCGATTTATTTCTGTACATCTAACTGTGGACAACTAGTTGTAGGTTACTAACGAGGACAGCTGACTTAATAAACTTAAAACATCAAAATATATTAAAAGTGTTGTAAATATATTTTGAACATACTTTGATATATATGTATATATTGTTATAGGTTCGTGAATCAACCAGTGGCCAAGTCTTACTTCCCGACGAAGTAAAAATCTGTGAAAGTGAGTTATAGTCCCACTTTTAAAATCTAATATTTTTGGGATGAGAATACATGCAGGTTCTATAAATGATTTACAAAATAGACACAAGTACGTGAAACTACATTCTATGGTTGAATTATCGAAATCGAATATGCCCCTTTTTATTAAGTCTGGTAATCTAAGAATTAGGGAACAGACACCCTAATTGACGCGAATCCTAAAGATAGATCTATTGGGCCTAACAAACCCCATCCAAAGTACCGGATGCTTTAGTACTTCGAAATTTATATCATATCCGAAGGGTGTCCCGGAATGATGGGGATATTCTTATATATGCATCTTGTTATTGTCGGTTACCAGGTGTTCACCATATGAATGATTTTTATCTCTATGTATGGGATGTGTATTGAAATATGAAATCTTGTGGTCTATTGTTACGATTTGATATATATAGGTTAAACCTATAACTCACCAACATTTTTGTTGACGTTTTAAGCATGTTTATTCTCAGGTGATTATTAAGAGCTTCCGCTGTCGCATACTTAAATAAGGACGAGATTTGGAGTCCATGCTTGTATGATATTGTGTAAAAACTGCATTCAAGAAACTTATTTTGTTGTAACATATTTGTATTGTAAACCATTATGTAATGGTCGTGTGTAAACAGGATATTTTAGATTATCATTATTTGATAATCTACGTAAAGCTTTTTAAACCTTTATTGATGAAATAAAGGTTATGGTTTGTTTTAAAATGAATGCAGTCTTTGAAAAACGTCTCATATAGAGGTCAAAACCTCGCAACGAAATCAATTAATATGGAACGTTTTTAATCAATAAGAACGGGACATTTCAGTTGGTATCCGAGCGTTGGTCTTAGAGAACCAGAAAATTTGCATTAGTGTGTCTTATCGAGTTTGTTAGGATGCATTAGTGAGTCTGGACTTCGACCGTGTTTCTTTAAAAATGATTGCTTAACATTTTTGTTGGAAACTATATATTTTTAACATATGAATATTATGTGATATATTAATCTCTTAACGTGTTTGATATTATGTGATAGATGTCTACCTCTAGAACAAGTCCCATTGACTCACCTAATAATAATGAAGAGTCAAATGTAAATTGGAATGATTTGTGGACTGATTCACAAGTTCCCGAAGAGGAACCGGAAGAAGAGTCGGAACCGGAAGAAGAATCGGAACCGGAAGAAGAATCGGAACCGGATAAAGAAATAGAACCGGTGGGGGAAATAATAAAACGGTTAAGTAAAAGAAAATCCTCAACCAACCGACCAAAGTTAATTATGGTCAATGGTGTTTCCGCCAAGGAAGCAAAATATTGGGAGGATTACCAATTCTCCGATGAATCGGATTCCGACGAGAATTCTGATGATGTTATAGAAATTACCCCAACTGAATTTAAAAAGGCAAAAGAAAATAATAAGGGAAAGGGCATAAAAATAGAGAAATCTAATTCCAACCCCGATGAACTTTATATGTATCGTCAACCCCCGAAGTCCTTAAGTTGTAACAATGACCCGGGAACCTCTAAACCACCAGGTTTTTCTAAACCAATGTGGACAACGACGGCTCGTATTAGGGGAACATCATATATCCCTAGAAACTTGGCAAAACGAACCAAAACCGAAGAAGAAGAAACGAGCGAGTCGGAATAAGATAGTTGTATTCGTGTGGTGTAATATATGTAATATAGTGTTCTTATGCTTTATGATATATGTAAAAATTGCTTGTATTAATAAGTATTTTTTTATGAATCTAACTCTTGTCTATTTTACAGTTTAAAAACACAAAATGGATAGACAACCCAATATTTTAAGAGACCTACCCGGAGACATGATTGATGAAATCTTGTCTAGAGTCGGCCAGAATTCTTCGGCACAACTATTTAAGGCGAGATCAGTTTGTAAGACATTCGAAGAACGTTCCAAGAATGTCTTGGTTTATAAGAGACTTTCGTTTGAAAGATGGGGGATATCACATTGGGAAACCCATAAGTTACGATGTGTTTACTTTGACGCATATATTGCGGGGAACCCAAATGCTATTTTACGCAACGGGTTAAGAAATTATTTTGACTCAATATATCCGAATATTGGACTTCGTGATTTAGAAAAAGCGGCTAACATGCAACATAAAGAAGCATGTTATGCTTACGGATTAGTAATGTTCGCCTCTCACCAAAGTGAGAACAAGAACATCGGGCTACAACTATTAAACAAAACGTTTCCACAAGTGACGGAGTCGGTAATTGGGGTAAGAAATGAGGTTTTTAGATTATTACGGGACTGTTGGACATTACGTAACCCTCGTCCCTTTGATGACGTTACAACACGCTGTCTTATCAACGGCCATAACGGTTATGTTGCACAAGACCAAGGATGGGAAGTAGTCCTAGTAAAACCAGAATGCATGACTTGTTTCTGGACGTATGAATTACGTGTCTTTATTGTCTTTGCTGAACGACTTGTGTACTAGCTAGAATTGTCTTCACAACTATATTGTATCAAAGTTATTGTGTGCTATATTTCATGCTTTATGTAAAATAAGCGGTATTGTAAGTTTGTAAAATATTGTATAAAAGTTTGAACGCGAAATATTATTATAATCAGTTTTTCATATAGAATTGTAGTAGTTGAATTGTATATTAGCTACTAAGTATGAACTTAACGGGTAGGTACTACCCGAATTTAAACTTATAAAACGCTAATATGAAGAAAAAGCTTTTATAAATGAGTTCATATTATGCTACGAAATACTATTAACTACTCTTAATATTCTGTATGATTAACTTGTTCCATTTGACTATTTTGAAGGAAATGGCACCGACTACTCGACACACCGTGAATATGAATGAAGAGGAATTCCGTACTTTTCTAGCTTCAAACATAGCCGCAGTACAGGCTGCGCTACATACCAACAATAACCTTGGATCTGGCAGTACAGGAAATCGTGTAGGATGCACCTACAAAGAATTCACTGCCTGCAAACCTTTGGAATTTGATGGAACCGAAGGACCGATCGGATTGAAACGGTGGACCGAGAAGGTTGAATCGGTGTTTGCCATAAGTAAGTGTACTGAAGAGGACAAAGTGAAGTACGCTACGCATACCTTCACAGGTTCTGCGTTAACATGGTGGAATACCTATCTAGAGCAAGTGGGACAAGATGATGCGTACGCACTACCGTGGTCAGCATTCAAGCACTTGATGAACGAGAAGTACCGTCCCAGAACCGAGGTCAATAAGCTCAAGACAGAACTTAGAGGGTTACGAACCCAAGGATTTGATATTACCACATACGAAAGACGATTCACAGAATTGTGCCTATTGTGTCCGGGAGCATTCGAAGACGAGGAAGAGAAGATCGACGCATTTGTGAAAGGATTACCGGAAAGAATCCAAGAAGATATAAGTTCACACGAGCCCGCCTCCATACAACAGGCATGTAGAATGGCTCACAAACTAGTGAACCAGATTGAAGAAAGAATTAAAGAACAGACTGCTGAAGAGGCCAATGTGAAGCAAGTCAAAAGAAAGTGGGAGGAAAACGGTGATAAGAATCACCAATACAACAACAACAGCAATTACAACAATAATCGCAACAATTATCCCAACAATCGCAACATCAATCGCAACTACAACAAACGGCCCAACAACAACAACAACAACAACAACAACAGCAACTACAACAATCATCCCAACAACAATAATAACCGCAACAACAACAACAATCAGAAGCAGCTATGCCAAAGGTGTGAAAAGAATCACTCGGGGTTCTGCACCAAATTTTGCAACAAGTGTAAAAGAAATGGTCATAGCGCGGCGAAGTGTGAGGCCTACGGACCAGGGGTTAATAGAACGAAAGGAACAAATGGTGTCGGAACGAGTAATGGCGGAGCAAGTAGTGTCGGAGCAAGTTATGCCAATGTAGTTTGTTATAAATGTGGAAAACCAGGCCACATTATTAGAAATTGCCCGAACCAGGAGAACACGAATGGACAAGGCCGTGGAAGAGTTTTCAATATTAATGCGGTAGAGGCACAGGAAGACCCGGAGCTTGTTACGGGTACGTTTCTTATTGACAATAAATCTGCTTACGTTTTATTTGATTCGGGTGCGGATAGAAGCTATATGAGTAGAGATTTTTGTGCTAAATTAAGTTGTCCATTGACGCCTTTGGATAGTAAATTTTTACTCGAATTAGCAAATGGTAAATTAATTTCAGCAGATAATATATGTCGGAATCGAGAAATTAAACTGGTTAGCGAAACATTTAAGATTGATTTGATACCAGTAGAGTTAGGGAGTTTTGATGTGATAATCGGTATGGACTGGTTGAAAGAAGTGAAAGCGGAGATCGTTTGTTACAAAAATGCAATTCGCATTATACGAGAAAAAGGAAAACCCTTAATGGTGTACGGAGAAAAGGGCAACACGAAGCTACATCTTATTAGTAATTTGAAGGCACAAAAACTAATAAGAAAAGGTTGCTATGCTGTTCTAGCACACGTCGAGAAAGTACAAACTGAAGAAAAGAGCATCAATGATGTTCCCATTGCAAAAGAATTTCCCGATGTATTTCCGAAAGAATTACCGGGATTACCCCCACATCGATCCGTTGAATTTCAAATAGATCTTGTACCAGGAGCTGCACCAATAGCTCGTGCTCCTTACAGACTCGCACCCAGCGAGATGAAAGAACTGCAAAGCCAATTACAAGAACTTTTAGAGCGTGGTTTCATTCGACCAAGCACATCACCGTGGGGAGCTCCTGTTTTGTTTGTCAAGAAGAAAGATGGTACATTCAGGTTGTGTATCGACTACCGAGAGTTGAACAAACTTACCATCAAGAACCGCTACCCACTACCGAGAATCGACGACTTATTTGATCAACTACAAGGCTCGTCTGTTTATTCAAAGATTGACTTACGTTCCGGGTATCATCAAATGCGGGTGAAAGAAGATGATATTCCAAAGACTGCTTTCAGAACACGTTACGGTCATTACGAGTTTATGGTCATGCCGTTTGGTTTAACTAATGCACCAGCTGTGTTCATGGACCTTATGAACCGAGTGTGTGGACCATACCTTGACAAGTTTGTCATTGTTTTCATTGATGACATACTTATTTACTCAAAGAATGACCAAGAACACGGTGAACATTTGAGAAAGGTGTTAGAAGTATTGAGGAAGGAAGAATTGTACGCTAAGTTTTCAAAGTGTGCATTTTGGTTGGAAGAAGTTCAATTCCTCGGTCACATAGTGAACAAAGAAGGTATTAAGGTGGATCCGGCAAAGATAGAAACTGTTGAAAAGTGGGAAACCCCGAAAACTCCGAAACACATACGCCAGTTTTTAGGACTAGCTGGTTACTACAGAAGGTTCATCCAAGACTTTTCCAGAATAGCAAAACCCTTGACTGCATTAACGCATAAAGGGAAGAAATTTGAATGGAATGATGAACAAGAGAAAGCGTTTCAGTTATTGAAGAAAAAGCTAACTACGGCACCTATATTGTCATTGCCTGAAGGGAATGATGATTTTGTGATTTATTGTGACGCATCAAAGCAAGGTCTCGGTTGTGTATTAATGCAACGAACGAAGGTGATTGCTTATGCGTCTAGACAATTGAAGATTCACGAACAAAATTATACGACGCATGATTTGGAATTAGGCGCGGTTGTTTTTGCATTAAAGACTTGGAGGCACTACTTATATGGGGTCAAAAGTATTATATATACTGACCACAAAAGTCTTCAACACATATTTAATCAGAAACAACTGAATATGAGGCAGCGTAGGTGGATTGAATTATTGAATGATTACGACTTTGAGATTCGTTACCACCCGGGGAAGGCAAATGTGGTAGCCGATGCCTTGAGCAGGAAGGACAGAGAACCCATTCGAGTAAAATCTATGAATATAATGATTCATAATAACATTACTACTCAAATAAAGGAGGCGCAACAAGGAGTTTTAAAAGAGGGAAATTTAAAGGATGAAATACCCAAAGGATCGGAGAAGCATCTTAATATTCGGGAAGACGGAACCCGGTATAGGGCTGAAAGGATTTGGGTACCAAAATTTGGAGATATGAGAGAAATGGTACTTAGAGAAGCTCATAAAACCAGATACTCAATACATCCTGGAACGGGGAAGATGTACAAGGATCTCAAGAAACGTTTTTGGTGGCCGGGTATGAAAGCCGATGTTGCTAAATACGTAGGAGAATGTTTGACGTGTTCTAAGGTCAAAGCTGAGCATCAGAAACCATCAGGTCTACTTCAACAACCCGAAATCCCGGAATGGAAATGGGAAAACATTACCATGGATTTCATCACTAAATTGCCAAGGACTGCAAGTGGTTTTGATACTATTTGGGTAATAGTTGATCGTCTCACCAAATCAGCACACTTCCTACCAATAAGAGAAGATGACAAGATGGAGAAGTTAGCACGACTGTATTTGAAGGAAGTCGTCTCCAGACATGGAATACCAATCTCTATTATCTCTGATAGGGATGGTAGATTTATTTCAAGATTCTGGCAGACATTACAGCAAGCATTAGGAACTCGTCTAGACATGAGTACTGCCTATCATCCACAAACTGATGGGCAGAGCGAAAGGACGATACAAACGCTTGAAGACATGCTACGAGCATGTGTTATTGATTTCGGAAACAGTTGGGATCGACATCTACCATTAGCAGAATTTTCCTACAACAACAGCTACCATTCAAGCATTGAGATGGCGCCGTTTGAAGCACTTTATGGTAGAAAGTGCAGGTCTCCGATTTGTTGGAGTGAAGTGGGGGATAGACAGATTACGGGTCCGGAGATTATACAAGAAACTACCGAGAAGATCATCCAAATTCAACAACGGTTGAAAACCGCTCAAAGTCGACAAAAGAGCTACGCTGACATTAAAAGAAAAGATATAGAATTTGAAATTGGAGAGATGGTCATGCTTAAAGTTGCACCTTGGAAAGGCGTTGTTCGATTTGGTAAACGAGGGAAATTAAATCCAAGGTATATTGGACCATTCAAGATTATTGATCGTGTCGGACCAGTAGCTTACCGACTAGAGTTACCTCAACAACTCGCGGCTGTACATAACACTTTCCACGTCTCGAATTTAAAGAAATGTTTTGCTAAAGAAGATCTCACTATTCCGTTAGATGAAATCCAAATCAACGAAAAACTTCAATTCATCGAAGAACCCGTCGAAATAATGGATCGTGAGGTTAAAAGACTTAAGCAAAACAAGATACCAATTGTTAAGGTTCGATGGAATGCTCGTAGAGGACCCGAGTTCACCTGGGAGCGTGAAGATCAGATGAAGAAGAAATACCCGCATCTATTTCCAGAAGATTCGTCAACACCTTCAACAGCTTAAAATTTCGGGACGAAATTTATTTAACGGGTAGGTACTGTAGTGACCCGAACTTTTCCATGTTTATATATATATTAATTGAGATTGATATTTACATGATTAAATGTTTCCAACATGTTAAGCAATCAAAATTGTTAAGACTTGATTAATTGAAATATGTTTCATATAGACAATTGACCACCCAAGTTGATCGGTGATTCACGAACGTTAAAACTTGTAAAAACTATATGATGACATATATATGGATATATATATATATATAGTTAACATGATACTATGATAAGAAAACATATCATAAAGTATATTAACAATGAACTACATATGTAAAAACAAGACTACTAACTTAATGATTTTTAAACGAGACATATATGTAACGATTATCGTTGTAAAGACATTTAATGTATATATATATCATATTAAGAGATATTCATACATGATAATATCATGATAATATAATAATTTAAAATCTCATTTGATATTATAAACATTGGGTTAACAACATTTAACAAGATCGTTAACCTAAAGGTTTCAAAACAACACTTACATGTAACGACTAACGATGACTTAACGACTCAGTTAAAATGTATATACATGTAGTGTTTTAATATGTATTTATACACTTTTTAAAGACTTCAATACACTTATAAAAATACTTCTACTTAACAAAAATGCTTACAATTACATCCTCGTTCAGTTTCATCAACAATTCTACTCGTATGCACCCGTATTCGTACTCGTACAATACACAGCTTTTAGATGTATGTACTATTGGTATATACACTCCAATGATCAGCTCTTAGCAGCCCATGTGAGTCACCTAACACATGTGGGAACCATAATTTGGCAACTAGCATGAAATATCTCATAAAATTACAAAAATATGAGTAATCATTCATGACTTATTTACATGAAAACAAAATTACATATCCTTTATATCTAATCCATACACCAACGACCAAAAACACCTACAAACACTTTCATTCTTCAATTTTATTCATCTAATTGATCTCTCTCAAGTTCTATCTTCAAGTTCTAAGTGTTCTTCATAAATTCCAAAAGTTCTAGTTTCATAAAATCAAGAATACTTTCAAGTTTGCTAGCTCACTTCCAATCTTGTAAGGTGATCATCCAACCTCAAGAAATCTTTGTTTCTTACAGTAGGTTATCATTCTAATACAAGGTAATAATCATATTCAAACTTTGGTTCAATTTCTATAACTATAACAATCTTATTTCAAGTGATGATCTTACTTGAACTTGTTTTCGTGTCATGATTCTGCTTCAAGAACTTCGAGCCATCCAAGGATCCATTGAAGCTAGATCCATTTTTCTCTTTTCCAGTAGGTTTATCCAAGGAAATTAAGGTAGTAATGATGTTCATAACATCATTCGATTCATACATATAAAGCTATCTTATTCGAGGGTTTAAACTTGTAATCACTAGAACATAGTTTAGTTAATTCTAAACTTGTTCGCAAACAAAAGTTAATCCTTCTAACTTGACTTTTAAAATCAACTAAACACATGTTCTATATCTATATGATATGCTAACTTAATGATTTAAAACCTGGAAACACGAAAAACACCGTAAAACCGGATTTACGCCGTCGTAGTAACACCGCGGGCTGTTTTGGGTTAGTTAATTAAAAACTATGATAAACTTTGATTTAAAAGTTGTTATTCTGAGAAAATGATTTTTATTATGAACATGAAACTATATCCAAAAATTATGGTTAAACTCAAAGTGGAAGTATGTTTTCTAAAATGGTCATCTAGACGTCGTTCTTTCGACTGAAATGACTACCTTTACAAAAACGACTTGTAACTTATTTTTCCGACTATAAACCTATACTTTTCTGTTTAGATTCATAAAATAGAGTTCAATATGAAACCATAGCAATTTGATTCACTCAAAACGGATTTAAAATGAAGAAGTTATGGGTAAAACAAGATTGGATAATTTTTCTCATTTTAGCTACGTGAAAATTGGTAACAAATCTATTCCAACCATAACTTAATCAACTTGTATTGTATATTATGTAATCTTGAGATACCATAGACACGTATACAATGTTTCGACCTATCATGTCGACACATCTATATATATTTCGGAACAACCATAGACACTCTATATGTGAATGTTGGAGTTAGCTATACAGGGTTGAGGTTGATTCCAAAATATATATAGTTTGAGTTGTGATCAATACTGAGATACGTATAAACTGGGTCGTGGATTGATTCAAGATAATATTTATCGATTTATTTCTGTACATCTAACTGTGGACAACTAGTTGTAGGTTACTAACGAGGACAGCTGACTTAATAAACTTAAAACATCAAAATATATTAAAAGTGTTGTAAATATATTTTGAACATACTTTGATATATATGTATATATTGTTATAGGTTCGTGAATCAACCAGTGGCCAAGTCTTACTTCCCGACGAAGTAAAAATCTGTGAAAGTGAGTTATAGTCCCACTTTTAAAATCTAATATTTTTGGGATGAGAATACATGCAGGTTCTATAAATGATTTACAAAATAGACACAAGTACGTGAAACTACATTCTATGGTTGAATTATCGAAATCGAATATGCCCCTTTTTATTAAGTCTGGTAATCTAAGAATTAGGGAACAGACACCCTAATTGACGCGAATCCTAAAGATAGATCTATTGGGCCTAACAAACCCCATCCAAAGTACCGGATGCTTTAGTACTTCGAAATTTATATCATATCCGAAGGGTGTCCCGGAATGATGGGGATATTCTTATATATGCATCTTGTTATTGTCGGTTACCAGGTGTTCACCATATGAATGATTTTTATCTCTATGTATGGGATGTGTATTGAAATATGAAATCTTGTGGTCTATTGTTACGATTTGATATATATAGGTTAAACCTATAACTCACCAACATTTTTGTTGACGTTTTAAGCATGTTTATTCTCAGGTGATTATTAAGAGCTTCCGCTGTCGCATACTTAAATAAGGACGAGATTTGGAGTCCATGCTTGTATGATATTGTGTAAAAACTGCATTCAAGAAACTTATTTTGTTGTAACATATTTGTATTGTAAACCATTATGTAATGGTCGTGTGTAAACAGGATATTTTAGATTATCATTATTTGATAATCTACGTAAAGCTTTTTAAACCTTTATTGATGAAATAAAGGTTATGGTTTGTTTTAAAATGAATGCAGTCTTTGAAAAACGTCTCATATAGAGGTCAAAACCTCGCAACGAAATCAATTAATATGGAACGTTTTTAATCAATAAGAACGGGACATTTCACAACACGTCCAGTATTTCGTATATTACCTTTCGGTAAACTACCGTCCGGTTGTAAAGGAAAGCGATGAAAAGCAACTGTTAAGGCAATGTCCCATGACATGCAGATAATTATGGTTAAAAACGTGTCGGATGCAATTACTATCCTTTGTATGAGCAATAGTAAAGATCACCCTATAATTTTTCAGTCAGGCACAAGGTCCTGTCTTCGACCATGCTATGCAATCACCGTTCTTACGGTTGACACCCGATTTGATTCAGGTGACCTAATGAATTCTGATGAATTCTTTGGATTTTACGTTCAATGATAATGAACGCATTGAAAATAGGGTTTTCAGAAAACAAATCGGTTTTAATTTGATCAAAATATTTTCTCGTTCAAGATCGAGTTTAGATATCATCGAATTCCATGAGTTTGTAATTCTCAATCTTTAAAGTCAATCTCAAGGATTGAGTAATATCAGGCTTAAAAGCTGATTTTTAATCTTTAAGGAGATTATCGTATCTAGGGGTCTGATTCATTAGTCTTATCAAGCTAATTTGCACGGCGCCCTCCCCATTTTACGAGACATATCCTCTCATGGTTAGGATAAGTCTGACCACTTGACGACCCTGTTTGATGCTGAGGTCCGTGGATTTCCTGCTAATTTTAGAGATGACTTTTCTAGATTTTTTATCAACCTACAGCTGGTCTGGACGACAACTTTCTGACCTAAATCAAGAAGCGCGTGTCTTTTTTGGAAGACTTTACTTCCTTCATTTCTTTCTCCCAAAGACTTTACTTCCTTTTAAATCAAGTGGCACATTTCCTTTAAATATATTATAAGAAATCAGGTAAAACTGATTAAAATCGTCTAAAAAAAAGCACATGCAATAACTTTACAGAAACATGTGATAGATGGTTTTTATTTGAATAACTTGGTATATTCTCCACACACTTGGCTTTTATTTTATTTTTTTCTTTGCCTTTTTATTCTCCGCTTTTTTATTTTAAATGAATTCTAGCGTTTTAGGTTGTTTCTCAATTTATGTCCTTTACGAGGTAACAATAATTTCGGTATTAACACCTAGTTTTATCGTTCATAAATATGTATAAACATGATTTTGAATTCATTTAATTAAAATTTTTTCAAATTTTCACAAAATTTGGCAATTAAACCAAGTGTAAACTCGAGAGAATTTATAACCCTTCTCCACACTTGAGATCTTGCAATGCCCTCATTTGCATGAAATCATACTATAATTATAAATTCATGAGGGTGATTAGTGTAGAAAAGTGGTTAAAAATACCCAGTTTGTAATTACTAAGCTCGTCGAATGATAGATGGCGCGTTTCATCGTTCATTTCTTTTGTTGTTTTATCACATATGTTTTTCTTCAAAAATGGTTGCTTTTCTGGACTGTTTGCTAATTTTTGAAAATGTGTATTTTACCATGTTTTGTACAAAAGACAGACTACAAACACACACACACACACACACACACACACACACACACACATATATATATATACACACACACACACATATATATATATATATATATATATATATATATATATATATATATATATATATATATTTTATAAAATCTTTATTTATTAAAACAATTTAAATGAATAATTTTTTAAAATTTTGTTTCCTTTTACTTTAGGTAGATGTAGTTTCGGTACGTTTACCTAGTCCATCCCTCGACAAAATTTAAAAATTGTCGTTATAAAGCGATTGTTTTAAAAACAAAGATTTTTGGGTTTTTTTAATTTTTTTGGCATACTTTAGATCAATAATATTAAAAATAATGATAACAAAATTTTTCGTCCCGTCTTTGGGTAAAGCAATTTCGGTTCTATGACCTAGTGTTTAACTCACGACGAATTTTAGAAATCATTTTTTAAACTTAATGAAGTAAAGTAAATTTTATTTTTAAATTCACACAAAACTTAAATTTAAAAGGCGTATTAATTTCATACAAAACCTACAAAACAAAAAAAAATCAGAATGGGGGGAGAAAATTAGTTCTTTAGTGTCTGCTAGTGGAAAAGACCAATCGAATCCCATTCCCGGAACTACATGAGAACAAAATAACTAACTCTAGACAACATTTTCTTTTTAGACCATTTGAATCTCCCCACACTTAGGTAGCTGTGGTGTCGAAATTGTGATTAACTTCATTGTCAATTTCTTTTGGACCATAATCAACTTGCATATCTGTGACTTTTGCTTTAAGCCATTGGTCGGATTCTTGTGTAATATCCACAAATTCAACTAGTTTCTCCTTTTCTTTAGGCGATAGATTGGATATTAACCGGTTATATAACTTAAAGTTCCCCTTGGTTCTAGCATCGCGAATCCATTTAATAAGTTTCTTCATTAAACAGTTAATAACGGGGTCATTTAATTTCGTATCAACAACGGGGTTCTTTGTTATCAGGTCATCATTAGGTGTTACTTCATCTTCCCCACACTTAGGCAATTTATTTTTGTTAAGCATTACCGTTGGAGTTGGTAAAACAATATGGTTTTTACCAATCATTTTTATTGGTTCAACGGTTTTGGTTGGTGGAGATTTAGACTTTCGAATCACAAAGGTGACCGATTTGTCACCATCACTCAATGTCATTCTACCCTCTCTTACATCAATAAACGCCCCGGTGGACACTAAGAATGGTCGACCTAAAATTAGAGGAATGTTTGAGTCCTCTTCTATGTCAATGACAATAAATTCGACTAGAAAGGTTAAATTACCCACTTGAACGGGTAGGTTGTCAGCAATTCCAACTGGGTGCCTAATGGTTTGATCAAAGAGTCGAACATTCATTTCCGTTGGACTTACTTTACCTACTCCTAATCTCTTATATAATGAAAGAGGCATAACACTCACACTCGCACCTAAATCTGCTAGTGCATCATACATGACACAATCACTAAGTAGACAAGGAACAATAAATTCATCCGGATCACCCAACCTGGGTGGAATTTTTGGTGGAACTGTCTTCACCGAGGTTATTCTTATGGTTTTTATTTCTTGCACTTTCTTATTCTTCTTCTTCTTTCCAGAGGTATCACAAACTTTAGTACCTATTACTTGCTCATACTCAACTCCTTTTCTAGGAAACGGGATGGGTGGTCTTTATGGTGCCACTACTAGCTTTACATACTCGGGTGGTGATGGTGTTGGTGGTGTAACTTCTTCATCGTTACGCACATCTAAAACCTTCCCATCTTCTGGTGCTGGTTTTTCAGAATTTATTGACACCATATAAACATTCTCATTCCGAGGATTTACTTCAGTATTACTCGGTAGCTTTCCTTGTTCCCTCTCACTCATCATGCTAGCATGAGTACCTACGTGTTTTTCTAGATTCTAAATGGAAGCTTGTTGAGTTCTTAATGACTGATCAAACCTCTCATTCGTATGGGTTTGAAAAGTAATAAATTGTGTTTGAGATTCCATTATCTTTGCCATAATTTCTTCCAGATTTGGTTTTTTCTCTTCGGTTTGCTGTGGTGGTTTATATAAACCAGGTCTTTGTTGATTGAAAGTGTTGTTTTGAGTTGGTTGGTTATTCGGGCCTTGTTGGTTATACGAGTTGTTGTTGGGTCCATTTGGATTGTAAAGAATGTTTTGATTTCGATTAAAATTTGGCCTTGGTGGTTGATAATTATTTTGATAATTATTTCCCGGCCTTTGGTTCATGCAGGAAAAATTCTCACATTGTTCCATCGTTTGCTCAATGTGACAATCTTTCGTTAAGTGTGGTCCACCGCATTGCTCACAACTGATTCGTATTGCGTGAATATCTTTAGTCATCTTTTTCATTCGTCTCTCGAAAGCATCTATTTTTGCGGAAACGGAATCAAAGTCATGGCTAGAATCGGCTCTAGCTGCTTTAGATGAACGAAAGATATCTTTTTCCTGGTGCCACTCATGAGAGTGGGAGGCTGTGTTATCTATAATTTTGTGTGCTTCGGTAGCGATTTTCTTCATAAAGGAACCACCAGCTGCTGTGTCGATGTCTTTTCGTGTAGCAACGTCGACACCTTGGTAGAATATTTGTACTATTTGATAAGTGTCTAAACCGTGCTGAGGACATCCTCTCAATAACTTTCCGAATCTTGTCCACGCCTCATATAACGTTTCATTTGGCTTTTGCATGAACGTAACAATTTTTTCTTGAAGTCTTACGGCTTTAGATGCCGGAAAGAGTCTTTTAAGAAATTTCTCAACTAAGACATCCCATGTATCAATCGCTCCTTTGGGTAACGATTCTAACCAATCTTTGGCTTCTCCCTTTAAAGTCCAGGAAAACAACATGAGATAGATCTGTTCATCCTCAATTTCTCTGATTTTAAATAGAGTACAGATCCTATTAAAGGTTCGAAGATGTTCGTTTGGATCTTCTTTTGGCGTACCACTATATTGGCATTGATTAGTTACCATGTGTAGGATTTGTCCTTTGATTTCATAATCTGGCGCATTAACATCTGGCCGAATAATGGTGTGACCTTGGCCAGTGCGTGTGGCTCTCATTCGATATTCCATACTTAGGGGTTTCGTTACTTTCATTTTTGAATTTGTTGAATCCGAATCACTAGAAGATTCTGATTTAACGGTTTGTGGTTTAGGAGGAATGATTAGTGGTTCAGTATCTTGGAATTGTCCTTGAATATCCTCCGAGTTCTCAATTGTGAAATCGGGTTCAAAAAATGGATTATCGGAAATTTGAATTGGAGTACTCGTTCAACTAGATGATGATTCTAAAGAAAAATCAACGGCGATAATATTGGCTAGATGTCTTGATCGGGTTACAGGTGGTGAACGTATGAAAGGTGGTGAACGTTTTGATCGGTGCATTCACTGAATATCCTATTAGTTACAAATCTAAAAATTATTAAAGTTATCAAATTAATAGACTTTTCTGCTTTTGCCCACGTTTCGAATAGCCAAAAGATGCAGCAGGGAGCCAGGATCCTTTAAATCGGAAAATCCACAACTCGCTACTAACAAATCCAACTATTACTACGAACCAGAAAATTTGGATGTCTATTAATTTAATCGCTTTTTATAATTTTTCGTCGAAATTTTTAAATAAAAATCTATGTCCTAAAAACTAGAGCGTAGAAATGAGAAAGAAAAGCACGCGTCGAAAAACAAAAAGTCGAAAAACAAAAAGTCGAAAAATAAGCGTCGAAATTTAAAAGTCTAAAAACTAAAAATTAAAAATTGCGTCTAAAGGTATTAAAACTTAAAAGGAATTCTATATCCACAACGGCAATAACTGTGATGACCCGGAAATTTCTGACCAAATTTAAACTTTAACTTTATATTATTCCGACACGATAAGCAAAGTTTGTTAAGTTAAATCTCAAGAATTTTAAACTGTGTTCATACATTCATTTAACCTCGACCAAATTTCCGACGATTCCCGAACCAGTATATATAAATGTATATGATTATATATGTGTATATATATTATAACTTGATAATGATAACAAGTATTAAACGTATAATACTTTACATGAACGTATTTGTTTCAATATGTTTATCGATGGAATTAGAAGATAATATCAAGAGATTGAATTATCAAGATTCATTATAATATGATTTACGTGTCTCTGTTAAGAGGTCCACTTTGATTTAGGAAACCTTTCTTCTTTAATGGTATTCGGAATAATTGGTGAATAATTTACATGATTGGGAATAAAGTGTCATTAACGAGTGATAGTCAAAAGTTAGTGAAGATTCTCGATTAATTTTCAAAAGCATGCTTTACAGTGATTGCCTCGTGTCCCTTGGTAAATTAATTATTTAGTTTTCATTAATTGAAACAATAACTTCTGTTATTTAAAAGAGTTTAAATTTTATAAAACAAACTTTGAAATATAACTAGTTTTAAAAAACTAAATAGTTCATTAAATAAATATTTCGAAGATATATAAATTATATTCTGAATAAAGATATATATATATATATATATATATATATATATATATATATATATATATATATATATTATAAAGTAATATTAATATAATTATAAAATATTTTGATTGAGAAATATTTTAAATACAATATGAAATATATTTAAATAAACAACGAGACTTTGATTTAAAGAAGCAAATGACCATAACACTTATACGTTCAAGTTACATTTTGAGTGATATAGTTAATTGATAACTTAAGTCTATATTTTGATAAAGGTACACGTCGCAAAATGTAAAATGCTAGTTTTCTTAGTGTACGTAATGTCGTTCGAAAAATCGAAAGCGGAACATGAGTCGAGCGTCATCGAACAAATCGTTGGAACAAAATTTACAATTCCACTTTGAACGAAAATATTATATTATATATAATTAATTATATAAATTAAATATATTATACATTAATTAAAATTAAAAACCGTCGGCAGCCTTAATCATTTGAGATATGAGCTGGAATACACACCTCCATAATCGCGGAGATGTGTGTGGGATTTATGCCGCAATCGCGGAGCTAACGGGACCAGTTGGGGGAGTATAAATCGATCGATTTCTCTGCTCAAGCACTTCATCTATCTCTCTCTCTCTCCATCTATCTCCATATATATATTATTATTATTATTATTATTATTATTATTATTATTATTATTATTATTATTATTATTAAGATTAATATTATTATTAGGAATATTATTAGTATTATTATTATTATTATTATTATTATTATTATTATTATTATTATGTATTATACATAAAATACTACGACGAGGTTCTGCTCGCGTGTTTTCAAAATGAACTTTTCGAATAGGATAGAGTTAAGGAAATTATGGGTTATAGCTATGGAGGTTATGGGTATTATTCGGGGGTATGCTCGTGAGGTCAACCAAGTGTCTATCGTCTACGTTGCGTCTACATACTTTTCTTCAATATTGAATCTCAATATTGATACGTGAGCACTCATAACTTAACTTTTATATATTAATAGTGTATCCCTGACTAGTACTGTGACGACCCGGAAATTTCCGACCAAATTTAAACTTAATCTTTATATGGTTTCGATATGATAAGCAAAGTCTATAATGTTGAGTCTTGATAATTTTGAAAACTGTTTCATATATTCAATTGGCCTTCGACCATTACCGACGATTCACGAACAATTGTTGTAAACTAATATATATGTATATATATATATATATATATATATATATATATATATATATATATATATATATATATATATATATATATATATATATATATATGTAAATATAAATAATAGTATGAATAATAAACTACAATTAAATCATTAAAATTAAATATGTAAAATAATATACAAAATAAATAAGTGTAATAAAAATGAATGTATATATATAAATACATATATAATTTATAATTAGTTGTAATATATAAATATTAAATAAATATTAACACATAATATAATATTGTATATTATATGTAATTACAAGTATAGTTGTTACATTATTACATTCAATATTAATAATATTATTAAAACTTATTACATGAAATTTTATACAATTGACTTATTATAATTACTAACATTATTGTTATCATTGTTAACATCATCATTATTATTATAACCAGTAATAAAAATTGTAAATTTAAATTATTATGATTAATATTAGTGACATTATTAGATATAAATATTATATTAAACATTAAAAATAATTAATATTATCATTAATAAGATTATTATTATCATAATTAATATTAGTATTTTTTTTATCAAAATTTATAATATTAATGGATCTTTTATTAATAAATTGATATTAATAATTTGTTTAATATAACACAGATAAACAATGATATACTTTGTATATATAGAAATACAAATATGATCAATATTATTTAGATTATTATTATTAATATGATTTTAATTATTAATTGATGTTATGCGAGGTGTATACAAAATAGTTATATTTTTATTGCGAAATACTATTAAATACGATACAATTTTACACAAGTTATTTATTTATTATTAGAGTGGATATACCTAAACCTTGCTACAACACTATAGGAAGTGTACCTAATCGTAAAGTAGTGTAGTTTTTAGTAAGTCCGGTTCGTTCCGCAGGGAGCTAGCCAAGTTTAACGCTTTATTTTTAAATTATATTTGTATATATATATATATATATATATATATATATATATATATATATATATATATATATATATATATATATGTATATATATATATATAAGTAGTATTATTATTATTATAAAGGGGGGTTTTACCGTTTAGTGACCGGTTTGTCGATTTTATGTCTTAAGTCACAATTAAAACCTAATGTAAAATATTAAAAATAAATATAACTTAATTTAAAGCGTAAAGTAAATGACGATAAATAAAATTGCGATAAATAAAAGTGCGATAAGTAAAATTACAGTAAATAAAATTGTGATAATTTAAAAGTACGATAATTAAAAGTGCGATAAGATATAAAATAAAGGAATTATGCTTATTTAAACTTCCGTAATCATGATGTTTGACGTGTTGATTTTATGTTTATTACTATGGGTTAATTGTCCTTTGTCCTGGATTATTCGATATGTCCATCTGGTTTTTGTCCACAACAGTCCATCGGTCATAAATATAAAGTGCGAGTATCCTCGTCAAATTATCCTTAAACCCGAAGTCAAATATTTCAACTAATTGAGGATTTAAACCGTAACAAGGTCTTAATACTTTGTTTAATGAATACACCAGGTTATCGACTGCGTGTAATCTAAGGTTTTAATATTTGTTAACAATTACACCAATTACCCTTGTATGTAATTCACCCCTGTTTCAACGAGTCTATTGATTATTAATCCATCCCCGTGTCCGGTCAAATGAATAATTATTAGTATTCATAAATATCCCGCCCACCGTACCCAGTTAAGCGTATGTGGTTATGAATAAATACGTCAAATTATATGTCTTTATATTAAATTAACAAGGTATCATTTAGTTAATATAAAGCTCATTAATAGCCCATAGTCTAATTTCCACAAGTATCGTTCTTTTATCCAAACCCCAATTATGTACAAAGCCCAATTACCCCGTCTTTAATATTTAGCCCAACATCACGATTACTTCGATTTAAATAAGCATAATAATAACTTAGCTACGAGACATTAATTTAAAAAGGTTGAACATAACTTACAATGAGTATTAATCGCGTAGTGTTACACGGACAGAATTTCGACTTACAAACTTACAACATTCGCTACCATAACCTTATTATTATCAATCTTAAATTAAAATTAAAATTATAAATATAAATATATAAGAGAGAGTGAGATATAGATTAGAAAAAGGTGTGTTCTCTCCCTTGCTCCGTAGTCTCCTTTTATAGGCAAGAAATTGCACTGTTTAATTGTTGATTATTGGTTGAGAAAATTAGGTGCACACTTTATTGAAATATTTGGCAATCATACGTATCACCAGGTTCATCATTCATGATTAAATTATTATTATTTTTATATTATTATTATTATTATGAATTATATATATATTATATTATATTCTTGTGCATAGTTGACTTGTAATTTTAGCTCCGTTGAGTTGTGCGTTGATAGTTGGTGATGTGTGCAGCGGGGTGTACGAAATAGTATTAATTTAAATACGAAATACGACGAAATATTACACAAGTTTTAATTATTTATTTACAAAATGGATATACCTAAACCTTGCTACAACACTATAGGCAGTGTACCTAATCGTAAAGTAGTATAGTTTTTAGTAAGTCCGGTTCGTTCCACAGGGAGCGGGCTTATTGCACACTATATTTTTAAACAATTATATTTGTACAAAATATATTATATTGATAATATATAAAAGGGGGTTTACCGTTTAATGACTGGTTTGTCGATTTTATATTTTAAGTTAGAATTAAAACCTAATGCAAAATATAAATGACGATAATTAAAGTAGCAAAAAATAAATGACAATAAATAAATGACGTTAAATAAAATAGCGAGTAAATAAAAGTACGATGAAATATGAAATAAAATATATTATGCTTATTTAAACTTCCGTAATCATGATGTTTGACGTGTTGATTTTGGTTTTATGCCCATGGGTTAATTGTCCTTTGTCCTGGATTATTTAATATGCCCGTCTGGTTTTTGTCCATAACAGTCCATCAGTCATAAATATAAACTGCGAGTGTCCTCGTCAAATTATCCTTATACCCGAAGTCAAATATTCCAACTAATTGGGGACTTAAACTGTAACAAGGTTTTAATACTTTGTTTAATAATTACACTAGGATATCAACTGCGTGTAACCCAAGGTTTTAATACTTTATTATCAATTATGCCAAGTGTCCTTGTACATAATTTCACCCCTGTTTTAATAATTCTAGTGATTATTAATCCATTCCCGTGTCCGGTTAAATGAACTATTATTCGTACATATAAATACCCCGCCCATCGTGTCCGATCGAGTGTATATTGTTATTTATAGGGACGTCCAATTGTAAATCTTTATATTAAAATTAACAAACTATCATTTAGTTAAACAAATATAAAGCCCATTAATAGCCCATAGTCTAATTTTCACAAGTGTCGTTCTTTTGTCCAAACCCCAATTATGGTACAAAGCCCAATTACCCCGTCTTTAATTTTTAGCCCAACATCATGATTACTTTGGCTCAAATAAGCATAATAATAACTTAAGCACGAGACATTAATTTAAAAAGGAGAACATAGCTTACATTGATTATTTATCGCGTAGTGGTACACGAACAGAGCTCCGACTTTAAAACCCGTAAAAATAACTTTTACATAACCCAAACTAATCTAATATAACACTAATCTATACTATACTATATATATATATATATATATATATATATATATATATATATATATTATACTACGGAGTATTATTATTATTATCTTATTTAAACTCGCAGAATTCGTGGTCTTTTATAGGCATTTTGATTTCTGACAGCTCCGCGAGTTGTGAAGTTTTAAGCCTTCAAACTCCGCGAGTCGTGGAGTTTAAAAATACAGCTCAGGATCCTTTGTCTCATAGCTTGTCGACATGATTATATATATATATATTTATAATATATAAATAATTTATATAATTATTTATATATTATATTTTATTCTGGTGCATAGTTGACTCATAATTTTTAGTTCGTTGCGTCAGGCGTTGATAGTTGACTCATGTCCCGGTTCCGTATTTTCGAACGCCTTTTCGTATAATTTAATATCTTGTACTTTGCATTCCGCAACTTGTACTTTTATCATTTTTAGACGTTTCTCATCAATAAATTGAACCTTTTGAATTGTATCTTGTACATTTGAGCTTTTTGGACGTTTGTGTCTTCAAATCTTCGTTTTCGCCTTTTGTCTTCGCACTTATTTATTTAAACAATTACAATGAAAATATAATACAATTACATATGAAAACCTATTATTTAGGAGGGATATTGCTATGAAATATATGTTCCTTTTTAGCCTTATCAAATATCCCCACACTTGAGCGTTGCTTGTCCTCAAGCAATACAGAACTTGAAATAAAAACATACATGAATCACTTTTTTATTCATCACACTTTGTACATTAGTGATTTTGATATGGTGGTATAAACAATGATAGTAACGATAGAACCATGGTTAAAGGTGGGTGTGTCATCCACAGTTGCCTCGGGTTTAGATCAACGACACTTGCAATCAAATAGCCGATTTACTTTCGGTTTCCAAAGCAAAGTGCACATTTAAAAGGCGGTTTACAGTCCCACATGACTATGAAAATGTAGATCCTTAAGGAAATTGGATCTTTATGAAAACATTTGATCTTTTGAAAATTCAATCTAGCTTTTACCCTAGATAAGTTTTCCGGAATAACCCTTCACCGGTGTTGCAAAATATTTTTGTGGGTTTTGTGGGTTTCAGATTTGAAAATTTTAGCTCAAAACTTATGGTTTTGTGTCACCCACTTGCTAACCTTGTATTAGGAAAGCAACACGTCCAGTATACTTGCTCCGTATATTACCTTTCGGTAAACTACCGTCCGGTTGTAAAGGAAAGCGTTGAACAAGCAACTGTTAAGGCAATGTCCCCTGACATGCTTTTAATTATGGTCTATAATGTGTCGGACGCAATTACTATCCTTTGTAGGAGCAATAGTAAAGCTCACCCTTATAATTTTTCGGTCTGGCACAAGGTCCTGTCTTTGACCATGCTATGTAACCACCGTTCTTACGGTTGACACCCGATTTGGTTTAGGTGACCTAATGAATTCCAGGTGAATTCCTAGGATTTTACGTTCAATGGTAATGAACGCATTGAAAATAGGTTTTCAGAAAACAAATTGGTTTTAATTTTGATCAAAATATTTTCTCGTTCAAGCTCGAGTTTAGATATCATTGAATTCCTTGAGTTTGTAATTCTCAATCTTTAAAGTCAATCTCAAGGATTGAGTAATATCAGGCTTAAAAGCTGATTTTTAATCTTTAAGGAAATTATCCTTTCTGGGGATCTGATTCATTAGTCTTATCAAGCTAATTTGCACGGCGCCCTCCCCATTTTACGAGACAGACCCTCTCATGGTTAGGATAAGTCTGACCACTTGGCGACCCTGTTTGATGCTGAGGTTCGTGGATTTCCTGCTGATTTTAGTGATGACTTTTCTAGATTTTTCGTCAACCTACAGCTGGTCTGGACGACAACTTCTTAACCTAAATCAAGAAGCGCGTGTCTTTTTCGGAAGACTTTACTTCCTTTTAATGATGGAATTGATTCATCGTGTAGATCCATCTTTTCTTTTCTTTCTTTGGGTAAAATAGTTAATTTAGTCCAAAACAAAAGCACCTGCAATAAAATTTACAGAAACATGTGATAGATAGTTTTTAATTGAATAACTTGGCACATTTTCCCCACACTTAGTTTCTTTCTTTGCCTTTTTATTCTCCTTTATTCCATTTTAAATGAATTCAATCATTTTAGGGTGTTTCTCAATTTATGTCCTTTCCGAGGTAACGATAATTTCGGTATTAACACCTAGTTTTCACCGTTCATAAATATATATAAACATGATTTTAAATTCATTTAGTTGAAAATTTTTCAAATTTTCATAAAATTTGGCAAATAAACCAAGTATAAACCCGAGAGAATTTATAACCCTTCCCCACACTTGAGATCATGCAATGCCCTCATTTGCATAAAATCAGACTCTAATTATAAATTCATGAGGGTGATTAGTGTAGAAAAGTGATTGAAAATACCCAGTTTGTAATTACAAAGCTTGTCGAATGATAGATGGCGCGCCTCATCGTTCATTCCTTCTTGTTTTATCACACATGCTTTTTTTTTTCTTTCAAAAACGGCTGCTTTTATGAACTGTTTACTAATATTTGAAAAAGCGTCTTTTACCCTAATCATGCATTTTTATTAACGAGTTATGCACTAACCCGAACCCCTAATTTAAGGTTAAGTGGGGTTAGACTTCCCGACACTTAGCTGACGACATGTGAAGTCGGTAGAATAAGTTCCACAAATTAAAATAGTGAGCCAGTTATTTACATCTCGGGTGGTATATATTATATCAATGGGTTTAAAGTTTAAACCCACCCGATCGTCACTACCTAATTCTTTTTTAAGTGTAGCTTTTAGTAAATGGATATGTCTCTTTTCTGGTTCTTGGTCAAATGGATCGACATACACCGACATACTTATTTCTATAGGGTGGACAATTCCTAATATTTCCTTCCTTTTATTCTCGTGATCAAAGTTTTCACCTCTATTACCCAATTGGGTGAAATCCGAGGTGTCATTATCTATTACAGCTCGTAGTTCATCTTCGATAGATGACTCGTCTATTGAGAATATTGGGTTGGAAGGTTGTGTAATGGTGAAGTTCGGTTTGGCCTCGAGGGTAAAATTTTCAACGTTATCGTTTTCCCAAGAGTACCAATTTGTCTTCCTTATTTCTTCTTCATCCATTGATGGATCGATGATTTCATCGGTAGAGGCTAATGTGTCGATATGTTGTGAAATTGGTAAAATTGAATAAAAAGTATCATCGGGATAGTTGGTGATTTCGGAGCTCTCGAATTCATCAAAATTCGATGATATGAGATTTTCTTGCACAATACTCCTCAGATCAACAGGTGTGTAATCTGATAGAGTTTCAGCTTGCTGATTTACAAACTCTCTCATTTGTTCATTTTGAGCATCGAGTTCTTCGAGTTTGATATTCATATTGTCTAATAAATTTTCAGACACGTAATGTTCCTCGTCTACTGGTTGTTGAGTTTGGATATATTCTTGGGAATAATCCCAATTAGAATTGTATTTCTCATAATCATTCCATTCAGGTTCCGTGGGTGCGTAATTTTTCATAGGAACGTAATAATAACATTCCCATGTTGAGTGATAATCTCCACAGATTTCACAACCAGTTATTGTTTCGTCATTCGTGATCCAAGATTGACCGAACGAATTGTCATCAACACCCATTTGAGAGTATTGATTTAATTGATTTTGGATATCAAAAAGAGTTTCCATAGCCTTGTTTTCAAAATTTTCCATTTTATTGCGATGACCAAATTTTAGCTACAATGTGGTGCATTTACTAATTATCCTATTAGTTATAAAAATAGAAAAACTTATATAAGTTGTCCAATTAATAGACTTTTCTACTTTTGCCCACGTTTCGAATAGCCAAAAGATGCAGCAGGGAGCCAGAACCCTTTAAATCAGAAGCTCACAACTCAGCCACTAACAAATCCAACTATTACTACGAAGCAGAAAATTGTCAACGTCCATTAATTTAACCACTTAAATAATTTTTCTTTCCGTTTGAGATATTAGATAAGAAATAGAGAAAATTTCTAAGTCCTAATAACTAAAGCGTCGAGAAATAAGAAAGAAAAAGAATGCGCGTCGAAAAACGTCAAAAAATAAAAATAAGAAAATAGCGCGTTGTAACTTAAAAGTCTAAAAATTATATCTAAAAAGTTGCGCCTAAAGGTCTAAAGGTAAATGCAATTTTATTCAAAAAACGTCAATTACTTAAAGGCACTAAAATCTATTTAAAACTAAAGCGAAAAACGGCGTCGTAAAATTCCAAAGCGCCTAAATCTTAATCTAAAGAAAAATCACTTAAGGGATTTTACGGCAAAGCCTAAGAATCTATACATATAAAATAACTACGGAAAAACTAATTTTAAAACTAATTGCGAACGAAAAATATACAAAATATTACAATTACACTAAATAAAAGGATACAAATTATAAAAAGTGATAAAATTACTTATTTTTATAAAAAAAATATTATTTTTTTATTTTTATTTTTATATTTTATAAAAGTATTAATTTTTTATATATTAAAACTAAATATAATTAATTATAACTAATTAATTTAAAAACTTAAACTAAATAATAATAATAATAATAAAGTAATTAGGGTTAAATAATAATAATAATTAATAATACCCCGTAATTAATGCTTTTTAGGGTTTCTTTGTGGCCTAACAGGGCGGCTCCGCGAGTCGTGGAGTTTTAAGCCTACAAACTCCGCGAGTCGTGGAGTTTTTTTTCTTTTTTAAAAATTTTATATTGTTTTTCTAAAATGATATATAAATATATTTATACAAAAATAAATTAAAAATCTAGCGTTTCGCCAAGTTCCCCGACAGCGGCGCCAAAAACTTGATGTGTGCAGCGGGGTGTACGAAATAGTATTAATTTAAATACGAAATACGACGAAATATTACACAAGTTTTAATTATTTATTTACAAAATGGATATACCTAAACCTTGCTATAACACTATAGGCAGTGTACCTAATTGTAGAGTAGTATAGTTTTTAGTAAGTTCGGTTCGTTCCACAGAGAGCGGGCTTATTGCACACTATATTTTTAAACAATTATATTTGTACAAAATATATTATATTGATAATATATAAAAGGGGGTTTACCGTTTAATGACTGGTTTGTCGATTTTATATTTTAAGTTACAATTAAAATCTAATGCAAAATATAAATGACGATAATTAAAGTAGCAAAAAATAAATGACAATAAATAAATGACGTTAAATAAAATAGCGAGTAAATAAAAGTACGATGAAATATGAAATAAAATATATTATGCTTATTTAAACTTCCGTAATCATGATGTTTGACGTGTTGATTTTGGTTTTATGCCCATGGGTTAATTGTCCTTTGTCCTGGATTATTTAATATGCCCGTATGGTTTTTGTCCATAACAGTCCATCAGTCATAAATATAAAGTGCGAGTGTCCTCGTCAAATTATCCTTATACCCGAAGTCAAATATTCCAACTAATTGGGGACTTAAACTGTAACAAGGTTTTAATACTTTGTTTAATAATTACACTAGGATATCAACTGCGTGTAACCCAAGGTTTTAATACTTTGTTATCAATTATGCCAAGTGTCCTTGTACATAATTTCACCCCTGTTTTAATAATTCTAGTGATTATTAATCCATTCCCGTGTCCGGTTAAATGAACTATTATTCGTACATATAAATACCCCGCCCATCGTGTCCGATCGAGTGTATATTGTTATTTATAGGGACGTCCAATTGTAAATCTTTATATTAAAATTAACAAACTATCATTTAGTTAAACAAATATAAAGCCCATTAATAGCCCATAGTCTAATTTTCACAAGTGTCGTTCTTTTGTCCAAACCCCAATTATGGTACAAAGCCCAATTACCCCGTCTTTAATTTTTAGCCCAACATCATGATTACTTTGGCTCAAATAAGCATAATAATAACTTAAGCACGAGACATTAATTTAAAAAGGAGAACATAGCTTACATTGATTATTTATCGCGTACTGGTACACGAACAGAGCTCCGACTTTAAAACCCGTAAAAATAACTTTTACATAACCCAAACTAATCTAATATAATATATATATATATATATATATATATATATATATATATATATATATATATATATATATATATTTATATTATACTACGGAGTATTATTATTATTATTATCTTATTTAAACTCGCAGAATTCGTGGTCTTTTATAGGCATTTTGATTTCTGACAACTCCGCGAGTCGTGGAGTTTTAAGCCTTCAAACTCCGTGAGTCGTGGAGTTTGAAAATACAGCTCAGGATCCTTTGTCTCATAGCTTGTCGACATGATTATATATATATATTTATAATATATAAATAGTTTATATAATTATTTATATATTATATTTTATTCTTGTGCATAGTTGACTCATAATTTTTAGTCCGTTGCGTCGGGCGTTGATAGTTGACTCATGTCCCGGTTCCGGATTTTCGAACGCCTTTTCGTATAATTTAATATCTTGTACTTTGCGTTCCGCAACTTGTACTTTTGTCATTTTTAGACGTTTCTCATCAATAAATTGAACCTTTTGAATTGTATCTTGTACATTTGAGCTTTTTGGACGTTTGTGTCTTCAAATCTTCGTTTTCGCCTTTTGTCTTCGCACTTATTTATTTAAACAATTACAATGAAAATATAATACAATTACATATGAAAACCTATTATTTAGGAGGGATATTGCTATGAAATATATGTTCCTTTTTAACCTTATTAGTTGGTTCATGTCTCGGTTCCGGATTTTTGAACGCCTTTTCGTGTGCTTAGATATCTTGTATTTTGTGTTTCACGACTTGTACTCTTTTAATTTTTAGACGTTTCTCATCAATAAATTGAACCACTTGGATTGTATCTTGTACATTTGAGCTTGTTGGTCATTTGCGTCTTCAAATCGTCGAATCTGTCTTTTGTCTTCACCTTTTATTATTTAAACGAATATCACTTGTAAATAGAACAATAGCAACTAAAAGCTTGTCTTTCTTGAAGGATAATGCTATGAAATATATGTTCGTTTTTAGCATTATCAAATATTCCCACACTTGAGCGTTTCTTGTCCTCAAGCAATATAGAACTTGAATATAACTTTACTAGAATCACTTCTTTATTCTTCACACTTTGTACATCAGTGATTTTAATACGGCGATATGAACAATGATAGTAACATTGTGGTTTACAGTCCCACATGACTATAAAAATTTAGATCCTTTAGGAAATTGGATCTTTATGAAAACATTTGATCTTTTGAAAATTCAATCTAGCTTTTACCCTAGATAAGTTTTTCGGAATAACCCTTAACCGATGTTTGAAAATTGTTTTTGTGGGTTTGTGGGTTTCAGATTTGAAAATTTTAGCTCAAAACTTACGGTTTTGTGTCACCCACTTGCTAACCTTGTATTAGGAAAGCAACACGTCAAGTTTATTTGTCCCGTATATTACCTTTTGGTAAACTACCGTCCGATTGTAAAGAAAAGCGTTGAACAAGAAACTGTTAAGGCAATGTCTAATGACATGCAGATGTTCATGGTCTGTAACGTGTCGGATGCAATTACTATCCTTTGTAGGAGCAATAGTAAAGATCACCCTATAGTTTTTCGGTCTGGCACAAGGTCCTGTCTTCGACCATGCTATGCAACCACCGTTCTTACGGTTGACACCCGATTTGGTTCAGGTGACCTAATGAATTCCAGGTGAATTCCTAGGATTTTACGTTCAATGGTAATGAAGGCATTGAAAATAGGTTTTTAGAAAACAAATCGGTTTGTAATTTTGATCAAAATATTTTCTTGTTCAAGCTAGAGTTTAGATATCATCGAATTCCATGAGTTTATAATTCTCAATCTTTAAGGTCAATCTCAAGGATTGAGTAATATCAGGCTTAAATGCTGATTTTTAATCTTTACGGAGATTATCCTTTTCTGGGGGTCTGATTCATTAGTCTTATCAAGCTAATTTGCACGGCGCCCTCCCCATTTTATGAGACAGATCCTCTCATGGTTAGGATAAGTCTGACCACTTGGCGACCCTGTTTGATGCTGAGGTCCGTGGATTTCCTGCTGATTTTAGAGATGACTTTTCTAGATTTTTCGTCAACCTACAGCTGGTCTGGACGATAACTTCCTTACCTAAATCAAAAACGCGTGTCTTATTCGGAAGACTTTACTTCCTTTTAATGATGGAATTGATTCATCGTGTTGATCCATCTTTCTTTCAAATATATTACAGTAAATCTGGTAAAACTGATTAGTTTAGTCCAAAACAAAAGTACCTGCAATAATCTTGTACAAAAATATGTGATATATGTTTTAAAGAACTTGGTGAATTCTTCCCACACTTAGCTTTTATTTATTTCTTTCTTTGTCTTTTTATTCTCCTTTATTCCATTTTAAATGAATTCAAACGTTTTGCGTTGTTTCTCAATTTATGTCCTTTCTGAGGTAATAATAATTTCGGTATTATCACCTAGTTTTATCGTTCATAAATATGTATAAACATGATTTTGAGTTCATTTAGTTGAAATTTTTTCAAATTTTAACAAAATTTGACAATTAAACCAAGTGTAAACCTGGGAGAATTTATAACCCTTCCCCACACTTGAGATCTTGCAATGCCCTCATTTGCAAGAAATCAGTAAAAATTTAAATTCATGAGGGTGATTAGCGTAGAAAAATGATTAAAAATACCGAGTTTGCAAACATATTGTTTTATATCACATTTAATATTTTACGTCTTATTGTTAAAATTAGTAGTTTTTGCTGAACTTAATGCTAGTCTTTGAAAGTGCGCTGTTTTACCCTGTTTTGTACATAAGATAAACTACAAACATATATATACATATTCTTTTTTTTATAAAAACCTTAACGTAATAAAACAAATAATTGATAAATTTAAAATTTTGTTTTCCTTTTTTTAGGTAGAGGTAGTTTCGGTACATTTATCTAGTCCATCCCTCGACAAAATTTTAAAATTTGTCATTTTAAAGCGTTTGTTTTAAAAGCAAAGATTTTTGAGTTTTTTAATGTTTTTGGCATACTTTAAATCAATAATTAAAAATAATGATAATAAAATTTCTCGTCCCACCCTCGGGTAAAGCAATTTCGGTTCAAAGACCTAGTCTTCAACTTACGACGAATTTTAGAAATCAATTTTTAACTTAATGAAATAAAGTACATTTTTGTTTTTAAATTCACACCAAACTTAAATTTAAAATGCATAAAATTAAAACTTCATTTAAATATAATTAATATTTTTAATTTTACAAACTTATATTGAAAATATTAGTTTTTAAAATATTTAAAAACTTAAATATATTGATTTTAAAATTTTACAATATTAATTTAATATTTATTTAAAAACAAGATAAAAAATAAAATTAAAAATCTTTTTGGTCTTTTATCTCACTTTAATCAATCAAATATTATCAAAAATATACGCCCCTCTTTTGGGTAAAGTAATTTTGGCTATTTTACCTAGTTTTACTCCTGACGAATTTCTGAAATATTTTGGATTGATTGATTAAAGATATTTATACCTTAAGAATAAACGGTAAATTTCGCAGTGATGTAATAAATTTTTGTATGATATCAATAATTTCGGTTTCGCATACCTAATTTAATTGAATATCAATTTAATACTTTATAGCGAACGATTCAGCGTTTATTATCAAAAGGTTAAATGCAATAAAAATAAAAATAAAACTGTACATATTTACCTATGAGAAAGAATTCTCAGAGACCTGCTTTAGCCTACTCATAGGAGAGTCGTGTGATTTGGTTTTCCATAGCTGCATAAACGTAACCTCGAATTTTCAATAACTTTTCTTCTAAACATATGAATGGTCTTTCTCTGCATAGAGTAACAAATTCGGTATTTGAATATGTTTGATTGTTCGAACATTTACCTTCATGTGACCATTTTCCGCATTTATGACATCTTTCAAGGTGTCGTGCTCTTCTTTTTGTTGCGGATTTTGATTTTCCTTTACCAAAATGTGTCTTATGATGGTTCTTCCTGAGTTCTTTCCTCACTTCGTCCATTTTTCCTCTTATGAATGATACCAGTTCACTCGGGAAGATGTTATTATTACGTTTAGTAATCAAAGCGTGTAGTAGTAGACCATGGTTCAGATCAAAGGAATTCTTCATCTCGTAAAACCTAAAAGAAATAAAAATTCAGAATGGAGGGAGAAGACTAGTTCTTTAGGGTCTGCTAGGGAAAGACCATGCGGATTCCATTCTCGATAACTACACGAAAACAGAATATCTAACTCTAATAGAAATATATATTACCCTTAAAAAATTCGAATCTTCCCACACTTAGTTATCTGTGGTGTCAAAATTGTGATTAACTTCATCCTCAACTTCCATCGGACCATGTATGAAATGTTAACTATGTGACAATTAACTTTAAATTCAAACCCGTTTGAATTTATTAATTCTATTGTTCCATATGGGAAAACTTTTTTGACTATGAATGGTCCAGACCATCTTGATTTCAATTTTCCAGGAAATAGCTTGAATCGTGAATTGAAAAGAAGAACTCTGTCTCCTACCTTAAATTCTTTTGAACTTCTAATTCTTTTATCATGCCATTTCTTCGTTCTTTCCTTATAAATTAACGAATTTTCATATGCATCATGTCTTAATTCTTCTAATTCGTTCAGTTGACTTAACCGTAGACGTCCGGCTTCATGTAAATCAAGATTACATGTCTTCAAAGCCCAAAATGCTTTGTGCTCAATTTCCTCAAGTGGGTGACATGCTTTTCCGTAAACGAGTTTGAAAGGTGTGGTTCCAATTGGAGTTTTGTAGGCTGTTCTAAAAGCTCGGAGTGCATCCTCCAATTTTATGGACCATTCCTTCGGATTTGATCCTACATTTTTCTCTAGAATACATTTTAAAGCTCGGTTGGTATTTTCAACTTGTCCACTTGTTTGTGGAGGATAAGCGGTTGAGATTTTATGAGTTACTCCATATATTTTGAGAACTTTTTCAAGTTGATTATTACAAAAATGAGTACCCCGATCACTTATTAAAGCTTTCGGTGTTCTGAACCTTGCAAAAAGACGTTTTAAGAAATTGACTACAACTCGTGCATCGTTAGTTGGGAGAGCTTGTGCTTCCGCCCATTTAGATACATAATCAATGGCAACGAGAATGTAGAGATTATTATGAGATTTTAGAAATGGACCCATAAAGTCAATACTCCAAACGTCAAATACTTCACATACTTGAATGACATTTTGTGGCATTTCATCTCGTTGACTTATTTTTCCAGCCCTTTGACATGCATCACAGGATTTACAAAGAAGGTGTGCATCTTTGAAAATTGTAGGCCAATAGAATCCAGCGTCATAGACTTTTCTTGCTGTAAGATGAGGCCCATAATGCCCTCCTGCTGGTCCTGTGTGACAATGGTTTAAGATTTAACTGGCTTCATCCCCGAATACGCATCGGCGTATTATTCCATCGGGACAACTTTTAAACAAATGTGGATCTTCTCAGAAATAGTGTTTTATATCACTAAAGAATTTCTTTCGTTTTTGGTACGACAACCCTTTTTCAAGGAATCCACATACTAAGTAGTTTGCATAGTCTGCAAACCATGGAATTTCATTATAATCGATTTTCAAAAGATATTCATCAGGAAAGTTATCTTGTATGGCCGATTCATTTAGAACTTCTAATTCGGGATTTTCAAGACGAGAAAGATGATTAGCGGCGAGATTTTCTGCTCCTTTTTTGTTTCGAATTTCAATGTCGAACTCTTATAAGAGTAAGATCCAACGGATTAATCGTGGTTTGGCATCTTGTTTTGAAAATAGGTATCTAAGAGCAGAATGGTCAGTATAGACCACCGTTTTAGCTAGAACGAGATATGAACGAAATTTTTCAAAAGCAAAGACAATAGCAAGGAGTTCTTTTTCAGTAGTTGTGTAATTCTTTTGTGCTCCTTGTAACGTCTTACTAGCGTAATAAATAGGTTAAAATCGTTTTTCAATCCTTTGACCTAAAACGGCTCCCATTGCAAAATCACTTTCATCGTACATGAGTTCAAATGGTAGATTCCAATTTGGAGTTATCATGATCGGCGCATTAGTGAGTTTCTCTTTAAGAATATTAAAAGATTTAATGCATTCATCCGAAAAGATGAATGGAGCATCTTTTTCAAGGAGTTTATTCATAGAAGTGGCAATTTTAGAAAAATATTTTATGAAACGTCGGTAAAAACCGGCATGCCCTAGAAAACTCCTAACTCCTCTAACATTGGTGGGATGTGGAAGTTTAGCAATTACATCTACTTTAGCTCTATCCACTTCAATTCTTTCCTTTGAAATTTTATGACCAAGAACGATGCCTTCTCTAACCATGAAATGGCATTTCTCCCAATTAAGAGCTAGATTTGATTGTTCGCATCTAATAAGCATTCGTTCAAGATTAACTAGACATGTTTCAAAAGTATCACCGAAGACTGAAAAGTCATCCATGAAAACTTCCATGCATTCTTCTATCATGTCGTGAAAAATTGCCATCATGCACCTTTGAAAAGTTGTAGGGGCGTTGCAAAGTCCAAATGGCATGCGTTTGTAAGCAAAAGTACCATAAGTGCACGTGAACGTGGTTTTCTCTTGGTCCTCGGGTGCTATTGGAATTTGAAAATATTCGGAAAAACCGTCAAGAAAACAATAGTAACTATTTCCGGCTAATCTTTCCAACATTTGATCAATGAAAGGTAAGGGAAAGTGATCTTTTCTGGTGGCGTCATTTAATTTTCTATAATCAATACAGACACGCCATCCTGTTACAGTCCTAGTAGGAATAAGCTCATTTTTTTCACTTGTGATGACAGTCATGCCACCCTTCTTAGGTACGCATTGAACTGGGTTTACCCATGGACTATCAGAGATTGGATAAATTAAACCTGTATCTAGCAGTTTAATAATTTCTTTCTTAACAACTTCTTGCATATTAGGATTTAGTCTTCGTTGGCGTTGCACATAGGTTTTATGGCCTTCTTCCATAAGGATTTTATGTGTGCAATGCGAAGGACTTATTCTTTTAATGTCATGAATCTTCCATGCAATAGCTGGTTTATGAGCTTTTAGCACAGAAATGAGTTGAGATTTTTCATTTTTCGTAGGAGAAGATGATATTATTACAGGTAATTCAGATTCACCATATAAATAAGCGTATTCCAAATGGTTTGGAAGTGGCTTTAAATCTAATGTCGGTGGTTCTTCTATCGATGATTAGTATCGATATCTGTCTTCCTCTTTTAGCATTTGAAGTTCTTCTGTTGTTGGTTCATATTCATTAGCCATGAGTGCGGCTAATATTTCAGCTTCATCAATTGGTTCAGTTCCTTCTCCCAAGGAACATTCTCCCGTTCCTTGTAATTCTGGAAATTCTTGTAACAATTCTGCATGTGAATCTATGGTTTGAACATAATAACATGTATCATCTACAGATTGCGGTTGTTGCATGGCTCTATCAACTGAAAAGGTGACACTCTCGTCCTCTATACTTAGGGTCAGTTTCTTACCAAACACGTCTATTATTGCTTTAGCCGTGTTTAAGAATGGTCTTCCTAATATAAGAGGAACTGGAGAATCTTCTTCCATATCCAGAATAACAAAGTCTACTAGAAATACTAAAGTACCAACTTTAACTAGCATGTTTTCCATTATCCCTCTAGGATATTTTACTGATCGATCGGCTAGTTGTATGCTTATTTCATGTTGGTTTCAATTCTCCAAGGTCTAGTTTAGTGTATAATGAATATGGCATTAAATTTATACTAGCACCTAAGTCTACCAATGCTTCTATTGAATTAAGACTACCCAGAAAACATGGAATTGTGAAACTTCCTGGATCAGAGAGTTTTTCTTGTAGCTTATTCAATAGCACTGCAGAACAATTAGCATTCATTGTAACAGCCGAGAGTTCTTCCATTTTCTTTCTATTTGTGATTAGATCTTTCAGAAATTTAGCATATCTAGGCATTACTGAAATCACATCAATGAAAGGAAGATTGACATTTATTTGTTTAAACATATCCAAGAATTTGGATTGCTCGGCTTCAAGTCTTTCTTTTCTCATTTTACTCGGGTAAGGAAGCGGTGGTTGGTATGGTTTAACATAAGATTTTGTCTTAACTGTGTTATCTTCATTAACCTTTTCAACTACCGGTTCTGTTTCCTTATCTTGCTCATGTTGCGGTACCTGTGTAGTAGGAATAGAGTCATCAGAAATTACAGGAATTTCAGGTGGTTTAAGTGTAATATCACTTCTCGTGGTAATGGCTTTAGTTGTTTCATTCCGGGGGTTAGCATTTGTATCGCTAGGTAGACTCTCCGGTTTTCTTTCACCTATCAACCTTGCTAGGTTGCTCACTTCTTGTTCCAGATTTTGAATAGAAGCTTGTTGATTTCTAAATGCTTGAGCATTTTGTTCATTAGTTTGTTCTGAGATGTGAAAAACTGCGCTTGATATTCAACTAGCTTCGACATCATGTCTTCTAAATTTGGCTTTTTATCATCGGTTTGTGGTAGTTTATTTTGAAAAATAGGTCTTTGCTGGTTGTAAGTATTATTAGATACTTGTTGATTGCTAGGACCTTGTTCGTTGTTGTATGGAACATTTCGGTTATAATTCTGGTTTTGATTGTAGTTTGGTCTTGGAGGTTGATAATTATTCTGATAATTATTTTCAGGCCTTTGGTTTATATATGAAACATTCTCTCTTTGTTCCATTGTTTGTTCAATACTGAGACAATCTTTTATCAAATGTGGTCCTCCACACTGCTCACAACTAATTCGTATTGCGTGAATATCCTTAGTCATCTTTTCCATTCGTCTCTCGAAAGCATCTATGTTTACGGAAATGGAATCAAAGTCATGGCTAGAATCGGCTCTAGCCGCTTTAGATGATCTAACGATATCTTTTTCTTGATGCCACTCATGTGAGTGGGAAGTAGTGTTATCAATAATTTTATAAGCTTCATGAAATGTCCCGTTCTTATTGATTAAAAACGTTCCATATTAATTGATTTCGTTGCGAGGTTTTGACCTCTATATGAGACGTTTTTCAAAGACTGCATTCATTTTTAAACAAACCATAACCTTTATTTCATCAATAAAGGTTTAAAAAGCTTTACGTAGATTATCAAATAATGATAATCTAAAATATCCTGTTTACACACGACCATTACATAATGGTTTACAATACAAATATGTTACAACAAAATAAGTTTCTTGAATGCAGTTTTTACACAATATCATACAAGCATGGACTCCAAATCTTGTCCTTATTTAAGTATGCGACAGCGGAAGCTCTTAATAATCACCTGAGAATAAACATGCTTAAAACGTCAACAAAAATGTTGGTGAGTTATAGGTTTAACCTATATATATCAAATCGTAACAATAGACCACAAGATTTCATATTTCAATACACATCCCATACATAGAGATAAAAATCATTCATATGGTGAACACCTGGTAACCGACAATAACAAGATGCATATATAAGAATATCCCCATCATTCCGGGACACCCTTCGGATATGATATAAATTTCGAAGTACTAAAGCATCCGGTACTTTGGATGGGGTTTGTTAGGCCCAATAGATCTATCTTTAGGATTCGCGTCAATTAGGGTGTCTGTTCCCTAATTCTTAGATTACCAGACTTAATAAAAAGGGGCATATTCGATTTCGATAATTCAACCATAGAATGTAGTTTCACGTACTTGTGTCTATTTTGTAAATCATTTATAAAACCTGCATGTATTCTCATCCCAAAAATATTAGATTTTAAAAGTGGGACTATAACTCACTTTCACAGATTTTTACTTCGTCGGGAAGTAAGACTTGGCCACTGTTGATTCACGAACCTATAACAATATATACATATATATTAAAGTATGTTCAAAATATATTTACAACACTTTTAATATATTTTGATGTTTTAAGTTTATTAAGTCAGCTGTCCTCGTTAGTAACCTATAACTAGTTGTCCACAGTTAGATGTACAGAAATAAATCGATAAATATTATCTTGAATCAATCCACGACCCAGTGTATACGTATCTCAGTATTGATCACAACTCAAACTATATATATTTTGGAATCAACCTCAACCCTGTATAGCTAACTCCAACATTCACATATAGAGTGTCTATGGTTGTTCCGAAATATATATAGATGTGTCGACATGATAGGTCGAAACATTGTATACGTGTCTATGGTATCTCAAGATTACATAATATACAATACAAGTTGATTAAGTTATGGTTGGAATAGATTTGTTACCAATTTTCACGTAGCTAAAAATGAGAAAAATTATCCAATCTTGTTTTACCCATAACTTCTTCATTTTAAATCCGTTTTGAGTGAATCAAATTGCTATGGTTTCATATTGAACTCTATTTTATGAATCTAAACAAAAAAAGTATAGGTTTCTAGTCGGAAAAATAAGTTACAAGTCGTTTTTGTAAAGGTAGTCATTTCAGTCGAAAGAACGACGTCTAGATGACCATTTTAGAAAACATACTTCCACTTTGAGTTTAACCATAATTTTTGGATATAGTTTCATGTTCATAATAAAAATCATTTTCTCAGAATAACAACTTTTAAATCAAAGTTTATCATAGTTTTTAATTAACTAACCCAAAACAGCCCGCGGTGTTACTACGACGGCGTAAATCCGGTTTTACGGTGTTTTTCGTGTTTCCAGGTTTTAAATCATTAAGTTAGCATATCATATAGATATAGAACATGTGTTTAGTTGATTTTAAAAGTCAAGTTAGAAGGATTAACTTTTGTTTGCGAACAAGTTTAGAATTAACTAAACTATGTTCTAGTGATTACAAGTTTAAACCTTCGAATAAGATAGCTTTATATGTATGAATCGAATGATGTTATGAACATCATTACTACCTTAAGTTCCTTGGATGAACCTACTGGAAAATAGAAAAATGGATCTAGCTTCAATGGATCCTTGGATGGCTCGAAGTTCTTGAAGCAGAATCATGACACGAAAACAAGTTCAAGTAAGATCATCACTTGAAATAAGATTGTTATAGTTATAGAAATTGAACCAAAGTTTGAATATGATTATTACCTTGTATTAGAATAATAACCTACTGTAAGAAACAAAGATTTCTTGAGGTTGGATGATCACCTTACAAGATTGGAAGTGAGCTAGCAAACTTGAAAGTATTCTTGATTTTATGAAACTAGAACTTTTGGAATTTATGAAGAACACTTAGAACTTGAAGATAGAACTTGAGAGAGTTCAATTAGATGAAGAAAATTGAAGAATGAAAGTGTTTGTAGGTGTTTTTGGTCGTTGGTGTATGGATTAGATATAAAGGATATGTAATTTGGTTTTCATGTAAATAAGTCATGAATGATTACTCATATTTTTGTAATCTTATGAGATATTTCATGCTATTTGCCAAATGATGGTTCCCACATGTGTTAGGTGACTCACATGGGCTGCTAAGAGCTGATCATTGGAGTGTATATACCAATAGTACATACATCTAAAAGCTGTGTATTGTACGAGTACGAATACGGGTGCATACGAGTAGAATTGTTGATGAAACTGAACGAGAATGTAATTGTAAGCATTTTTGTTAAGTAGAAGTATTTTGATAAGTGTATTGAAGTCTTTCAAAAGTGTATAAATACATATTAAAACACTACATGTATATACATTTTAACTGAGTCGTTAAGTCATCGTTAGTCGTTACATGTAAGTGTTGTTTTGAAACCTTTAGGTTAACGATCTTGTTAAATGTTGTTAACCCAATGTTTATAATATCAAAAGAGATTTTAAATTATTATATTATCATGATATTATGATGTACGAATATATCTTAATATGATATATATACATTAAATGTCGTTACAACGATAAACGTTACATATATGTCTCGTTTCAAAATCATTAAGTTAGTAGTCTTGTTTTTACATATGTAGTTCATTGTTAATATAATTAATGATATGTTTACTTATCATAATATCATGTTAACTATATATATAACCATATATATGTCATCATATAGTTTTTTTACAAGTTTTAACGTTCGTGAATCACCGGTCAACTTGGGTGGTCAATTGTCTATATGAAACCTATTTCAATTAATCAAGTCTTAACAAGTTTGATTGCTTAACATGTTGGAAACATTTAATCATGTAAACATCAATCTCAATTAATATATATAAACATGGAAAAGTTCGGGTCACTACAGTACCTACCCGTTAAATAAATTTCGTCCCGAAATTTTAAGCTGTTGAAGGTGTTGACGAATCTTCTGGAAATAGATGCGGGTATTTCTTCTTCATCTGATCTTCACGCTCCCAGGTGAACTCGGGTCCTCTACGAGCATTCCATCGAACCTTAACAATTGGTATCTTGTTTTGCTTAAGTCTTTTAACCTCACGATCCATTATTTCGACGGGTTCTTCGATGAATTGGAGTTTTTCGTTGATTTGGATTTCATCTAACGGAATAGTGAGATCTTCTTTAGCAAAACATTTCTTCAAATTCGAGACGTGGAAAGTGTTATGTACAGCCGCGAGTTGTTGAGGTAACTCAAGTCGGTAAGCTACTGGTCCGACACGATCAATAATCTTGGATGGTCCAATATACCTTGGATTTAATTTCCCTCGTTTACCAAATCGAACAACGCCTTTCCAAGGTGAAACTTTAAGCATGACCATCTCTCCAATTTCAAATTCTATATCTTTTCTTTTAATGTCAGCGTAGCTCTTTTGTCGACTTTGGGCGGTTTTCAACCGTTGTTGAATTTGGATGATCTTCTCGGTAGTTTCTTGTATAATCTCCGGACCCGTAATCTGTCTATCCCCCACCTCACTCCAACAAATCGGAGACCTGCACTTTCTACCATAAAGTGCTTCAAACGGCGCCATCTCAATGCTTGAATGGTAGCTGTTGTTGTAGGAAAATTCTGCTAACGGTAGATGTCGATCCCAACTGTTTCCGAAATCAATAACACATGCTCGTAGCATGTCTTCAAGCGTTTGTATCGTCCTTTCGCTCTGCCCATCAGTTTGTGGATGATAGGCAGTACTCATGTCTAGACGAGTTCCTAATGCTTGCTGTAATGTCTGCCAGAATCTTGAAATAAATCTGCCATCCCTATCAGAGATAATAGAGATTGGTATTCCATGTCTGGAGACGACTTCCTTCAAATACAGTCGTGCTAACTTCTCCATCTTGTCATCTTCTCTTATTGGTAGGAAGTGTGCTGATTTGGTGAGACGATCAACTATTACCCAAATAGTATCAAAACCACTTGCAGTCCTTGGCAATTTAGTGATGAAATCCATGGTAATGTTTTCCCATTTCCATTCCGGGATTTCGGGTTGTTGAAGTAGACCTGATGGTTTCTGATGCTCAGCTTTGACCTTAGAACACGTCAAACATTCTCCTACGTATTTAGCAACATCGGCTTTCATACCCGGCCACCAAAAATGTTTCTTGAGATCCTTGTACATCTTCCCCGTTCCAGGATGTATTGAGTATCTGGTTTTATGAGCTTCTCTAAGTACCATTTCTCTCATATCTCCAAATTTTGGTACCCAAATCCTTTCAGCCCTATACCGGGTTCCGTCTTCCCGAATATTAAGATGCTTCTCCGATCCTTTGGGTATTTCATCCTTTAAATTTCCCTCTTTTAAAACTCCTTGTTGCGCCTCCTTTATTTGAGTAGTAATGTTATTATGAATCATTATATTCATAGATTTTACTCGAATGGGTTCTCTATCCTTCCTGCTCAAGGCATCGGCTACCACATTTGCCTTCCCCGGGTGGTAACGAATCTCAAAATCGTAATCATTCAATAATTCAATCCACCTACGCTGCCTCATATTCAGTTGTTTCTGATTAAATATGTGTTGAAGACTTTTGTGGTCGGTATATATAATACTTTTGACCCCATATAAGTAGTGCCTCCAAGTCTTTAATGCAAAAACAACCGCGCCTAATTCTAAATCATGCGTCGTATAATTTTGTTCGTGAATCTTCAATTGTCTAGACGCATAAGCAATCACCTTCGTTCGTTGCATTAATACACAACCGAGACCTTGCTTTGATGCGTCACAATAAATCACAAAATCATCATTCCCTTCAGGCAATGACAATATAGGTGCCGTAGTTAGCTTTTTCTTCAATAACTGAAACGCTTTCTCTTGTTCATCATTCCATTCAAATTTCTTCCCTTTATGCGTTAATGCAGTCAAGGGTTTTGCTATTCTGGAAAAGTCTTGGATGAACCTTCTGTAGTAACCAGCTAGTCCTAAAAACTGGCGTATGTGTTTCGGAGTTTTCGGGGTTTCCCACTTTTCAACAGTTTCTATCTTTGCCGGATCCACCTTAATACCTTCTTTGTTCACTATGTGACCGAGGAATTGAACTTCTTCCAACCAAAATGCACACTTTGAAAACTTAGCGTACAATTCTTCCTTCCTCAATACTTCTAACACCTTTCTCAAATGTTCACCGTGTTCTTGGTCATTCTTTGAGTAAATAAGTATGTCATCAATGAAAACAATGACAAACTTGTCAAGGTATGGTCCACACACTCGGTTCATAAGGTCCATGAACACAGCTGGTGCATTAGTTAAACCAAACGGCATGACCATAAACTCGTAATGACCGTAACGTGTTCTGAAAGCAGTCTTTGGAATATCATCTTCTTTCACCCGCATTTGATGATACCCGGAACGTAAGTCAATCTTTGAATAAACAGACGAGCCTTGTAGTTGATCAAATAAGTCGTCGATTCTCGGTAGTGGGTAGCGGTTCTTGATGGTAAGTTTGTTCAACTCTCGGTAGTCGATACACAACCTGAATGTACCATCTTTCTTCTTGACAAACAAAACAGGAGCTCCCCACGGTGATGTGCTTGGTCGAATGAAACCACGCTCTAAAAGTTCTTGTAATTGGCTTTGCAGTTCTTTCATCTCGCTGGGTGCGAGTCTGTAAGGAGCACGAGCTATTGGTGCAGCTCCTGGTACAAGATCTATTTGAAATTCAACGGATCGATGTGGGGGTAATCCCGGTAATTCTTTCGGAAATACATCGGGAAATTCTTTTGCAATGGGAACATCATTGATGCTCTTTTCTTCAGTTTGTACTTTCTCGACGTGTGCTAGAACAGCATAGCAACCTTTTCTTATTAGTTTTTGTGCCTTCAAATTACTAATAAGATGTAGCTTCGTGTTGCCCTTTTCTCCGTACACCATTAAGGGTTTTCCTTTTTCTCGTATAATGCGAATTGCATTTTTGTAACAAACGATCTCCGCTTTCACTTCTTTCAACCAGTCCATACCGATTATCACATCAAAACTCCCTAACTCTACTGGTATCAAATCAATCTTAAATGTTTCGCTAACCAGTTTAATTTCTCGATTCCGACATATATTATCTGCTGAAATTAATTTACCATTTGCTAATTCGAGTAAAAATTTACTATCCAAAGGCGTCAATGGACAACTTAATTTAGCACAAAAATCTCTACTCATATAGCTTCTATCCGCACCCGAATCAAATAAAACGTAAGCAGATTTATTGTCAATAAGAAACGTACCCGTAACAAGCTCCGGGTCTTCCTGTGCCTCTACCGCATTAATATTGAAAACTCTTCCACGGCCTTGTCCATTCGTGTTCTCCTGGTTCGGGCAATTTCTAATAATGTGGCCTGGTTTTCCACATTTATAACAAACTACATTGGCATAACTTGCTCCGACACTACTTGCTCCGCCATTACTCGTTCCGACACCATTTGTTCCTTTCGTTCTATTAACCCATGGTCCGTAGACCTCACACTTCGCCGCGCTATGACCATTTCTTTTACACTTGTTGCAAAATTTGGTGCAGAACCCCGAGTGATTCTTTTCACACCTTTGGCATAGTTGCTTCTGATTGTTGTTGTTGTTGCGGTTATTATTGTTGTTGGGATGATTGTTGTAGTTGCTGTTGTTGTTGTTGTTGTTGTTGTTGTTGGGCCGTTTGTTGTAGTTGCGATTGATGTTGCGATTGTTGGGATAATTGTTGCGATTATTGTTGTAATTGCTGTTGTTGTTGTATTGGTGATTCTTATCACCGTTTTCCTCCCACTTTCTTTTGACTTGCTTCACATTGGCCTCTTCAGCAGTCTGTTCTTTAATTCTTTCTTCAATCTGGTTCACTAGTTTGTGAGCCATTCTACATGCCTGTTGTATGGAGGCGGGCTCGTGTGAACTTATATCTTCTTGGATTCTTTTCGGTAATCCTTTCACAAACGCGTCGATCTTCTCTTCCTCATCTTCGAATGCTCCCGGACACAATAGGCACAATTCTGTGAATCGTCTTTCGTACGTGGTAATATCAAATCCTTGGGTTCGTAACCCTCTAAGTTCTGTCTTGAGCTTATTGACCTCGGTTCTGGGATGGTACTTCTCGTTCATCAAGTGCTTGAATGCTGACCACGGTAGTGCGTACGCATCATCTTGTCCCACTTGCTCTAGATAGGTATTCCACCATGTTAACGCAGAACCTGTGAAGGTATGCGTAGCGTACTTCACTTTGTCCTCTTCAGTACACTTACTTATGGCAAACACCGATTCAACCTTCTCGGTCCACCGTTTCAATCCGATCGGTCCTTCGGTTCCATCAAATTCCAAAGGTTTGCAGGCAGTGAATTCTTTGTAGGTGCATCCTACACGATTTCCTGTACTGCTAGATCCAAGGTTATTGTTGGTATGTAGCGCAGCCTGTACTGCGGCTATGTTTGAAGCTAGAAAAGTACGGAATTCCTCTTCATTCATATTCACGGTGTGTCGAGTAGTCGGTGCCATTTCCTTCAAAATAGTTAAATGGAACAAGTTAATCATACAGAATATTAAGAGTAGTTAATAGTATTTCGTAGCATAATATGAACTCATTTATAAAATCTTTTTCTTCATATTAGCATTTTATAAGTTTAAATTCGGGTAGTACCTACCCGTTAAGTTCATACTTAGTAGCTAATATACAATTCAACTACTACAATTCTATATGAAAAACTGATTATAATAATATTTCGCGTTCAAACTTTTATACAATATTTTACAAACTTACAATACCGCTTATTTTACATAAAGCATGAAATATAGCACACAATAACTTTGATACAAGATAGTTGTGAAGACAATTCTAGCTAGTACACAAGTCGTTCAGCAAAGGCAATAAAGACACGTAATTCATACGTCCAGAAACAAGTCATGCATTCTGGTTTTACTAGGACTACTTCCCATCCTTGGTCTTGTGCAACATAACCGTTATGGCCGTTGATAAGACAGCGTGTTGTAACGTCATCAAAGGGACGAGGGTTACGTAATGTCCAACAGTCCCGTAATAATCTAAAAACCTCATTTCTTACCCCAATTACCGACTCCGTCACTTGTGGAAACGTTTTGTTTAATAGTTGTAGCCCGATGTTCTTGTTCTCACTTTGGTGAGAAGCGAACATTACTAATCCGTAAGCATAACATGCTTCTTTATGTTGCATGTTAGCCGCTTTTTCTAAATCACGAAGTCCAATATTCGGATATATTGAGTCAAAATAATTTCTTAACCCGTTGCGTAAAATAGCATTTGGGTTCCCCGCAATATATGCGTCAAAGTAAACACATCGTAACTTATGGGTTTCCCAATGTGATATCCCCCATCTTTCAAACGAAAGTCTCTTATAAACCAAGACATTCTTGGAACGTTCTTCGAATGTCTTACAAACTGATCTCGCCTTAAATAGTTGTGCCGAAGAATTCTGGCCGACTCTAGACAAGATTTCATCAATCATGTCTCCGGGTAGGTCTCTTAAAATATTGGGTTGTCTATCCATTTTGTGTTTTTAAACTGTAAAATAGACAAGAGTTAGATTCATAAAAAAAAATACTTATTAATACAAGCAATTTTTACATATATCATAAAGCATAAGAACACTATATTCCATATATTACACCACACGAATACAACTATCTTATTCTGACTCGCTCGTTTCTTCTTCTTCGGTTTTGGTTCGTTTTGCCAAGTTTCTAGGGATATATGATGTTCCCCTAATACGAGCCGTCGTTGTCCACATTGGTTTAGAAAAACCTGGTGGTTTAGAGGTTCCCGGGTCATTATTACAACTTAAGGACTTCGGGGGTCGACGATACATATAAAGTTCATCGGGGTTGGAATTAGATTTCTCTATTTTTATGCCCTTTCCCTTATTATTTTCTTTTGCCTTTTTAAATTCAGTTGGGGTAATTTCTATAACATCATCGGAATTCTCGTCGGAATCCGATTCATCGGAGAATTGGTAATCCTCCCAATATTTTGCTTCCTTGGCGGAAACACCATTGACCATAATTAACTTTGGTCGGTTGGTTGAGGATTTTCTTTTACTTAACCGTTTTATTATTTCCCCCACCGGTTCTATTTCTTCATCCGGTTCCGATTCTTCTTCCGGTTCCGATTCTTCTTCCGGTTCCGACTCTTCTTCCGGTTCCTCTTCGGGAACTTGTGAATCAGTCCACAAATCATTCCAATTTACATTTGACTCTTCATTATTATTAGGTGAGTCAATGGGACTTGTTCTAGAGGTAGACATCTATCACATAATATCAAACACGTTAAGAGATTAATATATCACATAATATTCATATTTAAAAATATATAGTTGCCAACAAAAATGTTAAGCAATCATTTTTAAAGAAAACACGGTCGAAGTCCAGACTCACTAATGCATCCTAACAAACTCGATAAGACACACTAATGCAAATTTTCTGGTTCTCTAAGACCAACGCTCGGATACCAACTGAAATGTCCCGTTCTTATTGATTAAAAACGTTCCATATTAATTGATTTCGTTGCGAGGTTTTGACCTCTATATGAGACGTTTTTCAAAGACTGCATTCATTTTTAAACAAACCATAACCTTTATTTCATCAATAAAGGTTTAAAAAGCTTTACGTAGATTATCAAATAATGATAATCTAAAATATCCTGTTTACACACGACCATTACATAATGGTTTACAATACAAATATGTTACAACAAAATAAGTTTCTTGAATGCAGTTTTTACACAATATCATACAAGCATGGACTCCAAATCTTGTCCTTATTTAAGTATGCGACAGCGGAAGCTCTTAATAATCACCTGAGAATAAACATGCTTAAAACGTCAACAAAAATGTTGGTGAGTTATAGGTTTAACCTATATATATCAAATCGTAACAATAGACCACAAGATTTCATATTTCAATACACATCCCATACATAGAGATAAAAATCATTCATATGGTGAACACCTGGTAACCGACAATAACAAGATGCATATATAAGAATATCCCCATCATTCCGGGACACCCTTCGGATATGATATAAATTTCGAAGTACTAAAGCATCCGGTACTTTGGATGGGGTTTGTTAGGCCCAATAGATCTATCTTTAGGATTCGCGTCAATTAGGGTGTCTGTTCCCTAATTCTTAGATTACCAGACTTAATAAAAAGGGGCATATTCGATTTCGATAATTCAACCATAGAATGTAGTTTCACGTACTTGTGTCTATTTTGTAAATCATTTATAAAACCTGCATGTATTCTCATCCCAAAAATATTAGATTTTAAAAGTGGGACTATAACTCACTTTCACAGATTTTTACTTCGTCGGGAAGTAAGACTTGGCCACTGTTGATTCACGAACCTATAACAATATATACATATATATTAAAGTATGTTCAAAATATATTTACAACACTTTTAATATATTTTGATGTTTTAAGTTTATTAAGTCAGCTGTCCTCGTTAGTAACCTATAACTAGTTGTCCACAGTTAGATGTACAGAAATAAATCGATAAATATTATCTTGAATCAATCCACGACCCAGTGTATACGTATCTCAGTATTGATCACAACTCAAACTATATATATTTTGGAATCAACCTCAACCCTGTATAGCTAACTCCAACATTCACATATAGAGTGTCTATGGTTGTTCCGAAATATATATAGATGTGTCGACATGATAGGTCGAAACATTGTATACGTGTCTATGGTATCTCAAGATTACATAATATACAATACAAGTTGATTAAGTTATGGTTGGAATAGATTTGTTACCAATTTTCACGTAGCTAAAAATGAGAAAAATTATCCAATCTTGTTTTACCCATAACTTCTTCATTTTAAATCCGTTTTGAGTGAATCAAATTGCTATGGTTTCATATTGAACTCTATTTTATGAATCTAAACAAAAAAAGTATAGGTTTCTAGTCGGAAAAATAAGTTACAAGTCGTTTTTGTAAAGGTAGTCATTTCAGTCGAAAGAACGACGTCTAGATGACCATTTTAGAAAACATACTTCCACTTTGAGTTTAACCATAATTTTTGGATATAGTTTCATGTTCATAATAAAAATCATTTTCTCAGAATAACAACTTTTAAATCAAAGTTTATCATAGTTTTTAATTAACTAACCCAAAACAGCCCGCGGTGTTACTACGACGGCGTAAATCCGGTTTTACGGTGTTTTTCGTGTTTCCAGGTTTTAAATCATTAAGTTAGCATATCATATAGATATAGAACATGTGTTTAGTTGATTTTAAAAGTCAAGTTAGAAGGATTAACTTTTGTTTGCGAACAAGTTTAGAATTAACTAAACTATGTTCTAGTGATTACAAGTTTAAACCTTCGAATAAGATAGCTTTATATGTATGAATCGAATGATGTTATGAACATCATTACTACCTTAAGTTCCTTGGATGAACCTACTGGAAAAGAGAAAAATGGATCTAGCTTCAATGGATCCTTGGATGGCTCGAAGTTCTTGAAGCAGAATCATGACATGAAAACAAGTTCAAGTAAGATCATCACTTGAAATAAGATTGTTATAGTTATAGAAATTGAACCAAAGTTTGAATATGATTATTACCTTGTATTAGAATAATAACCTACTGTAAGAAACAAAGATTTCTTGAGGTTGGATGATCACCTTACAAGATTGGAAGTGAGCTAGCAAACTTGAAAGTATTCTTGATTTTATGAAACTAGAACTTTTGGAATTTATGAAGAACACTTAGAACTTGAAGATAGAACTTGAGAGAGTTCAATTAGATGAAGAAAATTGAAGAATGAAAGTGTTTGTAGGTGTTTTTGGTCGTTGGTGTATGGATTAGATATAAAGGATATGTAATTTGGTTTTCATGTAAATAAGTCATGAATGATTACTCATATTTTTGTAATCTTATGAGATATTTCATGCTAGTTGCCAAATGATGGTTCCCACATGTGTTAGGTGACTCACATGGGCTGCTAAGAGCTGATCATTGGAGTGTATATACCAATAGTACATACATCTAAAAGCTGTGTATTGTACGAGTACGAATACGGGTGCATACGAGTAGAATTGTTGATGAAACTGAACGAGAATGTAATTGTAAGCATTTTTGTTAAGTAGAAGTATTTTGATAAGTGTATTGAAGTCTTTCAAAAGTGTATAAATACATATTAAAACACTACATGTATATACATTTTAACTGAGTCGTTAAGTCATCGTTAGTCGTTACATGTAAGTGTTGTTTTGAAACCTTTAGGTTAACGATCTTGTTAAATGTTGTTAACCCAATGTTTATAATATCAAAAGAGATTTTAAATTATTATATTATCATGATATTATGATGTACGAATATCTCTTAATATGATATATATACATTAAATGTCGTTACAACGATAAACGTTACATATATGTCTCGTTTCAAAATCATTAAGTTAGTAGTCTTGTTTTTACATATGTAGTTCATTGTTAATATAATTAATGATATGTTTACTTATCATAATATCATGTTAACTATATATATAACCATATATATGTCATCATATAGTTTTTTTACAAGTTTTAACGTTCGTGAATCACCGGTCAACTTGGGTGGTCAATTGTCTATATGAAACCTATTTCAATTAATCAAGTCTTAACAAGTTTGATTGCTTAACATGTTGGAAACATTTAATCATGTAAACATCAATCTCAATTAATATATATAAACATGGAAAAGTTCGGGTCACTACACTTCAGTTCCGGTTTTCTTCATAATGGAACCACCAGCTGCTATGTCGATGTCTTTTCGTGTAATGATGTCGCATCCTTGGTAGAATATTTGTACTATTAGATAAGTGTCTAAACCATGTTACGGACATCCTCTCAACAACTTTCCAAATCTTGTCCATGCCTCATATAGAGTTTCATTTGGCTTTTGTGTGAACGTAACTATTTCTCCTTGAAGTCTCACGGCTTTAGATGCCGGAAAGAATTGTTTAAGAAAATTTTCAACTAAAACATCCCATGTATCAATCGCCCCTTCAGGTAACGATTCTAATCAATCTTTGGCTTCTCCCTTTAAAGTCCAGGGGAATAACATGAGATAGATCTGTTCATCCTCTACTTCTCGGATTTTAAATAGAGTGCAGATCCTATTAAAGGTTCGAAGATGTTCGTTTGGATCTTCCTTCGGCACACCACTAAATTGGCATTGATTAGTTACCATGTGTAGGACTTTTCCTTTGATTTCATAATCTGGTGCATTAATGTCTGGTTGAGTAATTGCGTGACCTTGGCCAGTGCGTTTAGCCCTCATTCGGTCTTCCATACTTAGAGGTTCCAGATTTTCCATGATTGAATTTGTTGAATCTGAATCACTAGAGGATTCTGACTTAATGGTTTCTTCCTCGACAATCTCTGGATGAGTGATTTGTGGTTCAGGAGGAATGATTAGTGGTTCAGGATCTCTAAATTGTCCCTGAATATCCTCCGGATTCTCAATTGTGAGGTCGGGTTCAAAAAAATGGATTATCGGAAATTTGAATCGGAGTACTTGGTCGACTAGATGACGATTCTAAAGAAAAATTAACGGCGACAATGTTGGCTAGATGTCTAGATCGAGTTACAGGTGGTGAACGTATGAAAGGTGGTGAACGTTTTGCTCGGTGCATTCACTGAATATCCTATTAGTTATAAAAGATAAAAAATTATATAAGCTATCAAATTAATAGACTTTTCTGATTTTGGCCGCGTTTCGAATAGCCAATAGATGCAGCAGGTAGCCAGGACCCTTTAAATCGGAAGCCCACAACTCGCCACTAACAAATTCAACTATTACTACGAACCAGAAAATTTTCGTTGTCTATCAATTTAACCACTTAAAATAATTTTTCGCCGAAGTTTAAAGAAAATAATAAAAAAAAATTCTATGTCCTAAAAACTAGAGCGTCGAGAAATAAGAAAGAAAAAGAGTGCGTCGAAAAACGTCAAAAAATAAAAGGTCGAAAAATAAGCGTCAAAAAATAATAAAAAAAAAGTAAAGCGTCGAAACTTAAAAGTCTAAAAAGTTGCGCCTAAATGTATTAAAACTTAAATGCAATTCTATTCGGAAAACGGCAACTAAATTCTAAGGTAATTAAAACTTAAAATAAAAACACTTTAATTTTATAGACAAAATCTTAAAAATATATTATTTTAAAAGGTTTTTATTATTATTATTATTAATTTTTATTATTAATTTTTATATTTTTTTAATATACAGGCTCAAATTGGGAGTGCAGGCTCAAAATAATGCAGATTCAAAACTGAAGCAGGTTCAAAATTATGTAGGCTCAAAATAATGCAGATTCAAAACTGATACAGGTTCAAATCGATTTTTTTTTTCGAATGAACTAGTGCTCTTATAATAAATTTAACATAAAAAGGAGAGCATGGAGTCGGCTCCCAATTTTTATTTTTTTTACTGATGTGTTTAGAATATATAAAACTTTGTTTAAAATATATACCACAAGTGCTACTATAATAAATTCAAAAGATTGTACCTTTTTTTTTTTTTTTACGTAAAAGACAACTAGAGGGAAAGAGTAGTGGTTTTGAGTGGGTGTGTGTGGACCAAGAAGGAAGAAAAGCAAAAACTATATAATTGTGTTTTTTTTTTGTTTTTTTTATTTTTTTATTTCGTTTGTTTTTTTTTTTTTTTACATCACCAAAACCAATTACAAATAAGGAGTTCAATCCCTATTTCTCTTATCCCCTGGTTACCGACTTCAAACACCAATCAAATAAGTAATATAAATATATTTTGTGGGCTACTAGATAATCAACTTGCTATTCATATTTTAAGTAGGTTGCAATCTTCAATAAATGTCTACAAAATACGATATGTTCTACATAAATAGTCGATTTAAAAATCGAGACTATATTATTTTTATTTTTATTAATTTATTTATTTAATTTTTTTTTTACGATTATTATTTAAAAATCCTAATAAAATTTAGTGAAAATCTATAAAAGTAAATAAAAACTTAAATAGCACTAGATCCCCGGCAGCGGCGCCAAAAACACTTGATGTTATGCGAGGTGTATAGAAATAGTTATATTTTTATTGCGAAATATTATTAAATACGATATAATTTTACACAAGTTATTTATTTATTATTAGAGTGGATATACCTAAACCTTGATACAACACTATAGGCAGTGTACCTAATCGTAAAGTAGTGTAGTTTTTAGTAAGTCTGGTTCGTTCTGCAGGGAGCTAGCCAAGTTTAACGCTATATTTTTAAACTATATTTGTGTGTGTGTGTGTGTGTGTGTATATATATATATATATATATATATATATATATATATATATATATATATATAAGTAGTATCATTATTATTATAAAGGGGGGTTTTACCGTTTAGTGACCGGTTTGTCGATTTTATGTCTTAAGTCACAATTAAAACCTAATGTAAAATATTAAAAATAAATATAACTTAATTTAAAGCGTAAAGTAAATGACGATAAATAAAATTGCGATAAATAAAAGTGCGATAAGTAAAATGACAGTAAATAAAATTGTGATAATTTAAAAGTACGATAATTAAAAGTGCGATAAGATATAAAATAAAGGAATTATGCTTATTTAAACTTCCTTAATCATGATTGATAATGCTAAAAACGAACATATATTTCATAGCATTATTCCTCAAGAAAGACAAGCTTTTAGTTGCAATTGTTCTATTTATAAGTGATATTCGTTTAAATAATAAAAGGTGAAGACAAAAGACAGATTCGACGAATTGAAGACGCAAACGACCAAAAAGCTCAAAAGTATAAAATACAATCAAAGAGGTTCCAATTATTGATAAGAAACGTCTCTAAATTACAAGAGTACAAGATTCAAAACGCAAAGTACAAGATATTAAATTGTACGCAAGGACATTCGAAAATCCGGAACCGGGACCAGAGTCAACTCTCAACGCTCGACGCAATGGACTAAAAATTACAAGTCAACTATGCACATAAATATAATATAATATTTAAATAATTCTTATAATTATTTATATATTATATAATATAAAAATCCGTCGGTAAACAAAGAGCCAAAGCTGGGTGAGCTGTAAATACAAACTCCGCGACTCGCGGAGTTTGAAGAGCAAAAAGGGCGCGAGTCGCGGAGTCCCCCTGGACAAAAATTCCTATAAAAGCTAGCGAATTCTGATCGTAAAAATATCATAAAATCTCTCTTTCTCTATATGTAAACGTAATATATATATATATATATATATATATATATATATATATATTTTAATTTTAATTTTAATTTTAATTCTAATAATAAGGGTATGTTAGCGAATGTTGTAAGGGTGTAAGTCGAAATTTTGTCCGTGTAACGCTACGCTATTTTTAATCATTGTAAGTTATGTTCAACCTTTTTAATTTAATGTCTCGTAGCTAAGTTATTATTATGCTTATTTAAAACGAAGTAATCATGATGTTGGACTAATTACTAAAATTGGATAATTGGGCTTTGTACCATAATTGGGGTTTGGACAAAAGAACGACACTTGTGGAAATTAGACTATGGGCTATTAATGGGCTTTATATTTGTTTAACTAAATGATAATTTGTTAATGTTAATATAAAGATTTACAATTGGACGTCCCTATAAATAACCATATACACTCGATTGGATACGATGGGCAGGGTATTTATATGTACGAATAATCATTCATTTAACCGGACACGGGAATGGATTAATAACCACTAGAATTATTAAAACAGGGATGAAATTATGTACAAGGACACTTGGCATAATTGTTAACAAAGTATTAAAACCTTGGGTTACACGCAGTCGATAACCTGGTGTAATTATTAAACAAAGTATTAAAATCTTGTTACAGTTTAAGTCCCCAATTAGTTGGAATATTTAACTTCGGGTATAAGGATAATTTGACGAGGACACTCGCACTTTATATTTATGACTGATGGACTGTTATGGACAAAAACCAGACGGACATATTAAATAATCCAGGACAAAGGACAATTAACCCATGGGCATAAAGCTAAAATCAACACGTCAAACATCATGATTACGGAAGTTTAAATAAGCATAATTATCTTATTTCATATTTAATTTCCTTTATTTTATATTTAATTATACTTCTAATTATCGCACTTTTATTTATTGTTATTGTATTTAATTGCACTTTTAATTATAGTACTTTTTAATTATCGCAAGTTTATTTTATTGCACTTTTATTTATCGCAATTTCATTATCGTTATTTACTTTACGCTTTAAATTAAGTCTTTTATTTATTTAATATTTTTACATTTTGTTTTAACTACAACTAAAGTTTTAAAATCGACAAACCGGTCATTAAACGGTAAAAACCCCCCTTTATAATAATAATATTACTTATATATATATATTTATATTTTTATAAAATAAAACTAATCTAGCGTTAAGCTTTGTTTAAAGATTTTCCCTGTGGAACGAACCGGACTTACTAAAAACTACACTACTGTACGATTAGGTACACTGCCTATAAGTGTTGTAGCAAGGTTTAAGTATATCCATTCTATAAATAAATAAATATCTTGTGTAAAATTGTATCGTATTTAATAGTATTTTCTTGTAAAATTTAATAGTATTTTATACCCCTTAGCTTTAACACCAAGTATTTTTGGCGCCGCTGCCGGGGAACTCAATTTCTTGCTTAAAAGCCGAAAGCGCAACGCTAAATATAAATAAAAAAAAGATTTTTTTTTTTAGTTTACTTTTATAAAAATACGCTTTTGTAAAAATACGTTTTAAATATTCGAAAATATAAAAAGAAAACAAAAATATAAATATTTTTAAGAGTTTGTTAAATATTTAAGTTTTATAAAGTTTCTTTATTTTTATTTTATAAAAATATAAGTTTTATTTAAATATTTTGTTTTTATTTAAAACATAAAATCAAAAACCAAAAAAAAAAATTTATATATAAATCTAGTTTTAAGATTTTTATTTATAAAATTGAAACATATTTTTATTTCTATTCTAGTTTTTAAAATATAAGTTTTATTAAATTTATATAAATATTTTAATTAAATTAAAAACAGAAAAATATAATTTAAAAAAAATAATTTAATTACGTCGAAACGTGTCAACCGAAACAGCCTGTCATCTGGAATTTTGAAACCCCGCGACTCGCGGAGGTTTTTGCCACGTGGAACTGCGACTCGCGGAGGAACCCTGACACGGGTACACAGAACCCTAATCAGGCATTAATTACGGGTTTTTATTTTTATTATTTAAATTTAAACCTAATTAGGTTTAATTATTTTAATTAGTTTAGTTTAGTTTATTTATTATTTTGTATTTTTAGTTAAATTAGTTTAATTAAAATTTAAAATTAATAGTTTTATAAAATAAATAATATAAAAATAATATTTTTATAAAAATTGTAATTTTTACAACTTTTAGTATATTTTTATATTTTGTCCCTTTTTAATTGTTTTAGCGTAATATTTGTGTTTTTCGCTCATATTTAGTTTTAAACATAGTTTTTGCCATAGTTATTTTTACTTCTAAATTTTTAGGCTTTGCCGTAAAATCCCTTAAGTGCCTTTTCTTTAGACTAAGATTTAGGTACTTTAGAATTTTGCGACGCCTTTTTAAGTTTTAATACCTTTTTAAGATATTGCCATTTGAGATATAGTTTTATTTGTAAGCTTTAATATATTTAGACGCCTTTTACTATGTATCAATTATAATTCCAATTAGTAATATCAATTTGCGATTATAATTTTAAGTTAGTGGTAGTAATAAGGTTGGGTTAATCCAGTGTTTTTAAGTTCTATAAGTCATTTTTTATTTTTCTTTCTCTTTCTTATTTTTCGACGTCTTTTTCTTTTTCGACCTTTTTCGACGCACTTTCTTTTTCTTTCTTATTTCTCGCCATTCTAGTTTTAGGACATAGATTTTTATTCTACTTCTTATCTAAATTTCTTAAAATTACGAAAATTTATTTTAAGTGGTTAAATTGATAGACATCAAAATTTTCTGGTTCGTAGTAATAGTTGGATTTGTACGTGGACCGGGTTATTGGAGCCAAACAGTCCTCAATTATATTGAGACCAAACGAATCCTGCCCCTCTGCTGCATCTTTTGGCTATTTGAAACGTGGGCAAAATTAGAAAAGTCTATTGATTGGATAATTTATATACTTTTTCTTTCCTTTTAAAAACTAATAGGATATTCAGTGAATGCACCGAGCAAGACGTTCACCACCTTTTGTACGTTCACCACCTGTAACTAGATCAAGACATGTAGCTAATATTACCGCCGTTGATTTTTCTTTAGAATCGTCATCCAGTCAACCAAGTACTTCAGTTCAAATTTCCGATAATCCATTTTTTGAACCCGACCTCACAATTGAGAATCCGGAGAATATTCAGGGATGATTCGTAGATCCTGAGCCATTAATTTTTCCTCCGAAACCACCAATCATTCAAACAGAGATTGTTGAAGAACGAACCATTAAATCAGAATCCTCTAGTGATTCCGATTCAACAAATTCAATTATGGAGAATCTGGAACCTTTAAGTATGGAAGACCGAATGAGAGCTAAACGCACTGGCCAAGGTCACGCAATTACTCATCCTGACATTAATGCGCCAGATTATGAAATCAAAGGACAAATTCTACATATGGTGACTAATCAATGCCAATTTAGTAGTGCGCCGAAGGAAGATCCAAACGAACATCTTCGTACCTTTAATAGGATCTGGACACTATTTAAAATAAGAGAAGTTGAGGATGAACAGATATATCTCATGTTATTTCCCTGGACTTTAAAGGGAGAAGCCAAAGATTGGTTAGAATCGTTACCTGAAAGGGCGATTGATACATGGGACGTTTTAGTTGAAAAATTTCTTAAACAATTCTTTCCGGCATCTAAAGCCGTAAGACTTCAAGGAGAAATTGTTACGTTTACACAGAAACAAAATGAAACTCTATATGAGGCGTGGACAAGATTTGGAAAGTTATTAAGAGGATGTCCGCAACATGGTTTAGACACCTGTCAAATAGTACAAATATTCTACCAAGGATGCGACATCACTACAAGGAAAGACATCGATATAGCAGCTGGTGGTTCTATTATGAAGAAAACCGAAACTGATGCTTACAAAATTATTGATAACACTGCTTCCCACTCACATGAGTGGCACCAAGAAAAAGATATTGTTAGATCATCTAAAGCAGCTAGAGCCGATTCTAGCCATGACTTAGATTCCATTTCTGCAAAGATAGATGTTGTCGAGAGACGAATGGAAAAGATGACTAAAGATATCCACTCAATACGAATTAGTTGTGAGCAGTGTGGAGGACGACATTTGACAAAAGATTGTCTGAGTATTGCACTAACAATGGAACAAAGAGAGAATGTTTCATATCTAAACCAAAGGCCTGGAAATAATTATCAGAATAATTATCAACCGCCAAGACCTATTTACAATCAAAATCAGAACTATAACCGAAATGTTCCATACAACAACCAACAAGGTCCTAGCAATCAACAAGAATTCAACAATACTTACAACCAGCAAAGACCTAATTTTCAAAACAAACCACCACAAACCGATGATAAAAAGCCGAATTTAGAAGATATGATGACGAAGCTAGTTGAAACTCAAACGCAGTTTTTCACATCTCAAAAACAAACGAATGAACAAAATGCTCAAGCATTTAGAAATCAACAAGCTTCTATTCAAAACTTGGAACAAGAAGTAAGTAACCTAGCAAGGTTAATAGGTGAAAGAAAACCGGGAAGTTTACCTAGTGATACAAATGCAAACCCCCGGAATGAAACAGCTAAAGCCATTACCACAAGAAGTGGTACAACACTTAAACCACCTGAAATACCTGTAATTTCTGATGAAGCTATTCCTACTCCACAAGAACCACAATCTGAACAAGATAAGGAAAAAGAACCGGTAGTTGAAAAGGTTAATGAAGATAACACAGTTAAGGCTAAACCTTATGTTAAACCATACCAATCACCACTTTCTTACTCGAGTAAAATGAAAAAAGAAAGACTTGAAGCCGAGCAATCCAAATTCTTGGATATGTTTAAATAGATAAATGTAAATCTTCCTTTCATTGATGTGATTTCAGGAATGCCTAGATATGCTAAATTCTTGAAAGATCTAATCACAAATAGAAAGAAAATGGAAGACCTCTCGGCCGTTACTATGAATGCTAATTGTTCAGCAGTGCTGTTGAATAAGATACCAGAAAAATTATCTGATCCAGGAAGTTTCACAATTCCATGTTTTCTGGGTAGTCTTAGTTCAATAGAAGCATTGGCAGACTTAGGTGCTAGTATAAATTTAATGTCGTATTCACTATACGCTAAACTAGATCTTGGAGAATTGAAACCAACAAGAATAAGTATACAACTAGCCGATCGATCAATAAAATATCCTAGAGGGATAATAGAGAACATGCTAGTTAAAGTTGGTACTTTAGTATTTCCAGTAGATTTTGTTGTTCTGGACATGGAAGAAGATTCTCAAGTTCCTCTCATATTAGGAAGATCATTCTTAAACACGACTAAAGCAATGATAGACGTGTTTGGTAGGAAACTGACCCTAAGTATAGAGAATGAGAGTGTTACCTTTTCAGTTGATAGAGCAATGCAACAACCGTAATCTGCAGATGATACATGTTATTATATTCAAACTATAGATTCACATGCAGAATTGTTAGAAGAATTTCCAGAATTACAAGGAACAGGAGAATGTTCTTTAGGAGAAGGAACTGAACCAATTGATGAAGCTGAAATGTTAGCTACACTAATAGCTAATGGATATGAACCAACAACAGAAGAAATTCAAATGCTAAAAGAAGAAGACAGATATCGATATAAATCATCGATAGAAGAACCTCCGACACTAGAGTTAAAGCCACTTCCAAACCATTTGGAATACGCTTATTTACAAGGTGAATCTGAATTACCTGTAATAATATCGTCTTCTCTTACTGAAAATGAGAAATCACAACTTATTTCTGTGTTGAAAGCTCATAAACCAGCTATTGCATGGAAGATTCATGATATAAAAGGAATAAGTCCTTCGTATTGCACACATAAAATCCTTATGGAAGAAGGTCATAAAACGTATGTGCAACGCCAACGAAGACTAAATCCTAATATGCAAGATGTAGTTAAAAAAGAAATAATTAAACTGCTAGACGCAGGTTTAATTTATCCAATTTCTGATAGTCCATGGGTAAGCCCAGTTCAATGCGTGCCTAAGAAGGGTGGCATGACTGTCATTACAAATGAGAAAAATAAGCTTATTCCTACTACGACTGTAACAGGATGGCGTGTATGTATTGATTATAGAAAATTAAATGACGCCACCAGAAAAGATCACTTCCCCTTACCTTTTATTGATCAAATGTTGGAAAGATTAGCCGAAAACAGTTACTATTGTTTTCTTGATGGTTTTTCCGGATATTTTCAAATTCCAATAGCACCCGAAGACCAAGAGAAAACCACATTCACATGCCCTTATGGTACTTTTGCTTACAAACGCATGCCATTTGGACTTTGCAACGCCCCTGCAACCTTTCAAAGGTGCATGATGGCGATTTTTCACGACATGATAGAAGAATGCATGGAAGTTTTCATGGATGACTTTTCAGTCTTCGGTGATACATTTGAAACATGTCTAGCTAATCTGGAACGAATGCTTATTAGATGCGAACAATCAAATCTAGTACTTAATTGGGAGAAATGCCATTTCATGGTTAAAGAAGGCATCGTTCTTGGTCATAAAATTTCAAAAGAAGGAATTGAAGTAGATAGAGCTAAAGTAGATGTAATTGCTAAACTTCCACATCCCACCAATGTTAGAGGAGTTAGGAGTTTTCTAGGGCAAGCCGGTTTTTACCGACGTTTCATAAAAGATTTTTCTAAAATTGCCACTCCTATGAATAAACTCCTAGAAAAGGATGCTCCGTTCATCTTTTCAGATGAATGCATTAAATCTTTTAATATTCTTAAAGAGAAACTCACTAATGCGCCGATCATGATAACACCAAATTGGAATCTACCGTTTGAACTAATGTACGATGCAAGTGATTTTGCAATGGGAGCCGTTTTAGGACAAAGGATTGAAAAAAGATTTCAACCTATATATTATGCTAGTAAGACGTTACAAGGAGCACAAACAAATTACACAACTACTGAAAAAGAACTCCTTGCTATTGTCTTTGCTTTTGACAAATTTCGTTCATATCTCGTTCTAGCAAAAACGGTGGTCTATACCGACCATTCTGCTCTTAGATACCTATTTTCAAAACAAGATGCCAAACCAAGATTAATCCGTTGGATCTTACTCTTACAAGAGTTCGATATTGAAATCCGAGATAAAAGAGGAGCAGAAAATCTCGCCGCTGATCATCTTTCTCGTCTTGAAAATCTCGAATTAGAAGTTCTAAATGAATCGGCCATACAAGACAACTTTCCTGATGAATATCTATCGAAGATAGATTATAATGAAATTCCATGGTTTGCAGACTATGCAAACTACTTAGTATGTGGATACCTTGAAAAAGGATTGTCGTACCAAAAACGAAAGAAATTCTTTAGTGATATAAAACACTATTTCTGGGAAGATCCACATCTATTTAAAAGTTGTCCAGATGGAATAATACGCCGATGTGTATTCGGAGATGAAGCTAGTAAAATTTTAAACCATTGTCACACAGGACCATCAGGAGGGCATTATGGGCCTCAACTAACAGCAAGAAAAGTTTATGATGCTGGATTCTATTGGCCTACAATTTACAAAGACGCACACCTTCTTTGCAAATCCTGTGATACTTGTCAAAGGGCCAGAAAAATAAGTCAACGTGATGAAATGCCACAAAATGTCATTCAAGTATGTGAAGTATTTGACATTTGGGGTATTGACTTTATGGGTCCATTTCCAAAATCTCATAATAACCTCTATATTCTCGTAGCCATTGATTATGTATCTAAATGAGCGGAAGCACAAGCTCTCCCAACTAACGATGCACGAGTTGTAGTCAACTTTTTAAAACATCTTTTTGCAAGGTTTGGAACACAGAAAGCTTTAATAAGTGATCGGGGAACTCATTTATGTAATAATCAACTTGAGAAAGTTCTTAAAAGATATGGAGTAACTCATAAAATCTCCACTGCATATCATCCACAAACAAGTGGACAAGTTGAAAATACCAACCGAGCTTTAAAACGTATTCTAGAGAAAACCGTAGGATCAAATCCGAAGGAATGGTCCATAAAATTGGAGGATGCACTCTGGGCTTTTAGAACAGCCTACAAAACTCCAATTGGAACCACACCTTTTAGACTCGTTTATAGAAAAGCATGTCATCTTCCAGTAGAAATTGAACACAAAGCATTTTGGGCTTTGAAGACATGTAATCTTGATTTACATGAAGCTGGACGTCTACGGTTAAGTCAACTAAACGAATTAGAAGAATTAAGACATGAAGCATACGAAAATTCATTAATCTATAAAGAAAGAACGAAGAAATGGCATGATAAAAGAATCAGAAGTTTAAAAGAATTAAAAGAAGGAGACAGAGTTCTTCTTTTCAATTCACGATTCAAGCTATTTCCTGGAAAATTGAAATCAAGATGGTCTGGACCATTCATAATGAAAAGAGTTTTCCCATACGGAACAGTAGAATTGATAAATTCAAATGGGATTGAATTTAAGGTTAATGGTCACAGAGTTAAACATTACATAGATAGTCTAATGGAAGTTGACAATGAAGTTAATCACAATTTCGATACCACAGCTAACTAAGTGTGGGGAGAATCAAGTCTTTTAAAGGATAATATGTATTTCTGTTAGAGTTAGATTTTCTGTTTTCATGTAGTTCTCGAAAATGGAACCCGAATGGTCTTTCCCTAGCAGTCCCTAAAGAACTAGTCTTCTCCCCCCATTCTGAATTTTTATTTTTTTTAGGTTTTTACCAAATGAAGACTGCCTGTGAACTAAACCATGGTTTAATGCTACACGCTTTGATCACTAAACGTAAGAATGACACACTTCCGAGTGAAATAGTATCAGTAATCAGAGAAAGATTGGACGGAGTAAGAAAAGAATCCAGATGCGAAGATAATAAGTTACAATTTGGTAAAGGAAAATCAAAATCCGCAGCGAAAAGAAGAGCACGACACCTAGAAAGATGTCACAAATGCGTAAAATGGTCACATGGAGGTAAATGTTCAAATAATCAAACCTATTCAAACACCGAATTTGTTACTTTATGCAGAGACGGACCGTTCATATGTTTAGAAGAAAAAACACCGAATGCTCGAGGTTACGCCTATGTAGCCATGAAAAATCAATTAAACCGACTATCTTATGAATGGGATAGATCATATCACTAAGAATACTATCTCACATGTAAGTCTGTACAGTTTTTATTTTTAATTTTCATTTTTAACCTTTTGATAATAAACGCTAATTTGTTCACTATAAAGTATTAAATTGGAATTCGATGAAATTAGGTTTGGCGACCGAAATTATTGATATCATTCAAAAATTTATTACATCACGGCGAAATTTAACGTTTATTCTTAAGGTATAAATATCTTTCATCAATCAACCCAAAATATTTCAAAAATTCGTCATGAGTTAAATTAGGTCATGGAACCGAAATTACTTTACCGAAAAGAGGGGCGTATGTTTTTGATAATATTTGATTGATTAAAGTGGGATAAAAGCCAAAAAGATTTTTAATTTTATTTTTACCATGTTTTTTTTAAAATTAATATATAGTTATTAATTTAATATTGTAAACTTTTTAAATCAATATATTTAAAATTGTAAATATTTGAAAAATTAATATTTTTAAGTTTGTATGTATAACAACAAAAATATAATATAAGTTTGGTGTGAATTTATAATATGCATTTTTAATTTAAGTTTGGTGTGAATTTATAATATGAATTTTTAAATTAAGTTTGGTGTGAATTTTTAATTTTTAAAATATGAATTTTTAATTTTATGCATTTTTAATTTAAGTTTGGTGTGAATTTAAAAAAAAAATTTACTTTATTTCGCTAAGTTAAAAATATGATTTTTAAAATTCGTCGTAAGTTGAAGACTAGGTCTTTGAACCGAAATTGCTTTACCCGAGGGAGGGACGAGAACTTTTATTATCATTATTTTTAATCTTATTGAATTAAAGTATGCCAAAAACATTAAAAAACCCAAAAATCTTAGCTTTTAAAACAATCGCTACAAAAAAACAAATTTTAAAATTTTGTCGAAGGACGGACTAGGACATCGATCCGAAACGACCTCGTCCTAAAACAAAGGAAAACAAAATTTTAAATTTATTTTATATTTGTTTTATAAGTTTAGATTTATAAAAAAAAAAAAAAAAGCACCGCGACTCGCGGAGTTTGATGGGCAAAATCACCGCGACTCGCGGAGTTCAGAAATTACAGAAAAAAATAAAAACGCTGGAATCAGCTCAGTCCACACACAACACCCACATAAACTGCGAAAAATACCGAAAAATTACTCCCAAAATCGAATTTTTTCACCGAAAATCATCAAATCTTTTACTAAAATCATGTTGAGAAGGATGCTATCAAGGAATTACTCAAGAAAAACGGTAAATTTCTACACCTAAACACCATTTAATCCGAAAATTAGTGTTCTTGAGCAATTTTTTTCCCAATTCAATTTTAATGCTTTTTAGTGTAATTATGCTTAAATCGCTTGTGTATTATGCTTGTATAACCTAGATTGATGCTATTTAACATGATTAGAAGCCTTAAACTTCAAATTTTGAGTAATCTAGGGTTTGTGTTCTTGATCAAATTTGGAGCTTTTTGATATAAACAGGTTATGGCCGATTTTTGTCATGAATTATTGCTAAATTAAGTAGTGTAACATGTTTAGGTAGTTAAATGATCCAAACTTTGAGCCTAAACATGATTTTGAGAATTAAAGTGGACTTTTTCAAGTCTAAAATTCATGAACTTGATTTTTGAGAGATAATGCCATTTGAAACTTGTTTAATTGCTAGTAATGATTATTTTGACATGTTATTTGAGTTGAATGCTTATGAACTTGGTGATCATTTTCGTATATGCTTATTTGAAAAAGTGTAGATTTGATAAAAATATGAAAATGAGCATAAGTTTGAAATAAATTGGACATGTCATTGTAATTATTTTGATTGATGATTTTGATGACACTAATGCATATTTAGATGCACAAAAATTGTGTTTGATGTGTTTTGCAGACTGAAAGGGGTGAATCTTCATCCCAAGCTCGCAATGCTCCTGCTGAGAATGCGGAACAACAGGAGGTGGGTAACTACTACAAACAAGATATACCTCATCCAGTTATGACATTTTCTGATATGCACTTGGAAGATTTGCACCCGAACTTGAGATTTGACAGACATTGGATAGATTATCCAAAATACCAAAGAGGCTTGCATACTCTTCATTCTAAAGTTGTTGAAGTACCTAGGGTAATAGAATGGGGACCATTAGAAGCTGTAGAATTGGCCGGGCTAATTAGAGAATTACTTACACAGAGGTATGGTAATTCTACTTTTAACGATTGGGTACGATTATTCAACATGCGTAGACCTGTATATAAAGTATGGTGTGAAGAATTATTGTATAGTATAGAAATAAATGATCGGGTAGCTAGTTTAACCGATCGATCTTTTATTAGAAGGTTCGATGCGCCACATGTCTCTACTAGACATGGCTCAGGCCTATTGTAGAGGGTTGATATTGAACGGTAGGAAAATTGATGAAAATTTTGATACGCATGGTGTATGGAGTCAAATGACTAGCCATCACCGATTTAAAGGGGGAAATTACTCTTATTTGGATATAGATAGAGCAGAGTTAAGAGTAATTCATAGGTTTTTAGCTAATTCGATTACACAAAGAGGTAAGAATAAGGAAAAGGTAAATGAACAGGATTTGTTTTACCACATGTGTATTCGAGACCCACAAAGCGCTGTAAGTATACCTTATTGTGTGGGTTATTATTTATCAGCTATGGTTAGGGGGATGAGACTGCATAGCATAATAGGAGGTGGTATATTTATTACTTTGATTGCTGAATATCTCGGTGTGGATATAAGTCGGGGGGATTATTAATCGAAGAACCAGAACCCCACGATACAATTGGTTTAAATGTATACCATGGTGCTAAAGTTTTGAAGAGGCGAAATAACGCCGCAGTACGATATAATGGTAGACATCCACAGGTTGAGAGAAACCAACAGCCAGGTAATGTGAGAGGGGGAAATGAAATGACAGAAATGCAAAGGTTTATAGCTTCACAAGAGTATGAAAATGCTTGACATCGAGCATTTGAAGATTGGCAAGTTCATCAAAACTAAATCATAGCTCATTGCCAACATGTAGGTAGAAACTATATTCCTACTCCATCACCCGTATTTCCTCCCTGGTCTATAGAGATCCAACCACCGTATCCTACGTATAACCCAGCCGAAACATTCTATAACACATACGGTTATGCATGGAACCCCTACTGGTATCAGTATCATCCCTAGTCTACTTAGTTTTATTTATTTTATTATTTGTAATGTTGATACATTTAATACTTATGTTAATATTGTAATAGTTTTTATAATTTTCTAATTTTTTTTATTAGATTTTAATAATTTTTGAATGTGGGGTAATATACCAAACTTCAAAAATATGTATATATGTTTGCAGTTTATCTTATGTACACAACATGGTAAAACAACGCATTTTCAAAGACTGGCATTAAGTTCAGCAAAAGCAACTAATTTTGACGACAAGATGCAAAATAAATGTGATATAACAACAAGACGGAATGAACAAATGATATGCACCATTTATCATTCAGCAAACAAACACAAATATGTTTGGAAACTTTGGTAAAATTTAATCATTTCTACGCTAATCATACTCAATAATTTAAATTGTTACTGATTTCTTGCAAATGAGGGCATTGCAAGATCTTAAGTGTGGGAAGGGGTTAAATTCTTTCGGATTTTTAAAAATTTTTATCTTAAACACTTGGTTACCATTAAAAATACTAGTAAAGCAGTAGTTGTATTAGAATCTAGTGCTCTCTGATAATAAAGAACAGCCCTAGTCTTATATACTGACTACCCAATTCTAGTAAAAATTTTCAAAATTTTCAATTAAATGAACTCAAAATCATGTTTATACATATTTATGAATGATAAAATTAGGTATTAACACCAAAATTATTGTTACCTCGGAAAGGACATAAATTGAGAAACAAACCAAAATGTTAAAATTCATTTAAAATGGAATAGAGGACAATAAAAAGGAAAATAAAAGCCAAATGTGGGAAAAATTACCAAGTTATCTTAAACATATGTCACATATTTCGGTAACAAATAATTGAAAATACTTTTGTTTTGGACTAAATTAACTGTTTTACCCGATTTACTGTAATGAAAGATGGATCTACACGATGAATCAATTCCATCATTAAAAGGAAGTAAAGTCTTCCGAAAAAGACACGCGCTTCTTGATTTAGGTCATGAAGTTGTCGTCCAGAAAAGCTGTAGGTTGATGAAAAATCTAGAAAAGTCATCTCTAAAATCAACAGGAAATCCACGGACCTCAGCATAAAACAGGGTCGCCAAGTGGTCAGATTTATCCTAACCATGAGAAGGATTTATCTCGTAAAATGGGGGGGCACCGTGCAAATTAGCTGGATAAGACTAATGAATCAGATCCCCAGAAAGGATAATCTCCTTAAAGATCCAAAATCAGCTTTTAAGACTGATATTACTCAATCCTTGAGATTGACCTTAAAGATTGAGAATTACAAACTCATGGAATTCAATGATATCTAAACTCGAGCTTGAACGAGAAAATATTTTGATCAAAATTATAAACCGATTTGTTTTTTGAAAACCCATTTTCAATGCGTTCATTACCTTTGAACGTAAAATCCTAGGAATTCACCTGGAATTCATTAGGTCACCTGAACCAAATCGGGTGTCAACCGTAAGAACGGTGGTTGCATAGCATGGTCAAAGACAGGACCTTTTGCCAGACCGAAAAATTATAAGGGTGAGCTTTACTATTGCTCCTACCAAGGATAGTAATTGCGTCCGACACGTTATAGACCATAATTAAAAGCATGTCAGGGGACATTGCCTTAACAGTTGCTTGTTCAACGCTTTCCTTTACAACCGGACGGTAGTTTACCAAAAGGTAATATACGGAGCAAGTATACTGGATGTGTTGCTTTCCTAATACAAGGTTAGCAAGTGGGTGACACAAAATCACAAGTTTTAAGCTAAAATTTTCAAATCTAAAACCCACCAAACCCACAAAAAGAATTTGCAAACACCGGTGAAGGGTTATTCCGGAAAACTTATCTAGGGTAAAAACTAGATTTAATTTTCAAAAGATAAAATGTTTTCATAAAGATCTAATTTCCTTAAAGGATCTAAATTTTTATAGTCATGTGGGACTGTAAACCATATCGTTACTACCATTGTTTATACCACCGTATAGAAATTACCGATGTACAAAGTGTGAAGAATAAAGAAGTGATTCTAGTATATCAAGACTATATTGCTTGAGGACAAGCAACGCTCAAGTGTGAGAATATTTGATAATGCTAAAAACGAACATATATTTCATAGCATTATTCCTCAAGAAAGACAAGCTTTTAGTTGCAATTGTTCTATTTACAAGTGATATTCGTTTAAATAATAAAAGGTGAAGACAAAAGACAGATTCGACGAATTGAAGACGCAAACGACCAAAAAGCTCAAAAGTACAAAATACAATCAAAGAGGTTTCAATTATTGATAAGAAACGTCTCTAAATTACAAGAGTACAATATTCAAAACGCAAAGTACAAGATATTAAATTGTACGCAAGGACGTTCGAAAATCCAGAACCGGGACCAGAGTCAACTCTCAACGCAATGGACTAAAAATTACAAGTCAACTATGCACATAAATATAATATAATATTTAAATAATTCGTATAATTATTTATATATTATATAATATAAAAATCCGTCGGTAAACAAAGAGCCAAAGCTGGGTGAGCTGTAAATACAAACTCCGCGACTCGCGGAGTTTGAAGAGCAAAAAGGGCGCGAGTCGCAGAGTCCCCCTGGACGAAAATTCCTATAAAAGCCAGCGAATTCTGATCGTAAAAATATCATAAAATCTCTCTTTCTCTATATGTAAACGTAATATATATATATATATATATATATATATATATATATATATATATATATATATATATAATATATATATATATATATTTATATTTTAATTTTAATTCTAATAATAAGGGTATGTTAGCGAATGTTGTAAGGGTGTAAGTCAAAATTCTGTCCGTGTAACGCTACGCTATTTTTAATCATTGTAAGTTATGTTCAACCTTTTTAATTTAATGTCTCGTAGCTAAGTTATTATTATGCTTATTTAAAATGAAGTAATCATGATGTGGGACTAATTACTAAAATTGGGTAATTGGGCTTTGTACCATAATTGGGGTTTGGACAAAAGAACGACACTTGTGGAAATTAGACTATGGGCTATTAATGGGCTTTATATTTGTTTAACTAAATGATAATTTGTTAATGTTAATATAAAGATTTACAATTGGACGTCCCTATAAATAACCATATACACTCGATCGGATACGATGGGCAGGTTATTTATATGTACGAATAATCGTTCATTTAACCGGACACGGGAATGGATTAATAACCACTAGAATTATTAAAACAGGGGTGAAATTATGTACAAGGACACTTGGCATAATTGTTAACAAAGTATTAAAACCTTGGGTTACACGCAGTCGATAATCTGGTGTAATTATTAAACAAAGTATTAAAATCTTGTTACAGTTTAAGTCCCCACTTGGTTGGAATATTTAACTTCGGGTATAAGGATAATTTGACGAGGACACTCGCACTTTATATTTATGACTAATGGACTGTTATGGATAAAAACCAGACGGACATATTAAATAATCCAGGACAAAGGACAATTAACCCATGGGCATAAAGCTAAAATCAACACGTCAAACATCATGATTACGGAAGTTTAAATAAGCATAATTATCATATTTCATATTTAATTTCCTTTATTTTATATTTAATTGCACTTCTAATTATCGCACTTCTATTTATTGTTATTGTATTTAATTGCACTTTTAATTATCGTACTTTTTAATTATCGCAAGTTTATTTTATTGCACTTTTATTTATCGCAATTTCATTATCGTTATTTACTTTACGCTTTAAATTAAGTCTTTTATTTAGTTAATATTTTTACATTTTGTTTTAACTACAACTAAAGTTTTAAAATTGACAAACCGGTCATTAAACGGTAAAAACCCCCTTTATAATAATAATATTACTTATATATATATTTATATTTTTATAAAATAAAACTAATATAGCGTTAAGTTTTGTTTAAAGATTTTCCCTGTGGAACGAACCGGACTTACTAAAAACTACACTACTGTACGATTAGGTACACTGCCTATAAGTGTTGTAGCAAGGTTTAAGTATATCCATTCTATAAATAAATAAATATCTTGTGTAAAATTGTATCGTATTTAATAGTATTTCCTTGTAAAATTTAATAGTATTTTATACCCCTTAGCTTTAACACCAATGATGTTTGACGTGTTGATTTTATGTTTATTACCATGGGTTAATTGTCCTTTGTCCTGGATTATTCGATATGTCAATCTGGTTTTTGTCCATAACAGTCCATCAGTCATAAATATAAAGTGCGAGTGTCCTCGTCAAATTATCCTTGTACCCGAAGTCAAATATTCTTACTAATTGGGGATTTAAACCGTAACAAGGTCTTAATACTTTGTTTAATGAATACACAAGGTTATCGACTGTGTGTAATCCAAGGTTTTAATATTTGTTAACAATTACACCAATTACCCTTGTATGTAATCCACCCCTGTTTCAACGAGTCTATTGATTATTAATCCATCCCCGTGTCCGGTCAAATGAATGATTATTAGTATTCATAAATATCCTGCCCACCGTACCTAGTTAAGCGTATGTGGTTATGAATAAATACGTCAAATTATAAGTCTTTATATTAAATTAACAAGGTATCATTTAGTTAATATAAAGCCCATTAATAGCCCATAGTCTAATTTCCACAAGTGTCGTTCTTTTATCCAAACCCCAATTATGTACAAAGCCCAATTACCCCGTCTTTAATATTTAGCCCAACATCACGATTACTTCGATTTAAATAAGCATAATAATAACTTAGCTACGAGACATTAATTTAAAAAGGTTGAACATAACTTACAATGAGTATTAATCGCGTAGTGTTACACGGACAGAATTTCGACTTACAAACTTACAACATTCGCTACCATAACCTTATTATTATTAATCTTAAATTAAAATTAAAATTATAAATATAAATATATAAGAGAGAGTGAGATATAGATTAGAAAAAGGTGTGTTCTCTCCCTTGCTCCGTAGTCTCCTTTTATAGGCAAGAAATTGCACTGTTTGATTGTTGATTATTGGTTGAGAAAATTAGGTGCACACTTTGTTGAAATATTTGGCAATCATACATATCACCAGGTTCATCATTCATGATTAAATATTATTATTATTATTATATTATTATTATTATTATTATGAATTATATATATTATATTATATTCTTGTGCATAGTTGACTTGTAATTTTAGCTCTGTTGAGTTATACGTTGATAGTTGGTTCATGTCTCCGTTCCGGATTTTCAAACGCCTTTTCGTGTGCTTAGATATCTTGTATTTTGCGTTTCACGACTTGTACTCTTGTAATTTTTAGACGTTTCTCATCAATAAATTGAACCACTTGGATTGTATCTTGTACATTTGAGCTTTTTGGTCATTTGCGTCTTCAAATCGTCGAATCTGTCTTTTGTCTTCAACTTTTATTATTTAAACGAATATCACTTGTAAATAAAACAATAGCAACTAAAAGCTTGTCTTTCTTGAAGGATAATGCTATGAAATATATGTTCGTTTTTAGCATTATCATTAATTATTAACAAAAAGTATATAAAATCGGCTGTATATGTTTGGAACCGAATTCAATTTGATATCTCAATCAATTACTGTATGAAGATTTTGTTTGAATCTCCTAAGTGGTTACATATCTCAATCGATCGTACATGTTCAGTGGAATTCTCAAATTCTTTTTATTTTATATTCCTGATCGAATATTTTCTGTGGAGCCAATCAAGTCCCAAAATAAAGGGTAATCGAGTCATTATAATTGTAATAACATCACTTGACTTTTATATATCTCCCTACTAACACAATTCGAAGGAAAACAGAAAAATTAAACTGCAAAAACTCGAGTTTGAATCCCATTTTAAAATTCATAAATGCAGTTTAGTTAGGAGTCAGATGTATAAACTATCTGCAAAGATTCAAATACTAATTCATTTTATCGAGTACGAATTTTGGAGTCAAATTTTGAGTTTAAAAAGTCAACAATTGTTCTTCATCAAAATTCGAATTTGTTTTGATATCTCCAGTTAAATTGACAATTTATAAAGCTTTTAGGAATGATTTGGAACAAAATTATGTTGAAAGCTTTATCTAAAACGATCTCAAATTCACAATCAAATTATTTATTTTTTTCTATCCTACAGCGTCGGCCAAGATGCTGTATATGTTTTAATTTTTTTTATTTCTTTCTTTTTGATTCAAAACAATAACAGAGTTATATGTTTTTATTTTAATCCCTAAACCCATAAAATTATTGCACAGTTTTGATTATTTGGGAAGTAGTCGACCAGTTATATTTTGTGAAGAAGATGAAAACTGAGGTCGTGTTAAATAAAATTAAAATCATTAAATAAACATAAAAACAGCATAGATTGGATAGTTATGGTGTGGTTATGGGTAGCAAGGGGTCTCGGGTTCGAGCCATGGCAGGGTCACTTTATCTATTTTTGGGCCGATTTTTATGAGGTAGTTTCCTTCTTATTCTTATTATTATTATTATTATTATTATTATTATTATTATTATTATTATTATTATTATTATTATTATTATTATTATTATTATTATTATGATTATGATTATGATTGTTATTGTTATTATTATGTACTATTAATTATTTTTATTAATTCAAGAATTAGTGTTATTATTATTATTATTAGCATTATTATTTAGAAATTATTAGTATTAACATTATTATTATTATTATAAGTATTATTATTATTGTCGATATTATTGTTAATATTAGTTATTATCATTATTATCATTATTACTAATAAAAGTTATCATTTATTATTACTAACAATTAAAAATTCCAATTTTGACTACTATTATTATCATTATCACTAGTATTATTATTAAGTAATAATATTATTAATATTATCATTTGTATTGTTATAAGTAATATTAATATTATAAATCGTACGATTTTAGTATTATTATAAATATTATGATTGTGATTAACATTGGAAATATTATTATAAAAATGATACGATTTATTAGTACTTTCATAAATATTAGTATTATTATCATTTTATATATATAGTAGAACTATTATTATTAACAAAAGTACCACTATTAACAATATCATTATTATTATTAGTAATATTATTAACAGTAAGTTATTATTACTTTTAGTAAATTATTGTTATTAAAACTATCATTTAAAAACAGATAAATATTTTGTACGTAAAATATACTTATTACATATACTAAAATTGTATTAATATTTCATATAACTATATATCAACCCTATTAACATTATACTTATGTATAACAAACTAATGATTTTCAGATATATCACTAAACACATATGTATATATATAACTAAATATCTAGATAATAATTATGTCAAAATAATATATATAACATAAAAGTTAAAATATAATAGAATTTAACATAAAATTTATATAAACTACAAACACATAAATAATATATAATTAATAAAGGAAATTATGTGATTTCCACGATATATTTTAATAGATATAAAATTGATATAGGTTCGTGAATCCGAGGCCAACCCGCATTGTTCAATATAGTCATATGTATTTTTACTACAAAATACATTAGGTGAGTTTCATTTGCTCCCTTTTTAATGCTTTTGCAATATATATTTTTGGGACTGAGAATACATGCGCTATTTTTTATAATTTTTTTACGAAATAGACAGAAGTAATTAAAACTACATTATATGGTTGAATGGATCGAAGCCGAATATGCCCCTTTTTAGCTTGGTAGCCTAAGAATTTAGGAACAGACCCCCAAATTGACGCGAATCCTAAAGATAGATCTATCGGGCCCAACAAGCCCCATTCTGGAATTTAGAATGCTTTAGTACTTCGATTTTATCATGTCCAATGGGTGTCCCAGAATGATGGGGATATTCTATATGCATCTTGTTAATGTCAGTTACCAGGTGTTCAATCCATATGAATGAATTTTAAACACTTGCGAGTGTATGATTATTGAATGAAATCTTGTGGTCTATTAAAATGATGAAATGATTATTTATGATAAACTAATGAACTCACCAACCTTTTGGTTGACACTTTAAAGCATGTTTATTCTCAGGTATGAAAGAAATCTTCCGCTGTGCATTAGCTCATTTTAAGGATATTACTTGGAGTCATTCATGACATATTTCAAAATACGTTGCATTCGAGTCGTTGAGTTCATCAAGATTATTATTAAGTCAATTATAATTGGATATATTATGAAATGGTATGCATGCCATCAACTTTTGATGTAATGAAAGTTTTTCTTTTAAAAACGAATGCAATGTTTGTAAAATGTATCATATAGAGGTCAAGTACCTCGCTATGTAACCAAATGCAATGTATTCGTCCAGATGGATTAGGATGGGTCATGAAAGTTGGTATCAGAGAGGTGGTCTTAGCGAACCAGGTCTTGCATTAGTGTGTCTAACTGATAGATGTTTAGATGCATTAGTGAGTCTGGACTTCGACCGTGTCTGCATGTCAAAAGTTTTGCTTATCATTTCATGTCGAAAATCATCTACTTATCATCCTTATGAAATTACATGCTTATCATTCCTAGTCTCGACACATCTTACTGCATTGATTGCATGAATAGTGTATAGATAAATCCATATCTTAGCGTATCTGTTACTGTAGACTTTATCTGACACATTTCCTTAATTTCCTCCGTAATCTACGGGATCTTCTGTACTATATTAATTGGACTTCATACATTATATTACTTAAGATATATAAAAGTATATTTTTAGCATATATAAATTTTAAAATAAATTTTTATTTATAAATGACTTGTATTATTTTTACTCTAATAAAATCTGTTAAATGTATTTAAATATATAAAACGACTATTTAAGTTATATAATAAACATGAATAAGATTTTGTAAATCATCTTGGGTCAAATTGACTTTTGTTGACTTTTGCCTATCGATCTCGAGCATTAGGATTGTGATACACTATGACCTGACCTAAATTGTTAGACAGTTATTGACCAACATATATATATATATATATATATATATATATATATATATATATATATATATATATATATATATATATATATATATATATATATATATATATATATATATATATATATATATATATATATATATATATATATATATATGTTCGTGAATCCGAGGCCAACCTTGCACTTGTTCAGTGCCATCATATGCATAATTGCTACGAAATACAGTATAGTGAGTTGATTTGCTCCCTTTTTACTTATTACATTTTTGGATTGTGAATTCATGCATAGTTTTAATAACTGTTTTACAATATTTATATGCGTGAGTTCATTTGATTCCCTTTTACTCCTTACATTTTTGGGACTGAGAATACATGCGCTGTTTTTATAAATGCTTTATTAAATGTTTTTGAGATATATTTTTGAACTGAGAATACATGAACTGTTTTTATAAATGATTGACGAAATAGACACAAGTATTCAAAACTACATTCTATGATAGAATTATTTGGATTCAGAGGTTCAATTTCTATAAAGATTGTATTATCGACCATTGGTGAGATGATTTTGCATTGCACTACGCACTAGTTACCGAAATGGTTCGATTTAGTAGTTAGTAACGGTGAGATGATTTTGCATTGCACTACGCACTAGCTACCGTTTTAGCTACCCTCGGTGAGATGATATTGCATTGCACTACGCACTTGCTACCATTGTAATATTGTTCATGGTTCGATTTAGTAGTTAGTAACGGTGAGATGATTTTCCATTGCACTACGCACTAGCTACCGTTTTAGCTACCCTCGGTGAGATGATTTTGCATTGTACTACGCATTAGCTACCGTTGTAAAATTATATTGTATTAACTACCACGGTGAGATGATTTTGTATTGCACTACGCACTAGCTACCGTTGGTGAGTTGTGTTGAAAGGTTCCAGTGTTCTTCATATGAATGATTTTATAGCAGGAGTAGACCTGCACAGATTGCTTTTCTAAATATGAGTATCTTGTGGTCTATTATATTATTGAAAATAATTGTTTATGATAAACTAATGAACTCACCAACCTTTTGGTTGACACTTTAAAGCATGTTTATTCTCAGGTATTAAAGAAATCTTCCGCTGTGCATTTGCTCATTTTAAAGATATTATTTAGAGTCATTCATGGCATATTTTAAAAGACGTTGCATTCGAGTCGTTGAGTTCATGAAGATTGATAATAAGTCATTCATAGTTTGCATATATATTATGAGATAGTATGCATGTCTGTCAACTTTCGTTGAAATGAAAATTTATCTTATAAAAAACGAATGCAATATTTGTAAAATGTATCATTTAGAGGTCAAATACCTCGCGATGTAATCAACTATTGTGAATTGTTTATAATGTATATGAACGGGTCCTTTCACAAACGGGGTCTTAGACAGGGAGACCCAATGTCTCCTTATTTATTTACTCTTGTGATGGAAGTGCTTTCGATCATGTTACAATGGAATATTCGGCGTTCGCCAGGTTTCCGTTATCACCCAAAGTGTGAGAGGCTCAAAATCATTAACTTATGTTTCGCATATGACTTGTTCTTATTTACTCATACAGATGTTGTATCCGCAAGAGTTGTCTTTGATTCGTTGGATGAATTCAAGAGAGTTTCGGGCCTTACTCCTAGCATTCCTAAAAGCACCGGTTACTTTGCTAATGGTAACAATTACGTGAAAACTCAAATCCTGAGCTTAATATCGTTTGAAGTGGGTCATCTTCCTGTGCGTTATTTGGGTGTTCCCTTGGTTTCTTCAAGATTACACATACGTGATTGTAAACCGTTGCTTGAGATGGTGAAAAATCGTATTAATGACTGGAGAAATAAGTTTTTATCTTTTGCAGGCCGAGTCCAACTGATTACGTCGGTGATCGAGTCTATGCAACTGTATTGGTACTCGGTGTTTGTTATCCCAGATTCGGTAGTCAAAGAGATCGAGAAAATGACAAGGGGTTTCTTGTGCTGTCAAGGCGAGATGAAACGTGGTAAAGCTAAGGTTAAGTTGGATGATGTATGCCTTCCAAAAACAGAGGGTGGTCTCGGTATTAGGCATCTCAAACTATGGAATGTGGCGTTATTATCATCCCAAGTTTGGCGTCTGTTATCCCATAAGCAATCTTTATGGGTGAAGTGGGTGCACACTTACCGTTTGGCTAATCATAATTTTTGGGATGTGGTGATGCCTAATGATGCTAGTTGGAGTTGGTGCAAAATGCTTAATATTAGAGACATTATTCATGTACATTTTGTTCATAAGATTGGTAATGGGACTACCACTAATGCTTGGTTTGATCGTTGGCCCCCTCATGGGACTATTGTAGAAATTATTTCTCGTCGGAACATTGTTCGTGAAGGGTACAATTAAATGAGAAGGTGTGTGATGTAATGCATGGTTCGGATTTGACATGGCCGAGTACGTGGTATACAGAATTTAATGCTATCCAAGATGTTGCGCCTCCCATTCTTACGGATCAATCTGATATAGTTCAATGGCGAGATTGTAGTGGTAATTGGATAGATTTTCCAGTTAGTGTGGTATGGGATACAATTCGTCCCCATGCTCCTACGATCCCGTGGTGTAGCGTGATTTGGTATAACCAATGCATTCCCCGACACGCGTTTATTGTTTGGCTTCTTATGGGAGAACGGTTGAAAACCCAGGATAAATTAAAGGCATGGGAATGAAATTTACAATTGAATGTGAATTTGACGTGTGCCTTGTGTAAGTCTCAACCTGACTCGCATGATCATTTATTTTTTGATTGCCCCGTTTCGAAACAATTATGCGAGAAGTTCACGCATGTGGTTGCGGTTGCAAACTGGAGTAGCGATTGGAAAAATCTTCGGGAAATTCTAATCCCTTATGCGAACTGCAATGTTGCTCGTGGTGTTGTTGCTAAACTTTTTTTTGGTGCCTTGGTTTACTATGTGTGGCAGGAAAGAAACAACCGGTTATATGGCCAAAAGGCTCGTTCGGTGGACCAGCTCTATGAAGTTATCTTCTCAACAGTTCGAATGAAGTTATTGTCAATCAAGTTTCGGAATTTTGCCTTTGTTCGAGTAATGAAGGAGTGTTGGAAAGTGCCATAACATAATCTTGTTTTGGTAGTGGGGTCTAGATTTTGCATAATTTATGTATAGTCTATTTGGTTTGTTGTTTGGTTGTAAGGCGCGCTTACAACATTGAACTCTCATTGTATCATTCTTTTATTATTTTTTAATAATATTTACCGGGGTAACCCTTTACCCAAAAAAAAATGAAATTCAAAATGGTCAAAATCGAAAAAGGCAAAATTAAAGGCTTTCGAGGTGTCGTTTCGAAAAATATTTGGGACAAACCACTACGACAGTTTGCCAATGGATAGATCCCGAAAAAATACACGATTTGAAAAAAACGGTGACTAAATCGGAGCTACGAGTCAAAAGATACGATAGATCGAACATTTTAGCCAAAGACACAAAACACCAAGCACCACAAACCGTCGGTAGTGTTAGGTGCGTGGTGCAATTCTGAGAGAAAAGATGTCTTTTTCGGAATCTAGACAACTTCGAATGGCAAACACGTTCAGAGAATCTTGCTCGTTCGGCCGTTTAGGGTGATCTTATGAATTTCGGCACAATTTTAAGCCGAAGGTTATGCGCCGCCAAATGGTACACCATCTGGCGGCGCATACTAATGATTTAAAAAAACGTGTTTAATGAAGTGACATTAGATTCAAATTTATACCCGTTATACATAATTACATTGCGATTGAATTAATAGGCCTTAAAAAGATATATACCTTGCTAAGTCATTCATACACAAAACTAATTATAAGATATAAATTGGAAGCATTCAAAGAGAACATTAAAATTGAGTAAAATGTCTTTTTTCGGAATCCTGACGACCTCGATGTCCAGACACTATCTAGGAGTCTTGATGTTAGGGTCGTTTTAGGGTGATCTCGAGAATTTCAGTTCAATCAGAAACCGAAGGTTATGCGCCGCCAAATGGTACTCCATCTGGTGGCGCATATTAATGATTTAAAAAATTGTGTTTAATGAAATGACATTAGATTCAAATTTATATGCGTTATAGGTAATTACATTGCGAGTGAAATAATAGGCCTTAAAACAATATGTACTATGCTAAGTCATGCATACACAAAAGGAATAATATGAATGAAATTCTAAACGGTCAAAATCGAAAAAAGGAAAAATTGAAGGCTTTCGAGGTCTCGTTTTGAAAAATATTTAGGACAAACCGCCTATGGCGGTTTGCCGATGGATAGATCCCCAAAAAATACACGATTTAAAAAAAAACGGTGACTAAATCGGAGCTACGAGTCAAAAGATACGATAGATCGAACATTCTGGAAATGATAGATCGAACATTTTAGCCTAAGACGCAAAACACCAAGCACCACGAACCGTCGGTGATGTTAGGTGCGTGGTGCGATTCTGTGAGAAAAGATGTCTTTTTCGGAATCTAGACAAATTCGAATGGAAAGAACGTTCAGAGAGTCTTGCTCGTTCGACCGTTTTAGGGTGATCTTATGAATTTCAGCATAATTTTAAATCGAAGGTTATGCGCCGCCAAATGGTACACCATCTGGCGGCGCATACTAATGATTTAAAAAAACGTGTTTAATGAAGTGACATTAGATTTAAATTTATACCCGTTATACATAATTATATTACGAGTGAAATCATTGGCCTTAAAACAATATATACCATGCTAAGTCATGCATACACAAAACTAATTATAAGATATAAATTGAAAACTTTCAAAGAGAACATTAAAAATGAGTAAAATGTCTTTTTTCGGCATCCTGATGACCTCGATGTCAAGACACTATCCCGGAGTCTTGATGTTAGGGTCATTTTAGGGTGATCTTCAGAATTTCAGTACAATCTGAAACCGAAGGTTATGCGCCGCCAAATGGTACTCCATCTGGCGGCGCATATAAATGATTTAAAAAATCGTGTTTAATAAAGTGACATTAGATTCAAATTTATATGCGTTATACGTAATTACATCGCGAATGAAATAATAGGCCTTAAAACAATATGTACTATGCTAAGTCATGCATACACGAAGGAATAACATGAATGAAATTGAAAACGGTCAAAATCGAAAAATGCAAAATTGAAGGCTTTCGAGGTCTCGTTTCGAAAAATATTTGGGACACACCGCCTACGGCAGTTTGCCAACGGATAGATCCTGAAAAAATACACGATTTGAAAAAAACGGTGACTAAATCGGAGCTACGAGTCAAAAGATACGATAGATCGAACATTTTGGGCAAAGACACAAAACATCAAGTACCACGAACTGTCGGTGGTGTTAGGTGCGTGGTGCAATTCTGTGAGAAAAGATGTCTTTTTCGAAATCTAGACAACTTTGAAGCCAAGAATGGTCAGAGAGTCTTGCCCGTTCGGCCATTTTATGGTGATCTTATGAATTTCAGCACAATCTGAAACCGATGGTTATGCGCCGCCAAATGGTACACCATCTGGCAGCGCGTACTAATGATTTAAAAAAACTTGTTTAATGAACTGACATTAGATTCAAATTTATACCCGTTATACATAATTACATTGCGATTGAAATCATAGGCCTTAAAAGGACATATACCATGCTAAGTCATGCATACACAAAACTAATTATAAGATATAAATTGAAAACGTTCAAAGAGAACATTAAAAATGAGTAAAATGTCTTTTTTCGGCATCCTGATGTCAAGACACTATCCAGGAGTCTTGATGTTAGGGTCGTTTTAGGGTGATCTCGAGAATTTCAGTACAATCTGAAATCGAAGGTTATGCGCTGCCAAATGGTACTCCACCTGGCGGCGCATATTAATGATTTAAAAAAAAGCATGTTTAATGAAGTGACATTAGATTAAAATTTATATATGTTATACATAATTACATTGCAAGTGAAATAATAGGCCTTAAAACAATATGTACCATGCTAAGTCATGCATACACAAAATGAATATACGAATGAAATTCAAAACGGTCAGAATCGAAAAAAGGCAAAATTGAAGGCTTTCGAGGTCTCGTTTCGAAAAATATTTGGGAAAAACCGCCTACGGCAGATTGCAAACGGATAGATCCCATAAAAATACACCATTTGAAAAAAAACGGTGACTAAATAGGAGTTACGAGTCAAAAGATACGATAGATCGAACATGTTGGCCAAAGACACAATACACCAAGCACCACGAACCGTCGGTGGTGTTAGGTGCGTGGTGTGATTCTGAGAGAAAAGATGTATTTTTCAGAATCTAGACAACTTCGAATGGCAAGCACGTTCAGAGAGTCTTGCTCGTTCGGCCGTTTTAGGGTGATCTTATGAATTTCAGCACAATTTTAAACCGAAGGTTATGCGCCGCCAAATGGTACACCATCTGGCGGCGCATACAAATGATTTAAAGAAACGTGTTTAATGAAGGGACATTTGATTCAAATTTATACCCGTTATACATAATTACATTGCGAGTGAAATAATAGGCCTTAAAACGAAATATACCATGCTAAGTCATGCATACACAAAACTAATTATAAGATATAAATTGAAAACCTTCAAAGAGAACATTAACAATGAGTAAAATGCCTTTTTCAGCATCCTGATGACCTTGATGTCAAGACACTATCCAGGAGTCTTGATGTTAGGGTCGTTTTAGGGTGATCTCGAAAATTTCAGTACGATCTGAAACCTAAGGTTATGCGCCGCCAAATGGTACTCCATCTGGCGGCGCATCTTAATGATTTAAAAAATCGTGTTTGATGAAGTGACATTAGATTCAAATTTATATGCGTTATACGTAATTACATTATGAGTGAAATAATAGGCCTTAAAACAATATGTACTATGCTAAGTCATGCATGCACAAAAGGAATAATACGAATGAAATTCAAAATGGTCAAAATCGAAAAAAGGCAACATTGAAGGCTTTCGAGGTCTCGTTTCGAAAAATATTTGCGACGAACCTCCTACGGCAGTTTGCCAACGGATAGATCACGAAAAAATACACGATTTGAAAAAAACGGTTACTAAATCAGAGCTACGAGTTAAAAGATACGATAGATCGAACATTTTGGCCAAAGACACAAAATACCAAGCACCACGAACCGTCGGTGGTGTTAGGTGCGTGGTGCGATTCTATTAGAAAAGATGTCTTTTTCGGAATCTAAACAATTTCGAATGGCAAGCACGTTCAGAGAGTCTTGCTCGTTTGACCGTTTTAGGGTGATCTTATGAATTTCACCACAATTTTAAACCGAAGGTTATGCGCCGCCAAATGGTACACCATCTGGCGGCGCATACTAATGATTTAAAAAAACGTGTTTAATGAAGTGACATTAGATTCAAATTTATACCCGTTATACATAATTACATTGCGAGTGAAATAATAGGCCTTAAAACGATATATACCATGCTAAGTCATGCATACACAAAACTAATTGTAAGATATAAATTGAAAACGTTCAAAGATAACATTAAAAATGAGTAAAATGTGTTTTTTTAGCATCCTGACGACCTCGATGTCAAGACATATCCCGGAGTCTTGATGTTAGGGTCGTTTTAGGGTGATCGCGAGAATTTCAGTACAATCTGAAACCGAAGGTAATGCGCCGCCAAATGGTACTCCATCTGGTAGCGCATCTTAATGATTTAAAAAATCGTGTTTAATGAAGTGACATTAGATTCAAATTTATATGTGTTAAACGTAATTACATTGCGAGTGAAATAATAGTCATTAAAACAATAAGTACTATGCTAAGTCATGCATGCAGAAAAGGAATAATACGAATGAAATTCAAAAGGGTCAAAATCGAAAAAAGACAAAATTGAAGGCTTTTGAGGCCTCGTTTTGAAATATATTTAGGATAAACCGCCTACGGTAGTTTCCCAATGTATAGATCCCGAAAAAACACACGATTTGAAAAAAAACGGTGACTAAATCGGAGCTATGAGTCAAAAGATACGATAGATCGAACATTTTGGCCAAAGACACAAAACACCAAGCACCACGAACCGTCGGTGGTATTAGGTGCGTGGTGAGATTCTGTGAGAAAAAATGTCTTTTTCGGAATCTAGACAACTTCGTATGGCAATCACGTTCAGAGAATCTTGCTCGTTTGGCCGTTTTAGGGTGATCTTATGAATTTCAGCACAATCTGAAACCGAAGGTTATGCGCCTCCAAATGGTACACCATCTGGCGGTGCATACTAATGATTTAAAAAAATGTGTTTAATGAAGTGACATTAGATTCAAATTTATACCCGATATACATAATTACATTGCGAGTGAAATAATAGGCCTTAAAACGATATATATCATGCTAAGTCATGCATACACAAAACTAATTATATGATATAAATTGAAAACGTTCAAAGAGAACATTAAAAATGAGTAAAATGTCTTTTTTTGGCATCCTGACGACCTCGATGTCAAGACACTATCCAGGAGTCTTGATGTTAGGGTCATTTTTGGGTGATCTCGAGAATTTAAGTACAATCTGAAACCGAAGGTTATGCGCCGCCAAATGGAACTCCATCTGGCGGCGCATATTAATGATTTAAAAAATCGTGTTTAATGAAGTGACATTAGATTCAAATTTATATGCGTTATGCGTAATTACATTGTGAGTAAAATAATAGGTCTTAAAACAATATGTACTATGCTAAGTCATGCATGCACAAAGGAATAATACGAATGAAATTCAAAATGGTCAAAATCGAAAAAAGACAAAATTGAAGGCTTTCGAGGTCTCATTTCGAAAAATATTTGGGACAAACCGCCTACAGCAGTTTGCCAACGGATAGATCCCAAAAATATACACGATTTGAAAAAAAATAGTGACTAAATCGGAGCTACGAGTTAAAAGATACGATAGGTCGAACATTTTGGCCAAAGACACAAAACACCAAGCACCACGAACCGTCAGTGGTATTAGGTGCGTGGTGCGATTCTGTGAGAAAAGATGTCTTTTTTGGAATCTAGACAACTTCGAATGGCAAGCACGTTCAGAGAGTCTTGCTCGTTCGGCCGTTTTAGGGTGATCTTATGAAATTCAGCACAATCTGAAACCGAAGGTTATGCGCCTCCAAATGGTACACCATCTGGCGGCGCATACTAATGATTTAAAAAAACGTGTTTAATGAAGTGAAATTAGATTCAAATTTATACCCGTTATACATAATTACATTGCGAGTGAAATCATAGGCCTTAAAACGATATATACCATGCTAAGTCATGCATACACCAAACTAATTATAAGATATAAATTGAAAACGTTCAAAGAGAACATTAAAAATGAGTAAAATTTCTTTTTCGCCATCCTGACGACCTCGATGTCAAGACACTATCCAGGAGTCTTGATGTTAGGGTCGTTTTAGGGTGATCTCAAGAATTTCAGTACGATTTGAAACCGAAGGTTATGCGCCGCCAAATGGTACTCCATCTGGCGACGCATATTAATGATTCAAAAAATCGTGTTTAATGAAGTTACATTAGATTCAAAATTATATGCGTTATACGTAATTACATTGCAAGTGAAATAATAGGCCTTAAAACAATATGTACTATGCTAAGTCATGCATACACAAAGGAATAATATGAATGAAATTCAAAACGGTCAAATCGAAAAATTGTAAAAGTGAAGGCTTTCGAGGTCTCGTTTCGAAAAATATTTGGGATAAACCGCCTACGGTAGTTTGCCAACGGATAGATCCCGAAAAAATACACGATTTGAATAAAAAATGGTGACTAAATCGGAGCTACGAGTCAAAAGATACGATAGATCGAACATTTTAGCCAAAGACACAAAATACCAAGCACCATGAACCGTCGGTGGTGTTAGGTACGTGGTGCGATTCTGTGCGAAAAGATGTCTTTTTCAGAATCTAGACAACTTCGAATGTCAAGCACGATCAGAGAGTCTTGCTCGTTCAGCCGTTTTTGGGTGATCTTATGAATTTCAGCACAATTTTAAACCGAAGGTTATGCGCCGCCAAATGGTACACCATCTGGCGGCGCATACTAATGATTTAAAAAAACGTGTTTAATGAAGTGACATTAGATTCAAATTTATACCCGTTATACATAATTACATTGCGAGTGAAATAATAGGCCTTAAAACGATATATACCATGCTAAGTCATGCATACACAAAACTAATTATAAGATATAAATTGAAAACGTTCAAAGAGAACGTTAAAAATGAGTAAAATGTCTTTTTTCGGCATCCTGAAGACCTCGATGTCAAGACATATCCAGGAGTCTTGATGTTAGGGTCGTTTTAGGGTGATCTCGAGAATTTCAGTACAATCTGAAACCGAAGGTAATGCGCCACCAAATGGTACTCCATCTGGTAGCGCATCTTAATGATTTAAAAAATCGTGTTTAATGAAGTGACATTAGATTCAAATTTATATGCGTTAAACGTAATTACATTGCGAGTGAAATAATAGGCATTAAAACAATAAGTACTATGCTAAGTCATGCATGCAGAAAAGGAATAATACGAATGAAATTCAAAAGGGTCAAAATCGAAAAAACACAAAATTGAAGGCTTTCGAGGTCTCGTTTTAAAAAATATTTGGGATAAACCGCCTACGGCAGTTTCTCAATGTATAGATCCCGAAAAAACACACGATTTGAAAAAAAAACGGTGACTAAATCGGAGCTATGAGTCAAAGATACGATAGATCGAACATTTTGGCCAAAGACACAAAACACCAAGCACCACGAACCGTCGGTGGTATTAGGTGCGTGGTGAGATTCTGTGAGAAAAAATGTCTTTTTCAGAATCCAGACAACTTCGTATGGCAAGCACGTTCAGAGAGTCTTGCTCGTTCGGCCGTTTTAGGGTGATCTTATGAATTTCAGCACAATCTGAAACCGAAGGTTATGCGCCTCCAAATGGTACACCATCTGGCGGCGCATACTAATGATTTAAAAAAACGTGTTTAATGAAGTGACATTAGATTCAAATTTATACCCGATATACATAATTACATTGCGAGTGAAATAATAGGCCTTAAAACGATATATACCATGCTAAGTCATGCATACACAAAACTAATTATAAGATATAAATTGAAAACGTTCAAAGAGAACATTAAAAATGAGTAAAATGTCTTTTTTCGGCATCCTGACGACCTCGATGTCAAGACACTATCCAGGAGTCTTGATGTTAGGGTCATTTTTGGGTGATCTCGAGAATTTAAGTACAATCTGAAACCGAAGGTTATGCGCCGCCAAATGGTACTCCATCTGGCGGCGCATCTTAATGATTTAAAAAATCGTGTTTAATGAAGTGACATTAGATTCAAATTTATATGCGTTATACTAATTACATTGCAAGTGAAATAAAAGGCCTTAAAACAATATGTACTATGCTAAGTCATGCATACACAAAGGAATAATATGAATGAAATTCAAAACGGTCAAATCAAAAAAAGACAAAATTGAAGGCTTTCGAGGTCTCCTTTTAAAAAATATTTGGGATAAACCGCCTACAGTAGTTTACCAACGGATAGATCCCAAAAAAATACACGATTTGAAAAAAAACGGTGACTAAATAGGAGCTACGAGTCTAAAGATACGATAGGTCGAACATTTTGGCCAAAGACACAAAACACCAAGCACCACGAACCGTCAGTGGTATTAGGTGCGTGGTGCGATTCTGTGAGAAAAGATGTCTTTTTCGGAATCTAGACAACTTCGAATGGCAAGCACGTTCAGAGAGTCTTGCTCGTTCAGCCATTTTAGGGTGATCTTATGAAATTCAGCACAATCTGAAACCGAAGGTTATGCGCCTCCAAATGGTACACCATCTGGCTGCGCATACTAATGATTTAAAAAAATGTGTTTAATGAAGTGACATTAGATTCAAATTTATACCCGTTATACATAATTACATTGCGAGTGAAATCATAGGCCTTAAAATGATATATACCATTCTAAGTCATGCATACACCAAACTAATTATAAGATATAAATTGAAAACGTTCAAAGAGAACATTAAAAATGAGTAAAATTTCTTTTTTCGGCATCCTGACGACCTCGATGTCAAGACACTATCCAGGAGTCTTGATGTTATCCGCCGCCAAATGGAACTCCATCTGGCGGCGCATATTAATGATTTAAAAAATCGTGTTTAATGAAGTGACATTAGATTCAAATTTATATGCGTTATACGTAATTACATTGTGAGTAAAATAATAGGCCTTAAAACAATATGTACTATGCTAAGTCATGCATGCACAAAGGAATAATACGAATGAAATTCAAAACGGTCAAAATCGAAAAAAGACAAATTTGAAGGCTTTCGAGGTCTCGTTTCGAAAAATATTTGGGACAAACCGCCTACAGCAATTTGCCAATGGATAGATCCCAAAAAAATACACGATTTGAAAAAAAACGGTGACTAAATCGGAGCTACGAGTTAAAAGATACGATAGGTCGAACATTTTGGCCAAACACACAAAACACCAAGCACCACGAACCGTCAGTGGTATTAGGTGCGAGGTGCGATTCTGCGAGAAAAGATGTCTTTTTTGGAATCTAGACAACTTCTAATGGCAAGCACGTTCAGAGAGTCTTGCTCGTTCGGCCGTTTTAGGGTGATCTTATGAAATTCTGCACAATCTGAAACCGAAGGTTATGCGCCTCCAAATGGTACACCATCTGGCGGCGCATACTAATGATTTAAAAAAACTTGTTTAATGAAGTGACATTAGATTCAAATTTATACCCGTTATACATAATTACATTGCGAGTGAAATCATAGGCCTTAAAACGATATATACCATGCTAAGTCATGCATACACCAAACTAATTATAAGATATAAATTGAAAACGTTCAAAGAGAACATTAAAAATGAGTAAAATTTCTTTTTACGCCATCCTGACGACCTCGATGTCAAGACACTATCCAGGAGTCTTGATGTTAGGGACGTTTTAGGGTGATCTCGAGAATTTCAGTACGATTTGAAACCGAAGGTTATGCGCCGCCAAATGGTATTCCATCTGGCGACGCATATTAATGATTTAAAAAATCGTGTTTAATGAAGTTACATTAGATTCAAAATTATATGCGTTATACGTAATTACATTCCAAGTGAAATAATAGGCCTTAAAACAATATGTACTATGCTAAGTCATGCATACACAAAGGAATAATATGAATGAAATTCAAAACGGTCAAATCGAAAAATGGTAAAAGTGAAGGCTTTCGAGGTCTCGTTTCGAAAAATATTTGGGATAAACCGCCTACGGTAGTTTGCCAACGGATAGATCCCGAAAAAATACACGATTTGAATAAAAAACGGTGACTAAATCGGAGCTACGAGTCAAAAGATACGATAGATCGAACATTTTGGCCAAAGACACAAAATACCAAGCACCATGAACCGTCGGTGGTGTTAGGTGCGTGGTGCGATTCTGTGAGAAAAGATGTCTTTTTCAGAATCTAGACAACTTCAAATGTCAAGCACGATCAGAGAGTCTTGCTCGTTTTAAGCACAACTTAGGGTGATCTTATGAATTTCAGCACAATTTTAAACCGAATGTTATGCGCCGCCAAATGGTACACCATCTGGCGGCGCATACTAATGATTTAAAAAAACGTGTTTAATGAAGTGACATTAGATTCAAATTTATACCCGTTATACATAATTACATTGCGAGTGAAATAATAGGACTTAAAACGATATATACCATGCTAAGTCATGCATACACAAAACTAATTATAAGATATAAATTGAAAACTTTCAAAGAGAACGTTAAAAATGAGTAAAATATCTTTTTTCGGCATCCTGAAGACCTCGATGTCAAGACATATCCAGGAGTCTTGATGTTAGGGTCGTTTTAGGGTGATCTCGAGAATTTCAGTACAATCTGAAACCGAAGGTAATGCGCCGCCAAATGGTACTCCATCTGGTTGCGCATCTTAATGATTTAAAAAATCGTGTTTAATGAAGTGACATTAGATTCAAATTTATATGCGTTAAACGTAATTACATTGCGAGTGAAATAATAGGCATTAAAACAATAAGTACTATGCTAAATCATGCATGCAGAAAAGGAATAATACGAATGAAATTCAAAAGGGTCAAAATCGAAAAAAGACAAAATTGAAGGCTTTCGAGGTCTCGTTTTGAAAAATATTTGGGATAAACCGCCTACGGCAGTTTCCCAATGTATAGATCCCGAAAAAACACACGATTTGAAAAAAAAACGGTGACTAAATCGGAGCTATGAGTCAAAAGATACGATAGATCGAACATTTTGGCCAAAGACACAAAACACCAAGCACCACGAACCGTCGGTGGTATTAGGTGCGTGGTGAGATTCTGTGAGAAAAAATGTCTTTTTTAGAATCTTGACAACTTCGTATGGCAAGCACGTTCAGAGGGTCTTGCTCGTTCGGCCGTTTTAGGGTGATCTTATGAATTTCAGCACAATCTGAAACCGAAGGTTATGCGCCTCCAAATGGTACACCATCTACCGGCGCATACTAATGATTTAAAAAAAACGTGTTTAATGAAGTGACATTAGATTCAAATTTATACCCGATATACATAATTACATTGCGAGTGAAATAATAGGCCTTAAAACGATATATACCATGCTGAGTCATGCATACACACAACTAATTATAAGATATAAATTGAAAACGTTCAAAGAGAACATTAAAAATGAGTAAAATGTCTTTTTTCGGCATCCTGACGACCTCGATGTCAAGACACTATCCAGGAGTCTTGATGTTAGGGTCATTTTTGGGTGATCTCGAGAATTTAAGTACAATCTGAAACCGAAGGTTATGCGCCGCCAAATGGTACTCCATCTGGCGGCGCATCTTAATGATTTAAAAAATCGTGTTTAATGAAGTGACATTAGATTCAAATTTATATGCGTTATACGTAATTACATTGCAAGTGAAATAATAGGCTTTAAAACAATATGTACTATGCTAAGTCATGCATACACAAAGGAATAATATGAATGAAATTCAAAGCGGTCAAATCAAAAAAAGACAAAATTGAAGGCTTTCGAGGTCTCGTTTTAAAAAATATTAGGGATAAACCGCCTACAGCAGTTTGCCAATGGATAGATCCCAAAAAAAATACACAATTTGAAAAAAAAACGGTGACTAAATAGGAGCTACGAGTCAAAAGATACGATAGGTCGAACATTTTGGCCAAAGACACAAAACACCAAGCACCACGAACCGTCAGTGGTATTAGGTGCGTGGTGCGATTCTGTGAGAAAAGATGTCTTTTTCGGAATCTAGACAACTTCGAATGGCAAGCACGTTCAGAGATTCTTGCTCGTTCGGTCGTTTTAGGGTTATCTTATGAAATTCAGCACAATCTGAAACCGAAGGTTATGCGCCTCCAAATGGTACACCATCTGGCGGCGCATACTAATGATTTAAAAAAACGTGTTTAATGAAGTGACATTAGATTCAAATTTATACCCGTTATACATAATTACATTGCGAGTGAAATCATAGGCCTTAAAACGATATATACCATGCTAAGTCATGCATACACCAAACTAATTATAAGATATAAATTGAAAACGTTCAAAGAGAACATTAAAAATGAGTAAAATTTCTTTTTTCGGCATACTGACGACCTCGATGTCAAGACACTATCCAGGAGTCTTGATGTTAGGGTCGTTTTAGGGTGATCTCGAGAATTTCAGTACGATTTGAAACCGAAGGTTATGCGCCGCCAAATGGTACTCCATCTGGCGGCGCATATTAATGATTTAAAAAATCGTGTTTAATGAAGTTACATTAGATTCAAAATTATATGCGTTATACGTAATTACATTGCAAGTGAAATAATAGGCCTTAAAACAATATGTACTATGCTAAGTCATGCATACACAAAGGAATAATATGAATGAAATTCAAAACGGTCAAATCGAAAAATGGTAAAAGTGAAGGCTTTCGAGGACTCGTTTTGAAAAATATTTGGGACAAACCGCCTACAGCAGTTTGCCAATGGATAGATCCCGAAAAAATACATGATTTGAAAAAAAAAAACGGTGACTAAATCGGAACTACGAGTCAAAAGATACGATAGGTCGAACATTTTGGCCAAAGACACAAAACACCAAGCACCACGAACCGTCAGTGGTATTAGGTGCGTGGTACGATTATTCGAGAAATGATGTCTTTTTCGGAATCTAGACAACTTCGAATGGCAAGCACGTTCAGAGAGTCTTACTCGTTCGGCCGTTTTAGGGTGATCATATGAATTTCAGCACAATCTGAAACCGAAGGTTATGCGCCGCCAAATGGTACATCATCTGGCGGCGCATACTAATGATTTAAAAAAACGTGTTTAATGAAGTGACATTAGATTCAAATTTATACTCGTTATACATAATTACATTGTGAGTGAAATCTTAGGCCTTAAAACGATATATACCATGCTAAGTCATGCATACACAAAACTAATTATAAGATATAAATTGAAAACGTTCAAAGAGAACATTAAAAATGAGTAAAATGTCTTTTTTCGGCATCCTGACGACCTCGATGTCAAGACACTATCCAGGAGTCTTGATGATAAGGTCGTTTTAGGGTGATCTCTAGAATTTCAGTGCAATCTGAAACCGAAGATTATGCACCGTCAAATGGTATTCCATCTGGCGGCGCATATTAATGATTTAAAAATCGTGTTTAATGAAGTGACATTAGACTCAAATTTATATGCGTTACACGTAATTACATTGTGAGTGAAATAATAGGCCTTAAAACAATATCTACTATGCTAAGTCATGCGTACACAAAAGAATAATATGAATGAAATTCATAACGGTCAAAATCAAAAAATGGTAAAATTGAAGGCTTTCAAGGACTCGTTTAGAAAAATATTTGGGACAAACCGCCTACGGTAGTTTTCCAATGGATAGATCCCGAAGAAATACACGATTTAAAAAATAACAGTGACTAAATCGGAGCTACGAGTCAAAAGATACATTAGATCGAACATTTTGGCTAAAGACACAAAACATCAAGTACCACGAACCGTCATTGGTGTTAGGTGCGTGGTGCTATTCTGTGTGAGAAAAGATGACTTTTTCAGAATCTAGACAACATCGAATGGCAAGCACATTTAGAGAGTCTTGCTCTTTCGGCCGTTTTATGGTGATCATATGACTTTCAGCACAATCTGAAACCGAAGGTTATGCGCCGCCAAATGGTACACCATCTGGCGGCGCATACTAATGATTTAAAAAAACGTTTTTAATGAAGTGACATCAGATTCAAATTTATATGCGTTATACGTAATTACATTGCAAGTGAAATAATAGGCCTTAAAACAATATGTACTATGCTAAGTCATGCATGCACAAAAGGAATAATACGAATGAAATTCAAAACGGTCAAAATCGAAAACACGTCAAAATTGAAGGCTTTCGAGGTCTCGTTTCAAAAAATATTTGGGACAAACCGGCTACGGAAGTTTACCAATGGATAGATCCCAAAAAAATACACGATTTGAAAAAAACGGTGACTAAATCAGAGCTACGAGTCAAAAGATACGATAGATCGAACATTTTAGCCAAAGACACAAAACACCAAGCACCACGAACCGTCGGTGGTATTAGGTGCGTGGTGCAATTCTGTGAGAAAAGATGTCTTTTTCAGAATCTAGACAACTTCAAATGGCAAGCACATTCAGAGATTCTTGCTCGTTCGGCCGTTTTAGGGTGATCTTATGAATTTCAGCACAATTTTAAACCGAAGGTTATGCGCCGCCAAATGGTACACCATCTGGTGGCGCATACTAATGATTTTAAAAAAACGTGTTTAATGAAGTGACATTAGATTCAAATTTATACCCGTTATACATAATTACATTACGAGTGAAATAATAGGCCTTAAAACGATATATACCATGCTAAGTCATGCATACATAAAACTAATTATAAGATATAAATTGAAAACGTTCAAAGAGAACATTAAAAATGAGTAAAATGTCTTTTTTCGGCATTCTGACGACGTCGATGTAAAGACACTATCTAGGAGTCTTGATGTTAGGGTCATTTTAGGGTGATCTCGAGAATTTTAGTACAATCTGAAACCGAAGGTTTTGCGTCGCCAAATGGTACTCCATCTAGCGGCGCATCTTAATGATTTAAAAAATCATGTTAATGAAGTGACATTAGATTCAAATTTATATACGTTAAACGTAATTACATTGTGAGTGAAATAATAGGCCTTAAAACAATATGTACTATGCTAAGTCATGCATGCACAAAAGAAATAATACGAATGAAATTCAAAAAGGTCAAAATCGAAAAAAGCCAAAATTGAAGGCTTTCGAGGTCTCGTTTCGAAAAATATTTGGGATAAACTGCCTACGGCAGTTTGCTAACGGATAGACCCCGAAAAAGATACACGATTTGACAAAAAACGGTGACTAAATCGGAGCTACGAGTCAAAAGATACGATCGATCGAACATTTTGGCCAAAGACACAAAACACCAAGCACCACGAACCGTCGGTGGTATTAGGTGCGTGGTGCGATTCTGTGAGAAAAGATGTCTTTTTTGGAATCTAGACAACTTCAAATGGCAAGCACGTTTAGAGAGTCTTGCTCGTTCGGCCGTTTTAGGGCGATCTTATGAATTTCAGCACAATTTTAAACCGAAGGGTATGCGCCGCCAAATGGTACAACATCTGGCAGCGCATACTAATGATTTAAAAAAACGTGTTTAATGAAGTAAAATTAGATTCAAAATTATACCCGTTATACATAATTACATTGCGAGTGAAATAATAGACCTTAAAACGATATATACCATGCTAAGTCATGCATACACAAAACTAATTATAAAATATAAATTGAAAACGTTCAAAGAGAACATTAAAAATGAGTAAAATGTCTTTTTTCGGCATCCTAACGACCTCGATGTCAAGACACTATCTAGGAGTCTTGATGTTAGGGTCATTTTAGAGTGATCTCGAGAATTTTAGTACAATCTGAAACCGAAGGTTATGCGCCGCCAAATGGTACTCCATCTGGCGGCGCATCTTAATGATTTAAAAAATCGTGTTTAATGAAGTGACATTAGATTCAAATTTATATACGTTAAATGTAATTACATTGCGAGTGAAATAATAGGCCTTAAAACAATATGTACTATGCTAAGTCATGCATGCACAAAAGGAATAATACGAATGAAATTCAAAAAGGTCAAAATCGAAAAAGGCAAAATTGAAGGCTTTCGAGGTCTCGTTTCAAAAAATATTTGGGATAAACCGCCTACGGCAGTATGCCAATGGATAGATCCCGATAAAAATACACGATTTGAAAAAAATGGTGACTAAATCGGAGCTACGAGTCAAAAGATACGATAGATCGAACATTTTGGCCAAAGACACAAAACACCAAGCACCACGAACCGTCGGTGGTATTAGGTGCGTGGTGCAATTCTGTGAGAAAAGATGTCTTTTTCGGAATCTAGACAATTTCGAATGGCAAGCACGTTCAGAGAGTCTTTCTCGTTCGGCCGTTTTAGGGTTATTTTATGAATTTCGGCACAATTTTAAACCGAAGGTTATGCGCCGCCAAATGGTACACCATCTGGCGGCGCATACTAATAATTTAAAAAAACGTGTTTAATGAAGTGACATTAGATTCAAATTTATACCCGTTATACATAATTACATTGCGAGTGAAATAATAGGCCTTAAAACGATATATACTGTGCTAAGTCATGCATACACAAAAGCAATTATAAAATATAAATTGAAAACGTTCAAAGAGAACATTAAAAATGAGTAAAATGTCTTTTTTCGGCATCCTAACGACCTCGATGTCAAGACACTATCCAGGAGTCTTGATGGTAGGGTCATTTTAGGGTGATCTCGAGAATTTCAGTACAATCTGAAACCGAAGGTTATGCGCCGCCAAATGGTACTCCATCTGGCGGCGCATCTTAATGATTTAAAAAATCATGTTTAATGAAGTGACATTAGATTCAAATTTATATACGTTAAACGTAATTACATTTGCGAGTGAAATAATAGGCCTTAAAACAATATGTACTATGCTAAGTCATGCATGCACAAAAGGAATAATACGAATGAAATTCAAAAAGGTCAAAATCGAAAAAGGCAAAATTGAAGGCTTTCGAGGTCTCGTTTCGAAAAATATTGGGGATAAACTGTCTACGGCAGTTTGCCAATGGATAGATCCCGAAAAAAAATACACGATTTGAAAAAAAATGGTGACTAAATCGGAGCTACAAGTCAAAAGATACGATAGATCGAACATTTTGGCCAAAGACACAAAACACCAAGCACCACGAACCGTCGGTGGTATTAGGTGCGTGGTGCGATTCTGTGAGAAAAGATGTCTTTTTCGGAATCTAGACAACTTCAAATGGAAAGCACATTCAGAGAGTCTTGCTCGTTCGGCCGTTTTAGGGTTATCTTATGAATTTCAGCACAATTTTAAACCGAAGGTTATGCGCCGCCAAATGGTACACTATATGGCGGCGCATACTAATGATTTCAAAAAACGTGTTTTATGAAGTGACATTAGATTCAAATTTATACCCGTTATGCATAATTACATTGCGAGTGAAATAATAGGCCTTAAAACGATATATATCATGCTAAGTCATGCATACACAAAACTAATTATTAGATATAAATTGAAAATGTTCAAAGAGAACATTAACAATGAGTAAAATTTCTTTTTTCGGCATCCTGACGACCTCGATGTCAAGACACTATCCAGGACTCTTGATGTTAGGGTCATTTTAGGGTGATATCGAGAATTTCAGTACAATCTGAAAACGAAGGTTATGCGCCGCCAAATGCTACTCCATCTGGCGGCCCATCTTAATGATTTGAAAAATCGTGTTTAATGAAGTGACATTAGATTCAAATTTATATGCGTTATATGTAATTACATTGCGAGTTAAATAATAGGCCTTAAAACAATATGTACTATGCTAAGTCATGCATGCACAAAAGGACTAATACGAATGAAATTCAAAACGGTCAAAATCGAAAAAAGCCAAAATTGAAGGCTTTCGAGGTCTTGTTTCGAAAAATATTTGGGACAAACCGCCTACAGTAGTTTTCCAATGGATAGATCACGAAAAAATACACGATTTAAAAAAAACGGCTACTAAATCGGAGCTACGAGTCAAAAGATACGATAGATCGAACATTTTGGCCAAGACACCAAATACCAAGCACCACGAACCATCAGTGGTGTTAGGTGCGTGGTGCGATTCTGTGAGAAAAGATGTCTTTTTCGGAATTTAGACAACTTCGAATGGCAAGCACGTTCAGAGAGTCTTTCTCGTTCGGCCGTTTTAGGGTGATCTTATGAATTTCAACACAATTTTAAACCGAAGGTTATGCGCCGCCAAATGGTACACCATCTGGCGGCGCATACTAATGATTTAAAAAAACGGGTTTAATGAAGAGACATTAGATTCAAATTTATACCCGTTATACATAATTACATTGCGAGTGAAATAATAGGCCTTAAAACGATATATACCATGCTAAGTCATGCATACATAAAACTAATTATAAGATATAAATTGAAAACGTTCAAAGAGAACATTAAAAATGAGTAAAATGTCTTTTTTCGGCATCCTAACGACCTCGATGTCAAGACACTATCCAGGAGTCTTGATGTTAGGGTCATTTTAGGGTGATCTCGAGAATTTCTGTACAATCTGAAACCGAAGGTTATGCGCCGCCAAATGGTACTCCATCTGGCGGCGCATCTTAATGATTTAAAAAATCGTGTTTAATGAAGTGACATTAGATTCAAATTTATATATGTCAAACTTAATTACGTTGCGAGTGACATAATAGGCCTTAAAACAATATGTACTATGCTAAGTCATGCATGCACAAAAGGAATAATACGAACGAAATTCAAAAAGGTCAAAAGCGAAAAAAGGCAAAATTGAAGGCTTTCGAGGTCTCGTTTCGAAAAAATATTTGGGATAAACCGCCTACGGTAGTTTGCCAACGGATAGATCCCAAAAAAAATACACGATTTGAAAAAAACAGTGACTAAATCGGAGCTACGAGTCAAAAGATACGATAGATCGAACATTTTGGCCAAAGACACAAAACACCAAGCACCACGAACCGTCGGTGGTATTAGGTGCGTGGTGCGATTCTGTGAGAAAAGATGTCTTTTTCGGAATCTAGAGAACTTCGAATGGCAACCACGTTCAGAGAGTCTTGCTCGTTCGGCCGTTTTAGGGTTATCTTATGAATTTCAGCACAATTTTAAACCGAAGGTTATGCGCCGCCAAATGGTACACTATATGCGGCGCATACTAATGATTTAAAAAAACGTGTTTAATGAAGTGACATTAGATTCAAATTTATACCCGTTATGCATAATTACATTGCGAGTGAAATAATAGGCCTTAAAACGATATATATCATGCTAAGTCATTCATACACAAAACTAATTATTAGATATAAATTGAAAATGTTCAAAGAGAACATTAACAATGAGTAAAATTTCTTTTTTCGGCATCCTGACGACCTCGATGTCAAGACACTATCCAGGACTCTTGATGTTAGGGTCATTTTAGGGTGATCTCGAGAATTTCAGTACAATCTGAAAACGAAGGTTATGCGCCGCCAAATGCTACTCCATCTGGCGGCGCATCTTAATGATTTAAAAAATCGTGTTTAATGAAGTGACATTAGATTAAAATTTATATGCGTTATATGTAATTACATTGCGAGTGAAATAACAGGCCTTAAAACAATATGTACTATGCTAAGTCATGCATGCACAAAAGGACTAATACGAATGAAATTCAAAACGGTCAAAATCGAAAAAAGCAAAAATTGAAGGCTTTCGAGGTCTCGTTTCGAAAAATATTTGGGACAAACCGCCTACGGTAATTTTCCAATGGATAGATCACGAAAAAATACACGATTTGAAAAAAAAAAACGACGACTAAATCGGAGCTACGAGTCAAAAGATACGATAGATCGAACATTTTGGCCAAGACACAAAATACCAAGCACCACGAACCATCAGTGGTGTTAGGTGCGTGGTACGATTCTGTGAGAAAAGATGTCTTTTTCGGAATCTAGACAACTTCGAATGGCAAGCACATTCAGAGAGTCTTTCTCGTTCTGCCGTTTTAGGGTGATCTTATAAATTTCAGCACAATTTTAAACCGAAGGTTATGCGCCGCCAAATGGTACACCATCTGGCGGCGCATACTAATGATTTAAAAAAACGGGTTTAATGAAGAGACATTAGATTCAAATTTATACCCGTTATACATAATTACATTGCGAGTGAAATAATAGGCCTTAAAACGATATATACCATGCTAAGTCATGCATACACAAAACTAATTATAAGATATAAATTGAAAACGTTCAAAGAGAACATTAAAAATGAGTAAAATGTCTTTTTTCGGCATCCTAACGACCTCGATGTCAAGACACTATCCAGGAGTCTTGATGTTAGGGTCATTTTAGGGTGATCTCGAGAATTTCTGTACAATCTGAAACCGAAGGTTATGCGCCGCCAAATGGTACTCCATCTGGCGGCGCATCTTAATGATTTAAAAAATCGTGTTTAATGAAGTGACATTAGATTCAAATTTATATATGTCAAACTTAATTACATTGCGAGTGACATAATAGGCCTTAAAACAATATGTACTATGCTAAGTCATGCATGCACAAAAGGAATAATACGAACGAAATTCAAAAAGGTCAAAATCGAAAAAAGGCAAAATTGAAGGCTTTCGAGGTCTCGTTTCGAAAAACTATTTGGGATAAACCACCTACGGCAGTTTGCCAACGGATAGATCCCAAAAAAAATACACGATTTGATAAAAACAGTGACTAAATCGGAGCTACGAGTCAAAAAATACGATAGATCGAACATTTTGGCCAAAGACACAAAACACCAAGCACCACGAACCGTCGGTGGTATTAGGTGCGTGGTGCGATTCTGTGAGAAAAGATGTCTTTTTCGGAATCTAGAGAACTTCGAATGGCAAGCACGTTCAGAGAGTCTTGCTCGTTCGGCCGTTTTAGGGTGATCTTATGAATTTCAGCACAATTTTAAACCGAAGATTATGCGCCGCCAAATGGTACACCATCTGGCGGCGCATACTAATGATTTAAAAAAACGTGTTTAATGAAGTGACATTAAATTCAAATTTATACCCGTTATACATAATTACATTGCGAGTGAAATAATAGGCCTTAAAACGATATATATCATGCTAAGTCATGCATACACAAAACTAATTAAAAGATATAAATTGAAAACGTTCAAAGAAAACATTAAAAATGAGTAAAATTTCTTTTTTCGGCATCCTGACAACCTCGATGTCAAGACACTATCCAGGACTCTTGATGTTAGGGTCATTTTAGGGTGATCTCGAGAATTTCAGTACAATCTGAAACCGAAGGTTATGCGTCACCAAATGCTACTCCATCTGGCGGCGCATCTTAATGATTTAAAAAATCGTTTTTAATGAAGTGACATTAGATACAAATTTATATACGTCAAACTTAATTACATTGCGAGTGACATAATAAGCCTTAAAACAATATGTATTATTCTAAGTCATGCATGCACAAAAGGAATAATACGAATGAAATTCAAAAAGGTCAAAATCGAAAAATGCAAAATTGAAGGCTTTCGAGGTCTCGTTTCGAAAAATATTTGGGATAAACCGCCTAAAGTAGTTTGCCAACGGAGAGATCTCAAAAAAATACACGATTTGAAAAAAAAACAGTGACTAAATCGGAGCTACGAGTCAAAAGATACGATAGATCGAACATTTTGGCCAAAGACACAAAACACCAAGCACCACGAACCGTTGGTGGAATTTGGTGCGTGGTGCGATTCTGTGAGAAAAGATGTCTTTTTCGGAATCTAGACAACTTCAAATGGCAAGCACGTTCAGAGAGTCTTGCCCGTTCGGTCGTTTTAGGGTGATCTTATGAATTTCAGCACAATTTTAAACCGAAGGTTATGCGCCACCAAATGGTACACCATCTGGCGGCGCATACTAATGATTTAAAAAAATGTGTTTAATGAAGTGACATTAGATTCAAATTTATACCCGTTATACATAATTACATTGCGAGTGAAATAATAGGCCTTAAAACGATATATACCATGCTAAGTCATGCGTACACAAAACTAATTATAAGATATAAATTGAAAACGTTCAAAGAGAACATTAAAAATGAGTAAAATGTCTTTTTCGGCATCCTGACGACCTCGATGTCAAGACACTATTCAGGAGTCTTGATGTTATGGTCATTTTAGGTTGATCTCGAGAATTTTAGTACAATCTGAAACCGAAGGTTATGCGCCGCCAAATGGTAATCCATCTGGCGGCGCATCTTAATGATTTAAAAAATCGTGTTTAATGAAGTGACATTAGATTCAAATTTATATATGTCAAACTTAATTACATTGCGAGTGAAATAATAGGCCTTAAAACAATATGTACTATGCTAAGTCATGCATGCACAAAAGGAATAATACGAATGAAATTCAAAACGGTCAAAATCGAAAAAAGGCAAAATTGAAGGCTTTCGAGGTCTCGTTTCGAAAAATATTTGGGAAAAACCGCCTACGGCAGTTTGCCAACGGGTAGATCATGAAAAAATACACGATTTGAAAAAAAACGGTGACTAAATCGGAGCTACGAGTCAAAAGATATGATAGATCGAACAACTTCGAATGGCAAGCACCACGAACCGTCAGTGGTGTTAGGTGCGTGGTGCGCTTCTTTGAGAAAAGATGTCTTTTTTGGAATCTAGACAACATCGAATGGCAAGCACGTTCAGAGAGTCTTTCTCATTCGGCCGTTTTAGGGTGATCTTATGAATTTCAGCACAATTTTAAACCGAAGGTTATGCGCCGCCAAATGGTACACCATCTGGCGGCGCATACTAATGATTAAAAAAAACGTGTTTAGTGAAGTGACATTAGATTCAAATTTATACCCGTTATACATAATTACATTGCGAGTGAAATAATAGGCCTTAAAACGATATATACCATGCTAAGTCATGCATACACAAAACTAATTATAAGATATAAATTGAAAACGTTCAAAGAGAACATTAAAAATGAGTAAAATGTCTTTTTTCGGTATCCTGACGACCTCGATGTCAAGACACTATCCAGGAGTCTTGATGTTATGGTCATTTTAGGGTGATCTCGAGAATTGCAGTACAATCTGAAACCGAAGGTTATGCGCCGCCAAATGGTACTCCATCTGGCGGCGCATCTTAATGATTTAAAAATCGTGTTTAATGAAGTGACATTAGATTCAAATTTATATGCGTTATATGTAATTACATTGCGAGTGAAATAATAGGCATTAAAACAATATGTACTATGCTAAGTCATGCATACACAAAAGGAGTAATACGAATGAAATTCAAAACGGTCAAAATCAAAAAAGGCAAAATTGAAGGTTTTTGAGGTCTCGTTTCGAAAAATATTTGGGATAAACCGCCTACGGTAGTTTTCCAATGGATAGATCACGAAAAAATACACGATTCGAAAAAAAACGATGACTAAATCGGAGCTACGAGTCAAAAGATACGATAGATCGAACATTTTGGCCAAAGACACAAAACACCAAGCACCACGAACCGTCGGTGGTATTAGGTGCGTGGTGCGATTCTGTGAGAAAAGATGTCTTTTTCAGAATCTAGACAACTTCGAATGGCAAGCACGTTCAGAGAGTCTTGCTCATTCGGCCGTTTTAGGGTGATCTTATAAATTTCATCACAATTTTAAACCGAAGGTTATGCGCCGCCAAATGGTACACCATCTGGCAGCGCATACTAATGATTTAAAAAAACGTGTTTAATGAAGTGACATTAGATTCAAATTTATACCCGTTATACATAATTACATTGCGAGTGAAATAATAGGCCTTAAAACGATATATACCATGCTAAGTCATTCGTACACAAAACTAATTATAAGATATAAATTGAAAACGTTCAAAGAGAACATTAAAAATGAGTAAAATTTCTTTTTTCGGCATCCTGACGATCTCGATGTCAAGACACTATCCAGGACTCTTGATGTTAGGGTCATTTTAGGGTGATCTCGAGAATTTCAGTACAATCTGAAACCGAAGGTTATGCGCCGCCAAATGCTACTCCATCTGGCGGCGCATTTTAATGATTTAAAAAATCGTGTTTAACGAAGTGACATTAGATTCAAATTTATATGCGTTATACGTAATTACATTGCAAGTGAAATAATAGGCCTTAAAACAATATGTACTATGCTAAGTCATGCATGCACAAAAGGAATAATACGAATGAAATTCAAAACGGTCAAAATCGAAAAAAGGCAAAATTGAAGGCTTTCGAGGTCTCGTTTCGAAAAATATTTGGGAAAAACCTCCTACGGCAGTTTGCCAACGGGTAGATCATGAAAAAATACACGATTTGAAAAAAACGGTGACTAAATCGGAGCTACGAGTCAAAAGATACGATAGATCGAACATTTTGGCCAAAGACACAAAATACCAAGCACCGCGAACCGTCAGTGGTGTTAGGTGCGTGGTGCGATTCTGTGAGCAAAGATGTCATTTTCGGAATCTAGACAACTTCGAATGGAAAGCACGTTCATAGAGTCTTTCTCATTCGGCCGTTTTAGGGTGATCTTATGAATTTCAGCACAATTTTAAACCGAAGGTTATGCGCCGCCAAATGGTACACCATCTGGCGGCGCATACTAATGATTTAAAAAAACGTGCTTAATGAAGTGACATTAGATTCAAATTTTTACCCGTTATACATAATTACATTGCGAGTGAAATAATAGGCCTTAAAACGATATATACCATGCTAAGTCATGCGTAAACAAAACTAATTATAAGATATAAATTGAAAATGTTCAAAGAGAACATTAAAAATGAGTAAAATGTCTTTTTTCGGCATCCTGATGACCTCGATGTCAAGACACTATCCAGGAGTCTTGATGTTATGGTCATTTTAGGGTGATCTCGAGAATTTCAGTACAATCTGTAACCGAAGGTTATGCGCCGCCAAATGGTACTCCATCTGGCGGCGCATCTTAATGATTTAAAAAATCGTGTTTAATGAAGTGGCATTAGATTCAAATTTATATGCGTTATATGTAATTGCATTTCGAGTGAAATAATAGGCCTTAAAACAATATGTACTATGCTAAGTCATGCATGCACAAAAGGAGTAATACGAATGAAATTCAAAACGGTCAAAATCGAAAAAAGGCAAAATTGAAGGCTTTCGAGGTCTCGTTTCGAAAAATATTTGGGTAAAACCTCCTACGGCAGTTTGCCAACGGGTAGATCACGAAAAAATACACGATTCGAAAAAAAACGATGACTAAATCGGAGCTACGAGTCAAAAGATACGATAGATCGAACATTTTGGCCAAAGACACAAAACACCAAGCACCACGAACCGTCGGTGGTATTAGGTGCGTGGTGCGATTCTGTGAGAAAAGATGTCTTTTTCAGAATCTAGACAACTTCGAATGTAAAGCACGTTCAGAGAGTCTTGCTCATTCGGCCGTTTTAGGGTGATCTTATAAATTTCATCACAATTTTAAACCGAAGGTTATGCGCCGCCAAATGGTACACCATCTGGCAGCGCATACTAATGATTTAAAAAAACGTGTTTAATGAAGTGACATTAGATTCAAATTTATACCCGTTATACATAATTACATTGCGAGTGAAATAATAGGCCTTAAAACGATATATACCATGCTAAGTCATTCGTACACAAAACTAATTATAAGATATAAATTGAAAACGTTCAAAGAGAACATTAAAAATGAGTAAAATTTCTTTTTTCGGCATCCTGACGATCTCGATGTCAAGACACTATCCAGGACTCTTGATGTTAGGGTCATTTTAGGGTGATCTCGAGAATTTCAGTACAATCTGAAACCGAAGGTTATGCGCCGCCAAATGCTACTCCATCTGGCGGCGCATTTTAATGATTTAAAAAATCGTGTTTAACGAAGTGACATTAGATTCAAATTTATATGCGTTATACGTAATTACATTGCAAGTGAAATAATAGGCCTTAAAACAATATGTACTATGCTAAGTCATGCATGCACAAAAGGAATAATACGAATGAAATTCAAAACGGTCAAAATCGAAAAAAGGCAAAATTGAAGGCTTTCGAGGTCTCGTTTCGAAAAATATTTGGGAAAAACCTCCTACGGCAGTTTGCCAACGGGTAGATCATGAAAAAATACACGATTTGAAAAAAACGGTGACTAAATCGGAGCTACGAGTCAAAAGATACGATAGATCGAACATTTTGGCCAAAGACACAAAATACCAAGCACCGCGAACCGTCAGTGGTGTTAGGTGCGTGGTGCGATTCTGTGAGCAAAGATGTCATTTTCGGAATCTAGACAACTTCGAATGGAAAGCACGTTCAGAGAGTCTTTCTCATTCGGCCGTTTTAGGGTGATCTTATGAATTTCAGCACAATTTTAAACCGAAGGTTATGCGCCGCCAAATGGTACACCATCTGGCGGCGCATACTAATGATTTAAAAAAACGTGCTTAATGAAGTGACATTAGATTCAAATTTTTACCCGTTATACATAATTACGTTGCGAGTGAAATAATAGGCCTTAAAACGATATATACCATGCTAAGTCATGCGTAAACAAAACTAATTATAAGATATAAATTGAAAACGTTCAAAGAGAACATTAAAAATGAGTAAAATTTCTTTTTTCGACATCCTGACGACCTCGATGTCAAGACACTATCCAGGACTCTTGATGTTAGGGTCATTTTAGAGTGATCTCGAGAATTTCAGTACAATCTAAAACCGATGGTTATGCGCCGCCAAATGCTACTCCATCTGGCGGCTAATCTTAATGATTTAAAAATTCGTGTTTAATGAAGTGACATTAGATTCAAATTTATATGCGTTATATGTAATTGCATTTCGAGTGAAATAATAGGCCTTAAAACAATATGTACTATGCTAAGTCATGCATGCACAAAAGGAGTAATACGAATGAAATTCAAAACGGTCAAAATCGAAAAAAGGCAAAATTGAAGGCTTTCGAGGTCTCGTTTCGAAAAATATTTGGGATAAACCGCCTACGGCAGTTTGCCAACGGATAGATCATGAAAAAATACATGATTTGAAAAGAAACGGTGACTAAATCGGAGCTACGAGTCAAAAGATACGATAGATCAAACATTTTGGCCAAAGACACAAAACACCAAGCACCACGAACCGTCGGTGGTATAAGGTGCGTGGTGCGATTCTGTGAGAAAAGATGTCTTTTTCGGAATCTAGACAACTTTGAATGGCAAGCACGTTCAGAGAGTCTTTCTCATTCGGCCGTTTTAGGGTGATCTTATGAATTTCAGCACAATTTTAAACCGAAGGTTATGCGCCGCCAAATGGTACACCATCTGGCGGCGCATACTAATGATTTAAAAAAACGTGCTTAATCAAGTGACATTAGATTCAAATTTATACCCGTTTTACATAATTACATTGCGAGTGATATAATAGGCCTTAAAACGATATATACCAGGCTAAGTCATGCATACACAAAACTAATTATAAGATATAAATTGATAACGTTCAAAGAGAACATTAAAAATGAGTAAAATGTCTTTTTTCGGCATCCTGACGACCTCGATGTCAAGACACTATCCAGGAGTCTTGATGTTATGGTCATTTTAGGGTGATCTCGAGAATTTCAGTACAATCTGAAACCGAAGGTTATGCGCCGCCAAATGGTACTCCATCTGGCGGCGCATCTTAATGATTTAAAAAATCGTGTTTAATGAAGTGACGTTAGATTCAAATTTATATACGTTATTTGTAATTACATTGCGAGTGAAATAATAGGCCTTAAAACAATATGTACTATGCTAAGTCATGCATGCACAAAAGGAGTAATACGAATGAAATTCAAAACGGTCAAAATCGAAAAAAGGCAAAATTGAAGGCTTTCGAGGTCTCGTTTTGAAAAATATATGCAATAAACCGCCTACGGCAGTTTTCCAATGGATAGATCACGAAAAAATACACGATTTGAATAAAAACGGTGACTAAATCGGAGCTACGAGTCAAAAGATACGATAGATCGAACATTTTGGCCAAAGACACAAAACACCAAGCACCACGAACCGTCTGTGGTATTAGGTGCGTGGTGCGATTCTGTGAGAAAAGATGTCTTTTTCGGAATCTAGACAACTTTGAATGGCTAGCACGTTCAGAGATTCTTGCTCGTTTGGCCTTTTTAGGGTGATCTTATGAATTTCAGCACAATTTTAAACTGAAGGTTATGCGCCGCCAAATGGTACACCATCTGGCGGCGCATTCTAATGATTTAAAAAAACGTGTTTAATGAAGTGACATTAGATTCAAATTTATACCCGTTATACATAATTACATTGCGAGTGACATAATAGGCCTTAAAACGATATATACCATGCTAAGTCATGCGTAAACAAAACTAATTATAAGATATAAATTGAAAACGTTCAAAGAGAACATTAAAAATGAGTAAAATTTCTTTTTTCGACATCCTGACGACCTCGATGTCAAGACACTATCCAGGACTCTTGATGTTAGGGTCATTTTAGAGTGATCTCGAGAATTTCAGTACAATCTAAAACCGATGGTTATGCGCCGCCAAATGCTACTCCATCTGGCGGCTAATCTTAATGATTTAAAAATTCGTGTTTAATGAAGTGACATTAGATTCAAATTTATATGCGTTATATGTAATTACATTGCGAGTGAAATAATAGGCCTTAAAACAATATGTACTATGCTAAGTCATCCATGCACAAAAGGAGTAATACGAATGAAATTCAAAACGGTCAAAATTGAAAAAAGGCAAAATAGAAGGCTTTCGAGGTCTCGTTTAGAAACATATTTGGGAAAAACTGCCTATGGCATTTTGCCAACGGATAGATCACGAAAAAATACATGATTTGAAAAAAAATGGTGACTAAATCGGAGCTACGAGTCAAAAGATACGATAGATCGAACATTTTGGCCAAAGACACAAAACACCAAGCACCACGAACCGTCGGTGGTATTAGGTGCGTGGTGCGATTCTGTGAGAAAAGATGTCTTTTTCGGAATCTAGACAACTTCGAATGGCAAGCACGTTCAGAGAGTCTTGCTCGTTCGGCCGTTTTAGGGTGATCTTATAAATTTCAGCACAATTTTAAACCGAAGGTTATGCGCCGCCAAATGGTACACCATCTGGCAGCGCATACTAATGATTTAAAAAAACGTGTTTAATGAAGTGACATTAGATTCAAATTTATACCCGTTATACATAATTACATTGCGAGTGAAATAATAGGCCTTAAAACGATATATACCATGCTAAGTCATTCGTACACAAAACTAATTATAAGATATAAATTGAAAACGTTCAAAGAGAACATTAAAAATGAGTAAAATTTCTTTTTTCGGCATCCTGACGACCTCGATGTCAAGACACTATCCAGGACTCTTGATGTTAGGGTCATTTTAGGGTGATCTCGAGAATTTCAGTACAATCTGAAACCGAAGGTTATGCGCCGCCAAATGCTACTCCATCTGGCGGCGCATCTTAATGATTTAAAAAATCGTGTTTAACGAAGTGACATTAGATTCAAATTTATATGCGTTATACGTAATTACATTGCAAGTGAAATAATAGGCCTTAAAACAATATGTACTATGCTAAGTCATGCATGCACAAAAGGAATAATACGAATGAAATTCAAAACGGTCAAAATTGAAAAAAGGCAAAATTGAAGGCTTTCGAGGTCTTGTTTCGAAAAATATTTGGGAAAAATCTCCTACGGCAGTATGCCAATGGGTAGATCACGAAAAAATACACGATTTGAAAAGAAACGGTGACTAAATCGGAGCTACGAGTCAAAAGATACGATAGATCGAACATTTTGGCCAAAGACACAAAACACCAAGAACCACGAACCGTCGGTGGTATTAGGTGCGTGGTGCGATTCTGTGAGAAAAGAAGTCTTTTTCGGAATCTAGACAACTTCGAATGGCAAGCACGTTCAGATATTCTTGCTCGTTCGACCGTTTTAGGGTGATCTTATGAATTTCAGCACAATTTTAAACCGAAGGTTATGCGCCGCCAAATGGTACACTATCTGGCGGCGCATACTAATGATTTAAAAAAACGTGTTTAATGAAGTGACATTAGATTCAAATTTATACCCGTTATACATAATTACATTGCGAGTGAAATAATAGGCCTTAAAACGATATATACCATGCTAAGTCATGCGTAAACAAAACTAATTATAAGATATAAATTGAAAACGTTCAAAGAGAACATTAAAAATGAGTAAAATTTCTTTTTTCGGCATCCTGACGACCTTGATGTCAAGACACTATCCAGAACTCTTGATGTTAGGGTCATTTTAGAGTGATCTCGAGAATTTCAGTACAATCTAAAACCGAAGGTTATGCGCCGCCAAATGCTACTCCATCTGGCGGCGCATCTTAATGATTTAAAAAATCGTGTTTAATGAAGTTACATTTGGTTCAAAATTATATGCGTTATACGTAATTACATTGCAAGTGGAATAATAGGCCTTAAAAAAATATGTACTATGCTAAGTCATGCATACACAAAGGAATAATATGAATGAAATTCAAAACGGTCAAATCGAAAAATGGTAAAAGTGAAGGCTTTCGAGGTCTCGTTTCGAAAAATATTTGGGACAAACTGCCTACGGGAGTTTGCCAACGGATAGATCCTGAAAAAATACATGATTTGAATAAAAAATGGTTACTAAATCGGAGCTACGAGTCAAAAGATACGATAGATCGAACATTTTGGCCAAAGACACAAAATACCAAGCACCATGAACCGTCGGTGGTGTTAGGTGCGTGGTGCGATTCAGTGAGAAAAGATGTCTTTTTCAGAATCTAGACAACTTCGAATGTCAAGCACGATCAGAGAGTCTTGCTCGTTCGACCGTTTTAGGGTGATCTTATGAATTTCAGCACAATTTTAAACCGAAGGTTATGCGCTGCCAAATGGTACACCATCTGGCGGCGCATAATAATGATTTAAAAAAACGTGTTTAATGAAGTGACATTAGATTCAAATTTATACCCGTTATACATAATTACATTGCAAGTGAAATAATAGGCCTTAAAATGATATATACCATGCTAAGTCATGCATACACAAAACTAATTATAAGATATAAATTTAAACGTTCAAGGAGAACATTAAAAATGAGTAAAATGTCTTTTTTCGGCATCCTGACGACCTCGATGTCAAGACACTATCTAGGAGTCTTGATGTTAGTGTCATTTTAGGGTGATCTCGAGAATTTCAGTACAATCTGAAACCGAAGGTTATGCGCCGCCAAATGGTACTCCATCTGGCGGCGCATCTTAATGATTTAAAAAATCGTGTTTAATGAAGTGACATTAGATTCAAATTTATATAAGTCAAACTTAATTACATTGCGAGTGACATAATAGGCCTTAAAACAATATGTACTATGCTAAGTCATGCATGCATAAAAGGAATAATACGAATGAAATTCAAAAAGGTCAAAATCGAAAAAAGGCAAAATTGAAGGCTTTCGAGGTCTTTTTTCGAAAAATATTTGGGATAAACTGAAAGGACTCGTTCATATACATTATAAACGATTCACAATAGTTGATTACATCGCGAGGTATTTGACCTCTATATGATACATTTTACGAACATTGCATTCGTTTTTAAAAGACAAACTTTCTTTACAACGAAAATTGACGGTATGCACACCATTTCATAATATATCCAACTATAATTGACTTAATAATAATCTTGATGAACTCAACGACTCGAATGAAACGTCTTTCAAAATATGCCATGAATGACTCCAAGTAATATCCTTAAAGTGAGCTAATGCACAGCGGAAGATTTCTTTAATACCTGAGAATAAACATGCTTTAAAGTGTCAACCAAAAGGTTGGTGAGTTCATAGGTTTATCATAACAATCATTTCAATATATTAATAGACCACAAGATTTCCGTTTATAAATATATGTACACTCGTAAGTGTATAAAAGTATTCTATAAGTTGTAGGCACCCGGTAACAAGCCTTAACGTTCATGTTTTACCCTCTGAAGTACACCAGATCAGGTGTGTTTAAAATAACCTCGAAGTACTAAAGCATCCCATAGTCAGGATGGGGTTTGTCAGGTCCAATAGATCTATCTTTAGGATTCGCACCTACCGTACATAGACAAGTAGTTTAATGTTACCAAGCTAAGGGTATATTTCTGGTTTAAACCCACGTAGAATTAGTTTTAGTACTTGTGCCTATTTCATAAAACATTTATAAAAACAGCGCATGTATTCTCAGTCCCAAAAATATATATAAAAAGGGAGCAAATGAAACTCACTTTTGCCTTGAAGGTATTTAATTCGACTTAGTCTCCGATAGATATCACGAACCTAACCATATATATAATATATCAACATATTTTCTTTTTTAAGTAATCGTTACATATATATATACTATTAATACTTTTAATATTTTCTTAGTCCGTAGTTAGCAGTCCGATGTTAGTGGTCCACAATTAGTTGCTTAAATAAAATAAATAAAGACCCCATCGTATTCGTATTGATCAGAATTAATCTCGACCCATGGTACCATGTTGTCAAATGACGTGTTGCGTACATAAAGTACCGTGTTGTCAAATGACGTGTTGCGTACAATCATGAGGTCTTAAGATTAATCTTCTCGTGTTGTTTACGGGTGGTCCTGAAATATATAAAATCAAATCATAAGTAATTATATATAAAATATCATATTAATTAGAAAAGATATGATTAATTTACTTTTTCTCCAAATATTTTTGTAGCTAAACTAGCTTCGGATACCCAATCTTGTTTTAGTCGTAGTTTCTTCATTACAACTCCGTTTTTGTTGGTTCAACTTGCCACTTCCTTGGATCGAGTCAAATTTTTAGAATATGAACTGAAAATACCTTAGTTTGTATTCAAAATCATAGGTTATAGGTCAAACTTTGGTGAAACTTATGAAAGTGATCATTTTCCATCATAAAAACAACATTTAATGATCATTTTTCTAAAAATACTTACACTTTGAGTTAAACCATGAAATTTTTATGTGTTAACATATTCATAAGAAATATCATTTTTCCAGAACATGAACTTCCAATTCAAAGTTCAAGATGGTTTTTAATTATCCAACCCAAAACAGTCCCCGGTTGCACTACGACGACGTAGATTCAGTTTTTAAGATGTTCTTTGTAAAACCAAGTTATATCTTGTTAGGTTAGCATATCATTATGATATATTATAGGTCTTGAAGTGTTTTAAAAGTCAAGTTAGAAGGATCTATTTAGTTTGCGAACAAGTTTGAAATCATTCAAACTATGTTCTTGTTGTTAAAATTTTATACCACAAAATAAGATAGCGATATGAATATGAATTGAATAAGATTATGAACAAGGTTACTACCTCAAGTTACTTGGACAAAGTTATTGCAAAAGATAAGAAATAATCTTGGAATCAAAGAGTGGTGGAGTTAGATCAAAAGGTTGGAAGTAAACTTCTTCAAATGGGTGGTTATTTTGATATGTTCTTGAAAGAGTTTTCTTATGGTGTTTAAGGCTTGTAATTGAAGCTAAATGATGGGAAAAATACTTGGAGATGATCAAGTATGAAGTTAGGAGTATTTTGAGAGAGAAATGAGGGTGTAGGTATGAGAAAATGGAGTGAAAAAATGGTGTTCATTTATAAAAACGTTTTTAGTTTATAAAGAAAGAAAATGATACCTAATTTTGTTTTCTTACTAATAATTCATACTACTTGACAAATCCTAGTTACCTCATATCTAGGGCAGTAATAATGTTGATTAGGATGTTGATTTGATGTGTATATACCGATAGTAAATATGTATAGAAGCTGGGTATGATATGGGTACATATACCCTAGATATACGTATAGAAATCTTGAGGAAACGGAACGAGAATTCAAATATAGCTATCTTTTGTGATATACTTATATTGTTTTATGTATTTAAGTCCTTAAAAAGTGATTAAATACTTTATATATACGATACGTGTATAAGCATTATATATTATAAGTATATATATCAAAGAATGTTACGTATAGTTATCGTTTTGAAAACTTAAGTTAGTAGTTTCAAAATATACTTATAACTCATTATCATTAGTACACAATGTGATGTTAAACCATCCTTAGATCATGTTAAATATATATAAATAGATATATATACACAAACGTATAATTATCGTATGTTATATAGTTCGTGATATCATCGGTCATATTGGACCGTCAAACGTTGTGTAAAACTCTTTTCAAAAACACAAGTCTCAACAATTTGGATTGCTTATCATGTTGGTATGGTTTAATTTATGTAAATATTAATCTCATAAGTATAATTTGGTCGGAAAATTCCGGGTCATTACAGTACCTACCCGTTAAAGAAATTTCGTCCCCGAAATTTGATAGAGGTTGTTATGGATAACAATAAGAAGGTTTTCCTGACAAATATAAGGTGATAATGGAGTTTTATCATCATTGAGTAATGTAGATAAAACGATTCGATTATGCGAAGAATATAAATGAGACTATCGTAAAAGAGTGAGATGAGTAAAATATATTCGTCTTAACCGATGACGTAGTTATGATTGATTTTCTGGATTTAAGGGATTTAAAGAGAATCTTACGTAACAAGATTTGGTTCTTTGGTGATTAAGAAAATTAGGATCTTCTTTGATTATATGCAATAATCTGTTTCGATTGCTCTGTCGGATATTTCACTATAAATTCACCCCTTCGTTTCCTTATTTTCCAAGACTCACACCTTCTATTCTTTCTCCCTTGATTCTTACTTTAAAGCATTCATCAATATGCTCCATCCAGCCCTGATTTTTGATATACTCCTAACTTTTATATCTGTCATTCTTCTTTTTCATCTACCACCAGAAGAATCTATTTACTTCTACTATACTCTTGTGTTTATAGTGTTTCTAATTCTCCCGTGTCTCTATATTGCTATCTGCATCGATATACATGGTTTGTAATTTCGGGGTTATTATCGGAGTTTATATTCTTCATTATTTTTCGGAGCTTCATGCTTTCGTTTTCTCTTCCCGACTTCGAGTCAAGCGAGTAATGGTCCGGAATTCGTAGATATGAAATTCAAAATGAACATAGCTAATGCTCTAAGAAGAAAATGGTAATAGAATGATTTTGATTTGTTAAATTACCAGAATACCCTGAGAAGACCGAGTCATCCAGAAAAATATTTTCTTGATATGTTTAGAGATTGGATAGAATGTAAGAGTCGTGTAAATGGCACATGATGATGGTACTGTGAATCATCATGCTTCATTAGAAACTCAGCATGACTTACTGTAATATAATGACGTTGATCAAGTGTCATTATATTATACTAATCCATGCTTCAGTTCCCAACACTACTTCAAAACATTCATATTTTAAACTCGAAGGTTTCAGAATTTAGAAACTAACACAGTTTCTTTTATGTTGCAGATATTACGGAGAGATAAATGATCTCAGATAAGAATAGTTGTGAAAATATCGCCAGAAATATGGAGGATATTTATAATAGAACATACGAGAATATCTTAGAATTTCTAATATCAATGGATGATGAAGAAGATTTGTCTGTGAAGGTTTAGAATGAGAAATAAGATGTTTGCTAACGATTTCAGCAGGCACAGAATCATTTGGATTCTTTGAAGGCAAACTTATTCTTTGTGATTTGTCCACGGCTTTCTTCATAGTTTCGCATAATCCGCTTTTCGGTACTAAATTTTCTATCGAGCGTTCCTAACACTCCTTTCTTTATCATCAAACTTTTGGCCATTAAGATCATCTACAACATGCTGCTTCATCAGCATTTTCAAGGTTAACTAATCTGGATCATCGGTTATCAAACCGAGGTAGTTTCAGGAGAATTGTGTTTTTAGAATGATTAATCACTGATGGTAATATTGTGGAATATAAAAGGTTCCCCAGTAACAATAAAGAGTACGCATATATATCGCGGTTATAATAAAGTTGTTTCGGATGAAAAGTCGGAGTTGACTTGCTGGAGCTGTGAGAAAATTAGCTACTTTGGAAAGGGATTGCAAAATGATCTTCGGTAATAACAATGTCAAAGGAACTAGAACAGATACGTGTCGAACGTTTACTCAGTTTTCGAGGATTTTTCAGGTGCATAACTATATGCATCAATCTTTTCTTCCGTAGATGAAGTGCGGTTGGTTTATCCTCTCGATTGAGGTGTTTTTAAGAATCATGATAGATTTGAACGCTGATTGTAATCGTCGAGATACAATGAGGTTTAAGATGAAATCAAGTGGCAATCTTGAAGAAATGTTTAGTTTCATATGTTATAATCAATATTTTAATTCATTTTAATTGTCCAATGTCATTAGTCCACAGTCGATAGTCCACAGTAACAGTCCAATAATTCATATATAGTTTAATATATAATATACGAATTAATTAATACGTGTCGTGACCCTTATACGTCTCAGACTCGATCACAACTCAAACTATATATATTATTGTAGAATCAACCTCAACCATGTATAGAGAACTCGATCATTACTGCATATAGAGTGTCTATGGTGATTCCAAATAATATATATAGATGCGTCGATATGATATGTCAAAACATTGTATACGTGTCCCGATATTTAAAGTGCGTAAAATAATTACAGAAATTAAATGACGATAAATAAAAGTACGATAATTAAATTGCAATAAATAAACTGCGATAAATAAAATGTAATCAGTTAGCTAGGAACAGTTAGTTGGAACAGTTAGCGTGGATTCTTAACAAAAATTTTCATAGTTAATTTGTTTGTTTCTAACAGATTTTATTTTGTCATATGTTTTCTTCATATGCCACTTGTTGGATTCTGGGAAATCAAAATTCAAATATGAAATTGAATGAAAATGGTTATTCTGCGGTGAATGGATACGTATATCGGTGGTTGTAAGTAGGATAGTAAATGACTGTTGAATTAGCTTCGACAAATATACAATGTAACTTATTAAGATGAAATCTAATTATTCCTCGGGTATTACCTACCCGTTAAGAACTTTTAATTACAATCTTTATGAAAACATATATACATATATATTTTCTTCAGATGAAATCATGAATTTAATGAGTTAATATGATATTAATCTCATTTGCTTTTCGGTTTGAGCTAGAATAAGAAATTTCTAAAACTTTTTAAAACCACGTATTCTTCTCAGAACATCAATGAAGTTATGGATCAATACTTCATCGTTCATTATTGTTGGTACTCCTTGGTATCTATGGTGCGTATGATGTTGATGTTTGTGGGACAGATTATGATGTCGAGACGTGTGATACAGATGTTGTTTGTTAGTGGTGATGATGGTATTGTTGATGTTATTGATGGTGGTGCTGATTATGCTGCTGGTGCTGCTGCTGGTATTTGCAACCTTCGCACCATGTTCTCCAAAGCCGTCACGCGAGCGCGAAGTTCGTTAACTTCTGCTAGTACACCGGGATGATTGGCGGTTGGAGCGAGCGAATGAACAAGATTTGTAATATGGGATAGTATATAATCGTGATGAGATACTCTAGAAATGAGAGAGAAAATGGTGTTTCAAATAGGTTCGCCGGTAAGTGCTTCAGGTTCATCGCCAAGAGGGCAATTTGGTGGATGGAATGGATCACCTTATTCTTGTCTCCAGTGATTTAGTATATTACGAACCCATCCCCAATTCATCCAGAATAGATGATGGGAAATTGGTTGATCCATTTCGGTGACGCTCCTTTCGGAGCCCGAATGGAAATCCATATCGGCATAACTATCGGAATCTGAAGAATTCGAACTAGATGCGGAATCCATCTTGTATAATGGGGAAAATGAATTTTTGGTATGGAATAGATTATAGGAGTTAGATTTGGTACTCTTCAATACATAATTTACATATGTATATATAATACCAAAATCCAGTAAATTACGGAGAATCTTTGAAAAGATATCAGTCAAAGTTCGCAATAACAGATATGCTAAGATAAGAATTCGTCTATACACTATTAATGCAGTAAATGCAGTAAAACGTGTCTAGACTTATGAATGATAAGCAGGTAATTTCCTAAGGATGATAAGCAGATGATTTCCGACTAGAAATGATAAGCAAAACTTTTGACATGTAGACACGGTCGAAGTCCAGACTCATTAATGCATCCTAACAACTACTAGTTAGACACACTAATGGATGACCTCGTTCGCTACTGTAGTGACCCGAACTTTTCCATGTTTATATATATTAATTGAGATTGATATTTACATGATTAAATGTTTCCAACATGTTAAGCAATCAAACTTGTTAAGACTTGATTAATTGAAATATATTTCATATAGACAATTGACCACCCAAGTTGACCGGTGATTCACGAACGTTAAAACTTGTAAAAACTATATGATGACATATATATGGATATATATATAGTTAACATGATACTATGATAAGTAAACATATCATTAAGTATATTAACAATGAACTACATATGTAAAAACAAGACTACTAACTTAATGATTTTTAAACGAGACATATATGTAACGATTATCGTTGTAAAGACATTTAATGTATATATATCATATTAAGAGATATTCATACATGATAATATCATGATAATATAATAATTTAAAATCTCATTTGATATTATAAACATTGGGTTAACAACATTTAACAAGATCGTTAACCTAAAGGTTTCAAAACAACATTTACATGTAACGACTAACGATGACTTAATGACTCAGTTAAAATGTATATACATGTAGTGTTTTAATATGTATTTATACACTTTTGAAAGACTTCAATACACTTATCAAAATACTTCTACTTAACAAAAATGCTTACAATTACATCCTCGTTCAGTTTCATCAACAATTCTACTCGTATGCACCCGTATTCGTACTCGTACAATACACAGCTTTTAGATGTATGTACTATTGGTATATACACTCCAATGATCAGCTCTTAGCAGCCCATGTGAGTCACCTAACACATGTGGGAACCATCATTTGGCAACTAGCATGAAATATCTCATAAAATTACAAAAATATGAGTAATCATTCATGACTTATTTACATGAAAACAAAATTACATATCCTTTATATCTAATCCATACACCAACGACCAAAAACACCTACAAACACTTTCATTCTTCAATTTTCTTCATCTAATTGATCTCTCTCAAGTTCTATCTTCAAGTTCTAAGTGTTCTTCATAAATTCCAAAAGTTCTAGTTTCATAAAATCAAGAATACTTTCAAGTTTGCTAGCTCACTTCCAATCTTGTAAGGTGATCATCCAACCTCAAGAAATCTTTGTTTCTTACAGTAGGTTATCATTCTAATACAAGGTAATAATCATATTCAAACTTTGGTTCAATTTCTATAACTATAACAATCTTATTTCAAGTGATGATCTTACTTGAACTTGTTTTCGTGTCATGATTCTGCTTCAAGAACTTCGAGCCATCCAAGGATCCATTGAAGCTAGATCCATTTTTCTCTTTTCCAGTAGGTTTATCCAAGGAACTTAAGGTAGTAATGATGTTCATAGCATCATTCGATTCATACATATAAAGCTATCTTATTCGAAGGTTTAAACTTGTAATCACTAGAACATAGTTTAGTTAATTCTAAACTTGTTCGCAAACAAAAGTTAATCCTTCTAACTTGACTTTTAAAATCAACTAAACACATGTTCTATATCTATATGATATGCTAACTTAATGATTTAAAACCTGGAAACACGAAAAACACCGTAAAACCGGATTTACGCCGTCGTAGTAACACCGCGGGCTGTTTTGGGTTAGTTAATTAAAAACTATGATAAACTTTGATTTAAAAGTTGTTATTCTGAGAAAATGATTTTTATTATGAACATGAAACTATATCCAAAAATTATGGTTAAACTCAAAGTGGAAGTATGTTTTCTAAAATGGTCATCTAGACGTCGTTCTTTCGACTGAAATGACTACCTTTACAAAAACGACTTGTAACTTATTTTTCCGACTATAAACCTATACTTTTTCTGTTTAGATTCATAAAATAGAGTTCAATATGAAACCATAGCAATTTGATTCACTCAAAACGGATTTAAAATGAAGAAGTTATGGGTAAAACAAGATTGGATAATTTTTCTCATTTTAACTACGTGAAAATTGGTAACAAATATATTCCAACCATAACTTAATCAACTTGTATTGTATATTATGTAATCTTGAGATACCATAGACACGTATACAATGTTTCGACCTATCATGTCGACACATCTATATATATTTCGGAACAACCATAGACACTCTATATGTGAATGTTGGAGTTAGCTATACAGGGTTGAGGTTGATTCCAAAATATATATAGTTTGAGTTGTGATCAATACTGAGATACGTATACACTGGGTCGTGGATTGATTCAAGATAATATTTATCGATTTATTTCTGTACATCTAACTGTGGACAACTAGTTGTAGGTTACTAACGAGGACAGCTGACTTAATAAACTTAAAACATCAAAATATATTAAAAGTGTTGTAAATATATTTTGAACATACTTTGATATATATGTATATATTGTTATAGGTTCGTGAATCAACCAGTGGCCAAGTCTTACTTCCCGACGAAGTAAAAAATCTGTGAAAGTGAGTTATAGTCCCACTTTTAAAATCTAATATTTTTGGGATGAGAATACATGCAGGTTTTATAAATGATTTACAAAATAGACACAAGTACATGAAACTACATTCTATGGTTGAATTATCGAAATCGAATATGCCCCTTTTTATTAAGTCTGGTAATCTAAGAATTAGGGAACAGACACCCTAATTGACGCGAATCCTAAAGATAGATCTATCGGGCCCAACAAGCCCCATCCAAAGTACCGGATGCTTTAGTACTTCGAAATTTATATCATATCCGAAGGGTGTCCCGGAATGATGGGGATATTCTTATATATGCATTTTGTTAATGTCGGTTACCAGGTGTTCACCATATGAATGATTTTTATCTCTATGTATGGGATGTGTATTGAAATATGAAATCTTGTGGTCTATTATTATGATTTGATATATATAGGTTAAACCTATAACTCACCAACATTTTTTGTTGACGTTTTAAGCATGTTTATTCTCAGGTGATTATTAAGAGCTTCCGCTGTCGCATACTTAAATAAGGACAAGATTTGGAGTCCATGCTTGTATGATATTGTGTAAAAACTGCATTCAAGAAACTTATTTTGTTGTAACATATTTGTATTGTAAACCATTATGTAATGGTCGTGTGTAAACAGGATATTTTAGATTATCATTATTTGATAATCTACGTAAAGCTTTTTAAAACCTTTATCTATGAAATAAAGGTTATGGTTTGTTTTAAAAATGAATGCAGTCTTTGAAAAACGTCTCATATAGAGGTCAAAACCTCGCAACGAAATCAATTAATATGGAACGTTTTTAATCAATAAGAACGGGACATTTCAGTTGGTATCCGAGCGTTGGTCTTAGAGAACCAGAATTTTGCATTAGTGTGTCTTATCTAGTTTGTTAGGATGCATTAGTGAGTCTGGACTTCGACCGTGTTTACTTGAAAAATGATTGCTTAACAAATTTTGTTGGAAACTATATATTTTAACATGTGAATATTATGTGATATATTAATCTCTTAACGCGTTTGATATTATGTGATAGATGTCTACCTCTAGAACAAGTCCCATTGACTCACCTAATAATAATGAAGAGTCAAATGTAAATTGGAATGATTCGTGGACTGATTCACAAGTTCCCGAAGAGGAACCGGAAGAAGAGTCGGAACCGGAAGAAGAATCGGAACCGGATGAAGAAATAGAACCGGTGGGGAAAATAATAAAACGGTTAAGTAAAAGAAAATCCTCAACCAACCGACCAAGATTAATTATGGTCAATGGTGTTTCCGCCAAGGAAGCAAAATATTGGGAGGATTACCAATTCTCCGATGAATCGGATTCCGACGAGAATTCTGATGATGTTATAGAAATTACCCCAACTGAATTTAAAAAGGCAAAAGAAAATAATAAGGGAAAGGGCATAAAAATAGAGAAATCTAATTCCAACCCCGATGAACTTTATATGTATCGTCAACCCCCGAAGTCCTTAAGTTGTAACAATGACCCGGGAACCTCTAAACCACCAGGTTTTTCTAAACCAATGTGGACAACGACGGATCGTATTAGGGGAACATCATATATCCCTAGAAACTTGGCAAAACGAACCAAAACCGAAGAAGAAGAAACGAGCGAGTCGGAATAAGATAGTTGTATTCGTGTGGTGTAATATATGTAATATAGTGTTCGTATGCTTTATGATATATGTAAAAATTGCTTGTATTAATAAGTATTTTTTTATGAATCTAACTCTTGTCTATTTTACAGTTTAAAAACACAAAATGGATAGACAACCCAATATTTTAAGAGACCTACCCGGAGACATGATTGATGAAATCTTGTCTAGAGTCGGCCAGAATTCCTCGGCACAACTATTTAAGGCGAGATCAGTTTGTAAGACATTCGAAGAACGTTCCAAGAATGTCTTGGTTTATAAGAGACTTTCGTTTGAAAGATGGGGGATATCACATTGGGAAACCCATAAGTTACGATGTGTTTACTTTGACGCATATATTGCGGGGAACCCAAATGCTATTTTACGCAACGGGTTAAGAAATTATTTTGACTCAATATATCCGAATATTGGACTTCGTGATTTAGAAAAAGCGGCTAACATGCAACATAAAGAAGCATGTTATGCTTACGGATTAGTAATGTTCGCTTCTCACCAAAGTGAGAACAAGAACATCGGGCTACAACTATTAAACAAAACGTTTCCACAAGTGACGGAGTCGGTAATTGGGGTAAGAAATGAGGTTTTTAGATTATTACGGGACTGTTGGACATTACGTAACCCTCGTCCCTTTGACGATGTTACAACATGCTGTCTTATCAATGGCCATAACGGTTATGTTGCACAAGACAAAGGATGGGAAGTAGTCCTAGTAAAACCAGAATGCATGACTTGTTTCTGGACGTATGAATTACGTGTCTTTATTGCCTTTGCTGAACGACTTGTGTACTAGCTAGAATTATCTTCACAACTATCTTGTATCAAAGTTATTGTGTGCTATATTTCATGCTTTATGTAAAATAAGCGGTATTGTAAGTTTGTAAAATATTGTATAAAAGTTTGAACGCGAAATATTATTATAATCAGTTTTTCATATAGAATTGTAGTAGTTGAATTGTATATTAGCTACTAAGTATGAACTTAACGGGTAGGTACTACCCGAATTTAAACTTATAAAACGCTAATATGAAGAAAAAGCTTTTATAAATGAGTTCATATTATGCTACGAAATACTATTAACTACTCTTAATATTCTGTATGATTAACTTGTTCCATTTAACTATTTTGAAGGAAATGGCACCGACTACTCGACACACCGTGAATATGAATGAAGAGGAATTCCGTACTTTTCTAGCTTCAAACATAGCCGCAGTACAGGCTGCGCTACATACCAACAATAACCTTGGATCTAGCAGTACAGGAAATCGTGTAGGATGCACCTACAAAGAATTCACTGCCTGCAAACCTTTGGAATTTGATGGAACCGAAGGACCGATCGGATTGAAACGGTGGACCGAGAAGGTTGAATCGGTGTTTGCCATAAGTAAGTGTACTGAAGAGGACAAAGTGAAGTACGCTACGCATACCTTCACAGGTTCTGCGTTAACATGGTGGAATACCTATCTAGAGCAAGTAGGACAAGATGATGCGTACGCACTACCGTGGTCAGCATTCAAGCACTTGATGAACGAGAAGTACCGTCCCAGAACCGAGGTCAATAAGCTCAAGACAGAACTTAGAGGGTTACGAACCCAAGGATTTGATATTACCACGTACGAAAGACGATTCACAGAATTGTGCCTATTGTGTCCGGGAGCATTCGAAGATGAGGAAGAGAAGATCGACGCGTTTGTGAAAGGATTACCGGAAAGAATCCAAGAAGATATAAGTTCACACGAGCCCGCCTCCATACAACAGGCATGTAGAATGGCTCACAAACTCGTGAACCAAATTGAAGAAAGAATTAAAGAACAGACTGCTGAAGAGACCAATGTGAAGCAAGTCAAAAGAAAGTGGGAGGAAAACGGTGATAAGAATCACCAATACAACAACAACAGCAATTACAACAATAATCGCAACAATTATCCCAACAATCGCAACATAAATCGCAACTACAACAAACGGCCCAACAACAACAACAACAACAACAACAACAACAACAACAATCAGAAGCAGCTATGCCAAAGGTGTGAAAAGAATCACTCGGGGTTCTGCACCAAATTTTGCAACAAGTGTAAAAGAAATGGTCATAGCGCGGCGAAGTGTGAGGTCTACGGACCAGGGGTTAATAGAACGAAAGGAACAAATGGTGTCGGAACGAGTAATGGCGGAGCAAGTAGTGTCGGAGCAAGTTATGCCAATGTAGTTTGTTATAAATGTGGAAAACCGGGCCACATTATTAGAAATTGCCCGAACCAGGAGAACACGAATGGACAAGGCCGTGGAAGAGTTTTCAATATTAATGCGGCAGAGGCACAGGAAGACCCGGAGCTTGTTACGGGTACGTTTCTTATTGACAATAAATCTGCTTACGTTTTATTTGATTCGGGTGCGGATAGAAGCTATATGAGTAGAGATTTTTGTGCTAAATTAAGTTGTCCATTGACGCCTTTGGATAGTAAATTTTTACTCGAATTAGCAAATGGTAAATTAATTTCAGCAGATAATATATGTCGGAATCGAGAAATTAAACTGGTTAGCGAAACATTTAAGATTGATTTGATACCAGTAGAGTTAGGGAGTTTTGATGTGATAATCGGTATGGACTGGTTGAAAGAAGTGAAAGCGGAGATCGTTTGTTACAAAAATGCAATTCGCATTATACGAGAAAAAGGAAAACCCTTAATGGTGTACGGAGAAAAGGGCAACACGAAGCTACATCTTATTAGTAATTTGAAGGCACAAAAACTAATAAGAAAAGGTTGCTATGCTGTTCTAGCACACGTCGAGAAAGTACAAACTGAAGAAAAGAGCATCAATGATGTTCCCGTCGCAAAAGAATTTCCTGATGTATTTCCGAAAGAATTACCGGGATTACCCCCACATCGATCCGTTGAATTTCAAATAGATCTTGTACCAGGAGCTGCACCAATAGCTCGTGCTCCTTACAGACTCGCACCCAGCGAGATGAAAGAACTACAAAGCCAATTACAAGAACTTTTAGAGCGTGGTTTCATTCGACCAAGCACATCACCGTGGGGAGCTCCTGTTTTGTTTGTCAAGAAGAAAGATGGTACATTCAGGTTGTGTATCGACTACCGAGAGTTGAACAAACTTACCATCAAGAACCGCTACCCACTACCGAGAATCGACGACTTATTTGATCAACTACAAGGCTCGTCTGTTTATTCAAAGATTGACTTACGTTCCGGGTATCATCAAATGCGGGTGAAAGAAGATGATATTCCAAAGACTGCTTTCAGAACACGTTACGGTCATTACGAGTTTATGGTCATGCCGTTTGGTTTAACTAATGCACCAGCTGTGTTCATGGACCTTATGAACCGAGTGTGTGGACCATACCTTGACAAGTTTGTCATTGTTTTCATTGATGACATACTTATTTACTCAAAGAATGACCAAGAACACGGTGAACATTTGAGAAAGGTGTTAGAAGTATTGAGGAAGGAAGAATTGTACGCTAAGTTTTCAAAGTGTGCATTTTGGTTGGAAGAAGTTCAATTCCTCGGTCACATAGTGAACAAAGAAGGTATTAAGGTGGATCCGGCAAAGATAGAAACTGTTGAAAAGTGGGAAACCCCGAAAACTCCGAAACACATACGCCAGTTTTTAGGACTAGCTGGTTACTACAGAAGGTTCATCCAAGACTTTTCCAGAATAGCAAAACCCTTGACTGCATTAACGCATAAAGGGAAGAAATTTGAATGGAATGATGAACAAGAGAAAGCGTTTCAGTTATTGAAGAAAAAGCTAACTACGGCACCTATATTGTCATTGCCTGAAGGGAATGATGATTTTGTGATTTATTGTGATGCATCAAAGCAAGGTCTCGGTTGTGTATTAATGCAACGAACGAAGGTGATTGCTTATGCGTCTAGACAATTGAAGATTCACGAACAAAATTATACGACGCATGATTTGGAATTAGGCGCGGTTGTTTTTGCATTAAAGACTTGGAGGCACTACTTATATGGGGTCAAAAGTATTATATATACCGACCACAAAAGTCTTCAACACATATTTAATCAGAAACAACTGAATATGAGGCAGCGTAGGTGGATTGAATTATTGAATGATTACGACTTTGAGATTCGTTACCACCCGGGGAAGGCAAATGTGGTAGCCGATGCCTTGAGCAGGAAGGACAGAGAACCCATTCGAGTAAAATCTATGAATATAATGATTCATAATAACATTACTACTCAAATAAAGGAGGCACAACAAGGAGTTTTAAAAGAGGGAAATTTAAAGGATGAAATACCCAAAGGATCGGAGAAGCATCTTAATATTCGGGAAGATGGAACCCGGTATAGGGCTGAAAGGATTTGGGTACCAAAATTTGGAGATATGAGAGAAATGGTACTTAGAGAAGCTCATAAAACCAGATACTCAATACATCCTGGAACGGGGAAGATGTACAAGGATCTCAAGAAACATTTTTGGTGGCCGGGTATGAAAGCCGATGTTGCTAAATACGTAGGAGAATGTTTGACGTGTTCTAAGGTCAAAGCTGAGCATCAGAAACCATCAGGTCTACTTCAACAACCCGAAATCCCGGAATGGAAATGGGAAAACATTACCATGGATTTCATCACTAAATTGCCAAGGACTGCAAGTGGTTTTGATACTATTTGGGTAATAGTTGATCGTCTCACCAAATCAGCACACTTCCTGCCAATAAGAGAAGATGACAAGATGGAGAAGTTAGCACGACTGTATTTGAAGGAAGTCATCTCCAGACATGGAATACCAATCTCTATTATCTCTGATAGGGATGGCAGATTTATTTCAAGATTCTGGCAGACATTACAGCAAGCATTAGGAACTCGTCTAGACATGAGTACTGCCTATCATCCACAAACTGATGGGCAGAGCGAAAGGACGATACAAACGCTTGAAGACATGCTACGAGCATGTGTTATTGATTTCGGAAACAGTTGGGATCGACATCTACCGTTAGCAGAATTTTCCTACAACAACAGCTATCATTCAAGCATTGAGATGGCTCCGTTTGAAGCACTTTATGGTAGAAAGTGCAGGTCTCCGATTTGTTGGAGTGAAGTGGGGGATAGACAGATTACGGGTCCGGAGATTATACAAGAAACTACCGAGAAGATCATCCAAATTCAACAACGGTTGAAAACCGCCCAAAGTCGACAAAAGAGCTACGCTGACATTAAAAGAAAAGATATAGAATTTGAAATTGGAGAGATGGTCATGCTTAAAGTTGCACCTTGGAAAGGAGTTGTTCGATTTGGTAAACGAGGGAAATTAAATCCAAGGTATATTGGACCATTCAAGATTATTTATCGTGTCGGACCAGTAGCTTACCGACTTGAGTTACCTCAACAACTCGCGGCTGTACATAACACTTTCCATGTCTCGAATTTGAAGAAATGTTTTGCTAAAGAAGATCTCACTATTCCGTTAGATGAAATTCAAATCAACGAAAAACTTCAATTCATCGAAGAACCCGTCGAAATAATGGATCGTGAGGTTAAAAGACTTAAGCAAAACAAGATACCAATTGTTAAGGTTTGATGGAATGCTCGTAGAGGACCCGAGTTCACCTGGGAGCGTGAAGATCAGATGAAGAAGAAATACCCACATCTATTTCCAGAAGATTCGTCAACACCTTCAACAGCTTAAAATTTCGGGACGAAATTTATTTAACGGGTAGGTACTGTAGTGACCCGAACTTTTCCATGTTTATATATATTAATTGAGATTGATATTTACATGATTAAATGTTTCCAACATGTTAAGCAATCAAACTTGTTAAGACTTGATTAATTGAAATATGTTTCATATAGACAATTGACCACCCAAGTTGACCGGTGATTCACGAACGTTAAAACTTGTAAAAACTATATGATGACATATATATGGATATATATATAGTTAACATGATACTATGATAAGTAAACATATCATTAAGTATATTAACAATGAACTACATATGTAAAAACAAGACTACTAACTTAATGATTTTTAAACGAGACATATATGTAACGATTATCGTTGTAAAGACATTTAATGTATATATATCATATTAAGAGATATTCATACATGATAATATCATGATAATATAATAATTTAAAATCTCATTTGATATTATAAACATTGGGTTAACAACATTTAACAAGATCGTTAACCTAAAGGTTTCAAAACAACATTTACATGTAACGACTAACGATGACTTAATGACTCAGTTAAAATGTATATACATGTAGTGTTTTAATATGTATTTATACACTTTTGAAAGACTTCAATACACTTATCAAAATACTTCTACTTAACAAAAATGCTTACAATTACATCCTCGTTCAGTTTCATCAACAATTCTACTCGTATGCACCCGTATTCGTACTCGTACAATACACAGCTTTTAGATGTATGTACTATTGGTATATACACTCCAATGATCAGCTCTTAGCAGCCCATGTGAGTCACCTAACACATGTGGGAACCATCATTTGGCAACTAGCATGAAATATCTCATAAAATTACAAAAATATGAGTAATCATTCATGACTTATTTACATGAAAACAAAATTACATATCCTTTATATCTAATCCATACACCAACGACCAAAAACACCTACAAACACTTTCATTCTTCAATTTTCTTCATCTAATTGATCTCTCTCAAGTTCTATCTTCAAGTTCTAAGTGTTCTTCATAAATTCCAAAAGTTCTAGTTTCATAAAATCAAGAATACTTTCAAGTTTGCTAGCTCACTTCCAATCTTGTAAGGTGATCATCCAACCTCAAGAAATCTTTGTTTCTTACAGTAGGTTATCATTCTAATACAAGGTAATAATCATATTCAAACTTTGGTTCAATTTCTATAACTATAACAATCTTATTTCAAGTGATGATCTTACTTGAACTTGTTTTCGTGTCATGATTCTGCTTCAAGAACTTCGAGCCATCCAAGGATCCATTGAAGCTAGATCCATTTTTCTCTTTTCCAGTAGGTTTATCCAAGGAACTTAAGGTAGTAATGATGTTCATAGCATCATTCGATTCATACATATAAAGCTATCTTATTCGAAGGTTTAAACTTGTAATCACTAGAACATAGTTTAGTTAATTCTAAACTTGTTCACAAACAAAAGTTAATCCTTCTAACTTGACTTTTAAAATCAACTAAACACATGTTATATATCTATATGATATGCTAACTTAATGATTTAAAACCTGGAAACACGAAAAACACCGTAAAACCGGATTTACGCCGTCGTAGTAACACCGCGGGCTGTTTTGGGTTAGTTAATTAAAAACTATGATAAACTTTGATTTAAAAGTTGTTATTCTGAGAAAATGATTTTTATTATGAACATGAAACTATATCCAAAAATTATGGTTAAACCAAAGTGGAAGTATGTTTTCTAAAATTGTCATCTAGACGTCGTTCTTTCGACTGAAATGACTACCTTTACAAAAACGACTTGTAACTTATTTTTCCGACTATAAACCTATACTTTTTCTGTTTAGATTCATAAAATAGAGTTCAATATGAAACCATAGCAATTTGATTCACTCAAAACGGATTTAAAATGAAGAAGTTATGGGTAAAACAAGATTGGATAATTTTTCTCATTTTAACTACGTGAAAATTGGTAACAAATATATTCCAACCATAACTTAATCAACTTGTATTGTATATTATGTAATCTTGAGATACCATAGACACGTATACAATGTTTCGACCTATCATGTCGACACATCTATATATATTTCGGAACAACCATAGACACTCTATATGTGAATGTTGGAGTTAGCTATACAGGGTTGAGGTTGATTCCAAAATATATATAGTTTGAGTTGTGATCAATACTGAGATACGTATACACTGGGTCGTGGATTGATTCAAGATAATATTTATCGATTTATTTCTGTACATCTAACTGTGGACAACTAGTTGTAGGTTACTAACGAGGACAGCTGACTTAATAAACTTAAAACATCAAAATATATTAAAAGTGTTGTAAATATATTTTGAACATACTTTGATATATATGTATATATTGTTATAGGTTCGTGAATCAACCAGTGGCCAAGTCTTACTTCCCGACGAAGTAAAAAATCTGTGAAAGTGAGTTATAGTCCCACTTTTAAAATCTAATATTTTTGGGATGAGAATACATGCAGGTTTTATAAATGATTTACAAAATAGACACAAGTACATGAAACTACATTCTATGGTTGAATTATCGAAATCGAATATGCCCCTTTTTATTAAGTCTGGTAATCTAAGAATTAGGGAACAGACACCCTAATTGACGCGAATCCTAAAGATAGATCTATCGGGCCCAACAAGCCCCATCCAAAGTACCGGATGCTTTAGTACTTCGAAATTTATATCATATCCGAAGGGTGTCCCGGAATGATGGGGATATTCTTATATATGCATTTTGTTAATGTCGGTTACCAGGTGTTCACCATATGAATGATTTTTATCTCTATGTATGGGATGTGTATTGAAATATGAAATCTTGTGGTCTATTATTATGATTTGATATATATAGGTTAAACCTATAACTCACCAACATTTTTTGTTGACGTTTTAAGCATGTTTATTCTCAGGTGATTATTAAGAGCTTCCGCTGTCGCATACTTAAATAAGGACAAGATTTGGAGTCCATGCTTGTATGATATTGTGTAAAAACTGCATTCAAGAAACTTATTTTGTTGTAACATATTTGTATTGTAAACCATTATGTAATGGTCGTGTGTAAACAGGATATTTTAGATTATCATTATTTGATAATCTACGTAAAGCTTTTTAAAACCTTTATCTATGAAATAAAGGTTATGGTTTGTTTTAAAAATGAATGCAGTCTTTGAAAAACGTCTCATATAGAGGTCAAAACCTCGCAACGAAATCAATTAATATGGAACGTTTTTAATCAATAAGAACGGGACATTTCAGCTACGACCACCGCTCTGATACCAACTGAAAGGACCCGTTCATATACATTATAAACGATTCACAATAGTTGATTACATCGCGAGGTATTTGACCTCTATATGATACATTTTACAAACATTGCATTAGTTTTTAAAAGACAAACTTTCTTTACAACGAAAATTGACGGTATGCACACCATTTCATAATATATCCAACTATAATTGACTTAATAATAATCTTGATGAACTCAATGACTCGAATGCAACATCTTTCAAAATATGCCATGAATGACTCCAAGTAATATCCTTAAAGTGAGCTAATGCACAGCGGAAGATTTCTTTAATACCTGAGAATAAACATGCTTTAAAGTGTCAACCAAAAGGTTGGTGAGTTCATAGGTTTATCATAACAATCATTTCAATATATTAATAGACCACAAGATTTCCGTTTATAAATATATGTACACTCATAAGTGTATAAAAGTATTCTATAAGTTGTAGGCACCCGGTAACAAGCCTTAACGTTCATGTTTTACCCTCTGAAGTACACCAGATTAGGTGTGTTTAAAATAAATTCGAAGTACTAAAGCATCCCATAGTCAGGATGGGGTTTGTCAGGTCCAATAGATCTATCTTTAGGATTCGCGCCTACCGTACATAGACAAGTAGTTTAATGTTACCAAGCTAAGGGTATATTTCTGGTTTAAACCCACGTAGAATTAGTTTTAGTACTTGTGCCTATTTCATAAAACATTTATAAAAACAGCGCATGTATTCTCAGTCCCAAAAATATATATAAAAGGGAGCAAATGAAACTCACTTTTGCCTTGAAGGTATTTAATTCGACTTGGTCTCCGATAGATATCACGAACCTAACCATATATATAATATATCAACATATTTTCTTTTTTAAGTAATCGTTACATATATATATACTATTAATACTTTTAATATTTTCTTAGTCCGTAGTTAGCAGTCCGATGTTAGTGGTCCACAATTAGTTGCTTAAATAAAATAAATAAAGACCCCCATCGTATTCATATTGATCAGAATTAATCTCGACCCATGGTACCATGTTGTCAAATGACGTGTTGCGTACATAAAGTACCGTGTTGTCAAATGACGTGTTGCGTACAATCATGAGGTCTTATGATTAATCTTCTCGTGTTGTTTACGGGTGGTCCTGAAATATATAAAATCAAATCATAAGTAATTATATATAAAATATCATATTAATTAGAAAAGATATGATTAATTTACTTTTTCTCCAAATATTTTCGTAGCTAAACTAGCTTCGGATACCCAATCTTGTTTTAGTCGTAGTTTCTTCATTACAACTCCGTTTTTGTTGGTTCAACTTGCCACTTCCTTGGATCGAGTCAAATTTTAAGAATATGAACTGAAAATACCTTAGTTTGTATTCAAAATCATAGGTTATAGGTCAAACTTTGGTGAAACTTATGAAAGTGATCATTTTCCATCATAAAAACAACATTTAATGATCATTTTTCTAAAAATACTTACACTTTGAGTTAAACCATGAAATTTTTATGTGTTAACATATTCATAAGAAATATCATTTTTCCAGAACATGAACTTCCAATTCAAAGTTCAAGATGGTTTTTAATTATCCAACCCAAAACAGCCCCCGGTTGCACTCCGACGACGTAGATTCAGTTTTTAAGATGTTCTTTGTAAAACCAAGTTATATCTTGTTAGGTTAGCATATCATTATGATATATTACAGGTCTTGAAGTGTTTTAAAAGTCAAGTTAGAAGGATCTATTTAGTTTGCGAACAAGTTTGAAATCATTCAAACTATGTTCTTGTTGTTAAAATTTTATACCACAAAATAAGATAGCGATATGAATATGAATTGAATAAGATTATGAACAAGGTTATTACCTCAAGTTACTTGAACAAAGTTATTGCAAATGATAAGAAATAATCTTGGAATCAAAGAGTGGTGGAGTTAGATCAAAAGGTTGGAAGTAAACTTCTTCAAATGGGTGGTTATTTTGATATGTTCTTGAAAGAGTTTTCTTATGGTGTTTAAGGCTTGTAATTGAAACTAAATGATGGGGAAAACACTTGGAGATGATCAAGTATGAAGTTAGGAGTATTTTGAGAGAGAAATGAGGGTGTAGTTATGAGAAAATGGAGTGAAGAAATGGTGTTCATTTATAAAAACATTTTTAGTTTATAAAGAAAGAAAAGGATACCTAATTTTGTTTTCTTACTAATAATTCATACTACTTGACAAATCCTAGTTACCTAATATCTAGGGCAGTAATAATGTTGATTAGGATGTTGATTTGATGTGTATATACCAATAGTAAATACGTATAGAAGATGGGTATGATATGGGTACATATACCCTAGATATACGTATAGAAATCTTGAGGAAATGGAATGAGAATTCAAATATAGCTATCTTTTGTGAATATACTTATATTATTTTATGTATTTAAGTCCTTAAAAAGTGATTAAATACTTTATATATACGATACGTGTATAAGCATTATATATTATAAGTATATATATCAAAGAATGTTACGTATAGTTATCGTTTTGAAAACTTAAGTTAGTAGTTTCAAAATATACTTATAACTCATTGTCATTAGTACACAATGAGATGTTAAACCATCCTTAGATCATGTTAAATATATATAAATACATATATATACACAAACGTATAATTATCGTATGTTATATAGTTCGTGATATCATCGGTCATATTGGACGGTCAAACGTTGTGTAAAACTCTTTTCAAAAACACAAGTCTGAACAATTTGGATTGCTTATCATGTTGGTATGGTTTAATTTATGTAAATATTAATCTCATAAGTATAATTTGGTCGAAAAATTCCGGGTCATTACATAAACCGCCTACGGCAGTTTGCCAACGGATAGATCTCGAAAAAATACACGATTTGAAAAAAACGGTGACTAAATCGGAGCTACGAGTTAAAAGATAAGATAGATCGAACATTTTGGCCAAAGACACAAAACACAAAGCACCACGAACCGTCGGTGGTATTAGGTGCGTGGTGCGATTCTGTGAGAAAAGATGTCTTTTTCGGAATCTAGACAACTTCGTATGGCAAGCACGTTCAGAGAGTCTTGCTCGTTCGGCCGTTTTAGGGTGATCTTATGAATTTCAGCACAATCTGAAACCGAAGGTTATGCGCCTCCAAATGGTACACCATCTGGCGGCGCATACTAATGATTTAAAAAAACGTGTTTAATGAAGTGACATTAGATTCAAATTTATACCCGTTATACATAATTACATTGCGAGTGAAATAATAGGCCTTAAAACGATATATACCATGCTAAGTCATGCATACACAAAACTAATTATAAGATATAAATTTAAACGTTCAAAGAGAACATTAAAAATGAGTAAAATGTCTTTTTTCGGCATCCTGACGACCTTGATGTCAAGACACTATCCAGGAGTCTTGATGTTATGGTCATTTTTGGGTGATCTCGAGAATTTAAGTACAATCTGAAACCAAAGGTTATGCGCCGCCAAATGGTACTCCATCTGGCGGCGCATCTTAATGATTTAAAAAATTGTGTTTAATGAAGTGACATTAGATTCAAATTTATATGCGTTATACGTAATTACATTGCGAGTAAAATAGTAGGCCTTAAAACAATATGTACTATGCTAAGTCATGCATGCACAAAAGGAATAATACGAATGAAATTCAAAACGGTCAAAATCGAAAAAGACAAAATTGAAGGCTTTCGAGGTCTCATTTTAAAAAATATTTGGGACAAACCACCTACGGCAGTTTGTCAACGGATAGATCCCGAAAAAAATACACGATTTGAAAAAAAACGGTGACGAAATCGGAGCTACGAGTCAAAAGATACGATAGGTCGAACATTTTGGCCAAAGACACAAAACACCAACCACCACGAACCGTCAGTGGTATTATGCGTGGTGCGATTCTGTGAGAAAAGATGTCTTTTTCGGAATCTAGACAACTTCGAATGGCAAGCACGTTCAGAGAGTCTTGCTCGTTCGGCCGTTTTAGGGTGATCTTATGAAATTTAGCACAATCTGAAACCGGAGGTTATGCGCCTCCAAATGGTACACCATCTGGCGGCGTATACTAATGATTTAAAAAAACGTGTTTAATGAAGTGACATTAGATTCAAATTTATACCCGTTATACATAATTACATTGCGAGTGAAATCATAGGCCTTAAAACGATATATACCATGCTAAGTCATGCATACACCAAACTAATTATAAGATATAAATTGAAAACATTCAAAGAGAACATTAAAAATAAGCAAAATTTCTTTTTTCGGCATCCTGAGGACCTCGATGTCAAGAAACTATCCAGGAGTCTTGATGTTAGGGTCGTTTTAGGCTGATCTCGAGAATTTCAGTACTATCTGAAATCGAAGGTTATGCGCCGCCAAATGGTACTCCATCTGGTGGCGCATATTAATGATTTAAAAAATCGTTTTTAATGAAGTTACATTTGGTTCAAAATTATATGCGTTATACGTAATTACATTGCAAGTGAAATAATAGGCCTTAAAACAATATGTACTATGCTAAGTCATGCATACACAAAGGAATAATATGAATGAAATTCAAAACGGTCAAATCGAAAAATGGTAAAAGTGAAGGCTTTCGAGGTCTCGTTTCGAAAAATATTTGGGACAAACCGCCTACGGTAGTTTGCCAATGGATAGATCCCGAAAAAATACACGATTTGAATAAAAAACGGTTACTAAATCGGAGCTACGAGTCAAAAGATACGATAGATCAAACATTTTGGCCAAAGACACAAAATACCAAGCACCATGAACCGTCGGTGGTGTTAGGTGCGTGGTGCGATTCAGTGAGAAAAGATGTCTTTTTCAGAATCTAGACAACTTTGAATGTCAAGCACGATTAGAGAGTCTTGCTCGTTCGGCCGTTTTAGTGTGACGACCCGGAAATTTCCGACCAAATTTAAACTTAACCTTTATATGTTTCTGACACGATAAGCAGAATTTGTAATGTTGAATCTCAAAAAGTTTGGAACTACATTCATGTAATCAATTACCCTTTGACCGTGTTTGACGATTCACGAACAATTATGAGTATATAGATATGTATATATAATATATAATATTAACTGAAAACATTAACAAAGTATTAGATATATGATACTTTACATGAACGTATTTGTTTCGATATATTTATCGACAGAATTAAGAGATAATATCAAATGATTGAATTATCAGATACATTATGATATGATTACGGGCCTATGTTATGAGGTCCACTGTGATTTAAGAAATCTATTCTTTTTTACAACATTCGGAAAATGGTAAAGTGATTTATAAATAAGAACAAATGTGTCAATTAACGGGAACTAGACAAGGGTTAGTGGAAATTCCTGTTAATTTCCAAGGCATGTTTTATAATATTTTCCTCGTGACCTTGATAAGATAACTATGTTAACTTTCATTTTATTTAATATGAAAATAAGAACGTGGAGTGTAAATAACTTAGATGTTGGATATCGACAAGTTAAGTAACTCGACATTTTTCATTAAGATGATTTCATACGTTTATTTAACCTTTGGACTTTATCCCATGCTTCACCAATAGACTGTAATTTAAAAACTTGAAACCTATTATGAATATATAATTCTACTTTTCTAAAATGTTTTATGATATAACGATTTCCATTATTTTAACCTTTTAACAAAATGATTCTTAAATATATTTAGTTTAGGAAAACAAAATTATCATATTTATTTGATTTAGTTTCAAAAGTACAAAAAACATTTTCAGTTTAAAAAGAACTTTATTATTAAAATGTATATATCTTTTATAAATATCTAGAACCACTTTTGACAACTCATTACTTAACCAGTATGATAAAGATAACGATATTTATATTTTATTTTATTAAATATATATAACAATTTAAATTAATATTATATATATTTATATGCGTATTATACGTATATAGTTTTATACTTTTACTATACTTTAACTTTACCTTTACTTTACTTTTACTTTACTTTAACTTTAATAATTCATACTTTAATAATTCACTTTAATAATTCATTTTAATAATTCATACTTTAATAATTCACTTTAATAATTCATACTTTAATAATTCACTTTAATAATTCATACTTTAATAATTCACTTTAATAATTCACTTTAATAATTCATACTTTAATAATTCACTTTAATAATTCACTTTAATAATTCATACTTTAATAATTCACTTTAATAATTTATACTTTAATAATTCAGTTTAATAATTCAAAAATCTATTATAAATAGAATTGAATAGGTTTCATTATTTAATAGAAACTTGAAAATATATTTCTCTAAACTCTCTCAATCGAATTACATATATATATTTTCTTTGTATTATTTCAAGATATTATTAGTATACATAAAATACTACGACGGAGTTATACTCAGACGATTTCAAAATAAGTTTTCAAACGGGATAGAGCTAAGGAAATTATGGGCTATAGCTATGGAGGTTATGGGTATTGATCGAGGGTATTGCTCGTGAGGTCAACCTAACGTTTATCATTTTCGTTGCGTCTACGTACTTTCCTGCAATATTGAATCACAATATTGATACGTTCGTGAATCCGAGACAAACCCTGCACTTGTTCAGTGCCGTCATATACATAATTGCTACGAAATACAGTATTGTGAGTTTCATTACTCCCTTTTTAATATATATTTTTGGGCTGAGAATACATGCGCTGTTTTATAAATGTTTTACGAAATAGGCACAAGCACTAAAACTAATTCTATGTGGGTTTAAACCAGAAATATACCCTTAGCTTGGTAACATTAAACTACTTGTCTATGTACGGTAGGCGCGAATTCTAAAGATAGATCTATTGGGCCTGACAAACCCCATCCTGACTATGGGATGCTTTAGTACTTCGAGGTTATTTTAAATACACCTGATCTGGTGTACTTCAGAGGGTAAAACATGAATGTTAAGGCTTGTTACCGGGTGCCTACAACTTATAGAATACTTTTAAACACTTGTGAGTGTACGGATATTTATGGAAACTGAAATCTTGTGGTCTATTACTATTACGGAAATGATTGATTATGCTAAACTAATGAACTCACCAACCTTTTGGTTGACACTTTAAAGCATGTTTATTCTCAGGTATCAAAGAAATCTTCCGCTGTGCATTAGCTCATTTTAAGGATATTACCTGGAGTCATTCATGACATACTTTGAAAGACGTTGCATTCGAGTCGTTGAGTTCATCAAGATTAATATTAAGTCAATTATAGTTGGATGTAATATGAAATGGTATGCATGCCGTCAATTTTTGATGTAAAGAAAGTTTTTCTTTTAAAAAAAATGAATGCAATGTTTGTAAAACGTATCATATAGAGGTCAAATACCTCGCGATGTAATCAACTATTGTGAATCGTTTATAATGTATATGAACGGGTCCTTTCAGTTGGTATCAGAGCGGTGGTCTTAGCGAACCAGGTCTTGCATTAGTGTGTCTAACTAATAGTTGTTAAGATGCATTAGTGAGTCTGGACTTCGACCGTGTCTGCATGTCAAAAGTTTTGTTTATCATTTTTAGTCTGAAATCATCTACTTACCATCCTTAGGAAATTACCTGCTTATCATTCTTAATCTAGACACGTCTTGCTGCATTGATTGCATGAATAGTGTATAGACAAAATTCATATCTTACCGTATCTGCTAAATCATATTGAAAGGACCCGTTCATATACATTATAAACGATTCACAATAGTTGATTACATCGCGAGGTATTTTGACCTCTATATGATACATTTTACAAACATTGCATTCGTTTTTAAAAGACAAACTTTCTTTACAACGAAAGTTGACGGCATGCACACCATTTCATAATACATTCAACTATAATTGACATAATAATAATCTTGATGAACTCAATGACTCGAATGCAACGTCTTTCAAAATATGCCATGAATGACTCCAAGTAATATCCTTAAAATGAGCTAATGCACAGCGGAAGATTTCTTTAATACCTGAGAATAAACATGCTTTAAAGTGTCAACCAAAAGGTTGGTGAGTTCATAAGTTTATCATAACAATCATTTTAATATATTAATAGACCACAAGATTTCCGTTTATAAATATATGTACACTCGCAAGTGTATAAGAGTATTCTATAAATTGTAGACACCCGGTAACAAGCCTTAACGTTCATATTTTACCCTCTGAAGTACACCAGATCAGGTGTGTTTAAAATAACCTCGAAGTACTAAAGCATCCCATAGTCAGGATGGGGTTTGTCAGGCCCAATAGATCTATCTTTAGGATTCGCGCCTACCGTACATAGACAAGTAGTTTAATGTTACCAAGCTAAGGGTATATTTCTGGTTTAAACCCACGTAGAATTAGTTTTAGTACTTGTGTCTATTTCGTAAAACATTTATAAAACAGCGCATGTATTCTCAGCCCAAAAATATATATTGCAAAAGCAATTAAAAAGGGAGCAAATGAAACTCACCATACTGTATTTCGTAGTAAAAATACATATAACGTCATTTAACAAGTGCAAGGTTGGCCTCGGATTCACGAACCTATATTAATTATATATATTTATATGTTGGTCAATATTTGTCTAACAATTTTTGGTCAAGTCATAGTGTACCACAATCCTAATGCTCGAGACTAATATGCAAAAGTCAACAAAAGTCAACTTGACCCAAAATGACGTCTAAAATTTATACGTGTTTATAACTTAACTATAGTCATTTTATATATTTAAATATATTTATTAGATTTTATAATAATAAAAGTCATTTATTAATAAAAATTTATATTAACGTTTATATATGATTAAATATACTTTTATATATCTTAAGTAGTAAAATTTATAAAGTTCACTTAATATCTTAAAACTATAGTGGTAAGTATTATTAATGTAATTATATTACGCGTGGTGAAAAATATCTTTGTATTCCCTATTTATTTAATAAAATAATATTGATCATAATAATAATAAGTAAAAGTTGTATTATTTTGTAATAATAATTATTATTATTCTATAAAAAATAACAATATTTATATTTACTAAAAATGTTATTATGATAAAATGATAATACTAACATAATAGTAATAATGATATTTTATAATAACAATGATATTTCTATTAAAATAATAACGACGATAGTAATAATAATCATTTTAACAATAATACTAAAATTCAGTTGACTATAACTTCAAATCCGTTCATCGAAACCATTCAATATCTAAATGAAAAGTTCTTAATTTTTTGCTAGCTTTCCAATGACATGCATATCATATACCCTTTCTCAGTAGCATATGTATCTAATTCAGGATTCAAGAAACCTATCTAAGGACAATATCGAATGTACAAGTATGCATAATCCTATATACTCGAGCACTAGTCAGGGATACACTATTGATATATAAAAGTTAAGTTATGAGTGCTCACGTATCAATATTGAGATTCAATATTGCAGGAAAGTACGTAGACGCAACGGAGATGATAAACACTAGATTGACCTCACGAGCATACCCATGAACCATACCCATCACCTCCATAGCTATAACCCATAATTTCCTTAGCTTCGACTCATTCAAAAAAACTATTTTGAAATCACTCGGACATCACTCCGTCGTAATATTTTATGTATACTAATAATATCTTGAAATAATACAGAGCAATATATATATATATATATATATATATATATATATATATATATATATATATATATATATATATATATATATATATATATATATATATATATATATATATATGTAAATCGATTGAGAGAGTTTAGAGAAATATATTTTCTAGTTTCTATGAAATAATGAAACCTATTGAATTCTATTTATAATAGATTTTTGAATTATTAAAGTGAATTATTAAAGTATGAATTATTAAAGTCAATTATTAAAGTATGAATTATTAAAGTGAATTATTAAAGTATGAATTATTAAAGTGTATTATTAAAGTATGAATTATTAAAGTGAATTATTAAAGTATGAATTATTAAAGTGAATTATTAAAGTATGAATTATTAAAGTGAATTATTAAAGTATGAATTATTAAAGTAAATTATTAAAGTATGAATTATTAAAGTGAATTATTAAAGTATGAATTATTAAAGTGAATTATTAAAGTATGAATTATTAATGTGAATTATTAAAGTTAAAGTAAAGTAAAAGTAAAGTAAAGGTAAAGTTAAAGTATAGTAAGAGTATAAAAACTATGTATGTATAATACGCGTATAAATATATATAATATTAATTTAAATCGTTATATATATTTAATGAAATAAAATATAAATATCGTTATATTTATTATACTGGTTAAGTAATGAGTTGTCAAAAGTGATTCTAGATATTTATAAAAGTTATATACGTTTTAATAATAAAGTTCTTTTTAAACTGAAAACGTTTTTGTACGTTTGAAAATAGATTAATAGAATATTATGGAAACCAATTCTCCACTAGCTTTTGTCTAACTTTCGTAAATGACACTTTTTATTTTTATTTATAAATAGCTTTACAAATTATTCCGAATATCGTTAAGAGGAATAGATTTCTCAAATCATAGTGGACCTCTCAATAGAGACTTGTAATCATAATTCAATGTTTCTGATAATTCAATCATTTAATATATTTTTTTTTAATTTCGTCGATAATCATATTGAAACAAATACGTTCATATAAAGCATTATACTTTTAAATACTTTGTTGACATTTTCAATTTATAACATATACACATATACATACATATTCATATATGTTCATTTAATGGTTCGTGAATCATTGGAATTTGGTCGAGGTTTAAATGAATGTATAAACATAGTTTAAAATCCTTGAGATTTAACTTAACAAACATTGCTTATCGTGTCAGAATAATATAAAGATAAAGTTTAAATTTAGTCGGAAATTTCCGGGTCGTCACAGTACCTACCCGTTAAAGAAATTTCGTCCCCGAAATTTGATAGAGGTCGTTATGGCTAACAATGAGAATGTTATTATGACGATTATGAAGTTTTATCATGTCTAAGAAGTATGGATAAAATAATTCGATTACTCAAAGCGTATGAGGGAAGTTATCGTAAATGAAGGAAATAAGATTATAGTGATTCGTCATATCTTTTGACGTCATCACAATTGATCTCCGAATTTAAAGAAAATCTTTGTAATCTATGTTAGATTTGATGCTTCGGTGATTAAGGAGATTATGATTCTCTTCGAATTAATACGATAATCCATCTTGATTTCTCTGTCGGGTTTTTCACTATAAATCCACCTCCTTCGTTTCCTTACAACTCACACCTTCTATTCTTTCTCCCTCAACTCATATTTTAAAGTATTTGTCAATATGCTTCATCCAGTACTGATTCTCGATATACTCCTCACTTTCATATCTGTCGTTCTTCTTTTTCATTTGCCTCCGGAAGAATCTATTTACTTCTACTATACTCTCGGTTTTATAGTGTTTTTAGTTCTTCCGTGTCATTATATTGCTATATGCATCGATATATACGGTTTATAATTTTTGGGTGGTTGTTGGGTTTTATATCTTCCATTATATTTCAAAGCCCCTGCTTTTGTCTTCTATAATCATTGACATCCACAGTTAATGCTCCCTTCTATTTGCTGCGATTTATACTACAATTTCTATTTTGGAGTTTTGTCATTTCGTTTCTTCTTCTTGCGATTAAGCAACGTTTGTAATGGTCCAGTATTCGCAGATATAAATTTCAGAATGAACATAGTTAATGTTCTAAGAAGGAAATGGTAATGGCATGATCTTGATTTGTTAATTTACCAGAATACCCTGAAAAGACCGAATCATCAAGAAAATACATTCTTGATATTTTTAGAGATTAAATAGAATACCAGAGTCGTGTAAACTGGAACATGATGACGGCATGGTCTGTGAATCGTCATGTCCCATTAGAAACTCAGCATGACTTACTGTAATATAATCACGTTGATCAAGTGTCATTATATTATACTAACTCATGCTTCAGTTTCCAACACTACTTCAAAACATTCATAATTTAAACTCGAAAGTTTATAGAATATAGAAACAAATAGTTTCTTATATGATGTAACATTGATAGCGTAAAGAGATAAATGACTTCAGATAAGATTAGTTGTGAAAATATCTTCAGAAATATCGCGGATATTTATAATGAAATATATGATAATATCTTAGAATTTCTAATATTGATGGATGATGATGAAGATTTGTCTGTAAAGGTTTAGAATAAAGAGTAAGGTATTCGTTAATGACTTTAGCAGGCACTGAATCATTTGGATTATTTGAAGGCAGATTTAGTCTTTGTGATTTGTCCACAGCCTCCTTCATAGTCTGTTCAATCCGTTTTCCAGTTTCAAACCTTCTCTTTTTCTCAGCTTTTCCACCTTACTATTCTTTGTCATCAAACTTTTTACTGTTAAGATCATTTACAGTTTTTGATGCTTCGTCAGCATTTCAAGAACTAGTTTGCAGTTCAAAATATTTTTCAGAACTTCACATTCAAAGTATGTAAGTCCAGGAGATAGACGTTTTACGTACACATATAACTGTTGGCGTAGACATGCTGCGAGATTTCAAAATACTGGTTACTGTTTTTCGATGATTCGTATGACAATTCTCGTTACAAGATGCGAATGAGTAAATGATGTGATTTCAATAAATATAATGATTTTTCGAAAAGTCAAAGATAATTGAAGTTGTTGGTAAGTTTATTGCTAAGGTGGCGAGATATGAAAGGTCCCCAGTAATGATGACGAAAGGGCAACGTATCTATCGAGGTTATAATAAGACTAGTCCGACTGAAAAGTCGAAGTTGACTTGCTGGAGCTGTGACAAAACTGTCTACATTGAAAAGGAATTGAAAAGTCATTTTAGCTAATAAATGCCAAAGGGTCTGACACGGATACTGATAGTGCTCCAAATGAACATATATTTAGTAGCAATATCGTTCCAATATGTAAAGTTTTTAAATGTAATTTCCTTATTTTTAGTTGTAATAGTTAAATAAATAAGTGCGAAGACGAAAGACGCAAATCGTTCGAAAATGAAGATTTAAAGACAAAAACGAAGATTTGAAAGACCAAAACGTCCAAAAAGCTCAAATGTACAAGATACAATTCAAAAGGTTCAATTTATTGATGAGAAACGTCTAAAAATGACAAGAGTACAAGTTACAAAATGCAAAGTACAAGATATTAAATTATACGAAAGGACGTTCGAAAATCCGGAACCGGTACCCGAGCCAACTATCAACGCTCGACGCAACGGAGCTGAAAGTACAAGTCAACTATGCACAAGAATATAATATAATATTTAAATAATTTATAATAAGAATAATAATAAATAATAAAAAGTTGTTAATTGAGCATAGTTAAGGGGTCATAAGTGAAAATTTCAAATCAACATTTGCCTATAAAATGGAATTCACGTAGTAATGAAAAAGAACACCTTCACTTCATTTTTCTTTCTTTCCCTCTGTAAGAATATATATATTTATATTTATAATATTAAGTTTAATTTAAGTTTAATAATAATTGGGTTATTGTAAGAAATATTTTACGGGTTTTAAAGTCGAAACTCTGCCCGTGTAACGCTACGCGATTAATCACCACGGTAAGCTATGTTCTTCCTTTTTAAATTAATGTATCGTAACTAAGTTATTATTATGCTTATTTGAGCCGAAGTAATCGTGATGTTGGGCTAAAATATTAAGAAGGGGTTATTGAACTTTGGACCATAATTAAGGTTTGGGCAAAAGACCGACACTTGTGGAAATTGAACTATTGACTATTAATAGATGGGGGTATTGTCTAATTGAGTGACAACTCATTGGAGTCTGTCGAACCTATCTTCAAATTAATTAACCTAATAATTAATAATGATTATGGTTGTCCTATTTAGTGACGTTCATATGGAATCTGTTATAATCATTTAATTAATCAATTGGGTTGGGTAATTGATTATTCATTCTGGATCAAGTGGATGAATTAATATTCATAAACTAATTAAAACAGGGGTGGATTACATACAGTGATAACTGGTGTAATTGTTGACAGAAGTGATAGCTGCGTCACAGTTTAAATCCTTAATCAGTTGGAATATTTGACTTCGGGTATAAGGGTAATTTGACGAGGATACTCGCACTTTATATTTATGACCGATGGACTATTATGGACAAAAACCAGATAGACGTATCAAATAAACCAGGACAAAGGACAATTAACCCATGGTAATAAATTAAAATCAACACGTCAAACATCATGATTACGGAAGTTTAAATAAGCATAATTCTTTTATTATATTTCTCATCGTATCTTTATTTACTGTCATTTTATTACTCGCAATTTTATTTACTGTCATTTTATTTATTGTCATTATTTTACGCACTTTAATTATCGTCATTTATCTTTACGCTTAAAATATAGAATCGACAAACCGGTCATTAAACGGTAAAACCCCCCTTTTATAATAATATTACTACTTATATAATTATATATATTTTGTATAAATATAGTTAAAAATATAGTAAGTATCACCAGCTCCCTGTGGAACGAACCGGACTTACTAAAAACTACACTACTCTACGATTAGGTACACTGCCTATAGTGTTGTAGCAAGGTTTAGGTATATCCCATCCGTAAATTAATAAAACTTGTGTCATATTTTGTAGTATTTTGTATTAAAAATAATACTATTTCGTACCCTCACGCTACATCATCAAGTTTTTGGCGCCGCTGCCGGGGAGCGCTAAAACGCTATATTTTTAATTATAATAATATTGAAATAAAATATAATAATATAATAATATTGAAATAGAATATAATAATATAATAATATTGAAATAGAATATAATAATATAATAATATTTTAGAATCAAATTTGATACGTAAAGTTTTAAAAAGTCGTATTTATTAAATACTTCAGGGGTATATTATGTAACTTATAATTAATAATTTCTATCATGTCGCTTTCATGTGAATAGTAAATTAATTAATTTATTTTCATTTACTATTCATGAATAGTAAATGAATTAAAAAAAAGTTTTGAAAAAAAAATTATAATTATAAAAAAATTATTAATTTGTAAAAAAAAATCGTTTTTTTTAAAAAAAAAAAAAAAATATTGTTTTTTTTTAAGAAAAAAAAATTTTCGTGTTTTTAAAAAAAAAAAAAAAATTTGTGTAAAAAAAATCGTTTTTTTTTAAAGAAAAAAAAAATTCGTTTTAAAAAAAAAATTTGTAAAAAAAATCGTTTTTTTTTAAAAAAAAAATTTTTTAAAAAAAAGTTTTAAAAAAAAAGTTTTATATAAAAAAAAAAATTTTAAAAAAAAAAAAATTTTTAAAATCCTTAAAAAACGAAATATAAAAAAAAAATTAAAAAAAAAGTTTTTTTTTTTTTATTATTACCTTTAGATTTTTAGACTCTAGTTACAATTTTTAGTATTAAGTTTAGTTTTGCCATAGTTATTTTTATTTCTAGAATTTTTAGGTTTGCCGTAAAATCCCTTAAGTGCTTATTCCTTAGACTAAGATTTATGTGCTTTAGAATTTTGCGACGCCGTTTTTCGCGCTACTTTCTTATTTTTATTTTTCGACGCCTATTTTTCGACCTTTTATTTTTCGACCTTTTTCGACGCGCAATCTTTTTCTTTCTTATTTCTCGCTATTCTAGTTTTAGGATAAGATTTTTATTCTACTTCTTATCTAAATTTCTTAAAATTACGAAAATTTATTTTAAGTGGTTAAATTGATAGACATCAAAATTTTCTGGTTCGTAGTAATAGTTGGATTTGTACGTGGACCAGGTTATTGGAGCCAAACAGTCCTCAATTATATTGAGACCAAACGAATCCTGCCCCTCTGCTGCATCTTTTGGCTATTCGAAACGTGTGAAAAATCAGAAAAGTCTATTAATTGGATAACTTATATAATTTTTCTTTCCTTTTAAAAACTAATAGGATATTCAGTGAATGCACCGAGTAAAACGTTCACCACCTTTCATACGTTCACCACCTATAACTCGATCAAGACATCTAGCCAATATTGTCGCCGTTGATTTTTCTTTAGAATCATCATCTAGTCGACCAAGAACTCCAACTCAAATTTCCGATAATCCATCTTTTGAACCCGACCTCACAATTGAGAATCCGGAGAATATTCAGGGACAATTCCAAGATCCAGAACCACTAATCATTCCTCCTGAACCACAAACCATTAAATCAGAATCTTCTAGTGATTCGTATTCAACAAATTCAATTATGGAAAATCTGGAACCTCTAAGTATGGAAGACCGAATGAGAGCCACACGCACGGGCCAAGGTCACGCCATTATTAAGCCAGACATTAATGCGCCAGATTATGAAATCAAAGGACAAATCCTACACATGGTAACTAATCAGTGCCAATATAGTGGTGCGCCGAAGGAAGATCCAAATGAACATCTTCGTACGTTTAATAGGATCTGTACACTATTCAAAATCCGAGAAGTTGAGGATGAACAGATCTATCTCATGTTGTTTCCCTGGACTTTAAAGGGAGAAGCCAAAGATTGGTAAGAATCGTTACCTGAAGGGGCGATTGACACATGGGATGTTTTAGTTGAGAAATTTCTTAAAAGATTCTTTCCGGCATCTAAAGCCGTGAGACTTCAAGGAGAAATTGTTACGTTCACACAAAAGTCAAATGAAACTCTATATGAGGCGTGGACAAGATTTGGAAAGTTGTTGAGAGGATGTCCTCAACACGGTTTAGACACTTATCAAATAGTACAAATATTCTACCAAGGTGTCAACGTTGCTACACGAAAAGACATCGACATAACAGCTGGTGGTTCCATTATGAAGAAAACCGCAACTGAAGCTTACAAAATAATTGATAACACAGCCTCCCACTCTCATGAGTGGCACCAAGAGAAAGATATATATCTCTCATCTAAAGCGGCTAGAGCCGATTCTAGCCATAACTTTGATTCCGTTTCCGCAAAAATAGATGCTTTCGAGAGACGAATGGAAAAGATGAATAAAGATATTCACGCAATACGAATCAATTGTGAGCAATGCGGTGGACCACACTTAATGAAAGACTGTCACATTGAACAAACGATGGAACAACGTGAGAATGTTGTCTACATGAACCAAAGGCTGGAAAATAGTTATCAGAATAATTATCAACCGCCAAGGCCAAACTTCAATCGAAATCAAAACATTCTTTACAATCCAAAAGGACCCGACAATAACTCGTATAACCAACAAGGTCCGAATAACCAACCAACTCAAAACAACACTTTCAATCAACAAAGACCTGGCTTGTATAAACCACCACAACAAACCGACGAGAAGAAGTCAAATCTGGAAGAAGTGGTATTTAAGCTAGTTGAATCTCAAACACAATTTATTGAAACTCAAACCCAAACGAATGAGAGGTTTGATCAGTCATTTAGAACTCAACAAGCTTCCATTTTGAATCTAGAAAAACAAGTAAGTACTCTTGTTAGATTGATGAGTGAAAGGGAACAAGGAAAGCTACCGAGTAATAATGAAGTAAATCCTCGGAATGAAAATGTTAACATGATATCAACAAATTCTGAAAAACCAATACCAGAAGATGGGAAAGTTTTAGATGTAAGTAACAATGAAGAAGTTACACCACCACCACCACCCAAGTATGTAAAGCCAGTGGTGGCACCATACAGACCACCCATCCCGTTTCCAAGAAAAGGAGTTGAGTATGAGCAAGTAATAGGTAATAAAGTTTGTGATACCTCTGGAAAGAAGAAGAAGAAGAATAAAAAAATGCAAGAAACAAAAACAGTAGAAGTAAACCCGGTGAAGACAGTTCCACCAAATCCTCCACCTAGGGTAGGTGATCCGGGTGAATTTATTGTTCCTTGTCTACTTAGTGACTGTGTCATGTATGATGCACTAGCAGATTTAGGTTCAAGTGTGAGTGTTATGCCTCTTTCATTATATAAGAGATTAGGTGTAGGTGAGTTAACTCCAACGGATAAGAGTGTTCGACTCCTTGATCAAACCATTAAGCACCCAGTTGGAATTGCTAACAACCTACCCGTTCAAGTAGGTAATTTAGCCTTTCTAGTCGAATTCATTGTCATTGACATAGAAGAGGACTCAAACGTTCCTCTAATTTTAGGTCGACCATTCTTAGCGTCCACCGGGGCGTTATTTGATGTAAGAAAGGGTAGAATGACACTTAGTAATGATGAGAAATCGATCACCTTTATGATTCGACAGTCTAAATATCCACAAACCAAAACCGTTAAACCGACAAAAACGATTGGTAAGAACCATGTTGTTTTACCAACTCCAACGATAATGCTTAACAATAATAGAACGCCTAAGTGTGGGGAAAATGAAGTAACACCTAATGATGACTTGATAATAAAGAACCCCATAGTTGATACGAAATTAAATAACCCCGTTATTAACAGTTCAATGAAGAAACTTTTTAAACGGGTTATTGATGCTAAAAGTAAGGGAAACTTTAAGTTATATAACCGGTTAGTATCCAATCTGTCGCCTAAAGAAAAGGCGAAGCTAGTTGAATTTGTGGATATTACGGAAAAAGCTGGTCACTGGCTTAAAGCAAAAGTCACAGATATGCAAGTTGATTATGGTCCAAGAGAAATTGACGATGAAGTTAATCACAATTTCGACACCACATCTACCTAAGTGTGAGGAGATTCAAATATTCTAAAAAGAAAATGCTGTTTGGAGTTAGTTGTTCTGTTCTCGTGTAGTTCCGAGAATGGAATTCGATTGGTCTTTTCCGCTAGCAGACACTAAAGAACTAGTTTTCTTCCCCCATTCTGATTTTTTTTTATTTTGTAGGTTTTATATGAAATTAATATGCTTTTTAAATTTAAGTTTTGTATGAATTTAAAAACAAAATTTACTTTATTTCATTAAGTAAAAAAATGATTTCTAAAATTCGTCGTGAGTTGAAGATTAGGTTGTTGAACCGAAATTACTTTAACCGAGGGCGGGACGAGAAATTTTGTTATCATTATTTTTAATTTAATTGATTTAAAGTATGCCAAAAAAAAATATATATTAGATTTTATAAATTTTTGAACGTGGGGTAATATACCCAACTTCAAAATTATGTATGTTTGTATTTTATGTTATATACAAAACAGGGTAAAATAACGCACTTTCAAAGACTGTCATTAAGTTCAGAAAAAGGTACTAATTTTGACGACAAGAAACAAAATATCAAATGTGAAATAACAACAATATGTTTGCAAACTCGGTATTTTTAATCATTTTTATACACTAATCACCCTCATGAATTTAAATTTTTACTGATTTCTTGCAAATGAGGGCATTGCAAGATCTCAAGTGTGGGGAAGGGTTATAAATTCTTTCGGGTTTGCACTTGGTTTATTTGCCAAATTTTGTGAAAATTTGAAAAATTTTCAATTAAATGAAGTCAAAATTATGTTTATACATATTTATGAACGGTGAAAACTAGGTGTTAATACCGAAATTATCGTTACCTCGGAAAGGGCATAAATTGAGAAACAACCTAAAACGCTTGAATTCATTTAAAATGGCATAAAGGAGAATAAAAAGGCAAAGAAAGAAACTAAGTGTGGGGAGAATGTACCAAGTTATTCAATTAAAAACTATCTATCACATGTTTCTGTAAAGTTATTGCAGGTGTTTTTGTTTTGGACTAAATTAACTGTTTTACCCGATTTATTAAAGAAAGATGGATCTACACGATGAATCAATTCCATCATTAAAAGGAAGTAAAGTCTTCCGAAAAAGACACGCGCTTCTTGATTTAGGTCATGAAGTTGTCGTCCAGACCAGCTGTAGGTTGACGAAAAATCTAGAAAAGTCATCTCTAAAATCAGCAGGAAATCCACGGACCTCAGCATCAAACAGGGTCGCCAAGTGGTCAGATTTATCCTAACCATGAGAAGGATTTATCTCGCATAATGGGGGGCACCGTGCAAATTAGCTTGATAAGACTAATGAATCAAATCCACAGAAAGGATAATCTCCTTAAAGATCAAAAATCAGCTTTTAAGACTGATATTACTCAATCCTAGAGATTGACCTTAAAGATTGAGAATTACAAACTCATGGAATTCAATAATATCTAAACTCGAGCTTGAACGAGAAAATATTTTGATCAAAAATAAAACCGATTTGTTTTCTGAAAACCTATTTTCAATGCGTTCATTACCATTAAACGTAAAATCCTGAGAATTCATTGGAATTCATTAGGTCACCTGAACCAAATCGGGTGTCAACCGTAAGAACGGTGGTTGCATAGCATGGTCGGAGACAGGACCTTGTGCCAGACCGAAAAATCAAAGGATGATCTTTACTATTGCTCCTACCAAGGATAGTACTAGCATCCGACACGTTTTTGGACCATAATTAAAAGCCTGTCACGGGACATTGCCTTAACAGTTTCTTGTTCATCGCTTTCCTTTACAACCGGACGGTAGTTTGCCGAAAGGTAATATACGGGACAAGTAAACTGGACGTGTTACTTTCCTAATACAAGGTTAGCAAGTGGGTAACACAAAACCACAAGTGTTTAGCTAAAATTTTCAAATCTGAAACCCACACAACCCACAAAAATATTTTGCAAACACCGATGAAGGGTTATTCCGGAAAACTTATCTAGGGTAAAAGCTAGATTAAATTTTCAAAAAGATCAAATGTTTTCATAAAGATCCAATTTCCTTAAGGATCTACATTTTCATAGTCATGTGGGACTGTAAACCACCTTTCAAATGTGCACTTTGCTTTGGAAACCGAAAGTAAATCGGCTATTTGATTGCAAGTGTCTTTGACCTAAACCCGAGGCAACTGTGGATGACACACCCACCTTTAACCATCGTTACTGTCATTGTTTATACCGCTATATCAAAATCACTGATGTACAAAATGTGATGAATAAAAAAGTGATTCATGTATGTTTTTATTTCAAGTTCTGTATTGCTTGAGGACAAGCAACGCTCAAGTGTGGGGATATTTGATAGTGCTCCAAATGAACATATATTTAGTAGCAATATCGTTCCAATATGTAAAGTTTTTAAATGTAATTTCCTTATTTTTAGTTGTAATAGTTAAATAAATAAGTGCGAAGACGAAAGACGCAAATCGCTCGAAAATGAAGATTTAAAGACAAAAACGAAGATTTGAAAGACCAAAACGTCCAAAAAGCTCAAATGTACAAGATACAATTCAAAAGGTTCAATTTATGGATGAGAAACGTCTAAAAATGACAAGAGTACAAGTTACAAAATGCAAAGTACAAGATATTAAATTATACGAAAGGACGTTCGAAAATCCGGAACCGGTACCCGAGCCAACTATCAACGCTCGACGCAACGGAGCTGAAAGTACAAGTCAACTATGCACAAGAATATAATATAATATTTAAATAATTTATAATAAGAATAATAATAAATAATAAAAAGTTGTTAATTGAGCATAGTTAAGGGGTCATAAGTGAAAATTTCAAATCAACATTTGCCTATAAAATGGAATTCACGTAGTAATGAAAAAGAACACCTTCACTTCATTTTTCTTTCTTTCCCTCTGTAAGAATATATATATTTATATTTATAATATTAAGTTTAATTTAAGTTTAATAATAATTGGGTTATTGTAAGAAATATTTTACGGGTTTTAAAGTCGAAACTCTGCCCGTGTAACGCTACGCGATTAATCACCACTGTAAGCTATGTTCTTCCTTTTTAAATTAATGTATCGTAACTAAGTTATTATTATGCTTATTTGAGCCGAAGTAATCGTGATGTTGGGCTAAAATATTAAGAAGGGGTTATTGAACTTTGGACCATAATTAAGGTTTGGGCAAAAGACCGACACTTGTGGAAATTGAACTATTGACTATTAATAGATGGGGGGTATTGTCTAATTGAGTGACAACTCATTGGAGTCTGTCGAACCTATCTTCAAATTAATTAACCTAATAATTAATAATGATTATGGTTGTCCTATTTAGTGACGTTCATATGGAATCTGTTATAATCATTTAATTAATCAATTGGGTTGGGTAATTGATTATTCATTCTGATCAAGTGGATGAATTAATATTCATAAACTAATTAAAACAGGGGTGGATTACATACAGTGATAACTGGTGTAATTGTTGACAGAAGTGATAGCTGCGTCACAGTTTAAATCCTTAATCAGTTGGAATATTTGACTTCGGGTATAAGGGTAATTTGACGAGGATACTCGCACTTTATATTTATGACCGATGGACTATTATGGACAAAAACCAGATAGACGTATCAAATAAACCAGGACAAAGGACAATTAACCCATGGTAATAAATTAAAATCAACACGTCAAACATCATGATTACGGAAGTTTAAATAAGCATAATTCTTTTATTATATTTCTCATCGTATCTTTATTTACTGTCATTTTATTACTCGCAATTTTATTTACTGTCATTTTATTTATTGTCATTATTTTACGCACTTTAATTATCGTCATTTATCTTTACGCTTAAAATATAGAATCGACAAACCGGTCATTAAACGGTAAAACCCCCCTTTTATAATAATATTACTACTTATATAATTATATATATTTTGTATAAATATAGTTAAAAATATAGTAAGTATCACCAGCTCCCTGTGGAACGAACCGGACTTACTAAAAACTACACTACTCTACGATTAGGTACACTGCCTATAGTGTTGTAGCAAGGTTTAGGTATATCCCATCCGTAAATTAATAAAACTTGTGTCATATTTTGTAGTATTTTGTATTAAAAATAATACTATTTCGTACCCTCACGCTACATCATCAGATACGCGTCGAACTATGACTTTGGCTTCGAGAGCTTTTTAGGTACATAAATGTAGGTAATATGTGGTTGGATCATCATCTCGATTGTTCATTGTTTGAAGTGTCTTCGAAAACTCCGGAGAGTTTGAACACAGTTTGTAATCGTTAATATACATATGATGTTCTAACACGGTTTTGAAGTCAAAGTATAGCTTTGAAAGATGTAGGAATCTAAGAGTGATGTCTTCTGTTAAATCATGACTTGGATTTTGATTTCTCAAAATTAGAATGCGTAATCAAATTTGGGTGAGAATGGTTGCTTTGATTTCTATACAAGAATGTATATTGTTGTGAGATTTTGGGAGTATAGTTGATGATTTGCTTAATCAGATTCGAAAAATGTAATATATTAATTGTGAATTTATATATCTCTTGGGTATTACCTACCCGTTAAAAAATTTTTCACAATTAATATTTTGTAAAACAGAATTTTATTACAGTCTTTATGAAAATATATATGTGCATATTTTCTTCAGATGTAACATAGATTTAATGAGTTAATATTAAATTAAACTCATTTGATTTACGGTTGAAACTATAACTGAATAATCCCTAAAGACTTTAGAAATTACATAACTTTTACGGAGTATTTATTCAATAAAATTGAAATTATGAATTAATACTTCGTTATTTGTTGGTGTTTGTAACTCTTGCACCATATTCTCTAAAGCCACTACTCGAGCACGAAGCTCGTTGACTTCTTCTATTACACTGGGGTGATTGTCGGTTCGGACGAGCGGATAAATAAAATCTAGAATTTGATGTAGTATATAATCGTGACGAGATACTCTGAAAATGAGAGAGAAAATGGTGTTTCGGACCGGTTCGCCGGTAAGTGCTTCAGGTTCATCGCCAAGAGGGCAATGTGGTGGATGGAAGAGATCACCTTCTTCTTGTCTCCAATTATTGAGGAGGCTACGAACCTATCCCCAATTCATCCAGAATAGATGATGGCTAATTGGTTGATCCATTCCGGTCACACTGCTTTCGGAGCTTGAGTGGGATTCCATATCGGAATTCGAGGGACTTGAACTAATGACGAATTCCATTTCGTTCAATTGAATAAAGAATTTTTCGATATGAAATGATTTTTCGGGTATCGGGTGGTATTCTAATTACATAGAATATCTATATATATAGCACAAAAGATTTCGTAGATTACGGAGGAAATTATGGGATATGTCAGGCAAAGTTTACAGTAACAGATACGCTAAAATATGGATTAGCAGATACGCTAAGATATGAATTTTGTCTATACACTATTCATGCAATCAATGCAGTAAGACGTGTCTAGACTAAGAATGATAAGCAGGCAATTTCCGACAAAAATGATAAGCAAAACTTTTGACATGCAGACACGGTCGAAATCCAGGCTCATTAATGCATCCTAACGACTATCAGTTATACACACTAATGCAGACCTGGTTCGCTAAGACCACCGCTCTAATACCAACTGAAAGGACCCGTTCATATACATTATAAACGATTCACAATAGTTGATTACATCGCGAGGTATTTTGACCTCTATATGATACATTTTACAAACATTGCATTCGTTTTTAAAAGACAAACTTTATTTACAATGAAAGTTGACGGCATGCACACCATTTCATAATACATCCAACTATAATTGACATAATAATAATCTTGATGAACTCAATGACTCGAATGCAACGTCTTTCAAAATATGCCATGAATGACTCCAAGTAATATCCTTAAAATGAGCTAATGCACAGCGGAAGATTTCTTTAATACCTGAGAATAAACATGCTTTAAAGTGTCAACCAAAAGGTTGATGAGTTCATAGGTTTATCATAACAATCATTTCAAAATATTAATAGACCACAAGATTTCCGTTTATAAATATATGTACACTCGCAAGTGTATAAGAGTATTCTATAAATTGTAGGCACCCGGTAACAAGCCTTAACGTTCATGTTTTACCCTCTGAAGTACACCAGATCAGGTGTGTTTAAAATAACCTCGAAGTACTAAAGCATCCCATAGTCAGGATGGGGTTTGTCAGGCCCAATAGATCTATCTTTAGGATTTGCGCCTACCGTACATAGACAAGTAGTTTAATGTTACCAAGCTAAGGGTATATTTCTGGTTTAAACCCACGTAGAATTAGTTTTAGTACTTGCGTCTATTTCGTAAAACATTTATAAAACAGCGCATGTATTCTCAGCCCAAAAATATATATTGCAAAAGCAATTAAAAAGGGAGCAAATGAAACTCACCATACTGTATTTCGTAGTAAAAATACATATAACGTCATTTAACAAGTGCAAGGTTGGCCTCGGATTCACGAACCTATATTAATTATATATATTTATATGTTGGTCAATATTTGTCTAACAATTTTTGGTCAAGTCATAGTGTACCACAATCCTAATGCTCGAGACTAATATGCAAAAGTCAACAAAAGTCAACTTGACCCAAAATGACGTCTAAAATTTATACGTGTTTATAACTTAACTATAGTCATTTTATATATTTAAATATATTTATTAGATTTTATAATAATAAAAGTCATTTATTAATAAAAATTTATATTAACGTTTATATATGATTAAATATACTTTTATATATCTTAAGTAGTAAAATTTATAAAGTTCACTTAATATCTTAAAACTATAGTGGTAAGTATTATTAATGTAATTATATTACGCGTGATGAAAAATATCTTTGTATCCCCTATTTATTTAATAAAATAATATTGATCATAATAATAATAAGTAAAAGTTGTATTATTTTGTAATAATAATTATTATTATTCTATAAAAAAATAACAATATTTATATTAACTAAAAATGTTATTATGATAAAATGATAATACTAGCATAATAGTAATAATGATATTTTATAATAACAATGATATTTCTATTAAAATAATAACGACGATAGTAATAATAATCATTTTAACAATAATACTAAAATTCAGTTGACTATAACTTCAAATCCGTTCATCGAAACCATTCGATATCTAAATGAAAAGTTCTTAATTTTTTGCTAGCTTTCCAATGACACGCATATCATATACCCTATCTCAGTAGCATATGTATCTAATTCAGGATTCAAGAAACCTATCTAAGGACAATATTGAATGTACAAGTATGCATAATCCTATATACTCGAGCACTAGTTAGGGATACACTATTGATATATAAAAGTTAAGTTATGAGTGCTCACGTATCAATATTGAGATTCAATATTGCAGAAAAGTACGTAGACGCAACGGAGATGATAAACACTAGATTGACCTCACGAGCATACCCATGAACCATACCCATCACCTCCATAGCTATAACCCATAATTTCCTTAGCTTCGACTCATTCAAAAAAACTATTTTGAAATCACTCGGACATAACTCCGTCGTAATATTTTATGTATACTAATAATATCTTGAAATAATACAGAGCAAATATATATATATATATGTAAATCGATTGAGAGAGTTTAGAGAAATATATTTTCTAGTTTCTATGAAATAATGAAACCTATTGAATTCTATTTATAATAGATTTTTGAATTATTAAAGTGAATTATTAAAGTATGAATTATTAAAGTGAATTATTAAATTATGAATTATTAAAGTGAATTATTAAAGTATGAATTATTAAAGTGTATTATTAAAGTATGAATTATTAAAGTATGAATTATTAAAGTGAATTATTAAAGTATGAATTATTAAAGTGAATTATTAAAGTATTAATTATTAAAGTGAATTATTAAAGTATGAATTATTAAAGTGAATTATTAAAGTATGAATTATTAAAGTGAATTATTAAAGTTAAAGTAAAGTAAAAGTAAAGTAAAGGTAAAGTTAAAGTATAGTAAGAGTATAAAAACTATGTATGTATAATACGCGTATAAATATATATAATATTAATTTAAATCGTTATATATATTTAATGAAATAAAATATAAATATCGTTATATTTATTATACTGGTTAAGTAATGAGTTGTCAAAAGTGATTCTAGATATTTATAAAAGTTATATACGTTTTAATAATAAAGTTCTTTTTAAACTGAAAACGTTTTTGTACGTTTGAAAATAGATTAATAGAATATTATGGAAACCAATTCTCCACTAGCTTTTGTCTAACTTTCGTAAATGACACTTTTTATTTTTATTTATAAATAGCTTTACAAATTATTTCGAATATCGTTAAGAGGAATAGATTTCTCAAATCATAGTGGACCTCTCAACAGAGACTTGTAATCATAATTCAATGTTTCTGATAATTCAATCATTTAATATATATTTTTTTAATTTCGTTGATAATCATATTGAAACAAATACGTTCATATAAAGCATTATACTTTTAAATACTTTGTTGACATTTTCAATTTATAACATATACACATATACATACATATTCATATATGTTCATTTAATGGTTCGTGAATCATTGGAATTTGGTCGAGGTTTAAATGAATGTATAAACATAGTTTAAAATCCTTGAGATTTAATTTAACAAACATTGCTTATCGTGTCAAAATAATATAAAGATAAAGTTTAAATTTAGTCAGAAATTTTCGGGTCGTCAAACATATCTATTACCGTAAACTTTGCCTGACATATTCCGTAAATTCCTCCGTAATCTATGAAATCTTTTGATATATATATATAGATATTCTATGTAGTTAGAATACCACCCGATAGCCAGAAAATCATTTCGTATCGAAAAATCCTTTATCAAATCGTACGAAATGGAATTTGTCATCAGTTCAAGTTCCTCGGATTTCGAAATGGAATCCCACTCAAGCTCCGAAAGCATTGTGACTGGAATGGATCAACCAATCAGCCATCATCTATTCTGGATGAATTGAGGATGGGTTCGTAGCCTCCTTAATCATTGGAGATAAGAAGAAGGCGATCCTTTCCATCCACCACATTGCCCTCTTGGCAATGAACCTGAAGCACTTACCGGCGAACCTGTCCAAAACACCATTTTCTCTCTCATTTCCAGAGTATCTCGTCATGATTATATACTACACCAAATTCTAGATCTTATTTATCCTCTCGTCCGAACCGACAATAAACCCGGTGTAATAGAAGAAGTCAACGAGCTTACCGCTCGGGTAGTGGCTTTGGAGAATATGGTGCAAAGGTTACAAACACCAGCAGCAGCACCAGCAACATAACCAGTACCACCATCAACAACATCAACAGTACCATTACCACCACCAACAATAACCGCATCGCAAACCACAACTTCACAATCTGTCCCATGAGCATCGACGTCATACGCCCTGTAGATACTAAGGAATACCACAACGATGAAGTATTGATTCATTACTTCATTGGGAAAACATTCTACGACGATTATGTAATTTCTAAAGTTTAGAAATTATCTATCTAGCCTTAACCATAAATCTAGTGAGTTTAATTTAATATTAACTCATTAAATCTATATTACATCTGAAGAAATATACACATATATTTCCATAAAGACTGTAATAAAATTCTTTTATACAAAATATTAATTGTGACATTTTTTTAACGGGTAGGTAATACCCGAGAGATATATAAATTCACAATTAATATGTTACATTCTTCGAATCTGATTCAGCAAATCATCCATTATACTCCCTACTTTCACAACAATATACATTCTTTTATAGGAATCAAAACAACCATACTCATTCAAAAATCTAATTACATATTCTGATTTTGAAATCACCGAATTCAATTCAAGTTATCACCGGTATCATCACTCTTAGATTCTTACATCTTTCAAAGCTATACTTTAACTTCAAAAATGTGTTAGAACATCGTATGTATATTAACAATTATAATCTGTGTTCAAGCCCTTCGAAATACCTGAAGACACTTCAAATAATGAACAATCGAGATGATGATCCAACCACATGTTATCCACAGTTATGTACCTGAAAAACTCTTGAAACCAAAGTCATAATTTAACATGTATCCATGTCAGACCTTTTGGCATTTACTAGCTAAAATAACTTTTCAATCCCTTCTAAAAATAGACGATTTTGTCACAGCTCCAGCAAACCAACTTCAATAGTTCATTCGAATAAGCCTTATTATAATGATTACCCCTTCATCATTATTACCGGGGAACCTTTCATATCTCACCACATTAGCAGTAAACTTATTAACAACTTCATTGATCTTTGACTTTCCAAAAAATCTTTATATTTATCAAAATCCCATCATTTACTCATCTGCATCTTGTAACGAGAATTGCCATACGAATCATCGGAAATTAGCAATCAGTATTTTGAAATCTCGCAGCATGTCTACGACAACAATTATATGTGCCTATCTTCTGGACTTATATACTTTGAATGTGAAGTTTCTGAAAAACACCCTAAACTGCGAACTAGTTCTCGAAATACTGATGAAGCAGCAAAAACTATAAACGACCTTAACAGTAAAAAGTTTGATGATAAAGAGTAGTGTGTTGGCAAAGCTCAGAAAAAGAGAAGATTTGGTACTGAAAAATACGGATTGAGCAAACCATGAAAAAGGCTGTGGATAAATCACAAGGATGAAATCTACCTTCAAAGAATCCGAATAATTCCGTGTCTGCTGAAGTCATTATCGAATACCTTGCTCCTGACTCTAAACCCTTATGGACAATATTCTTCATCATCCTCTGATATTAGAAATTTTAAGATATCATCGTATCTTTCATTATAAATATCCTCCATATTTCTGAAGATATTTCCATAATTATTCTTATCTGAAACCATTTACCTCTTCGTGCTGTCTGTATTACATCATAAAAGAAACTATTTTAGTTTCTAAATTCTGAAACTTTCGAATTTAAAATAGGAATATTTTTGAAGTAGTGTTGGGAACTGAAGCATGAACTAGCATAATATAATGACACTTGATCAACGTGATTATATTACAGTAAGTCATGCTGAGTTTCTAAATGGAACGTGATGATTCACAGATCATAACGTCATCATGTGCTATGTTACACGACTCTTGTATTCTCTTTAACCTCTAAAATATCAAGAAAATATTTCTTGATGATTCTGCCTTTTCCGAGGTATTCTAGTAATTTGACAAGTCAAGATCGTGCCATTACAATTTCCTTCTTAGAAATTAACAATGTTCATTCCGAAATTCATATATGCGAATTATAGACCATTACAAGCGGTGCTTAATCGCAAGAAGAAGAAACGAAAGGACAAAACTCTGAAATAGAAATTGGGGTATAAATCACAGCAAATAAAAGAGAGCATTAATTGGGGATGATATTGATTATAGAAGACAGAAGCAGGGACATCGAAATATAAGAGAAGATATAAAACCCAACAACAACCCAGAAACTATAAACCGTATATATCGATGCATATAGCAATATAAAGACACGGGAGAACTAAAAATACAATAAAACCAAGAGTATAGTAGAAGTAAATAGATTCTTCTGGAGGTAGATGAAAAAGAAGAACGACAGATATGAAAGTGAGGAGTATATCGAGAATCAGCACTGGATGAAGCATATTGATGAATAATTTTAAAGTAAGAATTGAGGGAGAAAGAATAGAAGGTGTGAATTAAAAGGAAACAAAGGAGGTGGATTTATAGTGAAATATCCGACAGAAAAATCGAGATGAATCATCGCATTAAATCGAAGAGGATCATAATTTCTCGAAGAATCAAATCCTATATAGATTATAAAGATTTTCTTTAATCCGAAGATCAACCGTGATGACGTCAACAGATAAGATGAATCCCTATTTTCTCATTTCACTCTTTTACGATAGCTTCACTCATACGTTTTGAGTAATCGAATTATTTTATCCATATTTCTCAATCATGATAAAACCCTATGAATCAACTTATATTCGTCATAATAACATTCTTATTGTTAGCTATGACGACCTCGATCAAATTTCGGGACGAAATTTCTCTAACGGGTAGGTACTGTGACGACCCGGAAATTTCCGACCAAATTTAAACTTAACCTTTATATGTTTCTGACACGATAAGCAGAATTTGTAATGTTGAATCTCAAAAAGTTTGGAACTACATTCATGTAATCAATTACCCTTTGACCGTGTTCGATGATTCACGAACAATTATGAGTATATAGATATGTATATATAATATATAATATTAACTGAAAACATTAACAAAGTATTAGATATATGATACTTTACATGAACGTATTTGTTTCGATATATTTATCGACAGAATTAAGAGATAATATCAAATGATTGAATTATCAGATACATTATGATATGATTACGGGCCTATGTTATGAGGTCCACTGTGATTTAAGAAATCTATTCTTTTTTACAACATTCGGAAAATGGTAAAGTGATTTATAAATAAGAACAAATGTGTCAATTAACGGGAACTAGACAAGGGTTAGTGGAAATTCCTGTTTAATTTCCAAGGCATGTTTTATAATATTTTCCTCGTGACCTTGATAAGATAACTATGTTAACTTTCATTTTATTTAATATGAAAATAAGAACGTGGAGTGTAAATAACTTAGATGTTGGATATCGACAAGTTAAGTAACTCGACATTTTTCATTAAGATGATTTCATACGTTTATTTAACCTTTGGACTTTATCCCATGCTTCACCAATAGACTGTAATTTAAAAACTTGAAACCTATTATGAATATATAATTCTACTTTTCTAAAATGTTTTATGATATAACGATTTCCATTATTTTAACCTTTTAACAAAATGATTCTTAAATATATTTAGTTTTGGAAAACAAAATTATCATATTTATTTGATTTAGTTTCAAAAGTACAAAAAACGTTTTCAGTTTAAAAAGAACTTTATTATTAAAATGTATATATCTTTTATAAATATCTAGAACCACTTTTGACAACTCATTACTTAACCAGTATGATAAAGATAACGATATTTATATTTTATTTTATTAAATATATATAACAATTTAAATTAATATTATATATATTTATACGCGTATTATACGTATATAGTTTTATACTTTTACTATACTTTAACTTTACTTTTACTTTAATAATTCATACTTTAATAATTTACTTTAATAATTCATACTTTAATAATTCACTTTAATAATTCACTTTAATAATTCACTTTAATAATTCATACTTTAATAATTCACTTTAATAATTCATACTTTAATAATTCACTTTAATAATTCATACTTTAATAATTCACTTTAATAATTCATACTTTAATAATTCACTTTAATAATTCACTTTAATAATTCATACTTTAATAATTCAATTTAATAATTCACTTTAATAATTCATACTTTAATAATTCACTTTAATAATTTATACTTTAATAATTCAGCTTAATAATTCAAAAATCTATTATAAATAGAATTGAATAGGTTTCATTATTTCATAGAAACTTGAAAATATATTTCTCTAAACTCTCTCAATCGAATTACATATATATATTTTCTTTGTATTATTTCAAGATATTATTAGTATACATAAAATACTACGACGGAGTTATACTCAGACGATTTCAAAATAAGTTTTCAAACGGGATAGAGCTAAGGAAATTATGGGCTATAGCTATGGAGGTTATGGGTATTGATCGAGGGTATTGCTCGTGAGGTCAACCTAACGTTTATCATTTTCATTGCGTCTACGTACTTTTCTGCAATATTGAATCACAATATTGATACGTTCGTGAATCCGATACAAACCTTGCACTTGTTCAGTGCCGTCATATACATAATTGCTACGAAATACAGTATTGTGAGTTTCATTACTCCCTTTTTAATATATATTTTTGGGCTGAGAATACATGCGCTGTTTTATAAATGTTTTACGAAATAGGCACAAGTACTAAAACTAATTCTATGTGGGTTTAAACCAAAAATATACCCTTAGCTTGGTAACATTAAACTACTTGTCTATGTACGGTAGGCGCGAATCCTAAAGATAGATCTATTGGGCCTGACAAACCCCATCCTGACTATGGGATGCTTTAGTACTTCGAGGTTATTTTAAATACACCTGATCTGGTGTACTTCAGAGGGTAAAACATGAATGTTAAGGCTTGTTACCGGGTGCCTACAACTTATAGAATACTTTTAAACACTTGCGAGTGTACGGATATTTATGGAAACTGAAATCTTGTGGTCTATTACTATTACGGAAATGATTGATTATGATAAACTAATGAACTCACCAACCTTTTGGTTGACACTTTAAAGCATGTTTATTCTCAGGTATTAAAGAAATCTTCCGCTGTGCATTAGCTCATTTTAAGGATATTACCTGGAGTCATTCATGACATACTTTGAAAGACGTTGCATTCGAGTCGTTGAGTTCATCAAGATTAATATTAAGTCAATTATAGTTGGATGTAATATGAAATGGTATGCATGCCGTCAATTTTTGATGTAAAGAAAGTTTGTCTTTTAAAAAAATGAATGCAATGTTTGTAAAACGTATCATATAGAGGTCAAATACCTCGCGATGTAATCAACTATTGTGAATCGTTTATAATGTATATGAACGGGTCCTTTCATTTAGGGTGATCTTATGAATTTCATCACAATTTTAAACCGAAGGTTATGCGCCGCCAAATGGTACACCATATGGCGGTGCATACTAATGATTTAAAAAACGTGTTTAATGAAGTGACATTAGATTCAAATTTATACCCGTTATACATAATTACATTGCAAGTGAAATAATAGGCCTTAAAACGATATATACCATGCTAAGTCATGCATACACAAAACTAATTGTAAGATATAAATTGAAAACGTTCAAAGAGAACATTAAAAATGAGTAAAATGTGTTTTTTCAGCATCCTGACGACCTCGATGTCAAGACACTATCCAGGAGTCTTGATGTTAGGGTCATTTTAGGGTGATCTCGAGAATTTCAGTACAATCTGAAACCGAAGGTTATGCACCGCCAAATGGTACTCCATCTGGCGGTTCATCTTAATGATTTAAAAAATCCTGTTTAATGAAGTGACATTAGATTCAAATTTATATGCGTTATACGTAATTACATTGCGAGTAAAATAATAGGCCTTAAAACAATATGTACTATGCTAAGTCATGCATGCACAAAAGGAATAATGCGAATGAAATTCAAAACGGTCAAAATCGAAAAAAGATAAAATTGAAGGCTTTCGAGGACTCGTTTTGAAAAATATTTGGGACAAACTGGCTACAGCAGTTTTCCAATGGATAGATCCCGAAAAAATACAAGATTTGAAAAAAAACGGTGACTAAATCGGAGCTACGAGTCAAAAGATACGATAGATCGAACATTTTGGCTAAAGACACAAAACATCAAGCACCACGAACCGTCGGTTGTGTTAGGTGCGTGGTGCGATTCTGTGAGAAAAGATGTCTTTTTCGGAATCTAGACAACTTCGAATGGCAAGCACGTTCAGAGAGTCTTGCTCGTTCGGCCGTTTTAGGGTGATCATATGAATTTCAGCACAATCTGAAACCGAAGGTTATGCGCCGCCAAATGGTACACCATCTGGCGGCGCATACTAATGATTTAAAAAAACGTGTTTAATGAAGTGACATTACATTTCAATTTATACCCGTTATACATAATTACATTGCGAGTGAAATCTTAGGCCTTAAAACGATATATACCATGCTAAGTCATGCATACACAAAACTAATTATAAGATATAAATTAAACGTTCAAAGAAACATTAAAAATGAGTAAAATGTCTTTTTTCGGCATCCTGACGACCTCGATGTCAAGACACTATACAGGAGTCTTGATGTTAGGGTCGTTTTAGGGTGATCTCTAGAATTTCAGTACAATCTGAAACCGAAGGTTATGCGCCGTCAAATGGTACTCCATCTGGCGGAGCATATTAATGATTTAAAAAATCATTTTTAATGAAGTGACATTAGACTCAAATTTATATGCGTTACACGTAATTACATTGTGAGTGAAATAATAGGCCTTAAAACAATATCTACTATGCTAAGTCATGCATACAAAAAGGAATAATATGAATGAAATTCATAACGGTCAAAATCAAAAAATGGTAAAATTGAAGGCTTTCAAGGTCTAGTTTCGAAAAATATTTGGGACAAACCGCCTACGGTAGTTTTCCAATGGATAGATCTCGAAGAAATACACGATTTAAAAAATAACGGTCACTAAATTGGAGCTACGAGTCAAAAGATACGTTAGATCGAACATTTTGGCTAAAGACACAAAACATCAAGTACCACGAACCGTCGGTGGTGTTAGGTGCGTGGTGCGATTCTGTGAGAAAAGATGACTTTTTCAGAATCTAGACAACATCGAATGGCAAGCACATTTAGAGAGTCTTGATCTTTCGGCCGTTTTATGGTGATCATATGACTTTCAGCACAATCTAAAACCGAAGGTTATGCGCCGCCAAATGGTACACCATCTGGCGGCGCATACTTTTGATTTAAAAAAACGTGTTTAATGAAGTGACATTAGATTCAAATTTATATGCGTTATACGTAATTACATTGCGAGTGAAATAATAGGCCTTAAAACAATATGTACTATGCTAAGTCATGCATGCACAAAAGGAATAATACGAATGAAATTCAAAACGGTCAAAATCGAAAACACGTCAAAATTGAAGGCTTTCGAGGTCTCGTTTCAAAAAAGATTTGGGACAAACCGCCTACGACAGTTTACCAATGGATAGATCTCGAAAAAATAAACGATTTGAAAAAAACGGTGACTAAATCGGAGGTACGAGTCAAAGGATACGATAGATCGAACATTTAAGCCAAAGACACAAAACACCAAGCACCACGAACCGTCGGTGGTATTAGGTGCGTGGTGCGATTCTGTGAGAAAAGATATCTTTTTCGGAATCTAGACAACTTTGAATGGCAAGCACGTTCAGAGAGTCTTGCTCGTTCGGCTGTTTTATGGTGATCTTATGAATTTCAGCACAATTTTAAACCGAAGGTTATGCGCATGGTACACCATCTGGCGGCGCATACTAATGATTTAAAAAAACGTCTTTAATGAAGTGACATTAGATTCAAATTTATACCCGTTATACATAATTACATGCTAAGTCATGCATACACAAAACTAATTATAAGATATAAACTGAAAACATTCAAATAGAACATTAAAAATCAGTAAAATGTCTTTTTTCGGCATCCTGACGACCTCGATGTCAAGACACTATCCAGGAGTCTTGATGTTAGGGTCGTTTTAGGGTGGTCTATAGAATTTCAGTACAATCTGAAACTGAAGGTTATGCGCCGTCAAATGGTACTCCATCTGGCAGCGCATATTAATGATTTAAAAAATCGTGTTTAATGAAGTGACATTAGATTCAAATTTATATGCGTTACACGTAATTACATTGTGAGTGAAATAATAGGCCTTAAAACAATATCTACTATGCTAAGTCATGCATACACATAGGAATAATATGAATGAAATTCATAACGGTCAAAATCGAAAAATGGAAAAGGTGAAGGCTTTCAAGGTCTCGTTTCGAAAAATATTTGGGACAAACCGCCTACGTTAGTTTTGCAACGGATAGATCCCGAAGAAATACACGATTTAAAAAATAACGGTGTCTAAATCGGAGCTACGAGTCAAAAGATACGTTAGATCGAACATTTTGGCTAAAGACACAAAGCATCAAGTACCACGAACCGTCGGTGGTGTTAGGTGCGTGGTGCGATTCTGTGAGAAAAGATGACTTTTTCAGAATCTAGACAACATCGAATGGCAAGCACATTTAGAGAGTCTTGCTCGTTCGACCGTTTTATGGTGATCATATGACTTTCAGCACAATCTGAAACCGAAGGTTATGCGCCACCAAATGGTACACCATCTGGCGGCGCATACTAATGATTTAAAAAAACGTGTTTAATGAAGTGACATTAGATTCAAATTTATATGCGTTATACGTAATTACATTACGAGTGAAATAATAGGCCTTAAAACAATATGTACTATGCTAAGTCTTGCATGCACAAAAGGAATAATACGAATGAAATTCAAAACGGTCAAAATCGAAAACACGTCAAAATTGAAGGCTTTCGAGGTCTAGTTTCAAAAAATATTTGGGACAAACCTCCTACGGAAGTTTACCAACGGATAGATCCCAAAAAAATACACGATTTGAAAAAAAACGGTGACTAAATCGGAGCTACGAGTCAAAGGATACGATAGATCGAACATTTTAGCCAAAGACACAAAACACGAAGCACCACGAACCGTTGATGGTATTAGGTGCGTGGTGCGATTCTGTGAGAAAAGATGTCTTTTTTGAAATCTAGACAACTTTGAATGGCAAGCACGTTCAGAGAGTCTTGCTCGTTCGGCTGTGTTATGGTGATCTTATGAATTTCAGCACAATTTTAAACCGAAGGTTATGCGCCGCCAAATGGTACACCATCTGGCGGCACATACTAATGATTTAAAAAAACATGTTTAATGAAGTGACATTAGATTCAAATTTATACCCGTTATACATAATTACATTGCGAGTGAAATCTTAGGCCTTTAAACGATATATACCATGCTAAGTCATGCATACACAAAACTAATTTTAAGATATAAATTGAAAACATTCAAATAGAACATTAAAAATGAGTAAAATGTCTTTTTTCGGCATCCTGACGACCTCGATGTCAAGACACTATCCAGGAGTCTTGATGTTAGGGTCGTTTTAGGGTGATCTATAGAATTTCAGTACAATCTGAAATCGAAGGTTATGCGCCGTCAAATGGTACTTCATCTGGCGGCGCATATTAATGATTTAAAAAATCGTGTTTAATGAAGTGACATTAGATTCAAATTTATATGCGTTACACGTAATTACATTGTGAGTGAAATAATAGGCCTTAAAACAATATCTACTATGCTAAGTCATGCATACACAAAGGAATAATATGAATGAAATTCATAACGGTCAAAATCGAAAAATGGAAAAATTGAAGGCTTTCAAGGTCTCGTTTCGAAAAATATTTGGGACAAACCGCCTACGGTAGTTTTCCAATGGATAGATCCCGAAGAAATACACGATTTAAAAAATAACGGTGACTAAATCGGAGCTACGAGTCAAAAGATACGATAGATCTAATATTTTGGCTAAAGATACAAAACATCAAGTACCACGAACCGTCGGTGGTGTTAGGTGCGTGGTGTGATTCTGTGAGAAAAGATGACTTTTTCGGAATCTAGACAACATCGAATGGAAAGCACATTTAGAGAGTCTAGCTCGTTCGGCCGTTTTATGGTGATCATATGAATTTCAGCACAATCTGAAACCGAAGGTTATGCGCCGCCAAATGGAACACCATCTGGCGGCGCATACTAATGATTTAAAAAAAAACGTGTTTAATGAAGTGACATTAGATTCAAATTTATATGTGTTATACGTAATTACATTGCGAGTGAAATAATAGGCCTTAAAACAATATGTACTATGCTAAGTCATGCATGCACAAAAGGAATAATACGAATGAAATTCAAAACCGTCAAAATCGAAAACAAGTCAAAATTGAAGGCTTTCGAGGTCTCGTTTCAAAAAATATTTGGGACAAACCACCTACGGTAGTTTACCAACGGATAGATCCTGAAAAAATACACGATTTAAAAAAAACGGTGACTAAATCGGAGCTACGAGTCAAAAGATACGATAGATCGAACATTTTAGCCAAAGACACAAAACACCAAGAACCACGAACCGTCAGTGGTATTAGGTGCGTGGTGCGATTCTGTGAGAAAAGACGTCTTTTTTGGAATCTAGACAACTTCGAATGGCAAGCACGTTCAGAGAGTCTTGCTCGTTCGGCCGTTTTAGGGTGATCTTATGAATTTCAGCACAATTTTAAACCGAAGGTTATGCACCGCCAAATGGTACACCATCTGGCGGCGCATACTAATGATTTAAAAAAACGTGTTTAATGAAGTGACATTAGATTCAAATTTATACCCGTTATACATAATTACATTGCGAGTGAAATAATAGGCCTTAAAATGATATATACCATGCTAAGTCATGCATACACAAAACTAATTATAAGATATAAATTGAAAACGATCAAAGAGAACATTAAAAATGAGTAAAATGTCTTTTTTCAGAATTCTGACGACGTCGATGTAAAGACACTATCCAGAAGTCTTGATGTTAGGGTCATTTTAGGGTGATCTCGAGAATTTCAGTATAATCTGAAACCGAAGGTTATGCGCCGCCAAATGGTACTCCATCTGGCGGCGCATCTTAATGATTTAAAAAATCGTGTTTAATGAAGTGACATTAGATTCAAATTTATATACGTTAAATGTAATTACATTGCGAGTGAAATAATAGGCCTTAAAACAATATGTACTATGCTAAGTCATGCATGCACAAAAGGAATAATACGAATGAAATTCAAAAATGTCAAAATCGAAAAAAGCCAAAATTGAAGGCTTTCAAAGTCTCGTTTCGAAAAATATTTGGGATAAACCACCTACGGCAGTTTGCTAACGGATAGATCCCAAAAAAGATACACGATTTGACAAAAAATGGTGACTAAATCGGAGCTACGAGTCAAAAGATACGATAGATCGAACATTTTGGCCAAAGACACAAAACACCAAGCACCACGAACCGTCGGTGGTATTAGGTGCGTGGTGCGATTATTTGAGAAAAAATGTCTTTTTTAGAATCTAGACAACCTCAAATGGCAAGCACGTTCAGAGAGTCTTGCTCGTTCGGCCGTTCAGCACAATTTTAAACCGAAGGGTATGCGCCACTAATGATTTAAAAAAACGTGTTTAATGAAGTGACATTAGATTCAAATTTATACCCGTTATACATAATTACATTTCCAGTGAAATAATAGGCCTTAAAATGATATATACCATGCTAAGTCATGCATACACAAAACTAATTATAAGATATAAATTGAAAACGTTCAAAGAGAACATTAAGAATGAGTAAAATTTCTTTTTTCAGCATCCTGACGACCTCGATGTCAAGACACTATCCAGGACTCTTGATGTTAGGGTCATTTTATGGTGAGCTCGAGAATTTCAGTACAATCTGAAACCGAAGGTTATGCGCCGCCAAATGGTACTCCATCTGGCGTCTTAATGATTTAAAAATCGTGTTTAATGAAGTGACATTAGATTCAAATTTATATGCGTTATACGTAATTACATTGCGAGTAAAATAATAGGCCTTAAAACAATATGTACTATGCTAAGTCATGCATGCACAAAAGGAATAATACGAATGAAATTCAAAACGGTCAAATATAAAAAAGACAAAATTGAAGGCTTTCGAGGTCTCATTTCGAAAAATATTTGGGATAAACCACCTACGGTAGTATGCCAATGGATAGATCCTGAAAAAATACACGATTTGAAAAAAACGGTGACTAAATCGGAGCTACGAGCCAAAAGATACGATAGATCGAACATTTTGGCCAAAGACACAAAACACCAAGCACCACGAACCGTAGGTGGTATTAGGTGCGTGGTGCAATTCTGTGAGAAAAGATGTCTTTTTTGGAATCTAGACAACTTCGAATGGCAAGCACGTTCAGAGAGTCTTTCTCGTTCGGCCGTTTTAGGGTGATCTTATGAATTTCAGCACAATTTTAAACAGAAGGTTATGCGCCGCCAAATGGTACACCATCTGGCGGCGCATACTAATGATTTAAAAAAACGTGTTTAATGAAGTGACATTAGATTCAAATTTATACCCGTTATACATAATTACATTGCGAGTGAAATAATAGGCCTTAAAACGATATATACCATGCTAAGTCATGCATACACAAAACTAATTATAAAATATAAATTGAAAACGTTCAAAGAGAACATTAAAAATGAGTAAAATGTCTTTTTTCGGCATCCTAACAACCTCGATGTCAAGATACTATCCAGGAGTCTTGATGTTAGGGTCATTTTAGGGTGATCTCGAGAATTTCAGTACAATCTGAAACCGAAGGTTATGCGCCGCCAAATGGTACTCCATCGGGCGGCGCATCTTAATGATTTAAAAAATCGTGTTTAATGAAGTGACATTAGATTAAAATTTATATGCGTTATATGTAATTACATTGCGAGTGAAATAATAGGCCTTAAAACAATATGTACTATGCTAAGTTATGCATGCACAAAAGGACTAATACGAATGAAATTCAAAACGGTAAAAATGGAAAAAATCAAAATTGAAGGCTTTCGAGGTCTCGTTTCGAAAAATATTTGGGACGAACCGCCTACGGCAGTTTTCCAATGGATAGATCACGAAAAAAAATACACGATTTGAAAAAAACAGTGACTAAATCGGAGCTACGAGTCAAAAGATACGATAGATCAAACATTTTGGCCAAAGACACAAAACACCAAGCACCACGAACCGTCGGTGGTATTAGGAGCGTGGTGCGATTCTGTGAGAAAGGATGTCTTTTTCGGAATCTAGACAACTTCGAATGGCAAGCACGTTCAGAGAGTCTTGCTCGTTCGGCCGTTTTAGGGTTATCTTATGAATTTCAGCACAATTTTAAACCGAAGGTTATGCGCCGCCAAATGGTACACTATCTGGCAGCGCATACTAATGATTTAAAAAAACGTGTTTAATGAAGTGACATTAGATTCAAATTTATACCCGTTATGCATAATTACATTACGAGTGAAATAATAGGCCTTAAAACGATATATACCATGCTAAGTCATGCATACACAAAACTAATTAGTAGATATAAATTGAAAACGTTCAAAGAGAACATTAAAAATGAGTAAAATTTCTTTTTTCGGCATCCTGACGACCTCGATGTCAAGACACTATCCAGGACTCTTGATGTTAGGGTCATTTTAGGGTGATCTCCAGAATTTCAGTACAATCTGAAAATGAAGGTTATGCGCCGCCAAATGCTACTCCATCTGGCGGCGCATCTTAATGATTTAAAAAATCGTGTTTAATGAAGTGACATTAGATTAAAATTTATATGCGTTATATGTAATTACATTGCGAGTGAAATAATAGGCCTTAAAACAATATGTACTATGCTAAGTTATGCATGCACAAAAGGACTAATACGAATGAAATTCAAAACGGTAAAAATGGAAAAAATCAAAATTGAAGGCTTTCGAGGTCTCGTTTCGAAAAATATTTGGGACGAACCGCCTACGGCAGTTTTCCAATGGATAGATCACGAAAAAAAATACACGATTTGAAAAAAAACGGCGACTAAATCGAAGCTACGAGTTAAAAGATACGATAGATCGAACATTTTGGCCAAAGACACAAAATACCAAGCACCACTTACTGTTAGTGGTGTTAGGTGCGTGGTGCGATTCGGTGAGAAAAGATGTCTTTTTCGGAATCTAGACAACTTCGAATGGCAAGCACGTTCAGAGAGTCTTTCTCGTTCGGCCGTTTTAGGGTGATCTTATGAATTTCAGCACAATTTTAAACCGAAGGTTATGCGCCGCCAAATGGTACACCATCTGGCGGCGCATACTAATGATTTAAAAAAACGGGTTTAATGAAGTGACATTAGATTCAAATTTATACCCGTTATACATAATTACATTGCGAGTGAAATAATAGGCCTTAAAACGATATATACCATGCTAAGTCATGCATACACAAAACTAATTATGAGATATAAATTGAAAACGTTCAAAGAGAACCTTAAAAATGAGTAAAATGTCTTTTTGGGAATCCTGACGACCTCGATGTCAAGACACTATCTATGAGTCTTGATGTTAGGGCCATTTTAGGGTGATCTCGAGAATTTCAGTACAATCTGAAACCGAAGGTTATGCGCCGCCAAATGGTACTCCATCTGGCGGCGCATCTTAATGATTTAAAAAATCGTGTTTAATGAAGTGACATTAGATTCAAATTTATATACGTCAAACTTAATTACATTGCGAGTGACATAATAGGCCTTAAAACAATATGTACTATGCTAAGTCATGCATGCACAAAAGGAATAATACGAATGAAATTCAAAAAGGTCAAAATCGAAAAAAGGTAAAATTGAAGGCTTTCGAGGTCTCGTTTCGAAAATATATTTGGGATAAACTGCCTACGGCAGTTTGCCAACGTATAGATCCCAAAAAAAATACACGATTTTAAAAAAAACGGTGACTAAATCGGAGCTACGAGTCAAAAGATACGATAGATCGAACATTTTGGCCAAAGACACAAAACACCAAGCACCACGAACCGTCGGTGGTATTAGGTGCGTGGTGCTATTCTGTAAGAAAAGATGTCTTTTTTGGAATCTAGACAACTTCGAATGGCAAGTACGTTCAGTGAGTCTTGCTCGTTCGGTCGTTTTAGGGTGATCTTATGAATTTCAGCACAATTTTAAACCGAAGGTTATGCGCCGCCAAATGGTATACCATCTGGCGGTGCATACTAATGATTTAAAAAACGTGTTTAATGAAGTGACATTAGATTCAAATTTATACCCGTTATACATAATTACATTTCGAGTGAAATAATGGGCCTTAAAACGATATATATCATGCTAAGTCATGCATACACAAAACTAATTATAAGATATAAATTGAAAACGTTCAAAGAGAACATTAAAAATGGGTAAAATTTCTTTTTTCGGCATCCTGACGACCTCGATGTCAATACAATATCCAGGACTCTTGATGTTAGGGTCATTTTATTGTGATCTCGAGAATTTCAGTACAATCTGAAACCGAAGGTTATGCGCCGCCAAATGCTAATCCATCTGGCGGCGCATCTTAATGATTTAAAAAATCGTTTTTAATGAAGAGACATTAGATTCAAATTTATATACGTCAAACTTAATTACATTGCGAGTGACATAATAAGCCTTAAAACAATATGTACTATGCTAAGTCATGCATGCACAAAAGGAATAATACGAATGAAATTCAAAAAGGTCAAAATCGAAAAAGGCAAAATTGAAGGCTTTCGAGGTCTTGTTTCGAAAAATATTGTGATAAACCGCCTACGGAAGTTTGCCAACGGATAGATCTCGAAAAAAATACACGATTTGAAAAAAACGGTGACTAAATCGGAGCTACGAGTCAAAAGATACGATAGATCGAACATTTTGGCCAAAGACACAAAACACCAAGCACCACGAACCGTCGGTGGTATTAGGTGCGTGGTGCGATTCTGTGAGAAAAGATGTCTTTTTCAGAATCTAGACAACTTCAAATGGCAAGCACATTCAGAGAGTCTTACTCGGTCGGCCGTTTTAGGGTGATCTTATTAATTTCAGCACAATTTCAAACCGAAGGTTATGCGCCGCCAATTGGTACACCATTTGGCGGCGCATACAAATGATTTTAAAAAACGTGTTTAATGAAGTGACTTAGATTCAAATTTATACCCGTTATACATAATTACATTGCGAGTAAAATAATAGGCCTTAAAAAGATATATACCATGCTAAGTCATGCGTACACAAAACTAATTATAAGATATAAATTGAAAACGTTCAAAGAGAACATTAAAAATGAGTAAAATCTCTTTTTTCGGCATCCTGACGACCTCGATGTCAAGACACTATCCAGGATTCTTGATGTTAGGGTCATTTTAGGGTGATCTCGAGAATTTCAGTACAATCTGAAACCGAAGGTTATGCGCCGCCAAATGCTACTCCATCTGGCAGCGCATCTTAATGATTTAAAAAATCGTGTTTAATAAAGTGACATTAGATTCAAATTTATGCGCGTTATATGTAATTGCATTGCGAGTGAAATAATAGGCCTTAAAACAATATGTACTATGCTAAGTTATGCATACACAAAAGGAATAATACGAATGAAATTCAAAACGGTCAAAATCGAAAAAAGGCAAAATTGAAGGCTTTCGAGGTCTCGTTTCGAAAAATATTTTGGAAAAACCGCCGATGACAGTTTGCCAACGTTTAGATCATGAAAAAATACACGACTTGAAAAAAACGGTGACTAAATTGGAGCTACGAGTCAAAAGATACGATAGATCGAACATTTTGGCCAAAGACATAAAATACCAAGCACCACGAACCGTCAGTGGTGTTAGGTGCGTGGTGCGATTCTGTGAGAAAAGATGTCTTTTTCGGAATCTAGACAACTTCGAATGGCAAGCACGTTCAGAGGGTCTTTCTCATTCGGGCGTTTTAGGGTGATCTTATGAATTTCAGCACAATTTTAAACCGAAGGTTATGCGCCGCCAAATGGTACACCATCTGGCGGCGCATACTAATGATTTAAAAAACGTGTTAAATTAAGTGACATTAGATTAAAATTTATACCCGTTATACATAATTACATTGCAAGTGAAATAATAGGCCTTAAAACGATATATACCACGCTAAGTCATGCATACACAAAACTAATTATAAGATATAAATTGAAAACGTTCAAAGATAACATTAAAAATGAGTAAAATGTTTTTTTTCGGCATCCTAACGACCTCGATGTCAAGACACTATCCAGGAGTCTTGATGTTATGGTCATTTTAGGGTGAGCTCGAGAATTTCAGTACAATCTGAAACCGAAGGTTATGCGCCGCCAAATGGTACTCCATCTGGCGGTGCATCTTAATGATTTAAAAAATCGTGTTTAATGAAGTGACATTAGATTCAAATTTATATGCGTTATATGTAATTACATTGCGAGTGAAATAATAGGCCTTAAAACAATATGTACTATGCTAAGTCATGCAGGCACAAAAGGAGTAATACGAATGAAATTCAAAACGGTCAAAATCGAAAAAAGGCAAAATTGAAGGCTTTCGAGGTCTCGTTTCGAAAAATATTTGGGATAAACCGCCTACGACAGTTTTCCAATGGATAGATCACGAAAAATACACGATTTGAAAAAAAACGGTGACTAAATCGGAGCTACGAGTCAAAAGATACGATAGATCGAACATTTTGGCCAAAGACACAAAACACCAAGCACCACGAACCGTCGGTGGTATTAGGTGTGTGGTGCGATTTTGTGAGAAAAGATGTCTTTTTCGGAATCTAGACAACTTCGAATGGCAAGCACGTTCAGAGATTCTTGCTCGTTCAGCCGTTTTAGGGTGATCTTATGAATTTCAGCACAATTTTAAACCGAAGGTTATGCGCCGCCAAATGGTACACTATCTGGCGGCGCATACTAATGATTAAAAAAAACGTGTTTAATGAAGTGACATTAGATTCAAATTTATACCCGTTATACATAATTACATTGCGAGTGAAATAATAGGCCTTAAAACGATATATACCATGCTAAGTCATGCTTAAACATAACTAATTATAAGATATAAATTGAAAACGTTCAAAGAGAACGTTAAAAATGAGTAAAATTTCTTTTTTTGGCATCCTGACGACCTCAATGTCAAGACACTATCCAGGACTCTTGATGTTAGGGTCATTTTAGAGTGATCTCGAGAATTTCAGTACAATCTAAAACCGAAGGTTATGCGCCGCCAAATGCTACTCCATCTGGCGGCGCATCTTAATGATTTAAAAAATCGTGTTTAATGAAGTGACATTAGATTCAAATTTATATGCATTATATGTAATTACATTGCGAGTGAAATAATAGGTCTTAAAACAATATGTACTATGCTAAGTCATGCATGCACAAAAGGAGTAATACGAATGAAATTCAAAACGGTCAAAATCGAAAAAGGCAAAATTGAAGGCTTTCGAGGTCTTGTTTCGAATAATATTTGGGATAAACCGCCTACGGCTGTTTGCCAACGGATAGATCTCAAAAAAATACACGATTTGAAAAAAACGGTGACTAAATCGGAGCTACGAGTCAAAAGATACGATAGATCTAACATTTTGGCCAAAGACACAAAACACCAAGCACCACGAACCGTCGATGGTATTAGGTGCATGGTGCGATTCTGTGAGAAAAGATGTCTTTTTCGGAATCTAGACAACTTCGAATGGCAAGCACGTTTAGAGAGTCTTGCTCGTTCGGTCATTTTAAGGTGATCTCGAGAATTTCAGTACAATCTGAAACCGAAGGTTATGTGCCGCCAAATGCTACTCTATCTGGCGGCGCATCTTAATGATTTAAAAAATTGTTTTTAATGAAGTGACATTAGATTCAAATTTATATGCGTTATACGTAATTACATTACGAGTGAAATAATAGGCCTTAAAACAATATGTACTATGCTAAGTCATGCATGCACAAAAGGACTAATACGAATGAAATTCAAAACGGTAAAAATGGAAAAAATCAAAATTGAAGGCTTTCGAGGTCTAGTTTCGAAAAATATTTGGGACAAACCGCCTACGGCAGTTTTCCAATGGATAGATCACGAAAAAAAAATACACGATTTGAAAAAAAAACGGCGACTAAATCGGAGCTACGAGTCAAAAGATACGATAGATCGAACATTTTGGCCAAAGACAAAAAATACCAAGCACCACTTACTGTCAGTGATGTTAGGTGCGTGGTGCGATTCGGTGAGGAAAGATGTCTTTTTCGGAATCTAGACAACTTCGAATGGCAAGCACGTTCAGAGAGTCTTTCTTGTTCGGCCGTTTTAGGGTGATCTTATGAATTTCAGCACAATTTTAAACCGAAGGTTATGCGCCGCCAAATGGTACACCATCTGGCGGCGCATACTAATGATTTAAAAAAACGGGTTTAATGAAGTGACATTAGATTCAAATTTATACCCGTTATACATAATTACATTGCGAGTGAAATAACAGGCCTTAAAATGATATATACCATGCTAAGTCATGCATACACAAAACTAATTATAAGATATAAATTGAAAACGTTCAAAGAGAACCTTAAAAATGAGTAAAATGTCTTTTTTCGGCATCCTGACAACCTTGATGTCAAGACACTATCTAGGAGTCTTGATGTTAGGGTCATTTTAGGGTGATCTCGAGAATTTCAGTATAATCTGAAACCGAAGGTTATGCGCCGCCAAATGGTACTCCATCTGGCGGCGCATCTTAATGATTTAAAAAATCGTGTTTAATGAAGTGACATTAGATTCAAATTTATATACTTCAAACTATATTTCATTGCGAGTGACATAATAGGCCTTAAAACAATAGGTACTATGCTAAGTCATGCATGCACAAAAGGAATAATACGAATGAAATTCAAAAAGGTCAAAATCGAAAAAAGGCAAAATTGAAGGCTTTCGAGGTCTCGTTTCGAAAATATATTTGGGATAAAGTGAATACGGCAGTTTGCCAATGGATAGATCCCAAAAAAAGTACACGATTTGAAAAAAAAACGGTGACTAAATCGGAGCTACGAGTCAAAAGAAACGATAGATCGAACATTTTGGCCAAAGACACAAAACACCAAGCACCACGAACTGTCGGTGGTATTAGGTGCGTGGTGCGATTCTATGAGAAAAGATGTCTTTTTTGGAATCTAGACAACTTCGAATGGCAAGCACGTTCAAAGAGTCTTGCTCGTTCGGCCGTTTTAGGGTGATCTTATGAATTTCAGCACATTTTTAAACCGAAGGTTATGCGCCGCCAAATGGTATACCATCTGGCGGTGCATACTAATGATTTAAAAAAACGTGTTTAATGAAGTGACATTAGATTCAAATTTATACCCGTTATACATAATTACATTTCGAGTGAAATAATAGGCCTTAAAACGATATATATCATGCTAAGTCATGCATACACAAAACTAATTATAAGATATAAATTGAAAACGTTCAAAGAGAACATTAAAAATGAGTAAAATTTCTTTTTTCGGAATCCTGACGACCTCGATGTCAAGACACTATCCAGGACTTTTGATGTTAGTGTCATTTTAGGGTGATCTCGAGAATTTCAGTACAATCTGAAACCGAAGGTTATGCGCCGCTAAATGCTACTCCATCTGGCGGCGCATCTTAATGATTTAAAAAATCGTTTTTAATGAAGTGACATTAGATTCAAATTTATATACGTCAAACTTAATTACATTGCGAGTGACATAATAAGCCTTAAAACAATATGTACTATGCTAAGTCATGCATGCACAAAAGGAATAATACGAATGAAATTCAAAAAGGTCAAAATCGAAAAAAGGCAAAATTGAAGGCTTTCGAGGTCTCGTTTCGAAAAATATTTGGGATAAACCGCCTACGGCAGTTTGCCAACGGATAGATCTCGAAAAAATACACGATTTGAAAAAAAAGGTGACTAAATCGGAGCTACGAGTCAAAAGATACGATAGATCGAACATTTTGGCCAAAGACACAAAACACCAAGCACCACGAACCGTCGGTGGTATTAGGTGCGTGGTGCGATTCTGTGAGAAAAGATGTCTTTTTCGGAATCTAGACAACTTCGAATGGCAAGCACGTTCAGAGAGTCTTGCTCGTTCGGCCGTTTTAGGGTGATCTTATTAATTTCAGCACAATTTCAAACTGAAGGTTATGCGCTGCCAAATGGTACACCGTCTGGCAGCGCATACAAATGATTTAAAAAAACGTGTTTAATGAAGTGACATTAGATTCAAATTTATACCCGTTATACATAATTACATTGCGAGTAATATAATAGGCCTTAAAACGATATATACCATGCTAAGTCATGCGTACACAAAACTAATTATAAGATATAAATTGAAAACGTTCAAAGAGAACATTAAAAATGAGTAAAATCTCTTTTTTCGGCATCCTGACGACCTCGATGTCAAGACACTATCCAGGACTCTTGATCTTAGGGTCATTTTAGGGTGATCTCGAGAATTTCAGTACAATCTGAAACCGAAGGTTATGCGCCGCCAAATGCTACTCCATCTGGCGGCGCATCTTAATGATTTAAAAAAGCGTGTTTAATAAAGTGACATTAGATTCAAATTTATACGCGTTATACGTAATTACATTGCGAGTGAAATAATAGGCCTTAAAACAATATGTACTATGCTAAGTCATGCATGCACAAAAGGAATAATACGAATGAAATTCAAAACGGTCAAAATCGAAAAAAGGCAAAATTGAAGGCTATCGAGGTCTCGTTTCGAAAAATATTTGGGAAAAATCGCCTATGGCAGTTTGCCAACGGGTAGATCATGAAAAAAATACACGATTTAAAAAAAAACGGTGACTAAATCGGAGCTACGAGTCAAAAGATACGATAGATCGAACATTTTGGCCAAAGGCACAAAATACCAAGCACCACGAACCGTCAGTGGTGTTAGGTGCGTGGTGCGATTCTGTGAGAAAAGATGTCTTTTTCGGAATCTAGACAACTTTGAATGGCAAGCACGTTCAGAGAGTCTTTCTCATTCGGGCGTTTAGGGGTGATCTTATGAATTTCAGCACAATTTTAAATCGAAGGTTATGCGCCGCCAAATGGTACACCATCTGGCGGCGCATACTAATGATTTAAAAAAACGTGTTAAATGAAGTGACATTAGATTCAAATTTATACCCGTTATACATAATTACATTGCGAGTGAAATAATAGGCCTTAAAACGATATATACCATGCTAAGTCATGCATACACAAAACTAATTATAAGATATAAATTGAAAACGTTCAAAGATAACATTAAAAATGAGTAAAATGTCTTTTTTCGGCATCCTGACAACCTCGATGTCAAGACACTATCCAGGAGTCTTGATGTTATTGTCATTTTAGGGTGAGCTCGAGAATTTCAGTACAATCTGAAACCGAAGGTTATGCGCCGCCAAATGGTACTCCATCTGGCGGCGCATCTTAATGATTTTAAAAATCGTGTTTAATGAAGTGACATTAGATTCAAATTTATATGCGTTATATGTAATTACATTGCGAGTGAAATAATAGGCCTGAAAACAATATGTACTATGCTAAGTCATGCATGCACAAAAGGAGTAATACGAATGAAATTCAAAACGGTCAAAATCGAAAAAAGGCAAAATTGAAGGCTTTCGAGGTCTCGTTTCGAAAAATATTTGGGATAAACCGCCTACAGCAGTTTTCCAATGGATAGATCACGAAAAAATACACGATTTGAAAAAAAATGGTGACTAAATCGGAGCTACGAGTCAAAATATACGATAGATCGAACATTTTGGCCAAAGACACAAAACAATAAGCACCACAAACCGTCGGTGGTATTAGGTGCGTGGTGCGATTCTGTGAGAAAAGATGTCTTTTTCAGAATCTAGACAACTTCGAATGTCAATCACGTTCAAAGATTCTTGCTCGTTCGGCCGTTTTAGGGTGATCTTATGAATTTCACCACAATTTTAAACTGAAGGTTATGCGCCGCCAAATGGTACACTATCTGGCGGCGCATACTAATGATTTAAAAAAACGTGTTTAATGAAGTGACATTAGATTCAAATTTATACCCGTTATACATAATTACATTGCGAGTGAAATAATAGGCCTTAAAACGATATATACCATGCTAAGTCATGCGTAAACATAACTAATTATAAGATATAAATTGAAAACGTTCAAAGAGAACATTAAAAATGAGTAAAATTTCTTTTTTCGGCATCCTGACGACCTCGATGTTAAGACACTATCCAGGACTCTTGATGTTAGGGTCATTTTAGAGTGATCTCGAGAATTTCAGTACAATCTAAAACCGAAGGTTATGCGCCGCCAAATGCTACTCCATCTGGCGGCGCATCTTAATGATTTAAAAAATCGTGTTTAATGAAGTGACATTAGATTCAAATTTATATGCGTTATATGTAATTACATTGCGAGTGAAATAATAGGCCTTAAAACAATATGTACTATGCTAAGTCATGCATGCACAAAAGGAGTAATACGAATGAAATTCAAAACGGTCAAAATCGAAAAAAGGCAAAATTGAAGGCTTTCGAGGTCTCGTTTCGAATAATATTAGGGATAAACTGCCTACGGCTGTTTGCCAACAGATAGATCTCGAAAAAAATACACGATTTGAAAAAAACGGTGACTAAATCGGAGCTACGAGTCAAAAGATACGATAGATCGAACATTTTGGCCAAAGACACAAAACACCAAGCACCACGAACCGTCGGTGGTATTAGGTGCGTGGTGCGATTCTGTGAGAAAAGATGTCTTTTTCGGAATCTAGACAACTTCGAATGGCAAGCACGTTCAGAGAGTCTTGCTCGTTCGGCCGTTTTAGGGTGATCTTATGAATTTCAGCACAATTTTAAACCGAAGGTTATGCGCCGCCAAATGGTACACTATCTGGCAGCGCATACTAATGATTTAAAAAAATGTGTTTAATGAAGTGACATTAGATTAAAATTTATACCCGTTATACATAATTACATTGCGAGTGAAATAATAGGCCTTAAAACGATATATACCATGCTAAGTCATGCTTACACAAAACTAATTATAAGATATAAATTGAAAACGTTCAAAGAGAACATTAAAAATGAGTAAAATTTCTTTTTTCGGCATCCTGACGACCTCGATGTCAAGACACTATCTAAGACTCTTGATGTTAGGGTCATTTTAGGATGATCTCGAGAATTTCAGTACATTCTGAAACCGAAGGTTATGCGCCGCCAAATGCTACTCCATCCGGCGGCGCATCTTAATGATTTAAAAAATCGTTTTTAATGAAGTGACATTAGATTCAAATTTATATGCGTTATACGTAATTACATTGCGAGTGAAATAATAGGCCTTAAAACAATATGTACTATGCTAAGTCATGCATGCATAAAAGGAATAATACGAATGAAATTCAAAATGGTCAAAATCGCAAAAAGGCAAAATTGAAGGCTTTCGAGGTCTCGTTTCGAAAAATATTTGGGAAAAACTGCCTACGGCAGGTTGCCATTGGATAGATCATGAAAAAAATACACGATTTGAAAAAAAAAAACAGTGACTAAATTGGAGCTACGAGTCAAAAGATACGATAGATCGAACATTTTGGCCAAAGACACAAAATACCAAGCACCACGAACCGTCAGTGGTGTTAGGTGCGTGGTGCAATTCTGTGAGAAAAGATGTCTTTTTTGGAATCTAGACAACTTCGAATGGCAAGCACGTTCAGAGAGTCTTTCTCATTCGGCCGTTTTAGGGTGATCTTATGAAATTCAGCACAATTTTAAACCGAAGGTTATGCGCCGCCAAATGGTACACCATATGGCGGCGCATACTAATGATTTAAAAAAACGTGTTTAATGAAGTGACATTAGATTCAAATTTATACCCGTTATACATAATTACATTGCGAGTGAAATAATAGGCCTTAAAACGATATATACCATGCTAAGTCATGCATACGCAAAACTAATTATAAGATATAAATTGAAAACGTTCAAAGAGAACATTAAAAATGGGTAAAATGTCTTTTTTCGGCATCCTGACGACCTCGATATCAAGACACTATCCAGGAGTCTTGATGTTAGGGTCATTTTAGGGTGATCTCGAGAATTTTAGTACAATCTGAAACCGAAGGTTATGCACCGCCAAATGGTACTCCATCTGGCGGCGCATCTTAATGATTTAAAAAATCGTGTTTAATGAAGTGATATTAGATTCAAATTTATATACGTCAAACTTAATTACATTGCGAGTGACATAATAGGCCTTAAAACAATATGTACTATGCTAAGTCATGCATGCACAAAAGGAATAATACGAATGAAATTCAAAAAGGTCAAAATCGAAAAAGGCAAAATTGAAGGCTTTCGAGGTCTCGTTTTGAAAAATATTTTTGATAAACCGCCTACGGCAGTTTGCCAACGGATAGATCTCGAAAAAAATACACGATTTGAAAAAAAACGGTGACTAAATCGGAGCTACGAGGCAAAAGATATGATAGATCGAACAATTTGGCCAAAGACACAAAATACCAAGCACCACGAACTGTCGGTGGTATTAGGTGCGTGGTGCGATTCTGTGAGAAAAGATGTCTTTTTCGGAATCTAGACAACTTCGAATGACAAGCACGTTCAGAGAGTCTTGCTCGTTCGGCCGTTTTAGGGTGATCTTATTAATTTCATCACAATTTTAAACCGAAGGTTATGCGCCGCCAAATGGTACACTATCTGGCGGCGCATACTAATGATTTAAAAAAACGTGTTTAATGAAGTGAGATTAGATTCAAATTTATACTCGTTATACATAATTACATTGCAAGTGAAATAATAGGCCTTAAAACGATATATACCATGCTAAGTCATGCGTAAACAAAACTAATTATAAGATATAAATTGAAAACGTTCAAAGAGAACATTAAAAATGAGTAAAATGTCTTTTTTCGGCATACTAATGACCGCAATGTCAAGACACTATCCAGGAGTCTTGATGTTAGGGTCATTTTAGGGTGATCTCGAGAATTTCAGTACAATCTGAAAACGAAGGTTATGCGGCGCCAAATGGTACTCCATCTGGCGGCGCATCTTAATGATTTAAAAAATCGTGTTTAATGAAGTGACATTAGATTCAAATTTATATGCTTTATATGTAATTACATTGCGAGTGACATAATAGGCCTTAAAACAATATGTACTATGCTAAGTCATGCATGCACAAAAGGAGTAATACGAATGAAATTCAAAAAGGTCAAAATTGAAAAAGGCAAAATTGAAGGTTTTCGAGATCTCGTTTCGAAAAATATTTAGGATAAACCGCCTACGGCAGTTTCCCAACAGATAGATCTCAAAAAAATACACGATTTGAAAAAAAATGGTGACTAAATCGGAGCTACGAGTCAAAAGATACGATAGATCGAACATTTTGGCTAAAGGCACAAAACACCAAGCACCACGAACCGTCGGTGGTATTAGGTGCGTGATGCAATTCTGTGAGAAAAGATGTCTTTTTTGGAATCTAGACAACTTCGAATGGCAAGCACGTTCAGAGAGTCTTGCTCGTTTGGCCGTTTTAGGGTGATCTTATGAATTTCAGCACAATTTTAAACCGAAGGTTATACGCCGCCAAATGGTACACTATCTGGCGGCGCATACTAATGATTTAAAAAACGTGTTTAATGAAGTGAGATTAGATTCAAATTTATACTCGTTATACATAATTACATTGCGAGTGAAATAATAGGCCTTAAAACGATATATACCATGCTAAGTCATGCGTAAACAAAACTAATTATAAGATATAAATTGAAAACGTTCAAAGAGAACATTAAAAATGAGTAAAATGTCTTTTTTCGGCATCCTGATGACCGCGATGTCAAGACACTATCCAGGACTCTTGATGTTAGGGTCATTTTAGGGTGATCTCGAGAATTTCAGTACAATCTGAAACTGAAGGTTATGCGCCGCCAAATGCTACTCCATCTGGCGGCGCATCTTAATGATTTAAAAAATCGTTTTTAATGAAGTGACTTTAGATTCAAATTTATATGCGTTATACGTAATTACATTGCGAGTGAAATAATAGGCCTTAAAACAATATGTACTATGCTAAGTCATGCATGCACAAAAGGAGTAATACGAATGAAATTCAAAACTGTCAAAATCGAAAAAAGGCAAAATTGAAGGCTTTCGAGGTCTCGTTTCGAAAAATATTTGGGAAAAACAGCCTACGACAGTTTGCCAACGGATAGATCATGAAAAAAATACACGATTTGAAAAAAAATGGTGACTAAATCGGAGCTACGAGTCAAAAGATACGATAGATCGAACATTTTGGCCAAAGACACAAAACACCAAGCACCACGAACCGTCGGTGGTATTAGGTGCGTGGTGCGATTCTGTGAGAAAAGATGTCTTTTTCGGAATCTAGACAAATTCGAATGGCAAGCACGTTCAGAGAGTCTTGCTCGTTCGGCCGTTTTAGGGTGATCTTATGAATTTCAGCACAATTTTAAACCGAAGGTTATGCGCCGCCAAATGGTACACTATCTGGCGGCGCATACCAGTGATTTAAAAAAACGTGTTTAATGAAGTGACATTAGATTCAAATTTATACCCGTTATACATAATTACATTACATGTGAAATAATAGGCCTTAAAACGATATATACCATGCTAAGTCATGCGTAAACAAAACTAATTATAAGGTATAAATTGAAAACGTTCAAAGAGAACATTAAAAATGAGTAAAATTTCTTTTTTCGGCATCCTGACGACCTCGATGTCAAGACACTATCTAGGACTCTTGATGTTAGGGTCATTTTAGGGTGATCTCGAGAATTTCAGTACAATCTGAAACCGAAGGTTATGCGCCGTCAAATGCTACTCCATCTGGCGGCGCATCTTAATGATTTAAAAAATCGTTTTTAATGAAGTGACATTAGATTCAAATTTATATGCGTTATATGTAATTACATTGCGAGTGCAATAATAGGCCTTAAAACAATATGTACTATGCTAAGTCATGCATGCACAAAAGGAGTAATACGAATGAAATTCAAAACGGTCAAAATCGAAAAAAGGCAAAATTGAAGGCTTTCGAGGTCTCGTTTCGAAAAATATTTGGGATAAACCGCCTACGGCAGTTTGCCAACAGATAGATCTCCAAAAAATACACAATTTGGGTAAAAAACGGTGACTAAATCGGAGTTACGAGTCAAAAGATACGATAGATCGAACATTTTGGCCAAAGACACAAAACACCAAGCACCACGAACCGTCAGTGGTGTTAGGTGCGTGGTGCGATTCTGTGAGAAAAGATGTCTTTTTCGGAATCTAGACAACTTCGAATGGCAAGCACGTTCAGAGAGTCTATCTCATTCGGCCGTTTTAGGGTGATCTTATGAATTTCAGCACAATTTTAAATCGAAGATTATGCGCCGCCAAATGGTACACCATCTGGCTGCGCATACTAATGATTTAAAAAAACGTGTTCAATGAAGTGACATTAGATTCAAATTTATACCCGTTATACATAATTACATTGCGAGTGAAATAATAGGCCTTAAAACGATATATACCATGCTAAGTCATGCGTAAACAAAACTAATTATAAGGTATAAATTGAAAACGTTCAAAGAGAACATTAAAAATGAGTAAAATGTCTTTTTCGGCATCCTGACGACCTCGATGTCAAGACACTATCCAGGAGTCTTGATGTTAGGGTCACTTTAGGGTGATCTCGAGAATTTCAGTACAATCTGAAACCGAAGGTTATGCGGCGCCAAATGGTACTCCATCTGTCGGCGCATCTTAATGATTTAAAAAATCGTGTTTAATGAAGTGACATTAGATTCAAATTTATATGCGACAAACTTAATTACATTGCGAGTGAAATAATAGGCCTTAAAATAATATGTACTATGCTAAGTCATGCATGCACAAAAGGAATAATACCAATGAAATTCAAAACGGTCAAAATCGAAAAAAGGCAAAATTGAAGGTTTTCGAGGTCTCATTTCGAAAAATATTTGGGAAAAACCGCCTACAGCAGTTTGCCAACATATAGATCATGAAAAAATACATGATTTGAAAAAAAACGTTGACTAAATCTGTGCACGAGTCAAAAGATACGATAGATCGAACATTTTGGCCAAAGACACAAAATACCAAGCACCACGAACCGTCAGTGGTGTTAGGTGCGTGGTGCGATTCTGTGAGAAAAGCTGTCTTTTTCGGAATCTAGACAACTTCGAATGGCAAGCACGTTCAGAGAGTCTTTCTCATTCGGCCGTTTTAGGGTGATCTTATGAATTTCAGCACAATTTTAAACATCTGGCGGCGCATACTAATGATTTAAAAAACGTGTTTAATGAAGTGACATTAGATTCAAATTTATACCCGTTATACATAATTACATTGCGAGTGAAATAACAGGCCTTCAAACGATATATACCATGCTAAGTCATGTATACACAAAACTAATTATAAGATATAAATTGAAAACGTTCAAAGAGAACATTAAAAATGAGTAAAATGTCTTTTTCGGCATCCTGACGACCTCGCCGTCAAGACACTATCCAGGAGTCTTGATGTTAGGGTCATTTTAGGGTGATCTCGAGAATTTCAGTACAATCTGAAATCGAAGGTTATTCGGCGCCAAATGGTACTCCATCTGGTGGCGCATCTTAATGATTTAAAAAATCGTGTTTAATGAAGTGACATTAGATTCAAATTTATATGCGTTATATGTAATTACATTACGAGTGACATAATAGGCCTTAAAACAATATGTACTATGCTAAGTCATGCATGCACAAAAGGAGTAATACGAATGAAATTCACAACGGTCAAAATCGAAAAAGGCAAAATTGAAGGCTTTCGAGGTCTCGTTTCGAAAAATATTTGGGAAAAACTGTTTACGGCCATTTGCCAACGGATAGATCATGAAAAAAAATATACGATTTGAAAAAAAACGGTGACTAAATCGGAGCTACGAGTCAAAAGATACGATAGATCGAACATTTTGGCCAAAGACACAAAATACCAAGCACCACGAACCGTCAGTGGTGTTAGGTGCGTGGTGCGATTCTGTGAGAAAAGATGTCTTTTTCGAAATCTAGACAACTTTGAATGGCAAGCACGTTCAGAGAGTCTTGCTCGTTCGACCGTTTTAGGGTGATCTTATGAATTTCAGCACAATTTTAAACCGAAGGTTATGCGCCGCCAAATGGTACACCATCTGGCGACGCATACTAATGATTTAAAAAAAACGTGTTTAATGAAGTGACATTAGATTCAAATTTATACCCGTTATACATAATTACATTGCGAGTGAAATAATAGGCCTTAAAACGATATATACCATGCTAAGTCATGTGTACACAAAACTAATTATAAGATATAAATTGAAAACGTTCAAAGAGAACATTAAAAATGAGTAAAATGTCTTTTTTCGGCATCCTGACGACCTCAATGTCAAGACACTATCCAGGAGTCTTGATGTTAGGGTCATTTTAGGGTGATCTCGAGAATTTCAGTACAATCTGAAACCGAAGGTTATGCGGCGCCAAATGGTACTCCATCTGGCGGCGCATCTTAATGATTTAAAAAATCGTGTTTAATGAAGTGACATTAGATTCAAATTTATATGTGTTATATGTAATTACATTGCGAGTGACATAATAGGCCTTAAAACAGTATGTACTATGCTAAGTCATGCATGCACAAAAGGAGTAATACGAATGAAATTCAAAACGGTCAAAATCAAAAAAGGCAAAATTCAAGGCTTTCGAGGTCTCGTTTCGAAAAATATTTGGGAAAAACCGCCTACGCCAGTTTGCCAACGGATAGATCATGAAAAAATACACGATTTGAAAAAAAAGTGTGACTAAATAGGAGCTACGAGTCAAAAGATACGATAGATCGAACATTTTGGCCAAAGACACAAAACACCAAGCACCAAGAACCGTAAGTGGTGTTAGGTGCGTGGTGCGATTCTGTGAGAAAAGATGTCTTTTTCGGAATCTAGACAACTTCGAATGGCAAGCACTTTCAGAGATTCTTGCTCGTTCGGTCGTTTTAGAGTGATCTTATGAATTTTAGCACAATTTTAAAACGAAGGTTACGCGCCGCCAAATGGTACACTATCTGGCGGCGCATACTAATGATTTAAAAAACGTGTTTAATGAAGTGACATTAGATTCAAATTTAAACCCGTTATACATAATTACATTGCGAGTGAAATAATAGGCCTTAAAACGATATATACCATGCTAAGTCATGCGTAAACAAAACTAATTATAAGATATAAATTGAAAACGTTCAAAGAGATCATTAAAAATGAGTAAAATTTCTTTTTTCGGCATCCTGACGACCTCGATGTCAAGACACTATCCAGGACTCTTGATGTTAGGGTCATTTTAAGGTGATCTCGAGAATTTCAGTACAATCTGAAACCGAAGGTTATGCGCCGCCAAATGCTACTCCATCTGGCGGCGCATCTTAATGATTTAAAAAATCGTGTTTAATGAAGTGACATTAGATTCAAATTTATATGCGTTATACGTAATTACATTGCGAGTGCAATAATAGGCCTTAAAACAATATGTACTATGCTAAGTCATGCATGCACAAAAGGAGTAATACGAATGAAATTCAAAACGGTTAAAATCGAAAAAGGCAAAATTGAAGGCTTTCGTGGTCTCGTTTCGAAAAATATTTGGGATAAACCGCCTACGGCAGTTTGCCAACGGATAGATCTCCAAAAAAATACACGATTTGAAAAAAACGGTGACTAAATCGGAGCTACGAGTCAAAAGATACGATAGATCGAACATTTGGCCAAAGACACAAAATACCAAGCACCACGAACCGTCAGTGGTGTTAGGTGCGTGGTGCGATTCTGTGAGAAAAGATGTCTTTTTCGGAATCTAGACAACTTCGAATGGCAAGCACGTTCAGAGAGTCTTTCTCATTCAGCCGTTTTAGGGTGATCTTATGAATTTCAGCACAATTTTAAACCGAAGATTATGTGCCGCCAAATGGTACACCATCTGGCGGCGCATACTAATTGTCACGACCCTACTTTTTCCGTTATCTTTTTCCGTTAATTATTTAACGACCGATAACTATTAGTGTGCCACGTCATTTCTATGACCTATTTTATTATTTTTGTAATAATATATATAATAATTATTATGTGTTATGTGAATATATGTATTCATATTTTATTTTGTACGTTTCTACGTCTCGCGGATTTCCATCCGGCGAATCTTTTCGGTTTTTAAACCAACGGTCGAGCTTTCGGGATTTTTAAATCCTAAATATTTTAAATATGATATTTTATGATCATATTATTATTAGGTGTATTTATATTTATTTTTCGTCGCGCGTTTGTTATCTTTCCGGATTTTTAATCGCGTAAGCGTGTTTTCGTGTTTCGGGATTCGTTCGGGCTTTCGGGCCATCAGACTTTAAGCACTTAGCAAATTTGGCCCACCTTGGGGCCCACCCTACCCATTTTCGGCCGAAGCCACAAGGGAGGGGGGATACACTCCCTTGTTTTCCCATATTTTGATTTATTTTATTTTTACAAAATCTTATCTAAACCTAAAACCTAATTTTTTTCTTTCTTCCTCCATTTCTCTCTTTTGGGCGACGACCACCACCACCATAAACATCATCACCATCAATCAAAATATTACTTGGATCATCAAATCGTTTATACAATCGTGTTCCTCTCTTCGTTCTCTACGCGATCATATACTTTGATTCTCGATTTGGGTATAAACCCTAACCCTAGCTTTTTGATTTTTCATATATATTACTGATTTTGTATGTTATATTATTAGTATGATGTATATTAGTTGTTGTAATGTTGTTTGGATGCGTAGAATTACTCGTTTGCTTATGATTTCGGTTTGTAAATTTTGGACAGCAGCATAATTCGTATTTTCTGACTTTGTAACTGATATGAATGTTAAAATAAAGTACATAAATGAGTTCCTCTCATCAAGACATTAATTTTAGACTCCGGATTCATGTCGATTCGATTCCCGGAGCCCTAGATATGCGTAATTTGATTTTTGTTAAAGATTGAAAGGTGTTCTTGGAATGAACAAGGTTGGGTCCGAATTTGTGACCATCCTTGGTGTCTTTAGGGTGTGTCATTTGGTTAGGACTGATGGTGGGACGAATTTTCATGTTCGGGTCACCTAAATCCGAGCCACGGTTCACCCGTTGTGCCTAAATTACTGTTTTGAGTAAATTGATTTTCCCAAGTGTGGTCATGGCTGATATCCATGACCTAGGGACTGTTCTTGGAGTGTTCTTGAGTTCATAATTGTGTTGGGTGGTTTGAGTAGGCGGAAATGCATATGTGGCTCGCCCGAAACCGACACCCGGGGCTCAAGATACGACCCGATGAACTTTTAAACTTAAAACTTATGGTTAATGATTAAACTTATATTAAAATTAATGGATTTCATTATTAATTAATTACTTATGATAAAAGAAGTAATTATTATTATTTAAAACTTATGATATAAATATTTATTATATCATTTAATTATTAATTATGATTTAATTAACATTTTAATTAAACTTATGATTAATAATACTTTTATTATTAAAGGAAAATAATTATGATAAGTATTAAATTTGTTTTTAAGAAATTATTAAAAGACTTATAATAAAGATTAAATAATTATTTAATTATTATAAGACTTAATTATTATTTAATTATGATTTAATTATTAAATACTTATGATTTAATAATTTTAATTAGAAACTTATGATATGATTAATAATTCATTATTAATTAATAATACTTATGATATGATTTAAAATTTATTATAAATTAATAATATTTATATTATGATTAATATTTAATTAATTTATTTAAATACTTATGTCGTACTAATTATAACATTTCAACTTATATTAACTTTAATAATTCATTTTATTTAATTAAACTTATGTTAAGACATTATTATACACTTTTGACTTTAAATAACATTATAACCTATGTTATTATTATAACTTACACTTTTAAAATTAATGTTGACCATGTTTGACCAAGGTTGACTTTTGAGTTGACTTTCGGTTGACTTTGACTTTCAGTTGACTTCTGTTGACTTTCTAAATAAGGAAACTTTCCTAACTTCAAAACTTTCCAAAAATGGAAACTTTCCAAAAATGGAAACTTTCCAAAAATGGAAACTTTCCAAAAATAGAAACTTTCCAAAAATAGAAACTTTCTAAAAATAGAAAGCGTGTGTCCTTATGCTGTTCCAATCAAACCGATGCTTGCTGAGTAATGTTCTATGTCTACTTGTAACATGTACAATAGCTATCATACTAAAACTTGACCTAAGTTAGTTATTTATTTCGACCTGCTTTATTTATAGGTCGGCGTTGGGATCTTTCTTGATCATTTTACTTTACTTGCTGTTCGCTTGTTTGTGAGATTTCTTCAGTTGCTATTTAAGGTGAGTTATAGTCCCCTTTTTACATACTTTTCAAAGTATACTTTTTGGGATGTGATTACATGCATATTTTTATTTACGGTTAGACACAAGTAACAGTTAAATTTAATTATTCATTGTGAGTTGGACAAAAATATTCCCTAGTCTGGTAACTGTAATCATTGGTTTCTACCGGTGAACGCGAATCCTACGGATAGATCTATCGGGTTTGACAACCCCATTTCGAGCTAGTCGCGCTAGCAATTTATAATCGGAATGTTTAGTACTTCGTAATTTGTTGTAGATACACTGTCCAAGTGTATATTTTTATTGTGTTTGGCAAGGGTAATTAAAGGGTTAAGTGGTTACCAGGTGGCTCATTGATAATGGAATAATGTTTAATGTTTTCTAACATTTTTAAATCTTGTGGTCTAAAGTTTACTTATTTATTTAAACCTATAATTCATTCAACCTTTGTGTTGACAGTTTACTTGCATGTTTTCACAGGTACTTGAGTTATATGATGCTTCCGCTGTCTTTAGAAGAGTCTGCATGCATTTGGGCAGATTTTTATTGAAACAATTATGAAACTTAAGTTGGCATTCTATTTTTGGATAATTTAAATTGTGGGTTTGTTGGCAAGGTTTTGTGTCAACTTTTGGATTATTAATATGTTGGGTTGTTTTAAACTACATATTTTGGTTTGTTTCCTTTTTGGGAACACTTTTGAAATAAAAGAATGCAACTTTGTTTATTTAATGCATTTAAGTCCGATCAAGCTGTGGGACCAACTGACGAATTCGTTAAGTGTTTTGCCGGGGTCGTCACATGTGGTATCAGAGCTCTGGTTGTAGGGAACTAGGCGGTCTTAATGTGGTCAACCCGTGGTTATTAGGGTGCATTAGAATCTAGTCTACAGCCCGACCTTTTTGCTATAGCATTAATATGCATTTCATTTCGTATAAGTTATATTATTAGCTTTTATATCTTTTTAGTATGTGGTTTGCGGTTTTGCTGTTTGCAGATGTCGACTTCGAGCGATAACTCTGTTGCTGCTCCTGCTCCACCGTCTCCTGCTAGACGTCGTGCTAATCAACCAGAGATCGATAATCCTGTTCATTACTATTTTTCTACCATTACTCATATGAACCGGGCTTATAATGAGGTGACACGTATTAACGCCCTTAGTGATTGTTTGCGCACTTTGCCACATAATGAAGTTATGGACGAGATCCGTGCCGACATGGGTAACTTTATCACTTTCAAGCATATGGTTGAGGATGCGAACCGTAAGCGTGATCGAGAAGTTAATGCTAAGCTCGAGGCTCTCGAGAGCACTGTTCGTGTGTTGAAGGAAGAGTTGGATGTTGTGAAAGGGAAGTTGCGTAAGTATGAGGATCCTGCTGAGACTCATGCTGGACCAGCTCATCACACCCGCTCTAAGCGAATGTGATGTGATTATTCATTTTGATTATCTATTTCATCAGACTTAATGTCCTTTTCATACATACATTTTGGGTTATGTACGGCGTTTTGCCGAGGATTTTATTAAGATTTTGTTATGGGATATTTTGTCATTATGTATGGATGGTTATTTTTATGACGTCTATTATCATGTTTTATTTCTGATATTATGGCTCTTGGCATGTTATATTATGCGTAATATATGTTCATGTATGTTAGGTGCTATGTATGTTGTATGATGTTATCATAAAATATGTATGCATGTGATGGTTATTTCTATAACAATCATAACTGTCATGTTATTACTCATAGTGTTAGTTGACTAATATCTTAATGGTTAGTCTTTTCGTGTTTTGATCTATTCCTTTATGACACTAGTATTATTCTTGGTACTAACGGATGTGTTATTCTATTTTGAAGATCATGCCTCCAAGAGAGTCCACTGAAGCGCGTATGCAACGCCTGATCAATGAAGGAATTGCTGCTGCTATGGCAGCAAATGCTAATGTTAACGCCAATGTGAACAACAACGTGGGATGCTCCCACAAAACTTTTATGGCTGGTCGACCCCAAGAATTCAGTGGTACGGAAGGACCAATAGGGCTTACTCGTTGGTTCGAGAAAATCGAATCTATTTTCAGGGTCAGTCGGGTCCGTGAAGAGGACAAAGTTAGTTTCGCTAGTTGCACTCTCAAGGATAGTGCCTTGACATGGTGGAACAATCTGGTTAGTAGTTTGGGAAGCGATGTAGCTTATGGTTTGGCCTGGAATGATTTTAAGGAAAGATTGATCACCCGCTATAGACCTCGGGGTGAGCTTAAGAAGCTAGAGGTTGAGCTCAAGAATTTGAAAATGCATGGCACCGAGTTAGATGCCTATGAACGAAGGTTTTTCGAGTTAACTTTGCTGTGTCCTAGGGTTTATGCGGATGAGGACCGCAAAATTGAGGCTTACATTGATGGTTTGTCCGAGAAGATTGAACACGGGGTTGAGTCCAGTGAACCCCAGACTATTGAGGCAGCTATGTCTATGGCCCACAAACGTAATGACAAGGTGTTGAGAAGAAGCAAGACTACAGTTGTTGAAAGTAGTGAGGAGGTTGTCAAGAAGGCTGATAATGGGAAACGAAAGTGGGATAACAACCGCAATCAAAACCAGGGTCAGCAGAAGAAACAGGATACCTCAGGTGCTAATAACAGAAATCAGCGTGTGTGTCCTCGTTGCTATAAAGCTCATGATGGTTACTGCACAGTTACTTGTAAGAGGTGCTCTAAGCAAGGGCACATTGCTAAAGATTGTACAGTGCTTTTGCCGGGATCTGCTACTCCCGCGACTGGTGGTAATGATAATAATGTTGGTAATAGAGGTGGTAACGGTAACGGTAATGGGAAATCGAATAATGGAGGTAATCCAAGGGTTTGTTATGAGTGTGGGAAGCCGGGGCATTTCCGAGATGCTTGTCCCAACAAGAAGACTGCAGAGACTGCACGCGGCCGAGCGTTCAACATTAATGCTAAGGATGCGGAGGAAGATCCTAAGCATATTACTGGTACGTTCTCAGTCAACGAATTATCAGTTTATGTGTTATTTGATTCAGGGGCTGATTTAAGTTTCGTGTCGAGTAAATTAAGTCCGAGAATCAAAACGCCGTTAACTCTCTTAGACAATACTTATGTTGTTGAAGTAGCTAATGGTAAGGAACTTACTGCTAAGACTGTACATCGTAAGTGTAACATTAATCTGGGTGGTAGGGATTTCGAGATAGATTTGATACCGATTGAACTTGGTAGTTTTGATGTTGTTATTGGTATGGATTGGTTGTCCGCGAACCGTGCCGAGATCATCTGTTATGATAAGGCTATTCGTGTTACTGATGTTATTGGAGAGCCACTGATGGTCTATGGAGATAAGAAATGCGCACAGTTAAACCTTATTAGCTGTATGAAAGTTCGTAAACATCTCCGTAAGGGCTGTCATGCTATTCTTGCTCATGTTGTTGATCCTAGTAAAGAAGTGAAGAACGTTGATGATGTTCCCATTGTTAGGGATTTTCCCGAGGTGTTTCCCGATGACTTACCTGGCCTTCCGCCGCAACGCGCGGTAGAATTTCAGATTGATCTTGTTCCCGGCGCTGCTCCTGTAGCACGTGCTCCTTATCGTCTTGCGCCTTCCGAACTTCAAGAATTGTCGAGTCAACTTCGTGAGTTGTTAGACAAAGGTTTCATTCGTCCTAGTTCGTCCCCTTGGGGAGCTCCTGTTCTGTTTGTTAAGAAGAAGGATGGTTCTTTTCGTTTATGCATTGATTATCGTGAACTGAATAAGCTCACTGTTAAAAATCATTATCCTCTTCCGAGAATTGATGATCTGTTCGATCAGCTTCAGGGTTCTTCTGTTTATTTAAAAATTGATCTTCATTTTGGCTATCATCAGTTGCGTGTTAAAGAATCTGATGTTTCAAAAACTGCTTTTCGCACCCGTTACGGTCACTTTGAATTTCTTGTTATGCCGTTCGGATTGATAAATGCACCTGCTGTGTTCATGGACCTCATGAACCGTGTGTGTAGACCCTATCTGGACAAGTTCGTTATAGTTTTCATCGATGACATTCTTATCTATTCTAAGAGTGATGAAGAGCACGAAGAACATTTGAGGTTAGTGCTTGATTTGTTAAAGAAAGAAGAGTTGTACGCTAAGTTTTCTAAGTGTGCATTTTGGTTAAAAGAAGTTCAGTTCCTTGGTCACATTGTTAGCAAACAAGGAATACAAGTTGATCCTGCTAAAATTGAGGCGATTGAAAAGTGGGAAACTCCGAAAACTCCTACTCAAATTCGTCAGTTCTTAGGATTGGCAGGTTACTATCGAAGGTTCATCCAGGATTTCTCTCGTATAGCGAAACCTCTGACTGCTTTAACGCATAAGGGGAAAAAGTATGAGTGGAAGGATGAACAGGAGATTGCTTTTCAGATTTTGAAGAAGAAACTGACTACCGCTCCGATATTGTCTCTACCGGAGGGTAATGATGATTTTGTTGTTTATTGCGATGCATCACGACAAGGCTATGGTTGCGTTTTGATGCAACGAAAGAAGGTTATTGCGTATGCGTCACGTCAGTTGAAGGTTCACGAACAGAACTATACAACTCATGATTTAGAGTTGGGAGCTGTTATTTTTGCACTGAAGATTTGGAGACACTATCTTTTAGGTGTTAAGAGTACTGTGTACACCGATCATAAGAGTCTTCAACATATTCTCGATCAAAAACATTTGAACATGAGACAACGAAGATGGATTGAGACGTTGAATGATTATGATTGTGACCTTTTGTATCATCCGGGTAAAGCCAATGTTGTGGCTGATGCTTTGAGTCGTAAAGAAAGGGCTGAACCACGAAGGGTTAGAGCTTTGAATCTGACAGTTAGATCAAACCTCGTTAGGCAGATTCTTGAGGCACAACAAGAAGCCTTAAAGGAGGAGAATTTCGTGAAAGAGAATGTAGCCAAAGTAGCTAAGAAGTTTGAAGTTCGAGCTGATGGAACTAGATACTTTGCGGGACGTCTTTGGGTTCCGAAGTTTGGAGGTCTTCGACAGTTGATTTTAGATGAGGCTCATAAGTCTAGATACTCTATTCATCCTGGTTCAGGGAAGATGTATCAGGATCTTAAGGAGCTGTATTGGTGGCATAATTTGAAGGGTGACATAGCTAAGTATGTGTCTAAGTGTTTGATCTGTTCTAAGGTCAAAGCTGAACATCAAAAATCGTCCGGATTGTTGGTACAACCAGAAATTCCCGAGTGGAAGTGGGAAGGTATAACTATGGATTTTATCACTAAGTTACCAAGAGTTTCGGGTGATTATGATGCGATTTGGGTGATTGTAGATCGACTCACTAAGTCGGCTCACTTTTTGCCGATTAGGGAAACCGATTCTATGGAGAAACTCACCCGTTTGTATTTGAAAGAGATTGTTTCGAGGCATGGTGTTCCCGTTTCTATTATTTCCGACAGAGATAGTCGATTTGTATCGAGATTTTGGCAATCGTTGCAAGAAGCCTTGGGCACTAGATTGGATATGAGCACCGCTTATCATCCTCAAACGGATGGTCAAAGTGAGAGGACCATTCAGACATTAGAAGATATGTTGCGACCTTGTGTGATTGATTTTGGGAATGGGTGGGATAAGTATTTGCCGTTAGCTGAGTTTTCTTATAACAACAGTTATCACGCAAGTATTAAAGCCGCACCGTTTGAAGCTTTGTACGGTAGGAAATGTAGGTCTCCTATTTGTTGGAATGAGGTTGGGGATGCTCAACTTACAGGTCCAGAGATTATTCACGAGACTACTGAGAAGATTGTGCAAATTAAAGAAAGGTTGAGAACTGATAGAAGTCGGCAAAAGAGTTACGCCGACAAAGGAAGGAAAGATGTTGAATTTCAAGTTGGTGATCGTGTTATGTTAAAAGTTTCGCCTTGGAAGGGTGTTATTCGTTTTGGTAAAAGAGGGAAGTTAAGTCCTCGTTTCGTGGGACCGTTTGAGATCATTGAAAGAGTTGGACCGGTGGCTTATCGTTTGAAGTTGCCACAAGAACTCAGTGCTGTTCACGATGTTTTCCATATTTCGAACTTAAAGAAGTGTTTGGCTGAATTTGATCAGACTATTCCTTTGGAGGAACTTCAAGTTGACAAGCAATTGCATTTTATTGAGGAGCTAGTTGAGATCATGGACCGAGAGGTTAAGACTCTTAAACAGAGCAGAATTCCTATTGTTCGGGTCCGATGGAACGCTAGACGCGGTCCCGAGTTCACTTGGGAGCGTGAAGACCAAATGAAGCAGAAGTACCCGCATTTGTTCTCAGATGCCGAGTCAACCCCTGCGCCTGCTTAAATTTCGGGACGAAATTTCCGTAACGGGGAGGTACTGTCACGACCCTACTTTTTCCGTTATCTTTTTCCGTTAATTATTTAACGACCGATAACTGTTAGTGTGCCACGTCATTTCTATGACCTATTTTATTATTTTTGTAATAATACATATAATAATTATTATGTGTTATGTGAATATATGTATTCATATTTTATTTTGTACGTTTCTACGTCTTGCGGATTTCCATCCGGCGAATCTTTTCGGTTTTTAAATCAACGGTCGAGCTTTCGAGATTTTTAAATTCTAAATATTTTAAATATGATATTTTATGATCATATTATTATTAGTTGTATTTATATTTATTTTTCGTCGCGCGTTTGTTATCTTTCCGGATTTTTAATCACGTAAGCGTGTTTTCGCGTTTCGGGATTCGTTCGGGCTTTCGGGCCATCAGACTTTAAGCACTTAGCAAATTTGGCCCACCTTGGGGCCCACCCTACCCATTTTCGGCCGAAGCCACAAGGGAGGGGGGATACACTCCCTTGTTTTCCCATATTTTGATTTATTTTATTTTTACAAAATCTTATCTAAACCTAAAACCTAATTTTTTGCTTTCTTCCTCCCTTTCTCTCTTTTGGGCGACGACCACCACCACCATAAACATCATCACCATCAATCAAAATATTACTTGGATCATCAAATCGTTTATACAATCGTGTTCCTCTCTTCGTTCTCTACGCGATCATATACTTTGATTCTCGATTTGGGTATAAACCCTAACCCTAGCTTTTTGATTTTTGATATATATTACTGATTTTGTATGTTATATTATTAGTATGATGTATATTAGTTGTTGTAATGTTGTTTGGATGCGTAGAATTACTCGTTTGCTTATGATTTCGGTTTGTAAATTTTGGACAGCAGCATAATTCGTATTTTCTGACTTTGTAACTGATATGAATGTTAAAATAAAGTACATAAATGAGTTCCTCTCATCAAGACATTAATTTTAGACTCCGGATTCATGTCATTTCGATTCCCGGAGCCCTAGATATGCTTAATTTGATTTTTGTTAAAGATTGAAAGGTGTTCTTGGCATGAACAAGGTTGGGTCCGACTTTGTGACCATCCTTGGTGTCTTTAGAGTGTGTCATTTGGTTAGGACTGATGGTGGGACGAATTTTCATGTTCGGGTCACCTAAATCCGAGCCACGGTTCACCCGTTGTGCCTAAATTACTGTTTTGAGTAAATTGATTTTCCCAAGTGTGGTCATGGCTGATATCCACGACCTAGGGACTGTTCTTGGAGTGTTCTTGAGTTCATAATTGTGTTGGGTAGTTTGAGTAGGCGGAAATGCATGTGTGGCTCGCCCGAAACCGACACCCGGGGCTCAAGATACGACCCGATGAACTTTTAAACTTAAAACTTATGGTTAATGATTAAACTTATATTAAAATTAATGGATTTCATTATTAATTAATTACTTATGATAAAAGAAGTAATTATTATTATTTAAAACTTATGATATAAATATTTATTATATCATTTAATTATTAATTATGATTTAATTAACATTTTAATTAAACTTATGATTAATAATACTTTTATTATTAAAGGAAAATACTTATGATAAGTATTAAATTTGTTTTTGAGAAATTATTAAAAGACTTATAATAAAGATTAAATAATTATTTAATTATTATAAGACTTAATTATTATTTAATTATGATTTAATTATTAAATACTTATGATTTAATAATTTTAATTAGAAACTTATGATATGATTAATAATTCATTATTAATTAATAATACTTATGATATGCTTTAAAATTTATTATAAATTAATAATATTTATATTATGATTAATATTTAATTAATTTATTTAAATACTTATGTCGTACTAATTATAACATTTCAACTTATATTAACTTTAATAATTCATTTTATTTAATTAAACTTATGTTAAGACATTATTATACACTTTTGACTTTAAATAACATTATAACCAATGTTATTATTATAACTTACACTTTTAAAATTAATGTTGACCATGTTTGACCAAGGTTGACTTTTGAGTTGACTTTCGGTTGACTTTGACTTTCAGTTGACTTCTGTTGACTTTATAAATAAGGAAACTTTCCTAACTTCAAAACTTTCCAAAAATGGAAACTTTCCGAAAATGGAAACTTTCCAAAAATAGAAACTTTCCAAAAATAGAAACTTTCTAAAAATAGAAAGCGTGTGTCCTTATGCTGTTCCAATCAAACCGATGCTTGCTGAGTAATGTTCTATGTCTACTTGCAACATGTACAATAGCTATCATACTAAGACTTGACCTAAGTTAGTTATTTATTTCGACCTGCTTTATTTGTAGGTCGGCGTTGTGATCTTTCTTGATCACTTTACTTTACTTGCTGTTCGCTTGTTTGTGAGATTTCTTTAGTTGCTATTTAAGGTGAGTTATAGTCCCGTTTTTACATACTTTTCAAAGTATACTTTTTGGGTTGTGATTACATGCATATTTTTATTTACGGTTAGACACAAGTAACAGTTAAATTTAATTATTCATTGTGAGTTGGATAAAAATATTCCCTAGTCTGGTAACTGTAATCATTGGTTTCTACCGGTGAACGCGAATCCTACGGATAGATCTATCGGGTTTGACAACCCCATTTCGAGCTAGTCGCGCTAGCAATTTATAATCGGAATGTTTAGTACTTCGTAATTTGTTGTAGATACACTGTCCAAGTGTATATTTTTATTGTGTTTGGCAAGGGTAATTAAAGGGTTAGGTGGTTACCAGGTGGCTCATTGATAATGGAATAATGTTTAATGTTTTCTAACATTTTTAAATCTTGTGGTCTAAAGTTTACTTATTTATTTAAACCTATAATTCACTCAACCTTTGTGTTGACAGTTTACTTGCATGTTTTCACAGGTACTTGAGTTATATGATGCTTCCGCTGTCTTTAGAAGAGTCCGCATGCATTTGGGCAGATTTTTATTGAAACAATTATGAAACTTAAGTTGGCATTCTATTTTTGGATAATTTAAATTGTGGGTTTGTTGGCAAGGTTTTGTGTCAACTTTTGGATTATTAATATGTTGGGTTGTTTTAAACTACATATTTTGGTTTGTTTCCTTTTTGGGAAAACTTTTGAAATAAAAGAATGCAACTTTGTTTATTTAATGCATTTAAGTCCGATCAAGCTGTGGGACCAACTGACGGATCCGTTAAGTGTTTTGCCGGGGTCGTCACACTAATGATTTAAAAAAACGTGTTTAATGAAGTGACATTAGATTCAAATTTATACCCGTTATACGTAATTACATTACGAGTGAAATAATAGGCCTTAAAACGATATATACCATGCTAAGTCATGCATACACAAAACTAATTATAAGATATAAATTGAAAACGTTCAAAGAGAACATTAAAAATGAGTAAAATGTCTTTTTTCGGCATCCTGACGACCTCGTTGTCAAGACACTATCCAGGAGTCTTGATGTTAGGGTCATTTTAGGGTGATCTTGAGAATTTCAGTACAATCTGAAACCGAAGGTTATGCGGCGCCAAATGGTACTCCATCTGGCGGCGCATCTTAACGATTTAAAAAATCGTGTTTAATGAAGTGACATTAGATGCAAATTTATATGCGTCAAACTTAATTACATTGCGAGTGAAATAATAGGCCTTAAAACAATATGTACTATGCTAAGTCATGCATGCACAAAAGGAATAATACGAATGAAATTCAAAACGGTCAAAATCAAAAAAAGGCAAAATTGAAAGCTTTCGAGGTCTCGTTTCGAAAAATATTTGGGAAAAACCGCCTACGGCAGTTTGCCAACGGATAGATCATGAAAAATTACACGATTTGAAAAAAACGGTGACTAAATCGGAGCTACGAGTCAAAAGTTACGATAGATCGAACATTTTGGCTAAAGACACAAAATACCAAGCACCACGAACCGTCAGTGGTGTTAGGTGCGTGGTGCGATTCTGTGAGAAAAGATGTCTTTTTCGGAATCTAGACAACTTCGAATGGCAAGCACGTTCAGAGAGTCTTTCTCATTCGGCCGTTTTAGGGTGATCTTATGAATTATAACACAATTTTAAACCGAAGGTTATGCACCGCCAAATGGTACACCATCTGGCGGCGCATACTATTGATTTAAAAAAACGTGTTTAATGAAGTAACATTAGATTCAAATTTATACCCGTTATACATAATTACATTGCGAGTGAAATAATAGGCCTTAAAACGATATATACCATGCTAAGTCATGCATACACAAAACTAATTATAAGATATAAATTGAAAACGTTCAAAGAGAACATTAAAAATGAGTAAAATGTCTTTTTTCGGCATCCTGACGACCTCGATGTCAAGACACTATCTAGGAGTCGAGATGTTAGGGTCATTTTAGGGTGATCTCGAGAATTTCAGTACAATCTGAAACCGAAGGTTATGCGGCACCAAATGGTACTCCATCTGGCGGCGCATCTCAATGATTTAAAAATCGTGTTTAATGAAGTGACATTAGATTCAAATTTATATGCGTTATATGTAATTACATTACGAGTGACATAATAGGCCTTAAAACAATATGTACTATGCTAAGTCATGCATGCACAAAAGGAGTAATACGAATGAAATTCAAAACGGTCAAAATCGAAAAATGCAAAAATTGAAGGCTTTCGAGGTCTCGTTTCAAAAAATATTTGGGAAAAACCGTCTACAGCCATTTGCCAACTGATAGATCATGAAAAAAATACACGATTTGAAAAAAAACGGTGACTAAATCTGAGCTACGAGTCAAAAGATACGATAGATCGAACATTTTGGCCAAAGACACAAAATACCAAGCACCACGAACCGTCAGTGGTGTTAGGTGCGTGGTGCGATTCTGTGAGAAAAGATGTCTTTTTCGAAATCTAGACAACTTCGAATGGCAAGCATGTTCAGAGAGTCTTGCTCGTTCGACCGTTTTAGGGTTATCTTATGAATTTCAGCACAATTTTAAACCGAAGGTTATGCGCCGCCAAATGGTACACCATCTGGCGGCGCATACTAATGATTTAAAAAAACGTGTTTAATGAAGTGACATTAGATTCAAATTTATACCCCTTATACATAATTACATTGCGTGTGAAATAATAGGCCTTAAAACGATATATACCATGCTAAGTCATGCGTACACAAAACTAATTATAAGATATAAATTGAAAACGTTCAAAGAGAACATTAAAAATGAGTAAAATGTCTTTTTTCGGCATCCTGACGACCTCGATGTCAAGACACTATCCAGGAGTCTTGATGTTAGGGTCATTTTAGGGTGATCTCGAGAATTTCAGTACAATCTGAAACCGAAGGTTATGCGGCGCCAAATGGTACTCCATCTGGCGGCGCATCTTAATGATTTAAAAAATCGTGTTTAATGAAGTGACATTAGATTCAAATTTATATGCATTATATGTAATTACATTGCGAGTGACATAATAGGCCTTAAAACAATATCTACTATGCTAAGTCATGCATGCACAAAAGGAGTAATACGAATGAAATTCAAAACGGTCAAAATCGAAAAAAGGAAAAATTGAAGGCTTTCGAGGTCTCGTTTCGAAAAATATTTGGGAAAAACCGCCTACGGCAGTTTGCCAACGGATAGATCATGAAAAAATACACGATTTGAAATAAAACGGTGACTAAATCGGAGCTACGAGTCAAAAGATACGATAGATCGAACATTTTGGCCAAAGACACAAAACACCAAGCACCACGAACCGTAAGTGGTGTTAGGTGCGTGGTGCGATTCTGTGAGAAAAGATGTCTTTTTCGGAATCTAGACAACTTCGAATGGCAAGCACGTTCAGAGATTCTTGCTCGTTCGGTCGTTTTAGGGTGATCTTATGAATTTCAGCACAATTTTAAACCGAAGGTTATGCGCCGCCAAATGGTACACTATCTGGCGGCGCATACTAATGATTTAAAAAAACGTGTTTAATGAAGTGACATTAGATTCAAATTTATACCCGTTATACATAATTACATTGTGAGTGAAATAATAGGCCTTAAAACGATATATACCATGCTAAGTCATGCGTAAACAAAACTAATTATAATATATAAATTGAAAACGTTCGAAGAGAACATTAAAAATGAGTAAAATTTCTTTTTTCGGCATCCTGACGACCTCGATGTCAAGACACTATCCAGGACTCTTGATGTTAGGGTCATTTTAGGGTGATCTCGAGAATTTCAGCACAATCTGAAACCGAAGGTTATGCGCCGCCAAATGCTACTCCATCTGGCGGCGCATCTTAATGATTTAAATAATCATGTTTAATGAAGTGACATTAGATTCAAATTTATACCCGTTATACATAATTACATAGCGAGTGAAATAATAGGCCTTAAAATGATATATACCATGCTAAGTCATGCATGCACAAAACTAATTATAAGATATAAATTGAAAACGTTCAAAGAGAACATTAAAAATGAGTAAAATGTCTTTTTTCGGCATCCTGACGACCTCGATGTCAAGACACTATCCAGGAGTCTTGATGTTAGGGTCATTTTAGGGTAATCTCGAGAATTTCAGTACAATCTGAAACCGAAGGTTATGCGGCGCCAAATGGTACTCCATCTGGCGGCGCATCTTAATGATTTAAAAAATCGTGTTTAATGAAGTGACATTAGATTCAAATTTATATGCGTCAAAATTAATTACATTCAGAGTGAAATAATAGGCCTTAAAACAATATGTACTATGCTAAGTCATGCATGCACAAAAGGAATAATACGAATGAAATTCAAAACGGTCAAAATCGAAAAAAGGCAAAATTGAAGGCTTTCGAGGTCTCGTTTCGAAAATTTTTTGGGAAAAACTGCCTACGGCAGTGTGCCAACGGATAGATCATGAAACAAATACACGATTTGAAAAAAAAACGGTGACTAAATCGGAGCTACGAGTCAAAAGATACGATAGATCGAACATTTTGGCCAAAGACACAAAATACCAAGCACCACGAACCGTCAGTGTTGTTAGGTGCGTGGTGCGATTTTGTGAGAAAAGATGTCTTTTTCGGAATCTAGACAACTTCGAATGGCAAGCACGTTCAAAGAGTCTTTCTCATTCGGCCGTTTTAGGGTGATCTTATGAATTTCAGCACAATTTTAAACCGAAGGTTATGCGCCGCCAAATGGTACACCATCTGGCGGTGCATACTAATGATTTAAAAAAACGTGTTTAATGAATTGACATTCGATTTAAATTTATACCCGTTATACATAATTACATTGCGAGTGAAATAATAGGCCTTAAAATGATATATACCATGCTAAGTCATGCATACACAAAACTAATTATAAGATATAAATTGAAAACGTTCAAAGAGAACATTAAAAATGAGTAAAATGTCTTTTTCGGCATCCTGACGACCTCGATGTCAAGACACTATCCAGGAGTCTTGATGTTAGGGTCATTTTAGGGTGATCTCGAGAATTTCAGTACAATCTGAAACCGAAGGTTATGCGGCGCCAAATGGTACTCCATCTGGCGGCGCATCTTAATGATTTAAAATATCGTGTTTAATGAAGTGACATTAGATTCAAATTTATATGCGTTATATGTAATTACATTGCGAGTGACATAATAGGCCTTAAAACAATATGTACTATGCTAAGTCATGCATGCACAAAAGGAGTAATACGAATGAAATTCAAAACGGTCAAAATCGAAAAAAAGCAAAATTAAAGGCTTTCGAGGTCTCGTTTCGAAAAATATTTGGGAAAAACTGCCTACGGCAGTTTGCCAATGGATAGATCATGAAAAAAATACACGATTTGTAAAGAAACGGTGACTAAATCGGAGCTACGAGTCAAAAGATACGATAGATCGAATATTTTGGCTAAAGACACAAAATACCAAGCACCACGAACCGTCAGTGGTGTTAGGTGCGTGGTGCGATTCTTTGAGAAAAGATGTCTTTTTTGGAATCTAGACAACTTCGAATGGCAAGAACGTTCAGAGAGTCTTGCTCGTTCGGCCGTTTTAGGGTGATCTTATGAATTTCAGCACAATTTTAAAACGAAGGTTATGCGCCGCCAAATTGTACACTATCTGGCGGCGCATACTAATGATTTAAAAAACGTGTTTAATGAAGTGACATTAGATTCAAATTTATACCCGTTATACATAATTACATTGCGAGTGAAATAATAGGCCTTAAAACGATATATACCATGCTAAGTCATGCGTACACAAAACTAATTATAAGATATAAATTGAAAACGTTCAAAGAGAACATTAAAAATGAGTAAAATTTCTTTTTTCGGCATCCTGACGACCTCGATGTCAATACACTATCTAGGACTCTTGATGTTAGGGTCATTTTAGGGTGATCTCGAGAATTTCAGTACAATCTGAAACCGAAGGTTATGCGCCGCCAAATGCTACTCCATCTGGCGGCGCATCTTAATGATTTAAAAAATTGTGTTTAATGAAGTGACATTAGATTCAAATTTATATGCATTATATGTAATTACATTGCGAGTGAAATAATAGGCCTTAAAACAATATGTACTATGCTAAGTCATGCATGCACAAAAGGAGTAATACGAATGAAATTCAAAACGGTCAAAATCGAAAAAAGGCAAAATTGAAAGCTTTCGAGGTCTCGTTTCAAAAAATATTTGGGACAAACAGCCTACGGTGTTTGCCAACGGATAGATCACGAAAAAAATACACGATTTGAAAAAAATACACGATTTGAAAAAAAACGGTAACTAAATCGGAGCTACGAGTCAAAAGATACGATAGATCGAACATTTTGGCCAAAGACACAAAACACCAAGCACCACGAACTGTAAGTGGTGTTAGGAGCGTGGTGCGATTCTGTGAGAAAAGATGTCTTTTTCGGAATCTAGACAACTTCGAATGGCAAGCATGTTCAGAGAGTCTTGCTCGTTCGGCCGTTTTAGGGTGATCTTATGAATTTCAGCACAATTTTAAACCGAAGGTTATGCGCCACCAAATGGTACACCATCTGGCGGCGCATACTAATGATTTAAAAAACGTGTTTAATGAAGTGACATTAGATTCAAATTTATACCCCTTATACATAATTACATTGCGTGTGAAATAATGGCCTTAAAACGATATATACCATGCTAAGTCATGCGTACACAAAACTAATTATAAGAAATAAATTGAAAACGTTCAAAGAGAACATTAAAAATGAGTAAAATGTCTTTTTTCGGCATCCTGACGACCTCGATGTCAAGATACTATCCAGGAGTCTTGATGTTAGGGTCATTTTAGGGTGATCTCGAGAATTTCAGTACAATCTGAAACCGAAGGTTATGCGGCGCCAAATGGTACTCCATCTGGCGGCGCATCTTAATGATTTAAAAAATCATGTTTAATGAAGTGACATTAGATTCAAATTTATATGCATTATATGTAATTACATTGCGAGTGACATAATAGGCCTTAAAACAATATCTACTATGCTAAGTCATGCATGCACAAAAGGAGTAATACGAATGAAATTCAAAACGGTCAAAATCGAAAAAAGGAAAAATTGAAGGCTTTCGAGGTCTCGTTTCGAAAAATATTTGGGAAAAACCGCCTACGGCAGTTTGCCAACGGATAGATCATGAAAAAATACACGATTTGAAATAAAACGGTGACTAAATCGGAGCTACGAGTCAAAAGATACGATAGATCGAACATTTTGGCCAAAGACACAAAACACCAAGCACCACGAACCGTAAGTGGTGTTAGTGCGTGGTGCGATTCTGTGAGAAAAGATGTCTTTTTCGAAATCTAGACAACTTCGAATGGCAAGCACGTTCAGAGATTCTTGCTCGTTCGGTCGTTTTAGGGTGATCTTATGAATTTTAGCACAATTTTAAACCGAATGTTATGCGCCGCCAAATGGTACACTATCTGGCGGCGCATACTAATGATTTAAAAAAACGTGTTTAATGAAGTGACATTAGATTCAAATTTATACCCGTTATACATAATTACATTGTGAGTGAAATAATAGGCCTTAAAACGATATATACCATGCTAAGTCATGCGTAAACAAAACTAATTATAAGATATAAATTGAAAACGTTCGAAGAGAACATTAAAAATGAGTAAAATTTCTTTTTTCGGTATCCTGACGACCTCGATGTCAAGACACTATCCAGGACTCTTGATGTTAGGGTCATTTTAGGGTGATCTCGAGAATTTCAGCACAATCTGAAACCGAAGGTTATGCGCCGCCAAATGCTACTCCATCTGGCGGCGCATCTTAATGATTTAAAAAATCATGTTTAATGAAGTGACATTAGATTCAAATTTATACCCGTTATACATAATTACATTGCGAGTGAAATAATAGGCCTTAAAATGATATATACCATGCTAAGTCATGCATGCACAAAACTAATTATAAGATATAAATTGAAAACGTTCAAAGAGAACATTAAAAATGAGTAAAATGTCTTTTTTCGGCATCCTGACGACCTTGATGTCAAGACACTATCCAGGAGTCTTGATGTTAGGGTCATTTTAGGGTAATCTCGAGAATTTCAGTACAAACTGAAACCGAAGGTTATGCGGCGCCAAATGGTACTCCATCTGGCGGCGCATCTTAATGATTTAAAAAATCGTGTTTAATGAAGTGACATTAGATTCAAATTTATATGCGTCAAAATTAATTACATTCAGAGTGAAATAATAAGCCTTAAAACAATATGTACTATGCTAAGTCATGCATGCACAAAAGGAATAATACGAATGAAATTCAAAACGGTCAAAATCGAAAAAAGGCAAAATTGAAGGCTTTCGAGGTCTCGTTTCGAAAATTTTTTGGGAAAAACCGCCTACGGCAGTTTGCCAACGGATAGATCATGAAAAAATACACGATTTGAAAAAAAAACGGTGACTAAATCGGAGCTACGAGTCAAAAGATACGATAGATCGAACATTTTGGCCAAAGACACAAAATACCAAGCACCACGAACCGTCAGTGTTGTTAGGTGCGTGGTGCAATTTTGTGAGAAAAGATGTCTTTTTCGGAATCTAGACAACTTCGAATGGCAAGTACGTTCAAAGAGTCTTTCTCATTCGGCCGTTTTAGGGTGATCTTATGAATTTCAGCACAATTTTAAACCGAAGGTTATGCGCCGCCAAATGGTACACCATCTGGCGGCGCATACTAATGATTTAAAAAAACGTGTTTAATGAATTGACATTAGATTCAAATTTATACCCGTTATACATAATTACATTGCGAGTGAAATAATAGGCCTTAAAACGATATATACCATGCTAAGTCATGCATACACAAAACTAATTATAAGATATAAATTGAAAACGTTCAAAGAGAACATTAAAAATGAGTAAAATGTCTTTTTCGGCATCCTGAAGACCTCGATGTCAAGACACTATCCAGGAGTCTTGATGTTAGGGTCATTTTAGGGTGATCTCGAGAATTTCAGTACAATCTGAAACCGAAGGTTATGCGGCGCCAAATGGTACTCCATCTGGCGGCGCATCTTAATGATTTAAAATATCGTGTTTAATGAAGTGACATTGGATTCAAATTTATATGCGTTATATGTAATTACATTGCGAGTGACATAATAGGCCTTAAAACAATATGTACTATGCTAAGTCATGCATGCACAAAAGGAGTAATACGAATGAAATTCAAAACGGTCAAAATCGAAAAAAGGCAAAATTGAAGGCTTTCGAGGTCTCGTTTCGAAAAATATTTGGGAAAAACTGCCTACGGTAGTTTGCCAATGGATAGATCATGAAAAAATACACGATTTGTAAAGAAACGGTGACTAAATCGGAGCTACGAGTCAAAAGATACGATAGATCGAACATTTTGGCCAAAGACACAAAATACCAAGCACCACGAACCGTCAGTGGTGTCAGGTGCGTGGTGCGATTCTTTGAGAAAAGATGTCTTTTTTGGAATCTAGACAACTTCGAATGGCAAGCACGTTCAGAGAGTCTTGCTCGTTCGGCCGTTTTAGGGTGATCTTATGAATTTCAGCACAATTTTAAAACGAAGGTTATGCGCCGCCAAATTGTACACTATCTGGCGGCGCATACTAATGATTTAAAAAAACGTGTTTAATGAAGTGACATTAGATTCAAATTTATACCCGTTATACATAATTACATTGCGAGTGAAATAATAGGCCTTAAAACGATATATACCATGCTAAGTCATGCGTACACAAAACTAATTATAAGATATAAATTGAAAACGTTCAAAGAGAACATTAAAAATGAGTAAAATTTCTTTTTCTGCATCCTGACGACCTCGATGTCAATACACTATCTAGGACTCTTGATGTTAGGGTCATTTTAGGGTTATCTCGAGAATTTCAGTACAATCTGAAACCGAAGGTTATGCGCCGCCAAATGCTACTCCATCTGGCGGCGCATCTTAATGATTTAAAAAATTGTGTTTAATGAAGTGACATTAGATTCAAATTTATATGCATTATATGTAATTACATTGCGAGTGAAATAATAGGCCTTAAAACAATATGAACTATGCTAAGTCATGCATGCACAAAAGGAGTAATACGAATGAAATTCAAAACGGTAAAAATCGAAAAAAGGCAAAATTGAAAGCTTTCGAGGTCTCGTTTCAAAAAATATTTGGGACAAACAGCCTACGGCCTTTGCCAACGGATAGATCACGAAAAAAATACACGATTTGAAAAAAATACACGATTTGAAAAAAAACGGTGACTAAATCGGAGCTACGAGTCAAAAGATACGATAGATCGAACATTTTGGCCAAAGACACAAAACACCAAGCACCACGAACTGTAAGTGGTGTTAGGTGCGTGGTGCGATTCTGTGAGAAAAGATGTCTTTTTCGGAATCTAGACAACTTCGAATGGCAAGCACGTTCAGAGAGTCTTGCTCGTTCGGCCGTTTTAGGGTGATCTTATGAATTTCAGCACAATTTTAAAACGAAGGTTATGCGCCGCCAAATTGTACACTATCTGGCGGCGCATACTAATGATTTAAAAAAACGTGTTTAATGAAGTGACATTAGATTCAAATTTATACCCCTTATACATAATTACATTGCGTGTGAAATAATAGGCCTTAAAACGATATATACCATGCTAAGTCATGCGTACACAAAACTAATTATAAGATATAAATTGAAAACGTTCAAAGAGAACATTAAAAATGAGAAAAATGTCTTTTTTCGGCATCCTGACGACCTCGATGTCAAGATACTATCAAGGAGTCTTGATGTTAGGGTCATTTTAGGGTGATCTCGAGAATTTCAGTACAATCTGAAACCGAAGGTTATGCGGCGCCAAATGGTACTCCATCTGGCGGCGCATCTTAATGATTTAAAAAATCGTGTTTAATGAAGTGACATTAGATTCAAATTTATATGCATTATATGTAATTACATTACGAGTGACATAATAGGCCTTAAAACGATATATACCATGCTAAGTCATGCATACACAAAACTAATTATAAGATATAAATTGAAAACGTTCAAAGAGAACATTAAAAATGAGTAAAATGTCTTTTTTTGGCATCCTGACGACCTCGATTTCAAGTCACTATCCAGGAGTCTTGATGTTAGGGTCATTTTAGGGTGATCTCGAGAATTTCAGTACAATCTGAAACCGAAGGTTATGCGGCGCCAAATGGTACTCCATCTGGCGGCGCATCTTAATGATTTAAAAAATCGTGTTTAATGAAGTGACATTTGATTCAAATTTATATGCGTCAAACTTAATTACATTGCGAGTGAAGTAATAGGCCTTAAAACAGTATGTACTATGCTAAGTCATGCATGCACAAAAGGAATAATACGAATGAAATTCAAAACGGTCAAAATCGAAAAAAGGCAAAATTGTAGGCTTTCGAGGTCTCGTTTCGAAAAATATTTGGGAAAAACTGCCTACGGCAGTTTGCCAACGGATAGATCATGAAAAAAAATACACGATTTGAATAAAAACGGTGACTAAATCGGAGCTACGAGTCAAAAGATACGATAGATCGAACATTTTTTGCCAAAGACACAAAATACCAAGCACCACGAACCGTCAGTGGTGTTAGGTGCGTGGTGCGATTCTATGAGAAAAAATGTATTTTTCGGAATCTAGACAACTTCGAATGGCAAGCACGTTCAGAGAGTCTTGCTCATTCGGCCGTTTTAGGGTGATCTTATGAATTTCAGCACAAGTTTAAACCGAAAGCTATGCGCCGCCAAATGGTACACCATCTGGCGGCGCATACTAATGATTTAAAAAAACGTGTTTAATGAAGTGACATTAGATTCAAATTTATACCCGTTATACATAATTACATTGCAAGTAAAATAATAGGCCTTAAAACGATATATACCATGCTAAGTCATGCATACACAAAACTAATTATAAGATATAAATTGAAAACGTTCAAAGCGAACATTAAAAATGAGTAAAATGTCTTTTTTCGGCATCCTGACGACCTCGATGTCAAGACACAATCCAGGAGTCTTGATTTTATTGTCATTTTTGGGTGATCTCGAGAATTTCAGTACAATCTGAAACCGAAGGTTATGCGGCGCCAAATGGTACTCCATCTGGCAGCGCATCTTAATGATTTAAAAAATCGTGTTTAATGAAGTGACATTAGATTCAAATTTATATGCGTTATATGTAATTACATTGCGAGTGACATAATAGGCCTTAAAACAATATGTACTATGCTAAGTCATGCATGCACAAAAGGAGTAATACGAATGAAATTCAAAAAGGTCAAAATCGAAAAAGTCAAAATTGAAGGCTTTCGAGGGCTCGTTTCGAAAAATATTTGGGATAAACTGCCTACGGCAGTTTTCCAATGGATAGATCTCGAAAAAATACACGATTTGAAAAAAACGGTGACTAAATCGGAGCTACGAGTCAAAAGATACGATAGATCGAACATTTTGGCCAAAGACACAAAACACCAAGCACCACGAACCGTCGGTGGTATTAGGTGCGTGGTGCGATTCTGTGAGAAAAGATGTCTTTTTCGGAATCTAGACAACTTCGAATGGCAAGCACGTTCAGAGAGCCTTGCTCGTTCGGCCGTTTTAGGGTGATCTTATGAATTTCAGCACAATTTTAAACCGAAGGTTATGCGCCGCCAAATGGTACACTATCTGGCGGCGCATACTAATGATTTAAAAAAACGTGTTTAATGAAGTGACATTAGATTCAAATTTATACCCGTTATACATAATTACATTGCGAGTGAAATAATAGGCCTTAAAACAATATATACCATGCTAAGTCATGCATACACAAAACTAATTATAAGATATAAATTGAAAATGTTCAAAGAGAACATTAAAAATGAGTAAAATGTCTTTTTCGGCATCCTAATGACCTCGATGTCAAGACACTATCCAGGAGTCTTGATGTTAGGGTCATTTTAGGGTGATCTCGAGAATTTCAGTACAATCTGAAACCGAAGGTTATGCGACGCCAAATGGTACTCCATCTGGCGGCGCATCTTAATGATTTAAAAAATCGTGTTTAATGAAGTGACATTAGATTCAAATTTATATGCGTTATATGTAATTACATTGCGAGTGAAATAATAGGCCTTAAAACAATATGTACTATGCTAAGTCATGCATGCACAAAAGGAATAATACGAATGAAATTCAAAACGGTCAAAATCAAAAAAGGCAAAATTGAAGGCTTTCGAGGTCTCGTTTCGAAAAATATTTGGGAAAAACCGCCTACGACAGTTTGCCAACGGATAGATCATGAAAAATTACACGATTTGAAAAAAACAGTGACTAAATCGGAGCTACGAGTCAAAAGTTACGATAGATCGAACATTTTGGCCAAAGACACACAATACCAAGCACCACGAACCATCAGTGGTGTTAGGTGCGTGGTGCGATTCTGTGAGAAAAGATGTCTTTTCGGAATCTAGACAACTTCGAATGGCAAGCACGTTCAGTGAGTCTTTCTCATTCGGCCGTTTTAGGGTGATCTTATGAATTTTAGCACAATTTTAAACCGAAGGTTATGCGCCGCCAAATGGTACACCATCTGGCGGCGCATACTAATGATTTTAAAAAACGTGTTTAATGAAGTGACATTAGATTCAAATTTATACCCGTTATACATAATTACATTGCGAGTGAAATAATAGGCCTTAAAATGATATATACCATGCTAAGTCATGCATACACAAAACTAATTATAAGATATAAATTGAAAACGTTCAAAGAGAACATTAAAAATGAGTAAAATGTCTTTTTTCGGCATCCTGACGACCTCGATGTCAAGACACTATCCAGGAGTCGAGATTTTAGGGTCATTTTAGGGTGATCTCGAGAATTTCAGTACAATCTGAAATCGAAGGTTATGCGGCGCCAAATGGTACTCCATCTGGCGGCGCATCTTAATGATTTAAAAAATCGTGTTTAATGAAGTGACATTAGATTCAAATTTATATGCGTTATATGTAATTACATTACGAGTGACATAATAGGCCTTAAAACAATATGTACTATGCTAAGTCATGCATGCACAAAAGTAGTAATACGAATGAAATTCAAAACGGTCAAAATCGAAAAAAGGAAAAATTGAAGGCTTTCGAGGTCTCGTTTCGAAAAATATTTGGGAAAAACCATCTACGGCCATTTGCCAACGGATAGATCATGAAAAAAATACACGATTTGAAAAAAAACGGTGACTAAATCGGAGCTACGAGTCAAAAGATAGGATAGATCGAACATTTTGGCCAAAGACACAAAATACCAAGCACCACGAACCGTCAGTGGTGTTAGGTGCGTGGTGCGATTCTGTGAGAAAAGATGTCTTTTTCGGAATCTAGACAACTTCGTATGGCAAGCACGTTCAGAGAGTCTTGCTCGTTCGGCCGTTTTAGGGTGATCTTATGAATTTCAGCACAATTTTAAACCGAAGGTTATGCGCCGCCAAATGGTACACCATCTGGCGGCGCATACTAATGATTTAAAAAACGTGTTTAATGAAGTGACATGAGATTCAAATTTATACCCGTTATACATAATTACATTGCGAGTGAAATAATAGGCCTTAAAACGATATATATCATGCTAAGTCATGCGTACACAAAACTAATTATAAGATATAAATTGAAAACGTTCAAAGAGAACATTAAAAATGAGTAAAATGTCTTTTTTCGGCATCCTGACGACCTCGATGTCAAGACACTATCCAGGATTCTTGATGTTAGGGTCATTTTTGGGTGATCTCGAGAATTTCAGTACAATCTGAAACCGAAGGTTATGCGGCGCCAAATGGTACTCCATCTGGCAGCGCATCTTAATGATTTAAAAAATCGTGTTTAATGAAGTTACATTAGATTCAAATTTATATGCGTTATATGTAATTACATTGCGAGTGACATAATAGGCCTTAAAACAATATGTACTATGCTAAGTCATGCATGCACAAAAGGAGTAATACGAATGAAATTCAAAAAGGTCAAAATCGAAAAAGTCAAAATTGAAGGCTTTCGAGGGCTCGTTTTGAAAAATATTTGGGATAAACTGCCTACGGCAGTTTGCCAATGGATAGATCTCGAAAAAATACACGATTTGAAAAAAACGGTGACTAAATCGGAGCTACGAGTCAAAAGATACGATAGATCGAACATTTTGGCCAAAGACACAAAACACCAAGCACCACGAACCGTCGGTGGTATTAGGTGCGTGGTGCGATTCTGTGAGAAAAGATGTCTTTTTCGGAATCTAGACAACTTCGAATGGCAAGCACGTTCAGAGAGCCTTGCTCGTTCGGCCGTTTTAGGGTGATCTTATGAATTTCAGCACAATTTTAAACCGAAGGTTATGCGCCGCCAAATTGTACACTATCTGGCGGCGCATACTAATGATTTAAAAAACGTGTTTAATGAAGTGACATTAGATTCAAATTTATACCCGTTATACATAATTACATTGCGAGTGAAATAATAGGCCTTAAAACTATATATACCATGCTAAGTCATGCGTAAACAAAACTAATTATAAGATATAAATTGAAAACGTTCAAAGAGAACATTAAAAATGAGTAAAATTTCTTTTTTCGGCATCCTGACGACCTCGATGTCAAGACACTATCCAGGACTCTTGATGTTAGGGTCATTTTAGGGTGATCTCGAGAATTTCAGTACAATCTGAAACCGAAGGTTATGCGCCGCCAAATGCTACTCCATCTGGCGGCGCATCTTAATGATTTAAAAAATAATGTTTAATGAAGTGACATTAGATTCAAATTTATATGCGTTATATGTAATTACATTGCGAGTGCAATAATAGGCCTTAAAACAATATGTACTATGCTAAGTCATGCATGCACAAAAGGAGTAATACGAATGAAATTCAAAATAGTCAAAATCAAAAAAAGGCAAAATTGAAAGCTTTCGAGGTCTCGTTTCGAAAAATATTTGGGATAAACTGCCTATGGATGTTTGCCAATGGATAGATCTCAAAAAAAATACACGATTTGAAAAAAAAACGGTGTCTAAATCGGAGCTACGAGTCAAAAGATACGATAGATCGAACATTTTGGCCAAAGACACAAAATACCAAGCACCACGAACCGTCAGTGGTGTTAGGTGCGTGGTGCGATTTTGTGAGAAAAGATGTCTTTTTCAGAATCTAGACAACTTCGAATGGCAAGCACGTTCAGAGAGTCTTTCTCATTCGGCCGTTTTAGGGTGATCTTATGAATTTCAGCACAATTTTAAACCGAAGGTTATGCGCTGCCAAATGGTACACCATCTGGCGGCGCATACTAATGATTTTAAAAAACGTGTTTAATGAAGTGACGTTAGATTCAAATCTATACCCGTTATACATAATTACATGGCGAGTGAAATAATAGGCCTTAAAATGATATATACCATGCTAAGTCATGCATACACAAAACTAATTATAAGATATAAATTGAAAACGTTCAAAGAGAACATTAAAAATGAGTAAAATGTCTTTTTTCGGCATCCTGACGACCTCGATGTCAAGACACTATCCAGGAGTCTTGATGTTAGGGTCATTTTAGGGTGATCTCGAGAATTTCAGTACAATCTGAAACCGAAGGTTATGCGGCGCCAAATGGTACTCCATCTGGCGGCGCATCTTAATGATTTAAAATATCGTTTTTAATGAAGTGACATTAGATTCAAATTTATATCCGTTATACGTAATTACATTGCAAGTGAAATAATAGGCCTTAAAACAATATGTACTATGCTAAGTCATGCATGCACAAAAGGAATAATACGAATGAAATTCAAAATCGTCAAAATCGAAAAAGGCAAAATTGAAGGCTTTCGAGGTCTCGTTTTGAAAAAATATTTGGGACAAACCGCCTATGGAAGTTTGTCAACGGATAGATCACGAAAAAATACACGATTTGAAAAAAACGGTGACTAAATCGGAGCTACGAGTCAAAAGATACGATAGATCGAACATTTTGGCCAAAGACACAAAATACCAAGCACCACGCACCGTCGGTGGTGTTATGTGCATGGTGCGATTCTGTGAGAAAAGATGTCTTTTTTGGAATCTAGACAACTTTGAATGGCAAGCACGTTCAGAGAGTCTTGCTCGTTCGGCCGTTTTAGGGTAATCTTATGAATTTCAGCACAATTTTAAACCGAAGGTTATGCGCCGCCAAATGGTACACTATCTGGCGGCGCAAACAAATGATTTAAAAAAACGTGTTTAATGAAGTGACATTAGATTCAAATTTATACCCATTATACATAATTACATTGCGAGTGAAATAATAGGCCTTAAAACGATATATACCATGCTAAGTCATGCATACACAAAACTAATTATAAGATATAAATTGAAAACGTTCAAAGAGAACATTAAAAATGAGTAAAATTTCTTTTTTCGGCATCCTGATGACTTCGATGTCAAGACACTATCCAGGAGTCTTGATGTTAGGGTCATTTTAGGGTGATCTCTAGAATTTCAGTACAATCTGAAACCGAAGGTTATGCACCGCCGAATGCTACTCCATCTGGCAACGCATCTTAATGATTTAAAAAATCGTGTTTAATGAAGTGACATTAGATTCAAATTTATATGCGTTATACGTAATTACATTGTGAGTGAAATAATAGGCCTTAAAACATATGTACTATGCTAAGTCATGCATGCACAAAAGGAATAATACGAATGAAATTCAAAACCGTCAAAATCGAAAAAGGCAAAATTGAAGGCTTTCGAGGTCTCATTTCGAGAAAATATTTGGGACAAACCGCCTACATCAGTTTGCCAACGGATAGATCACGAAAAAATACACGATTTGAAAAAAAATGGTGACTAAATTGGAGCTACGAGTCAAAAGATACGATAGATCGAACATTTTGGCCAAAGACACAAAATACCAAGCACCACGAACCGTCGGTGGTGTTATGTGCATGGTGCGATTCTGTGAGAAAAGATGTCTTTTTCGGAATCTAGACAACTTCGAATGGCAAGCACGTTCAGAGAGTCTTGCTCGTTCGGCCGTTTTAGGGTGATCTTATGAATTTCAGCACAATTTTAAACCGAAGGTTATGCGCCGCCAAATGGTACACTATCTGGCGGCGCAAACTAATGATTTAAAAAAACGTGTTTAATGAAGTGACATTAGATTCAAGTTTATACCCATTATATATAATTACATTGAGAGTGAAATAATAGGTCTTAAAACGATATATACCATGCTAAGTCAAGCATACACAAAACTAATTATAAGATATAAATTGAAAACGTTCAAAGAGAACATTAAAAATGAGTAAAATGTCTTTTTTCGGCATCCTGACGACCTCGATGTCAAGACACTATCCAGGACTCTTGATGTTAGGGTCATTTTAGGGTAATCTCGAGAATTTTAGTACAATCTGAAACCGAAGGTTATACGCCGCCAAATGCTACTCCATCTGGCGGCGCATCTTAATTATTTAAAAAATCGTTTTTAATGAAGTGACATTAGATTCAAATTTATATGCGTTATACGTAATTACATTGCGAGTAAAATAATAGGTCTTAAAACAATATGTACTATGCTAAGTCGTTAATGCACAAAAGGAATAATACGAATGAAATTCAAAACCGTCAAAATCGAAAAAGGCAAAATTGAAGGCTTTCGAGGTCTTGTTTCGAAAAAATATTTGGGACAAACCGCCTACGGCAGTTTGCCAACGGATAGATCCCGAAAAAATACACGATTTGAAAAAAACGGTGACTAAATCGGAGCTACGAGTCAAAAGATACGATAGATCGAACATTTTGGCCAAAGACACAAAACACCAAGCACCACGAACCGTCGGTGGTGTTAGGTGCGGGGTGCGATTCTGTGAGAAAAGGTGTCTTTTTCGAAATCTAGACAACTTCGAATGGCAAGTACGTTCAGAGAGTCTTTCTCATTCGACCGTTTTAGGGTGATCTTATGAATTTCAGCACAATTTTAAACCGAAGGTTATGCGCCGCCAAATGGTACACTATCTGGCGTCGCATACTAATGATTTAAAAAAACGTGTTTAATTAAGTGACATTAGATTCAAATATATACCCATTATACATAATTACATTGCGAGTGAAATAATAGGCCCTAAAACGATATATACCATGCTAAGTCATGCATACACAAAACTAATTATAAGATATAAATTGAAAACGTTCAAAGAGAACATTAAAAATGAGTAAACTGTATTTTTTCGGCATCCTGACGACCTCGATGTCAAGACACTATCCAGGACTCTTGATGTTAGGGTCATTTTAGGGTAATCTCGAGAATTTCAGTACAATCTGAAACCGAAGGTTATGTGCCGCCAAATGCTACTCCATCTGGCGGCGCATGTTAATGATTTAAAAAATCGTTTTTAATGAAGTGACATTAGATTCAAATTTATATGCGTTATACGTAATTACATTGCGAGTGAAATAATAGGCCTTAAAACAATATGTACTATGCTAAGTCATGCATGCACAAAAGGAATAATACGAATGAAATTCAAAATCGTCAAAATTGAAAAAAGGCAAAATTGAAGGCTTTCGAGGTCTCGTTTTGAAAAAATATTTGGGACAAACCGCCTATGGAAGTTTGTCAACGGATAGATCACGAAAAAATACACGATTTGAAAAAAACGGTGACTAAATTGGAGCTACGAGTCAAAAGATACGATAGATCGAACATTTTGGCCAAAGACACAAAATACCAAGCACCACGCACTGTTGGTGGTGTTATGTGCGTGGTGCGATCCTGTGGGAAAAGATGTCTTTTTTGGAGTCTAGACAACTTCGAATGGCAAGCACGTTCAGAGAGTCTTGCTCGTTCGGCCGTTTTAGGGTGATCTTATGAATTTCAGCACAATTTTAAACCGAAGATTATGCGCCGCCAAATGGTACACCATCTGGCGGTGCATACTAATGATTTAAAAAAATGTGTCTAATGAAGTGACATTAGATTAAAATTTATACCCGTTATACATAATTACATTGCGAGTGAAATAATAGTCCTTAAAACGATATATACCATGCTAAGTCATGCATACACAAAACTAATTATAAGATATAAATTGAAAACGTTCAAAGAGAACATTAAAAATGAGTAAAATTTCTTTTTTCGGCATCCTGACGACCTCGATGTCAAGACACTATCTAGGAGTCTTGATGTTAGGTTCATTTTAGGGTGATATCGAGAATTTCAGTACAATCTGAAACCGAAGGTTATGCGCCGCCAAATGCTACTCCATCTGGCGGCGCATCTTAATGATTTAAAAAATCGTGTTTAATGAAGTGACATTAGATTCAAATTTATATACGTTATACCTAATTACATTGCGAGTGAAATAGTAGGCCTTAAAACATACGTACTATGCTAAGTCATGCATGCACAAAAGGAATAATACGAATGAAATTCAAAACCGTCAAAATCGAAAAAAGGCAAAATTGAAGGCTTTCGAGGTCTCATTTCGAAAAAATATTTTTGACAAACCGCCTACAGCAGTTTTCCAATGGATAGATCACGAAAAAATACACGATTTGAAAAAAAATGGTGACTAAATTGGAGGTACGAGTCAAAAGATACGATAGATCGAACATTTTGGCCAAAGACACAAAATACCAAGCACCACGAACCGTCGGTGGTGTTATGTGCATGGTGCGATTCTGTGAGAAAAGATGTCTTTTTCGGAATGTAGACAACTTCGAATGGCAAGCACATTTAGAGAGTCTTGCTCGTTCGTCCGTTTTAGGGTGATCTTATGAATTTCAGCACAATTTTAAACCGAAGGTTATGCGCCGCCAAATGGTACACTATCTGGCGGCGCAAACTAATGATTTAAAAAAACGTGTTTAATGAAGTGACATTAGATTCAAGTTTATACCCGTTATACATAATTACATTGCGAGTGAAATAATAGGTCTTAAAACGATATATACCATGCTAAGTCATGCATACACAAAACTAATTATAAGATATAAATTGAAAACGTTCAAAGAGAACGATAAAAATGAGTATAATGTCTTTTTTCGGCATCCTGACGACCTCGATGGCAAGACACTATCCAGGACTCTTGATGTTAGGGTCATTTTAGGGTAATCTCGAGAATTTCAGTACAATCTGAAACCGAAGGTTTTGCACCGCCAAATGCTACTCCATCTGGCGGCGCATCTTAATGATTTAAAAAATCATTTTTAATGAAGTGACATTAGATTCAAATTTATATGCGTTATATGTAATTACATTGCGAGTGAAATAATAGGCCTTAAAACAATATGTACTATGCTAAGTCATGCATGCACAAAAGGAATAATACGAATGAAATTCAAAACCGTCAAAATCGAAAAAAGGCAAAATTGAAGGCTTTCGAGGTCTTGTTTCGAAAAAATATTTGGGACAAACCGCCTACGGCAGTTTGCCAACGGATAGATCCTGAAAAAAATACACGATTTGAAAAAAACGGTGACTAAATCGGAGCTACGAGTCAAAAGATACGATAGATCGAACATTTTGGCCAAAGACACAAAACACCAAGCACCACGAACCGTCAGTGGTGTTAGGTGCGTGGTGCGATTCTGTGAGAAAAGATGTCTTTTTCGGAATCTAGACAACTTCAAATGGCAAGCACGTTCAGAGAGTCTTTCTCATTCGACCGTTTTAGGGTGATCTTATGAATTTCAGCACAATTTTAAACCGAAGGTTATGCGCCGCCAAATGGTACACTATCTGGCGGCGCATACTAATGATTTAAAAAAACGTGTTTAATGAAGTGACATTAGATTCAAATATATACCCGTTATACATAATTACATTGTGAGTGAAATAATAGGCCCTAAAACGATATATACCATGCTAAGTCATGCATACACAAAACTAATTATAAGATATAAATTGAAAACGTTCAAAGAGAACATTAAAAATGAGTAAAATGTCTTTTTCGGCATCCTGACGACGTCGTTGTCAAGACACTATCCAGGACTCTTGATGTTAGGGTCATTTTAGGGTAATCTCGAGAATTTCAGTACAATCTGCAACCGAAGGTTATGCGCCGCCAAATGCTACTCCATCTGGCGGCACATCTTAATGATTTAAAAAATCGTTTTTAATGAAGTGACATTAGATTCAAATTTATATGCGTTATATGTAATTACATTGCGAGTGAAATAATAGGCCTTAAAACAATATGTACTATGCTAAGTCATGCATGCACAAAAGGAATAATACGAATGAAATTCAAAATCGTTAAAATCGAAAAAAGGCAAAATTGAAGGCTTTCGAGGTCTCGTTTTGAAAAAATATTTGGGACAAACTGCCTATGGAAGTTTGCCATCGGATAGATCACGAAAAAATACATGATTTGAAAAAAACGGTGACTAAATTGGAGCTACGAGTCAAAAGATACGATAGATCGAACATTTTGGCCAAAGACACAAAATACCAAGCACCACGCACCGTCGGTAGTGTTATGTGCGTGGTGCGATTTTGTGAGAAAAGATGTCTTTTTTGGAATCTAGACAACTTCGAATGGCAAGCAAGTTCAGAGATTCTTGCTCGTTCGGCCGTTTTAGGGTGATCTTATGAATTTCAGCACAATTTTAAACCGAAGGTTATGCGCCGCCAAATGGTACACTATCTGGCGGCGCAAACTAATGATTTAAAAAAACGTGTTTAATGAAGTGACATTAGATTAAAATTTATACCCGTTATACATAATTACATTGCGAGTGAAATAATAGGCCTTGAAACGATATATACCATGCTAAGTCATGCATACACAAAACTAATTATAAGATATAAATTGAAAACGTTCAAAGAGAACATTAAAAATGAGTAAAATTTCTTTTTTCGGCATCCTGACGACCTCGATGTCAAGACACTATCCAGGAGTCTTGATGTTAGGGTCATTTTAGGGTGATCTCGAGAATTTCAGTACAATCTGAAACCGAAGGTTACGCGCCGCCAAATGCTACTCCATCTGGCGGCGCATCTTAATGATTTAAAAAATCGTGTTTAATGAAGTGACATTAGATTCAAATTTATATGCGTTATACGTAATTACATTAGGAGTGAAATAATAGGCCTTAAAACATATGTACTATGCTAAGTCATGCATGCACAAAAGGAATAATACGAATGAAATTCAAAACCGTCAAAATCGAAAAAAGGCAAAATTGAAGGCTTTCGAGGTCTCATTTCGAAAAAATATTTGGGACAAAACGCCTACAGCAGTTTGCCAACGGATAGATCACGAAAAAATACACGATTTGAAAAAAAAAATGGTGACTAAATTGGAGCTACGAGTCAAAATATACGATAGATCGAACATTTTGGCCAAAGACACAAAATACCAAGCACCACGAACCGTCGGTGGTGTTATGTGCATGGTGCGATTCTGTGAGAAAAGATGTCTTTTTCAGAATCTAGACAACTTCGAATGGCAAGCATGTTCAGAGAGTCTTGCTCGTTCGGCCGTTTTAGTGTGATCTTATGAATTTCAGCACAATTTTAAACCGAAGGTTATGCGCCGCCAAATGGTACACTATCTGGCGGCACAAACTAATGATTTAAAAAAACGTGTTTAATGAAGTGACATTAGATTCAAGTTTATACCCGTTATACATAATTACATTGCGAGTGAAATAATAGGTCTTAAAATGATATATACCATGCTAAGTCATGCATACACAAAACTAATTATAAGATATAAATTGAAAACGTTCAAAGAGAACATTAAAAATGAGTAAAATGTCTTTTTTCGGCATCCTGACGACCTCGATGTCAAGACACTATCCAGGACTCTTGATGTTAGGGTCATTTTAGGGTAATCTCGAGAATTTCAGTACAATCTGAAACCGAAGGTTATGCGCCGCCAAATGCTACTCCATCTGGCGGCGCATCTTAATGATTTAAAAAATCGTTTTTAATGAAGTGACATTAGTTTCGAAAAAAATATTTGGGACAAACCGCCTATGGAAGTTTTTCAACGGATAGATCATGAAAAAATACACGATTTGAAAAAAACGGTGACTAAATCGGAGCTACGAGTCAAAAGATACGATAGATCGAACATTTTGGCCAAAGACACAAAATACCAAGCACCACGCACCGTCGGTGGTGTTATGTGCGTGGTGCGATTCTGTGAGAAAAGATGTCTTTTTCGGAATCTAGACAACTTCGAATGGCAAGTACGTTCAGAGAGTCTTGCTCATTCGGCCGTTTTAGGGTGATCTTATGAATTTCAGCACAATTTTAAACCGAAGGTTATGCGCCGCCAATTGGTACACTATCTGGCGGCGCAAACTAATGATTTAAAAAAACGTGTTTAATGAAGTGACATTAGATTCAAATTTATACCCGTTATACATAATTAAATTGCGAGTGAAATAATAGCCCTTGAAACGATATATACCATGCTAAGTCATGCATACACAAAACTAATTATAAGATATAAATTGAAAACGTTCAAAGAGAACATTAAAAATGAGTAAAATTTCTTTTTTCGGCATCCTGACGACCTCGATGTCAAGACACTATCCAGGAGTCTTGATGTTAGGGTCATTTTAGGGTGATCTCGAGAATTTCAGTACAATCTGAAACTGAAGGTTATGCGCCGCCAAATGCTACTCCATCTGGCGGCGCATCTTAATGATTTAAAAAATCGTGTTTAATGAAGTGACATTAGATTCAAATTTATACCCGTTATACGTAATTACATTAGGAGTGAAATAATATGTCTTAAAACGATATATACCATGCTAAGTCATGCATACACAAAACTAATTATAAGATATAAATTGAAAACGTTCAAAGAGAACATTAAAAATGAGTAAAATGTCTTTTTTCGGCATCCTGACGACCTCGATCTCAAGACACTATCCAGGACTCTTGATGTTAGGGTCATTTTAGGGTAATCTCGAGAATTTCAGTACAATCTGAAACCGAAGGTTATGCGCCGCCAAATGCTACTCCATCTGGCGGCGCATCTTAATGATTTAAAAAATCGTTTTTAATGAAGTGACATTAGTTTCGAAAAAATATTTGGGACAAACCGCCTATGGAAGTTTGTCAACGGATATATCACGAAAAAATACACGATTTGAAAAAAACGGTGACTAAATCGGAGCTACGAGTCAAAAGATACGATAGATCGAACATTTTGGCCAAAGACACAAAATACCAAGCACCACGCACCGTCGGTGGTGTTATGTGCGTGGTGCGATTCTGTGAGAAAAGATGTCTTTTTCGGAATCTAGACAACTTCGAATGGCAAGTACGTTCAGAGAGTCTTGCTCATTCGGCCGTTTTAGGGTGATCTTATGAATTTCAGCACAATTTTAAACCGAAGGTTATGCGCCGCCAATTGGTACACTATCTGGCGGCGCAAACTAATGATTTAAAAAAACGTGTTTAATGAAGTGACATTAGATTCAAATTTATACCCGTTATACATAATTAAATTGCGAGTGAAATAATAGGCCTTGAAACGATATATACCATGCTAAGTCATGCATACACAAAACTAATTATAAGATATAAATTGAAAACGTTCAAAGAGAACATTAAAAATGAGTAAAATGTCTTTTTTCGGCATCGTGACGACCTTGATGTCAAGACACCATCCAGGACTCTTGATGTTAGGGTCATTTTAGGGTAATCTCGAGAATTTCAGTACAATCTGAAACCGAAGGTTATGCGCCGCCAAATGCTACTCCATCTGGCGGCGCATCTTAATGATTTAAAAAATCGTTTTTAATGAAGTGACATTAGATTCAAATTTATATGCGTTATACGTAATTACATTGTGAGTGAAATAATAGGCCTAAAAAAATATGTACTATGCTTAGTCATGCATGCACAAAAGGAATAATACGAATGAAATTCAAAACCGTCAAAATCGAGAAAAGGCAAAATTGAAGGCTTTCTAGGTCTTGTTTCGAAAAAATATTTGTGACAAACCGCCTATGGAAGTTTGTCAACGGATAGATCACGAAAAAATACACGATTTGAAAAAAACGGTGACTAAATCGGAGCTACGAGTCAAAAGATACGATAGATCGAACATTTTGGCCAAAGACACAAAATACCAAGCACCACGCACCGTCGGTGGTGTTATGTGCGTGGTGCGATTCTGTGAGAAAAGATGTCTTTTTCGGAATCTAGACAACTTCGAATGGCAAGTACGTTCAGAGAGTCTTGCTCATTCGGCCGTTTCAGGGGGATCTTATGAATTTCAGCACAATTTTAAACCGAAGGTTATGCGCCGCCAATTGGTACACTATCTGGCGGCGCAAACTAATGATTTAAAAAAACGTGTTTAATGAAGTGACATTAGATTCAAATTTATACCCGTTATACATAATTACATTGCGAGTGAAATAATAGGCCTTGAAACGATATATACCATGCTAAGTCATGCATACACAAAACTAATTATAAGATATAAATTGAAAACGTTCAAAGAGAACATTAAAAATGAGTAAAATTTCTTTTTTCGGCATCCTGATGACCTCGATGTCAAGACACTATCCAGGAGTCTTGATGTTAGGGTCATTTTAGGGTGATCTCGAGAATTTCTGTACAATCTGAAATCGAAGGTTATGCGCCGCCAAATGCTACTCCATCTGGCGGCGCATCTTAATGATTTAAAAAATCGTGTTTAATGAAGTGACATTAGATTCAAATTTATATGTGTTATACGTAATTACATTGCGAGTGAAATAATAGGCCTTAAAACAATATGTACTATGCTAAGTCATGCATGCACAATAGGAATAATACGAATGAAATTCAAAACCCTCAAAATCGAAAAAGGCAAAATTGAAGGCTTTCGAGGTCTCATTTCGAAAAAATATTTGGGACAAACCGCCTACGGCAGTTTGCCAACGGATAGATCACGAAAAAAAACACGATTTGAAAAAAAAACGGTGACTAAATCAGAGCTACGAGTCAAAAGATACGATAGATCGAACTTTTTGGCCAAAGACACAAAAATACCAAGCACCACGAACCGTCGGTGGTGTTATGTGCGTGGTGCGATTCTGTGAGAAAAGATGTCTTTTTCGGAATCTAGATAACTTCGAATGGCAAGCACGTTCAGAGAGTCTTTCTCATTCGGCCGTTTTAGGGTGATCTTATGAATTTCAGCACAATTTTAAACCGAAGGTTATGCGCCGCCAAATGGTACACTATCTGGCGGCGCATACTAATGATTTAAAAAAACGTGTTTAATGAAGAAACATTAGATTCAAATTTATACCCGTTATACATAATTACATTGCGAGTGAAATAATAGGCCTTAAAACGATATATACCATGCTAAGTCATGCATACACAAAACTATTTATAAGATATAAATTGAAATCGTTCAAAGAGAACATTAAAAATGAGTAAAATGTCTTTTTTCGGCATCCTGACGACCTCGATGTCAAGACACTACCCAGGAGTCTTGATGTTAGGGTAATTTTAGGGTGATCTCGAGAATTTCAGTACAATCTGAAACCGAAGCTTATGCGGCGCCAAATGGTACTCCATCTGGCGGCGCATCTTAATGATTTAAAAAATCGTGTTTAATGAAGTGACATTAGATTCAAATTTATATGCGTCAAACTTAATTACATTGCGAGTGAAATAATAGGCGTTAAAACAATATGTACTATGCTAAGTCATGCATGCACAAAAGGAATAATACGAATGAAATTCAAAACCGTCAAAATCGAAAAAAGGCAAAATTGAAGGCTTTCGAGGTCTCGTTTCGAAAAAATATTTGGGACAAACTGCCTACGGCAGTTTGCCAACGGATAGATCACGAAAAAAATAAACGATTTGAAAAAAAACGGTGACTAAATCGGAGCTACGAGTCAAAAGATACGATAGATCGAACATTTTGGCCAAAGACACAAAATACCAAGCACCACGAACCGTCGGTGGTGTTATGTGCGTGGTGCGATTCTGTGAGAAAAGATGTCTTTTTCAGAATCTAGACAACTTCAAATGGCAAGCACGTTCAGAGAGTCTTGCTCGTTCGGCCGTTTTAGGGTGATCTTATGAATTTCAGCACAATTTTAAACCGAAGGTTATGCGCCGCCAAATGGTACACTATCTGGCGGCGCAAACTAATGATTTAAAAAAATGTGTTTAATGAAGTGACATTAGATTCAAATTTATACCCGTTATACATAATTACATTGCGAGTGAAATAATAGGTCTTAAAACGATATATACCATGCTAAGTCATGCATACACAAAACTAATTATAAGATTTAAATTGAAAACGTTCAAAGAGAACATTAAAAATGAGTAAAATTTCTTTTTTCGGCATCCTGACGACCTTGATGTCAAGACACTATCCAGGAGTCTTGATGTTAGGGTCATTTTAGGATGATCTCGAGAATTTCAGTACAATCTGAAATCGAAGGTTATGCGGCGCCAAATGGTACTCCATCTGGCGGCGCATCTTAATGATTTAAAAAATCGTGTTTAATGAAGTGACATTAGATTCAAATTTATATGCGTCAAACTTAATTACATTGCGAGTGAAATAATAGGTGTTAAAACAATATGTACTATGCTAAGTCATGCATGCACAAAAGGAATAATACGAATGAAATTCAAAACCGTCAAAATCGAAAAAAGGCAAAATTGAAGGCTTTCGAGGTCTCGTTTCGAAAAAATATTTTGGAAAAACTGCCTACGGCAGTTTGCCAACAGATAGATCACGAAAAAAATACACGATTTGAAAAAAAACGGTGACTAAATCGGAGCTACGAGTCAAAAGATACGATAGATAGAACATTTTAGCCAAAGACACAAAATACCAAGCACCACGAACCGCCGGTGGTGTTATGCGCGTGGTGCGATTCTGTGAGAAAAGATGTCTTTTTCAGAATCTAGACAACTTCGAATGGCAAGCACGTTCAGAGAGTCTTGCTCGTTCGGCCGTTTTAGGGTGATCTTATGAATTTCAGCACAATTTTAAACCGAAGGTTATGCGCCGCCAAATGGTACACTATCTGGCGGCGCAAACTAATGATTTAAAAAAACGTGTTTAATGAAGTGACATTAGATTCAAATTTATACCCGTTATACATAATTATATTGCGAGTGAAATAATAGGTCTTAAAACGATATATACCATGCTAAGTCATGCATACACAAAACTAATTATATGATATAAATTGAAAACGTTCAAAGAGAACATTAAAAATGAGTAAAATTTCTTTTTTCGGCATCCTGATGACCTCGATGTCAAGACACTATCCAGGAGTCTTGATGTTAGGGTCATTTTAGGGTGATCTCGAGAATTTCAGTACAATCTGAAACTGAAGGTTATGCGCCGCCAAATGGTACTCCATCTGGCGGCGTATCTTAATGATTTAAAAAATCGTGTTTAATGAAGTGACATTAGATTCAAATTTATATGCGTTATACGTAATTACATTGCGAGTGAAATAATAGGCCTTAAAACAATATGTACTATGCTAAGTCATGTATGCACAAAAGGAATAATAGGAATGAAATTCAAAACCCTCAAAATCAAAAAAGGCAAAATTGAAGGCTTTCGAGGTCTCGTTTCGAAAAAAATATTTGGGACAAACCGCCTAAGGCAGTTTGCCAACAGATAGATCACGAAAAAAATACACGATTTGAAAAAAAACGGTGACTAAATCGGAGCTACGAGTCAAAAGATACGATAGATCAAACATTTTGGCCAAAGACACAAAATACCAAGCACCACGAACCGTCGGTGGTATTATGTGCGTGGTGCAATTCTGTGAGAAAAGATGTCTTTTTCAGAATCTAGACAACTTCAAATGGCAAGCACGTTCAGGGAGTCTTTCTCATTCGGCCGTTTTAGGGTGATCTTATGAATTTCAGCACAATTTTAAACCGAAGATTATGCGCCGCCAAATGGTACACCATCTGGCGGCGCATACTAATGATTTAAAAAAACTTGTTTAATGAAGTGACATTAGATTCAAATTTATACCCGTTATACATAATTACATTGCGAGTGAAATAATAGGCCTTAAAACGATATATACCATGCTAAGTCATGCATACACAAAACTAATTATAAGATATAAATTGAAAACGTTCAAAGAGAACATTAAAAATGAGTAAAATGTATTTTTTCGGCATCCTGACTGAAATGTCCCGTTCTTATTGATTAAAAACGTTCCATATTAATTGATTTCGTTGCGAGGTTTTGACCTCTATATGAGACGTTTTTCAAAGACTGCATTCATTTTAAAACAAACCATAACCTTTATTTCATCAATAAAGGTTTAAAAAGCTTTACGTAGATTATCAAATAATGATAATCTAAAATATCCTGTTTACACATGACCATTACATAATGGTTTACAATACAAATATGTTACAACAAAATAAGTTTCTTGAATGCAGTTTTTACACAATATCATACAAGCATGAACTCCAAATCTCGTCCTTATTTAAGTATGCGACAGCGGAAGCTCTTAATAATCACCTGAGAATAAACATGCTTAAAACGTCAACAAAAATGTTGGTGAGTTATAGGTTTAACCTATATATATCAAATCATAATAATAGACCACAAGATTTCATATTTCAATACACATCCCATACATAGAGATAAAAATCATTCATATGGTGAACACCTGGTAACCGACGTTAACAAGATGCATATATAAGAATATCCCCATCATTCCGGGACACCCTTCGGATATGATATAAATTTCGAAGTACTAAAGCATCCGGTACTTTGGATGGGGTTTGTTAGGCCCAATAGATCTATCTTTCAATTATGGTGTCTGTTCCCTAATTCTTAGATTGCTAGACTTAATAAAAAGGGGCATATTCGATTTCGATAATTCAACCATAGAATGTAGTTTCACGTACTTGTGTCTATTTCGTAAATCATTTATAAAACCTGCATGTATTCTCATCCCAAAAATATTAGATTTTAAAAGTGGGACTATAACTCACTTTCACAGATTTTTACTTCGTCGAGAAGTAAGACTTGGCCACTGGTTGATTCACGAACCTATAACAATATATACATATATATCAAAGTATGTTCAAAATATATTTACAACACTTTTAATATATTTTGATGTTTTAAGTTTATTAAGTCAGCTGTCCTCGTTAGTAACCTACAAATAGTTGTCCACAGTTAGATGTACAGAAATAAATCGATAAATATTATCTTGAATCAATCCACGACCCAGTGTATACGTATCTCAGTATTGATCACAACTCAAACTATATATATTTTGGAATCAACCTCAACCCTGTATAGCTAACTCCAACATTCACATATAGAGTGTCTATGGTTGTTCCGAAATATATATAGATGTGTCGACATGATAGGTCGAAATATTGTATACGTGTCTATGGTATCTCAAGATTACATAATATACAATACAAGTTGATTAAGTTATGGTTGGAATAGATTTGTTTCCAATTTTCACGTAGCTAAAATGAGAAAAATTATCCAATCTTGTTTTACCCATAACTTCTTCATTTTAAATCCGTTTTGAGTGAATCAAATTGCTATGGTTTCATATTGAACTCTATTTTATGAATCTAAACAGAAAAAGTATAGGTTTATAGTCAGAAAAATAAGTTACAAGTCATTTTTGTAAAGGTAGTCATTTCAGTCGAAAGAACGACGTCTAGATGACCATTTTGGAAAACATACTTCCACTTTGAGTTTAACCATAATTTTTGGATATAGTTTCATGTTCATAATAAAAATCATTTTATCAGAATAATAACTTTTAAATCAAAGTTTATCATAGTTTTTAATTAACTAACCCAAAACTGCCCGCGGTGTTACTACGACGGCGTAAATCCGGTTTTACGGTATTTTTCGTGTCTCCAGGTTTTAAATCATTAAGTTAGCATATCATATAGATATAGAACATGTGTTTAGTTGATTTTAAAAGTCAAGTTAGGAAGATTAACTTTTGTTTGCGAACAAGTTTAGAATTAACTAAACTATGTTCTAGTGATTACAAGTTTAAACCTTCGAATAAGATAGCTTTATATGTATGAATCGAATGATGTTATGAACATCATTACTACCTTAAGTTCCTTGGATAAACCTACTGGAAAAGAGAAAAATGGATCTAGCTTCAACGGATCCTTGGATGGCTCGAAGTTCTTGAAGCAGAATCATGACACGAAAATAAGTTCAAGTAAGATCATCACTTGAAATAAGATTGTTATAGTTATAGAAATTGAACCAAAGTTTGAATATGATTATTTCCTTGTATTAGAATGATAACCTACTGTAAGAAACAAAGATTTCTTGAGGTTGGATGATCACCTTACAAGATTGGAAGTGAGCTAGCAAACTTGAAAGTATTCTTGATTTTATGTAACTAGAACTTGTAGAATATATGAAGAACACTTAGAACTTGAAGATAGAACTTGAGAGAGATCAATTAGATGAAGAAAATTGAAGAATGAAAGTGTTTGTAGGTGTTTTTGGTCGTTGGTGTATGGATTAGATATAAAGGATATGTAATTTTGTTTTCATGTAAATAAGTCATGAATGATTACTCATATTTTTGTAATTTTATGAGATATTTCATGCTAGTTGCCAAATGATGGTTCCCACATGTGTTAGGTGACTCACATGGGCTGCTAAGAGCTGATCATTGGAGTGTATATACCAATATTACATACATCTAAAAGCTGTGTATTGTACGAGTACGAATACGGGTGCATACGAGTAGAATTGTTGATGAAACTGAACGAGGATGTAATTGTAAGCATTTTTGTTAAGTAGAAGTATTTTGATAAGTCTATTGAAGTCTTTCAAAAAGTGTATAAATACATATTAAAACACTACATGTATATACATTTTAACTGAGTCGTTAAGTCATCGTTAGTCGTTACATGTAAGTGTTGTTTTGAAACCTTTAGGTTAACGATCTTGTTAAATGTTGTTAACCCAATGTTTATAATATCAAATGAGATTTTAAATTATTATATTATCATGATATTATCATGTATGAATATCTCTTAATATGATATATATACATTAAATGTCTTTACAACGATAATCGTTACATATATGTCTCGTTTAAAAATCATTAAGTTAGTAGTCTTGTTTTTACATATGTAGTTCATTGTTAATATACTTAATGATATGTTTACTTATCATAGTATCATGTTAACTATATATATATCCATATATATGTCATCATATAGTTTTTACAAGTTTTAACGTTCGTGAATCACCGGGCCACTTGGGTGGTCAATTGTCTATATGAAACATATTTCAATTAATCAAGTCTTAACAAGTTTGATTGCTTAACATGTTGGAAACATTTAATCATGTAAATATCAATCTCAATTAATATATATAAACATGAAAAAGTTCGGGTCACTACAGTACCTACCCGTTAAATAAATTTCGTCCCAAAATTTTAAGCTGTTGAAGGTGTTGACGAATCTTCTGGAAATAGATGCGGGTATTTCTTCTTCATCTGATCTTCATGCTCCCAGGTGAACTCGGGTCCTCTATGAGCATTCCATCGAACCTTAACAATTGGTATCTTGTTTTGCTTAAATCTTTTAACCTCACGATCCATTATTTCGACGGGTTCTTCGATGAATTGAAGTTTTTTGTTGATTTGGATTTCATCTAATGGAATAGTGAGATCTTCTTTAGCAAAACATTTCTTCAAATTCGAGACGTGGAAAGTGTTATGTACAGCCGCGAGTTTTTGAGGTAACTCAAGTCGGTAAGCTACTGGTCCGACACGATCAATAATCTTGAATGGTCCAATATACCTGGGATTTAATTTCCCTCGTTTACCAAATCGAACAACGCCTTTCCAAGGTGAAACCTTAAGCATGACCATTTCTCCAATTTCAAACTCTATATCTTTTCTTTTACTGTCCGCGTAGCTCTTTTGTCGACTCTGGGCGGTTTTCAATCTTTGTTGAATTTGGATGATCTTCTCGGTAGTTTCTTGTATAATCTCCGGACCCGTAATCTGTCTATCCCCCACTTCACTCCAACAAATCGGAGACCTGCACTTTCTACCATAAAGTGCTTCAAACGGCGCCATCTCAATGCTTGAATGGTAGCTGTTGTTGTAGGAAAATTCTGCTAACGGTAGATGTCGATCCCAACTGTTTCCGAAATCAATAACACATGCTCGTAGCATGTCTTCAAGCATTTGTATCGTCCTTTCGCTCTGCCCATCAGTTTGTGGATGATAGGCAGTACTCATGTCTAGACGAGTTCCTAATGCTTGCTGTAATGTCTGCCAGAATCTTGAAATAAATCTACCATCCCTATCAGAGATAATAGAGATTGGTATTCCATGTCTGGAGACGACTTCCTTCAAATACAGTCGTGCTAACTTCTCCATCTTGTCATCTTCTCTTATTGGCAGGAAGTGTGCTGATTTGGTGAGACGATCAACTATTACCCAAATAGTATCAAAACCACTTGCAGTCCTTGGCAATTTAGTGATGAAATCCATGGTAATGTTTTCCCATTTCCATTCCGGGATTTCGGGTTGTTGAAGTAGACCTGATGGTTTCTGATGCTCAGCTTTGACCTTAGAACACGTCAAACATTCTCCTACGTATTTAGCAACATCGGCTTTCATACCCGGCCACCAAAAATGTTTCTTGAGATCCTTGTACATCTTCCCCGTTCCAGGATGTATTGAGTATCTGGTTTTATGAGCTTCTCTAAGTACCATTTCTCTCATATCTCCAAATTTTGGTACCCAAATCCTTTCAGCCCTATACCGGGTTCCGTCTTCCCGAATATTAAGATGCTTCTCCGATCCTTTGGGTATTTCATCCTTTAAATTTCCCTCTTTTAAAACTCCTTGTTGCGCCTCCTTTATTTGAGTAGTAAGGTTATTATGAATCATTATATTCATAGATTTTACTCGAATGGGTTCTCTGTCCTTCCTGCTTAAGGCATCGGCTACCACATTTGCCTTTCCCGGGTGGTAACGAATCTCAAAGTCGTAATCATTCAACAATTCAATCCACCTACGCTGCCTCATATTCAGTTGTTTCTGATTAAATATGTGTTGAAGACTTTTGTGGGCGGTATATATAATACTTTTGACCCCATATAAGTAGTGCCTCCAAGTCTTTAATACAAAAACAACCGCGCCTAATTCCAAATCATGCGTCGTATAATTTTGTTCGTGAATCTTCAATTTTCTAGACGCATAAGACATCACCTTCGTTCGTTGTATTAATACACAACCGAGACCTTGCTTTGATGCGTCACAATAAATCACAAAATCATCATTCCCTTCAGGCAATGACAATATAGGTGCCGTAGTTAGCTTTTTCTTCAATAACTGAAACGCTTTCTCTTGTTCATCATTCCATTCAAATTTCTTCCCTTTATGCGTTAATGCAGTCAAGGGTTTTGCTATTCTGGAAAAGTCTTGGATGAACCTTCTGTAGTAACCAGCTAGTCCTAAAAACTGGCGTATGTGTTTCGGAGTTTTCGGGGTTTCCCACTTTTCAACAGTTTCTATCTTTGCTGGATCCACCTTAATACCTTCCTTGTTCACTATGTGACCGAGGAATTGAACTTCTTCCAACCAAAATGCACACTTTGAAAACTTAGCGTACAATTCTTCCTTCCTCAATACTTCTAACACCTTTCTCAAATGTTCACCGTGTTCTTGGTCATTCTTTGAGTAAATAAGTATGTCATCAATGAAAACAATGATAAACTTGTCAAGGTATGGTCCACACACTCGGTTCATAAGGTCCATGAACACAGCTGGTGCATTAGTTAAACCAAATGGCATGACCATAAACTCGTAATGACCGTAACGTGTTTGAAAGCAGTCTTTGGAATATCATCTTCTTTCACCCGCATTTGATGATACCCGGAACGTAAGTCAATCTTTGAATAAACAGACGAGCCTTGTAGTTGATCAAATAAGTCGTCGATTCTCGGTAGTGGGTAGCGGTTCTTGATGGTAAGTTTGTTCAACTCTCGGTAGTCGATACACAACCTGAATGTACCATCTTTCTTCTTGACGAACAAAACAGGAGCTCCCCACGATGATGTGCTTGGTCGAATGAAACCACGCTCTAAAAGTTCTTGTAATTGGCTTTGCAGTTCTTCCATCTCGCTGGGTGCGAGTCTGTAAGGAGCACGAGCTATTGGTGCAGCTCCTGGTACAAGATCTTTTTGAAATTCAACGGATCGATGTGGGGGTAATCCCGGTAATTCTTTCGGAAATACATCGGGAAATTCTTTTACAATGGGAACATCATTGATGCTCTTTTCTTCAGTTTGTACTTTCTCGATGTGTGCTAGAACAGCATAGCAACCTTTTCTTATTAGTTTTTGTGCCTTCAAATTACTAATAAGATGTAGCTTCGTGTTGCCCTTTTCTCTGTACACCATTAAGGGTTTTCCTTTTTCTCGTATAATACGAATTTCATTTTTGTAACAAACGATCTCTGCTTTCACTTCTTTCAACCAGTCCATACCGATTATCACATCAAAACTCCCTAACTCTACTGGTATCAAATCAATCTTTGTAACGACCCGGATTTTTCCAATCGTTTTATACTTATGAGATTAATATTTACATAAATTAAACCTTACCAACATGATAAGCAATCCAAATTGTTGAGACTTATGTTTTTGAAAAGAGTTTTACACAACGTTTGACCGTCCAATTTAACCGATGATATCACGAACTATATAACATACGATAATTATACGTTTGTGTATATATATGTATTTATATATATTTAACATGATCTAAGGATGGTTTAACATCTGATTGTGTACTAATGACAATGAGTTATAAGTATATTTTGAAACTACTAACTTAAGTTTTCAAAACGATAACTATACGTAACATTCTTTGATATATATATATTAACCTATAATGCTTATACATGTATCATATATATAATGTATTTAATCAATTTTTAAGGACTTAAATATATAAAACAATATTAGTATATTCACAAAAGATAGCTATATTTGAATTCTCATTCCGTTTCCTCAAGATTTCTATACGTATATCTAGGGTATATGTACCCGTATCATACCCAGCTTCTATATGTATTTACTATTGATATATACACATCAAATCAACATCCTAATCAACATTATTACTTCCCTAGATATGAGGTAACTAGGATTTGTCAAGTAGCATGAATTATTAGTAAGAAAACAAAATTAGGAATCCTTTTCTTTCTTTATAAACTAAAAACGTTTTTATGAATGAACACCATTTCTTCACTCCATTTTCTCATACCTACACCCTCATTTCTCTCTCAAAATACTCCTAACTTCATACTTGATCATTTCTAAGCATTTTCCCCATCATTTAGCTTCAATTACAAGCCTTAAACACCATAAGAAAACTCTTTCAAGAACATATCAAAATAACCACCCATTTGAAGAAGTTTACTTCCAACCTTTTGATCTAACTCCACCACTCTTTGATTCCAAGATTATTTCTTATATTTTGCAGTAACTTTGTCCAAGTAACTTGAGGTAGTAACCTTGTTCATAATCTTATTCAATTCATATTTGTATAGCTATCTTATTTTGTGGTATAAAATTTTAACAACAAGAACATAGTTTGAATGATTTCAAACTTGTTCGCAAACTAAATAGATCCTTCTAACTTGACTTTTAAAACACTTCAAGACCTGTAATATATCATAATGATATGCTAACCTAACAAGATATAACTTGGTTTTACAAAGAACATCTTAAAAACTGAATCTACGTCTCAGAGTGCAACCGGGGGCTGTTTTGGGTTGGATAATTAAAAACCATCTTGAACTTTGAATTGGAAGTTCATGTTCTGGAAAAATGATATTTCTTATGAATATGTTAACACATAAAAATTTCATGGTTTAACTCAAAGTGTAAGTATTTTTAGAAAAATGATCATTAAATGTTGTTTTTATGATGGAAAATGATCACTTTCATAAGTTTCACCAAAGTTTGACCTATAACCTATGATTTCGAATACAAACTAAGGTATTTTCAGTTCATATTCTTAAAATTTGACTCGATCCAAGGAAGTGGCAAGTTGAACCAACAAAAACGGAGTTGTAATGAAGAAACTACGACTAAAACAAGATTGGGTATCCGAAGCTAGTTTAGCTACGAAAATATTTGGAGAAAAAGTAAATTAATCATATCTTTTCTAATTCATATGATATTTTATATATAATTACTTATGATTTGATTTTATATATTTCAGGACCACCCGTAAACAACACGAGAAGATTTATCATAAGACCTCATGATTGTACGCAACACGTCATTTGACAACATGGTACTTTATGTACGCAACACGTCATTTGACAACATGGTACCATGGGTCGAGATTAATTCTGATCAATACGAATACGATGGGGTCTTTATTTATTTTATTTAAGCAACTAATTATGGACCACTAACATCGGACTGCTAACTACGGACTAAGAAAATATTAAAAGTATTAAAAGTATATATATATATATATATATATATATATATATATATATATATATATATATATATATATATATATATATATATATATATATATATATATATATATATATATATATATATATATATATATATATATATATATATATATATATATATATATGTAACGATTAATTAAAAAGAAAATATGTTGATATATTATATATATGGTTAGGTTCGTGATATCTATCGGAGACCAAGTCGAATTAAATACCTTCAAGGCAAAAGTGAGTTTCATTTGCTCCCTTTTTAATTGCTTTTGCAATATATATTTTTGGGCTGAGAATACATGCGCTGCTTTTATAAATGTTTACAAAATAGACACAAGTACTTAAAAATATATTCTACGTTGAGTTGTACCACTGGCATATTTCCCTGTAGCTTGGTAACTACTATTTACATGGGTATTGTAAACGCGAATCCTGTTGATAGATCTATCGGGCCTGACAACCCCAACCGGACTGGACGACCAGTATTCAACGGTTGCACAGTACTTCGTTTTGGTGACTACACTTGGTACGGTGTAGTGAGATTTCATAATAAAGGGAATATGCGACGTTGATTAAATGTTAAGTATGGTTACCAAGTGCTCAACCACTTAGAATGCTTTACATACACTTGCGAGTGTATTATGTTTATGATTATGAAATCTTGTGGTCTATTAACATATTGAAATGATTGTTATGATAAACCTATGAACTCACCAACCTTTTGGTTGACACTTTAAAGCATGTTTATTCTCAGGTACGAATTAAGTCTTCCGCTGTGCATTTGCTCAATATAAGGACATTACTTGGAGCCGATCATCACAATGGGACCAAATGTTGATGACTTCGTCCAGGTGGATTAGGATGGGTCCTTTCAGTTGGTATCAGAGCGGTGGTCATAGCGAAACAGGTCTTGCATTAGTGTATCTAACTAGTAGTTGTTAGGATGCATTAATGAGTCTGGACTTCGACCGTGTCTACATGTCAAAAGTTTTGCTTATCATTTCTAGTCGAAAATCATCTGCTTATCATCCTTAGAAAATTACCTGCTTATCATTCATAAGTCTAGATACGTTTTACTGCATTTACTGCATTGATAGTGTATAGACGAATTCTTATCTTAGCATATCTGTTATTGCGAACTTTGACTGATATCTTTTCAAAGATTCTCCGTAATTTACGGGATTTTGGTATTATATATACATATGTAAATTATGTATTGAATAGTACCAAATCTAACTCCTATAATCTATTCCATACCAAAAATTCATTTTCCCCATTATACAAGATGGATTCCGCATCTAGTTCGAATTCTTCAGATTCCGACAGTTATGCCGATATGGATTTCCATTCGGGCTCCGAAAGCAGAGTCACCAGAATGGATCAACCAATTTCCCATCATCTATTCTGGATGAATTGGGGATGGGTTCGTAATATACTAAATCACTGGAGACAAGAAGAAGGTGATCCATTCCATCCACCAAATTGCCCTCTTGGCGATGAACCTGAAGCACTTACCGGCGAACCTATTCGAAACACCATTTTCTCTCTCATTTCTAGAGTATCTCATCACGATTATATACTATCCCATATTACAAATCTTGTTCATTCGCTCGCTCCAACCGCCAATCATCCCGGTGTACTAGCAGAAGTTAACGAACTTCACGCTCGCGTGACGGCTTTGGAGAACATGGTGCGAAGGTTGCAAACACCAGCAGCAGCACCAGCAGCATAATCAGCACCACCATCAATAACATCAACAATACCATCATCACCACTAACAAACAACATCCGCATCACACGTCTCGACATCATAATCTGTCCCATAAACATCAACATCATACGCACCATAGATACCAAGAAGTACCAACAACAACAAACGATGAAGTATTGATTCATAACTTCATCGTAGAAACATTCTATGGTGATTATGTAATCTCTAAAGACATAGAGATTACCTATTTCTGCCTTAACCATAAATCAGATGAGTGGACAGAAATGATAAAAGGAAGAGTAGAAACCCTGACAAGAATGATGCGTAAGGTACAAGCTAGACTTGGTTTACCAATAGCATCAGCAGTACCCTCAGCCTCACCAACACAGTCAGTGCTGTCAACATCGTTAGAATCGTTAGCAACTTTAACATCACAAGCTCCACCAGTTTAAGAATCACCGTGGACATCATCAATAACGTGTATATTGCATCAACGAGTTATGAAGTATTAACTCATTCTTCTGAAGAATTTATATAAATATTTTATATATATGAATTCGGAAACCAAAATAAATCTTTTCGTACTAAGCTATTAAGTATGAATTGAAAAAGGGTAGATACTACTCGTTTAAATTCATATTACAAATATGCAATGATGTACGACCTTCGTCATCAACTTAATCATCGTTAACTACAATCCCTGTTTCAATTCAATGAATTTCGTTTTATAATAAACCAAGTGTATTATTCAATAATATGTTTGATTTTACACTTTCATCTTTAATGTACTCGAAGCTTACTGGGAAACAACATTCATATCTTGCGAAGTTAGCAAGAGTTCAATGAGTATCAGCATGATTCACTAAGGAAATATATATAAGAATAAATAATGAGGTATTGATCCATAACTTCATTAATATTCTGTGAAGAATATGTGGTTCCTAATCGTTTTAGAGATTACTTATTCTAGCTCAAACCGAAAATCAAATGAGTCTAATATTATATTGACTTATTAAATTCATGATTACATCTGAAGAAGATATATATGTACATATATTTTCATAAAGATTGTAATAAAATTCTCTAGTACAAAACAATACTTGTGAAATTTTTTTTTTTTAACGGGTAGGTAATACCCGAGAGATATATAAATTCACAATTAATATGATTATATTCTTCGACTCTGATTCAACAATCATCAACTATACTCACTACCTTCACAATAATATACATTCTTTCATAGAAATCAAAACAACCATTCTCATCCAAATTTGATTACGACAAAACGAAATTCAAGTCAAGATTTAACAGAAGACATCACTCTTAGGACTCTTACATCTTTCAAAACTATACTTTGACTTCAAAACTATGCTAGAACATCATTCGATTCTTGGAACCCAGAAAAATATTTGTATCATTCAAAGTCCTAAAACATCATATGTATATTAACGATTACAATCTATGATCAAACCCTTCGAAATTCCTGAAGACACTTCAAATAATGGACAATCGAGATGATGATCCAACCACACATTACCCGCACTCTTGCACCTGAAAAGCTCTCAAAACCAAGGACATAATTTAACACGTATCCGCGTTAAATCTTTTAGCATTTATTAGCAAAAATAACTTTGCGATTCCTTTTCAAAATAGCAAATTTTGTCACAGTTTCAGCAAGTCAACCTCGACTTTCCATTCGAAGTAGCCTTATTATAACCTGTAATACATACGATTACCCTTTTGTTACCAGGGAACCTTTTATATTCCACGATATTATCAGCAGATGTACCAGCAACTCGTTACCCCTTTGGCGGAATCAACAATTGGTATTTTGAAATCTCGCAGCATTTCTATTTCGGCAGTTATATATATATATATATATATATATATATATATATATATATATATATATATATATATATATAGAACGTCTATCCCCAAGAATTACATATTTCAAATGTGAAGTTTCTAAAAAATGCTCCAGTCTACGAATTAGTGCTATTAAGTTTTGGAAAAGACTGATAAAGTGGTAAAAATAGTAGACAACAATTACGGTCAGAAGTTTGACAATAAAGAATAATAGATTGGAAAAGCTCGAACAAAAAATTTGGTACTGGAAAACGGATTGAGCAAAGTATAAAGGAGGTCGTGGACAAATCACAATGAAGAAATCTACCTTCAAAGGATTCAAATGATTCAGTGTCTGCTAAAACCGTTAGTAAACCTTACTCCTTATTCTAAACCTTCATAGACAGATTTTCCGCGTCATTCCCTGATCTTAGATATTCTAAGATATCATCGTATTTTTCATTATAAATATCTCCGATATTCCTGAAGATATATTCCCAACTATCCTCATCAAAAATCATTTATCTTTTCACAATATTTGCGTTACAACATAAAAGAAACTGTGTTAGTTTCTAAATTCTAAAAAATTCGAGTTTAAAATATGAATGTTTTGAAGTAGTGTTGGGAACTGAAGCATGGATTAGTATAATATAATGACACTTGATCAACGTCATTATATTACAGTAAGTCATGCTGAGTTTCTAAATGGAACATAATGATTCACAGATCATAACGTCATCATGTGCCATGTTACACAACTCTTACATTCTACCCAATCTCCAAACATATTAAGAACATATCTCCTTGATAATTCTATCTTTTCAGACATTCTGGTAACTTACCAAATCAAGATCGTGCAATTACTATTTCCTTCTTAGAACATTAACTATGTTTATTTCAAAATCCATACCTACGAATTCTGGACCATTATTCGCTTGACTCGAAGTCGAGAAGAGGAAACAGAAGTATGGAACTGTTGAATATAAAAGAAAATATAAAGCTCGACAACAACAAATAAATTACAAACCGTGTATATCAATACGTATTGAAACGTAAAGGCACGGGAGAATTAACAATACTATAACCCCAAGGTAATAGTGGAAATAAATAAAATCCTCCGGAGGTAGATGAAAAAGAAGAATGACAGAGATGAAAGTTAAGAGTATATCCAGGATCAGTACTGGATGAAGCATGCTGATAAATGTTTTAAAGTATGAATTGAGGAGGAAGAATAGAAGGTATGAGTTGTAAGGAAATGAAGGGAGGTGGATTTATAGTAAAAGATCCGACAGAGCAATCAAAATAGATGATCACATTTAAAGCGGATTCTAATTTCCTTGATTATCGAAGAATCAAATCTCATTATGAAGATTTTACTCCAAATCTCTTGAACTTGGAAATCAATCCTATCTACGTCAAAAGATATGACGAATCTATACCTACTCATTTCACCCTTTGGTGATAGCCTCACTCGTACTCTTCATAAAAATCAAATTGCTTTATCAATATTACTTGATGATAATAAAACTCTAATTTTCAACTCGTATACGTCATGAAAACATACTTATTGTCATCCATGACCATCCCATTCAAATTTCGGGACGAAATTTATTTAACGGGTAGGTACTGTAACGACCCGGATTTTTCCAATCGTTTTATACTTATGAGATTAATATTTACATAAATTAAACCTTACCAACATGATAAGCAATCCAAATTATTGAGACTTATGTTTTTGAAAAGAGTTTTACACAACGTTTGACCGTTCAATTTAACCGATGATATCACGAACTATATAACATACGATAATTATACGTTTGTGTTTATATATGTATTTATATATATTTAACATGATCTAAGGATGGTTTAACATCTCATTGTGTACTAATGACAATGAGTTATAAGTATATTTTGAAACTACTAACTTAAGTTTTCAAAACGATAACTATACGTAACATTCTTTGATATATATACTTATAACCTATAATGCTTATACATGTATCATATATATAATGTATTTAATCACTTTTTAAGGACTTAAATATATAAAACAATATTAGTATATTCACAAAAGATAGCTATATTTGAATTCTCATTCCGTTTCCTCGAGATTTCTATACGTATATCTAGGGTATATGTACCCGTATCATACCCAGCTTCTATATGTATTTACTATTGATATATACACATCAAATCAACATCCTAATCAACATTATTACTGCCCTAGATATGAGGTAACTAGGATTTGTCAAGTAGCATGAATTATTAGTAAGAAAACAAAATTAGGAATCCTTTTCTTTCTTTATAAACTAAAAACGTTTTTATGAATGAACACCATTTCTTTACTCCATTTTCTCATACCTACACCCTCATTTCTCTCTCAAAATACTTCTAACTTCATACTTGATCATTTCTAAGCATTTTCCCCATCATTTAGCTTCAATTACAAGCCTTAAACACCATAAGAAAACTCTTTCATGAACATATCAAAATAACCACCCATTTGAAGAAGTTTACTTCCAACCTTTTGATCTAACTCCACCACTCTTTGTGTAGTGACCCGAACTTTTCCATGTTTATATATATTAATTGAGATTGATGTTTACATGATTAAATGTTTCCAACATGTTAAGCAATCAAACTTGTTAAGACTTGATTAATTGAAATAGGTTTCATATAGACAATTGACCACCCAAGTTGACCGGTGATTCACGAACGTTAAAACTTGTAAAAAAAAACTATATGATGACATATATATGGTTATATATATAGTTAACATGATATTATGATAAGTAAACATATCATTAATTATATTAACAATGAACTACATATGTAAAAACAAGACTACTAACTTAATGATTTTGAAACGAGACATATATGTAACGTTTATCGTTGTAACGACATTTAATGTATATATATCATATTAAGAGATATTCGTACATCATAATATCATGATAATATAATAATTTAAAATCTCTTTTGATATTATAAACATTGGGTTAACAACATTTAACAAGATCGTTAACCTAAAGGTTTCAAAACAACACTTACATGTAACGACTAACGATGACTTAACGACTCAGTTAAAATGTATATACATGTAGTGTTTTAATATGTATTTATACACTTTTGAAAGACTTCAATACACTTATCAAAATACTTCTACTTAACAAAAATGCTTACAATTACATTCTCGTTCAGTTTCATCAAACAATTCTACTCGTATGCACCCGTATTCGTACTCGTACAATACATAGCTTTTAGATGTATGTACTATTGGTATATACACTCCAATGATCAGCTCTTAGCAGCCCATGTGAGTCACCTAACACATGTGGGAACCATCATTTGGCAACTAGCATGAAATATCTCATAAGATTACAAAAATATGAGTAATCATTCATGACTTATTTACATGAAAACAAAATTACATATCCTTTATATCTAATCCATACACCAACGACCAAAAACACCTACAAACACTTTCATTCTTCAATTTTCTTCATCTAATTGAACTCTCTCAAGTTCTATCTTCAAGTTCTAAGTGTTCTTCATAAATTCCAAAAGTTCTAGTTTCATAAAATCAAGAATACTTTCAAGTTTGCTAGCTCACTTCCAATCTTGTAAGGTGATCATCCAACCTCAAGAAATCTTTGTTTCTTACAGTAGGTTATCATTCTAATACAAGGTAATAATCATATTCAAACTTTGGTTCAATTTCTATAATTATAACAATCTTATTTCAAGTGATGATCTTACTTGAACTTGTTTTCGTGTCATGATTTTGCTTCAAGAACTTTGAGCCATCCAAGGATCCATTGAAGCTAGATCCATTTTTATCTTTTCCAGTAGGTTCATCCAAGGAACTTAAGGTAGTAATGATGTTCATAACATCATTCGATTCATACATATAAAGCTATCTTATTCGAAGGTTTAAACTTGTAATCACTAGAACATAGTTTAGTTAATTCTAAACTTGTTCGCAAACAAAAGTTAATCCTTCTAACTTGACTTTTAAAATCAACTAAACACATGTTCTATATCTATATGATATGCTAACTTAATGATTTAAAACCTGGAAACACGAAAAACACCGTAAAACCGGATTTACGCCGTCGTAGTAACACCGCGGGCTGTTTTGGGTTAGTTAATTAAAAACTATGATAAACTTTGATTTAAAAGTTGTTATTCTGAGAAAATGATTTTTATTATGAACATGAAACTATATCCAAAAATTATGGTTAAACTCAAAGTGGAAGTATGTTTTCTAAAATGGTCATCTAGACGTCGTTCTTTCGACTGAAATGACTACCTTTACAAAAACGACTTGTAACTTATTTTTCCGACTAGAAACCTATACTTTTTTTGTTTAGATTCATAAAATAGAGTTCAATATGAAACCATAGCAATTTGATTCACTCAAAACGGATTTAAAATGAAGAAGTTATGGGTAAAACAAGATTGGATAATTTTTCTCATTTTAGCTACGTGAAAATTGGTAACAAATCTATTCCAACCATAACTTAATCAACTTGTATTATATATTATGTAATCTTGAGATACCATAGACACGTATACAATGTTTCGACCTATCATGTCGACACATCTATATATATTTCGGAACAACCATAGACACTCTATATGTGAATGTTGGAGTTAGCTATATAGGGTTGAGGTTGATTCCAAAATATATATAGTTTGAGTTGTGATCAATACTGAGATACGTATACACTGGGTCGTGGATTGATTCAAGATAATATTTATTGATTTATTTCTGTACATCTAACTGTGGACAACTAGTTGTAGGTTACTAACGAGGACAACTGACTTAATAAACTTAAAACATCAAAATATATTAAAAGTGTTGTAAATATATTTTGAACATACTTTGATATATATGTATATATTGTTATAGGTTCGTGAATCAACCAGTGGCCAAGTCTTACTTCCCGACGAAGTAAAAATCTGTGAAAGTGAGTTATAGTCCCACTTTTAAAATCTAATATTTTTGGGATGAGAATACATGCAGGTTTTATAAATGATTTACAAAATAGACACAAGTATGTGAAACTACATTCTATGGTTGAATTATCGAAATCGAATATGCCCCTTTTTATTAAGTCTGGTAATCTAAGAATTAGGGAACAGACACCCTAATTGACGCGAATCCTAAAGATAGATCTATCGGGCCCAACAAGCCCCATCCAAAGTACCGGATGCTTTAGTACTTCGAAATTTATATCATATCCGAAGGGTGTCCCGGAATGATGGGGATATTCTTATATATGCATTTTGTTAATGTCGGTTACCAGGTGTTCACCATATGAATGATTTTTATCTCTATGTATGGGATGTGTATTGAAATATGAAATCTTGTGGTCTATTATTATGATTTGATATATATAGGTTAAACCTATAACTCACCAACATTTTTGTTGACGTTTTAAGCATGTTTATTCTCAGGTGATTATTAAGAGCTTCCGATGTCGCATACTTAAATAAGGACGAGATTTGGAGTCCATGCTTGTATGATATTGTGTAAAAACTGCATTCAAGAAACTTATTTTGTTGTAACATATTTGTATTGTAAACCATTATGTAATGGTCGTGTGTAAACAGGATATTTTAGATTATCATTATTTGATAATCTACGTAAAGCTTTTTAAACCTTTATTGATGAAATAAAGGTTATGGTTTGTTTTAAAATGAATGCAGTCTTTGAAAAACGTCTCATATAGAGGTCAAAACCACGCAACGAAATCAATTAATATGGAACGTTTTTAATCAATAAGAACGGGACATTTCAGTTGGTATCAGAGCGTTGGTCTTAGAGAACCAGAAAATTTGCATTAGTGTGTCTTATCGAGTTTGTTAGGATGCATTAGTGAGTCTGGACTTCGACCGTGTTTTCTTTAAAAATGATTGCTTAACATTTTTGTTGGAAACTATATATTTTTAACATATGAATATTATGTGATATATTAATCTCTTAACGTGTTTGATATTATGTGATAGATGTCTACCTCTAGAACAAGTCCCATTGACTCACCTAATAATAATGAAGAGTCAAATGTAAATTGGAATGATTTGTGGACTGATTCACAAGTTCCCGAAGAGGAACCGGAAGAAGAGTCGGAACCGGAAGAAGAATCGGAACCGGAAGAAGAATCGGAACCGGATGAAGAAATAGAACTGGTGGGGGAAATAATAAAACGGTTAAGTAAAAGAAAATCCTCAACCAACCGACCAAAGTTAATTATGGTCAATGGTGTTTCCGCCAAGGAAGCAAAATATTGGGAGGATTACCAATTCTCCGATGAATCGGATTCCGACGAGAATTCCGATGATGTTATAGAAATTACCCCAACTGAATTTAAAAAGGCAAAAGAAAATAATAATGGAAAGGGCATAAAAATAGAGAAATCTAATTCCAACCCCGATGAACTTTATATGTATCGTCAACCCCCGAAGTCCTTAAGTTGTAACAATGACCCGGGAACCTCTAAACCACCAGGTTTTTCTAAACCAATGTGGACAACGACGGCTCGTATTAGGGGAACATCATATATCCCTAGAAACTTGGCAAAACGAACCAAAACCGAAGAAGAAGAAATGAGCGAGTCGGAATAAGATAGTTGTATTCGTGTGGTGTAATATATGGAATATAGTGTTCTTATGCTTTATGATATATGTAAAAATTGCTTGTATTAATAAGTATTTTTTTTATGAATCTAACTCTTGTCTATTTTACAGTTTAAAAACACAAAATGGATAGACAACCCAATATTTTAAGAGACCTACCCGGAGACATGATTGATGAAATCTTGTCTAGAGTCGGCCAGAATTCTTCGGCACAACTATTTAAGGCGAGATCAGTTTGTAAGACATTCGAAGAACGTTCCAAGAATGTCTTGGTTTATAAGAGACTTTCGTTTGAAAGATGGGGGATATCACATTGGGAAACCCATAAGTTACGATGTGTTTACTTTGACGCATATATTGCGGGGAACCCAAATGCTATTTTACGCAACGGGTTAAGAAATTATTTTGACTCAATATATCCGAATATTGGACTTCGTGATTTAGAAAAAGCGGCTAACATGCAACATAAAGAAGCATGTTATGCTTACGGATTAGTAATGTTCACTTCTCACCAAAGTGAGAACAAGAACATCGGGCTACAACTATTAAACAAAACGTTTCCACAAGTGACGGAGTCGGTAATTGGGGTAAGAAACGAGGTTTTTAGATTATTACGGGACTATTGGACATTACGTAACCCTCGTCCCTTTGATGACGTTACAACACGCTGTCTTATCAACGGCCATAACGGTTATGTTGCACAAGACCAAGGATGGGAAGTAGTCCTAGTAAAACCAGAATGCATGACTTGTTTCTGGACGTATGAATTACGTGTCTTTATTGCCTTTGCCGAACGACTTGTGTACTAGCTAGAATTGTCTTCACAACTATCTTGTATCAAAGTTATTGTGTGCTATATTTCATGCTTTATGTAAAATAAGCGGTATTGTAAGTTTGTAAAATATTGTATAAAAGTTTGAACGCGAAATATTATTACAATCAGTTTTTCATATAGAATTGTAGTAGTTGAATTGTATATTAGCTACTAAGTATGAACTTAACGGGTAGGTACTACCCGAATTTAAACTTATAAAACGCTAATATGAAGAAAAAGCTTTTATAAATGAGTTCATATTATGCTACGAAATACTATTAACTACTCTTAATATTCTGTATGATTAACTTGTTCCATTTAACTATTTTGAAGGAAATGGCACCGACTACTCGACACACCGTGAATATGAATGAAGAGGAATTCCGTACTTTTCTAGCTTCAAACATAGCCGCAGTACAGGCTGCGCTACATACCAACAATAACCTTGGATCTAGCAGTACAGGAAATCGTGTAGGATGCACCTACAAAGAATTCACTGCCTGCAAACCTTTGGAATTTGATGGAACCGAAGGACCGATCGGATTGAAACGGTGGACCGAGAAGGTCGAATCGGTGTTTGCCATAAGTAAGTGTACTGAAGAGGACAAAGTAAAGTACGCTACGCATACCTTCACAGGTTCTGCGTTAACATGGTGGAATACCTATCTAGAGCAGGTGGGACAAGACGATGCGTACGCACTACCGTGGTCAGCATTCAAGCACTTGATGAACGAGAAGTACCGTCCCAGAACCGAGGTCAATAAGCTCAAGACAAAACTTAGAGGGTTACGAACCCAAGGATTTGATATTACCACGTACGAAAGACGATTCACAGAATTGTGCCTATTGTGTCCGGGAGCATTCGAAGATGAGGAAGAGAAGATCGACGCGTTTGTGAAAGGATTACCGGAAAGAATCCAAGAAGATATAAGTTCACACGAGCCCGCCTCCATACAACAGGCATGTAGAATGGCTCACAAACTAGTGAACCAGATTGAAGAAAGAATTAAAGAACAGACTGCTGAAGAGGCCAATGTGAAGCAAGTTAAAAGAAAGTGGGAGGAAAACGGTGATAAGAATCACCAATACCACAACAACAGCAATTACAACAATAATCGCAACAATTATCCCAACAATCGCAACATCAATCGCAACTACAACAAACGGCCCAACAACAACAACAACAACAACAACAACAACAACAACAGCAACTACAACAATCATCCCAACAACAATAATAACCGCAACAACAACAACAATCAGAAGCAGCTATGCCAAAGGTGTGAAAAGAATCACTCGGGGTTCTGCACCAAATTTTGCAACAAGTGTAAAAGAAATGGTCATAGCGCGGCGAAGTGTGAGGTCTACGGACCAGGGGTTAATAGAACGAAAGGAACAAATGGTGTCGGAACGAGTAATGGCGGAGCAAGTAGTGTCGGAGCAAGTTATGCCAATGTAGTTTGTTATAAATGTGGAAAACCAGGCCACATTATTAGAAATTGCCCGAACCAGGAGAACACGAATGGACAAGGCCGTGGAAGAGTTTTCAATATTAATGCGGTAGAGGCACAGGAAGACCCGGAGCTTGTTACGGGTACGTTTCTTATTGACAATAAATCTGCTTACGTTTTATTTGATTCGGGTGCGGATAGAAGCTATATGAGTAGAGATTTTTGTGCTAAATTAAGTTGTCCATTGACGCCTTTGGATAGTAAATTTTTACTCGAATTAGCAAATGGTAAATTAATTTCAGCAGATAATATATGTCGGAATCGAGAAATTAAACTGGTTAGCGAAACATTTAAGATTGATTTGATACCAGTAGAGTTAGGGAGTTTTGATGTGATAATCGGTATGGACTGGTTGAAAGAAGTGAAAGCGGAGATCGTTTGTTACAAAAATGCAATTCGCATTATACGAGAAAAAGGAAAACCCTTAATGGTGTACGGAGAAAAGGGCAACACGAAGCTACATCTTATTAGTAATTTGAAGGCACAAAAACTAATAAGAAAAGGTTGCTATGCTGTTCTAGCACACGTCGAGAAAGTACAAACTGAAGAAAAGAGCATCAATGATGTTCCCGTCGCAAAAGAATTTCCTGATGTATTTCCGAAAGAATTACCGGGATTACCCCCACATCGATCCGTTGAATTTCAAATAGATCTTGTACCAGGAGCTGCACCAATAGCTCGTGCTCCTTACAGACTCGCACCCAGCGAGATGAAAGAACTACAAAGCCAATTACAAGAACTTTTAGAGCGTGGTTTCATTCGACCAAGCACATCACCGTGGGGAGCTCCTGTTTTGTTTGTCAAGAAGAAAGATGGTACATTCAGGTTGTGTATCGACTACCGAGAGTTGAACAAACTTACCATCAAGAACCGCTACCCACTACCGAGAATCGACGACTTATTTGATCAACTACAAGGCTCGTCTGTTTATTCAAAGATTGACTTACGTTCCGGGTATCATCAAATGCGGGTGAAAGAAGATGATATTCCAAAGACTGCTTTCAGAACACGTTACGGTCATTACGAGTTTATGGTTATGCCGTTTGGTTTAACTAATGCACCAGCTGTGTTCATGGACCTTATGAACCGAGTGTGTGGACCATACCTTGACAAGTTTGTCATTGTTTTCATTGATGACATACTTATTTACTCAAAGAATGACCAAGAACACGGTGAACATTTGAGAAAGGTGTTAGAAGTATTGAGGAAGGAAGAATTGTACGCTAAGTTTTCAAAGTGTGCGTTTTGGTTGGAAGAAGTTCAATTCCTCGGTCACATAGTGAACAAAGAAGGTATTAAGGTGGATCCGGCAAAGATAGAAACTGTTGAAAAGTGGGAAACCCCGAAAACTCCGAAACACATACGCCAGTTTTTAGGACTAGCTGGTTACTACAGAAGGTTCATCCAAGACTTTTCCAGAATAGCAAAACCCTTGACTGCATTAACGCATAAAGGGAAGAAATTTGAGTGGAATGATGAACAAGAGAAAGCGTTTCAGTTATTGAAGAAAAAGCTAACTACGGCACCTATATTGTCATTGCCTGAAGGGAATGATGATTTTGTGATTTATTGTGACGCATCAAAGCATGGTCTCGGTTGTGTATTAATGCAACGAACGAAGGTGATTGCTTATGCATCTAGACAATTGAAGATTCACGAGCAAAATTATACGACGCATGATTTGGAATTAGGCGCGGTTGTTTTTGCATTAAAGACTTGGAGGCACTACTTATATGGGGTCAAAAGTATTATATATACTGACCACAAAAGTCTTCAACACATATTTAATCAGAAACAACTGAATATGAGGCAGCGTAGGTGGATTGAATTGTTGAATGATTATGACTTTGAGATTCGTTACCACCCGGGGAAGGCAAATGTGGTAGCTGATGCCTTGAGCAGGAAGGACAGAGAACCCATTCGAGTAAAATCTATGAATATAATGATTCATAATAACCTTACTACTCAAATAAAGGAGGCGCAACAAGGAGTTTTAAAAGAGGGAAATTTAAAGGATGAAATACCCAAAGGATCGGAGAAGCATCTTAATATTCGGGAAGACGGAACCCGGTATAGGGCTGAAAGGATTTGGGTACCAAAATTTGGAGATATGAGAGAAATGGTACTTAGAGAAGCTCATAAAACCAGATACTCAATACATCCTGGAACGGGGAAGATGTACAAGGATCTCAAGAAACATTTTTGGTGGCCGGGTATGAAAGCCGATGTTGCTAAATACGTAGGAGAATGTTTGACGTGTTCTAAGGTCAAAGCTGAGCATCAGAAACCATCAGGTCTACTTCAACAACCCGAAATCCCGGAATGGAAATGGGAAAACATTACCATGGATTTCATCACTAAATTGCCAAGGACTGCAAGTGGTTTTGATACTATTTGGGTAATAGTTGATCGTCTCACCAAATCAGCACACTTCTTGCCAATAAGAGAAGATGACAAGATGGAGAAGTTAGCACGACTGTATTTGAAGGAAGTCGTCTCCAGACATGGAATACCAATCTCTATTATCTCTGATAGGGATGGCAGATTTATTTCAAGATTCTGGCAGACATTACAGCAAGCATTAGGAACTCGTCTAGACATGAGTACTGCCTATCATCCACAAACTGATGGGCAGAGCGAAAGGACGATACAAACGCTTGAAGACATGCTACGAGCATGTGTTATTGATTTCGGAAACAGTTGGGATCGACATCTACCGTTAGCAGAATTTTCCTACAACAACAGCTACCATTCAAGCATTGAGATGGCGCCGTTTGAAGCACTTTATGGTAGAAAGTGCAGGTCTCCGATTTGTTGGAGTGAGGTGGGGGATAGACAGATTACGGGTCCGGAGATTATACAAGAAACTACCGAGAAGATCATCCAAATTCAACAACGGTTGAAAACCGCCCAAAGTCGACAAAAGAGCTACGCTGACATTAAAAGAAAAGATATAGAATTTGAAATTGGAGAGATGGTCATGCTTAAAGTTTCACCTTGGAAAGGCGTTGTTCGATTTGGTAAACGAGGGAAATTAAATCCAAGGTATATTGGACCATTCAAGATTATTGATCGTGTCGGACCAGTAGCTTACCGACTTGAGTTACCTCAACAACTCGCGGCTTTACATAACACTTTCCACGTCTCGAATTTGAAGAAATGTTTTGCTAAAGAAGATCTCACTATTCCGTTAGATGAAATCCAAATCAACGAAAAACTCCAATTCATCGAAGAACCCGTCGAAATAATGGATCGTGAGGTTAAAAGACTTAAGCAAAACAAGATACCAATTGTTAAGGTTCGATGGAATGCTCGTAGAGGACCCGAGTTCACCTGGGAGCGTGAAGATCAGATGAAGAAGAAATACCCGCATCTATTTCCAGAAGATTCGTCAACACCTTCAACAGCTTAAAATTTCGGGACGAAATTTATTTAACGGGTAGGTACTGTAGTGACCCGAACTTTTCCATGTTTATATATATTAATTGAGATTGATGTTTACATGATTAAATGTTTCCAACATGTTAAGCAATCAAACTTGTTAAGACTTGATTAATTGAAATAGGTTTCATATAGACAATTGACCACCCAAGTTGACCGGTGATTCACGAACGTTAAAACTTGTAAAAAAAAACTATATGATGACATATATATGGTTATATATATAGTTAACATGATATTATGATAAGTAAACATATCATTAATTATATTAACAATGAACTACATATGTAAAAACAAGACTACTAACTTAATGATTTTGAAACGAGACATATATGTAACGTTTATCGTTGTAACGACATTTAATGTATATATATCATATTAAGAGATATTCGTACATCATAATATCATGATAATATAATAATTTAAAATCTCTTTTGATATTATAAACATTGGGTTAACAACATTTAACAAGATCGTTAACCTAAAGGTTTCAAAACAACACTTACATGTAACGACTAACGATGACTTAACGACTCAGTTAAAATGTATATACATGTAGTGTTTTAATATGTATTTATACACTTTTGAAAGACTTCAATACACTTATCAAAATACTTCTACTTAACAAAAATGCTTACAATTACATTCTCGTTCAGTTTCATCAAACAATTCTACTCGTATGCACCCGTATTCGTACTCGTACAATACATAGCTTTTAGATGTATGTACTATTGGTATATACACTCCAATGATCAGCTCTTAGCAGCCCATGTGAGTCACCTAACACATGTGGGAACCATCATTTGGCAACTAGCATGAAATATCTCATAAGATTACAAAAATATGAGTAATCATTCATGACTTATTTACATGAAAACAAAATTACATATCCTTTATATCTAATCCATACACCAACGACCAAAAACACCTACAAACACTTTCATTCTTCAATTTTCTTCATCTAATTGAACTCTCTCAAGTTCTATCTTCAAGTTCTAAGTGTTCTTCATAAATTCCAAAAGTTCTAGTTTCATAAAATCAAGAATACTTTCAAGTTTGCTAGCTCACTTCCAATCTTGTAAGGTGATCATCCAACCTCAAGAAATCTTTGTTTCTTACAGTAGGTTATCATTCTAATACAAGGTAATAATCATATTCAAACTTTGGTTCAATTTCTATAATTATAACAATCTTATTTCAAGTGATGATCTTACTTGAACTTGTTTTCGTGTCATGATTTTGCTTCAAGAACTTTGAGCCATCCAAGGATCCATTGAAGCTAGATCCATTTTTATCTTTTCCAGTAGGTTCATCCAAGGAACTTAAGGTAGTAATGATGTTCATAACATCATTCGATTCATACATATAAAGCTATCTTATTCGAAGGTTTAAACTTGTAATCACTAGAACATAGTTTAGTTAATTCTAAACTTGTTCGCAAACAAAAGTTAATCCTTCTAACTTGACTTTTAAAATCAACTAAACACATGTTCTATATCTATATGATATGCTAACTTAATGATTTAAAACCTGGAAACACGAAAAACACCGTAAAACCGGATTTACGCCGTCGTAGTAACACCGCGGGCTGTTTTGGGTTAGTTAATTAAAAACTATGATAAACTTTGATTTAAAAGTTGTTATTCTGAGAAAATGATTTTTATTATGAACATGAAACTATATCCAAAAATTATGGTTAAACTCAAAGTGGAAGTATGTTTTCTAAAATGGTCATCTAGACGTCGTTCTTTCGACTGAAATGACTACCTTTACAAAAACGACTTGTAACTTATTTTTCCGACTAGAAACCTATACTTTTTTTGTTTAGATTCATAAAATAGAGTTCAATATGAAACCATAGCAATTTGATTCACTCAAAACGGATTTAAAATGAAGAAGTTATGGGTAAAACAAGATTGGATAATTTTTCTCATTTTAGCTACGTGAAAATTGGTAACAAATCTATTCCAACCATAACTTAATCAACTTGTATTATATATTATGTAATCTTGAGATACCATAGACACGTATACAATGTTTCGACCTATCATGTCGACACATCTATATATATTTCGGAACAACCATAGACACTCTATATGTGAATGTTGGAGTTAGCTATATAGGGTTGAGGTTGATTCCAAAATATATATAGTTTGAGTTGTGATCAATACTGAGATACGTATACACTGGGTCGTGGATTGATTCAAGATAATATTTATTGATTTATTTCTGTACATCTAACTGTGGACAACTAGTTGTAGGTTACTAACGAGGACAACTGACTTAATAAACTTAAAACATCAAAATATATTAAAAGTGTTGTAAATATATTTTGAACATACTTTGATATATATGTATATATTGTTATAGGTTCGTGAATCAACCAGTGGCCAAGTCTTACTTCCCGACGAAGTAAAAATCTGTGAAAGTGAGTTATAGTCCCACTTTTAAAATCTAATATTTTTGGGATGAGAATACATGCAGGTTTTATAAATGATTTACAAAATAGACACAAGTATGTGAAACTACATTCTATGGTTGAATTATCGAAATCGAATATGCCCCTTTTTATTAAGTCTGGTAATCTAAGAATTAGGGAACAGACACCCTAATTGACGCGAATCCTAAAGATAGATCTATCGGGCCCAACAAGCCCCATCCAAAGTACCGGATGCTTTAGTACTTCGAAATTTATATCATATCCGAAGGGTGTCCCGGAATGATGGGGATATTCTTATATATGCATTTTGTTAATGTCGGTTACCAGGTGTTCACCATATGAATGATTTTTATCTCTATGTATGGGATGTGTATTGAAATATGAAATCTTGTGGTCTATTATTATGATTTGATATATATAGGTTAAACCTATAACTCACCAACATTTTTGTTGACGTTTTAAGCATGTTTATTCTCAGGTGATTATTAAGAGCTTCCGATGTCGCATACTTAAATAAGGACGAGATTTGGAGTCCATGCTTGTATGATATTGTGTAAAAACTGCATTCAAGAAACTTATTTTGTTGTAACATATTTGTATTGTAAACCATTATGTAATGGTCGTGTGTAAACAGGATATTTTAGATTATCATTATTTGATAATCTACGTAAAGCTTTTTAAACCTTTATTGATGAAATAAAGGTTATGGTTTGTTTTAAAATGAATGCAGTCTTTGAAAAACGTCTCATATAGAGGTCAAAACCACGCAACGAAATCAATTAATATGGAACGTTTTTAATCAATAAGAACGGGACATTTCACTTTGATTCCAAGATTATTTCTTATCTTTTGCAGTAACTTTGTCCAAGTAACTTGAGGTAGTAACCTTGTTCATAATCTTATTCAATTCATATTTATATAGCTATCTTATTTTGTGGTATAAAATTTTAACAACAAGAACATAGTTTGAATGATTTCAAACTTGTTTGCAAACTAAATAGATCCTTCTAACTTGACTTTTAAAACACTTCAAGACCTGTAATATATCATAATGATATGCTAACCTAACAAGATATAACTTGGTTTTACAAAGAACATCTTAAAAACTGAATCTACGTCTCAGAGTGCAACCGGGGGCTGTTTTGGGTTGGATAATTAAAAACCATCTTGAACTTTGAATTGGAAGTTCATGTTCTGGAAAAATGATATTTCTTATGAATATGTTAACACATAAAAATTTCATGGTTTAACTCAAAGTGTAAGTATTTTTAGAAAAATGATCATTAAATGTTGTTTTTATGATGGAAAATGATCACTTTCATAAGTTTCACCAAAGTTTGACCTATAACCTATGATTTCGAATACAAACTAAGGTATTTTCAGTTCATATTCTTAAAATTTGACTCGATCCAAGGAAGTGGCAAGTTGAACCAACAAAAACGGAGTTGTAATGAAGAAACTACGACTAAAACAAGATTGGGTATCCGAAGCTAGTTTAGCTACGAAAATATTTGGAGAAAAAGTAAATTAATCATATCTTTTCTAATTCATATGATATTTTATATATAATTACTTATGATTTGATTTTATATATTTCAGGACCACCCGTAAACAACACGAGAAGATTTATCATAAGACCTCATGATTGTACGCAACACGTCATTTGACAACACGGTACTTTATGTACGCAACACGTCATTTGACAACATGGTACCATGGGTCGAGATTAATTCTGATCAATACGAATACGATGGGGTCTTTATTTATTTTATTTAAGCAACTAATTGTGGACCACTAACATCGGACTGCTAACTACGGACTAAGAAAATATTAAAAGTATTAAAAGTATATATATATATATATATATATATATATATATATATATATATATATATATATATATATATATATATATATATATATATATATATATATATATATATATATATATATATATATATATTAACGATTACTTAAAAAGAAAATATGTTGATATATTATATATATGGTTAGGTTCGTGATATCTATCGAAGACCTAGTCGAATTAAATACCTTCAAGGCAAAAGTGAGTTTCATTTGCTCCCTTTTTAATTGCTTTTACAATATATATTTTTGGGCTGAGAATACATGCGCTGCTTTTATAAATGTTTACAAAATAAACACAAGTACTTAAAAATATATTCTACGTTGAGTTGTACCACTAGCATATTTCCCTGTAGCTTGGTAACTACTATTTACATGGCTATTGTAAACGCGAATCCTGTTGATAGATCTATCGGGCCTGACAACCCCAACCGGACTGGACGACCAGTATTCAACGGTTGCACAGTACTTCGTTTTGGTGACTACACTTGGTACGGTGTAGTGAGATTTCATAATAAAGGGAATATGCGACGTTGATTAAATGTTAAGTATGGTTACCAAGTGCTCAACCACTTAGAATGCTTTACATACACTTGCGAGTGTATTATGTTTATGATTATGAAATCTTGTGGTCTATTAACATATTGAAATGATTGTTATGATAAACCTATGAACTCACCAACCTTTTGGTTGACACTTTAAAGCATGTTTATTCTCAGGTACGAATTAAGTCTTCCGCTGTGCATTTGCTCAATATAAGGTCATTACTTGGAGCCGATCATCACAATGGGACCAAATGTTGATGACTTCGTCCAGGTGGATTAGGACGGGTCCTTTCAATCTTAAATGTTTCGCTAACCAGTTTAATTTCTCGATTCCGACATATATTATCTGCTGAAATTAATTTACCATTTGCTAATTCGAGTAAAAATTTACTATCCAAAGGCGTCAATGGACAACTTAATTTAGCACAAAAATCTATACTCATATAGCTTCTATCCGCACCCGAATCAAATAAAACGTAAGCAGATTTATTGTCAATAAGAAACGTACCCGTAACAAGCTCCGGGTCTTCCTGTGCCTCTGCCGCATTAATATTAAAAACTCTTCCGCGGCCTTGTCCATTCGTGTTCTCCTGGTTCGGGAAATTTCTAATAATGTGGCCCGGTTTTCCACATTTATAACAAACTACATTGGCATAACTTGCTCCGACACTACTTGCTCCGCCATTACTCGTTCTGACACCATTTGTTCCTTTCGTTCTATTAACCCCTGGTCCGTAGACCTCACACTTCACCGCGCTATGACCATTTCTTTTACACTTGTTGCAAAATTTGGTGCAGAAACCCGAGTGATACTTTTCACACCTTTGGCATAGCTGCTTCTGATTGTTGTTGTTGTTGCGGTTATTATTGTTGTTGGGAAGATTGTTGTAGTTGTTGTTGTTGTTGTTGTTGTTGGGCCGTTTGTTATAGTTGCGATTGATGTTGCGATTGTTGGGATAATTGTTGCGATTATTGTTGTAATTGCTGTTGTTGTATTGGTGATTCTTATCACCGTTTTCCTCCCACTTTCTTTTGACTTGCTTCACATTGGCCTCTTCAGCAGTCTGTTCTTTAATTCTTTCTTCAATCTGGTTCACTAGTTTGTGAGCCATTCTACATGCCTGTTGTATGGAGGCGGGCTCGTGTGAACTTATATCTTCTTGGATTCTTTCCGGTAATCCTTTCACAAACGCGTCGATCTTCTCTTCCTCATATTCGAATGCTCCCGGACACAATAGGCACAATTCTGTGAATTGTCTTTCGTACGTGGTAATATCAAATCCTTGGGTTCGTAACCCTCTAAGTTCTGTCTTGAGCTTATTGACCTCGGTTCTGGGACGGTACTTCTCGTTCATCAAGTGCTTGAATGCTGACCACGGTAGTGCGTACGCATCATCTTGTCCCACTTGCTCTAGATAGGTATTCCACCATGTTAACGCAGAACCTGTGAAGGTATGCATAGCGTACTTCACTTTGTCCTCTTCAGTACACTTACTTATGGCAAACACCGATTCGACCTTCTCGGTCCACCATTTCAATCCGATCGGTCCTTCGGTTCCATCAAATTCCAAAGGTTTGCAGGCAGTGAATTCTTTGTAGGTGCATCCTACACGATTTCCTGTACTGCCAGATCCAAGGTTATTGTTGGTATGTAGCGCAGCCTGTACTGCGGCTATGTTTGAAGCTAGAAAAGTACGGAATTCCTCTTCATTCATATTCACGGTGTGTCGAGTAGTCGGTGCCATTTCCTTCAAAATAGTCAAATAGAACAAGTTAATCATACAGAATATTAAGAGTAGTTAATAGTATTTCGTAGCATAATATGAACTCATTTATAAAAGCTTTTTCTTCATATTAGCGTGTTATAAGTTTAAATTCGGGTAGTACCTACCCGTTAAGTTCATACTTAGTAGCTAATATACAATTCAACTACTACAATTCTATATGAAAAACTGATTGTAATAATATTTCGCGTTCAAACTTTTATACAATATTTTACAAACTTACAGTACTGCTTATTTTACATAAAGCATGAAATATAGGACACAATAACTTTGATACAAGATAGTTGTGAAGATAATTCTAGCTAGTACACAAGTCGTTCAGCAAAGGCAATAAAGACACGTAATTCATACGTCCAGAAACAAGTCATGCATTCTGGTTTTACTAGGACTACTTCCCATCCTTGGTCTTGTGGAACATAACCGTTATGGCCGTTGATAAGACAGCGTGTTGTAACGTCGTCAAAGGGACGAGGGTTACGTAATGACCAACAGTCTCGTAATAACCTAAAAACCTCATTTCTTACCCCAATTACCGACTCCGTCACTTGTGGGAATGTTTTGTTTAATAGTTGTAGCCCGATGTTCTTGTTCTCACTTTGGTGAGAAGCGAACATTACTAACCCGTAAGCATAACATACTTCTTTATGTTGCATGTTAGCCGCTTTTTCTAAATCACGAAGTCCTATATTCGGATATACTGAGTCAAAATAATTTCTTAACCCGTTGCGTAAAATAGCATTTGGGTTCCCCGCAATATATGCGTCAAAGTAAACACATCGTAACTTATGGATTTCCCAATGTGATATCCCCCATCTTTCGAACGAAAGCCTTTTATAAACCAAGGCATTCTTGGAACGTTCTTCGAATGTCTTACAAACTGATCTCGCCTTAAATAGTTGTGCCGAAGAATTCTGACCGGCTCTAGACAAGATTTCATCAATCATGTCTCCAGGTAGGTCTCTTAAAATATTGGGTTGTCTATCCATTTTGTGTTTTTATACTGTAAAATAGACAAGAGTTAGATTCATAAAAAAAAATACTTATTAATACAAGCAATTTTTACATATATCATAAAGCATAAGCACACTATATTACATATATTACACCACACGAATACAACTATCTTATTCCGACTCGCTTGTTTCTTCTTCTTCGGTTTTGGTTCGTTTTGCCAAGTTTCTAGGGATATATGATGTTCCCCTAATATGAGCCGTCGTTTTCCACATTGGTTTAGAAAAACCTGGTGGTTTAGAGGTTCCCGGGTCATTGTTACAACTTAAGGACTTCGGGGGTTGACGATACATATAAAGTTCATCGGGGTTGGAATTAGATTTCTCTATTTTTATGCCCTTTCCCTTATTATTTTCTTTTGCCTTTTTAAATTCAGTTGGGGTAATTTCTATAACATCATCGGAATTCTCGTCGGAATCCGATTCATCGGAGAATTGGTAATCCTCCCAATATTTTGCTTCCTTGGCGGAAACACCATTGACCATAATTAACCTTGGTCAGTTGGTTGAGGATTTTCTTTTACTTAACCGTTTTATTATTTCCCCCACCGGTTCTATTTCTTCATCCGGTTCCGATTCTTCTTCCGGTTCCGATTCTTCTTCCGGTTCTGACTCTTCTTTCGGTTCCTCTTCGGGAACTTGTGAATCAGTCCACGAATCATTCCAATTTACATTTGACTCTTCATTATTATTAGGTGAGTCAATGGGACTTATTCTAGAGGTAGACATCTATCACATAATATCAAACGCGTTAAGAGATTAATATATCACATAATATTCACATGTTAAAAATATATAGTTTCCAACAAAATTTGTTAAGCAATCATTTTTCAAGTAAACACGGTCGAAGTCCAGACTCACTAATGCATCCTAACAAACTCGATAAGACACACTAATGCAAAATTCTGGTTCTCTAAGACCAACGCTCGGATACCAACTGAAATGTCCCGTTCTTATTGATTAAAAACGTTCCATATTAATTGATTTCGTTGCGAGGTTTTGACCTCTATATGAGACATTTTTCAAAGACTGCATTCATTTTAAAACAAACCATAACCTTTATTTCATCAATAAAGGTTTAAAAACCTTTACGTAGATTATCAAATAATGATAATCTAAAATATCCTGTTTACACATGACCATTACATAATGGTTTACAATACAAATATGTTACAACAAAATAAGTTTCTTGAATGCAGTTTTTACACAATATCATACAAGCATGGACTCCAAATCTCGTCCTTATTTAAGTATGCGACAGTGGAAGCTCTTAATAATCACCTGAGAATAAACATGCTTAAAACGTCAACAAAAATGTTGGTGAGTTATAGGTTTAACCTATATATATCAAATCATAATAATAGACCACAAGATTTCATATTTCAATACACATCCCATACATAGAGATAAAAATCATTCATATGGTGAACACCTGGTAACCGACGTTAACAAGATACATATATAAGAATATCCCCATCATTCCGGGACACCCTTCGGATATGATATAAATTTCGAAGTACTAAAGCATCCGGTACTTTGGATGGGGTTTGTTAGGCCCAATAGATCTATCTTTAGGATTCGCGTCAATTAGGGTGTCTGTTCCCTAATTCTTAGATTACCAGACTTAATAAAAAGGGGCATATTCGATTTCGATAATTCAACCATAGAATGTAGTTTCACGTACTTGTGTCTATTTCGTAAATCATTTATAAAACCTGCATGTATTCTCATCCCAAAAATATTAGATTTTAAAAGTGGGACTATAACTCACTTTCACAGATTTTTACTTCGTCGGGAAGTAAGACTTGGCCACTGGTTGATTCACGAACCTATAACAATATATACATATATATCAAAGTATGTTCAAAATATATTTACAACACTTTTAATATATTTTGATGTTTTAAGTTTATTAAGTCAGCTGTCCTCGTTAGTAACCTACAAATAGTTGTCCACAGTTAGATGTACAGAAATAAATCGATAAATATTATCTTGAATCAATCCACGACCCAGTGTATACGTATCTCAGTATTGATCACAACTCAAACTATATATATTTTGGAATCAACCTCAACCCTGTATAGCTAACTCCAACATTCACATATAGAGTGTCTATGGTTGTTCCGAAATATATATAGATGTGTCGACATGATAGGTCGAAACATTGTATACGTGTCTATGGTATCTCAAGATTACATAATATACAATACAAGTTGATTAAGTTATGGTTGGAATAGATTTGTTACCAATTTTCACGTAGCTAAAATGAGAAAAATTATCCAATCTTGTTTTACCCATAACTTCTTCATTTTAAATCCGTTTTGAGTGAATCAAATTGCTATGGTTTCATATTGAACTCTATTTTATGAATCTAAACAGAAAAAGTATAGGTTTATAGTCGGAAAAATAAGTTACAAGTCGTTTTTGTAAAGGTAGTCATTTCAGTCGAAAGAACGACGTCTAGATGACCATTTTAGAAAACATACTTCCACTTTGAGTTTAACCATAATTTTTGGATATAGTTTCATGTTCATAATAAAAATCATTTTATCAGAATAATAACTTTTAAATCAAAGTTTATCATAGTTTTTAATTAACTAACCCAAAACTGCCCGCGGTGTTACTACGACGGCGTAAATCCGGTTTTACGGTATTTTTCGTGTCTCCAGGTTTTAAATCATTAAGTTAGCATATCATATAGATATAGAACATGTGTTTAGTTGATTTTAAAAGTCAAGTTAGAAGGATTAACTTTTGTTTGCGAACAAGTTTAGAATTAACTAAACTATGTTCTAGTGATTACAAGTTTAAACCTTCGAATAAGATAGCTTTATATGTATGAATCGAATGATGTTATGAACATCATTACTACCTTAAGTTCCTTGGATAAACCTACTGGAAAATAGAAAAATGGATCCAGCTTCAACGGATCCTTGGATGGCTCGAAGTTCTTGAAGCAGAATCATGACACGAAAACAAGTTCAAGTAAGATCATCACTTGAAATAAGATTGTTATAGTTATAGAAATTGAACCAAAGTTTGAATATGATTATTACCTTGTATTAGAATGATAACCTACTGTAAGAAACAAAGATTTCTTGAGGTTGGATGATCACCTTACAAGATTGGAAGTGAGCTAGCAAACTTGAAAGTATTCTTGATTTTATGTAACTAGAACTTGTAGAATATATGAAGAACACTTAGAACTTGAAGATAGAACTTGAGAGAGATCAATTAGATGAAGAAAATTGAAGAATGAAAGTGTTTGTAGGTGTTTTTGGTCGTTGGTGTATGGATTAGATATAAAGGATATGTAATTTTGTTTTCATGTAAATAAGTCATGAATGATTACTCATATTTTTGTAATTTTATGAGATATTTCATGCTAGTTGCCAAATGATGATTCCCACATGTGTTAGGTGACTCACATGGGCTGCTAAGAGCTGATCATTGGAGTGTATATACCAATAGTACATACATCTAAAAGCTGTGTATTGTACGAGTACGAATACGGGTGCATACGAGTAGAATTGTTGATGAAACTGAACGAGGATGTAATTGTAAGCATTTTTGTTAAGTAGAAGTATTTTGATAAGTCTATTGAAGTCTTTCAAAAAGTGTATAAATACATATTAAAACACTACATGTATATACATTTTAACTGAGTCGTTAAGTCATCGTTAGTCGTTACATGTAAGTGTTGTTTTGAAACCTTTAGGTTAACGATCTTGTTAAATGTTGTTAACCCAATGTTTATAATATCAAATGAGATTTTAAATTATTATATTATCATGATATTATCATGTATGAATATCTCTTAATATGATATATATACATTAAATGTCTTTACAACGATAATCGTTACATATATGTCTCGTTTAAAAATCATTAAGTTAGTAGTCTTGTTTTTACATATGTAGTTCATTGTTAATATACTTAATGATATGTTTACTTATCATAGTATCATGTTAACTATATATATATCCATATATATGTCATCATATAGTTTTTACAAGTTTTAACGTTCGTGAATCACCGGTCCACTTGGGTGGTCAATTGTCTATATGAAACATATTTCAATTAATCAAGTCTTAACAAGTTTGATTGCTTAACATGTTGGAAACATTTAATCATGTAAATATCAATCTCAATTAATATATATAAATATGGAAAAGTTCGGGTCACTACACTGACGACCTCGATGTCAAGTCACTATCCAGGAGTCTTGATGTTAGGGTCATTTTAGGGTGATCTCGAGAATTTCAGTACAATCTGAAACCGAAGGTTATGCGGCGCCAAATGGTACTCCATCTGGCGGCGCATCTTAATGATTTAAAAAATCGTGCTTAATGAAGTGACATTAGATTCAAATTTATATGCGTCAAACTTAATTACATTGCGAGTGAAATAATAGGTGTTAAAACAATATGTACTATGCTAAGTCATGCATGCACAAAAGGAATAATACGAATGAAATTCAAAACCGTCAAAATCGAAAAAAGGCAAAATTGAAGGCTTTCGAGGTCTCGTTTCGAAAAAATATTTTGGACAAACTGCCTACGGCAGTTTGCCAACGGATAGATCACGAAAAAAATACACGATTTGAAAAAAAACGGTGACTAAATCGGAGCTACGAGTCAAAATATACGATAGATAGAACATTTTAGCCAAAGACACAAAATACCAAGCACCACAAACCGTCGGTGGTGTTATGTGCGTGGTGCGATTCTGTGAGAAAAGATGTCTTTTTCGGAATCTAGACAACTTCGAATGGCAAGCACGTTCAGAGAGTCTTGCTCGGTCGGCCGTTTTAGGGTGATCTTATGAATTTTAGCACAATTTTAAACCGATGGTTATGCGCCGCCAAATGGTACACTATCTGGCGACGCAAACTAATGATTTAAAAAAACGTGTTTAATGAAGTGACATTAGATTCAAATTTATACCCGTTATACATAATTACATTGCGAGTGAAATAATAGGCCTTAAAACGATATATACCATGCTAAGTCATGCATACACAAAACAAATTATAAGATATAAATTGAAAACGTTCAAAGAGAACATTAAAAATGAGTAAAATTTCTTTTTTCGGCATCCTGATGACCTCTATGTCAAGACACTATCTAGGAGTCTTGATGTTAGGGTCATTTTAGGGTGATCTCTAGAATTTCAGTACAATCTGAAACCGAAGGTTATGCGCCGCCAAATGGTACTCCATCTGGCGGCGCATCTTAATGATTTAAAAAATCGTGTTTAATGAAGTGAAATTAGATTCAAATTTATATGCGTTATACTTAATTACATTGCTAGTGAAATAATAGGCCTTAAAACAATATGTACTATGCTAAGTCATGCATGCACAAAAGGAATAATACGAATGAAATTCAAAACCGTCAAAATCGAAAAAAGGCAAAATTGAAGGCTTTCTAGGTCTCGTTTCGAAAAATATTTGGGACAAACTGCCAACGGCAGTTTGCCAACGGATAGATCACGAAAAAATTCACGATTTGAAAAAAAACGGTGACTAAATCGGAGCTACGAGTCAAAAGATACGATAGATCGAACATTTTGGCTAAAGACACAAAATACCAAGCACCACGAACCGTCGGTGGTGTTAGGTGCGTGGTGCGATTCTGTGAGAAAAGATGTCTTTTTCGGAATCTAGACAACTTCAAATGGCAAGCACGTTCAGAGAGTCTTGCTCGTTCGGCCGTTTTAGGGTGATCTTATGAATTTCAGCACAATTTTAAACCGAAGGTTATGCGCCGCCAAATGGTACACTATCTGGCGGCGCAAACTAATGATTTAAAAAAACGTGTTTAATGAAGTGACATTAGATTCAAATTTATACCCGTTATACATAATTAAATTGTGAGTGAAATAATAGGCCTTAAAACGATATATACCATGCTGATTCATGCATACACAAAACAAATTATAAGATATAAATTGAAAACGTTCAAAGAGAACATTAAAAATGAGTAAAATTTATTTTTTCGGCATCCTGACGACCTCTATGTCAAGACACTATCCAGGAGTCTTGATGTTAGGGTCATTTTAGGGTGATCTCGAGAATTTCAGTACAATCTGAAACCGAAGGTTATGCGCCGCCAAATGGTACTCCATCTGGCGGCGCATCTTAATGATTTAAAAAATCGTGTTTAATGAAGTGAAATTAGATTCAAATTTATATGCGTTATACTTAATTACATTGCTAGTGAAATAATAGGCCTTAAAACAATATGTACTATGCTAAGTCATGCATGCACAAAAGGAATAATACGAATGAAATTCAAAACCGTCAAAATCGAAAAAAGGCAAAATTGAAGGCTTTCGAGGTCTCGTTTCGAAAAATATTTGGGACAAACCACCTACAGCAGTTTGCCAATGGATAGATCACGAAAAAATGCACGATTTGAAAAAAAAACGGTGACTAAATCGGAGCTACGAGTCAAAAGATACGATAGATCGAACATTTTGGCTAAAGACACAAAATACCAAGCACCACGAACCGTCGATGGTGTTAGGTGCGTGGTGCAATTCTGTGAGAAAAGATGTCTTTTTCAGAATCTAGACAACTTCGAATGGCAAGCACGTTCAGAGAGTCTTGCTCGTTCGGCCGTTTTAGGGTGATCTTATGAATTTCAGCACAATTTTAAACCGAAGGTTATGCGCCGCCAAATGGTACACTATCTGGCGGCGCAAACTAATAATTTAAAAAAACGTGTTTAATGAAGTGACATTAGATTCAAATTTATACCCGTTATACATAATTACATTGCGAGTGAAATAATAGGCCTTAAAACGATATATACCATGCTAAGTCATGCATACACAAAACAAATTATAAGATATAAATTGAAAACGTTCAAAGAGAACATTAAAAATGAATAAAATTTATTTTTTCGGCATCCTGACGACCTCTATGTCAAGACACTATCCAGGAGTCTTGATGTTAGGGTCATTTTAGGGTGATCTCGAGAATTTCAGTACAATCTGAAACCGAAGGTTATGCGCCGCCAAATGGTACTCCATCTGGCGGCGCATCTTAATGATTTAAAAAATCGTGTTTAATGAAGTGAAATTAGATTCAAATTTATATGCGTTATACTTAATTACATTGCTAGTGAAATAATAGGCCTTAAAACAATATGTACTATGCTAAGTCATGCATGCACAAAAGGAATAATACGAATGAAATTCAAAACCGTCAAAATCGAAAAAAGGCAAAATTGAAGGCTTTCGAGGTCTCGTTTCGAAAAATATTTGGGACAAACCGCCTACAGCAGTTTGCCAACAGAAAGATCACGAAAAAATACACGATTTGAAAAAAAAACGGTGACTAAATCGGAGCTACGAGTCAAAAGATACGATAGATCGAACATTTTGGCTAAAGACACAAAATACCAAGCACCACGAACCGTCGGTGGTGTTAGGTGCGTGGTGCGATTCTGTGAGAAAAGATGTCTTTTTAGGAATCTAGACAACTTCGAATGGCAAGCACATTCAGAGAGTCTTGCTCGTTCGGCCGTTTTAGGGTGATTTTATGAATTTCAGCACAATTTTAAACCGAAGGTTATGCGCCGCCAAATGGTACACTATCTGGCGGCGCAAACTAATGATTTAAAAAAACGTGTTTAATGAAGTGACATTAGATTCAAATTTATACCCGTTATACATAATTACATTGCGAGTGAAATAATTGGCCTTAAAACGATATATACCATGCTAAGTCATGCATACACAAAACAAATTATAAGATATAAATTGAAAACGTTCAAAGAGAACATTATAAATGAGTAAAATTTATTTTTTCGGCATCCTGACGACCTCTATGTCAAGACACTATCCAGGAGTCTTGATGTTAGGGTCATTTTAGGGTGATCTCGAGAATTTCAGTACAATCTGAAACCGAAGGTTATGCGCCGCCAAATGGTACTCCATCTGGCGGCGCATCTTAATGATTTAAAAAATCGTGTTTAATGAAGTGAAATTAGATTCAAATTTATATGCGTTATACTTAATTACATTGCTAGTGAAATAATAGGCCTTAAAACAATATGTACTATGCTAAGTCATGCATGCACAAAAGGAATAATACGAATGAAATTCAAACCGTCAAAATCGAAAAAAGGCAAAATTGAAGGCTTTCGAGGTCTCGTTTCGAAAAATATTTGGGACAAACCGCCTACAGCAGTTTGCCAACGGATAGATCACGAAAAAATACACGATTTGAAAAAAAAAGTGACTAAATCTGAGCTACGAGTCAAAAGATACGATAGATCGAACATTTTGGCTAAAGACACAAAATACCAAGCACCACGAACCGTCGGTGGTGTTAGGTGCGTGGTGCGATTCTGCGAGAAAAGATGTCTTTTTTGGAATCTAGACAACTTCGAATGGCAAGCACGTTCAGAGAGCCTTGCTCGTTCGGCCGTTTTAGGGTGATCTTATGAATTTCAGCACAATTTTAAACCGAAGGTTATGCGCCGCCAAATGGTACACTATCTGGCGGCGCAAACTAATGATTTAAAAAAACGTGTTTAATGAAGTGACATTAGATTCAAATTTATACCGGTTATACATAATTACATTGCGAGTGAAATAATAGGCCTTAAAACGATATATACCATGCTAAGTCATGCATGCACAAAACAAATTATAAGATATAAATTGAAAACGTTCAAAGAGAACATTAAAAATGAGTAAAATTTCTTTTTTCGGCATCCTGACGACCTCTATGTCAAGACACTATCCAGGAGTCTTGATGTTAGGGTCATTTTAGGGTGATCTCGAGAATTTCAGTACAATCTGAAACCGAAGGTTATGCACCGCCAAATGGTACTCCATCTGGCGGCGCATCTTACTGATTTAAAAAATCGTGTTTAATGAAGTGGAATTAGATTCAAATTTATATGCGTTATACTGAATTACATTGCTAGTGAAATAATAGGCCTTAAAACAATATGTACTATGCTAAGTCATGCATGCACAAAAGGAATAATACGAATGAAATTCAAAACCGTCAAAATTAAAAAAAGGCAAAATTGAAGGCTTTCGAGGTCTCGTTTCGAAAAATTTTTGCGACAAACTGCCTACAGCAGTTTGCCAACGGATAGATCACGAAAAAATACACGATTTGAAAAAAAACGGTGACTAAATCGGAGCTACGAGTCAAAAGATACGATAGATCGAACATTTTGGCTAAAGACACAAAATACCAAGCACCACGAACCGTCGGTGGTGTTAGGTGCGTGGTACAATTCTGTGAGAAAAGATGTCTTTTTCGGAATCTAGACAACTTCGAATTGCAACCACCTTCAGAGAGTCTTGCTCGTTCGGCCATTTTAGGGTGATCTTATGAATTTCAGCACAATTTTAAACCGAAGGTTATGCGCCGCCAAATGGTACACTATCTTGCGGCGCAAACTAATGATTTAAAAAAACGTGTTTAATGAAGTGACATTATATTCAAATTTATACCCGTTATACATAATTACATTGCGAGTGAAATAATAGGCCTTAAAACGATATATACCATGCTAAGTCGTGCATGCACAAAACAAATTATAAGATATAAATTGAAAACGTTCAAAGAGAACATTAAAAATGAGTAAAATTTCTTTTTTCGGCATCCTAACGACCTCTATGTAAAGACACTATCCAGGAGTCTTGATGTTAGGGTCATTTTAGGGTGATCTCGAGAATTTCAGTACAATCTGAAACCGAAGGTTATGCGCCGCCAAATGGTACTCCATCTGGCGGCGCATCTTAATGATTTAAAAAATCGTGTTTAATGAAGTGAAATTAGATTCAAATTTATATGCGTTATACTTAATTACATTGCTAGTGAAATAATAGGCCTTAAAACAATATGTACTATGCTAAGTCATGCATGCACAAAAGGAATAATACGAATGAAATTCAAAACCGTCAAAATCGAAAAAAGGCAAAATTGAAGGCTTTCGAGGTCTCGTTTCGAAAAATATTTGGGACAAACTACCTACGGAAGTTTGTCAACGGATAGATCACGAAAAATACACGATTTGAAAAAAAATGGTGACTAAATCGGAGCTACGAGTCAAAAGATACGATAGATCGAACATTTTGGCCAAAGACACAAAATACCAAGCACCACGAACTGTCGGTGGTGTTAGGTGCGTGGTGCGATTCTGTGAGAAAAGATGTCTTTTTCAGAATGTAGACAACTTCAAATGGCAAGCACGTTCAGAGAGTCTTGCGCGTTCGGCCGTTTTAGGGTGATCTTATGAATTTCAGCACAATTTTAAACCGAAGGTTATGCGCCGCCAAATGGTACACTATCTAGCGGCGCAAACTAATGATTTAAGAAAACATGTTTAATGAAGTGACATTAGATTCAAATTTATACCCGTTATACATAATTACATTGCGAGTGAAATAATAGGCCTTAAAACGATATATACCATGCTAAGTCATGCATGCACAAAACTAATTATAAGATATAAATTGAAAACGTTCAAAGAGAACATTAAAAATGAGTAAAATTTCTTTTTTCGGCATCCTGACGACCTCGATGTCAAGACACTATCCAGGAGTCTTGATGTTAGGGTCTTTTTAGGATGATCTCGAGAATTTCAGTAATCTTAATGATTTAAAAAATCGTGTTTAATGAAGTGACATTAGATTCAAATTTATATGCGTTATACATAATTACATTGCGAGTGAAATAATAGGCCTTAAAACAATATGTACTATGCTAAGTCATGCATGCACAAAAGGAATAATACGAATGAAATTCAAAACCGTCAAAATCGAAAAAAGGCAAAATAGAAGGCTTTCGAGGTCTCGTTTCGAAAAATATTTGGGACAAACTGAAATGTCCCGTTCTTATTGATTAAAAACGTTCCATATTAATTGATTTCGTTGCGAGGTTTTGACCTCTATATGAGACGTTTTTCAAAGACTGCATTCATTTTAAAACAAACCATAACCTTTATTTCATCAATAAAGGTTTAAAAAGCTTTACGTAGATTATCAAATAATGATAATCTAAAATATCCTGTTTACACATGACCATTACATAATGGTTTACAATACAAATATGTTACAACAAAATAAGTTTCTTGAATGCAGTTTTTACACAATATCATACAAGCATGGACTCAACCTCAACCCTGTATAGCTAACTCCAACATTCACATATAGAGTGTCTATGGTTGTTCCGAAATATATATAGATGTGTCGACATGATAGGTCGAAACATTGTATACGTGTCTATGGTATCTCAAGATTACATAATATACAATACAAGTTGATTAAGTTATGGTTGGAATAGATTTGTTACCAATTTTCACGTAGCTAAAATGAGAAAAATTATCCAATCTTGTTTTACCCATAACTTCTTCATTTTTAATCCGTTTTGAGTGAATCAAATTGCTATGGTTTCATATTGAACTCTATTTTATGAATCTAAAAAGAAAAAGTATAGGTTTATAATCGGAAAAATAAGTTACAAGTCTTTTTTGTAAAGGTAGTCATTTCAGTCGAAAGAACGACGTCTAGATGACCATTTTAGAAAACATACTTCCACTTTGAGTTTAACCATAATTTTTGGATATAGTTTCATGTTCATAATAAAAATCATTTTATCAGAATAATAACTTTTAAATCAAAGTTTATCATAGTTTTTAATTAACTAACCCAAAACTGCCCGCGGTGTTACTACGACGGCGTAAATCCGGTTTTACGGTATTTTTCGTGTCTCCAGGTTTTAAATCATTAAGTTACCATATCATATAGATATAGAACATGTGTTTAGTTGATTTTAAAAGTCAAGTTAGAAGGATTAACTTTTGTTTGTGAACAAGTTTAGAATTAACTAAACTATGTTCTAGTGATTACAAGTTTAAACCTTCGAATAAGATAGCTTTATATGTATGAATCGAATCATGTTATGAACATCATTACTACCTTAAGTTCCTTGGATAAATCTACTGGAAAAGAGAAAAATGGATCTAGCTTCAACGGATCCTTGGATGGCTCGAAGTTCTTGAAGCAGAATCATGACACGAAAACAAGTTCAAGTAAGATCATCACTTGAAATAAGATTGTTATAGTTATAGAAATTGAACCAAAGTTTGAATATGATTATTAGCTTGTATTAGAATGATAACCTACTGTAAGAAACAAAGATTTCTTGAGGTTGGATGATCACCTTACAAGATTGGAAGTGAGCTAGCAAACTTGAAAGTATTCTTGATTTTATGTAACTAGAACTTGTAGAATATATGAAGAACACTTAGAACTTGAAGATAGAACTTGAGAGAGATCAATTAGATGAATAAAATTGAAGAATTAAAGTGTTTGTAGGTGTTTTTGGTCGTTGGTGTATGGATTAGATATAAAGGATATGTAATTTTGTTTTCATGTAAATAAGTCATGAATGATTACTCATATTTTTGTAATTTTATGAGATATTTCATGCTAGTTGCCAAATGATGGTTCCCACATGTGTTAGGTGACTCACATGGGCTGCTAAGAGCTGATCATTGGAATGTATATACCAATAGTACATACATCTAAAAGCTGTGTATTGTACGAGTACGAATACGGGTGCATACGAGTAGAATTGTTGATGAAACTGAACGAGGATGTAATTGTAAGCATTTTTGTTAAGTAGAAGTATTTTGATAAGTCTATTTAAGTCTTTCAAAAAGTGTATAAATACATATTAAAACACTACATGTATATACATTTTAACTGAGTCGTTAAGTCATCGTTAGTCGTTACATGTAAGTGTTGTTTTGAAACCTTTAGGTTAACGATCTTGTTAAATGTTGTTAACCCAATGTTTATAATATCAAATGAGATTTTAAATTATTATATTATCATGATATTATCATGTATGAATATCTCTTAATATGATATATATACATTAAATGTCTTTACAACGATAATCGTTACATATATGTCTCGTTTAAAAATCATTAAGTTAGTAGTCTTGTTTTTACATATGTAGTTCATTGTTAATATACTTAATGTTAATATACTTAATGATATGTTTACTTATCATAGTATCATGTTAACTATATATATATCCATATATATGTCATCATATAGTTTTTACAAGTTTTAACGTTCGTGAATCACCGGTCCACTTGGGTGGTCAATTGTCTATATAAAACATATTTCAATTAATCAAGTCTTAACAAGTTTGATTGCTTAACATGTTGGAAACATTTAATCATGTAAATATCAATCTTAATTAATATATATAAACATGGAAAAGTTCGGGTCACTACAGTACCTACCCGTTAAATAAATTTCGTCCCGAAATTTTAAGCTGTTGAAGGTGTTGACGAATCTTCTGGAAATAGATGCGGGTATTTCTTCTTCATCTGATCTTCACACTCCCAGGTGAACTCGGGTCCTCTATGAGCATTCCATTGAACCTTAACAATTGGTATCTTGTTTTGCTTAAGTCTTTTAACCTCACGATCCATTATTTCGACGGGTTCTTCGATGAATTGAAGTTTTTCGTTGATTTGGATTTCATCTAACGGAATAGTGAGATCTTCTTTATCAAAACATTTCTTCAAATTCGAGACGTGGAAAGTGTTATGTACAGCCGCGAGTTTTTGAGGTAACTCAAGTCGGTAAGCTACTGGTCCGACACGATCAATAATCTTGAATGGTCCAATATACCTTGGATTTAATTTCCCTCGTTTACCAAATCGAACAACGCCTTTCCAAGGTGAAACCTTAAGCATGACCATTTCTCCAATTTCAAACTCTATATCTTTTCTTTTACTGTCCGCGTAGCTCTTTTGTCGACTCTGGGCGGTTTTCAATCTTTGTTGAATTTGGATGATCTTCTAGGTAGTTTCTTGTATAATCTCCGGACCCGTAATCTGTCTATCCCCCACTTCACTCCAACAAATCGGAGACCTGCACTTTCTACCATAAACTGCTTCAAACGGCGCCATCTCAATGCTTAAATGGTAGCTGTTGTTGTAGGAAAATTCTGCTAACGGTAGATGTCGATCCCAACTGTTTCCGAAATCAATAACACATGCTCGTAGCATGTCTTCAAGCGTTTGTATCGTCCTTTTACTCTGCCCATCAGTTTGTGGATGATAGGCAGTACTCATGTCTAGACGAGTTCCTAATGCTTGCTGTAATGTCTGCCAGAATCTTGAAATAAATCTACTATCCCTATCAGAGATAATAGAGATTGGTATTCCATGTCTGGAGACGACTTCCTTCAAATACAGTCGTGCTAACTTCTCCATCTTGTCATCTTCTCTTATTGGCAGGAAGTGTGCTGATTTGGTGAGACGATCAACTATTACCCAAATAGTATCAAAACCACTTGCAGTCCTTGGCAATTTAGTGATGAAATCCATGGTAATGTTTTCCCATTTTCATTCCAGGATTTCGAGTTGTTGAAGTAGACCTGATGGTTTCTGATGCTCAGCTTTGACCTTAGAACACGTCAAACATTCTCCTACGTATTTAGCAACATCGGCTTTCATACCCGGCCACCAAAAATGTTTCTTGAGATCCTTGTACATCTTCCCCGTTCCAGGATGTATTGAGTATCTGGTTTAATGAGCTTCTCTAAGTACCATTTCTCTCATATCTCCAAATTTTGGTACCCAAATCCTTTCAGCCCTATACCGGGTTCCGTCTTTCCGAATATTAAGATGCTTCTCCGATCCTTTGGGTATTTCATCCTTTAAATTTCCCTCTTTTAAAACTCCTTGTTGCGCCTCCTTTATTTGAGTAGTAAGGTTATTATGAATCATTATATTCATAGATTTTACTCGAATGGGTTCTCTGTCCTTCCTGCTCAAGGCATCGGCTACCACATTTGCCTTTCCCGGGTGGTAACGAATCTCAAAGTCGTAATCATTCAACAATTCAATCCACCTACGCTGCCTCATATTCAGTTGTTTCTGATTAAATATGTGTTGAAGACTTTTGTGGTCGGTATATATAATACTTTTGACCCCATATAAGTAGTGCCTCCAAGTCTTTAATGCAAAAACAACCGCGCCTAATTCCAAATCATGCATCGTATAATTTTGTTCGTGAATCTTCAATTGTCTAGACGCATAAGCAATCACCTTCGTTCGTTGCATTAATACACAACCGAGACCTTGCTTTGATGCGTCAGAATAAATCACAAAATCATCATTCCCTTCAGGAAATGACAATATAGGTGCCGTAGTTAGCTTTTTCTTCAATAACTGAAACGCTTTCTCTTGTTCATCATTCCATTCAAATTTCTTCCCTTTATGCGTTAATGCGGTCAAGGGTTTTTCTATTCTGGAAAAGTCTTGGATGAACCTTCTGTAGTAACCAGCTAGTCCTAAAAACTGGCGTATGTGTTTCGGAGTTTTCGGGGTTTCCCACTTTTCAACAGTTTCTATCTTTGCCGGATCCACCTTAATACCTTCCTTGTTCACTATGTGACCGAGGAATTGAACTTCTTCCAACCAAAATGCACACTTTGAAAACTTAGCATACAATTCTTCCTTCCTCAATACTTCTAACACCTTTCTCAAATATTCACCGTGTTCTTGGTCATTCTTTGATTAAATAAGTATGTCATCAATGAAAACAATGACAAACTTGTCAAGGTATGGTCCACACACTCGGTTCATAAGGTCCATGAACACAGCTGGTGCATTAGTTAAACTAAACAGCATGACCATAAACTCGTAATGACCGTAACGTGTTCTGAAAGCAGTCTTTGGAATATCATCTTCTTTCACCCGCATTTGATGATACCCGGAACGTAAGTCAATCTTTGAATAAACAGACGAGCCTTGTAGTTGATCAAATAAGTCGTCGATTCTCGGTAGTAGGTAGCGGTTCTTGATGGTAAGTTTGTTCAACTCTCGGTAGTCGATACCCAACCTGAATGTACCATCTTTCTTCTTGACAAACAAAATAGGAGCTCCCCACGGTGATGTGCTTGGTCAAATGAAACCACGCTCTAAAAGTTCTTGTAATTGGCTTTGCAGTTCTTTCATCTCGCTGGGTGCGAGTCTGTAAGGAGCACGAGCTATTGGTGCAGCTCCTGGTACAAGATCTATTTGAAATTCAATGGATCGATGCGGGGGTAATCCCGGTAATTCTTTCGGAAATACATCGGGAAATTCCTTTGCAATGGGAACATCATTGATGCTCTTTTCTTCAGTTTGTACTTTCTCGACGTGTGCTAGAACAGCATAGCAACCTTTTCTTATTAGTTTTTGTGCCTTCAAATTACTAATAAGATGTAGCTTCGTGTTGCCCTTTTCTCCGTACACCATTAAGGGTTTTCCTCTTTCTCGTATAATACGAATTGCATTTTTGTAACAAACGATCTCTGCTTTCACTTCTTTCAACCAGTCCATACCGATTATCACATCAAAACTCCCTAACTCTACTGGTATCAAATCAATCTTAAATGTTTCACTAACCAGTTTAATTTCTCGATTCCGACATATATTATCTGCTGAAATTAATTTACCATTTGCTAATTCGAGTAAAAATTTACTATCCAAAGGCGTCAATGGACAACTTAATTTAGCACAAAAATCTATACTCATATAGCTTCTATCCGCACCCGAATCAAATAAAACGTAAGCAGATTTATTGTCAATAAGAAACGTACCTGTAACAAGCTCCGGGTCTTCCTGTGCCTCTGCCGCATTAATATTAAAAACTCTTCCGCGTTCTTGTCCATTCGTGTTCTCCTGGTTCGGGCAATTTCTAATAATGTGGCCCGGTTTTCCACATTTATAACAAACTACATTGCCATAACTTGCTCCGACACTACTTGCTCTGCCATTACTCGTTCCGACACCATTTGTTCCTTTCGTTCTATTAACCCCTAGTCCGTAGACCTCACATTTCTCCGCGCTATGACCATTTCTTTTACACTTGTTGCAAAATTTGGTGCAGAACCCCGAGTGATACTTTTCACACCTTTGGCATAGCTGCTTCTGATTGTTGTTGTTGTTGCGGTTATTATTGTTATTGGGAAGATTGTTGTAGTTGTTGTTGTTGTTGTTGTTGTTGTTGTTGTTGTTGTTGGGCCATTTGTTGTAGTTGCGATTGATGTTGCGATTGTTGGGATAATTGTTGCGATTATTGTTGTAATTGCTGTTGTTGTATTGGTGATTCTTATCACCGTTTTCCTCCCACTTTCTTTTGATTTGCTTCACATTGGCCTCTTCAGCAGTCTGTTCTTTAATTCTTTCTTCAATCTGGTTCACTAGTTTGTGCGCCATTCTACATGCCTGTTGTATGGAGGCGGGCTCATGTGAACTTATATCTTCTTGGATTCTTTCCGGTAATCCTTTCACAAACGCGTCGATCTTCTCTTCCTCATCTTCGAATGCTCTCGGACACAATAGGCACAATTCTGTGAATCATCTTTCGTACGTGGTAATATCAAATCCTTGGGTTCGTAACCCTCTATGTTCTGTCTTGAGCTTATTGACCTCGGTTCTGGGACGGTACTTCTCGTTCATCAAGTGCTTGAATGCTGACCACGGTAGTGCGTACGCATCATCTTGTCCCACTTGCTCTAGATAGGTATTCCACCATGTTAACGCAGAACCTGTGAAGGTATGCGTAGCGTACTTCACTTTGTCCTCTTCAGTACACTTACTTATGGCAAACACCGATTCGACCTTCTCGGTCCAACGTTTCAATCCGATCGGTCCTTCGGTTCCATCAAATTCCAAAGGTTTGCAGGCAGTGAATTCTTTGTAGGTGCATCCTACACGATTTCCTGTACTGCCAGATCCAAGGTTATTGTTGGTATGTAGCGCAGCCTGTACTGCGGCTATGTTTGAAGCTAGAAAAGTACGGAATTCCTCTTCATTCATATTCACGGTGTGTCGAGTAGTCGGTGCCATTTCCTTCAAAATAGTCAAATGGAACAAGTTAATCATACAGAATATTAAGAGTAGTTAATAGTATTTCGTAGCATAATATGAACTCATTTATAAAAGCTTTTTCTTCATATTAGCGTTTTATAAGTTTAAATTCAGGTAGTACCTACCCGTTAAGTTCATACTTAGTAGCTAATATACAATTCAACTACTACAATTCTATATGAAAAACTGATTGTAATAATATTTCGCGTTCAAACTTTTATACAATATTTTACAAACTTACAATACCGCTTATTTTACATAAAGCATGAAATATAGCACACAATAACTTTGATACAAGATAGTTGTGAAGATAATTCTAGCTAGTACACAAGTCGTTCAGCAAAGGCAATAAAGACACGTAATTCATACGTCCAGAAACAAGTCATGCATTCTGGTTTTACTAGGACTACTTCCCATCCTTGGTCTTGTGGAACATAACCGTTATGGCCGTTGATAAGACAGCGTGTTGTAACGTCGTCAAAGGGACGAGGGTTACGTAATGACCAACAGTCTCATAATAACCTAAAAACCTCATTTCTTACCCCAATTACCGACTCCGTCACTTGTGGGAATGTTTTGTTTAATATTTGTAGCCCGATGTTTTTGTTCTCACTTTGGTGAGAAGCGAACATTACTAACCCGTAAGCATAACATGCTTCTTTATGTTGCATGTTAGCCGCTTTTTCTAAATCACGAAGTCCTATATTCGGATATACTGAGTCAAAATAATTTCTTAACCCGTTGCGTAAAATAGCATTTGGGTTCCCCGCAATATATGCGTCAAAGTAAACACATCGTAACTTATGGATTTCCCAATGTGATATCCCCCATCTTTCGAACGAAAGCCTTTTATAAACCAAGGCATTCTTGGAACGTTCTTCGAATGTCTTACAAACTGATCTCGCCTTAAATAGTTGTGCCGAAGAATTCTGACCGGCTCTAGACAAGATTTCATCAATCATGTCTCCAGGTAGGTCTCTTAAAATATTGGGTTGTCTATCCATTTTGTGTTTTTATACTGTAAAATAGACAAGAGTTAGATTCATAAAAAAAAATACTTATTAATACAAGCAATTTTTACATATATCATAAAGCATAAGCACACTATATTACATATATTACACCACACGAATACAACTATCTTATTCCGACTCGCTTGTTTCTTCTTCTTCGATTTTGGTTCGTTTTGCCAAGTTTCTAGGGATATATGATGTTCCCCTAATACGAGCCGTCGTTTTCCACATTGGTTTAGAAAAACCTGGTGGTTTAGAGGTTCCCGGGTCATTGTTACAACTTAAGGACTTCGGGGGTTGACGATACATATAAAGTTCATCGAGGTTGGAATTAGATTTCTCTATTTTATGCCCTTTCCCTTATTATTTTCTTTTGCCTTTTTAAATTCAGTTGGGGTAATTTCTATAACATCATCGGAATTCTCGTCGGAATCCGATTCATCGGAGAATTGGTAATCCTCCCAATATTTTGCTTCCTTGGCGGAAACGCCATTGACCATAATTAACCTTGGTCGGTTGGTTGAGGATTTTCTTTTACTTAACCGTTTTATTATTTCCCCCACCGGTTCTATTTCTTCATCCGGTTCCGATTCTTCTTCCGGTTCCGATTCTTCTTCCGGTTCTGACTCTTCTTCCGGTTCCTCTTCGGGAACTTGTGAATCAGTCCACGAATCATTCCAATTTACATTTGACTCTTCATTATTATTAGGTGAGTCAATGGGACTTGTTCTAGAGGTAGACATCTATCACATAATATCAAACGCGTTAAGAGATTAATATATCACATAATATTCACATGTTAAAAATATATAGTTTCCAACAAAATTTGTTAAGCAATCATTTTTCAAGTAAACACGGTCGAAGTCCAGACTCACTAATGCATCCTAACAAACTCGATAAGACACACTAATGCAAAATTCTGGTTCTCTAAGACCAACGCTCGGATACCAACTGAAATGTCCCGTTCTTATTGATTAAAAACGTTCCATATTAATTGATTTCGTTGCGAGGTTTTGACCTCTATATGAGACGTTTTTCAAAGACTGCATTCATTTTAAAACAAACCATAACCTTTATTTCATCAATAAAGGTTTAAAAAGCTTTACGTAGATTATCAAATAATGATAATCTAAAATATCTTGTTTACAGATGACCATTACATAATGGTTTACAATACAAATATGTTACAACAAAATAAGTTTCTTGAATGTAGTTTTTACACAATATCATACAAGCATGGACTCCAAATCTCGTCCTTATTTAAGTATGCGACAGCGGAAGCTCTTAATAATCACCTGAGAATCAACATGCTTAAAACGTCAACAAAAATGTTGGTGAGTTATAGGTTTAACCTATATATATCAAATCATAATAATAGACCACAAGATTTCATATTTCAATACACATCCCATACATAGAGATAAAAATCATTCATATGGTGAACACCTGGTAACCGACGTTAACAAGATGCATATATAAGAATATCCCCATCATTCCGGGACACCCTTCGGATATGATATAAATTTCGAAGTACTAAAGCATCCGGTACTTTGGATGGGGTTTGTTAGGCCCAATAGATCTATCTTTAGGATTCGCGTCAATTAGGGTGTCTGTTCCCTAATTCTTAGATTACCAGACTTAATAAAAAGGGGCATATTCGATTTCGATAATTCAACCATAGAATGTAGTTTCACGTACTTGTGTCTATTTCGTAAATCATTTATAAAACCTGCATGTATTCTCATCCCAAAAATATTAGATTTTAAAAGTGGGACTATAACTCACTTTCACAGATTTTTACTTCGTCGGGAAGTAAGACTTGGCCACTGGTTGATTCACGAACCTATAACAATATATACATATATATCAAAGTATGTTCAAAATATATTTACAACACTTTTAATATATTTTGATGTTTTAAGTTTATTAAGTCAGCTGTCCTCGTTAGTAACCTACAACTAGTTGTCCACAGTTAGATGCACAGAAATAAATCGATAAATATAATCTTGAATCAATCCACGACCCAGTGTATACGTATCTCAGTATTGATCACAACTCAAACTATATATATTTTGGAATCAACCTCAACCCTGTATAGCTAACTCCGACATTCACATATAGAGTGTCTATGGTTGTTCTGAAATATATATAGATGTGTCGACATGATAGGTCGAAACATTGTATACGTGTCTATGGTATCTCAAGATTACATAATATATAATACAAGTTGATTAAGTTATGGTTGGAATAGATTTGTTACCAATTTTCACGTAGCTAAAATGAGAAAAATTATCCAATCTTGTTTTACCCATAACTTCTTTATTTTAAATCCGTTTTGAGTGAATAAAATTGCTATGGTTTCATATTGAACTCTATTTTATGAATCTAAACAGAAAAAATATAGGTTTATAGTCGGAAAAATAAGTTACAAGTCATTTTTGTAAAGGTAGTCATTTCAGTCGAAAGAACGACGTCTAGATGACCATTTTAGAAAACATACTTCCACTTTGAGTTTAACCATAATTTTTGGATATAGTTTCATGTTCATAATAAAAATCATTTTATCAGAATAATAACTTTTAAATCAAAGTTTATCATAGTTTTTAATTAACTAACCCAAAACTGCCCGCGGTGTTACTACGACGGCGTAAATCCGGTTTTACGGTATTTTTCGTGTCTCCAGGTTTTAAATCATTAAGTTAGCATATCATATAGATATAGAACATGTGTTTAGTTGATTTTAAAAGTCAAGTTAGAAGGATTAACTTTTGTTTGCGAACAAGTTTAGAATTAACTAAACTATGTTCCAGTGATTACAAGTTTAAACCTTCGAATAAGATAGCTTTATATGTATGAATCGAATGATGTTATGAACATTATTACTACCTTAAGTTCCTTGGATAAACCTACTGGAAAAGTGAAAAATGGATCTAGCTTCAACGGATCCTTGGATGGCTCGAAGTTCTTGAAGCAGAATCATGACACGAAAACAAGTTCAAGTAAGATCATCACTTGAAATAAGATTGTTATAGTTATAGAAATTGAACCAAAGTTTGAATATGATTATTACCTTGTATTAGAATGATAACCTACTGTAAGAAACAAAGATTTCTTGAGGTTGGATGATCACCTTACAAGATTGGAAGTGAGCTAGCAAACTTGAAGGTATTCTTGATTTTATGTAACTAGAACTTGTAGAATATATGAAGAACACTTAGAACTTGAAGATAGAACTTGAGAGAGATCAATTAGATGAAGAAAATTGAAGAATGAAAGTGTTTGTAGGTGTTTTTGGTCGTTGGTGTATGCATTAGATATAAAGGATATGTAATTTTGTTTTCATGTAAATAAGTCATGAATGATTACTCATATTTTTGTAATTTTATGAGATATTTCATGCTAGTTGCCAAATGATGGTTCCCACATGTGTTAGGTGACTCACATGGGCTGCTAAGAGGTGATCATTGGAGTGTATATACCAATAGTACATACATCTAAAAGCTGTGTATTGTACGAGTACGAATACGGGTGCATACGAGTAGAATTGTTGATGAAACTGAACGAGGATGTAATTGTAAGTATTTTTGTTAAGTAGAAGTATTTTGATAAGTCTATTGAAGTCTTTCAAAAAGTGTATAAATACATATTAAAACACTACATGTATATACATTTTAACTGAGTCGTTAAGTCATCGTTAGTCGTTATATGTAAGTGTTGTTTTGAAACCTTTAGGTTAAAGATCTTGTTAAATGTTGTTAACCCAATGTTTATAATATCAAATGAGATTTTAAATTATTATATTATCATGATATTATCATGTATGAATATCTCTTAATATGATATATATACATTAAATGTCTTTACAACGATAATCGTTACATATATGTCTCGTTTAAAAATCATTAAGTTAGTAGTCTTGTTTTTACATATGTATTTCATTGTTAATATACTTAATGATATGTTTACTTATCATAGTATCATGTTAACTATATATATATCCATATATATGTCATCATATAGTTTTTACAAGTTTTAACATTCGTGAATCACCGGTCCACTTGGGTGGTCAATTGTCTATATGAAACATATTTCAATTAATCAAGTCTTAACAAGTTTGATTGCTTAACATGTTGGAAACATTTAATCATGTAAATATCAATCTCAATTAATATATATAAACATGGAAAAGTTCGGGTCACTACATAAACCGCCTAAGGCAGTTTGCCAACGGATAGATCACGAAAAAATACACGATTTGAAAAAAAAACGGTGACTAAATCGGAGCTACGAGTCAAAAGATACGATAGATCGAACATTTTGGCTAAAGACACAAAATACCAAGCACCACGAACCGTCGGTAGTGTTAGGTGCGTGGTGCGATTCTGTGAGAAAAGATGTCTTTTTCGGAATCTAGACAACTTCGAATGGCAAGCACGTTCAGAGAGCCTTGCTCGTTCGGCCGTTTTAGGGTGATCTTATGAATTTCAGCACAATTTTAAACCGAAGGTTATGCGCCGCCAAATGGTACACTATCTGGCGGCGCAAACTAATGATTTAAAAAAACGTGTTTAATGAAGTGACATTAGATTCAAATTTATACCCGTTATACATAATTACATTGTGAGTGAAATAATAGGCCTTAAAACGATATATACCATGCTAAGTCATGCATACACAAAACAAATTATAAGATATAAATTGAAAACGTTCAAAGAGAACATTAAAAATGAGTAAAATTTATTTTTTCAGCATCCTGGCGACCTCTATGTCAAGACACTATCAAGGAGTCTTGATGTTACGGTCATTTTAGGGTGATCTCGAGAATTTCAGAACAATCTGAAACCGAAGGTTATGCGCCGCCAAACGGTACTCCATCTGGCGGCGCATCTTAATGATTAAAAAAATCGTGTTTAATGAAGTGAAATTAGATTCAAATTTATATGTGTTATACTTAATTACATTGCTAGTGAAATAATAGGCCTTAAAACAATATGTACTATGCTAAGTCATGCATGCACAAAAGGAATATTACGAACGAAATTCAAAACCGTCAAAATCGAAAAAAGGCAAAATTGAAGGCTTTCGAGGTCTCGTTTAGAAAAATATTTGTGACAAACCGCCTACAGCAGTTTGCCAACGGATAGATCACGAAAAAATACACAATTTGAAAAAAAACGGTGACTAAATCGGAGCTACGAGTCAAAAGATACGATAGATCGAACATTTTGGCTAAAGACACAAAATACCAAGCACCACGAACCGTCGGTGGTGTTAGGTGCGTGGTGCGATTCTGTGAGAAAAGATGTCTTTTTTGGAATGTAGACAACTTCGAATGGCCACCACGTTCAGAGAGTCTTGCTCGTTCGGCCGTTTTAGGGTGATCTTATGAATTTCAGCACAATTTTAAACCGAAGGTTATGCGCCGCCAAATGGTACACTATCTGGCGGCGCAAACTAATGATTTAAAAAAATGTGTTTAATGAAGTGACATTAGATTCAAATTTATACCCGTTATACATAATTACATTGCGAGTGAAATAATAGGCCTTAAAACGATATATACCATGCTAAGTCATGCATGCACAAAACAAATTATAAGATATAAATTGAAAACGTTCAAAGAGAACATTAAAAATGAGTAAAATTTCTTTTTTCGGCATCCTGACGACCTCTATGTCAAGACACTATCCAGGAGTCTTGATGTTAGGGTCATTTTAGGGTGATCTCGAGAATTTCAGTACAATCTGAAACCGAAGGTTATGCGCCGCCAAATGGTACTCCATCTGGCGGCGCATTTTAATGATTTAAAAAATCGTGTTTAATGAAGTGAAATTAGATTCAAATTTATATGCGTTATACTTAATTACATTGCTAGTGAAATAATAGGCCTTAAAACAATATGTACTATGCTAAGTCATGCATGCACAAAAGGAATAATACGAATGAAATTCAAAACCGTCAAAATCGAAAAAAGGCAAAATTGAAGGCTTTCGAGGTCTCGTTTAGAAAAATATTTGCAACAAACCGCCTATAGTAGTTTGCCAATGGATAGATCACGAAAAAATACACGATTTGAAAAAAAAAACAGTGACTAAATCGGAGCTACGAGTCAAAAGATACGATAGATCGAACATTTTGGCTGAAGACACAAAATACCAAGCACCACGAACCGGCGGTGGTGTTAGGTGCGTGGTGCGATTCTGTGAGAAAAGATGTCTTTTTCGGAATCTAGACAACTTCGAATGGCAACCACGTTCAGAGAGTCTTGCTCGTTCGGCCGTTTTAGGGTGATCTTATGAATTTCAGCACAATTTTAAACCGAAGGTTATGCGCCGCCAAATGGTACACTATCTGGCGGCGCAAACTAATGATTTAAAGAAACGTGTTTAATGAAGTGACATTAGATTCAAATTTATACCCGTTATACATAATTACATTGCGAGTGAAATAATAGGCCTTAAAACGATATATACCATGCTAAGTCATGCATGCACAAAACAAATTATAAGATATAAATTGAAAACGTTCAAAGAGAACATTAAAAATGAGTAAAATTTCTTTTTTCGGCATCCTGACGACCTCTATGTCAAGACACTATCCAGGAGTCTTGATGTTAGGGTCATTTTAGGGTGATCTCGAGAATTTTAGTACAATCTGAAACCGAAGGTTATGCGCCGCCAAATGGTACTCCATCTGGCAGCGCATCTTAATGATTTAAAAAATCGTGTTTAATGAAGTGAAATTAGATTTAAATTTATATGCGTTATACTTAATTACATTGCTAGTGAAATAATAGGCCTTAAAACAATATGTACTATGCTAAGTCATGCATGCACAAAAGGAATATTACGAACGAAATTCAAAACCGTCAAAATCGAAAAAAGGCAAAATTGAAGGCTTTCGAGGTCTCATTTAGAAAAATATTTGCGACAAACCGCCTACAGCAGTTTGCCAACGGATAGATCACGAAAAAATACACGATTTGAAAAAAAAGGTGACTAAATCGGAGCTACGAGTCAAAAGATACGATAGATCGAACATTTTGGCTAAAGATACAAAATACCAAGCACCACGAACCGTCGGTGGTGTTAGGTGCGTGGTGCGATTCTGTGAGAAAAGATGTCTTTTTCGGAATCTAGACAACTTCGAATGGCAATCACGTTCAGAGAGTCTTGCTCGTTCGGCCGTTTTAGGGTGATCTTATGAATTTCAGCACAATTTTAAACCGAAGGTTATGCGCCGCCAAATGGTACACTATCTGGCGGCGCAAACTAATGATTTAAAAAAACGTGTTTAATGAAGTGACATTAGATTCAAATTTATACCCGTTATACATAATTACATTGCGAGTGAAATAATAGGCCTTAAAACGATATATACCATGCTAAGTCATGCATGCACAAAACAAATTATAAGATATAAATTGAAAACGTTCAAAGAGAACATTAAAAATGAGTAAAATTTCTTTTTTCGGCATCCTGACGACCTCTATGTCAAGACACTATCCAGGAGTCTTGATGTTAGGGTCATTTTAGGGTGATCTCGAGAATTTCAGTACAATCTGAAACTGAAGGTTATGCGCCGCCAAATGGTACTCCATCTGGCGGCGCATCTTAATGATTTAAAAAATCGTGTTTAATGAAGTGAAATTAGATTCAAATTTATATGCGTTATACTTAATTACATTGCTAGTGAAATAATAGGCCTTAAAACAATATGTACTATGCTAAGTCATGCATGCACAAAAGGAATAATACGAATGAAATTCAAAACCGTCAAAATCGAAAAAAGGCAAAATTGAAGGCTTTCGAGGTCTCGTTTCGAAAAATATTTGGGACAAACAGCCTACGGCAGTTTGCCAACGGATAGATCACGAAAAAATACACGATTTGAAAAAAAATGGTGACTAAATCGGAGCTACGAGTCAAAAGATACGATAGATCGAACATTTTGGCCAAAGACACAAAATACCAAGCACCACGAACTGTCGGTGGTGTTAGGTGCGTGGTGCGATTCTGTGAGAAAAGATGTCTTTTCCGGAATGTAGACAACTTCAAATGGCAAGCACGTTCAGAGAGTCTTGCGCGTTCGGCCGTTTTAGGGTGATCTTATGAATTTCAGCACAATTTTAAACCGAAGGTTATGCGCCGCCAAATGGTACACTATCTTGCGGCGCAAACTAATGATTTAAGAAAACATGTTTAATGAAGTGACATTAGATTCAAATTTATACCCGTTATACATAATTATATTGCGAGTGAAATAATAGGCCTTAAAACGATATATACCATGCTAAGTCATGCATGCACAAAACTAATTATAAGATATAAATTGAAAACGTTCAAAGAGAACAGTAAAAATGAGTAAAATTTCTTTTTTCGGCATCCTGACGACCTCGATGTCAAGACAATATCCAGGAGTCTTGATGTTAGGGTCTTTTTAGGATGATCTCGAGATTTTCAGTAATCTTAATGATTTAAAAAATCGTGTTTAATGAAGTGACATTAGATTCAAATTTATATGCGTTATACATAATTACATTGCGAGTGAAATAATAGGCCTTAAAACAGTATGTACTATGCTAAGTCATGCATGCACAAAAGAAATAATACGAATGAAATTCAAAACCGTCAAAATCGAAAAAAGGCAAAATAGAAGGCTTTCGAGGTCTCGTTTCGAAAAATATTTGGAACAAACCGCCTACGGCAGTTTGCCAACGGATAGATCACGAAAAAATACACGATTTGAAAAAAACGGTGGCTAAATCGGAGCTACGAGTCAAAAGATACGATAGATCGAACATTTTGGCTAAAGACACAAAATACCAAGCACCATGAACCGTCGGTGGTGTTAGGTGCGTGGTGCGATTCTGTGAGAAAAGATGTCTTTTTCGGAATCTAGACAACTTCGAATGGCAAGCACGTTCAGAGAGCCTTGCTCGTTCGGCCGTTTTAGGGTGATCTTATGAATTTCAGCACAATTTTAAACCGAAGGTTATGCGCCGCCAAATGGTACGCTATCTGGCGGCGCAAACTAATGATTTAAAAAAACGTGTTTAATGAAGTGACATTAGATTCAAATTTATACCCGTTATACATAATTACATGGTGAGTGAAATAATAGGCCTTAAAACGATATATACCATGCTAAGTCATGCATACACAAAACAAATTATAAGATATAAATTGAAAACGTTCAAAGAGAACATTAAAAATGAGTAAAATTTATTTTTTCGGCATCCTGACGACCTCTATGTCAAGACACTATCCAGGAGTCTTGATGTTAGGGTCATTTTAGGGTGATCTCGAGAATTTCAGTACAATCTAAAACCGAAGGTTATGCGCCGCCAAATGGTACTCCATCTGGCGGCGCATCTTAATGATTTAAAAAATCGTGTTTAATGAAGTGAAATTAGATTCAAATTTATATGCGTTATACTTAATTACATTGCTAGTGAAATAATAGGCCTTAAAACAATATGTACTATGCTAAGTCATGCATGCACAAAAGGAATAATACGAATGAAATTCAAAATCGTCAAAATCGAAAAAAGGCAAAATTGAAGGCTTTCGAGGTCTCGTTTCGAAAAATATTCAGGACAAACAGCCTACGGCAGTTTGCCAATGGATAGATCACGAAAAAATACACGATTTGAAAAAAAATGGTGACTAAATCGGAGCTACGAGTCAAAAGATACGATAGATCGAACATTTTGGCCAAAGACACAAAATACCAAGCACCACGAACTGTTGGTGGTGTTAGGTGCGTGGTGCGATTCTGTGAGAAAAGATGTCTTTTTCGGAATGTAGACAACTTCAAATGGCAAGCACGTTCAGAGAGTCTTGCGCATTCGGCCGTTTTAGGGTGATCTTATGAATTTCAGCACAATTTTAAACCGAAGGTTATGCGCCGCCAAATGGTACACTATCTTGCGGCGCAAACTAATGATTTAAGAAAACATGTTTAATGAAGTGACATTAGATTCAAATTTATACCCGTTATACATAATTACATTGCGAGTGAAATAATAGGCCTTAAAACGATATATACCATGCTAAGTCATGCATGCACAAAACTAATTATAAGATATAAATTGAAAACGTTCAAAGAGAACAGTAAAAATGAGTAAAATTTCTTTTTTCGGCATCCTGACGACCTCGATGTCAAGACACTATCCAGGAGTCTTGATGTTAGGGTCTTTTTAGGATGATCTCGAGATTTTCAGTAATCTTAATGATTTAAAAAATCGTGTTTAATGAAGTGACATTAGATTCAAATTTATATGCGTTATACATAATTACATTGCTAGTGAAATAATAGGCCTTAAAACAGTATGTACTATGCTAAGTCATGCATGCACAAAAGAAATAATACGAATGAAATTCAAAACTGTCAAAATCGAAAAAAGGCAAAATAGAAGGCTTTCGAGGTCTCGTTTCGAAAAATATTTGGAACAAACCGCCTACGGCAGTTTGCCAACGGATAGATCATGAAAAAATACACGATTTGAAAAAAAAACGGTGGCTAAATCGGAGCTACGAGTCAAAAGATACGATAGATCGAACATTTTGGCTAAAGACACAAAATACCAAGCACCACGAACCGTCGGTGGTGTTAGGTGCGTGGTGCGATTCTGTGAGAAAAGATGTCTTTTTCGGAATCTAGACAACTTCGAATGGCAAGCACGTTCAGAGAGCCTTGCTCGTTCGGCCGTTTTAGGGTGATCTTATGAATTTCAGCACAATTTTAAACCGAAGGTTATGCGCCGCCAAATGGTACACTATCTGGCGGCGCAAACTAATGATTTAAAAAAACGTGTTTAATGAAGTGACATTAGATTCAAATTTATACCCGTTATACATAATTACATGGTGAGTGAAGTAATAGGCCTTAAAACGATATATACCATGCTAAGTCATGCATACACAAAACAAATTATAAGATATAAATTGAAAACGTTCAAAGAGAACATTAAAAATGAGTAAAACTTATTTTTTCGGCATCCTGACGACCTCTATGTCAAGACACTATCGAGGAGTCTTGATGTTAGGGTCATTTTAGGGTGATCTCGAGAATTTCAGTACAATCTGAAACCGAAGGTTATGTGCCGCCAAATGGTACTCCATCTGGCGGCGCATCTTAATGATTTAAAAAATCGTGTTTAATGAAGTGAAATTAGATTCAAATTTATATGCGTTATACTTAATTACATTGCTAGTGAAATAATAGGCCTTAAAACAATATGTACTATGCTAAGTCATGCATGCACAAAAGGAATAATACGAATGAAATTCAAAACCGTCAAAATCAAAAAAAGGCAAAATTGAAGGCTTTCGAGGTCTCGTTTCGAAAAATATTTGGGACAAACAGCCTACGGCAGTTTCCCAACGGATAGATCACGAAAAAATACACGATTTGAAAAAAAATGGTGACTAAATCGGAGCTACGAGTCAAAAGATACGATAGATCGAACGTTTTGGCGAAAGACACAAAATACCAAGCACCACGAACTGTCGGTGGTGTTAGGTGCGTGGTGCGATTCTATGAGAAAAGATGTCTTTTTTGGAATGTAGACAACTTCAAATGGCAAGCACGTTCAGAGAGTCTTGCGCGTTCGGCCGTTTTAGGGTGATCTTATGAATTTCAGCACAATTTTAAACCGAAGGTTATGCGCCGCCAAATGGTACACTATCTTGCGGCGCAAACTAATGATTTAAGAAAACATGTTTAATGAAGTGACATTAGATTCAAATTTATACCCGTTATACATAATTACATTGCGAGTGAAATAATAGGCCTTAAAACGATATATACCATGCTAAGTCATGCATGCACAAAACTAATTATAAGATATAAATTGAAAACGTTCAAAGAGAACAGTAAAAATGAGTAAAATTTCTTTTTTCGGCATCCTGACGACCTCGATGTCAAGACACTATCCAGGAGTCTTGATGTTAGGGTCTTTTTAGGATGATCTCGAGATTTTCAGTAATCTTAATGATTTAAAAAATCGTGTTTAATGAAGTGACATTAGATTCAAATTTATATGCGTTATACATAATTACATTGCGAGTGAAATAATAGGCCTTAAAACAGTATGTACTATGCTAAGTCATGCATGCACAAAAGAAATAATACGAATGAAATTCAAAACCGTCAAAATCGAAAAAAGGCAAAATAGAAGGCTTTCGAGGTCTCGTTTCGAAAAATATTTGGAACAAACCGCCTACAGCAGTTTTCCAACGGATAGATCACGAAAAAATACACGATTTGAAAAAAAACGGTGGCTAAATCGGAGCTACGAGTCAAAAGATACGATAGATCGAACATTTTGGCTAAAGACACAAAATACCAAGCACCACGAACCGTCGGTGGTGTTAGGTGCGTGGTGCGATTCTGTGAGAAAAGATGTCTTTTTCGGAATCTAGACAACTTCGAATGGCAAGAACGTTCAGAGAGCCTTGCTCGTTCGGCCGTTTTAGGGTGATCTTATGAATTTAAGCACAATTTTAAACCGAAGGTTATGCGCCGCCAAATGGTACACTATCTGGCGGCGCAAACTAATGATTTAAAAAAACGTGTTTAATGAAGTGACATTAGATTCAAATTTATACCCGTTATACATAATTACATGGTGAGTGAAATAATAGGCCTTAAAACGATATATACCATGCTAAGTAATGCATACACAAAACAAATTATAAGATATAAATTGAAAACGTTCAAAGAGAACATTAAAAATGAGTAAAATTTATTTTTTCGGCATCCTGACGACCTCTATGTCAAGACACTATCCAGGAGTCTTGATGTTAGGGTCATTTTAGGGTGATCTCGAGAATTTCAGTACAATCTGAAACCGAAGGTTATGCGCCGCCAAATGGTACTCCATCTGGCGGCGCATCTTAATGATTTAAAAAATCGTGTTTAATGAAGTGAAATTAGATTCAAATTTATATGCGTTATACTTAATTACATTGCTAGTGAAATAATAGGCCTTAAAACAATATGTACTATGCTAAGTCATGCATGCACAAAAGGAATAATACGAATGAAATTCAAAACCGTCAAAATCGAAAAAAGGCAAAATTGAAGGCTTTCGAGGTCTCGTTTCGAAAAATATTTGCGACAAACCGCCTACAGCAGTTTGCCAATGGATAGATCACGAAAAAATACACGATTTGAAAAAAAACGGTGACTAAATCGGAGCTACGAGTCAAAAGATACGATAGATCGAACATTTTGGCTAAAGACACAAAATACCAAGCACCACGAACCGTCGGTGGTGTTAGGTGCGTGGTGCGATTCTGTGAGAAAAGATATCTTTTTCGGAATCTAGACAACTTCGAATGGCAACCACGTTCAGAGAGTCTTGCTCGTTCGGCCGTTTTAGAGTGATCTTATGAATTTCAGCACAATTTTAAACCGAAGGTTATGCGCCGCCAAATGGTACACTATCTGGCGGCGCAAACTAATGATTTAAGAAAACGTGTTTAATGAAGTGACATTAGATTCAAATTTATACCCGTTATACATAATTACATTGCGAGTGAAATAATAGGCCTTAAAACGATATATACCATGCTAAGTCATGCATGCACAAAACAAATTATAAGATATAAATTGAAAACGTTCAAAGAGAACATTAAAAATGAGTAAAATTTCTTTTTTCGGCATCCTGACGACCTCTATGTCAAGACACTATCCAGGAGTCTTGATGTTAGGGTCATTTTAGGGTGATCTCGAGAATTTCAGTACAATCTGAAACCGAAGGTTATGCGCCGCCAAATGGTACTCCATCTGGCGGCGCATCTTAATGATTTAAAAAATCGTGTTTAATGAAGTGAAATTAGATTCAAATTTATATGCGTTATACTTAATTACATTGCTAGTGAAATAATAGGCCTTAAAACAATATGTACTATGCTAAGTCATGCATGCACAAAAGGAATAATACGAATGAAATTCAAAACCGTCAAAATCGAAAAAAGACAAAATTGAAGGCTTTCGAGGTCTCGTTTCGAAAAATATTTGGGAAAAACTTCCTACGGCAGTTTGCCAACGGATAGATCACGAGAAAATACACGATTTGAAAAAAACGGTGACTAAATCGGAGCTACGAATCAAAAGATACGATAGATCGAACATTTTGGCCAAAGACACAAAATACCAAGCACCACGAACTGTCGGTGGTGTTAGGTGCGTGGTGCAATTCTGTGAGAAAAGATGTCTTTTTCGGAATGTAGACAACTTCAAATGGCAAGCACGTTTAGAGAGTCTTGCGCGTTCGGCCGTTTTAGGGTGATCTTATGAATTTCAGCACAATTTTAAACCGAAGGTTATGCGCCGCCAAATGGTACACTATCTAGCGGCGCAAACTAATGATTTAAGAAAACGTGTTTAATGAAGTGATATTAGATTCAAATTTATACCCGTTATACATAATTACATTGCGAGTGAAATAATAGGCCTTAAAACGATATATACCATGCTAAGTCATGCATGCACAAAACTAATTATAAGATATAAATTGAAAACGTTTAAAGAGAACATTAAAAATGAGTAAAATTTCTTTTTTCGGCATCCTGACGACCTCGATGTCAAGACACTATCCATGAGTCTTGATGTTAGGGTCTTTTTAGGATGATCTCGAGAATTTCAGTAATCTTAATGATTTAAAAAATCGTGTTTAATGAAGTGACATTAGATTCAAATTTATATGCGTTATACATAATTACATTGCGAGTGAAATAATAGGCCTTAAAACAGTATGTACTATGCTAAGTCATGCATGCACAAAAGGAATAATACGAATGAAATTCAAAACCGTCAAAATCGAAAAAAGGCAAATTAGAAGGCTTTCGAGGTCTCGTTTCGAAAAATATTTGGGACAAACTGCCTACGGCAGTTTGCCAACGGATAGATCACGAAAAAATACACGATTTGAAAAAAAACGGTGGCTAAATCGGAGCTACGAGTCAAAAGATACGATAGATCGAACATTTTGGCTAAAGACACAAAATACCAAGCACCACGAACCGTCGGTGGTGTTAGGTGCGTGGTGCGATTCTGTGAGAAAAGATGTCTTTTTCGAAATCTAGACAACTTCGAATGGCAAGCACGTTCAGAGAGCCTTGCTCGTTCGGCCGTTTTAGGGTGATCTTATGAATTTCAGCACAATTTTAAACCGAAGGTTATGCGCCGCCAAATGGTACACTATCTGGCGGCGCAAACTAATGATTTAAAAAAACGTGTTTAATGAAGTGACATTAGATTCAAATTTATACCCGTTATACATAATTACATGGTGAGTGAAATAATAGGCCTTAAAACGATATATACCATGCTAAGTCATGCATACACAAAACAAATTATAAGATATAAATTGAAAACGTTCAAAGAGAACATTAAAAATGAGTAAAATTTATTTTTTCGGCATCCTGACGACCTCTATGTCAAGACACTATCCAGGAGTCTTGATGTTAGGGTCATTTTAGGGTGATCTCGAGAATTTCAGTACAATCTGAAACCGAAGGTTATGCGCCGCCAAATGGTACTCCATCTGGCGGCGCATCTTAATGATTTAAAAAATCGTGTTTAATGAAGTGAAATTAGATTCAAATTTATATGCGTTATACTTAATTACATTGCTAGTGAAATAATAGGCCTTAAAACAATATGTACTATGCTAAGTCATGCATGCACAAAAGGAATAATACGAATGAAATTCAAAACCGTCAAAATCGAAAAAGGCAAAATTGAAGGCTTTCGAGGTCTCGTTTCGAAAAATATTTGCGACAAACCGCCTACAGCAGTTTGCCAATGGATAGATCACGAAAAATACACAATTTGAAAAAAACGGTGACTAAATCGGAGCTACGAGTCAAAAGATACGATAGATCGAACATTTTGGCTAAAGACACAAAATACCAAGCACCACGAACCGTCGGTGGTGTTAGGTGCGTGGTGCGATTCTGTGAGAAAAGATGTCTTTTTCGGAATCTAGACAACTTCGAATGGCAACCACGTTCAGAGAGTCTTGCTCGTTCGGCCGTTTTAGGGTGATCTTATGAATTTCAGCACAATTTTAAACCGAAGGTTATGCGCCGCCAAATGGTACACTATCTGGCGGCGCAAACTAATGATTTAAGAAAACGTGTTTAATGAAGTGACATTAGATTCAAATTTATACCCGTTATACATAATTACATTGTGAGTGAAATAATAGGCCTTAAAACGATATATACCATGCTAAGTCATGCATGCACAAAACAAATTATAAGATATAAATTGAAAACGTTCAAAGAGAACATTAAAAATGAGTAAAATTTCTTTTTTCGGCATCCTGACGACCTCTATGTCAAGACACTATCCAGGAGTCTTGATGTTAGGGTCATTTTAGGGTGATCTCGAGAATTTCAGTACAATCTGAAACCGAAGGTTATGCGCCGCCAAATGGTACTCCATCTGGCGGCGCATCTTAATGATTTAAAAAATCGTGTTTAATGAAGTGAAATTAGATTCAAATTTATATGCGTTATACTTAATTACATTGCTAGTGAAATAATAGGCCTTAAAACAATATGTACTATGCTAAGTCATGCATGCACAAAAGGAATAATACGAATGAAATTCAAAACCGTCAAAATCGAAAAAGGCAAAATTGAAGGCTTTCGAGGTCTCGTTTCGAAAAATATTTGCGACAAACCGCCTACAGCAGTTTGCCAATGGATAGATCACGAAAAAATACACAATTTGAAAAAAACGTGACTAAATCGGAGCTACGAGTCAAAAGATACGATAGATCGAACATTTTGGCTAAAGACACAAAATACCAAGCACCACGAACCGTCGGTGGTGTTAGGTGCGTGGTGCGATTCTGTGAGAAAAGATGTCTTTTTCGGAATCTAGACAACTTCGAATGGCAACCACGTTCAGAGAGTCTTGCTCGTTCGGCCGTTTTAGGGTGATCTTATGAATTTCAGCACAATTTTAAACCGAAGGTTATGCGCCGCCAAATGGTACACTATCTGGCGGCGCAAACTAATGATTTAAGAAAACGTGTTTAATGAAGTGACATTAGATTCAAATTTATACCCGTTATACATAATTACATTGTGAGTGAAATAATAGGCCTTAAAACGATATATACCATGCTAAGTCATGCATGCACAAAACAAATTATAAGATATAAATTGAAAACGTTCAAAGAGAACATTAAAAATGAGTAAAATTTCTTTTTTCGGCATCCTGACGACCTCTATGTCAAGACACTATCCAGGAGTCTTGATGTTAGGGTCATTTTAGGGTGATCTCGAGAATTTCAGTACAATCTGAAACCGAAGGTTATGCGCCGCCAAATGGTACTCCATCTGGCGGCGCATCTTAATGATTTAAAAAATCGTGTTTAATGAAGTGAAATTAGATTCAAATTTATATGCGTTATACTTAATTACATTGCTAGTGAAATAATAGGCCTTAAAACAATATGTACTATGCTAAGTCATGCATGCACAAAAGGAATAATACGAATGAAATTCAAAACCGTCAAAATCGAAAAAGGCAAAATTGAAGGCTTTCGAGGTCTCGTTTCGAAAAATATTTGCGACAAACCGCCTACAGCAGTTTGCCAATGGATAGATCACGAAAAAATACACAATTTGAAAAAAACGTGACTAAATCGGAGCTACGAGTCAAAAGATACGATAGATCGAACATTTTGGCTAAAGACACAAAATACCAAGCACCACGAACCGTCGGTGGTGTTAGGTGCGTGGTGCGATTCTGTGAGAAAAGATGTCTTTTTCGGAATCTAGACAACTTCGAATGGCAACCACGTTCAGAGAGTCTTGCTCGTTCGGCCGTTTTAGGGTGATCTTATGAATTTCAGCACAATTTTAAACCGAAGGTTATGCGCCGCCAAATGGTACACTATCTGGCGGCGCAAACTAATGATTTAAGAAAACGTGTTTAATGAAGTGACATTAGATTCAAATTTATACCCGTTATACATAATTACATTGTGAGTGAAATAATAGGCCTTAAAACGATATATACCATGCTAAGTCATGCATGCACAAAACAAATTATAAGATATAAATTGAAAACGTTCAAAGAGAACATTAAAAATGAGTAAAATTTCTTTTTTCGGCATCCTGACGACCTCTATGTCAAGACACTATCCAGGAGTCTTGATGTTAGGGTCATTTTAGGGTGATCTCGAGAATTTCAGTATAATCTGAAACCGAAGGTTATGCGCCGCCAAATGGTACTCCATCTGGCGGCGCATCTTAATGATTTAAAAAATCGTGTTTAATGAAGTGAAATTAGATTCAAATTTATATGCGTTATACTTAATTACATTGCTAGTGAAATAATAGGCCTTAAAACAATATGTACTATGCTAAGTCATGCATGCACAAAAGGAATAATACGAATGAAATTCAAAACCGTCAAAATCGAAAAAAGGCAAAATTGAAGGCTTTCGAGGTCTCGTTTCGAAAAATATTTGGGACAAACTGCCTACGGCAGTTTGCCAACGGATAGATCACGAGAAAATACACGATTTGAAAAAAACGGTGACTAAATCGGAGCTACGAGTCAAAAGATACGATAGATCGAACATTTTGGCCAAAGACACAAAATACCAAGCACCACGAACTGTCGGTGGTGTTAGGTGCGTGGTGCGATTCTGTGAGAAAAGATGTCTTTTTCGGAATGTAGACAACTTCAAATGGCAAGCACGTTCAGAGAGTCTTGCGCGTTCGGCCGTTTTAGGGTGATCTTATGAATTTCAGCACAATTTTAAACCGAAGGTTATGCGCCGCCAAATGGTACACTATCTAGCGGCGCAAACTAATGATTTAAGAAAACGTGTTTAATGAAGTGATATTAGATTCAAATTTATACCCGTTATACATAATTACATTGCGAGTGAAATAATAGGCCTTAAAACGATATATACCATGCTAAGTCATGCATGCACAAAACTAATTATAAGATATAAATTGAAAACATTTAAAGAGAACATTAAAAATGAGTAAAATTTCTTTTTTCGGCATCCTGACGACCTCGATGTCAAGACACTATCCAGGAGTCTTGATGTTAGGGTCTTTTTAGGATGATCTCGAGAATTTCAGTAATCTTAATGATTTAAAAAATCGTGTTTAATGAAGTGACATTAGATTCAAATTTATATGCGTTATACATAATTACATTGCGAGTGAAATAATAGGCCTTAAAACAGTATGTACTATGCTAAGTCATGCATGCACAAAAGGAATAATACGAATGAAATTCAAAACTGTCAAAATCGAAAAAAGGCAAATTAGAAGGCTTTCGAGGTCTCGTTTCGAAAAATATTTGGGACAAACCGCCTATGGAAGTTTTCCAATGGATAGATCACGAAAAAATACATGATTTGAAAAAAACGGTGGCTTAATCGGAGCTACGATTCAAAAGATACGATAGATCGAACATTTTGGCTAAAGACACAAAATACCAAGCACCACGAACCGTCGGTGGTGTTAGGTGCGTGGTGCGATTCTGTGAGAAAAGATGTCTTTTTCGGAATCTAGACAACTTCAAATGGCAAGCACGTTCAGAGAGTCTTGCTCGTTCGGCCGTTTTAGGGTGATCTTATGAATTTCAGCACAATTTTAAACCGAAGGTTATGCGCCGCCAAATGGTACAATATCTGGCGGCGCAAACTAATGATTTAAAAAAACGTGTTTAATGAAGTGACATTAGATTCAAATTTATACCCGTTATACATAATTACATTGCGAGTGAAATAATAGGCCATAAAACGATATATACCATGCTAAGTCATGCATACACAAAACAAATTATAAGATATAAATTGAAAACGTTCAAAGAGAACATTAAAAATGAGTAAAATTTCTTTTTTCGGCATCCTGACGACCTCTATGTCAAGACACTATCCAGGAGTCTTGATGTTAGGGTCATTTTAGGGTGATCTCGAGAATTTCAGTACAATCTGAAACCGAAGGTTATGCGCCGCCAAATGGTACTCCATCTGGCGGCGCATCTTAATGATTTAAAAAATCGTGTTTAATGAAGTGAAATTAGATTCAAATTTATATGCGTTATACTTAATTACATTGCTAGTGAAATAATAGGCCTTAAAACAATATGTACTATGCTAAGTCATGTATGCACAAAAGGAATAATACGAATGAAATTCAAAACCGTCAAAATCGAAAAAAGGCAAAATTGAAGGCTTTCGAGGTCTCGTTTCGAAAAATATTTGCGACAAACTGCCTACAGCAGTTTGCCAACGGATAGATCACGAAAAAATACACGATTTGAAAAAAAACGGTGACTAAATCGGAGCTACGAGTCAAAAGATACGATAGATCGAACATTTTGGCTAAAGACACAAAATACCAAGCACCACGAACCGTCGGTGGTGTTAGGTGCGTGGTGCGATTATGTGAGAAAAGATGTCTTTTTCGGAATCTAGACAACTTTGAATGGCAACCACGTTCAGAGAGTCTTGCTCGTTCAGCCGTTTTAGGGTGATCTTATGAATTTCAGCACAATTTTAAACCGAAGGTTATGCGCCGCCAAATGGTACACTATCTGGCGGCGCAAACTAATGATTTAAAAAAACGTGTTTAATGAAGTGACATTAGATTCAAATTTATACCCGTTATACATAATTACATTGTGAGTGAAATAATAGGCCTTAAAACGATATATACCATGCTAAGTCATGCATGCACAAAACAAATTATAAGATATAAATTGAAAACGTTCAAAGAGAACATTAAAAATGAGTAAAATTTCTTTTTTTGGCATCCTGACGACCTCTATGTCAAGACACTATCCAGGAGTCTTGATGTTAGGGTCATTTTAGGGTGATCTCGAGAATTTCAGTACAATCTGAAACCGAAGGTTATGCGCCGCCAAATGGTACTCCATCTGGCGGCGCATCTTAATGATTTAAAAAATCGTGTTTAATGAATTGAAATTAGATTCAAATTTATATTGGTTATACTTAATTACATTGCTAGTGAAATAATAGGCCTTAAAACAATATGTACAATGCTAAGTCATGCATGCACAAAAGGAATAATACGAATGAAATTCAAAACCGTCAAAATCGAAAAAAGGCAAAATAGAAGGCTTTCGAGGTCTCGTTTCGAAAAATACTTGGGACAAACCGCCTACGGAAGTTTGCCAACGGATAGATCACGAAAAAATACACGATTTGAAAAAAAAAAACAGTGACTAAATCGGAGCTACGAGTCAAAAGATACGATAGATCGAACATTTTGGCTAAAGACACAAAATACCAAGAACCACGAACCGTCGGTGGTGTTAGGTGCGTGGTGCGATTCTGCGAGAAAAGATGTCTTTTTCGGAATCTAGACAACTACGAATGGCAAGCACGTTCAGAGAGCCTTGCTCGTTCGGCCGTTTTAGGGTGATCTTATGAATTTCAGCACAATTTTAAACCGAAGGTTATGCGCCGCCAAATGGTACACTATCTGGCGGCGCATACTAATGATTTAAAAAAATGTGTTTAATGAAGTGACATTAGATTCAAATTTATACCCGTTATACATAATTACATTGCGAGTGAAATAATAGGCCTTAAAACGATATATACCATGCTAAGTCATGCATACACAAAACTAATTATAAGATATAAATTGAAAAAGTTCAAAGAGAACATTAAAAATGAGAAAAATTTCTTTTTTCGGCATCCTGATGACCTCGATGTCAAGACACTATCCAGGAGTCTTGATGTTAGGGTCATTTTAGGGTGATCTCGAGAATTTCAGTACAATCTGAAACCGAAGGTTATGCGGCGCCAAATGGTACTCCATCTGGCGGCGCATCTTAATGATTTAAAAAATCGTGTTTAATGAAGTGACATTAGATTCAAATTTATATACGTTATACGTAATTACATTGCGAGTGAAATAATAGGCCTTAAAAAAATATGTACTATGCTAAGTCATGCATGCACAAAAGGAATAATACGAATGAAATTTAAAACCGTCAAAATCGAAAAAAGGCAAAATTGAAGGCTTTCGAGGTCTCGTTTCGATAAATATTTGGGACAAACCACCTACGGCAGTTTACCAACTGATAGATCACGAAAAAATACACGATTTGATAAAAAACGGTGACTAAATCGGAGCTACGAGTCAAAAGATACGGTAGATCGAACATTTTGGCTAAAGACACAAATACCAAGCACCACGAACCGTCGGTGGTGTTAGGTGCGTGGTGCGATTCTGTGAGAAAAGATGTCTTTTTCGGAATCTAGACAACTTCGAATGGCAAGCACGTTCAGAGAGTCTTGCTCGTTCGGCCGTTTTAGGGTGATCTTATGAATTTCAGCACAATTTTAAACCGAAGGTTATGCGCCGCCAAATGGTACACTATCTGGCGGCGCAAACTAATGATTTAAAAAAACGTGTTTAATGAAGTGAAATTAGATTCAAATTTATACCCGTTATACATAATTACATTGCGAGTGAAATAATAGGCCTTAAAACGATATATACCATGCTAAGTCATGCATACACAAAACAAATTATAAGATATAAATTGAAAACGTTCAAAGAGAACATTTAAAATGAGTAAAATTTATTTTTTCGGCATCCTGACGACCTCTATGTCAAGACACTATCCAGGAGTCTTGATGTTAGGGTCATTTTAGGGTGATCTCGAGAATTTCAGTACAATCTGAAACCGAAGGTTATGCGCCGCCAAATGGTACTCCATCTGGCGGCGCATCTTAATGATTTAAAAAATCGTGTTTAATGAAGTGAAATTAGATTCAAATTTATATGCGTTATACTTAATTACATTGCTAGTGAAATAATAGGCCTTAAAACAATATGTACTATGCTAAGTCATGCATGCACAAAAGGAATAATACGAACGAAATTCAAAACCGTCAAAATCGAAAAAGGCAAAATTGAAGGCTTTCGAGGTCTCGTTTTGAAAAATATTTGGGACAAACCGCCTACAGCAGTTTGCCAACAGATAGATCACGAAAAAATACACGATTTGAAAAAAAACGGTGAATAAAACGGAGCTACGAGTCAAAAGATACGATAGATCGAACATTTTGGCTAAAGACACAAAATACCAAGCACCACAAACCGTCGGTGGTGTTAGGTGCGTGGTGCGATTCTGTGAGAAAAGATGTCTTTTTCGGAATCTAGACAACTTCGAATGGCAAGCACGTTCAGAGAGTCTTGCTCGTTCGGCCGTTTTAGGGTGATCTTATTAATTTCAGCACAATTTTAAACCGAAGGTTATGCGCCGCCAAATGGTACACTATCTGGCGGCGCAAACTAATGATTTAAAAAAACGTGTTTAATGAAGTGACATTAGATTCAAATTTATACCCGTTATACATAATTACATTGCGAGTGAAATAATAGGTCTTAAAACGATATATACCAAGCTAAGTCATGCATACACAAAACAAATTATAAGATATAAATTGAAAACGTTCAAAGAGAACATTAAAAATGAGTAAAATTTATTTTTTCGGCATCCTGATGACCTCTATATCAAGACACTATCCAGGAGTCTTGATGTTAGGGTCATTTTACGGTGATCTCGAGAATTTCAGAACAATCTGAAACCGAAGGTTATGCGCCGCCAAATGGTACTCCATCTGGCGGCGCATCTTAATGATTTAAAAAATCGTGTTTAATGAAGTGAAATTAGATTCAAATTTATATGCGTTATACCTAATTACATTGCTAGTGAAATAATAGGCCTTAAAACAATATGTACTATGCTAAGTCATGCATGCACAAAAGGAATAATACGAATGAAATTCAAAACCGTCAAAATCGAAAAAAGGCAAAATTGAAGGCTTTCGAGGTCTCGTTTCGAAAAATATTTGGGAAAAACCACCTACAGCAGTTTGCCAACGGATAGATCACGAAAAAATACACGATTTGAAAAAAAACGGTGACTAAATCGGAGCTACGAGTCAAAAGATACGATAGATCGAACATTTTGGCTAAAGACACAAAATACCAAGCACCACGAACCGTCGGTGGTGTTAGGTGCGTGGTGCGATTCTGTGAGAAAAGATGTCTTTTTCGGAATCTACACAACTTCGAATGGAAACCACGTTTAGAGAGTCTTGCTCGTTCGGCCGTTTTAGGGTGATCTTATGAATTTCAGCACAATTTTAAACCGAAGGTTATGCGCCGCCAAATGGTACACTATCTGGCGGCGCAAACTAATGATTTAAAAAAACGTGTTTAATGAATTGACATTAGATTCAAATTTATACTCGTTATACATAATTACATTGCGAGTGAAATAATAGGCCTTAAAACGATATATACCATGCTAAGTCATGCATACACAAAACAAATTATAAGATATAAATTGAAAACGTTCAAAGAGAACATTAAAAATGAGTAAAATTTATTTTTTCGGCATCCTGACGACCTCTATGTCAAGACACTATCCAGGAGTCTTGATGTTAGGGTCATTTTAGGGTGATCTCGAGAATTTCAGTACAATCTGAAACCGAAGGTTATGCACCGCCAAATGGTACTCCATCTGGCGGCACATCTTAATGATTTAAAAAATCGTGTTTAATGAAGTGAAATTAGATTCAAATTTATATGCGTTATACTTAATTACATTGCTAGTGAAATAATAGGCCTTAAAACAATATGTACTATGCTAAGTCATGCATGCACAAAAGGAATAATACGAATGAAATTCAAAACCGTCAAAATCGAAAAAGGCAAAATTGAAGGCTTTCGAGGTCTCGTTTCGAAAAATATTTGCGACAAACCGCCTACAGCAGTTTGCAGCGGATAGATCACAAAAAAATACACGATTTGAAAAAAAACGGTGACTAAATCGGAGCTACGAGTCAAAAGATACGATAGATCGAACATTTTGGCTAAAGACACAAAATACCAAGCACCACGAACCGTCGGTGGTGTTAGGTGCGTGGTGCGATTCTGTGAGAAAAGATGTCTTTTTCGGAATCTAGACAACTTCAAATGGCAACCACGTTCAGAGAGTCTTGCTCGTTCGGCCGTTCTAGGGTGATCTTATGAATTTCAGCACAATTTTAAACCGAAGGTTATGCGCCGCCAAATGGTACACTATCTGGCGGCGCAAACTAATGATTTAAAAAAACGTGTTTAATGAAGTGACATTAGATTCAAATTTATACCCGTTATACATAATTACATTGCGAGTGAAATAATAGGCCTTAAAACGATATATACCATGCTAAGTCATGCATGCACAAAACAAATTATAAGATATAAATTGAAAACGTTCAAAGAGAACATTAAAAATGAGTAAAATTTCTTTTTTCGGCATCCTGATGACCTCTATGTCAAGACACTATCCAGGAGTCTTGATGTTAGGGTCATTTTAGGGTGATCTCGAGAATTTCAGTACAATCTGAAACCGAAGGTTATGCGCCGCCAAATGGTACTCCATCTGGCGGCGCATCTTAATGATTTAAAAAATCGTGTTTAATGAAGTGAAATTAGATTAAATTTATATGCGTTATACTTAATTACATTGCTAGTGAAATAATAGGCCCTAAAACAATATGTACTATGCTAAGTCATGCATGCACAAAAGGAATAATACGAATGAAATTCAAAACCGTCAAAATCGAAAAAAGGCAAAATTGAAGGCTTTCGAGGTCTCGTTTCGAAAAATATTTGGGACAAACTGCCTACGGGAGTTTGCCAACGGATAGATCACGAAAAAATACACGATTTGAAAAAAAATGGTGACTAAATCGGAGCTACGAGTCAAAAGATACGATAGATCGAACATTTTGGCCAAAGACACAAAATACCAAGCACCACGAACCGTCGGTGGTGTTAGGTGTGTGGTGCGATTCTGTGAGAAAAGATGTCTTTTTCGGAATGTAGACAACTTCAAATGGCAAGCACGTTCAGAGTGTCTTGCGCGTTCGGCTGTTTTAGGGTGATCTTATGAATTTCAGCACAATTTTAAACCGAAGGTTATGCGCCGCCAAATGGTACACTATCTAGCGGCGCAAACTAATGATTTAAGAAAACGTGTTTAATGAAGTGACATTAGATTCAAATTTATACCCGTTATACATAATTACATTGCGAGTGAAATAATAGGCCTTAAAACGATATATACCATGCTAAGTCATGCATGCACAAAACTAATTATAAGATATAAATTGAAAACGTTCAAAGAGAACATTAAAAATGAGTAAAATTTCTTTTTTCGGCATCCTGACGACCTCGATGTCAAGACACTATCCAGGAGTCTTGATGTTAGGGTCTTTTTAGGATGATCTCGAGAATTTCAGTAATCTTAATGATTTAAAAAATCGTGTTTAATGAAGTGACATTAGATTCAAATTTATATGCATTATACGTAATTACATTGCGAGTGAAATAATAGGCCTTAAAACAATATGTACTATGCTAAGTCATGCATGCACAAAAGGAATAATACGAATGAAATTCAAAACCGTCAAAATCGAAAAAAGGCAAAATAGAAGGCTTTCGAGGTCTCGTTTCGAAAAATATTTGGGACAAACTGCCTACATCAGTTTGCCAATGGATAGATCACGAAAAAATACACGATTTGAAAAAAAACGGTGACTAAATCGGAGCTACGAGTCAAAAGATACGATAGATCGAACATTTTGGCTAAAGACACAAAATACCAAGAACCACGAACCGTCGGTGGTGTTAGGTGCGTGGTGCGATTCTGCGAGAAAAGATGTCTTTTTCGGAATCTAGACAACTTCAAATGGCAAGCACGTTCAGAGTGCCTTGCTCGTTCGGCCGTTTTAGGGTGATCTTATGAATTTCAGCACAATTTTAAACCGAAGGTTATGCGCCGCCAAATGGTACACTATCTGGCGGCGCATACTAATGATTTAAAAAAACGTGTTTAATGAAGTGACATTAGATTCAAATTTATACCCGTTATACATAATTACATTGCGAGTGAAATAATAGGCCTTAAAACGATATATACCGTGCTAAGTCATGCATACACAAAACTAATTATAAGATATAAATTGAAAACGTTCAAAGAGAACATTAAAAATGAGTAAAATGTCTTTTTTCGGCATCCTGATGACCTCGATGTCAAGGCACTATCCAAGAGTCTTGATGTTAGGGTCATTTTAGGGTGATCTCGAGAATTTCAGTACAATCTGAAACCGAAGGTTATGCGGCGCCAAATGGTACTCCATCTGGCGGCGCATCTTAATGATTTAAAAAATCGTATTTAATGAAGTGACATTATATTCAAATTTATATGCGTTATACGTAATTACATTGCGAGTGAAATAATAGGCCTTAAAACAATATGTACTATGCTAAGTCATGCATGCACAAAAGGAATAATACGAATGAAATTCAAAACCGTCAAAATCGAAAAAGGCAAAATTGAAGGCTTTCGAGCTCTCGTTTCGAAAAATATTTGGGACAAACCTCCTACGAAAATTTTCCAATGGATAGATCACGAAAAAAATACACGATTTGAAAAAAAACGGTGACTAAATCGGAGCTACGAGTCAAAAGATACGATAGATCGAACATTTTGGCCAAAGACACAAAATACCAAGCACCACGAACCGTCGGTGGTGTTAGGTGCGTGGTGCGATATCGTGAGAAAAGATGTCTTTTTCGGAATGTAGACAACTTCAAATGGCAAGCTCGTTCAGAGAGTCTTGCGCGTTCGGCCGTTTTAGGGTGATCTTATGAATTTCAGCACAATTTTAAACCGAAGGTTATGCGCCGCCAAATGGTACACTATCTAGCGGCGCAAACTAATGATTTAAGAAAACGTGTTTAATGAAGTGACATTAGATTCAAATTTATACCCGTTATACATAATTACATTGCGAGTGAAATAATAGGCCTTAAAACGATATATACCATGCTAAGTCATGCATGCACAAAACAAATTATAAGATATAAATTGAAAACGTTCAAAGAGAACATTAAAAATGAGTAAAATTTCTTTTTTCGGCATCCTGACGACCTCGATGTCAAGACACTATCCAGGAGTCTTGATGTTAGGGTCATTTTAGGGTGATCTCGAGAATTTCAGTACAATCTGAAACCGAAGGTTATGCGCCGCCAAATGGTACTCCATCTGGCGGCGCATCTTAATGATTTAAAAAATCGTATTTAGTGAAGTGAAATTAGATTCAAATTTATATGAGTTATACTTAATTACATTGCTAGTGAAATAATATGCCTTAAAACAATATGTACTATGCTAAGTCATGCATACACAAAAGGAATAATACGAATGAAATTCAAAACCGTCAAAATCGAAAAAAGGCAAAATTGAAGGCTTTCGAGGTCTCGTTTTGAAAAATATTTGGGACAAACCGCCTACAGCAGTTTTCCACCAGATAGATCACGAAAAAAATACACGGTTTAAAAAAAACGGTGAATAAAACGGAGCTACGAGTCAAAAGATACGATAGATCGAACATTTTGGCTAAAGACACAAAATACCAAGCACCACAAACTGTCGGTGGTGTTAGGTGCGTGGTGCGATTCTGTGAGAAAAGATGTCTTTTTCGGAATCTAGACAACTTCGAATGGCAAGCACGTTCAGAGAGTCTTGCTCGTTCGGCCGTTTTAGGGTGATCTTATTAATTTCAGCACAATTTTAAACCGAAGGTTATGCGCCGCCAAATGGTACACTATCTGGCGGCGCATACTAATGATTTAAAAAAACGTGTTTAAAGAAGTGACATTAGATTCAAATTTATACCCGTTATACATAATTACATTGCGAGTGAAATAATAGGCCTTAAAACGATATATACCATGCTAAGTCATGCATACACAAAACTAATTATAAGATATAAATTGAAAAAGTTCAAAGAGAACATTAAAAATGAGTAAAATGTCTTTTTTCGGCATCCTGATGACCTCGATGTCAAGACACTATCTAGGAGTCTTGATGTTAGGGTCATTTTAGGGTGATCTCTAGAATTTCAGTACAATCTGAAACCGAAGGTTATGCGGCGCCAAATGGTACTCCATCTGGCGGCGCATCTTAATGATTTAAAAAATCGTGTTTAATGAAGTGACATTAGATTCAAATTTATATACGTTATACGTAATTACATTGCGAGTGAAATAATAGGCCTTAAAACAATATGTACTATGCTAAGTCATGCATGCACAAAAGGAATAATACGAATGAAATTCAAAACCGTCAAAATCGAAAAAAGGCAAAATTGAAGGCTTTCGAGGTCTCGTTTCGAAAAATATTTGGGACAAACCGCTTACGGCAGTTTACCAACTGATAGATCACGAAAAAATACACGATTTGAAAAAAAACGGTGACTAAATCGGAGCTACGAGTCAAAAGATACGGTAGATCGAACATTTTGGCTAAAGACACAAAATACCAAGCACCAAGAACCGTCGGTGGTGTTAGGTGCGTGGTGCGATTCTGTGAGAAAAGATGTCTTTTTCGGAATCTAGACAACTTCGAATGGCAAGCACGTTCAGAGAGTCTTGCTCGTTCGGCCGTTTTAGGGTGATCTTATGAATTTCAGCACAATTTTAAACCGAAGGTTATGCACCGCCAAATGGTACACTATCTGGCGGCGCAAACTAATGATTTAAAAAAACGTGTTTAATGAAGTGGCATTAGATTCAAATTTATACCCGTTATACATAATTACATTGCGAGTGAAATAATAGGCCTTAAAACGATATATACCATGCTAAGTCATGCATACACAAAACAAATTATAAGATATAAACTGAAAACGTTCAAAGAGAACATTAAAAATGAGTAAAATTTATTTTTTCGGCATCCTGACGACCTCTATGTCAAGACACTATCCAGGAGTTTTGATGTTAGGGTCATTTTAGGGTGATCTCGAGAATTTCAGTACAATCTGAAACCGAAGGTTATGCGCCGCCAAATGGTACTCCATCTGGCGGCGCATCTTAATGATTTAAAAAATCGTGTTTAATGAAGTGAAATTAGATTCAAATTTATATGCGTTATACTTAATTACATTACTAGTGAAATAATAGGCCTTAAAACAATATGTACTATGCTAAGTCATGCATGCACAAAAGGAATAATACGAATGAAATTCAAAACCGTCAAAATCGAAAAAAGGCAAAATTGAAGGCTTTCGAGGTCTCGTTTTGAAAAATATTTGGGACAAACCGCCTACAGAAGTTTGCCAACAGATAGATCACGAAAAAATACACGATTTGAAAAAAAAACGGTGCATAAAACGGAGCTACGAGTCAAAAGATACGATAGATCGAACATTTTGGCTAAAGACACAAAATACCAAGCACCACAAACCGTCGGTGGTGTTAGGTGCGTGGTGCGATTCTGTGAGAAAAGATGTCTTTTTTGGAATCTAGACAACTTCGAATGGTAAGCACGTTCAGAGAGTCTTGCTCGTTCGGCCGTTTTAGGGTGATCTTATTAATTTCAGCACAATTTTAAACCGAAGGTTATGCGCCGCCAAATGGTACACTATCTGGCGGCGCAAACTAATGATTTAAAAAAACGTGTTTAATGTAGTGACATTAGATTCAAATTTATACCCGTTATACATAATTACATTGCGAGTGAAATAATAGGTCTTAAAACGATATATACCATGCTAAGTCATGCATACACAAAACAAATTATAAGATATAAATTGAAAACGTTCAAAGAGAACATTAAAAATGAGTAAAATTTATTTTTTCGGCATCCTGATGACCTCTATGTCAAGACACTATCCAGGAGTCTTGATGTTAGGGTCATTTTAGGGTGATCTCGAGAATTTCAGTACAATCTGAAACCGAAGGTTATGCGCCGCCAATTGGTACTCCATCTGGCGGCGCATCTTAATGATTTAAAAAATCGTGTTTAATGAAGTGAAATTAGATTCAAATTTATATGCGTTATACTTAATTACATTGCTAGTGAAATAATAGGCCTTAAAACAATATGTACTATGCTAAGTCATGCATGCACAAAAGTTATAATACGAATGAAATTCAAAACCGTCAAAATCGAAAAAAGGCAAAATTGAAGGCTTTCGAGGTCTCGTTTCGAAAAATAATTAGGACAAACCGCTTACAGCAGTTTGCCAACGGATAGATCATGAAAAAATACACGATTTGAAAAAAAACGGTGACTAAATCGGAGCTACGAGTCAAAAGATACGATAGATCGAACATTTTGGCTAAAGACACAAAATACCAAGCACCACGAACCGTCGGTGGTGTTAGGTGCGTGGTGCGATTCTGTGAGAAAAGATGTCTTTTTCGGAATCTAGACAACTTCGAATGGCAACCACGTTCAGAGAGTCTTGCTCGTTCGGCCGTTTTAGGGTGATCTTATGAATTTCAGCACAATTTTAAACCGAAGGTTATGCGCCGCCAAATGGTACACTATCTGGCGGCGCAAACTAATGATTTAAAAAAACGTGTTTAATGAATTGACATTAGATTCAAATTTATACTCGTTATACATAATTACATTGCGAGTGAAATAATAGGCCTTAAAACGATATATACCATGCTAAGTCATGCATACACAAAACAAATTATAAGATATAAATTGAAAACGTTCAAAGAGAACATTAAAAATGAGTAAAATTTATTTTTTCGGCATCCTGACGACCTCTATGTCAAGACACTATCCAGGAGTCTTGATGTTAGGGTCATTTTAGGGTGATCTCGAGAATTTCAGTACAATCTGAAACCGAAGGTTATGCACCGCCAAATGGTACTCCATCTGGCGGCGCTTCTTAATGATTTAAAAAATCGTGTTTAATGAAGTGAAATTAGATTCAAATTTATATGCGTTATACTTAATTACATTGCTAGTGAAATAATAGGCCTTAAAACAATATGTACTATGCTAAGTCATGCATGCACAAAAGGAATAATACGAATGAAATTCAAAACCGTCAAAATCGAAAAAAGGCAAAATTGAAAGCTTTCGAGGTCTCGTTTCGAAAAATATTTGCGACAAACCGCCTACAGCAGTTTGTAACGGATAGATCACGAAAAAATACACGATTTGAAAAAAAACGATGACTAAATCGGAGCTACGAGTCAAAAGATACGATAGATCGAATATTTTGGCTAAAGACACAAAATACCAAGCACCACGAACCGTCGGTGGTGTTAGGTGCGTGGTGCGATTCTGTGAGAAAAGATGTCTTTTTCGGAATCTAGACAACTTCGAATGGCAACCACGTTCAGAGAGTCTTGCTCGTTCGGCCGTTCTAGGGTGATCTTATGAATTTCAGCACAATTTTAAACCGAAGGTTATGCGCCGCCAAATGGTACACTATCTGGCGGCGCAAACTAATGATTTAAAAAAACGTGTTTAATGAAGTGACATTAGATTCAAATTTATACCCGTTATACATAATTACATTGCGAGTGAAATAATAGGCCTTAAAACGATATATACCATGCTAAGTCATGCATGCACAAAACAAATTATAAGATATAAATTGAAAACGTTCAAAGAGAACATTAAAAATGAGTAAAATTTCTTTTTTCGGCATCCTGATGACCTCTATGTCAAGACACTATCTAGGAGTCTTGATGTTAGGGTCATTTTAGGGTGATCTCGAGAATTTCAGTACAATCTGAAACCGAAGGTTATGCGCCGCCAAATGGTACTCCATCTGGCGGCGCATCTTAATGATTTAAAAAATCGTGTTTAATGAAGTGAAATTAGATTAAATTTATATGCGTTATACTTAATTACATTGCTAGTGAAATAATAGGCCCTAAAACAATATGTACTATGCTAAGTCATGCATGCACAAAAGGAATAATACGAATGAAATTCAAAACCATCAAAATCGAAAAAAGGCAAAATTGAAGGCTTTCGAGGTCTCGTTTCGAAAAATATTTTGGACAAACTGCCTACGGCAGTTTGCCAACGGATATATCACGAAAAAATACACGATTTGAAAAAAAATGGTGACTAAATCGGAGCTACGAGTCAAAAGATACGATAGATCGAACATTTTGGCCAAAGACACAAAATACCAAGCACCACGAACCGTCGGTGGTGTTAGGTGCGTGGTGCGATTCTGTGAGAAAAGATGTCTTTTTCGGAATGTAGACAACTTCAAATGGCAAGCTCGTTCAGAGAGTCTTGCGCGTTCGGCCGTTTTAGGGTGATCTTATGAATTTCAGCACAATTTTAAACCGAAGGTTATGCGCCGCCAAATGGTACACTATCTAGCGGTGCAAACTAATGATTTAAGAAAACGTGTTTAATGAAGTGACATTAGATTCAAATTTATACCCGTTATACATAATTACATTGCGAGTGAAATAATAGGCCTTAAAACGATATATACCATGCTAAGTCATGCATGCACAAAACTAATTATAAGATATAAATTGAAAACGTTCAAAGAGAACATTAAAAATGAGTAAAATTTCTTTTTTCGGCATCCTGACGACCTCGATGTCAAGACACTATCCAGGAGTCTTGATGTTAGGGTCTTTTTAGGATGATCTCGAGAATTTCAGTAATCTTAATGATTTAAAAAATCGTGTTTAATGAAGTGACATTAGATTCAAATTTATATGCGTTATACGTAATTACATTGCGAGTGAAATAATAGGCCTTAAAACAATATGTACTATGCTAAGTCATGCATGCACAAAAGGAATAATACGAATGAAATTCAAAACCGTCAAAATCGAAAAAAGGCAAAATAGAAGGCTTTCGAGGTCTCGTTTCGAAAAATATTTGGGACAAACCGCCTACGGAAGTTTGCCAACGGATAGATCACGAAAAAATACACGATTTGAAAAAAAACGGTGACTAAATTGGAGCTACGAGTCAAAAGATACGATAGATCGAACATTTTGGCTAAAGACACAAAATACCAAGAACCACGAACCGTCGGTGGTGTTAGGTGCGTGGTGCGATTCTGCGAGAAAAGATGTCTTTTTCGAAATCTAGAAAACTTCAAATGGCAAGCACGTTCAGAGTGCCTTGCTCGTTCGTCCTTTTTAGGGTGATCTTATGAATTTCAGCACAATTTTAAACCGAAGGTTATGCGCCGCCAAATGGTACACTATCTGGCGGCGCATACTAATGATTTAAAAAAATGTGTTTAATGAAGTGACATTAGATTCAAATTTATACCCGTTATACATAATTACATTGCGAGTGAAATAATAGGCCTTAAAACGATATATACCATGCTAAGTCATGCATACACAAAACTAATTATAAGATATAAATTGAAAACGTTCAAAGAGAACATTAAAAATGAGTAAAATGTCTTTTTTCGGCATCCTGATGACCTCGATGTCAAGACACTATCCAAGAGTCTTGATGTTAGGGTCATTTTAGGGTGATCTCGAGAATTTCAGTACAATCTGAAACCGAAGGTTATGCGGCGCCAAATGGTACTCCATCTGGCGGCGCATCTTAATGATTTAAAAAATCGTGTTTACTGAAGTGACATTAGATTCAAATTTATATGCGTTATACGTAATTACATTGCGAGTGAAATAATAGGCCTTAAAACAATATGTACTATGCTAAGTCATGCATGCACAAAAGGAATAATACGAATGAAATTCAAAACCGTCAAAATCGAAAAAAGGCAAAATTGAAGGCTTTCGAGGTCTCGTTTCGAAAAATATTTGGGACAAACCTCCTACGGAAATTTTCCAATGGATAGATCATGAAAAAAATACACGATTTGAAAAAAAACGGTGACTAAATCGGAGCTACGAGTCAAAAGATACGATAGATCGAACATTTTGGCCAAAGACACAAAATACCAAGCACCACGAACCGTCGGTGGTGTTAGGTGCGTGGTGCGATTCTGTGAGAAAAGATGTCTTTTTCGGAATCTAGACAACTTCGAATGACAAGCACGTTCAGAGAGTCTTGCTCTTTCGGCCGTTTTAGGGTGATCTTATGAATTTCAGCACAATTTTAAACCGAAGGTTATGCGCCGCCATATGGTACACTATCTGGCGGCGTAAACTAATGATTTAAGAAAACGTGTTTAATGAAGTGACATTAGATTCAAATTTATACCCGTTATACATAATTACATTGCGAGTGAAATAATAGGCCTTAAAACGATATATACCATGCTAAGTCATGCATGCACAAAACTAATTATAAGATATAAATTGAAAACGTTCAAAGAGAACATTAAAAATTAGTAAAATTTCTTTTTTCGGCATCTTGACGACCTCGATGTCAAGACACTATCCAGGAGTCTTGATGTTAGGGTCTTTTTAGGGTGATCTCGAAAATTTCAGTACAATTTGAAACCGAAGGTTATGCGCCGCCAAATGGTACTCCATCTGGCGGCGCATCTTAATGATTTAAAAAATCGTGTTTAATGAAGTGAAATTAGATTCAAATTTATATGCGTTATACGTAATTACATTGCGAGTGAAATAATAGGCCTTAAAACAATATGTACTATGCTAAGTCATGCATGCACAAAAGGAATAATACGAATGAAATTCAAAACCGTCAAAATCGAAAAAAGGCAAGATTGAAGGCTTTCGAGGTCTCGTTTCGAAAAATATTTGGGACAAACCGCCTACGGCAGTTTCCCAACGGATAGATCCCTAAAAAATACACGATTTTAAAAAGAACGGTGACTAAATCGGAGCTACGAGTCAAAAGATACGATAGATCGAACATTTTGGCTAAAGACACAAAATACCAAGCACCACGAACCGTCGGTGGTGTTAGGTGCGTTGTGCGATTCTGTGAGAAAAGATGTCTTTTTCGGAATCTAGACAACTTCGAATGGCAACCACGTTCAGAGAGTCTTGCTCGTTCGGCCGTTTTAGAGTGATCTTATGAATTTCAACACAATTTTAAACCGAAGGTTATGCGCCGCCAAATGGTACACTATCTGGCGGCGCAAACTAATGATTTAAAAAAATGTGTTTAATGAAGTGACATTAGATTCAAATTTATACCCGTTATACATAATTACATTGCGAGTGAAATAATAGGCCTTAAAACAATATATACCATGCTAAGTCATGCATGCACAAAACAAATTATAAGATATAAATTGAAAACGTTCAAAGAGAACATTAAAAATGAGTAAAATTTCTTTTTTTGGCATCCTGACGACCTCTATGTCAAGACACTATCCAGGAGTCTTGATGTTAGGGTCATTTTAGGGTGATCTCGAGAATTTCAGTACAATCTGAAACCGAAGGTTATGCGCCGCCAAATGGTACTCCATCTGGCGGCGCATCTTAATGATTTAAAAAATCGTGTTTAATGAAGTGAAATTAGATTCAAATTTATATGCGTTATACTTAATTACATTGCTAGTGAAATAATAGGCCTTAAAACAATATGTACTATGCTAAGTCATGCATGCACAAAAGGAATAATACGAATGAAATTCAAAACCGTCAAAATCGAAAAAGGCAAAATTGAAGGCTTTCGAGGTCTCGTTTCGAAAAATAATTGGGACAAACTCCCTACGGCAGTTTGCCAATGGATAGATCACGAAAAAATACACGATTTGAAAAAAATGGCGACTAAATCGGAGCTACGAGTCAAAAGATACGATAGATCGAACATTTTGGCCAAAGACACAAAATACCAAGCCCCACGAACCGTCGGTGGTGTTAGGTGCGTGGTGCGATTCTGCGAGAAAAGATGTCTTTTTCGGAATTTAGACAACTTCAAATGGCAAGCACGTTCAGAGTGCCTTGCTCGTTCAGCCGTTTTAGGGTGATCTTATGAATTTCAGCACAATTTTAAACCGAAGGTTATGCGCCGCCAAATGGTACACTATCTGGCGGCGCATACTAATGATTTAAAAAAACGTGTTTAATGAAGTGACATTAGATTCAAATTTATACCTGTTATACATAATTACATTGCGAGTGAAATAATAGGTCTTAAAACGATATATACCATGCTAAGTCATGCATGCACAAAACTAATTATAATATATAAATTGAAAACGTTCAAAGAGAACATTAAAAATGAGTAAAATTTCTTTTTCGGCATCCTGACGACCTCGATGTCAAGACACTATCCAGGAGTTTTGATGTTAGGGTCATTTTAGGGTGATCTCGAGAATTTCAGTACAATCTGAAACCGAAGGTTATGCGGCGCCAAATGGTACTCCATCTGGCGGCGCATCTTAATGATTTAAAAAATCGTGTTTAATGAAGTGACATTAGATTCAAATTTATATGTGTTATACGTAATTACATTGCGAGTGAAATAATAGGCCTTAAAACAATATGTACTATGCTAAGTCATGCATGCACAAAAGGAATAATACGAATGAAATTCAAAACCGTCAAAATCAAAAAAAGGCAAAATTGAAGGCTTTCGAGGTCTCGTTTCGAAAAATATTTGGGACAAACCTCCTACGGAAATTTTCCAATGGATAGATCACGAAAAAAATACACGATTTGAAAAAAAACGGTGACTAAATCGGAGCTACGAGTCAAAAGATACGATAGATCGAACATTTTGGCCAAAGACACAAAATACCAAGCACCACGAACCGTCGGTGGTGTTAGGTGCGTGGTGCGATTCTGTGAGAAAAGATGTCTTTTTCGGAATCTAGACAACTTCGAATGACAAGCACGTTCAGAGAGTCTTGCTCGTTCGGCCGTTTTAGGGTGATCTTATGAATTTCAGCACAATTTTAAACCGAAGGTTATGCGCCGCCATATGGTACACTATCTGGCGGCGCAAACTAATGATTTAAGAAAACGTGTTTAATGAAGTGACATTAGATTCAAATTTATACCCGTTATACATAATTACATTGCGAGTGAAATAATAGGCCTGAAAACGATATATACCATGCTAAGTCATGCATGCACAAAACTAATTATAAGATATAAATTGAAAACGTTCAAAGAGAACATTAAAAATTAGTAAAATTTCTTTTTTCGGCATACTGACGACCTCGATGTCAAGACACTATCCAGGAGTCTTGATGTTAGGGTCTTTTTAGGGTGATCTCGAGAATTTCAGTACAATTTGAAACCGAAGGTTATGCGCCGCCAAATGGTACTCCATCTGGCGGCGCATCTTAATGATTTAAAAAATCGTGTTTAATGAAGTGAAATTAGATTCAAATTTATATGCGTTATACGTAATTAAATTTCGAGTGAAATAATAGGCCTTAAAACAATATGTACTATGCTAAGTCATGCATGCACAAAAGGAATAATACGAATGAAATTCAAAACCGTCAAAATCGAAAAAAGGCAAGATTGAAGGCTTTCGAGGTCTCGTTTCGAAAAATATTTGGGACAAACCGCCTACGGCAGTTTCCCAACGGATAGATCCCTAAAAAATACACGATTTTAAAAAGAACGGTGACTAAATCGGAGCTACGAGTCAAAAGATACGATAGATCGAACATTTTGGCTAAAGACACAAAATACCAAGCACCACGAACCGTTGGTGGTGTTAGGTGCGTTGTGAGATTCTGTGAGAAAAGATGTCTTTTTCGGAATCTAGACAACTTCGAATGGCAACCACGTTCAGAGAGTCTTGCTCGTTCGGCCGTTTTAGGGTGATCTTATGAATTTCAACACAATTTTAAACCGAAGGTTATGCGCCGCCAAATGGTACACTATCTGGCGGCGCAAACTAATGATTTAAAAAAATGTGTTTAATGAAGTGACATTAGATTCAAATTTATACCCGTTATACATAATTACATTGCGAGTGAAATAATAGGCCTTAAAACAATATATACCATGCTAAGTCATGCATGCACAAAACAAATTATAAGATATAAATTGAAAATGTTCAAAGAGAACATTAAAAATGAGTAAAATTTCTTTTTTCGGCATCCTGATGACCTCTATATCAAGACACTATCCAGGAGTCTTGATGTTAGGGTCATTTTAGGGTGATCTCGAGAATTTCAGTACAATCTGAAACCGAAGGTTATGCGCCGCCAAATGGTACTCCATCTGGCGGCGCATCTTAATGATTTAAAAAATCGTGTTTAATGAAGTGAAATTAGATTCAAATTTATATGCGTTATACTTAATTACATTGCTAGTGAAATAATAGGCCTTAAAACAATATGTACTATGCTAAGTCATGCATGCACAAAAGGAATAATACGAATGAAATTCAAAACCGTCAAAATCGAAAAAAGGCAAAATTGAAGGCTTTCGAGGTCTCGTTTCGAAAAATATTTGGGACAAACTGACTACGGCAGTTTGCCAACGGATAGATCACGAAAAAATACACGATTTGAAAAAAAATGGCGACTAAATCGGAGCTACGAGTCAAAAGATACGATAGATCGAACATTTTGGCCAAAGACACAAAATGCCAAGCACCACGAACCGTCGGTGGTGTTAGGTGCGTGGTGCGATTGTGCGAGAAAAGATGTCTTTTTCGGAATCTAGACAACTTCAAATGGCAAGCACGTTCAGAGTGCCTTGTTCGTTCGGCCGTTTTAGGGTGATCTTATGAATTTCAGCACAATTTTAAACCGAAGGTTATGCGCCGCCAAATGGTACACTATCTGGCGGCGCATACTAATGATTTAAAAAAAACGTGTTTAATGAAGTGACATTAGATTCAAATTTATACCCGTTATACATAATTACATTGCGAGTGAAATAATAGGCCTTAAAACGATATATACCATGCTAAGTCATGCATGCACAAAACTAATTATAAGATATAAATTGAAAACGTTCAAAGAGAACATTAAAAATGAGTAAAATTTCTTTTTTTAGCATCCTGACGACCTCAATGTCAAGACACTATCCAGGAGTCTTGATGTTAGGGTCTTTTTAGGATGATCTCGAGAATTTCAGTACAATCTGAAACCGAAGGTTATGCGGCGCCAAATGGTACTCCATCTGGCGGCGCATCTTAATGATTTAAAAAATCGTGTTTAATGAAGTGACATTAGATTCAAATTTATATGCGTTATACGTAATTACATTGCGAGTGAAATAATAGGCCTTAAAACAATATGTACTATGCTAAGTCATGCATGCACAAAAGGAATAATACGAATGAAATTCAAAACCGTCAAAATCGAAAAAAGGCAAAATTGAAGGCTTTCGAGGTCTCGTTTCGAAAAATATTTGGGACAAACTGATGTCGAACGAGGTGTATATAAAATAGTTATTATTTTACTAGAAAAACACTATTAAATACGATACAATTTTACACAAGATATTTATTTATTTATAGAATGGATATACTTAAACCTTGCTACAACACTTATAGGCAGTGTACCTAATCGTACAGTAGTGTAGTTTTTAGTAAGTCCGGTTCGTTCCACAGGGAAATCTTTAAACAAAGCTCAACGCTATATTAGTTTATTTTTATAAAAATACAAATATATATATAGGTAATATTATTATTATAAAGGGGGGTTTTTACCGTTTAATGACCGGTTTGTCGATTTTAAAACTTTAGTCGCAGTTAAAACCTAATGTAAAATATAAAATAAATACAAGACTTTAAATTAAAGCGTAAAGTAAATAACGATAATGAAATTACGAATAATAAAAATGCGATAAAATTAAATTGCGATAATTAAAAGTACAATAATTAAAAGTGCGATTAAATAACAATAAAAGTGCGATAATTAGAAGTGCAATTAAATATAAAATAAAGGAAATAAAATATGAAATAAAAGAATTATGCTTATTTAAACTTCCGTAATCATGATGTTTGACGTGTTGATTTTAGTTTTATGCCCATGGGTTAATTGTCCTTTGTCCTGGATTATTCAATATGTCCGTCTGGTTTTTGTCCATAACAGTCCATCAGTCATAAATATAAATTGCAAGTGTCCTTGTCAAATTATTATTATACCCGAAGATAAATATTCCAACTAATTGGGGATTCGAATTGTAACAAGGTTTTAATACTTTGTTTAATGAATACACCAGGTTATCGACTGCGTGTAAACCAAGGTTTTACTACTTTGTTAACAATTACACCAATTACCCTTGAATGTAATTTCACCCCTGTTTTAATTATTCTAGTGGCTATTAATTCATTCCCGTGTCCGGTTAAATGAACGATTATTCGTACATATAAATACCCCGCCCATCGTGTCCGATCGAGTGTATATGGTAATTTATAGGGACGCCCAATTGTAAATCTTTATATTAACATTAACAAACTTTCATTTAGTTAAACAAATATAAAGCCCATTAATAGCCCATAGTCTAGTTTCCACAAGTGTCGTTCTTTTATCCAAACCCCAATTATGGTACAAAGCCCAATTACCCAATTTTAGTAATTAGCCCAACATCATGATTACTTCGTTTTAAACAAGCATAATAATAACTTAGCTACGAGACATTAATGTAAAAAGGTTGAACATAACTTACAATGATTAAAAATAGCGTAGCGTTACACGGACAGAATTTCGACTTACACCCTTACAACATTCGCTAACATACCCTTATTATTAGAATTATAATTAAAATTAAAATATAAATTATAAATATAAATATATTTACGTATATATTGAGAGAGAGATTGAGAAATAATATGTAAAATTTGATCAGAATTCGGTTTGCTTTATAGCCAGAAGTGAATTTTGGGGCTCCGCGACTCGCGGCAAAATGGCCTTAAAACTCCGCGAGTCGCGGAGAGATATTTACAGCTCACACCCTTGGAGTTTCCTGCTGCCGACGGTTTTTAATATATATATATAATATATATATAATTAATATAATTAATTATATATTATATTATATTTATATACATAGTTAACTTGTAATTTTTAGTCCGTTGCGTCGAGCGTTAAGAGTTGACTCTAGTCCTGGTTCCGGTTTTTCGAACGTCCTCGCGTACAATTTAATATCTTGTACTTTGCGTTTTGAATCTTGTACTCTTGTGATTTCGAGACGTTTCTTATCAATAATTGGAACCTTTTTGATTGTCTTTTGTACTTTTGAGCTTTTTGGTCGTTTGCGTCTTCAATTCGTCGAATCTGTCTTTTGTCTTCACCTTTTATTATTTAAACGAATATCACTTGTAAATAGAACAATTGCAACTAAAAGCTTGTCTTTCTTGAGGAATAATGCTATGAAATATATGTTCGTTTTTAGCATTATCAAATATTCCCACACTTGAGCGTTGCTTGTCCTCAAGCAATATTGTCTTGAAATACTAGAATCACTTCTTTATTCTTCACACTTTGTACATCAGTGATTTCTATATGGCGGTATAAACAATGGTAGTAACGATATGGTTTACAGTCCCACATGATTATAAAAATTTAGATCCATTAAGGAAATTGGATCTTTATGAAAACATTTGATCTTTTGAAAATTAAATCTAGTTTTTACCCTAGATAAGTTTTCCGGAATAACCCTTTACCGGTGTTTGCAAAATATTTTTGTGGGTTTGGTGGGTTTCAGATTTGAAAATTTTAGCTCAAAACTTGCGGTTTTGTGTCACCCACTTGCTAACCTTGTATTTGGAAAGCAACACGTCCAGTTTACTTGTTCCGTATATTACCTTTCGGCAAACTACCGTCCGGTTGTAAGGAAAGCGTTGAACAAGCAACTGTTAAGGCAATGTCCCGTGACATGCTTTTGATTATGGTCTATAACGTGTCGGACGCAATTACTATCCTTGGTAGGAGCAATAGTAAAGCTCACCCTTATAATTTTTCGGTCTGGCACAAGGTCCTGTCTTTGACCATGTTATGCAACCACCGTTCTTACGGTTGACACCCGATTTAGTTCAGGTGACCTAATGAATTCCAGGTGAATTCCTAGGATTTTACGTTCAATGGTAATGAACGCATTGAAAATAGGGTTTTTAGAAAACAAATCGGTTTATAATTTTGATCAAAATATTTTCTCGTTTAAGCTCGAGTTTAGATATCATTGAATTCCATGAGTTTGAATTCTCAATCTTTAAGGTCAATCTCTAGGATTGAGTAATATCAGTCTTAAAAGCTGATTTTTAATCTTTAAGGAGATTATCCTTTCTGGGGATCTGATTCATTAGTCTTATCCAGCTAATTTGCATGGTGCCTCCCCATTGTACGAGATAAATCCTTCTCATGGTTAGGATAAATCTGACCACTTGGCGACCCTGTTTGATGCTGAGGTCCGTGGATTTCCTGCTGATTTTAGTGATGACTTTTCTAGATTTTTCGTCAACCTACAGCTGGTCTGAACGACAACTTCATGACCTAAATCAAGAAGCGCGTGTCTTTTTCGGAAGACTTTACTTCCTTTTAATGATGGAATTGATTCATCGTGTAGATCCATCTCTTCTTTTCTTTTATTGGGTAAAACAGTTTAGTTTAGTCCAAAGCAAAAGTATTTTCAGTTATTTGTTACAGATATATGTGACATATGTTTAAGATAACTTGGTAAATTTTCCCACACTTGGCTTTTTATTTTTCTTTTTATCGTCCTCTATTCCATTTTAAATGAATTTTAACATTTTAGTTTGTTTCTCAATTTATGTCCTTTCTGAGGTAACAATAATTTCGGTGTTAAAACCTAGTTTTATCGTTCATAAATATGTATAAACATGATTTTAATTCATTTAATTGAAAATTTTGAAAACTTTTACTAGAATTGGGTAGTCAGTATATAAGACTAGGGCTGTTCTTTTTTTATCAGAGAGCACTAGATTCTAATACAACTACTGCTTTACTAGTATTTTTAATGGTAACCAAGTGTATAAAGTAAAAATTTTTAAAATCCGAAAGAATTTAACCCCTTCCCACACTTAAGATCTTGCAATGCCCTCATTTGCAAGAAATCAGTAACAATTTAAATTATTGAGGGTGATTTGTGTGAAAATGATTAAATTTTTACCAAAGTTTCCAAATATATTGGCGTTTGTTTGCTGAATGATAAATGGTGCACATCATTTGTTCATTCCGTCTTGTTGTTATTTCACATGTATTTTGCATCTTGTCGTCAAAATTAGTTGCTTTTGCTGAACTTAATGCCAGTCTTTGAAAATGCGTTGTTTTACCCTGTTGTGTACATAAGATAAACTGCAAACATATATACATATTTTTGAAGTTTGGTTTATTACCCCACATTCAAAAATTATTAAAATCTAAGAATAAAAGTTAGAAATTATAAAAATGATTACAATATTAACAAAAATATTAAATGCATCAATAATTACAAATTACAAAATAAAAAGAATAAATAAACTAAGGATGATATTGGTACCAATAGGGGTTCCAGGCATACCCATACGTGCTATAGAATGCTTCGGCAGGATCATACGTAGGATATGGTGGCTGCATCTCTATCGACCAAGGAGGGAAGACGGGTTTCGGTGTAGGAATATAGTTTCTACCTATATGTTGGCAATGTGCTATGATCTGGTTCTGATGAACTTGCCAATCTTCAAATGCCCTCTGTCTAGCATTTTCGTATTCCTGAGAAGCTATAAACCTATGCATTTCTTGCATCTCATTCCCCCCTCCTACATTACCTTGTTCCTGGTTTCTCTCTACCTGTGGATGTCTACCATTGTATCGTACTGCGGCGTTATTTCGCCGCTTCAAAACTTTCGCACCATGGTATACATTTAAACCTATAGTGTCGCGGGGTTCCGGCTCTTCTACTAATAATCCCCCCCGACTTATATCCACACCGAGATATTCACCAATCAAAGTAATAAAAATACCACCTCCTATTATGCTATGTGGACGCATCCCTCGAACCATAGCTGATAAATAATAACCCACACAATATGGTATACTTACAGCGCTGTGTGGGTCTCGAATACACATATGGTAAAACAAATCTTGTTCATTTACCTTTTCTTTGTTTTTACCCCTTTGTGTAATCGAATTAGCTAAAAACCTATGTATTACTCTTAATTCGGCTCTATCTATATCCAAATAAGAGTAGTTTCCCCCTTTGAAACGGTGATGGCTTGTCATTTGACTCCACACACCGTGTGTATCAAAATTTTCATCTATTTTCCTACCGTTTAGTATCAATCCTCTACAATCGGCAGATGCTAATTCCTCAGGCGTATATATACGTAAAGCCTGAGCCATGTCCAGTAAAGACATGTGGCGCATCGAACCGCCTAACAAAAATCTAATAAAAGAACGATCGGTTAAACTAGCTACCCGATCATTCAACTCTATACTACATAACAACTCTTCACACCATACTTTATATACAGGTCTGCGTATGGTGAATAAACATATCCAGTCATTAAAAGAAGAATTACCATACCTCTGTACCAGTAATTCCCTAATTGGCCCGGCCAATTCTACAGCTTCTAAGGGTCCCCATTCTATGACCCTCGGTACCTCAACAACCTTAGAGTGAAGAGTATGCAAACCCCGTTGATATTTTGGATAATCTATCCAAAGTCTGTCAAATCTCAGGTTCGGGTGCAACTGTTCCAAGTGCATATCTGAAAAGGTCATGACTGGATGAGGTACATCCTGCTTGTAGTAGTTATCTACCTCCTGTTGTTCCAAGTTCTCAGCAGGAGCATGGCGGGCTTGGGATGAAGATTCACCCCTTTCATTCTGCAAAACACATCAAACACAAATTTTGTGCATCCAAATATGCATTAGTGTCAGCAAAATCATCAATCAAAATAATTACAATGACATTATCAATTTATATCAAACTTAAGCTTATTTTCACATTTTTATCAAATCTACACTTTTTCAAATAAGCATATACGAAAATTTTCGCCAAGTTCATAAGCATTCAACTCAAATAACATGTCAAAATAATCATTACTAGCAAATAAACAAGTCTCAAATGGCATTATCTTTCAAAAATCAAGTTCATGAATTTTGGACTTGAAAAAGTCCACTTTAATTCTCAAAATCATGTTTAGGCTCAAAGTTTGGATCATTTAACTACCTAGACATGTTACACTACTCAATTTAGCAACAATTCATGACAAAAATCGGCCATAACCTGTTTATATCAAAAAGCCCCAAATTGCTCAAGAACACAAACCCTAGATTATTCAAAATTTGAAGTTTAAGGCTTCTAATCATGTTAAACAGCATCAATCTAGGTTATACAAGCATAATACATAAACAATTTAAGTCTAATTACACTAAAAAGCATTAAAATCAAATTGGGGAAAAATAGCTCAAGAACACTAAAATTCGAATTAAATGGTGTTTAGGTGTAGAAATTTACCGTTTTTCTTGAGTAGTTCTTAGATATCATCCTTCTTAACATGATTTTAGCAAAAAATTTGGTGATTAACGGTTAAAAATTGAGATTTTTGGGGGTGATTTTCGGGTTTTTTCGGGTTTTTTCGGGTTCTTTTTCGGGTGTTTATGCAGTGTGTTTGTGTGTGGGAGAGTGACTGATCGAGCAGCTCTTGTATTTTTTTTTCTGGGTTTTGGACCCTCCGCGAGTCGCGGAGGTTTTGCCTGAAAACTCCGCGAGTCGCGGAGTTTACCCTTTTTTTTTTTTTTTTTTTTTTTTTATAAACTTTAACTTATAAAACAATTTAGAAATTAATTTTAAAATTTTGTTTCCCTTGTTATTTAGGACGAGGTCGTTTCGGATTGATGTCCTAGTCCGTCCTTCGACAAAATTTTAAAATTTGTCTTTTTGTAGCGATTGTTTTAAAAGCTAAGATTTTTGGGTTTTTTCAATGTTTTTGGCATACTTTAAATCAATAAGATTAAAAATAATGATAATAAAAGTTCTCGTCCCTCCCTCGGGTAAAGCAATTTCGGTTCAAAGACCTAGTCTTCAACTTACGACGAATTTTAAAAATCATATTTTTAACTCAATGAGATAAAGTAAATTTTTGTTTTTAAATTCACACAACATAAATATAAAATTCAAAATTAATATTAAAAATTAAAAATTCACACCAAACTTAAAATTTGAAATGCATAAAATTAAAATTTCATAATTTAAAAATTAAAAATTCACACCAAACTTAATTTAAAAATTCATAAATTCATACCAAACTTATATTAATTTTTCAAATATTTATAATTTTAAATATATTGTTTTTACAAAATTTACAATATTAATTTAAGATTTAAATATTAAGATTAAAAACATGGTAAAAATAAAATTAAAAATCTTTTTGTCTTTTTATCCCACTTTAATCAGTCAAATATTATCAAAAATATGCGCCCCTCTTTTCGGTAAAGTAATTTCGGTTCCAAGACCTAATTTAACTCATGACGAATTTTTGAAATATTTTGGGTTGATTGATTAAAGATATTTATACCTTAAGAATAAACGTTAAATTTCGCAGTGATGTAATAAATTTTTGAACGATATCAATAATTTCGGTCGCCAAACCTAATTTTATTCAATACCAATTTAATACTTTTTAGCGAACAAATTAGCGTTTATTATCAAAAGGTTAAAAATAAAAATAAAAATAAAAACTGTACAGACATACCTGTGAAATAGATTTCTTAGTTATATGATCTATTATATTCATAAGATAGTCGGTTTAATTGGTTTTCCATGGCTGCATAGGCGTAACCTCGAGCATTCATTGTCTTTTCTTCTAAACATATGAACGGTCCGTCTCTGCATAAAGTAACAAATTCGGTATTTGAATAGGTTTGATTATTTGAACATTTACTTCCATGTGACCATTTTCCGCATTTGTGACATCGTTCTAGGTGTCGTGCTCTTCTTTTTGCTGCGGATTTTGATTTTCCTTTACCAAATTGTAACTTATTATCTTCGCATCTGGATCCTTTTCTAACTCCGTCCATTCTTTCTCTGATTACTGATACTATTTCACTCGGTAGTATGTCATTATTACGTTTAGTGATCAAAGCGTGTAGCATTAGACCATGATTTAGTTCACAGGCAGTCTTCATTTTGTAAAAACCTAAAAAAATCAAAATTCAGAATGGGGGGAGAAGACTAGTTCTTTAGGGTCTGCTAGGGAAAGACCATACGTGTTCCATTTTCGAGAACTACACGAAAACAGACAATCTAACTCTAATAGAAATACATATTATCCTTTACAGACTTGATTCTCCCCACACTTAGTTAGCTGTGGTGTCGAAATTGTGATTAACTTCGTTGTCGACTTCCATCGGACCATGTATGTAATGTTTAACTCTGTGACCATTAACTTTAAATTCAATCCCATTTGAATTTATTAATTCTATCGTTCCGTATGGGAAAACTCTTTTGACTATGAATGGTCCAGACCATCTTGATTTCAATTTTCCAGGAAATAGCTTGAATCGTGAATTGAAAAGAAGAACTCTGTCTCCTTCTTTAAATTCTTTTGAACTTCTGATTCTTTTATCATGCCATTTCTTCGTTCTTTCTTTATAGATTAACGAATTCTCGTATGCTTCATGTCTTAATTCTTCTAATTCGTTTAGTTGACTTAATCGTAGACGTCCAGCTTCATGTAAATCAAGATTACATGTCTTCAAAGCCCAAAATGCTTTGTGTTCAATTTCTACTGGAAGATGACATGCTTTTCCATAAATAAGTCTAAAAGGTGTGGTTCCAATTGGAGTTTTGTAGGCTGTTCTAAAAGCCCAGAGTGCATCCTCCAATTTAATGGACCATTCCTTCGGATTTGATCCTACGGTTTTCTCTAGAATACGTTTTAAAGCTCGGTTGGTATTTTCAACTTGTCCACTTGTTTGTGGATGATATGCGGTGGAGATTTTATGAGTTACTCCATATCTTTTAAGAACTTTCTCAAGTTGATTATTACAAAAATGAGTTCCCCGATCACTTATTAAAGCTTTCGGTGTTCCAAACCTTGCAAAAAGACGTTTTAAAAAGTTGACTACAACTCGTGCATCGTTAGTTGGGAGAGCTTGTGCTTCCGCCCATTTAGATACATAGTCAATGGCTACGAGTATATATAGATTATTATGAGATTTTGGAAATGGACCCATAAAGTCAATACCCCAAATGTCAAATACTTCACATACTTGAATGACATTTTGTGGCATTTCATCACGTTGACTTATTTTTCCGGCCCTTTGACATGCATCACAGGATTTGCAAAGAAGGTGTGCGTCTTTGTAAATTGTAGGCCAATAGAATCCAGCTTCATAAACTTTTCTTGCTGTTAGTTGAGGCCCATAATGCCCTCCTGTTGGTCCTGTGTGACAATAGTTTAAAATTTTACTAGCTTCATCTCCAAATACACATCGGCGTATTATTCCATCGGGACAACTTTTAAACAGATGTGGATCTTCCCAGAAATAGTGTTTTATATCACTGAAGAATTTCTTTCGTCTTTGGTACGATAATCCTTTTTCAAGGAATCCACAAACTAAGTAGTTTGCATAGTCTGCAAACCATGGGATTTCTTTATAATCTATCTTCAATAGATATTCATCAGGAAAGTTGTCTTGTATGGCCGATTCATTCAGAACTTCTAATTCGGGATTTTCAAGACGAGAAAGATGATCAGCGGCGAGATTTTCTGCTCCTTTTTTATCTCGGATTTCAATATCAAACTCTTGTAAGAGTAAGATCCAACGGATTAATCTTGGTTTAGCATCTTGTTTTGAAAATAGGTATCTAAGAGCAGAATGGTCGGTATAGACCACCGTTTTTGCTAGAACGAGATATGATCGAAATTTGTCAAAAGCAAAGACAATAGCAAGGAGTTCCTTTTCAGTAGTTGTATAGTTCGTTTGTGCTCCTTGTAATGTCTTACTAGCATAATATATAGGTTGAAATCGTTTTTCGATCCTTTGTCCTAAAACGGCTCCCATTGCAAAATCACTTGCATCGCACATTAGTTCAAATGGTAGATTCCAATTTGGTGTTATCATGATCGGCGCATTAGTGAGTTTTTCTTTAAGAATATTAAAAGATTTGATACACTCATCTGAAAAGATGAATGGCGCATCCTTTTCTAGGAGTTTATTCATAGGAGTGGCAATTTTAGAAAAATCTTTTATAAAACGTCGGTAAAAACCGGCATGCCCTAGAAAACTCCTAACTCCTCTAACATTGGTGGGATGTGGAAGTTTAGCAATTACATCTACTTTAGCTCTATCCACTTCAATTCCTTCTTTTGAAATTTTATGTCCAAGAACGATGCCTTCTTTAACCATGAAATGGCATTTCTCCCAATTAAGTACTAGATTTGATTTTTCGCATCTAATTAGCATTCGTTCCAGATTAACTAGACATGATTTAAATGTATCACCGAAGACTGAAAAGTCATCCATGAATACTTCCATGCATTCTTCTATCATGTCATGAAAAATCGCCATCATACACCTTTGAAAGGTTGCAGGGGCGTTACTGAAATGTCCCGTTCTTATTGATTAAAAACGTTCCATATTAATTGATTTCGTTGCGAGGTTTTGACCTCTATATGAGACGTTTTTCAAAGACTGCATTCATTTTTAAAACAAACCATAACCTTTATTTCATAAATAAAGGTTTAAAAAGCTTTACGTAGATTATCAAATAATGATAATCTAAAATATCCTGTTTACACACGACCATTACATAATGGTTTACAATACAAATATGTTACATCGAAATCAGTTTCTTGAATGCAGTTTTTACACAATATCATACAAATATGGACTCCAAATCTTGTCCTTATTTTAGTATGCAACAGCGGAAGCTCTTAATATTCACCTGAGAATAAACATGCTTTAAACGTCAACAAAAATGTTGGTGAGTTATAGGTTTAACCTATATATATCAAATCGTAACAATAGACCACAAGATTTCATATTTCAATACACATCCCATACATAGAGATAAAAATCATTCATATGGTGAACACCTGGTAACCGACATTAACAAGATGCATATATAAGAATATCCCCATCATTCCGGGACACCCTTCGGATATGATATAAATTTCGAAGTACTAAAGCATCCGGTACTTTGGATGGGGTTTGTTAGGCCCAATAGATCTATCTTTAGGATTCGCGTCAATTAGGGTGTCTGTTCCCTAATTCTCAGATTACCAGACTTAATAAAAAGGGGCATATTCGATTTCGATAATTCAACCATAGAATGTAGTTTCACGTACTTGTGTCTATTTTGTAAATCATTTATAAAACCTGCATGTATTCTCATCCCAAAAATATTAGATTTTAAAAGTGGGACTATAACTCACTTTCACAGATTTTTACTTCGTCGGGAAGTAAGACTTGGCCACTGGTTGATTCACGAACCTATAACAATATATACATATATATCAAAGTATGTTCAAAATATATTTACAACACTTTTAATATATTTTGATGTTTTAAGTTTATTAAGTCAGCTGTCCTCGTTAGTAACCTACAACTAGTTGTCCACAGTTAGATGTACAGAAATAAATCGATAAATATTATCTTGAATCAATCCACGACCCAGTGTATACGTATCTCAGTATTGATCACAACTCAAACTATATATATTTTGGAATCAACCTCAACCCTGTATAGCTAACTCCAACATTCACATATAGAGTGTCTATGGTTGTTCCGAAATATATATAGATGTGTCGACATGATAGGTCGAAACATTGTATACGTGTCTATGGTATCTCAAGATTACATAATATACAATACAAGTTGATTAAGTTATGGTTGGAATAGATTTGTTACCAATTTTCACGTAGCTAAAATGAGAAAAATTATCCAATCTTGTTTTACCCATAACTTCTTCATTTTAAATCCGTTTTGAGTGAATCAAATTGCTATGGTTTCATATTGAACTCTATTTTATGAATCTAAACAGAAAAAGTATAGGTTTATAGTCGGAAAAATAAGTTACAAGTCGTTTTTGTAAAGGTAGTCATTTCAGTCGAAAGAACGACGTCTAGATGACCATTTTAGAAAACATACTTCCACTTTGAGTTTAACCATAATTTTTGGATATAGTTTCATGTTCATAATAAAAATCATTTTCTCAGAATAACAACTTTTAAATCAAAGTTTATCATAGTTTTTAATTAACTAACCCAAAACAGCCCGCGGTGTTACTACGACGGCGTAAATCCGGTTTTACGGTGTTTTTCGTGTTTCCAGGTTTTAAATCATTAAGTTAGCATATCATATAGATATAGAACATGTGTTTAGTTGATTTTAAAAGTCAAGTTAGAAGGATTAACTTTTGTTTGCGAACAAGTTTAGAATTAACTAAACTATGTTCTAGTGATTACAAGTTTAAACCTTCGAATAAGATAGCTTTATATGTATGAATCGAATGATGTTATGAACATCATTACTACCTTAAGTTCCTTGGATGAACCTACTGGAAAAGAGAAAAATGGATCTAGCTTCAATGGATCCTTGGATGGCTCAAAGTTCTTGAAGCAAAATCATGACACGAAAACAAGTTCAAGTAAGATCATCACTTGAAATAAGATTGTTATAGTTATAGAAATTGAACCAAAGTTTGAATATGATTATTACCTTGTATTAGAATGATAACCTACTGTAAGAAACAAAGATTTCTTGAGGTTGGATGATCACCTTACAAGATTGGAAGTGAGCTAGCAATCTTGAAAGTATTCTTGATTTTATGAAACTAGAACTTTTGAAATTTATGAAGAACACTTAGAACTTGAAGATAGAACTTGAGAGAGATCAATTAGATGAAGAAAATTGAAGAATGAAAGTGTTTGTAGGTGTTTTTGGTCGTTGGTGTATGGATTAGATATAAAGGATATGTAATTTTGTTTTCATGTAAATAAGTCATGAATGATTACTCATATTTTTGTAATTTTATGAGATATTTCATGCTAGTTGCCAAATTATGGTTCCCACATGTGTTAGGTGACTCACATGGGCTGCTAAGAGCTGATCATTGGAGTGTATATACCAATAGTACATACATCTAAAAGCTGTGTATTGTACGAGTACGAATACGGGTGCATACGAGTAGAATTGTTGATGAAACTGAACGAGGATGTAATTGTAAGCATTTTTGTTAAGTAGAAGTATTTTGATAAGTGTCTTGAAGTCTTTCAAAAGTGTATGAATACATATTAAAACACTACATGTATATACATTTTAACTGAGTCGTTAAGTCATCGTTAGTCGTTACATGTAAATGTTGTTTTGAAACCTTTAGGTTAACGATCTTGTTAAATGTTGTTAACCCAATGTTTATAATATCAAAAGAGATTTTAAATTATTATATTATCATGATATTATGATGTACGAATATCTCTTAATATGATATATATACATTAAATGTCGTTACAACGATAATCGTTACATATATGTCTCGTTTCAAAATCATTAAGTTAGTAGTCTTGTTTTTACATATGTAGTTCATTGTTAATATACTTAATGATATGTTTACATATCATAATATCATGTTAACTATATATATAACCATATATATGTCATCATATAGTTTTTACAAGTTTTAACGTTCGTGAATCACCGGTCAACTTGGGTGGTCAATTGTCTATATGAAACCTATTTCAATTAATCAAGTCTTAACAAGTTTGATTGCTTAACATGTTGGAAACATTTAATCATGTAAATATCAATCTCAATTAATATATATAAACATGGAAAAGTTCGGGTCACTACAGTACCTACCCGTTAAATAAATTTCGTCCCGAAATTTTAAGCTGTTGAAGGTGTTGACGAATCTTCTGGAAATAGATGCGGGTATTTCTTCTTCATCTGATCTTCACGCTCCCAGGTGAACTCGGGTCCTCTACGAGCATTCCATCGAACCTTAACAATTGGTATCTTGTTTTGCTTAAGTCTTTTAACCTCACGATCCATTATTTCGACGGGTTCTTCGATGAATTGAAGTTTTTCGTTGATTTGGATTTCATCTAACGGAATAGTGAGATCTTCTTTAGCAAAACATTTCTTCAAATTCGAGACGTGGAAAGTGTTATGTACAGCCGCGAGTTGTTGAGGTAACTCAAGTCGGTAAGCTACTGGCCCGACACGATTAATAATCTTGAATGGTCCAATATACCTTGGATTTAATTTCCCTCGTTTACCAAATCGAACAACGCCTTTCCAAGGTGCAACTTTAAGCATGACCATCTCTCCAATTTCAAATTCTATATCTTTTCTTTTAATGTCAGCGTAGCTCTTTTGTCGACTTTGGGCGGTTTTCAACCGTTGTTGAATTTGGATGATCTTCTCGGTAGTTTCTTGTATAATCTCCGGACCCGTAATCTGTCTATCCCCCACTTCACTCCAACAAATCGGAGACCTGCACTTTCTACCATAAAGTGCTTCAAACGGCGCCATCTCAATGCTTGAATGGTAGCTGTTGTTGTAGGAAAATTCTGCTAACGGTAGATGTCGATCCCAACTGTTTCCGAAATCAATAACACATGCTCGTAGCATGTCTTCAAGCGTTTGTATCGTCCTTTCGCTCTGCCCATCAGTTTGTGGATGATAGGCAGTACTCATGTCTAGACGAGTTCCTAATGCTTGCTGTAATGTCTGCCAGAATCTTGAAATAAATCTGCCATCCCTATCAGAGATAATAGAGATTGGTATTCCATGTCTGGAGATGACTTCCTTCAAATACAGTCGTGCTAACTTCTCCATCTTGTCATCTTCTCTTATTGGCAGGAAGTGTGCTGATTTGGTGAGACGATCAACTATTACCCAAATAGTATCAAAACCACTTGCAGTCCTTGGCAATTTAGTGATGAAATCCATGGTAATGTTTTCCCATTTCCATTCTGGGATTTCGGGTTGTTGAAGTAGACCTGATGGTTTTTGATGCTCAGCTTTGACTTTAGAACACGTCAAACATTCTCCTACGTATTTAGCAACATCGGCTTTCATACCCGGCCACCAAAAATGTTTCTTGAGATCCTTGTACATCTTCCCCGTTCCAGGATGTATTGAGTATCTGGTTTTATGAGCTTCTCTAAGTACCATTTCTCTCATATCTCCAAATTTTGGTACCCAAATCCTTTCAGCCCTATACCGGGTTCCGTCTTCCCGAATATTAAGATGCTTCTCCGATCCTTTGGGTATTTCATCCTTTAAATTTCCCTCTTTTAAAACTCCTTGTTGCGCCTCCTTTATTTGAGTAGTAAGGTTATTATGAATCATTATATTCATAGATTTTACTCGAATGGGTTCTCTGTCCTTCCTGCTCAAGGCATCAGCTACCACATTTGCCTTCCCCGGGTGGTAACGAATCTCAAAGTCGTAATCATTCAATAATTCAATCCACCTACGCTGCCTCATATTCAGTTGTTTCTGATTAAATATGTGTTGAAGACTTTTGTGGTCGGTATATATAATACTTTTGACCCCATATAAGTAGTGCCTCCAAGTCTTTAATGCAAAAACAACCGCGCCTAATTCCAAATCATGCGTCGTATAATTTTGTTCGTGAATCTTCAATTGTCTAGACGCATAAGCAATCACCTTCGTTCGTTGCATTAATACACAACCGAGACCTTGCTTTGATGCGTCACAATAAATCACAAAATCATCATTCCCTTCAGGCAATGACAATATAGGTGCCGTAGTTAGCTTTTTCTTCAATAACTGAAACGCTTTCTCTTGTTCATCATTCCATTCAAATTTCTTCCCTTTATGCGTTAATGCAGTCAAGGGTTTTGCTATTCTGGAAAAGTCTTGGATGAACCTTCTGTAGTAACCAGCTAGTCCTAAAAACTGGCGTATGTGTTTCGGAGTTTTCGGGGTTTCCCACTTTTCAACAGTTTCTATCTTTGCCGGATCCACCTTAATACCTTCTTTGTTCACCATGTGACCGAGGAATTGAACTTCTTCCAACCAAAATGCACACTTTGAAAACTTAGCGTACAATTCTTCCTTCCTCAATACTTCTAACACCTTTCTCAAATGTTCACCGTGTTCTTGGTCATTCTTTGAGTAAATAAGTATGTCATCAATGAAAACAATGACAAACTTGTCAAGGTATGGTCCACACACTCGGTTCATAAGGTCCATGAACACAGCTGGTGCATTAGTTAAACCAAACGGCATGACCATAAACTCGTAATGACCGTAACGTGTTCTGAAAGCAGTCTTTGGAATATCATCTTCTTTCACCCGCATTTGATGATACCCAGAACGTAAGTCAATCTTTGAATAAACAGACGAGCCTTGTAGTTGATCAAATAAGTCATCGATTCTCGGTAGTGGGTAGCGGTTCTTGATGGTAAGTTTGTTCAACTCTCGGTAGTCGATACACAACCTGAATGTACCATCTTTCTTCTTGACAAACAAAACAGGAGCTCCCCACGGTGATGTGCTTGGTCGAATGAAACCACTCTCTAAAAGTTCTTGTAATTGGCTTTGTAATTCTTTCATCTCACTGGGTGCGAGTCTGTAAGGAGCACGAGCTATTGGTGCAGCTCCTGGTACAAGATCTATTTGAAATTCAACGGATCGATGTGGGGGTAATCCCGGTAATTCTTTCGGAAATACATCAGGAAATTCTTTTGCGACGGGAACATCATTGATGCTCTTTTCTTCAGTTTGTACTTTCTCGACGTGTGCTAGAACAACATAGCAACCTTTTCTTATTAGTTTTTGTGCCTTCAAATTACTAATAAGATGTAGCTTCGTGTTGCCCTTTTCTCCGTACACCATTAAGGGTTTTCCTTTTTCTCGTATAATGCGAATTGCATTTTTGTAACAAACGATCTCCGCTTTCACTTCTTTCAACCAGTCCATACCGATTATCACATCAAAACTCCCTAACTCTACTGGTATCAAATCAATCTTAAATGTTTCGCTAACCAGTTTAATTTCTCGATTCCGACATATATTATCTGCTGAAATTAATTTACCATTTGCTAATTCGAGTAAAAATTTACTATCCAAAGGCGTCAATGGACAACTTAATTTAGCACAAAAATCTCTACTCATATAGCTTCTATCCGCACCCGAATCAAATAAAACGTAAGCAGATTTATTGTCAATAAGAAACGTACCCGTAACAAGCTCCGGGTCTTCCTGTGCCTCTGCCGCATTAATATTGAAAACTCTTCCACGGCCTTGTCCATTCGTGTTCTCCTGGTTCGGGCAATTTCTAATAATGTGGCCTGGTTTTCCACATTTATAACAAACTACATTGGCATAACTTGCTCCGACACTACTTGCTCCGCCATTACTCGTTCCGACACCATTTGTTCCTTTCGTTCTATTAACCCCTGGTCCGTAGACCTCACACTTCGCCGCGCTATGACCATTTCTTTTACACTTGTTGCAAAATTTGGTGCAGAACCCCGAGTGATTCTTTTCACACCTTTGGCATAGCTGCTTCTGATTGTTGTTGTTGTTGCGGTTATTATTGTTGTTGGGATGATTGTTGTAGTTGCTGTTGTTGTTGTTGTTGTTGTTGGGCCGTTTGTTGTAGTTGCGATTGATGTTGCGATTGTTGGGATAATTGTTGCGATTATTGTTGTAATTGTTGTTGTTGTTGTATTGGTGATTCTTATCACCGTTTTCCTCCCACTTTCTTTTGACTTGCTTCACATTGGCCTCTTCAGCAGTCTGTTCTTTAATTCTTTCTTCAATTTGGTTCACGAGTTTGTGAGCCATTCTACATGCCTGTTGTATGGAGGCGGGCTCGTGTGAACTTATATCTTCTTGGATTCTTTCTGGTAATCCTTTCACAAACGCGTCAATCTTCTCTTCCTCATCTTCGAATGCTCCCGGACACAATAGGCACAATTCTGTGAATCGTCTTTCGTATGTGGTAATATCAAATCCTTGGGTTCGTAACCCTCTAAGTTCTGTCTTGAGCTTATTGACCTCAGTTCTGGGATGGTACTTCTCGTTCATCAAGTGCTTGAATGCTGACCAAGGTAGTGCGTACGCATCATCTTGTCCCACTTGCTCTAGATAGGTATTCCACCATGTTAACGCAGAACCTGTGAAGGTATGCGTAGCGTACTTCACTTTGTCCTCTTCAGTACACTTACTTATGGCAAACACCGATTCGACCTTCTCGGTCCACCGTTTCAATCCGATCGGTCCTTCGGTTCCATCAAATTCCAAAGGTTTGCAGGCAGTGAATTCTTTGTAGGTGCATCCTACACGATTTCCTGTACTGCTAGATCCAAGGTTATTGTTGGTATGTAGCGCAGCCTGTACTGCGGCTATGTTTGAAGCTAGAAAAGTACGGAATTCCTCTTCATTCATATTCACGGTGTGTCGAGTAGTCGGTGCCATTTCCTTCAAAATAGTCAAATGGAACAAGTTAATCATACAGAATGTTAAGAGTAGTTAATAGTATTTCGTAGCATAATATGAACTCATTTATAAAAGCTTTTTCTTCATATTAGCGTTTTATAAGTTTAAATTCGGGTAGTACCTACCCGTTAAGTTCATACTTAGTAGCTAATATACAATTCAACTACTACAATTCTATATGAAAAACTGATTATAATAATATTTCGCGTTCAAACTTTTATACAATATTTTACAAACTTACAATACCGCTTATTTTACATAAAGCATGAAATATAGCACACATTAACTTTGATACAAGATAGTTGTGAAGACAATTCTAGCTAGTACACAAGTCGTTCAGCAAAGGCAATAAAGACACGTAATTCATACGTCCAGAAACAAGTCATGCATTCTGGTTTTACTAGGACTACTTCCCATCCTTGGTCTTGTGCAACATAACCGTTATGGCCGTTGATAAGACAGCGTGTTGTAACGTCGTCAAAAGGACGAGGGTTACGTAATGTCCAACAGTCCCGTAATAATCTAAAAACCTCATTTCTTACCCCAATTACCGACTCCGTCACTTGTGGAAATGTTTTGTTTAATAGTTGTAGCCCGATGTTCTTGTTCTCACTTTGGTGAGAAGCGAACATTACTAATCCGTAAGCATAACATGCTTCTTTATGTTGCATGTTAGCCGCTTTTTCTAAATCACGAAGTCCAATATTCGGATATATTGAGTCAAAATAATTTCTTAACCCGTTGCGTAAAATAGCATTTGGGTTCCCCGCAATATATGCGTCAAAGTAAACACATCGTAACTTATGGGTTTCCCAATGTGATATCCCCCATCTTTCAAACGAAAGTCTCTTATAAACCAAGACATTCTTGGAACGTTCTTCGAATGTCTTACAAACTGATCTCGCCTTAAATAGTTGTGCCGAGGAATTCTGGCCGACTCTAGACAAGATTTCATCAATCATGTCTCCGGGTAGGTCTCTTAAAATATTGGGTTGTCTATCCATTTTGTGTTTTTAAACTGTAAAATAGACAAGAGTTAGATTCATAAAAAAATACTTATTAATACAAGCAATTTTTACATATATCATAAAGCATAAGAACACTATATTACATATATTACACCACACGAATACAACTATCTTATTCCGACTCGCTCGTTTCTTCTTCTTCGGTTTTGGTTCGTTTTGCCAAGTTTCTAGGGATATATGATGTTCCCCTAATACGAGCCGTCGTTGTCCACATTGGTTTAGAAAAACCTGGTGGTTTAGAGGTTCCCGGGTCATTGTTACAACTTAAGGACTTCGGGGGTTGACGATACATATAAAGTTCATCGGGGTTGGAATTAGATTTCTCTATTTTTATGCCCTTTCCCTTATTATTTTCTTTTGCTTTTTTAAATTCAGTTGGGGTAATTTCTATAACATCATCGGAATTCTCGTCGGAATCCGATTCATCGGAGAATTGGTAATCCTCCCAATATTTTGCTTCCTTGGCGGAAACACCATTGACCATAATTAACCTTGGTCGGTTGGTTGAGGATTTTCTTTTACTTAACCGTTTTATTATTTCCCCCACCGGTTCTATTTCTTCATCCGGTTCCGATTCTTCTTCCGGTTCCGATTCTTCTTCCGGTTCCGACTCTTCTTCCGGTTCCTCTTCGGGAACTTGTGAATCAGTCCACGAATCATTCCAATTTACATTTGACTCTTCATTATTATTAGGTGAGTCAATGGGACTTGTTCTAGAGGTAGACATCTATCACATAATATCAAACGCGTTAAGAGATTAATATATCACATAATATTCACATGTTAAAAATATATAGTTTCCAACAAAATTTGTTAAGCAATCATTTTTCAAGTAAACACGGTCAAAGTCCAGACTCACTAATGCATCCTAACAAACTCGATAAGACACACTAATGCAAAATTCTGGTTCTCTAAGACCAACGCTCGGATACCAACTGAAATGTCCCGTTCTTATTGATTAAAAACGTTCCATATTAATTGATTTCGTTGCGAGGTTTTGACCTCTATATGAGACGTTTTTCAAAGACTGCATTCATTTTTAAAACAAACCATAACCTTTATTTCATAAATAAAGGTTTAAAAAGCTTTACGTAGATTATCAAATAATGATAATCTAAAATATCCTGTTTACACACGACCATTACATAATGGTTTACAATACAAATATGTTACATCGAAATCAGTTTCTTGAATGCAGTTTTTACACAATATCATACAAATATGGACTCCAAATCTTGTCCTTATTTTAGTATGCAACAGCGGAAGCTCTTAATATTCACCTGAGAATAAACATGCTTTAAACGTCAACAAAAATGTTGGTGAGTTATAGGTTTAACCTATATATATCAAATCGTAACAATAGACCACAAGATTTCATATTTCAATACACATCCCATACATAGAGATAAAAATCATTCATATGGTGAACACCTGGTAACCGACATTAACAAGATGCATATATAAGAATATCCCCATCATTCCGGGACACCCTTCGGATATGATATAAATTTCGAAGTACTAAAGCATCCGGTACTTTGGATGGGGTTTGTTAGGCCCAATAGATCTATCTTTAGGATTCGCGTCAATTAGGGTGTCTGTTCCCTAATTCTCAGATTACCAGACTTAATAAAAAGGGGCATATTCGATTTCGATAATTCAACCATAGAATGTAGTTTCACGTACTTGTGTCTATTTTGTAAATCATTTATAAAACCTGCATGTATTCTCATCCCAAAAATATTAGATTTTAAAAGTGGGACTATAACTCACTTTCACAGATTTTTACTTCGTCGGGAAGTAAGACTTGGCCACTGGTTGATTCACGAACCTATAACAATATATACATATATATCAAAGTATGTTCAAAATATATTTACAACACTTTTAATATATTTTGATGTTTTAAGTTTATTAAGTCAGCTGTCCTCGTTAGTAACCTACAACTAGTTGTCCACAGTTAGATGTACAGAAATAAATCGATAAATATTATATTGAATCAATCCACGACCCAGTGTATACGTATCTCAGTATTGATCACAACTCAAACTATATATATTTTGGAATCAACCTCAACCCTGTATAGCTAACTCCAACATTCACATATAGAGTGTCTATGGTTGTTCCGAAATATATATAGATGTGTCGACATGATAGGTCGAAACATTGTATACGTGTCTATGGTATCTCAAGATTACATAATATACAATACAAGTTGATTAAGTTATGGTTGGAATAGATTTGTTACCAATTTTCACGTAGCTAAAATGAGAAAAATTATCCAATCTTGTTTTACCCATAACTTCTTCATTTTAAATCCGTTTTGAGTGAATCAAATTGCTATGGTTTCATATTGAACTCTATTTTATGAATCTAAACAGAAAAAGTATAGGTTTATAGTCGGAAAAATAAGTTACAAGTCGTTTTTGTAAAGGTAGTCATTTCAGTCGAAAGAACGACGTCTAGATGACCATTTTAGAAAACATACTTCCACTTTGAGTTTAACCATAATTTTTGGATATAGTTTCATGTTCATAATAAAAATCATTTTCTCAGAATAACAACTTTTAAATCAAAGTTTATCATAGTTTTTAATTAACTAACCCAAAACAGCCCGCGGTGTTACTACGACGGCGTAAATCCGGTTTTACGGTGTTTTTCGTGTTTCCAGGTTTTAAATCATTAAGTTAGCATATCATATAGATATAGAACATGTGTTTAGTTGATTTTAAAAGTCAAGTTAGAAGGATTAACTTTTGTTTGCGAACAAGTTTAGAATTAACTAAACTATGTTCTAGTGATTACAAGTTTAAACCTTCGAATAAGATAGCTTTATATGTATGAATCGAATGATGTTATGAACATCATTACTACCTTAAGTTCCTTGGATGAACCTACTGGAAAAGAGAAAAATGGATCTAGCTTCAATGGATCCTTGGATGGCTCAAAGTTCTTGAAGCAAAATCATGACACGAAAACAAGTTCAAGTAAGATCATCACTTGAAATAAGATTGTTATAGTTATAGAAATTGAACCAAAGTTTGAATATGATTATTACCTTGTATTAGAATGATAACCTACTGTAAGAAACAAAGATTTCTTGAGGTTGGATGATCACCTTACAAGATTGGAAGTGAGCAAGCAATCTTGAAAGTATTCTTGATTTTATGAAACTAGAACTTTTGAAATTTATGAAGAACACTTAGAACTTGAAGATAGAACTTGAGAGAGATCAATTAGATGAAGAAAATTGAAGAATGAAAGTGTTTGTAGGTGTTTTTGGTCGTTGGTGTATGGATTAGATATAAAGGATATGTAATTTTGTTTTCATGTAAATAAGTCATGAATGATTACTCATATTTTTGTAATTTTATGAGATATTTCATGCTAGTTGCCAAATTATGGTTCCCACATGTGTTAGGTGACTCACATGGGCTGCTAAGAGCTGATCATTGGAGTGTATATACCAATAGTACATACATCTAAAAGCTGTGTATTGTACGAGTACGAATACGGGTGCATACGAGTAGAATTGTTGATGAAACTGAACGAGGATGTAATTGTAAGCATTTTTGTTAAGTAGAAGTATTTTGATAAGTGTCTTGAAGTCTTTCAAAAGTGTATGAATACATATTAAAACACTACATGTATATACATTTTAACTGAGTCGTTAAGTCATCGTTAGTCGTTACATGTAAATGTTGTTTTGAAACCTTTAGGTTAACGATCTTGTTAAATGTTGTTAACCCAATGTTTATAATATCAAAAGAGATTTTAAATTATTATATTATCATGATATTATGATGTACGAATATCTCTTAATATGATATATATACATTAAATGTCGTTACAACGATAATCGTTACATATATGTCTCGTTTCAAAATCATTAAGTTAGTAGTCTTGTTTTTACATATGTAGTTCATTGTTAATATACTTAATGATATGTTTACATATCATAATATCATGTTAACTATATATATAACCATATATATGTCATCATATAGTTTTTACAAGTTTTAACGTTCGTGAATCACCGGTCAACTTGGGTGGTCAATTGTCTATATGAAACCTATTTCAATTAATCAAGTCTTAACAAGTTTGATTGCTTAACATGTTGGAAACATTTAATCATGTAAATATCAATCTCAATTAATATATATAAACATGGAAAAGTTCGGGTCACTACAGTTACAAAGTCCAAATGGCATGCGTTTGTAAGCAAAAGTACCATAAGGGCACGTGAATGTGGTTTTCTCTTGATCTTCGGGTGCTATTGGAATTTGAAAATATCCGGAAAATCCATCTAGAAAACAATAGTAACTATTTCCGGCTAATCTTTCCAACATTTGATCTATGAAAGGTAAGGGAAAGTGATCTTTTCTGGTGGCGTCATTTAATTTTCTATAATCAATACATACACGCCATCCTGTTACAGTCCTAGTAGGAATAAGCTCATTTTTCTCATTTGTAATGACAGTCATGCCACCCTTCTTAGGCACGCATTGAACTGGGCTTACCCATGGACTATCAGAAATTGGATATATCAAACCTGCATCTAGCAGTTTAATAATCTCTTTCTTAACTACATCTTGCATATTAGGATTTAGTCTTCGTTGGCGTTGCACATACGTTTTATGACCTTCTTCCATAAGGATTTTATGTGTGCAATACGAAGGACTTATTCCTTTAATATCATGAATCTTCCATGCAATGGCTGGTTTATGAGCTTTCAACACAGAAATGAGTTGTGATTTCTCATTTTCAGTAAGAGAAGACGATATTATTACAGGTAATTCAGATTCACCATGTAAATAAGCGTATTCCAAATGGTTTGGAAGTGGCTTTAACTCTAATTTCGGAGGTTCTTCTATCGATGATTTATATCGATATCTGTCTTCTTCTTTTAGCATTTGAATTTCTTCTGTTGTTGGTTCATATCCATTAGCTATAAGTGTAGCTAACATTTCAGCTTCATCAATTGGTTCATTACTTTCTCCTAAAGAACATTCTCCTGTTCCTTGTAATTCTGGAAATTCTTCTAATAATTCTGCATGTGCATCTATAGTTTGAATATAATAACATGTATCATCTGCAGATTGTGGTTGTTGCATTGCTCTATCAACTGAAAAGGTAACACTCTCATCCTCTATACTTAGGGTCAGTTTCTTACCGAACACGTCTATCATTGCTTTAGCCGTGTTTATGAATGGTCTTCCTAATATGAGAGGAACTTGAGAATCTTCTTCCATGTCCAAAACAACAAAATCTACTGGAAATACTAAAGTACCAACTTTAACTAGCATGTTCTCCATTATCCCTCTAGGATATTTTATTGATCTATCGGCTAGTTGTATGCTTATTCTGGTTGGTTTCAATTCTCCAAGGTCTAGTTTAGCGTATAGTGAATACGGCATTAGATTTATACTAGCACCTAAGTCTGCCAATGCTTCTATTGAACTAAGACTACCCAGAAAACATGGAATTGTGAAACTTCCTGGATCAGATAGTTTTTCTGGTATCTTATTCAACAGCACTGCTGAACAATTGGCATTCATAGTAACAGCCGAGAGTTCTTCCATTTTCTTTCTATTCGTGATTAGATCTTTCAAGAATTTAGCATATCTTGGCATTCCTGAAATCACATCAATGAAAGGAAGATTTACATTTATCTGTTTAAACATATCCAAGAATTTGGATTGCTCGGCTTCAAGTTTTTCTTTCTTCATTTTACTCGGGTAAGGAAGTGGTGGTTGGTATGGTTTAACATAAGGTTTATCCTTAACTGTGTTATCTTCATTAACCTTTTCAACTACCGGTTCTTTTTCCTTATCTTGATCAGGTTGTGGTTCTTGTGGAGTAGGAATAGTTTCATCAGAAGTTACAGGTATTTCAGGTGGTTTAAGTGTTGTACCACTTCTTGTGGTAATAGCTTTAGCTGTTTCATTCCGGGGGTTAGCATTTGTATCACTAGGTAGACTTCCCGGTTTTCTTTCACCTATTAACCTTGCTAGGTTACTTACTTCTTGCTCCAGATTTTGAATAGAAGCTTGTTGATTTCTAAATGCTTGAGCATTTTGTTCATTGGTTTGTTTTTGAGATGTGAAAAACTGCGTTTGAGTTTCAACTAGCTTCGTCATCATATCTTCTAAATTCGGCTTTTTATCATCGGTTTGTTGTGCTGGTTTGTTTTGAAAATTCGGTCTTTGCTGATTATAAGTATTATTGGATACTTGTTGATTGCTAGGACCTTGTTGGTTGTTGTATGGAATATTTCGGTTATAATTCTGGTTTTGATTGTAAATCGGTCTTGGCGGTTGATAATTATTCTGATAATTATTTCCAGGCCTTTGGTTTATGTATGAAATATTCTCTCTTTGTTCCATTGTTAATTCAATACTGAGACAATCTTTTGTCAAATGTGGTCCTCCACACTGCTCACAACTAATTCGTATAGCATGAATATCTTTAGTCATCTTTTCCATTCGTCTCTCGAAAGCATCTATCTTTGCGGAAATGGAATCTAAGTCATGGCTAGAATCGGCTCTAGCTGCTTTAGATGATCTAATGATATCTTTTTCTTGGTGCCACTCATGCGAGTGGGAAGCAGTGTTATCAATAATTTTGTAAGCATCAGTTTCGGTTTTCTTCATAATAGAACCACCAGCTGCTATATCTATGTCTTTTCTTGTAGTGATGTCGCATCCTTGGTAAAATATTTGTACTATTTGACAGGTGTCTAAACCATGTTGCGGACATCCTCTTAACAACTTTCCATATCTTGTCCACGCCTCATATAGAGTTTCATTTGGCTTCTGTGTAAACGTAACAATTTCTGCTTGAAGTCTTACGGCTTTAGATGCAGGAAAGAATTGTTTAAGAAATTTATCAATTAAAACGTCCCATGTATCGATCGCCCCTTCAGGTAACGACTCCAACCAATCTTTGGCTTCTCCCTTTAAAGTCCAGGGAAATAACATGAGATATATCTGTTCATCCTCCACTTCTCGGATTTTAAATAGTGTGCAGATCCTATTAAAGGTACGTAGATGTTCATTTGGATCTTCCTTCGGCGCACCACTAAATTGGCATTGATTAGTCACCATGTGTAGAATTTGTCCTTTGATTTCATAATCTGGCGCATTAATGTCTGGATGAGTAATTGCGTGACCTTGGCCAGTGCGTTTAGCTCTCATTCGGTCTTCCATACTTAAAGGTTCCAGATTCTCCATAATTGAATTTGTTGACTCGGTATCACTAGATGGTTCTGATTTAATAGTTCGTTCCTCAACAATCTCTGTTTGAATGATTGGTGGTTCCGGAGGAAAGTTTAGTGGTTCAGGATCTACGAACCGTTCCTGAATATTCTCCGGATTCTCAATTGTGAGGTTGGGTTCAAAAAATGGATTATCGGAAATTTGAACTGAAGTACTTGGTCGACTGGATGACGATTCTAAAGAAAAATCAACGGCGGTTATATTTGTTAAACGATGTCTTGGTCTAGTTACAGGTGGTGAACGTACAAAAGGTGGTGAACGTCTTGCTCGGTGCATTCACTGAATATCCTATTAGTTTTAAAAAGGAAAGAAAAATTATAATAAGTTATCCAATCAATAGACTTTTCTGATTTTGCCCACGTTTCGAATAGCCAAAAGATGCAGCAGAGGGGCAGGATTCGTTTGGTCTCAATATAATTGAGGACTGTTTGGCTCCAATAACCCGGTCCACGTACAAATCCAACTATTACTACGAACCAGAAAATTTTGATGTCTATCAATTTAACCACTTAAAATAAATTTTCGTAATTTTAAGAAATTTAGAGAAGAAGTAGAAAAAATTCTAAGTCCTAAAAACTAGAATAACGAGAAATAAGAGAGAAAAAGAGTTCGTCGAAAAAGGTCGAAAAAGAAAAAAATGATTGAAAAATAAAAGGTGACGGAAAAATAAAAGAAACTTATAAAAACTTAAAAATACTTAACTAATTTAACCTTATTACTACAACTAACTTAAAATTATAATCGCAAATTGAAATTACTAATTGGAATGATAATTGATACATAGTAAAAGGTGTCTAAAAATATTAAAGCTTACAGGAAAAACTAAATCCCAAATGGAAATAACTTAAAAAGAAACTAAAACTTAAAAAGGCGTCGCAAAATTCTAAAGCACCTAAATCTTAGTCTAAAGAAAAAGCACTTAAGGAATTCTACGGCAAAGCCTAAAAATCTAGGAGTAAAAATAACTATAGCAAAAACTAAGTTTAAAATTAAATATGAGCTAAAAATACAAATTTTACGCTACAACGATTAAAAAGGTACAAAATATAAAAATATACAAAAAGTTGTAAAAAGTTCAATTTTTTTATAAAAATATTATTTTTTATTATTTATTTAATAAAACTACTAATTTTACAATTTTAATAAAACTAATTAAACAAAATACATAAATATAAAGTAAAAAGTAAAAATAAAACTAAAATTAATAATAATAATAATAATAATAATTAAGTTAAATAATAATAATAATAATTAAAACCCGTAATTAATGCATTTTTAGGGCTTCCTGTGCGAGTGTCAGAGTAGCTCCGCGAGTCGCGGCAAATAAAGAAGAAAACCCCGCGAGTCGCGGGGTTCAGAATTTGAGCTGACAGGTTTCACTTTTACGCGTTTTTCTTTATTTTTTTTTTTTTTTTTTTTATTTTATGTTTTCTGTTTTTTAAATAAATAAAAGATTTTTAAAATAAAACTTATATTTTTATAAACTAAAATAGAAATAAAGAAACTTATAAAACTTAAATATTTAATAAAATCTTAAAAATACTTATATTTTTGTTTTTCTTTTTATATTTTTGAATAATTAAAACGTATTTTTACAAAAGCGAATTTTTAATAAAAGTAACTAAAAATCTTTTTTTTTTTATATTAGCGTTGCGCTTCCGGCTTTTAAGAGTGTTCCCCGGCAGCGGCGCCAAAAATTACTTGATGTCGAACGAGGTGTATATAAAATAGCTTATATTTTACTAGGAAAACACTATTAAATACGATACAATTTTACACAAGATATTTATTTATTTATAGAATGGATATACTTAAACCTTGCTACAACACTTATAGGCAGTGTACCTAATCGTACAGTAGTGTAGTTTTTAGTAAGTCCGGTTCGTTCCACAGGGAAATCTTTAAACAAAGCTCAACGCTATATTAGTTTATTTTTATAAAAATACAAATATATATATAGGTAATATTATTATTATAAAGGGGGGTTTTTACCGTTTAATGACCGGTTTGTCGATTTTAAAACTTTAGTCGCAGTTAAAACCTAATGTAAAATATAAAATAAATACAAGACTTTAAATTAAAGCGTAAAGTAAATAACGATAATGAAATTACGAATAATAAAAATGTGATAAAATTAAATTGCGATAATTAAAAGTACAATAATTAAAAGTGCGATTAAATAACAATAAAAGTGCGATAATTAGAAGTGCAATTAAATATAAAATAAAGGAAATAAAATATGAAATAAAAGAATTATGCTTATTTAAACTTCCGTAATCATGATGTTTGACGTGTTGATTTTAGTTTTATGCCCATGGGTTAATTGTCCTTTGTCCTGGATTATTCAATATGTCCGTCTGGTTTTTGTCCATAACAGTCCATCAGTCATAAATATAAATTGCAAGTGTCCTTGTCAAATTATTATTATACCCGAAGATAAATATTCCAACTAATTGGGGATTCGAATTGTAACAAGGTTTTAATACTTTGTTTAATGAATACACCAGGTTATCGACTGCGTGTAAACCAAGGTTTTACTACTTTGTTAACAATTACACCAATTACCCTTGAATGTAATTTCACCCCTGTTTTAATTATTCTAGTGGCTATTAATTCATTCCCGTGTCCGGTTAAATGAACGATTATTCGTACATATAAATACCCCGCCCATCGTGTCCGATCGAGTGTATATGGTAATTTATAGGGACGCCCAATTGTAAATCTTTATATTAACATTAACAAACTTTCATTTAGTTAAACAAATATAAAGCCCATTAATAGCCCATAGTCTAGTTTCCACAAGTGTCGTTCTTTTATCCAAACCCCAATTATGGTACAAAGCCCAATTACCCAATTTTAGTAATTAGCCCAACATCATGATTACTTCGTTTTAAACAAGCATAATAATAACTTAGCTACGAGACATTAATGTAAAAAGGTTGAACATAACTTACAATGATTAAAAATAGCGTAGCGTTACACGGACAGAATTTCGACTTACACCCTTACAACATTCGCTAACATACCCTTATTATTAGAATTATAATTAAAATTAAAATATAAATTATAAATATAAATATATTTACGTATATATTGAGAGAGAGATTGAGAAATAATATGTAAAATTTGATCAGAATTCGGTTTGCTTTATAGCCAGAAGTGAATTTTGGGGCTCCGCGACTCGCGGCAAAATGGCCTTAAAACTCCGCGAGTCGCGGAGAGATATTTACAGCTCACACCCTTGGAGTTTCCTGCTGTCGACGGTTTTTAATATATATATATAATATATATATAATTAATATAATTAATTATATATTATATTATATTTATATACATAGTTAACTTGTAATTTTTAGTCCGTTGCGTCGAGCGTTAAGAGTTGACTCTAGTCCTGGTTCCGGTTTTTCGAACGTCCTCGCGTACAATTTAATATCTTGTACTTTGCGTTTTGAATCTTGTACTCTTGTGATTTCGAGACGTTTCTTATCAATAATTGGAACCTTTTTGATTGTCTTTTGTACTTTTGAGCTTTTTGGTCGTTTGCGTCTTCAATTCGTCGAATCTGTCTTTTGTCTTCACCTTTTATTATTTAAACGAATATCACTTGTAAATAGAACAATTGCAACTAAAAGCTTGTCTTTCTTGAGGAATAATGCTATGAAATATATGTTCGTTTTTAGCATTATCACAAACCTCCTACGGAAATTTTCCAATGGATAGATCACGAAAAAAATACACGATTTGAAAAAAAACGGTGACTAAATCGGAGCTACGAGTCAAAAGATACGATAGATCGAACATTTTGGCCAAAGACACAAAATACCAAGCACCACGAATCGTCGGTGGTGTTAGGTGCGTGGTGCGATTCTGTGAGAAAAGATGTCTTTTTCGGAATCTAGACAACTTCGAATGACAAGCACGTTCAGAGAGTCTTGCTCGTTCGGCCGTTTTAGGGTGATCTTATGAATTTCAGCACAATTTTAAACCGAAGGTTATGCGCCGCCATATGGTACACTATCTGGCGGCGCAAACTAATGATTTAAGAAAACGTGTTTAATGAAGTGACATTAGATTCAAATTTATACCCGTTATACATAATTACATTGCGAGTGAAATAATAGGCCTTAAAACGATATATACCATGCTAAGTCATGCATGCACAAAACTAATTATAAGATATAAATTGAAAACGTTCAAAGAGAACATTAAAAATTAGTAAAATTTCTTTTTTCGGCATCCTGACGACCTCGATGTCAAGACACTATCCAGGAGTCTTGATGTTAGGGTCTTTTTAGGGTGATCTCGAGAATTTCAGTACAATCTGAAACCGAAGGTTATGCGCCGCCAAATGGTACTCCATCTGGCGGCGCATCTTAATGATTTAAAAAATCGTGTTTAATGAAGTGAAATTAGATTCAAATTTATATGCGTTATACGTAATTACATTGCGAGTGAAATAATAGGCCTTAAAACAATATGTACTATGCTAAGTCATGCATGCACAAAAGGAATAATACGAATGAAATTCAAAACCGTCAAAATCGAAAAAAGGCAAGATTGAAGGCTTTCGAGGTCTCGTTTCGAAAAATATTTGGGACAAACCGCCTACGGCAGTTTCCCAACGGATAGATCCCTAAAAAATACACGATTTTAAAAAGAACGGTGACTAAATCGGAGCTACGAGTCAAAAGATACGATAGATCGAACATTTTGGCTAAAGACACAAAATACCAAGCACCACGAATCGTCGGTGGTGTTAGGTGCGTTGTGCGATTCTGTGAGAAAAGATGTCTTTTTCGGAATCTAGACAACTTCTAATGGCAACCACGTTCAGAGAGTCTTGCTCGTTCGGCCGTTTTAGGGTGATCTTATGAATTTCAACACAATTTTAAACCGAAGGTTAAGCGCCGCCAAATGGTACACTATCTGGCGGCGCAAACTAATGATTTAAAAAAATGTGTTTAATGAAGTGACATTAGATTCAAATTTATACCCGTTATACATAATTACATTGCGAGTGAAATAATAGGCCTTAAAACAATATATACCATGCTAAGTCATGCATGCACAAAACAAATTATAAGATATAAATTGAAAACGTTCAAAGAGAACATTAAAAATGAGTAAAATTTCTTTTTTCGGCATCCTGACGACCTCTATGTCAAGACACTATCCAGGAGTCTTTATGTTAGGGTCATTTTAGGGTGATCTCGAGAATTTCAGTACAATCTGAAACCGAAGGTTATGCGCCGCCAAATGGTACTCCATCTGGCGGCGCATCTTAATGATTTAAAAAATCGTGTTTAATGAAGTGAAATTAGATTCAAATTTATATGCGTTATACTTAATTACATTGCTAGTGAAATAATAGGCCTTAAAACAATATGTACTATGCTAAGTCATGCATGCACAAAAGGAATAATACGAATGAAATTCAAAACCGTCAAAATCGAAAAAAGGCAAAATTGAAGGCTTTCGAGGTCTCGTTTCGAAAAATATTTGGGACAAACTCCCTACGGCAGTTTGCCAACGGATACATCATGAAAAAATACACGATTTGAAAAAAAATGGCGACTAAATCGGAGCTACGAGTCAAAAGATACGATAGATCGAACATTTTGGCCAAAGACACAAAATACCAAGCACCACGAACCGTCGGTGGTGTTAGGTGCGTGGTGCGATTCTGTGAGAAAAGATGTCTTTTTCGGAATGTAGACAACTTCAAATGGCAAGCACGTTCAGAGAGTCTTGCGCGTTCGGCCGTTTTAGGGTGATCTTATGAATTTCAGCACAATTTTAAACCGAAGGTTATGCGCCGCCAAATGGTACACTATCTAGCGGCGCAAACTAATGATTTAAGAAAACGTGTTTAATGAAGTGACATTAGATTCAAATTTATACCCGTTATACATAATTACATTGCGAGTGAAATAATAGGCCTTAAAACGATATATACCATGGTAAGTCATGCATGCACAAAACTAATTATAAGATATAAATTGAAAACGTTCAAAGAGAACATTAAAAATGAGTAAAATTTCTTTTTTCGGCATCCTGACGACCTCTATGTCAAGACACTATCCAGGAGTCTTGATGTTAGGGTCATTTTAGGGTGATCTCGAGAATTTCAGTACAATCTGAAACCGAAGGTTATGCGCCGCCAAATGGTACTCCATCTGGCGGCGCATCTTAATGATTTAAAAAATCGTGTTTAATGAAGTGAAATTAGATTCAAATTTATATGCGTTATACTTAATTACATTGCTAGTGAAATAATAGGCCTTAAAACAATATATACTATGCTAAGTCATGCATGCACAAAAGGAATAATACGAATGAAATTCAAAACCGTCAAAATCGAAAAAAGGCAAAATTGAAGGCTTTCGAGGTCTCGTTTCGAAAAATATTTGGGACAAACTCCCTACGGCAGTTTGCCAACGGATAGTTCACGAAAAAATACACGATTTGAAAAAAAATGGCGACTAAATCGGAGCTACGAGTCAAAAGATACGATAGATCGAACATTTTGGCCAAAGACACAAAATACCAAGCACCACGAACCGTCGGTGGTGTTAGGTGCATGGTGCGATTCTGTGAGAAAAGATGTCTTTTTCGGAATGTAGACAACTTCAAATGGCAAGCACGTTCAGAGAGTCTTGCGCGTTCGGCCGTTTTAGGGTGATCTTATGAATTTCAGCACAATTTTAAACTGAAGGTTATGCGCCGCCAAATGGTACACTATCTAGCGGCGCAAACTAATGATTTAAGAAAACGTGTTTAATGAAGTGACATTAGATTCAAATTTATACCCGTTATACATAATTACATTGCGAGTGAAATAATAGGCCTTAAAAAGATATATACCATGCTAAGTCATGCATGTACAAAACTAATTATAAGATATAAATTGAAAACGTTCAAAGAGAACATTAAAAATGAGTAAAATTTCTTTTTTCGGCATCCTGACGACCTCTATGTCAAGACACTATCCAGGAGTCTTTATGTTAGGGTCATTTTAGGGTGATCTCGAGAATTTCAGTACAATCTGAAACCGAAGGTTATGCGCCGCCAAATGGTACTCCATCTGGCGGCGCATCTTAATGATTTAAAAAATCGTGTTTAATGAAGTGAAATTAGATTCAAATTTATATGCGTTATACTTAATTACATTGCTAGTGAAATAATAGGCCTTAAAACAATATATACTATGCTAAGTCATGCATGCACAAAAGGAATAATACGAATGAAATTCAAAACCGTCAAAATCGAAAAAAGGCAAAATTGAAGGCTTTCGAGGTCTCGTTTCGAAAAATATTTGGGACAAACTCCCTACGGCAGTTTGCCAACGGATAGTTCACGAAAAAATACACGATTTGAAAAAAATTGGCGACTAAATCGGAGCTATGAGTCAAAAGATACGATAGATCGAACATTTTGGCCAAAGACACAAAATACCAAGCACCACGAACCGTCGGTGGTGTTAGGTGCATGGTGCGATTCTGTGAGAAAAGATGTCTTTTTCGGAATGTAGACAACTTCAAATGGCAAGCACGTTCAGAGAGTCTTGCGCGTTCGGCCGTTTTAGGGTGATCTTATGAATTTCAGCACAATTTTAAACTGAAGGTTATGCGCCGCCAAATGGTACACTATCTAGCGGCGCAAACTAATGATTTAAGAAAACGTGTTTAATGAAGTGACATTAGATTCAAATTTATACCCGTTATACATAATTACATTGCGAGTGAAATAATAGGCCTTAAAAAGATATATACCATGCTAAGTCATGCATGCACAAAACTAATTATAAGATATAAATTGAAAACGTTCAAAGAGAACATTAAAAATGAGTAAAATTTCTTTTTTTAGCATCCTGACGACCTCGATGTCAAGACACTATCTAGGAGTCTTGATGTTAGGGTCTTTTTAGGATGATCTCGAGAATTTCAGTAATCTTAATGATTTAAAAAATCGTGTTTAATGAAGTGACATTAGATTCAAATTTATATGTGTTATACGTAATTACATTGCGAGTGAAATAATAGGCCTTAAAACAATATGTACTATGCTAAGTCATGCATGCACAAAAGGAATAATACGAATGAAATTCAAAACCGTCAAAATCGAAAAAAGGCAAAATAGAAGGCTTTCGAGGTCTCGTTTCGAAAAATATTTGGGACAAACTCCCTACGGCAGTTTGCCAACGGATAGTTCACGAAAAAATACACGATTTGAAAAAAAATGGCGACTAAATCGGAGCTACGAGTCAAAAGATACGATAGATCGAACATTTTGGCCAAAGACACAAAATACCAAGCACCACGAACCGTCGGTGGTGTTAGGTGCATGGTGCGATTCTGTGAGAAAAGATGTCTTTTTCGGAATGTAGACAACTTCAAATGGCAAGCACGTTCAGAGAGTCTTGCGCGTTCGGCCGTTTTAGGGTGATCTTATGAATTTCAGCACAATTTTAAACTGAAGGTTATGCGCCGCCAAATGGTACACTATCTAGCGGCGCAAACTAATGATTTAAGAAAACGTGTTTAATGAAGTGACATTAGATTCAAATTTATACCCGTTATACATAATTACATTGCGAGTGAAATAATAGGCCTTAAAAAGATATATACCATGCTAAGTCATGCATGCACAAAACTAATTATAAGATATAAATTGAAAACGTTCAAAGAGAACATTAAAAATGAGTAAAATTTCTTTTTTTAGCATCCTGACGACCTCGATGTCAAGACACTATCTAGGAGTCTTGATGTTAGGGTCTTTTTAGGATGATCTCGAGAATTTCAGTAATCTTAATGATTTAAAAAATTGTGTTTAATGAAGTGACATTAGATTCAAATTTATATGTGTTATACGTAATTACATTGCGAGTGAAATAATAGGCCTTAAAACAATATGTACTATGCTAAGTCATGCATGCACAAAAGGAATAATACGAATGAAATTCAAAACCGTCAAAATCGAAAAAAGGCAAAATAGAAGGCTTTCGAGGTCTCGTTTCGAAAAATATTTGGGACAAACCGCCTACGACAGTTTGCCAACGGATAGATCACGAAAAATACACGATTTGAAAAAAAACGGTGACTAAATCGGAGCTACGAGTCAAAAGATACGATAGATCGAACATTTTGGCTAAAGACACAAAGTACCAAGAACCACGAACCGTCGGTGGTGTTAGGTGCGTGGTGCGATTTTGCGAGAAAAGATGTCTTTTTCGGAATCTAGACAACTTCAAATGGCAAGCACGTTCAGAGAGCCTTGCTCGTTCGGCCGTTTTAGGGTGATCTTATGAATTTCAGCACAATTTTAAACCGAAGGTTATGTGCTGCCAAATGGTACACTATCTGGCGGCGCATACTAATGATTTAAAAAAACGTGTTTAATGAAGTGACATTAGATTCAAATTTATACCCGTTATACATAATTACATTGGGAGTGAAATAATAGGCCTTAAAACGATATATACCATGCTAAGTCATGCATACACAAAACTAATTATAAGATATAAATTGAAAATGTTCAAAGAGAACATTAAAAATGAGTAAAATGTCTTTTTTCGGCATCCTGATGACCTCGATGTCAAGACACTATCCAGGAGTCTTGATGTTAGGGTCATTTTAGGGTGATCTCGAGAATTTCAGTACAATCTGAAACCGAAGGTTATGCGGCGCCAAAAGGTACTCCATCTGGCGGCGCATCTTAATGATTTAAAAAATCGTGTTTAATGAAGTGACATGAGATTCAAATTTATATGCGTTATATGTAATTACATTGCGAGTGAAATAATAGGCCTTAAAACAATATGTACTATGCTAAGTCATGCATGCACAAAGGGAATAATACGAATGAAATTCAAAACCGTCAAAATCGAAAAAAGGCAAAATTGAAGGCTTTCGAGGTCTCGTTTCGAAAAAAATTTGGGACAAACCGCCTACGGCAATTTTCCAATGGATAGATCACGAAAAAAATACACGATTTGAAAAAAAACGGTGACTAAATCGGAGCTACGAGTCAAAAGATACGATAGATCGAACATTTTGGCCAAAGACACAAAATACCAAGCACCACTAACCATCGGTGGTGTTAGGTGCGTGGTGCGATTCTGTGAGAAAAGATGTCTTTTTCGGAATCTAGAAAACTTAGAATGGCAAGCACGTTCAGAGAGTCTTGCTAGTTCGGCCGTTTTAGGGTGATCTTATGAATTTCAGCACAATTTTAAACCGAAGGTTATGCGCCGCCATATGGTACACTATCTGGCGGCGCAAACTAATGATTTAAGAAAACGTGTTTAATGAAATGACATTAGATTCAAATTTATACCCGTTATACATAATTACATTGCGAGTGAAATAATAGGCCTTAAAACATATATACCATGCTAAGTAATGCATGCACAAAACTAATTATAAGATATAAATTGAAAACGTTCAAAGAGAACATTAAAAATGAGTAAAATTTCTTTTTCGGCATCCTGACGACCTCGATGTCAAGACACTATCCAGGAGTTTTGATGTTAGGGTCTTTTTAGGGTGATCTCGAGAATTTCAGTACAATTTGAAACCGAAGGTTATGCGCCGCCAAATGGTACTCCATCTGGCGGCGCATCTTAATGATTTAAAAAATCGTGTTTAATGAAGTGACATTAGATTCAAATTTATATGCGTTATACGTAATTACATTGCGAGTGAAATAATAGGCCTTAAAACAATATGTACTATGCTAAGTCATGCATGCACAAAAGGAATAATACGAATGAAATTCAAAACCGTCAAAATCGAAAAAAGGCAAAATTGAAGGCTTTCGAGGTCTCGTTTCGAAAAATATTTGGGACAAACCTCCTACGGAAATTTTCCAATGGATAGATCACGAAAAAAATACACGATTTGAAAAAAACGGTGACTAAATCGGAGCTACGAGTCAAAAGATACGATAGATTGAACATTTTGGCCAAAGACACAAAATACCAAGCACCACGAACCGTCGGTGGTGTTAGGTGCGTGGTGTGATTCTGTGAGAAAAGATGTCTTTTTCGGAATCTAGACAACTTCAACACAATTTTAAACCGAAGGTTATGCGCCGCCAAATGGTACACTATCTGGCGGCGCAAACTAATGATTTAAAAAAATGTGTTTAATGAAGTGACATTAGATTCAAATTTATACCCGTTATACATAATTACATTGCGAGTGAAATAATAGGCCTTAAAACAATATATACCATGCTAAGTCATGCATGCACAAAACAAATTATAAGATATAAATTGAAAACGTTCAAAGAGAACATTAAAAATGAGTAAAATTTCTTTTTTCGGCATCCTGACGACCTCTATGTCAAGACACTATCCAGGAGTCTTGATGTTAGGGTCATTTTAGGGTGATCTCGAGAATTTCAGTACAATCTGAAACCGAAGGTTATGCGCCGCCAAATGGTACTCCATCTGGCTGTGCATCTTAATGATTTAAAAAATCGTGTTTAACGAAGTGAAATTAGATTCAAATTTATATGCGTTATACTTAATTACATTGCTAGTGAAATAATAGGCCTTAAAACAATATGTACTATGCTAAGTCATGCATGCACAAAAGGAATAATACGAATGAAATTCAAAACCGTCAAAATCGAAAAAAGGCAAAATTGAAGGCTTTCGAGGTCTCGTTTCGAAAAATATTTAGGACAAACTACCTACGGCAGTTTGTCAACGGATAGATCACGAAAAAATACACGATTTGAAAAAAATGGCGACTAAATCGGAGCTACGAGTCAAAAGATACGATAGATCGAACATTTTGGCTAAAGACACAAAATACCAAGCACCACGAACCGTCGGTGGTGTTAGGTGCGTGGTGCGATTCTGTGAGAAAAGATGTCATTTTCAGAATGTAGACAACTTCAAATGGCAAGCACGTTCAGAGAGCCTTGCGCGTTCGGCCGTTTTAGGGTGATCTTATGAATTTCAGCACAATTTTAAACCGAAGGTTATGCTCCGCCAAATGGTACACTATCTAGCGGCGCAAACTAATGATTTAAGAAAACGTGTTTAATGAAGTGACATTAGATTCAAATTTATACCCGTTATACATAATTACATTGCGAGTGAAATAATAGGCCTTAAAACAATATATACCATGCTAAGTCATGCATGCACAAAACAAATTATAAGATATAAATTGAAAACGTTCAAAGAGAACATTAAAAATGAGTAAAATTTCTTTTTTCGGCATCCTGACGACCTCTATGTCAAGACACTATCTAGGAGTCTTGATGTTAGGGTCATTTTAGGGTGATCTCGAGAATTTCAGTACAATCTGAAACCGAAGGTTATGCGCCGCCAAATGGTACTCCATCTGGCGGCGCATCTTAATGATTTAAAAAATCGTGTTTAATGAAGTGACATGAGATTCAAATTTATATGCGTTATATGTAATTACATTGCGAGTGAAATAATAGGCCTTAAAACAATATGTACTATGCTAAGTCATGCATGCACAAAGGGAATAATACGAATGAAATTCAAAACCGTCAAAATCGAAAAAAGGCAAAATTGAAGGCTTTCGAGGTCTCGTTTCGAAAAAAATTTGGGACAAACCGCCTACAGCAATTTTCCAATGGATAGATCACGAAAAAAATACACGATTTGAAAAAAAACGGTGACTAAATCGGAGCTACGAGTCAAAAGATACGATAGATCGAACATTTTGGCCAAAAACACAAAATACCAAGCACCACTAACCATCGGTGGTGTTAGGTGCGTGGTGCGATTCTGTGAGAAAAGATGTCTTTTTCGGAATCTAGACAACTTAGAATGGCAAGCACGTTCAGAGAGTCTTGCTAGTTCGGCCGTTTTAGGGTGATCTTATGAATTTCAGCACAATTTTAAACCGAAGGTTATGCGCCGCCATATAGTACACTATCTGGCGGCGCAAACTAATGATTTAAGAAAACGTGTTTAATGAAATGACATTAGATTCAAATTTATACCCGTTATACATAATTACATTGCGAGTGAAATAATAGGCCTTAAAACAATATATACCATGCTAAGTAATGCATGCACAAAACTAATTATAAGATATAAATTGAAAACGTTCAAAGAGAACATTAAAAATGAGTAAAATTTCTTTTTCGGCATCCTGACGACCTCGATGTCAAGACACTATCCAGGAGTTTTGATGTTAGGGTCTTTTTAGGGTGATCTCGAGAATTTCAGTACAATTTGAAACCGAAGGTTATGCGCCGCCAAATGGTACTCCATCTGGCGGCGCATCTTAATGATTTAAAAAATCGTGTTTAATGAAGTGACATTAGATTCAAATTTATATGCGTTATACGTAATTACATTGCGAGTAAAATAATAGGCCTTAAAACAATATGTACTATGCTAAGTTATGCATGCACAAAAGGAATAATACGAATGAAATTCAAAATCGTCAAAATCGAAAAAAGGCAAAATTGAAGGCTTTCGAGGTCTCGTTTCGAAAAATATTTGGGACAAACCTCCTACGGAAATTTTCCAATGGATAGATCACGAAAAAAATACACGATTTGAAAAAAACGGTGACTAAATCGGAGCTACGAGTCAAAAGATACGATAGATTGAACATTTTGGCCAAAGACACAAAATACCAAGCACCACGAACCGTCGGTGGTGTTAGGTGCGTGGTGTGATTCTGTGAGAAAAGATGTCTTTTTCGGAATCTAGACAACTTCAACACAATTTTAAACCGAAGGTTATGCGCCGCCAAATGGTACACTATCTGGCGGCGCAAACTAATGATTTAAAAAAATGTGTTTAATGAAGTGACATTAGATTCAAATTTATACCCGTTATACATAATTACATTGCGAGTGAAATAATAGGCTTTAAAACAATATATACCATGCTAAGTCATGCATGCACAAAACAAATTATAAGATATAAATTGAAAACGTTCAAAGAGAACATTAAAAATGAGTAAAATTTCTTTTTTCGGCATCCTGACGACCTCTATGTCAAGACACTATCCAGGAGTCTTGATGTTAGGGTCATTTTAGGGTGATCTCGAGAATTTCAGTACAATCTGAAACCGAAGGTTATGCGCCGCCAAATGGTACTCCATCTGGCTGAGAATCTTAATGATTTAAAAAATCGTGTTTAACGAAGTGAAATTAGATTCAAATTTATATGCGTTATACTTAATTACATTGCTAGTGAAATAATAGGCCTTAAAACAATATGTACTATGCTAAGTCATGCATGCACAAAAGGAATAATACGAATGAAATTCAAAACCGTCAAAATCGAAAAAAGGAAAAATTGAAGGCTTTCGAGGTCTCGTTTCGAAAAATATTTAGGACAAACTCCCTACGGCAGTTTGCCAACGGATAGATCACGAAAAAGTACACGATTTGAAAAAAAATGGCGACTAAATCGGAGTTACGAGTCAAAAGATACGATAGATCGAACATTTTGGCTAAAGACACAAAATACCAAGCACCACGAACCGTCGGTGGTGTTAGGTGCGTGGTGCGATTCTGTGAGAAAAGATGTCTTTTTCGGAATGTAGACAACTTCAAATGGCAAGCACGTTCAGAGAGCCTTGCGCGTTCGGCCGTTTTAGGGTGATCTTATGAATTTCAACACAATTTTAAACCGAAGGTTATGCGCCGCCAAATGGTACACTATCTAGCGGCGCAAACTAATGATTTAAGAAAACGTGTTTAATGAAGTGACATTAGATTCAAATTTATACCCGTTATACATAATTACATTGCGAGTGAAATAATAGGCCTTAAAACAATATATACCATGCTAAGTCATGCATGCACAAAACAAATTATAAGATATAAATTGAAAACCTTCAAAGAGAACATTAAAAATGAGTAAAATTTCTTTTTTCGGCATCCTGACGACCTCTATGTCAAGACACTATCTAGGAGTCTTGATGTTAGGGTCATTTTAGGGTGATCTCGAGAATTTCAGTACAATCTGAAACCGAAGGTTATGCGCCGCCAAATGGTACTCCATCTGGCGGCGCATCTTAATAATTTAAAAAAATCGTGTTTAATGAAGTGAAATTAGATTCAAATTTATATGCGTTATACTTAATTACATTGCTAGTGAAATAATAGGCCTTAAAACAAAATGTACTATGCTAAGTCATGCATGCACAAAAGGAATAATACGAATGAAATTCAAAACCGTCAAAATCGAAAAAAGGCAAGATTGAACGCTTTCGAGGTCTCGTTTCGAAAAATATTTGGGACAAACCGCCAATGGCAGTTTCTCAACGGATAGATCCCTAAAAAATACACGATTTTAAAAAGAACGGTGACTAAATCGGAGCTACGAGTCAAAAGATACGATAGATCGAACATTTTGGCTAAAGACACAAAATACCAAGCACCACGAACCGTCGGTGGTGTTAGGTGCGTTGTGAGATTCTGTGAGAAAAGATGTCTTTTTCGAAATCTAGACAACTTCGAATGGCAACCACATTCAGAGAGTCTTGCTCGTTCGGCCGTTTTAGGGTGATCTTATGAATTTCAGCACAATTTTAAACCGAAGGTTATGCGCCGCCAAATGGTACACTATCTGGCGGCGCAAACTAATGATTTAAAAAAATGTGTTTAATGAAGTGACATTAGATTCAAATTTATACCCGTTATACATAATTACATTGCGAGTGAAATAATAGGCCTTAAAACAATATATACCATGCTAAGTCATGCATGCACAAAACAAATTATAAGATATAAATTGAAAACGTTCAAAGAGAACATTAAAAATGAGTAAAATTTCTTTTTTCGGCATCCTGACGACCTCTATGTCAAGACACTATCCAGGAGTCTTGATGTTAGGGTCATTTTAGGGTGATCTCGAGAATTTCAGTACAATTTGAAACCGAAGGTTATGCGCCGCCAAATGGTACTCCATCTGGCGGCGCATCTTAATGATTTAAAAAATCGTGTTTAATGAAGTGAAATTAGAGTCAAATTTATATGCGTTATACTTAATTACATTTCTAGTGAAATAATAGGCCTTAAAACAATATGTACTATGCTAAGTCATGCATGCACAAAAGGAATAATACGAATGAAATTCAAAACCGTCAAAATCGAAAAAAGGCAAGATTGAAGGCTTTCGAGGTCTCGTTTCGAAAAATATTTGGGACAAACCACCTACGGCAGTTTCCCAACGGATAGATCCCTAAAAAATACACGATTTTAAAAAGAACGGTGACTAAATCGGAGCTACGAGTCAAAAGATACGATAGATAGAACATTTTGGCTAAAGACACAAAATACCAAGCACCACGAACCGTCGGTGGTGTTAGGTGCGTTGTGCGATTCTGTGAGAAAAGATGTCTTTTTCGGAATCTAGACAACTTCGAATGGCAACCACGTTCAGAGAGTCTTGCTCGTTCGGCCGTTTTAGGGTGATCTTATGAATCTCAACACAATTTTAAACCGAAGGTTATGCGCCGCCAAATGGTACACTATCTGGCGGCGCAAACTAATGATTTAAAAAAATGTGTTTAATGAAGTGACATTAGATTCAAATTTATACCCGTTATACATAATTACATTGCGAGTGAAATAATAGGCCTTAAAACAATATATACCATGCTAAGTCATGCATGCACAAAACAAATTATAAGATATAAATTGAAAACGTTCAAAGAGAACATTAAAAATGAGTAAAATTTCTTTTTTCGGCATCCTGACGACCTCTATGTCAAGACACTATCCAGGAGTCTTGATGTTAGGGTCATTTTAGGGTGATCTCGAGAATTTTAGTACAATCTGAAACCGAAGGTTATGCGCCGCCAAATGGTACTCCATCTGGCGGCGCATCTTAATGATTTAAAAAATCGTGTTTAATGAAGTGAAATTAGATTCAAATTTATATGCGTTATACTTAATTACATTGCTAGTGAAATAGTAGGCCTTAAAACAATATGTACTATGCTAAGTCATGCATGCACAAAAGGAATAATACGAATGAAATTCAAAACCGTCAAAATCGAAAAAAGGCAAGATTGAAGGCTTTCGAGGTCTCGTTTCGAAAAATATTTGGGACAAACAGCCAACGGCAGTTTCTCAACGGATAGATCCCTAAAAAATACACGATTCTAAAAAGAACGGTGACTAAATCGGAGCTACGAGTCAAAAGATACGATAGATCGAACATTTTGGCTAAAGACACAAAATACCAAGCACCACGAACCGTCGGTGGTGTTAGGTGCGTTGTGCGATTCTGTGAGAAAAGATGTCTTTTTCGGAATCTAGACAACTTCGAATGGCAACCACGTTCAGAGAGTCTTGCTCGTTCGGCCGTTTTAGGGTGATCTTATGAATTTCAGCACAATTTTAAACCGAAGGTTATGCGCCGCCAAATGGTACACTATCTGGCGGCGCAAACTAATGATTTAAAAAAATGTGTTTAATGAAGTGACATTAGATTCAAATTTATACCCGTTATACATAATTACATTGCGAGTGAAATAATAGGCCTTAAAACAATATATACCATGCTAAGTCATGCATGCACAAAACAAATTATAAGATATAAATTGAAAACGTTCAAAGAGAACATTAAAAATGAGTAAAATTTCTTTTTTCGGCATCCTGACGACCTCTATGTCAAGACACTATCCAGGAGTCTTGATGTTAGGGTCATTTTAGGGTGATCTCGAGAATTTCAGTACAATTTGAAACCGAAGGTTATGCGCCGCCAAATGGTACTCCATCTGGCGGCGCATCTTAATGATTTAAAAAATCGTGTTTAATGAAGTGAAATTAGATTCAAATTTATATGCGTTATACTTAATTACATTGCTAGTGAAATAATAGGCCTTAAACCAATATGTACTATGCTAAGTCATGCATGCACAAAAGGAATAATACGAATGAAATTCAAAACCGTCAAAATCGAAAAAAGGCAAGATTGAAGGCTTTCGAGGTCTCGTTTCGAAAAATATTTGGGACAAACCGCCTACGGCAGTTTCCCAACGGATAGATCCCTAAAAAATACACGATTTTAAAAAGAACGGTGACTAAATCGGAGCTACGAGTCAAAAGATACGATAGATAGAACATTTTGGCTAAAGATACAAAATACCAAGCACCACGAACCGTCGGTGGTGTTAGGTGCGTTGTGCGATTCTGTGAGAAAAAATGTCTTTTTCGGAATCTAGACAACTTTGAATGGCAACCACGTTCAGAGAGTCTTGCTCGTTCGGCCGTTTTAGGGTGATCTTATGAATTTCAACACAATTTTAAACCGAAGGTTATGCGCCGCCAAATGGTACACTATCTGGCGGCGCAAACTAATGATTTAAAAAAATGTGTTTAATGAAGTGACATTAGATTCAAATTTATACCCGTTATACATAATTACATTGCGAGTGAAATAATAGGCCTTAAAACAATATATACCATGCTAAGTCATGCATGCACAAAACAAATTATAAGATATAAATTGAAAACGTTCAAAGAGAACATTAAAAATGAGTAAAATTTCTTTTTTCGGCATCCTGACGACCTCTATGTCAAGACACTATCCAGGAGTCTTGATGTTAGGGTCATTTTAGGGTGATCTCGAGAATTTCAGTACAATCTAAAACCGAAGGTTATGTGTAACACCCCAGGTAAAACGTTCCCCGTAGCATGATATTGTCCGCTTTGCAGAGATAGGGACGTATCCTTGTCTCCCCCGTAGGTTGCTCACGGATTTTTCTTGGCGACCAAACACGACGAGCACTTTCCCAGGAGGTCACCCATCCTGGTAGTGCTCTCGCCTGAGCACGCTTAACTGCAGAGTTCTCATGGGATCTGCTGCGCTTGTGGTCCCAAAACGCGTCATGCTAGGAAAGGTCTCCACACCCTTATAAGGCATGCTTCGTTCTCCTCTCCAACCGATGTGGGACGGATGTAACACGGATGTTACAATCCTCCCCCCTAATGGGACACAGCGTCCTCGCTGTGCACGTTTGGTCCGGGGCCTGGCTCTGATACCATTCTGTAACACCCCAGGTAAAACGTTCCCCGTAGCATGATATTGTCCGCTTTGCAGAGATAGGGACGTACCCTTGTCTCCCCCGTAGGTTGCTCACGGATTTTTCTTGGCGACCAAACACGACGAGCACTTTCCCAGGAGGTCACCCATCCTGGTAGTGCTCTCGCCTGAGCACGCTTAACTGCAGAGTTCTCATGGGATCTGCTGCGCTTGTGGTCCCAAAACGCGTCATGCTAGGAAAGGTCTCCACACCCTTATAAGGCATGCTTCGTTCTCCTCTCCAACCGATGTGGGACGGATGTAACACTAATGTTACATTATGCGCTGCCAAATGGTACTCCATCTGGCGGCGCATCTTAATGATTTAAAAAATCGTGTTTAATGAAGTGAAATTAGATTCAAATTTATATGCGTTATACTTAATTACATTGCTAGTGAAATAGTAGGCCTTAAAACAATATGTACTATGCTAAGTCATGCATGCACAAAAGGAATAATACGAATGAAATTCAAAACCGTCAAAATCGAAAAAAGGCAAAATTGAAGGCTTTCGAGGTCTCGTTTCGAAAAATATTTAGGACAAACTCCCTACGGCAGTTTGCCAACGGATAGATCACGAAAAAATACACGATTTGAAAAAAAATGGCGACTAAATCGGAGCTACGAGTCAAAAGATACGATAGATCGAACATTTTGGCCAAAGACACAAAATACCAAGCACCACGAACCGTCGGTGGTGTTAGGTGTGTGGTGCGATTCTGTGAGAAAAGATGTCTTTTTCTGAATGTAGACAACTTCAAATGGCAAGCACGTTCAGAGAGTCTTGCGCGTTCGGCCGTTTTAGGGTGATCTTATGAATTTCAGCACAATTTTAAACCGAAGGTTATGCGCCGCCAAATGGTACACTATCTAGCGGCGCAAACTAATGATTTAAGAAAACGTGTTTAATGAAGTGACATTAGATTCAAATTTATACCCGTTATACATAATTACATTGCGAGTGAAATAATAGGCCTTAAAACGATATATACCATGCTAAGTCATGCATGCACAAAACTAATTATAAGATATAAATTGAAAACGTTCAAAGAGAACATTAAAAATGAGTAAAATTTCTTTTTTCAGCATCCTGACGACCTCGGTGTCAAGACACTATCCAGGAGTCTTGATGTTAGGGTCTTTTTAGGATGATCTCGAGAATTTCAGTAATCTTAATGATTTAAAAAATCGTGTTTAATGAAGTGACATTAGATTCAAATTTATATGCGTTATACGTAATTACATTGCGAGTGAAATAATAGGCCTTAAAACAATATGTACTATGCTAAGTCATGCATGCACAAAAGGAATAATACGAATGAAATTCAAAACCGTCAAAATCGAAAAAAGGAAAAATAGAAGGCTTTCGAGGTCTCGTTTCGAAAAATATTTGGGACAAACCGCCTACGGCAGTTTTCCAACGGATAGATCACGAAAAAATACATGATTCGAAAAAAAACGGTGACTAAATCGGAGCTACGAGTCAAAAGATACGATAGATCGAACATTTTGGCTAAAGACACAAAATACCAAGAACCACGAACCGTCGGTGGTGTTAGGTGCGTGGTGCGATTCTGCGAGAAAAGATGTCTTTTTCGGAATCTAGACAACTTCAAATGGCAAGCACGTTCAGAGAGCCTTGCTCGTTCGGCCGTTTTAGGGTGATCTTATGAATTTCAGCACAATTTTAAACCGAAGGTTATGCGCCGCCAAATGGTACACTATCTGGCGGCGCATACTAATGATTTAAAAAAATGTGTTTAATGAAGTGACATTAGATTCAAATTTATACCCGTTATACATAATTACATTGCGAGTGAAATAATAGGCCTTAAAATGATATATACCATGCTAAGTCATGCATACACAAAACTAATTATAAGATATAAATTGAAAACGTTCAAAGAGAATATTAAAAATGAGTAAAATGTCTTTTTTCGGCATCCTGATGACCTCGATGTCAAGACACTATCCAAGAGTCTTGATGTTAGGGTCATTTTAGGGTGATCTCGAGAATTTCAGTACAATATGAAACCGAAGGTTATGCGGCGCCAAATGGTACTCCATCTGGCGGCGCATCTTAATGATTTAAAAAATCGTGTTTAATGAAGTGACATTAGATTCAAATTTATATGCGTTATACGTAATTACATTGCGAGTGAAATAATAGGCCTTAAAACAATATGTACTATGCTAAGTCATGCATGCACAAAAGGAATAATACGAATGAAATTCAAAACCGTCAAAATCGAAAAAAGGCAAAATTGAAGGCTTTCGAGGTCTCGTTTCGAAAAATATTTGGGACAAACCTCCTACGGAAATTTTCCAATGGATAGATCACGAAAAAAATACACGATTTGAAAAAAAAAGGTGACTAAATCGGAGCTACGAGTCAAAAGATACGATAGATCGAACATTTTGGCCAAAGACACAAAATACCAAGCACCACGAACCGTCGGTGGTGTTAGGTGCGTGGTGCGATTCTGTGAGAAAAGATGTCTTTTTCGGAATCTAGACTACTTCGTATGGCAAGCACGTTCAGAGAGTCTTGCTCGTTCGGCCGTTTTAGGGTGATCTTATGAATTTCAGCACAATTTTAAACCGAAGGTTATGCGCCGCCATATGGTACACTATCTGGCGGCGCAAACTAATGATTTAAGAAAACGTGTTTAATGAAGTGACATTAGATTCAAATTTATACCCGTTATACATAATTACATTGCGAGTGAAATAATAGGCCTTAAAACGATATATACCATGCTAAGTCATGCATGCACAAAACTAATTATAAGATATAAATTGAAAACGTTCAAAGAGAACATTAAAAATTAGTAAAATTTCTTTTTTCGGCATCCTGACGACCTCGATGTCAAGACACTATCCAGGAGTCTTGATGTTAGGGTCTTTTTAGGGTGATCTCGAGAATTTCAGTACAATTTGAAACCGAAGGTTATGCGCCGCCAAATGGTACTCCATCTAGCGGCGCATCTTAATGATTTAAAAAATCGTGTTTAATGAAGTGAAATTAGATTCAAATTTATATGCGTTATACGTAATTACATTGCGAGTGAAATAATAGGCCTTAAAACAATATGTACTATGCTAAGTCATGCATGCACAAAAGGAATAATACGAATGAAATTCAAAACCGTCAAAATCGAAAAAAGGCAAGATTGAAGGCTTTCGAGGTCTCGTTTCGAAAAATATTTGGGACAAACCGCCTACGGCAGTTTCCCAACGGATAGATCCCTAAAAAATACACGATTTTAAAAAGAACGGTGACTAAATCGGAGCTACGAGTCAAAAGATACGATAGATCGAACATTTTGGCTAAAGACACAAAATACCAAGCACCACGAACTGTCGGTGGTGTTAGGTGCGTTGTGCGATTCTGTGAGAAAAGATGTCTTTTTCGGAATCTAGACAACTTCGAATGGCAACCACGTTCAGAGAGTCTTGCTCGTTCGGCCGTTTTAGGGTGATCTTATGAATTTCAACACAATTTTAAACCGAAGGTTATGCGCCGCCAAATGGTACACTATCTGGCGGCGCAAACTAATGATTTAAAAAAACTTGTTTAATGAAGTGACATTAGATTCAAATTTATACCCGTTATACATAATTACATTGCGAGTGAAATAATAGGCCTTAAAACGATATATACCATGCTAAGTCATGCATGCACAAAACAAATTATAAGATATAAATTGAAAACGTTCAAAGAGAACATAAAAAATGAGTAAAATTTCTTTTTTCGGCACCCTGACGACCTCTAAGTCAAGACACTATCCAGGAGTCTTGATGTTAGGGTCATTTTAGGGTGATCTCGAGAATTTCAGTACAATCTGAAACCGAAGGTTATGCGCCGCCAAATGGTACTCCATCTGGCGGCGCATCTTAATGATTTAAAAAATCGTGTTTAATGAAGTGAAATTAGATTCAAATTTATATGCGTTATACTTAATTACATTGCTAGTGAAATAATAGGCCTTAAAACAATATGTACTATGCTAAGTCATGCATGCACAAAAGGAATAATACGAATGAAATTCAAAACCGTCAAAATCGAAAAAAGGCAAAATTGAAGGCTTTCGAGGTCTCGTTTCGAAAAATATTTGGGACAAACTTCCTACGGCAGTTTGCCAACGGATAGATCACGAAAAATACACTATTTGAAAAAAAATGGTTACTAAATCGGAGCTACGAGTCAAAAGATACGATAGATCGAACATTTTGGCCAAAGACACAAAATACCAAGCACCACGAACCGTCGGTGGTGTTAGGTGCGTGGTGCGATTCTGTGAGAAAAGATGTCTTTTTCGGAATGTAGACAACTTCAAATGGCAAGCACGTTCAGAGAGTCTTGCGCGTTCGGCCGTTTTAGGGTGATCTTATGAATTTCAGCACAATTTTAAACCGAAGGTTATGCGCCGCCAAATGGTACACTATCTAGCGGCGCAAACTAATGATTTAAGAAAACGTGTTTAATGAAGTGACATTAGATTCAAATTTATACCCGTTATACATAATTACATTGCGAGTGAAATAATAGGCCTTAAAACGATATATATCATGCTAAGTCATGCATGCACAAAACTAATTATAAGATATAAATTGAAAACGTTCAAAGAGAACATTAAAAATGAGTAAAATTTCTTTTTTCGGCATCCTGACGACCTCGATGTCAAGACACTATCCAGGAGTCTTGGTGTTATGTCATAACCCGTCCTTAACCATAAGAACGTGTTAGATAACGTATGATTTCATTGCGAGGTATTGACCTCTATATGCGACATTTTTAAAAGAGAAACTGCATATATTATACATTACAAACCATAACCATTATTTTTGTTACAAGCTTTAGACAATAAAAAGATGATTATCGTTTAGCGATAATCTTCGACTTACAAACTTTACATATAATGATAACAACACGATTTCGAGCATATTTTACAACACAAATCCTTGGGTATGCAGTTTTATTTTTGACACAAATATGCGTACGCAAGATCCTGCTCAAATTCAACATAATGCAGCGGAAGCTTTAGTAATCACCTGAGAATAGACATGTTTTAAAAGGTCAACATAAAGTTGGTGAGATATAGGTTTAATGCCGGCAGCAATATATATATATAGACCACAAGATTTCGTATATAAACAGTTTAATAAAAGTATTCTAAGTGGTTGAGCACTTGGTAACCATACTTAACATTTAATCACGTCGCATATTCCCTTTATTATGAAATCTTACTACACCGTACCAAGTGTAGTCACAAAACGAAGTACTGTGCAACCGTTGAATACTGGTCGTCCAGTCCGGTTGGGGTTGTCAGGCCCGATAGATCTATCAATAGGATTCGCGTTTACAATACCGCTGTAAATAACAGTTACCAAGCTACAGGGAAGTATGCAGTGGTACAACTCAACGTAGAATATATTTTTCAGTTACTTGTGTCCATAACGTAAAACATAAAATACATGTATTCTCATCCCGAAATATTTAGAGTTTAAAAGTGGGACTATATACTCACTTTCGTCTTGAAGATATATATATAATTTGACTTGGTCTCCGGTTGATATCACGAACCTATCCATATATAATATATCAATACCCTTTTCTTTTTAAACAAATGTCACATATATATACTTGTTATACTTTTAATACTTTGAATAATTCCTTAGTCCGTAGTTAGCAGTTCGTTGTTAGTAATTCAATTTTAATGGTTCATTTTTAGATGTTTAATATACCCGCAATGAAATAAATAAAACCCCCAACGAAATAAATAAAACCCCATCGTATATGTATTGGTCGAGATTAATCTTGACCCATGGTACCGGTGTTGTCAAATGACGTGTTGCGTACATAAAGTACCGGTGTTGTCAAATGACGTGTTGCGTACAATCATGGGATCTTATGATTAATCTTCTCGTGTTGTTTACGGGTGATCCTGAACCATATAAAATTGAATTATAAGTACATATATATAAAATATCATGTTAACTTAAAAAGATGTGATTTATTTAATTTTTTCCCAATTATTTTCGTGGCTAAACTAGTCTTGGATATCCGATTTTGTTTCGGTCATAGTTTCTTCGTTACAACTCCGTTTTCGTTGATTCAACTTGCCATCTCCTTGGATCGAGTCCCTCTTTAAGACTATGAACTGTAAATACCTTAGTTTGTATTCAAAATCACACGGCATAGGTCAAACTTTAGTGAAACTTATGAAGTTAATCATTTTCCATCATGTAAACAACCTCAAATGATTATTTTTCTAAAAATACTTATACTTTGAGTTAAATCATGAAATTTTTATGTGTTATCATATTCATAGTAAAAATCATTTTTCCAGAAAATAAACCTCCAATTCAAAGTTTAAGATGGTTTTTAATTATCCAACCCAAAACAGCCCCCGGTTGCACTCCGACGTCGTAAATTCAGTTTTTAAGGTGTTCTTTGAAAAACCAAGTTATACCTTGTTAAGTTAGCATATAATTAAGATATGTTACAGGTCTTGAAGTATTTTAAAAGTTAAGTTAGAAGGATCTATTTAGTTTGCGAACAAGTTTGAAATCATTCAAACTATGTTCTAGTTTATAAACTCTTATATATATAGCTTTAAATATATGAATTGAAAAAGAGTTGAAGTAGAGTTTTTACCTCAAGTTTAAAATGTAAAGTTGCTGGAAAGAAGTAGTAAAATAAAAGTTGAGAGAGTTCTTGCAAGTGTGTGTGAAAATTGAAAGTAAAATTTAGAAAATGAATGTGTAAAAATGAGTTAGAAATGGTGCTTATTTATAGGCTTGAAAATTTGGTTTTTAGTGAAAATATCTAAGATAAGTTAAAATTTATTATGTCATGAATGACATATTATTCCAATAATTGAAGATTTCTATTGGTATATACCAATAGTAAATACTTCTAGAAGCTGTGTATAGTACCCTAGATATACGTATAGGATTATTGAGGAAACGGAACGAGAATTAAAATATAACTATCTTTTGTAAATATACTTATATTGTTTTATGTATAAAAGCCCTTTAAAAATGATTAAATACATTACTTATACGATATATGTATAAACATTATAAATCATCAGTATTTATGTCAAATAACGTTACGTAGGTTATTGTTTTGAAAACTTAAGTTAGTAGTTTCAAAATATACTTATGACTTTTTGTTATTAATACAAAATGAGATATTAAAACATCCTTAGATCATGTTAAATATGTATGTATAATTATCATATATTGTATAGTTCGTGATATCATCGGTCAAACTAGACGGTCAAACGTTGTGTAAAACTCTTTTCAAAAACATAAGTCTCAACAATTTGGATTGCTTATCATGTTGGTAAGGTTTAATTTATGTAAATATTAATCTCATAAGTATAGAACGATCGGAAAAGTGCGGGTCGTTACAGTACCTACCCGTTAAATAAATTTCGTCCCGAAATTTTAAAATTGTACCTATTTTGCGTCATCGAGAAACAAGTGTGGATACTTTTGTTTCATCTGATCCTCTCGTTCCCAAGTAAACTCAGGACCTCTTCGAGCATTCCAATGAACCTTAACAATTGGTATGTTGCTCTGCTTGAGCTATTTAACTTCACGATCCATGATTTCGATTGGTTCTTCGATGAATTGTAGTTTCTCATCGACATGGATTTCTTCAAGAGGAATGGTGAGGTCTTTCTTTGCAAGACACTTCTTAAGGTTTGAGACGTGAAAGGTATTGTGTACTCCGGCGAGTTGTTGCGGTAACTCGAGTCGATAAGCTACCGGTCCAATGCGTTCGATGATCTTGAACGGGCCTACATATCTTGGGTTCAGTTTACCTCTTTTACCGAAACGTATTACACCTTTCCAAGGTGACACCTTTAGCATAACCATGTCCCCAATCTGAAACTCTAATGGTTTCCTTCGGACATCGGCGTAGCTCTTTTGGCGACTTCGGGCTGTTTTCAATCTCTCCTTGATTTGTACTATCTTCTCAGTCGTTTCGTGTATGATCTCGGGACCAGTTAATTGTCGATCTCCTACTTCATTCCAACAGATAGGAGATCTACACTTCCTTCCATACAATGCTTCGAATGGTGCAGCTTTAATGCTTGCATGATAACTATTATTATACGAAAATTCTGCTAACGGTAGATACTTATCCCATCCGTTTCCAAAATCGATCACACATGCCCTGAGCATGTCTTCAAGAGTCTGAATCGTTCTTTCACTCTGCCCGTCGGTTTGCGGATGATATGCGGTACTCATATCTAAACGAGTTCCTAGTGCCTCCTGCAGTGATTGCCAGAACTTTGAGGTAAATCTACTATCACGATCGGATATAATGGAAATAGGTATTCCATGCCTTGAAACAATTTCCTTTATATACAATCGTAATAGTCTCTCCATTCTATCCGTTTCCTTTATAGGCAAGAAATGTGCAGATTTGGTAAGACGATCAACAATCACCCAAATGGTGTCGTATCCCCAGGCAGTCTTTGGTAACTTCGTGATGAAATCCATGGTAATACCATCCCATTTCCATTCTGGGATTTCTGGTTGTTGAAGTAACCCTGATGGTTTCTGGTGTTCTGCCTTGACCTTGGAACAAGTTAAACACTCCCCAACATATGTTGCAACGTCTGTCTTTAAGTTAGGCCACCAATAATGTGTCTTAAGATCTTGATACATCTTTCCAACTCCAGGATGTATCGAGTATCTTGTCTTATGTGCCTCGTTCAATATCAACTTCCTTAATCCACCCAACTTCGGTACCCAAATACGGTTTGCAAAATATCGAATTCCATCTTCCCGTATAACGAGTTGCTTCTCATACTTCTTCATTATTTCATTTCCTATATTTTCTTTAGTAAGTGCTTCTCGTTGAACTTCTTTGATTTGTGAGTTGAGATTCATGCGAATTTTTATGTTCATCGCTCGTACTCGAATTGGTTCTCGTTCCTTTCTGCTTAGTGCGTCAGCCACCACATTCGCTTTCCCGGGATGATAACGAATTTCACAATCATAGTCGTTTATTAACTCGACCCACCTACGTTGCCTCATGTTCAGCTGTTTCTGATCAAAAATATGTTGAAGACTTTTATGATCAGTAAACACAGTGCATCTAACCCCATATAAGTAGTGTCTCCATATCTTTAATGCAAACACGACTGCTCCCAGTTCTAGATCATGCGTCGTATAATTCCGCTCGTGAATCTTCAATTGTCGAGATGCGTATGCAATAACTTTCTTTCGTTGCATAAGAACACAACCAAAACCTTGTCGCGAAGCGTCACAATATATTTCAAAATCATCGTTCCCTTCAGGTAACGATAAAATAGGCGCCGTAGTTAACTTCTTCTTCAGTAATTGAAATGCGTTCTCCTGCTCCGAGGTCCATTCGTATTTCTTCCCTTTTTGCGTTAATGCTGTCAACGGCTTAGCTATTCGGGAAAAATCTTGAATAAACCTTCTATAATAACCGGCTAAACCCAAAAATTGGCGTATCTGCATTGGTGTTTTAGGAGTCTCCCATTTTTCAATGGCTTCAATTTTTGCTGGATCAACCTGAATTCCTTTGCTACTAACAACGTGGCCAAGAAATTTCACTTCTTTCAACCAGAAAGCACACTTAGAAAATTTAGCGTATAGCTGTTCTTTTCTCAACAACTCTAATATCAACCTTAAATGCTGCTCATGCTCTTGCTCACTCTTGGAATAGATAAGAATGTCATCAATGAAAACGATAACAAACTTATCTAAATACGGACTACAAACTCGATTCATGAGGTCCATGAATACAGCTGGTGCATTCGTCAATCCAAACGGCATGACCAAAAATTCGTAATGACCATAACGTGTCCGAAAAGCAGTTTTCGGAATGTCCTCTTCTTTGACACGTAGTTGATGATAGCCCGATCTTAGGTCGATTTTCGAATAAACACATGATCCCTGGAGTTGATCAAATAAGTCGTCAATTCTCGGTAGTGGATACCAATTTTTGATAGTTAACTTATTTAATTCACGATAATCTATACACATCCTAAAAGATCCATCTTTCTTTTTAACAAATAGAATCGGAGCTCCCCACGGTGAAGTACTTGGTCGTATGAATCCATGATCCAGTAATTCTTTTAACTGACTCTGAAGTTCTTTTAACTCGGACGGTGCAAGTCTATATGGAGCACGAGCCACTGGTGCGGCTCCTGGTACTAAATCTATTTGAAATTCTACAGATCTAAATGGAGGTAATCCCGGCAACTCTTCCGGAAAAACTTCAGGAAAATCTCTTGCCACAGGCACGTCGTTGATGCACTTCTCTTTTTCTTTCTTTTCGACTTTATTAACATGTGCTAAGATAGCATAGCACCCTTTCTTCAAGCACTTTTGAGCTTTCAAATAACTAATGAGTTTTAGCTTTGAGTTACCCTTCTCTCCATAAATCATCACCGGCATTCTATCCTTACAAGGAATGCGAATTGCCTTCTTGGCACACACAACTTCAGCTCCTACTTTGGACATCCAGTCCATGCCGACTATTACATCAAAACTTCCTAATTCTACGGGTATTAAGTCAATTTTAAATGTTTCTCCGGCTAAATTTATTTTACAATCACGGCAAATTTTACCGGCTTTAATTAGTTTACCATTAGCTAACTCAATCATGTACTTAGCATCTAGAGGTAATGATGAACAATTCAATTTAGCGTAAAAGCCTCTACTCACGTAACTTCTATCGGCACCAGTATCAAATATAATAGATGCGGATAAGTTATTAATGGTAAACGTACCCGTAACAAGCTCTGGGTCTTCACACGCCTCTCTAGCATTAATAACAAATGCTCTTCCACGTGCAGATCCATTATTCTTCTCTGGATTCGGACACTGGCTCTTATAGTGACCTTGTTTTCCACACCCATAACAAGTAATGGTAGCCAAAGCAGTTCTATTTGCATTGGTGGCAGGAGTCTTGGTACCATTTGTATTTGTAACGAGAGCCCTACAATCTTCAGCAAGATGACCCTTTCGATTACATTTGTTGCATACCACATTACAGTAGCCAGAGTGATGTTTGTGGCATCGGTTGCATAAAGGATTTTGTCCTTTGTAACCAAAGCTTGAACCACCACCTGCACCTTGTATGGTTTCTTGTTTCTTAAAAGATTGTTGTTGGTTACCTCGATCATAATTTCCATTCCACTTTCTTTTGTTACCTGATACCTTCACATCAGTATTGGATGCTTTCTTATCCATGATGACCTGATCCATTAGCTCGTTTGCCATGGTTATAGCATCATGAATTGTCTTAGGTTTCGATGCTGTAACGTTTGCCTTGACCTTTTTGGGCAAACCATCTTTGTACATTTCAATCTTCCGTTCTTCGGTTGGAACCAATTCAGGACATAGCAAAACTAATTCCATGAATCGCTGATTGTAGTTGGTGATTTCAGTACCAATAACCTTCAGACTTCGTAACTCATCTTCCAACTTCCTAACCTCGTTCCTTGGACAATATTCGTTGATTATCATTGTTTTGAATTCTTCCCACGGAGTATCATAAGCTACATCTCCTCCTACAGCCTTCACATAATTTTTCCACCACGTGAGTGCACTATCTTGTAAAGTGCACGATGCATACTTGGTCATGTCCTTTTCAACACAACCACTGATTTTAAACACAGTCTCCATCTTTTCTATTCACCGGGTTAAACCGATTGGTCCTTCTGTTCCACTGAATGATGAGGGCTTGCAAGCTTGAAAAGTTTTGTAAGTGCACCCCACACGAGGATTTGGGTTAACTGCAGCACCTCTTGCAGCCTCGACCCATAACATTCTGTCGTTCACTCGTTGATTGATGAGTTCCTGGATTTCTTGTTCCGTCATTCGGTTCAATCGCGCCATATTCTTCTATAAGAATGAAAAGAAAATAATTATTCACATGGAATATTATAGATGTAGTGTATATTTACAGTACATTATAGCTTATTAATAATATGAACCAGGTATTATTATAAAAGCCTTTTCTTCTTATTAGCGTTTTATAATTATATCTAGGGTAGTACCTACCCGTTAATGTCCATACTTAATAGCTTAGTACAGAATCAATTACTACCATCTAAATAATACTTAACCATGGAAAATTATTGCATTTCACACTTCACTATTTTACCTATGCTTATCTTATATCGAACATTAAGCAAACCACACTAATAATATTATACAAAACATTATATGATCCCATGGTTTAATACGGCAGTGCATCGTTTGGTCTATTTTCTAGGACGTTTAGGTTCAAGGAATGGCCTAACGCTTATCCTAGCTGTCTGCCTATATTTTGGCTGTGGGGCTGAAGAACTGGATGCCGGGATAGCACGAATAGGAATAGCGGGAATAGGGGTGGTAGTGTCTAGTGGAGTTGGTGCCACATCATCCTTACTAAACTCGGGATTTGAATTTTCTAATTCATTAGCCTTTCGTTTCTTTCCTAGTTCGAACTCGTCTTTTGTAATTTCCTGTATTTCTTCCTCGGGTTCACTTTCCTCCTCGGGTTCACTTTCCTCCTCGGGTTCACTTTCCTCCTCGGGTTCACTTTCCTCCTCGGGTTCACTTTCCGGGTTCTCTATAGTCGGTTCATCCGGAATTTGTGAGTCTTCCCCAAAGATATTATTTTCGTCATCGGATAGGTTAATGACTGGAACACCATCTGAAGATTCTGGTTCGGAGTCGCTGAATGTGATAACAAGTTTTGAGCCCGACATCTATCATACAACAACTAACCCATTAGTACTACATAATATTTACATATAAATTTTAACCAACAATGATAAGCAATGGTTTTTAAATCAGACCCGGTCAAAGTCCAGACTTACTAATGTATCCTAACGACTTATCGGTTAGACACACTAATGCAAACCTGGTTCGCTAAGACCACCGCTCTGATACCACATGTCATAACCCGTCCTTAACCATAAGAACGTGTTAGATAATGTATGATTTCATTGCGAGGTATTGACCTCTATATGCGACATTTTTAAAAGAGAAACTGCATATATTATACATTACAAACCATAACCATTATTTTTGTTACAAGCTTTAGACAATAAAAAGATGATTATCGTTTAGCGATAATCTTCGACTTACAAACTTTACATATAATGATAACAACACGATTTCGAGCATATTTTACAACACAAATCCTTGGGTATGCAGTTTTATTTTTGACACAAATATGCGTACGCAAGATCCTGCTCAAATTCAACATAATGCAGCGGAAGCTTTAGTAATCACCTGAGAATAGACATGTTTTAAAAGGTCAACATAAAGTTGGTGAGATATAGGTTTAATGCCGGCAGCAATATATATATATAGACCACAAGATTTCGTATATAAACAGTTTAATAAAAATATTCTAAGTGGTTGAGCACTTGGTAACCATACTTAACATTTAATCACGTCGCATATTCCCTTTATTATGAAATCTTACTACACCGTACCAAGTGTAGTCACGAAACGAAGTACTGTGCAACCGTTGAATACTGGTCGTCCAGTCCGGTTGGGGTTGTCAGGCCCGATAGATCTATCAACAGGATTCGCGTTTACAATACCGCTGTAAATAACAGTTACCAAGCTACAGGGAAGTATGCAGTGGTACAACTCAACGTAGAATATATTTTTCAGTTACTTGTGTCCATAACGTAAAACATAAAATACATGTATTCTCATCCCGAAATATTTAGAGTTTAAAAGTGGGACTATATACTCACTTTCGTCTTGAAGATATATATATAATTTGACTTGGTCTCCGGTTGATATCACGAACCTATCCACATATAATATATCAATACCCTTTTCTTTTTAAACAAACGTCACATATATATACTTGTTATACTTTTAATAGTTTGAATAATTCCTTAGTCCGTAGTTAGCAGTTCGTTGTTAGTAATTCAATTTTAATGGTTCATTTTTAGATGTTTAATATACCCGCAATGAAATAAATAAAACCCCCAACGAAATAAATAAAACCCCATCGTATATGTATTGGTCGAGATTAATCTTGACCCATGGTACCGGTGTTGTCAAATGACGTGTTGCGTACATAAAGTACCGGTGTTGTCAAATGACGTGTTGCGTACAATCATGGGATCTTATGATTAATCTTCTCGTGTTGTTTACGGGTGATCCTGAACCATATAAAATTGAATTATAAGTACATATATATAAAATATCATGTTAACTTAAAAAGATGTGATTTATTTAATTTTTTCCCAATTATTTTCGTGGCTAAACTAGTCTTGGATATCCGATTTTGTTTCGGTCATAGTTTCTTCGTTACAACTCCGTTTTTGTTGATTCAACTTGCCATCTCCTTGGATCGAGTCCCTCTTTAAGACTATGAACTGTAAATACCTTAGTTTGTATTCAAAATCACACGGCATAGGTCAAACTTTAGTGAAACTTATGAAGTTAATCATTTTCCATCATGTAAACAACCTCAAATGATTATTTTTCTAAAAATACTTATACTTTGAGTTAAATCATGAAATTTTTATGTGTTATCATATTCATAGTAAAAATCATTTTTCCAGAAAATAAACCTCCAATTCAAAGTTTAAGATGGTTTTTAATTATCCAACCCAAAACAGCCCCCGGTTGCACTCCGACGTCGTAAATTCAGTTTTTAAGGTGTTCTTTGAAAAACCAAGTTATACCTTGTTAAGTTAGCATATAATTAAGATATGTTACAGGTCTTGAAGTATTTTAAAAGTTAAGTTAGAAGGATCTATTTAGTTTGCGAACAAGTTTGAAATCATTCAAACTATGTTCTAGTTTATAAACTCTTATATATATAGCTTTAAATATATGAATTGAAAAAGAGTTGAAGTAGAGTTTTTACCTCAAGTTTAAAATGTAAAGTTGCTGGAAAGAAGTAGTAAAATAAAAGTTGAGAGAGTTCTTGCAAGTGTGTGTGAAAATTGGAAGTAAAATTTGGAAAATGAATGTGTAAAAATGAGTTAGAAATGGTGCTTATTTATAGGCTTGAAAATTTGGTTTTTAGTGAAAATATCTAAGATAAGTTAAAATTTATTATGTCATGAATGACATATTATTCCAATAATTGAAGATTTCTATTGGTATATACCAATAGTAAATACTTCTAGAAGCTGTGTATAGTACCCTAGATATACGTATAGGATTATTGAGGAAACGGAACGAGAATTCAAATATAACTATCTTTTGTAAATATACTTATATTGTTTTATGTATAAAAGCCCTTTAAAAATGATTAAATACATTACTTATACGATATATGTATAAACATTATAAATCATCAGTATTTATGTCAAATAACGTTACGTAGGTTATTGTTTTGAAAACTTAAGTTAGTAGTTTCAAAATATACTTATGACTTTTTGTTATTAATACAAAATGAGATATTAAAACATCCTTAGATCATGTTAAATATGTATGTATAATTATCATATATTGTATAGTTCGTGATATCATCGGTCAAACTAGACGGTCAAACGTTGTGTAAAACTCTTTTCAAAAACATAAGTCTCAACAATTTGGATTGCTTATCATGTTGGTAAGGTTTAATTTATGTAAATATTAATCTCATAAGTATAGAACGATCGGAAAAATGCGGGTCGTTACATGTTAGGGTCTTTTTAGGATGATCTCGAGAATTTCAGTAATCTTAATGATTTAAAAAATTGTTTAATGAAGTGACATTAGATTCAAATTTATATGCCTTATACGTAATTACATTGCGAGTGAAATAATAGGCCTTAAAACAATATGTACTATGCTAAGTCATGCATGCACAAAAGGAATAATACGAATGAAATTCAAAACCGTCAAAATAGAAAAAAGGCAAAATAGAAGGCTTTTGAGGTCTCGTTTCGAAAAATATTTGGGACAAACTGCCTACGGCAGTTTGCCAATGGATAGATCACAAAAAAATACACGATTTGAAAAAAAACGGTGACTAAATCGGAGCTACGAGTCAAAAGATACGATAGATCGAACATTTTGGCCAAAGACACAAAATACCAAGCACCACGAACCGTCGGTGGTGTTAGGTCTGTGGTGCAATTCTGTGAGAAAAGATGTCTTTTTCGGAATGTAGACAACTTCAAATGGCAAGCACGTTCAGAGAGTCTTGCGCGTTCGGCCGTTTTAGGGTGATCTTATGAATTTCAGCATAATTTTAAACCGAAGGTTATGCGCTGCCAAATGGTACACTATCTAGCGGCGCAAACTAATGATTTAAGAAAACGTGTTTAATGAAGTGACATTAGATTCAAAATTATACCCGTTATACATAATTACATTGCGAGTGAAATAATAGGCCTTAAAACGATATATACCATGCTAAGTCATGCATGCACAAAACTAATTATAAGATATAAATTGAAAACGTTCAAAGAGAACATTAAAAATGAGTAAAATTTCTTTTTTCGGCATCCTGACGACCTCGATGTCAAGACACTATCCAGGAGTCTTGATGTTAGGGTCTTTTTAGGATGATCTCGAGAATTTCAGTAATCTTAATGATTTAAAAAATCGTGTTTAATGAAGTGACATTAGATTCAAATTTATATGCGTTATACGTAATTACATTGCGAGTGAAATAATAGGCCTTAAAACAATATGTACTATGCTAAGTCATGCATGCACAAAAGGAATAATACGAATGAAATTCAAAACCGTCAAAATCGAAAAAAGGCAAAATAGAAGGCTTTCGAGGTCTCGTTTCGAAAAATATTTGGGACAAACCGCCTACGGCAGTTTGCCAACGGATAGATCACGAAAAAAATACACGATTTGAAAAAAAACGGTGACTAAATCGGAGCTACGAGTCAAAAGATACGATAGATCGAACATTTTGGCTAAAGACACAAAATACCAAGAACCACGAACCGTCGGTGGTGTTAGGTGCGTGGTGCGATTCTGTGAGAAAAGATGTCTTTTTCGGAATCTAGACAACTTCGAATGGCAAGCACGTTCAGAGAGCCTTGCTCGTTCGGCCGTTTTAGGGTGATCTTATGAATTTCAGCACAATTTTAAACCGAAGGTTATGCGCCGCCATATGCTACACTATCTGGCGGCGCAAACTAATGATTTAAGAAAACGTGTTTAATGAAGTGACATTAGATTCAAATTTATACCCGTTATACATAATTACATTGCGAGTGAAATAATAGGCCTTAAAACAATATATACCATGCTAAGTCATGCATGCACAAAACTAATTATAAGATATAAATTGAAAACGTTCAAAGAGAACATTAAAAATGAGTAAAATTTCTTTTTTTGGCATCCTGACGACCTCGATGTCAAGACACTATCCAGGAGTCTTGATGTTAGGGTCATTTTAGGGTGATCTCGAGAATTTCAGTACAATCTGAAACCGAAGGTTATGCGCCGCCAAATGGTACTCAATCTGGCGGCGCATCTTAGTGATTTAAAAAATCGTGTTTAATGAAGTGAAATTAGATTCAAATTTATATGCGTTATACTTAATTACATTGCTAGTGAAATAATAGGCCTTAAAACAATATGTACTATGCTAAGTCATGCATGCACAAAAGGAATAATACGAATGAAATTCAAAACCGTCAAAATCGAAAAAAGGCAAAATTGAAGGCTTTCGAGGTCTCGTTTCGAAAAATATTTGGGACAAACTGCCTACAGCAGTTTGCCAACTGATAGATCACGAAAAAATACACGATTTGAAAAAAAATGGTGACTAAATCGGAGCTACGAGTCAAAAGATACGATAGATCGAACATTTTGGCCAAAGACACAAAATACCAAGCACCACGAACCGTCGGTGGTGTTAGGTGTGTGGTGCGATTCTGTGAGAAAAGATGTCTTTTTTGGAATGTAGACAACTTCAAATGGAAAGCAAGTTCAGAGAGTCTTGCGCGTTCGGCCGTTTTAGGGTGATCTTATGAATTTCAGCACAATTTTAAACCGAAGGTTATGCGCCGCCAAATGGTACACTATCTGGCGGCGCAAACTAATGATTTAAGAAAACGTGTTTAATGAAGTGACATTAGATTCAAATTTATACCCGTTATACATAATTACATTGCGAGTGAAATAATAGGCCTTAAAACGATATATACCATGCTAAGTCATGCATGCACAAAACTAATTATAAGATATAAATTGAAAATGTTCAAAGTGAACATTAAAAATGAGTAAAATTTCTTTTTTCGGCATCCTGACGACCTCGATGTCAAGACACTATCCAGGAGTCTTGATGTTAGGGTCTTTTTAGGATGATCTCGAGAATTTCAGTAATCTTAATGATTTAAAAAATCGTGTTTAATGAAGTGACATTAGATTCAAATTTATATGCGTTATACGTAATTACATTGCGAGTGAAATAATAGGCCTTAAAACAATATGTACTATGCTAAGTCATGCATGCACAAAAGGAATAATACGAATGAAATTCAAAACCGTCAAAATCGAAAAAAGGCAAAATAGAAGGCTTTCGAGGTCTCGTTCCGAAAAATATTTGGGACAAACCGCCTACGGCTGTTTGCCAATGGAAAGATCACAAAAAAATACACGATTTGAAAAAAAACGGTGACTAAATCGGAGCTACGAGTCAAAAGATACGATAGATCGAACATTTTGGCTAAAGACACAAAATACCAAGAACCACGAACCGTCGGTGGTGTTAGGTGCGTGGTGCGATTCTGTGAGAAAAGATGTCTTTTTCGGAATCTAGACAACTTTGAATGGCAAGCACGTTCAGAGAGCCTTGCTCGTTCGGCCGTTTTAGGGTGATCTTATGAATTTCAGCACAATTTTAAACCGAAGGTTATGCACCGCCAAATGGTACACTATCTGGCGGCGCATACTAATGATTTAAAAAAACGTGTTTAATGAAGTGACATTAGATTCAAATTTATACCCGTTATACATAATTACATTGCGAGTGAAATAATAGGCCTTAAAACGATATATACCATGCTAAGTCATGCATACACAAAACTAATTATAAGATATAAATTGAAAACGTTCAAAGAGAACATTAAAAATGAGTAAAATGTCTTTTTTCGGCATCCTGATGACCTCGATGTCAAGACACTATCCAGGAGTCTTGATGTTAGGGTCATTTTAGGGTGATCTCGAGAATTTCAGTACAATCTGAAACCAAAGGTTATGCGGCGCCAAATGGTACTCCATCTGGCGGCGCATCTTAATGATTTAAAAAATCGTGTTTAATGAAGTGACATTAGATTCAAATTTATATGCGTTATACGTAATTACATTTCGAGTGAAATAATAGGACTTAAAACAATATGTACTATGCTAAGTCATGCATGCACAAAAGGAATAATACGAATGAAATTCAAAACCGTCAAAATCGAAAAAAGGCAAAATTGAAGGCTTTCGAGGTCTCGTTTCGAAAAATATTTGGGACAAACCGCCTACGGCAATTTTCCAATGGATAGATCACGAAAAAAAATACACGATTTGAAAAAAAAACGTTGTTTAAATCAGAGCTACGAGTCAAAAGATACGATAGATCGAACATTTTGGCCAAAGACACAAAATACTAAGCACCACGAACCGTCGGTGGTGTTAGGTGCGTGGTGTGATTCTGTGAGAAAAGATGTCTTTTTCGGAATCTAGACAACTTCGAATGGCAAGCACATTCATAGAGTCTTGCTCGTTCGGCCGTTTTAGGGTGATCTTATGAATTTCAGCACAATTTTAAACCGAAGGTTATGCGCCGCCATATGGTACACTATCTGGCGGCGCAAACTAATGATTTAAGAAAACGTGTTTAATGAAGTGACATTAGATTCAAATTTATACCCGTTATACATAATTACATTGCGAGTGAAATAATAGGCCTTAAAACGATATATACCATGCTAAGTCATGCATGCACAAAACTAATTATAAGATATAAATTGAAAACGTTCAAAGAGAACATTAAAATTGAGTAAAATTTCTTTTTTCGGCATCCTGACGACCTCGATGTCAAGACACTATCCAGGAGTCTTGATGTTAGGGTCTTTTTAGGGTGATCTAGAGAATTTCAGTACAATTTGAAACCGAAGGTTATGCGCCGCCAAATGGTACTCCATCTGGCGGCGCATCTTAATGATTTAAAAAATCGTGTTTAATGAAGTGAAATTAGATTCAAATTTATATGCGTTATACGTAATTACATTGCGAGTGAAATAATAGGCCTTAAAACAATATGTACTATGCTAAGTCATGCATGCACAAAAGGAATAATACGAATGAAATTCAAAACCGTCAAAATCGAAAAAAGGCAAAATTGAAGGCTTTCGAGGTCTCGTTTCGAAAAATATTTGGGACAAACCGCCTCCGGTAGTTTGCCAACGGATAGATCACGGAAAAATACACGATTTGAAAAAAAACGGTGATTAATCGGAGCTACGAGTCAAAAGATACGATAGATCGAACATTTTGGCTAAAGACACAAAATACCAAGCACCACGAACCGTCGGTGGTGTTAGGTGCGTGGTGTGATTCTGTGAGAAAAGATGTCTTTTTCGGAATCTAGACAACTTCGAATGGCAACCATGTTCAGAGAGTCTTGCTCGTTCGGCCGTTTTAGGGTGATCTTATGAATTTCAGCACAATTTTAAACCGAAGGTTATGCGCCGCCAAATGGTACACTATCTGGCGGCGCAAACTAATGATTTAAGAAAACGTGTTTAATGAAGTGACATTAGATTCAAATTTATACCCGTTATACATAATTACATTGGGAGTGAAATAATAGGCCTTAAAACGATATATACCATGCTAAGTCATGCATGCACAAAACTAATTATAAGATATAAATTGAAAACGTTCAAAGAGAACATTAAAAATGAGTAAAATTTCTTTTTTCAGCATCCTGACGACCTCGATATCAAGACACTATCCAGGAGTCTTGATGTTAGGGTCTTTTTAGGATGATCTCGAGAATTTCTGTAATCTTAATGATTTAAAAAATCGTGTTTAATGAAGTGACATTAGATTCAAATTTATATGCGTTATACGTAATTACATTGCGATTGAAATAATAGGCCTTAAAACAATATGTACTATGCTAAGTCATGCATGCACAAAAGGAATAATACGAATGAAATTCAAAACCGTGAAAATCGAAAAAAGGCAAAATTGAAGGCTTTCGAGGTCTCGTTTCGAAAAATATTTGGGACAAACTGCATACGGCAATTTTCCAACAGATAGATCACGAAAAAATACACGATTTGAAAAAAAACGGTGACTAAATCGGAGCTACGAGTCAAAAGATACGATAGATCGAACATTTTGGCCAAAGACACAAAATACCAAGCACCACGAACCGTCGGTGGTGTTAGGTGCATGGTGCGATTCTGTGAGAAAAGATGTCTTTTTTGGAATCCAGACAACTTCGAATGGCAAGCACGTTCAGAGAGTCTTGCTCGTTCGGCCGTTTTATGGTGATCTTATGAATTTCAGCACAATTTTAAACCGAAAGTTATGCGCCGCCAAATGGTACACTATCTGGCGACGCAAACTAATGATTTAAAAAACGTGTTTAATGAAGTGACATTAGATTCAAATTTATACCCGTTATACATAATTACATTGCGAGTGAAATAATAGGCCTTAAAACGATATATACCATGCTAAGTCATGCATGCACAAAACAAATTATAAGATATAAATTGAAAACGTTCAAAGAGAACATTAAAAATGAGTAAAATTTCTTTTTTCGGCATCCTGACGACCTCTATGTCAAGACACTATCCAGGAGTCTTGATGTTAGGGTCATTTTAGGGTGATCTCGAGAATTTCAGTACAATCTGAAACCGAAGGTTATGCGCCGCCAAATGGTACTCCATCTTGCGGCGCATCTTAATGATTTAAAAAATCGTGTTTAATGAAGTTAAATTAGATTCAAATTTATATGCGTTATACTTAATTACATTGCTAGTGAAATAATAGGCCTTAAAACAATATGTGCTATGCTAAGTCATGCATGCACAAAAGGAATAATACGAATGAAATTCAAAACCGTCAAAATCGAAAAAAGGCAAAATTGAAGGCTTTCGAGGTCTCGTTTCGAAAAATATTTGGGACAAACCACTACGGCAGTTTGCCAACAGATAGATCACGTAAAAATACACTATTTGAAAAAAAACGGTGACTAAATCGGAGCTACGAGTCAAAAGATACGATAGATCGAACATTTTGGCTAAAGACACAAAATACCAAGCACCACGAACCGTCGGTGGTGTTAGGTGCGTGGTGCGATTCTGTGAGAAAAGATGTCTTTTTTGGAATCTATACAACTTCGAATGGCAAGCACGTTCAGAGAGTCTTGCTCGTTCGGCCGTTTTAGGGTGATCTTATGAATTTCAGCACAATTTTAAACCGAAGGTTATGCGCCGCCAAATGGTACACTATCTGGCGGCGCAAACTAATGATTTAAGAAAACGTGTTTAATGAAGTGACATTAGATTCAAATTTATACCCGTTATACATAATTACATTGCGAGTGAAATAATAGGCCTTAAAACGATATATACCATGCTAAGTCACGCATGCACAAAACTAATTATAAGATATAAATTGACAACGTTCAAAGAGAACATTAAAAATGAGTAAAATTTCTTTTTTCGGCATCCTGATGACCTCGATGTCAAGACACTATCCAGGAGTCTTGATGTTAGGGTCTTTTTAGGGTGATCTCGAGAATTTCAGTACAATCTGAAACCGAAGCTTATGCGGCGCCAAATGGTACTCCATCTGGCGGCGCATCTTAATGATTTAAAAAATCGTGTTTAATGAAGTGACATTAGATTCAAATTTATATGCGTTATTCGTAATTACATTGCGAGTGAAATAATAGGCCTTAAAACAATATGTACTATGCTAAGTCATGCATGCACAAAAGGAATAATACGAATGAAATACAAAACCGTCAAAATTGAAAAAAGGCAAAATTGAAGGCTTTCGAGGTCTCGTTTCGAAAAATATTTGGGACAAACCGCCTACGGCAATTTTCCAATGGATAGATCACGAAAAAAATACACGATTTGAAAAAAACGGTGACTAAATCGGAGCTACGAGTCAAAAGATACGATAGATCGAACATTTTGGCCAAAGACACAAAATACCAAGCACCACGAACCGTCGGTGGTGTTAGGTGTGTGGTGCGATTCTGTGAGAAAAGATGTCTTTTTCGGAATGTAGACAACTTCAAATGGAAAGCACGTTCAGAGAGTCTTGCGCGTTCGGCCGTTTTAGGGTGATCTTATGAATTTCAGCACAATTTTAAACCGAAGGTTATGCGCCGCCAAATGGTACACTATCTGGCGGCGCAAGCTAATGATTTAAGAAAACATGTTTAATGAAGTGACATTAGATTCAAATTTATACCCGTTATACATAATTACATTGCGAGTGAAATAATAGGCCTTAAAACGATATATACCATGCTAAGTCATGCATGCACAAAACTAATTATAAGATATAAATTGAAAACGTTCAAAGAGAACATTAAAAATGAGTAAAATTTCTTTTTTCAGCATCCTGACGACCTCGATGTCAAGACACTATCCAGGAGTCTTGATGTTAGGGTCTTTTTAGGATTATCTCGAGAATTTCAGTAATCTTAATGATTTAAAAAATCGTGTTTAATGAAGTGACATTAGATTCAAATTTATATGCGTTATACGTAATTACATTGCGAGTGAAATAATAGGCCTTAAAACAATATGTACTATGCTAAGTCATGCATGCACAAAAGGAATAATACGAATGAAATTCAAAACCGTCAAAATCGAAAAAGGCAAAATAGAAGGCTTTCGAGGTCTCGTTTCGAAAAATATTTGGGACAAACTGCCTATGGCAGTTTTCCAATGGATAGATCCCGAAAAAGTACACGATTTGAAAAAAAAACAGTGACTAAATTGGAGTTACGAGTCAAAAGATACGATAGATCGAACATTTTGGCCAAAGACACAAAACACCAAGCACCACGAACCGTCAGTGGTATTAGGTGTGTGGTTCGATTCTGTGAGAAAAGATGTCTTTTTCAGAATCTAGACAACTTCGAATGGCAAGCACGTTCAGAGAATGTCTTGCTCATTCGGCCGTTTTAGGGTGATCTTATGAATTTCAGCACAATTTGAAACTGAAGGTTATGCGCCGCCAAATGGTACCCAATCTGGCGGCGCATACTAATGATTTAAAAAACGTGTCTAATGAAGTGACATTAGATTCAAATTTATACCCGTTATACATAATTACATTTCGAGTGAAATAATAGGCCTTAAAACGATATATACCATGCTAAGTCATGCATACACAAAACTAATTATAAGATATAAATTGAAAACGTTCAAAGAGAACATTAAAAATGAGTAAAATGTCTTTTTTCGGTATCCTGACGACCTCGATGTCAAGACACTATCCAGGAGTCTTTGATGTGGTAGCGGAGTGGTATAAAATAGTTATTAATTTTAGCAGGAAGTACTTTTAAATACGATACAATTTTACACAAGATATTTATTTATTTATAGAATGGATATACTTAAACCTTGCTACAACACTTATAGGCAGTGTACCTAATCGTACAGTAGTGTAGTTTTTAGTAAGTCCGGTTCGTTCCACAGGAAATCCTTTTTAAACAAAGCTCAACGCTATATTAGTTTACTTTTATTAAAATACAAACATATATATAAGTAATATTATTATTATAAAGGGGGGTTTTTACCGTTTAATGACCGGTTTGTCGATTTTAAAACTTTAGTCGCAGTTAAAACCAAATGTAAAATAATAAATAAATACAAGACTTAATTTTAAGCGTAAAGTAAATAACGATAATGAAATTGCGAATAATAAAAGTGCGATAAAATAAACTTGCGATAATTAAAAAGGACGATAATTAAAAGTGCAATTAAATAACAATAAATAAAAGTGCGATAATTAGAAGTGCAATTAAATATAAAATAATGGAAATTAAATATGAAATAAAAGAATTATGCTTATTTAAACTTCCGTAATCATGATGTTTGACGTGTTGATTTTAGTTTTATGCCCATGGGTTAATTGTCCTTTGTCCTGAATTATTTAATATGTCCGTCTGGTTTTTGTCCATAACAGTCCATCAGTCATAAATATAAAGTGCGAGTGTCCTCGTCAAATTATCCTTATACCCGAAGTTAAATATTCCAACTAATTGGGGACTTAAACTGTAACAAGATTTTAATACTTTGTTTAATAATTACACCAGGATGTCGACTGAGTGTAACCCAAGGTTTTAATATTTTGTTATCAATTATACCAAGTGTCCTTGTACATAATTTCACCCCTGTTTTAATTATTCTAGTGGCTATTAATCCATTCCCGTGTCCGGTTAAATGAACGATTATTCGTACATATAAATACCCCGCCCATCGTGTCCGATTGAGTGTATATGGTAATTTATAGGGACTCCCAATTGTAAATCTTTATATTAACATTAACAAACTATCATTTAGTTAAACAAATATAAAGCCCATTAATAGCTCATAGTCTAATTTCCACAAGTGTCGTTCTTTTGTCCAAACCCCAATTATGGTACAAATCCCAATTACCCAATTTTAGTAATTAGCCCAACATCATGATTACTTTGGATTAAATAAGCATAATAATAATTTAGCTACGAGACATTAATATAAAAAGGTTGAACATAACTTACAATGATTAAAAATAGCGTAGCGTTACACGGACAGAATTTCGACTTACACCCTTACAACATTCGCTAACATACCCTTATTATTAGAATTATAATTAAAATTAAAACATAAATTATAAATATATATATATATATTTTACGTATGAGGAGAAGAAGAAAAAGATGATGATTACGATCAGAATGCGCGAGCTTTATAGGGAGTTTCTGAAATTGGGGCTCCGCGACTCGCGGCATTTTTGCCTTCAAACTCCGCGAGTCGCGGAGAATGAAATTACAGCTCACAACTTTGGAGTCTTTCTCTGCCGACGGTTTTTATTTATAAATATAATATATATATAATTAATATAATTAATTATATATTATATTATATTTATATACATAGTTAACTTGTAATTTTTAGTCCGTTGCGTCGAGCGTTGAGAGTTGACTCTGGTCCCGGTTCCGGATTTTCGAACGTCCTTGCGTACAATTTTATATTTTGTACTTTGCGTTTTGAATCTTGTACTCTTGTAATTTCGAGACGTTTCTTATCAATAATTGGAACCTCTTTGATTGTCTTTTGTACTTTTGAGCTTTTTGGTCGTTTGCGTCTTCAATTCGTCGAATCTGTCTTTTGTCTTCACCTTTTATTATTTAAACGAATATCACTTTTAAATAGAACAATTGCAACTAAAAGCTTGTCTTTCTTGAGGAATAATGCTATGAAATATATGTTCGTTTTTAGCATTATCAAATATTCCCACACTTGAGCGTTGCTTGCCCTCAAGCAATATCGTCTTGAAATACTAGAAACACTTCTTTATTCTTCACACTTTGTACATCAGTGATTTTCTATACGGCGGTATAAACAATGGTAGTAACGATATGGTTTACAGTCCCACATGACTATAAAAATTTAGATCCATTAAGGAAATTGGATCTTTATGAAAACATTTGATCTTTTGAAAATTAAATCTAGTTTTTACCCTAGATAAGTTTTCCGGAATAACCCTTTACCGGTGTTTGCAAAATATTTTTGTGGGTTTGGTGGGTTTCAGATTTGAAAATTTTAGCTCAAAACTTATGGTTTTGTGTCACCCACTTGCTAACCTTGTATTTGGAAAGCAACACGTCCAGTTTACTTGTCCCGTATATTATCTTTCGGTAAACTACCGTCCGGTTGTAAAGGAAAGCGTTGAACAAGCAACTGTTAAGCAATGTCCCCTGACTTGCTCTTTAATTATGGTCTATAACGTGTCGGACGCAATTACTATCCTTTGTAGGAGCAATAGTAAAGCTCACCCTTATAATTTTTCGGTCTGGCAAAAGGTCCTGTCTTTGACCACTATGCAACCACCGTTCTTACGGTTGACACCCGATTTGGTTCAGGTGACCTAATGAATTCCAGGTGAATTCCTAGGATTTTACGTTCAACGGTAATGAACGCATTGAAAATAGGGTTTTCAGAAAACAAATCGGTTTGTAATTTTGATCAAAATATTTTCTCGTTTAAGCTCAAGTTTAGATATCATCGAATTCCATGAGTTTGTAATTCTCAATCTTTAAGGTCAATCTCTAGGATTGAGTAATATCAGTCTTAAAAGCTGATTTTTAATCTTTAAGGAGATTATCCTTTCTGGGAATCTGATTCATTAGTCTTATCCAGCTAATTTGCATGGTGCCCCCCATTTTACAAGATAAATCCTTCTCATGGTTAGGATAAATCTGACCACTTGGCGACCCTGTTTAATGCTGAGGTCCGTGGATTTCCTGCTGATTTTAGTGATGACTTTTCTCGATTTTTCGTCAACCTACAGCTGGTCTGGACGACAACTTCATGACCTAAATCAAGAAGCGCGTGTCTTTTTCGGAAGACTTTACTTCCTTTTAATGATGGAATTGATTCATCCTGTAGATCCATCTTTCTTTTCTTTCATCGGGTAAAACAGTTTAGTTTAGTCCAAAGCAAAAGTATTTTCAGTTATTTGTTACAGATATATGTGACATATGTTTAAGATAACTTGGTAAATTTCCCCACACTTGGCTTTTATTTTACTTTTTATCGTTCTCTATTCCATTTTAAATGAATTTTAACATTTTAGTTTGTTTCTCAATTTATGTCCTTTTCGAGGTAACAATAATTTCGGTGTTAACACCTAGTTTTATCGTTCATAAATATGTATAAACATGAATTTGAGTTCATTTAATTGAAAATTTTGAAAAATTTTACTAGAATTGGGTAGTCAGTATATAAGACTAGGGCTGTTCTTTATTATCAGAGAGCACTAGATTCTAATACAACTACTGCTTTACTAGTATTTTTAATGGTAACCAAGTGTTTAAGATAAAAATTTTAAAATCCGAAAGAATTTAACCCCTTCCCACACTTAAGATCTTGCAATGCCCTCATTTGCAAGAAATCAGTAACAATTTAAATTATTGAGGGTGATTTGTGTGAAAATGATTTGTGCACATCATTTGTTCATTCCGTCTTGTTGTTATTTCACATATATTTTGCATCTTGTCGTCAAAATTAGTTGCTTTTGCTGAACTTAATGTCAGTCTTTGAAAATGCGTTGTTTTACCCTGTTGTGTACATAAGATAAACTGCAAACATATATACATATTTTTGAAGTTTGGTATATTACCCCACATTCAATAATTATTAAAATCTAAGAATAAAAGTTAGACAATTATAAAAACTATTACAATATTAACAAAAGTGTTAAACGTATCAATCATTACAAATTACAAAATAAATAAAACTAAGTATACTAGGGATGATACTGGTACCAATAGGGGTTCCAGGCATAACCATAGGTGCTATAGAATGCTTCGGCAGGGTTATACGTAGGATACGGTGGCTGCATCTCTATAGACCAGGGAGGCAAGATGGGTTTCGGTGTAGGAATATAGTTTCTACCTATATGTTGGCAATGAGCTATGATTTGGTTCTGATGAACTTGCCAATCTTCAAATGCTCTCTGTCTAGCATTTTCGTATTCCTGAGAAGCTATAAACCTTTGCATTTCTTGCATCTCATTCCCCCCTCCTACATTACCTTGCTGTTGGTTTCTCTCAACCTGTGGATGTCTACCATGGTATGGTACTGTGGCGTTATTTCGCCTTTTCAAAACTTTCGCACCATGGTATACATTTAAACCTATAGTATCGCGGGGTTCTGGTTCTTCTACTAATAATGCCCCCCGACTTATATCCACACCGAGATATCCAGCAATCAAAGTAATAAAAATACCACCTCCTATTATGCTATGCGGTCGCATCCCCTGAACCATAGCTGATAAATAATAACCCACACAATATGGTATACTTACAGCGCTTTGTGGGTCTCGAATACACATATGGTAAAACAAATCTTGTTCATTTACCTTTTCCTTGTTCTTACCCCTTTGTGTAATCGAATTAGCTAAAAACCTATGAATCACTCTTAATTCGGCTCTATCTATATCCAAATAAGAGTAATTTCCCCCTTTGAAACGGTGATGGCTTGTCATTTGACTCCACACACCGTGTGTATCAAAATTTTCATCTATCTTTCTACCGTTTAGTATCAACCCTCTACAATCGGCAGATGCTAACTCCTCAGGCGTATATATACGTAAAGCCTGAGCCATGTCTAGTAAAGACATGTGGCGCATCGAACCTCCTAACAAAAATCTAATAAATGATCGGTCGGTTAAACTAGATACCCGATCATTTAATTCTATACTACATAACAATTCTTCACACCATACTTTATATACAGGTCTACGCATGGTGAATAAACGTACCCAGTCATTAAAAGTGGAATTACCATACCTCTGTACAAGTAATTCTATAATTGGCCCGGCCAATTCTACAGCTTCTAAGGGTCCCCATTCTATGACCCTCGGTACCTCAACAACCTTAGAATGAAGAGTATGCAAACCCCTTTGATATTTTGGATAATCTATCCAAAGTCTGTCAAATCTCAGGTTCGGGTGCAACTCTTCCAAGTGCATATCAGAAAAGGTCATGACTGGATGAGGTATATCCTGCTTGTAGTAGTTATCTACCTCCTGTTGTTCCGCATTCTCAGCAGGAGCATTGTGGGCTTGGGATGAAGATTTACCCCTTTCAGTCTGCAAAACACATCAAACACAAATTTTGTGCATCCAAATATGCATTAGTGTCAGCAAAATCATCAATCAAAATAATTACAATGACATGATCAATTTATATCAAACTTAAGCTCATTTTCACATTTTTATCAAAACTACACTTTTTCAAATAAGCATATACGAAAATGTTTGCCAAGTTCATAAGCATTCAACTCAAATAACATGTCAAAATAATCATTACTAGCAATTAAACAAGTCTCAAATGGCATTATCTTTCAAAAATCAAGTTCATGAATTTTAGACTTGAAAAAGTCCACTTTAATTCTCAAAATCATGTTTAGGCTCAAAGTTTGGATCATTTAACTACCTAGACATGTTACACTACTCAATTTAGCAACAATTCATGACAAAAATCGGCCATAACCTGTTTATATCAAAAAGCCCCAAATTTGCTCAAGAACACAAACCCTAGATTACTCAAAATTTGAAGTTTAAGGCTTCTAATCATGTTAAACAGTATCAATCTAGGTTATACAAGCATAATACATAAACAATTTAAGCATAATTACACTAAAAAGCATCAAAATCAAATTGGGGAAAAAATGGCTCAAGAACACTAATTTCGGATTAAATGGTGTTTAGGTGTAGAAATTTACCGTTTTTCTTGAGTAATTCCTAGATAGCATCCTTCTCAACATGATTTTAGTAAAAGATTTGGTGATTAACGGTTAAAAATTGTGATTTTGAGGTGTATTTTTCGGGTTTTTTCGATGGATATTCGCAGTTTTTTTTTTCTGTTGTGGGGAGTGAAACTGAGCTGTTGCAGCTCTTTATTTTTTTTCTGTAATCCGGTCCTCCCGCGACTCGCGGGGATTAAACCTCCAAACTCTGCGAGTCGCGGAGTTTGGTATATATATATATTTTTTTTTATAATCTTTAACTTATAAAACAATTAAGTAATTAATTTTAAAATTTTGTTTCCCTTGTTATTTAGGATGAGGTCGTTTCAGATCGATGTCCTAGTCCGTCCCTCGACAAAATTTTAAAATTTGTCTTTTTGTAGCGATTGTTTTAAAAGCTAAGATTTTTTGGTTTTTTAATGTTTTTGGTATACTTTAATTCAATAAGATTAAAAATAATGATAATAAAAGTTCTCGTCCCTCCCTTGGGTAAAGCAATTTCGGTTCAAAGACCTAGTCTTCAACTTACGACGAATTTTAAAAATCATATTTTTAACTTAATGAGATAAAGTAAATTTTTGTTTTTAAATTCACACAACTTAAATATAAAATTCAAAATTAATATTAAAAATTCACACCAAACTTAAAATTTGAAATGCATAAAATTAAAAATTCATATTTTAAAAATTAAAAATTCACACCAAACTTAATTTAAAAATTCATATTATAAATTCATACCAAACTTATATTATGGTTCAAATATTTACAATTTTAAATATATTGTTTTTATAAAGTTTACAATATTAATTTAAGATTTAAATATTAATTTTAAAAACATGGTAAAAATAAAATTAAAAATCTTTTTGTCTTTTTATCCCACTTTAATCAATCAAATATTATCAAAAATATGCGCCCCTCTTTTCGGTAAAGTAATTTCGGTTCCAAAACCTAATTTAACTCATGACGAATTTTTGAAATATTTTGGGTTGATTGTTTAAAGATATTTATACCTTAAGAATAAACGTTAAATTTCGCAGTGATGTAATAAATTTTTGAATGATATCAATAATTTCGGTCGCCAAACCTAATTTTATTCAATACCAATTTAATACTTTTTAGCGAACAAATTAGCGTCTATTATCAAAAGGTTAAAAATAAAAATAAAAACTGTACAGACATACCTGTGAAATAGATTTCTTAGTTATATGATCTATCCCATTCATAAGATAGTCGGTTTAATTGGTTTTCCATAGCTACATAGGCGTAACCTCGAGCATTCAGTGTCTTTTCTTCTAAACATATGAACGGTCCGTCTCTGCATAAAGTAACAAATTCGGTGTTTGAATAGGTTTGATTATTTGAACATTTACCTCCATGTGACCATTTTCCGCATTTGTGACATCTTTCTAGGTGTCGTGCTCTTCTTTTCGCTGCGGATTTTGATTTTCCTTTACCAAATTGTAACTTATTATCTTCGCATCTGGATTCTTTTCTAACTCCGTCCATTCTTTCTCTGATTACTGATACTAATTCACTCGGTAGTATGTCATTATTACGTTTAGTGATCAAAGCGTGTAGCATTAGACCATGGTTTAGTTCACAGGCAGTCTTCATTTCGTAAAAACCTAAAAAAAATAAAAATTCAGAATGGGGGGAGAAGACTAGTTCTTTAGGGTCTGCTAGGGAAAGACCATTCGGGTTCCATTTTCGAGAACTACACGAAAACAGACAATCTAACTCTAACAGAAATACATATTATCCTTTAAAGACTTGATTCTCCCCACACTTAGTTAGCTGTGGTGTCGAAATTGTGATTAACTTCGTTGTCGACTTCCATCGGACCATGTATGTAATGTTTAACTCTGTGACCATTAACTTTAAATTCAATCCCATTTGAATTTATTAATTCTATCGTTTCGTATGGGAAAATTCTTTTGACTATGAATGGTCCAGACCATCTTGATTTCAATTTTCCAGGAAATAGCTTGAATCGTGAATTGAAAAGAAGAACTTTGTCTCCTTCTTTAAATTCTTTTGAACTTCTGATTCTTTTATCATGCCATTTCTTCGTTCTTTCTTTATAGATTAACGAATTTTCGTGTCCTTCATGTCTTAATTCTTCTAATTCGTTTAGTTGACTTAATCGTAGACGTCCAGCTTCATGTAAATCAAGATTACATGTCTTCAAAGCCCAAAATGCTTTGTGCTCAATTTCTACTAGAAGGTGACATGCTTTTCCGTAAACAAGTTTAAAAGGTGTGGTTCCAATTGGAGTTTTGTAAGCTGTTCTAAAAGCCTAGAGTGCATCCTCCAATTTCATGGACAACTTTTAAACAGATGTGGATCTTCCCAGAAATAGTGTTTTATATCACTGAAGAATTTCTTTCGTCTTTGGTACGATAATCCTTTTTCAAGGAATCCACAAACTAAGTAGTTTGCATAGTCTGCAAACCATGGGATTTCTTTATAATCTATCTTCAATAGATATTCATCAGGAAAGTTGTCTTGTATGGCTGATTCATTTAGAACTTCTAATTCAGGATTTTCAAGACGAGAAAGATGATCAGCGGCGAGATTTTCTGCTCCTCTTTTATCTCGGATTTCAATATCAAACTCTTGTAAGTGTAAGATCCAACAGATTAATCTTGGTTTAGCATCTTGTTTCGAAAATAAGTATCTAAGAGCAGAATGGTCGGTATAGACCACCGTTTTTGCTAGAACGAGATATGATCGAAATTTTTCAAAAGCAAAGACAATAGCAAGGAGTTCTTTTTCAGTAGTTGTATAGTTCGTTTGTGCTCCTTGTAACGTCTTACTAGCATAATATATAGGTTGAAATCGTTTTTCAATCCTTTGTCCTAAAACGGCTCCCATTGCAAAATCACTTGCATCGCACATTAGTTCAAATGGTAGATTCTAATTTGGTGTTATCATGATCGGTGCATTAGTGAGTTTCTCTTTAAGAATATTAAAAAATTTGATACACTCATCTGAAAAGATGAATGGAGCATCCTTTTCTAGGAGTTTATTCATAGGAGTGGCAATTTTAGAAAAATCTTTTATGAAACGTCGGTAAAAACCGGCATGCCCTAGAAAACTCCTAACTCCTCTAACATTGGTGGGATGTGGAAGTTTAGCAATTACATCTACTTTAGCTCTATCCACTTCAATTCCTTCTTTTGAAATTTTATGTCCAAGAACGATGCCTTCTTTAACCATGAAATGGCATTTCTCCCAATTAAGTACTAGATTTGATTGTTCGCATCTAAGAAGCATTCGTTCTAGATTAACTAGACATGATTCAAATGTATCACCGAAGACTGAAAAGTCATCCATGAAAACTTCCATGCATTCTTCTATCATGTCGTGAAAAATCGCCATCATATACCTTTGAAAGGTTGCAGGGGCGTTACAAAGTCCAAATGGCATGCGTTTGTAAGAAAAAGTACCATAAGGGCACGTGAATGTGATTTTCTCTTGATCTTCGGGTGCTATTGGAATTTGAAAATATCCGGAAAATCCATCTAGAAAACAATAGTAACTATTTCCGGCTAATCTTTCCAACATTTGATCTATGAAAGGTAAGGGAAAGTGATCTTTTTTGGTGGCGTCATTTAATTTTCTATAATCAATACACACACGCCATCCTGTTACGGTTCTAGTAGGAATAAGCTCATTTTTCTCATTTGTAATGACAGTCATGCCACCCTTCTTAGGCACGCATTGAACTGGGCTTACCCATGGACTATCAGAGATTGGATAAATTAGACCTGCATCTAGCAGTTTAATAATCTCTTTCTTAACTACATCTTGCATATTAGGATTTAGTCTCCGTTGGCGTTGCACATACGTTTTATGACCTTCTTCCATAAGGATTTTATGTGTGCAATACGAAGGACTTATTCATTTAATATCATGAATCTTCCATGCAATGGCTGGTTTATGAGCTTTCAACACAGAAATGAGTTGTGATTTCTCATTTTCAGTAAGAGAAGACGATATTATTACAGGTAATTCAGATTCACCATGTAAATAAGCGTATTCCAAATGGTTTGGAAGTGGCTTTAACTCTAATTTCGGAGGTTCTTCTATCGATGATTTGTATCGATATCTGTCTTCTTCTTTTAGCATTTGAATTTCTTCTGTTGTTGGTTCATATCCATTAGCTATAAGTGTAGCTAACATTTCAGCTTCATCAATTGGTTCATTACCTTCTCCTAAAGAACATTCTCCTGTTCCTTGTAATTCTGGAAATTCTTCTAATAATTCTGCATGTGCATCTATAGTTTGAATATAATAACATGTATCATCTGCAGATTGTGGTTGTTGCATTGCTCTATCAACTGAAAAGGTAACACTCTCATCCTCTATACTTAGGGTCAGTTTCTTACCGAACACGTCTATCATTGCTTTAGCCGTGTTTAAGAATGGTCTTCCTAATATGAGAGGAACTTGAGAATCTTCTTCCATGTCCAGAACAACAAAATCTACTGGAAATACTAAAGTACCAACTTTAACTAGCATGTTCTCCATTATCCCTCTAGGATATTTTATTGATCTATCGGCTAGTTGTTTGCTTATTCTGGTTGGTTTCAATTCTCCAAGGTCTAGTTTAGTGTATAGTGAATACGGCATTAGATTTATACTAGCACCTAAGTCTTCCAATGCTTCTATTGAACTAAGACTACCCAGAAAACATGGAATTGTGAAACTTCCTGGATCAGATAGTTTTTCTGGTATCTTATTCAACAGCACTGCTGAACAATTAACATTCATAGTAACAGCCGAGAGTTCTTCCATTTTCTTTCTATTTGAGATTAGATCTTTCAAGAATTTAGCATATCTAGGCATTCCTGAAATCACATCAATGAAAGGAAGATTTACATTTATCTGTTTAAACATATCCAAGAATTTAGATTGCTCGGCTTCAAGTTTTTCTTTCTTCATTTTACTCGGGTAAGGAAGTGGTGATTGGTATGGTTTAACATAAGGTTTAGCCTTAACTGTGTTATCTTCATTAACCTTTTCAACTACCGGTTCTTTTTCCTTATCTTGATCAGGCTGTGGTTCTTGTGGTGTAGGAATAGCTTTATCAGAAGTTACAGGTATTTCAGGTGGTTTAAGTGTTGTACCACTTCTTGTGGTAATGGCTTTAGCTGTTTCATTCCGGGGGTTAGCATTTGTATCACTAGGTAGACTTCCCGGTTTTCTTTCACCTATTAACCTTGCTAGGTTACTTACTTCTTGTTCTAGATTTTGAATAGAAGCTTGTTGATTTCTAAATGCTTGAGCATTTTGTTCATTAGTTTGTTTCTGAGATGTGAAAAACTGTGTTTGAGTTTCAACTAGCTTCGTCATCATATCTTCTAAATTCGGCTTTTTATCATCTGTTTGTTGTGGTGGTTTATTTTGAAAATTAGGTCTTTGCTGATTGTAAGTATTATTGGATACTTGTTGATTGGTAGGACCTTGTTGGTTGTTGTATGGAATATTTCGGTTATAATTCTGATTTTGATTGTAAATCGGTCTTGGCGGTTGATAATTATTCTGATAATTATTTCCAGGCCTTTGGTTTATGTATGAAATATTCTCTCTTTGTTCCATTGTTAATTCAATACTGAGATAATCTTTTGTCAAATGTGGTCCTCCACACTGCTCACAACTAATTCGTATTGAGTGAATATCTTTAGTCATCTTTTCCATTCGTCTCTCCACAGCATCTATCTTTGCGGAAATGGAATCTAAGTCATGGCTAGAATCGGCTCTAGCTGCTTTAGATGATCTAACGATGTCTTTTTCTTGGTGCCACTCATGTGAATGGGAAGCAGTGTTATCAATAATTTTGTAAGCATCAGTTTCAGTTTTCTTCATAATAGAACCACCAGCTGCTATATCTATGTCTTTCCTTGTAGTGATGTCGCATCCTTGGTAGAATATTTGTACTATTTGACAGGTGTCTAAACCATGTTGCGGACATCCTCTTAACAACTTTCCATATCTTGTCCATGCCTCATATAGAGTTTCATTTGGCTTCTGTGTGAACGTAACAATTTCTGCTTGAAGTCTTACGGATTTAGATGCAGGAAAGAATTGTTTAAGAAATTTGTCAACTAAAACATCCCATGTATCGATCGCCCCTTCAGGTAACGATTCCAACCAATCTTTGGCTTCTCCCTTTAAAGTCCAGGGAAATAACATGAGATATATCTGTTCATCCTCCACTTCTCGGATTTTAAATAGTGTGCAGATCCTATTAAAGGTACGTAAATGTTCATTTGGATCTTCCTTCGGCTCACCACTAAATTGGCATTGATTAGTCACCATGTGTAGAATTTGTCCTTTGATTTCATAATCTGGCGCATTAATGTCTGGATGAGTAATTGCGTGACCTTGGCCAGTGCGTTTAGCTCTCATTCGGTCTTCCATACTTAAAGGTTCCAGATTCTCCATAATTGAATTTGTTGAATCGGTATCACTAGATGATTCTGATTTAATGGTTCGTTCCTCAACAATCTCTGTTTGAATGATTGGTGGCTCCGGAGGAAAGTTTAATAGTTCGGGATCTACGAATCGTTCCTGAATATTCTCCGGATTCTCAATTGTGAGGTCGGGTTCAAAAAATGGATTATCGGAATTTTGAACTGAAGTACTTGGTTGACTTGATGACGATTCTAAAGAAAAATCAACGGCGGTTATATTTGCTAAATGTCTTGATCTAGTTACAGGTGGTGAACGTACAAAAGGTGGTGAACGTCTTGCTCGGTGCATTCACTGAATATCCTATTAGTTTTTAAAAGGAAAGAAAAATTATAATAAGTTATCCAACCAATAGAATTTTCTGATTTTGCCCACGTTTCGAATAGCCAAAAGATGCAGCAGAGGGGCAGGATTCGTTTGGTCTCAATATAATTGAGGACTGTTTGGCTCCAATAACCCGGTCCACGTACAAATCCAACTATTACTACGAACCAGAAAATTTTGATGTCTATTAATTTAATCACTTAAAATAAATTTTTCGTAATTTTAAGAAATTTAGATAAGAAGTAGAATACAAATCTATGTCCTAAAACTAGAATAGCGAGAAATAAGAAAGAAAAAGAGTTCGTCGGAAAAAGGTTGAAAAAGAAAAATGGTTGAAAAATAAAAGGTGACGGAAAAATAAAAGAAACTTATAAAAACTTAAAAATACTGGACTAACCTAACCTTATTACTACAACTAACTTAAAATTATAATCGCAAATTAAGATTACTAATTGGAATGATAATTGGTACATAGTAAAAGGTGTCTAAAAATATTAAAGCTTATAGAAAAAACTATATCCCAAATGGAAATAACTTAAAAAGAAACTAAAACTTAAAAAGGCGTCGCAAAATTCTAAAGCACCTAAATCTTAGTCTAAATAAAAAGCACTTAAGGAATTCTACGGCAAAGCCTAAAAATCTAGAAGTAAAAATAACTATGGTAAAAACTAAGTTTAAAACTAAATATGAGCTAAAAATACAAATATTACGTTAAACGATTGAAAAGGGACAAAATATAAAAATATACAAAAAGTTGTAAAAAGTACAATTTTTATAAAAATATTATTTTTATATTATTTATTTAATAAAACTACTAATTTTAAAATTTAATTAAACTAATTAAACTAAATAAAACAAATTAAATAAAAAGAAATTTTAAAATAAAACTTAATTTTAATAATAATTGATAATTAGGGTTTTATATTAATAATTATTATAATTTCCCGTAATTAATGCTTGATTAGGGTTCTGGTCAGCTGTGTCAGATGGTCTCCGCGACTTGCGGTACTCAAACCTTCAAACCCCGCGACTCGCGGGGTTCCAAAATTCAGCTGACAGGTTATTTAAATTCGACGCGTTTTTCTTTATTTTTTTTTTTTTTTTTTGGTTTTAATTTTTCTGTTAAAAAAAATATGTGTATAAAAACTTATATTTTAAAAACTTAAATAAAATAGAACTACTTTATAATTTTAATAAATAAAATGCTTAAAACTAGATTTATATATATATTTTTTTTATTTTTTTAAATAAAAACAAAATACTTAAATAAAACTTATGTTTTTATAAAATAAAAACAAAGAAACTTTATAAAACTTAAATATTTAACAAAATCTTAAAAATACTTATATTTTTGTTTTTTTCTTTTTATATTTTCGAATATTTAAAACGTATTTTTACAAAAGCGAATTTTAATAAAAGTAAACTAAAAATCTTTTTTTTTTTTTTATATTAGCGTTGCGCTTCCGGCGTTTAGATCGATCCCCGGCAGTGGCGCCAAAAATACTTGATGTGGTAGCGGAGTGGTATAAAATAGTTATTAATTTTAGCAGGAAGTACTTTTAAATACGATACAATTTTACACAAGATATTTATTTATTTATAGAATGGATATATTTAAACCTTGCTACAACATTTATAGGCAGTGTACCTAATCGTACAATAGTGTAGTTTTTAGTAAGTCCGGTTCGTTCCACAGGGAATCTTTTTTAAACAAAGCTCAACGCTATATTAGTTTACTTTTATAAAAATACAAACATATATATAAGTAATATTATTATTATAAAGGGGGGGTTTTACCGTTTAATGACCGGTTTGTCGATTTTAAAACTTTAGTCGCAGTTAAAACCAAATGTAAAATAATAAATAAATACAAGACTTAATTTTAAGCGTAAAGTAAATAACGATAATGAAATTGCGAATAATAAAAGTTCGATAAAACAAACTTGCGATAATTAAAAAGGACGATAATTAAAAGTGCAATTAAATAACAATAAATAAAAGTGCGATAATTAGAAGTGCAATTAAATATAAAATAAAGGAAATTAAATATGAAATAAAAGAATTATGCTTATTTAAACTTCCGTAATCATGATGTTTGACGTGTTGATTTTAGTTTTATGCCCATGGGTTAATTGTCCTTTGTCCTGAATTATTTAATATGTCCGTCTGGTTTTTGTCCATAACAGTCCATCAGTCATAAATATAAAGTGCAAGTATCCTCGTCAAATTATCCTTATACCCGAAGTTAAATATTCCAACTAATTGGGGACTTAAACTGTAACAAGATTTTAATACTTTGTTTAATAATTACACCAGGATGTCGACTGAGTGTAACCCAAGGTTTTAATATTTTGTTATCAATTATACCAAGTGTCCTTGTACATAATTTCACCCCTGTTTTAATTATTCTAGTGGCTATTAATCCATTCCCGTGTCCGGTTAAATGAACGATTATTCGTACATATAAATACCCCGCCCATCGTGTCCGATTGAGTGTATATGGTAATTTATAGGGACGCCCAATTGTAAATCTTTATATTAACATTAACAAACTATCATTTAGTTAAACAAATATAAAGCCCATTAATAGCTCATAGTCTAATTTCCACAAGTGTCGTTCTTTTGTCCAAACCCCAATTATGGTACAAAGCCCAATTACCCAATTTTAGTAATTAGTCCAACATCATGATTACTTCGGATTAAATAAGCATAATAATAATTTAGCTACGAGACATTAATATAAAAAGGTTGAACATAACTTACAATAATTAAAAATAGCGTAGCGTTACACGGACAGAATTTCGACTTACACCCTTACAACATTCGCTAACATACCCTTATTATTAGAATTATAATTAAAATTAAAATATAAATTATAAATATATATATATATTTTACGTATGAGGAGAAGAAGAAAAAGATGATGATTACGATCAGAATGCGCGAGCTTTATAGGGAGTTTCTGAAATTGGGGCTCCGCGACTCGCGGCATTTTTGCCTTCAAACTCCGCGAGTCGCGGAGAATGAAATTACAGCTCACAACTTTGGAGTCTTTCTCTGCCGACGGTTTTTATTTATAAATATAATATATATATAATTAATATAATTAATTATATATTATATTATATTTATATACATAGTTAACTTGTAATTTTTAGTCCGTTGCGTCGAGCGTTGAGAGTTGACTCTGGTCCCGGTTCCGGATTTTCGAACGTCCTTGCGTACAATTTTATATTTTGTACTTTGCGTTTTGAATCTTGTACTCTTGTAATTTCGAGACGTTTCTTATCAATAATTGGAACCTCTTTGATTGTCTTTTGTACTTTTGAGCTTTTTGGTCGTTTGCGTCTTCAATTCGTCGAATCTGTCTTTTGTCTTCACCTTTTATTATTTAAACGAATATCACTTTTAAATAGAACAATTGCAACTAAAAGCTTGTCTTTCTTGAGGAATAATGCTATGAAATATATGTTCGTTTTTAGCATTATCAGTCTTGATGTTAGGGTCGTTTTAGGGTGATCTCGAGAATTTCAGTACAATCTGAAACCGATGGTTATGCGCCGCCAAATGGTACTCCATCTGGCGGAGCATCTTAATGATTTAAAAAATCGTGTTTAATGAAGTGACATTAGATTCAAATTTATATGCGTTATACGTAATTACATTGCGAGTGAAATAATAGGCCTTAAAACAATATGTACTATGCTAAGTCATGCATGCACAAAAGGAATAATACGAATGAAATTCAAAACGGTCAAAATCGAAAAAAGACAAATTTGAAGGCTTTCGAGGTCTCGTTTCGAAAAATATTTGGGACAAACTGCCTATGGCAGTTTGCCAATGGATAGATCCCGAAAAAGTACACGATTTGAAAAAAACGGTGACTAAATTGGAGTTACGAGTCAAAAGATACGATAGATCGAACATTTTGGCCAAAGACACAAAACACCAAGCACCACGAACCGTCGGTGGTATTAGGTGCGTGGTGCGATTATGTGAGAAAAGATGTCTTTTTCAGAATCTAGACAACTTCGAATGGAAAGCACGTTCAGAGTGTCTTGCTCGTTCGGCCGTTTTAGGGTGATCTTATGAATTTCAGCAGAATTTGAAACCGAAGGTTATACGCCGCCAAATGGTACCCAATCTGGCGGCGCATACTAATGATTTAAAAAACGTGTCTAATGAAGTTACATTAGATTCAAATTTATACCCGTTATACATAATTACATTTCGAGTGAAATAATAGGCCTTAAAACGATATATACCATGCTAAGTCATGCATACACAAAACTAATTATAAGAGTAAAATGTCTTTTTTCGGTATCCTGATGACCTCGATGTCAAGACACTATCCAGGAGTCTTGATGTTAGGGTCGTTTTAGGGTGATCTCGAGAATTTCAGTACAATCTGAATCCGATGGTTATGCGCCGCCAAATGGTACTCCATCTGGCGGCGCATCTTAATGATTTAAAAAATCGTGTTTAATGAAGTGACATTAGATTCAAATTTATATGCGTTATACGTAATTACATTGCGAGTGAAATAATAGGCCTTAAAACAATATGTACTATGCTAAGTCATGCATGCACAAAAGGAATAATACGAATGAAATTCAAAACCGTCAAAATCGAAAAAAGGCAAAATTGAAGGCTTTCGAGGTCTCGTTTCGAAAAATATTTGGGACAAACCGCCTACGGCAATTTTCCAATGGATAGATCACGGAAAAAATACACGATTTGAAAAAAAACGGTGACTAAATCGGAGCTACGAGTCAAAAGATACGATAGATCGAACATTTTGGCCAAAGACACAAAATACCAAGCACCACGAACCGTCGGTGGTGTTAGGTGTGTGGTGCGATTCTATGAGAAAAGATGTCTTTTTCGGAATGTAGACAACTTCAAATGGAAAGCACGTTCAGAGAGTCTTGCGCGTTCGGCTGTTTTAGGGTGATCTTATGAATTTCAGCACAATTTTAAACCGAAGGTTATGCGCCGCCAAATGGTACACTATCTGGCGGCGCAAACTAATGATTTAATAAAACGTGTTTAATGAAGTGACATTAGATTCAAATTTATACCCGTTATACATAATTACATTGCGAGTGAAATAATAGGCCTTAAAACGATATATACCATGCTAAGTCATGCATGCACAAAACTAATTATAAGATATAAATTGAAAACGTTCAAAGAGAACATTAAAAATGAGTAAAATTTCTTTTTTCGGCATCCTGACGACCTCGATGTCAAGACACTATCCAGGAGTCTTGAACTTAGGGTCTTTTTAGGATTATCTCGAGAATTTCAGTAATCTTAATGATTTAAAAAATCGTGTTTAATGAAGTGACATTAGATTCAAATTTATATGCGTTATACGTAATTACATTGCGAGTGAAATAATAGGCCTTAAAACAATATGTACTATGCTAAGTCATGCATGCACAAAAGGAATAATACGAATGAAATTCAAAACCGTCAAAATCGAAAAAGGCAAAATAGAAGGCTTTCGAGGTCTCGTTTCGAAAAATATTTGGGACAAACTGCCTATGGCAGTTTGCCAATGGATAGATCCCGAAAAAGTACACGATTTGAAAAAAAAAGGTGACTAAATTGGAGTTACGAGTCAAAAGATACGATAGATCGAACATTTTGGCGAAAGACACAAAACACCAAGCACCACGAACCGTCAGTGGTATTAGGTGCGTGGTTCGATTCTGTGAGAAAAGATGTCTTTTTCAGAATCTAGACAACTTCGAATGGAAAGCACGTTCAGAGTGTCTTGCTCGTTCGGCCGTTTTAGGGTGATCTTATGAATTTCAGCACAATTTGAAACCGAAGGTTATGCGCCGCCAAATGGTACCCAATCTGGCGGCGCATACTAATGATTTAAAAAACGTGTCTAATGAAGTGACATTAGATTCAAATTTATACCCGTTATACATAATTACATTTTGAGTGAAATAATAGGCCTTAAAACGATATATACCATGCTAAGTCATGCATACACAAAACTAATTATAAGATATAAATTGAAAACGTTCAAAGAGAACATTAAAAATGAGTAAAATGTCTTTTTTCGGTATCCTGACGACCTCGATGTCAAGACACTATCCAGGAGTCTTGATGTTAGGGTCGTTTTAGGGTGATCTCAAGAATTTCAGTACAATCTAAAACCGATGGTTATGCGCCGCCAAATGGTACTCCATCTGGCGGAGCATCTTAATGATTTAAAAAATCGTGTTTAATGAAGTGACATTAGATTCAAATTTATATGCGTTATACGTAATTACATTGCGAGTGAAATAATAGGCCTTAAAACAATATGTACTATGCTAAGTCATGCATGCACAAAAGGAATAATACGAATGAAATTCAAAACAGTCAAAATCGAAAAAAGACAAGTTTGAAGGCTTTCGAGGTCTCGTTTCGAAAAATATTTGGGACAAACTGCCTATGGCAGTTTGCCAATGGATAGATCCCGAAAAAGTACACGATTTGAAAAAAAACGGTGACTAAATTGGAGTTACGAGTCAAAAGATACGATAGATCGAACATTTTGGCCAAAGACACAAAACACCAAGCACCACGAACCGTCGGTGGTTTTAGGTGCGTGGTGCGATTCTGTGAGAAAAGATGACTTTTTCAGAATCTAGACAACTTCGAATGGCAAGCACGTTCAGAGTGTCTTGCTCGTTCGGCCGTTTTAGGGTGATCTTATGAATTTCAGCAGAATTTGAAACCGAAGGTTATACGCCGCCAAATGGTACCCAATCTGGCGGCGCATACTAATGATTTAAAAAACGTGTCTAATGAAGTGACATTAGATTCAAATTTATACCCGTTATACATAATTACATTTCGAGTGAAATAATAGGCCTTAAAACGATATATACCATGCTAAGTCATGCATACACAAAACTAATTATAAGAGTAAAATGTCTTTTTTCGGTATCCTGATGACCTCGATGTCAAGACACTATAGAGGAGTCTTGATGTTAGGGTCGTTTTAGGGTGATCTCGAGAATTTCAGTACAATCTGAAACCGATGGTTATGCGCCGCCAAATGGTACTCCATCTGGCGGCGCATCTTAATGATTTAAAAAATCGTGTTTAATGAAGTGACATTAGATTCAAATTTATATGCGTTATACGTAATTACATTGGGAGTGAAATAATAGGCCTTAAAACAATATGTACTATGCTAAGTCATGCATGCACAAAAGGAATAATACGAATGAAATTCAAAACGGTCAAAATCGAAAAAAGACAAATTTGAAGGCTTTCGAGGTCTCGTTTCGAAAAATATTTGGGACAAACCACCTACGGCAGTTTGCCAACGGATAGATCCCGAAAAAATACACGATTTGAAAAAAAACGGTGACTAAATTGGAGTTACGAGTCAAAGATACGATAGATCGAACATTTTGGCCAAAGACACAAAACACCAAGCACCATGAACCGTCAGTGGTGTTAGGTGCGTGGTGCGATTCTGTGAGAAAAGATGTCTTTTTCGGAATCTAGACAATTTCGAATGGCAAGCACGTTCAGAGTGTCTTGCTCGTTCGGCCGTTTTAGGGTGATCTTATGAATTTCAGCACAATTTGAAACCGAAGGTTATGCGCCGCCAAATGGTACCCAATCTTGCGGCGCATACTAATGATTTAAAAAACGTGTTTAATGAAGTGACATTAGATTAAAATTTATACCCGTTATACATAATTACATTTCGAGTGAAATAATAGGCCTTAAAACGATATATACCATGCTAAGTCATGCATACAGAAAACTAATTATAAGATATAAATTGAAAACGTTCAAAGAGAACATTAAAAATGAGTAAAATGTCTTTTTTCGGTATCCTGACGACCTTGATGTCAAGACACTATCCAGGAGTCTTGATGTTAGGGTCATTTTAGGGTGATCTCGAGAATTTCAGTACAATATGAAACCGATGGTTATGCGCCGCCAAATGGTACTCCATCTGGCGGCGCATCTTAATGATTTAAAAAATCGTGTTTAATGAAGTGACATTAGATTCAAATTTATATGCGTTATACGTAATTACATTGCGAGTGAAATAATAGGCCTTAAAACAATATGTACTATGCTAAGTCATGCATGCACAAAAGGAATAATACGAATGAAATTCAAAACGGTCAAAATCGAAAAAAGACAAATTTGAAGGCTTTCGAGGTCTCGTTTCGAAAAATATTTGGGACAAACCACCTACGGCAATTTTCCAATGGATAGATCACAGAAAAAATACACGATTTGAAAAAAAACGGTGACTAAATCGGAGCTACGAGTCAAAAGATACGATAGATCGAACATTTTGGCCAAAGACACAAAATACCAAGCACCACGAACCGTCGGTGGTGTTAGGTGTGTGGTGCGATTCTGTGAGAAAAGATGTCTTTTTCGGAATGTAGACAACTTCAAATGGAAAGCACGTTCAGAGAGTCTTGCGCGTTCGGCTGTTTTATGGTGATCTTATGAATTTCAGCACAATTTTAAACCGAAGGTTATGCGCCGCCAAATGGTACACTATCTGGCGGCGCAAACTAATGATTTAAGAAAACGTGTTTAATGAAGTGACATTAGATTCAAATTTATACCCGTTATACATAATTACATTGCGAGTGAAATAATAGGCCTTAAAACGATATATACCATGCTAAGTCATGCATGCACAAAACTAATTATAAGATATAAATTGAAAACGTTCAAAGAGAACATTAAAAATGAGTAAAATTTCTTTTTTCGGCATCCTGACGACCTCGATGTCAAGACACTATCCAGGAGTCTTGAACTTAGGGTCTTTTTAGGATTATCTCGAGAATTTCAGTAATCTTAATGATTTAAAAAATCGTGTTTAATGAAGTGACATTAGATTCAAATTTATATGCGTTATACGTAATTACATTGCGAGTGAAATAATAGGCCTTAAAACAATAGGTACTATGCTAAGTCATGCATGCACAAAAGGAATAATACGAATGAAATTCAAAACCGTCAAAATCGAAAAAGGCAAAATAGAAGGCTTTCGAGGTCTCGTTTCGAAAAATATTTGGGACAAACTGCCTATGGCAGTTTGCCAATGGATAGATCCCGAAAAAGTACACGATTTGAAAAAAAACGGTGACTAAATTGGAGTTACGAGTCAAAAGATACGATAGATCGAACATTTTGGCGAAAGACACAAAACACCAAGCACCACGAACCGTCAGTGGTATTAGGTGCGTGGTTCGATTCTGTGAGAAAAGATGTCTTTTTCAGAATCTAGACAACTTCGAATGGCAAGCACGTTCAGAGTGTCTTGCTCGTTCGGCCGTTTTAGGGTGATCTTATGAATTTCAGCACAATTTGAAACCGAAGGTTATGCGCCGCCAAATGGTACCCAATCTGGCGGCGCATACTAATGATTTAAAAAACGTGTCTAATGAAGTGACATTAGATTCAAATTTATACCCGTTATACATAATTACATTTCAAGTGAAATAATAGGCCTTAAAACGATATATACCATGCTAAGTCATGCATACACAAAACTAATTATAAGATATAAATTGAAAACGTTCAAAGAGAACATTAAAAATGAGTAAAATGTCTTTTTTCGGTATCCTGACGACCTCGATGTCAAGACACTATCCAGGAGTCTTGATGTTAGGGTCGTTTTAGGGTGATCTCAAGAATTTCAGTACAATCTGAAACCGATGGTTATGCGCCGCCAAATGGTACTCCATCTGGCGGAGCATCTTAATGATTTAAAAAATCGTGTTTAATGAAGTGACATTAGATTCAAATTTATATGCGTTATACGTAATTACATTGCGAGTGAAATAATAGGCCTTAAAACAATATGTACTATGCTAAGTCATGCATGCACAAAAGGAATAATACGAATGAAATTCAAAACAGTCAAAATCGAAAAAAGACAAGTTTGAAGGCTTTCGAGGTCTCGTTTCGAAAAATATTTGGGACAAACTGCCTATGGCAGTTTGCCAATGGATAGATCCCGAAAAAGTACACGATTTGAAAAAAAACGGTGACTAAATTGGAGTTACGAGTCAAAAGATACGATAGATCGAACATTTTGGCCAAAGACACAAAACACCAAGCACCACGAACCGTCGGTGGTTTTAGGTGCGTGGTGCGATTCTGTGAGAAAAGATGTCTTTTTCAGAATCTAGACAACTTCGAATGGCAAGCACGTTCAGAGTGTCTTGCTCGTTCGGCCGTTTTAGGGTGATCTTATGAATTTCAGCAGAATTTGAAACCGAAGGTTATACGCCGCCAAATGGTACCCAATCTGGCGACGCATACTAATGATTTAAAAAACGTGTCTAATGAAGTGACATTAGATTCAAATTTATACCCGTTATACATAATTACATTTCGAGTGAAATAATAGGCCTTAAAACGATATATACCATGCTAAGTCATGCATACACAAAACTAATTATAAGAGTAAAATGTCTTTTTTCGGTATCCTGATGACCTCGATGTCAAGACACTATAGAGGAGTCTTGATGTTAGGGTCGTTTTAGGGTGATCTCGAGAATTTCAGTACAATCTGAAACCGATGGTTATGCGCCGCCAAATGGTACTCCATCTGGCGGCGCATCTTAATGATTTAAAAAATCGTGTTTAATGAAGTGACATTAGATTCAAATTTATATGCGTTATACGTAATTACGTTGCGAGTGAAATAATAGGCCTTAAAACAATATGTACTATGCTAAGTCATGCATGCACAAAAGGAATAATACGAATGAAATTCAAAACGGTCAAAATCGAAAAAAGACAAATTTGAAGGCTTTCGAGGTCTCGTTTCGAAAAATATTTGGGACAAACCACCTACGGCAGTTTGCCAACGGATAGATCCCGAAAAAATACACGATTTGAAAAAAAACGGTGACTAAATTGGAGTTACGAGTCAAAAGATACGATAGATCGAACATTTTGGCCAAAGACACAAAACACCAAGCACCACGAACCGTCAGTGGTGTTAGGTGCGTGGTGCGATTCTGTGAGAAAAGATGTCTTTTTCGGAATCTAGACAATTTCGAATGGCAAGCACGTTCAGAGTGTCTTGCTCGTTCGGCCGTTTTAGGGTGATCTTATGAATTTCAGCACAATTTGAAACCGAAGGTTATGCGCCGCCAAATGGTACCCAATCTTGCGGCGCATACTAATGATTTAAAAAACGTGTTTAATGAAGTGACATTAGATTCAAATTTATACCCGTTATACATAATTACATTTCGCGTGAAATAATAGGCCTTAAAACGATATATACCATGCTAAGTCATGCATACACAAAACTAATTATAAGATATAAATTGAAAACGTTCAAAGAGAACATTAAAAATGAGTAAAATGTCTTTTTTCGGTATCCTGACGACCTTGATGTCAAGACACTATCCAGGAGTCTTGATGTTAGGGTCATTTTAGGGTGATCTCGAGAATTTCAGTACAATATGAAACCGATGGTTATGCGCCGCCAAATGGTACTCCATCTGGCGGCGCATCTTAATGATTTAAAAAATCGTGTTTAATGAAGTGACATTAGATTCAAATTTATATGCGTTATACGTAATTACATTGCGAGTGAAATAATAGGCCTTAAAACAATATGTACTATGCTAAGTCATGCATGCACAAAAGGAATAATACGAATGAAATTCAAAACGGTCAAAATCGAAAAAAGACAAATTTGAAGGCTTTCGAGGTCTCGTTTCGAAAAATATTTGGGACAAACCGCCTACGGCAGTTTGCCAATGGATAGATCCCGAAAAAGTACACGATTTGAAAAAAAAACGGTGACTAAATTGGAGTTACGAGTCAAAAGATACGATAGATCGAACATTTTGGCCAAAGACACAAAACACCAAGCACCACGAACCGTCGGTGGTTTTAGGTGCGTGGTGCGATTTTGTGAGAAAAGATGTCTTTTTCAGAATCTAGACAACTTCGAATGGCAAGCACGTTCAGAGTGTCTTGCTCGTTCGGCCGTTTTAGGGTGATCTTATGAATTTCAGCAGAATTTGAAACCGAAGGTTATACGCCGCCAAATGGTACCCAATCTGGCGGCGCATACTAATGATTTAAAAAACGTGTCTAATGAAGTGACATTAGATTCAAATTTATACCCGTTATACATAATTACATTTCGAGTGAAATAATAGGCCTTAAAACGATATATACCATGCTAAGTCATGCATACACAAAACTAATTATAAGAGTAAAATGTCTTTTTTCGGTATCCTGATGACCTCGATGTCAAGACACTATCCAGGAGTCTTGATGTTAGGGTCGTTTTAGGGTGATCTCGAGAATTTCAGTACAATCTGAATCCGATGGTTATGCGCCGCCAAATGGTACTCCATCTGGCGGCGCATCTTAATGATTTAAAAAATCGTGTTTAATGAAGTGACATTAGATTCAAATTTATATGCGTTATACGTAATTACATTGCGAGTGAAATAATAGGCCTTAAAACAATATGTACTATGCTAAGTCATGCATGCACAAAAGGAATAATCCGAATGAAATTCAAAACCGTCAAAATCGAAAAAAGGCAAAATTGAAGGCTTTCGAGGTCTCGTTTCGAAAAATATTTGGGACAAACCACCTACGGCAATTTTCCAATGGATAGATCACAGAAAAAATACACGATTTGAAAAAAAACGGTGACTAAATCGGAGCTACGAGTCAAAAGATACGATAGATCGAACATTTTGGCCAAAGACACAAAATACCAAGCACCACGAACCGTCGGTGGTGTTAGGTGTGTGGTGCGATTCTGTGAGAAAAGATGTCTTTTTCGGAATGTAGACAACTTCAAATGGAAAGCACGTTCAGAGAGTCTTGCGCGTTCGGCTGTTTTATGGTGATCTTATGAATTTCAGCACAATTTTAAACCGAAGGTTATGCGCCGCCAAATGGTACACTATCTGGCGGCGCAAACTAATGATTTAAGAAAACGTGTTTAATGAAGTGACATTAGATTCAAATTTATACCCGTTATACATAATTACATTGCGAGTGAAATAATAGGCCTTAAAACGATATATACCATGCTAAGTCATGCATGCACAAAACTAATTATAAGATATAAATTGAAAACGTTCAAAGAGAACATTAAAAATGAGTAAAATTTCTTTTTTCGGCATCCTGACGACCTCGATGTCAAGACACTATCCAGGAGTCTTGAACTTAGGGTCTTTTTAGGATTATCTCGAGAATTTCAGTAATCTTAATGATTTAAAAAATCGTGTTTAATGAAGTGACATTAGATTCAAATTTATATGCGTTATACGTAATTACATTGCGAGTGAAATAATAGGCCTTAAAACAATATGTACTATGCTAAGTCATGCATGCACAAAAGGAATAATACGAATGAAATTCAAAACCGTCAAAATCGAAAAAGGCAAAATAGAAGGCTTTCGAGGTCTCGTTTCGAAAAATATTTGGGACAAACTGCCTATGGCAGTTTGCCAATGGATAGATCCCGAAAAAGTACACGAATTGAAAAAAAACGGTGACTAAATTGGAGTTACGAGTCAAAAGATACGATAGATCGAACATTTTGGCGAAAGACACAAAACACCAAGCACCACGAACCGTCAGTGGTATTAGGTGCGTGGTTCGATTCTGTGAGAAAAGATGTCTTTTTCAGAATCTAGACAACTTCGAATGGCAAGCACGTTCAGAGTGTCTTGCTCGTTCGGCCGTTTTAGGGTGATCTTATGAATTTCAGCACAATTTGAAACCGAAGGTTATGCGCCGCCAAATGGTACCCAATCTGGCGGCGCATACTAATGATTTAAAAAACGTGTCTAATGAAGTGACATTAGATTCAAATTTATACCCGTTATACATAATTACATTTCGAGTGAAATAATAGGCCTTAAAACGATATATACCATGCTAAGTCATGCATACACAAAACTAATTATAAGATATAAATTGAAAACGTTCAAAGAGAACATTAAAAATGAGTAAAATGTCTTTTTTCGGTATCCTGACGACCTCGATGTCAAGACACTATCCAGGAGTCTTGATGTTAGGGTCGTTTTAGGGTGATCTCAAGAATTTCAGTACAATCTGAAACCGATGGTTATGCGCCGCCAAATGGTACTCCATCTGGCGGAGCATCTTAATGATTTAAAAAATCGTGTTTAATGAAGTGACATTAGATTCAAATTTATATGCGTTATACGTAATTACATTGCGAGTGAAATAATAGGCCTTAAAACAATATGTACTATGCTAAGTCATGCATGCACAAAAGGAATAATACGAATGAAATTCAAAACGGTCAAAATCGAAAAAAGACAAATTTGAAGGCTTTCGAGGTCTCGTTTCGAAAAATATTTGGGACAAACTGCCTATGGCAGTTTGCCAATGGATAGATCCCGAAAAAGTACACGATTTGAAAAAAAACGGTGACTAAATTGGAGTTACGAGTCAAAAGATACGATAGATCGAACATTTTGGCCAAAGACACAAAACACCAAGCACCACGAACCGTCGGTGGTTTTAGGTGCGTGGTGCGATTCTGTGAGAAAAGATGTCTTTTTCAGAATCTAGACAACTTCGAATGGCAAGCACGTTCAGAGTGTCTTGCTCGTTCGGCCGTTTTAGGGTGATCTTATGAATTTCAGCAGAATTTGAAACCGAAGGTTATACGCCGCCAAATGGTACCCAATCTGGCGGCGCATACTAATGATTTAAAAAACGTGTCTAATGAAGTGACATTAGATTCAAATTTATACCCGTTATACATAATTACATTTCGAGTGAAATAATAGGCCTTAAAACGATATATACCATGCTAAGTCATGCATACACAAAACTAATTATAAGAGTAAAATGTCTTTTTTCGGTATCCTGATGACCTCGATGTCAAGACACTATCGAGGAGTCTTGATGTTAGGGTCGTTTTAGGGTGATCTCGAGAATTTCAGTACAATCTGAAACCGATGGTTATGCGCCGCCAAATGGTACTCCATCTGGCGGCGCATCTTAATGATTTAAAAAATCGTGTTTAATGAAGTGACATTAGATTCAAATTTATATGTGTTATACGTAATTACATTGCGAGTGAAATAATAGGCCTTAAAACAATATGTACTATGCTAAGTCATGCATGCACAAAAGGAATAATATGAATGAAATTCAAAACGGTCAAAATCGAAAAAAGACAAATTTAAAGGCTTTCGAGGTCTCGTTTTGAAAAATATTTGGGACAAACCGCCTACGGCAGTTTGCCAACGGATAGATCCCGAAAAAATACACGATTTGAAAAAAAACGGTGACTAAATTGGAGTTACGAGTCAAAAGATACGATAGATCGAACAATTTGGCCAAAGACACAAAACACCAAGCACCACGAACCGTCAGTGGTGTTAGGTGCGTGGTGCGATTCTGTGAGAAAAGATTTCTTTTTCGGAATCTAGACAATTTCGAATGGCAAGCACGTTCGGAGTGTCTTGCTCGTTCGGCCGTTTTAGGGTGATCTTATGAATTTCAGCACAATTTGAAACCGAAGGTTATGCGCCGCCAAATGGTACCCAATCTTGCGGCGCATACTAATGATTTAAAAAACGTGTTTAATGAAGTGACATTAGATTCAAATTTATACCCGTTATACATAATTACATTTCGAGTGAAATAATAGGCCTTAAAACGATATATACCATGCTAAGTCATGCATACACAAAACTAATTATAAGATATAAATTGAAAACGTTCAAAGAGAACATTAAAAATGAGTAAAATGTCTTTTTTCGGTATCCTGACGACCTTGATGTCAAGACACTATCCAGGAGTCTTGATGTTAGGGTCATTTTAGGGTGATCTCGAGAATTTCAGTACAATATGAAACCGATGGTTATGCGCCGCCAAATGGTACTCCATCTGGCGGCGCATCTTAATGATTTAAAAAATCGTGTTTAATGAAGTGACATTAGATTCAAATTTATATGCGTTATACGTAATTACATTGCGAGTGAAATAATAGGCCTTAAAACAATATGTACTATGCTAAGTCATGCATGCACAAAAGGAATAATACGAATGAAATTCAAAACGGTCAAAATCGAAAAAAGACAAATTTGAAGGCTTTCGAGGTCTCGTTTCGAAAAATATTTGGGACAAACCGCCTACGGCAGTTTGCCAACGGATAGATCCCGAAAAAATACACGATTTGAAAAAAAACGGTGACTAAATTGGACTTACGAGTCAAAAGATACGATAGATCGAACAATTTGGCCAAAGACACAAAACACCAAGCACCACGAACCGTCAGTGGTGTTAGGTGCGTGGTGCGATTCTGTGAGAAAAGATTTCTTTTTCGGAATCTAGACAATTTCGAATGGCAAGCACGTTCGGAGTGTCTTGCTCGTTCGGCCGTTTTAGGGTGATCTTATGAATTTCAGCACAATTTGAAACCGAAGGTTATGCGCCGCCAAATGGTACCCAATCTTGCGGCGCATACTAATGATTTAAAAAACGTGTTTAATGAAGTGACATTAGATTCAAATTTATACCCGTTATACATAATTACATTTCGAGTGAAATAATAGGCCTTAAAACGATATATACCATGCTAAGTCATGCATACACAAAACTAATTATAAGATATAAATTGAAAACGTTCAAAGAGAACATTAAAAATGAGTAAAATGTCTTTTTTCGGTATCCTGACGACCTTGATGTCAAGACACTATCCAGGAGTCTTGATGTTAGGGTCATTTTAGGGTGATCTCGAGAATTTCAGTACAATATGAAACCGATGGTTATGCGCCGCCAAATGGTACTCCATCTGGCGGCGCATCTTAATGATTTAAAAAATCGTGTTTAATGAAGTGACATTAGATTCAAATTTATATGCGTTATACGTAATTACATTGCGAGTGAAATAATAGGCCTTAAAACAATATGTACTATGCTAAGTCATGCATGCACAAAAGGAATAATACGAATGAAATTCAAAACGGTCAAAATCGAAAAAAGACAAATTTGAAGGCTTTCGAGGTCTCGTTTCGAAAAATATTTGGGACAAACCGCCTACGGCAGTTTGCCAACGGATAGATCCCGAAAAAATACACGATTTGAAAAAAAACGGTGACTAAATTGGACTTACGAGTCAAAAGATACGATAGATCGAACAATTTGGCCAAAGACACAAAACACCAAGCACCACGAACCGTCAGTGGTGTTAGGTGCGTGGTGCGATTCTGTGAGAAAAGATTTCTTTTTCGGAATCTAGACAATTTCGAATGGCAAGCACGTTCGGAGTGTCTTGCTCGTTCGGCCGTTTTAGGGTGATCTTATGAATTTCAGCACAATTTGAAACCGAAGGTTATGCGCCGCCAAATGGTACCCAATCTTGCGGCGCATACTAATGATTTAAAAAACGTGTTTAATGAAGTGACATTAGATTCAAATTTATACCCGTTATACATAATTACATTTCGAGTGAAATAATAGGCCTTATAACGATATATACCATGCTAAGTCATGCATACACAAAACTAATTATAAGATATAAATTGAAAACGTTCAAAGAGAACATTAAAAATGAGTAAAATGTCTTTTTTCGGTATCCTGACGACCTTGATGTCAAGACACTATCCAGGAGTCTTGATGTTAGGGTCATTTTAGGGTGATCTCGAGAATTTCAGTACAATATGAAACCGATGGTTATGCGCCGCCAAATGGTACTCCATCTGGCGGCGCATCTTAATGATTTAAAAAATCGTGTTTAATGAAGTGACATTAGATTCAAATTTATATGCGTTATACGTAATTACATTGCGAGTGAAATAATAGGCCTTAAAATAATATGTACTATGCTAAGTCATGCATGCACAAAAGGAATAATACGAATGAAATTCAAAACGGTCAAAATCGAAAAAAGACAAATTTGAAGGCTTTCGAGGTCTCGTTTCGAAAAATATTTGGGACAAACCGCCTACGGCAGTTTGCCAATGGATAGATCCCGAAAAAATACACGATTTGAAAAAAAACGGTGACTAAATTGGAGTTACGAGTCAAAAGATACGATAGATCGAACATTTTGGCCAAAGACACAAAACACCAAGCACCACGAACCGTCAGTGGTGTTAGTTGCGTGGTGCAATTCTGTGAGAAAAGATGTCTTTTTCGGAATCTAGACAACTTCGAATGGCAAGCACGTTCAGAGTGTCTTGCTCGTCCGGCCGTTTTAGGGTGATCTTATGAATTTCAGCACAATTTGAAACCGAAGGTTATGCGCCGCCAAATAGTACCCAATCTGGCGGCGCATACTAATGATTTAAAAAACGTGTTTAATGAAGTAACATTAGATTCAAATTTATACCCGTTATACATAATTACATTTCGAGTGAAATAATAGGCCTTAAAACGATATATACCATGCTAAGTCATGCATACACAAAACTAATTATAAGATATAAATTGAAAACGTTCAAAGAGAACATTAAAAATGAGTAAAATGTCTTTTTTCGGTATCCTGACGACCTCGATGTCAAGACACTATCCAAGAGTCTTGATGTTAGGGTCGTTTTAGGGTGATCTCGAGAATTTCAGTACAATCTGAAACCGATGGTTATGCGCCGCCAAATGGTACTCCATCTGGCGGCGCATCTTAATGATTTAAAAAATCGTGTTTAATGAAGTGACATTAGATTCAAATTTATATGCGTTATACGTAATTACATTGCGAGTGAAATAATAGGCCTTAAAACAATATGTACTATGCTAAGTCATGCATGCACAAAAGGAATAATACGAATGAAATTCAAAACGGTCAAAATCGAAAAAAGACAAATTTGAAGGCTTTCGAGGTCTCGTTTTGGAAAATATTTGGGACAAACCGAATACGGCAGTTTGCCAACGGATAGATCCCGAAAAAATACACGATTTGAAAAAAAAACGGTGACTAAATTGGAGTTACGAGTCAAAAGATACGATAGATCGAACATTTTGGCCAAAGACACAAAACACCAAGCACCACGAACCGTCGGTGGTGTTAGGTGCGTGGTGCGATTCTGTGAGAAAAGATGTCTTTTTCTGAATCTAGACAACTTCGAATGGCAAGCACGTTCAGAGTGTCTTGCTCGTTCGGCCGTTTTAGGGTGATCTTATGAATTTCAGCACAATTTTAAACCGAAGGTTATGCGCCGCCAAATGGTAACCAATCTGGCGGCACATACTAATGATTTAAAAAACGTGTCTAATGAAGTGACATTAGATTCAAATTTATACCCGTTATACATAATTACATTTCGAGTGAAATAATAGGCCTTAAAACGATATATACCATGCTAAGTCATGCATACACAAAACTAATTATAAGATATAAATTGAAAACGTTCAAAGAGAATATTAAAAATGAGTAAAATGTCTTTTTTCGGTATCCTGACGACCTCGATGTCAAGACACTATCCAGGAGTCTTGATGTTAGGGTCGTTTTAGGGTGATCTCGAGAATTTCAGTACAATCTGAAACATATGGTTATGCGCCGCCAAATGGTACTCCATCTGGCGGCGCATCTTAATGATTTAAAAATCGTGTTTAATGAAGTGACATTAGATTCAAATTTATATGCGTTATACGTAATTACATTGCGAGTGAAATAATAGGCCTTAAAACAATATGTACTATGCTAAGTCATGCATGCACAAAAGGAATAATACCAATGAAATTCAAAACGGTCAAAATCGAAAAAGACAAATTTGAAGGCTTTCGAGGTCTCGTTTCGAAAAATATTTGGGACAAAATGAATACAGCAGTTTGCCAACGGATAGATCACGAAAAAATACACGATTTGAAAAAAAACGGTGACTAAATTGGAGTTACGAGTCAAAAGATACGATAGATCGAACATTTTGGCCAAAGACACAAAACACCAAGCACCACGAACCGTCAGTGGTGTTAGGTGCGTGGTGCAATTCTGTGAGAAAAGATGTCTTTTTCGGAATCTAGACAACTTCGAATGGCAAGCACGTTCAGAGTGTCTTGCTCGTCCGGCCGTTTTAGGGTGATCTTATGAATTTCAGCACAATTTGAAACCGAAGGTTATGCGCCGCCAAATAGTACCCAATCTGGCGGCGCATACTAATGATTTAAAAAACGTGTTTAATGAAGTAACATTAGATTCAAATTTATACCCGTTATACATAATTACATTTCGAGTGAAATAATAGGCCTTAAAACGATATATACCATGCTAAGTCATGCATACACAAAACTAATTATAAGATATAAATTGAAAACGTTCAAAGAGAACATTAAAAATGAGTAAAATGTCTTTTTTCGGTATCCTGACGACCTCGATGTCAAGACACTATCCAAGAGTCTTGATGTTAGGGTCGTTTTAGGGTGATCTCGAGAATTTCAGTACAATCTGAAACCGATGGTTATGCGCCGCCAAATGGTACTCCATCTGGCGGCGCATCTTAATGATTTAAAAAATCGTGTTTAATGAAGTGACATTAGATTCAAATTTATATGCGTTATACGTAATTACATTGCGAGTGAAATAATAGGCCTTAAAACAATATGTACTATGCTAAGTCATGCATGCACAAAAGGAATAATACGAATGAAATTCAAAACGGTCAAAATCGAAAAAAGACAAATTTGAAGGCTTTCGAGGTCTCGTTTTGGAAAATATTTGGGACAAACCGAATACGGCAGTTTGCCAACGGATAGATCCCGAAAAAATACACGATTTGAAAAAAAAACGGTGACTAAATTGGAGTTACGAGTCAAAAGATACGATAGATCGAACATTTTGGCCAAAGACACAAAACACCAAGCACCACGAACCGTCGGTGGTGTTAGGTGCGTGGTGCGATTCTGTGAGAAAAGATGTCTTTTTCTGAATCTAGACAACTTCGAATGGCAAGCACGTTCAGAGTGTCTTGCTCGTTCGGCCGTTTTAGGGTGATCTTATGAATTTCAGCACAATTTTAAACCGAAGGTTATGCGCCGCCAAATGGTAACCAATCTGGCGGCACATACTAATGATTTAAAAAACGTGTCTAATGAAGTGACATTAGATTCAAATTTATACCCGTTATACATAATTACATTTCGAGTGAAATAATAGGCCTTAAAACGATATATACCATGCTAAGTCATGCATACACAAAACTAATTATAAGATATAAATTGAAAACGTTCAAAGAGAACATTAAAAATGAGTAAAATGTCTTTTTTTGGTATCCTGACGACCTCGATGTCAAGACACTATCCAGGAGTCTTGATGTTAGGGTCGTTTTAGGGTGATCTCGAGAATTTCAGTACAATCTGAAACATATGGTTATGCGCCGCCAAATGGTACTCCATCTGGCGGCGCATCTTAATGATTTAAAAATCGTGTTTAATGAAGTGACATTAGATTCAAATTTATATGCGTTATACGTAATTACATTGCGAGTGAAATAATAGGCCTTAAAACAATATGTACTATGCTAAGTCATGCATGCACAAAAGGAATAATACCAATGAAATTCAAAACGGTCAAAATCGAAAAAAGACAAATTTGAAGGCTTTCGAGGTCTCGTTTCGAAAAATATTTGGGACAAACCGAATACGGCAGTTTGCCAACGGATAGATCACGAAAAAATACACGATTTGAAAAAAAACGGTGACTAAATTGGAGTTACGAGTCAAAAGATACGATAGATCGAACATTTTGGCCAAAGACACAAAACACCAAGCACCACGAACCGTCGGTGGTGTTAGGTGCGTGGTGGGATTCTGTGAGAAAAGATGTCTTTTTCGGAATCTAGAAAATTTCGAATGGCAAGCACGTTCAGAGTGTCTTGCTCGTTCGGCCGTTTTAGGGTGATCTTATGAATTTCAGCACAATTTGAAACCGAAGGTTATGCGCCGCCAAATGGTACCCAATCTTGCGGCGCATACTAATGATTTAAAAAACGTGTTTAATGAAGGGACATTAGATTCAAATTTATACCCGTTATACATAATTACATTAAAAATGAGTAAAATGTCTTTTTTCGGTATCCTGACGACCTTGATGTCAAGACACTATCCAGGAGTCTTGATGTTAGGGTCATTTTAGGGTGATCTCGAGAATTTCAGTACAATATGAAACCGATGGTTATGCGCCGCCAAATGGTACTCCATCTGGCGGCGCATCTTAATGATTTAAAAAATCGTGTTTAATGAAGTGACATTAGATTCAAATTTATATGCGTTATACGTAATTACATTGCGAGTGAAATAATAGGCCTTAAAATAATATGTACTATGCTAAGTCATGCATGCACAAAAGGAATAATACGAATGAAATTCAAAACGGTCAAAATCGAAAAAAGACAAATTTGAAGGCTTTCGAGGTCTCGTTTCGAAAAATATTTGGGACAAACCGCCTACGGCAGTTTGCCAACGGATAGATCCCGAAAAAATACACGATTTGAAAAAAAACGGTGACTAAATTGGAGTTACGAGTCAAAAGATACGATAGATCGAACATTTTGGCCAAAGACACAAAACACCAAGCACCACGAACCGTCAGTGGTGTTAGTTGCGTGGTGCAATTCTGTGAGAAAAGATGTCTTTTTCGGAATCTAGACAACTTCGAATGGCAAGCACGTTCAGAGTGTCTTGCTCGTCCGGCCGTTTTAGGGTGATCTTATGAATTTCAGCACAATTTGAAACCGAAGGTTATGCGCCGCCAAATAGTACCCAATCTGGCGGCGCATACTAATGATTTAAAAAACGTGTTTAATGAAGTAACATTAGATTCAAATTTATACCCGTTATACATAATTACATTTCGAGTGAAATAATAGGCCTTAAAACGATATATACCATGCTAAGTCATGCATACACAAAACTAATTATAAGATATAAATTGAAAACGTTCAAAGAGAACATTAAAAATGAGTAAAATGTCTTTTTTCGGTATCCTGACGACCTCGATGTCAAGACACTATCCAAGAGTCTTGATGTTAGGGTCGTTTTAGGGTGATCTCGAGAATTTCAGTACAATCTGAAACCGATGGTTATGCGCCGCCAAATGGTACTCCATCTGGCGGCGCATCTTAATGATTTAAAAAATCGTGTTTAATGAAGTGACATTAGATTCAAATTTATATGCGTTATACGTAATTACATTGCGAGTGAAATAATAGGCCTTAAAACAATATGTACTATGCTAAGTCATGCATGCACAAAAGGAATAATACGAATGAAATTCAAAACGGTCAAAATCGAAAAAAGACAAATTTGAAGGCTTTCGAGGTCTCGTTTTGGAAAATATTTGGGACAAACCGAATACGGCAGTTTGCCAACGGATAGATCCCGAAAAAATACACGATTTGAAAAAAAAACGGTGACTAAATTGGAGTTACGAGTCAAAAGATACGATAGATCGAACATTTTGGCCAAAGACACAAAACACCAAGCACCACGAACCGTCGGTGGTGTTAGGTGCGTGGTGCGATTCTGTGAGAAAAGATGTCTTTTTCTGAATCTAGACAACTTCGAATGGCAAGCACGTTCAGAGTGTCTTGCTCGTTCGGCCGTTTTAGGGTGATCTTATGAATTTCAGCACAATTTTAAACCGAAGGTTATGCGCCGCCAAATGGTAACCAATCTGGCGGCACATACTAATGATTTAAAAAACGTGTCTAATGAAGTGACATTAGATTCAAATTTATACCCGTTATACATAATTACATTTCGAGTGAAATAATAGGCCTTAAAACGATATATACCATGCTAAGTCATGCATACACAAAACTAATTATAAGATATAAATTGAAAACGTTCAAAGAGAATATTAAAAATGAGTAAAATGTCTTTTTTCGGTATCCTGACGACCTCGATGTCAAGACACTATCCAGGAGTCTTGATGTTAGGGTCGTTTTAGGGTGATCTCGAGAATTTCAGTACAATCTGAAACATATGGTTATGCGCCGCCAAATGGTACTCCATCTGGCGGCGCATCTTAATGATTTAAAAATCGTGTTTAATGAAGTGACATTAGATTCAAATTTATATGCGTTATACGTAATTACATTGCGAGTGAAATAATAGGCCTTAAAACAATATGTACTATGCTAAGTCATGCATGCACAAAAGGAATAATACCAATGAAATTCAAAACGGTCAAAATCGAAAAAGACAAATTTGAAGGCTTTCGAGGTCTCGTTTCGAAAAATATTTGGGACAAAATGAATACAGCAGTTTGCCAACGGATAGATCACGAAAAAATACACGATTTGAAAAAAAACGGTGACTAAATTGGAGTTACGAGTCAAAAGATACGATAGATCGAACATTTTGGCCAAAGACACAAAACACCAAGCACCACGAACCGTCAGTGGTGTTAGGTGCGTGGTGCAATTCTGTGAGAAAAGATGTCTTTTTCGGAATCTAGACAACTTCGAATGGCAAGCACGTTCAGAGTGTCTTGCTCGTCCGGCCGTTTTAGGGTGATCTTATGAATTTCAGCACAATTTGAAACCGAAGGTTATGCGCCGCCAAATAGTACCCAATCTGGCGGCGCATACTAATGATTTAAAAAACGTGTTTAATGAAGTAACATTAGATTCAAATTTATACCCGTTATACATAATTACATTTCGAGTGAAATAATAGGCCTTAAAACGATATATACCATGCTAAGTCATGCATACACAAAACTAATTATAAGATATAAATTGAAAACGTTCAAAGAGAACATTAAAAATGAGTAAAATGTCTTTTTTCGGTATCCTGACGACCTCGATGTCAAGACACTATCCAAGAGTCTTGATGTTAGGGTCGTTTTAGGGTGATCTCGAGAATTTCAGTACAATCTGAAACCGATGGTTATGCGCCGCCAAATGGTACTCCATCTGGCGGCGCATCTTAATGATTTAAAAAATCGTGTTTAATGAAGTGACATTAGATTCAAATTTATATGCGTTATACGTAATTACATTGCGAGTGAAATAATAGGCCTTAAAACAATATGTACTATGCTAAGTCATGCATGCACAAAAGGAATAATACGAATGAAATTCAAAACGGTCAAAATCGAAAAAAGACAAATTTGAAGGCTTTCGAGGTCTCGTTTTGGAAAATATTTGGGACAAACCGAATACGGCAGTTTGCCAACGGATAGATCCCGAAAAAATACACGATTTGAAAAAAAAACGGTGACTAAATTGGAGTTACGAGTCAAAAGATACGATAGATCGAACATTTTGGCCAAAGACACAAAACACCAAGCACCACGAACCGTCGGTGGTGTTAGGTGCGTGGTGCGATTCTGTGAGAAAAGATGTCTTTTTCTGAATCTAGACAACTTCGAATGGCAAGCACGTTCAGAGTGTCTTGCTCGTTCGGCCGTTTTAGGGTGATCTTATGAATTTCAGCACAATTTTAAACCGAAGGTTATGCGCCGCCAAATGGTAACCAATCTGGCGGCACATACTAATGATTTAAAAAACGTGTCTAATGAAGTGACATTAGATTCAAATTTATACCCGTTATACATAATTACATTTCGAGTGAAATAATAGGCCTTAAAACGATATATACCATGCTAAGTCATGCATACACAAAACTAATTATAAGATATAAATTGAAAACGTTCAAAGAGAACATTAAAAATGAGTAAAATGTCTTTTTTTGGTATCCTGACGACCTCGATGTCAAGACACTATCCAGGAGTCTTGATGTTAGGGTCGTTTTAGGGTGATCTCGAGAATTTCAGTACAATCTGAAACATATGGTTATGCGCCGCCAAATGGTACTCCATCTGGCGGCGCATCTTAATGATTTAAAAATCGTGTTTAATGAAGTGACATTAGATTCAAATTTATATGCGTTATACGTAATTACATTGCGAGTGAAATAATAGGCCTTAAAACAATATGTACTATGCTAAGTCATGCATGCACAAAAGGAATAATACCAATGAAATTCAAAACGGTCAAAATCGAAAAAAGACAAATTTGAAGGCTTTCGAGGTCTCGTTTCGAAAAATATTTGGGACAAACCGAATACGGCAGTTTGCCAACGGATAGATCACGAAAAAATACACGATTTGAAAAAAAACGGTGACTAAATTGGAGTTACGAGTCAAAAGATACGATAGATCGAACATTTTGGCCAAAGACACAAAACACCAAGCACCACGAACCGTCGGTGGTGTTAGGTGCGTGGTGGGATTCTGTGAGAAAAGATGTCTTTTTCGGAATCTAGAAAATTTCGAATGGCAAGCACGTTCAGAGTGTCTTGCTCGTTCGGCCGTTTTAGGGTGATCTTATGAATTTCAGCACAATTTGAAACCGAAGGTTATGCGCCGCCAAATGGTACCCAATCTTGCGGCGCATACTAATGATTTAAAAAACGTGTTTAATGAAGGGACATTAGATTCAAATTTATACCCGTTATACATAATTACATTTCGAGTGAAATAATAGGCCTTAAAACGATATATACCATGCTAAGTCATGCATACACAAAACTAATTATAAGATATAAATTGAAAACGTTCAAAGAGAACATTAAAAATGAGTAAAATGTCTTTTTTCGGTATCCTGACGACCTCGATGTCAAGACACTATCCAGGAGTCTTGATGTTAGGGTCGTTTTAGGGTGATCTCGAGAATTTCAGTACAATCTGAAACCGATGGTTATGCGCCGCCAAATGGTACTCCATCTGGCGGCGCATCTTAATGATTTAAAAAATCATGTTTAATGAAGTGACATTAGATTCAAATTTATATGCGTTATATGTAATTACATTGCGAGTGAAATAATAGGCCTTAAAACAATATGTACTATGCTAAGTCATGCATGCACAAAAGGAATAATACGAATGAAATTCAAAACGGTCAAAATTGAAAAAAGACAAATTTGAAGGCTTTCGAGGTCTCGTTTCAAAAAATATTTGGGACAAACCGAATACGGCAGTTTGCCAACGGATAGATCCCAAAAAAATACACGATTTGAAAAAAAAGGTGACTAAATTGGAGTTACGAGTCAAAAGATACGATAGATCGAACATTTTGGCCAAAGACACAAAACACCAAGCACCACGAACCGTCGGTGGTGTTAAGTGCGTGGTGCGATTCTGTGAGAAAAGATGTCTTTTTCTGAATCTAGACAACTTCGAATGGCAAGCACGTTCAGAGTGTCTTGCTCGTTCGGCCTTTTTAGGGTGATTTTATGAATTTCAGCACAATTTTAAATCGAAGGTTATGCGCCGCCAAATGGTAACCAATCTGGCGGCGCATACTAATGATTTAAAAAACGTGTCTAATGAAGTGACATTAGATTCAAATTTATACCCGTTATACATAATTACATTTCGAGTGAAATAATAGGCCTTAAAACGATATATACCATGCTAAGTCATGCATACACAAAACTAATTATAAGATATAAATTGAAAACGTTCAAAGAGAACATTAAAAATGAGTAAAATGTCTTTTTTCGGTATCCTGACGACCTCGATGTCAAGACACTATCCAGGAGTCTTGATGTTAGGGTCGTTTTAGGGTGATCTCGAGAATTTCAGTACAATCTGAAACCGATGGTTATGCGCCGCCAAATGGTACTCCACCTGGCGGCGCATCTTAATGATTTAAAAAATCGTGTTTAATGAAGTGACATTAGATTCAAATTTATATGCGTTATACGTAATTAAATTGCGAGTGAAATAATAGGCCTTAAAACAATATGTACTATGCTAAGTCATGCATGCACAAAAGGAATAATACGAATGAAATTCAAAACGGTCAAAATCGAAAAAAGACAAATTTGAAGGCTTTCGAGGTCTCGTTTCGAAAAATATTTGGGACAAACAGAATACGGCAGTTTTCCAACGGATAGATCCCGAAAAAATACACGATTTGAAAAAAAACGGTGACTAAATTGGAGTTACAAGTCAAAAGATACGATAGATCGAACATTTTGGCCAAAGACACAAAACACCAAGCACCACGAACCGTCGGTGGTATTAGGTGCGTGGTTCGATTCTGTGAGGAAAGATGTCTTTTTCAGAATCTAGACAACTTCGAATGGCAAGCACGTTCAGAGTGTCTTGCTCGTTCGGCCGTTTTAGGGTGATCTTATGAATTTCAGCACAATTTGAAATCGAAGGTTATGCGCCGCCAAATGGTACCCAATCTGGCGGCGCATACTAATGATTTAAAAAACGTGTCTAATGAAGTGACATTAGATTCAAATTTATACCCGTTATACATAATTACATTTCGAGTGAAATAATAGGCCTTAAAACGATATATACCATGCTAAGTCATGCATACACAAAACTAATTATAAGATATAAATTGAAAACGTTCAAAGAGAACATTAAAAATGAGTAAAATGTCTTTTTTCGGTATCCTGATGACCTCGATGTCAAGACACTATCCAGGAGTCTTGATGTTAGGGTCGTTTTAGGGTGATCTCGAGAATTTCAGTACAATCTGAAACCGATGGTTATGCGCCGCCAAATGGTACTCCATCTGGCGGAGCATCTTAATGATTTAAAAAATCGTGTTTAATGAAGTGACATTAGATTCAAATTTATATGCGTTATACGTAATTACATTGCGAGTGTAATAATAGGCCTTAAAACAATATGTACTATGCTAAGTCATGCATGCACAAAAGGAATAATACGAATGAAATTCAAAACGGTCAAAATCGAAAAAAGACAAATTTGAAGGCTTTCGAGGTCTCGTTTCGAAAAATATTTGGGACAAACCGAATACGGCAGTTTGCCAACGGATAGATCCCAAAAAAATACACGATTTGAAAAAAAAAAACGGTGACTAAATTGGAGTTACGAGTCAAAAGATACGATAGATCGAACATTTTGGCCAAAGACACAAAACACCAAGCACCACGAACCGTCGGTGGTGTTAAGTGCGTGGTGCGATTCTGTGAGAAAAGATGTCTTTTTCTGAATCTAGACAACTTCGAATGGCAAGCACGTTCAAAGTGTCTTGCTCGTTCGGCCGTTTTAGAGTGATTTTATGAATTTCAGCACAATTTTAAACCGAAGGTTATGCGCCGCCAAATGGTAACCAATCTGGCGGCGCATACTAATGACTTAAAAAACGTGTCTAATGAAGTGACATTAGATTCAAATTTATACCCGTTATACATAATTACATTTTGAGTGAAATAATAGGCCTTAAAACGATATATACCATGCTAAGTCATGCATACACAAAACTAATTATAAGATATAAATTGAAATCGTTCAAAGAGAAAATTAAAAATGAGTAAAATGTCTTTTTTCGGTATCCTGACGACCTCGATGTCAAGACACTATCCAGGAGTCTTGATGTTAGGGTCGTTTTAGGATGATCTCGAGAATTTCAGTACAATCTGAAACCGATGGTTATGCGCCGCCAAATGGTACTCCATCTGGCGGCGCATCTTAATGATTTAAAAAATCGTGTTTAATGAAGTGACATTAGATTCAAATTTATATGCGTTATACGTAATTACATTGCGAGTGAAATAATAGGCCTTAAAACAATATGTACTATGCTAAGTCATGCATGCACAAAAGGAATAATACGAATGAAATTCAAAACGGTCAAAATCGAAAAAAGACAAATTTGAAGGCTTTCGAGGTCTCGTTTCGAAAAATATTTGGGACAAACCGAATACGGCAGTTTGCCAACGGATAGATCCCAAAAAAATACACGATTTGAAAAAACAACGGTGACTAAATTGGAGTTACGAGTCAAAAGATACGATAGATCGAACATTTTGGCCAAAGACACAAAACACCAAGCACCACGAACCGTCGGTGGTGTTAAGTGCGTGGTGCGATTCTGTGAGAAAAGATGTCTTTTTCTGAATCTAGACAACTTCGAATGGCAAGCACGTTCAGAGTGTCTTGCTCGTTCGGCCGTTTTAGGGTGATTTTATGAACTTCACCACAATTTTAAACCGAAGGTTATGCGCCGCCAAATGGTAACCAATCTGGCGGCGCATACTAATGATTTAAAAAACGTGTCTAATGAAGTGACATTAGATTCAAATTTATACCCGTTATACATAATTACATTTCGAGTGAAATAATAGGCCTTAAAACGATATATACCATGCTAAGTCATGCATACACAAAACTAATTATAAGATATAAATTGAAAACGTTCAAAGAGAACATTAAAAATGAGTAAAATGTCTTTTTTCGGTATCCTGACGACCTCGATGTCAAGACACTATCCAGGAGTCTTGATGTTAGGGTCGTTTTAGGGTGATCTCGAGAATTTCAGTACAATCTGAAACCGATGGTTATGCGCTGCCAAATGGTACTCCATCTGGCGGCGCATCTTAATGATTTAAAAAATCGTGTTTAATGAAGTGACATTAGATTCAAATTTATATGCGTTATACGTAATTACATTGCGAGTGAAATAATAGGCCTTAAAACAATATGTACTATGCTAAGTCATGCATGCACGAAAGGAATAATACGAATGAAATTCAAAACGGTCAAAATCGAAAAAAGACAAATTTGAAGGCTTTCGAGGTCTCGTTTCGAAAAATATTTGGGACAAACCGAATACGGCAGTTTGCCAACGGATAGATCCCGAAAAAATACACGATTTGAAAAAAAACGGTGACTAAATTGGAGTTACGAGTCAAAAGATACGATAGATCGAACATTTTGGCCAAAGACACAAAACACCAAGCACCACGAACCGTCGGTGGTATTAGGTGCGTGGTTCGATTCTATGAGGAAAGATGTCTTTTTCAGAATCTAGACAACTTCGAATGGCAAGCACGTTCAGAGTGTCTTGCTTGTTCGGCCGTTTTAGGGTGATCTTATGAATTTCAGCACAATTTGAAATCGAAGGTTATGCGCCGCCAAATGGTACCCAATCTGGCGGCGCATACTAATGATTTAAAAAACGTGTCTAATGAAGTGACATTAGATTCAAATTTATACCCGTTATACATAATTACATTTCGAGTGAAATAATAGGCCTTAAAACGATATATACCATGCTAAGTCATGCATACACAAAACTAATTATAAGATATAAATTGAAAACGTTCAAAGAGAACATTAAAAATGAGTAAAATGTCTTTTTTCGGTATCCTGATGACCTCGATGTCAAGACACTATCCAGGAGTCTTGATGTTAGGGTCGTTTTAGGGTGATCTCGAGAATTTCAGTACAATCTGAAACCGATGGTTATGCGCCGCCAAATGGTACTCCATCTGGCGGAGCATCTTAATGATTTAAAAAATCGTGTTTAATGAAGTGACATTAGATTCAAATTTATATGCGTTATACGTAATTACATTGCGAGTGTAATAATAGGCCTTAAAACAATATGTACTATGCTAAGTCATGCATGCACAAAAAGGAATAATACGAATGAAATTCAAAACGGTCAAAATCGAAAAAAGACAAATTTGAAGGCTTTCGAGGTCTCGTTTCGAAAAATATTTGGGACAAACCGAATACGGCAGTTTGCCAACGGATAGATCCCAAAAAAATACACGATTTGAAAAAAAAACGGTGACTAAATTGGAGTTACGAGTCAAAAGATACGATAGATCGAACATTTTGGCCAAAGACACAAAACACCAAGCACCACGAACCGTCGGTGGTGTTAAGTGCGTGGTGCGATTCTGTGAGAAAAGATGTCTTTTTCTGAATCTAGACAACTTCGAATGGCAAGCACGTTCAGAGTGTCTTGCTCGTTCGGCCGTTTTAGGGTGATTTTATGAATTTCAGCACAATTTTAAACCGAAGGTTATGCGCCGCCAAATGGTAACCAATCTGGCGGCGCATACTAATGATTTAAAAAACGTGTCTAATGAAGTGACATTAGATTCAAATTTATACCCGTTATACATAATTACATTTCGAGTGAAATAATAGGCCTTAAAACGATATATACCATGCTAAGTCATGCATACACAAAACTAATTATAAGATATAAATTGAAAACGTTCAAAGAGAACATTAAAAATGAGTAAAATGTCTTTTTTCGGTATCCTGACGACCTCGATGTCAAGACACTATCCAGGAGTCTTGATGTTAGGGTTGTTTTAGGGTGATCTCGAGAATTTCAGTACAATCTGAAACCGATGGTTATGCGCCGCCAAATGGTACTCCATCTGGCGGCGCATCTTAATGATTTAAAAAATCGTGTTTAATGAAGTGACATTAGATTCAAATTCATATGCGTTATACGTAATTACATTGCGAGTGAAATAATAGGCCTTAAAACAATATGTACTATGCTAAGTCATGCATGCACAAAAGGAATAATACGAATGAAATTCAAAACGGTCAAAATCGAAAAAAGACAAATTTGAAGGCTTTCGAGGTCTCGTTTCGAAAAATATTTGGGACAAACCGAATACGGCAGTTTGCCAACGGATAGATCCCAAAAAAATACACGATTTGAAAAAAAAACGGTGACTAAATTGGAGTTACGAGTTAAAAGATACGATAGATCGAACATTTTGGCCAAAGACACAAAACACCAAGCACCACGAACCGTCGGTGGTGTTAAGTGCGTGGTGCGATTCTGTGAGAAAAGATGTCTTTTTCTGAATCTAGACAACTTCGAATGGCAAGCACGTTCAGAGTGTCTTGATCGTTCGGCCGTTTTAGGGTGATTTTATGAATTTCACCACAATTTTAAACCGAAGGTTATGCGCCGCCAAATGGTAACCAATCTGGCGGCGCATACTAATGATTTAAAAAACGTGTCTAATGAAGTGACATTAGATTCAAATTTATACCCGTTATACATAATTACATATCGAGTGAAATAATAGGCCTTAAAACGATATATACCATGCTAAGTCATGCATACACAAAACTAATTATAAGATATAAATTGAAAACGTTCAAAGAGAACATTAAAAATGAGTAAAATGTCTTTTTTCGGTATCCTGATGACCTCGATGTCAAGACACTATCCAGGAGTCTTGATGTTAGGGTCGTTTTAGGGTGATCTCGAGAATTTCAGTACAATCTGAAACCGATGGTTATGCGCCGCCAAATGGTACTCCATCGGGCGGCGCATCTTAATGATTTAAAAAATCGTGTTTAATGAAGTGACATTAGATTCAAATTTATATGCGTTATACGTAATTACATTGCGAGTGAAATAATAGGCCTTAAAACAATATGTACTATGCTAATTCATGCATGCACAAAAGGAATAATACGAATGAAATTCAAAACGGTCAAAATCGAAAAAAGACAAATTTGAAGGCTTTCGAGGTCTCGTTTCGAAAAATATTTGGGACAAACCGAATACGGCAGTTTGCCAACGGATAGATCCCGAAAAAATACACGATTTGAAAAAAAACGGTGACTAAATTGGAGTTACGAGTCAAAAGATACGATAGATCGAACATTTTGGCCAAAGACACAAAACACCAAGCACCACGAACCGTCGGTGGTATTAGGTGCGTGGTTCGATTCTATGAGGAAAGATGTCTTTTTCAGAATCTAGACAACTTCGAATGGCAAGGACGTTCAGAGTGTCTTGCTCGTTCGGCCGTTTTAGGGTGATCTTATGAATTTCAGCACAATTTGAAATCGAAGGTTATGCGCCGCCAAATGGTACTCAATCTGGCGGCGCATACTAATGATTTAAAAAACGTGTCTAATGAAGTGACATTAGATTCAAATTTATACCCGTTATACATAATTACATTTCGAGTGAAATAATAGGCCTTAAAACGATATATACCATGCTAAGTCATGCATACACAAAACTAATTATAAGATATAAATTGAAAACGTTCAAAGAGAACATTAAAAATGAGTAAAATGTCTTTTTTCGGTATCCTGATGACCTCGATGTCAAGACACTATCCAGGAGTCTTGATGTTAGGGTCATTTTAGGGTGATCTCTAGAATTTCAGTACAATCTGAAACCGATGGTTATGCGCCGCCAAATGGTACTCCATCTGGCGGAGCATCTTAATGATTTAAAAAATCGTGTTTAATGAAGTGACATTAGATTCAAATTTATATGCGTTATACGTAATTACATTGCGAATGTAATAATAGGCCTTAAAACAATATGTACTATGCTAAGTCATGCATGCACAAAAGGAATAATACGAATGAAATTCAAAACGGTCAAAATCGAAAAAAGACAAATTTGAAGGCTTTCGAGGTCTCGTTTCGAAAAATATTTGGGACAAACCGCCTACGGCAGTTTTCCAACGGATAGATCCCGAAAAAATACACGATTTGAAAAAAAATGGTGACTAAATTGGAGTTACGAGTCAAAAGATACGATAGATCGAACATTTTGGCCAAAGACACAAAACACCAAGCACCACGAACCGTCGGTGGTATTAGGTGCGTGGTTCGATTCTGTGAGAAAAGATGTCTTTTTCAGAATATAGACAACTTCGAATGGCAAGCACGTTCAGAGTGTCTTGCTCGTTCGGCCGTTTTAGGGTGATCTTATGAATTTCAGCACAATTTGAAACCGAAGGTTATGCGCCGCCAAATGGTACCCAATCTGGCGGCGCATACTAATGATTTAAAAAACGTGTCTAATGAAGTGACATTAGATTCAAATTTATACCCGTTATACATAATTACATTTCGAGTGAAATAATAGGCCTTAAAACGATATATACCATGCTAAGTCATGCATACACAAAACTAATTATAAGATATAAATTGAAAACGTTCAAAGAGAACATTAAAAATGAGTAAAATGTCTTTTTTCGGTATCCTGACGACCTCGATGTCAAGACACTATCCAGGAGTCTTGATGTTAGGGTCGTTTTAGGGTGATCTCGAGAATTTCAATACAATCTGAAACCGATGGTTATGCGCCGCCAAATGGTACTACATCTGGCGGAGCATCTTAATGATTTAAAAAATCGTGTTTAATGAAGTGACATTAGATTCAAATTTATATGTGTTATACGTAATTACATTGCGAGTGAAATAATAGGCCTTAAAACAATATGTACTATGCTAAGTCATGCATGCACAAAAGGAATAATACGAATGAAATTCAAAACGGTCAAAATCGAAAAAAGACAAATTTGAAGGCTTTCGAGGTCTCGTTTCGAAAAATATTTGGGACAAACCGCCTACGGCAGTTTGCCAACGGATAGATCCCGAAAAAATACACGATTTGAAAAAAAACGATGACTAAATTGGAGTTACGAGTCAAAAGATACGATAGATCGAACATTTTGGCTAAAGACACAAAACACCAAGCACCACGAACGTCAGTGGTGTTAGGTGCGTGGTGCGATTCTGTGAGAAAAGATGTCTTTTTCGGAATCTAGACAATTTCGAATGGCAAGCACGTTCAGAGTGTCTTGCTCGTTCGGCCGTTTTAGGGTGATCTTATGAATTTCAGCACAATTTAAAAACCGAAGGTTATGCGCCGCCAAATGGTACCCAATCTTGCGGCGCATACTAATGATTTAAAAAACGTGTTTAATGAAGTGACATTAGATTCAAATTTATACCCGTTATACATAATTACATTTCGAGTGAAATAATAGGCCTTAAAACGATATATACCATGCTAAGTCATGCATACACAAAACTAATTATAAGATATAAATTGAAAACGTTCAAAGAGAACATTAAAAATGAGTAAAATGTCTTTTTCGGTATCCTGATGACCTCGATGTCAAGACACTATCCAAGAGTTTTGATGTTAGGGTCGTTTTAGGGTGATCTCGAGAATTTCAGTACAATATGAAGCCGATGGTTATGCGCCGCCAAATGGTACTCCATCTGGCGGCGCATCTTAATGATTTAAAAAATCGTGTTTAATGAAGTGACATTAGATTCAAATTTTTATGCGTTATACGTAATTACATTGCGAGTGAAATAATAGGCCTTAAAACAATATGTACTATGCTAAGTCATGCATGCACAAAAGGAATAATACGAATGAAATTCAAAACGGTCAAAATCGAAAAAAGACAAATTTGAAGGCTTTCGAGGTCTCGTTTCGAAAAATATTTGGGACAAACCGCCTACGGCTGTTTGCCAACGGATAGATCCCGAAAAAATACACGATTTGAAAAAAAACGGTGACTAAATTGGAGTTACGAGTCAAAAGATACGATAGATCGAACATTTTGGCCAAAGACACAAAACACCAAGCACCACGAACCGTCGGTGGTATTAGGTGCGTGGTTCGATTCTGTGAGGAAAGATGTCTTTTTCAGAATCTAGACAACTTCGAATGGCAAGCACGTTCAGAGTGTCTTGCTCGTTCGGCCGTTTTAGGGTGATCTTATGAATTTCAGCACAATTTGAAATCGAAGGTTTTGCGCCGCCAAATGGTACCCAATCTGGCGGCGCATACTAATGATTTAAAAAACGTGTCTAATGAAGTGAAATTAGATTCAAATTTATACCCGTTATACATAATTACATTTCGAGTGAAATAATAGGCCTTAAAACGATATATACCATGCTAAGTCATGCATACACAAAACTAATTATAAGATATAAATTGAAAACGTTCAAAGAGAACATTAAAAATGAGTAAAATGTCTTTTTTCGGTATCCTGATGACCTCGATGTTAAGACACTATCCAGGAGTCTTGATGTTAGGGTCGTTTTAGGGTGATCTCGAGAATTTCAGTACAATCTGAAACCGATGGTTATGCGCCGCCAAATGGTACTCCATCTGGCGGAGCATCTTAATGATTTAAAAAATCGTGTTTAATGAAGTGACATTAGATTCAAATTTATATGCGTTATACGTAATTACATTGCGAGTGTAATAATAGGCCTTAAAACAATATGTACTATGCTAAGTCATGCATGCACAAAAGGAATAATACGAATGAAATTCAAAACGGTCAAAATCGAAAAAAGACAAATTTGAAGGCTTTCGAGGTCTCGTTTCGAAAAATATTTGGGACAAACCGAATACGGCAGTTTGCCAACAGATAGATCCCAAAAAAATACACGATTTAAAAAAAAAACGGTGACTAAATTGGAGTTACGAGTCAAAAGATACGATAGATCGAACATTTTGGCCAAAGACACAAAACACCAAGCACCACGAACCGTCGGTGGTGTTAAGTGCGTGGTGCGATTCTGTGAGAAAAGATGTCTTTTTCTGAATCTAGACAACTTCGAATGGCAAGCACGTTCAGAGCGTCTTGCTCGTTCGGCCGTTTTAGGGTGATTTTATGAATTTCAGCACAATTTTAAACCGAAGGTTATGCGCCGCCAAATGGTAACCAATCTGGCGGCGCATACTAATGATTTAAAAAACGTGTCTAATGAAGTGACATTAGATTCAAATTTATACCCGTTATACATAATTACATTTCGAGTGAAATAATAGGCCTTAAAACGATATATACCATGCTAAGTCATGCATACACAAAACTAATTATAAGATATAAATTGAAAACGTTCAAAGAGAACATTAAAAATGAGTAAAATGTCTTTTTTCGGTATCCTGACGACCTCGATGTCAAGACACTATCCAGGAGTCTTGATGTTAGGGTCGTTTTAGGGTGATCTCTAGAATTTCAGTACAATCTGAAACCGATGGTTATGCGCCGCCATATGGTACTCCATCTGGCGGCGCATCTTAATGATTTAAAAAATCGTGTTTAATGAAGTGACATTAGATTCAAATTTATATGCGTTATACTTAATTACATTGCGAGTGAAATAATAGGCCTTAAAACAATATGTACTATGCTAAGTCATGCATGCACAAAAGGAATAATACGAATGAAATTCAAAACGGTCAAAATCGAAAAAAGACAAATTTGAAGGCTTTCGAGGTCTCGTTTCGAAAAATATTTGGGACAAACCGAATACGGCAGTTTGCCAACGGATAGATCCCAAAAAAATACACGATTTGAAAAAAAAACGGTGACTAAATTGGAGTTACGAGTCAAAAGATACGATAGATCGAACATTTTGGCCAAAGACACAAAACACCAAGCACCACGAACCGTTGGTGGTGTTAAGTGCGTGGTGCGATTCTGTGAGAAAAGATGTCTTTTTCTGAATCTAGACAACTTCGAATGGCAAGCACGTTCAGAGTGTCTTGCTCGTTCGGCCGTTTTAGGGTGATTTTATGAATTTCAGCACAATTTTAAACCGAAGGTTATGCGCCGCCAAATGGTAACCAATCTGGCGGCGCATACTAATGATTTAAAAAACGTGTCTAATGAAGTGACATTAGATTCAAATTTATACCCGTTATACATAATTACATTTCGAGTGAAATAATAGGCCTTAAAACGATATATACCATGCTAAGTCATGCATACACAAAACTAATTATAAGATATAAATTGAAAACGTTCAAAGAGAACATTAAAAATGAGTAAAATGTCTTTTTTCGGTATCCTGACGACCTCGATGTCAAGACACTATCCAGTAGTCTTGATGTTAGGGTCGTTTTAGGGTGATCTCGAGAATTTCAGTACAATCTGAAACCGATGGTTATGCGCCGCCAAATGGTACTCCATCTGGCGGCGCATCTTAATGATTTAAAAAATCGTGTTTAATGAAGTGACATTAGATTCAAATTTATATGCGTTATACGTAATTACATTGCGAGTGAAATAATAGGCCTTAAAACAATATGTACTATGCTAAGGCATGCATGCACAAAAGGAATAATACGAATGAAATTCAAAACGGTCAAAATCGAAAAAAGACAAATTTGAAGGCTTTCGAGGTCTCGTTTCGAAAAATATTTGGGACAAACCGAATACGGCAGTTTGCCAACGGATAGATCCCGAAAAAATACACGATTTGAAAAAAAAACGGTGACTAAATTGGATTTACGAGTCAAAAGATACGATAGATCGAACATTTTGGCCAAAGACACAAAACACCAAGCACCACGAACCGTCGGTGGTATTAGGTGCGTGGTTCGATTCTATGAGGAAAGATGTCTTTTTCAGAATCTAGACAACTTCGAATGGCAAGCACGTTCAGAGTGTCTTGCTCGTTCGGCCGTTTTAGGGTGATCTTATGAATTTCAGCACAATTTGAAATCGAAGGTTATGCGCCGCCAAATGGTACCCAATCTGGCGGCGCATACTAATGATTTAAAAAACGTGTCTAATGAAGTGACATTAGATTCAAATTTATACCCGTTATACATAATTACATTTCGAGTGAAATAATAGGCCTTAAAACGATATATACCATGCTAAGTCATGCATACACAAAACTAATTATAAGATATAAATTGAAAACGTTCAAAGAGAACATTAAAAATGAGTAAAATGTCTTTTTTCGGTATCCTGATGACCTCGATGTCAAGACACTATCCAGGAGTCTTGATGTTAGGGTCGTTTTAGGGTGATCTCGAGAATTTCAGTACAATCTGAAACCGATGGTTATGCGCCGCCAAATGGTACTCCATCTGGCGGAGCATCTTAATGATTTAAAAAATCGTGTTTAATGAAGTGACATTAGATTCAAATTTATATGCGTTATACGTAATTACATTGCGAGTGAAATAATAGGCCTTAAAACAATATGTACTATGCTAAGGCATGCATGCACAAAAGGAATAATACGAATGAAATTCAAAACGGTCAAAATCGAAAAAAGACAAATTTGAAGGCTTTCGAGGTCTCGTTTCGAAAAATATTTGGGACAAACCGAATACGGCAGTTTGCCAACGGATAGATCCCGAAAAAATACACGATTTGAAAAAAAACGGTGACTAAATTGGAGTTACGAGTCAAAAGATACGATAGATCGAACATTTTGGCCAAAGACACAAAACACCAAGCACCACGAACCGTCGGTGGTATTAGGTGCGTGGTTCGATTCTGTGAGGAAAGATGTCTTTTTCAGAATCTAGACAACTTCGAATGGCAAGCACGTTCAGAGTGTCTTGCTCGTTCGGCCGTTTTAGGGTGATCTTATGAATTTCAGCACAATTTGAAATCGAAGGTTATGCGCCGCCAAATGGTACCCAATCTGGCGGCGCATACTAATGATTTAAAAAACGTGTCTAATGAAGTGACATTAGATTCAAATTTATACCCGTTATACATAATTACATTTCGAGTGAAATAATAGGCCTTAAAACGATATATACCATGCTAAGTCATGCATACACAAAACTAATTATAAGATATAAATTGAAAACGTTCAAAGAGAACATTAAAAATGAGTAAAATGTCTTTTTTCGGTATCCTGATGACCTCGATGTCAAGACACTATCCAGGAGTCTTGATGTTAGGGTCGTTTTAGGGTGATCTCGAGAATTTCAGTACAATCTGAAACCGATGGTTATGCGCCGCCAAATGGTACTCCATCTGGCGGAGCATCTTAATGATTTAAAAAATCGTGTTTAATGAAGTGACATTAGATTCAAATTTATATGCGTTATACGTAATTACATTGCGAGTGTAATAATAGGCCTTAAAACAATATGTACTATGCTAAGTCATGCATGCACAAAAGGAATAATACGAATGAAATTCAAAACAGTCAAAATCGAAAAAAGACAAATTTGAAGGCTTTCGAGGTCTCGTTTCGAAAAATATTTGGGAAAAACCGCCTACGGCAGTTTGCCAACGGATAGATCCCAAAAAAATACACGATTTGAAAAAAAACGGTGACTAAATTGGAGTTACGAGTCAAAAGATACGATAGATCGAACATTTTGGCCAAAGACACAAAACACCAAGCACCACGAACCGTCGGTGGTATTAGGTGCGTGGTTCGATTCTGTGAGGAAAGATGTCTTTTTCAGAATCTAGACAACTTCGAATGGCAAGCACGTTCAGAGTGTCTTGCTCGTTCGGCCGTTTTAGGGTGATCTTATGAATTTCAGCACAATTTGAAATCGAAGGTTATGCGCCGCCAAATGGTACCCAATCTGGCGGCGCATACTAATGATTTAAAAAACGTGTCTAATGAAGTGACATTAGATTCAAATTTATACCCGTTATACATAATTACATTTCGAGTGAAATAATAGGCCTTAAAACGATATATACCATGCTAAGTCATGCATACACAAAACTAATTATAAGATATAAATTGAAAACGTTCAAAGAGAACATTAAAAATGAGTAAAATGTCTTTTTTCGGTATCCTGATGACCTCGATGTCAAGACACTATCCAGGAGTCTTGATGTTAGGGTCGTTTTAGGGTGATCTCGAGAATTTCAGTACAATCTGAAACCGATGGTTATGCGCCGCCAAATGGTACTCCATCTGGCGGAGCATCTTAATGATTTAAAAAATCGTGTTTAATGAAGTGACATTAGATTCAAATTTATATGCGTTATACGTAATTACATTGCGAGTGTAATAATAGGCCTTAAAACAATATGTACTATGCTAAGTCATGCATGCACAAAAGGAATAATACGAATGAAATTCAAAACGGTCAAAATCGAAAAAAGACAAATTTGAAGGCTTTCGAGGTCTCGTTTCGAAAAATATTTGGGACAAACTGAAAGGACCCGTTCATATACATTATAAACGATTCATAATAGTTGATTACATTGCGAGGTATTTGACCTCTATATGATACATTTTACAAACATTGCATTCGTTTTTAAAAGACAATCTTTCTTTACATCGAAAATTGACAGGTATGCATACCATTTCATAATATCCACTATCCAACTATGAGTTGATTTAATAATAATCTTTGATGAACTCAATGACTCGAATGCAACGTTCTTCGAAATATGCTATGAAAGACTCCAAGTAATATCTTTAAAATGAGCAAATGCACAGCGGAAGATTTCTTTAACACCTGAGAATAAACATGCTTTAAAGTGTCAACCAAAAGGTTGGTGAGTTCATTAGTTTATCATAATCATTTATTTCCATCATTTTAATAGACCACAAGAATTTCATTTCCAGTTCTCACAAATATACGTCCCATGCATAGAGACAAAAATGATCATTCATATGGTGAACACCTGGTAACCGACATTAACAATATGCATATAAGAATATCCCCATCATTCCGGGATCCTCCTTCGGACATGATATTAATTTCGAAGTACTAAAGCATCCGGTACTTTGGATGGGGCTTGTTGGGCCCGATAGATCTATCTTTAGGATTCGCGTCAATTAGGGTGTATGTTCCCTAATTCTTAGATTACCAGACTTAATAAAAAGGGGCATATTCGGTTTAATAATTCAACCATAGAATGTAGTTTCGATTACTTGTGTCTATTTCGTAAAATAATTATAAAAGCAGCGCATGTATTCTCAGCCCAAAAATATAAAGGGTAAAAAGGCAAATGAAACTCACCATACTGTATTTTGTAGTAAAAATACATATAACGACATTGAACAATGCAAGGTTGGCCTTGGATTCACGAACCTATATTACGTATATATATATTTATATAATGGTCAATATCTATCAACAATTTAGGTCAAGTTGTAGTGTATCACAATCCTAATGCTCGAGATTGATATGCAAAAGTTTAACAAAAGTCAATTTGACTCAACACGACTTCCAAAATCTATATATGTTTAATACATAATTTAAATGTTGTTGTTTTATATATATCAAATTTTATTAAAGTAAACAATATAAACCATTTATTAATAAAAAGTTATATTAAAGTTTATATATAATAAAAATATACTTTTATATATCTCAAGTAATAAGATTTATAAAATTCACTTAAGATCATAAAAATATAGTGGCATGTATTATTAATGTAATTATATTACGTGTGATAAAAATATCTTTGTATCACGTATTCATTTAAAATAACATTGACAATAAAGTTGTTTTAATTATTTTTAATAATAAAATAATAAAATAATAATAATAGTAACAATATTTATATTTACTAATGATAATAATAATTTTTGACAATAAATAATAATCTTTTGTAATAATATCATTGTTGTAATAATAATACTATTTCAGATAAAAATATTCTATTTATGTTAACGATAATAACAATAAATAAAAATGTTTATATGAGATTGGTAACTTTATTCGAAATGATAATCTTGAATAATAATAATAATAATAATAATACTAATATTTTATAATCAACAATAATATTTATCAAAATGATAATTTTAATAAAAAAAATGATAGTTTCAATGCAAATGATACTTTTAATAATAATAACAATAATAATAAGTTGATAGCTTCGATAAAAATATTAATTATAATATTAATAATAATAATGATAATAACGGCGATAATAACGACGACATAATAATAATAAACAATTTTAACAATGTCACTTAAAATATAGATAATTCAGTTGACTATATCTTTAAATCCATTCATCGAAACTATTCGATATCAAAAGGAAAAGTTCTTAATTTTTCACTAGCTTTCCAATGACATGCATATCTTATACCTTATTTCATCCCTAGTATAACAACCTTTAAGATTCAACATAACTTATCTAAGGGCAATATCAAATGTACAAGCATGCATAATCCTATTTTCTCGAGCACTAGTCAGGGATACACTATTCATGTATAAAAATTAATTTGCGAGTACTCACGTATCAATATTGAGGTTCAATATTGTAGGAAGGTTACGTAGACGAAACGGAGATGACAAACACTAAATTGACCTCACGGGCATACCCATGAACCATACCCATCACCTCTATAGCCATAACCCATAATTTCCTTAGCCCTATCCTACTCGCAAAACTTGTCTTGAAATGACCCGCTCATGACCTCGTCGTAATATTTTATGTACATTAATACTAATAATAATACTTCGAGTGATAATAATTAGATTAATAAAAATATTAATCTTAATTATAATATTCATAATATAAATATATGTGTACACCATGAGAGAGAGATAGAATGAACACTGGAACTAGTATCGAGTTGGTTTTATAATTGCTTGCCACCACCGACACTCATGAATTCGCATGAGTGTCTAGTGTCCCTTCCATGTGTACGCATGATACAAGAATAATATGGCACACAATCTTTACTTTTCCATTATCGACATATTAATTGTAATATATATATTATTTAATAAATAATATATTTAATCTTTAGAATTAATTAAATATTATATTATATTTACGCTTATGATAAAAATATAATTTTTACAAAAATGACTCGTACGTTGTCACTCGACTTATGTACCACTTTCTGTTTTTCGGGCGCACTTTCGTACGTTTAGAAAACTAGCATTTTACGTTACGCGACGTGTACCTTTTTCAAAAATTAGACTTACTCAACAATAAATTTCCTTTATAAAAATATAACTTATAAAATTGAGCGTTGTGGTCATTTGCTTCTATAAATCAGTGACTCATTGTTTGTCAAAATATTTTATTTTAAATTAAACGTTTTGTGACATGTACCTTTATTAATAACTAGACTTAAATTAATTAAAAACTAACCCACTTAAAGTGTAACTTTATCTTTTAAGTATTTTGATCATTTCCTTTTATAAATCCTAGTCTTATTGTTTATCAAAACATATATAATAATATTAGTTTAAATCAAAACGTTTTATGACTAGTTTGATATTGTAATTCATCTTTTTGTAACATATAAATATATTTTTATTTAAAATATATAAACTTGTACATATTGTATATCATGGAAGTATTAATATAATAGTATAATAATTAGTTTTTGAAAACTAATAATAGTTCAAAGTTTATTTTAAATTCGTTTAGGAAATCTTATAACACGTAACATTTACACTCTAAACCTATAATTCCTTTATATGCTAACGTTTATTTTAGTTTCCTTAACCTTTCTAAATAAAATAACTTAGTATCGATCGAATCAAATAACAAGGGTTATGAAATTCAATCCTCCACCAACTTTTGTCTAATCCCCAATAATTAACACTTTTGTTCTTATATACAATCACTTTTCCAAATATTCCGAATACCGTTAAAAGTAAGGGTTTTCTAATTTAAAGTGGACCTCATAACAGAGACTCTTCATCCTAATTCAATGTATCTTATAAATCAATCATTTGATATTTTCATCTAAACATCGATAAGCATAATAAACTTATTTTGAAACAAAATACGTTCTTGTAAAGTATTATATATCTAATACCTTGTTAACGCCTTCACTTATTAAGTATTTATTATATACACATATCTATATACACATAGATGTTCGTGAATTGTTAGGCATGGTCAAATGGTAACTTGATTACATGAATATAGTTTCAAAGCTTTCGAGACTCAATAATACATATTTTGCTTATCGCGTCGGATATATATAAAGATTAAAGTTTAAATTTGATCGGAAATTTCCGGGTCATCACAGTACCTACCCGTTAAAAGAAATTTCGTCCCGAAATTTGATAGAGGTCGTCATGGCTAATAGTAAGAATGTTTTCATGACGAATATGAGCTGATAAATAGAGTTTTATCATTATTGAGTAATATAGATAAAACGATTTGTTTTTGTGAAGAGCACGAGTGAAGCTATCACTTAAGAATGAAAATGAATAAATGCAGGTTTGACTTAACCGGCCGCGTAGTCAAGATTGATTTCCGGAATTTAAGGAATTTAGAAAAAAAAATCTTCATAATAAGATTTGATTTTTCGGCGATTCAGAAAATCAGGATCTCCTCTTATTAATTGCAATAATCTGTTTTGATTACTCTGTCGGATATTTCCCTATAAATCCACCTTCTTCACTTCCTTACAACTCACACCTTCTATTCTTTCTTCCTCAATTCCTACTTTAAAGTATTCGTTAATATGCTCCATCCCATCCTGATCCTTGATATCCTCTTAACTTTCATATCTGTCGTTCTTCTTTTTAATCTGCCACCGAAAGAATCTATTTACTTCTACTATACCCTAGGGTTTATAGTGTTTTTAGTTCTCCCGTGTCTTTATATCGCTATATGCATTGACATCTACGGTTTATAATTTACGGGTGGTTGTTGGGTTTTATATCTTCCCTTATACTTCGATGTCCCTGTCATTGTCATCCACAGTTAATGTTCTCTTCTATTTGCTGCGGTTTATACCCCAAATTTTCTATTTCGGAGCTTTGTCCTTTCGTTTCTTCTTCTTGCGATTAAATAGCTCTTGTAATGGTCCAGAATTCGCACTTATGGATTTCGGAATGAACATTGTTAATGTTCTAAGAAGGAACTGGTAATGGTAAAATATTGATTTGATAAATTACCAGAATACCCTAGAAAGAACCGAATCATCAAGAATTATTTTCTTGACATGTTTAGAGATTAGATAGAATGTAAGAGTCGTGTAAATGGCACATGATGACGGTATGTTCTGTGAATCATCACGTTCCATTAGAAACTCAGCATGAATTACTGTAATATAATGACGTTGATCAAGTGTCATTATATTATACTAACTCATGCATCAGTTCCCAACACTACTTCAAAAACATTCATATTCGAATTTTTCAGAATTTAGAAACTAACACAGTTTCTTTTATGTTGCAGATATTACGGAGAGATAAATGATACTTGATAAGAATAGTTGTGAAAATATCTCCAAAGATATGGAGAATATGTATAATGGAAGATACGAAGATATCTTATAATATTTAAGATATGATGATGATGAAGAATATCTGTCTGTGAAGGTTTAGAATAAGAAGTAAGGTGTTTGCTAACGAGTTCAGCAGGCACTGAATCATTTGGATCCTTTGAAGGCAGATTTAGCCTCTGTGATTTGTCCACGGCTTCCTTCATACTTTGCTCAGTCCATTTTTCAGTACCAAATCCTTTCTTTTTCTGAGCTTTTCTAACTCACTATCTTTTATTATCAAACTTTTGACCGTTATAACCATCTACCATTTTTATGTTTCCTCTGTATTTAATGCTATAATATCTGAATCACTAATTATCAATCCGAGGTGGGTTCAGAAGAATCGTGTTTTTAGATGATTAAACGCTGGTGGTAGTATGGTGGAATATGAAAGGTTCCCCTAGTAACAATGACGAATGAGCAACATATCTATCGAGGTTAGAATAAGGCTAGTCCGACTGCGAAGTCGAAATTGACTTGCTGGAGCTGTGACAAAATTGACTATTTTGAAAGGAATCGTAAAGTTGTTTTTGCTAATAAATGATAAAGAATTCGAGGCGGGTACGTGTCAAACTATGACCCTAGTTTCGAGAACTTTTCAGGTACAAGACTTCGGGTAGTGTGTGGTTGGATCATCATCTCGATTGTTCAATGTTTGAAGTGTCTTCCGGAATTTCGAAGGGTTTTAAATGCAGATTGTCATAGTCAATATCCAAATGATGAAATCGTCTTGAATCCTGAATAATTTTCATATACTTCTGAGTATTACGAATAAAAATGATGTTCTGTCACAGTTTTGAATTCAAAGTATGACTTTGATAGATGTAGGAATTCTAAGAGTGATGTCTTCTGTTAACTCTTGACTTGGATTTTGATTTGTCAAAATTAGAATATGTAATCAAATTTGGATGAGAATAGCTATTTTGATTTTTACGAAAGAATGTATATTGTTGAGAGTGCAGTGAATACAGTTGGTAATTGCTGAATCAGATTCAAAGATTGTAATATATTAATTGTGAATTTCAATATCTCTCGGGTATTACCTACCCGTAAAAAAAATTTCACAAATAATATTTTGAACAAGAATTCTCATTACAATCTTTATGAAAATATATGTGGGTATATTTTCTTCAGATGTAGTACAGATTCAATGAGTTAATATCATACTAAGCTCATTTGATTTTCGGATTGAATTAGAAATGAATTTTCTCTAAAACATTAGAGATTACATAATCTTTGCAAAGTATTTCACTAATGTAATCAATGCTTCAATGTTTATATGTATTTTTTTTTTAGTGAATCATGCTGATGCTCATAGAACTCTTGCTAACTTCACAAGATACGAATATTGTTTTCCCGTAAATTTCGGGTATATCGAAGATGAAAGTGTATAATCAAACATGTTATTGAATGATACACTTGATTTATTATGAACCGGAGTTCATTAGATTGAAACAGAGATTGTGGTTAACGATGATTAAGTTGTTAATGAAGGATGTACATCATAAGATATTAGTAATATGAATTTAAACGAGTAGTATCTACTCTTTTTCAATTCATACTTAATAGCTTAGTACAAAAAGATTTATTATAATTCCAGAATTCATATATATAAAATATATAACAATTCTTCAGAAGGAATGAGTTAATACTATATAACTCGTTGATACAACATATTCGTTGTTGATTGGTAACGATTTCCACAGTGATTCTTGAACTGATGGGATATGTGATGTCATAAGTGTTGTTGATTCTGACGATGCTGACGTTACTGACTATACTGGTGATGCTAACGGTACTGTTGCTGCTGATGATACTTCCGGTAACTGCTAGCGATGCTTGTATAACAAGTCTAATTTGTAAATCGCGCACTATCCTTGTTAGGGTTTTGATTCTTCCTTGAATCATTTTGGTTCACTCATCTGATTTAGGGTTAGGGTGGAAATAGATAATCTCTAAGACTTTAGAGATTACATAATCGCCGTAGAATGGTCTTTCGATGAAGTTATGAATCAATACTACATCGTTTGTTGTTGTTAGTACTCCTTGGTATCTATGGTGCGTGTGATGTTGATATCCGAGATACAGATTATGATGTTGAGGCGTGTGATGCTGCTGATGTTTAGGGTATCGAGATTCACGATGTTGATGCTACTGGTGGTACTGATTATGCTGCTGGTGCTGCTGATGGTGTTTGTAATCCTTGCACCATAAGCTCTAAAGATATCACGCGAGCGCGAAGTTCGTTAACTTCTGCTAGTATACCGGGATGATTGTCGGTTGGGACAAGCGGGTTAATAAAATTTAGAATTTGATGTAATATATAATCGTGACGAGATACTCTGGAAATGAGAGAGAAAATGGTTTCACGAACAGGTTCGCCGGTAAATGCTTCAGGTTCATCGCCAATAGGGCAATTTGGTGGATGGAAAGGATCACCTTCTTCTTGTCTCCAATAGTTGAGGAGGCTACGAACCCATCCCCATTTCATCCAGAATAGATGATGACTGATTGGTTGATCCATTCCGGTCACACTATTTTCGGAGCTCGAATGGAAATCTATATCGACATAGCTGTCGAAATCTGAGGAGTTCGAACTAGATGCGGAATCCATCTCGTATGATCAGAGAAAGAATTTTTGGTATAAAATAGATTGTAGAATTTAGATTTGGTATTCCTCAATACATAATTTACATATGTATATATAATACCAAAATCCCATAGATTTCGGAGAATCTTTGAAAAATGCCAGTCAAATTTCACAATAATAAATACGCTAAGATATTAATTAGCAGATATGCTAAGATGTGAATTTCGTCTATACGCTGTTATGCAATAAATGCAGGAAAACGCGTCTAGACTTAAGATGATAAGCAGATAATTTCCTAAGGATGATAAGTAGATGATTTCCGACACAAAATGATAAGCAAAACTTTTGACATGCAGACACGGTCGAAGTCCAGACTCACTAATGCATCTTAACAACTAACAGTAAGACACACTAATGCAAGACCTGGTTCGCTAAGACCACCGCTCTGATACCAACTGAAAGGACCCGTTCATATACATTATAAACGATTCACAATAGTTGATTACATTGCGAGGTATTTGACCTCTATATGATACATTTTACAAACATTGCATTCATTTTTAAAAGACAATCTTTCTTTACATCAAAAATTGACAGGTATGCATACCATTTCATAATATCCACTATCCAACTATGAGTTGATTTAATAATAATCTTTGATGAACTCAATGACTCGAATGCAACGTTCTTCGAAATATGCTATGAAAGACTCCAAGTAATATCTTTAAAATGAGCAAATGCACAGCGGAAGATTTCTTTAACACCTGAGAATAAACATGCTTTAAAGTGTCAACCAAAAGGTTGGTGCGTTCATTAGTTTATCATAATCATTTATTTCCATCATTTTAATAGACCACAAGAATTTCATTTCCAGTTCTCATAAATATACGTCCCATGCATAGAGACAAAAATGATCATTCATATGGTGAACACCTGGTAACCGACATTAACAATATGCATATAAGAATATCCCCATCATTCCGGGATCCTCCTTCAGACATGATATTAATTTCGAAGTACTAAAGCATCCGGTACTTTGGATGGGGCTTGTTGGGCCCGATAGATCTATCTTTAGGATTCGCGTCAATTAGGGTGTCTGTTCCCTAATTCTTAGATTACCAGACTTAATAAAAAGGGGCATATTCGGTTTAATAATTCAACCATAGAATGTAGTTTCGATTACTTGTGTCTATTTCGTAAAATAATTATAAAAGCAGCGCATGTATTCTCAGCCCAAAAATATAAAGGGTAAAAAGGCAAATGAAACTCACCATACTGTATTTTGTAGTAAAAATACATATAACGACATTGAACAATGCAAGGTTGGCCTTGGATTCACGAACCTATATTACGTATATATATATTTATATAATGGTCAATATCTATCAACAATTTAGGTCAAGTTGTAGTGTATCACAATCCTAATGCTCGAGATTGATATGCAAAAGTTTAACAAAAGTCAATTTGACTCAACACGACTTCCAAAATCTATATATGTTTAATACATAATTTAAATGTTGTTGTTTTATATATATCAAATTTTATTAAAGTAAACAATATAAACCATTTATTAATAAAAAGTTATATTAAAGTTTATATATAATAAAAATATACTTTTATATATCTCAAGTAATAAGATTTATAAAATTCACTTAAGATCATAAAAATATAGTGGCATGTATTATTAATGTAATTATATTACGTGTGATAAAAATATCTTTGTATCACGTATTCATTTAAAATAACATTGACAATAAAGTTGTTTTAATTATTTTTAATAATAAAATAATAAAATAATAATAATAGTAACAATTTTTATATTTACTAATGATAATAATAATTTTTGACAATAAATAATAATCTTTTGTAATAATATCATTGTTGTAATAATAATACTATTTCAGATAAAAATATTCTATTTATGTTAACGATAATAACAATAAATAAAAATGTTTATATGAGATTGGTAACTTTATTCGAAATGATAATCTTGAATGATAATAATAATAATAATAATACTAATATTTTATAATCAACAATAATATTTATCAAAATGATAATTTTAATAAAAAAAATGATAGTTTCAATGCAAATGATACTTTTAATAATAATAACAATAATAATAAGTTGATAGCTTCGATAAAAATATTAATTATAATATTAATAATAATAATGATAATAACGGCGATAATAACGACGACATAATAATAATAAACAATTTTAACAATGTCACTTAAAATATAGATAATTCAGTTGACTATATCTTTAAATCCATTCATCGAAACTATTCGATATCAAAAGGAAAAGTTCTTAATTTTTCACTAGCTTTCCAATGACATGCATATCTTATACCTTATTTCATCCCTAGTATAACAACCTTTAAGATTCAACATAACTTATCTAAGGGCAATATCAAATGTACAAGCATGCATAATCATATTTTCTCGAGCACTAGTCAGGGATACACTATTCATGTATAAAAATTAATTTGCGAGTACTCACGTATCAATATTGAGGTTCAATATTGTAGGAAGGTTACGTAGACGCAACGGAGATGACAAACACTAAATTGACCTCACGGGCATACCCATGAACCATACCCATCCCCTCCATAGCCATAACCCATAATTTCCTTAGCCCTATCCTACTCGCAAAACTTGTCTTGAAATGACCCGCTCATGACCTCGTCGTAATATTTTATGTACATTAATACTAATAATAATACTTCTAGTGATAATAATTAGATTAATAAAAATATTAATCTTAATTATAATATTCATAATATAAATATATGTGTACACCATGAGAGAGAGATAGAATGAACACTGGAACTAGTATCGAGTTGGTTTTATAATTGCTTGCCACCACCGACACTCATGAATTCGCATGAGTGTCTAGTGTCCCTTCCATGTGTACGCATGATACAAGAATAATATGGCACACAATCTTTACTTTTCCATTATCGACATATTAATTGTAATATATATATTATTTAATAAATAATATATTTAATCTTTAGAATTAATTAAATATTATATTATATTTACGCTTATGATAAAAATATAATTTTTACAAAAATGACTCGTACGTTGTCACTCGACTTATGTACCACTTTCTGTTTTTCGGGCGCACTTTCGTACGTTTAGAAAACTAGCATTTTACGTTACGCGACGTGTACCTTTTTCAAAAATTAGACTTACTCAACAATAAATTTCCTTTATAAAAATATAACTTATAAAATTGAGCGTTGTGGTCATTTGCTTCTATAAATCAGTGACTCATTGTTTGTCAAAATATTTTATTTTAAATTAAACGTTTTGTGACATGTACCTTTATTAAAAACTAGACTTAAATTAATTAAAAACTAACCCACTTAAAGTGTAACTTTATCTTTTAAGTATTTTGATCATTTCCTTTTATAAATCCTAGTCTTATTGTTTATCAAAACATATATAATAATATTAGTTTAAATCAAAACGTTTTATGACTAGTTTGATATTGTAATTCATCTTTTTGTAACATATAAATATATTTTTATTTAAAATATATAAACTTGTACATATTGTATATCATGGAAGTATTAATATAATAGTATAATAATTAGTTTTTGAAAACTAGTAATAGTTCAAAGTTTATTTTAAATTCGTTTAGGAAATCTTATAACACGTAACATTTACACTCTAAACCTATAATTCCTTTATATGCTAACGTTTATTTTAGTTTCCTTAACCTTTCTAAATAAAATAACTTAGTATCGATCGAATCAAATAACAAGGGTTATGAAATTCAATCCTCCACCAACTTTTGTCTAATCCCCAATAATTAACACTTTTGTTCTTATATACAATCACTTTTCCAAATATTCCGAATACCGTTAAAAGTAAGGGTTTTCTAATTTAAAGTGGACCTCATAACAGAGACTCTTCATCCTAATTCAATGTATCTTATAAATCAATCATTTGATATTTTCATCTAAACATCGATAAGCATAATAAACTTATTTTGAAACAAAATACGTTCTTGTAAAGTATTATATATCTAATACCTTGTTAACGCCTTCACTTATTAAGTATTTATTATATACACATATCTATATACACATAGATGTTCGTGAATTGTTAGGCATGGTCAAATGGTAACTTGATTACATGAATATAGTTTCAAAGCTTTCGAGACTCAATAATACATATTTTGCTTATCGCGTCGGATATATATAAAGATTAAAGTTTAAATTTGATCGGAAATTTCCGGGTCATCACACAAACCGCCTACGGCAGTTTGCCAACGGATAGATCCCGAAAAAATACACGATTTGAAAAAAAATGGTGACTAAATTGGAGTTACGAGTCAAAAGATACGATAGATCGAACATTTTGGCCAAAGACACAAAACACCAAGCACCACGAACCGTCGGTGGTATTAGGTGCGTGGTTCGATTCTGTGAGAAAAGATGTCTTTTTCAGAATCTAGACAACTTCGAATGGCAAGCACGTTCAGAGTGTCTTGCTCGTTCGGCCGTTTTAGGGTGATCTTATGAATTTCAGCACAATTTGAAACCGAAGGTTATGCGCCGCCAAATGGTACCCAATCTGGCGGCCCATACTAATGATTTAAAAAACGTGTCTAATGAAGTGACATTAGATTCAAATTTATACCCGTTATACATAATTACATTTCGAGTGAAATAATAGGCCTTAAAACGATATATACCATGCTAAGTCATGCATACACAAAACTAATTATAAGATATAAATTGAAAACGTTCAAAGAGAACATTAAAAATGAGTAAAATGTCTTTTTTCGGTATCCTGACGACCTCGATGTCAAGATACTATCCAGGAGTCTTGATGTTAGGGTCGTTTTAGGGTGATCTCGAGAATTTCAGTACAATCTGAAACCGATGGTTATGCGCTGCCAAATGGTACTCCATCTGGCGGAGCATCTTAATGATTTAAAAAATCGTGTTTAATGAAGTGACATTAGATTCAAATTTATATGCGTTATACGTAATTACATTGCGAGTGAAATAATAGGCCTTAAAACAATATGTACTATGCTAAGTCATGCATGCACAAAAGGAATAATACGAATGAAATTCAAAACGGTCAAAATCGAAAAAAGACAAATTTGAAGGCTTTCGGGGTCTCGTTTCGAAAAATATTTGGGACAAACTGCCTAAGGCAGTTTGCCAACGGATAGATCCCGAAAAAATACACGATTTGAAAAAAAACGGTGACTAAATTGGAGTTACGAGTCAAAAGATACGATAGATCGAACATTTTGGCCAAAGACACAAAACACCAAGCACCACGAACCGTCAGTGGTGTTAGGTGCGTGGTGCGATTCTGTGAGAAAAGATGTCTTTTTCGGAATCTAGACAATTTCGAATGGCAAGCACGTTCAGAGTGTCTTGCTCGTTCGGCCGTTTTAGGGTGATCTTATGAATTTCAGCACAATTTGAAACCGAAGGTTATGCGCCGCCAAATGGTACCCAATCTTGCGGCGCATACTAATGATTTAAAAAACGTGTTTAATGAAGTGACATTAGATTCAAATTTATACCCGTTATACATAATTACATTTTGAGTGAAATAATAGGCCTTAAAACGATATATACCATGCTAAGTCATGCATACACAAAACTAATTATAAGATATAAATTGAAAACGTTCAAAGAGAACATTAAAAATGAGTAAAATGTCTTTTTTCGGTATCCTGATGACCTCGATGTCAAGACACTATCCAGGAGTCTTGATGTTAGGGTCGTTTTAGGGTGATCTCGAGAATTTCAGTACAATATGAAGCCGATGGTTATGCGCCGCCAAATGGTACTCCATCTGGCGGCGCATCTTAATGATTTAAAAAATCGTGTTTAATGAAGTGACATTAGATTCAAATTTTTATGCGTTATATGTAATTACATTGCGAGTGAAATAATAGGCCTTAAAACAATATGTACTATGCTAAGTCATGCATGCACAAAAGGAATAATACGAATGAAATTCAAAACGGTCAAAATCGAAAAAAGACAAATTTGAAGGCTTTCGAGGTCTCGTTTCGAAAAATATTTGGGACAAACCGCCTACGGCAGTTTGCCAACGGATAGATCCCGAAAAAATACACGATTTGAAAAAAAACGGTGACTAAATTGGAGTTACGAGTCAAAATATACGATAGATCGAACATTTTGGCTAAAGACACAAAACACCAAGCACCACGAACCGTCGGTGGTATTAGGTGCGTGGTTCGATTCTGTGAGAAAAGATGTCTTTTTCAGAATCTAGACAACTTCGAATGGCAAGCACGTTCAGAGTGTCTTGCTCGTTCGGCCGTTTTAGGGTGATCTTATGAATTTCAGCACAATTTGAAACCGAAGGTTATGCGCTGCCAAATGGTACCCAATCTGGCGGCGCATACTAATGATTTAAAAAACGTGTCTAATGAAGTGACATTAGATTCAAATTTATACCCGTTATACATAATTACATTTCGAGTGAAATAATAGGCCTTAAAACGATATATACCATGCTAAGTCATGCATACACAAAACTAATTATAAGATATAAATTGAAAACGTTCAAAGAGAACATTAAAAATGAGTAAAATGTCTTTTTTCGGTATCCTGACGACCTCGATGTCAAGACACTATCCAGGAGTCTTGATGTTAGGGTCGTTTTAGGGTGATCTCGAGAATTTCAGTACAATCTGAAACCGATGGTTATGCGCCGCCAAATGGTACTCCATCTGGCGGCGCATCTTAATGATTTAAAAAATCGTGTTTAATGAAGTGACATTAGATTCAAATTTATATGCGTTATACGTAATTACATTGCGAGTGAAATAATAGGCCTTAAAACAATATGTACTATGCTAAGTCATGCATGCACAAAAGGAATAATACGAATGAAATTCAAAACGGTCAAAATCAAAAAAAGACAAATTTGATGGCTTTCGAGGTCTCGTTTCGAAAAATATTTGGGACAAACCGCCTACGGCAGTTTGCCAACGGATAGATCCCAAAAAAATACACGATTTGAAAAAAAAACGGTGACTAAATTGGAGTTACGAGTCAAAAGATACGATAGATCAAACATTTTGGCCAAAGACACAAAACACCAAGCACCACGAACCGTCGGTGGTGTTAAGTGCGTGGTGAGATTCTGTGAGAAAAGATGTCTTTTTCTGAATCTAGACAACTTCGAATGGCAAGCACGTTCAGAGGTCTTGCTCGTTCGGCCGTTTTAGGGTGATCTTATGAATTTCAGCACAATTTTAAACCGAAGGTTATGCGCCGCCAAATGGTAACCAATCTGGCGGCGCATACTAATGATTTAAAAAACGTGTCTAATGAAGTGACATTAGATTCAAATTTATACCCGTTATACATAATTACATTTCGAGTGAAATAATAGGCCTTAAAACGATATATACCATGCTAAGTCATGCATACACAAAACTAATTATAAGATATAAATTGAAAACGTTCAAAGAGAACATTAAAAATGAGTAAAATGTCTTTTTTCGGTATCCTGACGACCTCGATGTCAAGACACTATCCAGGAGTCTTGATGTTAGGGTCGTTTTAGGGTGATCTCGAGAATTTCAGTACAATCTGAAACCGATGGTTATGCGCCGCCAAATGGTACTCCATCTGGCGGCGCATCTTAATGATTTAAAAAATCGTGTTTAATGAAGTGACATTAGATTCAAATTTATATGCGTTATACGTAATTACATTGCGAGTGAAATAATAGGCCTTAAAACAATATGTACTATGCTAAGTCATGCATGCACAAAAGGAATAATACGAATGAAATTCAAAACGGTCAAAATCGAAAAAAGACAAATTTGAAGGCTTTCGAGGTCTCGTTTCGAAAAATATTTGGGACAAAACGCCTACGGCAGTTTGCCAACGGATAGATCCCGAAAAAATACACGATTTGAAAAAAAAACGGTGACTAAATTGGAGTTACGAGTCAAAAGATACGATAGATCGAACATTTTCGCCAAAGACACAAAACACCAAGCACCACGAACCGTCAGTGGTGTTAGGTGCGTGGTGCGATTCTGTGAGAAAATATGTCTTTTTCGGAATCTAGACAACTTCGAATGGCAAGCACGTTCAGAGTGTCTTGCTCGTCCGGCCGTTTTAGGGTGATGTTATGAATTTCAGCACAATTTGAAACCGAAGGTTATGCGCCGCCAAATAGTACCCAATCTGGCGGCGCATACTAATGATTTAAAAAACGTGTTTAATGAAGTAACATTAGATTCAAATTTATACCCGTTATACATAATTACATTTCGAGTGAAATAATAGGCCTTAAAACGATATATACCATGCTAAGTCATGCATACACAAAACTAATTATAAGATATAAATTGAAAACGTTCAAAGAGAACATTAAAAATGAGTAAAATGTCTTTTTTCGGTATCCTGACGACCTCGATGTCAAGACACTATCCAGGAGTCTTGATGTTAGGGTCGTTTTAGGGTGATCTCGAGAATTTCAGTACAATCTGAAACCGATGGTTATGCGCCGCCAAATGGTACTCCATCTGGCGGCGCATCTTAATGATTTAAAAAATCGTGTTTAATGAAGTGACATTAGATTCAAATTTATATGCGTTATACGTAATTACATTGCGAGTGAAATAATAGGCCTTAAAACAATATGTACTATGCTAAGTCATGCATGCACAAAAGGAATAATACGAATGAAATTCAAAACGGTCAAAATCGAAAAAAGACAAATTTGAAGGCTTTCGAGGTCTCGTTTCGAAAAATATTTGGGACAAACCGAATACGGCAGTTTGCCAACGGATAGATCCCAAAAAAATACACGATTTGAAAAAAAAACGGTGACTAAATTGGAGTTACGAGTCAAAAGATACGATAGATCGAACATTTTGGCCAAAGACACAAAACACCAAGCACCACGAACCGTCGGTGGTGTTAAGTGCGTGGTGCGATTCTGTGAGAAAAGATGTCTTTTTCTGAATCTAGACAACTTCGAATGGCAAGCACGTTCAGAGTGTCTTGCTCGTCCGGCCGTTTTAGGGTGATCTTATGAATTTCAGCACAATTTGAAACCGAAGGTTATGCGCCGCCAAATAGTACCCAATCTGGCGGCGCATACTAATGATTTAAAAAAAGTGTTTAATGAAGTAACATTAGATTCAAATTTATACCCGTTATACATAATTACATTTCGAGTGAAATAATAGGCCTTAAAACGATATATACCATGCTAAGTCATGCATACACAAAACTAATTATAAGATATAAATTGAAAACGTTCAAAGAGAACATTAAAAATGAGTAAAATGTCTTTTTTCGGTATCAGGACGACCTCGATGTCAAGACACTATCCAGGAGTCTTGATGTTAGGGTCGTTTTAGGGTGATCTCGAGAATTTCAGTACAATCTGAAACCGATGGTTATGCGCCGCCAAATGGTACTCCATCTGGCGGCGCATCTTAATGATTTAAAAAATCGTGTTTAATGAAGTGACATTAGATTCAAATTTATATGCGTTATACGTAATTACATTGCGAATGAAATAATAGGCCTTAAAACAATATGTACTATGCTAAGTCATGCATGCACAAAAGGAATAATACGAATGAAATTCAAAATGGTCAAAATCGAAAAAAGACAAATTTGAAGGCTTTCGAGGTCTCGTTTCGAAAAATATTTGGGACAAACCGAATACGGCAGTTTGCCAACGGATAGATCCCGAAAAAATACACGATTTGAAAAAAAACGGTGACTAAATTGGAGTTACGAGTCAAAAGATACGATAGATCGAACATTTTGGCCAAAGACACAAAACACCAAGCACCACGAACCGTCGGTGGTATTAGGTGCGTGGTTCGATTCTGCGAGGAAAGATGTCTTTTTCAGAATCTAGACAACTTCGAATGGCAAGCACGTTCAGAGTGTCTTGCTCGTTCGGCCGTTTTAGGGTGATCTTATGAATTTCAGCACAATTTGAAATCGAAGGTTATGCGCCGCCAAATGGTACCCAGTCTGGCGGCGCATACTAATGATTTGAAAAACGTGTTTAATGAAGTGACATTAGATTCAAATTTATACCAGTTATACATAATTACATTTCGAGTGAAATAATAGGCCTTAAAACGATATATACCATGCTAAGTCATGCATACACAAAACTAATTATAAGATATAAATTGAAAACGTTCAAAGAGAACATTAAAAATGAGTAAAATGTCTTTTTTCGGCATCCTGACGACCTCGATGTCAAGACACTATCCAGGAGTCTTGATTTTAGGGTCGTTTTAGGGTGATCTCGAGAATTTCAGTACAATCTGAAACCGATGGTTATGCGCCGCCAAATGGTACTCCATCTGGCGGAGCATCTTAATGATTTAAAAAATCGTGTTTAATGAAGTGACATTAGATTCAAATTCATATGCGTTATACGTAATTACATTGCGAGTGAAATAATAGGCCTTAAAACAATATGTACTATGCTAAGTCATGCATGCACAAAAGGAATAATACGAATGAAATTCAAAACGGTCAAAATCGAAAAAAGACAAATTTGAAGGCTTTCGAGGCCTCGTTTCGAAAAATATTTAGGACAAACCGCCTACGGCAGTTTGCCAATGGATAGATTCCGAAAAAATACACGATTTGAAAAAAAACGGTGACTAAATTGGAGTTACGAGTCAAAAGATACGATAGATCGAACATTTTGGCCAAAGACACAAAACACCAAGCACCACGAACCGTCAGTGGTGTTAGGTGCGTGGTTCGATTCTATTAGAAAAGATGTCTTTTTCGGAATCTAGACAATTTCGAATGGCAAGCACGTTCAGGGTGTCTTGCTCGTTCGGCCGTTTTAGGGTGATCTTATGAATTTCAGCACAATTTGAAACCGAAGGTTATGCGCCGCCAAATGGTACCCAGTCTGGCGGCGCATACTAATGATTTGAAAAACGTGTTTAATGAAGTGACATTAGATTCAAATTTATACCAGTTATACATAATTACATTTCGAGTGAAATAATAGGCCTTAAAACGATATATACCATGCTAAGTCATGCATACACAAAACTAATTATAAGATATAAATTGAAAACATTCAAAGAGAACATTAAAAATGAGTAAAATGTCTTTTTTCGGCATCCTGACGACCTCGATGTCAAGACACTATCCAGGAGTCTTGATGTTAGGGTCGTTTTAGGGTGATCTCTAGAATTTCAGTACAATCTGAAACCGATGGTTATGCGCCGCCAAATGGTACTCCATCTGGCGGAGCATCTTAATGATTTAAAAAATCGTGTTTAATGAAGTGACATTAGATTCAAATTCATATGCGTTATACGTAATTACATTGCGAGTGAAATAATAGGCCTTAAAACAATATGTACTATGCTAAGTCATGCATGCACAAAAGGAATAATACGAATGAAATTCAAAACGGTCAAAATCGAAAAAAGACAAATTTGAAGGCTTTCGAGGTCTCGTTTCGAAAAATATTTGGGACAAACCGCCTACGGCAGTTTGCCAACGGATAGATCCCGAAAAAATACACGATTTGAAAAAAAACGGTGACTAAATTGGAGTTACGAGTCAAAAGATACGATAGATCGAACATTTTGGCCAAAGACACAAAACACCAAGCACCACGAACCGTCGGTGGTATTAGGTGCGTGGTTCGATTCTGTGAGAAAAGATGTCTTTTTCAGAATCTAGACAACTTCGAATGGCAAGCACGTTCAGAGTGTCTTGCTCGTTCGGCCGTTTTAGGGTGATCTTATGAATTTCAGCACAATTTGAAACCGAAGGTTATGCGCCGCCAAATGGTACCCAATCTTGCGGCGCATACTAATGATTTAAAAAACGTGTTTAATGAAGTGACATTAGATTCAAATTTATACCCGTTATACATAATTACATTTCGAGTGAAATAATAGGCCTTAAAACGATATATACCATGCTAAGTCATGCATACACAAAACTAATTATAAGATATAAATTGAAAACGTTCAAAGAGAACATTAAAAATGAGTAAAATGTCTTTTTTCGGTATCCTGATGACCTCGATGTCAAGACACTATCCAGGAGTCTTGAGGTTAGGGTCGTTTTAGGGTGATCTCGAGAATTTCAGTACAATATGAAGCCGATGGTTATGCGCCGCCAAATGGTACTCCATCTGGCGGCGCATCTTAATGATTTAAAAAATCGTGTTTAATGAAGTGACATTAGATTCAAATTTTTATGCGTTATACGTAATTACATTGCGAGTGAAATAATAGGCCTTAAAACAATATGTACTATGCTAAGTCATGCATGCACAAAAGGAATAATACGAATGAAATTCAAAACGGTCAAAATCGAAAAAAGACAAATTTGAAGGCTTTCGAGGTCTCGTTTCGAAAAATATTTGGGACAAACCGTCTACAGCATTTTTCCAACGGATAGATCCCGAAAAAATACACGATTTGAAAAAAAACGGTGACTAAATTGGAGTTACGAGTCAAAAGATACGATAGATCGAACATTTTGGCCAAAGACACAAAACACCAAGCACCACGAACCGTCGGTGGTATTAGGTGCGTGGTTCGATTCTGTGAGAATAGATGTCTTTTTCAGAATCTAGACAACTTTGAATGGCAAGCACGTTCAGAGTGTCTTGCTCGTTCGGCCGTTTTAGGGTGATCTTATGAATTTCAGCACAATTTGAAACCGAAGGTTATGCGCCGCCAAATGGTACCCAATCTGGCGGCGCATACTAATGATTTAAAAAACGTGTCTAATGAAGTGACATTAGATTCAAATTTATACCCGTTATACATAATTACATTTCGAGTGAAATAATAGGCCTTAAAACGATATATACCATGCTAAGTCATGCATACACAAAACTAATTATAAGATATAAATTGAAAACGTTCAAAGAGAACATTAAAGATGAGTAAAATGTCTTTTTTCGGTATCCTGATGACCTCGATGTCAAGACACTATCCAGGAGTCTTGATGTTAGGGTCATTTTAGGGTGATCTCGAGAATTTCAGTACAATCTGAAACCGATGGTTATGCGCCGCCAAATGGTACTCCATCTGGCGGCGCATCTTAATGATTTAAAAAATCGTGTTTAATGAAGTGACATTAGATTCAAATTTATATGCGTTATACGTAATTACATTGCGAGTGAAATAATAGGCCTTAAAACAATATGTACTATGCTAAGTCATGCATGCACAAAAGGAATAATACGAATGAAATTCAAAACGGTCAAAATCGAAAAAAGACAAATTTGAAGGCTTTCGAGGTCTCGTTTCGAAAAATATTTGGGACAAACCGCCTACGGCGGTTTGCCAACGGATAGATCCCGAAAAAATACACAATTTGAAATAAACGGTGACTAAATTGGAGTTACGAGTCAAAAGATACGATAGATCGAACATTTTGGCCAAAGACACAAAACACCAAGCTCCACGAACCGTCGGTGGTGTTAGGTGCGTGGTTTGATTCTGTGAGAAAAGATGTATTTTTCGGAATCTATACAACTTCGAATGGCAAGCACGTTCAGAGTGTCTTGCTCGTTCGGCCGTTTTAGGGTGATCTTATGAATTTCAGCACAATTTGAAACCGAAGGTTATGCGCCGCCAAATGGTACCCAATCTGGCGGCGCATACTAATGATTTAAAAAACGTGTCTAATGAAGTGACATTAGATTCAAATTTATACCCGTTATACATAATTACATTTCGAGTGAAATAATAGGCCTTAAAACGATATATACCATGCTAAGTCATGCATACACAAAACTAATTATAAGATATAAATTGAAAACGTTCAAAAAGAACATTAAAGATGAGTAAAATGTCTTTTTTCGGTATCCTGACGACCTCGATGTCAAGACACTATCCAGGAGTCTTGATTTTAGGGTCGTTTTAGGGTGATCTCTAGAATTTCAGTACAATCTGAAACCGATGGTTATGCGCCGCCAAATGGTACTCCATCTGGCGGCGCATCTTAATGATTTAAAAAATCGTGTTTAATGAAGTGACATTAGATTCAAATTCATATGCGTTATACGTAATTACATTGCGAGTGAAATAATAGGCCTTAAAACAATATGTACTATGCTAAGTCATGCATGCACAAAAGGAATAATACGAATGAAATTCAAAACGGTCAAAATCGAAAAAAGACAAATTTGAAGGCTTTCGAGGTCTCGTTTCGAAAAATATTTGGGACAAACCGCCTACGGCAGTTTGCCAATGGATAGATTCCGAAAAAATACACGATTTGAAAAAAAACGGTGACTAAATTGGAGTTACGAGTCAAAAGATACGATAGATCGAACATTTTGGCCAAAGACACAAAACACCAAGCACCACGAACCGTCAGTGGTGTTAGGTGCGTGGTGCAATTCTGTTAGAAAAGATGTCTTTTTCGGAATCTAGACAATTTCGAATGGCAAGCACGTTCAGGGTGTCTTGCTCGTTCGGCCGTTTTAGGGTGATCTTATGAATTTCAGCACAATTTGAAACCGAAGGTTATGCGCCGCCAAATGGTACCCAGTCTGGCGGCGCATACTAATGATTTGAAAAACGTGTTTAATGAAGTGACATTAGATTCAAATTTATACCAGTTATACATAATTACATTTCGAGTGAAATAATAGGCCTTAAAACGATATATACCATGCTAAGTCATGCATACACAAAACTAATTATAAGATATAAATTGAAAACGTTCAAAGAGAACATTAAAAATGAGTAAAATGTCTTTTTTCGGCATCCTGACGACCTCGATGTCAAGACACTATCCAGGAGTCTTGATTTTAGGGTCGTTTTAGGGTGATCTCTAGAATTTCAGTACAATCTGAAACCGATGGTTATGCGCCGCCAAATGGTACTCCATCTGGCGGCGCATCTTAATGATTTAAAAAATCGTGTTTAATGAAGTGACATTAGATTCAAATTCATATGCGTTATACGTAATTACATTGCGAGTGAAATAATAGGCCTTAAAACAATATGTACTATGCTAAGTCATGCATGCACAAAAGGAATAATACGAATGAAATTCAAAACGGTCAAAATCGAAAAGAGACAAATTTGAAGGCTTTCGAGGCCTCGTTTCGAAAAATATTTGGGACAAACCGCCTACGGCAGTTTGCCAATGGATAGATTCCGAAAAAATACACGATTTGAAAAAAAAAACGGTGACTAAATTGGAGTTACGAGTCAAAAGATACGATAGATCGAACATTTTGGCCAAAGACACAAAACACCAAGCACCACGAACCGTCAGTGGTGTTAGGTGCGTGGTGCAATTCTGTTAGAAAAGATGTCTTTTTCGGAATCTAGACAATTTCGAATGGCAAGCACGTTCAGGGTGTCTTGCTCGTTCGGCCGTTTTAGGGTGATCTTATGAATTTCAGCACAATTTGAAACCGAAGGTTATGCGCCGCCAAATGGTACCCAGTCTGGCGGCGCATACTAATGATTTGAAAAACGTGTTTAATGAAGTGACATTAGATTCAAATTTATACCAGTTATACATAATTACATTTCGAGTGAAATAATAGGCCTTAAAACGATATATACCATGCTAAGTCATGCATACACAAAACTAATTATAAGATATAAATTGAAAACGTTCAAAGAGAACATTAAAAATGAGTAAAATGTCTTTTTTCGGCATCCTGACGACCTCGATGTCAAGACACTATCCAGGAGTCTTGATGTTAGGGTCTTTTTAGGGTGATCTCTAGAATTTCAGTACAATCTGAAACCGATGGTTATGCGCCGCCAAATGGTACTCCATCTGGCGGCGCATCTTAATGATTTAAAAAATCGTGTTTAATGAAGTGACATTAGATTCAAATTCATATGCGTTATACGTAATTACATTGCGAGTGAAATAATAGGCCTTAAAACAATATGTACTATGCTAAGTCATGCATGCACAAAAGGAATAATACGAATGAAATTCAAAACGGTCAAAATCGAAAAAAGACAAATTTGAAGGCTTTCGAGGTCTCGTTTCGAAAAATATTTGGGACAAACCGCCTACGGCATTTTGCCAACTGATAGATCCCGAAAAAATACACTATTTGAAAAAAAACGGTGACTAAATTGGAGTTACGAGTCAAAAGATACGATAGATCGAACATTTTGGCCAAAGACACAAAACACCAAGCACCACGAACCGTCGGTGGTATTAGGTGCGTGGTTCGATTCTGTGAGAAAAGATGTCTTTTTCAGAATCTAGACAACTTTGAATGGCAAGCACGTTCAGAGTGTCTTGCTCGTTCGGCCGTTTTAGGGTGATCTTATGAATTTCAGCACAATTTGAAACCGAAGGTTATGCGCCGCCAAATGGTACCCAATCTGGCGGCGCATACTAATGATTTAAAAAACGTGTCTAATGAAGTGACATTAGATTCAAATTTATACCCGTTATACATAATTACATTTCGAGTGAAATAATAGGCCTTAAAACGATATATACCATGCTAAGTCATGCATACACAAAACTAATTATAAGATATAAATTGAAAACGTTCAAAGAGAACATTAAAGATGAGTAAAATGTCTTTTTTCGGTATCCTGATGACCTCGATGTCAAGACACTATCCAGGAGTCTTGATGTTAGGGTCATTTTAGGGTGATCTCGAGAATTTCAGTACAATCTGAAACCGATGGTTATGCGCCGCCAAATGGTACTCCATCTGGCGGCGCATCTTAATGATTCAAAAAATCGTGTTTAATGAAGTGACATTAGATTCAAATTTATATGCGTTATACGTAATTACATTGCGAGTGAAATAATAGGCCTTAAAACAATATGTACTATGCTAAGTCATGCATGCACAAAAGGAATAATACGAATGAAATTCAAAACGGTCAAAATCGAAAAAAGACAAATTTGAAGGCTTTCGAGGTCTCGTTTCGAAAAATATTTGGGACAAACCGCCTACGGCGGTTTGCCAACGGATAGATCCCGAAAAAATACACAATTTGAAATAAACGGTGACTAAATTGGAGTTACGAGTCAAAAGATACGATAGATCGAACATTTTGGCCAAAGACACAAAACACCAAGCTCCACGAACCGTCGGTGGTGTTAGGTGCGTGGTTTGATTCTGTGAGAAAAGATGTATTTTTCGGAATCTATACAACTTCGAATGGCAAGCACGTTCAGAGTGTCTTGCTCGTTCGGCCGTTTTAGGGTGATCTTATGAATTTCAGCACAATTTGAAACCGAAGGTTATGCGCCGCCAAATGGTACCCAATCTGGCGGCGCATACTAATGATTTAAAAAACGTGTCTAATGAAGTGACATTAGATTCAAATTTATACCCGTTATACATAATTACATTTCGAGTGAAATAATAGGCCTTAAAACGATATATACCATGCTAAGTCATGCATACACAAAACTAATTATAAGATATAAATTGAAAACGTTCAAAGAGAACATTAAAGATGAGTAAAATGTCTTTTTTCGGCATCCTGACGACCTCGATGTCAAGACACTATCCAGGAGTCTTGATTTTAGGGTCGTTTTAGGGTGATCTCTAGAATTTCAGTACAATCTGAAACCGATGGTTATGCGCCGCCAAATGGTACTCCATCTGGCGGCGCATCTTAATGATTTAAAAAATCGTGTTTAATGAAGTGACATTAGATTCAAATTCATATGCGTTATACGTAATTACATTGCGAGTGAAATAATAGGCCTTAAAACAATATGTACTATGCTAAGTCATGCATGCACAAAAGGAATAATACGAATGAAATTCAAAACGGTTAAAATCGAAAAAAGACAAATTTGAAGGCTTTCGAGGTCTCGTTTCGAAAAATATTTGGGACAAACCGCCTACGGCAGTTTGCCAATGGATAGATTCCAAAAAAATACACGATTTGAAAAAAAACGGTGACTAAATTGGAGTTACGAGTCAAAAGATACGATAGATCGAACATTTTGGCCAAAGACACAAAACACCAAGCACCACGAACCGTCAGTGGTGTTAGGTGCGTGGTGCAATTCTGTTAGAAAAGATGTCTTTTTCGGAATCTAGACAATTTCGAATGGCAAGCACGTTCAGGGTGTCTTGCTCGTTCGGCCGTTTTAGGGTGATCTTATGAATTTCAGCACAATTTGAAACCGAAGGTTATGCGCCGCCAAATGGTACCCAGTCTGGCGGCGCATACTAATGATTTGAAAAACGTGTTTAATGAAGTGACATTAGATTCAAATTTATACCAGTTATACATAATTACATTTCGAGTGAAATAATAGGCCTTAAAACGATATATACCATGCTAAGTCATGCATACACAAAACTAATTATAAGATATAAATTGAAAACGTTCAAAGAGAACATTAAAAATGAGTAAAATGTCTTTTTTCGGCATCCTGACGACCTCGATGTCAAGACACTATCCAGGAGTCTTGATTTTAGGGTCGTTTTAGGGTGATCTCTAGAATTTCAGTACAATCTGAAACCGATGGTTATGCGCCGCCAAATGGTACTCCATCTGGCGGCGCATCTTAATGATTTAAAAAATCGTGTTTAATGAAGTGACATTAGATTCAAATTCATATGCGTTATACGTAATTACATTGCGAGTGAAATAATAGGCCTTAAAACAATATGTACTATGCTAAGTCATGCATGCACAAAAGGAATAATACGAATGAAATTCAAAACGGTCAAAATCGAAAAAAGACAAATTTGAAGGCTTTCGAGGTCTCGTTTCGAAAAATATTTGGGACAAACCGCCTACGGCAGTTTGCCAACGGATAGATCCCGAAAAAATACACGATTTGAAAAAAAACGGTGACTAAATTGGAGTTACGAGTCAAAAGATACGATAGATCGAACATTTTGGCCAAAGACACAAAACACCAAGCACCACGAACCGTCGGTGGTATTAGGTGCGTGGTTCGATTCTGTGAGAAAAGATGTCTTTTTCAGAATCTAGACAACTTTGAATGGCAAGCACGTTCAGAGTGTCTTGCTCGTTCGGCCGTTTTAGGGTGATCTTATGAATTTCAGCACAATTTGAAACCGAAGGTTATGCGCCGCCAAATGGTACCCAATCTGGCGGCGCATACTAATGATTTAAAAAACGTGTCTAATGAAGTGACATTAGATTCAAATTTATACCCGTTATACATAATTACATTTCGAGTGAAATAATAGGCCTTAAAACGATATATACCATGCTAAGTCATGCATACACAAAACTAATTATAAGATATAAATTGAAAACGTTCAAAGAGAACATTAAAGATGAGTAAAATGTCTTTTTTCGGCATCCTGACGACCTCGATGTCAAGACACTATCCAGGAGTCTTGATTTTAGGGTCGTTTTAGGGTGATCTCTAGAATTTCAGTACAATCTGAAACCGATGGTTATGCGCCGCCAAATGGTACTCCATCTGGCGGCGCATCTTAATGATTTAAAAAATCGTGTTTAATGAAGTGACATTAGATTCAAATTCATATGCGTTATACGTAATTACATTGCGTGTGAAATAATAGGCCTTAAAACAATATGTACTATGCTAAGTCATGCATGCACAAAAGGAATAATACGAATGAAATTCAAAACGGTCAAAATCGAAAAAAGACAAATTTGAAGGCTTTCGAGGTCTCGTTTCAAAAAATATTTGGGACAAACCGCCTACGGCAGTTTGCCAATTGATAGATTCCAAAAAAATACACGATTTGAAAAAAAACGGTGACTAAATTGGAGTTACGAGTCAAAAGATACGATAGATCGAACATTTTGGCCAAAGACACAAAACACCAAGCACCACGAACCGTCAGTGGTGTTAGGTGCGTGGTGCAATTCTGTTAGAAAAGATGTCTTTTTCGGAATCTAGACAATTTCGAATGGCAAGCACGTTCAGGGTGTCTTGCTCGTTCGGCCGTTTTAGGGTGATCTTATGAATTTCAGCACAATTTGAAACCGAAGGTTATGCGCCGCCAAATGGTACCCAGTCTGGCGGCGCATACTAATGATTTGAAAAACATGTTTAATGAAGTGACATTAGATTCAAATTTATACCAGTTATACATAATTACATTTCGAGTGAAATAATAGGCCTTAAAACGATATATACCATGCTAAGTCATGCATACACAAAACTAATTATAAGATATAAATTGAAAACGTTCAAAGAGAACATTAAAAATGAGTAAAATGTCTTTTTTCGGCATCCTGACGACCTCGATGTCAAGACACTATCCAGGAGTCTTGATTTTAGGGTCGTTTTAGGGTGATCTCTAGAATTTCAGTACAATCTGAAACCGATGGTTATGCGCCGCCAAATGGTACTCCATCTGGCAGCGCATCTTAATGATTTAAAAAATCGTGTTTAATGAAGTGACATTAGATTCAAATTCATATGCGTTATACGTAATTACATTGCGAGTGAAATAATAGGCCTTAAAACAATATGTACTATGCTAAGTCATGCATGCACAAAAGGAATAATACGAATGAAATTCAAAACGGTCAAAATCGAAAAAAGACAAATTTGAAGGCTTTCGAGGTCTCGTTTCGAAAAATATTTGGGACAAACCGCCTACAGCAGTTTGCCAATGGATAGATCCCGAAGAAATACACGATTTGAAAAAAAACGGTGAATAAATTGGAGTTACGAGTCAAAAGATATGATAGATCGAACATTTTGGCCAAAGACACAAAACACCAAGCACCACGAACCGTCGGTGGTGTTAGGTGTGTGGTGCGATTCTGTGAGAAAAGATGTCCTTTTCGGAATCTAGACAACTTCGAATGGCAAGCACGTTCAGAGTTTCTTGCTCGTTCGGCCGTTTTAGGGTGATCTTATGAATTTCAGCACAATTTTAAACCGAAGGTTATGCGCCGCCAAATGGTACCCAATCTGGCGGCGCATACTAATGATTTAAAAAACGTGTTTAATGAAGTGACATTAGATTCAAATTTATACCCGTTATACATAATTACATTACGAGTGAAATAATAGGTCTTAAAACGATATATACCATGCTAAGTCATGCATACACAAAACTAATTATAAGATTTAAATTGAAAACGTTCAAAGAGAACATTAAAAATGAGTAAAATGTCTTTTTTTGGCATCCTGATGACCTCGATGTCAAGACACTATCCAGGAGTCTTGATGTTAGGGTCGTTTTAGGGTGATCTCGAGAATTTCAGTACAATCTGAAACCGATGGTTATGTGCCGCCAAATGGTACTCCATCTGGCGGCGCATCTTAATGATTTAAAAAATCGTGTTTAATGAAGTGACATTAGATTCAAATTTATATGCGTTATACGTAATTACATTGCGAGTGAAATAATAGGCCTTAAAACAATATGTACTATGCTAAGTCATGCATGCTCAAAAGGAATAATACGAATGAAATTCAAAACGGTCAAAATCGAAAAAAGACAAATTTGAAGGCTTTCGAGGTCTCGTTTCGAAACACCAAGCTCCACGAACCGTCGGTGGTGTTAGGTGCGTGGTTTGATTCTGTGAGAAAAGATGTATTTTTCGGAATCTAGACAACTTCGAATGGCAAGCACGTTCAGAGTGTCTTGCTCGTTCGGCCGTTTTAGGGTGATCTTATGAATTTCAGCACAATTTTAAACCGAAGGTTATGCGCCGCCAAATGGTACCCAATCTGGCGGCGCATACTAATGATTTAAAAAACGTGTTTAATGAAGTGACATTAGATTCAAATTTATACCCGTTATACATAATTACATTACGAGTGAAATAATAGGTCTTAAAACGATATATACCATGCTAAGTCATGCATACACAAAACTAATTATAAGATTTAAATTGAAAACGTTCAAAGAGAACATTTAAAATGAGTAAAATGTCTTTTTTTGGCATCCTGATGACCTCGATGTCAAGACACTATCCAGGAGTCTTGATGTTAGGGTCGTTTTAGGGTGATCTCGAGAATTTCAGTACAATCTGAAACCGATGGTTATGCGCCGCCAAATGGTACTCCATCTGGCGGCGCATCTTAATGATTTAAAAAATCGTGTTTAATGAAGTGACATTAGATTCAAATTTATATGCGTTATACGTAATTACATTGCGAGTGAAATAATAGGCCTTAAAACAATATGTACTATGCTAAGTCATGCATGCTCAAAAGGAATAATACGAATGAAATTCAAAACGGTCAAAATCGAAAAAAGACAAATTTGAAGGCTTTCGAGGTCTCGTTTCGAAACACCAAGCTCCACGAACCGTCGGTGGTGTTAGGTGCGTGGTTTGATTCTGTGAGAAAAGATGTATTTTTCGGAATCTATACAACTTCGAATGGCAAGCACGTTCAGAGTGTCTTGCTCGTTCGGCCGTTTTAGGGTGATCTTATGAATTTCAGCACAATTTGAAACCGAAGGTTATGCGCCGCCAAATGGTACCCAATCTGGCGGCGCATACTAATGATTTAAAAAACGTGTCTAATGAAGTGACATTAGATTCAAATTTATACCCGTTATACATAATTACATTTCGAGTGAAATAATAGGCCTTAAAACGATATATACCATGCTAAGTCATGCATACACAAAACTAATTATAAGATATAAATTGAAAACGTTCAAAGAGAACATTAAAGATGAGTAAAATGTCTTTTTTCGGTATCCTGACGACCTCGATGTCAAGACACTATCCAGGAGTCTTGATTTTAGGGTCGTTTTAGGGTGATCTCTAGAATTTCAGTACAATCTGAAATCGATGGTTATGCGCCGCCAAATGGTACTCCATCTGGCGGCGCATCTTAATGATTTAAAAAATCGTGTTTAATGAAGTGACATTAGATTCAAATTCATATGCGTTATACGTAATTACATTGCGAGTGAAATAATAGGCCTTAAAACAATATGTACTATGCTAAGTCATGCATGCACAAAAGGAATAATACGAATGAAATTCAAAACGGTCAAAATCGAAAAAAGACAAATTTGAAGGCTTTCGAGGCCTCGTTTCGAAAAATATTTGGGACAAACCGCCTATGGCAGTTTGCCAATGGATAGATTCCGAAAAAATACACGATTTGAAAAAAAACGGTGACTAAATTGGACTTACGAGTCAAAAGATACGATAGATCGAACATTTTGGCCAAAGACACAAAACACCAAGCACCACGAACCGTCAGTGGTGTTAGGTGCGTGGTGCAATTCTGTTAGAAAAGATGTCTTTTTCGGAATCTAGACAATTTCGAATGGCAAGCACGTTCAGGGTGTCTTGCTCGTTCGGCCGTTTTAGGGTGATCTTATGAATTTCAGCACAATTTGAAACCGAAGGTTATGCGCCGCCAAATGGTACCCAGTCTGGCGGCGCATACTAATGATTTGAAAAACGTGTTTAATGAAGTGACATTAGATTCAAATTTATACCAGTTATACATAATTACATTTCGAGTGAAATAATAGGCCTTAAAACGATATATACCATGCTAAGTCATGCATACACAAAACTAATTATAAGATATAAATTGAAAACGTTCAAAGAGAACATTAAAAATGAGTAAAATGTCTTTTTTCGGCATCCTGACGACCTCGATGTCAAGACACTATCCAGGAGTCTTGATTTTAGGGTCGTTTTAGGGTGATCTCTAGAATTTCAGTACAATCTGAAACCGATGGTTATGCGCCGCCAAATGGTACTCCATCTGGCGGCGCATCTTAATGATTTAAAAAATCGTGTTTAATGAAGTGACATTAGATTCAAATTCATATGCGTTATACGTAATTACATTGCGAGTGAAATAATAGGCCTTAAAACAATATGTACTATGCTAAGTCATGCATGCACAAAAGGAATAATACGAATGAAATTCAAAACGGTCAAAATCGAAAAAAGACAAATTTGAAGGCTTTCGAGGTCTCGTTTCGAAAAATATTTGGGACAAACCGCCTACGGCAGTTTGCCAATGGATAGATCCCGAAGAAATACACGATTTGAAAAAAAACGGTGAATAAATTGGAGTTACGAGTCAAAAGATATGATAGATCGAACATTTTGGCCAAAGACACAAAACACCAAGCACCACGAACCGTCGGTGGTGTTAGGTGTGTGGTGCGATTCTGTGAGAAAAGATGTCCTTTTCGGAATCTAGACAACTTCGAATGGCAAGCACGTTCAGAGTGTCTTGCTCGTTCGGCCGTTTTAGGGTGATCTTATGAATTTCAGCACAATTTTAAACCGAAGGTTATGCGCCGCCAAATGGTACCCAATCTGGCGGCGCATACTAATGATTTAAAAAACGTGTTTAATGAAGTGACATTAGATTCAAATTTATACCCGTTATACATAATTACATTACGAGTGAAATAATAGGTCTTAAAACGATATATACCATGCTAAGTCATGCATACACAAAACTAATTATAAGATTTAAATTGAAAACGTTCAAAGAGAACATTAAAAATGAGTAAAATGTCTTTTTTGGCATCCTGATGACCTCGATGTCAAGACACTATCCAGGAGTCTTGATGTTAGGGTCGTTTTAGGGTGATCTCGAGAATTTCAGTACAATCTGAAACCGATGGTTATGCGCCGCCAAATGGTACTCCATCTGGCGGCGCATCTTAATGATTTAAAAAATCGTGTTTAATGAAGTGACATTAGATTCAAATTTATATGCGTTATACGTACTTACATTGCGAGTGAAATAATAGGCCTTAAAACAATATGTACTATGCTAAGTCATGCATGCACAAAAGGAATAATACGAATGAAATTCAAAACGGTCAAAATCGAAAAAAGACAAATTTGAAGGCTTTCGAGGTCTCGTTTTGAAAAATATTTGGGACAAACCCCCTATGGCGGTTTGCCAATGGATAGATCCTGAAAAAATACACAATTTGAAAAAAACGGTGACTAAATTGGAGTTACGAGTCAAAAGATACGATAGATCGAACATTTTGGCCAAAGACACAAAACACCAAGCACCACGAACCGTCAGTGGTGTTAGGTGCGTGGTGCGATTCTGTGAGAAAAGATGTCTTTTTCGGAATCTAGACAATTTCCAATGGCAAGCATGTTCAGGGTGTCTTGCTCGTTCGGCCGTTTTAGGGTGATCTTATGAATTTCAGCACAATTTGAAACCAAAGGTTATGCGCCGCCAAATGGTACCCAATCTGGCAGCGCATACTAATGATTTGAAAAACGTGTTTAATGAAGTGACATTAGATTCAAATTTATACCCGTTATACATAATTACATTTCGAGTGAAATAATAGGCCTTAAAACGATATATACCATGCTAAGTCATGCATACACAAAACTAATTATAAGATATAAATTGAAAACGTTCAAAGAGAACATTAAAAATGAGTAAAATGTCTTTTTTCGGCATCCTGACGACCTCGATGTCAAGACACTATCCAGGAGTCTTGATGTTAGGGTCGTTTTAGGGTGATCTAGAGAATTTCAGTACAATCTGAAACCGATGGTTATGCGCCGCCAAATGGTACTCCATCTGGCGGCGCATCTTAATGATTTAAAAAATCGTGTTTAATGAAGTGACATTAGATTCAAATTTATATGCGTTATACGTAATTACATTGCGAGTGAAATAATAGGCCTTAAAACAATATGTACTATGCTAAGTCATGCATGCACAAAAGGAATAATACGAATGAAATTCAAAACGGTCAAAATCGAAAAAAGACAAATTTGAAGGCTTTCGAGGTCTCGTTTCGAAAAATATTTGGGACAAACCCCCTATGGCGGTTTGCCAATGGATAGATCCCGAAAAAATACACGATTTGAAAAAAAACGGTGAATAAATTGGAGTTACGAGTCAAAAGATACGATAGATCGAACATTTTGGCCAAAGACACAAAACACCAAGCACCACGAACCGTCGGTGGTGTTAGGTGTGTGGTGCAATTCTGTGAGAAAAGATGTCCTTTTCGGAATCTAGACAACTTCGAATGGCAAGCACGTTCAGAGTGTCTTGCTCGTTCGGCCGTTTTAGGGTGATCTTATGAATTTCAGCACAATTTTAAACCGAAGGTTATGCGCCGCCAAATGGTACCCAATCTGGCGGCGCATAGTAATGATTTAAAAAACGTGTTTAATGAAGTGACATTAGATTCAAATTTATACCCGTTATACATAATTACATTACGAGTGAAATAATAGGTCTTAAAACGATATATACCATGCTAAGTCATGTATACACAAAACTAATTATAAGATTTAAATTGAAAACGTTCAAAGAGAACATTAAAAATGAGTAAAATGTCTTTTTTTGGCATCCTGATGACCTCGATGTCAAGACACTATCCAGGAGTCTTGATGTTAGGGTCGTTTTAGGGTGATCTCGAGAATTTCAGTACAATCTGAAACCGATGGTTATGCGCCGCCAAATGGTACTCCATCTGGCGGCGCATCTTAATGATTTAAAAAATCGTGTTTAATGAAGTGACATTAGATTCAAATTTATATGCGTTATACGTACTTACATTGCGAGTGAAATAATAGGCCTTAAAACAATATGTACTATGCTAAGTCATGCATGCACAAAAGGAATAATACGAATGAAATTCAAAACGGTCAAAATCGAAAAAAGACAAATTTGAAGGCTTTCGAGGTCTCGTTTTGAAAAATATTTGGGACAAACCCCCTATGGCGGTTTGCCAATGGATAGATCCCGAAAAAATACACAATTTGAAAAAAACGGCGACTAAATTGGAGTTACGAGTCAAAAGATACGATAGATCGAACATTTTGGCCAAAGACACAAAACACCAAGCACCACGAACCGTCAGTGGTGTTAGGTGCGTGGTGCGATTCTGTGAGAAAAGATGTCTTTTTCGGAATCTAGACAATTTCCAATGGCAAGCACGTTCAGGGTGTCTTGCTCGTTCGGCCGTTTTAGGGTGATCTTATGAATTTCAGCACAATTTGAAACCAAAGGTTATGCGCCGCCAAATGGTACCCAATCTGGCGGCGCATACTAATGATTTGAAAAACGTGTTTAATGAAGTGACATTAGATTCAAATTTATACCCGTTATACATAATTACATTTCGAGTGAAATAATAGGCCTTAAAACGATATATACCATGCTAAGTCATGCATACACAAAACTAATTATAAGATATAAATTGAAAACGTTCAAAGAGAACATTAAAAATGAGTAAAATGTCTTTTTTCGGCATCCTGACGACCTCGATGTCAAGACACTATCCAGGAGTCTTGATGTTAGGGTCGTTTTAGGGTGATCTCGAGAATTTCAGTACAATCTGAAACCGATGGTTATGCGCCGCCAAATGGTACTCCATCTGGCGGCGCATCTTAATGATTTAAAATATCGTGTTTAATGAAGTGACATTAGATTCAAATTTATATGCGTTATACGTAATTACATTGCGAGTGAAATAATAGGCCTTAAAACAATATGTACTATGCTAAGTCATGCATGCACCAAAGGAATAATACGAATGAAATTCAAAACGGTCAAAATCGAAAAAAGACAAATTTGAAGGCTTTCGAGGTCTCGTTTCGAAAAATATTTGGGACAAACCGCCTACGGCGGTTTGCCAACGGATAGATCCCGAAAAAATACACAATTTGAAAAAAACGGTGACTAAATTGGAGTTACGAGTCAAAAGATACGATAGATCGAACATTTTGGACAAAGACACAAAACACCAAGCACCACGAACCGTCGGTGGTGTTAGGTGCGTGGTGCGATTCTGTGAGAAAAGATGTATTTTTCGGAATCTATACAACTTCGAATGGCAAGCACGTTCAGAGTGTCTTGCTCGTTTGGCCGTTTTAGGGTGATCTTATGAATTTCAGCACAATTTTAAACCGAAGGTTATGCGCCGCCAAATGGTACCCAATCTGGCGGCGCATACTAATGATTTAAAAAACGTGTTTAATGAAGTGAAATTAGATTCAAATTTATACCCGTTATACATAATTACATTACGAGTGAAATAATAGGTCTTAAAAAGATATATACCATGCTAAGTCATGCATACACAAAACTAATTATAAGATATAAAATGAAAACGTTCAAAGAGAACATTAAAAATGAGTAAAATGTCTTTTTTCGGTATCCTGACGACCTCGATGTCAAGACACTATCCAGGAATCTTGATGTTAAGGTCGTTTTAGGGTGATCTCGAGAATTTCAGTACAATCTGAAACCGATGGTTATGCGCCGCCAAATGGTACTCCATCTGGCGGCGCATCTTAATGATTTAAAAAATCGTGTTTAATGAAGTGACATTAGATTTAAATTTATATGCGTTATACGTAATTACATTGCAAGTGAAATAATAGGCCTTAAAACAATATGTACTATGCTAAGTCATGCATGCACAAAAGGAATAATACGAATGAAATTCAAAACGGTCAAAATCAAAAAAAGACAAATTTGAAGGCTTTCGAGGTCTCGTTTCGAAAAATATTTGGGACAACCCGCCTACGGCGGTTTGCCAACGGATAGATCCCGAAAAAATACACAATTTGAAAAAAACGGTGACTAAATTGGAGTTACGAGTCAAAAGATACGATAGATCGAACATTTTGGCCAGAGACACAAAACACCAAGCACCACGAACCGTCGGTGGTGTTAGGTGCGTGGTGCGATTCTGTGAGAAAAGATGTATTTTTTGGAATCTAGACAACTTCGAATGGCAAGCACGTTCAGAGTATCTTGCTCGTTCGGCCGTTTTAGGGTGATCTTATGAATTTCAGCACAATTTTAAACCGAAGGTTATGCGCCGCCAAATGGTACCCAATCTGGCGGCGCATACTAATGATTTAAAAAACGTGTTTAATGAAGTGACATAAGATTCAAATTTATACCCGTTATACATAATTACATTACGAGTGAAATAATAGGTCTTAAAATGATATATACCATGCTAAGTCATGCATACACAAAACTAATTATAAGATATAAATTGAAAACGTTCAAAGAGAACATTAAAGATGAGTAAAATGTCTTTTTTCGGTATCCTGACTACCTCGATGTCAAGACACTATCCAGGAGTCTTGATGTTAGGGTCGTTTTAGGGTGATCTCGAGAATTTCAGTACAATCTGAAACCGATGGTTATGCGCCGCCAAATGGTACTCCATCTGGCGGCGCATCTTAATGATTTAAAAAATCGTGTTTAATGAAGTGACATTAGATTCAAATTTATATGCGTTATACGTAATTACATTGCGAGTGAAATAATAGGCCTTAAAACAATATGTACTATGCTAAGTCATGCATGCACAAAAGGAATAATACGAATGAAATTCAAAACGGTCAAAATCGAAAAAAGACAAATTTGAAGGCTTTCGAGGTCTCGTTTCGAAAAATATTTGGGACAAACCCCCTACGGCGGTTTGCCAACGGATAGATCCCGAAAAAATACACAATTTGAAATAAACGGTGACTAAATTGGAGTTACGAGTCAAAAGATACGATAGATCGAACATTTTGGCCAAAGACACAAAACACCAAGCTCCACGAACCGTCGGTGGTGTTAGGTGCGTGGTTTGATTCTGTGAGAAAAGATGTATTTTTCGGAATCTATACAACTTCGAATGGCAAGCACGTTCAGAGTGTCTTGCTCGTTCGGCCGTTTTAGGGTGATCTTATGAATTTCAGCACAATTTGAAACCGAAGGTTATGCGCCGCCAAATGGTACCCAATCTGGCGGTGCATACTAATGATTTAAAAAACGTGTCTAATGAAGTGACATTAGATTCAAATTTATACCCGTTATACATAATTACATTTTGAGTGAAATAATAGGCCTTAAAACGATATATACCATGCTAAGTCATGCATACACAAAACTAATTATAAGATATAAATTGAAAACGTTCAAAGAGAACATTAAAGATGAGTAAAATGTCTTTTTTCGGTATCCTGACGACCTCGATGTCAAGACACTATCCAGGAGTCTTGATGTTAGGGTCGTTTTAGGGTGATCTCGAGAATTTCAGTACAATCTGAAACCGATGGTTATGCGCCGCCAAATGGTACTCCATCTGGCGGCGCATCTTAATGATTTAAAAAATCGTGTTTAATGAAGTGACATTAGATTCAAATTTATATGCGTTATACGTAATTACATTGCGAGTGAAATAATAGGCCTTAAAACAATATGTACTATGCTAAGTCATGCATGCACAAAAGGAATAATACGAATGAAATTCAAAACGGTCAAAATCGAAAAAAGACAAATTTGAAGGCTTTCGAGGTCTCGTTTCGAAAAATATTTGGGACAAACCGCCTACGGCAGTTTGCCAACGGATAGATCCCGAAAAGATACACAATTTGAAATAAACGGTGACTAAATTGGAGTTACGAGTCAAAAGATACGATAGATCGAACATTTTGGCCAAAGACACAAAACACCAAGCTCCACGAACCGTCGGTGGTGTTAGGTGCGTGGTTTGATTCTGTGAGAAAAGATGTATTTTTCGGAATCTATACAACTTCGAATGGCAAGCACGTTCAGAGTGTCTTGCTCGTTCGGCCGTTTTAGGGTGATCTTATGAATTTCAGCACAATTTGAAACCGAAGGTTATGCGCCGCCAAATGGTACCCAATCTGGCGGCGCATACTAATGATTTGAAAAACGTGTTTAATGAAGTGACATTAGATTCAAATTTATACCCGTTATACATAATTACATTTCGAGTGAAATAATAGGCCTTAAAACGATATATACCATGCTAAGTCATGCATACACAAAACTAATTATAAGATATAAATTGAAAACGTTCAAAGAGAACATTAAAAATGAGTAAAATGTCTTTTTTCGGCATCCTGACGACCTCGATGTCAAGACACTATCCAGGAGTCTTGATTTTAGGGTCGTTTTAGGGTGATCTCTAGAATTTCAGTACAATCTGAAACCGATGGTTATGCGCCGTCAAATGGTACTCCATCTGGCGGCGCATCTTAATGATTTAAAAAATCGTGTTTAATGAAGTGACATTAGATTCAAATTCATATGCGTTATACGTAAATACATTGCGAGTGAAATAATAGGCCTTAAAACAATATGTACTATGCTAAGTCATGCATGCACAAAAGGAATAATACGAATGATATTCAAAACGGTCAAAATCGAAAAAAGACAAATTTGAAGGCTTTCGAGGTCTCGTTTCGAAAAATATTTGGGACAAACCGCCTACGGCAGTTTTCCAACGGATAGATTCCGAAAAAATACACGATTTGAAAAAAACGGTGACTAAATTGGAGTTACGAGTCAAAAGATACGATAGATCGAACATTTTGGCCAAAGACACAAAACACCAAGCACCACGAACCGTCAGTGGTGTTAGGTGCGTGGTGCAATTCTGTTAGAAAAGATGTCTTTTTCGGAATCTAGACAATTTCGAATGGCAAGCACGTTCAGGGTGTCTTGCTCGTTCGGCCGTTTTAGGGTGATCTTATGAATTTCAGCACAATTTTAAACCGAAGGTTATGCGCCGCCAAATGGTACCCAGTCTGGCGGCGCATACTAATGATTTGAAAAACGTGTTTAATGAAGTGACATTAGATTCAAATTTATACCCGTTATACATAATTACATTTCGAGTGAAATAATAGGCCTTAAAACGATATATACCATGCTAAGTCATGCATACACAAAACTAATTATAAGATATAAATTGAAAACGTTCAAAGAGAACATTAAAAATGAGTAAAATGTCTTTTTTCGGCATCCTGACGACCTCGATGTCAAGACACTATCCAGGAGTCTTGATTTTAGGGTCGTTTTAGGGTGATCTCTAGAATTTCAGTACAATCTGAAACCGATGGTTATGCGCCGCCAAATGGTACTCCATCTGGCGGCGCATCTTAATGATTTAAAAAATCATGTTTAATGAAGTGACATTAGATTCAAATTCATATGCGTTATACGTAATTACATTGCGAGTGAAATAATAGGCCTTAAAACAATATGTACTATGCTAAGTCATGCATGCACAAAAGGAATAATACTAATGATATTCAAAACGGTCAAAATCGAAAAAAGACAAATTTGAAGGCTTTCGAGGTCTCGTTTCGAAAAATATTTGGGACAAACCACCTACGGTAGTTTGCCAACGGATAGATCCTGAAAAAATACACAATTTGAAAAAAAACGGTGAATAAATTGGAGTTACGAGTCAAAAGATACGATAGATCGAACATTTTGGCCAAAGACACAAAACACCAAGCACCACGAACCGTCGGTGGTGTTAGGTGTGTGGTGCGATTCTGTGAGAAAAGATGTCCTTTTCGGAATCTAGACAACTTCGAATGGCAAGCACGTTCAGAGTGTCTTGCTCGTTCGGCCGTTTTAGGGTGATCTTATGAATTTCAGCACAATTTGAAACCGAAGGTTATGCGCCGCCAAATGGTACCCAATCTGGCGGCGCATACTAATGATTTAAAAAACGTGTTTAATGAAGTGACATTAGATTCAAATTTATACCCGTTATACATAATTACATTTCGAGTGAAATAATAGGTCTTAAAACGATATATACCATGCTAAGTCATGCATACACAAAACTAATTATAAGATTTAAATTGAAAACGTTCAAAGAGAACATTAAAAATGAGTAAAATGTCTTTTTTCGGCATCCTGATGACCTCGATGTCAAGACACTATCCAGGAGTCTTGATGTTAGGGTCGTTTTAGGGTGATCTCGAGAATTTCAGTACAATCTGAAACCGATGGTTATGCGCCGCCAAATGGTACTCCATCTGGCGGCGCATCTTAATGATTTAAAAAATCGTGTTTAATGAAGTGACATTAGATTCAAATTTATATGCGTTATACGTAATTACATTGCGAGTGAAATAATAGGCCTTAAAACAATATGTACTATGCTAAGTCATGCATGCACAAAAGGAATAATACGAATGAAATTCAAAACGGTCAAAATCGAAAAAAGACAAATTTGAAGGCTTTCGAGGTCTCGTTTCGAAAAATATTTGGGACAAACCGCCTATGGCGGTTTGTCAACGGATAGATCCCGAAAAAATACACAATTTGAAAAAAACGGTGACTAAATTGGAGTTACGAGTCAAAAGATACGATAGATCGAACATTTTGGACAAAGACACAAAACACCAAGCACCACGAACCGTCGGTGGTGTTAGGTGCGTGGTGCGATTCTGTGAGAAAAGATGTATTTTTCGGAATCTATACAACTTCGAATGGCAAGCATGTTCAGGGTGTCTTGCTCGTTCGGCCGTTTTAGGGTGATCTTATGAATTTCAGCACAATTTTAAACCGAAGGTTATGCGCCGCCAAATGGTACCCAATCTGGCGGCGCATACTAATGATTTGAAAAACGTGTTTAATGAAGTGACATTAGATTCAAATTTATACCCGTTATACATAATTACATTACGAGTGAAATAATAGGTCTTAAAACGATATATACCATGCTAAGTCATGCATACACAAAACTAATTATAAGATATAAATTGAAAACGTTCAAAGAGAACATTAAAAATGAGTAAAATGTCTTTTTTCGGTATCCTGACGACCTCGATGTCAAGACACTATCCAGGAATCTTGATGTTAAGGTCGTTTTAGGGTGATCTCGAGAATTTCAGTACAATCTGAAACCGATGGTTATGCGCCGCCAAATGGTACTCCATCTGGCGGCGCATCTTAATGATTTAAAAAATCGTGTTTAATGAAGTGACATTAGATTTAAATTTATATGCGTTATACGTAATTACATTGCGAGTGAAATAATAGGCCTTAAAACAATATGTACTATGCTAAGTCATGCATGCACAAAAGGAATAATACGAATGAAATTCAAAACGGTCAAAATCAAAAAAAGACAAATTTGAAGGCTTTCGAGGTCTCGTTTCGAAAAATATTTGGGACAACCCGCCTACGGCGGTTTGCCAACGGATATATCCCGAAAAAATACACAATTTGAAAAAAACGGTGACTAAATTGGAGTTACGAGTCAAAAGATACGATAGATCCAACATTTTGGCCAGAGACACAAAACACCAAGCACCACGAACCGTCGGTGGTGTTAGGTGCGTGGTGCGATTCTGTGAGAAAAGATGTATTTTTTGGAATCTAGACAACTTCGAATGGCAAGCACGTTCAGAGTATCTTGCTCGTTCGGCCGTTTTAGGGTGATCTTATGAATTTCAGCACAATTTTAAACCGAAGGTTATGCGCCGCCAAATGGTACCCAATCTGGCGGCGCATACTAATGATTTAAAAAACGTGTTTAATGAAGTGACATAAGATTCAAATTTATACCCGTTATACATAATTACATTACGAGTGAAATAATAGGTCTTAAAATGATATATACCATGCTAAGTCATGCATACACAAAACTAATTATAAGATATAAATTGAAAACATTCAAAGAGAACATTAAAAATGAGTAAAATGTCTTTTTCGGTATCCTGACGACCTCGATGTCAAGACACTATCCAGGAGTCTTGATGTTAGGATCGTTTTAGGGTGATCTCGAGAATTTCAGTACAATCTGAAACCGATGGTTATGCGCCGCCAAATGGTACTCCATCTGGCGGCGCATCTTAATGATTTAAAAAATCATGTTTAATGAAGTGACATTAGATTCAAATTTATATGGGTTATACGTAATTACATTGCGAGTGAAATAATAGGCCTTAAAACAATATGTACTATGCTAAGTCATGCATGCACAAAAGGAATAATACGAATGAAATTCAAAACGGTCAAAATCGAAAAAAGACAAATTTGAAGGCTTTCGAGGTCTCGTTTCGAAAAATATTTGGGACAAACCCCCTACGGCGGTTTGCCAACGGATAGATCCAGAAAAAATACACAATTTGAAATAAACGGTGACTAAATTGGAGTTACGAGTCAAAAGATACGATAGATCGAACATTTTGGCCAAAGACACAAAACACCAAGCTCCACGAACCGTCGGTGGTGTTAGGTGCGTGGTTTGATTCTGTGAGAAAAGATGTATTTTTCGGAATCTATACAACTTCGAATGGCAAGCACGTTCAGAGTGTCTTGCTCGTTCGGCCGTTTTAGGGTGATCTTATGAATTTCAGCACAATTTTAAACCGAAGGTTATGCGCCGCCAAATGGTACCCAATCTGGCGGCGCATACTAATGATTTAAAAAACGTGTCTAATGAAGTGACATTAGATTCAAATTTATACCCGTTATACATAATTACATTTTGAGTGAAATAATAGGCCTTAAAACGATATATACCATGCTAAGTCATGCATACACAAAACTAATTATAAGATATAAATTGAAAACGTTCAAAGAGAACATTAAAGATGAGTAAAATGTCTTTTTTCGGTATCCTGACGACCTCGATGTCAAGACACTATCCAGGAGTCTTGATGTTAGGGTCGTTTTAGGGTGATCTCGAGAATTTCAGTACAATCTGAAACCGATGGTTATGCGCCGCCAAATGGTACTCCATCTGGCGGCGCATCTTAATGATTTAAAAAATCGTGTTTAATGAAGTGACATTAGATTCAAATTTATATGCGTTATACGTAATTACATTGCGAGTGAAATAATAGGCCTTAAAACAATATGTACTATGCTAAGTCATGCATGCACAAAAGGAATAATACGAATGAAATTCAAAACGGTCAAAATCGAAAAAAGACAAATTTGAAGGCTTTCGAGGTCTCGTTTCGAAAAATATTTGGGACAAACCGCCTACGGCGGTTTGCCAACGGATAGATCCCGAAAAGATACACAATTTGAAATAAACGGTGACTAAATTGGAGTTACGAGTCAAAAGATACGATAGATCGAACATTTTGGCCAAAGACACAAAACACCAAGCTCCACGAACCGTCGGTGGTGTTAGGTGCGTGGTTTGATTCTGTGAGAAAAGATGTATTTTTCGGAATCTATACAACTTCGAATGGCAAGCACGTTCAGAGTGTCTTGCTCGTTCGGCCGTTTTAGGGTGATCTTATGAATTTCAGCACAATTTGAAACCGAAGGTTATGCGCCGCCAAATGGTACCCAATCTGGCGGCGCATACTAATGATTTAAAAAACGTGTCTAATGAAGTGACATTAGATTCAAATTTATACCCGTTATACATAATTACATTTCGAGTGAAATAATAGGCCTTAAAACGATATATACCATGCTAAGTCATGCATACACAAAACTAATTATAAGATATAAATTGAAAACGTTCAAAGAGAACATTAAAAATGAGTAAAATGTCTTTTTTCGGTATCCTGACGACCTCGATGTCAAGACACTATCCAGGAGTCTTGATTTTAGGGTCGTTTTAGGGTGATCTCTAGAATTTCAGTACAATCTGAAACCGATGGTTATGCGCCGCCAAATGGTACTCCATCTGGCGGCGCATCTTAATGATTTAAAAAATCGTGTTTAATGAAGTGACATTAGATTCAAATTCATATGCGTTATACGTAATTACATTGCGAGTGAAATAATAGGCCTTAAAACAATATGTACTATGCTAAGTCATGCATGCACAAAAGGAATAATACGAATGAAATTCAAAACGGTCAAAATCGAAAAAAGACAAATTTGAAGGCTTTCGAGGTCTCGTTTCGAAAAATATTTGGGACAAACCGCCTACGGCAGTTTGCCAACGGATAGATTCCGAAAAAATACACGATTTGAAAAAAACGGTGACTAAATTGGAGTTACGAGTCAAAAGATACGATAGATCGAACATTTTGGCCAAAGACACAAAACACCAAGCACCACGAACCGTCAGTGGTGTTAGGTGCGTGGTGCAATTCTGTTAGAAAAGATGTCTTTTTCGGAATCTAGACAATTTCGAATGGCAAGCACGTTCAGGGTGTCTTGCTCGTTCGGCCGTTTTAGGGTGATCTTATGAATTTCAGCACAATTTGAAACCGAAGGTTATGCGCCGCCAAATGGTACCCAGTCTGGCGGCGCATACTAATGATTTGAAAAACGTGTTTAATGAAGTGACATTAGATTCAAATTTATACCCGTTATACATAATTACATTTCGAGTGAAATAATAGGCCTTAAAACGATATATACCATGCTAAGTCATGCATACACAAAACTAATTATAAGATATAAATTGAAAACGTTCAAAGAGAACATTAAAAATGAGTAAAATGTCTTTTTTCGGCATCCTGACGACCTCGATGTCAAGACACTATCCAGGAGTCTTGATTTTAGGGTCGTTTTAGGGTGATCTCTAGAATTTCAGTACAATCTGAAACCGATGGTTATGCGCCGCCAAATGGTACTCCATCTGGCGGCGCATCTTAATGATTTAAAAAATTGTGTTTAATGAGGTGACATTAGATTCAAATTCATATGCGTTATACGTAATTACATTGCGAGTGAAATAATAGGCCTTAAAACAATATGTACTATGCTAAGTCATGCATGCACAAAAGGAATAATACGAATGAAATTCAAAACGGTCAAAATCGAAAAAAGACAAATTTGAAGGCTTTCGAGGTCTCGTTTCGAAAAATATTTGGGACAAACCGCCAACGGCAGTTTGCCAACGGATAGATCCCGAAAAAATACACGATTTGAAAAAAAACGGTGAATAAATTGGAGTTACGAGTCAAAAGATACGATAGATCGAACATTTTGGCCAAAGACACAAAACACCAAGCACCACGAACCGTCGGTGGTGTTAGGTGTGTGGTGCGATTCTGTGAGAAAAGATGTCCTTTTCGGAATCTAGACAACTTCGAATGGCAAGCACGTTCAGAGTGTCTTGCTCGTTCGGCCGTTTTAGGGTGATCTTATGAATTTCAGCACAATTTTAAACCGAAGGTTATGCGCCGCCAAATGGTACCCAATCTGGCGGCGCATACTAATGATTTAAAAAACGTGTTTAATGAAGTGACATTAGATTCAAATTTATACCTGTTATACATAATTACATTACGAGTGAAATAATAGGTCTTAAAACGATATATACCATGCTAAGTCATGCATACACAAAACTAATTATAAGATTTAAATTGAAAACGTTCAAAGAGAACATTAAAAATGAGTAAAATGTCTTTTTTTGGCATCCTGATGACCTCGATGTCAAGACACTATCCAGGAGTCTTGATGTTAGGCTCGTTTTAGGGTGATCTCTAGAATTTCAGTACAATCTGAAATCGATGGTTATGCGCCGCCAAATGGTACTCCATCTGGCGGCGCATCTTAATGATTTAAAAAATCGTGTTTAATGAATGACATTAGATTCAAATTTATATGCGTTATATGTAATTACATTGTGAGTGAAATAATAGGCCTTAAAACAATATGTACTATGCTAAGTCATGCATGCACAAAAGGCATAATACGAATGAAATTCAAAACGGTTAAAATCGAAAAAAGACAAATTTGAAGGCTTTCGAGGTCTCGTTTCGAAAAATATTTGGGACAAACCGCCTACGGCAGTTTGCCAATGGATAGATCCCGAAAAAATACACGATTTGAAAAAAATGGTGACTAAATTGGAGTTACGAGTCAAAAGATACGATAGATCGAACATTTTGGCCAAAGACACAAAATACCAAGCACCACGAACCGTCGGTGGTGTTAGGTGCGTGGTGCGATTCTTTGAGAAAAGATGTCTTTTTTAGAATCTAGACAACTTCGAATGGCAAGCACGTTCAGAGTGTCTTGCTCGTTCGGCCGTTTTAGGGTGATCTTATGAATTTCAGCACAATTTGAAACCGAAGGTTATGCGCCGCCAAATGGTACCCAATCTGGCGGCGCATACTAATGATTTAAAAAACGTGTTTAATGAAGTGACATTATATTCAAATTTATACCCGTTATACATAATTACATTACGAGTGAAATAATAGGTCTTAAAACGATATATACCATGCTAAGTCATGCATACACAAAACTAATTATAAGATATAAATTGAAAACGTTCAAAGAGAACATTAAAAATGAGTAAAATGTTTTTTTTCGGCATCCTGACGACCTCGATGTCAAGACACTATCCAGGAGTCTTGATGTTAGGGTCGTTTTAAGGTGATCTCGAGAATTTCAGTACAATCTGAAACCGAAGGTTATGCGCCGCCAAATGGTACTCCATCTGGCGGCGCATCTTAATGATTTAAAAAATCGTTTTTAATGAAGTGACATTAGATTCAAATTTATATACGTTATATGTAATTACATTGCGAGTGAAATAATAGGCCTTAAAACATTGTGTACTATGCTAAGTCATGCATACACAAAGGAATAATATGAATGAAATTCAAAACGGTCAAAATCGAAAAATGGTAAAATTGAAGGCTTTCGAGGTCTCATTTCAAAAGATATTTGGGACAAACCGCCTACGGTAGTTTTTCAACAGATAGATCCCAAAAAAATACACGATTTGAAAAAAAACGGTGACTAAATCGGAGCTACGAGTCAAAAGATACGATAGATCGAACATTTTCGCCAAAGACACAAAACATCAAGCACCACGAACCGTCGGTGGTGTTAGGTGCGTGGTGCGATTCTGTGGGAAAAGATGACTTTTTAGGAATCTAGAAAACTTCGAATGGCAAGCACGTTTAGAAAGTCTTGCTCGTTAGTCCGTTTTATGGTGATCTTATGAATTTCAGCACAATCTGAAACCGAAGGTTATGCGCCGCCAAATGGTACACCATCTGGCGGCGCATACTAATTATTTAAAAAAATGTGTTTAATGAAGTGACATTAGATTCAAATTTATACCCGTTATACATAATTACATTGCGAGTGAAATCATAGGCCTTAAAACAATACGTATCATGCTAAGTCAATCATACACAAAAAGAATTATATGAATGAAATTCAAAATGGTCAAAATCGAAAAAAGACAAAATTGAAGGCTTTCGAGGTCTCGTTTCCAAAAATATTTCGGACAACCTACGGCAGTTTGCCAACGGATAGATCCCAAAAAAATATACGATTTGAAAAAAAATGGTGACTAAATCGGAGCTACGAGTCAAAAGATACGATATATCGAACATTTTGGCCAAAGAGACAAAACACCAAGCACCACGAACCGTCGGTGATATTAGGTGCGTGGTGCGATTCTGTGAGAAAAGATGTCATTTTCGGAATCTAGACAACTTCGAATGGTAAGCACGTTCAGAGATTCTTGCTCGTTCAGCCGGTTTAGGGTGATCTTATGAATTTCAGCATAATCTGAAACCGAAGGTTATGCGCCGCCAAATGGTACACCATCTGGCGGCGCATATTAATGATTTAAAAAAACGTGTTTAATGAAGTGACATTAGATTCAAATTTATACCCGTTATACGTAATTACATTGCGAGTGAAATCATAGGCCTTAAAACGATATATACCATGCTAAGTCATGCATACACACACTAATTATAAGATATAAATTGAAAACGTTCAAAGAGAACATTAAAAATGAGTTAAATGTCTTTTTTCGGCATCCTGACGACCTCGATGTCAACACACTATCCATGAGTCTTGATGTTAGGGTCATTTTAGGGTGATCTCGAGAATTTCACTACAATCTGAAACCGAAGGTTATGCGCCGCCAAATGGTACTCCATCTGGCGATGCATATTAATGATTTAAAAAACCGTGTTTAATAAAGTGACATTAGATTCAAATTTATATGCGTTATACGTAATTACATTGCGAGTGAAATAATAGGCCTTAAAACAATATGTTCTATGCTAAGTCATGCATACACAAAGGAATAATATGAATGAAATTCAAAACGGTCAAAATCGAAAAATGGTAAAATTGAAGGCTTTTGAGGTCTCGTTTTGAAAGATATTTGGGACAAACTGCCTACAGTAGTTTTTCAACGGATAGATCCCGAAAAAATACACGATTTGAAAAAAAACGGTGACTAAATCGGAGCTACGAGTCAAAAGATACGATAGATCGAACATTTTGGCCAAAAACACAAAACATCAAGCACCACGAACCGTCGGTGGTGTTAGGTGCGTGGTGCGATTCTGTGGAAAAAGATGACTTTTTAGGAATCTAGAAAACTTCAAATGGCAAGCACGTTTAGAGAGTCTTGCTCGTTCGTCCGTTTTATGGTGATCTTATGAATTTCAGAACAATCTGAAACCGAAGGTTATGCGCCGCCAAATGGTACACCATCTGGCGGCGCATACTAATTATTTAAAAAAATGTGTTTAATGAAGTGACATTAGATTCAAATTTATACCGGTTATACATAATTTCATTGCGAGTGAAATCATAGGCCTTAAAACAATACGTATCATGCTAAGTCAATCATACACAAAAAAATAATATGAATGAAATTCAAAATGGTCAAAATCGAAAAAAGATAAAATTGAAGGCTTTCGAGGTCTCGTTTCGAAAAATATTTCGGACAAACTGCCTACGGCGGTTTACCTACGGATAGATTCCAAAAAAATACACGATTTGAAAAAAAAATGGTGACTAAATCGGAGCTACGAGTCAAAAGATACGATAAATCGAACATTTTGGCCAAAGAGACAAAACACCAAGCACCACGAACCGTCGGTGGTATTAGGTGCGTGGTGAGATTCTATGAGAAAAGATGTCTTTTTCGGAATCTAGATAACTTCGAATGGCAAGCACGTTCAGAGATTCTTGCTCGTTCGGCCGTTTTAGGGTGATCTTATGAATTTCAGCATAATCTGAATCTGAAGGTTATGCGCCGCCAAATGGTACACCATCTGGTGGCGCATACTAATGATTAAAAAAAACGTGTTTAATGAATGACATTTGATTCAAATTTATAACCATTATACATAATTACATTGCGAGTGAAATCATAGGCCTTAAAACGATATATACCATGCTAAGTCATTCATACACAAAACTAATTATAAGATATAAATTGAAAACATTCAAAGAGAACATTAAAAATGAGTAAAATGTCTTTTTTTGGCATCCTGATGACCTCGATGTCAAGACACTATCCAGGAGTCTTGATGTTAGGCTCGTTTTAGGGTGATATCTAGAATTTCAGTACAATCTGAAATCGATGGTTATGCGCCGCCAAATGGTACTCCATCTGGCGGCGCATCTTAATGATTTAAAAAATCGTGTTTAATGAAGTGACATTAGATTCAAATTTATATGCGTTATATGTAATTACATTGCGAGTGAAATAATAGGCCTTAAAACAATATGTACTATGCTAAGTCATGCATGCACAAAAGGCGTAATACGAATGAAATTCAAAACGGTTAAAATCGAAAAAAGACAAATTTGAAGGCTTTCGAGGTCTCGTTTCGAAAAATATTTGGGACAAACCGCCTACAGTAGTTTGCCAATGGATAGATCCCGAAAAAATACACGATTTGAAAAAAAACGGTGACTAAATTGGAGTTACGAGTCAAAAGATACGATAGATCGAACATTTTGGCCAAAGACACAAAATACCAAGCACCACGAACCGTCGGTGGTGTTAGGTGCGTGGTGCGATTCTTTGAGAAAAGATGTCTTTTTCAGAATCTAGACAACTTCGAATGGCAAGCACGTTCAGAGTGTCTTGCTCGTTCGGCCGTTTTAGGGTGATCTTATGAATTTCAGTACAATTTGAAACCGAAGGTTATGCGCCGCCAAATGGTACCCAATCTGGCGGCGCATACTAATGATTTAAAAAACGTGTTTAATGAAGTGACATTAGATTCAAATTTATACCCGTTATACATAATTACATTACGAGTGAAATAATAGGTCTTAAAATGATATATACCATGCTAAGTCATGCATACACAAAACTAATTATAAGATATAAATTGAAAACGTTCAAAGAGAACATTAAAAATGAGTAAAATGTTTTTTTTCGGCATCCTGACGACCTCGATGTCAAGACACTATCCAGGAGTCTTGATGTTAGGGTCGTTTTAAGGTGATCTCGAGAATTTCAGTACAATCTGAAACCGAAGGTTATGCGCCCCCAAATGGTACTCCATCTGGCGGCGCATCTTAATGATTTAAAAAATCGTTTTTAATGAAGTGACATTAGATTCAAATTTATATACGTTATATGTAATTACATTGCGAGTGAAATAATAGGCCTTAAAACAATGTGTACTATGCTAAGTCATGCATACACAAAGGAATAATATGAATGAAATTCAAAACGGTCAAAATCGAAAAATGGTAAAATTGAAGGCTTTCGAGGTCTCATTTCAAAAGATATTTGGGACAAACCGCCTACAGTAGTTTTTCAACGGATAGATCCCAAAAAAATACACGATTTGAAAAAAAACGGTGACTAAATCGGAGCTACGAGTCAAAAGATACGATAGATCGAACATTTTGGCCAAAGACACAAAACATCAAGCACCACGAACCGTCGGTGGTGTTAGGTGTGTGGTGCGATTCTGTGGGAAAAGATGACTTTTTAGGAATCTAGAAAACTTCGAATGGCAAGCACGTTTAGAAAGTCTTGCTCGTTCGTCCGTTTTATGGTGATCTTATGAATTTCAGCACAATCTGAAACCGAAGGTTATGCGCCGCCAAATGGTACACCATCTGGCGGCGCATACTAATTATTTAAAAAAATGTGTTTAATGAAGTGACATTAGATTCAAATTTATACCCGTTATACATAATTACATTGCGAGTGAAATCATAGGCCTTAAAACAATACGTATCATGCTAAGTCAATCATACACAAAAAGAATTATATGAATGAAATTCAAAATGGTCAAAATCGAAAAAAGATAAAATTGAAGGCTTTCGAGGTCTCGTTTCGAAAATTATTTCGGACAACCTACGGCAGTTTGCCAATGGATAGATCCCAAAAAAATATACGATTTGAAAAAAAATGGTGACTAAATCGGAGCTACGAGTCAAAAGATACGATATATCGAACATTTTGGCCAAAGAGACAAAACACCAAGCACCACGAACCGTCGGTGATATTAGGTGCGTGGTGCGATTCTGTGAGAAAAGATGTCATTTTCGGAATCTAGACAACTTCGAATGGCAAGCACGTTCAGAGATTCTTGCTCGTTCAGCCGGTTTAGGGTGATCTTATGAATTTCAGCATAATCTGAAACCGAAGGTTATGCGCCGCCAAATGGTACACCATCTGGCGGCGCATATTAATGATTTAAAAAAACGTGTTTAATGAAGTGACATTAGATTCAAATTTATACCTGTTATACGTAATTACATTGCGAGTGAAATCATAGGCCTTAAAACGATATATACCATGCTAAGTCATGCATACACACACTAATTATAAGATATAAATTGAAAACGTCCAAAGAGAACATTAAAAATGAGTTAAATGTCTTTTTTCGGCATCCTGACGACCTCGATGTCAACACACTATCCAGGAGTCTTGATGTTAGGGTCATTTTAGGGTGATCTCGAGAATTTCACTACAATCTGAAACCGAAGGTTATGCGGCGCCAAATGGTACTCCATCTGGCGATGCATATTCATGATTTAAAAAACCGTGTTTAATAAAGTGACATTAGATTCAAATTTATATGCGTTATACGTAATTACATTGCGAGTGAAATAATAGGCCTTAAAACAATATGTTCTATGCTAAGTCATGCATACACAAAGGAATAATATGAATGAAATTCAAAACGGTCAAAATCGAAAAATGGTAAAATTGAAGGCTTTTGAGGTCTCGTTTTGAAAGATATTTGGGACAAACTGCCTACAGTAGTTTTTCAACGGATAGATCCCGAAGAAATACACGATTTGAAAAAAAAACGGTGACTAAATCGGAGCTACGAGTCAAAAGATACGATAGATCGAACATTTTGGCCAAAAACACAAAACATCAAGCACCACGAACCGTCGATGGTGTTAGGTGCGTGGTGCGATTCTGTGGGAAAAGATGACTTTTTAGGAATCTAGAAAACTTCAAATGGCAAGCACGTTTAGAGAGTCTTGCTCGTTCGTCCGTTTTATGGTGATCTTATGAATTTCAGCACAATCTGAAACCGAAGGTTATGCGCCGCCAAATGGTACACCATCTGGCGGCGCATACTAATTATTTAAAAAAATGTGTTTAATGAAGTGACATTAGATTCAAATTTATACCGGTTATACATAATTTCATTGCGAGTGAAATCATAGGCCTTAAAACAATACGTATCATGCTAAGTCAATCATACACAAAAAAATAATATGAATGAAATTCAAAATGGTCAAAATCGAAAAAAGATAAAATTGAAGGCTTTCGAGGTCTCGTTTCGAAAAATATTTCGGACAAACTGCCTACGGAGGTTTACCTACGGATAGATTCCAAAAAAATACACGATTTGAAAAAAAAAATGGTGACTAAATCGGAGCTACGAGTCAAAAGATACGATAAATCGAACATTTTGGCCAAAGAGACAAAACACCAAGCACCACGAACCGTCGGTGGTATTAGGTGCGTGGTGAGATTCTATGAGAAAAGATGTCTTTTTCGGAATCTAGATAACTTCGAATGGCAAGCACGTTCAGAGATTCTTGCTCGTTCGGCCGTTTTAGGGTGATCTTATGAATTTCAGCATAATCTGAATCTGAAGGTTATGCGCCGCCAAATGGTACACCATCTGGTGGCGCATACTAATGATTTAAAAAAACGTGTTTAATGAATGACATTTGATTCAAATTTATAACCATTATACATAATTACATTGCGAGTGAAATCATAGGCCTTAAAACGATATATACCATGCTAAGTCATTCATACACAAAACTAATTATAAGATATAAATTGAAAACATTCAAAGAGAACATTAAAAATGAGTAAAATGTCTTTTTTTGGCATCCTGATGACCTCGATGTCAAGACACTATCCAGGAGTCTTGATGTTAGGCTCGTTTTAGGGTGATCTCTAGAATTTCAGTACAATCTGAAACCGATGGTTATGCGCCGCCAAATGGTACTCCATCTGGCGGCGCATCTTAATGATTTAAAAAATCGTGTTTAATGAAGTGACATTAGATTCAAATTTATATGCGTTATACGTAATTACATTGCGAGTGAAATAATAGGCCTTAAAATAATAGGTACTATGCTAAGTCATGCATGCACAAAAGGAGTAATACGAATGAAATTCAAAACGGTCAAAATCGAAAAAAGACAAATTTGAAGGCTTTCGAGGTCTCGTTTCGAAAAATATTTGGGACAAACCGCCTACGGCAGTTTGCCAATGGATAGATCCCGAAAAATACACGATTTGAAAAAAAACGGTGACTAAATTGGAGTTACGAGTCAAAAGATACGATAGATCGAACATTTTGGCCAAAGACACAAAATACCAAGCACCACGAACCGTCGGTGGTGTTAGGTGCGTGGTGCGATTCTTTGAGAAAAGATGTCTTTTTCAGAATCTAGACAACTTCGAATGGCAAGCACGTTCATAGTGTCTTGCTCGTTCGGCCGTTTTAGGGTGATCTTATGAATTTCAGCACAATTTGAAACCGAAGGTTATGCGCCGCCAAATGGTACCAAATCTGGCGGCGTATACTAATGATTTAAAAAACGTGTTTAATGAAGTGACATTAGATTCAAATTTATACCCGTTATACATAATTACATTACGAGTGAAATAATAGGTCTTAAAACGATATATACCATGCTAAGTCATGCATACACAAAACTAATTATAAGATATAAATTGAAAACGTTCAAAGAGAACATTAAAAATGAGTAAAATGTCTTTTTTCGGCATCCTGACGACCTCGATGTCAAGACACTATCCAGGAGTCTTGATGTTAGGGTCGTTTTAAGGTGATCTCGAGAATTTCAGTACAATCTGAAACCGAAGGTTATGCGCCGCCAAATGGTACTCCATCTGGCGGCGCATCTTAATGATTTAAAAAATCGTGTTTAATGAAGTGACATTAGATTCAAATTTATATACGTTATATGTAATTACATTGCGAGTGAAATAATAGGCCTTAAAACAATGTGTACTATGCTAAGTCATGCATACACAAAGGAATAATATGAATGAAATTCAAAACGGTCAAAATCAAAAAAAGACAAATTTGAAGGCTTTCGAGGTCTCGTTTCGAAAAATATTTGGGACAAACCGCCTACAGCAGTTTGCCAATGGATAGATCCCGAAAAAATACACGATTTGAAAAAAAACGGTGACTAAATTGGAGTTACGAGTCAAAAGATACGATAGATCGAACATTTTGGCCAAAGACACAAAACACCAAGCACCACGAACTGTCAGTGGTGTTAGGTGCGTGGTGCGATTCTGTGAGAAAAGATGTCTTTTTCGGAATCTAGACAATTTCGAATGGCAAGCACGTTCAGGGTGTCTTGCTCGTTCGGCCGTTTTAGGGTGATCTTATGAATTTCAGCACAATTTGAAACCGAAGGTTATGCGCCGCCAAATGGACCCAATCTGGCGGCGCATACTAATGATTTGAAAAACGTGTTTAATGAAGTGACATTAGATTCAAATTTATACCCGTTATACATAATTACATTTCGAGTGAAATAACAGGCCTTAAAACGATATATACCATGCTAAGTCATGCATACACAAAACTAATTATAAGATATAAATTGAAAACGTTCAAAGAGAACATTAAAAATGAGTAAAATGTCTTTTTTCGGCATCCTGACGACCTCGATGTCAAGACACTATCCAGGAGTCTTGATTTTAGGGTCATTTTAGGGTGATCTCTAGAATTTCATTACAATCTGAAACCGATGCTTATGCGCCGCCAAATGGTACTCCATCTGGCGGCGCATCTTAATGATTTAAAAAATCGTGTTTAATGAAGTGACATTAGATTCAAATTCATATGCGTTATACGTAATTACATTGCGAGTGAAATAATAGGCCTTAAAACAATATGTACTATGCTAAGTCATGCATGCACAAAAGGAATAATACGAATGAAATTCAAAACGGTCAAAATCGAAAAAAGACAAATTTGAAGGCTTTCGAGGTCTCGTTTCGAAAAATATTTGGGACAAACCGCCTACGGTAGTTTGTCAATGGATAGATCCCGAAAAAATACACGATTTGAAAAAAAACGGTGACTAAATTCGAGTTACGAGTCAAAAGATACGATAGATCGAACATTTTGGCCAAAGACACAAAACACCAAGCACCACGAACCGTCAGTGGTGTTAGGTGCGTGGTGTAATTCTGTGAGAAAAGATGTCTTTTTCGGAATCTAGACAATTTCGAATGGAAAGCACGTTCAGGGTGTCTTGCTCGTTCGGCCGTTTTAGGGTGATCTTATGAATTTCAGCACAATTTGAAACCGAAGGTTATGCGCCGCCAAATGGTACCCAATCTGGCGGCGCATACTAATGATTTGAAAAACGTGTTTAATGAAGTGACATTAGATTCAAATTTATACCCGTTATACATAATTACATTTCGAGTGAAATAATAGGCCTTAAAACGATATATACCATGCTAAGTCATGCATACACAAAACTAATTATAAGATATAAATTGAAAACGTTCAAAGAGAACATTAAAAATGAGTAAAATGTCTTTTTTCGGCATCCTGACAACCTCGATGTCAAGACACTATCCAGGAGTCTTGATTTTAGGGTCGTTTTAGGGTGATCTCTAGAATTTCAGTACAATCTGAAACCGATGGTTATGCGCCGCCAAATGGTACTCCATCTGGCGGCGCATCTTAATGATTTAAAAAATCGTGTTTAATGAAGTGACATTAGATTCAAATTCATATGCGTTATATGTAATTACATTGCGAGTGAAATAATAGGCCTTAAAACAATATGTACTATGCTAAGTCATGCATGCACAAAAGGAATAATACGAATGAAATTCAAAACGGTCAAAATCGAAAAAAGACAAATTTGAAGGCTTTCGAGGTCTCGTTTCGAAAAATATTTGGGACAAACCGCCTATGGCAGTTTGCCAACGGATAGATCCAGAAAAAATACACGATTTGAAAAAAAACGGTGAATAAATTGGAGTTACGAGTCAAAAGATACGATAGATCGAACATTTTGGCCAAAGACACAAAATACCAAGCACCACGAACCGTCGGTGGTGTTAGGTGCGTGGTGCGATTCTTTGAGAAAAGATGTCTTTTTCAGAATCTAGACAACTTCGAATGGCAAGCACGTTCAGAGTGTCTTGCTCGTTCGGCCGTTTTAGGGTGATCTTATGAATTTCAGCACAATTTGAAACCGAAGGTTATGCGCCGCCAAATGGTACCCAATCTGGCGGCGCATACTAATGATTTAAAAAACGTGTTTAATGAAGTGACATTAGATTCAAATTTATACCCGTTATACATAATTACATTACGAGTGAAATAATAGGTCTTAAAACGATATATACCATGCTAAGTCATGCATACACAAAACTAATTATAAGATATAAATTGAAAACGTTCAAAGAGAACATTAAAAATGAGTAAAATGTCTTTTTTCGGCATCCTGACGACCTCGATGTCAAGACACTATCCAGGAGTCTTGATGTTAGGGTCGTTTTAAGGTGATCTCGAGAATTTTAGTACAATCTGAAACCGAAAGTTATGCGCCGCCAAATGGTACTCCATCTGGCGGCGCATCTTAATGATTTAAAAAATCGTGTTTAATGAAGTGACATTAGATTCAAATTTATATACGTTATATGTAATTACATTGCGAGTGAAATAATAGGCCTTAAAACAATGTGTACTATGCTAAGTCATGCATACACAAAGGAATAATATGAATGAAATTCAAAACGGTCAAAATCGAAAAATGGTAAAATTGAAGGCTTTCGAGGTCTCATTTCAAAAGATATTTGGGACAAACCGCCTACGGTAGTTTTTCAACGGATAGATCCCGAAAAAATACACGATTTGAAAAAAAACGGTGACTAAATCGGAGCTACGAGTCAAAAGATACGATAGATCGAACATTTTGGCCAAAGACACAAAACATCAAGCACCATGAACCGTCGGTGGTGTTAGGTGCGTGGTGCGATTCTGTGGGAAAAGATGACTTTTTAGGAATCTAGAAAACTTAGAATGGCAAGCACATTTAGAAAGTCTTGCTCGTTCGTCCGTTTTATGGTGATCTTATGAATTTCAGCACAATCTGAAACCGAAGGTTATGCGCCGCCAAATGGTACACCATCTGGCGGCGCATACTAATTATTTAAAAAAATGTGTTTAATGAAGTGACATTAGATTCAAATTTATACCCGTTATACATAATTACATTGCGAGTGAAATCATAGTCCTTAAAACAATACGTATCATGCTAAGTCAATCATACACAAAAAGAATTATATGAATGAAATTCAAAATGGTCAAAATCGAAAAAAGACAAAATTGAAGGCTTCCGAGGTCTCGTTTCAAAAAATATTTGGGAAAAACCGCCTACAGCAGTTTGCCAACGGATAGATCCCGAAAAAATACACGATTTGAAAAAAAACGGTGACTAAATTGGAATTACGAGTCAAAAGATACGATAGATCGAACATTTTGGCCAAAGACACAAAACACCAAGCACCACGAACCGTCAGTGGTGTTAGGTGCGTGGTGCGATTCTGTGAGAAAAGATGTCTTTTTCGGAATCTAGACAATTTCGAATGGCAAGCACGTTCAGGGTGTCTTGCTCGTTCGGCCGTTTTAGGGTGATCTTATGAATTTCAGCACAATTTGAAACCGAAGGTTATGCGCCGCCAAATGGACCCAATCTGGCGGCGCATACTAATGATTTGAAAAACGTGTTTAATGAAGTGACATTAGATTCAAATTTATACCCGTTATACATAATTACATTTCGAGTGAAATAATAGGCCTTAAAACGATATATACCATGCTAAGTCATGCATACACAAAACTAATTATAAGATATAAATTGAAAACGTTCAAAGAGAACATTAAAAATGAGTAAAATGTCTTTTTTCGGCATCCTGACGACCTCGATGTCAAGACACTATCCAGGAGTCTTGATGTTAGGGTCGTTTTAAGGTGATCTCGAGAATTTTAGTACAATCTGAAACCGAAGGTTATGCGCCGCCAAATGGTACTCCATCTGGCGGCGCATCTTAATGATTTAAAAAATCGTGTTTAATGAAGTGACATTAGATTCAAATTTATATACGTTATATGTAATTACATTGCGAGTGAAATAATAGGCCTTAAAACAATGTGTACTATGCTAAGTCATGCATACACAAAGGAATAATATGAATGAAATTCAAAACGGTCAAAATCGAAAAATGGTAAAATTGAAGGCTTTCGAGGTCTCATTTAAAAAGATATTTGGGACAAACCGCCTACGGTAGTTTTTCAACGGATAGATCCCGAAAAAATACACGATTTAAAAAAAAACGGTGACTAAATCGGAGCTACGAGTCAAAAGATACGATAGATCGAACATTTTGGCCAAAGACACAAAACATCAAGCACCATGAACCGTCGGTGGTGTTAGGTGCGTGGTGCGATTCTGTGGGAAAAGATGACTTTTTAGGAATCTAGAAAACTTAGAATGGCAAGCACATTTAGAAAGTCTTGCTCGTTCGTCCGTTTTATGGTGATCTTATGAATTTCAGCACAATCTGAAACCGAAGGTTATGCGCCGCCAAATGGTACACCATCTGGCGGCGCATACTAATTATTTAAAAAAATGTGTTTAATGAAGTGACATTAGATTTAAATTTATACCCGTTATACATAATTACATTGCGAGTGAAATCATAGGCCTTAAAACAATACGTATCATGCTAAGTCAATCATACACAAAAAGAATTATATGAATGAAATTCAAAATGGTCAAAATCGAAAAAAGACAAAATTGAAGGCTTTCGAGGTCTCGTTTCGAAAAATATTTCGGACAACCTACGGCAGTTTGCCAACGGATAGATCCCAAAAAAATGCACGATTTGAAAAAAAATGGTGACTAAATCGGAGCTACGAGTCAAAAGATACGATATATCGAACATTTTGGCCAAAGAGACAAAACACCAAGCACCACGAACCGTCGGTGATATTAGGTGCGTGGTGCGATTCTGTGAGAAAAGATGTCATTTTCGGAATCTAGACAACTTCGAATGGCAAGCACGTTAAGAGATTCTTGCTCGTTCAGCCGGTTTAGGGTGATCTTATGAATTTTAGCATAATCTGAAACCGAAGGTTATGCGCCGCCAAATGGTACACCATCTGGCGGCGCATATTAATGATTTAAAAAAACGTGTTTAATGAAGTGACATTAGATTCAAATTTATACCCGTTATACATAATTACATTGCGAGTGAAATCATAGGCCTTAAAACAATACGTATCATGCTAAGTCAATCATACACAAAAAGAATTATATGAATGAAATTCAAAATGGTCAAAACCGAAAAAAGACAAAATTGAAGGCTTTCGAGGTCTCGTTTCGAAAAATATTTCGGACAACCTACGGCAGTTTGCCAACGGATAGATCCCAAAAAATACACGATTTGAAAAAAAATGGTGACTAAATCGGAGCTACGAGTCAAAAGATACGATATATCGAACATTTTGGCCAAAGAGACAAAACACCAAGCACCACGAACCGTCGGTGATATTAGGTGCGTGGTGCGATTCTGTGAGAAAAGATGTCATTTTCGGAATCTAGACAACTTCGAATGGCAAGCACGTTCAGAGATTCTTGCTCGTTCAGCCGGTTTAGGGTGATCTTATGAATTTTAGCATAATCTGAAACCGAAGGTTATGCGCCGCCAAATGGTACACCATCTGGCGGCGCATATTAATGATTTAAAAAAACGTGTTTAATGAAGTGACATTAGATTCAAATTTATACCCGTTATACATAATTTCATTGCGAGTGAAATCATAGGCCTTAAAACAATACGTATCATGCTAAGTCAATCATACACAAAAAAATAATATGAATGAAATTCAAAACGGTCAAAATCGAAAAAAGATAAAATTGAAGGCTTTAGAGGTCTCGTTTCGAAAAATATTTCGGAAACACTGCCTACGGCGGTTTACCTACGGATAGATTCCAAAAAAATACACGATTTGAAAAAAAAAATGGTGACTAAATCGGAGCTACGAGTCAAAAGATACGATAAATCGAACATTTTAGCCAAAGAGACAAAACACCAAGCACCACGAACCGTCGGTGGTATTAGGTGCATGGTGAGATTCTATGAGAAAAGATGTCTTTTTCGGAATCTAGATAACTTCGAATGGCAAGCACGTTCAGAGATTCTTGCTCGTTCGGCCATTTTAGGGTGATCTTATGAATTTCAGCATAATCTGAATCTGAAGGTTATGCGCCGCCAAATGGTACACCATCTGGTGGCGCATACTAATGATTTAAAAAAACGTGTTTAATAAATGACATTTGATTCAAATTTATAACCATTATACATAATTACATTACGAGTGAAATAATAGGTCTTAAAACGATATATACCATGCTAAGTCATGCATACACAAAACTAATTATAAGATATAAATTGAAAACGTTCAAAGAGAACATTAAAAATGAGTAAAATGTCTTTTTTCGGCATCCTGACGACCTCGATGTCAAGACACTATCCAGGAGTCTTGATGTTAGGGTCGTTTTAAGGTGATCTCGAGAATTTCAGTACAATCTGAAACCGAAGGTTATGCGCCGCCAAATGGTACTCCATCTGGCGGCGCATCTTAATGATTTAAAAAATCGTGTTTAATGAAGTGACATTAGATTCAAATTTATATACGTTATATGTAATTACATTGCGAGTGAAATAATAGGCCTTAAAACAATGTGTACTATGCTAAGTCATGCATACACAAAGGAATAATATGAATGAAATTCAAAACGGTCAAAATCGAAAAATGGTAAAATTGAAGGCTTTCGAGGTCTCATTTCGAAAGATATTTAGGACAAATCGCCTACGGTAGTTTTTCAACGAATAGATCCCAAAAATATACACGATTTGAAAAAAAACAGTGACTAAATCGGAGCTACGAGTCAAAAGATACGATAGATCGAACATTTTGGCCAAACACACAAAACATCAAGCACCACGAACCGTCGGTGGTGTTAGGTGCGTGGTGCGATTCTGTGGGAAAAGATGACTTTTTAGAAATCTAGAAAACTTCGAATGGCAAGCACGTTTAGAAAGTCTTGCTCGTTCGTCCGTTTTATGGTGATCTTATGAATTTCAGCACAATCTGAAACCGAAGGTTATGCGCCGCCAAATGGTACACCATCTGGCGGCACATACTAATTATTTAAAAAAATGTGTTTAATGAAGTGACATTAGATTCAAATTTATACCCGTTATACATAATTACATTGCGAGTGAAATCATAGGCCTTAAAACAATACGTATCATGCTAAGTCAATCATACACAAAAAGAATTATATGAATGAAATTCAAAATGGTCAAAATCGAAAAAAGACAAAATTGAAGGCTTTCGAGGTCTCGTTTCGAAAAATATTTCGGACAACCTACGGCAGTTTTCCAACGGATAGATCCCAAAAAAATACACGATTTGAAAAAAAATGGTGACTAAATCGGAGCTACGAGTCAAAAGATACGATATATCGAACATTTTGGCCAAAGAGACAAAACACCAAGCACCACGAACCGTCGGTGATATTAGGTGCATGGTGCGATTCTGTGAGAAAAGATGTCATTTTCGGAATCTAGACAACTTCGAATGGCAAGCACGTTCAGAGATTCTTGCTCGTTCAGCCGGTTTAGGGTGATCTTATGAATTTCAGCATAATCTGAAACCGAAGGTTATGCGCCGCCAAATGGTACACCATCTGGCGGCGCATATTAATGATTTAAAAAAACGTGTTTAATGAAGTGACATTAGATTCAAATTTATACCCGTTATACGTAATTACATTGCGAGTGAAATCATAGGCCTTAAAACGACATATACCATGCTAAGTCATGCATACATACACTAATTATAAGATATAAATTGAAAACGTTCAAAGAGAACATTAAAAATGAGTTAAATGTCTTTTTTCGGCATCCTGACGACCTCGATGTCAACACACTATCCAGGAGTCTTGATGTTAGGGTCATTTTAGGGTGATCTCGAGAATTTCACTACAATCTGAAACCGAAGGTTATGCGCCGCCAAATGGTACTCCATCTGGCGATGCATATTAATGATTTAAAAAACCGTGTTTAATAAAGTGACATTAGATTCAAATTTATATGCGTTATACGTAATTACATTGCGAGTGAAATAATAGGCCTTAAAACAATATGTTCTATGCTAAGTCATGCATACACAAAGGAATAATATGAATGAAATTCAAAACGGTCAAAATCGAAAAATGGTAAAATTGAAGGCTTTTGAGGTCTCGTTTTGAAAGATATTTGGGACAAACTGCCTACAGTAGTTTTTCAACGGATAGATCCCGAAAAAATACACGATTTGAAAAAAAACGGTGACTAAATCGGAGCTACGAGTCAAAAGATACGATAGATCGAACATTTTGGCCAAAAACACAAAACATCAAGCACCACGAACCGTCGGTGGTGTTAGGTGCGTGGTGCGATTCTGTGGGAAAAGATGACTTTTTAGGAATCTAGAAAACTTCAAATGGCAAGCACGTTTAGAGAGTCTTGCTCGTTCGTCCGTTTTATGGTGATCTTATGAATTTCAGCACAATCTGAAACCGAAGGTTATGCGCCGCCAAATGGTCCACCATCTGGCGGCGCATACTAATTATTTAAAAAAATGTGTTTAATGAAGTGACATTAGATACAAATTTATACCGGTTATACATAATTTCATTGCGAGTGAAATCATAGGCCTTAAAACAATACGTATCATGCTAAGTCAATCATACACAAAAAAATAATATGAATGAAATTCAAAACGGTCAAAATCGAAAAAAGATAAAATTGAAGGCTTTCGAGGTCTTGTTTCGAAAAATATTTCGGACAAACTGCCTACGGCGGTTTACCTACGGATAGATTCCAAAAAAATACACGATTTGAAAAAAAAATGGTGACTAAATCGGAGCTACGAGTCAAAAGATACGATAAATCGAACATTTTGGCCAAAGAGATAAAACACCAAGCACCACGAACCGTTGGTGGTATTAGGTGCGTGGTGAGATTCTATGAGAAAAGATGTCTTTTTCGGAATCTAGATAACTTCGAATGGCAAGCACGTTCAGAGATTCTTGCTCGTTCGGCCGTTTTAGGGTGATCTTATGAATTTCAGCATAATCTGAATCTGAAGGTTATGCGCCGCCAAATGGTACACCATCTGGTGGCGCATACTAATGATTTAAAAAAACGTGTTTAATGAATGACATTTGATTCAAATTTATAACCATTATACATAATTACATTGCGAGTGAAATCATAGGCCTTAAAACGATATATACCATGCTAAGTCATTCATACACAAAACTAATTATAAGATATAAATTGAAAACATTCAAAGAGAACATTAAAAATGAGTAAAATGTCTTTTTTTGGCATCCTGATGACCTCGATGTCAAGACACTATCCAGGAGTCTTGATGTTAGGCTCGTTTTAGGGTGATCTCTAGAATTTCAGTACAATCTGAAACCGATGGTTTTGCGCCGCCAAATGGTACTCCATTTGGCGGCGCATCTTAATGATTTAAAAAATCGTGTTTAATGAAGTGACATTAGATTCAAATTTATATGCGTTATACGTAATTACATTGCGAGTGAAATAATAGGCCTTAAAACAATAGGTACTATGCTAAGTCATGCATGCACAAAAGGAGTAATACGAATGAAATTCAAAACGGTCAAAATCGAAAAAAGACAAATTTGAAGGCTTTCGAGGTCTCGTTTCGAAAAATATTTGGGACAAACCGCCTACGGCAGTTTGCCAATGGATAGATCCCGAAAAAATACACGATTTGAAAAAAAACGGTGACTAAATTGGAGTTACGAGTCAAAAGATACGATAGATCGAACATTTTGGCCAAAGACACAAAATACCAAGCACCACGAACCGTCGGTGGTGTTAGGTGCGTGGTGCGATTCTTTGAGAAAAGATGTCTTTTTCAGAATCTAGACAACTTCGAATGGCAAGCACGTTCATAGTGTCTTGCTCGTTCGGCCGTTTTAGGGTGATCTTATGAATTTCAGCACAATTTGAAACCGAAGGTTATGCGCCGCCAAATGGTACCAAATCTGGCGGCGCATACTAATGATTTAAAAAACGTGTTTAATGAAGTGACATTAGATTCAAATTTATACCCGTTATACATAATTACATTACGAGTGAAATAATAGGTCTTAAAACGATATATACCATGCTAAGTCATGCATACACAAAACTAATTATAAGATATAAATTGAAAACGTTCAAAGAGAACATTAAAAATGAGTAAAATGTCTTTTTTCGGCATCCTGACGACCTCGATGTCAAGACACTATCCAGGAGTCTTGATGTTAGGGTCGTTTTAAGGTGATCTCGAGAATTTCAGTACAATATGAAACCGAAGGTTATGCGCCGCCAAATGGTACTCCATCTGGCGGCGCATCTTAATGATTTAAAAAATCGTGTTTAATGAAGTGACATTAGATTCAAATTTATATACGTTATATGTAATTACATTGCGAGTGAAATAATAGGCCTTAAAACAATGTGTACTATGCTAAGTCATGCATACACAAAGTAATAATATGAATGAAATTCAAAACGGTCAAAATCAAAAAAAGACAAATTTGAAGGCTTTCGAGGTCTCGTTTCGAAAAATATTTGGGACAAACCGCCTACAGCAGTTTGCCAATGGATAGATCCCGAAAAAATACACGATTTAAAAAAAAAACGGTGACTAAATTGGAGTTACGAGTCAAAAGATACGATAGATCGAACATTTTGGCCAAAGACACAAAACACCAAGCACCACGAACCGTCAGTGGTGTTAGGTGCGTGGTGCGATTCTGTGAGAAAAGATGTCTTTTTCGGAATCTAGACAATTTCGAATGGCAAGCACGTTCAGGGTGTCTTGCTCGTTCGGCCGTTTTAGGGTGATCTTATGAATTTCAGCACAATTTGAAACCGAAGGTTATGCGCCGCCAAATGGACCCAATCTGGCGGCGCATACTAATGATTTGAAAAACGTGTTTAATGAAGTGACATTAGATTCAAATTTATACCCGTTATACATAATTACATTTCGAGTGAAATAACAGGCCTTAAAACGATATATACCATGCTAAGTCATGCATACACAAAACTAATTATAAGATATAAATTGAAAACGTTCAAAGAGAACATTAAAAATGAGTAAAATGTCTTTTTTCGGCATCCTGACGACCTCGATGTCAAGACACTATCCAGGAGTCTTGATTTTAGGGTCGTTTTAGGGTGATCTCTAGAATTTCATTACAATCTGAAACCGATGCTTATGCGCCGCCAAATGGTACTCCATCTGGCGGCGCATCTTAAAGATTTAAAAAATCGTGTTTAATGAAGTGACATTAGATTCAAATTCATATGCGTTATACGTAATTACATTGTGAGTGAAATAATAGGCCTTAAAACAATATGTACTATGCTAAGTCATGCATGCACAAAAGGAATAATACGAATGAAATTCAAAACGGTCAAAATCGAAAAAAGACAAATTTGAAGGCTTTCGAGGTCTCGTTTCGAAAAATATTTGGGACAAACCGCCTACGGCAGTTTGTCAATGGATAGATCCCGAAAAAATACACGATTTGAAAAAAAACGGTGACTAAATTCGAGTTACGAGTCAAAAGATACGCTAGATCGAATATTTTGGCCAAAGACAAAAAACACCAAGCACCACGAACCGTCGGTGGTGTTAGGTGCGTGGTGCGATTCTGTGAGAAAAGATGTCTTTTTCGGAATCTAGAGAACTTCGAATGGCAAGCACGTTCAGAGAGTCTTGCTCGTTTGGCCATTTAGGGTGATCTTATGAATTTCAGCACAATTTTAAACCGAATGTTATGCGCCGCCAAATGGTACACTATCTGGCGACGCATACTAATGATTTAAAAAAACGTGTTTAATGAAGTGACATTAGATTCAAATTTATACCCGTTATATATAATCACATTGCGAGTGAAATAATAGGCCTTAAAACGATATATACCATGCTAAGTGATGCATACACAAAACTAATTATACGATATAAATTGAAAACGTTCAAAGAGAACATTAAAAATGAGTAAAATGTGTTTTTTCGGCATCCTGACGACCTCGATGTCAAGACACTATCCAGGAGTCTTGATGTTAGGGTCATTTTAGGGTGATCTCGAGAATTTCTGTACAATCTGAAACAGAAGGTTATGCGCCGCCAAATGGTACTCCATCTGGCGGCGCATCTTAATGATTTAAAAAATTGTGTATGATGAAGTGACATTAGATTCAAATTTATATGCGTTATATGTAATTACATTGCGAGTGAAATAATAGGCCTTAAAACAATATGTACTATGCTAAGTCATGCATGCACAAAAGGAATAATACGAATGAAAATTAAAACGGTCAAAATCGAAAAAAGACAAAATTGAAGGTTTTGAAGGTCTCGTTTCGAGAAATATTTGGGACAAACAGCCTACAGTAGTTTGCCAACGGATAGATCCCAAAAAAATACACGATTTGAAAAAAAACGGTGACTAAATCGAAGCTACGAGTCAAATGATACGATAGATCGAACATTTTGGCCAAAGATACAAAACATCAAGCACCACGAACCGTCGGTGGTGTTAGGTGCGTGGTACGATTCTGTGAGAATAGATGACTTTTTCGGAATCTAGTCAACTTCGAATGGCAAGCACGTTTAGAGAGGCTTGCTCGTTCGGCCGTTTTATGGTGCTCTTATGAATTTCAGCACAATCTGAAACCGAAGGTTATGCGCCGCCAAATGGTATACCATCTGGCGGCGCATACTAATAATTTAAAAAAACGTGTTTAATGAAGTGACATTAGATTTAAATTTATACCCGTTATACGTAATTACATTGCGAGTGAAATAATAGGCCTTAAAACGATATATACCATGCTAAGTCATGCATACACAAAACTAATTATAAAATATAAATTGAAAACGTTCCAAGAGAACATTAAAAATGTGTAAAATGTCTTTTTTATGCATCCTGACGACCTCGATGTCAAGACACTATCCAGGAGTCTTGATGTTAGGGTCATTTGAGGGTGATCTCGAGAATTTCTGTACAATCTGAAACCGAAGGTTATGCGCCGCCAAATGGTACTCCATCTGGCGGCGCATCTTAATGATTTAAAAAATGTGTTTAATAAAGTGACATTAGATTCAAATTTATATGTGTTATACATAATTACATTGCGAGTGAAATCATAGGCCTTAAAACAATACGTATCATGCTAAGTCAATCATACACAAAAAGAATAATACGAATGAAATTCAAAACGGTCAAAATCGAAAAAAGCAAAATTGAATGCTTTCGAGGTCTTGTTTCAAAAAATATTTGGGACAAACCGCCTATGGCAGTTTGCCAACGGATAGATCCCAAAAAAATACACGATTTGAAAAAAAACGGTGACTAAATCGGAGCTACGAGTCAAAAGATACGATAGATCGAACATTTTGGCCAAAGACACAAAACACCAAGCACCACGAACCGTCGGTGTTATTAGGTATGTGGTGCGATTCTGTGAGAAAAGATGTCTTTTTTGGAATCTAGACAACTTCGAATGGCAAGCACTTTCAGAGATTCTTGCTCGTTCGGCCGTTTTAGGGTGATCTTATGAATTTCAGCATAATCTGAAACCGAAGGTTATGCGCCGCCAAATGGTACACCATTTGGCGGCGCATACATGATTTAAAAAAATATATTTAATGAAGTGACATTAGATTCAAATTTATACCCGTTATACATAATTACATTGCGAGTGAAATCATAGGCCTTAAAACGATATATACCATGCTAATTCATGCATACACAAAACTAATTATAAGATATAAATTGAAAACGTTCAAAGAGAACATTAAAAATGAGTAAAATGTCTTTTTCGGCATCCTGACGACCTCGATGTCAAGACACTATCCAGGAGTCTTGATGTTAGGGTCGTTTTACGGTGATCTCGAGAATTTCAGTACAATCTGAAACCGGAGGTTATGCGCCGCCAAATGGTACTCCATCTGGCGGTGCATATTAATGATTTAAAAAAATGTGTTTAATAAAGTGACATTAGATTCAAATTTATATGCGTTATATGTAATTACATTGCCAGTGAAATAATAGACCTTAAAATAATATGTACTATGCTAAGTCATGCATTCACAAAGGAATAATATGAATGAAATTCAAAACGGTCAAAATCGAAAAATGGTAAAATTGAAGGCTTTCGAGGTCTCGTTTCAAAAAATATTTGAGACAAACCGCCTACGGTAGTTTTCCAACGGATAGATCCCGAAAAAATACACGATTTGAAAAAAAACGATGACTAAATCGGAGCTACGAGTGAAAAGATACGATAGATCGAACATTTTGGCCAAAGACACAAAACATCAAGCATCACGAACCGTCGGTGGTGTTAGGTGCGTGGTGCGATTCTGTGGGAAAAGATGACTTTTTAGGAATCTAGACAACCTCGAATGGCAAGCACGTTTAGAGAGTCTTGCTCGTTCGGCCGTTTTATGGTGATCTTATGAATTTCAGCACAATCTGAAACCAAAGGTTATGCTCCGCCAAATGGTACACCATCTGGCGGCGCTTACTAATGATTTAAAAAAATGTATTTAATGAAGTGATGTTAGATTCAAATTTATACCCGTTATACATAATTACATTGCGAGTGAAATCATAGGCCTTAAAACAATACGTATCATGCTAAGTCAATCATACACAAAAAGAATAATACGAATGAAATTCAAAATGGTCAAAATCGAAAAAAAGCAAAATTGAATGCTTTCGAGGTCTCGTTTCAAAAAATATTTGGTACAAACCGCCTACGGCCGTTTGCCAACAGATAGATCCCAAAAAAATACATGATTTGAAAAAAACGGTGACTAAATCGGAGCTACAAGTCAAAAGATATGATAGATCGAACATTTTGGCCAAAGACACAAAACACCAAGCACCACGAACCGTCGGTGGTATTAGGTGTGTGGTGCGATTCTGTGAGAAAAGATGTCTTTTTCGGAATCTATACAACTTCGAATGGCAAGCACGTTCAGAGATTCTTGCTCGTTCGGCCGTTTTAGGGTGATCTTATGAATTTCAGCATAATCTGAAACCGAAGGTTATGCGCCTCCAAATGGTACACCATTTGGCGGCGCATACTAATGATTTAAAAAAATGTGTTTAATGAAGTGACATTAGATTCAAATTTATACCCGTTATACATAATTACATTGCGAGTGAAATCATAGGCCTTAAAACGATATATACCATGCTAAGTCATGCATACACAAAACTAATTATAAGATATAAATTGAAAAACGTTCAAAGAGAACATTAAAAATGAGTAAAATGTCTTTTTTCGGCATTCTGACGACCTCGATGTCAAGACACTATCCAGGAGTCTTGATGTTAGAGTCGTTTTAGGGTGATCTCGAGAATTTCAGTACAATCTGAAACCGAAAGTTATGCGCCGCCAAATGGTACTCCATTTGGCGGTGCATATTAATGATTTAAAAAACCGTGTTTAATAAAGTGACATTAGATTCAAATTTATATGCGTTATATGTAATTACATTTCGAGGGAAATAATAGGCCTTAAAATAATATGTACTATGCTAAGTCATGCATACACAAAGGAATAATATGAATGAAATTCAAAATGGTCAAAATCGAAAAATGGTAAAATTGAAGCTTTCGAGGTCTCGTTTCGAAAAATATTTGAGACAAACCGCCGACAGTAGTTTTCCAATGGATAGATCCCGAAAAATACACAATTTGAAAAAAAACGATGACTAAATCTGAGCTACGAGTCAAAAGATACAATAGATCGAACATTTTGGCCAAAGACACAAAACATCAAGCACCACGAACCGTCGGTGGTGTTAGGTGCGTGGTGCGATTCTGTGGGAAAATATGACTTTTTAGGAATCTAGACAACTTCGAATGGCAAGCACGTTTAGAGAGTCTTGCTCATTCGTTCGTTTTATGATGATCTTATGAATTTCAGCACAATCTGAAACCGTAGGTTATGCGCCGCCAAATGGTACACCATCTGGCGGCGCATACTAATGATTTAAAAAAATGTGTTTAATGAAGAGACATTAGATTCAAATTTATACCCGTTATATATAATTACATTGCGAGTGAAATCATAGGCCTTAAAACAATACGTATCATGCTAAGTCAATCATACACAAAAAGAATAATACGAATGAAATTCAAAACGGTCAAAATCGAAAAAAACCAAAATTGAATGCTTGCGAGGTCTCGTTTCGAAACATATTTTGGACAAATCGCCTACGGCAGTTTGCCAACGGATAGATCCCGAAAAAAATACACGATTTGAAAAAAACGGTGACTAAATCTGAGCTACGAGTCAAAAGATACGATAGATCGAACATTTTGGCCAAAGAGACAAAACACCAAGCACCACGAACCGTCGGTGGTATTAGGTGCGTGGTGAGATTCTGTGAGAAAAGATGTCTTTTTCGGAATCTAGATAACTTCGAATGGCAAGCACGTTCAGAGATTCTTGCTCGTTCGGCCGTTTTAGGGTGATCTTATGAATTTCAGCATAATCTGAATCTGAAGGTTATGCGCCGCCAAATGGTACACCATCTGGTGGCGCATACTAATGATTTAAAAAAACGTGTTTAATGAATGACATTTGATTCAAATTTATACCCATTATACATAATTACATTGCGAGTGAAATCATAGGCCTTAAAATGATATATACCATGCTAAGTCATTCATACACAAAACTAATTATAAGATATAAATTGAAAACGTTCAAAGAGAACATTAAAAATGAGTAAAATGTATTTTTTCGGCATCCTGATGACCTCGATGCCAAGGACTGCAAGTGGTTTTGATACTATTTGGGTAATAGTTGATCGTCTCACCAAATCAGCACATTTCCTGCCAATAAGAGAAGATGACAAGATGGAGAAGTTAGCATGACTGTATTTGAAGGAAGTCGTCTCCAGACATGGAATACCAATCTCTATTATCTCTGATAGGGATGGCAGATTTATTTCAAGATTCTGGCAGACATTACAGCAAGCATTAGGAACTCGTCTAGACATGAGTACTGCCTATCATCCACAAACTGATGGGCAGAGCGAAAGGACGATACAAACGCTTGAAGACATGCTACGAGCATGTGTTATTGATTTCGGAAACAGTTGGGATCGACATCTACCATTAGCAGAATTTTCCTACAACAACAGCTACCATTCAAGCATTGAGATGGCACCGTTTGAAGCACTTTATGGTAGAAAGTGCAGGTCTCCGATTTGTTGGAGTGAAGTGGGGGATAGACAGATTACGGGTCCAGAGATTATACAAGAAACTACCGAGAAGATCATCCAAATTCAACAACGGTTGAAAACCGCCCAAAGTCGACAAAAGAGCTACGCTGACATTAAAAGAAAAGATATAGAATTTGAAATTGGAGAGATGGTCATGCTTAAAGTTGCACCTTGGAAAGGCGTTGTTCGATTTGGTAAACGAGGGAAATTAAATCCAAGGTATATTGGACCATTCAAGATTATTGATCGTGTCGGACCAGTAGCTTACCGACTTGAGTTACCTCAACAACTCGCGGCTGTACATAACACTTTCCACGTCTCGAATTTGAAGAAATGTTTTGCTAAAGAAGATCTCACTATTCCGTTAGAAGAAATCCAAATCAACGAAAAACTTCAATTCATCGAAGAACCCGTCTAAATAATGGATCGTGAGGTTAAAAGACTTAAGCAAAACAAGATACCAATTGTTAAGGTTCGATGGAATGCTTGTAGAGGACCCGAGTTCACCTGGGAGCGTGAAGATCAGATAAAGAAGAAATACCCGCATCTATTTCCAGAAGATTCGTCAACACCTTCAACAGCTTAAAATTTCGGGACGAAATTTATTTAACGGGTAGGTACTGTAGTGACCCGAACTTTTTCATGTTTATATATATTAATTGAGATTGATATTTACATGAGTAAATGTTTCCAACATGTAAGCAATCAAACTTGTTAAGACTTGATTAATTGAAATATGTTTCATATAGACAATTGACCACCCAAGTTGACCGGCGATTCACGAACGTTAAAACTTGTAAAAACGACATGATGATATATATATGGATATACATATGGTTAACATGAGATTATGATAAGTAAGTATCTCCATAAATATATTAACAATGAGTTATATACATATAAACAAGACTACTAACTTAAGGATTTCGAAACGAGACATATATGTAACGATTATCGTTGTAACGACATTTAAATGTATATATATCATATTAAGATATATTAATATATCATAATATCATGATAATATAATAATTTAACATCTCATTAGATATAATAAACAAAGGGTTAACAACATTAATTGAGATCGTTAACTTAAAGGTTTCAAAACAACACTTACATGTAACGACTAACGATGACTTAACGACTTAGTTAAAATGTGTATACATGTAGTGTATTTAGATGTATTAAAATACTTTTGGAAGACTTCAAGACATATATCAAAACACTCATACTTAACGAAAATGGTTACAGTTACTTTTCCATTCTTTTCTTTCATCAAGAATTCTAGTCGTATTCTTACCCGTATTATACACAGCTTCAAAACGTACTTACTATGAGTATATACCAATAGGAACTAGCATGGGATTCCACTCTTGATTATGTCATGTATGACTAATCAATTTTAACTTCTACCATGAGCTAGTCAACTAACTAGAACTCCTTTTAACCCCACTCACCAATTACCACTCATCATTCACTCCATTTCACTTCCAATTCTCTTTCTAATTCTCTCTCAACACACACACACTATTATGAACGTATTTTTCCAGTAGTTAATCATCATCTTCATCAAAAATCACTTCAAGAATCAAGCTATAATCATCATAGGAAGAACACTTCAAGAACACTTCAAAAATCCCTTCAAGTTTACTAATTTACTTCCAAGCTTTCTAATCCATTCCAAGTAATCATATAAGATCAAGAAACCTTTGTTATATACAGTAGGTTATCTTTCTTATTCAAGGTAATATTCATATTCAAACTTTGATTCAATTTCTATAACTATAAACTATCTTAATTCGAGTAAAAATCTTACTTGAACTTGTTTTTGTGTCATGATCCTACTTCAAGAACTTTCAAGCCATCCAAGATCCTTTGAAGGTAGATCATTTCTTGTCACTTCCAGTAGGTTTACCTACTAAACTTGAGGTAGTAATGATGTTCGTAACATCATTCGATTCATATATATAAAACTATCTTATTCGAAGGTTTAAACTCGTAATCACTAGAACATAGTTTAGTTAATTCTAAACTTGTTCGCAAACAAAAGTTAATCCTTCTAACTTGACTTTTAAAATTAACTAAACACATATTCTATATCTATATGATATGCTAACTTAATGATTTAAAACCTGGAAACACGAAAAACACCGTAAAACCGGATTTACGCCGTCGTAGTAACACCGCGGGCTGTTTTGGGTTTGTTAATTAAAAACTATGATAAACTTTGATTTAAAAGTTGTTATTCTGAGAAAATGATTTTTATTATGAACATGAAACTATATCCAAAAATTATGGTTAAACTCAAAGTGGAAGTATGTTTTCTAAAATGGTCATCTAGACGTCGTTCTTTCGACTGAAATGACTACCTTTACAAAAACGACTTATAACTTATTTTTCCGACTATAAACCTATACTTTTCTGTTTAGATTCATAAAATAGAGTTCAATATGAAACCATAGCAATTTGATTCACTCAAAACGGATTTAAAATGAAGAAGTTATGGGTAAAACAAGATTGGATAATTTTTCTCATTTTAGCTACGTGAAAATTGGTAACAAATCTATTCCATCCATAACTTAATCAACTTGTATTGTATATTATGTAATCTTGAGATACCATAGACACGTATACAATGTTTCGGCCTATCATGTCGACACATCTATATATATTTCGGAACAACCATAGACACTCTATATGTGAATGTTGGAGTTAGCTATACAGGGTTGAGGTTGATTCCAAAATATATATAGCTTGAGTTGTGATCAATAATGAGATACATATACACTGGGTCGTGGATTGATTCAAGATAATATTTATCGATTTATTTCTGTACATCTAACTGTGGACAACTAGTTGTAGGTTACTAACGAGGACAGCTGACGTAATAAACTTAAAACATCAAAATATATTAAAAGTGTTGTAAATATATTTTAAACATACTTTGATATATATGTATATATTGTTATAGGTTCGTGAATCAGCCAGAGGCCAAGTCTTACTTCCCGACGAAGTAAAAATCTGTGAAAGTGAGTTATAGTCCCACTTTTAAAATCTAATATTTTTGGGATGAGAATACATGAAGGTTTTATAAATAATTTATAAAATAGACACAAGTACGTGAAACTATATTCTATGGTTGAATTATCGAAATATAATATGCCCCTTTTTATTAAGTCTGGTAATCTAAGAATTAGGGAACAGACACCCTAATTGACGCGAATCCTAAAGATAGATCTATTGGGCCTAACAAACCCCATCCAAAGTACCGGATGCTTTAGTACTTCGAAATTTATATCATATCCGAAGGGTGTCCTGGAATGATGGGGATATTCTTATATATATGCATCTTGTTAATGTCGGTTACCAGGTGTTCACCATATGAATGATTTTTATCTCTATGTATGGGATGTGTATTGAAATATGAAATCTTGTGGTCTATTGTTACGATTTGATATATATAGGTTAAACCTATAACTCACCAACATTTTTGTTGACGTTTAAAGCATGTTTATTCTCAGGTGAATATTAAGAGCTTCCGCTGTTGCATACTAAAATAAGGACAAGATTTGGAGTCCATGTTTGTATGATATTGTGTAAAAACTGCATTCAAGAAACTGATTTCGATGTAACATATTTGTATTGTAAACCATTATGTAATGGTCGTGTGTAAACAGGATATTTTAGATTATCATTATTTGATAATCTACGTAAAGCTTTTTAAACCTTTATTTATGAAATAAAGGTTATGGTTTGTTTTAAAAATGAATGCAGTCTTTGAAAAACATCTCATATAGAGGTCAAAACCTCGCAACGAAATCAATTAATATGGAACGTTTTTAATCAATAAGAACGGGACATTTCAGTTGGTATCCGAGCGTTGGTCTTAGAGAACCAGAATTTTGCATTAGTGTGTCTTATCGAGTTTGTTAGGATGCATTAGTGAGTCTGGACTTCGACCGTGTTTACTTGAAAAATGATTGCTTAACAAATTTTGTTGGAAACTATATATTTTTAACATGTGAATATTATGTGATATATTAATCTCTTAACGCGTTTGATATTATGTGATAGATGTCTACCTCTAGAACAAGTCCCATTGACTCACATAATAATAATGAAGAGTCAAATGTAAATTGGAATGATTCGTGGACTGATTCACAAGTTCCCGAAGAGGAACCGAAAGAAGAGTCGGAACCGGAAGAAGAATCGGAACCGGAAGAAGAAATAGAACCGGTGGGGGAAATAATAAAACGGTTAAGTAAAAGAGAATCCTCAACCAACCGACCAAGGTTAATTATGGTCAATGGTGTTTCCGCCAAGGAAGCAAAATATTGGGAGGATTACCAATTCTCCGATGAATCGGATTCCGACGAGAATTCCGATGATGTTATAGAAATTACCCCAACTGAATTTAAAAAGGCAAAAGAAAATAATAAGGGAAAGGGCATAAAAATAGAGAAATCTAATTCCAACCCCGATGAACTTTATATGTATCGTCAACCCCCGAAGTCCTTAAGTTGTAACAATGACCCGGGAACCTCTAAACCACCAGGTTTTTCTAAACCAATGTGGACAACGACGGCTCGTATTAGGGGAACATCATATATCCCTAGAAACTTGGCAAAACGAACCAAAACTGAACAAGAAGAAACGAGCGAGTCGGAATAAGATAGTTGTATTCGTGTGGTGTAATATATGTAATATAGTGTGCTTATGCTTTATGATATATGTAAAAATTGCTTGTATTAATAAGTATTTTTTTATGAATCTAACTCTTGTCTATTTTACAGTATAAAAACACAAAATGGATAGATAACCCAATATTTTAAGAGACCTACCTGGAGACATGATTGATGAAATCTTGTCTAGAGTCGGTCAGAATTCCTCGGCACAACTATTTAAGGCGAGATCAGTTTGTAAGACATTCGAAGAACGTTCCAAGAATGCCTTGGTTTATAAAAGGCTTTCGTTCGAAAGATGGGGGATATCACATTGGGAAATCCATAAGTTACGATGTGTTTACTTTGACGCATATATTGCGGGGAACCCAAATGCTATTTTACGCAATGGGTTAAGAAATTATTTTGACTCAGTATATCCGAATATAGGACTTCGTGATTTAGAAAAAACGGCTAACATACAACATAAAGAAGCATGTTATGCTTACGGGTTAGTAATGTTCGCTTCTCACCAAAGTGAGAACAAGAACATCGGGCTACAACTATTAAACAAAACGTTCCCACAAGTGACGGAGTCGGTAATTGGGGTAAGAAATGAGGTTTTTAGGTTATTACGAGACTGTTGGTCATTACGTAACCCTCGTTCCTTTGACGACGTTACAACACGCTGTCTTATCAACGGCCATAACGGTTATGTTCCACAAGACCAAGGATGGGATGTAGTCCTAGTAAAACCAGAATGCATGACTTGTTTCTGGACGTATGAATTACGTGTCTTTATTGCCTTTGCTGAACGACTTGTGTACTAGCTAGAATTATCTTCACAACTATCTTGTATCAAAGTTATTGTGTGCTATATTTCATGCTTTATGTAAAATAAGCGGTATTGTAAGTTTGTAAAATATTGTATAAAAGTTTGAACGCGAAATATTATTACAATCAGTTTTTCATATAGAATTGTAGTAGTTGAATTGTATATTAGCTACTAACTATGAACTTAACGGGTAGGTACTACCCGAATTTAAACTTATAAAACGCTAATATGAAGAAAAAGCTTTTATAAATGAGTTCATATTATGCTACGAAATACTATTAACTACTCTTAATATTCTGTATGATTAACTTGTTCCATTTGACTATTTTGAAGGAAATGGCACCGACTACTCGACACACCGTGAATATGGAGGAATTCAGTACTTTTCTAGCTTCAAACATAGCTGCAGTACAGGCTGCGCTACATACCAACAATAACCTTTGATCTGGCAGTACAGGAAATCGTATAGGATGCACCTACAAAGAATTCACTGCCTGCAAACCTTTAGAATTTGATGGAACCGAAGGACCGATCGGATTGAAACGGTGGACCGAGAAGGTCGAATCGGTGTTTGCCATAAGTAAGTGTACTGAAGAGGACAAAGTGAAGTACGCTACGCATACCTTCACAGGTTCTGCGTTAACATGGTGGAATACCTATCTAGAGCAAGTGGGACAAGATGATGCGTACGCACTACCGTGGTCAGCATTCAAGCACTTGATGAACGAGAAGTACCGTCCCAGAACCGAGGTCAATAAGCTCAAGACAGAACTTAGAGGGTTACGAACCCAAGGATTTGATATTACCACATACGAAAGACGATTCATAGAATTGTGCCTATTGTGTCCGGGAGCATTCGAAGATGAGGAAGAGAAGATCGACGCGTTTGTGAAAGGATTACCGGAAAGAATCCAAGAAGATATAAGTTCACACGAGCCCGCCTCCATACAACAGGCATGTAGAATGGCTCACAAACTAGTGAACCAGATTGAAGAAAGAATTAAAGAACAGACTGCTGAAGAGGCTAATGTGAAGCAAGTCAAAAGAAAGTGGGAGGAAAATGGTGATAAGAATCACCAATACAACAACAACAGCAATTACAACAATAATCGCAACAATTATCCCAACAATCGCAACATCAATCGCAACTACAACAAACGGCCCAACAACAACAACAACAACAACAACAACTACAACAATCATCCCAACAACAATAATAACCGCAACAACAACAACAATTAGAAGCAGCTATGCTAAAGGTGTGAAAAGTATCACTCGGGGTTCTGCACCAAATTTTGCAACAAGTGTAAAAGAAATGGTCATAGCGCGGCGAAGTGTGAGGTCTACGGACCAGGGGTTAATAGAACGAAAGGAACAAATGGTGTCAGAACGAGTAATGGCGGAGCAAGTAGTGTCGGAGCAAGTTATGCCAATGTAGTTTGTTATAAATGTGGAAAACCGGGCCACATTATTAGAAATTGCCCGAACCAGGAGAACACGAATGGACAAGGCCGCGGAAGAGTTTTCAATATTAATGCGGCAGAGGCACAGGAAGACCCGGAGCTTGTTACGGGTACGTTTCTTATTGACAATAAATCTGCTTACGTTTTATTTGATTCGGGTGCGGATAGAAGCTATATGAGTAGAGATTTTTGTGCTAAATTAAGTTGTCCATTGACGCCTTTGGATAGTAAATATTTACTCGAATTAGCAAATGGTAAATTAATTTCAGCAGATAATATATGTCGGAATCGAGAAATTAAACTGGTTAGCGAAACATTTAAGATTGATTTGATACCAGTAGAGTTAGGGAGTTTTGATGTGATAATCGGTATGGACTGGTTGAAAGAAGTGAAAGCAGAGATCGTTTGTTACAAAAATGCAATTCGCATTATACGAGAAAAAGGAAAACCCTTAATGGTGTACGGAGAAAAGGGCAACACGAAGCTACATATTATTAGTAATTTGAAGGCACAAAAACTAATAAGAAAAGGTTGCTATGCTGTTCTAGCACACGTCGAGAAAGTACAAACTGAAGAAAAGAGCATCAATGATGTTCCCATTGCAAAAGAATTTCCCGATGTATTTCCTAAAGAATTACCGGGATTACCCCCACAGCGATCCGTTGAATTTCAAATAGATCTTGTACCAGGAGCTGCACCAATAGCTCGTGCTCCTTACAGACTCGCACCCAGCGAGATGAAAGAACTGCAAAGCCAATTACAAGAACTTTTAGGGCGTGGTTTCATTCGACCAAGCACATCACCGTGGGGAGTTCCTGTTTTGTTTGTCAAGAAGAAAGTTGGTACATTCAGGTTGTGTATCGACTACCGAGAGTTGAACAAACTTACCATCAAGAACCGCTACCCACTACCGAGAATCGACGACTTATTTGATCAACTACAAGGCTCGTCTGTTTATTCAAAGATTGACTTACGTTTCGGGTATCATCAAATGCGGGTGAAAAAGATGATATTCCAAAGACTGCTTTCAGAACACGTTACGGTCATTACGAGTTTATGGTCATGCCGTTTGGTTTAACTAATGCACCAGCTGTGTTCATGGACCTTATGAACCGAGTGTGTGGACCATACCTTGACAAGTTTGTCATTGTTTTCATTGATGACATACTTATTTACTCAAAGAATGACCAAGAACACGGTGAACATTTAAGAAAGGTGTTAGAAGTATTGAGGAAGGAAGAATTGTACGCTAAGTTTTCAAAGTGTGCATTTTGGTTGGAAGAAGTTCAATTCCTCGGTCACATAGTGAACAAAGAAGGTATTAAGGTGGATCCGGCAAAGATAGAAACTGTTGAAAAGTGGGAAACCCCGAAAACTCCGAAACACATACGCCAGTTTTTAGGACTAGCTGGTTACTACAGAAGGTTCATCCAAAACTTTTCCAGAATAGCAAAACCCTTGATTGCATTAACGCATAAAGGGAAGAAATTTGAATGGAATGATGAACAAGAGAAAGCGTTTCAGTTATTGAAGAAAAAGCTAACTACGGCACCTATATTGTCATTGCCTGAAGGGAATGATGATTTTGTGATTTATTGTGACGCATCAAAGCAAGGTCTCGGTTGTGTATTAATGCAACGAACGAAGGTGATTGCTTATGCGTCTAGACAATTGAAAATTCACGAACAAAATTATACGACGCATGATTTGGAATTAGGCGCGGTTGGTTTTGCATTAAAGACTTGGAGGCACTACTTATATGGGGTCAAAAGTATTATATATACCGACCACAAAAGTCTTCAACACATATTTAATCAGAAACAACTGAATATGAGGCAGCGTAGGTGGATTGAATTATTGAATGATTACGACTTTGAGATTCGTTACCATCCGGGGAAGGCAAATGTGGTAGCCGATGCCTTGAGCAGGAAGGACAGAGAACCCATTCGAGTAAAATCTATGAATATAATGATTCATAATAACCTTACTACTCAAATAAAGGAGGCGCAACAAGGAGTTTTAAAAGAGAGAAATTTAAAGGATGAAATACCCAAAGGATCGGAGAAACATCTTAATATTCTGGAAGACGGAACCAGGTATAGGGCTGAAAGGATTTGGGTACCAAAATTTGGAGATATGAGAGAAATGGTACTTAGAGAAGCTCATAAAACCAGATACTCAATACATCCTGGAACGGGGAAGATGTACAAGGATCTCAGGAAATATTTTTGGTGGCCGGGTATGAAAGCCGATGTTGCTAAATACGTAGGAGAATGTTTGACGTGTTCTAAGGTCAAAGCTGAGCATCAGAAACCATCAGGTCTACTTCAACAACCCGAAATCCCGGAATGGAAATGGGAAAACATTACCATGGATTTCATCACTAAATTGCCAAGGACTGCAAGTGGTTTTGATACTATTTGGGTAATAGTTGATCGTCTCACCAAATCAGCACATTTCCTGCCAATAAGAGAAGATGACAAGATGGAGAAGTTAGCACGACTGTATTTGAAGGAAGTAGTCTCCAGACATGGAATACCAATCTCTATTATCTCTGATAGGGATGGCAGATTTATTTCAAGATTTTGGCAGACATTACAGCAAGCATTAGGAACTTGTCTAGACATGAGTACTGCCTATCATCCACAAACTGATGGATAGAGCGAAAGGACGATACAAATGCTTGAAGACATGCTACGAGCATGTGTTATTGATTTCGGAAACAGTTGGGATCGACATCTACCATTAGCAGAATTTTCCTACAACAACAGCTACCATTCAAGCATTGAGATGGCACCGTTTGAAGCACTTTATGGTAGAAAGTGCAGGTCTCCGATTTGTTGGAGTGAAGTGGGGGATAGACAGATTACGGGTCCGGAGATTATACAAGAAACTACCGAGAAGATCATCCAAATTCAACAACGGTTGAAAACCGCCCAAAGTCGACAAAAGAGCTACGCTGACATTAAAAGAAAAGATATAGAATTTGAAATTGGAGAGGTGGTCATGCTTAAAGTTGCACCTTGGAAAGGCGTTGTTCGATTTGGTAAACGAGGGAAATTAAATCCAAGGTATATTGGACCATTCAAGATTATTGATCGTGTCGGACCAGTAGCTTACCGACTTGAGTTACCTCAACAACTCGCGGCTGTACATAACACTTTCCACGTCTCGAATTTGAAGAAATGTTTTGCTAAAGAAGATCTCACTATTCCGTTAGATGAAATCCAAATCAACGAAAAACTTCAATTCATCGAAGAACCCGTCGAAATAATGGATCGTGAGGTTAAAAGACTTAAGCAAAACAAGATACCAATTGTTAAGGTTCGATGAAATGCTCGTAGAGGACCCGAGTTCACCTGGGAGCGTGAAGATCAGATGAAGAAGAAATACCCGCATATATTTCCAGAAGATTCGTCAACACCTTCAACAGCTTAAAATTTCGGGACGAAATTTATTTAACGGGTAGGTACTGTAGTGACCCGAACTTTTCCATGTTTATATATATTAATTGAGATTGATATTTACATGAGTAAATGTTTCCAACATGTTAAGCAATCAAACTTGTTAAGACTTGATTAATTGAAATATGTTTCATATAGACAATTGACCACCCAAGTTGACCGGCGATTCACGAACGTTAAAACTTGTAAAAATGACATGACAATATATATATGGATATGCATATGGTTAACATGAGATTATGATAAGTAAGTATCTCCATAAATATATTAACAATGAGTTATATACATATAAACAAGACTACTAACTTAAGGATTTCGAAACGAGACATATATGTAACGATTATCGTTGTAACGACATTTAAATATATATATATATCATATTAATATATATTAATATATCATAATATCATGATAATATAATAATTTAACATCTCATTAGATATAATAAACAATGGGTTAACAACATTAATTGAGATCGTTAACTTAAAGGTTTCAAAACAACACTTACATGTAACGACTAACGATGACTTAACGACTCAGTTAAAATGTATATACATGTAGTGTATTTAGATGTATTAAAATACTTTTGGAAGACTTCAAGACATATATCAAAACACTCATACTTAATGAAAATGGTTACAGTTACTTTTCCATTCTTTTCTTTCATCAAGAATTCTAGTCGTATTCTTACCCGTATTATACACAGCTTCAAAACGTACTTACTATGAGTATATACCAATAGGAACTAGCATGGGATTCCACTCTTGATTATGTCATGTATGACTAATCAATTTTAACTTCTACCATGAGCTAGTCAACTAACTAGAACTCCTTTTAACCCCACTCACCACTCACCAATTACCACTCATCATTCACTCCATTTCACTTCCAATTCTCTTTCTAATTCTCTCTCAATACACACACACTATTATGAACGTATTTTTCCAGTAGTTAATCATCATCTTCATCAAAAATCACTTCAAGAATCAAGCTATAATCATCATAGGAAGAACACTTCAAGAACACTTCAAAAATCCCTTCAAGTTTACTAATTTACTTCCAAGCTTTCTAATCCATTCCAAGTAATCATCTAAGATCAAGAAACCTTTGTTATATACAGTAGGTTATCTTTCTTATTCAAGGTAATATTCATATTCAAACTTTGATTCAATTTCTATAACTATAAACTATCTTAATTCGAGTAAAAATCTTACTTGAACTTGTTTTTGTGTCATGATCCTACTTCAAGAACTTTCAAGCCATCCAAGATCCTTTGAAGCTAGATCATTTCTTGTCACTTCTAGTAGGTTTACCTACTAAACTTGAGGTAGTAATGATGTTCGTAACATCATTCGATTCATATATATAAAACTATCTTATTCAAAGGTTTAAACTCGTAATCACTAGAACATAGTTTAGTTAATTCTAAACTTGTTCGCAAACAAAAGTTAATCCTTCTAACTTGACTTTTAAAATTAACTAAAAACATGTTCTATATCTATATGATATGCTAACTTAATGATTTAAAACCTGGAAACACGAAAAACACCGTAAAACCGGATTTACGCCGTCGTAGTAACACCGCGGGCTGTTTTGGGTTAGTTAATTAAAAACTATGATAAACTTTGATTTAAAAGTTGTTATTCTGAGAAAATTATTTTTATTATGACCATGAAACTATATCCAAAAATTATGGTTAAACTCAAAGTGGAAGTATGTTTTCTAAAATGGTCATCTAGACATCGTTCTTTCGACTGAAATGACTACCTTTACAAAAACGACTTGTAACTTATTTTTCCGACTATAAACCTATACTTTTCTATTTAGATTCATAAAATAGAGTTCAATATGAAACCATAGCAATTTGATTCACTCAAAACGGATTTAAAATGAAGAAGTTATGGGTAAAACAAGATTGGATAATTTTTCTCATTTTAGCTACGTGAAAATTGGTAACAAATCTATTCCAACCATAACTTAATCAACTTGTATTGTATATTATGTAATCTTGAGATACCATAGACACGTATACAATGTTTCGACCTATCATGTCGACACATCTATATATATTTCGGAACAACCATAGACACTCTATATGTGAATGTTGGAGTTAGCTATACAGGGTTGAGGTTGATTCAAAAATATATATAGTTTGAGTTGTGATCAATACTGAGATACGTATACACTGGGTCGTGGATTGATTCAAGATAATATTTATCGATTTATTTCTGTACATCTAACTGTGGACAACTAGTTATAGGTTACTAACGAGGACAGCTGACTTAATAAACTTAAAACATCAAAATATATTAAAAGTGTTGTAAATATATTTTAAACATACTTTGATATATATGTAAATATTGTTATAGGTTCGTGAATCAGCTAGTGGTCAAGTCTTACTTCCCGACGAAGTAAAAATCTGTGAAAGTGAGTTATAGTCCCACTTTTAAAATCTAATATTTTTGGGATGAGAATACATGAAGGTTTTATAAATGATTTACAAAATAGACACAAGTACGTGAAACTACATTCTATGGTTGAATTATCGAAATCGAATATGCCCCTTTTTATTAAGTCTGGTAATCTAAGAATTAGGGAACAGACACCCTAATTGACGTGAATCCTAAAGATAGATCTATTGGGCCTAACAAACCCCATCCAAAGTACCGGATGCTTTAGTACTTCGAAATTTATATCATATCCGAAGGGTGTCCCGGAATGATGGGGATATTCTTATATATATGCATCTTGTTAATGTCGGTTACCAGGTGTTCACCATATGAATGATTTTTATCTCTATGTATGGGATGTGTATTGAAATATGAAATCTTGTGGTCTATTGTTACGATTTGATATATATAGGTTAAACCTATAACTCACCAACATTTTTGTTGACGTTTAAAGCATGTTTATTCTCAGGTGAATATTAAGAGCTTTCGCTGTTGCATACTAAAATAAGGATAAGATTTGGAGTCCATGTTTGTATGATATTGTGTAAAAAGTGCATTCAAGAAACTGATTTCGATGTAACATATTTGTATTGTAAACCATTATGTAATGGTCGTGTGTAAACAGGATATTTTAGATTATCATTATTTGATAATCTACGTAAAACTTTTTAAACCTTTATTTATGAAATAAAGGTTATGGTTTGTTTTAAAAATGAATGCAGTCTTTGAAAAACGTCTCATATAGAGGTCAAAACCTCGCAACGAAATCAATTAATATGGAACGTTTTTAATCAATAAGAACGGGACATTTCACAAGCTGCCTACGGTAGTTTGCCAACGGATAGATCCCAAAAAATACATGATTTGAAAAAAAACGGTGACTAAATAGGAGCTACGAGTCAAAAGATACGCTAGATAGAATATTTTGGCCAAAGACAAAAAACACCAAGCACCACGAACCGTCGGTGATGTTAGGTGCGTGGTGCGATTCTGTTAGAAAAGATGTCTTTTTTGGAATCTAGAGAACTTCGAATGGCAAGCACGTTCAGAGAGTCTTGCTCGTTTGGCCATTTAGGGTGATCTTATGAATTTCAGCACAATTTTAAACCGAATGTTATGCGTCGCCAAATGGTACACTATCTGGCGACGCATACTAATGATTTAAAAAAACGTGTTTAATGAAGTGACATTAGATTCAAATTTATACCCGTTATACATAATCACATTGCGAGTGAAATAATAGGCCTTAAAACGATATATACCATGCTAAGTGATGCATACACAAAACTAATTATAAGATATAAATTGAAAACGTTCAAAGAGAACATTAAAAATGAGTAAAATGTGTTTTTTCGGCATCCTGACAACCTCGATGTCAAGACACTATCCAGGAGTCTTGATGTTAGGGTCATTTTAGGGTGATCTCGAGAATTTCTGTACAATCTGAAACCGAAGGTTATGCGCCGCCAAATGGTATGATGAAGTGACATTAGATTCAAATTTATATGCGTTATACGTAATTACATTGCGAATGAAATAATAGGCCTTAAAACAATATGTACTATGCTAAGTCATGCATGCACAAAAGGAATAATACGAATGAAAATTAAAACGGTCAAAATCGAAAAAAGACAAAATTGAAGGCTTTCGAGGTCTCGTTTCGAGAAATTTTTGGGACAAACCGCCTACAGTAGTTTGCCAACGGATAGATCCCAAAAAAATACACGATTTGAAAAAAAACGGTGACTAAATCGGAGCTACGAGTCAAATGATACGATAGATCGAACATTTTGGCCAAAGACACAAAACATCAAGCACCACGAACCGTCGGTGGTTTTACGTGCGTGGTACGATTCTGTGATAACAGATGACTTTTTCGGAATCTAGACAACTTCGAATGGCAAGCACGTTTAGAGAGGCTTGCTCGTTCGGCCGTTTTATGGTGCTCTTATGAATTTCAGCACAATCTGAAACCGAAGGTTATGCGCTGCCAAATGGTATACCATCTGGCGGCGCATACTAATAATTTAAAAAAACGTGTTTAATGAAGTGACATTAGATTTAAATTTATACCCGTTATACGTAATTACATTGCGAGTGAAATAATAGGCCTTAAAACGATATATACCATGCTAAGTCATGCATACACAAAACTAATTATAAAATATAAATTGAAAACGTTCCAAGAGAACATTAAAAATGAGTAAAATGTCTTTTTTATGCATCCTGACGACCTCGATGTCAAGACACTATCCAGGAGTCTTGATGTTAGGGTCATTTGAGGGTGATCTCGAGAATTTCTGTACAATCTGAAACCGAAGGTTATGCGCCGCCAAATGGTACTCCATCTGGCGGCGCATCTTAATGATTTAAAAAATGTGTTTAATAAAGTGACATTAGATTCAAATATATATGTGTTATACATAATTACATTGCAAGTGAAATCATAGGCCTTAAAACAATACGTATCATGCTAAGTCAATCATACACAAAAAGAATAATACGGATGAAATTCAAAACGGTCAAAATCGAAAAAAGCAAAATTGAATGCTTTTGAGGTCTCGTTTTGAAAAATATTTGGGACAAATCGCCTACAGCAGTTTGCCAATGGATAGATCCCAAAAAAATAAACGATTTGAAAAAAAAACGGTGACTAAATCGGAGCTACGAGTCAAAAGATACGATAGATCGAACATTTTGGCCAAAGACACAAAACACCAAGCACCACGAACCGTCGATGTTATTAGGTATGTGGTGCGATTCTGTGAGAAAAGATGTCTTTTTCGGAATCTAGACAACTTCGAATGGCAAGCACTTTCAGAGATTCTTGCTCGTTCGGCCGTTTTAGGGTGATCTTATGAATTTCAGCATAATCTGAAACCGAAGGTTATGCGCCGCCAAATGGTACACCATTTGGCGGCGCATACTAATGATTTAAAAAAATGTGTTTAATGAAGTGACATTAGATTCAAATTTATACCCGTTATACATAATTACATTGCGAGTGAAATCATAGGCCTTAAAACGATATATACCATGCTAATTCATGCATACACAAAACTAATTATAAGATATAAATTGAAAACGTTCAAAGAGAACATTAAAAATGAGTAAAATGTCTTTTTCGGCATCCTGACAACCTCGATGTCAAGACACTATCCAGGAGTCTTGATGTTAGGGTCGTTTTAGGGTGATCTCGAGAATTTCAGTACAATTTGAAACCGGAGGTTATGCGCCGCCAAATGGTACTCCATCTGGCGGTGCATATTAATGATTTAAAAAAATGTGTTTAATAAAGTGACATTAGATTCAAATTTATATGCGTTATATGTAATTACATTGCGAGTGAAATAATAGGCCTTAAAATAATATGTACTATGCTAAGTCATGCATTCACAAAGGAATAATATGAATGAAATTCAAAAAGGTCAAAATCGAAAAATGGTAAAATTGAAGGCTTTCGAGGTCTCATTTCGAAAAATATTTGGGACAAACTGCCTACGGTAGTTTTCCAACGGATAGATCCCGAAAAAATACACGATTTGAAAAAAAAACGATGACTAAATCGGAGCTACGAGTGAAAGATACGATAGATCGAACATTTTGGCCAAAGACACAAAACATCAAGCATCACGAACCGTCGGTGGTGTTAGGTGCGTGGTGCGATTCTGTGGGAAAAGATGACTTTTTAGGAATCTAGACAACTTCGAATGGCAAGCATGTTTAGAGAGTCTTGCTCGTTCGGCCGTTTTATGGTGATCTTATGAATTTCAGCACAATCTGAAACCAAAGGTTATGCGCCGCCAAATGGTACACCATCTGGCGGCGCATACTAATGATTTAAAAAAATGTATTTAATGAAGTGACGTTAGATTCAAATTTATACCTGTTATACATAATTACATTGCGAGTGAAATCATAGGCCTTAAAACAATACGTATCATGCTAAGTCAATCATACACAAAAAGAATAATACGAATGAAATTCAAAATGGTCAAAATCGAAAAAAAGCAAAATTGAATGCTTTCGAGGTCTCGTTTCAAAAAATATTTGGGACAAACCGCCTACGGCCGTTTGCCAACGGATAGATCCCAAAAAAATACACGATTTGAAAAAAACGGTGACTAAATCGGAGCTACAAGTCAAAAGATACGATAGATCGAACATTTTGGCCAAAGACACAAAACACCAAGCACCACGAACCGTCGGTGGTATTAGGTGTGTGGTGCGATTCTGTGAGAAAAGATGTCTTTTTCGGAATCTAGACAACTCGAATGGCAAGCACGTTCAGAGATTCTTGCTCGTTCGGCCGTTTTAGGGTGATCTTATGAATTTCAGCATAATCTGAAACCGAAGGTTATGCGCCTCCAAATGGTACACCATTTGGCGGTGCATACTAATGATTTAAAAAAATGTGTTTAATGAAGTGACATTAGATTCAACTTTATACCCGTTATACATAATTACATTGCTAGTGAAATCATAGGCCTTAAAACGATATATACCATGCTAAGTCATGCATACACAAAACTAATTATAAGATATAAATTGAAAAACGTTCAAAGAGAACATTAAAAATGAGTAAAATGTCTTTTTTCGGCATCCTGACGACCTCGATGTCAAGACACTATCCAAGATTCTTGATGTTAGGGTCGTTTTAGGGTGATCTCGAGAATTTCAGTACAATCTAAAACCGAAGGTTATGCGCCGCCAAATGGTACTCCATCTGGCGGTGCATATTAATGATTTAAAAAACCGTGTTTAATAAAGTGACATTAGATTCAAATTTATATGCGTTATATGTAATTACATTTCGAGTGAAATAATAGGCCTTAAAATAATATGTACTATGCTAAGTCATGCATACACAAAGGAATAATATGAATGAAATTCAAATTGGTCAAAATCGAAAAATGGTAAAATTGAAGGCTTTCGAGGTCTCGTTTCGAAAAATATTTGAGACAAACCGCCTACGGTAGTTTTCCAATGGATAGATCCCGAAAAATACACGATTTGAAAAAAAACGATGACTAAATCGGAGCTACGAGTCAAAAGATACGATAGATCGAACATTTTGGCCAAAGACACAAAACATCAAGCACCACGAACCGTCGGTGGTGTTAGGTGCGTGGTGCGATTCTGTGGGAAAAGATGACTTTTTAGGAATCTAGACAAATTCGAATGGCAAGCACGTTTAGAGAGTCTTGCTCGTTCGTTCGTTTTATGGTGATCTTATGAATTTCAGCACAATCTGAAACCGAAGGTTATGCGCCGCCAAATGGTACACCATCTGGCGGCGCATACTAATGATTTAAAAAAATGTGTTTAATGAAGTGACATTAGATTCAAATTTATACCCGTTATATATAATTACATCGCGAGTGAAATCATAGGCCTTAAAACAATACGTATCATGCTAAGTCAATCATACACAAAAAGAATAATACGAATGAAATTCAAAACGGTCAAAATCGAAAAAAGCAAAATTGAATGCTTGCGAGGTCTCGTTTCGAAACATATTTTGGACAAACCGCCTACAGCAGTTTGCCAATGGATAGATCCCGAAAAAAATACACGATTTGAAAAAAAACGGTGACTAAATCGGAGCTACGAGTCAAAAGATACGATAGATCGAACATTTTGGCCAAAGACACAAAACACCAAGCACCACGAACCGTCGGTGGTATTAGGTGCGTGGTGCGATTCTGTGAGAAAAGATGTCTTTTTCGGAATCTAGACAACTTCGAATGGCAAGCACGTTCAGAGATTCTTGCTCGTTCGGCAGTTTCAGGGTGATCTTATGAATTTCAGCATAATCTGAAACCGAAGGTTATGCGCCGCCAAATGGTACACCATTTGACGGCGCATACTAATGATTTAAAAAAATGTGTTTAATGAAGTGACATTAGATTCAAATTTATACGCATTATACATAATTATATTGCGAGTGAAATCATAGGCCTTAAAACGATATATACCATGCTAAGTCATGCATACACAAAACTAATTATAAGATATAAATTGAAAAACGTTCAAAGAGAACATTAAAAATGAGTAAAATGCCTTTTTTCGGCATCCTGACGACCTCGATGTCAAGACACTATCCAGGAGTCTTGATGTTAGGGTCGTTTTAGGGTGATCTCGAGAATTTCAGTACAATCTGAAACCGAAGGTTATGCGCCGCCAAATGGTACTCCATCTGGCGGTGCATATTAATGATTTAAAAAACCGTGTTTAATAAAGTGACATTAGATTCAAATTTATATGCGTTATATGTAATTACATTTCGAGTGAAATAATAGGCCTTAAAATAATATGTACTATGCTAAGTCATGCATACACAAAGGAATAATATGAATGAAATTCAAAATGGTCAAAATTGAAAAATGGTAAAATTGAAGGCTTTCGAGGTCTCGTTTCGAAAAATATTTGAGACAAACCGCCTACGGTAGTTTTTCAACGAATAGATCCCAAAAAAATACACGATTTGAAAAAAAAAACGATGACTAAATCGGAGCTACGAGTCAAAAGATACGATAGATCGAACATTTTGGCCAAAGACACAAAACACCAAGCACCACGAACCGTCGATGTTATTAGGTATGTGGTGCGATTCTGTGAGAAAAGATGTCTTTTTCGGAATCTAGACAACTTCGAATGGCAAGCACTTTCAGAGATTCTTGCTCGTTCGGCCGTTTTAGGGTGATCTTATGAATTTCAGCATAATCTGAAACCGAAGGTTATGCGCCGCCAAATGGTACACCATTTGGCGGCGCATACTAATGATTTAAAAAAATGTGTTTAATGAAGTGACATTAGATTCAAATTTATACCCGTTATACATAATTACATTGCGAGTGAAATCATAGGCCTTAAAACGATATATACCATGCTAATTCATGCATACACAAAACTAATTATAAGATATAAATTGAAAACGTTCAAAGAGAACATTAAAAATGAGTAAAATGTCTTTTTCGGCATCCTGACGACCTCGATGTCAAGACACTATCCAGGAGTCTTGATGTTAGGGTCGTTTTAGGGTGATCTCGAGAATTTAAGTACAATTTGAAACCGGAGGTTATGCGCCGCCAAATGGTACTCCATCTGGCGGTGCATATTAATGATTTAAAAAAATGTGTTTAATAAAGTGACATTAGATTCAAATTTATATGCGTTATATGTAATTACATTGCGAGTGAAATAATAGGCCTTAAAATAATATGTACTATGCTAAGTCATGCATTCACAAAGGAATAATATGAATGAAATTCAAAACGGTCAAAATCGAAAAATGGTAAAATTGAAGGCTTTCGAGGTCTCGTTTCGAAAAATATTTGGGACAAACTGCCTATGGTAGTTTTCCAAAGGATAGATCCCGAAAAAATACACGATTTGAAAAAAAAACGATGACTAAATCGGAGCTACGAGTGAAAAGATACGATAGATCGAACATTTTGGCCAAAGACACAAAACATCAAGCATCACGAACCGTCGGTGGTGTTAGGTGCGTGGTGCGATTCTGTGGGAAAAGATGACTTTTTAGGAATCTAGACAACTTCGAATGGCAAGCACGTTTAGAGAGTCTTGCTCGTTCGGCCGTTTTATGGTGATCTTATGAATTTCAGCACAATCTGAAACCAAAGGTTATGCTCCGCCAAATGGTACACCATCTGGCGGCGCATACTAATGATTTAAAAAAATGTATTTAATGAAGTGACGTTAGATTCAAATTTATACCCATTATACATAATTACATTGCGAGTGAAATCATAGGCCTTAAAACAATACGTATCATGCTAAGTCAATCATACACAAAAAGAATAATACGAATGAAATTCAAAACGGTCAAAATCGAAAAAAGCAAAATTGAATGCTTTCGAGGTCTCGTTTCAAAAAATATTTGGGACAAACCGCCTACGGCCGTTTGCCAACGGATAGATCCCAAAAATATACACGATTTGAAAAAAACGGTGACTAAATCGGAGCTACAAGTCAAAAGATACGATAGATCGAACATTTTGGCCAAAGACACAAAACACCAAGCACCATGAACCGTCGGTGGTATTAGGTGTGTGGTGCGATTCTGTGAGAAAAGATGTCTTTTTCGGAATCTAGACAACTTCGAATGGCAAGCACGTTCAGAGATTCTTGCTCGTTCGACCGTTTTAGGGTGATCTTATGAATTTCAGCATAATCTGAAACCAAAGGTTATGCGCCTCCAAATGGTACACCATTTGGCGGTGCATACTAATGATTTAAAAAAATGTGTTTAATGAAGTGACATTAGATTCAACTTTATACCCGTTATACATAATTACATTGCGAGTGAAATCATAGGCCTTAAAACGATATATACCATGCTAAGTCATGCATACACAAAACTAATTATAAGATATAAATTGAAAAACGTTCAAAGAGAACATTAAAAATGAGTAAAATGTCTTTTTTCGGCATCATGACGACCTCGATGTCAAGACACTATCCAGGAGTCTTGATGATAGGGTCGTTTTAGGGTGATCTCGATAATTTCAGTACAATCTGAAACCGAAGGTTATGCGCCGCCAAATGGTACTCCATCTGGCGGTGCATATTAATGATTTAAAAAACCGTGTCTAATAAAGTGACATTAGATTCAAATTTATATGCATTATATGTAATTACATTTCGAGTGAAATAATAGGCCTTAAAATAATATGTACTATGCTAAGTCATGCATACACAAAGGAATAATATGAATGAAATTCAAATTGGTCAAAATCGAAAAATGGTAAAATTGAAGGCTTTCGAGGTCTCGTTTCAAAAAATATTTGAGACAAACCGCCTACGGTAGTTTTCCAATGGATAGATCCCGAAAAATACACGATTTGAAAAAAAACGATGACTAAATCGGAGCTACGAGTCAAAAGATACGATAGATCGAACATTTTGGCCAAAGACACAAAACATCAAGCACCACGAACCGTCGGTGGTGTTAGGTGCGTGGTGCGATTCTGTGGGAAAAGATGACTTTTTAGGAATCTAGACAACTTCGAATGGCAAGCACGTTTAGAGAGTCTTGCTCGTTCGTTCGTTTTATGGTGATCTTATGAATTTTTGCACAATCTGAAACCGAAGGTTATGCGCCGCTAAATGGTACACCATCTGGCGGCACATACTAATGATTTAAAAAAATGTGTTTAATGAAGTGACATTAGATTCAAATTTATACCCGTTATATATAATTACATTGCGAGTGAAATCATAGGCCTTAAAACAATACGTATCATGCTAAGTCAATCATACACAAAAAGAATAATACGAATGAAATTCAAAACCGTCAAAATCGGAAAAAAACAAAATTGAATGCTTGCGAGGTCTCGTTTCGAAACATATTTTGGACAAACCGCCTACAGCAGTTTGCCAATGGATAGATCCCGAAAAAATACACGATTTGAAAAAAAACGGTGACTAAATCGGAGCTACGAGTCAAAAGATACGATAGATCGAACATTTTGGCCAAAGACACAAAACACCAAGCACCACGAACCGTCGGTGGTATTAGGTGCGTGGTGCGATTCTGTGAGAAAAGATGTCTTTTTCGGAATCTAGACAACTTCGAATGGCAAGCACGTTCAGAGATTCTTGCTCGTTCGGCAGTTTTAGGGTGATCTTATGAATTTCAGCATAATCTGAAACCGAAGGTTATGCGCCGCCAAATGGTACAGCATTTGGCGGCGCATACTAATGATTTTAAAAAATGTGTTTAATGAAGTGACATTAGATTCAAATTTATACGCATTATACATAATTATATTGCGAGTGAAATCATAGGCCTTAAAACGATATATACCATGCTAAGTCATGCATACACAAATCTAATTATAAGATATAAATTGAAAAACGTTCAAAGAGAACATTAAAAATGAGTAAAATGCCTTTTTTCGGCATCCTGACGACCTCGATGTCAAGACACTATCCAGGAGTCTTGATGTTAGGGTCGTTTTAGGGTGATCTCGAGAATTTCAGTACAATCTGAAACCGAAGGTTATGCGCCGCCAAATGGTACTCCATCTGGCGGTGCATATTAATGATTTAAAAAACCGTGTTTAATAAAGTGACATTAGATTCAAATTTATATGCGTTATATGTAATTACATTTCGAGTGAAATAATAGGCCTTAAAATAATATGTACTATGCTAAGTCATGCATACACAAAGGAATAATATGAATGAAATTCAAAATGGTCAAAATCGAAAAATGGTAAAATTAAAGGCTTTCGAGGTCTCGTTTCGAAAAATATTTGAGACAAACCGCCTACGGTAGTTTTTCAACGGATAGATCGCAAAAAAATACACGATTTGAAAAAAAAACGATGACTAAATCGGAGCTACGAGTCAAAAGATACGATAGATCGAACATTTTGGCCAAAGACACAAAACATCAAGCATCACGAACCGTCGGTGGTGTTAGATGCGTGGTGCGATTCTGTGGGAAAAGATGACTTTTTAGGAATCTTGACAACTTCGAATGGCAAGCACGTTTAGAGAGTCTTGCTTGTTCGTCCGTTTTATGGTGATCTTATGAATTTCAACACAATCTGAAACCGAAGTTTATGCGCCGCCAAATGGTACACCATCTGGCGGCGCATACTAATGATTTTAAAAAATGTATTTAATGAAGTGACGTTAGATTCAAATTTATACTCGTTATACATAATTACATTGCGAGTGAAATCATAGGCCTTAAAACAATACGTATCATGCTAAGTCAATCATACACAAAAAGAATAATACGAATGAAATTCAAAACGGTCAAAATCGAAAAAAGCAAAATTGAATGCTTTCGAGGTCTCGTTTCGAAACATATTTTGGACAAACTGCCTACGGCAGTTTGCCAACGGATAGATCCCGAAAAAATACACGATTTGAAAAAAAACGGTGACTAAATCGGAGCTACGAGTCAAAAGATACGATAGATCGAACATTTTGGCCAAAGACACAAAACACCAAGCACCACGAACCGTCGGTGGTATTAGGTGCGTGATGCGATTCTGTGAGAAAAGATGTCTTTTTCGGAATCTAGACAACTTCTAATGGCAAGCACGTTCAGTGATTCTTGCTCATTCGGCCGTTTTAGGGTGATCTTATGAATTTCAGCATAATCTAAAACCGAAGGTTATGCGCCGCCAAATGGTACACCATTTGGCGGCGCATACTAATGATTTAAAAAAATATGTTTAATAAAGTGACATTAGATTCAAATTTATACACGTTATACATAATTATATTGCGAGTGAAATCATAGGCCTTAAAACGATATATACCATGCTAAGTCATGCATACACAAAACTAATTATAAGATATAAATTGAAAAACGTTCAAAGAGAACATTAAAATTGAGTAAAATGTCTTTTTTCGGCATCCTGATGACCTCCATGTCAAGACACTATCCAGGAGTCTTGATGTTAGGGTAGTTTTAGGGTGATCTCGAGAATTTCAATACAATCTGAAACCGAAGGTTATGCGCCGCCAAATGGTACTCCATCTGGCGGAGCATATTAATGATTTAAAAAACCGTGTTTAATAAAGTGATATTAGATTCAAATTTATATGCGTTATATGTAATTACATTTCGAGTGAAATAATAGGCCTTAAAATAATATGTACTATGCTAAGTCATGCATACACAAAGGAATAATATGAATGAAATTCAAAATGGTCAAAATCGAAAAATAGTAAAATTGAAGGCTTTCGAGGTCTCGTTTCAAAAAATATTTGGGACAAACCGCCTACGGTAGTTTTCCAATGTATAGATCCCGAAGAAATACACGATTTGAAAAAAAACGATGACTAAATCGGAGCTACGAGTCAAAAGATACGATAGATCGAACATTTTGGCCAAAGACACAAAACATCAAGCACCACGAACCGTCGGTGGTGTTAGGTGCGTGGTGCGATTCTGTGGGAAAAGATGACTTTTTAGGAATCTAGACAACTTCAAATGGCAAGCACGTTTAGAGAGTCTTGCTTGTTCATTCGTTTTATGGTGATCTTATGAATTTCAGCACAATCTGAAACCGAAGGTTATGCGCCGCCAAATGGTACACCATCTGGCGGCGCATACTAATGATTTAAAAAAATGTGTTTAATGAAGTGACATTAGATTCAAATTTATACCCGTTATACATAATTACATTGCGAGTGAAATCATAGGCCTTAAAACAATAAGTATCATGCTAAGTCAATCATACACAAAAAGAATAATACGAATGAAATTCAAAACGGTCAAAATCGAAAAAAAGCAAAATTGAATGCTTTCGAGGTCTCGTTTCGAAACATATTTTGGACAAACCGCCTACGGCAGTTTGCCAACAGATAGATCCCGAAAAAATACACGATTTGAAAAAAAACAGTGACTAAATCGGAGCTACGAGTCAAAAGATACGATAGATCGAACATTTTGGCCAAAGACACAAAACACCAAGCACCACAAACCGTCGGTGGTATTAGGTGTGTGGTGCGATTCTGTGATAAAAGATGGCTTTTTCGGAATCTAAACAACTTCGAATGGCAAGCACGTTCAGAGATTCTTGCTCGTTCGGCCGTTTTAGGGTGATCTTATGAATTTCAACTTAATCTGAAACCGAAGGTTATGCGCCGCCAAATGGTACACCATTTGGCGGCGCATACTAATGATTTAAAAAATGTGTTTAATGAAGTGACATTAGATTCAAATTTATACCCGTTATACATAATTATATTGCGAGTGAAATCATTGGCCTTAAAACGATATATACCATGCTAAGTCATGCATACACAAAACTAATTATAAGATATAAATTGAAAACGTTCAAAGAGAACATTAAAAATGTGTAAAATGTCTTTTTTCGGCATCCTGACGACCTCGATGTCAAGACACTATCCAGGAGTCTTGATGTTAGGGTCGTTTTAGGGTGATCTCGAGAATTTCAGTACAATCTGAAACCGAAGGTTATGCGCTGCCAAATGGTACTCCATCTGGCGGTGCATATTAATAATTTAAAAAACCGTGTTTAATAAAGTGACAGTAGATTCAAATTTATATGCGTTATATGTAATTACATTTCGAGTGAAATAATAGGCCTTAAAATAATATGTACTATGCTAAGTCATGCATACACAAAGGAATAATATGAATGAAATTCAAAACGGTCAAAATCGAAAAATGGTAAAATTGAAGGCTTTCGAGGTCTCGTTTCGAAAAATATTTGGGACAAACCGCCTACGTTAGTTTTCCAACGGATAGATCCCGAAAAAATACACGATTTAAAAAAAACGATGACTAAATCGGAGCTGCGAGTCAAAAGATATGATAGATCGAACATTTTGGCCAAAGACACAAAACCTCAAGCACCACGAACCGTCGGTGGTGTTAGGTGTGTGGTGCGATTCTGTGGGAAAAGATGACTTTTTAGGAATCTAGACAACTTCGAATGGCAAGCACATTTAGAGAGTCTTGCTCGTTCGTCCGTTTTATGGTGATCTTATGAATTTCAGCACAATCTGAAACCGAAGGTTATGCGCCGCCAAATGGTACACCATCTGGCGGCGCATACTAATTATTTAAAAAAATGTGTTTAATGAAGTGACATTAGATTCAAATTTATACATGTTATACATAATTACATTGCGAGTGAAATCATAGGCCTTAAAACAATACGTATCATGCTAAGTCAATCATACACAAAAAGAATAATATGAATGAAATTCAAAACGGTCAAAATCGAAAAAAGACAAAATTGAAGGCTTTCGAAGTCTCGTTTCGAAAAATATTTCGGACAAACTGCCTACGGCAGTTTGCCAATGGATAGATCCCAAAAAAATACACGATTTGAAAAAAACGGTGACTAAATCGGAGCTACGAGTCAAAAGATACGATAGATCGAACATTTTGGCCAAAGACACAAAACACCAAGCACCACGAACCGTCGGTGGTATTAGGTGCGTGGTGCGATTCTGTGAGAAAAGATGTCTTTTTCGGAATCTAGACAACTTCGAATGGCAAGCACGTTCAGAGAGTCTTGCTCGTTTGGCCATTTAGGGAGATCTTATGAATTTCAGTACAATCTGAAACCGAAGGTTATGAGCCGCCAAATGGTACTCCATCTGGCGGCGCATCTTAATGATTTAAAAAATCATGTTTAATAAAGTGACATTAGATTCAAATTTATATGTGTTATACGTAATTAAATTGCGAGTGAAATAATAGGCCTTAAAACAATATGTACTATGCTAAGTCATGCATGCACAAAGGGAATAATACGAATAAAATTCAAAACGGTCAAAATCAAAAAAGACAAAATTGAAGGCTGTCGAGGTCTCGTTTCGAAAATATTTTGGGACAAACCGCCAATGGCATTTTTCCAATGGATAGATCCCAAAAAAATACATGATTTGAAAAAAAAACGACGACTAAATCGGAGCTACGAGTCAAAAGATACGATAGATCGAACATTTTGGCCAAAGACACAAAACACCAAGCACCATGAACTGTCGGTGGTATTAGGTGCATGGTGCGATTCTGTGAGAAAAGATGTCTTTTTCGGAATCTAGACAACTTTGAATGGCAAGCACGTTCAGAGAGTCTTGCTCGTTCGGCCGTTTTAGGGTGATCTTATGAATTTCAGCATAATCTGAAATCGAAGGTTATGCGCCGCCAAATGGTACACCATCTGGCGGCGCATACTAATGATTTAAAAAAACGTGTTTAATGAAGTGACATTAGATTCAAATTTATACCCTTTATACATAATTACATTGCGAGTGAAATCATAGGCCTTAAAACGATTTATATAACAATGCTAATCATGCATACACAAAACTAATTATAAGATAATTTGAAAACGTTCAAATAGAACATTAAAAATTAGTAAAATGTCTTTTTTCAGCATCCTGATGACCTCGATGTCAAGACACTATCCAGGAGTCTTGATGTTAGGGTCGTTTTAGGGTGATCTCGAGAATTTCGGTACAATCTGAAACCGAATGTTATGCGCCGCCAAATGGTACTCCATCTGACGGCGCATATTAATAAGTGACATTAAATTCAAATTTATATGCGTTATACGTAATTACATTGCGAGTGAAATAATAGGCCTTAAAACAATATGTACTATGCTAAGTCATGCATAAACAAAGGAATAATATGAATGAAATTCAAAACGGTCAAAATCAAAAAATGGTAAAATTGAAGGCTTTCGAGGTCTCGTTTCGAAAAATATTTGGGACAAGCTGCCTACGGTAGTTTGCCAACGGATAGATCCCGAAAAAATACGCGATTTGAAAAAAACAGTGACTAAATCGGAGCTACGAGTCAAATGATACGATAGATCGAACATTTTGGCCAAAGACACAAAACATCAAGCACCACGAACCGTCGGTGGTGTTAGGTGTGTGGTTCGATTCTGTGAGAAAAGATGACTTTTTCAGAATCTAGACAACTTCGAATGGCAAGAACGTTTAGAGAGTATTGCTCGTTCGGCCATTTCTGGTGCTCTTTTAAATTTCAGCACAATCTGAAACCGAAGGTTATGCGCCGCCAAATTGTATACCATCTGGTGGCGCATACTAATAATTTTAAAAAACGTGTTTAATGAAGTGACATTAGATTTAAATTTATACCCGTTATACATAATTACATTGCGAGTGAAATAATAGGCCTTAAAACGATATAAACCATGCTAAGTCATGCATACACAAAACTAATTATAAAATATAAATTGAAAACGTTCAAAGAGAACATTAAAAATGAGTAAAATGTCTTTTTTATGCATCCTGACGACCTCGATGTTAAGACACTATCCAGGAGTCTTAATGTTAGGGTCATTTGAGGGTGATCTCGAGAATTTCAGTACAATCTGAAACCGAAGGTTATGAGCCGCCAAATGGTACTCCATCTGGCGGTGCATCTTAATGATTTAAAAAATCGTGTTTAATAAAGTGACATTAGATTCAAATTTATATGTGTTATATGTAATTAAATTGCGAGTGAAATAATAGGCCTTAAAACAATATGTACTATGCTAAGTCATGCATGCACAAATGGAATAATACGAATAAAATTCAAAACGGTCAAAATCAAAAAAGACAAAATTGAAGGCTGTCGAGGTCTCGTTTCGAAAAATATTTGGGACAAACCGCCTACGGTAGTCTGCCAATGGATAGATCCCAAAAAAATACACGATTTGAAAAAAAACGGTGACTAAATCGGAGCTACAAGTCAAAAGATACGATAGATCGAACATTTTAGCCAAAGACACAAAACACCAAGCTCCACGAACCGTAGGTGGTATTAGGTGCTTGGTGCGATTCTGTGAGAAAAGATGTCTTTTTCGGAATCTAGACAACTTCGAATGGCAAGCACGTTCAGAGATTATTGCTCGTTCGGCCGTTTTAGGGTGATCTTATGAATTTCATCATAATCTGAAACCGAAGGTTATGCGCCGCCAAATGGTACACCATCTGGCGGCGCATACTAATGATTTAAAAAAACGTGTTTAATGAAGTGACATTAGATTCAAAATTATACGCGTTATACATAATTACATTGCGAGTGAAATCATAGGCCTTAAAACGATATATACCATGCTAAGTCATGCATACACAAAACTAATTAAAAAATATAAATTGAAAACGTTCAAAGAGAACATTAAAAATGAGTAAAATGTCATTTTTATGCATCCTGACGACCTCGATGTCAAGACACTATCCAGGAGTCTTGATGTTAGGGTCATTTGAGGGTGATCTCGAGAGTTTCAGTACAATCTGAAACAAAAGGTTATGAGCCGCCAAATGGTACTCCATCTGGCGGCGCATCTTAATGATTTAAAAAATCGTGTTTAATAAAGTGACATTAGATTCAAATTTATATGTGTTATACGTAATTAAATTGCGAGTGAAATAATAGGCCTTAAAACAATATGTACTATGCTAAGTCATGCATGCACAAAGGGAATAATACGAATAAAATTCAAAACGGTCAAAATCGAAAAAGACAAAATTGAAGGCTGTCGAGGTCTCGTTTCGAAAAATATTTGGGACAAACTGCCTACGGCAGTTTGCCAACGGATAGATCCCGAAAAGATACACAATTTAAAAAAAAACGGTGACTAAATCGGAGCTACGAGTCAAAAGATACGATAGATCGAACATTTTAGCCAAAGACACAAAACACCAAGCACCACGAACCGTCGGTGGTATTAGGTGCTTGGTGCGATTCTGTGAGAAAAGATGTCTTTTTCGGAATCTAGACAACTTTGAATGGCAAGCACGTTCAGAGATTCTTGCTCGTTCGGCCATTTTAGAGTGATCTTATGAATTTCAGCATAATCTGAAACCGAAGGTTATGCGCCGCCAAATGGTACACCATCTGGCGGCGCATACTAATAATTTAAAAAAACGTGTTTAATGAAGTAACATTAGATTCAAATTTATATGCGTTATACATAATTACATTGCGAGTGAAATCATAGGCCTTAAAACAATATATACCATGCTAAGTCATGCATACACAAAACTAATTATAAGATATAAATTGAAAACGTTCAAAGAGAACATTAAAAATGAGTAAAATGTCTTTTTTCGGCATCCTGATGACCTCGATGTCAAGACACTATCCAGGAGTCTTGATGTTAGGGTCGTTTTAGGGTGATCTCAAGAATTTTAGTATAATCTGAAACCGGAGGTTATGCGCCGCCAAATGGTACTCCATCTGGCGGTGCATATTAATGATTTAAAAAACCGTGTTTAATAAAGTGACATTAGATTCAAATTTATATGCGTTATATGTAATTACATTGCGAGTGAAATAATAGGCCTTAAAATAATATGTACTATGCTAAGTCATGCATACACAAAGGAATAATATGAATGAAATTCAAAACGGTCAAAATCAAAAAATGCTAAAATTGAAGGCTTTCGAGGTCTCGTTTCGAAAAATATTTGGAACAAACCGCCTACGGTAGTTTTCCAACGGATAGATCCCGAAAAATACACGATTTGAAAAAAATCCGATGACTAAATCGGAGCTACGAGTCAGAAGATACGATAGATCGAACATTTTGGCCAAAGACACAAAACATCAAGCACCACGAACCGTCGGTGGTGTTAGGTGCGTGGTGCGATTCTGTGGGAAAAAGATGACTTTTTAGGAATCTAGACAACTTCGAATGGCAAGCACGTTCAGAGAGTCTTGCTCGTTCGGACGTTTTATGGTGATCTTATGAATTTCAGCACAATCTGAAACCGAAGGTTATGCGCCGCCAAATGGTACACCATCTGGCGGCGCATATTAATGATTTAAAAAAAACATGTTTAATGAAGTAACATTAGATTTAAATTTATACCCGTTATACATAATTACATTGCGAGTGAAATCATAGGCCTTAAAACGATATATACCATGCTAAGTCATGCATACACAAAACTAATTATAAGATATAAATTGAAAACGTTCAAAGAGAACATTAAAAATGAGTTAAATGTCTTTTTTCGGAATCCTGACGACCTCGATGTCAAGACACTATCCAGGAGTCTTGATGTTAGGGTCGTTTTAGGGTGATCTCGAGAATTTCAGTACAATCTGAAACCGAAGGTTATGCGCCGCCAAATGGTACTCCATCTGGCGGTGCATATTAATGATTTAAAAAAATGTGTTTAATAAAGTGACATTAGATTCAAATTTATATGCGTTATATGTAATTACATTGCGAGTGAAATAATAGGCCTTAAAACAATATGTACTATGCTAAGTCATGCATACACAAAGGAATAATATGAATGAAATTCAAAAAGGTCAAAATCGAAAAATGGTAAAATTGAAGGCTTTCGAGGTCTCGTTTCGAAAGATATTTGGGACAAACCGCCTACGGTAGTTTTTCAACGGATAGATCCCGAAAAAATACACGATTTGAAAAAAAAACGGTGACTAAATCGGAGCTACGAGTCAAAAGATACGATAGATCGAACATTTTTGGCCAAAGACACAAAACATCAAGCACCACGAACCGTCGGTGGTATTAGGTGCGTGGTGCGATTCTGTGGGAAAAGATGACTTTTTAGGAATCAAGAAAACTTCGAATGGCAAGCACGTTTAGAGAGTCTTGCTCGTTCATCCGTTTTATGGTGATCTTATGAATTTCAGCACAATCGGAAACCGAAGGTTATGCGCCGCCAAATGGTACACCATCTGGCGGCTCATACTAATTATTTAAAAAATGTGTTTAATGAAGTGACATTAGATTCAAATTTATACCCGTTATACATAATTACATTGTGAGTGAAATCATAGGCCTTAAAACAATACGTATCATGCTAAGTCAATCATACACAAAAAGAATTATATGAATGAAATTCAAAACGGTCAAAATCGAAAAAAGACAAAATTGAAGGCTTTCGAGGTCTCGTTTCGAAAGATATTTGGGACAAACCGCCTACGGTAGTTTTCCAACGGATAGATCCCAAAAAATACACGATTTGAAAAAAAAACGGTGACTAAATCGGAGCTACGAGTCAAAAGATACGATAGATCGAACATTTTTGGCCAAAGACACAAAACATCAAGCACCACGAACCGTCGGTGGTGTTAGGTGCGTGGTGCGATTCTGTGGGAAAAGATGACTTTTTAGGAATCTAGACAACTTCGAATGGCAAGCACGTTCAGAGAGTCTTGCTCGTTCGGCCGTTTTAAGGTGATCTTAAGAATTTCAGCACAATCTGAAACCGAAGGTTATGCGCCGCCAAATGGTACACCATCTGGCGGCGCATATTAATGATTTAAAAAAACGTGTTTAATGAAGTAACATTAGATTTAAATTTATACCCGTTATACATAATTACATTGCGAGTGAAATCATAGGCCTTAAAACGATATATACCATGCTAAGTCATGCATACACAAAACTAATTATAAGATATAAATTGAAAACGTTCAAAGAGAACATTAAAAATGAGTTAAATGTGTTTTTTCGGAATCCTGACGACCTCGATGTCAAGACACTATCCAGGAGTCTTGATGTTAGGGTCATTTTAGGGTGATCTCGAGAATTTCAGTACAATCTGAAACCGAAGGTTATGCGCCGCCAAATGGTACTCCATCTGGCGGTGCATATTAATGATTTAAAAAACCGTGTTTAATAAAGTGACATTAGATTCAAATTTATATGCGTTATACGTAATTACATTGCGAGTGAAATAATAGGCCTTAAAACAATATGTACTATGCTAAGTCATGCATACACAAAGGAATAATATGAATGAAATTCAAAACGGTCAAAATCGAAAAATGGTAAAATTGAAGGCTTTCGAGGTCTCGTTTCGAAAGATATTTGGGACAAACCGCCTACGGTAGATTTTCAACGGATAGATCCCGAAATAATACACGATTTGAAAAAAACGGTGACTAAATCGGAGCTACGAGTCAAAAGATACGATAGATCGAACATTTTGGCCAAAGACACAAAACATCAAGCACCACGAACCGTCGGTGGTATTAGGTGCGTGGTACGATTCTTTGGGAAAAGATGACTTTTTAGGAATCTAGAAAACTTCGAATGGCAAGCAGGTTTAGACAGTCTTGCTCGTTCGTCCGTTTTATGGTGATCTTATGAATTTCCGCACAATCGGAAACCGAAGGTTATGCGCCGCCAAATGGTACACCATCTGGCGGCGCATACTAATTATTTAAAAAAATGTGTTTAATGAAGTGACATTAGATTCAAATTTATACCCGTTATACATGATTACATTGCGAGTGAAATCATACGCCTTAAAACAATACGTATCATGCTAAGTCAATCATACACAAAAAGAATTATATGAATGAAATTCAAAACGGTCAAAATCGAAAAAAGACAAAATTGAAGGCTTTCGAGGTCTCTTTTCGAAAAATATTTCGGACAACCTACGACAGTTTGCTAACGGATAGATCCCAAAAAAATACACGATTTGAAAAAAAAAATGGTGATTAAATCGGAGCTACGAGTCAAAAGATACGATAGATCGAACATTTTGGCCAAAGTGACAAAACACCAAGCACCACGAACCGTTGGTGGTAATAGGTGCGTGGTGTGATTCTGTGAGAAAAGATGTCTCTTTCGGAATCTAGACAACTTCGAATGGCAAGCACGTTCAGAGATTCTTGCTCGTTCGGCCGGTTTAGGGTGATCTTATGAATTTCAACATAATCTGAAACCGAAGGTTATGCGCCGCCAAATTGTACACCATCTGGCGGCGCATATTAATGATTTAAAAAAATGTGTTTAATGAAGTGACATTAGATTCATATTTATACCCGTTATACATAATTACATTGCAAGTGAAATCATAGGCCTTAAAACGATATATACCATGCTAAGTCATGCATACACAAAACTAATTATAAGATATAAATTGAAAACGTTCAAAGAGAACATTAAAAATGAGTTAAATGTCTTTTTTCGGCATCCTGAAGACCTCGATGTCAAGACACTATCGAGGAGTCTTGATGTTAGGGTCGTTTTAGGGTGATCTCGAGAATTTCAGTACAATCTGAAACCGAAGGTTATGCGCCGCCAAATGGTACTCCATCTGGCGGTGCATATTAATGATTTAAAAAACCGTGTTTAATAAAGTGACATTAGATTCAAATTTATATGCGTTATACGTAATTACATTGCGAGTGAAATAATAGGCCTTAAAACAATATGTACTATGCTAAGTCATGCATACACAAAGGAATAATATGAATGAAATTCAAAACGGTCAAAATCGAAAAATGGTAAAATTGAAGGCTTTCGAGGTCTCGTTTCGAAAGATATTTGGAACAAACCGCCTACGGTAGTTTTTCAAGGGATAGATCCCGAAAAAATACACGATTTGAAAAAAAAACGGTGACTAAATCGGAGCTACGAGTCAAAAGATACGATAGATCGAACATTTTTGGCCAAAGACACAAAACATCAAGCACCACGAACCGTCGGTGGTATTAGGTGCGTGGTGCGATTCTGTGGGAAAAGATGACTTTTTAGGAATCTAGAAAACTTCGAATGGCAAGCACGTTTAGAGAGTCTTGCTCGTTCGTCCGTTTTATGGTGATCTTATGAATTTCAGCACAATCGGAAACCGAAGGTTATGCGCCGCCAAATGGTACACCATCTGGCGGCTCATACTAATTATTTAAAAAAATGTGTTTAATGAAGTGACATTAGATTCAAATTTATACCGTTATACATAATTACATTGTGAGTGAAATCATAGGCCTTAAAACAATACGTATCATGCTAAGTCAATCATACACAAAAAGAATTATATGAATGAAATTCAAAACGGTCAAAATCGAAAAAAGACAAAATTGAAGGCTTTCGAGGTCTCGTTTCGAAAAATATTTCAGACAACCTATTACAGTTTTCCAACGGATAGATCCCAAAAAAATACACGATTTGAAAAAAATGGTGACTAAATCGGAGCTACGAGTCAAAAGATACGATAGATCGAACATTTTTGCCAAAGAGACAAAACACCAAGCACCACGAACCATCGGTGGTATTAGGTGCGTGGTGCGATTCTGTGAGAAAAGATGTCTTTTTCGGAATCTAGACAACTTCGAATGGCAAGCACGTTCAGAGATTCTTGCTCGTTCGGCCGGTTTAGGGTGATCTTATGAATTTCAGCATAATCTAAAACCGAAGATTATGCGCCGCCAAATGGTACACCATCTGGCGGCGCATATTAATGATTTAAAAAAACGTGTTTAATGAAGTGACATTAGATTCAAATTTATACCCGTTATACATAATTACATTGCGAGTGAAATCATAGGCCTTAAAATGATATATACCATGCTAAGTCATGCATACACAAAACTAATTATAAGATATAAATTGAAAACGTTCAAAGAGAACATTAAAAATGAGTTAAATGTCTTTTTTCGGCATCCTGAAGACCTCGATGTCAAGACACTATCGAGGAGTCTTGATGTTAGGGTCGTTTTAGGGTGATCTCGAGAATTTCAGTACAATCTGAAACCGAAGGTTATGCGCCGCCAAATCGTACTCCATCTGGCGGTGCATATTAATGATTTAAAAAACCGTGTTTAATAAAGTGACATTAGATTCAAATTTATATGCGTTATACGTAATTACATTGCGAGTAAAATAATAGGCCTTAAAACAATATGTACTATGCTAAGTCATGCATACACAAAGGAATAATATGAATGAAATTCAAAACGGTCAAAATCGAAAAATGGTAAAATTGAAGGCTTTCGAGGTCTCGTTTCGAAAGATATTTGGGACAAACCGCCTACGGTAGTTTTTCAATGGATAGATCCCGAAATAATACACGATTTAAAAAAACGGTGACTAAATTGGAGCTACGAGTCAAAAGATACGATAGATCGAACATTTTGGCCAAAGACACAAAACATCAAGCACCACGAACCGTCGGTGGTATTAGGTGCGTGGTGCGATTCTGTGGGAAAAGATGACTTTTTAGGAATCTAGAAAACTTCGAATGGCAAGCACGTTTAGAGAGTCTTGGTCGTTCATCGGTTTTATGGTGATCTTATGAATGTCAGCACAATCGGAAACCGAAGGTTATGCGCCGCCAAATGGTACACCATCTGGCGGCGCATACTAATTATTTAAAAAAATGTGTTTAATGAAGTGACATTAGATTCAAATTTATACCCGTTATACATAATTACATTGCGAGTGAAATCATACGCCTTAAAACAATACGTATCATGCTAAGTCAATCATACACAAAAAGAATTATATGAATGAAATTCAAAACGGTCAAAATCGAAAAAAGACAAAATTGAAGGCTTTCGAGGTCTCGTTTCGAAAAATATTTCGGACAACCTACGGCAGTTTGCTAACGGATAGATCCCAAAAAAATACACGATTTGAAAAAAAATGGTGACTAAATCGGAGCTACGAGTCAAAAGATACGATATATCGAACATTTTGGCCAAAGAGATAAAACACCAAGAACCACGAACCGTCGGTGGTATTAGGTGCGTGGTGCGATTCTGTGAGAAAAGATGTCTCTTTCGGAATCTAGACAACTTCGAATGGCAAGCACGTTCAGAGATTCTTGCTCGTTCGGCCGGTTTTGGGTGATCTTATGAATTTCAACATAATCTGAAACCGAAGGTTATGCGCCGCCAAATGGTACACCATCTGGCGGCGCAAATTAATGATTTAAAAACGTGTTTAATGAAGTGACATTAGATTCATATTTATACCCGTTTTACATAATTACATTGCGAGTGAAATCATAGGCCTTAAAACGATATATACCATGCTAAGTCATGCATACACAAAACTAATTATAAGATATAAATTGAAAACGTTCAAAGAGAACATTAAAAATGAGTTAAATGTCTTTTTTCGGCATCCTGAAGACCTCGATGTCAAGACACTATCGAGGAGTCTTGATGTTAGGGTCGTTTTAGGGTGATCTCGAGAATTTCAGTACAATCTGAAACCGAAGGTTATGCGCCGCCAAATGGTACTCCATCTGGCGGTGCATATTAATGATTTAAAAAACCGTGTTTAATAAATTGACATTAGATTCAAATTTATATGCGTTATACGTAATTACATTGCGAGTGAAATAATAGGCCTTAAAACAATATGTACTATGCTAAGTCATGCATACACAAAGGAATAATATGAATGAAATTCAAAACGGTCAAAATCGAAAAATGGTAAAATTGAAGGCTTTCGAGGTCTCGTTTCGAAAGATATTTGAGACAAACTGCCTATGGTAGTTTTTCAACGGATAGATCCCGAAAAAATACACGATTTGAAAAAAAAAACGGTGACTAAATCGGAGATACGAGTCAAAAGATACGATAGATCGAACATTTTTGGCCAAAGACACAAAACATCAAGCACCACGAACCGTCGGTGGTATTAGGTGCGTGGTGCGATTCTGTGGGAAAAGATGACTTTTTAGGAATCCAGAAAACTTCGAATGGCAAGCACGTTTAGAGAGTCTTTCTCGTTCGTCCGTTTTATGGTGATCTTATGAATTTCAGCACAATCGGAAACCGAAGGTTATGCGCCGCCAAATGGTACACCATCTGGCGGCTCATACTAATTATTTAAAAAAATGTGTTTAATGAAGTGACATTAGATTCAAATTTATACCCGTTATACATAATTACATTGTGAGTGAAATCATAGGCCTTAAAACAATACGTATCATGCTAAGTCAATCATACACAAAAAGAATTATATGAATGAAATTCAAAACGGTCAAAATCGAAAAAAGACAAAATTGAAGGCTTTCGAGGTCTCGTTTCGAAAAATATTTCAGACAACCTACGACAGTTTTCCAATGGATATATCCCAAAAAAATACACGATTTGAAAAAAAATGGTGACTAAATCGGAACTACGAGTCAAAAGATACGATAGATCGAACATTTTGGCCAAAGAGACAAAACACCAAGCACCACGAACCGTCGGTGGTATTAGGTGCGTGGTGCGATTCTGTGAGAAAAGATGTCTTTTTCGGAATCTAGACAACTTCGAATAACAAGCACGTTCAGAGATTCTTGCTCGTTCGGCCGGTTTAGGGTGATCTTATGAATTTCAGCATAATCTGAAACCGAAGGTTATGCGCCGCCAAATGGTACACCATCTGGCGGCGCATATTAATGATTTAAAAAAACGTGTTTAATGAAGTGACATTAGATTCAAATTTATACCCGTTATACATAATTACATTGCGAGTGAAATCATAGGCCTTAAAACGATATATACCATGCTAAGTCATGCATACACAAAACTAATTATAAGATATAAATTGAAAACGTTCAAAGAGAATATTAAAAATGAGTTAAATGTCTTTTTTCGGCATCCTGAAGACCTCGATGTCAAGACACTATCCAGGAGTCTTGATTTTAGGGTCATTTTAGGGTGATCTCGAGAATTTCAGTACAATCTGAAACCGAAGGTTATGCGCCGCCAAATGGTACTCCATCTGGCGGTGCATAATAATGATTTAAAAAACCGTGTTTAATAAAGTGACATTAGATTCAAATTTATATGCGTTATACGTAATTACATTGCGAGTGAAATAATAGGCCTTAAAACAATATGTACTATGCTAAGTCATGCATACACAAAGGAATAATATGAATGAAATTCAAAACGGTCAAAATCGAAAAATGGTAAAATTGAAGGCTTTCGAGGTCTCGTTTCGAAAGATATTTGGGACAAACCGCCTACGGTAGTTTTTCAACGGATAGATCCCGAAAAAATACACGATTTAAAAAAAACGGTGACTAAATTGGAGCTACGAGTCAAAAGATACGATAGATCGAACATTTTGGCCAAAGACACAAAACATCAAGCACCACGAACCGTCGGTGGTATTAGGTGCGTGGTGCGATTCTGTGGGAAAAGATGACTTTTTAGGAATCTAGAAAACTTCGAATGGCAAGCACGTTTAGAGAGTCTTGGTCGTTCATCCATTTTATGGTGATCTTATGAATTTCAGCACAATCGGAAACCGAAGGTTATGCGCCGCCAAATGGTACACCATCTGGCGGCGCATACTAATTATTTAAAAAAATGTGTTTAATGAAGTGACATTAGATTCAAATTTATACCCGTTATACATAATTACATTGCGAGTGAAATCATACGCCTTAAAATAATACGTATCATGCTAAGTCAATCATACACAAAAAGAATTATATGAATGAAATTCAAAACGGTCAAAATCGAAAAAAGTCAAAATTGAAGGCTTTCGAGGTCTCGTTTCGAAAAATATTTCGGACAACCTACGGCAGTTTGCTAACGGATAGATCCCAAAAAAATACACGATTTGAAAAAAAATGGTGACTAAATCGGAGCTACGAGTCAAAAGATACGATAGATCGAACATTTTGGCCAAAGAGACAAAACACCAAGCACCACAAACCGTCGGTGGTATTAGGTGCGTGGTGCGATTCTGTGAGAAAAGATGTCTTTTTCGGAATCTAGGAAACTTCGAATGGCAAGCACGTTTAGATATTCTTGCTCGTTCGGCCGGTTTAGGGTGATCTTATGAATTTCAGCATAATCTGAAACCGAAGGTTATGCGCCGCCAAATGGTACACCATCTGGCGGTGCATATTAATGATTTAAAAAAACGTGTTTAATGAAGTGACATTAGATTCATATTTATACCCGTTATACATAGGCCTTAAAACGATATATACCATGCTAAGTCATACATACACAAAACTAATTATAAGATATAAATTGAAAACGTTCAAAGAGAACATTAAAAATGAGTTAAATGTCTTTTTTCGGTATCCTGAAGACCTCGATGTCAAGACACTATCGAGGAGTCTTGATGTTAGGGTCGTTTTAGGGTGATCTCGAGAATTTCAGTACAATCTGAAACCGAAGGTTATGCGCCGCCAAATGGTACTCCATCTGGCGGTGCATATTAATGATTTAACAAACCGTGTTTAATAAAGTGATATTAGATTCAAATTTATATGCGTTATACGTAATTACATTGCGAGTGAAATAATAGGCCTTAAAACAATATCTACTATGCTAAGTCATGCATACACAAAGGAATAATATGAATGAAATTTAAAACGGTCAAAATCGAAAAATGGTAAAATTGAAGGCTTTCGAGGTCTCGTTTCGAAAGATATTTGGGACAAACCACCTACGGTAGTTTTTCAACGGATAGATCCCGAAAAAATACACGATTTAAAAAAAACGGTGACTAAATCGGAGCTACGAGTCAAAAGATACGATAGATCGAACATTTTGGCCAAAGACACAAAACATCAAGCACCACGAACCGTCGGTGGTATTAGGTGCGTGGTGCTATTCTATGGGAAAAGATGACTTTTTAAGAATCTTGAAAACTTCGAATGGCAAGCACGTTTAGAGAGTCTTGCTCGTTCGTCCGTTTTATGGTGATCTTATGAATTTCAGCACAATCGGAAACCGAAGGTTATGCGCCGCCAAATGGTACACCATCTGGCGGCGCATACTAATTATTTAAAAAAAATGTGTTTAATGAAGTGACATTAGATTCAAATTTATACCCGTTATACATAATTACATTGCAAGTGAAATCATAGGCCTTAAAACAATACGTATCATGCTAAGTCAATCATACACAAAAAGAATTATATGAATGAAATTCAAAACGGTCAAAATCGAAAAAAGACAAAATTGAAGGCTTTCGAGGTCTCGTTTCGAAAAATATTTCGAACAACCTACGGCAGTTTGCCAATGGATAGATCCCAAAAAAAATACACAATTTGAAAAAAAATGGTGACTAAATCGGAGCTACGAGTCAAAAGATACGATAGATCGAACATTTTGGCCAAAGAGACAAAACACCAAGCACCACGAACCGTCGGTGGTATTAGGTGCGTGGTGTGATTCTGTGAGAAAAGATGTCTTTTTCGGAATCTAGACAACTTCGAATGGAAAGCACGTTCAGAGATACTTGCTCGTTCGGCCGGTTTAGGGTGATCTTATAAATTTCAGCATAATCTGAAACCGAAGGTTATGCGCCGCCAAATGGTACACCATCTGGCGGCGCATATTAATGATTTAAAAAAACGTGTTTAATGAAGTGACATTAGATTCAAATTTATACCCGTTATACATAATTACATTGCGAGTGAAATCATAGGCCTTAAAACGATATATACCATGCTAAGTCATGCATACACAAAACTAATTATAAGATATAAATTGAAAACGTTCAAAGAGAACATTAAAAATGAGTTAAATGTCTTTTTTTGGCATCCTGAAGACCTCGATGTCAAGACACTATCCTGGAGTCTTGATGTTAGGGTCGTTTTAGGGTGATCTCGAGAATTTCAGTACAATCTGAAACCGAAGGTTATGAGCCGCCAAATGGTACTCCATCTGGCGGTGCATATTAATGATTTAAAAAACCGTGTTTAATAAAGTGACATTAGATTCAAATTTATATGCGTTATACGTAATTACATTGCGAGTGAAATAATAGGCCTTAAAACAATATGTACTATGCTAAGTCATGCATACACAAAGGAATAATATGAATGAAATTCAAAACGGTCAAAATCGAAAAATGGTAAAATTGAAGGCTTTCGAGGTCTCGTTTCGAAAGATATTTGGGACAAACCGCCTACGGTAGTTTTTCAACAGATAGATCCTGAAAAAATACACGATTTGAAAAAAAAACGGTGACTAAATCGGAGCTACGAGTCAAAAGATACAATAGATCGAACATTTTGGCCAAAGACACAAAACATCAAGCACCATGAACCGTCAGTGGTATTAGGTGCGTAGTGCGATTCTGTGGGAAAAGATGACTTTTTAGGAATCTTGAAAACTTCGAATGGCAAGCACGTTTAGAGAGTCTTGCTCGTTCGTCCGTTTTATGGTGATCTTATGAATTTCAGCACAATCGGAAACCGAAGGTTATGCGCCGCCAAATGGTACACCATCTGGCGGCTCATACTAATTATTTAAAAAAATGTGTTTAATGAAGTGACATTAGATTCAAATTTATATCCGTTATACATAATTACATTGTGAGTGAAATCATAGGCCTTAAAACAATACGTATCATGCTAAGTCAATCATACACAAAAAAAATTATATGAATGAAATTCAAAACGGTCAAAATCGAAAAAAGACAAAATTGAAGGCTTTCGAGGTCTCGTTTCGAAAAATATTTCAGAAAACCTACGGCAGTTTGCCAACGGATAGATCCCAAAAAAATACACGATTTGAAAAAAAATGGTGACTAAATCGGAGCTACAAGTCAAAAGATACGATAGATCGAACATTTTGGCCAAAGAGACAAAACACCAAGCACCACAAACCGTCGCTGGTATTAGGTGCGTGGTGCAATTCTGTGAGAAAAGATGTCTTTTTCGGAATCTAGACAACTTCGAATGGCAAGCACGTTCAGAGATTCTTGCTCGTTCGGCCGGTTTAGGGTGATCTTATGAATTTCAGCATAATCTAAAACCGAAGGTTATGCGCCGCCAAATGGTACACCATCTGGCGGCGCATATTAATGATTTAAAAAAACGTGTTTAATGAAGTGACATTAGATTCAAATTTATACCCGTTATACATAATTACATTGCGAGTGAAATCATAGGCCTTAAAATGATATATACCATGCTAAGTCATGCATACACAAAACTAATTATAAGATATAAATTGAAAACGTTCAAAGAGAACATTAAAAATGAGTTAAATGTCTTTTTTTGGCATCCTGAAGACCTCGATGTCAAGACACTATCCAGGAGTCTTGATGTTAGGGTCATTTTAGGGTGATCTCGAGAATTTCAGTACAATCTGAAACCGAAGGTTATGCGCCGCCAAATGGTACTCCATCTGGCGGTGCATATTAATGATTTAAAAAACCGTGTTTAATAAAGTGACATTAGATTCAAATTTATATGCGTTATACGTAATTACATTTCGAGTGAAATAATAGGCCTTAAAACAATATGTACTATGCTAAGTCATGCATACACAAAGGAATAATATGAATGAAATTCAAAACGGTCAAAATCGAAAAATGGTAAAATTGAAGGCTTTCGAGGTCTCGTTTCAAAAGATATTTGGGACAAACCGCCTACAGTAGTTTTTCAACGGATAGATCCCGAAAAGATACACGATTTAAAAAAAAACGGTGACTAAATCGGAGCTACGAGTCAAAAGATACGATAGATCGAACATTTTGGCCAAAGACACAAAACATCAAGCACCACGAACCGTCGGTGGTGTTAGGTGCGTGGTGCGATTCTGTGGGAAAAGATGACTTTTTAGGAATCTAGAAAACTTCGAATGGCAAGCACGTTTAGAGAGTCTTGCTCGTTCATCCGTTTTATGGTGATCTTATGAATTTCAGCACAATCGGAAACCGAAGGTTATGCGCCGCCAAATGGTACACCATCTGGCGGCGCATACTAATTATTTAAAAAAATGTGTTTAATGAAGTGACATTAGATTCAAATTTATACCCGTTATACATAATTACATTGCAAGTGAAATCATAGGCCTTAAAACAATACGTATCATGCTAAGTCAATCATACACAAAAGGAATAATACGAATGAAATTCAAAACGGTCAAAATCGAAAAATGGTAAAATTGAAGGCTTTCGAGGTCTCGTTTCGAAAAATATTTGGGACAAGCCACCTACAATAGTCTGCCAAAGGATAGATCCCGAAAAATACACTATTTGAAAAAAAAACGGTTACTAAATCGGAGCTACGAGTCAAAAGATACGATAGATCGAACATTTTGGCCAAAGACACAAAACACCAAGCACCACGAACCGTCGGTGGTATTAGGTGCGTGGTGCGATTCTGTGAGAAAAGATGTCTTTTTCGGAATCTAGACAACTTCGAATGGCAAGCACGTTCAGATATTCTTGCTCGTTCGGCCGGTTTAGGGTGATCTTATAAATTTCAGCATAATCTGAAACCGAAGGTTATGCGCCGCCAAATGGTACACCATCTGGCAGCGCATATTAATGATTTAAAAAAACGTGTTTAATGAAGTGACATTAGATTCAAATTTATACCCGTTATACATAATTACATTGCGAGTGAAATCATAGGCCTTAAAACGATATATACCATGCTAAGTCATGCATACACAAAACTAATTATAAGATATAAATTGAAAACGTTCAAAGAGAACATTAAAAATGAGTTAAATGTCTTTTTTCGGCATCCTGAAGACCTCGATGTCAAGACACTATCCATGAGTCTTGATGTTAGGGTCGTTTTAGGGTGATCTCGAGAATTTCAGTACAATCTGAAACCGAAGGTTATGAGACGCCAAATGGTACTCCATCTGGCGGTGCATATTAATGATTTAAAAAACCGTGTTTAATAAAGTGACATTAGATTCAAATTTATATGCGTTATACATAATTACATTGCGAGTGAAATAATAGGCCTTAAAACAATATGTACTATGCTAAGTCATGCATACACAAAGGAATAATATGAATGAAATTCAAAACGGTCAAAATCGAAAAATGGTAAAATTGAAGGCTTTCGAGGTCTCGTTTCGAAAGATATTTGGGACAAACTGCCTACGGTAGTTTATCAACGGATAGATCCCGAAATAATACACGATTTGAAAAAAAACGGTGACTAAATTGGAGCTACGAGTCAAAAGATACGATAGATCGAACATTTTGGCCAAAGACACAAAACATCAAGCACCACGAACCGTCGGTGGTATTAGGTGCGTGGTGCGATTCTGTGGGAAAAGATGACTTTTTAGGAATCTAGAAAACTTCGAATGGCAAGCACGTTTAGAGAGTCTTGCTCATTCATCCGTTTTATGGTGATCTTATGAATTTCAGCACAATCGGAAACCGAAGGTTATGCGCAGCCAAATGGTACACCATCTGGCGGCTCATACTAATTATTTAAAAAAATGTGTTTAATGAAGTGACATTAGATTCAAATTTATACCCGTTATACATAATTACATTGTGAGTGAAATCATAGGCCTTAAAACAATACGTATCATGCTAAGTCAATCATACACAAAAAGAATTATATGAATGAAATTCAAAATGGTCAAAATCGAAAAAAGACAAAATTGAAGGCTTTCGAGGTCTCATTTCGAAAAATATTTCAGACAACCTACGGCAGTTTTCCAACGGATAGATCCCCAAAAAATACACGATTTGAAAAAAAATGGTGACTAAATCGGAGCTACGAGTCAAAAGATACGATAGATCGAACATTTTGGCCAAAGAGACAAAACACCAAGCACCACGAACCGTCGGTGGTATTAGGTGCGTGGTGCGATTCTGTGAGAAAAGATGTCTTTTTCGGAATCTAGACAACTTCGAATGGCAAGCACGTTCAGAGATTCTTGCTCGTTCGGCCGGTTTAGGGTGATCTTATGAATTTCAGCATAATCTAAAACCGAAGGTTATACGCCGCCAAATGGTACACCATCTGGCGGCGCATATTAATGATTTAAAAAAACGTGTTTATTGAAGTGACATTAGATTCAAATTTATACCCATTATACATAATTACATTGCGAGTGAAATCATAGGCCTTAAAACGATATATACCATGCTAAGTCATGCATACACAAAACTAATTATAAGATATAAATTGAAAACGTTCAAAGAGAACATTAAAAATGAGTTAAATGTCTTTTTTCGGCGTCCTGAAGACCTCGATGTCAAGACACTATCCAGGAGTCTTGATGTTAGGGTCGTTTTAGGGTGATCTCGAGAATTTCAGTACAATCTGAAACCGAAGGTTATGCGCCGCCAAATGGTACTCCATCTGGCGGTGCATATTAATGATTTAAAAAACCGTGTTTAATAAATTGACATTAGATTCAAATTTATATGCGTTATACGTAATTACATTTCGAGTGAAATAATAGGCCTTAAAACAATATGTACTATACTAAGTCATGCATACACAAAGGAATAATATGAATGAAATTCAAAACGGTCAAAATCGAAAAATGGTAAAATTGAAGGCTTTCGAGGTCTCGTTTCGAAAGATATTTGGGACAAACTGCCTACGGTAGTTTTTCAAAGGATAGATCCCGAAAAAATACACGATTTAAAAAAAAGGTGACTAAATCGGAGCTACGAGTCAAAAGATACGATAGATCGAACATTTTGGCCAAAGACACAAAACATCAAGCACCACGAACCGTCGGTGGTATTAGGTGCGTGGTGCGATTCTGTGGGAAAAGATGACTTTTTAGGAATCTAGAAAACTTCGAATGGCAAGCACGTTTAGAGAGTCTTGCTCGTTAATCCGTTTTAAGGTGATCATATGAATTTCAGCACAATCGGAAACCGAAGGTTATGCGCCGCCAAATGGTACACCATCTGGCGGCGCATACTAATTATTTAAAAAAATGTGTTTAATGAAGTGACATTAGATTCAAATTTATACCCGTTATACATAATTACATTGCGAGTGAAATCATAGGCCTTAAAACAATACGTATCATGCTAAGTCAATCATACACAAAAAGAATTATATGAATGAAATTCAAAATGGTGAAAATCGAAAAAAGACAAAATTGAAGGCTTTCGAGGTCTCGTTTCGAAAAATATTTCAGACAACCTACGGCAGTTTGCAAATGGATAGATCCCAAAAAAATGGTGACTAAATCGGATCTACGAGTCAAAAGATACGATAGATCGAACATTTTGGCCAAAGAGACAAAACACCAAGCACCACGAACCGTCGGTGGTATTAGGTGTGTGGTGCGATTCTTTGAGAAAAGATGTCTTTTTCGGAATCTAGACAACTTCGAATGGCAAGCACGTTCAGAGATTCTTGCTCGTTCGGCCGGTTTAGGGTGATCTTATAAATTTCAGCATAATCCGAAATTGAAGGTTATGCGCCGCCAAATGGCACACCATCTGGCGGCGCATATTAATGATTTAAAAAAACGTGTTTAATGAAGTGACATTAGATTCAAATTTATACCCGTTATACATAATTACATTGCGAGTGAAATTATAGGCCTTAAAACGATATATACCATGCTAAGTCATGCATACACAAAACTAATTATAAGATATAAATTGAAAACGTTCAAAGAGAACATTAAAAATGAGTTAAATGTCTTTTTTCGGCATCCTGAAGACCTCGATGTCAAGACACTATCCAGGAGTCTTGATGTTAGGGTCGTTTTAGGGTGATCTCGAGAATTTCAGTACAATCTGAAACTGAAGGTTATGCGCCACCAAATGGTACTCCATCTGGCGGTTCATATTAATGATTTAAAAAACCGTGTTTAATAAAGTGACATTAGATTCAAATTTATATGCGTTATACGTAATTACATTGCGAGTGAAATAATAGGACTTAAAACAATATGTACTATGCTAAGTCATGCATACACAAAGGAATAATATGAATGAAATTCAAAACGGTCAAAATCGAAAAATGGTAAAATTGAAGGCTTTCGAGGTCTCGTTTTGAAAGATATTTGGGACAAACCACCTACGGTAGTTTTTCAACGGATAGATCCCGAAAAAATACACGATTTGAAAAAAAACGGTGACTAAATCGGAGCTACGAGTCAAAAGATACGATAGATCGAACATTTTGGCCAAAGACACAAAACATCAAGCACCACGAACCGTCGGTGGTGTTAGGTGCGTGGTGCGATTCTGTGGGAAAAGATGACTTTTTAGGAATCTAGAAAACTTCGAATGGCAAGCACGTTTAGAGAGTCTTGCTTGTTCGTCCGTTTTATGGTGATCTTATGAATTTCAGCACAATCGGAAACCGAAGGTTATGCGCCGCCAAATGGTACACCATCTGGCGGCGCATACTAATTATTTAAAAAAATGTGTTTAATGAAGTGACATTAGATTCAAATTTATACCCGTTATACATAATTACATTACGAGTGAAATCATAGGCCTTAAAACAATACGTATCATGCTAAGTCAATCATACACAAAAAGAATTATATGAATGAAATTCAAAACGGTCAAAATCGAAAAAAGACAAAATTGAAGGCTTCCGAGGTCTCGTTTCGAAAAATATTTCGGATAACCTACGGCAGTTTTCCAACGGATAGATCCCAAAAAAATACATGATTTGAAAAAAAATGGTGACTAAATCGGAGCTACGAGTCAAAAGATACGATAGATCGAACATTTTGGCCAAAGAGACAAAACACCAAGCACCACGAACCGTCGGTGGTATTAGGTGCGTGGTGCGATTCTGTGGGAAAAGATGACTTTTTAGGAATCTAGATAACTTCGAATGGCAAGCACGTTTAGAGAGTCTTGCTCGTTCGTCTGTTTTATGGTGATCTTATGAATTTCAGCACAATCGGAAACCGAAGGTTATGCGCCGCCAAATGGTACACCATCTGGCGGCGCATACTAATTATTTAAAAAAATGTGTTTAATGAAGTGACATTAGATTCAAATTTATACCCGTTATACATAATTACATTGCGAGTGAAATCATAGGCCTTAAAACAATACGTATCATGCTAAGTCAATCATACACAAAAAGAATTATATGAATGAAATTCAAAACGGTCAAAATCGAAAAAAGACAAAATTGAAGGCTTCCGAGGTCTCGTTTCGAAAAATATTTCGGACAACCTACGGCAGTTTGCCAACGGATAGATCCCAAAAAAATACATGATTTGAAAAAAAATGGTGACTAAATCGGAGCTACGAGTCAAAAGATACGATAGATCGAACATTTTGGCTAAAGAGACAAAACACCAAGCACCACGAACCGTCGGTGGTATTAGGTGCGTGGTGCGATTCTGTGAGAAAAGATGTCTTTTTCGGAATCTAGACAACTTCGAATGGCAAGCACGTTCAGAGATTCTTGCTCGTTCGGCCGGTTTAGGGTGATCTTATGAATTTCAGCATAATCTGAAACCGAAGGTTATGCGCCGCCAAATGGTACACCATCTGGCGGCGCATATTAATGATTTAAAAAAACGTGTTTAATGAAGTGACATTAGATACAAATTTATACCCGTTATACATAATTACATTGCGAGTGAAATCATAGGCCTTAAAATGATATATACCATGATAATTCATGCATACACAAAACTAATTATAAGATATAAATTGAAAACGTTCAAAGAGAACATTAAAAATGAGTCAAATGTCTTTTTCGGCATCCAGACGACCTCAATGTCGAGACACTATCCAGGAGTCTTGATTTTAGGGTCGTTTTAGGGTGATCTCGAGAATTTCAGTACAATCTGAAACCGAAGGTTATGCGCCACCAAATGGTACTCCATCTAGCGGTGCATATTAATGATTTAAAAAACCGTGTTTAATAAAGTGACATTAGATTCAAATTTATATGCGTTATATGTAATTACATTGCGAGTGAAATAATAGGCCTTAAAACATTATGTACTATGCTAAGTCATGCATACACAAAGGAATAATATGAATGAAATTCAAAACGGTCAAAATCGAAAAATGGTAAAATTGAAGGCTTTCGAGGTCTCGTTTCGAAAGATATTTGGGAAAAATCGCCTATGGTAGTTTTTCAAAGGATAGATCCTGTAAAAATACACGATTTGAAAAAAAACGGGGACTAAATCGGAGCTACGAGTCAAAAGATACGATAGATCGAACATTTTGGCCAAAGACACAAAACATCAAGCACCACAAACCGTCGGTGGTGTTAGGTGTGTGTTGCGATTCTGTGGGAAAAGATGACTTTTTAGGAATCTAGAAAACTTTGAATCGCAAGCACGTTTAGAGAGTCTTGCTCGTTCGTCCGTTTTATGGTTATCTTATGAATTTCAGAACAATCTGAAACCGAAGGTTATGCGCCGCCAAATGGAACACCATCTGGCGGCGCATACTAATTATTTAAAAAAATGTGTTTAATGAAGTGACATTAGATTCAAATTTATACCCGTTATACATAATTACATTGCAAGTGAAATCATAGGCCTTAAAACAATACGTATCATGCTAAGTCATGCATACACAAAGGAATAATATGAATGAAATTCAAAACGGTCAAAATCAAAAAATGGTAAAATTGAAGGCCTTCGAGGTCTCGTATCGAAAAATATTTGGGACAAGCTGCCTACGGTAGTTTGCCAACGGATAGATCCCGAAAAATACATGATTTGAAAAAAAAAGGTGACTAAATAGGAGCTACGAGTCAAAAGATACGCTAGATTGAATCTTTTGGCCAAAGACAAAAAACACCAAGCACCACGAACCGTCGGTGGTGTTAGGTGCGTGGTGCGATTCTGTGAGAAAAGATGTCTTTTTCGGAATCTAGACAACTTCGAATGGCAAGCACGTTCAGAGAGTCTTGCTCGTTTGGCCATTTAGGGTGATCTTATGAATTTCAGCACAATTTTAAACCGAAAGTTATGCGCCGCCAAATGGTACACTATCTGGCGGCGCATACTAATGATTTAAAAAAACGTGTTTAATGAAGTGACATTAGATTCAAATTTATACCCCTTATACATAATCACATTGCGAGTGAAATAATAGGCCTTAAAATGATATATACCATGCTAAGTGATGCATACACAAAACTAATTATAAGAAATAAATTGAAAACGTTCAAAGAGAACATTAAAAATGAGTAAAATGTCTTTTTTCGGCATCCTGATGACCTCGATGTCAAGATACTATCCAGGAGTCTTGATGTTAGGGTCATTTTAGGGTGATCTCGAGAATTTCTGTACAATCTGAAACCGAAGGTTATGCGCCGCCAAATGGTACTCCATCTGGCGGCGCATCTTAATGATTTAAAAAATCGTGTTTAATAAAGTGACATTAGATTCAAATTTGTATGCGTTATACGTAATTACATTGCGAGTGAAATAATAGGCCTTAAAACAATATGTACTATGCTAAGTCATGCATGCACAAAAGGAATAATATGAATGAAAATCAAAACGGTCAAAATCGAAAAAAGACAAAATTGAAGACTTTCGAGGTCTCGTTTCTAGAAATATTTGGGACAAACCGCCTATAGGAGTTTGCCAACGGATAGATCCCGAAAAAATACACGATTTGAAAAAAAAGGTGACTAAATCGGAGCTACGAGTCAAAAGATACGATAGATCGAACATTTTGGCCAAAGACACAAAACACCAAGCACCACGAACTGTCGGTGGTATTAGGTGCGTGGTGCGAGTCTGTGAGAAAAGATGTCTTTTTCGGAATCTAGAAAACTTCGAATGGCAAGCACGTTCAGAGAGTCTTGCTCGTTCGGCCGTTTTAGGGTGATCTTATGAAGTTTAGCATAATCTGAAACCGAAGGTTATGCGCCGCCAAATGGTACACCATCTGGCGGCGCATACTAATGATTTAAAAAAACGTGTTTAATGAAGTGACATTAGATTCAAATTTATACCCGTTATACATAATTACATTCCGAGTGAAATCATAGGCCTTAAAACGATATATATAACAATGCTAAGTCATGCATACACAAAACTAATTATAAGATATAAATTGAAAACGTTCAAAGAGAACATTAAAAATGAGTAAAATGCCTTTTTTCGGCATCCTGATGACCTCGATGTCAAGACACTATCCAGAAGTCTTGATTTTAGGGTCGTTTTAGGGTTATCTCGAGAATTTCTGTACAATCTGAAACCGAAGGTTATATCCGCCAAATGGTACTCCATCTGGCGGCGCATCTTAATGATTTAAAAAATTGTGTTTAATAAAGTGACATTAGATTCAAATTTATATGTGTTATACGTAATTACATTGCGAGTGGAATCATAGGCCTTAAAACAATATGTACTATGCTAAGTCAATCATACACAAAAGGAATAATACGAATGAAATTCAAAACGGTCAAAATCGAAAAATGGTAAAATTGAAGGCTTTCGAGGTCTCGTTTCGAAAAATATTTGGGACAAGCCACCTACAATAGTCTGCCAAAGGATAGATCCCGAAAAATACACTATTTGAAAAAAAAACGGTTACTAAATCGGAGCTACGAGTCAAAAGATACGATAGATCGAACATTTTGGCCAAAGACACAAAACACCAAGCACCACGAACCGTCGGTGGTATTAGGTACGTGGTGTGATTCTGTGAGAAAAGATGTCTTTTTCAGAATCTAGACAACTTCGAATGGCAAGCACATTAAGAGATTCTTGCTCGTTCGGCCGTTTTAGGGTGATCTTATGAATTTCAGCATAATCTGAAACCGAAGGTTATGCGCCGCCAAATGGTACACCATTTGGCGGCGCATACTAATGATTTAAAAAAATGTGTTTAATGAAGTGACATTAGATTCAAATTTATACCCGTTATACATAATTACATTGTGAGTGAAATCATATGCCTTAAAACGATATATACCATGCTAAGTCATGCATACACAAAACTAATTATAAGATATAAATTGAAAACGTTCAAAGAGAACATTAAAAATGAGTAAAATGTCTTTTTTCGGCATCCTGACGACCTCGATGTCAAGACACTATCCAGGAGTCTTGATGTTAGGGTCATTTTAGGGTGATCTCGAGAATTTCAGTACAATCTGAAACCGAAGGTTATGCGCCGCCAAATGGTACTCCATCTGGCGGTGCATATTAATGATTTAAAAAACCGTGTTTAATAAAGTGACATTAGATTCAAATTTATATGCGTTATATGTAATTACATTACGAGTGAAATAATAGGCCTTAAAACAATATGAACTATGCTAAGTCATGCATACACAAAGGAATAATATGAATGAAATTCAAAACGGTCAAAATCGAAAAATGGTAAAATTGAAGGCTTTCGAGGTCTCGTTTCGAAAAATATTTGGGACAAACTGCCTACGGTAGTTTTCCAACGGATAGATCCCGAAAAAATACACGATTTGAAAAAAAAACGATGACTAAATCGGAGCTACGAGTCAAAAGATACGATAGATCGAACATTTTGGCCAAAGACACAAAACATCAAGCACCACGAACCGTCGGTGGTGTTAGGTGCGTGGTGCGATTCTGTGGGAAAAGATGACTTTTTAGGAATCTAGACAACTTCAAATGTCAAGCACGTTTAGAGAGTCTTGCTCGTTCGTTTGTTTTATGGTGATCTTATGAATTTCAGCACAATCTGAAACCGAAGGTTATGCGCCGCCAAATGGTACACCATCTGGCGGCGCATACTAATGATTTAAAAAAATGTGTTTAATGAAGTGACATTAGATTGAAATTTATACCCGTTATACATAATTACATTACAAGTGAAATCATAGGCCTTAAAACAATACGTATCATGCTAAGTCAATCATACACAAAAAGAATAATACGAATGAAATTTAAAACGGTCAAAATCGAAAAAAGCAAAATTGAATGCTTTCGAGGTCTCGTTTCGAAACATATTTGGGACAAACCGCCTACGGCAGTTTTCTAACGGATAGATCCCGAAAAAATACACGATTTGAAAAAAAACGGTGACTAAATCGGAGCTACGAGTCAAAAGATACGATAGATCGAACATTTTGGCCAAAGTTTCAAAACACCAAGCACCACGAACCGTCAGTGGTATTGAAATGTCTCGTTCTTATTGATTAAAAACGTTCCATATTAATTAATTTCGTTGCGAGGTTTTGACCTCTATATGAGACGTTCTTCAAAGACTGCACTCATTTTTAAACCAACCATAACCTTTATTTCATCAATAAAGGTTTAAAAAGCTTTACGTAGATTATCAAATAATGATAATCTAAAATATCCTGTTTACACACGACTAATACATAATGGTTTACAATACAAATATGTTACAACGAAATAAGTTTCTTGAATGCAGTTTTTACACAATAGCATACAAGCATGGATTCCAAATCTTGTCCTTATTTAAGTATGCGACAGCGGAAGCTCTTAATAATCACCTGAGAATAAACATGCTTAAAACGTCAACAAAAAAATTTTGGTGAGTTATAGGTTTAACCTATATATATCAAATCGTAACAATAGACCACAAGATTTCATATTTCAATATACATCCCATACATAGAGATAAAAATCATTCATATGGTGAACACCTGGTAACCGACATTAACAAGATGCATATATAAGAATATCCCCATCATTCCGGGACACCCTTCGGATATTATATAAATTTCGAAGTACTAAAGCATCCGGTACTTTGGATGGGGTTTGTTAGGCCCAATAGATCTATCTTTAGGATTCACGTCAATTAGGGTGTCTGTTGAAATGTCCCGTTCTTATTGATTAAAAACGTTCCATATTAATTGATTTCGTTGCGAGGTTTTGACCTCTATATGAGACGTTTTTCAAAGACTGCATTCATTTTTAAACAAACCATAACCTTTATTTCATCAATAAAGGTTTAAAAAGCTTTACGTAGATTATCAAATAATGATAATCTAAAATATCCTGTTTACACACGACCATTACATAATGGTTTACAATACAAATATGTTACAACAAAATAAGTTTCTTGAATGCAGTTTTTACACAATATCATACAAGCATGGACTCCAAATCTTGTCCTTATTTAAGTATGCGACAGCGGAAGCTCTTAATAATCACCTGAGAATAAACATGCTTAAAACGTCAACAAAAATGTTGGTGAGTTATAGGTTTAACCTATATATATCAAATCGTAACAATAGACCACAAGATTTCATATTTCAATACACATCCCATACATAGAGATAAAAATCATTCATATGGTGAACACCTGGTAACCGACAATAACAAGATGCATATATAAGAATATCCCCATCATTCCGGGACACCCTTCGGATATGATATAAATTTCGAAGTACTAAAGCATCCGGTACTTTGGATGGGGTTTGTTAGGCCCAATAGATCTATCTTTAGGATTCGCGTCAATTAGGGTGTCTGTTCCCTAATTCTTAGATTACCAGACTTAATAAAAAGGGGCATATTCGATTTCGATAATTCAACCATAGAATGTAGTTTCACGTACTTGTGTCTATTTTGTAAATCATTTATAAAACCTGCATGTATTCTCATCCCAAAAATATTAGATTTTAAAAGTGGGACTATAACTCACTTTCACAGATTTTTACTTCTTCGGGAAGTAAGACTTGGCCACTGGTTGATTCACGAACCTATAACAATATATACATATACATATATATCAAAGTATGTTCAAAATATATTTACAACACTTTTAATATATTTTGATGTTTTAAGTTTATTAAGTCAGCTGTCCTCGTTAGTAACCTACAACTAGTTGTCCACAGTTAGATGTACAGAAATAAATCGATAAATATTATCTTGAATCAATCCACGACCCAGTGTATACGTATCTCAGTATTGATCACAACTCAAACTATATATATTTTGGAATCAACCTCAACCCTGTATAGCTAACTCCAACATTCACATATAGAGTGTCTATGGTTGTTCCGAAATATATATAGATGTGTCGACATGATAGGTCGAAACATTGTATACGTGTCTATGGTATCTCAAGATTACATAATATATAATACAAGTTGATTAAGTTATGGTTGGAATAGATTTGTTACCAATTTTCACGTAGCTAAAATGAGAAAAATTATCCAATCTTGTTTTACCCATAACTTCTTCATTTTAAATCCGTTTTAAGTGAATCAAATTGCTATGGTTTCATATTGAACTCTATTTTATGAATCTAAACAAAAAAAGTATAGGTTTCTAGTCGGAAAAATAAGTTACAAGTCGTTTTTGTAAAGGTAGTCATTTCAGTCGAAAGAACGACGTCTAGATGACCATTTTAGAAAACATACTTCCACTTTGAGTTTAACCATAATTTTTGGATATAGTGTCATGTTCATAATAAAAATCATTTTCTCAGAATAACAACTTTTAAATCAAAGTTTATCATAGTTTTTAATTAACTAACCCAAAACAGCCCGCGGTGTTACTACGACGGCGTAAATCCGGTTTTATGGTGTTTTTCGTGTTTCCAGGTTTTAAATCATTAAGTTAGCATATCATATAGATATAGAACATGTGTTTAGTTGATTTTAAAAGTCAAGTTAGAAGGATTAACTTTTGTTTGCGAACAAGTTTAGAATTAACTAAACTATGTTCTAGTGATTACAAGTTTAAACCTTCGAATAAGATAGCTTTATATGTATGAATCGAATGATGTTATGAACATCATTACTACCTTAAGTTCCTTGGATGAACCTACTGGAAAAGAGAAAAATGGATCTAGCTTCAATGGATCCTTGGATGGCTCAAAGTTCTTGAAGCAAAATCATGACACGAAAACAAGTTCAAGTAAGATCATCACTTGAAATAAGATTGTTATAGTTATAGAAATTGAACCAAAGTTTGAATATGATTATTACCTTGTATTAGAATGATAACCTACTGTAAGAAACAAAGATTTCTTGAGGTTGGATGATCACCTTACAAGATTGGAAGTGAGCTAGCAAACTTGAAAGTATTCTTGATTTTATGAAACTAGAACTTTTGGAATTTATGAAGAACACTTAGAACTTGAAGATAGAACTTGAGAGAGTTCAATTAGATGAAGAAAATTGAAGAATGAAAGTGTTTGTAGGTGTTTTTGGTCGTTGGTGTATGGATTAGATATAAAGGATATGTAATTTTGTTTTCATGTAAATAAGTCATGAATGATTACTCATATTTTTGTAATCTTATGAGATATTTCATGCTAGTTGCCAAATGATGGTTCCCACATGTGTTAGGTGACTCACATGGGCTGCTAAGAGCTGATCATTGGAGTGTATATACCAATAGTACATACATCTAAAAGCTGTGTATTGTACGAGTACGAATACGGGTGCATACGAGTAGAATTGTTGATGAAACTGAACGAGAATGTAATTGTAAGCATTTTTGTTAAGTAGAAGTATTTTGATAAGTGTATTGAAGTCTTTCAAAAGTGTATAAATACATATTAAAACACTACATGTATATACATTTTAACTGAGTCGTTAAGTCATCGTTAGTCGTTACATGTAAATGTTGTTTTGAAACCTTTAGGTTAACGATCTTGTTAAATGTTGTTAACCCAATGTTTATAATATCAAAAGAGATTTTAAATTATTATATTATCATGATATTATGATGTACGAATATCTCTTAATATGATATATATGCATTAAATGTCGTTACAACGATAAACGTTACATATATGTCTCGTTTCAAAATCATTAAGTTAGTAGTCTTGTTTTTACATATGTAGTTCATTGTTAATATAATTAATGATATGTTTACTTATCATAATATCATGTTAACTATATATATAACCATATATATGTCATCATATAGTTTTTTTACAAGTTTTAACGTTCGTGAATCACCGGTCAACTTGGGTGGTCAATTGTCTATATGAAACCTATTTCAATTAATCAAGTCTTAACAAGTTTGATTGCTTAACATGTTGGAAACATTTAATCATGTAAACATCAATCTCAATTAATATATATAAACATGGAAAAGTTCGGGTCACTACAGTACCTACCCGTTAAATAAATTTCGTCCCGAAATTTTAAGCTGTTGAAGGTGTTGACGAATCTTCTGGAAATAGATGCGGGTATTTCTTCTTCATCTGATCTTCACGCTCCCAGGTGAACTCGGGTCCTCTACGAGCATTCCATCGAACCTTAACAATTGGTATCTTGTTTTGCTTAAGTCTTTTAACCTCACGATCCATTATTTCGACGGGTTCTTCGATGAATTGGAGTTTTTCGTTGATTTGGATTTCATCTAACGGAATAGTGAGATCTTCTTTAGCAAAACATTTCTTCAAATTCGAGACGTGGAAAGTGTTATGTACAGCCGCGAGTTGTTGAGGTAACTCAAGTCGGTAAGCTACTGGTCCGACACGATCAATAATCTTGAATGGTCCAATATACCTTGGATTTAATTTCCCTCGTTTACCAAATCGAACAACGCCTTTCCAAGGTGAAACTTTAAGCATGACCATCTCTCCAATTTCAAATTCTATATCTTTTCTTTTAATGTCAGCGTAGCTCTTTTGTCGACTTTGGGCGGTTTTCAACCGTTGTTGAATTTGGATGATCTTCTTGGTAGTTTCTTGTATAATCTCCGGACCCGTAATCTGTCTATCCCCCACCTCACTCCAACAAATCGGAGACCTGCACTTTCTACCATAAAGTGCTTCAAACGGCGCCATCTCAATGCTTGAATGGTAGCTGTTGTTGTAGGAAAATTCTGCTAACGGTAGATGTCGATCCCAACTGTTTCCGAAATCAATAACACATGCTCGTAGCATGTCTTCAAGCGTTTGTATCGTCCTTTCGCTCTGCCCATCGGTTTGTGGATGATAGGCAGTACTCATGTCTAGACGAGTTCCTAATGCTTGCTGTAATGTCTGCCAGAATCTTGAAATAAATCTGCCATCCCTATCAGAGATAATAGAGATTGGTATTCCATGTCTGGAGATGACTTCCTTCAAATACAGTCGTGCTAACTTCTCCATCTTGTCATCTTCTCTTATTGGCAGGAAGTGTGCTGATTTGGTGAGACGATCAACTATTACCCAAATAGTATCAAAACCACTTGCAGTCCTTGGCAATTTAGTGATGAAATCCATGGTAATGTTTTCCCATTTCCATTTCGGGATTTCGGGTTGTTGAAGTAGACCTGATGGTTTCTGATGCTCAGCTTTGACCTTAGAACACGTCAAACATTCTCCTACATATTTAGCAACATCGGCTTTCATACCCGGCCACCAAAAATGTTTCTTGAGATCCTTGTACATCTTCCCCGTTCCAGGATGTATTGAGTATCTGGTTTTATGAGCTTCTCTAAGTACCATTTCTCTCATATCTCCAAATTTTGGTACCCAAATCCTTTCAGCCCTATACCGGGTTCCGTCTTCCCGAATATTAAGATGCTTCTCCGATCCTTTGGGTATTTCATCCTTTAAATTTCCCTCTTTTAAAACTCCTTGTTGCGCCTCCTTTATTTGAGTAGTAAGGTTATTATGAATCATTATATTCATAGATTTTACTCGAATGGGTTCTCTGTCCTTCCTGCTCAAGGCATCGGCTACCACATTTGCCTTCCCCGGGTGGTAACGAATCTCAAAGTCGTAATCATTTAATAATTCAATCCACCTACGCTGCCTCATATTCAGTTGTTTCTGATTAAATATGTGTTGAAGACTTTTGTGGTCGGTATATATAATACTTTTGACCCCATATAAGTAGTGCCTCCAAGTCTTTAATGCAAAAACAACCGCGCCTAATTCCAAATCATGCGTCGTATAATTTTGTTCGTGAATCTTCAATTGTCTAGACGCATAAGCAATCACCTTCGTTCGTTGCATTAATACACAACCGAGACCTTGCTTTGATGCATCACAATAAATCACAAAATCATCATTCCCTTCAGGCAATGACAATATAGGTGCCGTAGTTAGCTTTTTCTTCAATAACTGAAACGCTTTCTCTTGTTCATCATTCCATTCAAATTTCTTCCCTTTATGCGTTAATGCAGTCAAGGGTTTTGCTATTCTGGAAAAGTCTTGGATGAACCTTCTGTAATAACCAGCTAGTCCTAAAAACTGGCGTATGTGTTTCGGAGTTTTCGGGGTTTCCCACTTTTCAACAGTTTCTATCTTTGCCGGATCCACCTTAATACCTTCTTTGTTCACTATGTGACCGAGGAATTGAACTTCTTCCAACCAAAATGCACACTTTGAAAACTTAGCGTACAATTCTTCCTTCCTCAATACTTCTAACACCTTTCTCAAATGTTCACCGTGTTCTTGGTCATTCTTTGAGTAAATAAGTATGTCATCAATGAAAACAATGACAAACTTGTCAAGGTATGGTCCACACACTCGGTTCATAAGGTCCATGAACACAGCTGGTGCATTAGTTAAACCAAACGGCATGACCATAAACTCGTAATGACCGTAACGTGTTCTGAAAGCAGTCTTTGGAATATCATCTTCTTTCACCCGCATTTGATGATACCCGGAACGTAAGTCAATCTTTGAATAAACAGACGAGCCTTGTAGTTGATCAAATAAGTCGTCGATTCTCGGTAGTGGGTAGCGGTTCTTGATAGTAAGTTTGTTCAACTCTCGGTAGTCGATACACAACCTGAATGTACCATCTTTCTTCTTGACAAACAAAACAGGAGCTCCCCACGGTGATGTGCTTGGTCGAATGAAACCACGCTCTAAAAGTTCTTGTAATTGGCTTTGCAGTTCTTTCATCTCGCTGGGTGCGAGTCTGTAAGGAGCACGAGCTATTGGTGCAGCTCCTGGTACAAGATCTATTTGAAATTCAACGGATCGATGTGGGGGTAATCCCGGTAATTCTTTCGGAAATACATCGGGAAATTCTTTTGCAATGGGAACATCATTGATGCTCTTTTCTTCAGTTTGTACTTTCTCGACGTGTGCTAGAACAGCATAGCAACCTTTTCTTATTAGTTTTTGTGCCTTCAAATTACTAATAAGATGTAGCTTCGTGTTGCCCTTTTCTCCGTACACCATTAAGGGTTTTCCTTTTTCTCGTATAATGCGAATTGCATTTTTGTAACAAACGATCTCTGCTTTCACTTCTTTCAACCAGTCCATACCGATTATCACATCAAAACTCCCTAACTCTACTGGTATCAAATCAATCTTAAATGTTTCGCTAACCAGTTTAATTTCTCGATTCCGACATATATTATCTGCTGAAATTAATTTACCATTTGCTAATTCAAGTAAAAATTTACTATCCAAAGGCGTCAATGGACAATTTAATTTAGCACAAAAATCTCTACTCATATAGCTTCTATCCGCACCCGAATCAAATAAAACGTAAGCAGATTTATTGTCAATAAGAAACATACCCGTAACAAGCTCCGGGTCTTCCTGTGCCTCTACCGCATTAATATTGAAAACTCTTCCACGGCCTTGTCCATTCGTGTTCTCCTGGTTTGGGCAATTTCTAATAATGTGGCCTGGTTTTCCACATTTATAACAAACTACATTGGCATAACTTGCTCCGACACTACTTGCTCCGCCATTACTCGTTCCGACACCATTTGTTCCTTTCGTTCTATTAACCCCTGGTCCATAGACCTCACACTTCGCCGCGCTATGACCATTTCTTTTACACTTGTTGCAAAATTTGGTGCAGAACCCCGAGTGATTCTTTTCACACCTTTGGCATAGCTGCTTCTGATTGTTGTTGTTGTTGCGGTTATTATTGTTGTTGGGATGATTGTTGTAGTTGCTGTTGTTGTTGTTGTTGTTGTTGGGCCGTTTGTTGTAGTTGCGATTGATGTTGCGATTGTTGGGATAATTGTTGCGATTATTGTTGTAATTGCTGTTGTTGTTGTATTGGTGATTCTTATCACCGTTTTCCTCCCACTTTCTTTTGACTTGCTTCACATTGGCCTCTTCAGCAGTCTGTTCTTTAATTCTTTCTTCAATCTGGTTCACTAGTTTGTGAGCCATTCTACATGCCTGTTGTATGGAGGCGGGCTCGTGTGAACTTATATCTTCTTGGATTCTTTCCGGTAATCCTTTCACAAACGCGTCGATCTTCTCTTCCTCATCTTCGAATGCTCCCGGACACAATAGGCACAATTCTGTGAATCGTCTTTCGTACGTGGTAATATCAAATCCTTGGGTTCGTAACCCTCTAAGTTCTGTCTTGAGCTTATTGACCTCGGTTCTGGGACGGTACTTCTCGTTCATCAAGTGCTTGAATGCTGACCACGGTAGTGCGTACGCATCATCTTGTCCCACTTGCTCTAGATAGGTATTCCACCATGTTAACGCAGAACCTGTGAAGGTATGCGTAGCGTACTTCACTTTGTCCTCTTCAGTACACTTACTTATGGCAAACACCGATTCAACCTTCTCGGTCCACCGTTTCAATCCGATCGGTCCTTCGGTTCCATCAAATTCCAAAGGTTTGCAGGCAGTGAATTCTTTGTAGGTGCATCCTACACGATTTCCTGTACTGCTAGATCCAAGGTTATTGTTGGTATGTAGCGCAGCCTGTACTGCGGCTATGTTTGAAGCTAGAAAAGTACGGAATTCCTCTTCATTCATATTCACGGTGTGTCGAGTAGTCGGTGCCATTTCCTTCAAAATAGTTAAATGGAACAAGTTAATCATACAGAATATTAAGAGTAGTTAATAGTATTTCGTAGCATAATATGAACTCATTTATAAAAGCTTTTTCTTCATATTAGCGTTTTATAAGTTTAAATTCGGGTAGTACCTACCCGTTAAGTTCATACTTAGTAGCTAATATACAATTCAACTACTACAATTCTATATGAAAAACTGATTATAATAATATTTCGCGTTCAAACTTTTATACAATATTTTACAAACTTACAATACCGCTTATTTTACATAAAGCATGAAATATAGCACACATTAACTTTGATACAAGATAGTTGTGAAGACAATTCTAGCTAGTACACAAGTCGTTCAGCAAAGGCAATAAAGACACGTAATTCATACGTCCAGAAACAAGTCATGCATTCTGGTTTTACTAGGACTACTTCCCATCCTTGGTCTTGTGCAACATAACCGTTATGGCCGTTGATAAGACAGCGTGTTGTAACGTCATCAAAGGGACGAGGGTTACGTAATGTCCAACAGTCCCGTAATAATCTAAAAACCTCATTTCTTACCCCAATTACCGACTCCGTCACTTGTGGAAACGTTTTGTTTAATAGTTGTAGCCCGATGTTCTTGTTCTCACTTTGGTGAGAAGCGAACATTACTAATCCGTAAGCATAACATGCTTCTTTATGTTGCATGTTAGCCGCTTTTTCTAAATCACGAAGTCCAATATTCGGATATATTGAGTCAAAATAATTTCTTAACCCGTTGCGTAAAATAGCATTTGGGTTCCCCGCAATATATGCGTCAAAGTAAACACATCGTAACTTATGGGTTTCCCAATGTGATATCCCCCATCTTTCAAACGAAAGTCTCTTATAAACCAAGACATTCTTGGAACGTTCTTCGAATGTCTTACAAACTGATCTCGCCTTAAATAGTTGTGCCGAAGAATTCTGGCCGACTCTAGACAAGATTTCATCAATCATGTCTCCGGGTAGGTCTCTTAAAATATTGAGTTGTCTATCCATTTTGTGTTTTTAAACTGTAAAATAGACAAGAGTTAGATTCATAAAAAAAATACTTATTAATACAAGCAATTTTTACATATATCATAAAGCATAAGAACACTATATTACATATATTACACCACACGAATACAACTATCTTATTCCGACTCGCTCGTTTCTTCTTCTTCGGTTTTGGTTCGTTTTGCCAAGTTTCTAGGGATATATGATGTTCCCCTAATACGAGCCGTCGTTGTCCACATTGGTTTAGAAAAACCTGGTGGTTTAGAGGTTCCCGGGTCATTGTTACAACTTAAGGACTTCGGGGGTTGACGATACATATAAAGTTCATCGGGGTTGGAATTAGATTTCTCTATTTTTATGCCCTTTCCCTTATTATTTTCTTTTGCCTTTTTAAATTCAGTTGGGGTAATTTCTATAACATCATCGGAATTCTCGTCGGAATCCGATTCATCGGAGAATTGGTAATCCTCCCAATATTTTGCTTCCTTGGCGGAAACACCATTGACCATAATTAACTTTGGTCGGTTGGTTGAGGATTTTCTTTTACTTAACCGTTTTATTATTTCCCCCACCGGTTCTATTCCTTCATCCGGTTCCGATTCTTCTTCCGGTTCCGACTCTTCTTCCGGTTCCTCTTCGGGAACTTGTGAATCAGTCCACAAATCATTCCAATTTACATTTGACTCTTCATTATTATTAGGTGAGTCAATGGGACTTGTTCTAGAGGTAGACATCTATCACATAATATCAAACACGTTAAGAGATTAATATATCACATAATATTCATATGTTAAAAATATATAGTTTCCAACAAAAATGTTAAGCAATCATTTTTAAAGAAAACACGGTCGAAGTCCAGACTTACTAATGCATCCTAACAAACTCGATAAGACACACTAATGCAAATTTTCTGGTTCTCTAAGACCAACGCTCGGATACCAACTGAAATGTCCCGTTCTTATTGATTAAAAACGTTCCATATTAATTGATTTCGTTGCGAGGTTTTGACCTCTATATGAGACGTTTTTCAAAGACTGCATTCATTTTTAAACAAACCATAACCTTTATTTCATCAATAAAGGTTTAAAAAGCTTTACGTAGATTATCAAATAATGATAATCTAAAATATCCTGTTTACACACGACCATTACATAATGGTTTACAATACAAATATGTTACAACAAAATAAGTTTCTTGAATGCAGTTTTTACACAATATCATACAAGCATGGACTCCAAATCTTGTCCTTATTTAAGTATGCGACAGCGGAAGCTCTTAATAATCACCTGAGAATAAACATGCTTAAAACGTCAACAAAAATGTTGGTGAGTTATAGGTTTAACCTATATATATCAAATCGTAACAATAGACCACAAGATTTCATATTTCAATACACATCCCATACATAGAGATAAAAATCATTCATATGGTGAACACCTGGTAACCGACAATAACAAGATGCATATATAAGAATATCCCCATCATTCCGGGACACCCTTCGGATATGATATAAATTTCGAAGTACTAAAGCATCCGGTACTTTAGATGGGGTTTGTTAGGCCCAATAGATCTATCTTTAGGATTCGCGTCAATTAGGGTGTCTGTTCCCTAATTCTTAGATTACCAGACTTAATAAAAAGGGGCATATTCGATTTCGATAATTCAACCATAGAATGTAGTTTCACGTACTTGTGTCTATTTTGTAAATCATTTATAAAACCTGCATGTATTCTCATCCCAAAAATATTAGATTTTAAAAGTGGGACTATAACTCACTTTCACAGATTTTTACTTCTTCGGGAAGTAAGACTTGGCCACTGGTTGATTCACGAACCTATAACAATATATACATATATATCAAAGTATGTTCAAAATATATTTACAACACTTTTAATATATTTTGATGTTTTAAGTTTATTAAGTCAGCTGTCCTCGTTAGTAACCTACAACTAGTTGTCCACAGTTAGATGTACAGAAATAAATCGATAAATATTATCTTGAATCAATCCACGACCCAGTGTATACGTATCTCAGTATTGATCACAACTCAAACTATATATATTTTGGAATCAACCTCAACCCTGTATAGCTAACTCCAACATTCACATATAGAGTGTCTATGGTTGTTCCGAAATATATATAGATGTGTCGACATGATAGGTCGAAACATTGTATACGTGTCTATGGTATCTCAAGATTACATAATATATAATACAAGTTGATTAAGTTATGGTTGGAATAGATTTGTTACCAATTTTCACGTAGCTAAAATGAGAAAAATTATCCAATCTTGTTTTACCCATAACTTCTTCATTTTAAATCCGTTTTGAGTGAATCAAATTGCTATGGTTTCATATTGAACTCTATTTTATGAATCTAAACAAAAAAAGTATAGGTTTCTAGTCGGAAAAATAAGTTACAAGTCGTTTTTGTAAAGGTAGTCATTTCAGTCGAAAGAACGACGTCTAGATGACCATTTTAGAAAACATACTTCCACTTTGAGTTTAACCATAATTTTTGGATATAGTGTCATGTTCATAATAAAAATCATTTTCTCAGAATAACAACTTTTAAATCAAAGTTTATCATAGTTTTTAATTAACTAACCCAAAACAGCCCGCGGTGTTACTACGACGGCGTAAATCCGGTTTTATGGTGTTTTTCGTGTTTCCAGGTTTTAAATCATTAAGTTAGCATATCATATAGATATAGAACATGTGTTTAGTTGATTTTAAAAGTCAAGTTAGAAGGATTAACTTTTGTTTGCGAACAAGTTTAGAATTAACTAAACTATGTTCTAGTGATTACAAGTTTAAACCTTCGAATAAGATAGCTTTATATGTATGAATTGAATGATGTTATGAACATCATTACTACCTTAAGTTCCTTGGATGAACCTACTGGAAAAGAGAAAAATGGATCTAGCTTCAATGGATCCTTGGATGGCTCAAAGTTCTTGAAGCAAAATCATGACACGAAAACAAGTTCAAGTAAGATCATCACTTGAAATAAGATTGTTATAGTTATAGAAATTGAACCAAAGTTTGAATATGATTATTACCTTGTATTAGAATGATAACCTACTGTAAGAAACAAAGATTTCTTGAGGTTGGATGATCACCTTACAAGATTGGAAGTGAGCTAGCAAACTTGAAAGTATTCTTGATTTTATGAAACTAGAACTTTTGGAATTTATGAAGAACACTTAGAACTTGAAGATAGAACTTGAGAGAGTTCAATTAGATGAAGAAAATTGAAGAATGAAAGTGTTTGTAGGTGTTTTTGGTCGTTGGTGTATGGATTAGATATAAAGGATATGTAATTTTGTTTTCATGTAAATAAGTCATGAATGATTACTCATATTTTTGTAATCTTATGAGATATTTCATGCTAGTTGCCAAATGATGGTTCCCACATGTGTTAGGTGACTCACATGGGCTGCTAAGAGCTGATCATTGGAGTGTATATACCAATAGTACATACATCTAAAAGCTGTGTATTGTACGAGTACGAATACGGGTGCATACGAGTAGAATTGTTGATGAAACTGAACGAGAATGTAATTGTAAGCATTTTTGTTAAGTAGAAGTATTTTGATAAGTGTATTGAAGTCTTTCAAAAGTGTATAAATACATATTAAAACACTACATGTATATACATTTTAACTGAGTCGTTAAGTCATCGTTAGTCGTTACATGTAAATGTTGTTTTGAAACCTTTAGGTTAACGATCTTGTTAAATGTTGTTAACCCAATGTTTATAATATCAAAAGAGATTTTAAATTATTATATTATCATGATATTATGATGTACGAATATCTCTTAATATGATATATATACATTAAATGTCGTTACAACGATAAACGTTACATATATGTCTCGTTTCAAAATCATTAAGTTAGTAGTCTTGTTTTTACATATGTAGTTCATTGTTAATATAATTAATGATATGTTTACTTATCATAATATCATGTTAACTATATATATAACCATATATATGTCATCATATAGTTTTTTTACAAGTTTTAACGTTCGTGAATCACCGGTCAACTTGGGTGGTCAATTGTCTATATGAAACCTATTTCAATTAATCAAGTCTTAACAAGTTTGATTGCTTAACATGTTGGAAACATTTAATCATGTAAACATCAATCTCAATTAATATATATAAACATGGAAAAGTTCGGGTCACTACATCTGTTCCCTAATTCTTAGATTACCAGACTTACTAAAAAAGGGCATATTCGATTTCGATAATTCAACCATAGAATGTAGTTTCACGTACTTGTGTCTATTTTGTAAATCATTTTTAAAACCTGCATGTATTCTCATCCCAAAAATATTGGATTTTAAAAGTGGGACTATAACTCACTTTCACAGATTTTTACTTCGTCGGGAAGTAAGACTTGGCCACTGGTCGATTCACGAACCTATAACAAATATGTACATATATATCAAAGTATGTTCAAAATATATTTACAACACTTTTAATACATTTTGATATTTTAAGTTTATTAAGTCAGATGTCCTCGTTAGTAACCTACAACTAGTTGTCCACTGTTAGATGTACATAAATAAATCGATAAATATTATCTTGAATCAATCCATGACCCAGTGTATACATATCTCAGTATTGATCACAACTCAAACTATATATATATTTTGGAATCAACCTCAACCCTGTATAGCTAACTCCAACATTCACATATAGAGTGTCTATGGTTGTTTCGCAATATATATATAGATGGGTCGACATGATAGGTCGAAACATTGTATACGTGTCTATGGTATCTCAAGATTACATAATATACAATATAAGTTGATTAGGTTATGGTTGGAATAGATTTATTACTAACTTTCACGTAGGTAAAATGAGTAGTTTTTATCAATCTTGTTTTACTCGTCATTTCTCCGTTTCTAATCCGTTTTGAGTGATTCCAGTGGCCACCATTTCGTATTGAACTTAACTTTATGAATCTAAACAGAAAAAGTATAAGTTTATAGTCGGAAATACAAGTTAAAAGTCGTTTTTGAAAGAGGTAGTCATTTCCATCGAAAGAACGACATCTTGATGACCATTTTGAAAAAACATACTTTCACTTTGAGTTTAACCATGATTTTTGGATATAGTTTCATGTTCATAAGAAAAATCATTTTTTCAGAAGTATAGCTTTTAAATCAAAGTTCTTCTTAGCTTTTAATTATCCCAACCAAAACAGCCTCCGGTTTTACTACGACGGCGTATATCCAGTTTTATGGTGTTTATCGTGTTTTAAGGTTTTAAATCATTAAGTTAGCATATCATATAGATATAGAACATGTGTTTAGTTTATTTTAAAAATCAAGTTAGAAGGATTAACTTTTGTTTGCGAACAAGTTTAGAATTAACTAAACTATGTTCTAGTGATTACAAGTTTAAACCTTCGAATAAGATAGCTTTATATGTATGAATCGAATGATGTTATGAACATCATTACTACCTCAAGTTTTCTGGATAAAGCTACTGGAAATGAGAAAAATGGATCTAGCTTCAAAGGATCCTTGGATGGCTTGAAAGTTCTTGAAGCAGAATCATGACACGAAAACAAGTTCAAGTAAGATTTCCACTCGAAATAAGATTGTTATAGTTATAGAAATTGAATCAAAGTTTGAATATGAGTATTACCTTGTATTAGAAATATATCTTATTGTAAATAAGAAATATTTCTTGAGGTTGGATGATCACTCTACAAGATTAGAAGTAAGCTAGCAAACTTGAAAGTATTCTTGATTTTATGAAACTAGAACTTGTAGAATTTATGAAGAACACTTAGAACTTGAAGATAGAAATTGAGAGAGATCAATTAGATGAAGAAAATTGAAGAATGAAAGTGTTTGTAGGTGTTTTTGGTCGTTGGTGTATGGATTAGATATAAAGGATATGTAATTTTGTTTTCATGTAAATAAGTCATGAATGATTACTCATATTTTTGTAATTTTATGAGATATTTCATGCTAGTTGCCAAATGATGGTTCCCACATGTGTTAGGTGACTCACATGGGCTGCTAAGAGCTGATTATTGGAGTGTATATACCAATACTACATACATCTAAAAGCTGTGTATTGTACGAGTACAAATACGGGTGCATACGAGTAGAATTGTTGATGAAACTGAACGAGGATGTAATTGTAAGCCTTTTTTTTAAGTAGAAGTATTTTGATAAGTGTCTTGAAGTCTTTCAAAAGTGTATGAATAAATATTAAAACACTACATGTATATACATTTTAACTGAGTCGTTAAGTCATCGTTAGTCATTACATGTAAGTGTTGTTTTGAAACCTTTAGGTTAACGATCTTGTTAAATGTTGTTAACCCATTGTTTATTAAATCAAATGAGATGTTAATTTATTAAATTATCATGATATCATGATGTATTAATATATCTTAATATGATATATATACATTAAATGTCGTTACAACGATAATCGTTACATATATGTCTCGTTTCAAAATAATTAAGTTAGTAGTCTTGTTTTTACATATGTAGTTCATTGTTAATATACTTAATGATATGTTTACTTATCATAATATCATGTTAACTATATATATATATATATATATATATATATATATATATATATATATATATATATATATATATATATATATATATATATATATATATATATATATATATATATATATCCATATATATGTCATCATATAGTTTTTACAAGTTTTAACGTTCGTGAATCGCCGGTCAACTTGGGTGGTCAAATGACTATATGAAACCTATTTCAATTAATCAAGTCTTAACAAGTTTGATTACTTAACATGTTGGAAACACTTAATAATGTAAATAAAAATTTCATTTAATATATATATAAACATGGAAAAGTTCGGGTCACTACAGTACCTACCCGTTAAATAAATTTCGTCCCGAAATTTTAAGCTGTTGAAGGTGTTGACGTATCTTCTGGAAATAAATGCGGGTATTTCTTCTTCATCTGATCTTCTCGTTCCCAGGTGAACTCGGGTCCTCTACGAGCATTCCATCGAACCTTAACAATTGGTATCTTATTTTGCTTAAGTCTTTTAACCTCACGATCCATTATTTCGACGGGTTCTTCGATGAATTGAAGTTTTTCGTTGATTTGGATTTCATCTAACGGAATAGTGAGATCTTCTTTAGCAAAATATTTCTTCAAATTCGAGACGTGGAAAGTGTTATGTACAGCCGCGAGTTGTTGAGGTAACTCAAATCGGTAAGCTACTGGTCCGACACGATCAATAATCTTGAATGGTCCAATATACCTTGGATTTAATTTCCCTCGTTTACCAAATCGAACAACGTGCAACTTTAAGCATGACCATCTCTCCAATTTCAAATTCTATATCTTTTCTTTTAATGTCAGCGTAGCTCTTTTGTCGACTTTGGGCGGTTTTCAACCGTTGTTGAATTTGGATGATCTTCTCGGTAGTTTCTTGTATTATCTCCGGACCCATAATCTGTCTATCCCCCACTTCACTCCAACAAATCAGAGACCTGCACTTTCTACCATAAAGTGCTTCAAACGGCACCATCTCAATGCTTGAATGGTAGCTGTTGTTGTAGGAAAATTCTGCTAATGGTAGATGTCGATCCCAACTGTTTCCGAAATCAATAACACATGCTCGTAGCATGTCTTCAAGCGTTTCTATCATCCTTTCGCTATGCCCATCAGTTTGTGGATGATAGGCAGTACTCATGTCTAGACGAGTTCCTAATGCTTGCTGTAATGTCTGCCAGAATCTTGAAATAAATCTGCCATCCCTATCAGAGATAATAGAGATTGGTATTCCATGTCTGGAGACTACTTCCTTCAAATACAGTCGTGCTAACTTCTCCATCTTGTTATCTTCTCTTATTGGAAGGAAGTGTGCTGATTTGGTGAGACGATCAACTATTACCCAAATAGTATCAAAACCACTTGCAGTCCTTGGCAATTTAGTGATGAAATCCATGGTAATGTTTTCCCATTTCCATTCCGGAATTTCGGGTTGTTGAAGTAGACCTGATGGTTTCTGATGCTCAGCTTTGACCTAAGAACACGTCAAACATTCTCCTATGTATTTAGCAACATCGACTTTCATACCCGGCTGAAATGTCCCGTTCTTATTGATTAAAAACATTCCATATTAATTGATTTCGTTGCGAGGTTTTGACCTCTATATGAGACGTTTTTCAAAGACTGCATTCATTTTTAAAACAAACCATAACCTTTATTTCATAAATAAAGGTTTAAAAAGCTTTACGTAGATTATCAAATAATGATAATCTAAAATATCCTGTTTACACACGACCATTACATAATGGTTTACAATACAAATATGTTACATCGAAATCAGTTTCTTGAATGCAGTTTTTACACAATATCATACAAACATGGACTTCAAATCTTGTCCTTATTTTAGTATGCAACAGCGGAAGCTCTTAGTATTCACCTGAGAATAAACATGCTTTAAACGTCAACAAAAATGTTGGTGAGTTATAGGTTTAACCTATATATATATATATATATATATATATATATATATATATATATATATATATATATATATATATATATATATATATATATCAAATCGTAACAATAGACCACAAGATTTCATATTTCAATACATATCCCATACATAGAGATAAAAATCATTCATATGGTGAACACCTGGTAACCGACATTAACAAGATGCATATATAAGAATATCCACATCATTCTGGGACACCCTTCGGATATGATATAAATTTCGAAGTACTAAAGCATCCGGTACTTTGGATGGGGTTTGTTAGGCCTAATAGATCTATCTTTAGGATTCGCGTCAATTAGGGTGTTTGTTCCCTAATTCTTAGATTACCAGACTTAATAAAAAGGGGCATATTCGATTTCGATAATTCAACCATAGAATGTAGTTTCACGTACTTGTGTCTATTTTGTAAATCATTTATAAAACCTGCATGTATTCTCATCCCAAAAATATTAGATTTTAAAAGTGGGACTATAACTCACTTTCACAGATTTTTACTTCGTCGGGAAGTAAGACTTGGCCACTGGTTGATTCACGAACCTATAACAATATATACATATATATCAAAGTATGTTCAAAATATATTTACAACACTTTTAATATATTTTGATGTTTTAAGTTTATTAAGTCAGCTGTCCTCGTTAATAACCTACAACTAGTTGTCCACAGTTAGATGTACAGAAATAAATCGATAAATATTATCTTGAATCAATCCACGACCCAGTGTATACGTATCTCAGTATTGATCACAACTCAAACTATATATATTTTGGAATCAACCTCAACCCTGTATAGCTAACTCCAACATTCACATATAGAGTGTCTATGGTTGTTCCGAAATATATATAGATGTGTCGACATGATAGGTCGAAACATTGTATACGTGTCTATGGTATCCCAAGATTACATAATATACAATACAAGTTGATTAAGTTATGGTTGGAATAGATTTGTTACCAATTTTCACGTAGCTAAAATGAGAAAAATTATCCAATCTTGTTTTACCCATAACTTCTTCATTTTAAATCCGTTTTGAGTGAATCAAATTGCTATGGTTTCATATTGAACTCTATTTTATGAATCTAAAAAGAAAAATTATAGGTTTATTGTCAAAAAAATAAGTTACAAGTCGTTTTTGTAAAGGTAGTCATTTCAGTCGAAAGAACGACGTCTAGATGACCATTTTAGAAAACATACTTCCACTTTGAGTTTAACCATAATTATTGGATATAGTTTCATGTTCATAATAAAAATCATTTTCTCAGAATAAAAACTTTTAAATCAAAGTTTATCATTGTTTTTAATTAACTAACCCAAAACAGCCCGCGGTGTTACTACGACGGCGTAAATCCGATTTTACGGTGCTTTTCGTGTTTCCAGGTTTTAAATCATTAAGTTAGCATATCATATAGATATATAACATGTGTTTAGTTGATTTTAAAAGTCAAGTTAGAAGGATTAACTTTTGTTTGCGAACAAGTTTAGAATTAACTAAACTATGTTCTAGTGATTACAAGTTTAAACCTTCGAATAAGATAGCTTTATATGTATGAATCAAATGATGTTATGAAAATCATTACTACCTTAATTTCCTTGGATAAACCTACTGGAAAAGAGAAAAATGGATCTAGCTTCAACGGATCCTTGGATGGCTCGAAGTTCTTGAAGCAGAATCATGACACGAAAACAAGTTCAAGTATGATCATCACTTGAAATAAGATTGTTATAGTTATAGAAATTGAACCAAAGTTTGAATATGATTATTACCTTGTATTAGAATGATAACCTACTATAAGAAATAAAGATTTATTGAGGTTGGATGATCACCTTACAAGATTGGAAGTGAGCTAGCAAACTTGAAAGTATTCTTGATTTTATGTAACTAGAACTTGTAGAATATATGAAGAACACTTAGAACTTGAAGATAGAACTTGAGAGAGATCAATTAGATGAAGAAAATTGAAGAATGAAAGTGTTTGAAGGTGTTATTGGTCGTTGGTGTATGGATTAGATATAAAGGATATGTAATTTTGTTTTCATGTAAATAAGTCATGAATGATTACTCATATTTTTGTAATTTTATGAGATATTTCATGCTAGTTGCCAAATGATGGTTCCCACATGTGTTAGGTGACTCACATGGGCTGCTAATAGCTGATCATTGGAGTGTATATACCAATAGTACATACATCTAAAAGCTGTGTATTGTACGAGTCGAATACGGGTGCATACGAGTAGAATTGTTGATGAAACTGAACAAGTATGTAATTGTAAGAATTTTTGTTAAGTAGAAGTATTTTGATAAGTGTATTGAAGTCTTTCAAAAGTGTATAAATACAAATTAAAATACTACATGTATATACATTTTAACTGAGTCGTTAAGTCATCGTTAGTCGTTACATGTAAGTGTTGTTTTGAAACCTTTAGGTTAACGATCTTGTTAAATGTTGTTAACCCAATGTTTATAATATCAAATGAGATTTTAAATGATTATATTATCATGATATTATCATGTATGAATATCTCTTAATATAATATATATACATTAAATGTCTTTACAACGATAATCGTTACATATATGTCTCGTTTAAAAATCATTAAGTTAGTAGTCTTGTTTTTACATATGTAGTTCATTGTTAATATACTTAATGATATGTTTACTTATCATAGTATCATGTTAACTATATATATATCCATATATATGTCATCGTATAGTTTTTACAAGTTTTAACGTTCGTGAATCACCGGTCAACTTAGGTGGTCAATTGTCTATATGAAACCTATTTCAATTAATCAAGTCTTAACAAGTTTGATTGCTTAACATGTTGGAAACACTTAATCATGTAAATAACAATTTCATTTAATATATATATAAACATGGAAAAGTTCGGGTCACTACAGTACCTACCCGTTAAATAAATTTCGTACCGAAATTTTAAGCGGTTGGAGGTGTTGACGTATCTTCTGGAAATAAATGCGGGTATTTCTTCTTCATCTGATCTTCTCATTCCCAGGTGAACTTGGTTCCTCTACGAGCATTCCATTTGTTCCGACACCAACTGAAATGTCCCGTTCTTATTGATTAAAAACGTTCCATATTAATTGATTTCGTTGCGAGGTTTTGACCTCTATATGAGATGTTTTTCAAAGACTGCACTCATTTTAAAACAAACCATAACCTTTATTTCATCAATAAAGGTTTAAAAAGCTTTACATAGATTATCAAATAATGATAATCTAAAATATCCTGTTTACACACGACTAATACATAATGGTTTACAATACAAATATGTTACAACGAAATAAGTTTCTTGAATGCAGTTTTTACACAATATCATACAAGCATGGACTCCAAATCTTGTCCTTATTTAAGTATGTGACAGCGGAAGCTCTTAATAATCACCTGAGAATAAACATGCTTAAAACGTCAAAAAAAAATGTTGGTGAGTTATAGGTTTAACCTATATATATCAAATCGTAACAATAGACCACAAGATTTCATATTTCAATATACATCCCATACATAGAGATAAAAATCATTCATATGGTGAACACCTGGTAACAGACATTAACAAGATGCATATATAAGAATATCCGCATCATTCCGGGACACCCTTCAGATATGATATAAATTTCGAAGTACTAAAGCATCCGGTACTTTGGATGAGGTTTGTTAGGCCCAATAGATCTATCTTTAGGATTCGCGTCAATTAGGGTGTCTGTTCCCAAATTCTTAGATTACCAGACTTAATAAAAAGGGGCATATTCGATTTCAATAATTCAACCATAGAATGTAGTTTCACGTACTTGTGTCTATTTTGTAAATCATTTTTAAAACCTGCATGTATTCTCATCCCAAAAATATTAGATTTTAAAAGTGGGACTATAACTCACTTTCACAGATTTTTACTTCGTCGGAAAGTAAGACTTGGCCACTGGTCGATTCACGAACCTATAACAAATATGTACATATATATCAAAGTATGTTCAAAATATATTTACAACACTTTTAATACATTTTGATATTTTAAGTTTATTAAGTCAGCTGTCATCGTTAGTAACCTACAACTAGTTGTTCACAGTTAGATGTACATAAATAAATCGATAAATATTATCTTGAATCAATCCATGACCCAGTGTATACGTATCTCAGTATTGATCACAACTCAAACTATATATATATTTTGGAATCAACCTCAACCCTGTATAGCTAACTCCAACATTCACATATAGAGTGTCTATGGTTGTTCCGCAATATATATATAGATGGGTCGACATGATAGGTCGAAACATTGTATACGTGTCTATGGTATCTCAAGATTACATAATATACAATATAAGTTGATTAGGTTATGGTTGGAATAGATTTATTACTAACTTTCACGTAGGTAAAATGAGTAGTTTTTATCAATCTTGTTTTACTCGCCATTTCTTCGTTTCTAATCCGTTTTGAGTGATTCCAGTGGCCACCGTTTCGTATTGAACTTAACTTTATGAATCTAAACAGAAAAAGTATAAGTTTATAGTCAGAAATACAAGTTACAAGTCGTTTTTGAAAGAGGTAGTCATTTCCTTCGAAAGAACGACATCTTGATGACCATTTTGAAAAAACATACTTTCACTTTGAGTTTAACCATGATTTTTGGATATAGTTTCATGTTCATAAGAAAAATCTTTTTTCCAGAAGTATAGCTTTTAAATCAAAGTTCTTCTAAGCTTTTAATTATCCCAACCAAAACAGTCTCCGGTTTTACTACGACGGCGTATATCCAGTTTTATGGTGTTTATCGTGTTTCCGAGTTTTAAATCATTAAGTTAGCATATCATATAGATATAGAACATGTGTTTAGTTGATTTTAAAAATCAAGTTAGAAGGATTAACTTTTGTTTGTGAACAAGTTTAGAATTAACTAAACTATGTTCTAGTGATTACAAGTTTAAACCTTCGAATAAGATAGCTTTATATGTATGAATCGAATGATGTTATGAACATCATTACTACCTCAAGTTTTCTGGATAAAGCTACTGGAAATGAGAAAAATGGATCTAGCTTCAAAGGATCCTTGGATGGCTTGAAAATTCTTGAAGCAGAATCATGACACGAAAACAAGTTCAAGTAAGATTTCCACTCGAAATAAGATTGTTATAGTTATAGAAATTGAATCAAAGTTTGAATATGAGTATTACCTTGTATTAGAAAGATATTTTACTGTAAATAATAAATATTTCTTGAGGTTGGATGATCACTCTACAAGATTGGAAGTAAGCTAGCAAACTTGGAAGTATTCTTGATTTTATGAAACTAGAACTTGTAGAATTTATGAAGAACACTTAGAACTTGAAGATAGAACTTGAGAGAGATCAATTAGATGAAGAAAATTGAAGAATGAAAGTGTTTTTAGGTGTTTTTGGTCGTTGGTGTATGGATTAGATATAAAGGATATGTAATTTTGTTTTCATGTAAATAAGTCATGAATGATTACTCATATTTTTGTAATTTTATGAGATATTTCATGCTAGTTGCCAAATGATGGTTCCCACATGTGTTAGGTGACTCACATGGGCTGCTAAGAGCTTACCATTGGAGTGTATATACCAATAGTACATACATCTAAAAGCTGTGTATTGTACGAGTACGAATACGGGTGCATACGAGTAGAATTGTTGATGAAACTGAACGAGGATGTAATTGTAAGCATTTTTGTTAAGTAGAAGTATTTTGATAAGTGTCTTGAAGTCTTTAAAAAGTGTATGAATACATATTAAAACACTACATGTATATACATTTTAACTGAGTCGTTAAGTCATCGTTAGTCGTTACATGTAAATGTTGTTTTGAAACCTTTAGGTTAACGATCTTGTTGAATGTTGTTAACCCATTATTTATTATAACAAATGAGATGTTAAATTGTTACATTATCATGATATCATGATGTATTAATATATCTTAATATGATATATATACATTAAATGTCGTTACAACGATAATCGTTACATATATGTCTCGTTTCAAAATCATTAAGTTAGTAGTCTTGATTTTACATATGTAGTTCATTGTTAATATACTTAATGATATGTTTACTTATCATAATATCATGTTAACTATATATATATATATATATATATATATATATATATATATATATATATATATATATATATATATATATCCATATATATGTCATCATATAGGTTTTACAAGTTTTAACGTTCGTGAATCGCCGGTCAACTTGGGTGGTCAATTGTCTATATGAAACCTATTTCAATTAATCAAGTCTTAACAAGTTTGATTGCTTAACATGTTGGAAACACTTAATCATGTAAATAACAATTTCATTTAATATATATATAAAAATGGAAAAGTTCAGGTCATTACAGGTATTAGGTGCGTGGTGCGATTCTGTGAGAAAAGATGTCTTTTTCGAAATATAGACAACTTCAAATGGCAAGCAAGTTCAGAGATTCTTGCTCGTTCGGCCATTTTAGGGTGATCTTGTGAATTTCAGCATAATCTGAAACCGAAGGTTATGCGCCGCCAAATGGTACACCATTTGGCGGCGCATACTAATGATTTAAAAAAATGTGTTTAATGAAGTGACATTAGATTCAAATTTATACCCGTTATACATAATTATATTGCGAGTGAAATCATAGGCCTTAAAACGATATATACAATGCTAAGTCATGCATACACAAAACTAATTATAAGATATAAATTGAAAACGTTCAAAGAGAACATTAAAAATGAGTAAAATGTCTTTTTTCGGCATCCTGACGACCTCGATGTCAAGACACTATCCAGGAGTCTTGATGTTAGGGACGTTTTAGGGTGATCTCGAGAATTTCAGTACAATCTGAAACCGAAGGTTATGCGCCGCCAAATGGTACTCCATCTAGCGGTGCATATTAATGATTTAAAAAACCGTGTTTAATAAAGTGACATTAGATTCAAATTTATATGCGTTATATGTAATTACATTTCGAGTGAAATAATAGGCCTTAAAACAATATGTACTATGCTAAGTCATGCATACACAAAGGAATAATATGAATGAAATTCAAAACGGTCAAAATCGAAAAATGGTAAAATTGAAGGCTTTCGAGGTCTCGTTTCGAAAATTATTTGGGACAAACCGCCTACGGTAGTTTTCCAACGGATAGATCCCGAAAAAATACACGATTTGAAAAAAAAAGATGACTAAATCAGAGCTACGAGTCAAAAGATACGATAGATGGAACATTTTGGCCAAAGATACAAAACCTCAAGCACCACGAACCGTCGGTGGTGTTAGGTGCGTGGTGCGATTCTGTGGGAAAAGATGACTTTTTAGGAATCTAGACAACTTCAAATGGCAAGCACATTTAGAGAGTCTTTCTCGTTCGTCCGTTTTATGGTGATCTTATGAATTTCAGTACAATCTGAAACCGAAGGTTATTCGCCGCCAAATGGTAAACCATCTGGCGGCGCATACTAATTATTTAAAAAAATGTGTTTAATGAAGTGACATTAGATTCAAATTTATACCCGTTATACATAATTACATTGCGAGTGAAATCATAGGCCTTAAAACAATACGTATCATGCTAAGTCAATCATACACAAAAAGAATAATATGAATGAAATTCGAAACGGTCAAAATCGAAAAAAGACAAAATTGAAGGCTTTTGAGGTCTTGTTTCGAAAAATATTTCGGACAAACTGCCTCAGTTTGCAAATGGATAGATCCCAAAAAAATACACGATTTGAAAAAAAAAACGGTGACTAAATCGGAGCTACGAGTCAAAAGATACGATAGATCGAACATTTTGGCCAAAGACACAAAACACCAAGCTCCACGAACTGTCGGTGGTATTAGGTGCGTGGTGCGATTTTGTGAGAAAAGATGGCTTTTTCGAAATCTAGACAACTTCAAATGGAAAGCACGTTCAGAGATTCTTGCTCGTTCGGCCGTTTTAGGGTGATCTTATGAATTTCAGCATAATCTGAAACCGAAGGTTATGCGGCGCATACTAATGATTTAAAATAATTTGTTTAATGAATGACATTAGATTCAAATTTATACCCGTTATACATAATTACATTGCGAGTGAAATCATAGGCCTTAAAACGATATATACCATGCTAAGTCATGCATACACAAAACTAATTATAAGATATAAATTGAAAACGTTCAAAGAGAACATTAAAAATGAGTAAAATGTCTTTTTTCGGCATCCTGACGACCTCGATGTCAAGACACTATCCATGAGTCTTGATGTTAGGGTCGTTTTAGAGTGATCTCGAGAATTTCAGTACAATCTGAAACCGAAGGTTATGCGCCGCCAAATGGTACTCCATCTATATGCGTTATACGTAATTACATTGCGAGTAAAATAATAGGCCTTAAAATAATATGTACTATGCTAAGTCATGCATACACAAAGGAATAATATGATTGAAATTCAAAACGGTCAAAATCAAAAAATGGTAAAATTGAAGGCTTTCGAGGTCTCGTATCGAAAAATATTTGGGACAAGCCACTTACGGTAGTTTGCCAACGGATAGATCCCGAAAAATACACGATTTGAAAAAAAAAAACGGTGACTAAATCGGAGCTACGAGTCAAAAGATACTCTAGATCGAATATTTTGGCCAAAGACAAAAAACACCAAGCACCACGAACCGTCGGTGGTGTTAGGTGCGTTGTGCGATTCTGTGAGAAAAGATGTCTTTTTCGGAATCTAGACAACTTCGAATGGCAAGCATGTTCAGAGAGTCTTGCTCGTTTGGCCATTTAGGGTGATCTTATGAATTTCAGCACAATTTTAAACCGAAAGTTATGCGCCGCCAAATGGTACACAATCTGGCGGCGCATACTAATGATTTAAAAAACGTGTTTAATGAAGTGACATTAGATTCAAATTTATACCCGTTATACATAATCACATTGCAAGTGAAATAATAGGCCTTAAAACGATATATACCATGCTAAGTGATGCATACACAAAACTAATTATAAGATATAAGTTGAAAACGTTCAAAGAGAACATTAAAAATTAGTAAAATGTCTTTTTTCGGCATCCTGATTATAACAACCCTCACTTTTTGACTTCTGAAATTACTGAAATGACCCTAGGGTTTACTGTCTGACTATACGTATTAATTATTTAAGGGTTGTTATATACACAATCAATTTAACGTTGACCAAATAATAAATTTTTATTCGACACTCACTACTAATTAAAATTTATGCATTTCAGTAATATTATTTTTAACTATTAATCTATAAGTAATAAATAAAAAAGTGACATTTATATAAATAATAAAACAATTGGGAACTAAATAAAAATAAATACAAGTCATGAATTAGTAAAAATAAAATAATACTTATCATGTAGTAAATGTAAAAAATAATAATAATAATAATAATAATAATAATAATAATAATAATAGTAATAATAATGAGACTAAAGAATCTTAAACAATTACATCCTTATGTTGACTAAAAATAAAGTATAAACTAGTACATCCTTATGTTAACTAATTATAAACTAGTACCACCTTTTGTTGACTAAAAATTATAAAACAAAATAAAATCATTAATTAGAATATCCTTATGTTGACTAACACTCTAATACTTGCACTATATAAACACACCTTTTGGGATATGTATTAGAGATGTATAGATCTTCGAACTTTCTTGACGAATGGTTTCTACGAGATTCTAGGCAGAGGGTTTGGATTTCCGATTTAAAGGGTCCTATGGCTCAAGCCCCTAGATCTAAATTAGCCATTCGAAGGGAAAGGGGTGATTGGAAGCTTATCTAATACAGCAAGTATCCTAAAATGGAAAACACTCATAAAAGTAGAAACTCTCTAGTCATAGAAACTTAGTAAAATAAGAAACTTTCTAAAAAAGGAAACTTTATAAAAATAGTAACTTACTAGGAATAGAAACTTAGTAAAATAAACTATACTTAAACACATACTTAAACTTAAACATGGACAAAACACTTAACTACTCTTAAATGTCAATAGGTTGACTTTCCTGCTCACTCGTTCAACTCTTTATTCCGAGGAATAACTCTCTCTCTACTTACTAAGGTGAATTTCATAGCCCCACTTTTTACTATTTCATTACTGTTTTGAAACTATGGGGTGAGACACATGCTTGCTTTTAAATTTTTAACATGCAATATTTTAATAACTGTTTTACAATATTTATATACGTGAATTTCATAGCCCCACTTTTTACTATTTCATTACTGTTTTGAAACTATGGGGTGAGACACATGCTTGCTTTTAAATTTTTAACATGCAATATTTTAATAACTGTTTTACAATATTTATATACGTGAATTCATAGCCCCACTTTTTACTGTTTCATAACTGTTTTATAACTTTTGGGGTGAGAATACATGCACAACTTTTATAACTATTTTACACGTATTAACTATTAAACTGTGATATATTAGGCTATGACCAGCAAGCCCCCAACCGATAAGTATAAACAATAACTTGTTACGGGGTAAACTTGAAAGTCTAGTCAAAATATCAGTACTTACACGTATCAACTATTAAACTGTGATATGTTGGGCTATGACCAGCAAGCCCCCAACCGACAAGTATAAACGATAACTTGACACGGGGTAAACTTGAAAGTCTAGTTTAAATATCAGTACCAACTGTTAAAACTATGCTATACCCGGCTATGTCCGACTAAGTCCCTACAGTGATATTTTTAAGTGCTGCGGCATGCTTATTTATTGGGGGTAGGCCTATCGGGAGTAACGTCCCCGATACATTTGACTAAGTCTTTGTATTACTTGATAATGAAATTAAACCGACAAGGACAGACACAACTTGTCATGGGGCAAACTTGAATGTTTAGTCTAAATATCACGCACTGGCATAACTTTTGGATCTGCGAGATCTACTTTTTGATCCTGCGGGAGATCAACGTTACAAACTAAATCTTGTGGTCTAAAAACAACGATAACTACTTTTGTTAAACCTATGAACTTCACTCAACCTTTTTGGTTGACACTTTAGCATGTTTTGTCTCAGGTGATGTTTAATTCAAGCTTTCCTATCTACTGCTTATGTGATGCTACTTGGACATAGGATCAAGAGATTATCACATTTATTACTACTGCATTTAAACAATTACATATTTCTTTTGTAACGACATTTCATTTTCCGCTGCGTACTCATTCCAGTTAATTTTATCATTTAGTATTGTTCTCGTATTATAATATGTTGGTTTATTTGATATTAGTAACGTTTCTTCCAGACCCTATTGGGAGGACGTTACAGATTGGTATCAGAGCATAACCAGGCTGTTATAGAGAACCAGGATTGCAATTTTATGTGTGCCTTACTTGCTAGCTAGGGTGCCTTAGCAATCTAGGAAACTATAACCTTTCCTGCCTTACACTTAAAGCACTTAGGATTGCCTTATAATCTTAACAATCATGCTTTACCAAACTTGACTTAAAGATTCTAATCAAAGTCTCTTTCCTAATGTAGGACTACAACTTTTCTTGACCATAGTGCCTTTAATTGTTGCCTTTAACTGTTAAATGCTACACTATACTTTATAAACTTTACTTATCTTAGAATGACGAGCTAATCTAAGAACTCTGCTCACTTTCCTGAGTACTATCCAATTACACCACCGCATCTAAATGCGACACAATGATTTCAGAAATTCTTGACATTCATAAGTCATCTATCATGGTTATGTGTATTACATATGTATTACATGAAATATTATCCATGATTTTGAAACTCTTATAATTGTTACTACTCACACACAAACGTATATAACTCCCTGTTATATCACGTACCTATATGCCTTATGCCTTTATGCATCGGTTTATGAATCGAAAAATGTCATTGGGTTATCACAGTATACGAATTGAAAGTCTTTAATCAAAAGATTATTAGATTACATACTTATCACTTTATGATCTCGACACGTCATACTGCCATTATTAAAGTATAGACACATCATATCTTATTATATCTTATTGTATCTATCCCAATAGATTTTGTCTAACACTTTTCCTAAATTCCCTCCGTAAATTACGGAAATCTTTTTGCTATATACACGTATTCGAGGAGACGAATATATCATCCAGTATTCAACACTAATCTCATATCAAAAACCCTAATTCCAAACACATAATATGGATTCCTCGAACTCTTCGAGCTCCAATGGCAGCGTAACCGGAATGAACCAACCAATCAGCCATCATTTATTTTGGATGAATTGGGGATGGGTTCGTAGTAAACTTAATCAATGGAGACAAGAAGAAGGTGATCCCTTCCACCAACCGAATTCACCTCTTGGTGAAGAACCTGAAGCACTTACTGGCGAACCCGTTCGGAACACTATTTTCACCCTCATTTCCAGGATATCCAGTCACGAATATATAATATCTAAAATTTTAGATCTTATTCATCCACTTGTCCGAACCGCCAATCATCCCGGAATAATAGAAGAAGTCAACGAGCTTCGCGCTCGAGTAGTGGCTCTGGAGAATATGGTGCGAAACCTACGAACACCAGCAGCAGCACCAGCAGCATAACCAGTACCACCAGTACCATCAGCATCACCACCAACATCACCACCAACATCACCAGCTTCACCAACGACAACATCCGCATTCCACGCCTCAACATCACACTCAGTACCTCAAACATCAACATCATACACCCCATAGATACCAAGGAATATTAGTAATAATGAGTTAAGATGTATTGACTCATTCTTCCTGAAGAATTACATATGTATACTTTATATATATGGATTGGAACAATAATAAATCTTTTCGTACTAAGCTATTACGTGTGAATCTTAACTAGTATGTACTACATGGTTAATTCATATCATAATATGCTATGATGTACATCTTTTGTTAATAACTTAACAATCGTTAATCATTGCTTCAACACAATAAACTCCATTTCGTAATAAACCAAGTGTATTACTCAAATACATGATTGATTGTATACTTTAATTTTCGATGTACTCGAAACTTTCTAGAAAACATCATTAGTGCCTTATGAATTTCAGAAGAATTCCACGAGCACCAACATCATATACCGAAGTATACCAATAATAATGAATGATGAAGTATTGATTCATAACTTCATTAGCGAAATATTTCACGACAATTATGAAATCTCAAAGGTTTTGGAGATTATTTATTCTCGTTTCAACAGCAAATCAAATGAGTTTAATATTATATTAACTCATTAAAACCATGATTACATCTGAAGAATACATATATGAACGTATATCTTCTCTTTTGTACAAACTGATAATTGTGAAAAATATTTTAACGGGTAGGTAAAACCCGAGAGATATTCATATCTCATATAAATATGTTACATTGTACATTCTTCCATTCTGATTCAGCAGTTGTTAACTATACTACTTACATTCACATGATATATGTATATGTTCACCAAAGAACAACCATTTTCATACAAATTCAGTTACATATTCAGATTTTGACATATCGGAACTTAAGTAAAGCTTTAGCAAGTGTTATCTTCCTAAAGATCACTACATTCATGAATTATATTCATTCGTATTCTATGATGAATTATCACATCAAACCACCGAACTTACCATTCCTTACTTTTGAAAATCACAACATTTCTTCGTCAACCGTTAGATCCATTGATGGATGTATCTTACGCTTAAACACTTCAAATTCAAAATTCTTGAAAACATCCTTTGAATCTTGACGATCGCAATCAGCGTTTAATCATCTAAAAATGAAATTTCTTGAAACCATCTCGGATTGATAACTGATGATTCAAATATGGCTGCATTAAATGCAGAGGAAACAGAAAAATTGTAGATGGTCTTAAGGGCCAACAGTTTGATAATAAAGAATGGTACGTTAGAAAAGCTCAAAAGAAAATTTTGAACTGAAAAACGGATTGAGCTAACCATGGAGGAGACCAAGGACAAACACAAGGGCCAAACCCTATATTCAAAGAATCCAGGTAATTATGGATCCGGTGAAATCTTTAGAGAATATCTTGCTCCGAAGTCATGTTAAAAGCTTGCAGAAAATTTTTCTTCATCAACTTTCAAACTTAGAAATTCCAAAATATCATCATAAATATCCTCTATATTTCGGAAGATATCTTCATAACGATTCATGTCTGCAATTAAGTATCTCTTTGCGATATCTTTATAAAGGAAACTGTTTTAGTTTCTATATTCTGTAAAATTCGAGTTTAAATTATAAATGCTTTGAAGAAGTGTTGGGAATTGAAGCATGAGTTAGTATAATATAATGACGTCAGGCCAACGTGATTATATTACAGTAAGTCATGCTAAGTTTTTAATGGAAGATGATGATTCGTAGATTTTATAATCATCATTTGCCATGTTACACGACTCTTACATTCTATTTAACCTCTAAACATATCAAGAAAATATTTTTCTTGATGATTCGGTCTTTTCCGGATATTCTGGTAATATGACAAATCAAATCGTGCTATTACCTTTCCTTTCTACTTTATATATTATGATCATTTTAAACTTCATACCTATGAATTCTGGACCATTACTCGCTTGACTTGAAGTCGAGAAGAAGAAACAAAAGCATAAAGCTCCGACATATAAGGGAAAATATAAAGCCCGATAACGACTCCGAAATTACAAACCGTGTATATCAATGCGTATAGCAATATAAAGACACGGGATAATTAAAAACACTATAACCCCAAGAGCATAGTAGAAGTAAACAGATTCCTCTGGCGGTAAAAGAAAAAGAAGAATGACTGCATATATGGTCAATATAATAACCAGGATCAGAACTGGATTAAGCATTTTCTTAATCTTTTGAAAGTTTGAATTGAGGAAGAAAGTATAGAAGTGGTGAAGATAATGAAACGGAAGAAGCTAATTTATAGCAAAATTCCAAACACAACAATCGAGACAATCCACCGCATTTAATCAAAGAAAATCTCAAATTCCTTAATTACCGGAGAATCAAATCTTATAGATTACGAAGATTTCCTTTAATTCCTTAAATTCCGGAAATCAATCGTGACTACGTCAAAAGTTAAGGCGAACATTTAATTTTCTCATTTCACTCTTTTATGATTGCTTCGTTTATACTCTTCCTATAAACGAATCATTTTATCCATATTATCCAATAGTGATAAAACTTTATTTTTCAACTTATATTCATCATTAAAATATTCTTGTTGTAAACAATGAAGACCTCTATCAAATTTCATGACTGTGATTTTCACGAACTCCTCTCTGTTTGTCTGCCCTAATATTGTGGCATAAAATGCTCAAGGTTTTAAATGAGCTCAATACTATTCATAACACATTTCATGTATCCAATTTACTGAAATGACTTGTATAACATCATCATTTTGAATGATCTTCGCATTAATGATAAAATGCACTTCGTTGAAGAACCTATAGAAATCATGGAAGGAGAGGTCAAACAAACGCGTAAAAGCAACATACCTATCATTAAAGTCTGTTGGAATTCGCGTAGAGGCCCCGAATATACCTGGGAATGCAAAGACCATATGAAACGGAAATATCCCCATCTCTTCTCAACTGCTGATGCATCCGAGAAGTCTACCTAAAACTTCGGGACGAAGTTTTTATTAACGGGGAGGTACTATAACAACCCTCACTTTTTGACTTCTGAAATTACTGAAATGACCCTAGGGTTTACTGTCTGACTATACGTATTAATTATTTAAGGGTTGTTATATACACAATCAATTTAACGTTGACCAAATAATAAATTTTTATTCGACACTCACTGCTAATTAAAATTTATGCATTTCAGTAATATTATTTTTAACTATTAATCTATAAGTAATAAATAAAAAAGTGACATTTATATAAATAATAAAACAATTGGGAACTAAATAAAAATAAATACAAGTCATGAATTAGTAAAAATAAAATAATACTTATCATGTAGTAAATGTAAAAAATAATAATAATAATAATAATAATAATAATAATAATAATAGTAATAATAATGAGACTAAAGAATCTTAAACAATTACATCCTTATGTTGACTAAAAATAAAGTATAAACTAGTACATCCTTATGTTAACTAATTATAAACTAGTACCACCTTTTGTTGACTAAAAATTATAAAACAAAATAAAATCATTAATTAGAATATCCTTATGTTGACTAACACTCTAATACTTGCACTATATAAACACTCCTAGACTCCTAGTTTCTCATTCACAAATCACACCAAAATCCTCTCTCAAAAACAATCTCTCCCTCTCCCTCTCTTGTGGTATTCGGATTTTCAAGCTTGTTCTTCGTGTTCTTCAAGAATCTTCAAGGAGTTCTTCAAGATTTTCAAGGCTTTGATCTTCCATCTTCATCGTGTTCATCTTTTCTTTGTTAATTATCTTGAATCTTCAAAGGTATAACATAAACCCTAAACTATTTACATAAACTTTAATCTTTGTTAATTCATATTCATATTATAAACTTGTTATTCATAAGTATATACATAAACATACCTAGATTTATATATACATATATACATGTAAAAAAATATATTTTTATATATATATACATATATATACGAATTATATATACATATACATATTAAAACCTTAAACCCTAATACTACTTATACTAGTACTTAACATGTATACACTATTACTATTACTAGCACCTATAACCTACTACTTATATTGTAGCATAAAAACATTTTGGGATATGTATTAGAGATGTATAGATCTTCGAACTTTCTTGACGAATGGTTTCTACGAGATTCTAGGCAGAGGGTTTGGATTTCCGATTTAAAGGGTCCTATGGCTCAAGCCCCTAGATCTAAATTAGCCATTCGAAGGGAAAGGGGTGATTGGAAGCTTATCTAATACAGCAAGTATCCTAAAATGGAAAACACTCATAAAAGTAGAAACTCTCTAGTCATAGAAACTTAGTAAAATAAGAAACTTTCTAAAAATGGAAACTTTATAAAAATAGTAACTTACTAGGAATAGAAACTTAGTAAAATAAACTATACTTAAACACATACTTAAACTTAAACATGGGCAAAACACTTAACTACTCTTAAATGTCAATAGGTTGACTTTCCTGCTCACTCGTTCAACTCTTTATTCCGAGGAATAACTCTCTCTCTACTTACTAAGGTGAATTTCATAGCCCCACTTTTTACTATTTCATTACTGTTTTGAAACTATGGGGTGAGACACATGCTTGCTTTTAAATTTTTAACATGCAATATTTTAATAACTGTTTTACAATATTTATATACGTGAATTTCATAGCCCCACTTTTTACTATTTCATTACTGTTTTGAAACTATGGGGTGAGACACATGCTTGCTTTTAAATTTTTAACATGCAATATTTTAATAACTGTTTTACAATATTTATATACGTGAATTCATAGCCCCACTTTTTACTGTTTCATAACTGTTTTATAACTTTTGGGGTGAGAATACATGCACAACTTTTATAACTATTTTACACGTATTAACTATTAAACTGTGATATATTGGGCTATGACCAGCAAGCCCCCAACCGATAAGTATAAACAATAACTTGTTACGGGGTAAACTTGAAAGTCTAGTCTAAATATCAGTACTTACACGTATCAACTATTAAACTGTGATATGTTGGGCTATGACCAGCAAGCCCCCAACCGACAAGTATAAACGATAACTTGACACGGGGTAAACTTGAAAGTCTAGTCTAAATATCAGTACCAACTGTTAAAACTATGCTATACCCTGCTATGTCCGACTAAGTCCCTACAGTGATATTTTTAAGTGCTGCGGCATGCTTATTTATTGGGGGTAGGCCTATCGGGAGTAACGTCCCCGATACATTTGACTAAGTCTTTGTATTACTTGATAATGAAATTAAACCGACAAGGACAGACACAACTTGTCATGGGGCAAACTTGAATGTTTAGTCTAAATATCACGCACTGGCATAACTTTTGGATCTGCGAGATCTACTTTTTGATCCTGCGGGAGATCAACGTTACAAACTAAATCTTGTGGTCTAAAAACAACGATAACTACTTTTGTTAAACCTATGAACTTCACTCAACCTTTTTGGTTGACACTTTAGAATGTTTTGTCTCAGGTGATGTTTAATTCAAGCTTTCCTATCTACTGCTTATGTGATGCTACTTGGACATAGGATCAAGAGATTATCACATTTATTACTACTGCATTTAAACAATTACATATTTCTTTTGTAACGACATTTCATTTTCCGCTGCGTACTCATTCCAGTTAATTTTATCATTTAGTATTGTTCTCGTATTATAATATGTTGGTTTATTTGATATTAGTAACGTTTCTTCCAGACCCTATTGGGAGGACGTTACACTGATGACCTCGATGTCAAGATACTATCCAGGAGTCTTGATGTTAGGGTCGTTTTAGGGTGATCTCGAGAATTTCAGTACAATCTGAACCGAAGGTTATGCGCCGCCAAATGGTACTCCATCTGACGGCGCATATTAATGATTTGAAAAATCGTGTTTAATGAAGTGACATTAGATTCAAATTTATATGCGTTATACGCAATTACATTGCGAGTGAAATAATAGGCCTTAAAACAATATGTACTATGCTAAGTCATGCATACACAAAGGAATAATATGAATGAAATTCAAAACGGTCAAAATCAAAAAATGGTAAAATTGAAGGCTTTCGAGGTCTCGTTTCGAAAAATATTTTTGACAAGCCGCCTACGGTAGTTTGCCAACGGATAGATCCCGAAAAAATACATGATTTGAAAAAAACGGTGACTAAATCGAAAATACGAGTCAAATGATACGATAGATCGAACATTTTGGCCAAAGACACAAAACATCAAGCACCACGAACCGTCGGTGGTGTTAGGTGCGTGGTTCGATTCTGTGAGAAAAGATGACTTTTTCAGAATCTATACAACTTCGAATGGCAAGCATGTTTAGAGAGTCTTGCTCGTTCGGCCGTTTTATGGTGCTCTTATGAATTTCAGCACAATCTGAAACCGAAGGTTATGCGCCGCCAAATGGTATACCATCTGGCGGCGCATACTAATAATTTAAAAAAACGTGTTTAATGAAGTGACATTAGATTTAAATTTATACCCGTTATACATAATTACGTTGCGAGTGAAATAATAGGCCTTAAAACAATACGTATCATGCTAAGTTAATCATACACAAAAAGTATAATACGAATGAAATTCAAAACGGTCAAAACCGAAAAAAGCAAAATTGAATGCTTTCGAGGTCTCGTTTCGAAAAATATTTGGGACAAACTGTAGTGACCCGAACTTTTCCATGTTTATATATATATTAAATGAAATTGTTATTTACATGATTAAGTGTTTCCAACAAGTTAAGCAATCAAACTTGTTAAGACTTGATTAATTGAAATAGGTTTCATATAGACAATTGACCACCCAAGTTGACCGGTGATTCACGAACGTTAAAACTTGTAAAAACTATACGATGACATATATATGGTTATATATATAGTTAACATGATTTTATTATAAGTATGTATCTCATTAGGTATTTTAACAATGAGTTATATACATAAAAATGAGACTATTAATTTAAGAAACTCGAAAACGATATATATAACGATTATCGTTATAACAACGTCTTACTAGGTACATATGAATCATATTAAGATATTGATACACTTGGTTAATTATGTTAAATGATAAGTAAATATATTATTAAGTGTATTAACAATGAAATACATATGTAAAAATAAGACTACTAACTTAATGATTTCGAAACGAGACATATATGTAACGATTATCGTTGTAACGACATTTAACTGTACATATATCATACTAAGATATATTATATATCATAATATCATGATAATATAACAATTTAACATCTCATTTGTTATAATAAACAATGGGTTAACAACATTCAACAAGATCGTTAACCTAAAGGTTTCAAAACAACATTTACATGTAACGACTAACGATGACTTAACGACATAGTTAAAATGTATATACATGTAGTGTTTTAATATGTATTCATACACTTTTGAAAGACTTCAATACACTTATCAAAATACTTCTACTTAACAAAAATTCTTACAATTACATCCTCGTTCAGTTTCATCAACAATTTTACTCGTATGCACCCGTATTCGTACTCGTACAATACACAGCTTTTAGATGTATGTACTATTGGTATATACACTCCAATGATCAGCTCTTAGCAGCCCATGTGAGTCACCTAACACATGTAAGAACCATTATTTGGCAACTAGCATAAAATATCTCATAAAATTACAAAAATATGAGTAATCATTCATGACTTATTTACATGAAAACAAAATTACATATCCTTTATATCTAATCCATACACCAACGACCAAAAACACCTACAAACACTTTCATTCTTCAATTTTATTCATCTAATTGATCTCTCTTAAGTTCTATCTTCAAGTTCTAAGTGTTCTTCATAAATTCCAAAAGTTCTAGTTTCATAAAATCAAGAATACTTCCAAGATTGCAAGTTTACTTCCAAGTTTTCTAAATCCATTCCAAGTAATCATCCAAGATCAAGAAACCTTTGTTACTTATAGTAGGTTATCTTTCTAATACAAGGTAATAATCATATTCAAACTTTAATTCAATTTCTATAACTATAACAATCTTATTTCGAGTGGAAATCTTACTTGAAATTGTTTTCGTGTCATGATTCTGCTTCAAGAACTTTCAAGCCATCCAAGGATCCTTTGAAGCTAGATCTATTTTTCTCATTTCCAGTAGGTTTATCCAAGGAACTTGAGGTAGTAATGATGTTCATAACATCATTCTATTCATACATATAAAGCTATCTTATTCGAAGGTTTAAACTTGTAATCACTAGAACATAGTTTAGTTAATTCTAAACTTGTTCGCAAATAAAAGTTAATCCTTCTAACTTGACTTTTAAAATCAACTAAACACATATTTTATATCTATATCATATGCTAACTTAATGATTTAAAACCTGGAAACACGAAAAACACCGTAAAACCGGATTTACGCCGTCGTAGTAACACAGCGGGCTGTTTTGGGTTAGTTAATTAAAAACTATGATAAACTTCGATTTAAAAGTTTTTATTCTGGGAAAATGATTTTTATTATGAATATGAAACTATATCCAAAAATTATGGTTAAACTCAAAGTGGAAGTATGTTTTCTAAAATGGTCATCTAGACGTCGTTCTTTCGACTGAAATGACTACCTTTACAAAAATGACTTGTAACTTATTTTTCTGACTATAAACCTATACTTTTTCTGTTTATATTCATAAAATAGAGTTTAATATGAAACCATAGCAATTTGATTCACTCAAAACGGATTTAAAATGAAGAAGTTATGGGTAAAACAAGATTGGATAATTTTTCTCATTTTAGCTACGTGAAAATTGGTAACAAATCTATTCCAATCATAACTTAATCAACTTGTATTGTATATTATGTAATCTTGAGATACCATAGACACGTATACAATGTTTCGACCTATCATGTCGACACATCTATATATATTTCGGAACAACCATAGACACTCTATATGTGAATGTTGGAGTTAGCTATACAGGGTTGAGGTTGATTCCAAAATATATATAGTTTGAGTTGTGATCAATACTGAGATACGTATACACTGGGTCGTGGATTGATTCAAGATAATATTTGTCGATTTATTTCTGTACATCTAACTGTGGACAACTAGTTGTAGGTTACTAACGAGGACAGCTGACTTAATAAACTTAAAACATCAAAATATATTAAAAGTGTTGTAAATATATTTTGAACATACTTTGATATATATGTATATATTGTTATAGGTTCGTGAATCAACCAGTGGCAAAGTCTTACTTCCCAACGAAGTAAAAATCTGTGAAAGTGAGTTATAGTCCCACTTTTAAAATCTAATATTTTTGGGATGAGAATACATGCAGGTTTTATAAATGATTTACAAAATAGACACAAGTACGTGAAACTACATTCTATGGTTGAATTATCAAAATCGAATATGCCCCTTTTTATTAAGTCTGGTAATCTAAGAATTAGGGAACAGACACCCTAATTGACGCGAATCCTAAAGATAGATCTATTGGGCCTAACAAACCCCATCCAAAGTACCGGAAGCTTTAGTACTTCAAAATTTATATCATATCCGAAGGGTGTCCCGGAATGATGGGGATATTCTTATATATGCATCTTGTTAATGTCGGTTACCAGGTGTTCACCATATGAATGATTTTTATCTCTATGTATGGGATGTGTATTGAAATATGAAATCTTGTGGTCTATTGTTACGATTTGATATATATAGGTTAAACCTATAACTCACCAACATTTTTGTTGACGTTTAAAGCATGTTTATTCTCAGGTGAATACTAAGAGCTTCCGCTGTTGCATACTAAAATAAGGACAAGATTTGGAGTCCATGTTTGTATGATATTGTGTAAAAACTGCATTCAAGAAACTGATTTCGATGTAACATATTTGTATTGTAAACCATTATGTAATGGTCGTGTGTAAACAGGATATTTTAGATTATCATTATTTGATAATCTACGTAATGCTTTTTAAACCTTTATTTATGAAATAAAGGTTATGGTTTGTTTTAAAAATGAATGCAGTCTTTGAAAAACGTCTCATATAGAGGTCAAAACCTCGCAACGAAATCAATTAATATGGAACGTTTTTAAACAATAAGAACGGGACATTTCAGTTGGTATCCGAGCGTTGGTCTTAGAGAACCAGAAAATTTGCATTAGTGTGTTTTATCGAGTTTGTTAGGATGCATTAGTGAGTCTGGACTTCGACCGTGTTTTCTTTAAAAATGATTGCTTAACATTTTTGTTGGAAACTATATATTATTAACATGTATATATTATGTGATATATTAATCTCTTAACATGTTTGATATTGTGTGATAGATGTCTACCTCTAGCACAAATCCCATTGACTCACCTAATAATAACGAAGAGTCGAATATATATTGGACTGATTCACAAGTTCCCGAAGAGGAACCGGAAGAAGAATCAGAACCGGAAGAAGAATCAGAACCGGAAGAGGAGGAACCGGAGGAGGAAATAGAACCGGTGGGGAAAATAATAAAACGGTTAAGTAAAAGAAAATCCTCAACCAACCGACCAAGGTTAATTATGGTCAATGGTGTTTCCGCCAAGGAAGCAAAATATTGGGAAGATTACCAATTCTCTGATGAATCGGATTCCGACGAGAATTCTGATGATGTTATAGAAATTACCCCAACTGAATTTAAAAAGGCAAAAGAAAATAATAAGGGAAAGGGCATAAAAATAGAGAAATCTAATTCCAACCCCGATGAACTTTATATGTATCGTCAACCCCCGAAGTCCTTAAATTGTAACAATGACCCGGGAACCTCTAAACCATCAGGTTTTTCTAAACCGTTGTGGAAAACGACAGCTCGTATTAGGGGAACATCATATATCCCTAGAAACTTGGCAAAATGAACCAAAACCGAAGAAGAAGAAACGAGCGAGTCAGAATAAGATAGTTGTATTTGTGTGGTGTAATATATGTAATATAGTGTGCTTATGCTTTATGATATATGTAAAAATTGCTTATATTAATAAGTATTTTTTTTTTATGAATCTAACTCTTGTCTATTTTACAGTATAAAAACACAAAATGGATAGACAACCCTATATTTTAAGAGACCTACCCGGAGACATGATTGATGAAATCCTGTCTAGAGTCGGTCAGAATTCTTCGGCACAACTATTTAAGGCAAAATCAGTTTGTAAGACATTCGAAGAACGTTCCAAGAATGTCTTAGTTTATAAGAGACTTTCGTTTGAAAGATGGGGGATATCACATTGGGAAACTCATAAGTTACGATGTGTTTACTTTGACGCATATATTGCGGGGAACCCAAATGCTATTTTACGCAACGGGTTAAGAAATTATTTTGACTCAATGTATCCGAATATAGGACTTCATGATTTAGAAAAAGCGGCTAACATGCAACATAAAGAAGCATGCTATGCTTACGGGTTAGTAATGTTCGCTGCTCACCAAAGTGAGAAAAAGAACATCGGGCTACAACTATTAAACAAAACGTTCCCACAAGTGACGGAGTCGGTAATTGGGGTAAGAAATGAGGTTTTTAGGTTATTACGAGACTGTTGGTCATTACGTAACCCTCGTCCCTTTGACGACATTACAACACGCTGTCTTATCAACGGCCATAACGGTTATATTCTGTAGCGACCCCGACAAATCGTCAAGTGACGGCGTCATCTACGTATGGTCCCATTGCATGGTCATAAACATTTATAACAAAGTTTGACCGAAAATATGTCGCATTCATTTCATAAAAGGATGTTTCAATGTTTACAAGAGTAATTCCCAAGACAAGTACATATCAAAAGTTATAGTTCATATGAAACACGTGCGACATAGTTTAAAGTAGCCAAAAAGACGCTCCACGTATGCAAGTATACTCGACATCCAATGCAAGTATCAAAAGTATGAGCGGAAGCATGTATCACTTAAGTTCAAGGACCTGAGAAAAACATAGAGAATCTGTCAACGAAAACGTTGGTGAAATCATAGGTTTAGTAAGTAAGTAAATGAGTAAGTAAGTTGAACCACAAGTGTTGTCACGTTGAAATAATAATAAACCATTCTAAAAGTTGATATCACGAGCACCCAATTATCAAGGCTTAACTATCACGAAACCCCATTAATATAGTGTCAGAACATACACTTATCCCCGAACATATATTTCATCCGATTAACGGTAGCGAACCGTCCGAATGAGGGTTTGTCAAACCCGTATGGCTACACAACATAAGTTCTCGCTTACACCCTGCAAGTGTAACTAATGATAATTGAATTGAGGCTTTTTGTTCTAACTCGTACGTAGAATGTTTGTTTTCGCACTTGTGTTCACTTTGTAAAATGAAACGTTTATGTTTTCTCATCCCAAATATAAGTATAAAAGAGTAAAAGTGGGACTATGATCTCACCTTTGATTGCAAGAGTAAATAAGTACTTCAACAAGTAATGTGCGCAAAGGACAATGCTAGTATCGACCTAAACAAATAGGTTGTATCAATAACGATAGTCACGAAGGGTCAAAGTTGCTCAATTAGTCCTATGGCTCAACACGACTCGATTATGAAGCATGTGAAGCAAATAGTCAAGTTTCATGCAAGATACATGTATAGAAACAAGTTAGAAAGATTGCATAATCAATTGGTTAAGTTTGACAAAAAGTCAAACTTTGGTCGGTCAAAGTCAACGAAAAAGTCAACATGTTCGGGTCGGGTCGGGTCCCGAACAAATTTTCTATGCTAATTATTCATATATAAGCATGTTAGAACAAGTTGCATGTGAATTGGAGGTCTAGAACGGGCCAAACATTTTTCACATTTGGGACAAGGAGGTCAGAACCTAGCCCCCTTATCTGTCGCGCCGCGACAGGAAAGGGCCGCGCCGCGCCGCGACAGGAAAGGGCCGCGCCGCGCCAAAGGCCGGGTGCTGGTGCATGGCCAGTCCCAAATGTTCAAGTCTCAATCCAAAACCTTTTTGTGCATAAAACACAAACCGCTAACACTTAGGACTCGCACCTTATATCGTTGGAAAGCTCTTTTGACGTAGAATGCAACTAAACACAATTCATCAATCAAAAACCTCATTTGTAACAACCGAGTTTTCAAACCAAGTGATCATTCAATGCACACATTAATGCTTCAAACTCACCAATGCACATTTAATGATTTAGGCATTCAATGCATACATATGACATGCCATTTTGTAGGCAATTGAGCATACAATACAACTAACAACTTACTAACAACAAATCATGGCAATCAATGCATCAAATAATCATTTCAAGTTCATTAAACCCTAGCTCAATTCCACCAAAAATCACTAAACAAGTTCTTAGAGTTTTCTCATGCAACCTATACATCAAAATGAAGCTAGTAACACTAGGAACACATTTAATACATGCATTTATAACATTTAACAACATTTAATCATCTAAAACTCAAGATTAAACACACCCATTTTGCTAGTTCATGCAAGTTACTTCCAAACAACAAATCAAGCAATTCAAACACATAATCTTGTTAGATTAGAGCCATAGACACTAATTAACAACCTTGTAACTCAAAAATCTCAAGAACACAAAAATTAGTGATTTTAGAAAGTTACCCAAATGCAATGAGATTGGTATGGAATCGAAGAGGAGATCACGAGGAGTTCAAATATGTAATTTGTTTGGCTCGAAGCTTGATCGATTTATTATGGATGATGATTTGCTTTATGGAGAATTTAGAGAAAATATGTAAGTAGTGAAAGAAAAGAAGAAAGAAATGAAAAGGAAGAAGATAAGGAGATTGACTTAGTCAAAGCTAGTCACCTCTTTGTCTTGTTGGCGAAACTAGTCCCTCAAGTTATAATCGGGTGCGTTAAATTACCTAAACAAGATAATTTGAAACGCGTGTTAACGGGAGATGTTATAAACATATAACGGAGTTTAAAGTAGTATAACAGAAAAGTAAACGGAAATAGGCGGGATGTTACATTACCTACTCCTTAAAAGAAATTTCGTCCCGAAATTTAAGAAGGCGTAGTAATCGTTGTTTCTTCCTCGGAATCCGACGATTCCGGAACCGGGAATAGATGAGGGTGTTTCTTTCGCATTTGATCTTCTATTTCCCAAGTAAACTCGGGTCCCCTTTTGGCGTTCCAACGGACCTTAACAATCGGGATCCGGCTTTGTTTTAATTCCTTCTCGACGTAGTCCACAATTTCAACCGGTTCCTCCACAAAATGGAGTTTGTCATTAATAGTAAGTTCCTCGAGAGGGACGACGATATCGGGTTCAGCAAGACACTTTTTCAAGTTAGATACATGGAAGGTAGGATGAACGGAGTTCAATTGAGGCGGAAGATCTAAACGATAAGCAACGTTTCCAATACGCTCCAAGATTTCGAAAGGACCAATATACCGAGGATTTAGCTTCCCGCGTTTCCCAAAACGGATTACACCTTTCCAAGGTGCAACTTTTAACATTACTCGGTCACCGACTTGAAATTCGAGGTCGTTGCGTCTTTTGTCGGTGTAGCACTTTTGACGACTCCTGGCCGTCCGGAGCCTATCTCGGATTTGTACGATCTTCTCGGTGGTTTCGTGAATGAGTTCGGGTCCGGTGATTTGCACGTCGCCTACCTCGGCCCAACAAAGAGGTGAACGACATTTTCGGCCGTATAGCGCTTCAAAAGGTGCGGCTTTAATACTCGCGTGATAACTATTGTTGTAAGAGAACTCGGCGAGAGGTAAGTGCTTGTCCCAAGCTTTTCCAAAATCAACCACGCAAGCTCGTAACATGTCCTCTAAGGTTTGTATGGTACGTTCACTTTGCCCATCGGTTTGGGGATGATATGCGGTACTCATGTCTAAACGCGTTCCCAACGCTTCTTGTAACGTACGCCAAAATCTAGAAACGAAACGGCCATCTCGGTCGGAGATAATCGATAAAGGTACACCGTGTCGGGCTACAATCTCCTTAATGTAAATTCGTGCAAGTTTCTCCATTTTGTCGGTCTCTTTCATGGCGAGAAAGTGCGCGGATTTGGTGAGGCGATCGACAATGACCCAAATAGTATCATAACCGCCCGACGTTTTTGGTAGCTTGGTGATAAAATCCATCGTGATCCTTTCCCACTTCCATTATGGGATCTCGGGTTGTTGAAGTAACCCGGACGGTCTTTGGTGTTCGACTTTGACTTTAGCGCAAGTCAAACATTTGGCAACGTATCTAGCAACTTCCTTTTTGAAGTTCGGCCACCAATATTGTTCTTTAAGGTCATGGTACATCTTATTGGCGCCGGGGTGAATCGAGTATCGTGATTTGTGGGCTTCGTCTAAGATGAGGTTTCGTAAGTCGCCATATCTAGGCACCCAAATTCTTCCGGCGTAATATCGAAGTCCGTTTTCCTTAACTTCGAATCGGGAGACGAGGATGTTTAAAAGTTCACGTCCGATGTGGTTGTCCTTAAGAGCCTCCTCTTGAGCTGCACGAATTTGGCTATTAAGGTTGGAGTGGATGGTGGTGTTTAGTGCTCGGACGCGAAGAGGTACCGTTCTTTCCTTTCGACTTAAGGCATCAGCCACTACATTTGCCTTTCTGGGGTGGTAACGAAGCTCACAATTGTAATCATTCAAGGTTTCAATCCACCGTCGTTGTCTCATGTTTAGTTGCTTTTGATCAAAGATATGTTGGAGACTTTTGTGATCGGTAAAGATAGTACTCTTGGTGCCAAGTAGATGATGTCTCCATAACTTAAGTGCAAAAATGACGGCTCCGAGTTCAAGATCATGTGTCGTGTAGTTTCGTTCGTGAACCTTGAGTTGTCGAGAGGCATAAGCAATGACTTTCTTTCGTTGCATTAATACGCACCCATAACCGTTCATCGAGGCATCGCAATATACAACAAAATCATCATTGCCTTCAGGAAGTGACAAGATAGGAGCGGTGGTTAGCTTAGTTTTCAAGATTTGGAAAGCGGTTTCTTGTTCGGATGACCAAATGAACTTTCGTTCCTTGTGAGTTAACGCGGTTAGAGGGCGAGAGATTAAGGAGAAATCCTTGATGAATTTACGATAGTATCCGGCGAGACCTAAGAATTGACGAATTTGAGTAGGAGTAGTAGGAGTCTCCCATTTACTAATGGCTTCGATTTTTGCGGGATCGACTTTAATGCCTTGATCACTTACAACGTGACCGAGGAATTGAACTTCCTTCAACCAAAATTCACACTTGGAGAACTTGGCATAGAGTTGTTCTTTTCTCAAGAGTTCAAGCACGAGTCGGAGATGTTCTTTGTGTTCCTCTTCGTTTTTAGAATAGATCAAAATATCATCGATGAACACGATAACGAATTTGTCGAGGTAAGGTTTGCACACGCGGTTCATGAGATCCATGAACACCGCTGGTGCGTTAGTGAGACCGAAAGGCATGACAAGGAACTCATAACTACCATAACGAGTCCGGAAGGCGGTTTTGGAGACATCTTCCCCTTTAACCCTTAGTTGATGATAACCCGAACGGAGATCGATTTTTGAATATACACGAGAACCTTGTAGTTGATCAAAGAGGTCATCAATGCGCGGAAGAGGATATCGGCTTTTAATCATCAATTTGTTTAGTTCACGAAAATCAATGCACATTCGTAGGGATCCGTCTTTCTTCTTAACGAACAAAATCGGAGCGCCCCATGGTGAATGGCTAGGTTGAATGAAACCACGGTCAAGTAACTCTTGGATTTGACTTTGCAATTCTTGCAATTCGGATGGAGCGAGTCTATATGGTGCACGCGCTACGGGTGCGGCTCCCGAAATAAGATCGATTTGAAATTCAACCGGTCGATGAGGTGGAAGACCCGGTAATTCGTCGGGGAATACATCGGAAAAGTCACTAACAATCGGCACATCATCGATGCGCTTCTCGTCGACCTCGACTTTCTTAACGTGAGCAAGAATCGCGAAACAACCCTTGCGAAGTAGCTTTCGAACTTTAAGGCACGAAACGAGATTGAGTCCGGTGCAATTCTTGTCGCCATAGACAATCAATGGTTCACCATTCTCGATAGGAATTCGGATTGCATGAAGATCGCAAAGAATGTGAGATTTATTTTTGACCATCCAATTCATACCGATTATTACATCAAAACTCCCTAGTTCCATGGGTATCAAGTCAATTTCAAATTCATTACCCAAAATATTTAAAGTACACCCCCGGTAATATGTGTCGGCACTTAAGAGTTTTCCATCGGCCACCTCGATGGAGTAAGTAGTATCTAAAGGGTGTGGTGGAGCGGAAAGAGTAGGAGCCAAAGTCTTAGACACAAAACATTTATCGGCACCCGAATCAAATAAGCAAGTAACATAAGTGTTGTTGAGAAGAAACGTACCCATGACTAGTTCATTGTCATCTCGGGCTTCCTCGGTGTTGATGTTAAAGGCTCGGCCTCGGTGGTTGGGGTTGGCTTTCTTTTTCGGGCATTCGTTCTTATAATGGCCCGTTTGGCCACATTCATAACAAGTGACCGTCCTTGGAGGATTGGGCCCCTTTCGAGCGACGGGGGCGGCACTTCTACAATCATTGGCCACATGACCATTCTTTTGGCACCGGTGACAAAATAAATTGCCACATTCCCCGTAATGATGTTTGTGACATTTGTTGCAAAAGAGTTTATTTCCACCATAACTTTTCTTGCCGTCATTGTTGAAAGGCTTTTTGGTGAAGGTGTTGTTGTTGCAATTGGTTGATGGAGTGGCTTCCCATTTCCTTTTGTTGCCACCCGACTTGTCCTCGGCCTTAGGAGCCGGCACTACAATTTCGTCAACCGTCTCAATTAATTGGCGGGCCATGTTCATAGCGGCTTGATGAGTAGTGGGTTTGGATGACATCACCCCTTGTTTGATGCTTTTTGGAAGACCGTGCATGTAGAGCTCAATCCTTTGAGATTCAGGGCTAACGAGATTGGGACACATCAAAGATAGTTCGGCGAAGCGTAGATTGTAAGCCTTGAGGTCGTTCCCGACCGCCTTCAAAGCTCTTAACTCTTGCTCAAGCTTGCGGGTTTCTTCGCGCGGAAAATATTCAACAATCATCTTTTCCTTCAAATCGGCCCAAGAAAGGGCATGAGCTTCATCGGTACCCACCGATTGAACATAGGTGTTCCACCACGTGAGAGCAACACCGGTGAAAGTGAGGGTGGAGAATTTGACCTTATCTCGGTCTCGACAACCGCTTATGCTAAAAACGGATTCCGTTTGATCAAACCATCGGGTGAGAGCAACTGGTCCCCCGGTTCCATCGAAAGTGGGAGGGTTGTACTTCATGAAGCTTTTGTAGGAGCACCCCTCGTTTGAATTACCGGCTCCCTGATTATTGTTGTTGGAAAAGTGATCGGCCACGGCCTCACCCATGGCGGTGGCTATCATTTGTTGAAGAGCTTGTTTTAGAGTTTCGGGAGGAGTATTGTGTTGACCTTGGTGAGCCATTGTTCCTTCATGACACAAGAATATCGTTGATTAGTATTTTCAACAATACTAACCGTGATACGGAAAAAGGATAGAGAGAAAATTTTCCTTGACTCGCCTTAAATTCTTTATGTCATAATGTCGGAACGTTCATGTGAATCACCGTAATATAATCCCGGAAATTATATTACCCTGATTCACATGTGCATTTAACATTACTTCATAAAGTCAAGGTGGCGCGTCAACAAAATTTATCAACGTAAGATCAAGATCGAATACAAGTTAGATATGATAAAAGAGTTCGAGTATAATGCACAAATAATCAAGTAATTTCTACTTCAGTCTATATGCCGGTTGTAGTCTAGATTCACTAATGTACCCTATGACTCGGGGTTGACACCAATGAACTCTAAATCCCTACAACCAAAGCTCTGATACCACTTGTAGCGACCCCGACAAATCGTCAAGTGACGGTGTCATCTACGTATGGTCCCATTGCATGGTCATAAGCATTTATAACAAAGTTTGACCGAAAATATGTCGCATTCATTTCATAAAAGGATGTTTCAATGTTTACAAGAGTAATTCCCAAGACAAGTACATATCAAAAGTTATAGTTCATATGAAACACGTGCGACATAGTTTAAAGTAGCCAAAAAGACGCTCCACGTATGCAAGTATACTCGACATCCAATGCAAGTATCAAAAGTATGAGCGAAAGCATGTATCACTTAAGTTCAAGGACCTGAGAAAAACATAGAGAATCTATCAACGAAAACGTTGGTGAAATCATAGGTTTAGTAAGTAAGTAAATGAGTAAGTAAGTTGAACCACAAGTGTTGTCACGTTGAAATAATAATAAACCATTCTAAAAGTTGATATCACGAGCACCCAATTATCAAGGCTTAACTATCACGAAACCCCATTAATATAGTGTCAGAACATACACTTATCCCCGAAAATATATTTCATCCGATTAACGGTAGCGAACCGTCCGAATGAGGGTTTGTCAAACCCGTATGGCCACACAACATAAGTTCTCGCTTACACCCTGCAAGTGTAACTAATGATAATTGAATTGAGGCTTTTTGTTCTAACTCGTACGTAGAATGTTTGTTTTCGCACTTGTGTTCACTTTGTAAAATGAAACGTTTATGTTTTCTCATCCCAAATATAAGTATAAAAGAGTAAAAGTGGGACTATGATCTCACCTTTGATTGCAAGAGTAAATAAGTACTTCAACAAGTAATGTGCGCAAAGGACAACGCTAGTCTCGACCTAAACAAATAGGTTGTATCAATAACGATAGTCACGAAGGGTCAAAGTTGCTCAATTAGTCCTATGGCTCAACACGACTCGATTATGAAGCATGTGAAGCAAATAGTCAAGTTTCATGCAAGATACATGTATAGAAACAAGTTAGAAAGATTGCATAATCAATTGGTTAAGTTTGACAAAAAGTCAAACTTTGGTCGGTCAAAGTCAATGAAAAAGTCAACATGTTCGGGTCGGGTCCCGAACAAATTTTCTATGCTAATTATTCATATATAAGCATGTTAGAACAAGTTGCATGTGAATTGGAGGTCTAGAACGGGCCAAACATTTTTCACATTTGGGACAAGGAGGTCAGAACCTGGCCCCCTTATATGTCGCGCCGCGACAGGAAAGGGTCGCGCCGCGGCAAAGGCCGGGTGCTGGTGCCTGGCCAGTCCCAAATGTTCAAGTCTCAATCCAAAACCTTTTTGTGCATAAAACACAAACCGCTAACACTTAGGACTCGCACCTTATATCGTTGGAAAGCTCTTTTGACGTAGAATGCAACTAAACACAATTCATCAATCAAAAACCTCATTTGTAACAACCGAGTTTTCAAACCAAGTGATCATTCAATGCACACATTAATGCTTCAAACTCACCAATGCACATTTAATGATTTAGGCATTCAATGCATACATATGACATGCCATTTTGTAGGCAATTGAGCATACAATACAACTAACAATTTACTAACAACAAATCATGGCAATCAATGCATCAAATAATCATTTCAAGTTAATTAAACCCTAGCTCAATTCCACCAAAAATCACTAAACAAGTTCTTAGAGTTTTCTCATGCAACCTATACATCAAAATGAAGCTAGTAACACTAGAAACACATTTAATACATGCATTTATAACATTTAACAACATTTAATCATCTAAAACTCAAGATTAAACACACCCATTTTGCTAGTTCATGCAAGTTACTTCCAAACAACAAATCAAGCAATTCAAACACATAATCTTGTTAGACTAGAGCCATAGACACTAATTAACAACCTTGTAACTCAAAAATCTCAAGAACACAAAAATTAGTGATTTTAGAAAGTTACCCAAATGCAATGAGATTGGTATGGAATCGAAGAGGAGATCACGAGGAGTTCAAATATGTAATTTGTTTGGCTCGAAGCTTGATCGATTTATTATGGATGATGATTTGCTTTATGGAGAATTTAGAGAAAATATGTAAGTAGTGAAAGAAAAGAAGAAAGAAATGAAAAGGAAGAAGATAAGGAGGTTGACTTAGTCAAAGCTAGTCACCTCATTGTCTTTTTGGCGAAACTAGTCCCTCAAGTTATAATCGGGTGCGTTAAATTACCTAAACAAGATAATTTGAAACGCGTGTTAACGGGAGATGTTATAAACATATAACGGAGTTTAAAGTAGTATAACGGAAAAGTAAACGAAAATAGGCGGGATGTTACATATTCCACAAGACCAAGGATGGGAAGTAGTCCTAGTAAAACCAGAATGCATGACTTGTTTCTGGACGTATGAATTACGTGTCTTTATTGCCTTTGCTGAACGCCTTGTGTACTAGCTAGAATTATCTTCACAACTATCTTGTATCAAAGTTATTGTGTGCTATATTTCATGCTTTATGTAAAATAAGCGGTATTGTAAGTTTGTAAAATATTGTATAAAAGTTTGAACGCGAAATATTATTATAATCAGTTTTTCATATAGAATTGTAGTAGTTGAATTGTATATTAGCTACTAAGTATGAACTTAACGGGTAGGTACTACCCGAATTTAAACTTATAAAATGCTAATATGAAGAAAAAGCTTTTATAAATGAGTTCATATTATGCTACGAAATACTATTAACTACTCTTAATATTCTGTATGATTAACTTGTTCCATTTGACTATTTTGAAGGAAATGGCACCGACTACTCGACACACCGTGAATATGAATGAAGAGGAATTCCGTACTTTTCTAGCTTCAAATATAGCCGCAGTACAGGCTGCGCTACATACCAACAATAACCTTGGATCTAGCAGTACAGGAAATCGTGTAGGATGCACCTACAAAGAATTCACTGCCTGAAAACCTTTGGAATTTGATGGAACCGAAGGACCGATCGGATTGAAACGGTGGACCGAGAAGGTCGAATCGGTGTTTGCCATAAGTAAGTGTACTGAAGAGGACAAAGTGAAGTACGCTATGCATACCTTCACAGGTTCTGTGTTTTCATGGTGGAATACCTATCTAGAGCAAGTGGGACAAGATGATGCGTACGCACTACCGTGGTCAGCATTCAAGCACTTGATGAACGAGAAGTACCGTCCCAGAACCGAGGTCAATAAGCTCAAGACAGAACTTAGAGGGTTACGAACCCAAGGATTTGATATTACCACGTACGAAAGACGATTCACAGAATTGTGCCTATTGTGTCCGGGAGCGTTCGAAGATGAGGAAGAGAAGATCGAAACGTTTGTGAAAGGATTACCGGAAAGAATCCAAGAAGATATAAGTTCACACGAGCCCGCCTCCATACAACAGGCATGTAGAATGGCTCACAAACTAGTGAACCAGATTGAGGAAAGAATTAAAGAACAGACGGCTGAAGAGGCCAATGTGAAGCAAGTCAAAAGAAAGTGGGAGGAAAATGGTGATAAGAATCACCAATACAACAACAACAGCAATTACAACAATAATCGCAACAATTATCCCAACAATCGCAACATCAATCGCAACTACAACAAACGGCCCAACAACAACAACAACAACAACAACAACAACCACCACCACAACAACAGCAACTACAACAATCATCCCAACAACAATAACAACCGCAACAACAACAACAATCAGAAGTAGCTATGCCAAAGGTGTGAAAAGTATCACTCGGGGTTCTGCACCAAATTTTGCAACAAGTGTAAAAGAAATGGTCATAGCGCGGCGAAGTGTGAGGTCTATGGACCAGGGGTTAACAGAACGAAAGGAACAAATGGTGTCGGAACGAGTAATGGCGGAGCAATTAGTGTCGGAGCAAGTTATGCCAATTTAGTTTGTTATAAATGTGGAAAACCGGGCCACATTATTAGAAATTGCCCGAACCAGGAGAACACGAATGGACATGGCCGCGGAAGAGTTTTCAATATTAATGCGGCAGAGGTACAGGAAGACCCGAAGCTTGTTACGGGTACGTTTCTTATTGACAATAAATCTGCTTACGTTTTATTTGATTCGGTTGCGGATAGAAGCTATATGAGTAGAGATTTTTGTGCTAAATTAAGTTGTCCATTGACGCCATTGGATAGTAAATTTTTACTCGAATTAGCAAACGGTAAATTAATTTCAGCAGATAATATATGCCGGAATCGAGAAACTAAACTGGGTAGTGAAATATTTAAGATTGATTTGATACCAGTAGAGTTAGGGAGTCTTGATGTAATAGTTGGCATGTACTGGCTGAAGAAGATGAAAGCAGAGATTGTATGTTACGAAAATGCAATTCGCATTGTACGAGAAGAAGGAGAACCCTTAATGGTGTACGGAGAAAAGGGCAACATGAAGCTACATCTTATTAGTAATTTGAAAGCACAAAAACTAATAAGAAAAGGTTGCTATGCTGTTCTAGCACACGTCGAGAAAGTACAAACTGAAGAAAAGAGCATCAATGATATTCCTGTCGCAAAAGAATTTCCCGATGTATTTCAGAAAGAATTACCGGGACTACCTCCACATCGATCTATTGAATTTCAAATAGATCTTGTACCAGGAGCTGCACCAATAGCTCGTGCTCCTTATAGACTCGCACCCAGCGAGATGAAAGAACTGCAAAGCCAACTGCAAGAACTATTAGAACGTGGTTTCATTTGACCAAGCACATCACCATGGGGAGCTCCTGTTTTGTTTGTCAAGAAGAAGGATGGTACATTTAGGTTGTGTATTGACTACAGAGAGTTGAACAAACTTACCATCAAAAACCGTTATCCACTGCCGAGAATTGACGACTTATTTGATCAACTACAAGGCTCGTCGGTTTATTCGAAGATCGATTTACGTTCTGGATATCATCAAATGCGAGTAAAGGAGGATGATATTTCAAAAACTGCTTTTAGGACGCGTTATGGTCATTATGAGTTTATGGTTATGCTGTTTGGATTGACTAACGCACCAGCTGTGTTCATGGACCTTATGAACTGAGTGTGCGGGCCATATCTTGACAAGTTTGTCATTGTTTTCATCGATGACATACTTATTTACTCAAAGAATGATCAAGAGCACGAAGAACATTTGAGAAAAGTGCTTGAAGTATTGAGGAAAGAAAAACTGTACGCTAAGTTTTCAAAGTGTGTATTTTGGTTGGAAGAAGTTCAATTCCTCGGTCACATAGTGAACAAAGAAGGTATCCAGGTGGACCCGGCAAAGATCAAAACCGTTAAAAAGTGGGAAAACCCAAAAACTCCGAAGCATATACGTTAATTTTTAGGATTGGCTGGTTACTACAGAAGATTCATCCAAGATTTCTCCAAAACAGAAAAACCCTTGACTACATTAACGCATAAAGGGAAGAAATTTGAATTGAAGGATGAACAAGAGAAGGTGTTTTAATTATTGAAGAAAAAGCTAACTACGGCACCTATATTGTCATTGCCTGAAGGGAATGATGATTTTGTGATTTATTGTGACGCATCAAAGCAAGGTCTCGGTTGTGTATTAATGCAACGGACGAAGGTGATTGCTTATGCGTCTAGACAATTGAAGATTCACGAGAAAAATTATACGACGCATGATTTGGAATTAGGCGCGGTTGTTTTTGCATTAAAGACTTGGAGGCACTACTTATATGGGGTCAAAAAATATTATATATACCGACCACAAAAGTCTTCAACACATATTTAATCAGAAACAACTGAATATGAGGAAGCGTAGGTGGATTGAATTGTTGAATTATTACGACTTTGAGATTCGTTACCACCCGGGGAAGGCAAATGTGGTAGCCGACGCCTTGAGCAGAAAGGACAGAGAACCCATTCGAGTAAAATCTATGAATATAATTATTCACACTAACCTTACTACTCAAATAAAGGAGGCGCAACAAGGAGTTTTAAAAGAGGGAAATTTAAAGGATGAAATACCCAAAGGATCGGAGAAGCATCTTAGTATTCGGGAAGACGAAACCCGGTATAGGGCTGAAAGAATTTGGGTACCAAAATTTAGAGATATGAGAGAAATGGTACTTAGAGAAGCTCATGAAACCAGATACTCAATACATCCTGGAACGGGGAAGATGTACAAGGATCTTAAGAAACATTTTTGGTGGCCAGGTATGAAAGCTGATATTGCTAAATATGTAGGAGAATGTTTGACGTGTTCTAAGGTCAAAGCTGAACATCAGAAACCATCAGGTCTACTACAACAACCTGAAATCCCGGAATGGAAATGGGAAAACATTACCATGGATTTCATTACTAAATTACCAAGGACAGCAAGTGGTTATGATACTATTTGGGTAATAGTTGATCGTCTCACCAAGTCAGCACACTTCCTGCCAATAAGAGAAGATGACAAGATGGAGAAGTTAGCACGACTGTATTTGAAGGAAATCGTCTCCAGACATGGAATACCAATCTCTATTATCTCTGATAGGGATGGCAGATTTATTTCAAGATTCTGGCAGACATTACAGCAAGCATTGGGAACTCGTCTAGACATGAGTACTGCCTATCATCCACAAACTGATGGGCAGAGCGAAAGGACGATACAAACACTTGAAGACATGCTACGAGCTTATGTTATTGATTTCGGAAACAGTTGGGATCGACATCTACCGTTAGCAGAATTTTCCTACAACAACAGCTACCATTCAAGCATTGCGATGGAGCCGTTTGAAGCACTTTATGGTAGAAAGTGCAGGTCTCCAATTTGTTGGAGTGAAGTGGGGGATAGATAGATTACGGGTCCGGAGATAATACAAGAAACTACCGAGAAAATCATCCAAATTCAACAAAGATTGAAAACCGTCCAGAGTCGACAAAAGAGCTACGCGGACAGTAAAAGAAAAGATATAGAGTTTAAAATTGGAGAAATTGTCACGCTTAAGGTTTCACCTTGGAAAGGAGTTGTTCGATTTGGTAAACGGGGGAAACTAAATCCAAGGTACATTGGACCATTCAAGATTATAGATCGTGTCAGACCAGTAGCTTACCAACTGGAGCTACCTCAACAACTCGCGGCTGTACATAACACTTTCCACGTCTCAAATTTGAAGAAATATTTTGCTAAAGAAGATCTCACTATTCCGTTGGACGAAATTCAAATCAATGAAAAACTTCAATTCATTGAAGAACCCGTCGAAATAATGGATCGTGAGGTTAAGAGACTTAAACAAAACAAGATACCGATTGTTAAGGTTTGATGGAATGCTCGTAGAGGACCCGAGTTCACCTGGGAGCATGATGATTAGATGAAGAAGAAATACCCGCATTTATTTCCAGAAGATACGTCAACACCTCTAACTGCTTAAAATTTCGGGACGAAATTTATTTAACGGGTAGGTACTGTAGTGACCCGAACTTTTCCATGTTTATATATATATTAAATGAAATTGTTATTTACATGATTAAGTGTTTCCAACATGTTAAGCAATCAAACTTGTTAAGACTTGATTAATTGAAATAGGTTTCATATAGACAATTGACCACCCAAGTTGACCGGTGATTCACGAACGTTAAAACTTGTAAAAACTATACGATGACATATATATGGTTATATATATAGTTAACATGATTTTATTATAAGTATGTATCTCATTAGGTATTTTAACAATGAGTTATATACATAAAAATGAGACTATTAATTTAAGAAACTCGAAAACGATATATATAACGATTATCATTATAACAACGTCTTACTAGGTACATATGAATCATATTAAGATATTGATACGCTTGGTTAATTATGTTAAATGATAAGTAAATATATTATTAAGTGTATTAACAATGAAATACATATGTAAAAATAAGACTACTAACTTAATGATTTCGAAACGAGACATATATGTAACGATTATCGTTGTAACGACATGTAACTGTACATATATCATACTAAGATATATTATATATCATAATATCATGATAATATAACAATTTAACATCTCATTTGTTATAATAAACAATGGGTTAACAACATTCAACAAGATCGTTAACCTAAAGGTTTCAAAACAACATTTACATGTAACGACTAACGATGACTTAACGACTCAGTTAAAATGTATATATATGTAGTGTTTTAATATATATTCATACACTTTTGAAAGACTTCAATACACTTATCAAAATACTTCTACTTACCAAAAATGCTTACAATTACATCCTCGTTCAGTTTCATCAACAATTCTACTCGTATGCACCCGTATTCGTACTCGTACAATACACAGCTTTTAGATGTATGTACTATTGGTATATACACTCCAATGATCAGCTCTTAGCAGCCCATGTGAGTCACCTAACACATGTGGGAACCATCATTTGGCAACTAGCATAAAATATCTCATAAAATTACAAAAATATGAGTAATCATTCATGACTTATTTACATGAAAACAAAATTACATATCCTTTATATCTAATCCATACACCAACGACCAAAAACACCTACAAACACTTTTATTCTTCAATTTTCTTCATCTAATTGATCTCTCTTAAGTTCTATCTTCAATTTCTAAGTGTTCTTCATAAATTCCAAAAGTTCTAGTTTCATAAAATCAAGAATACTTCCAAGATTGCAAGTTTACTTCCAAGTTTTCTAAATCCATTCCAAGTAATCATCCAAGATCAAGAAACCTTTGTTACTTATAGTAGGTTATCTTTATAATACAAGGTAATAATCATATTCAAACTTTAATTCAATTTCTATAACTATAACAATCTTATTTCGAGTGGAAATCTTACTTGAAATTGTTTTCGTGTCATGATTCTGCTTCAAGAACTTTCAAGCCATCCAAGGATCCTTTGAAGCTAGATCTATTTTTCTCATTTCCAGTAGGTTTTTCCAAGGAACTTGAGGTAGTAATGATGTTCATAACATCATTCTATTCATACATATAAAGCTATCTTATTCGAAGGTTTAAACTTGTAATCACTAGAACATAGTTTAGTTAATTCTAAACTTGTTCGCAAATAAAAGTTAATCCTTCTAACTTGACTTTTAAAATCAACTAAACACATGTTTTATATCTATATCATATGCTAACTTAATGATTTAAAACCTGGAAACACGAAAAATACCGTAAAACCGGATTTACGCCGTCGTAGTAACACCGCGGGCTGTTTTGGGTTAGTTGATTAAAAACTATGATAAACTTTGATTTAAAAGTTGTTATTCTGGGAAAATGATTTTTATTATGAACATGAAACTATATCCAAAAATTATGGTTAAACTCAAAGTGGAAGTATGTTTTCTAAAATGGTCATCTAGACATCGTTCTTTCGACTGAAATGACTACCTTTACAAAAACGACTTGTAACTTATTTTTCTGACTATAAACCTATACTTTTTCTGTTTAGATTCATAAAATAGAGTTCAATATGAAACCATAGCAATTTGATTCACTCAAAACGGATTTAAAATGAAGAAGTTATGGGTAAAACAAGATTGGATAATTTTCCTTATTTTAGCTACGTGAAAATTGGTAACAAATCTATTCCAACCATAACTTAATCAACTTGTATTGTATATTATGTAATCTTGAGATACCATAGACACGTATACAATGTTTTGACCTATCATGTCGACACATCTATATATATTTCGGAACAATCATAGACACTCTATATGTGAATGTTGGAGTTAGCTATACAGGGTTGAGGTTGATTCCAAAATATATATAGTTTGAGTTGTGATCAATACTGAGATACGTATACACTGGGTCGTGGATTGATTCAAGATAATATTTATCGATTTATTTCTGTACATCTAACTGTGGACAACTAGTTGTAGGTTACTAACGAGGACAGCTGACTTAATAAACTTAAAACATCAAAATATATTAAAAGTGTTGTAAATATATTTTGAACATACTTTGATATATATGTATATATTGTTATAGGTTCGTGAATCAACCAGTGGCAAAGTCTTACTTCCCGATGAAGTAAAAATCTGTGAAAGTGAGTTATAGTCCCACTTTTAAAATTTAATATTTTTGGGATGAGAATACATGCAGGTTGTATAAATGATTTACAAAATAGACACAAGTACGTGAAACTACATTCTATGGTTGAATTATCAAAATCGAATATGCCCCTTTTTATTAAGTCTGGTAATCTAAGAATTAGGGAACAGACACCCTAATTGACGCGAATCCTAAAGATAGATCTATTGGGCCTAACAAACCCCATCCAAAGTACCGGATACTTTAGTACTTCGAAATTTATATCATATCCGAAGGGTGTCCCGGAATGATGGGGATATTCTTATATATGCATCTTGTTAATGTCGGTTACCAGGTGTTCACCATATGAATGATTTTTATCTCTATGTATGGGATGTGTATTGAAATATGAAATCTTGTGGTCTATTGTTACGATTTGATATATATAGGTTAAACCTATAACTCACCAACATTTTTGTTGACGTTTAAAGCATGTTTATTCTCAGGTAAATACTAAGAGCTTCCGCTGTTGCATACTAAAATAAGGACAAGATTTGGAGTCCATGTTTGTATGATATTGTGTAAAAACTGCATTCAAGAAACTGATTTCGATGTAACACATTTGTATTGTAAACCATTATGTAATGGTCGTGTGTATATAGGATATTTTAGATTATCATTATTTGATAATATACGTAAAGCTTTTTAAACCTTTATTTATGAAATAAAGGTTATGGTTTGTTTTAAAAATGAATGCAGTCTTTGAAAAACGTCTCATATAGAGGTCAAAACCTCGCAACGAAATCAATTAATATGGAACGTTTTTAATCAATAAGAATGGGACATTTCACAAACCACCTACGGCAGTTTGCCAACGGATAGATCTCGAAAAAATACACGATTTCAAAAAAAACGGTGACTAAATCGGAGCTATGAGTCAAAAGATACGATAGATCGAACATTTTGGCCAAAGACACAAAACACCAAGCACCACGAACCGTCGGTGGTATTAGGTGCGTGGTGTGATTCTGTGAGAAAAGATGTCTTTTTCGGAATCTAGACAACTTCGAATGGCAAGCACCTTCAGAGATTCTTGCTCGTTCGGCCATTTTAGGGTGGTCTTATGAATTTCAGCATAATCTGAAACCGAAGGTTATGCGCCGCCAAATGGTACACTATTTGGCGGCGCATACTAATAATTTAAAAAAATGTGTTTAATGAAGTGACATTAGATTCAAATTTATACCCGTTATACATAATTACATTGCGAGTGAAATCATAGGCCTTAAAACGATATATACCATGCTAAGTCATGCATACAAAAAACTAATTATAAGATATAAATTGAAAACATTCAAAGAGAACATTAAAAATGAGTAAAATGTCTTTTTTTGGTATCCTGACGACCTCAATGTCAAGACACTATCCAGGAGTCTTGATGTTAGCGTCGTTTTAGGGTGATCTCGAGAATTTCAGTACAATTTGAAACCGAAGGTTATGCGCCGCCAAATGGTACTCCATCTGGCGGTGCATATTAATGATTTAAAAAACCGTGTTTTATGAAGTGACATTAGATTCAAATTTATACCCGTTATATGTAATTACATTGCGAGTGAAATAATAGGCCTTAAAACAATATGTACTATGCTAAGTCATGCATACACAAAGGAATAATATGAATGAAATTCAAAACGGTCAAAATCGAAAAATGGTAAAATTGAAGGCTTTCGAGGTCTCGTTTCAAAAAATATTTGTGACAAACCGCCTACGGTAGTTTTCCAACGGATAGATCCCGAAAAAATACATGATTTGAAAAAAAAAACGATGACTAAATCGGAGCTACGAGTCAAAAGATACGATAGATCGAACATTTTGGCCAAAGACACAAAACATCAAGCACCACGAACCATCGGTGGTGTTAGGTGCGTGGTGCGATTCTGTGCGAAAAGATGACTTTTTAGGAATCTAGACAACTTCGAATGGCAAACACGTTTAGAGAGTCTTGTTCGTTCGGCCGTTTTATGGTGATCTTATGAATTTCAGCACAATCTAAAACCGAAGGTTATGCGCCGCCAAATGGTACACCATCTGGCGGCGCATACTAATGATTTAAAAAAAATGTGTTTAATGAAGTGACATTAGATTCAAATTTATACCCGTTATACATAATTACATTGCGAGTGAAATCATAGGCCTTAAAACGATATATACCATGCTAAGTCATGCATACACAAAACTAATTATAAGATATAAATTGAAAACATTCAAAGAGAACATTAAAAATTAGTAAAATGTCTTTTTTTGGTATCCTGACGACCTCAATGTCAAGACACTATCCAGGAGTCTTGATGTTAGCGTCGTTTTAGGGTGATCTCGAGAATTTCAGTACAATTTGAAACCGAAGGTTATGCGCCGCCAAATGGTACTCCATCTGGCGGTGCATATTAATGATTTAAAAAATCGTGTTTTATGAAGTGACATTAGATTCAAATTTATACCCGTTATATGTAATTACATTTCGAGTGAAATAATAGGCCTTAAAACAATATGTACTATGCTAAGTCATGCATACACAAAGGAATAATATGAATGAAATTCAAAACGGTCAAAATCGAAAAATGGTAAAATTGAAGGCTTTCGAGGTCTCGTTTCAAAAAATATTTGTGACAAACCGCCTATGGTAGTTTTCCAACGGATAGATCCCGAAAAAATACACGATTTGAAAAAAACTATGACTAAATCGGAGCTACGAGTCAAAAGATACGATAGATCGAACATTTTGGCCAAAGACACAAAACATCAAGCACCACGAACCGTCGGTGGTGTTAGGTGCGTGGTGTGATTCTGTGCGAAAAGATGACTTTTTAGGAATCTAGACAACTTCGAATGGCAAACACGTTTAGAGAGTCTTGTTCGTTCGGCCGTTTTATGGTGATCTTATGAATTTCAGCACAATCTGAAACCGAAGGTTATGCGCCGCCAAATGGTACACCATCTGGCGGCGCATACTAATGATTTAAAAAAATGTGTTTAATGAAGTGACATTTGATTCAAATTTATACCCGTTATACATAATTACATTGCGAGTGAAATCATAGGCTGTAAAACAATACGTATCATGCTAAGTCAATCATACACAAAAAGAATAATATGAATGAAATTCAAAACGGTCAAAATCGAAAAAAAGCAAAATTGAATGCTTTCGAGGTCTCGTTTTGAAAAAGATTTCGGAAAAACCGCCTACAGCTGTTTGCCAACGGATAGATCCCAAAAAAATACACGATTTGAAAAAAAACGGTGACTAAATCGGAGCTACGAGTCAAAAGATACGATAGATCGAACATTTTGGCCAAAGACACAAAACACCAAGCACCACGAACCGTCGGTGGTATTAGGTGTGTGGTGCGATTCTGTGAGAAAAGATGTCTTTTTCGGAATCTAGACAACTTCGAATGGCAAGCATGTTCAGAGATTCTTACTCGTTCGGCCGTTTTAGGGTGATCTTATGAATTTCATCATAATCTGAAACCGAAGGTTATGCGCCGCCAAATGGTACACCATCTGGCGGCGCATACTAATGATTTAAAAAAATGTGTTTAATGAATGACATTAGATTCAAATTTATACCCGTTATACATAATTACATTGCGAGTGAAATCATAGGCCTTAAAACGATATATACCATGCTAAGTCATGCATACACAAAACTAATTATAAGATATAAATTGAAAATGTTCAAAGAGAACATTAAAAATGAGTAAAAGGTCTTTTTTTAGCATCCTGACGACCTCGATGTCAAGACACTATCCAGGATTCTTGATATTAGGGTTGTTTTAGGGTGTTCTCGAAAATTTCAGTACAATCTGAAACCGAAGGTTATGCGCAGCCAAATGGTACTCAATCTGGAGGCGCATATTAATGATTTAAAAAACCGTGTTTAATGAAGTGACATTAGTTTCAAATTTATATGCGTTATACGTAATTACATTGCGAGTGAAATAATAGGCCTTAAAATAATATGTACTATGCTAAGTCATGCATACACAAAGGAATAATATGAATGAAATTCAAAACGGTCAAAATTAAAAAATGGTAAAATTAAAGGCTTTCGAGTTCTTGTATCAAAAAATATTTGGGACAAGCCGCCTACGGTAGTTTGCCAACGGATAGATACCAAAAAATACACGATTTGAAAAAAAACGGTGACTAAATCGGAGCTACGAGTCAAAAGATACGATAGATCGAAAATTTTTGCCAAAGTCACAAAACATCAAGCACCACGAACCGTCGGTGGTGTTAGGTGCGAGGTACGTTCTGTGAGAAAAGATGACTTTTTTGGAATCTAGACAACTTCGATTGGCAAGCACGTTTAGAGAGTCTTGCTCGTTCAGCCGTTTTATGATGATCTTATGAATTTCAGCACAATCTGAAACCGAAGGTTATGCGTCGCCACATGGCACACCATCTGGCGGCGCATACTAATGATTTAAAAAAACGTGTTTAATGAAGTGACATTAGATTTAAATTTATACCCATTATACATAATTACATTGCGAGTGAAATCATAGGCCTTAAAACGATATATACCATGCTAAGTCATGCATACACAAAACTAATTATAAGATTTAAATTGAAAACGTTCAAAGAGAACATTAAAAATGAGTAAAATGTCTTTTTTCGACATCCTGATGACCTCGATGTCAAGACACTATCCAGGAGTCTTGATGTTAGGGTCGTTTTAGGGTGATCTCAAGAATTTCAGTAAAATCTGAAACCGGAGGTTATGCGCCGCCAAATGGTACTCCATCTGGCGGTGCATATTAATGATTTAAAAAACCGTGTTTAATGAAGTGATAATAGATTCAAATTTATATGTGTTATACGTAATTACATTGAGAGTGAAATAATAGGCCTTAAAACAATATGTACTATGCTAAGTCATGCATACACAAAGGAATAATATGAATGAAATTAAAAACGGTCAAAATCGAAAAATGGTAAAATTGAAGGCTTTCGATGTCTCGTTTCGAAAAACATTTGGGACAAACTGCCTTCGGGAGTTTGCCAACGGATACATCCCGAAAAAATACACGATTTGAAAAAAACGTTGACTAAATCGGAGCTACGAGTCAAAAGATACGATAGATCGAACATTTTGACCAAAGAGACAAAACATCAAGCACCACGAACCGTCGGTGGTGTTAGGTGCGTGGTGCGATTCTGTGAGAAAAGATGACTTTTTCAGAATCTCGACAACTTCAAATGGCAAGCACGTTTAGAGAGTCTTGCTCGTTCGGCCGTTTTATGGTGATCTTATGAATTTCAGCACAATCTGAAACCGAAGGTTATGCGCCGCCAAATGGTACACCATCTGGCGGCGCATACTAATGATTTAAAAAAATGTGTTTAATGAAGTGACATTAGATTCAAATTTATACCCGTTATACATAATTACATTGCGAGTGAAATCATAGGCCTTATGTAACGACCCGGAAATTTCCGACCAAATTTAAACCTTAAACTCTATATATTTCCGACACGATAAGCAAAAACCTTAATGTTGAGTCTAGAAAGTTTAAAATCTATATTTGGATGATTAGTTACCCTTTGGTCATGGCTGACGATTCACGAACATGGGTGTGTAAATTAATATGAAAATATATATGAATGAATAAACTCTACATAATACAAAATTATTATATTTAACATTAATAACATTATTTTTAGTATTAATTGATAATAATAAGATTTTATATTATTATTAATTCTGTACTCAATATTATTATCAAGATATTTACTTATTATTAAAATTAAATTAAATACAATATTTAATAACGGATCTTATGTGTGATATTTATCGGTTTTATTTATTATTTCTATTTTGGTTTTCTCCTTCTTTTTCATTGTTACCTGTACACCCGTGTCAATTAAAATGGGATTACCATGTTGTGTTTGTCCTTGCCTTTATCATATTATTTATACATACACATGTACACTTGAAGATATTGAATCCACCTATTTCTCTCTTCCTCTCATTCGCTTTTCTTCTTCCTAAACTCACCATAATAATCGCCACCATCCTTGTTTAAACCACCAAGAATCGATCACCACAACCTCTACCATTTTCAATCCCTCTCTTCACTCTCTTCGTGAGCAACCAACAACGACCACCACTGTTTTTCTTTTATTGTTGCAATTCCTCGTCAATCTCAGACCACCCAACCGAGACCCACATGAATGTTGCAACCTTTCGAAGGACAAACCATCATCATTATTAAACCTTTGAACCATAAACGATCAACTTGATCAACTCCCAAGACCCTCAGTACCGATCAACTAAAATAACCATGTGACCACCTTCTTCTATTTATCACCACCGAAAATCCATCATCCTTCAACACAACTCTTCTTCTTCTCCTAACTTTGAAATCAACACAACAACCGAACTCAACAACCCCATAACTCAAATGAACAACTTTCATCATCCATCTCTTCTCACTCTCTCTCTTTATTTATCTCTCTCTCCATCTCTTCTTCGATCAACCACCACCTTCATTTAAAATACCAAACCCACTTTGTTGAGTTGATAGTAATCTTTGATCTAATATAAACGACTATATTTTCGTTTTCGAATCAAACCATTATGCTTCCTGTTTCGGTTGCTAAACCCAAACCAACGAACCACCCTTCATCTTCAATGAAATAAATAAAATCACCACCTTTTCCATGAACACCTTCTTGATTATGATCAACAACTCAACATCATTCGTTAGTAATAATTGATGATTTATTTTTTTTTCCTTTCTTCTGCTGCAACCGAAGCACTTACACTCCACTCAAGGACTATCATCATTAATATTTATCACCTTAAGCCACCATCGAAGGTTGCTGTAAAGTGTTTGGATGAAAGCCAAACAAATCTGTCTCAATTATTTATACCACAAACAAACAGAGGGCATGTTTTTTTTTTATATTGTCACATATTAATAATGAATTGCAAGTGGAAAGTGATAGGATTAAATGGCCGACAAACCTTATCATTTTAAAATTGGCATGCTGATGGATTTATGAAAGAATCAAACGTGACAATAGAATAATAGTTGCTGCGTTTTTTTTATTTTCGGACGGCCCAAAAGAAAATTTATTAAAGCATGTATTCTACCTGTTTATGGGCTTGCTAAACCGAAAATGTGTTGGGCCTGTGTTTCGGTTATAGAATGGTAAATGTCTCGGGTTGTGTAATTTTGGGAAAAGAGGAAAGTAAATATAAAACGGGGTATTTTGATTTGGGTTCTAATCATTTCGGAAGAAGTAGCAGGAGCAGATAAAAGTATTTTAAAATTTAGATGAGATTTAAAACAGAAAAACGGGTTAGGGAGAATGGTTAAGGGTTGTGTTGAGGAACGAGAGGTCGAGGGTTCGAGTCCCATTGTGAGCTTTTCTTTTTGATGCAAGATTTAAAAAGGGTATATACATTCTATTTCCATTCTTATTATTATTATTATTATTATTATTATTATTATTATTATTATTATTATTATTATTATTATTATTATTATTATTATTATTATTATTATTATTATTATTATTATTATTATTATTATTATTATTATTATTATTTTTAGGATTATTATTATTAGTATAAATTATTATTAAAATTATCATCTTTATTAAAAGTTTTTTTTTTTTTTTTTTTTTAAAACCCAATTATCATTATTATTATTATTATCATTTCTAATATTATTTTAGTATCAATATAACTTTAACCAACAAAGGGTATATATATATATACATACAAAAATATATTTACTACATATAACTTAAAAAAAAAACCATTTTAAATATAAAAAAATATATATATATATATATAAAACATATAGATTAATAATAACAAAATAATATAACTAATATATTTATATATATAACTTTATTCGAATACAATAATGTGTGTTAATATATATATATATAAATGATATAGGTTTGTGAATCCGAGGCCAACCTTATAATTGATCAATGATGTCATATGTATTTTTACTACAAAATACATTAGGTGAGTATATAGTCCGTTTTAAACTTTAAATATTTTTGGGCTGAGAATACATGCGCTATTTTTATAAATGATTTACGTTATGGACACAAGTGACTAAAATTACGTTCTACATGGGTTTGAATCAAAAATCCCCTAGCTTGGTAACTTTAACTATTGGTTTATGAACTGGTAGGCGCGAATCCTAAAGATAGATCTATCGGGTTTTACACCCCCACCCAGATGTTGTTCTAGTCACTACTAGACTAGAAGAACGGGTGTTTAGTACTTCGAGGTTAACGGAACGCACTTGATTCAGTGCACATATTATTATAACTCAGGGGTACACACTCTTGTTAAGGCTAGTTACCGGGTGCCCACTGCTTGGAATGCTTTTCATACACTTGCGAGTGTATTATGTTTTTAAATATGAAATCTTGTGGTCTATAGTTATAACGCTGCTAGCATCAAACCTATATATCTCACCAACTTTTTGTTGACTTTTTAAAGCATGTTATTCTCAGGTACGAATTAAGTCTTCCGCTGTGCATTTACTCATTTTAAGGACAGTACTTGGAGTCGATCATCGCAATGGAACCAGATGTTGATGACTTTGTCCAGGAGGATAAGGACGGGTTATTACATTTGGCATCAGAGCGGTGGTCTTAGCGAACCAGGCCTTGCATTAGTGTGTCTGACTAGTAGTTGTTAGGATACATTAGTGAGTCTGGACTTTGACCGTGTCTGCCTGTCAAAGTTTTGCTTATCATTTCTAGTCGGAAACCATCTGCTTATCATCCTTAGAGAATTGCCTGTTTATTATTCATAAGTCTAGACACGTCTTACTGCATTTACTGCATTGATAAGTGTATAGACAAAATTCATATCTTAGCACATCCGTAGACTTGCCTGATATATGCCGTAGGTTCCTCTGTAGTCTACGAAATCTTTAGTATTACATATATAGATATTCTATATAGCTAGAATATCACTCGATATCTGAGAATCATTTCACATTGAAGATCCATTCCATCCACCAAATTGCCTCTTGGCGATGAACCTGAAGCACTTACCGGCGAACCTGTTCGAGAAACCATTTTTTCTCTCATTTTTAGAGTATTCCGTCATGACTATATACTATCCCATATTTCGAATCTTATTCATTCGCTTGCTCCGATCGTCAATCATCCTGGCGTACTAGCAGAAGTTAACGAACTACGTGCTCGCGTGACAATTTTGGAGAATATGGTGCAAAGGTTGCAAACACCAGTAGCAGCACCAGCAGCATAATCAGCACCACCATCATCAACGTCGACAGTACCCTTATCACCCCAAACCACAACCACGCCGTAATCCTCAACATCGTAATCTGTATCTCAGACATGTTAACCCTTTTGAAACCTTGGGGCGTATTGGAACCGCTCCCTACCGTTTAGAACTTCCGACTCAATTAAGTTTCCGTTTACCCTACATTTCGTGCAACAAACTTAGAAACGTGTCCTGCGGAACAGGAACGTGCAATCCTGCTGGATACATCAACTATCGATGACAAACTTCTCTTCATAGGAAAACCAGTTGAAACTGGGGATCGTAAAAACCGAACCTTAATGCAACGTAAAACCCTGACTATCCAAATTCATGAGAACCCTCAAGAACGTACTTTCACTTATTCATAGCATTGACAACGTAAAGTCTCGAGTAAGAGATATCGACTACTACTTCCAACTAAATTTCGGGACGAAATTTCTTTTGAGTTGTGGATAATGTAACATCCCGCGTTTTTCCGTTAAATTTATTTTTAACACCGTCTTTTTCTTTTAAATAATACCTTTCGTTATTTAAATTCGTAGTTTCCATTGACTAACGTCCATAATAATTCCGTCATTTAATTATAACATCTCTCGTTAACTTGCGTTTTAAAAATATTCGATCGGTTAAATCCCGCACCCGCTTTGAAACCCGAGGGACCGGAGTTGCCAAATGGGCAAACTAGTTGACTAGGTCAACTAGTCAACCCATTTCATCCATTCCATCATCTCCCTCATCCCTTTTCTCTCCATCTCAAGAACACACACACAAACCCATTCCATTCATTCATCATCTAAATTCAATCTTGGAAGCTCACAACAAATCCGATTACATATTTGGAATCCTCTCTTCATCCTCTACAATTTGATACCAACTTCATCTCGTTTGGGTAACATTTCTAAAACTCTAGATTTCTCTAAATTCGTGTTTTTGATTTGAAATGGTGTTAGTTAGTGTCTATGGCTCGAGTCTAACATGAATATATGTTTGGTTTGCTCGATTTGTTGTTTTTGGAGTAACTAGCATGAACTTGAAATGGGTGTGCTTAATCCTTGATTTTGGATGAGTTAATGTTGTTAGATTGTTAAAGTGCATGTTTTAATTGTGTTACTAGTATCATTAGCTTCGTTTTGATGTATAGGTTGATTAAGGAAACTCCAAAAACATGATTAGTGATTTTGAGGTTTGGTTAGGGTTTGACAACTCTTAAAACGAACTTTTGATGCGTTGAATTCTTGTTAATGTTATTGATAAGTGTTTAGTTGTATTACACATTTCATTACCTTCAAAACGGCATATCCTATGTATAAATTGGATTCCCGAAACTTGAATTGCAATTGATGAACTTGAAACCTTGTTTTGGAACATTTAACGAACTTTCGACGAGATTTTTGTTGTCTAAAATGATAAATTTGATTTAGGAAATGTATCTAGTTGTGTTCCTTGTCGAAAGAGCTTTCCGGTGATATAAAATACATGTCTTAATTGTTTGCGGATCATAAACTAGGATTGATTGAAGTTTGGCTCGTGCCTTGTGTTTTCTGCAAACAGGACCTGTAATCCTTATGGGACGCCGTCCCAACAACCTAGACGCCGTCCCACCCTTCATATTGGGACGCCGTCCTGACAATTGGGACGCCGTCCCACTCTTCATATCAGGACCCCGTCCTGATTTTTGGGACCCCGTCCTGATACACTAAAACTGGCTGTTCGATTTGGTCATTTGACATGAAAATGTTTGCTATGCTACGGACCTCCGATTAACATGAAACTTGGCCAACATGCTCATATATGATTATATAACTTAGAAAAATTGTTGGATACCCAACCCGACCCCGTTGACTTTTCCGTTGACTTTGACCCGACCAAGTTTGACTTTTTGTCAAACTTAACCAAATACTTATGCAACCTTTCTAACATGATTATTTACTTGTAACTTGCATGAAACTTGACTAGTTGATTCACATGTTAATATAATCGAGTCGTAACGAGCCATAGGACTAATTGAACATCTTTGACCGTTTGTGCTTACCGATATTGATATAACCTATATGTTTAGGTCAAGACTAGCTTTGTCTTTGCACGCGTTTACTTGTTGAAGTACTTTATTAACTCTCGCGCTCAAGGTGAGATCATAGTCCCACTTTTACTCTTTTTGAACTTATATTGGGATGAGAAAACATAAACGATTCTTTTGAACTAAGTGAACACAAGAACGGGAAAACAAACATTCTACATACGAGTTTAGAACAAAAATCCTCAATTCGATTATCATTAGTTACACTTGCCGGGTGTAAGCGAGAACTTATGTTATATGGCCATATGGGTTGACAACCCTCATCCTTGACGGTTCGCTACCGTCTACGGATGAAATATATTTTCGAGAATCAGTGTTTGTTCTAGCACTAAGTGATGGGGTATACAATGGAAGGAATGTTAAGCTTTGATAATTGGGTGCTCGTGAAACAAACTTTTGGAATGTATTACTATTATTTCATTGATGCAAATCTTGTGGTTCACTTGTACTTACTTACTTAAACCTATGATTTCACCAACGTTTTCGTTGACAGATTTCTATGTTTTTCTCAGGTCTTGCACGATATGTGAAACATGCATCCGCTTACTATTTGATACTTGCATCCGATGTCGAGTATACATGCATTTCATGGAGCGTCTTTTGACTTTACTTTAAACCGTGTCGCCTAGATTTCAATCGTACTTATAACGTTGTAACTTAACTTTTGGTTGAACAATTCTTGTAAACTTTGAAACAATCTTTATTTTGAAATGAAGGCGACATATTTTGGTCAAACGTTATCTTAAAGACTTATAATCAGGTAATGGGACCCACGTAGCCGACGCCGTCACTTGACGATTTGTCGGGGTCTCTACAGTTGGTATCAGAGCCTTGGTTGTAGGGATTTAGAGTTCATTTGTGTCCACCCCGAGTCATAGGGTACATAGGTGAATCTAGACTACAACCGGCATATAGACTGAAGTAGGAATTATTTGACAAATTGTGCATTTATACTCGAACTCTTCTATCATATCTAACTCGTATTCGATCTTGATCTTACGTTGATAAATTTTGTTGATGCGCCACCTTGACTTTATGAAGTAATGTTAAATGCACATGAGAATCAGGGTAATATAATTTCCGGGATTATATTACGGTGATTCACATGGACGTTCCGACATTATGACGTAAAGAATTTAAGGCGAGTCAAGGAAGATTTTCTCTCTATCCTTATTCCATACTGTGGTTAGTATTGTTGAAAATACTAACCAACGATATTCTTGTGTCATGAAGGAACAATGGCTCACCAAGGTCAACACAACACTCCTCTCGAAACTCTTGAACAAGCTCTTCAACGAATGATAACCACCGCCGTGGGTACGGCCGTGGCCGATCACTTTTCTAACAACAACAATCATGGAGCCGGTAATTCAATCGAAGGTTGCTCCTACAAGAACTTCATGAAGTACAATCCTCCCACTTTCGATGGAACCGGAGGACCGGTTACTCTCACCCGATGGTTTGAACAAATGGAGACCGTTTTTAACACAAGCGGTTGTCGAGACCAAGATAAGGTCAAGTTTTCCACCCTCACTTTCACCGGTATTGCTCTCTCATGGTGGAACACGTATGTACAATTAGTGGGAAGCGATGAAGCCCACACACTCTCTTGGACAGAATTAAGAGAAAGAATGATCACCGAATACTTCCCGCGCGACGAGACTCGAAGGCTCGAACAGGGTCTAAGGAATTTAAAAACGGCCGGAAATGACCTCAAGGCTTATAATCAACGGTTTACCGAACTAGTCTCGATGTGTCCAATTCTCATGACTCCCGAATCCCTAAGAGTCGAACTTTACATGGATGGCCTCCCTAAGAGCATTCAACACAAGGTAATGACATCTCAACCCACTAACCTACAAGAGGCTTTAACAATGGCCAGCCAAGCCTTAGAAACGGTGAATGAAATGGAAGCACCGGCACCAATGGTCGAGAACCACCCAAGTAACAACAAAAGAACATGGGAAGCCTCTCAATCAAGCAACCACAACAGTAACAACAACCCCGCCAAGAAGCCTTTTACCTCCAACGACAAGAAAGGCTATGCCGGAAAACTGCCTTTTTGTGACGAATGCCACAAGCATCACTTTGAAGGATGTGGCAGGTTTCGCCACCGGCGCCAAGGACCCGTCGCTCGAAAGATGCCCAACGCACACAGAACGGGTGCTTGCTTCGAATGTGGCCAACTGGGTCATTTTAGGAATGTGTGCCCAAATAAGAAAATCAATCCCAACGCACGCCGTTGAACCTTCGACATCGACACCAAGGATGCCCGGAACGACGATGGACTAGTAACGGGTACGTTTCTTCACAACAAACCGTATATTTCATACTTGTCGATTCGATTACCGCTAGACGTTTTATAACCAAGGATTTGACTCATGCTCTTTATATTCCACCTCTTTCCCCCAGATACTACTTAGACGATTTAAGTGACCGACGGAAAAATATTGTGTGCCTATAAATTTTATTGGAGGAAATACGTTAAGACTTTTGACTTGACACCTATAGAACTAAGGAGCTCGGAACCTATTCGTAAAAAAAAAAAAAAAAAAAAAAAAAAAAAAAAAAAAAATGTTTCCCCATCATCTTGTATAGATTATTGTGAACTGAGTAATTTTCGGTTGGAAACCGATACCCTCTCCCTCGCATCCATGACCTCATGATTATTTGCACGAATCCCGTATGTTCCAAATCGACCTCCGTTCCGGTTATCATCAATTGGGGGTTAAGTGAGACGATGTCTCCTAAGCCACTTTCCGAACTCGCAACGTTAGTTGTAAATCTCTCTTAGTACCGCTTGATTTATTTAGGGCTCGCCCGTATCCATAAACCTCTTGAACCGCGTATGCAAATTCATATAGACTAATCTGTTATCGTATTTATAGATGACATCTTAACTTATTTAAGTAAAGAAGGAAAACGAACAACATCACCATCTTACGCTCGAACTTTTGAGAAAAGAGCAACTTTATACCAAATTCTCCGAGTGAGAATTTCTGTTGAACGAAGTCCAATTTTCTAGACCATGATGTTAATGGTCGAGGCATTACAATCAATCTCGAAATCAAGCCACATGTAATCAGGAAACTCTCCCAACTCAGACTTGTATTCGTAAAAATCTTAGATCTCACCGGTTGTTACCGAAGATTCATTTCTGACTTTTCTTGTGTTACACAACTTTAAACCTCTCCGTGTTCGAACCTTGAGCGTGATTCTTCACACCAACATTTCTAGTTAAAAATCGTATAGCAACAGATGGAACTCGAACATGGAAATATTTCTATTTGAACGCCGAAAGGCATACTCTCTCGACTCAAAAATCAACATAACTAAAATTCGTTATTTTACACGAAGAATTCGAATACTAAATTGTGGATCCGATCAATCTTCTCGTCATCACGTACCACACTACATACCTCTGTTATTTCACCGTCACCGTCTGATATTACTGGAATTTAAGATAACACACAATCCAACGATACTTCACTCTTCTTTGACTTAACGCCCTTGTGTTTCTGATAATCGGTCAACTATTATTCAACCCCGAACTATACAACTACGTGTACTACCTCGTTTCTCTTTCAGACTTCAACTTTTGACAACTAGAGGCACGTTATGGCAACTTCGAGATGTAAACTCATCCTATTCTAAGTCCTCATTTCGCTACTATCTTTACCGTTCGCATTTCCGTTTAAAGAAACTCCTTGTAACATTTCTCCATGGATAGAGAAATTCCTCATATTACCTTAGTATTCGCCACGAGGGTGAATAGTCCTAACGAACATTTTTTTTCTCGAACCCTAACTAACTTGTTCAAACGTATCTTAAGAGATTCTTTTCCAACACGGTGTATCTTTGTCAATTATTCTGTATCGAAATACTCGTTTCACTTCTAGTTTTACAAGAAACCTTGGGAACCTGCTTAGACATGAGTACCGCGTACCACCCACAAACTGACGAACCGAGCAAACGAACGATTTACGTCTTGGAAAGACATCTCACAAACTCGTATTGTCACCTCTAGTAGATCACTCTTACAACAGTAGTTACCACTCGTGTGTTCACGCGCACTTTTCGAAACCTTATATGACCGCTAATGTCATACCCCTGTTCATTTAACCAAAGCATCAACCACCGAAATCTGAACTCCATCAAGAAACAACAATTGAGATCGTTCAAGTCCGAGAAGGGCTCGAGACAACCCAATGTCGCCAGAAGAGTTATACCAAACTTAGAGGAGAACCTCACAAATCCCAGTGTGTAACCGCGTAATATTGAGAACCCGCACCTTGGAAGGGTGTAATCCGTTTCGGGAATCAGGGAAAGTTAAACCCGCGACATGTTAACCCTTTTGAAACCTTGGGGCGTATTGGAACCGCTCCCTACCGTTTAGAACTTCCGACTCAATTAAGTTTCCGTTTACCCTACATTTCGTGCAACAAACTTAGAAACGTGTCCTGCGGAACAGGAACGTGCAATCCTGCTGGATACATCAACTATCGATGACAAACTTCTCTTCATAGGAAAACCAGTTGAAACTGGGGATCGTAAAAACTGAACCTTAATGCAACGTAAAACCCTGACTATCCAAATTCATGAGAACCCTCAAGAACGTACTTTCACTTATTCATAGCATTGACAACGTAAAGTCTCGAGTAAGAGATATCGACTACTACTTCCAACTAAATTTCGGGACGAAATTTCTTTTGAGTTGTGGATAATGTAACATCCCGCGTTTTTCCGTTAAATTTATTTTTAACACCGTCTTTTTCTTTTAAATAATACCTTTCGTTATTTAAATTCGTAGTTTCCATTGACTAACGTCCATAATAATTCCGTCATTTAATTATAACATCTCTCGTTAACTTGCGTTTTAAAAATATTCGATCGGTTAAATCCCGCACCCGCTTTGAAACCCGAGGGACCGGAGTTGCCAAATGGGCAAACTAGTTGACTAGGTCAACTAGTCAACCCATTTCATCCATTCCATCATCTCCCTCATCCCTTTTCTCTCCATCTCAAGAACACACACACAAACCCATTCCATTCATTCATCATCTAAATTCAATCTTGGAAGCTCACAACAAATCCGATTACATATTTGGAATCCTCTCTTCATCCTCTACAATTTGATACCAACTTCATCTCGTTTGGGTAACATTTCTAAAACTCTAGATTTCTCTAAATTCGTGTTTTTGATTTGAAATGGTGTTAGTTAGTGTCTATGGCTCGAGTCTAACATGAATATATGTTTGGTTTGCTCGATTTGTTGTTTTTGGAGTAACTAGCATGAACTTGAAATGGGTGTGCTTAATCCTTGATTTTGGATGAGTTAATGTTGTTAGATTGTTAAAGTGCATGTTTTAATTGTGTTACTAGTATCATTAGCTTCGTTTTGATGTATAGGTTGATTAAGGAAACTCCAAAAACATGATTAGTGATTTTGAGGTTTGGTTAGGGTTTGACAACTCTTAAAACGAACTTTTGATGCGTTGAATGCTTGTTAATGTTATTGATAAGTGTTTAGTTGTATTACACATTTCATTACCTTCAAAACGGCATATCCTATGTATAAATTGGATTCCCGAAACTTGAATTGCAATTGATGAACTTGAAACCTTGTTTTGGAACATTTAACGAACTTTCGACGAGATTTTTGTTGTCTAAAATGATAAATTTGATTTAGGAAATGTATCTAGTTGTGTTCCTTGTCGAAAGAGCTTTCCGGTGATATAAAATACATGTCTTAATTGTTTGCGGATCATAAACTAGGATTGATTGAAGTTTGGCTCGTGCCTTGTGTTTTCTGCAAACAGGACCTGTAATCCTTATGGGACGCCGTCCCAACAACCTAGACGCCGTCCCACCCTTCATATTGGGACGCCGTCCTGACAATTGGGACGCCGTCCCACTCTTCATATCAGGACCCCGTCCTGATTTTTGGGACCCCGTCCTGATACACTAAAACTGGCTGTTCGATTTGGTCATTTGACATGAAAATGTTTGCTATGCTACGGACCTCCGATTAACATGAAACTTGGCCAACATGCTCATATATGATTATATAACTTAGAAAAATTGTCGGATACCCAACCCGACCCCGTTGACTTTTCCGTTGACTTTGACCCGACCAAGTTTGACTTTTTGTCAAACTTAACCAAATACTTATGCAACCTTTCTAACATGATTATTTACTTGTAACTTGCATGAAACTTGACTAGTTGATTCACATGTTAATATAATCGAGTCGTAACGAGCCATAGGACTAATTGAACATCTTTGACCGTTTGTGCTTACCGATATTGATATAACCTATATGTTTAGGTCAAGACTAGCTTTGTCTTTGCACGCGTTTACTTGTTGAAGTACTTTATTAACTCTCGCGCTCAAGGTGAGATCATAGTCCCACTTTTACTCTTTTTGAACTTATATTGGGATGAGAAAACATAAACGATTCTTTTGAACTAAGTGAACACAAGAACGGGAAAACAAACATTCTACATACGAGTTTAGAACAAAAATCCTCAATTCGATTATCATTAGTTACACTTGCCGGGTGTAAGCGAGAACTTATGTTATATGGCCATATGGGTTGACAACCCTCATCCTTGACGGTTCGCTACCGTCTACGGATGAAATATATTTTCGAGAATCAGTGTTTGTTCTAGCACTAAGTGATGGGGTATACAATGGAAGGAATGTTAAGCTTTGATAATTGGGTGCTCGTGAAACAAACTTTTGGAATGTATTACTATTATTTCATTGATGCAAATCTTGTGGTTCACTTGTACTTACTTACTTAAACCTATGATTTCACCAACGTTTTCGTTGACAGATTTCTATGTTTTTCTCAGGTCTTGCACGATATGTGAAACATGCATCCGCTTACTATTTGATACTTGCATCCGATGTCGAGTATACATGCATTTCATGGAGCGTCTTTTGACTTTACTTTAAACCGTGTCGCCTAGATTTCAATCGTACTTATAACGTTGTAACTTAACTTTTGGTTGAACAATTCTTGTAAACTTTGAAACAATCTTTATTTTGAAATGAAGGCGACATATTTTGGTCAAACGTTATCTTAAAGACTTATAATCAGGTAATGGGACCCACGTAGCCGACGCCGTCACTTGACGATTTTTCGGGGTCGCTACACGTTTCATCTACGGAAGAAAAGACTTATGCTCCTGTAAGACTCTCGGAGACTGAGTCAACGTTTAACACGCAGCAGTGTTAATTTCTTTAGTGTTATTATTACCCAAAATAACTTTGCAATCCCTTTTCAAATTAGCCAATTTTGTCACAGCTCCAGCAAGTTAACCTCGACTTCTCAGAAAGGTTAGTTTCGATATATATACACGTTATTCTTTCGCTGTCGTTACCGGAGAGTCTTTTATATTCCATCATCAGCGTTTAACCATCTAAAAACACAATTCTCCTGAAACCACCTCAGTTTGATAACCGATGACCCAGATCCGTTAACTTTGAGAATGCTGACGAAGCAGCATGTTGTAGATGGTCTTAATAGCCAAAAGTTGATAAAGAACGGAATATTGGAAACACTCAATAGAAAATTTAGTACCAAAAAGCGGATTATGCGAAACTATGAAGTAAGCCGTGGACAAATCACAAAGAATAAGTTTGACTTCAAAGAATTTAAAAGATTCAGTGCCTGCTGAAATCCTTAGTACATACCCTACTCCTTACTCTAAAACCTTTGCTGACACTATTCATCGTCATCATCCTTCGGCATTAGAAGTTCCAAGATATTATTATATCTTTCAATGTTTCTGAAGATATTTTTATAACTATTCATATCGGAAATCATCTATCTTCTCGCGCTATCTATATCACATCATAAAAGAAACTGTGTTAATTTCTAAATTCTGAAACCTCCGAATTTAAAATATGAATGTTTTGAAGTAGTGTTGGGAACTGATGCATGAATTAGTATAATATAATGAAACTTGATCAACTTCATTATATTACAGTAAGTCATGTTGAGTTTCTAATGGAATGTGATGATTTACAGTACCATCATCATATGCCATGTTACACGGCTCTTACAATCTATCCAATCTCTAAGCATATCAAGAAAATATTTCCTTGATGATTCGGTCTTTTCCAAGGTATTCTGGTAACCTGACAGATCAAAATCGTGCCACTACCATTTTTTCTTAGAACATTAGCTATGTTCATTCCGAATCTCATACCAACGAACTCCGGACTATTGCTCGTTTGACTCAAGGACGGGAAGAAGAAACGAAGGGAGTAGTTTTATAGTAAAATATCCGACAAAGAAATCGCAACAGATTTGCCGCATTAAATCAAAGGAGATCATGTTTCCTAAATCGCCGAAGAACCAAATCTCATTACATAAGATTTTCTCTAAATTCTTTAAATTCCGGAAATCAATCATAACCACGTCATCGGTTAGAACAAATCCGTATTTACTCATTTCACTCTTTTATGATAACTTCATTCATGCGTTTCATATAATTGAATTGTTTTATCCATATCTTCCAATAATGATAAAACTCTATTATTACCTCATATTCGTCATGAAAACATTCCTATTGTTATTTATGACAACCTCTACCAAATTTCGGGGACGAAATTTCTTTAACGGGTGGGTACTGTAACGACCCGGAAATTTCCGACCAAATTTAAACCTTAAACTCTATATATTTCCGACACGATAAGCAAAAACCTTAATGTTGAGTCTAGAAAGTTTAAAATCTATATTTGGATGATTAGTTACCCTTTGGTCATGGCTGACGATTCACGAACATGGGTGTGTAAATTAATATGAAAATATATATGAATGAATAAACTCTACATAATACAAAATTATTATATTTAACATTAATAACATTATTTTTAGTATTAATTGATAATAATAAGATTTTATATTATTATTAATTCTGTACTCAATATTATTATCAAGATATTTACTTATTATTAAAATTAAATTAAATACAATATTTAATAACGGATCTTATGTGTGATATTTATCGGTTTTATTTATTATTTCTGTTTTGGTTTTCTCCTTCTTTTTCGTTGTTACCTGTACACCCGTGTCAATTAAAATGGGATTACCATGTTGTGTTTATCCTTGCCTTTATCATATTATTTATACATACACATGTACACTTGAAGATATTGAATCCACCTATTTCTCTCTTCCTCTCATTCGCTTTTCTTCTTCCTAAACTCACCATAATAATCGCCACCATCCTTGTTTAAACCACCAAGAATCGATCACCACAACCTCTACCATTTTCAATCCCTCTCTTCACTCTCTTCGTGAGCAACCAACAACGACCACCACTGTTTTTCTTTTATTGTTGCAATTCCTCGTCAATCTCAGACCACCCAACCGAGACCCACATGAATGTTGCAACCTTTCGAAGGACAAACCATCATCATTATTAAACCTTTGAACCATAAACGATCAACTTGATCAACTCCCAAGACCCTCAGTACCGATCAACTAAAATAACCATGTGACCACCTTCTTCTATTTATCACCACCGAAAATCCATCATCCTTCAACACAACTCTTCTTCTTCTCCTAACTTTGAAATCAACACAACAATCGAACTCAACAACCCCATAACTCAAATGAACAACTTTCATCATCCATCTCTTCTCACTCTCTCTCTTTATTTATCTCTCTCTCCATCTCTTCTTCGATCAACCACCACCTTCATTTAAAATACCAAACCCACTTTGTTGAGTTGATAGTAATCTTTGATCTAATATAAACGACTATATTTTCGTTTTCGAATCAAACCATTATGCTTCCTGTTTCGGTTGCTAAACCCAAACCAACGAACCACCCTTCATCTTCAATGAAATAAATAAAATCACCACCTTTTCCATGAACACCCTCTTGATTATGATCAACAACTCAACATCATTCGTTAGTAATAATTGATGATGTATTTTTTTTTCCTTTCTTCTGCTGCAACCGAAGCACTTACACTCCACTCAAGGACTATCATCATTAATATTTATCACCTTAAGCCACCATCGAAGGTTGCTGTAAAGTGTTTGGATGAAAGCCAAACAAATCTATCTCAATTATTTATACCACAAACAAACAGAGGGCATGTTTTTTTTTTTATATTGTCACATATTAATAATGAATTGCAAGTGGAAAGTGATAGGATTAAATGGCCGACAAACCTTATCATTTTAAAATTGGCATGCTGATGGATTTATGAAAGAATCAAACGTGACAATAGAATAATAGTTGCTGCGTTTTTTTTATTTTCGGACGGCCCAAAAGAAAATTTATTAAAGCATGTATTCTACCTGTTTATGGGCTTGCTAAACCGAAAATGTGTTGGGCCTGTGTTTCAATTATAGAATGGTAAATGTCTCGGGTTGTGTAATTTTGGGAAAAGAGGAAAGTAAATATAAAACGGGGTATTTTGATTTGGGTTCTAATCATTTCGAAAGAAGTAGCAGGAGCAGATAAAAGTATTTTAAAATTTAGATGAGATTTAAAACAGAAAAACGGGTTAGGGAGAATGGTTAAGGGTTGTGTTGAGGAACGAGAGGTCGAGGGTTCGAGTCCCATTGTGAGCTTTTCTTTTTGATGCAAGATTTAAAAAGGGTATATACATTCTATTTCCATTCTTATTATTATTATTATTATTATTATTATTATTATTATTATTATTATTATTATTATTATTATTATTATTATTATTATTATTATTATTATTATTATTTTTAGGATTATTATTATTAGTATAAATTATTATTAAAATTATCATCTTTATTAAAAGTTTTTTTTTTTTTTTTTTTTTTTTTAAAACCCAATTATCATTATTATTATTATTATCATTTCTAATATTATTTTAGTATCAATATAACTTTAACCAACAAAGGGTATATATATATATACATACAAAAATATATTTACTACATATAACTTAAAAAAAAACCATTTTAAATATAAAAAAATATATATATATATATAAAACATATAGATTAATAATAACAAAATAATATAACTAATATATTTATATATATAACTTTATTCGAATACAATAATGTGTGTTAATATATATATATAAATGATATAGGTTTGTGAATCCGAGGCCAACCTTATAATTGATCAATGATGTCATATGTATTTTTACTACAAAATACATTAGGTGAGTATATAGTCCCTTTTAAACTTTAAATATTTTTGGGCTGAGAATACATGCGCTATTTTTATAAATGAATTACGTTATGGACACAAGTGACTAAAATTACGTTCTACATGGGTTTGAATCAAAAATCCCCTAGCTTGGTAACTTTAACTATTGGTTTATGAACTGGTAGGCGCGAATCCTAAAGATAGATCTATCGGGTTTTACACCCCCACCCAGATGTTGTTCTAGTCACTACTAGACTAGAAGAACGGGTGTTTAGTACTTCGAGGTTAACGGAACGCACTTGATTCGGTGCACATATTATTATAACTCAGGGGTACACACTCTTGTTAAGGCTAGTTACCGGGTGCCCACTGCTTGGAATGCTTTTCATACACTTGCGAGTGTATTATGTTTTTAAATATGAAATCTTGTGGTTTATAGTTATAACGCTGCTAGCATCAAACCTATATATCTCACCAACTTTTTGTTGACTTTTTAAAGCATGTTATTCTCAGGTACGAATTAAGTCTTCCGCTGTGCATTTACTCATTTTAAGGACAGTACTTGGAGTCGATCATCGCAATGGAACCAGATGTTGATGACTTTGTCCAGGAGGATAAGGACGGGTTATTACATTTGGTATCAGAGCGGTGGTCTTAGCGAACCAGGCCTTGCATTAGTGTGTCTGACTAGTAGTTGTTAGGATACATTAGTGAGTCTGGACTTTGACCGTGTCTGCCTGTCAAAGTTTTGCTTATCATTTCTAGTCGGAAACCATCTGCTTATCATCCTTAGAGAATTGCCTGTTTATTATTCATAAGTCTAGACACGTCTTACTGCATTTACTGCATTGATAAGTGTATAGACAAAATTCATATCTTAGCACATCCGTAGACTTGCCTGACATATGCCGTAGGTTCCTCTGTAGTCTACGAAATCTTTAGTATTACATATATAGATATTCTATATAGCTAGAATATCACTCGATATCTGAGAATCATTTCACATTGAAGATCCATTCCATCCACCAAATTGCCTCTTGGCGATGAACCTGAAGCACTTACCGGCGAACCTGTTCGAGAAACCATTTTTTCTCTCATTTTTAGAGTATTCCGTCATGACTATATACTATCCCATATTTCGAATCTTATTCATTCGCTTGCTCCGATCGTCAATCATCCTGGCGTACTAGCAGAAGTTAACGAACTACGTGCTCGCGTGACAATTTTGGAGAATATGGTGCAAAGGTTGCAAACACCAGTAGCAGCACCAGCAGCATAATCAGCACCACCATCATCAACGTCGACAGTACCCTTATCACCCCAAACCACAACCACGCCGTAATCCTCAACATCGTAATCTGTATCTCAGATATCAACATCCCGCGCCTCAGTACCACCGTCTGTTCTTCAAATATAGTCTTCATTCGACATCGATTATCTTCGCTTTACATATCGTTCTACCCCATTTACCTTCGTTCGACATGGCAATTATGTAACCTATAATGTTTTAGAGATCATGTAATCAAGTATTAACAATAAAACAAATGAGTTTGATATCTTATTGACTCATTAAATCCAAGATTACATTTGATGAAAATATATATGCAAGTATATTTCATAAAGATTGTAATTAAAAATTTCTCTCGTACAAATTGTTAATGATGAAAATATTTTAACGGTTGGGTAGTACCCGAGGAATATTTGGATTTCACGTTAATAGGTTACACTGTACATTTTTCGAATCTGATTCAACGGACATTTGCTATCCTACTTGCAATCACCGATATACGTATCCGTTCATTCCAGATTAATCATTTCCATTTAAATTTCATATTTGAATTTTACCTACCCGAATCCAACAAGTGGCATAAAAGAAGAAATATTGGACAAATTAAAAATTGTTAGAAACACACGAATTAACTAATTAAAAATCTGCTAAGATTCCACGCTAACTGTTCCTAGCTAACTGTTCCCAGCTAACTGATTACATTTTATCGCAATTTACATTATCGCAATTTACATTCTCGCAATTTTATTTATCGTCATTTAATTTCTGTTATTTACTTTTACTCACTTTAAATAACGGGACACGTATACAAGGTTTCGATTTATCATATCGACCCATCTATATATATATTTCGGAACGACCATAGACACTCTATAGTTGGCTATACAGGGTTGAGGTGGATTCCAAAATATATATATGGTTTGAGTTGTGATCGACACCGAGACCGGTACACGGGTCACGATACGTATTATTTAATTCGAATATTATATATTAAATTATATATGAATCATTGAACCATCGGACAATTGGACTGCTAACTTTGGACAATTAAAATGAATTAAATTAAAATATTGATTATAACATATGAAACTAAATAATTCTTCAAGCTTGCCACTTGATTTCATCTTAAACCTCATTTGTATCTCGACAATTACAATGCGTGTTCAAATCTTTCATGATTCTTGAAAACCCCTCAATCGAGAGGATGAACCAACCGCGTTTCATCTACGGAAGAAAACACTTATGCTCCTGTAAGACTCTCGGAGACTGAGTCAACGTTTAACACGCAGCAGTGTTAATTTCTTTAGTGTTATTATTACCCAAAATAACTTTGCAATCCCTTTTCAAATTAGCCAATTTTGTCACAGCTCCAGCAAGTTAACCTCGACTTCTCAGAAAGGTTAGTTTCGATATATATACACGTTATTCTTTTGCTGTCGTTACCGGAGAATCTTTTATATTCCATCATCAGCGTTTAACCATCTAAAAACACAATTCTCCTGAAACCACCTCAGTTTGATAACCGATGACCCAGATCCGTTAACTTTGAGAATGCTGATGAAGCAGCATGTTGTAGATGGTCTTAATAGCCAAAAGTTGATAAAGAACGGAATATTGGAAACACTCAATAGAAAATTTAGTACCAAAAAGCGGATTATGCGAAACTATGAAGTAAGCCGTGGACAAATCACAAAGAATAAGTTTGACTTCAAAGAATTTAAAAGATTCAGTGCCTGCTGAAATCCTTAGTACATAATTAATGATTTAAAAAATCGTGTTTAATGAATTTAAAAGAATTTAATGATTTAAAAAATCGTGTTTAATGAAGTGACATTAGATTCAAATTTATATGCGTTATACATAATTACATTGGGAGTGAAATAATAGGCCTTAAAACAATACGTACTATGCAAAGTCATGAATGCACGAAAGGAATAATACGAATGAAATTCAAAACGGTCAAAATTGAAAAAAGACAAAATTGAAGGCTTTCTAGGTCTCGTTTCGAAAAATATTTGGGACAAACCGCCTACGGTAGTTTGCCATCGGATAGATCCCGAAAAAATACACGATTTGAATAAAAAACGGTGACTAAATCGGAGCTACGAGTCAAAAGATATGATAGATCGAACATTTTGGCCAAAGACACAAAACACCAAGCACCACGAACCGTCGGTAGTATTAGGTGTGTGGTGCGATTCTGTAAGAAAAGATGTCTTTTTCAGAATCTAGACAACTTTGAATGGCAAGCATGTTCATAGAGTCTTGCTCGTTCGGCCGTTTTAGGGTGATCTTATGAATTTCGGCACAATCTGAAACCGAAGGTTATGCGCCGCCAAATGGTACACCACCTGGCGGCGCATACTAATGATTTAAAAAAACGTGTTTAATGAAGTGACATTAGATTCAAATTTATACCCGTTATACATAATTACATTGCGAGTGAAATGATAGGCCTTAAAACGATATATACCATGCTAAGTCATGCATACACAAAACTAATTATAAGAAATAAATTGAAAACGTTCAAAGAGAACGTTAAAAATGAGTAAAATGTCTTTTTCCGGCATCCTGACGACCTCGGTGTCAAGACTCTATCCAGGAGTCTTGATGTTAGGGTCGTTTTAGGGTGATCTCGAGAATTTCAGTGCAATCTGAAACTGAAGGTTATGCGCCGCCAAATGGTACTCCATCGGGCGGCTCATATTAATGATTTAAAAAATCGTGTTTAATGAAGTGACATGTAATGACCCGGAATTTTCTGACCAAATTATACTTATGAGATTAATATTTACATAAATTAAACCATACCAACATGATAAGCAATCCAAATTGTTGAGACTTGTGTTTTTGAAAAGAGTTTTACCCAACGTTTGACCGTCCAATATGACCGATGATATCACGAACTATATAACATACGATAATTATACATTTGTGTATATATATGTATTTATATATTTAACATGATCTAAGGATGGTTTAACATCTCATTGTTTACTAATGATAATGAGTTATAAGTATATTTTGAAACTACTAACTTAAGTTTTCAAAACGATAACTATACGTAACATTCTTTGATATATATATACTTATAATCTATAATGCTTATACATGTATCGTATATATAATGTATTTAATCACTTTTTAAGGACTTAAATACATAAAACAATATAAGTATATTCACAAAATATAGCTATATTTGAATTCTCGTTCCGTTTCCTCAAGATTTCTATACGTATATCTAGGGTATATGTACCCGTATCATACCCAGCTTCTATATGTATTTACTATTGGTATATACACATCAAATCAACATCCTAATCAACATTATTACTGCCATAGATATGAGGTAACTAGAATTTGTCAAGTAGTATGAATTATTAGTAAGAAAACAAAATTAGGAATCCTTTTCTTTCTTTATAAACTAAAAACGTTTTTATAAATGAACACCATTTCTTCACTCCATTTTCTCATACATACACCCTCATTTCTCTCTCAAAATACTCCTAACTTCATACTTGATCATCTCCAAGCATTTTCCCCATCATTTAGCTTCAATTAGAAGCCTTAAACACCATAAGAAAACTCTTTCAAGAACATATCAAAATAACCACCCATTTGAAGAAGTTTACTTCCAACCTTTTGATATTTCTTATGAATATGTTAACACATAAAAATTTCATGGTTTAACTCAAAGTGTAAGTATTTTTAGAAAAATTATCATTAAATGTTGTTTTTATGATGGAAAATGATCACTTTCATAAGTTTCACCAAAGTTTGACCTATAACCTATGATTTCGAATAAAAACTAAGGTATTTTCAGTTCATATTCTTAAAATTTGACTCGGTCCAAGGAAGTGGCAAGTTGAACCAACAAAAACGGAGTTGTAATGAAGAAACTAAGACTAAAACAAGATTGGGTATCCGAAGCTAGTTTAGCTACGAAAATATTTGGAGAAAAAGTAAATTAATCATATCTTTTCTAATTAATATGATATTTTATATATAATTACTTATGATTTGATTTTATATATTTCAGGACCATCCGTAAACAACACGAGAAGATTAATCATAAGACCTCATGATTGTACGCAACACGTCATTTGACAACACGGTACTTTATGTACGCAACACGTCATTTGACAACATGGTACTATGGGTCGAGATTAATTCTGATCAATAAGAATACGATGGGGTCTTTATTTATTTTATTTAAGCAACTAATTATGGACCACTAACATCAGACTGCTAACTACGGACTAAGAAAATATTAAAAGTATTAAAAGTGTATATATATATGTAACGATTACTTAAAAAGAAAATATGTTGATATATTATATATATGGTTAGGTTCGTGATATCTATCGGAGACCAAGTCGAATTAAATACCTTCAAGGCAAAAGTGAGTTTCATTTGCTCCCTTTTTAATTGCTTTTGCAATATATATTTTTGGGCTGAGAATACATGCGCTGCTTTTATAAATATTTACAAAATAGACACAAGTACTTAAAAATATATTTTACGTTGAGTTGTACCACTGGCATATTTCCCTGTAGCTTGGTAACTACTATTTACATGGGTATTGTAAACGCGAATCCTGTTGATAGATCTATCGGGCCTGACAACCCCAACCGGACTGGACGACCAGTATTCAACGGTTGCACAATACTTCATTTTGGTGACTACACTTGGTACGGTATAGTGAGATTTCATAATAAAGGGAATATGCGACGTTGATTAAATGTTAAGTATGGTTACCAAGTGCTCAACCACTTAGAATGCTTTACATACACTTGCGAGTGTATTATGTTTATGATTATGAAATCTTGTGGTCTATTAACATATTGAAATGATTGTTATGATAAACCTATGAACTCACCAACCTTTTGGTTGACACTTTAAAGCATATTTATTCTCAGGTACGAATTAAGTCTTCCGCTGTGCATTTGCTCAATATAAGGACATTACTTGGAGCCGATCATCGTAATGGGACCAAATGTTGATGACTTCGTGCAGGTAGATTAGGACGGGTCCTTTCAGTTGGTATCAGAGCGGTGGTCGTAGCGAACCAGGTCTTGCATTAGTGTGTCTAACTAGTAGTTGTTAGGATGCATTAATGAGTCTGGACTTCGACCGTGTCTACATGTCAAAAGTTTTGCTTATCATTTCTAGTCGTAAATCATCTGCTTATCATCCTTAGGAAATTACCTGCTTATCATTCATAAGTCTAGACACGTTTTACTGCATTTACTGCATTGATAGTGTATAGACGAATTCTTATCTTAGCATATCTGTTATTGCGAACTTTGACTGATATCTTTCCAAAGATTTTTCGTAATTTACGGGATTTTGATATTATATATACATATGTAAATTATGTATTGAAGAATACCAAATCTAACTCCTATAATCTTTTCCATACCAAAAATTCATTTTCCCCATTATACAAGATGGATTCCGCATCTAGTTCGAATTCTTCAGATTTCGACAGTTATGCTGATATGGATTTCCATTCGGGCTCCAAAAGCAGCGTCACCGGAATGGATCAACCAATTTCCCATCATCTATTCTGGATGAATTGGAGATGGGTTCGTAATATACTAAATCACTGGAGACAAGAAGAAGGTGATCCATTCCATCCACCAAATTGCCCTCTTGGCGATGAACCTGAAGCACTTACCGGCGAACCTATTCGAAACACCATTTTCTCTCTTTTCTAGAGTATTTCGTCACGATTATATACTATCCCATATTACAAATCTTGTTCATTCGCTCGCTCCAACCGCCAATCATCCCGGTGTACTAGTAGAATTTAACGAACTTCGCGCTCGCGTGACGGCTTTGGAGAACATGGTGCGAAGGTTGCAAACACCAGCAGCAGCACCAACAGCATAATCAGCACCACCATCAATAACATCAAAAATACCATCATCACTGAAATGTCCCGTTCTTATTGATTAAAAACGTTCCATATTAATTGATTTCGTTGCGAGGTTTTGACCTCTATATGAGACGTTTTTCAAAGACTGCATTCATTTTAAAACAAACCATAACCTTTATTTCATCAATAAAGGTTTAAAAAGCTTTACGTAGATTATCAAATAATGATAATCTAAAATATCCTGTTTACACACGACCATTACATAATGGTTTACAATACAAATATGTTACAACAAAATAAGTTTCTTGAATGCAGTTTTTACACAATATCATACAAGCATGGACTCCAAATCTCGTCCTTATTTAAGTATGCGACAGCGGAAGCTCTTAATAATCACCTGAGAATAAACATGCTTAAAACGTCAACAAAAATGTTGGTGAGTTATAGGTTTAACCTATATGTATCAAATCGTAACAATAGACCACAAGATTTCATATTTCAATACACATCCCATACATAGAGATAAAAATCATTCATATGGTGAACACCTGGTAACCGACATTAACAAGATGCATATATATAAGAATATCCCTATCATTCCGGGACACCCTTCGGATATGATATAAATTTCGAAGTACTAAAGCATCCGGTACTTTGGATGGGGTTTGTTAGGCCCAATAGATCTATCTTTAGGATTCGCGTCAATTAGGGTGTCTGTTCCCTAATTCTTAGATTACCAGACTTAATAAAAAGGGGCATATTCGATTTCGATAATTCAACCATAGAATGTAGTTTCACGTACTTGTGTCTATTTTGTAAATCATTTATAAAACCTGCATGTATTCTCATCCCAAAAATATTAGATTTTAAAAGTGGGACTATAACTCACTTTCACAGATTTTTACTTCGTCGGGAAGTAAGACTTGGCCACTGGTTGATTCACGAACCCATAACAATATATACATATATATCAAAGTATGTTCAAAATATATTTACAACACTTTTAATATATTTTGATGTTTTAAGTTTATTAAGTCAGCTGTCCTCGTTAGTAACCTACAACTAGTTGTCCACAGTTAGATGTACAGAAATAAATCGATAAATATTATCTTGAATCAATCCACGACCCAGTGTATACGTATCTCAGTATTGATCACAACTCAAACTATATATATTTTGGAATCAACCTCAACCCTGTATAGCTAACTCCAACATTCACATATAGAGTGTCTATGGTTGTTCCGAAATATATATAGATGTGTCGACATGATAGGTCGAAACATTGTATACGTGTCTATGGTATCTCAAGATTACATAATATACAATACAAGTTGATTAAGTTATGGTTGGAATAGATTTGTTACCAATTTTCACGTAGCTAAAATGAGAAAAATTAACCAATCTTGTTTTACCCATAACTTCTTCATTTTAAATCCGTTTTGAGTGAATCAAATTGCTATGGTTTCATATTGAACTCTATTTTATGAATCTAAACAGAAAAAGTATAGGTTTATAGTCGGAAAAATAAGTTACAAGTCGTTTTTGTAAAAGTAGTCATTTCAGTCGAAAGAACGACGTCTAGATGACCATTTTAGAAAACATACTTCCACTTTGAGTTTAACCATAATTTTTGGATATAGTTTCATGTTCATAATAAAACTCATTTTCTCAGAATAACAACTTTTAAATCAAAGCTTATCATAGTTTTTAATTAACTAACCCAAAACAGCCCGCGGTGTTACTACGACGGCGTAAATCCGGTTTTACGGTGTTTTTCGTGTTTTCAGGTTTTAAATTATTAAGTTAGCATATCATATAGATATAGAACATGTGTTTAGTTGATTTTAAAAGTCAAGTTAGAAGGATTAACTTTTGTTTGCGAACAAGTTTAGAATTAACTAAATTATGTTCTAGTGATTACAAGTTTAAACCTTCGAATAAGATAGCTTTATACGTATGAATCGAATGATGTTATGAACATCATTACTACCTTAATTTCCTTGGATAAACCTACTGGAAAAGAGAAAAATGGATCTAGCTTCAACGGATCCTTGGATGGCTCGAAGTTCTTGAAGCAGAATCATGACACGAAAACAAGTTCAAGTAAGATCATCACTTGAAATAAGATTGTTATAGTTATAGAAATTGAACCAAAGTTTGAATATGATTATTACCTTGTATTAGAATGATAACCTACTGTAAGAAACAAAGATTTCTTGAGGTTGGATGATCACCTTACAAGATTGGAAGTGAGCTAGCAAACTTGAAAGTATTCTTGATTTTATGTAACTAGAACTTGTAGAATATATGAAGAACACTTAGAACTTGAAGATAGAACTTGAGAGAGATCAATTAGATGAAGAAAATTGAAGAATGAAAGTGTTTGTAGGTGTTTTTGGTCGTTGGTGTATGGATTAGATATAAAGGATATGTAATTTTGTTTTCATGTAAATAAGTCATGAATGATTACTCATATTTTTGTAATTTTATGAGATATTTCATGCTAGTTGCCAAATGATGGTTCCCACATGTGTTAGGTGACTCACATGGGCTACTAAGAGCTGATCATTGGAGTGTATATACCAATAGTACATACATCTAAAAGCTGTGTATTGTACGAGTACGAATACGGGTGCATACGAGTAGAATTGTTGATGAAACTGAACGAGGATGTAATTGTAAGCATTTTTGTTAAGTAGAAGTATTTTGATAAGTGTATTGAAGTCTTTCAAAAGTGTATAAATACATATTAAAACACTACATGTATATACATTTTAACTGAGTCGTTAAGTCATCGTTAGTCGTTACATGTAAGTGTTGTTTTTAAACCTTTAGGTTAACGATCTTGTTAAATGTTGTTAACCCAATGTTTATAATATCAAATGAGATTTTAAATTATTATATTATCATGATATTATCATGTATGAATATCTCTTAATATGATATATATACATTAAATGTCTTTACAACGATAATCGTTACATATATGTCTCGTTTAAAAATCATTAAGTTAGTAGTCTTGTTTTTACATATGTAGTTCATTGTTAATATACTTAATGATATGTTTACTTATCATAGTATCATGTTAACTATATATATATATCCATATATATGTCATCATATAGTTTTTACAAGTTTTAACGTTCGTGAATCACCGGTCAACTTGGGTGGTCAATTGTCTATATGAAACATATTTCAATTAGTCAAGTCTTAACAAGTTTGATTGCTTAACATGTTGGAAACATTTAATCATGTAAATATCAATCTCAATTAATATATATAAACATGGAAAAGTTCGGGTCACTACAGTACCTACCCGTTAAATAAATTTCGTCCCGAAATTTTAAGCTGTTGAAGGTGTTGACGAATCTTCTGGAAATAGATGCGGGTATTTCTTCTTCATCTGATCTTCACGCTCCCAGGTGAACTCGGGTCCTCTACGAGCATTCCATCGAACCTTAACAATTGGTATCTTGTTTTGCTTAAGTCTTTTAACCTCACGATCCATTATTTCGACGGGTTCTTCGATGAATTGGAGTTTTTCGTTGATCTGGATTTCATCTAACGGAATAGTGAGATCTTCTTTAGCAAAACATTTCTTCAAATTCGAGACGTGGAAAGTGTTATGTACAGCCGTGAGTTGTTGAGGTAACTCAAGTCGGTAAGCTACTGGTCCGACACGATCAATAATCTTGAATGGTCCAATATACCTTGGATTTAATTTCCCTCGTTTACCAAATCGAACAACGCCTTTACAAGGTGCAACTTTAAGCATGACCATCTCTCCAATTTCAAATTCTATATCTTTTCTTTTAATGTCAGCGTAGCTCTTTTGTCGACTTTGGGCGGTTTTCAACCGTTGTTGAATTTGGATGATCTTCTCGGTAGTTTCTTGTATAATCTCCGGACCCGTAATCTGTCTATCCCCCACTTCACTCCAACAAATCGGAGACCTGCACTTTCTACCATAAAGTGCTTTAAATGGCGCCATCTCAATGCTTGAATGGCAGTTGTTGTTGTAGGAAAATTCTGCTAATGGTAGATGTCGATCCCAACTGTTTCCGAAATCAATAACACATGCTCGTAGCATGTCTTCAAGCGTTTGTATCGTCCTTTCGCTCTGCCCATCAGTTTGTGGATGATAGGCAGTACTCATGTCTAGACGAGTTCCTAATGCTTGCTGTAATGTCTGCCATAATCTTGAAATAAATCTGCCATCCCTATCCGAGATAATAGAGATTGGTATTCCATGTCTGGAGACGACTTCCTTCAAATACAGTCGTGCTAACTTCTCCATCTTGTCATCTTCTCTTATTGGCAGGAAGTGTGCTGATTTGGTGAGTCGATCAACTATTACCCAAATAGTATCAAAACCACTTGCAGTCCTTGGCAATTTAGTGATGAAATCCATGGTAATGTTTTCCCATTTCCATTCCGGGATTTCGGGTTGTTGAAGTAGACCTGATGGTTTTTGATGCTCAGCTTTGACCTTAGAACACGTCAAACATTCTCCTACGTATTTAGCAACATCGGCTTTCATACCCGGCCACCAAAAATGTTTCTTGAGATCCTTGTACATCTTCCCCGTTCCAGGATGTATTGAGTATCTGGTTTTATGAGCTTCTCTAAGTACCATTTCTCTCATATCTCCAAATTTTGGTACCCAAATCCTTTCAGCCCTATACCGGGTTCCGTCTTCCCGAATATTAAGATGCTTCTCCGATCCTTTGGGTATTTCATCCTTTAAATTTCCCTCTTTTAAAACTCCTTGTTGCGCCTCCTTTATTTGAGTAGTAAGGTTATTATGAATCATTATATTCATAGATTTTACTCGAATGGGTTCTCTGTCCTTCCTGCTCAAGGCATCGGCTACCACATTTGCCTTCCCCGGGTGGTAACGAATCTCAAAGTCGTAATCATTCAATAATTCAATCCACCTACGCTGCCTCATATTCAGTTGTTTCTGATTAAATATGTGTTGAAGACTTTTGTGGTCGGTATATATAATACTTTTGACCCCATATAAGTAGTGCCTCCAAGTCTTTAATGCAAAAACAACCGCGCCTAATTCCAAATCATGCGTTGTATAATTTTGTTCGTGAATCTTCAATTGTCTAGACGCATAAGCAATCACCTTCGTTCGTTGCATTAATACACAACCGAGACCTTGCTTTGATGCGTCACAATAAATCACAAAATCATCATTCCCTTCAGGCAATGACAATATAGGTGCCGTAGTTAGCTTTTTCTTCAATAACTGAAACGCTTTCTCATGTTCATCATTCCATTCAAATTTCTTCCCTTTATGCGTTAATGCGGTCAAGGGTTTTGCTATTCTGGAAAAGTCTTGGATGAACCTTCTGTAGTAACCAGCTAGTCCTAAAAACTGGCGTATGTGTTTCGGAGTTTTCGGGGTTTCCCACTTTTCAACAGTTTCTATCTTTGCCGGATCCACCTTAATACCTTCTTTGTTCACTATGTGACCGAGGAATTGAACTTCTTCCAACCAAAATGCACACTTTGAAAACTTAGCGTACAATTCTTCCTTCCTCAATACTTCTAACACCTTTCTCAAATGTTCACCGTGTTCTTGGTCATTCTTTGAGTAAATAAGTATGTCATCAATGAAAACAATGACAAACTTGTCAAGGTATGGTCCACACACTCGGTTCATAAGGTCCATGAACACAGCTGGTGCATTAGTTAAACCAAACGGCATGACCATAAACTCGTAATGACCGTAACGTGTTCTGAAAGCAGTCTTTGGAATATCATCTTCTTTCACCCTCATTTGATGATACCCGGAACGTAAGTCAATCTTTGAATAAATAGACGAGCCTTGTAGTTGATCAAATAAGTCGTCGATTCTCGGTAGTGGGTAGCGGTTCTTGATGGTAAGTTTGTTCAACTCTCGGTAGTCGATACACAACCTGAAAGTACCATCTTTCTTCTTGACAAACAAAACAGGAGCTCCCCACGGTGATGTGCTTGGTCGAATGAAACCATGCTCTAAAAGTTCTTGTAATTGGCTTTGCAGTTCTTTCATCTCGCTGGGTGCGAGTCTGTAAGGAGCACGAGCTATTGGTGCAGCTCCTGGTACAAGATCTATTTGAAATTCAACGGATCGATGTGGGGGTAATCCCGGTAATTCTTTCGGAAATACATCGGGAAATTCTTTTGCAATGGGAACATCATTGATGCTCTTTTCTTCAGTTTGTACTTTCTCGACGTGTGCTAGAACAGCATAGCAACCTTTTCTTATTAGTTTTTGTGCCTTCAAATTACTAATAAGATGTAGCTTCGTGTTGCCCTTTTCTCCGTACACCATTAAGGGTTTTCCTTTTTCTCGTATAATGCGAATTGCATTTTTGTAACAAACGATCTCTGCTTTCACTTCTTTCAACCAGTCCATACCGATTATCACATCAAAACTCCCTAACTCTACTGGTATCAAATCAATCTTAAATGTTTCGCTAACCAGTTTAATTTCTCGATTCCGACATATATTATCTGCTGAAATTAATTTACCATTTGCTAATTCGAGTAAAAATTTACTATCCAAAGGCGTCAATGGACAACTTAATTTAGCACAAAAATCTCTACTCATATAGCTTCTATCCGCACCCGAATTAAATAAAACGTAAGCAGATTTATTGTCAATAAGAAACGTACCCGTAACAAGCTCCGGGTCTTCCTGTGCCTCTGCCGCATTAATATTGAAAACTCTTCCGCGGCCTTGTCCATTCGTGTTCTCCTGGTTCGGGCAATTTCTAATAATGTAGCCCGGTTTTCCACATTTATAACAAACTACATTGGCATAACTTGCTCCGACACTACTTGCTCCGCCATTACTCGTTCCGACACCATTTGTTCCTTTCGTTCTATTAACCCCTGGTCCGTAGACATCACACTTCGCCGCGCTATGACCATTTCTTTTACACTTGTTGCAAAATTTGTTGCAGAACCCCGAGTGATACTTTTCACACCTTTGGCATAGCGCCTTCTGATTGTTGTTGTTGTTGCGGTTATTATTGTTGTTAAGATGATTGTTGTGGTTGCTGTTGTTGTTGTTGTTGTTGTTGTTGTTGGGCCGTTTGTTGTAGTTGCGATTGATGTTGCGATTGTTAGGATAGTTGTTGCGATTATTGTTATAATTGCTGTTGTTCTTGTATTGGTGATTCTTATCACCGTTTTCCTCCCACTTTCTTTTGACTTGCTTCACATTGGCCTCTTCAGCAGTCTGTTCTTTAATTCTTTCTTCAATCTGGTTCACTAGTTTGTGAGCCATTCTACATGCCTGTTGTATGGAGGCGGGCTCGTGTGAACTTATATCTTCTTGGATTCTTTCCGGTAATCCTTTCACAAACGCGTCGATCTTCTCTTCCTCATCTTCGAATGCCCCCGGACACAATAGGCACAATTCTGTGAATCGTCTTTCGTACGTGGTAATATCAAATCCTTGGGTTCGTAACCCTCTAAGTTCTGTCTTGAGCTTATTGACCTCGGTTCTGGGACGGTACTTCTCGTTCATCAAGTGCTTGAATGCTGACCACGGTAGTGCGTACGCATCGTCTTGTCCCACTTGCTCTAGATAGGTATTCCACCATGTTAACGCAGAACCTGTGAAGGTATGCGTAGCGTACTTCACTTTGTCCTCTTCAGTACACTTACTTATGGCAAACACCGATTCAACCTTCTCGGTCCACCGTTTCAATCCGATCGGTCCTTCGGTTCCATCAAATTCCAAAGGTTTGCAGGCAGTGAATTCTTTGTAGGTGCATCCTACACAATTTCCTGTACTGCTAGATCCAAGGTTATTGTTGGTATGTAGCGCAGCCTGTACTGCGGCTATGTTTGAAGCTAGAAAAGTACGGAATTCCTCTTCATTCATATTCACAGTGTGTCGAGTAGTCGGTGCCATTTCCTTCAAAATAGTCAAATGGAACAAGTTAATCATACAGAATATTAAGAGTAGTTAATAGTATTTCGTAGCATAATATGAACTCATTTATAAAAGCTTTTTCTTCATATTAGCGTTTTATAAGTTTAAATTCGGGTAGTACCTACCCGTTAAGTTCATACTTAGTAGCTAATATACAATTCAACTACTACAATTCTATATGAAAAACTGATTATAATAATATTTCGCGTTCAAACTTTTATACAATATTTTACAAACTTACAATACCGCTTATTTTACATAAAGCATGAAATATAGCACACAATAACTTTGATACAAGATAGTTGTGAAGTCAATTCTAGCTAGTACACAAGTCGTTCAGCAAAGGCAATAAAGACACGTAATTCATACGTCCAGAAACAAGTCATGCATTCTGGTTTTACTAGGACTACTTCCCATCCTTGGTCTTGTGCAACATAATCGTTATGGCCGTAGATAAGACAGCGTGTTGTAACGTCGTCAAAGGGACGAGGGTTACGTAATGTCCAACAGTCCCGTAACAATCTAAAAACCTCATTTCTTACCCCAATTACCGACTCCGTCACTTGTGGGAACGTTTTGTTTAATAGCTGTAGCCCGATGTTCTTTTTCTCACTTTGGTGAGAAGCGAACATTACTAACCCATAAGCATAGCATGCTTCTTTATGTTGCATGTTAGCCGCTTTTTCTAAATCATGAAGTCCTATACTCGGATACATTGAGTCAAAATAATTTCTTAACCCGTTGCGTAAAATAGCATTTGGGTTCCCCGCAATATATGCGTCAAAGTAAACACATCGTAACTTATGAGTTTCCCAATGTGATATCCCCCATCTTTCAAACGAAAGTCTCTTATAAACCAAGACATTCTTGGAACGTTCTTCGAATGTCTTACAAACTGATCTCGCCTTAAATAGTTGTGCCGAGGAATTCTGACCGACTCTAGACAAGATTTCATCAATCATGTTGTAGTGACCCGAACTTTTCCATGTTTATATATATTAATTGAGATTGATATTTACATGATTAAATGTTTCCAACATGTTAAGCAATCAAACTTGTTAAGACTTGATTAATTGAAATATGTTTCATATAGACAATTGACCACCCAAGTTGACCGGTGATTCACGAACGTTAAAACTTGTAAAAACTATATGATGACATATATATGGATATAAATATAGTTAACATGATACTATGATAAGTAAACATATCATTAAGTATATTAACAATGAACTACATATGTAAAAACAAGACTACTAACTTAATGATTTTTAAACGAGACATATATGTAACGATTATCGTTGTAAAGACATTTAATGTATATATATCATATTAAGAGATATTCCTACATGATAATATCATGATAATATAATAATTTAAAATCTCATTTGATATTATAAACATTGGGTTAACAACATTTAACAAGATCGTTAACCTAAAGGTTTCAAAACAACACTTACATGTAACGACTAACGATGACTTAACGACTCAGTTAAAATGTATATACAGGCAGTGTTTTAATATGTATTTATACACTTTTAAAAGACTTCAATACACTTATCAAAATACTTCTACTTAACAAAAATGCTTACAATTACATCCTCGTTCAGTTTCATCAACAATTCTACTCGTATGCACCCGTATTTGTACTCGTACAATACACAGCTTTTAGATGTATGTACTATTGGTATATACACTCCAATGATCAGCTCTTAGCAGCCCATGTGAGTCACCTAACACATGTGGGAACCATCATTTGGCAACTAGCATAAAATATCTCATAAAATTACAAAAAATGTGAGTAATCATTCATGACTTATTTACATGAAAACAAAATTACATATCCTTTATATCTAATCCATACACCAACGACCAAAAACACCTACAAACACTTTCATTCTTCAATTTTCTTCATCTAATTGATCTCTCTCAAGTTCTATCTTCAAGTTCTAAGTGTTCTTCATAAATTCCAAAAGTTCTAGTTTCATAAAATCAAGAATACTTTCAAGTTTGCTAGCTCACTTCCAATCTTGTAAGGTGATCATCCAACCTCAAGAAATCTTTGTTTCTTACATTAGGTTATCATTCTAATACAAGGTAATAATCATATTCAAACTTTGGTTCAATTTCTATAACTATAACAATCTTATTTCAAGTGATGATCTTACTTGAACTTGTTTTCGTGTCATGATTCTGCTTCAAGAACTTCGAGCCATCCAAGGATCCGTTGAAGCTAGATCCATTTTTCTCTTTTCCAGTTGGTTTATCCAAGGAACTTAAGGTAGTAATGATGTTCATAACATCATTCGATTCATACATATAAAGCTATCTTATTCGAAGGTTTAAACTTGTAATCACTAGAACATAGTTTAGTTAATTCTAAACTTGTTCGCAAACAAAAGTTAATCCTTCTAACTTGACTTTTAAAATCAACTAAACACATGTTCTATATCTATATGATATGCTAACTTAATGATTTAAAACCTGGAAACACGAAAAACACCGTAAAACCGGATTTACGCCGTCGTAGTAACACCGCGGGCTGTTTTGGGTTAGTTAATTAAAAACTATGATAAACTTTGATTTAAAAGTTGTTATTCTGAGAAAATGATTTTTATTATGAACATGAAACTATATCCAAAAATTATGGTTAAACTCAAAGTGGAAGTATGTTTTCTAAAATGGTCATCTAGACGTCGTTTTTTCGACTGAAATGACTACCTTTACAAAAACGACTTGTAACTTATTTTTCCGACTATAAACCTATACTTTTTCTGTTTAGATTCATAAAATAGAGTTCAATATGAAATCATAGCAATTTGATTCACTCAAAACGGATTTAAAATGAAGAAGTTATGGGTAAAACAAGATTGGATAATTTTTCTCATTTTAGGTACGTGAAAATTGGTAACAAATCTATTCCAACCATAACTTAATCAACTTGTATTGTATATTATGTAATCTTGAGATACCATAGACACGTATACAATGTTTCGACCTATCATGTCGACACATCTATATATATTTCGGAACAACCATAGACACTCTATATGTGAATGTTGGAGTTAGCTATACAGGGTTGAGGTTGATTCCAAAATATATATAGTTTGAGTTGTGATCAATACTGAGATACGTATACACTGGGTCGTGGATTGATTCAAGATAATATTTATCGATTTATTTCTGTACATCTAACTGTGGACAACTAGTTATAGGTTACTAACGAGGACAGCTGACTTAATAAACTTAAAACATCAAAATATATTAAAAGTGTTGTAAATATATTTTGAACATACTTTAATATATATGTATATATTGTTATAGGTTCGTGAATCAACAGTGGCCAAGTCTTACTTCCCGACGAAGTAAAAATCTGTGAAAGTGAGTTATAGTCCCACTTTTAAAATCTAATATTTTTGGGATGAGAATACATGCAGGTTTTATAAATAATTTACAAAATAGACACAAGTACGTGAAACTACATTCTATGGTTGAATTATCGAAATTGAATATGCCCCTTTTTATTAAGTCTGGTAATCTAAGAATTAGGGAACAGACACCCTAATTGACGCGAATCCTAAAGATAGATCTATTGGGCCTAACAAACCCCATCCAAAGTACCGGATGCTTTAGTACTTCGAAATTTATATCATATCCGAAGGGTGTCCCGGAATGATGGGGATATTCTTATATATGCATCTTGTTATTGTCGGTTACCAGGTGTTCACCATATGAATGATTTTTATCTCTATGTATGGGATGTGTATTGAAATATGAAATCTTGTGGTCTATTGTTACGATTTGATATATATAGGTTAAACCTATAACTCACCAACATTTTTGTTGACGTTTAAAGCATGTTTATTCTCAGGTGAATATTAAGAGCTTCCGCTGTTGCATACTAAAATAAGGACAAGATTTGGAGTCCATGTTTGTATGATATTGTGTAAAAACTGCATTCAAGAAACTGATTTCGATGTAACATATTTGTATTGTAAACCATTATGTAATGGTCGTGTGTAAACAGGATATTTTAGATTATCATTATTTGATAATCTACGTAAAGCTTTTTAAACCTTTATTTATGAAATAAAGGTTATGGTTTGTTTTAAAAATGAATGCAGTCTTTGAAAAACGTCTCATATAGAGGTCAAAACCTCGCAACGAAATCAATTAATATGGAACGTTTTTAATCAATAAGAACGGGACATTTCAGTTGGTATCCGAGCGTTGGTCTTAGAGAACCAGAATTTTGCATTAGTGTGTCTTATCGAGTTTGTTAGGATGCATTAGTGAGTCTGGACTTCGACCGTGTTTACTTGAAAAATGATTGCTTAACAAATTTTGTTGGAAACTATATATTTTTAACATGTGAATATTATGTGATATATTAATCTCTTAACGCGTTTGATATTATGTGATAGATGTCTACCTCTAAAACAAGTCCCATTGACTCACCTAATAATAATGAAGAGTCAAATGTAAATTGGAATGATTCGTGGACTGATTCACAAGTTCCCGAAGAGGAACCGGAAGAAGAGTCAGAACCGGAAGAAGAATCGGAACCGGAAGAAGAATCGGAACCGGAAGAAGAAATAGAACCGGTGGGGGAAATAATAAAATGGTTAAGTAAAAGAGAATCCTCAACCAACCGACCAAGGTTAATTATGGTCAATGGTGTTTCCGCCAAGGAAGCAAAATATTGGGAGGATTACCAATTCTCCGATGAATCGGATTCCGACGAGAATTCCGATGATGTTATAGAAATTACCCCAATTGAATTTAAAAAGGCAAAAGAAAATAATAAGGGAAAGGGCATAAAAATAGAGAAATCTAATTCCAACCCCGATGAACTTTATATGTATCGTCAACCCCCGAAGTCCTTAAGTTGTAACAATGACCCGGGAACCTCTAAACCACCAGGTTTTTCTAAACCAATGTGGAAAACGACGGCTCGTATTAGGGGAACATCATATATCCCTAGAAACTTGGCAAAACGAACCAAAACCGAAGAATAAGAAACGAGCGAGTCGGAATAAGATAGTTGTATTCGTGTGGTGTAATATATGTAATATAGTGTTCTTATGCTTTATGATATATGTAAAAATTGCTTGTATTAATAAGTATTTTTTTATGAAACTAACTCTTGTCTATTTTACAGTTTAAAAACACAAAATGGATAGACAACCCAATATTTTAAGAGACCTACCCGGAGACATGATTGATGAAATCTTGTCTAGAGTCGGCCAGAATTCTTCGGCACAACTATTTAAGGCGAGATCAGTTTGTAAGACATTCGAAGAACGTTCCAAGAATGTCTTGGTTTATAAGAGACTTTCGTTTGAAAGATGGGGGATATCACATTGGGAAACCCATAAGTTACGATGTGTTTACTTTGACGCATATATTGCGGGGAACCCAAATGCTATTTTACGCAACGGGTTAAGAAATTATTTTGACTCAATATATCCGAATATTGGACTTCGTGATTTAGAAAAAGCGGCTAACATGCAACATAAAGAAGCATGTTATGCTTACGGATTAGTAATGTTCGCTTCTCACCAAAGTGAGAACAAGAACATCGGGCTACAACTATTAAACAAAACGTTTCCACAAGTGACGGAGTCGGTAATTGGGGTAAGAAATGAGGTTTTTAGATTATTACGGGACTGTTGGACATTACGTAACCCTCGTCCCTTTGATGACGTTACAACACGCTGTCTTATCAACGGCCATAACGGTTATGTTGCACAAGACCAAGGATGGGAAGTAGTCCTAGTATAACCAGAATGCATGACTTGTTTCTGGACGTATGAATTACGTGTCTTTATTGCCTTTGCCGAACGACTTGTGTACTAGCTAGAATTGTCTTCACAACTATCTTGTATCAAAGTTATTGTGTGCTATATTTCATGCTTTATGTAAAATAAGCGGTATTGTAAGTTTGTAAAATATTGTATAAAAGTTTGAACGCGAAATATTATTACAATCAGTTTTTCATATAGAATTGTAGTAGTTGAATTGTATATTAGCTACTAAGTATGAACTTAACGGGTAGGTACTACCCGAATTTAAACTTATAAAACGCTAATATGAAGAAAAAGCTTTTATAAATGAGTTCATATTATGCTACGAAATACTATTAACTACTCTTAATATTCTGTATGATTAACTTGTTCCATTTAACTATTTTGAAGGAAATGGCACCGACTACTCGACACACCGTGAATATGAATGAAGAGGAATTCCGTACTTTTCTAGCTTCAAACATAGCCGCAGTACAGGCTGCGCTACATACCAACAATAACCTTGGATCTAGCAGTACAGGAAATCGTGTAGGATGCACCTACAAAGAATTCACTGCCTGCAAACCTTTGGAATTTGATGGAACCGAAGGACCGATCGGATTGAAACGGTGGACCGAGAAGGTTGAATCGGTGTTTGCCATAAGTAAGTGTACTGAAGAGGACAAAGTGAAGTACGCTACGCATACCTTCACAGGTTCTGCGTTAACATGGTGGAATACCTATCTAGAGCAAGTGGGACAAGATGATGCGTACGCACTACCGTGGTCAGCATTCAAGCACTTGATGAACGAGAAGTACCGTCCCAGAACCGAGGTCAATAAGCTCAAGACAGAACTTAGAGGGTTACAAACCCAAGGATTTAATATTACCACGTACGAAAGACGATTCACAGAATTGTGCCTATTATGTCCGGGAGCATTCGAAGATGAGGAAGAGAAGATCGACGCGTTTGTGAAAGGATTACCGGAAAGAATCCAAGAAGATATAAGTTCACACGAGCCCGCCTCCATACAACAGGCATGTAGAATGGCTCACAAACTAGTGAACCAGATTGAAGAAAGAATTAAAGAACAGACTGCTGAAGAGGCCAATGTGAAGCAAGTCAAAAGAAAGTGGGAGGAAAACGGTGATAAGAATCACCAATACAACAACAACAGCAATTACAACAATAATTGCAACAATTATCCCAACAATCGCAACATCAATCGCAACTACAACAAACGACCCAACAACAACAACAACAACAACAACAACAGCAACTACAACAATCATCCCAACAACAATAATAACCGCAACAACAACAACAACAATCAGAAGCAGCTATGCCAAAGGTGTGAAAAGTATCACTCGGGGTTCTGTACCAAATTTTGCAACAAGTGTAAAAGAAATGGTCATAGCGCGGTGAAGTGTGAGGTCTACGGACCAGGGGTTAATAGAACAAAAGGAACAAATGGTGTCGGAACGAGTAATGGTGGAGCAAGTAGTGTCGGAGCAAGTTATGCCAATGTAGTTTGTTATAAATGTGGAAAACCGGGCTACATTATTAGAAATTGCCCGAACCAGGAGAACACGAATGGACAAGGCCGCGGAAGAGTTTTCAATATTAATGCGGTAGAGGCACAGGAAGACCCGGAGCTTGTTACGGGTACGTTTCTTATTGACAATAAATCTGCTTACGTTTTATTTGATTCGGGTGCGGATAGAAGCTATATGAGTAGAGATTTTTGTGCTAAATTAAATTGTCCATTGACGCCTTTGGATAGTAAATTTTTACTCGAATTAGCAAATGGTAAATTAATTTCAGCAGATAATATATGTCGGAATCGAGAAATTAAACTGGTTAGCGAAACATTTAAGATTGATTTGATACCAGTAGAGTTAGGGAGTTTTGATGTGATAATCGGTATGGACTGGTTGAAAGAAGTGAAAGCGGAGATCGTTTGTTACAAAAATGCAATTCGCATTATACGAGAAAAAGGAAAACCCTTAATGGTGTACGGAGAAAAGGGCAACACGAAGCTACATCTTATTAGTAATTTGAAGGCACAAAAACTAATAAGAAAAGGTTGCTATGCTGTTCTAGCACACGTCGAGAAAGTACAAACTGAAGAAAAGAGCATTAATGATGTTCCCATTGCAAAAGAATTTCCTGATGTATTTCCGAAAGAATTACCGGGATTACCCCCACATCGATCCGTTGAATTTCAAATAGATCTTGTACCAGGAGCTGCACCAATAGCTCGTGCTCCTTACAGACTCGCACCCAGCGAGATGAAAGAACTGCAAAGCCAATTACAAGAACTTTTAGAGCGTGGTTTCATTCGACCAAGCACATCACCGTGGGGAGCTCCTGTTTTGTTTGTCAAGAAGAAAGATGGTACATTCAGGTTGTGTATCGACTACCGAGAGTTGAACAAACTTACCATCAAGAACCGCTACCCACTACCGAGAATTGACGACTTATTTGATCAACTACAAGGCTCGTCTGTTTATTCAAAGATTGACTTACGTTCCGGATATCATCAAATGCGGGTGAAAGAAGATGATATTCCAAAGACTGCTTTCAGAACACGTTACGATCATTACGAGTTTATGGTCATGCCGTTTGGTTTAACTAATGCACCCGCTGTGTTCATGGACCTTATGAACCGAGTGTGTGGACCATACCTTGACAAGTTTGTCATTGTTTTCATTGATGACATACTTATTTACTCAAAGAATGACCAAGAACACGGTGAACATTTGAGAAAGGTGTTAGAAGTATTGAGGAAGGAAGAATTGTACGCTAAGTTTTCAAAGTGGGCATTTTGGTTGGAAGAAGTTCAATTCTTCGGTCACATAGTGAACAAAGAAGGTATTAAGGTGGATCCGGCAAAGATAGAAACTGTTGAAAAGTGGGAAACCCCGAAAACTCCGAAACACATACGCCAGTTTTTAGGACTAGCTGGTTACTACAGAAGGTTCATCCAAGACTTTTCCAGAATAGCAAAACCCTTGACTGCATTAACACATAAAGGGAAGAAATTTGAATGGAATGATGAACAAGAGAAAGCGTTTCAGTTATTGAAGAAAAAGCTAACTACGGCACCTATATTGTCATTGCCTGAAGGGAATGATGATTTTGTGATTTATTGTGATGCATCAAAGCAAGGTCTCGGTTGTGTATTAATGCAACGAACGAAGGTGATTGCTTATGCGTCTAGACAATTGAAGATTCACGAACAAAATTATACGACGCATGATTTGGAATTAGGCGCGGTTGTTTTTGCATTAAAGACTTGGAGGCACTACTTATATGGGGTCAAAAGTATTATATATACCGACCACAAAAGTCTTCAACACATATTTAATCAGAAACAACTGAATATGAGGCAGCGTAGGTGGATTGAATTATTGAATGATTACGACTTTGAGATTCGTTACCACCCGGGGAAGGCAAATGTGGTAGCCGATGCCTTGAGCAGGAAGGACAGAGAACCCATTCGAGTAAAATCTATGAATATAATGATTCATAATAACATTACTACTCAAATAAAGGAGGCGCAACAAGGAGTTTTAAAAGAGGGAAATTTAAAGGATGAAATACCCAAAGGATCGGAGAAGCATCTTAATATTCGGGAAGACGGAACCCGGTATAGGGCTGAAAGGATATGGGTACCAAAATTTGGAGATATGAGAGAAATGGTACTTAGAGAAGCTCATAAAACCAGATACTCAATACATCCTGGAACGGGGAAGATGTACAAGGATCTCAAGAAACATTTTTGGTGGCCGGGTATGAAAGCCGATGTTGCTAAATACGTAGGAGAATGTTTGACGTGTTCTAAGGTCAAAGCTGAGCATCAGAAACCATCAGGTCTACTTCAACAACCCGAAATCCCGGAATGGAAATGGGAAAACATTACCATGGATTTCATCACTAAATTGCCAAGGACTGCAAGTGGTTTTGATACTATTTGGGTAATAGTTGATCGTCTCACCAAATCAGCACACTTCCTACCAATAAGAGAAGATGACAAGATGGAGAAGTTAGCACGACTGTATTTGAAGGAAGTCGTCTCCAGACATGGAATACCAATCTCTATTATCTCTGATAGGGATGGCAGATTTATTTCAAGATTCTGGCAGACATTACAGCAAGCATTAGGAACTCGTCTAGACATGAGTACTGCCTATCATCCACAAACTGATGGGCAGAGCGAAAGGACGATACAAACGCTTGAAGACATGCTACGAGCATGTGTTATTGATTTCGGAAACAGTTGGGATCGACATCTACCGTTAGCAGAATTTTCCTACAACAACAGCTACCATTCAAGCATTGAGATGGCGCCGTTTGAAGCACTTTATGGTAGAAAGTGCAGGTCTCCGATTTGTTGGAGTGAAGTGGGGGATAGACAGATTACGGGTCTGGAGATTATACAAGAAACTACCGAGAAGATCATCCAAATTCAACAACGGTTGAAAACCGCCCAAAGTCGACAAAAGAGCTACGCTGACATTAAAAGAAAAGATATAGAATTTGAAATTGGAGAGATGGTCATGCTTAAAGTTGCACCTTGGAAAGGCGTTGTTCGATTTGGTAAACGAGGGAAATTAAATCCAAGGTATATTGGACCATTCAAGATTATTGATCGTGTCGGACCAGTAGCTTACCGACTTGAGTTACCTCAACAACTTGCGGCTGTACATAACACTTTCCACGTCTCGAATTTGAAGAAATGTTTTGCTAAAGAAGATCTCACTATTCCGTTAGACGAAATCCAAATCAACGAAAAACTTCAATTCATCGAAGAACCCGTCGAAATAATGGATCGTGAAGTTAAAAGACTTAAGTAAAACAAGATACCAATTGTTAAGGTTCGATGGAATGCTCGTAGAGGACCCGAGTTCACCTGGGAGCGTGAAGATCAGATGAAGAAGAAATACCCGCATCTATTTCCAGAAGATTCGTCAACACCTTCAACAGCTTAAAATTTCGGGACGAAATTTATTTAACGGGTAGGTACTGTAGTGACCCGAACTTTTCCATGTTTATATATATTAATTGAGATTGATATTTACATGATTAAATGTTTCCAACATGTTAAGCAATCAAACTTGTTAAGACTTGATTAATTGAAATATGTTTCATATAGACAATTGACCACCCAAGTTGACCGGTGATTCACGAACGTTAAAACTTGTAAAAACTATATGATGACATATATATGGATATAAATATAGTTAACATGATACTATGATAAGTAAACATATCATTAAGTATATTAACAATGAACTACATATGTAAAAACAAGACTACTAACTTAATGATTTTTAAACGAGACATATATGTAACGATTATCGTTGTAAAGACATTTAATGTATATATATCATATTAAGAGATATTCCTACATGATAATATCATGATAATATAATAATTTAAAATCTCATTTGATATTATAAACATTGGGTTAACAACATTTAACAAGATCGTTAACCTAAAGGTTTCAAAACAACACTTACATGTAACGACTAACGATGACTTAACGACTCAGTTAAAATGTATATACAGGCAGTGTTTTAATATGTATTTATACACTTTTAAAAGACTTCAATACACTTATCAAAATACTTCTACTTAACAAAAATGCTTACAATTACATCCTCGTTCAGTTTCATCAACAATTCTACTCGTATGCACCCGTATTTGTACTCGTACAATACACAGCTTTTAGATGTATGTACTATTGGTATATACACTCCAATGATCAGCTCTTAGCAGCCCATGTGAGTCACCTAACACATGTGGGAACCATCATTTGGCAACTAGCATAAAATATCTCATAAAATTACAAAAAATGTGAGTAATCATTCATGACTTATTTACATGAAAACAAAATTACATATCCTTTATATCTAATCCATACACCAACGACCAAAAACACCTACAAACACTTTCATTCTTCAATTTTCTTCATCTAATTGATCTCTCTCAAGTTCTATCTTCAAGTTCTAAGTGTTCTTCATAAATTCCAAAAGTTCTAGTTTCATAAAATCAAGAATACTTTCAAGTTTGCTAGCTCACTTCCAATCTTGTAAGGTGATCATCCAACCTCAAGAAATCTTTGTTTCTTACAGTAGGTTATCATTCTAATACAAGGTAATAATCATATTCAAACTTTGGTTCAATTTCTATAACTATAACAATCTTATTTCAAGTGATGATCTTACTTGAACTTGTTTTCGTGTCATGATTCTGCTTCAAGAACTTCGAGCCATCCAAGGATCCGTTGAAGCTAGATCCATTTTTCTCTTTTCCAGTTGGTTTATCCAAGGAACTTAAGGTAGTAATGATGTTCATAACATCATTCGATTCATACATATAAAGCTATCTTATTCGAAGGTTTAAACTTGTAATCACTAGAACATAGTTTAGTTAATTCTAAACTTGTTCGCAAACAAAAGTTAATCCTTCTAACTTGACTTTTAAAATCAACTAAACACATGTTCTATATCTATATGATATGCTAACTTAATGATTTAAAACCTGGAAACACGAAAAACACCGTAAAACCGGATTTACGCCGTCGTAGTAACACCGCGGGCTGTTTTGGGTTAGTTAATTAAAAACTATGATAAACTTTGATTTAAAAGTTGTTATTCTGAGAAAATGATTTTTATTATGAACATGAAACTATATCCAAAAATTATGGTTAAACTCAAAGTGGAAGTATGTTTTCTAAAATGGTCATCTAGACGTCGTTTTTTCGACTGAAATGACTACCTTTACAAAAACGACTTGTAACTTATTTTTCCGACTATAAACCTATACTTTTTCTGTTTAGATTCATAAAATAGAGTTCAATATGAAATCATAGCAATTTGATTCACTCAAAACGGATTTAAAATGAAGAAGTTATGGGTAAAACAAGATTGGATAATTTTTCTCATTTTAGGTACGTGAAAATTGGTAACAAATCTATTCCAACCATAACTTAATCAACTTGTATTGTATATTATGTAATCTTGAGATACCATAGACACGTATACAATGTTTCGACCTATCATGTCGACACATCTATATATATTTCGGAACAACCATAGACACTCTATATGTGAATGTTGGAGTTAGCTATACAGGGTTGAGGTTGATTCCAAAATATATATAGTTTGAGTTGTGATCAATACTGAGATACGTATACACTGGGTCGTGGATTGATTCAAGATAATATTTATCGATTTATTTCTGTACATCTAACTGTGGACAACTAGTTATAGGTTACTAACGAGGACAGCTGACTTAATAAACTTAAAACATCAAAATATATTAAAAGTGTTGTAAATATATTTTGAACATACTTTAATATATATGTATATATTGTTATAGGTTCGTGAATCAACAGTGGCCAAGTCTTACTTCCCGACGAAGTAAAAATCTGTGAAAGTGAGTTATAGTCCCACTTTTAAAATCTAATATTTTTGGGATGAGAATACATGCAGGTTTTATAAATGATTTACAAAATAGACACAAGTACGTGAAACTACATTCTATGGTTGAATTATCGAAATTGAATATGCCCCTTTTTATTAAGTCTGGTAATCTAAGAATTAGGGAACAGACACCCTAATTGACGCGAATCCTAAAGATAGATCTATTGGGCCTAACAAACCCCATCCAAAGTACCGGATGCTTTAGTACTTCGAAATTTATATCATATCCGAAGGGTGTCCCGGAATGATGGGGATATTCTTATATATGCATCTTGTTATTGTCGGTTACCAGGTGTTCACCATATGAATGATTTTTATCTCTATGTATGGGATGTGTATTGAAATATGAAATCTTGTGGTCTATTGTTACGATTTGATATATATAGGTTAAACCTATAACTCACCAACATTTTTGTTGACGTTTAAAGCATGTTTATTCTCAGGTGAATATTAAGAGCTTCCGCTGTTGCATACTAAAATAAGGACAAGATTTGGAGTCCATGTTTGTATGATATTGTGTAAAAACTGCATTCAAGAAACTGATTTCGATGTAACATATTTGTATTGTAAACCATTATGTAATGGTCGTGTGTAAACAGGATATTTTAGATTATCATTATTTGATAATCTACGTAAAGCTTTTTAAACCTTTATTTATGAAATAAAGGTTATGGTTTGTTTTAAAAATGAATGCAGTCTTTGAAAAACGTCTCATATAGAGGTCAAAACCTCGCAACGAAATCAATTAATATGGAACGTTTTTAATCAATAAGAACGGGACATTTCACATGTCTCCGGGTAGGTCTCTTAAAATATTGGGTTATCTATCCATTTTGCGTTTTTATACTGTAAAATAGACAAGAGTTAGATTCATAAAAAAAAATACTTATTAATACAAGCAATTTTTACATATATCATAAAGCATAAGCACACTATATTACATATATTACACCACATGAATACAACTATCTTATTCCGACTCGCTTGTTTCTTCTTCTTCTTCGGTTTTGGTTCGTTTTGCCAAGTTTCTAGGGATATATGATTTTCCCCGAATACGAGCCGTCGTTATCCACATTGGTTTAGAAAAACCTGGTGGTTTAGAGTTTCCCGGGTCATTGTTACAACTTAAGGACTTCGGGGGTTGACGATACATATAAAGTTCATCGGGGTTGGAATTAGATTTCTCTATTTTTATGCCCTTTCCCTTATTATTTTCTTTTGCCTTTTTAAATTCAGTTGGGGTAATTTCTATAACATCATCGGAATTCTCGTCGGAATCCAATTCATCGGAGAATCGGTAATCCTCCCAATATTTTTCTTCCTTGGCGGAAACACCATTGACCATAATTAACCTTGGTCGGTTGGTTGAGGATTTTCTTTTACTTAACCGTTTTATTATTTCCCCCGCCGGTTCTATTTCTTCATCCGGTTCCGATTCTTCTTCCGGTTCCGATTCTTCTTCCGGTTCCGACTCTTCTTCTGGTTCCTCTTCGGGAACTTGTGAATCAGTCCACGAATCATTCCAATTTACATTTGACTCTTCATTATTATTAGGTGAGTCAATGGGACTTGTTCTAGAGGTATACATCTATCACATAATATCAAACGCGTTAAGAGATTAATATATCACATAATATTCACATGTTAAAAATATATAGTTTCCAACAAAATTTGTTAAGCAATCATTTTTCAAGTAAACACGGTCGAAGTCCAGACTCACTAATGCATCCTAACAAACTCGATAAGACACACTAATGCAAAATTCTGGTTCTCTAAGACCAACGCTCGGATACCAACTGAAATGTCCCGTTCTTATTGATTAAAAACGTTCCATATTAATTGATTTCGTTGCGAGGTTTTGACCTCTATATGAGACGTTTTTCAAAGACTGCATTCATTTTAAAACAAACCATAACCTTTATTTCATCAATAAAGGTTTAAAAAGCTTTACGTAGATTATCAAATAATGATAATCTAAAATATCCTGTTTACACACGACCATTACATAATGGTTTACAATACAAATATGTTACAACAAAATAAGTTTCTTGAATGCAGTTTTTACACAATATCATACAAGCATGGACTCCAAATCTCGTCCTTATTTAAGTATGCGACAGCGGAAGCTCTTAATAATCACCTGAGAATAAACATGCTTAAAACGTCAACAAAAATGTTGGTGAGTTATAGGTTTAACCTATATGTATCAAATCGTAACAATAGACCACAAGATTTCATATTTCAATACGCATCCCATACATAGAGATAAAAATCATTCATATGGTGAACACCTGGTAACCGACATTAACAAGATGCATATATATAAGAATATCCCCATCATTCCGGGACACCCTTCGGATATGATATAAATTTCAAAGTACTAAAGCATCCGGTACTTTGGATGGGGTTTGTTAGGCCCAATAGATCTATCTTTAGGATTCGCGTCAATTAGGGTGTCTGTTCCCTAATTCTTAGATTACCAGACTTAATAAAAAGGGGCATATTCGATTTCGATAATTCAACCATAGAATGTAGTTTCACGTACTTGTGTCTATTTTGTAAATCATTTATAAAACCTGCATGTATTCTCATCCCAAAAATATTAGATTTTAAAAGTGGGACTATAACTCACTTTCACAGATTTTTACTTCGTCAGGAAGTAAGACTTGCCCACTGGTTGATTCATGAACCTATAACAATATATACATATATATCAAAGTATGTTCAAAATATATTTACAACACTTTTAATATATTTTGATGTTTTAAGTTTATTAAGTCAGCTGTCCTCGTTAGTAACCTACAACTAGTTGTCCACAGTTAGATGTACAGAAATAAATCGATAAATATTATCTTGAATCAATCCACGACCCAGTGTATACGTATCTCAGTATTGATCACAACTCAAACTATATATATTTTGGAATCAACCTCAACACTGTATAGCTAACTCCAACATTCACATATAGAGTGTCTATGGTTGTTCCGAAATATATATAGATGTGTCGACATGATAGGTCGAAACATTGTATACGTGTCTATGTGTCATAACCCGTCCTTAACCATAAGAACGTGTTAGATAACGTATGATTTCATTGCGAGGTATTGACCTCTATATGCGACATTTTTTTAAAGAAAAACTGCATATATTATACATTACAAACCATGATCCTTATTTTTGATACAAGCTTTGGACAAAATAAAGATGATTATCGTTTAGCGATAATCTTCGACTTACAAACTTTACAAATGATAATAACAACCCGATTTCTAGCATATTTTACAACACAAGTTCTTGGATATGCAGTCTTATTTTTGACACAAATATGCGTACGCAAGATCCTGCTTAGATTCAACATGATGCAGCGGAAGCTTCTAATTATCACCTGAGAATAGACATGTTTAAAACGTCAACATAAAGTTGGTGAGATATAGGTTTAATGCCGGCAGCGATATAAATATAGACCACAAGATTTCATATATAAACATTTTAATAAAAATATTCTAAGTGGTTGAGCACTTGGTAACCATACTTAACATTTAATCACGTCGCATATTCCCTTTATTATGAAATCTTACTACACCGTACCAAGTGTAGTCACGAAACGAAGTACTGTGCAACCGTTGAATACTGGTCGTCCAGTCCGGTTGGGGTTGTCAGGCCCGATAGATCTATCAACAGGATTCGCGTTTACAATACCGCTGTAAATAACAGTTACCAAGCTACAGGGAAGTATGCCAGTGGTACAACTCAACGTAGAATATATTTTTCAGTTACTTGTGTCCATATCGTAAAACATAAAATACATGTATTCTCATCCCGAAATATTTAGAGTTTAAAAGTGGGACTATATACTCACTGTTGTCTTGAAGATATATATAATTTGACTTGGTCTCCGGTTGATATCACGAACCTATCCATATATAATATATCAATACCTTTTCTTTTTAAACAAACGTCACATATATATACTTGTTATACTTTTAATACTTTGAATAATTCCTTAGTCCGTAGTTAGCAGTTCGTTGTTAGTAATTCAATTTTAATGGTTCATTTTTAGATGTTTAATATACCCGCAATGAAATAAATAAAACCCCCTAACGAAATAAATAAAACCTCATCGTATATGTATTGGTCGAGATTAATCTTGACCCACGGTACCGGTGTTGTCAAATGACGTGTTGCGTACATAAAGTACCGGTGTTGTCAAATGACGTGTTGCGTACAAACATGGGATCTTATGATTAATCTTCTCGTGTTGTTTGCGGGTGATCCTGAACCATATAAAATTGAATTATAAGTACATATATATAAAATATCATGTTATCTTAGAAATATGTGATTTTATTTAATTTTTCCCAATTAATCCCGAAGTTAAACAAGTCTTAGATATCCGATCTCGTTTTGGTCATAGTTTCTTCGTTACAACTCCGTTTTCATTGATTCAACTTGTCACTTCCTTGGATCGAGTCCCTCTTTAAGACTATGAACTGTAAATACCTTAGTTTGTATTCGAAATCACAGGTCATAGGTCAAACTTTAGTGAAACTTATGAAGTTAATCATTTTCCATCATGTAAACAACCTTAAATGATTATTTTTCTAAAAATACTTATACTTTGAGTTAAATCATGAAATTTTTATGTGTTATCATATTCATAGTAAAAATCATTTTTCCAGAAAATAAACCTCCAATTCAAAGTTTAAGATGGTTTTTAATTATCCAACCCAAAACAGCCCCCGGTTGCACTCCGACGTCGTAAATTCAGTTTTTAAGGTGTTCTTTGAAAAACCAAGTTATACCTTGTTAAATTAGCATATATTTATGATATATTACAGGTCTTGAAGTATTTTAAAAGTTAAGTTAGAAGGATCTATTTAGTTTGCAAACAAGTTTGAAAACATTCAAACTATGTTCTTGTTGTTAAAATTTTATACCACAAAATAAGATAGCTATATATATATGAATCGAATAAGGTTATGAACATAGATTCTACCTCAAGTTCCTTGGACAAGGTTGCTGTAAAAGAGGAGTAAAAAGCTAGAACCAAAAGGGTGATGGAATTGGATGAAAGATTGGAAGTAAGTTTGTGTTCTTGGAAGGATTTCTTGAAGTGTTTTTGTATGGTTTTCTTATGGTGATTAAGTAAGGTTTTTGAAGCTAAATGATGGGGAAAATGCTTGGAGATGATCAAGTATGAAGTTAAGAGTATTTTGAGAGAGAAATGGAAGTGTAAGTATGAGAAAATGGGGTGAAGAAATGGTGTGCATGCATAAAAACGTTTTTAGGTTATAAAGGAAAAAAAAGATACCTAACTTTGTTTTCTTGCTAAATAATTCATGCTACTTGACAAATGGTTGGTTCCACATGTTTCTTAATCATTTAAGGCTGCTAAGGAGCAGATTTTTATTGGTATATACCAATAGTAAATACATCTAGAAGCTGCGTATGATACGGGTACATATACTCTAGGTATACGTATAGAAATCTTTGAGGAAACGGAACGAGGATTCAAATATAGCTATCTTTTGTAAATATACTTATATTGTTTTATGTATGTAAGCCCTTTAAAAGTGATAAAATACATATCTATACGATGCATGTATAAGTAATATAGGTTATAAGTATTTACGTCGAAAAACATTACGTATAGTTATCGTTTTGAAAACTTAAGTTAGTAGTTTTAAAATATACTTATAACTTATTGTTATTAATACAAAATGATATATTAAAACATTCTTAGATCATGTTAAATATGTATATATACATATATATACACAAACGTATAATTATCATATGTTATATAGTTCGTGATATCATCGGTCAAACTAGACGGTCAAACGTTGTGTAAACTCTTTTCGGAAATATAAATCTCGACAATTTGGATTGCTTATCATGTTGGTAAGGTTTAATTTATGTAAATATTAATCTTATAAGTATAGAACGATCGAAAAAGTGCGGGTCGTTACATTACCTCCCCGTTAAATAAATTTCGTCCCGAAATTTTAAAATTGTACCTATTTTGCGTCATCGAGAAACAAGTGTGGATACTTTTGTTTCATCTGATCCTCTCATTCCCAAGTAAACTCAGGACCTCTTCCAGCATTCCAACGAACCTTAACGATCGGTATGTTGCTCTGCTTGAGCTGTTTAACTTCACGGTCCATGATTTCGATTGGTTCTTCGATGAATTGTAGTTTCTCATCGACATGGATTTCTTCAAGAGGAATGGTGAGATCTTCCTTTGCAAGACACTTCTTAAGGTTCGAGACGTGAAAGGTATTATGTACTCAATCGAGTTGTTGCGGTAACTCGAGTCGATAAGCTACCGGTCCAATGCGTTCAATAATCTTGAACGGGCCTACGTACCTTGGGTTCAGTTTACCCCTTTTGCCGAAATGTATTACACCTTTCCATGGTGACACTTTTAACATAACCATGTCACCGATCTGAAACTCTAATGGTTTCCTTCGAACATCGGCGTAGCTCTTTTGGCGACTACGGGCTGTTTTCAATCTCTCCTTGATTTGTACAATCTTCTCAGTCGTTTCGTGTATGATCTCGGGACCCGTTAATTGTCGATCTCCTACTTCATTCCAACAGATAGGAGATCTACACTTCCTTCCATACAATGCTTCGAATGGCGCAGCTCCAATGTTCGCATGATAACTATTATTATACGAGAATTCTGCTAACGGTAGATATTTATCCCATCCGTTTCCAAAATCGATCACACATGCCCTGAGCATGTCTTCAAGAGTCTGAATTGTTCTTTCACTCTGCCCGTCGGTTTGCGGATGATATGCGGTACTCATATCCAAACGAGTTCCTAGTGCCTCCTGTAGTGATTGCCAGAACTTTGAGGTAAATCTACTATCACGATCAGATATAATGGAAATAGGTATTCCATGCCTTGAAACTATTTCCTTTATATATAATCGTAATAATTTCTCCATTCTATCCGTTTCCTTTATAGGCAAGAAATGTGCAGATTTGGTAAGACGATCAACAATTACCCAAATAGTATCGTATCCCCAGGCAGTCTTTGGTAACTTCGTGATGAAATCCATGGTAATACCGTCCCATTTCCATTCTGGGATTTCTGGTTGTTGAAGTAATCCTGACGGCTTTTGGTGTTCTGATTTGACTTTGGAACAAGTTAAACACTCCCCAACATATGTTGCAACGTCTGTCTTTAAATTAGGCCACCAATAATGCGTCTTAAGATCTTGATACATCTTTCCAACTCCAGGATGTATCGAGTATCTTGTCTTATGTGCCTCATTCAATATCAACTTCCTTAATCCACCCAACTTCGGTACCCAAATACGGTTTGCAAAATATCGAATTCCGTCTTCCCGTATAACGAGTTGCTTCTCATACTTCTTCATTATTTCATTTCTTATGTTTTCTTTAGTAAGTGCTTCTCGTTGAACTTCTTTGATTTGTGAGTTGAGATTCATGCGAATTTTTATGTTCATCGCTCGTACTCGAATTGGTTCTCGTTCCTTTCTGCTTAGAGCATCGGCCACCACGTTCGCCTTCCCGGGATGATAACGAATTTCACAATCATAGTCGTTTATCAGCTCGACCCACCTACGTTGCCTCATGTTCAGCTGTTTTTGATCGAAAATATGTTGAAGGCTTTTATGATCAGTAAACACAGTGCATTTAACCCCATACAAGTAGTGTCTCCATATCTTCAATGCAAACACGACTGCTCCCAGTTCTAGATCATGCGTCGTATAATTCCGCTCGTGAATCTTTAATTGTCGGGATGCGTATGCAATAACTTTCTTCCGTTGCATAAGAACGCAACCAAAACCTTGTCGCGAAGCGTCACAATATATTTCAAAATCATCGTTCCCTTCTGGTAACGATAAAATAGGCGCCGTAGTCAACTTCTTTTTCAGTAATTGAAATGCACTCTCCTGCTCAGAAGTCCATTCATATTTCTTCCCTTTTTGCGTTAACGCTGTCAACGGCTTAGCTATTCGGGAAAAATCTTGAATAAACCTTCTATAATAACCGGCTAAACCCAAAAATTGGCGTATCTGCATTGGTGTCTTAGGAGTCTCCCATTTTTCAATGGCTTCAATTTTTGCTGGATCAACCTGAATTCCTTTGCTACTAACAACGTGGCCAAGAAATTGCACTTCTTTCAACCAGAAAGCACATTTAGAAAATTTAGCATATAGCTGTTCTTTTCTCAACAACTCTAATATCAACCTTAAATGCTGCTCATGCTCTTGCTCACTCTTGGAATAGATAAGAATATCATCAATGAAAACGATAACAAACTTATCTAAATATGGACTACAAACTCGATTCATGAGGTCCATGAATACAGCTGGCGCATTCGTCAATCCAAACGGCATGACCAAAAATTCGTAATGACCGTAGCGTGTCCGAAAAGCAGTTTTCGGTATATCTTCTTCTTTGACACGTAATTGATGATAGCCCGATCTTAGGTTAATTTTCGAGTACACACATGATCCTTGGAGTTGATCAAATAAGTCGTCAATTCTCGGTAGTGGATACCGATTCTTGATAGTTAACTTATTTAATTCACGATAATCTATACACATTCGGAAAGATCCGTCTTTCTTCTTGACGAATAAAATTGGAGCTCCCCACGGTGAAGTACTTGGTCGTATGAATCCACGATCCAGTAATTCTTTTAACTGACTCTGAAGTTCTTTTAACTCGGACGGTGCAAGTCTATATGGAGCACGGGCAACCGGTGCAGCTCCTGGTACAAGATCTATTTGAAATTCTACAGATCTAAATGGAGGTAATCCCGGCAACTCTTCCGGAAATACTTCAGGAAAATCTCTTGCCACAGGCACGTCATTGATGCACTTCTCTTTTTCTTTCTTTTCGACTTTATTAACATGTGCTAAGATAGCATAGCACCCTTTCTTCAAGCACTTTTGAGCTTTCAAATAACTAATGAGTTTTAGCTTTGATTTACCCTTCTCTCCATAAATCATTACTGGCGTTTTATCCTTACGAGGAATGCGAATTGCCTTCTTGGCGCACACAACTTCAGCTCCTATTTTGGACATCCAGTCCATGCCGATTATTACATCAAAACTTCCTAATTCTACGGGTATCAAATCAATCTTAAATGTTTCTCCGGCTAAATTTATTTTACAATCACGGCAAATTTTATCGGCTTTAATTAGTTTACCATTAACTAACTCAATCATGTACTTAGCATCTAGAGGTAATGATGAACAATTCAATTTAGCGTGAAAGTCTCTACACACGTAACTTCTATCAGCACCAGTATCAAATATAATAGATGCGGATAAGTTATTAATGGTAAACGTACCCGTAACAAGCTCCGGGTCTTCACATGCCTCTCTAGCATTAATAACAAATGCTCTCCCACGTGCAGGTCCGATATTCTTCTCTGGATTCGGGCACTGGCTCTTATAGTGACCTTGTTTTCCACACCCAAAACAAGTAATGGTAGCCAAAGCAGTTCTATTTGCATTGGTGGCAGGAGTCTTGGTACCATTTGTATTTGTAACGAGAGCCCTACAATCTTCAGCAAGATGACCCTTTCGATTACATTTGTTGCATACCACATTACAGTAACCAGAGTGATGTTTGTGGCATCGGTTGCATAAAGGATTTTGTCCTTTATAACCAAAGCTTAAACCACTACCCGCACCTTGCATGTTTTCTTGTTTCTTAAAAGATTGTTGTTGGTTACCTCGATCATAATTTCCATTCCACTTTCTTTTGTTACCTGATACCTTCACATCAGTATTGGATACTTTCTTATCCATGATGACCTGATCCATTAGCTCGTTTGCCATGGTTATAGCTTCATGAATTGTCTTAGGTTTCGATGCTGTAACATTTGCCTTGACCTTTTTGGGCAAACCATCTTTGTACATTTCAATCTTCCGTTCTTCGGTTGGAACCAATTCAGGACATAGCAAAACTAATTCCATGAATCGCTGATTGTAGTTGGTGATTTCAGTACCAATAACCTTCAGAATTCGTAACTCATCTTCCAACTTCCTAACCTCGTTCCTTGGACAATATTCGTTGATTAACATTGTTTTGAATTCTTCCCACGGAGTATCATAAGCTACATCTCCTCCTACAGCCTTCACATAATTTTTCCACCACGTGAGTGCACTATCTTGTAAAGTGCACGATGCATACTTGGTCATGTCCTTTTCAACACAACCACTGATTTTAAACACAGTCTCCATCTTTTCTATCCACCGGGTTAAACCGATCGGTCCTTCTGTTCCACTGAATGATGAGGGCTTGCAAGCTTGAAAAGTTTTGTAAGTGCACCCCACACGAGGATTTGGGTTAACTGCAGCACCTCTTGCAGCCTCGACCCATAACATTCTGTCGTTCACTCGCTGATTGATGAGTTCCTGGATTTCTTGTTCTGTCATTCGGTTCAATCGCGCCATATTCTTCTATAAGAATGAAAAGAAAATAATTATTCACATGGAATATTATAGATGTAGTGTATATTTACAGTACATTATAGCTTATTAATAATATGAACCAGGTATTATTATAAAAGCCTTTTCTTCTTATTAGCGTTTTATAATTATATCTAGGGTAGTACCTACCCGTTAATGTCCATACTTAATAGCTTAGTACAGAATCAATTACTACCATCTAAATAATACTTAACCATGGAAAATTATTGCATTTCACACTTCACTATTTTACATATGCTTATCTTACATCGAACATTAAACAAACCACACTAATAATATTATACAAAACATTATATGATCCCATGGTTTAATACGGCAGCGCATCGTTTGGTCTATTTTCTAGGACGTTTAGGTTCAAAGAATCGCTTAACGCTTATCCTGGCTGTCTGCCTATATTTTGGCTGTGGGACTAAAGAACTGGATGCCGGGATAGAATGAATAGGAATAGCGGGAATAGGGGTGGTAGTGTCTAGTGGAGTTGGTGCCACATCATCCTTACTAAACTCGGGATTTGAATTTTCTAATTCATTAGCCTTTCGTTTCTTTCCTAGTTCGAACTCGTCTTTTGTAATTTCCTGTATTTCTTCCTCGGGTTCACTTTCCTCCTCGGGTTCACTTTCCTCCTCGGGTTCACTTTCCTCCTCGGGTTCACTTTCCGGGTTCTCTATAGTCGGTTCATCCGGAATTTGTGAGTCTTCCCCAAAGATATTATTTTCGTCATCGGATAGGTTAATGACTGGAACACCATCTGAAGATTCTGGTTCGGAGTCGCTGAACGTGATGATAAGTTTTGAGCCCGACATCTATCACACAACAACTAACCCATTAGTACTACATAATATTTACATATAAATTTTAACCAACAATGATAAGCAATGGTTTTTAAATCAAACCCGGTCAAAGTCCAGACTTACTAATGTATCCTAACGACTTATCAGTTAGACACACTAATGCAAACCTGGTTCGCTAAGACCACCGCTCTGATACCACATGTCATAACCCGTCCTTAACCATAAGAACGTGTTAGATAACGTATGATTTCATTGCGAGGTATTGACCTCTATATGCGACATTTTTTTAAAGAAAAACTGCATATATTATACATTACAAACCATGATCCTTATTTTTGATACAAGCTTTGGACAAAATAAAGATGATTATCATTTAGCGATAATCTTCGACTTACAAACTTTACAAATGATAATAACAACCCGATTTCTAGCATATTTTACAACACTAGTTCTTGGATATGCAGTCTTATTTTTGACACAAATATGCGTACGCAAGATCCTGCTTAGATTCAACATGATGCAGCGGAAGCTTCTAATTATCACCTGAGAATAGACATGTTTAAAACGTCAACATAAAGTTGGTGAGATATAGGTTTAATGCCGGCAGCGATATAAATATAGACCACAAGATTTCATATATAAACATTTTAATAAAAATATTCTAAGTGGTTGAGCACTTGGTAACCATACTTAACATTTAATCACGTCGCATATTCCCTTTATTATGAAATCTTACTACACCGTACCAAGTGTAGTCACGAAACGAAGTACTGTGCAACCGTTGAATACTGGTCGTCCAGTCCGGTTGGGGTTGTCAGGCCCGATAGATCTATCAACAGGATTCGCGTTACAATACCGCTGTAAATAACAGTTACCAAGCTACAGGGAAGTATGCCAGTGGTACAACTCAACGTAGAATATATTTTTCAGTTACTTGTGTCCATATCGTAAAACATAAAATACATGTATTCTCATCCCGAAATATTTAGAGTTTAAAAGTGGGACTATATACTCACTGTTGTCTTGAAGATATATATAATTTGACTTGGTCTCCGGTTGATATCACGAACCTATCCATATATAATATATCAATACCTTTTCTTTTTAAACAAACGTCACATATATATACTTGTTATACTTTTAATACTTTGAATAATTCCTTAGTCCGTAGTTAGCAGTTCGTTGTTAGTAATTCAATTTTAATGGTTCATTTTTAGATGTTTAATATACCCGCAATGAAATAAATAAAACCCCCTAACGAAATAAATAAAACCCCATCGTATATGTATTGGTCGAGATTAATCTTGACCCACGGTACCGGTGTTGTCAAATGACGTGTTGCGTACATAAAGTACCGGTGTTGTCAAATGACGTGTTGCGTACAAACATGGGATCTTATGATTAATCTTCTGGTGTTGTTTGTGGGTGATCCTGAACCATATAAAATTGAATTATAAGTACATATATATAAAATATCATGTTATCTTAGAAATATGTGATTTTATTTAATTTTTCCCAATTAATCCCGAAGTTAAACAAGTCTTAGATATCCGATCTCGTTTTGGTCATAGTTTCTTCGTTACAACTCCGTTTTCGTTGATTCAACTTGTCACTTCCTTGGATCGAGTCCCTCTTTAAGACTATGAACTGTAAATACCTTAGTTTGTATTCGAAATCACAGGTCATAGGTCAAACTTTAGTGAAACTTATGAAGTTAATCATTTTCCATCATGTAAACAACCTTAAATGATTATTTTTCTAAAAATACTTATACTTTGAGTTAAATCATGAAATTTTTATGTGTTATCATATTCATAGTAAAAATCATTTTTCCAGAAAATAAACCTCCAATTCAAAGTTTAAGATGGTTTTTAATTATCCAACCCAAAACAGCCCCCGGTTGCACTCCGACGTCGTAAATTCAGTTTTTAAGGTGTTCTTTGAAAAACCAAGTTATACCTTGTTAAATTAGCATATATTTATGATATATTACAGGTCTTGAAGTATTTTAAAAGTTAAGTTAGAAGGATCTATTTAGTTTGCAAACAAGTTTGAAAACATTCAAACTATGTTCTTGTTGTTAAAATTTTATACCACAAAATAAGATAGCTATATATATATGAATCGAATAAGGTTATGAACATAGATTCTACCTCAAGTTCCTTGGACAAGGTTGCTGTAAAAGAGGAGTAAAAAGCTAGAACCAAAAGGGTGATGGAATTGGATGAAAGATTGGAAGTAAGTTTGTGTTCTTGGAAGGATTTCTTGAAGTGTTTTTGTATGGTTTTCTTATGGTGATTAAGTAAGGTTTTTGAAGCTAAATGATGGGGAAAATGCTTGGAGATGATCAAGTATGAAGTTAAGAGTATTTTGAGAGAGAAATGGAAGTGTAAGTATGAGAAAATGGGGTGAAGAAATGGTGTGCATGCATAAAAACGTTTTTAGGTTATAAAGGAAAAAAAAGATACCTAACTTTGTTTTCTTGCTAAATAATTCATGCTACTTGACAAATGGTTGGTTCCACATGTTTCTTAATCATTTAAGGCTGCTAAGGAGCAGATTTTTATTGGTATATACCAATAGTAAATACATCTAGAAGCTGCGTATGATACGGGTACATATACTCTAGGTATACGTATAGAAATCTTTGAGGAAACGGAACGAGGATTCAAATATAGCTATCTTTTGTAAATATACTTATATTGTTTTATGTATGTAAGCCCTTTAAAAGTGATAAAATACATATCTATACGATGCATGTATAAGTAATATAGGTTATAAGTATTTACGTCGAAAAACATTACGTATAGTTATCATTTTGAAAACTTAAGTTAGTAGTTTTAAAATATACTTATAACTTATTGTTATTAATACAAAATGAGATATTAAAACATTCTTAGATCATGTTAAATATGTATATATACATATATATACACAAACGTATAATTATTATATGTTATATAGTTCGTGATATCATCGGTCAAACTAGACGGTCAAACGTTGTGTAAACTCTTTTCGGAAATATAAATCTCGACAATTTGGATTGCTTATCATGTTGGTAAGGTTTAATTTATGTAAATATTAATCTTATAAGTATAGAACGATCGAAAAAGTGCGGGTCGTTACACTATGGTATCTCAAGATTACATAATATACAATACAAGTTGATTAAGTTATGGTTGGAATAGATTTGTTACCAATTTTCACGTAGCTAAAATGAGAAAAATTAACCAATCTTGTTTTACCCATAACTTCTTCATTTTAAATCCGTTTTGAGTGAATCAAATTGCTATGGTTTCATATTGAACTCTATTTTATGAATCTAAACAGAAAAAGTATAGGTTTATAGTCGGAAAAATAAGTTACAAGTCGTTTTTGTAAAAGTAGTCATTTCAGTTGAAAGAACGACGTCTAGATGACCATTTTAGAAAACATACTTCCACTTTGAGTTTAACCATAATTTTTGGATATAGTTTCATGTTCATAATAAAACTCATTTTCTCAGAATAACAACTTTTAAATCAAAGCTTATCATAGTTTTTAATTAACTAACCCAAAACAGCCCGCGGTGTTACTACGACGGCGTAAATCCGGTTTTACGGTGTTTTTCGTGTTTTCAGGTTTTAAATTATTAAGTTAGCATATCATATAGATATAGAACATGTGTTTATTTGATTTTAAAAGTCAAGTTAGAAGGATTAACTTTTGTTTGCGAACAAGTTTAGAATTAACTAAACTATGTTCTAGTGATTACAAGTTTAAACCTTCGAATAAGATAGCTTTATACGTATGAATCGAATGACGTTATGAACATCATTACTACCTTAATTTCCTTGGATAAACCTACTAGAAAAGAGAAAAATGGATCTAGCTTCAACGGATCCTTGGATGGCTCGAAGTTCTTGAAGCAGAATCATGACACGAAAACAAGTTCAAGTAAGATCATCACTTGAAATAAGATTGTTATAGTTATAGAAATTGAACCAAAGTTTGAATATGATTATTACCTTGTATTAGAATGATAACCTACTGTAAGAAACAAAGATTTCTTGAGGTTGGATGATCACCTTACAAGATTGGAAGTGAGCTAGCAAACTTGAAAGTATTCTTGATTTTATGTAACTAGAACTTGTAGAATATATGAAGAACACTTAGAACTTGAAGATAGAACTTGAGAGAGATTAATTAGATGAAGAAAATTGAAGAATGAAAGTGTTTGTAGGTGTTTTTGGTCGTTGGTGTATGGATTAGATATAAAGGATATGTAATTTTGTTTTCATGTAAATAAGTCATGAATGATTACTCATATTTTTGTAATTTTATGAGATATTTCATGCTAGTTGCCAAATGATGGTTCCCACATGTGTTAGGTGACTCACATGGGCTGCTAAGAGCTGATCATTGGAGTGTATATACCAATAGTACATACATCTAAAAGCTGTGTATTGTACGAGTACGAATACGGGTGCATACGAGTAGAATTGTTGATGAAACTGAACGAGGATGTAATTGTAAGCATTTTTGTTAAGTAGAAGTATTTTGATAAGTGTATTGAAGTCTTTCAAAAGTCTATAAATACATATTAAAACACTACATGTATATACATTTTAACTGAGTCGTTAAGTCATCGTTAGTCGTTACATGTAAGTGTTGTTTTTAAACCTTTAGGTTAACGATCTTGTTAAATGTTGTTAACCCAATGTTTATAATATCAAATGAGATTTTATATTATTATATTATCATGATATTATCATGTATGAATATCTCTTAATATGATATATATACATTAAATGTCTTTACAACGATAATCGTTACATATATGTCTCGTTTAAAAATCATTAAGTTAGTAGTCTTGTTTTTACATATGTAGTTCATTGTTAATATACTTAATGATATGTTTACTTATCATAGTATCATGTTAACTATATATATATCCATATATATGTCATCATATAGTTTTTACAAGTTTTAACGTTCGTGAATCACCGGTCAACTTGGGTGGTCAATTGTCTATATGAAACATATTTCAATTAGTCAAGTCTTAACAAGTTTGATTGCTTAACATGTTGGAAACATTTAATCATGTAAATATCAATCTCAATTAATATATATAAACATGGAAAAGTTCGGGTCACTACAATCACCACTAACAAACAACATCCGTATCACACGTCTCGACATCATAATCTATCCCACAAACATCAACACCATACGCACCATAGATTCCAAGGAGTACCAACAATAATGAACGATGAAGTATTGATTCATAACTTCATTGATATTCTGCGAAGAATATGTGGTTTCAAAAAGTTTTATAGATTTCTTATTCTAGCTCAAACCGAAAAGCAAATGAGATTAATATCATATTAACTCATTAAATTCATGATTTCATCTGAAGAAAATATATATGTATATATGTTTTCATAAAGATTGTAATTAAAAGTTCTTTTGTACAAAATATTAATGGTGAAATTTTTTTTTAACGGGTAGGTAATACCCGAGGAATAATTAGATTTCATCTTAATAAGTTACATTGTACATTCGTCGAAGCTGATTCAACAGTCATTTACTATCCTACTTACAACCACTGATATACGTATCCGTTCACCGCAGAATAACCATTTTCATTCAATATTTGGATTTTGACTTCCCAGAATCCAACAAGTGGCATATGAAGAAAACATATGACAAAATAAAATCTGTTAGAAACAAACAAATTAACTATGAAAAATTTTGTTAAGAATCCACGCTAACTGTTCCAGCTAACTGTTCCTAGCTAACTGATTATATTTTATTTATCGCAGTTTATTTATCGCAATTTAATTATCGCACTTTTATTTATCGTCATTTAATTTCTGTAATTATTTTACGCACTTTAAATATCGGGACACGTATACAATGTTTTGACATATCATATCGACGCATCTATATATATTATTTGGAATCACCATAGACACTCTATATGCAGTAATGATCGAGTTCTCTATACAGGGTTGAGGTTGATTCTACAATAATATATATAATTTGAGTTGTGATCGAGTCTGAGAGGTATACGGGTCACGATACGTATTAATTAATTCGTATATTATATATTAAACTATATATGAATTAATGGACTATTACTGTAGACTATCGACTGTGGACTAATGACATTGGACAATTAAAATGAATTAAAATATTGATTATAACATATGAAACTAAACATTTCTTCAAGATTGCCACTTGATTTCATCTTAAACCTCATTGTATCTTGACGATTACAATCAGTGTTCAAATCTATCATGATTCTTAAAAACACCTCAATCGAGAGGATAAACCAACCGCACTTCATCTACGGAAGAAAAGATTGATGCATATAGTTATGCACCTGAAAAACCCTCGGAAACTGAGTAAACGTTTGACACGTATCTGTTCTAGTTCCTTTGACATTGTTATTACCAAAGATCATTTTGCAATCCCTTTCCAAAGTAGCTAATTTTGTCACAGCTCCAGCAAGTCAACTCCGACTTTTCATCCGAAACAACTTTATTATAACCGCGATATATATGCGTACTCTTTATTGTTACTGGGGAACCTTTTATATTCCACAATATTACCATCAGCGATTAATCATTCTAAAAACACAATTCTCCTGAAACTACCTCGGTTTGATAACCGATGACCCAGATCAGTTAACTTTGAAAATGCTGACGAAGCAGCATGTTGTAGAAGATCTTACTGGCCAAAAGTTTGATGATAAAGAAAGGAGTGTTAGGAACGCTCGATAGAAAATTTAGTACCGGAAAGCGGATTATGTGAAACTATGAAGAAATCCGTGGACAAATCACAAAGAATAAGTTTGCCTTCAAAGAATCCAAATGATTCTGTGCCTGCTGAAATCGCTAGCAAACATCTTATTTCTCATTCTAAACCTTCACAGACAAATCTTCTTCATCATCCATTGATATTAGAAATTCTAAGATATTCTCGTATGTTCTATTATAAATATCCTCCATATTTCTGGCGATATTTTCACAACTATTCTTATCTGAGATCATTTATCTCCCCGTAATATCTGCAACATAAAAGAAACTGTGTTAGTTTCTAAATTCTGAAACCTTCGAGTTTAAAATATGAATATTTTGAAGTAGTGTTGGGAACTGAAGCATGTATTAGTAAAATATAATGACACTTGATCAACGTCATTATATTACAGTAAGTCATGCTGAGTTTCTAATGAAGCATGATGATTCACAGTACCGTCATCATGTACCATTTACATGACTCTTACATTCTATCTAATCTCTAAACATATCAAGAGAATATTTTTCTGGATGACTCGGTCTTCTCCAGGGTATTCTGGTAATTTAACAAATCAAAATCGTTCTATTACCATTTTCTTCTTAGAGCATTAGCTATGTTCATTCTGAATTTCATATCTACGAATTCCAGATCATTACTCGCTTGACTCGAAGTCGGGAAGAGAAAAAGAAAGCATGAAGCTCCGAAAAATAATGAAGAATATAAACTTCGATAATAACCCTGAAATTACAAACCATGTATATCGATGCAGATAGCAATATAGAGACACGGGAGAATTATAAACACTATAAACACAAGAGTATAGTAGAAGTAAATAGATTCTTCGGGTGGTAGATGAAAAAGAAGAATTACATATATAAAAGTTAGGAGTATATCAAGAATCAGGACTGGATGGAGCATATTGATGAATGCTTTAAAGTAAGAATCAAGGGAGAAAGAATAGAAGGTGTGAGTCGTGGAAAATAAGGAAATGAAGGGATGAATTTATAGTGAAATATCCGACAGAGCAATCGAAATAGATTATTACATGTAATCAAAGAAGATCCTGATTTCCTTAATCACCAAAGAACCAAATCTTATTACGTAAAATTCTCTTTAAATCTCTTAAATCCCGGAAATCAATCATAACTACGTCATCGGTTAAGACGAATATATTTTACTCATCTCACTCTTTTACGATAGTCTCATTTATATTCTTCGCATAATCGAATCATTTTATCTACATTACTCAATGATGATAAAACTCCATTATCACCTTATATTTGTCATGAAAACCTTCTTATTGTTATCCATAACAACCTCTATCAAATTTCGGGGACGAAATTTCTTTAACGGGTAGGTACTGTAATGACCCGGAATTTTCCGACCAAATTATACTTATGAGATTAATATTTACATAAATTAAACCATACCAACATGATAAGCAATCCAAATTGTTGAGACTTGTGTTTTTGAAAAGAGTTTTACACAACGTTTGACCGTCCAATATGACTGATGATATCACGAACTATATAACATACGATAATTATACGTTTGTGTATATATATGTATTTATATATATTTAACATGATCTAAGGATGGTTTAACATCTCATTGTGTACTAATGATAATGAGTTATAAGTATATTTTGAAACTACTAACTTAAGTTTTCAAAACGATAACTATACGTAACATTCTTTGATATATATACTTATAATCTATAATGCTTATACATGTATCGTATATATAATGTATTTAATCACTTTTTAAGGACTTAAATACATAAAACAATATAAGTATATTCACAAAAGATAGCTATATTTGAATTCTCGTTCCGTTTCCTCAAGTTTTCTATACGTATATCTAGGGTATATGTACCCGTATCATATCCAGCTTCTATATGTATTTACTATTGGTATATACACATCAAATCAACATCCTAATCAATATTATTACTGCCCTAGATATGAGGTAACTAGAATTTTTCAAGTAGTATGAATTATTAGTAAGAAAATAAAATTAGGAATCCTTTTCTTTCTTTATAAACTAAAAACGTTTTTATATATGAACACCATTTCTTCACTCCATTTTCTCATACCTACACCCTCATTTCTCTCTAAAAATACTCCTAACTTCATACTTGATCATCTCCAAGCATTTTCCCCATCATTTAGCTTCAATTACAAGCCTTAAACACCATAAGAAAACTCTTTCAAGAACATATCAAAATAACCACCCATTTAAAGAAGTTTACTTCCAACCTTTTGATCTAACTCCACCACTCTTTGATTCCAAGATTATTTCTTATCTTTGGCAGTAACTTTGTCCAAGTAACTTGAGGTAGTAACCTTGTTCATAATCTTATTCAATTCATATTCATATAGCTATCTTATTTTGTGGTATAAAATTTTAACAACAAGAACATAGTTTGAATGATTTCAAACTTGTTCGCAAATTAAATAGATCCTTCTAATTTGACTTTCAAAACACTTCAAGACCTGTAATATATCATAATGATATGCTAACCTAACAAGATAAAACTTGGTTTTACAAAGAACATCTTAAAAACTGAATCTACGTCGTCGGAGTGCAACCGGGGGCTGTTTTGGGTTGGATAATTAAAAACCATCTTGAACTTTGAATTGGAAGTTCATGTTCTGGAAAAATGATATTTCTTATGAATATGTTAACACATAAAAATTTCATGGTTTAACTCAAAGTGTAAGTATTTTTAGAAAAATGATCATTAAATGTTATTTTTATGATGGAAAATGATCACTTTCATAAGTTTCACCAAAGTTTGACCTATAACCTATGATTTCGAATAAAAAATAAGGTATTTTCAGTTCATATTCTTAAAATTTGACTCGATCCAAGGAAGTGGCAAGTTGAACCAACAAAAACGGAGTTGTAATGAAGAAACTACGACTAAAACAAGATTGGGTATCCGAAGCTAGTTTAGCTACGAAAATATTTGGAGAAAAAGTAAATTAATCATATCTTTTCTAATTAATATGATATTTTATATATAATTACTTATGATTTGATTTTATATATTTCAGGACCACCCGTAAACAACACGAGAAGATTAATCATAAGACCTCATGATTGTACGCAACACGTCATTTGACAACACGGTACTTTATGTACGCAACACGTCATTTAACAACATGGTACCATGGGTCGAGATTAATTCTGATCAATACGAATACGATGGGGTCTTTATTTATTTTATTTAAGCAACTAATTGTGGACCACTAACATCAGACTGCTAACTACAGACTAAGAAAATATTAAAAGTATTAAAAGTATATATATATATATGTAACGATTACTTAAAAAGAAAATTTGTTGATATATTATATATATGGTTAGGTTCGTGATATCTATCGGAAACCAAGTCGAATTAAATACCTTCAAGGCAAAAGTGAGTTTCATTTGCTCCCTTTTTAATTGCTTTTGCAATATATATTTTTAGGCTGAGAATACATGCGCTGCTTTTATAAATGTTTACAAAATAGACACAAGTACTTAAAAATATATTCTACGTTGAGTTGTACTACTGGCATATTTCCCTGTAGCTTGGTAACTACTATTTACATGGGTATTGTAAACGCGAATCCTGTTGATAGATCTATCGGGCCTGACAACCCCAACCGGACTGGACGATCAGTATTCAACGGTTGCACAGTACTTCGTTTTGGTGACTACACTTGGTACGGTGTAGTGAGATTTCATAATAAAGGAAATATGCGACGTTGATTAAATGTTAAGTATGGTTACCAAGTGCTCAACCACTTAGAATGCTTTACATACACTTGCGAGTGTATTATGTTTATGATTATGAAATCTTGTGGTCTATTAACATACTGAAATGATTGTTATGATAAACCTATGAACTCACCAACCTTTTGGTTGACACTTTAAAGCATGTTTATTCTCAGGTACGAATTAAGTCTTCTACTGTGCATTTGCTCAATATAAGGACATTACTTGGAGCCGATCATCGTAATGGGACCAAATGTTGATGACTTCGTCCAGGTGGATTAGGACGGGTCCTTTCATGACATTAGATTCAAATTTATATGCGTTATACGTAATTACATTGCGAGTGAAATAATAGGCCTTAAAACAATATGTACTATGCTAAGTCATGCATACACAAAGGAATAATATGAATGAAATTCAAAACGGTCAAAATCGAAAAATGGTAAAATTGAAGGCTTTCAAGGTCTCGTTTCGAAAACTATTTGGGACAAACTGCCTACGGGAGTTTGCCATCGGATAGATCTCGAAAAAATACACGATTTGAATAAAAAAAATGGTGAGTAAATCGGAGCTACGAGTCAAAAGATACGATAGATCGATCATTTTGGCCAAAGACACAAAAAACCAAGCACCACGAACCGTCAGTGGTGTTTGGTGCGTGGAGCGATTATGTGAGAAAAGATGACTTTTTCGGAATCTAGACAACTTCGAATGGCAATCACGTTTTGGAGAGTCTTGCTAGTTCGGCCGTTTTATGGTGATCTTATGAATTTAATCACAATCTGAAACCGAAGGTTATGCGCAGCCAAATGGTACACCATCTGGCAGCACATACTAATGATTTAAAAAAAACGTGTTTAATGAAGTGACGTTAGATTAAAATTTATACCCGTTATACATAATTACATTGCGGGTGAAACCATAGGCCTTACAACAAATGGTATCAGGCCTAAGTCATGCATACACAAAAAGAATAATATGAATGAAATTCAAAACGGTCAAAATCGAAAAAAGGCAAAATTGAATGCTTTCGAGGTCTCATTTTGAAAAGTATTTCGTGAAAACCGCCTACGGCAGTTTGCCAATGGATAGATCCCAAAAAAATACATGATTTGAAAAAAAAAACGGTGACTAAATCGGAGCTACGAGTCAAAAGATACGATAGATCGAACATTTTGGCCAAAGACACAAAACATCAAGCACCACGAACCGTCGGTGGTGTTAGGTGTGTGGAACGATTCTGTGAGAAAAGATGTATTTTTTGGAATCTAGACAACTTCGAATGGCAAGCACGTTCGGCCGTTTTAGGGTGATCTTATGAATTTCAGCACAATTTTAAACCGATGGTTATGCGCCGCCAAATGGTACATCATCTGGCGGTGCATACTAATGATCTAAAAAACGTGTTTAATGAAGTGACAATAGATTCAAATTTATACCCGTTATACATAATTACATTGCGAGTGAAATAATATGCCTTAAAACGATATATACCATGCTAAGTGATGCATACAGAAAACTAATTATAAGATATAAATTGAAAACGTTCAAAGTGAACATTAAAAATGATTAAAATGTCTTTTTTCGGCATCTTGACGACCTCGATGTCAAGATATTATCCAGTAGTCTTGATGTTAGGGCCATTTTATGGTGATCTCGAGAATTTCTGTAAAATCTGAAACCGAAGGTTATGCCCCCGCCAAATGGTACTCCATCTGGCGGCGCATCTTAATGATTTAAAAAATCGTGTTTAATGAAGTGACATTAGATTCAAATTTATATGCGTTATACATAATTACATTGCGAGTTAAATAATAGGCCTTAAAACAATATGTACTATGCAAAGTCATGCATGCACGAAAGGAATAATAAGAATGAAATTCAAAACGGTCAAAATCGAAAAAAGACAAAATTGAAGGCTTTCGAGGTCTCGTTTCGAAAAATATTTGGGACAAACCGCCTACGGTAGCTTACCATCGGATAGATCCCGAAAAAATAAACAATTTGAATAAAAAACGGTGACTAAATCGGAGCTACGAGTCAAAAGATATGATAGATCGAACATTTTGGCCAAAGACACAAAACACCAAGCACCAAGAACCGTCGGTAGTATTAGGTGTGTGGTGTGATTCTGTAAGTAAAGATGTCTTTTTCGGAATCTATACAATTTCGAATGGCAAGCACGTTCATAGAGTCTTGCTCGTTCGGCCGTTTTAGGGTGATCTTATGAATTTCGGCACAATCTGAAACCGAAGGTTATGCGCCGCCAAATGGTACACCATCTGGCGGCGCATACTAATGATTTAAAACAACGTGTTTAATGAAGTGACATTAGATTCAAATTTATACCCGTTATACATAATTACATTGCGAGTGAAATCATAGGCCTTAAAACGATATATACCATGCTAAGTCATGCATACACAAAACTAATTATAAGAAATAAATTGAAAACGTTCAAAGAGAACATTAAAAATGAGTAAAATGTCTTTTTTCGGCATCCTGACGACCTCGATGTCAAGACACTATCCAGGAGTCTTGATGTTAGGGTCGTTTTAGGGTGATCTCGAGAATTTCAGTGCAATCTGAAACCGAAGGTTATGCGCCGCCAAATGGTACTCCATCGGGCGATGCATATTAATGATTTAAAAAATCGTGTTTAATGAAGTGACATTAGATTCAAATTTATATGCGTTATACGTAATTACATTGCGAGTGATATAATAGGCCTTAAAACAATATGTACTATGCTAAGTCATGCATACACAAAGGAATAATATGAATGAAATTCAAAACGGTCAAAATCAAAAAATGGTAAAATTGAAGGCTTTCAAGGTCTCGTTTCGAAAACTATTTGGGACAAACCGCCTACGGTAGTTTGCCATCGGATAGATCCCAAAAAAATACACGATTTGAATAAAAAAATGGTGACTAAATCGGAGCTACGAGTCAAAAGATATGATAGATCAAACATTTAGGCCAAAGACACAAAACATCAAGCACCACGAACCGTCGGTGGTGTTAGGTGCGTGGAGCGATTCTGTGAGAAAAGATGACTTTTTTGAAATCTAGACAACTTCGAATGGCAATCACGTTTTGGAGAATCTTGCTCGTTGATAAGGCTAAAAAAGGAACATATATTTCATAGCATTATTCCCCAAGAAAGACAAGATTTTAGTTGAAATTGTTCCATTTTCAAGTAATATTCATTTGTATTAAATAAGTGCGAAGACAAAAGGCGAAAACGACGAATTGAAGACGGAAAGGTCCAAAAAGCTCAAAAGTACAAGATACAATTAAAAAGGTTCAAATTATTGATGAAGAACGTCTAAAAATGACAAGAGTACAAGTTACAAAACACAAAGTACACGATATAAAATAGTATGAAAGGACGTTCGAAAATCCGGAACCAGGACATGAGTCAACTCTCAACGCTCGACGCAACGGTGTAAAAATTACGAGTCAACTATGCACAAGAATATAATATAATATTTAAATAATTCATATTAAGAATAATATTAAATAATAAAAAGTTGTTAATTGAGCATAGTTCAGGGGTCATAAATGAAAATTTAAATTTATATTTTGCCTATAAAAAGGCAATTTACTCGATGTATTGGACACCCCTTTTTCAATCCCTAATCTATCTTTCTATCTCTCTGTAAACGTATAACATAAATAAATAATTTTAATTTTAATTTTAATTTTAATTTTAATAATAATAATTTAGTTATTGTAATGATTAATTACGGGTTTTAAAGTCGAAACTCTGTCCGGGTAACGCTAAGCAATTAATCACCACTGTAAGCTATGTCTTCCCTTTTTAATTTAATGTCTAGTAGCTAAGCCGTTATTATGCTTATTTAAGTCGAAGTAATCGTGATGTTTGACTAAATATTAAGACGGGGTAATTGGATTTTGTACCATAATTAGGGTATGGACAAAAGACCGACACCTGTGGACTTTGGACCATGGACAATTAATAGATGGGGGGTATTGTCTAAAATTGAGCGACAACTCATGGGGAGCCTGTCGAACCTATCTTCATATTAATTAATCTAAATAAATTATTAAATGGTTATGGATGTCCTATTTAGTGACGTTTATTCGACATCCTTTACAATCATTTAATTAATTATTTGGGTTGGGTAATTTATTATTCACTACAGCCAAGTGGATAAATTAATATTCATTGACCAATAAAACAGGGGTGGATTACATTTAAGGACACTTGGTGTAATTTTTAACAAAGAATTAAAACCTTGGATTACACGCAGTCGTTAGCCTGGTGTATTCATTAAACAAAGTATTAAGACCTTGTTACAGTTTGGATCCCCAATTAGTTGGAATATTTAACTTCGGGTATAATTAAAATTTGACGAGGACACTCGCACTTTATATTTATGACTGATGGACTGTTATGGACAAAAACCAGACGGACATATTAAATAATCCAGGACAAAGGACAATTAACCCATGGGCATAAAACTAAAATCAACACGTCAAACATCATGATTACGGAAGTTTAAATAAGCATAATTCTTTTATTTCATATTTAATTTCCTTTATTTTATATTTAATTGCACTTCTAATTATCGCATTTTTATTGTTATTGTATTTAATTGCACTTTCAATTATCGTACTTTTTAATTATCGCAATTTTATTTTATCGTACTTTTATTTATCACAATTTCATTATCGTTATTTACTTTATGCTTTAATTTAAGTCTTGTATTTATTTTTAATATTTTACATTTGGTTTTAACTACGACTAAAGTTTTAAAATCGACAAACCGATCATTAAACGGTAAAAACCCCCCTTTTTTATAATAATAATACTACTACTTTATAGATATATATTTTTTTATTTTTCTATTTTGTGTGCGTTAAACTTCTCGAGCTTTCCCTGTGGAACGAACCGGACTTACTAAAAACTATACTATAGTACGATTAGGTACACTGCCTATAAGTGTTGTAGCAAGGTTTAAGTATATCCACTCGATAAATAAATAAATAACTTGTGTAAAATTGTAGCATATTTAATAGTATTTCGCACTAAAAAAAATACTATTTCGTACACCCCTTCCCTACGACATCAAGTTTTTGGCGCCGCTGCCGGGGACACGCCGAAGCGAAACGGCACATAAAAGTTTTTTTTTTTTTTTAAAGTTTTATTTAGTTCTTGTAAAATATATTTTTTTTTTTTAAAAAAAAAACATTGGATGCTTTCAAAATAAGTTGAAAAGTTGAAAAAGAAAACATTGGATGCTTTCAAAATAAGTTGAAAAGTTGAAAAAAAAAATAATAAATAAAAAAATAAATAGAATAATTAATAATAATATTAAAATAAATATCAACTTGGATCAACTTGGAGAAACACGTTTATATTTGGTGAGCAAAAAGAAATATTAAAATAAACATCAACTTGAAAGGATCAAATGAATGGTGCAAGATTTCAACACAACTGCACCAAACTTTCAACTATCCAACAGTTAAAATAATATAAGATAAAAATAAAATATATATATATATATATATATATATATATATATATATATATATATATATATATATATATATATATATATATATATATTTTTATCTTCTTTTGAATTATTAGTTTTTACTAATAGTTCAAATATAAAACGTATCAAAAAAAAAAAAAAAAAAAACGTAAAAAAAAGCGAGTTTTGAGCCTGCATCAGTTTTGAATCTGCATCAGTTTTGAGCCTGCATAATTTTGAATCTGCATCAGTTTTGAACCTGCATCAGCTTTTGAACTTGCATTCAATTTTGAATCTGCACTCCCATTCTGAGCCTGCATATAAAAAAAAAAAAATTAAAAAAAAAATATTTTTTTAAGATTTTGTCTATAAAAAAAAATGTTTTTTTTAGTTTTATTACCTTTAGATTTTTAGACTATAGTCGCAACTTTTAGTATTAAGTTTAGTTTTGCCATAGTTATTTTCTTATTTTTATTTTTCGACGCCTTTTACCTATGTATCAATTACAATTCCAATTAGTAATCTCTATTTGTAGTTTTAATTTTAAGATAGTGATAGTTATAAGGTTGGATTAATCGCGTGTTTTTAAAGTCTTATAAGCCACTCTTCGCCTTTTTCGTTTTTCGACACTTTTCGACGCGCAATCTATTTCTTCCTTATTTCTCGTCGTTCTAGTTATAGGACATAGAATTTTATCTACTTCTTATCTAATATTTCTTAAACGAAAAGGAAAATTATCTAAGTGGTTAAGTTAATAGACGTTGACATTTTTCTGGTTCGTAGTAATAGTTGGATTTGTACGTGGACCGGGTTGTTGGAGCCAAACAGTCCTCAATTATATTGAGACCAAACGAATCCTGCCCCTCTGCTGCATCTTTTGGCTATTCGAAACATGGGCAAAATCAGAAAAGTCTATTGATTGGACAACTTATATAAGTTTTTCTTATTTTTTTTTATAACTAATAGGATATTCTGTGAATGCACCGAGCAAAACGTTCACCACCTGTCATACGTTCACCACCTGTAACTCGATCAAGACATCTAGCCAATATTGTCGCCGTTGATTTTTCTTTAGAATCATCATCTAATCAAACAAGAAATCCAACTCAAATTTCCGATAATCCATCTTTTGAACCCGATTTCACAACTGAGAACCCGGAGGATATTCAAGGACAATTCCAAGATCCTGAACCACTAATTATTCCTCCTGAACCACAAACCGTTAAATCAGATTCCTCTAGTGATTCGTATTCAACGAATTCAATTATGGAAAATCTAGAACCTCTAAGTATGGAAGATCGAATGAGAGCTACACGTACAGGCCAAGGTCACGCCATTATTAAACCAGAAGTTAATGCTCCAGATTATGAAATCAAAGGACAAATCCTACACATGGTAACTAATCAGTGCCAATATAGTGGTACGCCAAAGGAAGATCCAAACGAACATCTTCGTACGTTTAACAGGATCTGTACACTATTCAAAATCCGAGAAGTTGAGGATGAACAGATCTATCTCATGTTGTTTCCCTGGACTTTAAAGGGAGAAGCCAAAGATTGGTTAGAATCGTTACCTGAAGGGGCGATTGACACATGGGATGTCTTAGTTGAAAAATTTCTTAAACAATTCTTTCCAGCATCCAAAGCCGTGAGACTTCAAGGAGAAAATGTTAAGTTCGCGCAAAAGCCAAATGAAACGTTATATGAGGCGTGGACAAGATTCGGAAGGATGTTGAGAGGATGTCCTCAACACGGATTAGATACTTTTCAAATAGTATAAATATTCTACCAAGGTGTCAACGTTGCTACGCGAAAAGACATCGACATAACAGCTGGTGGTTCCATTATGAAGAAAACCGCAACTGAAGCTTACAAAATTATTGATAACACAGCCTCCCACTCGCATGAGTGGCACCAAGAAAAAGATATTGTTCGTTCATCTAAAGCGGCTAGAGCCGATTCTAGCCATGACTTTGATTCCGTTTCAGCAAAAATAGATGCTTTCGAAAGACGAATGGAAAAGATGAATAAAGATATTCACGCAATACGAATCAGTTGTGAGCAATGCGGTGGACCACACTTATTGAAAAATTGTCACATTGAACCAACGATGGAACAACGAGAGAATGTTTCCTATATGAACCAAAGTCCGGGAAATAATTATCAAAATAATTATCAACCGCCAAAGCTAAACTTCAATCGAAATCAAAACATTCTTTACAATCCAAATGGACCCAACAATAATTCGTACAACCAACAAGGTCCGAACAACCAACCGACTCAAAACAACACTTTCAATCAACAAAGACCTAGCTTGTATAAACCATCACAACAAACCGAAGAGAAAAAGCCAAATCTAGAAGAAATGATGGCAAAGCTAATGGAATCTCAAACACAATTTATTACATCTCAAACCCAAACGAATGAGAGGTTTGATCAGTCATTAAGAACTCAACAAGCTACCATTTTGAATCTAGAAAAACACGTTGGTACTCTTGCTAGCATGATGAGTAAGAGGGAACAAGGAAAGCTACCGAGTAATACTGAAGTAAATCCTCGGAATGAGAATGTTAATATGGTCTCAACGAATTCTGAAAAACCAGCTCCAGAAAATGGGAAGGTTTTAGATGTGAGTAACAATGAAGAAGTTACACCACCACCACCCGAGTATGTAAAGCCAGTGGTGGCACCATACAAACCACCCATCCCGTTTCCAAGAAAAGGAGTGGAGTATGAGCAAGTAATAGGTAATAAAGTTGGAAAGAAGAAGAAGAAAAAGAATAAGAAAGTGCAAGAAACAAAAACAGTAGAAGTAAACCCGGTGAATACAGTTCCATCAAAACCTCCACCTAGGGTAGGTGATCCGGGTGAATTTATTGTTCCTTGTCTACTTAGCGATTGTGTCATGTATGATGCACTAGCAGATTTAGGTGCAAGTGTGAGTGTTATGCCTCTTTCATTATATAAGAGATTAGGTGTAGGTGAGTTAAGTCCAACGGATATGAGTGTTCGACTCTTTGATCAAACCATTAAGCACCCAGTTGGAATTGCTGACAACCTACCCGTTCAAGTAGGTAATTTAACCTTTCTAGTCAAATTTATTGTCATTGACATAGAAGAGGACCCAAACGTTCCTCTAATTTTAGGTCGACCATTCTTTGCGTCCACCGGGGCGTTATTTGATGTAGGAAATGGAAGAATAACACTTAAAAGTGGTGATAAATCAATCACCTTTATGATTCGAAAGTCTAAATCTCCACCAACCAAAACCATTGAACCAATAAAAATGATTGGTAATAACCATGTTGTTTTACCAACTCCAGCGGTAGTTCTAAACAATAATGAAACGCCTAAGTGTGGGGAAAATGAAGTAACACCTAATGATGACTTGATAATAAAGAACCCCGTTGTTGATACGAAATTAGATGACCCCGTTATTAACAGTTCAATGAAGAAACTTTTTAACAGGTTATTGATGCTAAAAGTAAAGGGAACTTTAAGTTATGTAACCGGTTAGTATCCAATCTGTCGCCTAAAGAAAAGGCGAAGCTAGTTGAATTTTGGGATATTACGGAAGAAGCCGGGCACTGGCTTAAAGAAAAAGTCACAGATATGCAAGTTGATTATGGACCAAAAGAAATTGACAATGAAGACACCACAACTACCTAAGTGTGGGGAGATTCAAGTGTTTTAAAAAGAGAATGCTATCTAGAGTTAGTTGTTCTATTCTCGTGTAGTTCCGAGAATGGAATCCGATTGGTCTTTTCCGCTAGCAGACACTAAAGAACTAGTTTTCTCCCTCCATTCTGAATTTTTTTTGTTTTTTAGGTTTTATATGAAATTAATATGCATTTTAATTTATGTTTTTAAAATCAAAAATTTACTTTATTTCATTAAGTTAAAAATATGATTTTTAAAATTCGCCGTGAGTTGAAGACTAGGTCGTTGAGCCGAAATTGCTTTACCCGAGAGCGGGGCGACAAATTTTGTTATCATTATTTTTAATTTTATTGATATAAAGTATGCCAAAAAAAATATTATATTTTATAATTTTTTGAACGTGGGGTTATATATCAAACTTCAAAAATATGTATATATATATGTTTGTATTTTATTATATACAAAACAGGGTAAAACAACGCACTTTCAAAGACTGTCATTAAGTTCAGCAAAAGGTACTAATTTTGACAACAAGACGCGAAAGATCAAATGTGAAATAACAACAATATGATTGCGAACTCGGTATTTCTAATCACTTTTCTACACTAATCACCCTCATGAATTTATAATTATAGTCTGATTTCATGCAAATGAGGGCATTGCATGATCTTAAGTGTGGGGAAGGGTTATAAATTCTCTCGGGTTTATACTTGGTTTATTTTCCAAATTTTGTGAAAATTTGAAAAATTTTCAACTAAATGAAGTCAAAATCATGTTTACACATATTTATGAACGATGAAAACTAGGTGTTAATGCCGAAATTATCGTTACCTCGAAAAGGACATAAATTGAGAAACAACCCAAAACGCTTGAATTCATTTAAAATGGAATAGAAGAAAATAAAAAGGCAAAGAAAAACATAAATAAAAGCTAAGTGTGGGGAGAATGTACCAAGTTATTCAATTAAAAACTATCTATCACTTGTTTCTGTAAAGTTACTGTAGGTGTTCTTGTTTTGAACTAAATTAACAGTTTTACCCGATGAAAGAAAAGAAGAGATGGATCTACACGATGAATCAATTCCATCATTAAAAGGAAGTAAAGTCTTCCGAAAAAGACACGCGCTTCTTGATTTAGGTCAAGAAGTTGTCGTCCAGACCAGCTGTAGGTTGACGAAAAATCTAGAAAAGTCATCTCTAAAATCAGCAGGAAATCCACGGACCTCAGCATCAAACAGGGTCGCCAAGTGGTCAGATTTATCCTAACCATGAGAAGGATTTATCTCGTAAAATGGGGGGGCACCATGCAAATTAGCTGGATAAGACTAATAAATCAGATCCCCAGAAAGGATAATCTCCTTAAAGATTAAAAATCAGCTTTTAAGCCTGATATTACTCAATCCTAGAGATTGACCTTAAAGATTGAGAATTCAAACTCATGGAATTCAATGATATCTAAACTCGAGCTTGAAGAAAATATTTTGATCAAAATTAAAACCGATTTGTTTTCTGAAAATCCATTTTCAATGCGTTCATTACCATTGAACGTAAAATCCTAGGAATTCAACAGAATTCATTAGGTCACATGAACCAAATCGGGTGTCAACCGTAAGAACGGTGGTTGCATAGCATGGTCGGAGACAGGACCTTGTGCCAGACCGAAAAATTATAGGATGATCTTTACTATTGCTCCTACCAAGGATAGTTCTAGCATCCGACACGTTAATAAGACCATAATCATCTGCATGTCACGGGACATTGCCTTAACAGTTTCTTGTTCATCGCTTTCCTTTACAACCGGACGGTAGTTTACCGAAAGGTAATATACGGAACAAGTAAACTGGATGTGTGCTTTCCGATACCGGGATAGCAGTGGATTACACGAACCTAAAAGTTTTTAGCCAAAATATTGATCCACAAATATATTTTGCAACACCGATAGTGGATTAAATCAGAAAACTTATCTAGGGTAAAAGCTAGAATGAATTTTCAAAAGATCAAATGTTTTTCATAAAGATCCAATTTCCTTAAGGATCTACATTTTCATAGTCATGTGGGACTGTAAACCGCCTTTCAAATGTGCACTTTGCTTTGGAAACCGAAAGTAAATCGGCTATTTGATTGCAAGTGTCGTTGACCTAAACCCGAGGCAACTGTGGATGACACACCCACCTTTAACCATGATTACATCGTTACTATCATTGTTTATACCGCCGTATTAAAATCACTGATGTACAAAGTGTGAAGAATAAAGAAGTGATTCGTATGTTTTTATTTCAAGTTATGTATTGCTTGAGGACAAGCAACGCTCAAGTGTGGGGATATTGATAAGGCTAAAAAGGAACATATATTTCATAGCATTATTCCCCAAGAAAGACAAGATTTTAGTTGAAATTGTTCCATTTTCAAGTAATATTCGTTTGTATTAAATAAGTGCGAAGACAAAAGGCGAAAATGACGAATTGAAGACGGAAAGGTCCAAAAAGCTCAAAAATACAAGATACAATTAAAAAGGTTCAAATTATTGATGAAGAACGTCTAAAAATGACAAGAGTACAAGTTACAAAACACAAAGTACACGATATAAAATAGTATGAAAGGACGTTCGAAAATCCGGAACCAGGACATGAGTCAACTCTCAACGCTCGACGCAACGGTGTAAAAATTACGAGTCAACTATGCACAAGAATATAATATAATATTTAAATAATTCATATTAAGAATAATATTAAATAATAAAAAGTTGTTAATTGAGCATAGTTCAGGGGTCATAAATGAAAATTTAAATTTATATTTTGCCTATAAAAAGGCAATTTACTCGATGTATTGGACACCCCTTTTTCAATCCCTAATCTATCTTTCTATCTCTCTGTAAACGTATAACATAAATAAATAATTTTAATTTTAATTTTAATTTTAATTTTAATTTTAATAATAATAATTTAGTTATTGTAATGATTAATTACGGGTTTTAAAGTCGAAACTCTGTCCGGGTAACGCTAAGCAATTAATCACCACTGTAAACTATGTCTTCCCTTTTTAATTTAATGTCTAGTAGCTAAGCCGTTATTATGCTTATTTAAGTCGAAGTAATCATGATGTTTGACTAAATATTAAGACGGGGTAATTGGATTTTGTACCATAATTAGGGTATGGACAAAAGACCGACACCTGTGGACTTTGGACCATGGACAATTAATAGATGGGGGGTATTGTCTAAAATTGAGCGACAACTCATGGGGAGCCTGTCGAACCTATCTTTAAATTAATTAATCTAAATAAATTATTAAATGGTTATGGATGTCCTATTTAGTGACGTTTATTCGACATCCTTTACAATCATTTAATTAATTATTTGGGTTGGGTAATTTATTATTCACTACAGCCAAGTGGATAAATTAATATTCATTGACCAATAAAACAGGGGTGGATTACATTTAAGGACACTTGGTGTAATTGTTAACAAAGAATTAAAACCTTGGATTACACGCAGTCGTTAACCTGGTGTATTCATTAAACAAAGTATTAAGACCTTGTTACAGTTCGGATCCCCAATTAGTTGGAATATTTAACTTCGGGTATAATTAAAATTTGACGAGGACACTCGCACTTTATATTTATGACTGATGGACTGTTATGGACAAAAACCAGATGGACATATTAAATAATCCAGGACAAAGGACAATTAACCCATGGGCATAAAACTAAAATCAACACGTCAAACATCATGATTACGGAAGTTTAAATAAGCATAATTCTTTTATTTCATATTTAATTTCCTTTATTTTATATTTAATTGCACTTCTAATTATCGCATTTTTATTGTTATTGTATTTAATTGCACTTTCAATTATCGTACTTTTTAATTATCGCAATTTTATTTTATCGTACTTTTATTTATCGCAATTTCATTATCGTTATTTACTTTATGCTTTAATTTAAGTCTTGTATTTATTTTTAATATTTTACATTTGGTTTTAACTGCGACTAAAGTTTTAAAATCGACAAACCGGTCATTAAACGGTAAAAACCCCCTTTTTTATAATAATAATACTACTACTTTATAGATATATATTTTTCTATTTTTCTATTTTGTGTGCGTTAAACTTCTCGAGCTTTCCCTGTGGAACGAACCGGACTTACTAAAAACTATACTATAGTACGATTAGGTACACTGCCTATAAGTGTTGTAGCAAGGTTTAAGTATATCCACTCGATAAATAAATAAATAACTTGTGTAAAATTGTAGCATATTTAATAGTATTTCGCACTAAAAAATACTATTTCGTACACCCCTTCCCTACGACATCACTCGTTCGGCCGTTTTATGGTGATCTTATGAATTTAAGCACAATCTGAAACCGAAGGTTATGCGCCGCCAAATGGTACACCATCTGGCAGCACATACTAATGATTTAAAAAAATTTGTTTAATGAAGTGACATTAGATTAAAATTTATACCCGTTATACATAATTAAATTGCGGGTGAAATCATAGGCCTTACAAAGAAACGTATCAGGCTAAGTCATGCATACACAAAAAGAATTAGATGAATGAAATTCAAAACGGTCAAAATCGAAAAAAGGCAAAATTGAATGCTTTCGAGGTCTCATTTTGAAAAGTATTTCGTGAAAACCGCCTACGGCAGTTTGCCAACGGATAGATCCCAAAAAAATACACGATTTGAAAAAAAGCGGTGACTAAATCGGAGCTACGAGTCAAAAGATACGATAGATCGAACATTTTGGCCAAAGACACAAAAAACCAAGCACCACGAACCGTCGGTGGTGTTAGGTGCGTGGTGCGATTCTGTGAGAAAAGATATATTTTTCGGAATCTAGACAACTTCGAATGGCAAGCACGTTCAGAGAGTCTTGCTCGTTCCGCCGTTTTAGGGTGATCTTATGAATTTCAGCACAATCTGAAACCGAAGGTTATGCGCCGCCAAATGGTACACCATCTGGCGGCGCATACTAATGATTTAAAAAAACGTGTTTAATGAAGTGACATTAGATTCAAATTTATACCCATTATATATAATTACATTGTGACTGAAATCATAGGCCTTAAAACGATATATACCATGCAAAGTCATGCATACACAAAACTAATTATAAGATATAAATTGAAAACGTTCAAAGAGAACATTAAAAATGATTAAAATGTCTTTTTTCGGCATCTTGACGACCTCGATGTCAAGACATTATCCAGTAGTCTTGATGTTAGGGTCATTTTAGGGTGATCTCGAGAATTTCAGTAAAATCTGAAACCGAAGGTTATGCCCCCGCCAAATGGTACTCCATCTGGCGGCGCATCTTAATGATTTAAAAAATCGTGTTTAATGAAGTGACATTAGATTCAAATTTATATGCGTTATACATAATTACATTTCGAGTGAAATAATAGGCCTTAAAACAATTAGTACTATGCAAAGTCATGCATGTACAAAAGGAATAATACGAATGAAATTCAAAACGGTTAAAATAAAAAAAAGACAAAATTGAAGGCTTTCGAGGTCTCGTTTCAAAAAAAATTTGGGACAAACCGCCTACCGTAGTTTTCCAATGGATAGATCCCGAAAAAATACACGATTTGAAAAAAACGGTGACTAAATCGGAGCTACGAGTCAAAAGATACGATAGATCGAACATTTTGGCCAAAGACACAAAACACCAAGCACCACGAACCGTCGGAAATATTAGGTGTGTGGTGCGATTCTTAGAGAAAAGATGTCTTTTTCGGAATCTAGACAACTTCGAATGGCAAGCACGTTCATAGAGTCTTGCTCGTTCGGCCGTTTTAGGGTGATCTTATGAATTTCAGCACAATCTGAAACCGAAGGTTATGCGCCGCCAAATGGTACACCATCTGGCGGCGCATACTAATGATTTAAAAAAACGTGTTTAATGAAGTGACATTAGATTCAAATTTATACCCGTTATACATAATTACATTGCCAGTGAAATCATAGGCTTTAAAACGATATATACCATGCTAAGTCATGCATACACAAAACTAATTATAAGAAATAAATTGAAAACGTTCAAAGAGAACATTAAAAATGAGTAAAATGTCTTTTTCCGGCATCCTGACGACCTCGATGTCAAGACACTATCCAGGAGTCTTGATGTTAGGGTCGTTTTAGTGCAATCTGAAACCGAAGGTTATGCGCCGCCAAATGGTACTCCATCGGGTGGCGCATATAAATGATTTAAAAAATCGTGTTTAATGAAGTGACTTTAGATTCAAATTTATATGTGTTATACGTAATTACATTGCGAGTAAAATAATAGGCCTTAAAACAATATGTACTATGCTAAGTCATGCATACACAAAGGAATAATATGAATGAAATTCAAAACGGTCAAAATCAAAAAATGGTAAAATTGAAGGCTTTCAAGGTCTCGTTTCGAAAACTATTTGGAACAAATCGCCTACGGTAGTTTACCAATGGATTGATCCCGAAAAAATAAACAATTTGAAAAAAACGGTGACTAAATCGGAGCTACGAGTCAAAAGATACTATAGATCGAACATTTTGGCCAAAGACATAAAACATCAAGCACCACGAATAGTCGGTGGTGTTAGGTGCGTGGTACGATTATGTGAGAAAAGATGACTTTTTCTGAATCTAGACAACTTCGAATGGCAATCACATTTAGAGAGTCTTGCTCGTTCGGCCGTTTTATGGTGATCTTATGAATTTAAGCACAATCTGAAACCGAAGGTTATGCGCCGCCAAATGGTACTCCATCTGGCGGTTCATATTAATGATTTAAAAAACTGTGTTTAATGAAGTGACATTAGATTCAAATTTTTACCCGTTATACATAATTACACCGCGAGTGAAATAATAGGCCTTAAAACAATATGTACTATGCTAAGACATGCATACACAAAGGAATAATATGAATGAAATTCAAAACGGTCAAAATCGAAAAATTTTAAAATTGAAGGCTTTCGAGGTCTCGTTTCGAAAAATATTTGGGACAAACCGCCTACGGTAGTTTTCCAATGGATAGATCCTGAAAAAATACACGATTTGAAAAAAAAACGATGACTAAATCGGAGCTACGAGGCAAAAGATACGATAGATCGAACATTTTGGCCAAAGACACAAAACATCAAGCACCACGAACCGTCGGTGGTGTTAGGTGCGTGGTGCGATTCTGTGGGAAAAGATGACTTTTTAGGAATCTAGACAACTTCGAATGGTAAACACATTTAGAGAGTCTTGCTCGTTCGGCCGTTTTCTGGTGATCTTATGAATTTCAGCACAATCTGAAACCGAAGGTTATGCGCCGCCAAATGGTACACCATATGGCGGCGCATAATAATGATTTAAAAAAATGTGTTTAATGAGGTGACATTAGATTCAAATTTATACCCGTTATACATAATTACATTGCGAGTGAAATCGTAGGCCTTAAAACAATACGTATCATGCTAAGTCAATCATACACAAAAAGAATAATATGAATGAAATTCAAAACGGTCAAAATCGAAAAAAAAACAAAATTGAATGCTTTCGAGGTCTCGTTTCGAAAAATATTTCGGACAAACTGCCTACGGCAGTTTACCAACGGATAGATCCCAAATAATACACGATTTAAAAAAAATGGTGACTAAATCGGAGCTACGAGTCAAAAGATACAATAGATCGAACATTTTGGCCAAAGACACAAAACACTAATCACCACGAACCGTCGATGGTATTAGGTGCGTGGTGCGATTCTGTGAGAAAAGATGTCTTTTTCGGAATCTAGACAACTTCGAATGGCAAGCACGTTTAGAGATTCTTGCTCGTTCGGCCGTTTTAGGGTGATCTTATGAATTCCAGCATAATCTGAAGCCGAAGGTTATGCGCCGCCAATTGGTACACCATCTGGCGGCGCATACTAATGATTTAAAAAAACGTGTTTAATGAATTGACATTAGATTCAAATTTATACCCGTTATACATAATTACATTGCGAGTGAAATCATAGGCCTTAAAACGATATTTACCATGCTAAGTCATGCATACACAAAACTAATTATAAGATATAAATTGAAAACGTTCAATGAGAACATTAAAAATGAGGAAAATGTCTTTTTTTTCATCCTGACGACCTCGATGTCAAGACACTATCCAGGAGTCTTGATGTTTGGGTCGTTTTAGGGTGATCTCGAGAATTTTAGTACAATCTGAAACTGAAGGTTATGCGCCGCCAAATGGTACTCCATCTGGCGGCGCATATTAATGATTTAAAAAATCGTGTTTAATGAAGTGACATTAGTTTCAAATTTATATGCGTTATACGTAATTACATTGCGAGTGAAATAATAGGCCTTAAAATAATATGTACTAAGCTAAGTCATGCATACACAAAGGAATAATATGAATGAAATTCAAAACGGTCAAAATTAAAAAATGGTAAAATTAAAGGCTTTCGAGGTCTCGTATCGAAAAATATTTGGGACATGCTGCCTACGGTAGTTTGCCAATGGATAGATCCCGAAAAATACACGATTTGAAAAAAAACGGTGACTGAATCGGAGCTACGAGTCAAAAGATACAATAGATTGAACATTTTGGCAAAAGACACAAAACATCAAGCGCCACGAACCATCGGTGGTGTTAGGTGTGTGGTGCGATTCTGTGAGAAAAGATGACTTTTTCGGAATCTAGACAACTTCGATTGGCAAGCACGTTTAGAGAGTCTTGCTCGTTCGGCCGTTTTATGATGATCTTATGAATTTCAGCACAATCTGAAACCGAAGGTTATGCGCCGCCAAATGGTACACCATCTGGCGGCGCATACTAATGATTTAAAAAAACGTGTTAAATGAAGTGACATTAGATTCAAATTTATACCCATTATACATAATTACATTGCGAGTGAAATCATAGGCCTTAAAACGATATATACCATACTAAGTCATGCATATACAAAACTAATTATAAGATTTAAATTGAAAACGTTCAAAGAGAACATTAAAAATGAGTAAAATGTCTTTTTCGGCATCCGGACGACCTCGATGTCAAGACACTATCCAGGAGTCTTGATGTTAGGGTCGTTTTAGGGTGATCTCGAGAATTTCAGTACAATCTGAAACCGGAGGTTATGCGCCGCCAAATGGTACTCCATCTGGCGGAGCATATTAATGATTTAAAAAACCGTGTTTAATGAAGTGACATTAGATTCAAATTTATATGCGTTATACGTAATTACATTGAGAGTGAAATAATAGGCCTTAAAACAATATGTACTATGCTAAGTCATGCATACACAAAGGAATAATATGAATGTAATTCAAAACGGTCAAAATCGAAAAATGGTAAAATTGAAGGCTTTCGAGGTCTCGTTTCGAAAAACATTTGGGACAAACTCCCTACGGGAGTTTGCCAATGGATACATCCTGAAAAATACACGATTTGAAAAAAACGGTGACTAAATCGGAGCTACGAGTCAAAAGATACGATAGATCGAACATTTTGGCCAAAGACACAAAATATCAAGCACCATGAACAGTCGGTGGTGTTAGGTGCGTGTTGCAATTCTGTGAGAAAAGATGACTTTTTCGGAATCTAGACAACTTCGAATGGCAAGCACGTTTAGAGAGTCCCTGCTCGTTCGGCCGTTTTATGGTGATCTTATGAATTTCAGCACAATCTGAAACCGAAGGTTATGCGCCGCCAAATGGTACACCATCTAGCGGCGCATACTAATGTTTTAAAAAAAATGTGTTTAATGAAGTGACATTAGATTCAAATTTATACCCGTTATACAAAATTACATTGCGAGTGAAATCATAGGCCTTAAAACAATACGTATCATGCTAAGTCAATCATACACAAAAAGAATAATATGAATGAAATTCAAAATGGTCGAAATAGAAAAAAAACTAAATTGAATGCTTTCGAGGTCTCGTTTTGAAAAATATTTCGGACAAACCTCCTACGGCAGTTTGCCAATGGATAGATCCCAAAAAAATACACGATTTAAAAAAAACGGTGACTAAATCAGAGCTACGAGTCAAAAGATACGATAGATCGAACATTTTGACCAAAGATACAAAACACCAAACACCACGAACCGTCAGTGGTGTTAGGTGCGTGGTGTGATTCTGTGAGAAAAGATGTCTTTTTCGGAATCTAGACAACTTCGAATGGATTGACATTAGATTCAAATTTGTGTTTAATGAATTGACATTAGATTCAAATTTATACCCGTTATACATAAGTACATTGCGAGTGAAATAATAAGCCTTAAAATGATATATACCAGGCTAAGTCATGCATACACAAAACTAACTATAAGATATAAATTGAAAACGTTCAAAGAGAACATTAAATATGAGTAAAATATCTTTTTTCGGCATCCTGATGACCTCGATGTCAAGACACTATCCAGGAGTCTTGATGTTAGGGTTGTTTTAGGTGATCTCGAGAATTTTAGTACAATCTGAACCCGAAGGTTATGCGTCGCCAAATGGTACTCCATCTGACGGCGCATCTTAATGATTTAAAAAATCGTGTTTAATGAAGTGACATTAGATTCAAATTTATATGCGTTATACGTAATTACATTGCGAGTGAAATAATAGGCTTTAAAACAATATGTACTATGCTAAGTCATGCATGCACAAAAGGAATAACACGAATGAAATTCAAAACGGTCAAAAATGAAAAAAAGCAAAATTGAAGGCTTTCGAGGTCTCGTTTCGAAAAATATTTGGGACAAACCGCCTACGGCAGTTTTCCAACGGATAGATCCCGAAAAATACACGATTTGAAAAAAAAACAGTGACTAAATCGGAGCTACGAGTCAAAAGATACGATAGATCGAACATTTTGGCCAAAGACACAAAACATCAAGCACCACGAACCGTCGGTAGTATTAGGTGCATGGTGTGATTTGTGAGAAAAGATGTCTTTTTCGGAATCTAGACAACTTCGAATGGCAAGCACGTTCAGAGAGTCTTGCTCGTTCGGCCGTTTTAGGGTGATCTTATGAATTTCAGCACAATCTGAAACCGAAGGTTATGCGCCGCCAAATGGTACACCATCTGGCGGCGCATACTAATGATTTAAAAAACGTGTTTAATGAAGTGACATTAGATTCAAATTTATACACATTATATATAATTACATTGCGAGTGAAATCATAGGCCTTAAAACGATATATACCATGCAAAGTCATGCATACACAAAACTAATTATAAGATATAAATTGAAAACGTTCAAAGAGAACATTAAAAATGAGTAAAATGTCTTTTTTCGGCATCCTGACGACCTCGATGTCAAGACACTATCCAGGAGACTTGATGTTAGGGTCGTTTTAGGGTGATCTCGAGAATTTTAGTACAATCTGAAACCGAAGGTTATGCGCACCAAATGGTACTCCATCTGGCGGCGCATATTAATGATTTAAAAAATCGTGTTTAATGAAGTGACATTAGATTCAAATTTATATGCGTTATACGTAATTACACTGCGAGTGAAATAATAGGCCTTAAAACAATATGTACTAAGCTAAGTCATGCATACAAAAAGGAATAATATGAATGAAATTCAAAACGGTCAAAATCGAAAAATAGTAAAATTGAAGGCTTTCGAGGTCTCGTTTCGAAAAATATTTTGGACAAACCGCCTACAATAGTTTTCCAACGGATAGATCCCGAAAAAATACACGATTTGAAAAAAAAACGGTGACTAAATCGGAGCTACGAGTCAAAAGAAACGATAGACCGAACATTTTGGCCAAAGACACAAAACATCAAGCACCACGAACCGTCGGTAGTGTTAGGTGCGTGGTGTGATTCTGTGAGAAAAGATGTCTTTTTCAGAATCTAAACAACTTCAAATGGCAACACATTCAGAGAGTCTTGCTCGTTCGGCCGTTTTAGGGTGATGTTATGAATTTCAGCACAATTTTAAACCGAAGGTTATGCACCGCCAAATGGTACTCCATCTGGCGGCGCATCTTAATTATTTAAAAAATCATGTTTAATGAAGTGACATTAGATTCAAATTTATATGCGTTATACGTAATTAAATTGCGAGTGAAATAATAGGCCTTAAAACAATATGTACTATGCTATGTCATGCATGCACAAAAGGAATAATACGAATGAAATTCAAAACAGTCAAAAACGAAAAAAGGCAAAATTGAAGGCTTTCGAGGTCTCGTTTCGAAAAATATTTGGGACAAACCAACTACGGCAGTTTTGCAATGGATAGATCCCGAAAAAATACACGATTTGAAAAAAAACGGTGACTAAATCGGAGCTACGAGTCAAAAGATACGATAGATCGAACATTTTGGCCAAAGACACAAAACATCAAGCACCACGAACCGTCGGTAGTATTAGGTGCGTGGTGTGATTTGGGAAAAAAGATGTCTTTTTCGGAATCTAGACAACTTCGAATGGCAAACACGTTCAAAGAGTCTTGCTCGTTCGGCCGTTTTATGATGATCTTATGTATTTCAGCACAATCTGAAACCGAAGGTTATGCGCCGCCAAATGGTACACCATCTGGCGGCGCATACTAACTATTTAAAAAAACGTGTTTAATGAAGTGACATTAGATTCAAATTTATACCCATTATACATAATTACATTGCAAGTGAAATCATAGGCCTTAAAACGATATATACCATGCTAAGTCATGCATACACAAAACTAATTATAAGATTTAAATTGAAAACGTTCAAAGAGAACATTAAAAATGAGTAAAATGTCTTTTTTCGGCATCCTGACGACCTCGATGTCAAGACACTATCCAAGAGTCTTGATGTTAGGGTCGTTTTAGGGTGATCTCGAGAATTTCAGTACAATCTGAAACCGAAGGTTATGCGCCGCCAAATGGTACTCCATCTGGCGGTGCATATTAATGATTTAAAAAACCGTGTTTAATGAAGTGACATTAGATTCAAATTTATATGCGTTATACGTAATTACATTGCGAGTGAAATAATTGGCCTTAAAACAATATGTACTATGCTAAGTCATGCATACACAAAGGAATAATATGAATGAAATTTAAAACGGTCAAAATCGAAAAATGGTAAAATTGAAGGCTTTCGAGGTCTCGTTTCGAAAAATATGTGGGACAAACCGCCTACGGTAGTTTGCCAACCGATACATCCCGAAAAAATACACGATTTGAAAAAAACGGTGACTAAATCGGAGCTACGAGTCAAAAGATACGATAGATCGAACATTTTGGACAAAGACATAAAACATCAAGCGCCACGAACCGTCGGTAGTGTTAGGTGCGTGGTGTGATTCTGTGAGAAAATATGTCTTTTTCAGAATCTAGACAACTTCAAATGGCAAGCACGTTCAAAGAGTCTTGCTCGTTCGGCCGTTTTAGGGTGATCTTATGAATTTCAGCACAATTTTAAACCGAAGGTTATGCGGCGCATCTTAATTATTTAAAAAATCGTGTTTAATGAAGTGACATTAGATTCAAATTTATATGCGTTATACGTAATTACATTGCGGGTGAAATAATAGGCCTTAAAACAATATGTACTATGCTAAGTCATGCATGCACAAAAGGAATAATACGAATGAAATTCAAAATGGTCAAAAACGAAAAAAGGCAAAATTGAAGGCTTTCGAGGTCTCGTTTTGAAAAATATTTGGGACAAACTGCCTAAGGTAGTTTGCCAACGGATACATCCCGAAAAAATACACGATTTGAAAAAAATGGTGACTAAATCGGAGCTACGAGTCAAAAGATATGATAGATCGAACATTTTGGCCAAAGACACAAAACATCAAGCACCATGAACCGTCGGTGGTGTTAGGTGCGTGGTGCGATTCTGTGAGAAAAGATGACTTTTTCGGAATCTAGACAACTTCGAATGGCAAGCACGTTTAGAGAGTCTAGCTCGTTCGGCCGTTTTATGGTGATCTTATGAATTTCAGCACAATCTGAAACCGAAGGTTATGCGCCGCCAAATGGTACACCATCTGGCGGCGCATACTAATAATTTAAAAAAATGTGTTTAATGAAGTGACATTAGATTCAAATTTATACCCGTTATACATAATTATATTGCGAGTGAAATCAAAGGCCTTAAAACAATACGTATCATGCTAAGTCAATTATACACAAAAAGAATAATATGAATGAAATTCAAAATGGTCAAAATCGAAAAAAGAAAAATTGAATGCTTTCGAGGTCTCGTTTTGAAAAATATTTCGGACAAACCGCCTACGGTAGTTTACCAACGAATAGATCCCAAAAAAAATACACGATTTGAAAAAAACGGTGACTAAATCAGAGCTACGAGTCAAAAGATACGATAGATAGAACATTTTGACCAAAGATACAAAACACCAAGCACCACGAACCGTCGGTGGTGTTAGGTACGTGGTGCGATTCTGTGAGAAAAGATGTCTTTTTCAGAATCTAGACAACTTCGAATGGAAAGCACGTTCAGAGAGTCTTGCTCGTTCGGCCGTTTTAGGGCGATCTTATGAATTTCAGCACAATTTTAAACCGAAGGTAATGCGCCGCCAAATGGTATACCATCTGGCGACGCATACTAATGATTTAAAAAAATGTGTTTAATGAATTGACATTAGATTCAAATTTATACCCGTTATACATAAGTACATTGCGAGTGAAATAATAAGCCTTAAAACGATATATACCAGGCTAAGTCATGCATACACAAAACTAACTATAAGATATAAATTGAAAACATTCAAAGAGAACATTAAAAATGAGTAAAATGTTGAAAGGACCCGTTCATATACATTATAAATGATTCACAATAGTTGATTACATCGCGAGGTATTTGACCTCTATATGATACATTTTACAAACATTGCGTTCGTTTTTAAAGGACAAACTTTCTTTACAACGAAAGTTGACGGCATGCACACCATTTCATAATACATCTAACTATAATTGGCTTAATAATAATCTTGATGAACTCAATGACTCGAATGCAACGTCTTTCAAAATATGCCATGAATGACTCCAAGTAATATCCTTAAAATGAGCTAATGCACAGCGGAAGATTTCTTTAATACCTGAGAATAAACATGCTTTAAAGTGTCAACCAAAAGGTTGGTGAGTTCATAGGTTTATCATAACAATCATTTCAATATATTAATAGACCACAAGATTTCCGTTTATAAATATATGTACACTCGCAAGTGTATAAAAGTATTCTATAAGTTGTAGGCACCCGGTAACAAGCTTTAACTTTCATGTTTTACCCTCTGAAAGTACACCAATCAGGTGTGTTATATAAACCTCGAAGTACTAAAGCATCCCATAGTCAGGATGGGGTTTGTCAGGCCCAATAGATCTATCTTTAGGATTCGCGCCTACCGTACATAGACAAGTAGTTTAATGTTACCAAGCTAAGGGTATATTTCTGGTTTAAACCCACGTAGAATTAGTTTTAGTACTTGTGCCTATTTCGTAAAACATTTATAAAAACGGCGCATGTATTCTCAGACCCAAAAATATATATAAAAGGGAGCAAATGAAACTCACAATACTGTATTTCGTAGTAAAAATACATATAACGTCATTTAACAAGTGCAAGGTTGGCCTCGGATTCACGAACGTATCAATATTGAGATTCAATATTGCAGGAAAGTACGTAGACGCAACGGAGATGATAAACACTAGATTGACCTCACGAGCATACCCATGAACCATACCCATCACCTCCATAGCTATAACCCATAATTTCCTTAGCTTCGACTCATTCAAAAAAACTATTTTGAAATCACTCGGACAGCACTCCGTCGTAATATTTTATGTATACTAATAATATCTTAAAATAATACAGAGCAAATATATATATATATATATATATATATATATATATATATATATATATATATATATATATATATATATATATATATATATATATATATATATATATATAAATCGATTGAGAGAGTTTAGAGAAATATATTTTCAAGTTTCTATGAAATAATGAAACCTATTGAATTCTATTTATAATAGATTTTTGAATTATTAAAGTGAATTATTAAAGTATGAATTATTAAAGTGAATTATTAAAGTATGAATTATTAAAGTGAATTATTAAAGTATGAATTATTAAAGTAAATTATTAAAGTATGAATTATTAAACTGAATTATTAAAGTTAAAGTAAAGTAAAGTAAAGTAAAGGTAAAGTTAAAGTATAGTAAAAGTATAAAAACTATGTATGTATAATACGCATATAAATATATATAATATTAATTTAAATCGTTATATATATTTAATGAAATAAAATATAAATATCGTTATATTTATTAAACTGGTTAAGTAATGAGTTGTCAAAAGTGATTCTAGATATTTATAAAAGTTATATAAGTTTTAATAATAAAGTTCTTTTTAAACTGAAAACGTCTTTGTACGTTTGAAAATAGATTAATAGAATATTATGAAACCAATTCTCCACTAACTTTTGTCTAACTTTCGTAAATGAAACTTTTTGTTTTTATTTATAAATAGCTTTACAAATTATTCTGAATATCTTTAAGAGGAATAGATTTTCTCAAATCATAGTGGACCTCTCAACAGAGACCTGTAATCATAATTCAATATTTCTGATAATTCAATCATTTAATATATATATTTTTTTTAATTTCGTCGAAAATCATAATGAAACAAATACGTTCGTGTAAAGTATTATACGTTTAATACTTTATTAATATTCTCAAGCTATAATATATATATACATATACATATCTATTTATATATAACGGTTCGTGAATCGTCAGAATTTGGTCGAGGTTATAATGAATGTATGAACACAGTTTAAAATTCTTGAGATTTAACTTAACAAACTTTGTTATCGTGTCAGAATAATATAAAGATTAAAGTTTAAATTTGGTCGGAAATTTCCGGGTAGTCACAGTACCTACCCGTTAAAGAAATTTCGTCCCCGAAATTTGATAGAGGTCGTCATGACTAACAATGAGAATGTTATTATAACGATTATAGAGTTTTATCATGTTCAAGAAGCATGGATAAAATAATTCGATTACTCGAAGCGTGTGAGTGAAGTTATCGTAAATGAATGAAATGAGAAAATAGGGATTCATTTATCTTTTGACGTTATCACAGTTGATCTCCGGATTAAAGAAAATCTTTGTAATCTATATAGGATTTGATTCTTCGGTGATTAAGGAAATTATGATCCTCTTCGATTTAATGCGATGATTCATCTCGTTTTTTCTGTCGGATATTTCACTATAAATCCACCTCCTTAATTTCCTTTTAATTCACACCTTCTATTCTTTCTCCCTCAATTCTTACTTTAAAATTATTCGTCAATATGCTTCATCCAGTGCTGATTCTCGATATACTCCTCACTTTCATATCTGTCGTTCTTCTTTTTCATCTACCTCCAGAAGAATCTATTTACTTCTACTATACTCTTGGTTTTATAGTGTTTTTAGTTCTCCCGTGTCTTTATATTGCTATATGCATTGATATATACGGTTTGTGATTTCTGGGTTGTTGTTGGGTTTTATATCTTCCCTTATATTTCAAAGTCCTTGCTTCTTCTATAATCATTGTCATCCACAGTTAATGCTATCTTCTATTTGCTATGATTTATACTCTCATTTCTAGTTCGGAGCTTTGTCCTTTCATTTCTTCTTCTTGCGATTAAGCACCGCTTGTAATGGTCCAGAATTCGCAGATATAAATTTTGAATGAACATTGTTAATGTTCTAGGAAGGAAATTGTAATGGCACGATCTTGACTTGTCAAATTACCAGAATACCTCAGAAAAGGCCGAATCATCAATAAATATTTTCTTGATATTTAGAGATCAAAGAGAATACAAGAGTCGTGTAACATAGCACATGATGACGTTATGATCTGTGAATCATCATGTTCCATTTAGAAACTCAGAATGAATTACTGTAATATAATCACGTTGATCAAGTGTCATTATATTATACTAACTCATGCTTCAGCTCCCAACACTTCTTCAAGAATATTCCTATTTTAAACTCGAATGTTTCAGAATTTGGAAACTAAAATAGTTTCTTTTATGATATAATACAGATAGCGCGAAGAGGTAAATGATTTCAGATAAGAATAATTATAAAAATATCTTCAGAAGTATGGATGATATTTATAACGAAAGATACGATGATATCTTTGAATGTCTAATATTAGAGGATGATGAAGGATATTGTCCGCATGGGTTTAGAGTCAGGAGCAAGGTATTCGTTAATGACTTCAGCAAGTACTGAATCATTTGGATTCTTTGAAGGCAGGTTCAGCCTTTGTGATTTGTCCACAGCCTCCTTCATACTTTGCTCAATCCGTTTTCCAGTTCCAAAGCTTCTCTTTTTCTGAGCTTTGCCAATATATTATCCTTTATCATCCAACTTTTTACTGTTAAGGTCGTTTACAGTTTTTGCTGCTTCATCAGTATTTTTCAAAATTTCGAGAACTGGTTCGCAGTTTAGGGTGTTTTTCAGAAATTTCTCATTCAAAGAATGTAAGTCTTGGAGGTAGACGTTGTGTGTATATGTAATTGTTGATGTAGACATGCTGCGAGGTTTCAAAATACTGATTGCTGATTCTCAATAATTGGTATGGTAATTCTTGTTATAAGGTACGAATGAGTATATGATAGGGTTTCGATAATTATAATGATTTTTTTTTTTTTTGGAAAGTCAAAGATCAGTGAAGTTGTTGGTAAGTTTATTGCTAATGTGGTGACTATAAACGATTCTCCGGTAACGTTGGCGAAAGGGCAATGTATCTATCGAGGTTATAATAAGACTGTTTTGATTGAGAAGTCGAAGTTGACTTGCTGGAGCTGTGACAAAAATGTCTATTTTGAAACGGAATTGAAAAGTTATTTTAGCTAGTAAATGCCAAAGGGTCTAACACGGATACGTGTCGAACTATGACTTGGGTTTTTGAGAGTTTTTTTCAGGTGTATAACTATGGGTAACATGTGGTTGGATCATCATCTCGATTGCTCCTTAGTTGAAGTGTCTTCAGGAATTTCGAAGGGTTTGAGCACATATTGTAACCGTTAATACATATGATGTTCTAACACAGTTTTGAAGTCAAAGTATAGCTTTGAAAGATATAGGAATCTAAGAGTGATGATAATGGTTATATTTCGAATTGAATTATGCGATTTCAAAATCAGAATATGTAATTGAATTTGAATGAGTATGATTGTTTTGATTTATATGAAAGAATGGATATTGTTGTGAAAGTAGGGAGTATAATTGATGATTGCTGAATCAGTTTCGAAAAATGTAATATATTAATTGTGAATTTATATATCTCTCGGGTATTACCTACCCGTTAAAAAAATTTTCACAATTAATATTTTGTACAAAAAGAAGTTTATTACAGTCTTTATGAAAATATATGTGTATATTTTCTTTAGATGTAATATTTTCTTTAGATGTAATATAGATTTAATGAGTTAATATTAAATTAAACTCATCTGTTTTATGGTTGGAACTAGAATTGAGTAATCCCTAAAACTTTATAAATTGCATAAGTATTTCTTCAATAATATTGAAATTATGAATCATTACTTTGTTATTTGTTGGTTTTCGTGAAATTCTTGTGAACTTCGCAAGGTACGAATGATGTTATTTGAAAAGTTTCGAGTACATCGATGATGAAAGTGTAAAATCAAACATATATTCGAATAATACACTTGATTTATTATGAATTGAATTTTTATTGAATTGAGACAGAGATTGTAATTAACGATGGTTAAGTTGCGGACGAAGGACGTACATCATTGCATATTTCTAATATGAATTAACTGAGTAGTTAAGATTCACACATAATAGCTTAGTACGGGAAGATTTATTATGGTTTAAAAATTTATACATATAAAATATACATATAAATCTTTCGCTTGGAAATGAGTTAATACTTCATAACTCGTTGATGCAATATATTTGTTGTTGATTCGTAATGATGTCCACAATGATTCTTGAACTGACAGAGTTTGTGATGTTACAGGTGCCGTTGATTCTGACGATACTGACGGCACTGACTGTGTTGATGATGCTACGGTCCTGTTGATGCTGTTGGTAAAACAATTCTAGCTTGTAAATCGTACACTATTTTCGATCAACGTTTCTACTCTACCATTTCCATTCACTCATCCGATTTACGGTCAGAATTAAATAATCTCTAAGATTTTGGAGATTACATAACTGCCGCAGAGATATCTCTTCAATGAAGTTTATGAATTAATACTTCATCGTTTGTTGTTGTTGATATTCCTGGATATTTACAGGGCGTATGACGTTGATGTTTGAGATACAGATTGTGATGTTGCGGTGTGGGATGTGGATGTTGTTGTTGGTGGTGGTGATGGTACTGTTGGTGTTGCTGATGGTGGTACTGTTTATGCTGCTGGTGCTGCTGCTGGTGTTTGTAACCTTTGCACCATATTCTCCAAAGCCACTACCCGAGCGCGAAGCTCGTTGACTTCTTCTATTACACCGGGGTGATTGTCGGTTCGGACGAGCGAATAAATAAAATCTAGAATTTGGTGTAGTATGTAATCGTGACGAGATACTCTAGAAATAAGAGAGAAAATGGTGTTTCGGATAGATTGACCTCACGAGCATACCCATGAACCATACCCATCACCTCCATAGCTATAACCCATAATTTCCTTAGCTTCGACTCATTCAAAAAAACTATTTTGAAATCACTCGGACAGCACTCCGTCGTAATATTTTATGTATACTAATAATATCTTGAAATAATAAAGAGCAATATATATATATATATATATATATATATATATATATATATATATATATATATATATATATATATATATATATATATATATATATATATATATATATAAATATATTGAGAGAGTTTAGAGAAATATATTTTCAAGTTTCTATGAAATAATGAAACCTATTGAATTCTATTTATAATAGATTTTTGAATTATTAAAGTGAATTATTAAAGTATGAATTATTAAAGTGAATTATTAAAGTATGAATTATTAAAGTGAATTATTAAAGTATGAATTATTAAAGTGAATTATTAAAGTATGAATTATTAAAGTGAATTATTAAAGTATGAATTATTAAAGTGAATTATTAAAGTTAAAGTAAAGTAAAAGTAAAGTAAAGGTAAAGTTAAAGTATAGTAAAAGTATAAAAACTATGTATGTATAATACGCGTATAAATATATATAATATTAATTTAAATCGTTATATATATTTAATGAAATAAAATATAAATATCGTTATATTTATTATACTGGTTAAGTAATGAGTTGTCAAAAGTGATTCTAGATATTTATAAAAGTTATATAAGTGTTAATAATAAAGTTCTTTTTAAACTGAAAACGTCTTTGTACGTTTGAAAATAGATTAATAGAATATTATGAAAACCAATTCTCCACTAACTTTTGTCTAACTTTCGTAAATGACACTTTTTGTTTTTATTTATAAATAGTTTTACAAATTATTCGGAATATCTTTAAGAGGAATAGATTTTCTCAAATCATAGTGGACCTCTCAACAGAGACTTATAATCATAATTCAATATTTCTGATAATTCAATCATTTAATATATATTTTTTTTAATTTCGTCGAAAATCATATTGAAACAAATACGTTCGTGTAAAGTATTATACGTTTAATACTTTATTAATATTCTCAAGTTATAATATATATATACATATACATATCTATTTATATATAACGGTTCGTGAATCGTCGGAATTTGGTCGAGGTTATAATGAATGTATGAACACAGTTTAAAATTCTTGAGATTTAACTTAACAAACTTTGCTTATCGTGTCAGAATAATATAAAGATTAAAGTTTAAATTTGGTCGGAAATTTCCGGGTCGTCACAAATGTCTTTTTCCGGCATCCTGATGACCTCGATGTCAAGACACTATCCAGGAGTCTTGATGTTAGGGTCGTTTTAGGCGATCTCGAGAATTTCAGTACAATCTGAAACCGAAGGTTATGCGTCGCCAAACGGTACTCCATCTGACGGCGCATCTTAATGATTTAAAAAATCGTGTTTAATGAAGTGACATTAGATTCAAATTTTTATGCGTTATACGTAATTACATTGCGAGTGAAATAATGAAATGTCTCTTTCTTATTCATTAAAAACGTTCCATATTAATTGATTTCGTTGCGAGGTTTTGACCTCTATATGAGACGTTTTTCAAAGACTGCATTCGTTTTTAAAACAAACCATAACCTTTATTTCATAAATAAAGTTTTAAAAAAACTTTACGTAGATTATCAAATAATGATAATCTAAAATATCCTGTTTACACACGACCAGTACATAATGGTTTACAATACAAATATGTTACATCGAAATCAGTTTCTTGAATGCAGTTTTTACACAATATCATACAAACATAGACTCCAAATCTTGTCCTTATTTTAGTATGCAACAGCGGAAGCTCTTAGTATTCACCTGAGAATAAACATGCTTTAAACGTCAACAAAAATGTTGGTGAGTTATAGGTTTAACCTATATATATATCAAATCGTAACAATAGACCACAAGATTTCATATTTCAATACACATCCCATACATAGAGATAAAAATCATTCATATGGTGAACACCTGGTAACCGACATTAACAAGATGCATATATAAGAATATCCCCATCATTCCGGGACACCCTTCGGATATGATATAAATTTCGAAGTATTAAAGCATCTGGTACTTTGGATGGGGTTTGTTAGGCCCAATAGATCTATCTTTAGGATTCGCGTCAATTAGGGTGTCTGTTCCCAAATTCTTAGATTACCAGACTTAATAAAAAGGGGCATATTCGATTTCGATAATTCAACCATAGAATGTAGTTTCACGTACTTGTGTCTATTTTGTAAATCATTTATAAAACCTGCATGTATTCTCATCCCAAAATATTAGATTTTAAAAGTGGGACTATAACTCACTTTCACAGATTTTTACTTCGTCGAGAAGTAAGACTTGGCCACTGTTGATTCACGAACCTATAACAATATATACATATATATTAAAGTATGTTCAAAATATATTTACTACACTTTTAATATATTTTGATGTTTTAAGTTTATTAAGTCAGCTGTCCTCATTAGTAACCTACAACTAGTTGTCCACAGTTAGATGTACAGAAATAAATCGATAAATATTATCTTGAATCAATCCATGACCCAGTGTATACGTATCTCAGTATTGATCACAACTCAAACTATATATATTTTGGAATCAACCTCAACCCTGTATAGCTAACTCCAACATTCACATATAGAGTGTCTATGGTTGTTCCGAAATATATATAGATGTGCCGACATGATAGGTCGAAACATTGTATACGTGTCTATGGTATCTCAAGATTACATAATATACAATACAAGTTAATTAAGTTATGGTTGGAATAGATTTGTTACCAATTTTCACGTAGCTAAAATGAGAAAAATTATCCAATCTTGTTTTACCCATAACTTCTTCATTTTAAATCCGTTTTGAGTGAATCAAATTGCTATGGTTTCATATTGAACTCTATTTTATGAATCTAAACAGAAAAAGTATAGGTTTATAGTCGGAAAAATAAGTTACAAGTCATTTTTGTAAAGGTAGTCATTTCAGTCGAAAGAACGATGTCTAGATGACCATTTTAGAAAACATACTTCCACTTTGAGTTTAACCATAATTTTTGGATATAGTTTCATGTTCATAATAAAAATCATTTTCTCAGAATAACAACTTTTAAATCAAAGTTTATCATAGTTTTTAATTAACTAACCCAAAACAGCCCGCGGTGTTACTACGACGGCGTAAATCCGGTTTTACGGTGTTTTTCGTGTTTCCAGGTTTTAAATCATTAAGTTAGCATATCATATAGATATAGAACATGTGTTTAGTTAATTTTAAAAGTCAAGTTAGAAGGATTAACTTTTGTTTGCGAACAAGTTTAGAATTAACTAAACTATGTTCTAGTGATTACGAGTTTAAACCTTCGAATAAGATAGCTTTATATGTATGAATTGAATGATGTTATGAACATCATTACTACCTCAAGTTCCTTGGATAAACCTACTGGAAATGAGAAAAATAGATCTAGCTTCAAAGGATCCTTGGATGGCTTGAAAGTTCTTGAAGCAGAATCATGACACGAAAACAATTTCAAGTAAGATTTCCACTCGAAATAAGATTGTTATAGTTATAGAAATTGAATTAAAGTTTGAATATGATTATTACCTTGTATTAGAAAGATAACCTACTGTAAGTAACAAAGGTTTCTTGATCTTGGATGATTACTTGGAATGGATTTAGAAAACTTGGAAGTAAACTTGCAATCTTGGAAGTATTCTTGATTTTATGAAACTAGAACTTTTGGAATTTATGAAGAACACTTAGAACTTGAAGATAGAACTTGAGAGAGATCAATTAGATGAAGAAAATTGAAGAATGAAAGTGTTTGTAGGTGTTTTTGGTCGTTGGTGTATGGATTAGATATAAAGGATATGTAATTTTGTTTTTATGTAAATAAGTCATGAATGATTACTCATATTTTTGTAATTTTATGAGATATTTTATGCTAGCTGCCAAATGATGGTTCCCACATGTGTTAGGTGACTCACATGGGCTGCTAAGAGCTGATCATTGGAGTGTATATACCAATAGTACATACATCTAAAAGCTGTGTATTGTACGAGTACGAATACGGGTGCATACGAGTAGAATTGTTGATGAAACTGAACGAGGATGTAATTGTAAGCATTTTTGTTAAGTAGAAGTATTTTGATAAGTGTCTTGAAGTCTTTCAAAAGTGTATGAATACATATTAAAACACTACATGTATATACATTTTAACTGAGTCGTTAAGTCATCGTTAGTCGTTACATGTAAATGTTGTTTTGAAACCTTTAGGTTAACGATCTTGTTGAATGTTGTTAACCCATTATTTATTATAACAAATGAGATGTTAAATTGTTATATTATCATGACATTATGATATATAATATATCTTAGTATGATATATATACAGTTAAATGTCGTTACAACGATAATCGTTACATATATGTGTCGTTTCGAAATCATTAAGTTAGTAGTCTTATTTTTACATATGTATTTCATTGTTAATACACTTGATAATATATTTACTTATCATTTAACATAATTAACCAAGTGTATCAATATCTTAATATGATTCATATGTACCTAGTAAGACGTTGTTATAACGATAATCGTTATATATATCGTTTTTTAGTTTCTTAAATTAATAGTCTCATTTTTATGTATATAACTCATTGTTAAAATACCTAATGAGATACATACTTATAATAAAATCATGTTAACTATATATATAACCATATTTATGTCATCGTATTGTTTTTACAAGTTTTAACGTTCGTGAATCACCGGTCAACTTGGGTGGTCAATTGTCTATATGAAACCTATTTCAATTAATCAAGTCTTAACAAGTTTGATTGCTTAACATGTTGGAAACACTTAATCATGTAAATAATAATTTCATTTAATATATATATATAAACATGTAAAAGTTCGGGTCACTACAGTACCTACCCGTTAAATAAATTTCGTCCCGAAATTTTAAGCAGTTGGAGGTGTTGACGTATCTTCTGGAAATAAATGCGGGTATTTCTTCTTCATCTGATCTTCACGCTCCCAGGTGAACTCGGGTCCACTACGAGCATTCCATCGAACCTTAACAATCGGTATCTTGTTTTGTTTAAGTCTCTTAACCTCACGATCCATTATTTCGACGGGTTTTTCAATGAATTGAAGTTTTTCATTGATTTGGATTTCGTCCAACGGAATAGTGAGATCTTCTTTAGCAAAACATTTCTTCAAATTTGAGACGTGGAAAGTGTTATGTACAGCCGCGAGTTGTTGAGGTAGCTCCAGTTGGTAAGCTACTGGTCCGACACGATCTATATTCTTGAATGGTCGAATGTACCTTGGATTTAGTTTCCCCCGTTTACCAAATCGAAGAATGCCTTTCCAAGGTGAAACCTTAATCATGACCATTTCTCCAATTTCAAACTCTATATCTTTTCTTTTACTGTCCGCGTAGCTCTTTTGTCGACTCTGGGCGGTTTTCAATCTTTGTTGAATTTGGATGATTTTATAGGTAGTTTCTTGTATTATCTCCGGACCCTTAATCTGTCTATCCCCCACTTCACTCCAACAAATTGGAGACCTGCACTTTCTACCATAAAATGCTTCAAACGGCGCCATCTCAATACTTGAATGGTAGCTGTTGTTGTAGGAAAATTCTACTAACGGTAGATGTCGATCCCAACTGTTTCCGAAATCAATAACACATGCTCGTAGCATGTCTTCAAGCGTTTGTATCGTCCTTTCGCTCTGCCCATCAGTTTGTGGATGATAGGCAGTACTCATGTCTAGACGAGTTTCTAATGCTTGCTGTAATGTCTGCCAGAATCTTGAAATAAATCTGCCATCCCTATCAGAGATAATAGAGATTGGTATTCCATGTCTGGAGACGACTTCCTTCAAATACAGTCGTGCTAACTTCTCCATCTTGTCATCTTCTCTTATTGGCAGGAAGTGTGCTGATTTGGTGAGACGATCAACTATTACCCAAATAGTATCAAAACCACTTGCAGTTCTTGGCAATTTAGTGATGAAATCCATGGTAATGTTTTCCCATTTCCATTCCGAGATTTCGGGTTGTTGAAGTAGACCTGATGGTTTCTGATGCTCAGCTTTGACCTTAGAACAAATCAAACATTCTCCTACGTATTTAGCAACATCGGCTTTCATACCCGGCCACCAAAAATGTTTCTTGAGATCCTTGTACATCTTCCCCGTTCCAGGATGTATTGAGTATCTGGTTTTATGAGCTTCTCTAAGTACCATTTCTCTCATATCTCCAAATTTTGGTACCCAAATCCTTTCAGCCCTATACCGGGTTCCGTCTTCCCGAATATTAAGATGCTTCTCCGATCCTTTGGGTATTTCATCCTTTAAATTTTCCTCTTTTAAAACTCCTTGTTGCGCCTCCTTTATTTGAGTAGTAAGGTTATTGTGAATCATTATATTCATAGATTTTACTCGAATGGGTTCTCTGTCCTTCCTTCTCAAGGTGTCGGCTACCACATTTGCCTTCCCCGGGTGGTAACGAATCTCAAAGTCATAATCATTCAACAATTCAATCCACCTACGCTGCCTCATATTCAGTTGTTTCTGATTAAATATGTGTTGAAGACTTTTGTGGTCGGTATATATAATACTTTTGACCCCATATAAGTAGTGCCTCCAAGTCTTTAATGCAAAAACAACCGCGCCTAATTCCAAATCATGCGTCGTATAATTTTGCTCGTGAAACTTCACTTGTCTAGACGCATAAGCAATCACCTTCGTTCGTTGCATTAATACACAACCGAGACCTTGCTTTGATGTGTCACAATAAATCACAAAATCATCATTCCCTTCAGGCAATGACAATATAGGTGCCGTAGTTAGCTTTTTCTTCAATAACTGAAACGCTTTCTCTTGTTCATCATTCCATTCAAATTTCTTCCCTTTATGCGTTAATGCAGTCAAGGGTCTTGCTATTCTGGAAAAGTCTTGGATGAACCTTCTGTAGTAACCAGCTAGTCCTAAAAACTGGCGTATGTGTTTCGGAATTTTCGGGGTTTCCCACTTTTCAACAGTTTCTATCTTTGCCGGATCCACCTTAATACCTTCTTTGTTCACTATGTGACCGAGGAATTGAACTTCTTCCAACCAAAATGCACACTTTGAAAACTTAGCGTACAATTCTTCCTTCCTCAATACTTCTAACACCTATCTGAAATGTTCACCGTGTTCTTGGTCATTCTTTGAGTAAATAAGTATGTCATCAATGAAAACAATGACCAACTTGTCAAGGTATGGTCCACACACTCGGTTCATAAGGTCCATGAACTCAGCTGGTGCGTTAGTTAAACCAAACAGCATGACCATAAACTCGTAATGACCGTAACGTGTTCTGAAAGCAGTCTTTGGAATATCATCTTCTTTCACCAGCATTTGATGATACCCAGAACGTAAGTCAATCTTTGAATAAAAAGACGAGCCTTGTAGTTGATCAAATAAGTCGTCGATTCTCGGTAGTGGGTAGCGGTTATTGATTGTAAGTTTGTTCAACTCTCGGTAGTTGATACACAACCTGAATGTACCATCTTTCTTCTTGACAAACAAAACAGGAGCTCCCCACGGTGATGTGCTTGGTCGAATGAAAACACGCTCTAAAAGTTCTTGTAATTGGCTTTGCAGTTCTTTCATCTCGCTGGGTGCGAGTCTGTAAGGAGCACGAGCTATTGGTGCAGCTCCTGGTACAAGATCTATTTGAAATTCAACTGATCGATGTGGGGGTAATCCCGGTAATTCTTTCGGAAATACATCGGGAAATTCTTTTGCAATGGGAACATCATTGATGCTCTTTTCTTCAGTTTGTACTTTCTCGACGTGTGCTAGAACAGCATAGCAACCTTTTCTTATTAGTTTTTGTGCCTTCAAATTACTAATAAGATGTAGCTTCATGTTGCCCTTTTCTCCGTACAACATTAAGGGTTTTCCTTTTTCTCGTATAATGCGAATTGCATTTTTGTAACAAACGATCTCTGCTTTCACTTCTTTCAACCAGTCCATACCGATTATCACATCAAAACTCCCTAACTCTACTGGTATCAAATCAATCTTAAATATTTCGCTAACCAGTTTAATTTCTCGATTCCGACATATATTATCTGCTGAAATTAATTTACCATTTGCTAATTCGATTAAAAATTTACTATCCAAAGGCGTCAATGGACAACTTAATTTAGCACAAAAATCTCTACTCATATAGCTTCTATGCACACCCGAATCAAATAAAACGTAAGCAGATTTATTGTCAATAAGAAACGTACCCGTAACAAGCTCCGGGTCTTCCTGTGCCTCTGCCGCATTAATATTGAAAACTCTTCCGCGGCCTTGTCCATTCGTGTTCTCCTGGTTCGGGCAATTTCTAATAATGTGGCCCGGTTTTTCACATTTATAACAAACTACATTGGTATAACTTGCTCCGACACTACTTGCTCCGCCATTACTCGTTCCGACACCATTTGTTCCTTTCGTTCTATTAACCCCTAGTCCGTAGACCTCACACTTCGCCGCGCTATGACCATTTCTTTTACACTTGTTGCAAAATTTGGTGCAGAACCCCGAGTGATACTTTTCACACCTTTGGCATAGCTACTTCTGATTGTTGTTGTTGTTGCGGTTATTATTGTTGTTGGGATGATTGTTGTAGTTGATGTTGTTGTTGTTGTTGTTGTTGTTGTTGTTGGGCCGTTTGTTGTAGTTGCGATTGATGTTGCGATTGTTGGGATAATTGTTGCGATTATTGTTGTAATTGCTGTTGTTGTTGTATTGGTGATTCTTATCACTGTTTTCCTCCCACTTTCTTTTGACTTGCTTCACATTGGCCTCTTCAGCAGTCTGTTCTTTAATTCTTTCTTCAATCTGGTTCACTAGTTTGTGAGCCATTCTACATGCCTGTTGTATGGAGGCGGGCTCGTGTGAACTTATATCTTCTTGGATTCTTTCCGGTAATCCTTTCACAAACGCATCGATCTTCTCTTCCTCATCTTCGAATGCTTCCGGACACAATAGGAACAATTCTGTGAATCGTCTTTCGTACGTGGTAATATCAAATCCTTGGGTTCGTAACCCTCTAAGTTCTGTCTTGAGCTTATTGACCTCGGTTCTGGGACGGTACTTCTCGTTCATCAAGTGCTTGAATGCTGACCACGGTAGTGCGTACGCATAGTCTTGTCCCACTTGCTCTAGATAGGTATTCCACCATGTTAACGCAGAACCTGTGAAGGTATGCGTAGCATACTTCACTTTGTCCTCTTCAGTACACTTACTTATGGCAAACACCGATTCGACCTTCTCGGTCCACTGTTTCAATCCGATCGGTCCTTCGGTTCCATCAAATTCCAAAGGTTTGCAGGCAGTGAATTCTTTGTAGTTGCATCCTACACGATTTCCTGTACTGCTAGATCCAAGGTTATTGTTGGTATGTAGCGCAGCCTGTACTGCGGCTATGTTTGAAGCTAGAAAAGTACGGAATTCCTCTTCATTCATATTCACGGTGTGTCGAGTAGTCGGTGCCATTTCCTTCAAAATAGTCAAATGGAACAAGTTAATCATACAGAATATTAAGAGTAGTTAATAGTATTTCGTAGCATAATATGAACTCATTTATAAAAGCTTTTTCTTCATATTAGCGTTTTATAAGTTTAAATTCGGGTAGTACCTACCCGTTAAGTTCATACTTAGTAGCTAATATACAATTCAACTACTACAATTCTATATGAAAAACTGATTATAATAATATTTCGCGTTCAAACTTTTATACAATATTTTACAAACTTACAATACCGGTTATTTTACATAAAGCATGAAATATAGCACACAATAACTTTGATACAAGATAGTTGTGAAGATAATTCTAGCAAGTACACAAGTCGTTCAGCAAAGGCAATAAAGACACGTAATTCATACGTCCAGAAACAAGTCATGCATTCTGGTTTTACTAGGACTACTTCCCATCCTTGGTCTTATGGAACATAACCGTTATGGCCGTTGATAAGACAGCGTGTTGTAACGTCGTCAAAGGGACGAGGGTTACGTAATGACCAACAGTCTCGTAATAACCTAAAAATCTCATTTCTTACCCCAATTACCGACTCCGTCACTTGTGGGAACGTTTTGTTTAATAGTTGTAGCCCGATGTTCTTTTTCTCACTTTGGTGAGAAGCGAACATTACTAACCCGTAAGCATAGCATGCTTCTTTATGTTGCATGTTAGCTGCTTTTTCTAAATCATGAAGTCCTATACTCGGATACATTGAGTCAAAATAATTTCTTAACCCGTTGCGTGAAATAGCATTTGGGTTCCCCGCAATATATGCGTTAAAGTAAACACATCGTAACTTATGGATTTCCCAATGTGATATCCCCCATCTTTTGAACGAAAGCCTTTTATAAACCAAGGCATTCTTGGAACGTTCTTCGAATGTCTTACAAACTGATCTCGCCTTAAATAGTTGTGCCGAAGAATTCTGACCGACTCTAGACAAGATTTCATCAATCATGTCTCCGGGTAGGTCTCTTAAAATATTGGGTTGTCTATCCATTTTGTGTTTTTTATACTGTAAAATAGACAAGATTTAGATTCATAAAAAAAAATACTTATTAATACAAGAAATTTTTACATATATCATAAAGCATAAGCACACTATATTACATATATTACACCACACGAATACAACTATCTTATTCCAACTCGCTTGTTTCTTCTTCTTCGGTTTTGGTTCGTTTTGCCAAGTTTCTAGGGATATATGATGTTCCCCTAATACGAGCCGTCGTTATCCACATTGGTTTAGAAAAACCTGGTGGTTTGGAGGTTCCCGGGTCATTATTACAACTTAAGGACTTCGGGGGTTGACGATACATATAAAGTTCATCGGGGTTGGAATTAGATTTCTCTATTTTTATGCCCTTTCCCTTATTATTTTCTTTTGCCTTTTTAAATTCAGTTGGGGTAATTTCTATAACATCATCGAAATTCTCGTCGGAATCCGATTCATCGGAGAATTGGTAATCCTCCCAATATTTTGCTTCCTTGGTGGAAACACCATTGACCATAATTAACCTTGGTCGGTTGGTTGAGGATTTTCTTTTACTTAACCGTTTTATTATTTCCCCCACCGGTTCTTTTTCTTCATCCGGTTCCGATTCTTCTTCCGGTTCCGATTCTTCTTCCAGTTCCGACTCTTATTCCGGTTCCTCTTCGGGAACTTGTGAATCAGTCCACGAATCATTCCAATTTACATTTGACTCTTCATTATTATTAGGTGAGTCAATGGGACTTGTTCTAAAGGTAAACATCTATCACATAATATCAAACGCGTTAAGAGATTAATATATCACATAATATTCACATGTTAAAAATATATAGTTTCCAACAAAATTTGTTAAGCAATCATTTTTCAAGTAAACACGGTCGAAGTCCAGACTCACTAATGCATCCTAACAAACTCGATAAGACACACTAATGCAAAATTCTGGTTCTCTAAGACCAACGCTCGGATACCAACTGAAATGTCCCGTTCTTATTGATTAAAAACGTTCCATATTAATTGATTTCGTTGCGAGGTTTTGACCTCTATATGAGACGTTTTTCAAAGACTGCATTCATTTTTAAAACAAACCATAACCTTTATTTCATAAATAAAGGTTTAAAAAAACTTTACGTAGATTATCAAATAAAGATAATCTAAAATATCCTGTTTACACACGACCAGTACATAATGGTTTACAATACAAATATGTTACATCGAAATCAGTTTCTTGAATGTAGTTTTTACACAATATCATACAAACATAGACTCCAAATCTTGTCCTTATTTTAGTATGCAACAGCGGAAGCTCTTAGTATTAACCTGAGAATAAACATGTTTTAAACGTCAACAAAAATGTTGGTGAGTTATAGGTTTAACCTATATATATATCAAATCGTAACAATAGACCACAAGATTTCATATTTCAATACACATCCCATACATAGAGATAAAAATCATTCATATGGTGAACACCTGGTAACCGACATTAACAAGATGCATATATAAGAATATCCCCATCATTCTGGGACTCCCTTCGGATATGATATAAATTTCGAAGTACTAAAGCATCCGGTACTTTAGATGGGGTTTGTTAGGCCCAATAGATCTATCTTTAGGATTCGCGTCAATTAGGGTGTCTGTTCCCAAATTCTTAGATTACCAGACTTAATAAAAAGGGGCATATTCGATTTCGATAATTCAACCATAGAATGTAGTTTCACGTATTTGTGTCTATTTTGTAAATCATTTATAAAACCTGCATGTATTCTCATCCCAAAATATTAGATTTTAAAAGTGGGACTATAACTCACTTTCACAGGTTTTTACTTCGTCGAGAAGTAAGACTTGGCCACTGTTGATTCACGAACCTATAACAATATATACATATATATTAAAGTATGTTCAAAATATATTTACAACACTTTTAATATATTTTGATGTTTTAAGTTTATTAAGTCAGCTGTCCTCGTTAGTAACCTACAACTAGTTGTCCACAGTTAGATGTACAGAAATAAATCGATAAATATTATCTTGAATCAATCCACGACCCAGTGTATACGTATCTCAGTATTGATCACAACTCAAACTATATATATTTTGGAATCAACCTCAACCCTGTATAGCTAACTCCAACATTCACATATAGAGTGTCTATGGTTGTTCCGAAATATATATAGATGTGTCGACATGATAGGTCGAAACATTATATACGTGTCTATGGTATCTCAAGATTACATAATATACAATACAAGTTGATTAAGTTATAGTTGGAATAGATTTGCTACCAATTTTCACGTAGCTAAAATGAGAAAAATTATCCAATCTTGTTTTACCCATAACTTCTTCATTTTAAATCCGTTTTGAGTGAATCAAATTGCTATGGTTTCATATTGAACTCTATTTTATGAATCTAAACAGAAAAAGTATAGGTTTATAGTCGGAAAAATAAGTTACAAGTCATTTTTGTAAAGGTAGTCATTTCAGTCGAAAGAACGACGTCTAGATGACCATTTTAGAAAACATACTTCCACTTTGAGTTTAACCATAATTTTTGGATATAGTTTCATGTTCATAATAAAAATCATTTTCTCAGAATAACAACTTTTAAATCAAAGTTTATCATAGTTTTTAATTAACTAACCCAAAACAGCCCGCGGTGTTACTACGACGGCGTAAATCCGATTTTACGGTGTTTTTCGTGTTTCCAGGTTTTAAATCATTAAGTTAGCATATCATATAGATATAGAACATGTGTTTAGTTGATTTTAAAAGTCAAGTTAGAAGGATTAACTTTTGTTTGCGAACAAGTTTAGAATTAACTAAACTATGTTCTAGTGATTACGAGTTTAAACCTTCGAATAAGATAGCTTTATATGTATGAATTGAATGATGTTATGAACATCATTACTACCTCAAGTTCCTTGGATAAACCTACTGAAAATGAGAAAAATAGATCTAGCTTCAAAGGATCCTTGGATGGCATGAAAGTTCTTGCAGCAGAATCATGACACGAAAACAATTTCAAGTAAGATTTCCACTCGAAATAAGATTGTTATAGTTATAGAAATTGAATTAAAGTTTGAATATGATTATTACCTTGTATTAGAAAGATAACCTACTGTAAGTAACAAAGGTTTCTTGATCTTGGATGATTACTTGGAATGGATTTAGAAAACTTGGAAGTAAACTTGCAATCTTGGAAGTATTCTTGATTTTATGAAACTAGAACTTTTGGAATTTATGAAGAACACTTAGAACTTGAAGATAGAACTTGAGAGAGATCAATTAGATGAAGAAAATTGAAGAATGAAAGTGTTTGTAGGTGTTTTTGGTCGTTGGTGTATGGATTAGATATAAAGGATATGTAATTTTGTTTTTATGTAAATAAGTCATGAATGATTACTCATATTTTTGTAATTTTATGAGATATTTTATGCTAGCTGCCAAATGATGGTTCCCACATGTGTTAGGTGACTCACATGGGCTGCTAAGAGCTGATCATTGGAGTGTATATACCAATAGTACATACATCTAAAAGCTGTGTATTGTACGAGTACGAATACGGGTGCATACGAGTAGAATTGTTGATGAAACTGAACGAGGATGTAATTATAAGCATTTTTGTTAAGTAGAAGTATTTTGATAAGTGTCTTGAAGTCTTTCAAAAGTGTATGAATACATATTAAAACACTACATGTATATACATTTTAACTGAGTCGTTAAGTCATCGTTAGTCGTTACATGTAAATGTTGTTTTGAAACCTTTAGGTTAACGATCTTGTTGAATGTTGTTAACCCATTATTTATTATAACAAATGAGATGTTAAATTGTTATATTATCATGACATTATGATATATAATATATCTTAGTATGATATATATACAGTTAAATGTCGTTACAACGATAATCGTTACATATATGTCTCGTTTCGAAATCATTAAGTTAGTAGTCTTATTTTTACATATGTATTTCATTGTTAATACACTTAATAATATATTTACTTATCATTTAACATAATTAACCAAGTGTATCAATATCTTAATATGATTCATATGTACCTAGTAAGACGTTGTTATAACGATAATCGTTATATATATCGTTTTTGAGTTTCTTAAATTAATAGTCTCATTTTTATGTATATAACTCATTGTTAAAATACCTAATGAGATACATACTTATAATAAAATCATGTTAACTATATATATAACCATATTTATGTCATCGTATTGTTTTTACAAGTTTTAACGTTCGTGAATCACCGGTCAACTTGGGTGGTCAATTGTCTATATGAAACCTATTTCAATTAATCAAGTCTTAACAAGTTTGATTGCTTAACATGTTGGAAACACTTAATCATGTAAATAACAATTTCATTTAATATATATATAAACATGTAAAAGTTCGGGTCACTACAAATAATAGGCCTTAACACAATATGTACTATGCTAAGTCATGCATGCACAAAAGGAATAATACGAATGAAAGTCAAAACGGTCAAAAACGAAAAAAGGCAAAATTGAAGGCTTTCGAGGTCTCGTTTCGAAAATATTTGGGACAAACCGCCTATGGCAGTTTTCCAACGGATAGATCCCGAAAAAATACACGATTTGAAAAAAAAACGGTGACTAAATCGGAGCTACGAGTCAAAAGATACGATAGATCGAACATTTTGGCCAAAGACACAAAACATCAAGCACCACGAACCATCGGTAGTATTAGGTGTGTGGTGTGATTTGTGAGAAAAGATGTCGTTTTCGAAATCTAGACAACTTCGAATGGCAAGCACGTTCAGAGAGTCTTGCTCGTTCGGCCGTTTTAGGGTGATCTTATGAATTTCAGCACAATCTGAAACCGAAGGTTATGCGCCGCCAAATGGTACACCATCTGGCGACGCATACTAATGATTTAAAAAAACGTGTTTAATGAAGTGACATTAGATTCAAATTTATACCCATTATATATAATTACATTGTGAGTGAAATCATAGGCCTTAAAACGATATATACCATGTAAAGTCATGCATACACAAAACTAATTATAAGATATAAATTGAAAATGTTCAAAGAGAACATTAAAAATGAGTAAAATGTCTTTTTTCGGCATCCTGACGACCTCGATGTCAAGACACTATCCAGGAGACTTGTTGTTAGGGTCGTTTTAGGGTGATCTCGAGAATTTTAGTACAATCTGAAACCGAAGGTTATGCGCACCAAATGGTACTCCATCTGGCAGCGCATATTAATGATTTAAAAAATCGTGTTTAATAAAGTGACATTAGATTCAAATTTATATACGTTATACGTAATTACATTGCGAGTGAAATAATAGGCCTTAAAACAATATGTACTAAGCTAAGTCATGCATATACAAAGGAATAATATGAATGAAATTCAAAACGGTCAAAATCGAAAAATAGTAAAATTGAAGGCTTTCGAGGTCTCTTTTCAAAACATATTTTGGACAAACCACCTACAGTAGTTTTCCAACGGATAGATCCCGAAAAAATACACGATTTGAAAAAAATGGTGAATAAATCGGAGCTACCAGTCAAAAGATACGATAGATCGAACATTTTGGCCAAAGACATAAAATATCAAGCACCACGAATCGTCGGTAGTGTTAGGTGCATGGTGTGATTCTGTGAGAAAAGATGTCTTTTTCGGAATCTAGACAACTTCGAATGGCAAGCACGTTCAGATAGTCTTGCTCGTTCAGCCGTTTTAGGGTGATCTTATGAATTTCAGCACAATTTTAAACCGAAGGTTATGCACCGCCAAATGGTACTCCATCTGGCGGCGCATCTTAATTATTTAAAAAATCGTGTTTAATGAAGTGACATTAGATTGAAATTTATATGCGTTATACGTAATTACATTGTGAGTGAAATAATAGGCCTTAAAACAATATGTACTATGCTAAGTCATGCATGCACAAAAGGAATAATACGAATGAAATTCAAAACGGTCAAAAATGAAAAAAGGCAAAATTGAAGGCTTTCGAGGTCTCGTTTCGAAAAATATTTGGGACAAACCGCCTACGGTAGTTTGCCAACGGATACATCCCGAAAAAATACACGATTTGAAAAAAACGGTGACTAAATCGGAGCTACGAGTCAAAAGATATGATAGATCGAACATTTTGGCCAAAGACACAAAACATCAAGCACCATGAACCGTCGGTGGTGTTAGGTGCGTGGTGCGATTCTGTGAGAAAAGATGACTTTTTCGGAATCTAGACAACTTCGAATGGCAAGCACGTTTAGAGAGTCTTGCTCGTTCGGCCGTTTTATGGTGATCTTATGAATTTCAGCACAATCTGAAACCGAAGGTTATGCGCCGCCAAATGGTACACCATCTGGCGGTGCATACTAATAATTTAAAAAAATGTGTTTAATGAAGTGACATTAGATTCAAATTTATACCCGTTATACATAATTATATTGCGAGTGAAATCATAGGCCTTAAAACAATACGTATCATGCTAAGTCAATTATACACAAAAAGAATAATATGAATGAAATTCAAAATGGTCAAAATCGAAAAAAAGCAAAATTGAATGCTTTCGAGGTCTCGTTTTGAAAAATATTTCGGACAAACCGCCTACGGCAGTTTGCCAACGGATAGATCCCAAAAAAATACACGATTTTAAAAAAACGGTGACTAAATCAGAGCTACGAGTCAAAAGATACGATAGATAGAACATTTTGACCAAAGATACAAAACACCAAGCACCACGAACCGTCGGTGGTGTTAGGTGCGTGGTGCGATTCTGTGAGAATAGATGTCTTTTTCGGAATCTAGACAACTTCGAATGGAAATCACGTTCAGAGAGTCTTGCTCGTTCGGCCGTTTTAGGGCGATCTTATGAATTACAGCATAATTTTAAACCGAAGGTTATGCGCCGCCAAATGGTATACCATCTGGCGGCGCATACTAATGATTTAAAAAAAATGTGTTTAATGAATTGACATTAGATTCAAATTTATACCCGTTATACATAAGTACATTGCGAGTGAAATAATAAGCCTTAAAACGATATATACCAGGCTAAGTCATGCATACACAAAACTAACTATAAGATATAAATTGAAAACGTTCAAAGAGAACATTAAAAATGAGTAAAATGTCTTTTTTCGGCATCCTGATGACCTCGATGTCAAGACACTATCTAGGAGTCCTGATGTTAGGGTCGTTTTAGGCGATCTTGAGAATTTCAGTACAATCTGAAACCGAAGGTTATGCGTCGCCAAACGGTACTCCATCTGACGGCGCATCTTAATGATTTAAAAAATCGTGTTTAATGAAGTGACATTAGATTCAAATGTATATGCGTTATACGTAATTACATTGCGAGTGAAATAATAGACCTTAAAACAATATGTACTATGCTAAGTCATGCATGCACAAAAGGAATAATACGAATGAAATTCAAAACGGTCAAAAACGAAAAAAGGCAAAATTGAAGGCTTTCGAGGTCTCGTTTCGAAAATATTTGGGACAAACCGCCTACGGCACATTTCCAACGGATAGATCCCGAAAAAATACACGATTTGAAAAAAAAGGAGACTAAATCGGAGCTACGAGTCAAAAGATACGATAGATCGAACATTTTGGCCAAAGACACAAAACATCAAGCACCACGAACCGTCGGTAGTATTAGGTGCGTGGTGTGATTTGTGAGAAAAGATGTGACAACCCGGAAATTTCCAACCAAATTTAAACTTTAATCTTTATATGTTTCCGACACAATAAGTAATATTTGTTAAGTTAAATTTCAAGAATTTTAAACTATGTTCATACATTCATTCAACTTCGACCAAGTTCCAACGATTCACGAACCATTAAACGAATATGATTATATATGTATATGTGTATATATATTATAACTTGAAACGTAAATGAAATATTATATTAAATACTTTATATGATTGTATCTGTTTCAAAATGTTTATCAATGGAATTAGAAGATAAGATCAACTGATTGAATTATCAGATATATTAAATTATGATTACAAGTCTCTGTTGAAAGGCCCACGTTGATTTGAGAAATCTTTCCATTTTAACAATATTCAGAAAATGGTAAAGTAATTTATAAATAAGAACAAATTGTCAATCATTGAGAACTAGACAAAGGATAGTGGAAGATTGAATCTCATAAAGACTCGATTGATCTATTTAGTTTCAAACGTACAAAAACGTTTTCAGTTTAAAAAGAACTTTATTATTAAAACGTATATAACTTTTATAAATATCTAGAACCACTTTTGACAACTCATTACTTAACTATTATGATAAAGATAACGATATTTATATTTTATTTTATTAAATATATATAACGATTTAAATTAATATTATATATATTTATACGCGTATAATACGTACATAGTTTTATACTTTTACTATACTTAAACTTTACCTTTACTTTATTTTTACTTTACTTTAACTTTAATAATTCACTTTAATAATTCATACTTTAATAATTTATACTTTAATAATTCACTTTAATAATTCATACTTTAATAATTCACTTTAATAATTCATACTTTAATAATTCACTTTAATAATTCATACTTTAATAATTTATTTTAATAATTCAAAAATCTATTATAAATTGAATTCAATAGGTTTCATTATTTCATAGAAACTTGAAAATATTTTTCTCTAAACTCTCTCAATCGATTTACATATATATATTTACTCCGTATTATTTCAAGATATTATTAGTATACATAAAATATTACGACGGAGTGTTGTCTGAGTGATTTCGAAATTGTTTTTCGAGTAGGATAGGATTAAGGAAATTATGGGTTATAGCTATAGAGGTGATTGAGTATGGTTCATGGGTATGCTCGTGAGGTCAATATAGTGTTTATCATTTCCGTTGCGTCTACGTACCTTTCCTGCAATATTGAATCTAAATATTGATAAGTGAGTACTCATAATTTAACTTTTACATACTAATAGTGTATCCTTGACTAGTGCTCGAGTATTTAGGATTATGCATGCTTGTACTTTTGATATTGCCCTTAGACAGGTTAGGTTGAATCTTGAATTAGTTACACTTGCGGTTGAGATAAGGTATAAGATATGCATGTCCTTGGAAAGCTAGCGAAAAATTAAGAACTTTTCCTTTAGATATCGAATGGTTTCGATGAACGGATTAGAAGTTATAATCAATTGAATTTTCGATATTTTTATTAAAAATGATTATTATTATCGTCGTTTTTATCGTCGTTCTAGTTTTATCTTATTATTATCATTATTATTATCTTTATCAATAAAAGGGATTTATCATTAAAAATTGTTTTCTTTATTACTATCGTTATTATCGTTAAAGTTATAATTAGTATTATTATTATTATTATCCCATTATCATTATCATTATTATTATTATTATTATTATTAGTATTATTATTATTATTATTATTATTATTATCATTATTAATATATATATATATATCATTATTTAAAAATGGTTATTGTTATTGTTATTATTATTATTACTATATTATCATTAAGATAATTATTAGTATTATCGTTAATAATATTATAGTAACTATCATTATTAATATTAGTGCAATTAAAACAAATAATTGTAACACCTAAATATTTTGATTACTATTATTATCATTATTATGAACACGATATAAAAGACGATTAAAAGCTGTTAAACGAAACGATTAGGAAATAATGAGTAAGAGTATCATGATGAAATTAAAATATTATAAGATATTAATTTAGATAAAATTATCGTTCTTATTATTTTTATCATTACTATTATTATTAAAAGTATCGTTAGTATTAAAACTATCATTTTAACAAAAATTATCATTTTAATAGAAATGTCATTGTTACTATAAAATATCATTATTATTATTATTTTAAATAGAATTATTATTTTAAAGATAATATTAAAAATTATCGTAAATATTAAAGTTATCATAATTAGAATTATCGTTTTATCATAATGTCATCTTAGTAATTATAAATATTGATATTTTTATAATAATAATTATTATTACAAAATAATACAACTTTTACTTACTATCATTATAGATATTATTTTATCAAATAAATATGTGATACAAACATATTTTACTACGTGTAATAACTTACTTTAATAATACCTATCATATTATCTTTATGATATTAAATGAACCCTATAAATTTTATTACTTAATATATATAAAAGTATATTTGATTATATAAATTTAATATAAAATTTTATTTATTAATAAATAAATTATATTATTTACTCTAATAAATCTTTTTAAAATATTTAAAAATATAAAACGACGATATTTAAACTATATATTAATCATGTATAGATTTTTAGAAATTATTTTGAGTCAAATTTACTTTTGTTGACTTTTGCATATTAGTCTCGAGCATTAGGATTGTGGTACACTATGACTTGACCTAATTTGTTAGACAAATATTGACCAACATATAAATATATATAATTAATTTAGGTTCGTGAATCCGAGGCCAACCTTGCACTTGTTCAATGACGTTATATGTATTTTTACTACGAAATACAGTATGGTGAGTTTCATTTGCCTTTTTACCCTTTATATTTTTGGGCTGAGAATACATGCGCAACTTTTATAAATGTTTTACGAAATAGACACAAGTACGTGAAACTACATTCTATGGTTGAATTATCGAAATCGAATATGCCCCTTTTTATTAAGTCTGGTAATCTAAGAATTAGGGAACAGACATCCTAATTGACGCGAATCCTAAAGATAGATCTATTGGGCCTAACAAACCCCATCCAAAGTACCGGATGCTTTAGTACTTCGAAATTTATATCATGTCCGAAGGAGGATCCCGGAATGATAGGGGATATTCTTATATGTATCTAGTTAATGTCGGTTACCAGGTGTTCACCATATGAATGATTATTTTTGTCTCTATGCATGGGACGTATATTTATGAGAACTAAAAATGAAATTCTTGTGGTCTATTAAAATGATGGAAATAAATGATTATGATAAACTAATGAACTCACCAACCTTTTGGTTGACACTTTAAAGCATGTTTATTCTCAGGTGTTAAAGAAATCTTCCGCTGTGCATTTGCTCATTTTAAAGATATTACTTGGAGTCTTTCATAGCATATTTTGAAGAACGTTGCATTCGAGTCATTGAGTTCATCAAAGATTATTATTAAATCAATTTATAGTTGGATAGTGGATATTATGAAATGGTATGCATGCCTGTCAATTTTCGATGTAAAGAAAGTTTGTCTTTTAAAAACGAATGCAATGTTTGTAAAATGTATCATATAGAGGTCAAATACCTCGCAATGTAATTAACTTTTGTGAATCATTTATAATGTATATGAACGGGTCCTTTCAGTTGGTATCAGAGCGGTGGTCTTAGCGAACCAGGTCTGCATTAGTGTGTCTAACTGATAAGTCGATAGGATGCATTAGTGAGTCTGGACTTCGACCGTATCTGCATGTCAAAAGTTTTGCTTATCATTTTGTGTCAAAAATTAACTACTTATCATCCTCAGAAAATTACCTGCTTATCATTTTTAGTCTAAGACACGTCTTGCTGTATTGATTGCATGAATAGTGTATAGACAAAAATTCATATCTTAGCATATCTGCTAAATCATATCTTATCGTATCTGTTACTTTAAACTTTGCCTGACATATCCCGCAAATTCCTCCGTAATCTACGAAATCTTTTGATCTATATATATATATATATATATATATATATATATATATATATATATATATATATATATATATATATATATATATATATATATATATATATATATATATATATATTCTATGTAATTAGAATACCATCCGTTAGCCAAAATCATTTCATATCGAAAAAAAAAAATCCTTTATCCAATCGTACGAAATGGAATTCGTCATCAGTTCAAGTCACTCAGATTCCGAAATGGAATCCCATTCAAGCTCCGAAAGTAGTGTGACCGGAATAGATCAACCAATCAGTCATCACCTATTCTGGATGAATTGGGGATGGGTTCGTAGCCTCCTCAATCATTGGAGACAAGAAGAAGGTGATCCCTTCCATCCACCACATTGCCCTCTTGATGAAGAACCTGAAGCACTTACCGGCGAACCTGTCCGAAACACCATTTTCTCGCTCATTTCCAGAGTATCTCGTCACGATTATATATTACATCAAATTTTAGATTTTATTTATCCGCTCGTCCGAACCGACAATCACCCCGGTGTAATAGAAGAAGTCAACGAGCTTCGCGCTCGGGTAGTGGCTTTGGAGAATATGGTGCAGAGATTACAAACACCAGCAGCAGCATCAGCAGCATAACCAGTACCACCATCATCAACACCAACAGTACCATTACCACCTCCAACCACAACCGCGTCGTAAACCTCAACTTCACAATCTGTCCCACGAGCATCAACGTCATACGCACCATAGATACCAAGGAGTACCAACAACAATAACTGACGAAGTATTAATTCATAACTTCATTGGAGAAACATTCCGCGGCGATTATGTAATCTCTAAAGTCTTAGAGATTATCTAATCTAGCCCTAACCATAAATCAGTTAAGCGAACCAAAATGATGGAAGGAAGAGTAGAAACCCTGACAAAAATGGTGTGTGATTAACAAGCTAAACTTGCTTTACCAACAACATCAATAGTACCATCAGTGTTACCAGCATCGTCAGTACAGTCAACATCCGAATCAACAACACCGATAACATCACAAACTCCGTCAGTTCAAGAATCACTGTGGACATCATTACGAATCAATAACGTTTATATTGTATCAACGAGTTATGAAGAATTAACTCATTTCCTCTGAAGAAATTATATATGTATATATATATATATATATATATATATATATATATATATATATATATATATATATATATATATATATATATATATATATATATATATATATATATTGAAATAAATCTTTCAGTGCTAAGATATTGTGTGTGAATCTTAACTACTCGGTTAATTCATATTACAAATATGCAATAATGTACGTCCTTCGGCCGCAACTTAACCAGCGTTAACTACAATCTCTGTCGCAATTCAACAAATTCCAATTCATAATAAATCAAGTATATATTTGATTTTACACTTTCATCATCAATGTACCCGAAACTTTTCAGATAACATCATTCGTACTTTGCGAAATTCACAAGAATTCCACGAACCGAACACCATACATCAACAAATAACGAAGTATTGATTCATAATTTTAATGTCATTAAAGAAATACTGCGTAAAAGTTATGTACTTTTTAAAGCCTTTAGGGATTATTCAATTCTAGTTTCAACCGTAAATTAAATGAGTTTAATTTAACATTAACTCATTAAATCTATGTTACATCTGAAGAAAATATACATATATATATTTTCATAAAGACTGTAATAAAATTCTTTTGTACAAAATATTAATTGTGAATTTTTTTTTTAACGGGTAGGTAATACCCGAGAGATATATAAATTCACAATTAATATGTTACATTCTTCGAATCTGATTCAGCAAATCATCCATTATACTCCCTACTTTCACAACAATATACATTCTTTTATAGAAATCAAAACAACCATACTCATTCAAAATTTAATTACATATTCTGATTTTGAAATCTCAAAATTTAACTTGAGATATGACCAAAATCATCACTCTTAGATCCTTACATCTTTCACAAGCTATATTTTGACTTCAAAACTGTGTTAGAACATCAAATGTATGTTAACGATTACAATCTGTGTTCAAACCCTTCGAAAATTTCTGAAGACACTTCGAATGATGAGCAATCGAGATGATGATCCAACCACATGTTACCCACAGTTATGTACCCGAAAAACTCTTGAAACCAAAGTAAAAGTTTAAACAACGTATCCGCGTCAGATTCTTTGGCATTTATTAGCAAAAATAACTTTGCGACTCCTATTCAAAGTAGCCAGTTTTGTCACAGCTCCAGCAAGTCAACTTCGAATTTTCAGTCAGACTAACCTTATTATAACCTTGAGATATACACCATCGTTACCAGGGAACCTTTTACATTCCACCATATTATTAGCAGATGTACCAACAACTTCATTACCCTTTGACTTTAGCCTCTCCAAAAAGTCATCATAATTATTCATTGAAACCCCATCATTTACTCATTCGCATCTTGTAATGAGAATTGCTATACGAATCATTGGGAATTAGCAATCAGTATTTTGAAATCTTGCAGCATGTCTGCGCCAACAGTTATATGTGTATATATAAAGTCTATCTTCTGGACTTAATTTGAATGTGAAGTTTCTGAAAAACACTCCGAACTACGAATTGGTTCTCCGAAAATGGAAAAAATGCTGATGAAGCAGCAAAAACTATAAACGACTTTAAATGGTAAAAGCTGGATGATAATGATGAAGTGTGCTGGCAAAGCGCAGAAAAGAGAAGTTTTGGAACTGGAAAACGGATTGAGCAAAGTAGGAAGGAGGCTTTGGACAAATTACAAAGACTGAACCTTGACTTTAAAGGATCCAAATGATTCAGTACCTGCTGAAGTCATTAACGAATACCTTGCTCCTGACTCTAAACCCCTGCGGACAATATTCTTCATCATCCTCTGATATTAGAAATTCTAAAATATCATCATATCTTTCATTATAAATATCCTCCATATTTCTGAAGATATTTTCTTAATTCTTCTTATTTGAAATCATTTACCTCTTCGCGCTATCTGTATTACATCATAAAAGAAACTATTTTAGTTTCTAAATTCTGAAAGATTCAAGTTTAAAATAGGAATATTTTGAAGTAGTGTTGAGAACTGAAGCATGAATTAGTATAATATAATGACACTTGATCAATATGATTATATTACAGTAAGTCATGCTGAGTTTTTAAATGGAACGTGATGATTCACAGATCATAACATCATCATGTGCCATGTTATACGACTCTTGTATTCTATTTAACCTCTAAAATATCAAAAAATTATTTCTTGATGATTCGGCCTTTTCCAAGGTATTCTAGTAATTTGACAAGTCAAGATCGTGCCATCACAATTTCCTTCCTAGAACATTAACAATGTTCATTCCGAAATTCATATCTGTGAATTCTGGACCATTACAAGCGGTGCTTAATCGCAAGAAGAAGAAACGAAAGGACAAAACTCCGAAATAGAAATTGGGGTATAAATTGCAGCAAATAAAAGAGAGCATTAACTGTGAATGATAATGATTATAGAAGACAGAAGCAGAGACTTTGAAATATAAGGGAACATATAAAGCTCAACGACAAACCAGAAATTATAAACCATATATCGATGCATATAGCAATATAAAGACACGGGAGAACTAGAAACACTATAAACCCAAGAGTATAGTAGAAGTAAATAGATTCTTCCGGCGGTAGATGAAAAAGAAGAATGACCGATATGAAAGTTAGAAGTATATCGAGAATCAGAGCTGGATGGAGCATATTGATGAATACTTTAAAATATGAGTTGAGGGGGAAAGAATAGAAGGTGATGAAACATGACTAGGAACTTAGAAATCAACAGATTTAACTCACACAATGGCAGAATAAGTGAATCAAACCCTCTAGTGAATAGGTTAAGTTTTTTTTGATTAATTTAGTCAAACCACAACTAAATCAAGTGTGATTAGATCAACACCTAGAGCTATTATTCACCACATGGGTGATTTGGACTGAGAGAGAATCGGAGGAGCTCACTAGATCTGAGTGTGTGTAACAAATAAGAGGCTTAACCTAAAATGAAGAACATAAGACTTTATATACCCCTGCTGTTGACTCACCCATACGATTCATTCATCACACGTACGAGTTGGCTTCATCAGCCGTACGGGTGATCACTCACTCGTGTCTTCTCATTTAGGTTGTAATTGTGACTTAGCTCAGCATCAACCGTGCGTATGAGCCTGTCAGCCGTACTAGTGAGGCTTCACTCGTACGTCTGACTAAGTTTAACATAGTCAAACATCTAAATCTCGTTCCTGCAGTTCCTGTAACCACATACAAACACAGGATAATAATGAGCAATCATGGTGGCTTGTAAACTGTTGTACCTGCAATGGACGTGGGTAGATGTCTACGGACTTGCATAAAATGCATCAACAGAAGGTGTGAGTTGTAAGGAAACGAAGAAGGTGAATTTATAAGAAAATCTCTGACAGAATAATTAAAATGGACAATCGCATTTAAAGCGGATCCTAATTTCCTTGATTACCGGAGAGTCAAATTTTATTAAGAAGATTTTCTTCAAATCCCTTGAAATCTGGGAATCAATCATATCTACGTCAAATGATAATATGAATCTACACTTACTCATTTCACTCTTCTATGTTAGCTTCATTCGTACTCTTCATATAAATGGATTGTTTATCCAAATTATTCACTGATGATAAAACTCTAATTTTCAGCCCGTATGTATCATGAAAACATACTTATTATCATTCACGACCTTTCCACTTAAATTTCGGGACGAAATTTCTTTAACGGGTAGGTACTGTGACAACCCGGAAATTTCCAACCAAATTTAAACTTTAATCTTTATATGTTTCCGACACAATAAGCAATATTTGTTAAGTTAAATTTCAAGAATTTTAAACTATGTTCATACATTCATTCAACTTCGACCAAGTTCCAACGATTCACGAACCATTAAACGAATATGATTATATATGTATATGTGTATATATATTATAACTTGAAACGTAAATGAAATATTATATTAAATACTTTATATGATTGTATCTGTTTCAAAATGTTTATCAATGGAATTAGAAGATAAGATCAACTGATTGAATTATCAGATATATTAAATTATGATTACAAGTCTCTGTTGAAAGGCCCACGTTGATTTGAGAAATCTTTCCATTTTAACAATATTCGGAAAATGGTAAAGTAATTTATAAATAAGAACAAATTGTCAATCATTGAGAACTAGACAAAGGATAGTGGAAGATTGAATCTCATAAAGACTCGATTGATCTATTTAGTTTCAAACGTACAAAAATGTTTTCAGTTTAAAAAGAACTTTATTATTAAAACGTATATAACTTTTATAAATATCTAGAACCACTTTTGACAACTCATTACTTAACTAGTATGATAAAGATAACGATATTTATATTTTATTTTATTAAATATATATAACGATTTAAATTAATATTATATATATTTATACGCGTATAATACGTACATAGTTTTATACTTTTACTATACTTAAACTTTACCTTTACTTTATTTTTACTTTACTTTAACTTTAATAATTCACTTTAATAATTCATACTTTAATAATTTATACTTTAATAATTCACTTTAATAATTCATACTTTAATAATTCACTTTAATAATTCATACTTTAATAATTCACTTTAATAATTCATACTTTAATAATTCATTTTAATAATTCAAAAATCTATTATAAATTGAATTCAATAGGTTTCATTATTTCATAGAAACTTGAAAATATTTTTCTCTAAACTCTCTCAATCGATTTACATATATATATTTACTCCGTATTATTTCAAGATATTATTAGTATACATAAAATATTACGACGGAGTGTTGTCTGAGTGATTTCGAAATTGTTTTTCGAGTAGGATAGGATTAAGGAAATTATGGGTTATAGCTATAGAGGTGATTGAGTATGGTTCATGGGTATGCTCGTGAGGTCAATATAGTGTTTATCATTTCCGTTGCGTCTACGTACCTTTCCTGCAATATTGAATCTCAATATTGATACGTGAGTACTCATAATTTAACTTTTACATACTAATAGTGTATCCTTGACTAGTGCTCGAGTATTTAGGATTATGCATGCTTGTACTTTTGATATTGCCCTTAGACAGGTTAGGTTGAATCTTGAATTAGTTACACTTGCGGTTGAGATAAGGTATAAGATATGCATGTCCTTGGAAAGCTAGCGAAAAATTAAGAACTTTTCCTTTAGATATCGAATGGTTTCGATGAACGGATTAGAAGTTATAATCAATTGAATTTCGATATTTTTATTAAAAATGATTATTATTATCGTCGTTTTTATCGTCGTTCTAGTTTTATCTTATTATTATCATTATTATTATCTTTATCAATAAAAGGGATTTATCATTAAAAATTGTTTTCTTTATTACTATCGTTAAAGTTATAATTAGTATTATTATTATTATTATCCCATTATCATTATCATTATTATTATTATTATTATTATTAGTATTATTATTATTATTATTATTATTATTATTATCATTATTAATATATATATATATATATATATATATATATATATATATATATATATCATTATTTAAAAATGGTTATTGTTATTGTTATTATTATTATTACTATATTATCATTAAGATAATTATTAGTATTATCGTTAATAATATTATAGTAACTATCATTATTAATATTAGTGCAATTAAAACAAATAATTGTAACACCTAAATATTTTGATTACTATTATTATCATTATTATGAACAAGATATAAAAGACGATTAAAAGCTGTTAAACGAAACGATTAGGAAATAATGAGTAAGAGTATCATGATGAAATTAAAATATTATAAGATATTAATTTAGATAAAATTATCGTTCTTATTATTTTTATCATTACTATTATTATTAAAAGTATCGTTAGTATTAAAACTATCATTTTAACAAAAATTATCATTTTAATAGAAATGTCATTGTTACTATAAAATATCATTATTATTATTATTTTAAATAGAATTATTATTTTAAAGATAATATTAAAAATTATCGTAAATATTAAAGTTATCATAATTAGAATTATCGTTTTGTCATAATGTCATCTTAGTAATTATAAATATTGATATTTTTATATTAATAATTATTATTACAAAATAATACAACTTTTACTTACTATCATTATAGATATTATTTTATCAAATAAATATGTGATACAAACATATTTTACTACGTGTAATAACTTACTTTAATAATACCTATCATATTATCTTTATGATATTAAATGAACCCTATAAATTTTATTACTTAATATATATAAAAGTATATTTGATTATATAAATTTAATATAAAATTTTATTTATTAATAAATAAATTATATTATTTACTCTAATAAATCTTTTTAAAATATTTAAAAATATAAAACGACGATATTTAAACTATATATTAATCATGTATAGATTTTTAGAAATTATTTTGAGTCAAATTTACTTTTGTTGACTTTTGCATATTAGTCTCGAGCATTAGGATTGTGGTACACTATGACTTGACCTAATTTGTTAGACAAATATTGACCAACATATAAATATATATAATTAATTTAGGTTCGTGAATCCGAGGCCAACCTTGCACTTGTTCAATGACGTTATATGTATTTTTACTACGAAATACAGTATGGTGAGTTTCATTTGCCTTTTTACCCTTTATATTTTTGGGCTGAGAATACATGCGCAACTTTTATAAATGTTTTACGAAATAGACACAAGTACGTGAAACTACATTCTATGGTTGAATTATCGAAATCGAATATGCCCCTTTTTATTAAGTCTGGTAATCTAAGAATTAGGGAACAGACATCCTAATTGACGCGAATCCTAAAGATAGATCTATTGGGCCTAACAAACCCCATCCAAAGTACCGGATGCTTTAGTACTTCGAAATTTATATCATGTCCGAAGGAGGATCCCGGAATGATAGGGGATATTCTTATATGTATCTAGTTAATGTCGGTTACCAGGTGTTCACCATATGAATGATTATTTTTGTCTCTATGCATGGGACGTATATTTATGAGAACTAAAAATGAAATTCTTGTGGTCTATTAAAATGATGGAAATAAATGATTATGATAAACTAATGAACTCACCAACCTTTTGGTTGACACTTTAAAGCATGTTTATTCTCAGGTGTTAAAGAAATCTTCCGCTGTGCATTTGCTCATTTTAAAGATATTACTTGGAGTCTTTCATAGCATATTTTGAAGAACGTTGCATTCGAGTCATTGAGTTCATCAAAGATTATTATTAAATCAATTTATAGTTGGATAGTGGATATTATGAAATGGTATGCATGCCTGTCAATTTTCGATGTAAAGAAAGTTTGTCTTTTAAAAACGAATGCAATGTTTGTAAAATGTATCATATAGAGGTCAAATACCTCGCAATGTAATCAACTATTGTGAATCGTTTATAATGTATATGAACGGGTCCTTTCAAAAGATGTCGTTTTCGAAATCTAGACAACTTAGATTGGCAAGCACGTTCAGAGAGTCTTGCTCGTCCGGCCGTTTTAGGGTGATCTTATGAATTTCAGCACAATCTGAAATCGAAGGTTATGCGCCGCCAAATGCTACACCATCTGGCGACGCATACTAATGATTTAAAAAAACGTGTTTAATGAAGTGACATTAGATTCAAATTTATACCCATTATATATAATTACATTGCGAGTGAAATCATAGGCCTTAAAACGATATATACCATGTAAAGTCATGCATACACAAAACTAATTATAAGATATAAATTGAAAACGTTCAAAGAGAACATTAAAAATGAGTAAAATGTCTTTTTTCGGCATCCTGACGACCTCGATGTCAAGACACTATCCAGGAGACTTGATGTTAGGGTCGTTTTAGGGTGATCTCGAGAATGTTAGTACAATCTGAAACCGAAGGTTATGCGCACCAAATGGTACTCCATCTGGCAGCGCATATTAATGATTTAAAAAATCGTGTTTAATGAAGTGACATTAGATTCAAATTTATATGCATTATACGTAATTAGATTGCGAGTGAAATAATAGGCCTTAAAACAATATGTACTAAGCTAAGTCATGCATACACAAAGGAATAATATGAATGAAATTCAAAACGGTCAAAATCGAAAAATAGTAAAATTGAAGGCTTTCGAGGTCTCTTTTCGAAAAATATTTTGGACAAGCCACCTACAGTAGTTTTCCAAAGGATAGATCCCGAAAAAATACACGATTTAAAAAAAAAACGGTGAATAAATCGGAGCTACCAGTCAAAAGATACGATAGATCGAACATTTTGGCCTAAGACATAAAACATCAAGCACCACGAACCGTCGGTAGTTTTAGGTGCGTGGTGTGATTCTGTGAGAAAAGATGTCTTTTTCGGAATCTAGACAACTTCGAATGGCAAGCACGTTCAGAGAGTCTTGCTCGTTCGGCCGTTTTAGGATGATCTTATGAATTTCACCACAATTTTAAACCGAAGGTTATGCACCGCCAAATGGTACTCCATCTGGCGGCGCATCTTAATTATTTAAAAAATCGTGTTTGATGAAGTGACATTAGATTCAAATTTATATGCGTTATACGTAATTACATTGCGAGTGAAATAATAGGCCTTAAAACAATATGTACTATGCTAAGTCATGCATGCACAAAAGGAATAATACGAATGAAATTCAAAACGGTCAAAAACGAAAAAAGGCAAAATTGAAGGCTTTCGAGGTCTCGTTTCGAAAATATTTGGGACAAACTGCCTACGGTAGTTTGCCAACGGATAAATCCCGAAAAAAATACACGATTTGAAAAAAACGGTGACTAAATCGGAGCTACGAGTCAAAAGATATGATAGATCGAACATTTTGGCCAAAGACACAAAACATCAAGCACCATGAACCGTCGGTGGTGTTAGGTGTGTGGTGCGATTCTGTGAGAAATGATGACTTTTTCGGAATCTAGACAACTTCGAATGGCAAGCACGTTTAGAGAGTCTTGCTCGTTCGGCCGTTTTATGGTGATCTTATGAATTTCAGCAAAATCTGAAACCGAAGGTTATGCGCCGCCAAATGGTACACCATCTGGCGGCGCATACTAATAATTTAAAAAATGTATTTAATGAAGTGACATTTGATTCAAATTTATACCCGTTATACATAATTATATTGCGAGTGAAATTATAGGCCTTAAAACAATACTTATCATGCTAAGTCAATTATACACAAAAAGAATAATATGAATGAAATTCAAAATGGTCAAAATCGAAAAAAGCAAAATTGAATGCTTTCGAGGTCTCGTTTTGAAAAATATTTCGGACAAACTGCCTACGGTAGTTTGCCAACGGATAGATCCCAAAAAAAATACACAATTTGAAAAAAACGGTGACTAAATCAGAGCTACGAGTCAAAAGATACGATAGATAGAACATTTTGACCAAAGATACAAAACACCAAGCACCACGAACCGTCGGTGGTGTTAGGTGCGTGGTGCGATTATGTGAGAAAAGATGTCTTTTTCGGAATCTAGACAACTTCGAATGGAAAGCACGTTCAGAGAGTCTTGCTCGTTCGGCCGTTTTAGGGCGATCTTATGAATTTCAGCACAATTTTAAACCGAAGGTTATGCGCCGCCAAATGGTATACCATCTGGCGGCGCATACTAATGATTTAAAAAAATGTGTTTAATGAAAGGACCCGTTCATATACATCATAAATAATTCACAATAGTTGATTACTTCGCGAGGTATTTGACCTCTATATGATACATTTTACAAACATTGCATTCATTTTTAAAGGACAAACTTTCTTTACAACGAAAGTTGACGGCATGCACACCATTTCATAATACATCCAACTATAATTGACTTAATAATAATCTTGATTAACTCAATGACTCGAATGCAACGTCTTTCAAAATATGCCATGAATGACTCTAAGTAATATCCTTAAAATGAGCTAATGCACAGCGGAAAATTTCTTTAATACATGAGAATAAACATGCTTTAAAGTGTCAACCAAAAGGTTGGTGAGTTCATAGGTTTATCATAACAATCATTTCAATATATTAATAGACCACAAGATTTCTGTTTATAAATATATGTACACTCGCAAGTGTATAAAATTATTCTATAAGTTGTAGGCATCCGGTAACAAGCCTTAACGTTCATGTTTTACCCTCTGAAGTACACCAGATCTGGTGTATTTAAAATAACCTCGAAGTACTAAAGCATCCCATAGTCAGGATGGGGTTTGTCAGGCCCAATAGATCTATCTTTAGGATTCGCGCCTACCGTACATAGACAAGTAGTTTAATGTTACCAAGCTAAGAGTATATTTCTGGTTTAAACCCACGTAGAATTAGTTTTAGTACTTGTGCCTATTTCGTAAAACATTTATAAAAACAGCGCATGCATTCTCAGTCCCAAAAATATATATAAAAGGGAGTAAATGAAACTCACCATACTGTATTTCGTAGTAAAAATACATATAACGTCATTTAACAAGTGCAAGGTTGGCCTCGAATTCACGAACCTATATTAATTATATATATTTATATGTTGGTCAATATTTGTCTAACAATTTTTGGTCAAGTCATAGTGTACCACAATCCTAATGCTCGAGACTAATATGCAAAAGTCAACAAAAGTCAACTTGACCCAAAATGACTTCTAAAATTTATACGTGTTTATTATATAACTTAACTATAGTCGTTTTATATATTTAAATATATTTATTAGATTTTATAATAATAAAAGTCATTTATTAATAAAAATTTATATTAACGTTTATATATGATAAAATATACTTTTATATATCTTAAGTAGTAAAATTTATAAAGTTCACTTAATATAGTAAAACTATAGTGGTAAGTATTATTAATGTAATTATATTACGCGTGGTGAAAAATATCTTTGTATCCCCTATTTATTTGATAAAATAATATTGATCATCATAATAATAAGTAAAAGTTGTATTATTTTGTAATAATAATTATTATTATTCTATAAAAAAAATAACAATATTTATATTTACTAAAAATGTTATTATGATAAAATGATAATACTAACATAATAGTAATAATGATATTTTATAATAACAATGATATTTCTATTAAAATAATAACGACGATAGTAATAATAATCATTTTAACAATAATACTAAAATTCAGTTGACTATAACTTCTAATCCGTTCATCGAAACCATTCAATATCTAAATGAAAAGTTCTTAATTTTTCGCTAGCTTTTCAACGACATGCATATCATATACCCTATCTCAGTAGCATATGTATCTAATTCAGGATTCAACAAACCTATCTAAGGACAATATCGAATGTACAAGCATGCATAATCCTATATACTCGAGCACTAGTCAGGGATACACTATTGATATATAAAAGTTAAGTTATGAGTGCTCACGTATCAATATTGAGATTCAATATTGCAGAAAAGTACGTAGACGCAACGGAGATGATAAACACTAGATTGACCTCACGAGCATACCCATGAACCATACCCATCACCTCCATAGCTATAACCCATAATTTCCTTAGCTTCGACTCATTAAAAAAAACTATTTTGAAATCACTCGGACAGCACTCCGTCGTAATATTTTATGTATACTAATAATATCTTGAAATAATACAGAGCAAATATATATATATATATATATATATATATATATATATATATATATATATATATATATATATATATATAAATCAATTGAGAGAGTTTAGATAAATATATTTTCAAGTTTCTATGAAATAATGAAACCTATTGAATTCTATTTATAATCTATTTTTGAATTATTAAAGTGAATTATTAAAGTATGAATTATTAAAGTGAATTATTAAAGTATGAATTATTAAAGTGAATTATTAAAGTATGAATTATTAAAGTGAATTATTAAAGTATGAATTATTTAAGTGAATTATTAAAGTATGAATTATTAAAGTTAAAGTAAAGTAAAAGTAAAGTAAAGGTAAAGTTAAAGTATAGTAAAAGTATAAAAACTATGTATGTATAATACGCGTATAAATATATATAATATTAATTTAAATCGTTATATATATTTAATGAAATAAAATATAAATATCGTTATATTTATTATACTGGTTAAGTAATGAGTTGTCAAAAGTGATTCTAGATATTTATAAAAGTTATATACGTTTTAATAATAAAGTTCTTTTTAAACTAAAAACGTCTTTGTACGTTTGAAAATAGATTAATAGAATATTATGGAAACCAATTCTCCACTAACTTTTGTCTAACTTTCGTAAATGACACTTTTTGTTTTTATTTATAAATAGCTTTACAAATTATTCCGAATATCGTTAAGAGGAATAGATTTTCTCAAATCATAGTGGACCTCTCAACAGAGACTTGTAATCATAATTCAATGTTTCTGATAATTCAATCATTTAATATATATATATTTTTTAATTTCTTTGATAATCGTATTGAAACAAATACGTTCATATAAAGCATTATACGTTTAAATACTTTGTTGACATTTTCAATTTATAATATATACATATATACATACATGTTCATTTATTGGTTCGTGAATCATTGGAATTTGGTCGAGGTTTAAATGAATGTATAAACATAGTTTAAAATCCTTGAGATTTAACTTAACAAACATTTTTTATCGTGTCAGAATAATATAAAGATAAAGTTTAAATTTAGTCGGAAATTTCCGGGTCGTCACAGTACCTACCCGTTAAAGAAATTTCGTTCCCGAAATTTGATAGAGGTCGTCATGGCTAACAATGAGAATGTTATTATGACGATTATAAAGTTTTATCATGTCTAAGAAGTATGAATAAAATAATTTGATTACTCGAAGCGTATGAGGGAAGTTATCGTAAATGAAGGAAATAAGAATATAGTGATTCGTCATATCTTTTGACGTCATCACAATTGATCTCCGAATTTAAAGAAAATCTTTGTAATCTATATTGGATTTGATGCTTCGGTGATTAAGGAGATTATGATTCTCTTCGAATTAATACGATAATCCATCTTGATTTCTCTGTCGAGTATTTTACTCTAAATCCACCTCCTCCGTTTCCTTACAACTCACACCTTCTATTCTTTCTCCCTCAACTCATATTTTAAAGTATTTGTCAATATGCTTTGTCCAGTACTGATTCTCGATATACTCCTCACTTTCATATCTGTTGTTCTTCTTTTTCATCTGCCTCCGGAAGAATCTATTTACTTCTACTATACTCTCGGTTTTATAGTGTTTTTAGTTCTTCCGTATCTTTATATTGCTATATGCATCGATATATATGGTTTATAATTTTTGGGTGGTTGTTGGGTTTTATATCTTCCCTTATATTTCAAAGTCCCTGCTTATGTCTTCTATAATCATTGTCATTCACAGTTAATACTCCCTCCTATTTGCTGCGATTTATACTCCAATTTCTATTTTGGAGCTTTGTCCTTTGGTTTCTTCTTCTTGCGATTAAGCATCGCTTGTAATGGTCCATAATCCACAGATATAAATTTAGGAATAAACATTGTTAATGTTCTAAGAAGGAAATGGTAATGGCACGGTCTTGATTTGTTAAATTACCAGAATACCCTGGAAAAGACCGAATCATCAAGAAATATTTTCTTGATATTTTAGAGGTTAAATAGTATACAAAAGTCGTGTAACATGGCACATGATGATGTTATGATATGTGAATCATCACGTTTCATTTAAAAACTCAGCATGACTTGCTGTAATATAATCACGTTGATCAAGTGTCATTATATTATACTAACTCATGCTTCAGTTCCCAACACTACTTCAAAACATTCATACTTTATACTCGAAGGTTTCAGAATTTAGAAACTAAAACAGTTTCCTTTATGATGTGATACAGATAATGCAAGGGGATACATGATTTCAGATAAGAATGATTATGAAAATATCTTCAGAAATATGGAGGATATTTATAATGGAAGATACGATGATATCTTAGAATATTTAAGATAAGAGGATGATGAAGAATATTGTCCGCAAGGATTTTAGAGTAAGGAGCAAGGTATTTATTAAGGATTTCAGCAGACACTGAATCATTTGGATTCTTTGAAGGTAGATTTCGTCCTTGTGATTTGTCTACAGCCTCCTTCATACTTTGCTCAATCCATTTTCCAGTTTCAAACCTTCTCTTTTTCTCAGCTTTACCACCTTACTATTCTTTATCATCAAACTTTTTAATGTTAAGATCGTTTGATGCTTCGTCAGCATTTCAAGAACTAGTTTGCAGTTCAAAATATTTTTCAGAACTTCACATTCAAAGTATGTAAGTCCAGGAGATAGACGTTTTATGTACACATATAACTGTTGGCGTAGACATGCTGCGAGATTTCAAAATATTGTTTACTGATTTCTGATGATTCATATGACAATTCTCGTTACAAGATGCGAATGAGTAAATGATATGATTTCAATAAATATAATGATTTTTCGAAAGTCAAAGATAATTGAAGTTGTTGGTAAGTTTATTGCTAAGGTGGCGAGACATGAAAGGTTCCCCAGTAACGATGCCGAAAGGGCAATGTATCTATCGAGGTTATAATAAGATTAGTCCGACTGAAAAGTCGAAGTTGACTTGCTGGAGCTATGATAAAACTGGCTACTTTGAAAAGGAATTGAAAATTCATTTTAGCTAATAAATGCCAAAGGGTCTGACACGGATACGCGTCGAACTATGACTTTGGCTTCGAGAGCTTTTTAGGTACATAACTGTGGGTAATATATGGTTGGATCATCATCTCGATTGTTCATTGTTTGAAGTGTCTTCAAAAACTTTGGAGAGTTTGAACACAGTTTGTAATCGTTAATATACATATGATGTTCTAACACAGTTTTGAAGTCAAAGTATAGCTTTGAAAGATGTAGGAATCTAAGAGTGATGTCTTCTGTTAAATCATGACTTGGATTTTGATTTGTCAAAATCAGAATGCGTAATCAAATTTGGGTGAGGATGGTTGTTTTGATTTCTATACAAGAATGTATATTGTTGTGAGATTAGGGAGTATAGTTGATGATTTGCTTAATCAGATTCGAAAAATGTAACATATTAATTGTGAATTTATATATCTCTCGGGTATTACCTACCCGTTAAAAATTTTTTCACAATTAATATTTTGTACAACAGAATTTTATTACAGTCTTTATGAAAATATATATGTGCATATTTTCTTCAGATGTAACATAGATTTAATGAGTTAATATTAAATTAAACTCATTTGATTTACGGTTGAAACTAGAACTGAATAATCCCTAAAGACTTCAGAAATTACATAACTTTTACGGAGTATTTATTCAATAAAATTGAAATTATAAATTAATATTTCGTTATTTGTTGGTGTTTGTGGAATTCTTGTAAATTTCGCAAGGTACGAATAATGTTATTTGAAAAGTTTCGAGTACATCGACGATGAAAGTGAAAAATCAAACTTATATTTGAATAATTCATTTGATTTATTATGAATTGGGATTTATTGAATTGAGGCAGAGATTGTAGTTAATGATGGTTAAGTTGTGAACGAAGGACGTACATTATTGCATATTAGTAACATGAATTAACCGAGTAGTTAAGATTCACACATAATAGCTTAGTACGAAAATATTTATTATGGTCTAAAAATTTATATATATAAGATATACATATAAATCCTTCAGTGAAAATGAGTTAATACTTCATAACTCATTGATATGACATACTTATTGTTGATTTATAATGATGTCCACGGTGATTCTTGAACTGACGGAGTTTGTGATGTTATAGGTGCTGCTGATTCTGACAACGCTGATGGCACTGACTATACTGGTGATGTTCATGGTACTGTTGATGCTGATGGTAAGTCAAGTCTAGCTTGTAAACCACACATCATTCTTGTCAGGGTTTCTGTGATGACCCGGAAATTTCCGATCAAATTTAAACTTAAATCTTTATATGTTTCCGACACGATAAGCAAAATCTGTAATGTTGAGTCTCGAAAGCTTTGAAATCTAAATTCATGTAATCAATTACCCTTTGACTATTCCCGACAATTCACGAACAATTATTTTTAAATAAATATGTATGCATATATATATATATATATATATATATATATATATATATATATATATATATATATATATATATATATATATATATATATATATATATATAAATGTAAATATATATATATATATATAATAAATTGAAACTATAAAAATATAATTTTAACATTTGAATTAAATATGTAAGATAAGATACAAAATAATTAATTATGAATATATAAATATATATGATTTATATTATTAATTTTTTGTAATATATATAAAATATATAAATATTAAATACATGTTATCATATAATATAATACTATATAAATGTAACTTTAATATATTAAAAGTAATTAAAGGTTTAATTATAGATATTATCTTATTATTATTATTAATATTAATATCAGCATCAGCATTATTAATTAAATTATAATATGAATGTGATATATTTAAATTGTTATAGTTATTATTGTTATTATTAGAAATATTGATATTATTATCAATATTATAAATTTTATTATTATTATTGTTACATATATAATAATAATTATTATTAATATATATTTATTTATTTATTAATACCAATTATAAATAATCAGATATATTTAAGATCAATTTTATTGTTATTATCATTATTAAAATCGTTATTGTTGATATCATTATATTATTATTATTAATTTTATCAATATTATTATTAATAGTATTATTATTAATATTAGTTTTATTATTATTGTTAGTATTTTGATTAAAATTATTATAATTATAATTATTAAATATTAATTCATTATTTATAAATATTAATTATGTAAACCTGTATATATAAAGATTTAGTAAATCAGGGTTAATTTCATGTCATTTTCCAACTGTTATTGATTGATAAACTCGTACAAATTAAATTTCAATAAAAACAAATTCAGTTTAACATCAAAATCCAATTCGTACCAATCTGTGTTGAATTATGAAAATCCAAATAGTTGTTAACAATCACACTCAACCTTTTATATTTTTTTATATTTTCTGCTGTCCTTGGGAATACTTTTCTATCGATCGAATTGGCTGTATAACAACCGAATTACTCAAGGATTTTAATTAACACATTCAGTTTCTCATTTTCACTATCCATTATCAATCACAACCACCATCAAATTATCTCTCTCTCTCTCTATTCTCTTCCTCGATGGAACAACCCATGTACCAACCACCACTACAAGTAACCTTCGATAGTTCCGGGTTCTTGTTTGAAACTAATCAACAATCCAAAAACCGAAACCCACCTTCTTTGTTGTTATTCCCTCCTGTAACCGTCACCACAAATAACCGATGCTGTCTTCGTTTCTCTTTCTATCACGATCAAACAACAACCACGATATTTACATGTAGCTATATATTTTTTTTTAAAAAAAACACAAACCACCTTCCATGTTTCCTTCTACTGCTACCATTTACTATCTTTCTGTCTCCTAAATCGAATGCCATAACAACCAAAGACTGCTGCAACTCCTAATTAATTTTGATAATAACCAACCATGAAACTACCCCAAAACCATATAACACTACTCCACTTCTTACACCACCCTCTGAAATCATTTTAACCTATTCAATTTTACAAATGACTCATGCGAATAAAGATGACTATATATTTCTGTATCTGGCCGACAAACCTTGATAAAGTTATCCACTTACAATTATTTTTTTTGCTAGTGGATTATGAGTGGAAATGATTTACGAAGCATGCAATTTAATAGAGCAAGAAAACGACTCACTCACTTCACATCATCCTTTAATTACGCTATATTATTTTTTTTTTATTTCAATTTTCCATTCCATCCCAAAGTAGCAAGACACCCACTATATCCCTCGTCCACTTCAATTTTTTTTTTTGTTTGAGACCTTACGAAATCCAAACAGCCTAAAGTTGTAGAGTATTAAAAAAAATAATAAATATTCTTTATAAAAAGCCTTGTAAAGTTCGGGACTTAAATGGAGCATGTGGGACAACTCAAGACTCATGGCCGACCAAGACAAATTGGTTGTATTACAATATATTTTTTTTGGAGAAAGTTTAAAAGAGACAAGCAAACAGGCGAATAAGGGTTAAAAGAAATTAGGGAACTACATATAACAGAAAAACAATAGACAGAGGGATGGTTTGGGAGTGTGTGATGGGAACAAGAGGTCGCGGGTTCGAGTCTTAGTTGGGGCATTTCTTTTTAGAAAAAGAAAAATGGAATCAGTTAATACAAATTTAACATAGATAGGTTCTGATTTTATAAGAAAAGTAAAGACAGTTTGATGGTTTAAGGTGTTGTGCGTATAGCGAGAGGTCTTGAGTTCGAGCCCTGTCTAAGGCAGTTATTTTCTTTTTGGAGCTTTCTCATGTGAGGTAGTATTACTATTACTCTTATTATTATTATTATTATTATTATTATTATTATTATTATTATTATTATTATTATTATTATTATTATTATTATTATTATTATTATTATTATTATTATTATTATTATTATTATTATCACTATTATTATTATTAGTATTATTATTATTATTATCATTTTTAATATTATCATTATTATTATCAATATTATTAGTAATATTATTATCATTATAAGTATTATTATTTTTAGAATCATAGCTATTATTATTATTATCATTATTAAGTATAATTACTAATATTATTATTATAAAATAATACAACCTTTTATGTATTATTAATAATATTATTTTATCAAATGATTTTTAGTTACATAACACTATAGTTAAAACATATAACCTATCTATATTAAGGTTTTATAATAAATACTAATTATTTAGTTAAAGTACATAAAATAGAAATATTTAAATTACTTATTGATAAAATATATAATCTAACAATTATATTACTAATAATATGTAAATTTAGTTGTTCGATTACAAGTATGTGTGCTAATATATATGAATAATATAGGTTCGTGAATCCGAGGTCAACCCTACACTTGTTTAATGTCGTCGTATGTATTTTTACTACAAAATACAATAAGTGAGTTTCATTATTCCCCTTTTTAAATGCTTTTGCAATATATATTTTTGGGACTGAGAATACATGCGCTGCTTTTATAATTGTTTTACGAAATAGACACAAGTACTTAAAACTTCATTCTATGGCTGGATTATTAAACCGAATATGCCCCTTTTTAGTCTGGTAATCTAAGAATTAGGGAACAGACACCCTAATTGACGTGAATCCTAAAGATAGATCTATCGGGCCCAACAAGCCCCATCCAAAGTACCGGATGCTTTAGTACTTCGAAATTTATATCATGTCCGAAGGAGGATCCCGGAATGATGGGGATATTCTTATATGTATATTGTGAATGTCTGTTACCAGGTGTTCAATCCATATGAATGATATTTTTGTCTCTATGCATGGGACGTATGTTTATGAGAAATGGAAATATGAAATCTTGTGGTCTATTAAAATGATGAAAACGATTGTTTATGTTAAACTAATGAACTCACCAACCTTTTGGTTGACACTTGAAAGCATGTTTATTCTCAGGTACGAAAGAAATCTTCTGCTGTGCATTTGATCATTTTAAAGATATTACTTGGAGTCATTCATGACATATTTCAAAAGACGTTGCATTCGAGTCGTTGAGTTTATCAAGATCATTATTAAGTCAATTATAGTTGGATATATTATGAAATGGTATGCATGTCTGTCAACTTTAGATGTAATGAAAGATTGTCTTTTCAAAACGAATGCAATGTTTGTAAAATGTATCATATAGAGGTCAAGTACCTCGCGATGTAATTAACTGTTGTGAATCGTTTATAATTGATATGGACTTCGTCCGGATGGATTAGGACGGGTCCTTTCAGTTTCTACTCTTCCTTCTATCATTTGGGTTCACTCATCTAATTTATGGTTAGGGCTAGAATAGATAATCTCTAAGACTTTAGAGACTACATAATCGTCTCAAAATGTTTCTCCAATGAAGTTATGAATCAATACTTCATCGTTTGTTGTTGTTGGTATTCCTTGGTATCTATAGAGTGTATATCATTGGTACTCGTGGGATATAGGTTGTGATGTTGAAGTGTGGGATGCGGATGTTACTGTTGGTGTTGGTGATGGTACTGTTGGTGTTGCTGATGGTGGTACTGGTTATGATGCTGGTGCTGTTGTTGGTGTTTGTAACCCTTGCACCATATTTTCTAAAGCCACTACTCGAGCGCGAAGTTCATTGACTTCTTCTATTACACCGGGGTGATTGTCGGTTTGGACGAGTGGATAAATAAAATCTAGAATTTGATGTAGTATATAATCGTGATGAGATACTCTGGAAATGAGAGAGAAAATGGTGTTTCGGACCGGTTCGCCAGTAAGTGCTTCAGGTTCATCGCCAAGAGGGCAATGTGGTGGATGGAAGGGATCACCTTCTTCTTGTCTCCAATTATTGAGGAGGCTACGAACCCATCCCAATTCATCCAGAATAGATGATGGCTAATTGGTTGATCCATTCCGGTCACACTGCTTTCGGAGCTTGAGTAGGATTCCATCTCGGAATTCGAGGGACTTGAACTAATGACGAATTCCATTTCGTTCGATTAAATAAAGGATTTTTCGATATGAAATGATTTTCCGGCTATCAGGTGGTATTCTAATTACATAGAATATCTATATATATAGCGCCAAAGATTTCGTAGATTACGGAGGAATTTACGGGATATGTCAGGCAAAGTTTACAGTAACAGTTGCGCTAAGATATGGATTAGCAGATACGCTAAGATATGAATTTTGTCTATACACTATTCTTGCAATCAATGCAGTAAGACGTGTATAGACTAAGAATGATAAGCAGGCAATTTCCGACAAAAATGATAAGCAAAACTTTTGACATGCAGACACGGTCAAAGTCCAGGCTCACTAATGCATCCTAACGACTATTAGTTAGACACACTAATGCAGACCTGGTTTGCTAAGACCACCGCTCTGATACCAACTGAAAGGACCCGTTCATATACATCATAAATGATTCACAATAGTTGATTACATCGCGAGGTATTTGACCTCTATATGATACATTTTACAAACATTGCATTCGTTTTTAAAGGACAAACTTTCTTTACAACGGAAGTTGACGGCATGCACACCATTTCATAATACATCCAACTATAATTGACTTAATAATAATCTTGATTAACTCAATGACTCGAATGCAACGTCTTTCAAAATATGCCATGAATGACTCCAAGTAATATCCTTAAAATGAGCTAATGCACAGCGGAAGATTTTTTTAATACCTGAGAATAAACATGCTTTAAAGTGTCAACCAAAAGGTTGGTGAGTTCATAGGTTTATCATAACAATCATTTTAATATATTAATAGACCACAAGATTTCCGTTTATAAATATATGTACACTCGCAAGTGTATAAAAGTATTCTATAAGTTGTAGGCACCCGGTAACAAGCCTTAACGTTCATGTTTTACCCTCTGAAGTACACCAGATCAGGTGTGTTTAAACAGATCAGGTGTGTTTAAAATAACCTCGAAGTACAAAAGCATCCCATAGTCAGGATGGAGTTTGTCAGGCCCAATAGATCTATCTTTAGGATTCGCGCCTACCGTACATAGACAAGTAGTTTAATGTTACCAAGCTAAGGTTATATTTCTGGTTTAAACCCACGTAGAATTAGTTTTAGTACTTGTGCCTATTTCGTAAAACATTTATAAAAACAGCGCATGTATTCTCAGTCCCAAAAATATATATATAAAAGGGAGCAAATGAAACTCACCATACTGTATTTCGTAGTAAAAATACATATAACGTCATTTAACAAGTGCAAGGTTGGCCTCGGATTCACGAACCTATATTAATTATATATATTTATATGTTGGTCAATATTTGTCTAACAATTTTTGGTCAAGTCATAGTGTACCACAATCCTAATGCTCGAGACTAATATGCAAAAGTCAACAAAAGTCAACTTGACCCAAAATGACTTCTAAAATTTATACGTGTTTATTATATAACTTAACTATAGTCGTTTTATATATTTAAATATATTTATTAGATTTTATAATAATAAAAGTCATTTATTAATAAAAATTTATATTAACGTTTATATATGATAAAATATACTTTTATATATCTTAAGTAGTAAAATTTATAAAGTTCACTTAATATAGTAAAACTATAGTGGTAAGTATTATTAATGTAATTATATTACGCGTGGTGAAAAATATCTTTGTATCCCCTATTTATTTGATAAAATAATATTGATCATAATAATAATAAGTAAAAGTTGTATTATTTTGTAATAATAATTATTATTATTCTATAAAAAAAATAACAATATTTATATTTACTAAAAATGTTATTATGATAAAATGATAATACTAACATAATAGTAATAATGATATTTTATAATAACAATGATATTTCTATTAAAATAATAACGACGATAGTAATAATAATCATTTTAACAATAATACTAAAATTCAGTTGACTATAACTTCTAATCCGTTCATCGAAACCATTCGATATCTAAATGAAAAGTTCTTAATTTTTCGCTAGCTTTTCAACGACATGCATATCATATACCCTATCTCAGTAGCATATGTATCTAATTCAGGATTCAACAAACCTATCTAAGGACAATATCGAATGTACAAGCATGCATAATCCTATATACTCGAGCACTAGTCAGGGATACACAATTGATATATAAAAGTTAAGTTATGAGTGCTCACGTATCAATATTGAGATTCAATATTGCAGGAAAGTACATAGACGCAACGGAGATGATAAACAATAGATTGACCTCACGACCATACCCATGAACCATACCCATCACCTCCATGGCTATAACCCATAATTTCCTTAGCTTCGACTCATTAAAAAAACTATTTTGAAATCACTCGGACAGCACTCCGTCGTAATATTTTATGTATACTAATAATATCTTGAAATAATACAGAGCAAATATATATATATATATATATATATATATATATATATATATATATATATATATATATATATATATATATATATATATATATATATATATAAATCGATTGAGAGAGTTTAGAGAAATATATTTTCAAGTTTCTATAAAATAATGAAACCTATTGAATTCTATTTATAATCTATTTTTGAATTATTAAAGTGAATTATTAAAGTATGAATTATTAAAGTATGAATTATTAAAGTGAATTATTAAAGTATGAATTATTTAAGTGAATTATTAAAGTATGAATTATTAAAGTTAAAGTAAAGTAAAAGTAAAGTAAAGGTAAAGTTAAAGTATAGTAAAAGTATAAAAACTATGTATGTATAATACGCGTATAAATATATATAATATTAATTTAAATCGTTATATATATTTAATGAAATAAAATATAAATATCATTATATTTATTATACTGGTTAAGTAATGAGTTGTCAAAAGTGATTCTAGATATTTATAAAAGTTATATACGTTTTAATAATAAAGTTCTTTTTAAACTGAAAACGTCTTTGTACGTTTGAAAATAGATTAATAGAATATTATGGAAACCAATTCTCCACTAACTTTTGTCTAACTTTCGTAAATGCCACTTTTTGTTTTTATTTATAAATAGCTTTACAAATTATTCCGAATATCGTTAAGAGGAATAGATTTTCTCAAATCATAGTGGACCTCTCAACAGAGACTTGTAATCATAATTCAATGTTTCTGATAATTCAATCATTTAATATATATATATTTTTAATTTCTTTGATAATCATAATGAAACAAATACGTTCATATAAAGCATTATACGTTTAAATACTTTGTTGACATTTTCAATTTATAATATATACACATATACATACATGTTCATTTATTGGTTCGTGAATCATTAGAATTTGGTCGAGGTTTAAATGAATGTATAAACATAGTTTAAAATCCTTGAGATTTAACTTAACAAACATTTTTTATCGTGTCAGAATAATATAAAGATAAAGTTTAAATTTAGTCGGAAATTTCCGGGTAGTCACATTTAATGAATTGACATTAGATTCAAATTTATACCCGTTATACATAAGTACATTGCGAGTGAAATAATAAGCCTTAAAACGATATATACCAGGCTAAGTCATGCATACACAAAACTAACTATAACATATAAATTGAAAACGTTCAAAGAGAACATTAAAAATGAGTAAAATGTCTTTTTTCGGCATCCTGATGACCTCGATGTCATGACACTATCCAGGAGCCTTGATGTTAAGGTCCTTTTAGGCGATCTCGAGAATTTCAGTACAATCTGAAACCGAAGGTTATGCGTCGCCATACGGTACTCCATCTGATGGCGCATCTTAATGATTTAAAAAATCGTGTTTAATGAAGTGACATTAGATTCAAATTTATATGCGTTATACGTAATTACATTGCGAGTGAAATAATAGGCCTTAAAACAATATGTACTATGCTAAGTCATGCATGCACAAAAGGAATAATACGAATGAAATTCAAAACGGTCAAAAACGAAAAAGGCAAAATTGAAGGCTTTTGAGGTCTCGTTTCGAAAATATTTGGGACAAACCGCCTACAGCAGTTTTCCAACGGATAGATCCCGAAAAAATACACGATTTGAAAAAAACGGTGACTAAATCGGAGCTACGAGTCAAAAGATACGATAGAACGAACATTTTGGCCAAAGACACAAAACATCAAGCACCACGAACCGTCGGTAGTATTAGGTGCGTGGTGTGATTTATGAGAAAAGATGTCTTTTTTGAAATTTAGACAACTTCGAATGGCAAGCACGTTCAGAGAGTCTTGCTCGTTCGGCCGTTTTAGGGTGATCTTATGAATTTCAGCACAATCTGAAACCGAAGGTTATGCGCCGCCAAATGGTACACCATCTGGCGGCGCATACAAATGATTTAAAAAAACGTGTTTAATGAAGTGACATTAGATTCAAATTTATACCCATTATATATAATTACATTGCGAGTGAAATCATAGGCGTTAAAACGATATATACCATGCAAAGTCATGCATACACAAAACTAATTATAAGATATAAATTGAAAACATTCAAAGAGAACATTAAAAATGAGTAAAATGTCTTTTTTCGGCATCCAGACGACCTCGATGTCAAGACACTATCCAGGAGACTTGATGTTAGGGTCGTTTTAGGGTGATCTCGAGAATTTTAGTACAATCTGAAACCGAAGGTTATGCACACCAAATGGTACTCCATCTGGCGACGCATATTAATGATTTAAAAAATCTTGTTTAATGAAGTGACATTAGATTCAAATTTATATTTGTTATACGTAATTACATTACGAGTGAAATAATAGGCCTTAAAACAATATGTACTAAGCTAAGTCATGCATACACAAAGGATTAATATGAATGAAATACAAAACGGTTAAAATTGAAAAATCGTAAAATTGAAGGTTTTCGAGGTCTCGTTTCGAAAAATATTTTGGACAAACCGCCTACGGTAGTTTTCCAACGGATATATCCCGAAAAATACACGATTTGAAAAAAATGGTGACTAAATCGGAGCTACGAGTCAAAAGATACGATAGATCGAACATTTTGGCCAAAGACACAAAACATCAAGCACCACGAACCGTCGGTAGTGTTAGGTGCGTGGTGTGATTCTGTGAGAAAAGATGTCTTTTTCAGAATCTAGACAACTTCGAATGGCAATCACGTTCAGAGAGTCTTGCTCGTTCGGCCATTTTAGGGTGATCTTATGAATTTCAGCACAATTTTAAACCGAAGGTTATGCACCGCCAAATGGTACTCCATCTGGCGGCGCATCTTAATTTTTTAAAAAATCGTGATTAATGAAGTGACATTAGATTCAAAATTATATGCGTTATACGTAATTACATTGCGAGTGAAATAATAGGCCTTAAAGCAATATGTACTATTTTAAGTCATGCATGCACAAAAGGAATAATACGAATGAAATTCAAAACGTTCAAAATCAAAAAAAGGCAAAATTGAAGGCTCTCGAGGTCTCGTTTTGAAAAATATTTGCAACAAACCGCCTACAGCAGTTTTCCAACGGATAGATCCTGAAAAAATTCACGATTTGAAATAAAACGGTGACTAAATCGGAGCTACGAGTCAAAAGATACGATAGATCGAACATTTTGGCCAAAGACACAAAATATCAAGCACCACGAACCGTCGGTAGTATTAGGTGCGTGGTGTGATTTGTGAGAAAAGATGTCTTTTTTGGAATATAGACAACTTCCAATGGCAAGCACGTTCAAAGAGTCTTGCTCGTTCGGCCGTTTTAGGGTGATCTTATGATTTTCAGCACAATCTGAAACCGAAGGTTATGCGCCACCAAATGGTACACCATCTGGCGGTGCATACTAATGATTTAAAAAAACTTGTTTAATGAAGTGACATTAGATTCAAATTTATACCCATTATATATAATTACATTGCAAGTGAAATCATAGGCCTTAAAACGATATATACCATGCAAAATCATGCATACACAAAACTAATTATAAGATATAAATTGAAAACGTTCAAAGAGAACATTAAAAATGAGTAAAATGTCTTTTTTCGGCATCCTGACGACCTCGATGTCAAGACACTATCCAGGAGACTTGATGTTAGGGTCGTTTTAGGGTGATCTCGAGAATTTTAGTACAATCTGAAACTGAAGGATATGCGCACCAAATGGTACTCCATCTGGCGGCGCATATTAATGATTTAAAAAATCGTGTTTAATGAAGTGACATTAGATTCAAATTTATATGCGTTATACGTAATTACATTGCGAGTGAAATAATAGGCCTTAATACAATATGTACTAAGCTAAGTCATGCATACACAAAGGAATAATATGAATGAAATTCAAAACGGTAAAAATCGAAAAATAGTAAAATTGAAGGCTTTCGAGGTCTCGTATCGAAAAATATTTTGGACAAACCACCTACGGTAGTTTTCCAACGGATAGATCCCGAAAAAATACACGATTTGAAAAAAACGGTGACTAAATCGGAGCTACGAGTCAAAAGATACGATAGATCGTACATTTTGGCCAAAGACACAAAACATCAAGCACCACGAACCGTCGGTAGTGTTAGGTGCGTGGTGTGATTCTGTGAGAAAAGATATCTTTTTCGGAATCTAGACAACTTCAAATGGCAAGCACATTCAGAGAGTCTTGCTCGTTCGCCTGTTTTAGGGTGATCTTATGAATTTCAACACAATTTTAAACCGAAGGTTATGCACATCCAAATGGTACTCCATCTGGCGGTGCATCTTAATTATTTAAAAAATTGTGTTTAATGAAGTGACATTAGATTCAAATTTATATGCGTTATACGTAATTACATTGCGAGTGAAATAATAGGCCTTAAAACAATATGTACTATGCTAAGTCATGCATGCACAAAAGGAATAATACGAATGAAATTCAAAAAGGTCAAAAACGAAAAAAGGCAAAATTGAAGGCTTTTGAGGTCTCGTTTCGAAAAATATTTGGGCAAAAACCGCCTACGGCAATTTTCAAACGGATAGATCCCGAAAAAATACACGATTTGAAAAAAACGGTGACTAAATCGGAGCTACGAGTCAAAAGATACGATAGATCGAACATTTTGGCCAAAGACACAAAACATCAAGCACCACGAACCATCGGTAGTATTAGGTGCGTGGTGTGATTTGTGAGAAAAGATGTCTTTTTTGAAATTTAGACAACTTCGAATGGCAAGCACGTTCAGAGAGTCTTGCTCGTTCGGCCGTTTTAGGGTGATCTTATGATTTTCAGCACAATCTGAAACCGAAGGTTATGCGCCGCCAAATGGTACACCATCTGGCGGCGCATACTAATGATTTAAAAAAACGTGTTTAATGAAGTGACATTAGATTCAAATTTATACCCATTATATATAATTACATTGCGAGTGAAATCATAGGCCTTAAAACGATATATACCATGCAAAGTCATGCATACACAAAACTAATTATAAGATATAAATTGAAAACGTTCAAAGAGAACATTAAAAATGAGTAAAATGTCTTTTTTCGGCATCCTGACGACCTCGATGTCAAGACACTATCCAGGAGACTTGATGTTAGGGTCGTTTTAGGGTGATCTCGAGAATTTTAGTACAATCTGAAACTGAAGGTTATGCGCACCAAATGGTACTCCATCTGGCGGCGATTATTAATGATTTAAAAAATCGTGTTTAATGAAGTGACATTAGATTCAAAATTATATGCGTTATACGTAATTACATTGCGAGTGAAATAATAGGCCTTAAAACAATATGTACTAAGCTAAGTCATGCATACACAAAGGAATAATATGAATGAAATTCAAAACGGTCAAAATCGAAAAATAGTAAAATTGAAGGCTTTCGAGGTCTCGTATCGAAAAATATTTTGGAAAAACCGCCTACGGTAGTTTTCCAACGGATAGATCCCGAAAAAATACACGATTTGAAAAAAACGGTGACTAAATCGGAGCTACGAGTCAAAAGATACGACAGATCGTACATTTTGGCCAAAGACACAAAATATTAAGCACCACGAACCGTCGGTAGTGTTAGGTGCGTGGTGTGATTCTGTGAGAAAAGATGTCTTTTTCGGAATCTAGACAACTTCAAATGGTAAACACATTCAGAGAGTCTTGCTCGTTCGGCCGTTTTAGGGTGATCTTATGAATTTCAACACAATTTTAAACCGAAGGTTATGCACCGCCAAATGGTACTCCATCTGGCGTTGCATCTTAATTATTTAAAAAATCGTGTTTAATGAAGTGACATTAGATTCAAATTAATATGCGTTATATGTAATTACATTGCGAGTGAAATAATAGGCCTTAAAACAATATGTACTATGCTAAGGTATGCATGTACAAAAGGAATAATACGAATGAAATTCAAAACGGTCAAAAACGAAAAAGGCAAAATTGAAGGCTTTCGAGGTCTCGTTTTGAAAAATATTTTGGAAAAAACCGCCTACGGCAGTTTGCCAACGGATAGATCCCGAAAAAATACAAGATTTGAAAAAAAACGGTGACTAAATCGGAGCTACGAGTCAAAAGATACGATAGATCGAACATTTTGGCCAAAGACACAAAACATCAAGCACCACGAACCGTCGGTAGTATTAGGTGCGTGGTGTGATTTGTGAGAAAAGATATCTTTTTCGGAATCTAGACCACTTCGAATGGCAAGCACGTTCAGAGATTCTTGCTCGTTGGGCCGTTTTAGGGTGATCTTATGAATTTCAGCACAATCTGAAACTGAAGGTTATGCGCCGCCAAATGGTACACCATCTGGCGGCGCATACTAATGATTTAAAAAAACGTGTTAAATGAAGTGACATTAGATTCAAATTTATACCCATTATATATAATTACATTGCGAGTGAACTCATAGGCCTTAAAACGATATATACCATGCTAAGTCATGCATACACAAAACTAATTATAAGATATAAATTGAAAATGTTCAAAGAGAACATTAAAAATGAGTAAAATGTCTTTTTTCGGCATCCTGACGACCTCGATGTCAAGACACTATCTAGGAGAATTGATGTTAGGGTCGTTTTAGGGTGATCCCGAGAATTTTAGTACAATCTGAAACCGAAGGTTATGCGCACCAAATGGTACTCCATCTGGCGGCGCATATTAATGATATAAAAAATCGTGTTTAATGAAGTGACATTAGATTCAAATTTATATGCGTTATACGTAATTACATATCAAGTGAAATAATAGGCCTTAAAACAATATGTACTAAGCTAAGTCATGCATACACAAAGGAATAATATGAATGAAATTCAAAACGGTCAAAATCGAAAAATTGTAAAATTGAAGGCTTTCGAGGTCTCGTTTCGAAAAATATTTTTGACAAACCGCCTATGGTAGTTTTCCAACGGATAGATCCCGAAAAATACACGATTTGAAAAAAAATGGTGACTAAATCGGAGCTACGAGTCAAAAGATATGATAGATCGAAAATTTTGGCCAAAGACACAAAACATCAAGCACCACGAACCGTCGGTAGTGTTAGGTGCGCGGTGTGATTCTGTGAGAAAAGATGTCTTTTTCGGAATCTAGACAACTTTGAATGGCAAGCATGTTCAGAGAGTCTTGCTCGTTCGGCCGTTTTAGGGTGATCTTATGAATTTCAGTACAATTTTAAACCGATGGTTATGCACCGCCAAATGGTACTCCATCTGGCGGCGCATCTTAATTATTTAAAAAATCGTGTTTAATGAAGTGACATTAGATTCAAATTTATATGCGTTATACGTAATTACATTGCGAGTGAAATAATAGGCCTTAAAACAATATGTACTATGCTAAGTCATGCATGCACAAAAGGAATAATACGAATGAAATTCAAAATGGTCAAAAACGAAAAAAGGCAAAATTGAAGGCTTTCGAGGTCTCGTTTCGAAAAATATCTGGGACAAACCGCCTACGGCGGTTTTCCAACGGATAGATCCCGAAAAAAATACACGATTTGAAAAAAAACGGTGACTAAATCGGAGCTACGAGTCAAAAGATACGATAGATCGAACATTTTGGCCAAAGACACAAAACATCAAGCACCACGAACTGTCGGTAGTATTAGGTGCGTGGTGTGATTTGTGAGAAAAGATGTCTTTTTCGGAATCTAGACAACTTCGAATGGCAAGCACGTTCAGAGAGTCTTGCTCGTTCGGCCGTTTTAGGGTGATCTTATGAATTTCAGCACAATCTGAAACCGAAGGTTATGCGCCGCCAAATGGTACACCATCTGGTGGCGCATACTAATGATTTAAAAAAATGTGTTTAATGAAGTGACATTAGATTCAAATTTATACCCATTATATATAATTACATTGCGAGTGAAATCATAGGCCTTAAAACGATATATACCATGCAAAGTCATGCATACACAAAACTAATTATAAGATATAAATTGAAAACGTTCAAAGAGAACATTAAAAATGAGTAAAATGTCTTTTTTCTGCATCCTGACGACCTCGATGTCAAGACATTATCTAGGAGACTTGATGTTAAGGTCGTTTTAGGGTGATCTCTAGAATTTTAGTACAATCTGAAACCGAAGGTTATACGCACCAAATTGTACTCCATCTAGCGGCGCATATTAATGATTTAAAAAATCGTGTTTAATGAAGTGACATTAGATTCAAATTTATATGCGTTATACGTAATTACATTGCGAGTGAAATAATAGGCCTTAAAACAATATGTACTAAGCTAAGTCATGCATACACAAAGGAATAATATGAATGAAATTCAATACGGTCAAAATCGAAAAATAGTAAAATTGAAGGCTTTCGAGGTCTCGTATCGAAAAATATTTTGGATAAACCGCCTACGGTAGTTTTCCAACGGATAGATCCCGAAAAAATACACGATTTGAAAAAAACGGTGACTAAATCGGAGCTACGAGTCAAACGATACGATTGATCGTACATTTTGGCCAAAGACACAAAACATCAAGCACCACGAACCGTCGGTAGTGTTAGGTGCGTGGTGTGATTCTTTGAGAAAAGATGTCTTTTTTGGAATCTAGACAACTTCAAATGGCAAGCACGTTCAGAGAGTCTTGCTCGTTCGGCCGTTTTAGGGTGATCTTATGAATTTCAACACAATTTTAAACCGAAGGTTATGCACCGCCAAATGGTACTCCATCTGGCGGTGCATCTTAATTATTTAAAAAATCGTGTTTAATGAAGTGACATTAGATTCAAATTTATATACGTTATACGTAATTACATTGCAAGTGAAATAATAGGCCTTAAAACAATGTGTACTATGCTAAGTCATGCATGCACAAAAGGAATAATACGAATGAAATTCAAAACGGTCAAAAACGAAAAAGGCAAAATTGAAGGCTTTCGAAAAATATTTGGGAAAAAACCGATTACGGCAGATTGCCAACGGATAGATCCCAAAAAAATACACGATTTGGAAAAAAACGGTGACTAAATCGGAGCTACGAGTCAAAAGATACGATAGATCGAACATTTTGGCCAAAGACACAAAACATCAAGCACCACGAACCGTCGGTAGTATTAGGTGCGTGGTGTGATTTGTGAGAAAAGATGTCTTTTTCGGAATCTAGACAACTTCGAATGGCAAGCACGTTCAGAGAGTCTTGCTCGTTCGGCCGTTTCAGGTTGATCTTATGAATTTCAGCACAATCTGAAACCGAAGGTTATGCGCCGCCAAATGGTACACCATCTGGCGGCGCATACTAATGATTTAAAAAAACGTGTTTAATGAAGTGACATTAGAATCAAATTTATACCCATTATATATAATTACATTGCGAGTGAAATCATAGGCCTTAAAATGATATATACCATGCATACATAAAACTAATTATAAGATATAAATTGAAAACGTTCAAAGAGAACATTAAAAATGAGTAAAATGTCTTTTTTCGGCATCCTGACGACCTCGATGTCAAGACATTATCCAGGAGACTTGATGTTAGGGTCGTTTTAGGGTGATCTCGAGAATTTTAGTACAATCTGAAACCGAAGGTTATGCGCCGCCAAATGGTACTCCATCTGGCGGCACATATTAATGATTTAAAAAAACGTGTTTAATGAAGTGACATTAGATTCATATTTATATGCGTTATATGTAATTACATTACGAGTGAAATAATAGGCCTTAAAACAATATGTACTATGCCAAGTCATGCATACACAAAGGAATAATATGAATGAAATTCAAAACGGTCAAAATCGAAAAATAGTAAAATTGAAGGCTTTCGAGGTCACGTTACAAAAAATATTTTGGACAAACCGCCTACGGTAGTTTTCCAATGGATAGATCCCAAAAAAATACACGATTTGAAAAAAAACGGTGACTAAATCGGAGCTACGAGTCAAAAGATACGATAGATCGAACATTTTGGCTAAAGACACAAAACATCAAGCACCACGAACCGTCGGTAGTGTTAGGTGCGTGGTGTGATTCTGTGAGAAAAGAAGTCTTTTTCGGAATCTTGACAACTTCGAATGGCAAACACGTTCAGAGAGTCTTGCTCGTTCGGCCGTTTTAGGGTGATCTTATGAATTTCAGCACAATTTTAAACCGAAGGTTATGCACCGCCAAATGGTACTCCATCTGGCAGCGCATCTTAATTATTTAAAAAATCGTGTTTAATGAAGTGACATTAGATTCAAATTTATATGCGTTATACGTAATTACATTGCTAGTGAAATAATAGGCCTTAAAACAATATGTACTATGCTAAGTCATGCATGCACAAAAGGAATAATACGAATGAAATTCAAAACTGTCAAAATTGAAAAAAGGCAAAATTGAAGGCTTTCGAGGTCTCGTTTCGAAAAATATTTGGGACAAACCGCCTATGGCAGTTTGCCAATGGATAGATCCCGAAAAAAATACACGATTTGAAAAAAAACGGTGACTAAATCGGAGCTACGAGTCAAAAGATACGATAGATCGAACATTTTGGCCAAAGACACAAAATATCAAGCACCACGAACCGTCGGTAGTATTAGGTGCGTGGTGTGATTTGTGAGAAAAGATGTCTTTTTCGGAATCTAGACAACTTCGAATGGCAAGCACGTTCAGAGAGTCTTGCTCGTTCGGCCGTTTTAGGGTGATCTTATGAATTTTAGCACAATCTAAAACCGAAGATTATGCGCCGCCAAATGGTACACCATCTGGCGGCGTATACTAATGATTTAAAAAAATGTGTTTAATAAAGTGACATCAGATTCAAATTTATACCCATTATATATAATTATATTGCGAGTGAAATCATAGGCCTTCAAACGATATATACCATGCTAAGTCATGCATACACAAAACTAATTATAAGATATAAATTGAAAACGTTCAAAGAGAACATTAAAAATGAGTAAAATGTCTTTTTTCGGCATCCTGACGACCTCGATGTCAAGACAATATCCAGGAGACTTGATGTTAGGGTCGTTTTAGGGTGATCTCGAGAATTTTAGTACAATCTGAAACCGAAGGTTATGCGCACCAAATGGTACTCCATTTGGTGGCGCATATTAATGATTTAAAAAATCGTGTTTAATGAAGTGATATTAGATTCAAATTTATATGCGTTATACGTAATTACATTGCGAGTGAAATAATAGGCCTTAAAACAATATGTACTATGCTAAGTCATGCATACACAAAGGAATAATATGAATGAAATTCAAAACGGTCAAAATCGAAAAATAGTAAAATTGAAGGCTTTCGAGGTCTCGTTTCGAAAAATATTTTGGACAAACCGCCTACGGTAGTTTTCCAACGGATAGATCCCAAAAAAATACACGATTTGAAAAAAAAAACAAGTGACTAAATCGGAGCTACGAGTCAAAAGATACGATAGATCGAACATTTTGGCCAAAGACACAAAACAACAAGCACTACGAACCGTCGGTGGTGTTAGGTGCGTGGTGCGATTCTGTGAGAAAAGATGTCTTTTTCGGAATCTAAACAACTTCGAATGGAAAGCACGTTCAGTGAGACTTGCTCGTTTGGCCATTTTAGGGCGATCTTATGAATTTCAGCACAATTTTAAACCGAAGGTTATGCGCCGCCAAATGGTATACCATCTGGCGGCTCATACTAATGATTTAAAAAAACGTGTTTAATGAATTGACATTAGATTCAAATTTATATCCGTTATACATAAGTACATTGCGAGTGAAATAATATGCCTTAAAACGATATATACCAGGCTAAGTCATGCATACACAAAACTAACTATAAGATATAAATTGAAAACGTTCAAAGAGAACATTAAAAATGAGTAAAATGTCTTTTTTCAGCATCCTGATAACCTCGATGTCAAGAAACTATCCAGGAGTCTTGATGTTAGGGTCGTTTTAGGCGATCTCGAGAATTTCAGTACAATCTGAAACCGAAGGTTATGCGCCCCCAAATGGTACTCCATCTGGCGGCGCATCTTAATGATTTAAAAAATCGTGTTTAATGAAGTGACATTAGATTCAAATTTATATGCGTTATATGTAATTACATTGCGAGTGAAATAATAGGCCTTAAAACAATATGTACTATGCTAAGTCATGCATGCACAAAAGGAATAATACGAATGAAATTCAAAACGGTCAAAAACGAAAAAAGGCAAAATTGAAGGCTTTCGATTTCTCGTTTCGAAAAATATTTGGGACAAACCACCTACGATAGTTTTCCAATGGATAGATCACAAAAAATACAAGATTTGAAAAAAAACGGTGACTAAATCGGAGCTACGAGTCAAAAGATATGACAGATCGAACATTTTGGCCCAAGACACAAAACATCAAGCTCCACGAATCGTCGGTGGTGTTAGGTGCGTGGTGCGATTCTGTGAGAAAAGATGACTTTTTCGGAATCTAGACAACTTCGAATGGCTAGCACGTTTAGAGAGTCTTGTTCGTTCGGCCGTTTTATGGTGATATTATGAATTGTAGCACAATCTGAAACCGAAGGTTATGCACCGCCAAATGGTACACCATCTGGCGGCGCATACTAATGATTTAAAAAAACGTGTTTAATGAAGTAACATTAAATTCAAATTTATACCCGTTATACATAATTACATTGCGGGTGAAATTATAGGCCTTAAAACAATACGTATCATGCTAAGTCATGCATACACAAAAAGAATAATATGAATGAAATTTAAAACGGTCAAAATTGAAAAAGGCAAAATTGAATGCTTTCGAGGTCTCATTTTAAAAAATATTTCGGACAAACCGCCTACGGCAGTTTTCCAATGGATAGATCCAAAAAAACACGATTTGAAAAAAAACGGTGACTAAATCGGAGCTACGAGTCAAAAGATACGATAGATCAAACATTTTGGCCAAAGACACAAAACACCAAGCACCACGAACCGTTGGTGGTGTTAGGTGCGTGGTGCGATTCTGGGAGAAAAGATATCTTTTTTGGAATCTAGACAACTTAGAATGGCAAGCACGTTAAGAGAGTCTTTCTTGTTCGGCCGTTTTAGGGTGATCTTATGAATTTCAGCACAATTTTAAACCGAAGGTTATGCGCCGCCAAATGGTATACCATCTGGCGGCGCATACTAATGATTTAAAAAAACTGTTTAATGAAGTGATATTAGATTCAAATTTATACCCGTTATACATAATTACATTGCGAGTGAAATCATAGGCCTTAAAATGATATATACCATGCTAAGTCATGCATACACAAAACTAATTACAAGATATAAATTGAAAACGTTCAAAGAGAACATTAAAAAAGAGTAAAATGTGTTTTTTCGGCATCCTGACGACCTCGATGTCAAGACACTATCCAGGAGTCTTGATGTTAGGGTCGTTTTAGGGTGATCTCTAGAATTTCAGTACAATCAGAAACCGAAGGTTATTCGCCGCCAAATGGTACTCCATCTGGCGGCACATATTAATGATTTAAAAAATCGTGTTTAATGAAGTGACATTAGATTCAAATTTATATGCGTTATACGTAATTACATTGCGAGTGAAATAATAGGTCTTAAAACGATATGTACTGTGCTAAGTCATGCATAAACAAAGGAATAAGATGAATGAAATTCAAAACGGTCAAAATCGAAAAATGGTAAAATTGAAGGCTTTCAAGGTCTCGTTTCGAAAAATATTTGGGACAAACCGCCTACGGTAGTTTGCCAACGGATAGATCCCGAATAAATACACAATTTAAAAAAACGGTGACAAAAACGGAGCTACGAGTCAAAAGATACGATAGATCGAACATTTAGGCCAAAGACACAAAACATCAAGCACCACGAACCGTCGGTAGTGTTAGGTGCGTGGTGTGATTCTGTGAGAAAAGATGTCTTTTTCGGAATCTAGACAACTTCTAATGGCAAGCACGTTCAGAGAGTCTTGCTCGTAAGGCCGTTTTAGGGTGATCTTATGAATTTCAACACAATTTTAAAGCAAAGGTTATGCGCCGCCAAATGGTATACCATCTGGCGGCGCATACTAATGATTTAAAAAACGTGTTTAATGAAGTGACATTAGATTCAAATTTATACGCGTTATACATAATTACATTGCGAGTGAAATAATAGGCCTTAAAACGATATATACCAGGCTAAGTCATTCATACACAAAACTAATTATAAGATATAAATTGAAAATGTTCAAAGCGAATATTAAAAATGAGTGAAATGTCTTTTTTTGGCATCCTGATGACCTCGATGTCAAGACAATATCCAGGAGTCTTGATGTTAGGTCATTTTAGGGCGATCTCTAGAATTTCAGTACAGTCTGAAACCGAAGGTTATGCGCCGCCAAATGGTACTCCATCTGGCGGCGAATCTTAATGATTTAAAAAATCGTGTTTAATGAAGTGACATTAGATTCAAATTTATATGCGTTATACGTAATTACATTGCGAGTGAAATAATAGGTCTTAAAACAATATGTAATATGCTAAGTCATGCATACACAAAGGAATAATATGAATGAAATTCAAAATGGTCAAAATCGAAAAATAGTAAAATTGAAGGCTTTCGAGGTCTAGTTTCGAAAAATATTTGGGACAAATCACCTACGTTAGTTTTCTAACGGATAGATCCCGAAAAAATATACGATTTGAAAAAAAATGGTGACTAAAACGGAGTTACGAGTCAAAAGATACGATAGATCGAACATTTTGGCCCAAGACACAAAACATCAAGCACCACGAATCGTCGGTGGTGTTAGGTGCGTGGTGCGATTCTGTGAGAAAAGATGACTTTTTCGGAAACTAAACAACTTCAAATGGCAAGCACGTTTAGAGAGTCTTGCTCGTTCAGCCGTTTTATGGTGATCTTATGAATTGTAGCATAATTAGAAACCGAAGGTTATGCGCCGCCAAATGGTACACCATCTGACGGCGCATACTAATGATTTAAAAAAACGTGTTTAATGAAGTAACATTAAATTCAAATTTATACCCATTATACATAATTACATTGCGGGTGAAATTATTGGCCTTAAAACAATACGTATCATGCTAAGTCATGCATACACAAAAAGAATAATATGAATGAAATTCAAAACGGTCAAAATCGAAAAAGGCAAAATTGAATGCTTTCGAGGTCTCAATTTGAAAAATATTTCGGACAAATACGGCAGTTTTCCAATGGATAGATAAAATAAAAACAAGATTTGAAAAAAAACGGTGACTAAATCGGAGCTACGAATCAAAAGATACGATAGATCGAACATTTTGGCCAAAGACACAAAACACCAAGCACCACGAACCGTCGGTGGTGTTAGGTGCGTGGTACAATTCTGTGAGAAAAGATGTCTTTTCGGAATCTAGACAACTTAGAATGGCAAGCACGTTCAGAGAGTCTTGCTCGTTCGGCCGTTTTAGGGTGATCTTATGAATTTCAGCACAATCTGAAACCGAAGGTTATGCGCCGCCAAATGGTACACCATCTGGCGGCGCATACTAATGATTTAAAAAAATGTGTTTAATGAAGTGACATTAGATTCAAATTTATACCCGTTATACATAATTACATTACGAGTGAAATCATAGGTCTTAAAATGATATATACCATGCTAAGTCATGCATACACAAAACTAATTATAAGATATAAATTGAAAACGTTCAAAGCGAACATTAAAAATGAGTGAAATGTCTTTTTCGGCATCCTGATGACCTCGATGTCAAGACACTATTCAGGAGTCTTGATGTTAGGGTCATTTTAGGGAGATCTCGAGAATTTCAGAACAATCTGAAACCGAAGGTTATGCGCCACCAAATGGTACTCCATTTGGCGGCGCATCTTAATGATTTAAAAAATAGTGTTTAATGAAGTGACATTAGATTCAAATTTATATTCGTTATACGTAATTGCATTGTGAGTGAAATAATAGGCCTTAAAACAATATGTAATATGCTAAGTCATGCATGCACAAAAGGAATAATACGAATGAAATTCAAAACGGTCAAAATCGAAAAATGGTAAAATTGAAGGCTTTCGAGGTCTGGTTTCACAAAATTTTTGGGACAAACCGCCTACGGTAGTTTGCCAATGGATAGATCCTGAATAAATACACGATTTAAAAAAACAGTGAGTAAATCGGAGCTACGAGTCAAAAGATACGATAGATCGAACATTTTGGCCAAAGACACAAAACATCAAGCACCACGAACCGTCGGTAGTGTTAGGTGCGTGGTGTGATTCTGTGAGAAAAGATGTCTTTTTCAGAATCTAGACAACTTCAAATGGCAAGCACGTTCAGAGAGTCTTTCTCGTTCGGCCGTTTTAGGGTGATCTGATGAATTTCCGCACAATTTTAAACCGAAGGTTATGCGCCGCCAAATGGCATACCATCTGGCGGCGCATACTAATGATTTAAAAAAACGTGTTTAATGAAGTGACATTAGATTCAAATTTATACCCGTTATACATAATTACATTGCGAGTGAAATAATAGGCCTTAAAACGATATATACCAGGCTAAGTCATTCATACACAAAACTAATTATAAGATATAAATTGAAAATGTTCAAAGCGAACATTAAAAATGAGTGAAATGTCTTTTTTCGGCATCCTGATGACCTCAATGTCAAGACACTATCCAGGAGTCTTGATGTTAGGGTCATTTTAGGGTGATCTCGAGAATTTTAGTACAATCTGAAACCGAAGGTTATGCGCCGCCAAATGGTACTCCATCTGGCGGCGCATCTTAATGATTTAAAAAAATCGTGTTTAATGAAGTGACATTAGATTAAAATTTATATGCGTTATACGTAATTACATTGCGAGTGAAACAATAGGTCTTAAAACAATATGTACTATGCTAAGTCATGCATACACAAAGGAATAATATGAATGAAATTCAAAACGGTCAAAATCGAAAAATAGTAAAATTGAAGGCTTTCGAGGTCTAGTTTCGAAAAATATTTGGGACAAACTAACTACGTCAGATTTCCAACGGATAGATCCCGAAAAAATACACGATTTGAAAAAAACGGTGACTAAATCGGAGTTACGAGTCAAAAGATATGATAGATCGAACATTTTGGCCCAAGACACAAAACATCAAGCACCACGAATCGTCGGTGGTGTTAGGTGCATGGTGCGATTCTGTGAGAAAAGATGACTTTTTTGGAATCTAGACAACTTCGAATGGCAAGCACGTTTAGAGAGTCATGCTCGTTCGGCCGTTTTATGGTGATCTTATGAATTTCAGCACAATCTGAAACCGAACGTTATGCGCCGCCAAATGGTACACCATCTGGCGGCGCATACTAATGATTTAAAAAATCGTGTTTAATGAAGTAACATTAAATTCAAATTTATACCCGTTATACATAATTTAATTGCGGGTGAAATTATAGGCCTTAAAACAATACGTATCATGCTAAGTCATGCATACACAAAAAGAATAATATGAATGAAATTCAAAACGGTCAAAATCGAAAAAGGCAAAATTGAATGCTTTCGAGGTCACATTTTGAAAAAATATTTCGGACAAACCGCCTACGGCAGTTTTCCAACGGATGGATCCAAAAAAAATACGATTTGAAAAAAAACGATGACTAAATCGGAGCTACGAGTCAAAAGATACGATAGATCGAACATTTTGGCCAAAGACACAAAACACCAAGCACCACGAACCGTTGGTGGTGTTAGGTGCGTGGTGCGATTCTGGGAGAAAAGATATCTTTTTTGGAATCTAGACAACTTAGAATGGCAAGCACGTTCAGAGAGTCTTTCTTGTTCGGCCGTTTTAGGGTGATCTTATGAATTTCAGCACAATTTTAAACCGAAGGTTATGCGCCGCCAAATGGTATACCATCTGGGGCGCATACTAATGATTTAAAAAAACGTGTTTAATGAAGTGATACTAGATTCAAATTTATACCCGTTATACATAATTACATTGCGAGTGAAATCATAGGCCTTAAAATGATATATACCATGCTAAGTCATGCATACACAAAACTAATTACAAGATATAAATTGAAAACGTTCAAAGAGAACATTAAAAAAGAGTAAAATGTGTTTTTTCGGCATCCTGACGACCTCGATGTCAAGACACTATCCAGGAGTCTTGATGTTAGGGTCGTTTTAGGGTGATCTCTAGAATTTCAGTACAATCAGAAACCGAAGGTTATTCGCCGCCAAATGGTACTCCATCTGGCGGCACATATTAATGATTTAAAAAATCGTGTTTAATGAAGTGACATTAGATTCAAATTTATATGCGTTATACGTAATTACATTGCGAGTGAAATAATAGGTCTTAAAACGATATGTACTGTGCTAAGTCATGCATAAACAAAGGAATAAGATGAATGAAATTCAAAACGGTCAAAATCGAAAAATGGTAAAATTGAAGGCTTTCGAGGTCTCGTTTCGAAAAATATTTGGGACAAACCGCCTACGGTAGTTTGCCAACGGATAGATCCCGAATAAATACACAATTTAAAAAAACGGTGACAAAAACGGAGCTACGAGTCAAAAGATACGATAGATCGAACATTTAGGCCAAAGACACAAAACATCAAGCACCACGAACCGTCGGTAGTGTTAGGTGCGTGGTGTGATTCTGTGAGAAAAGATGTCTTTTTCGGAATCTAGACAACTTCTAATGGCAAGCACGTTCAGAGAGTCTTGCTCGTAAGGCCGTTTTAGGGTGATCTTATGAATTTCAACACAATTTTAAAGCAAAGGTTATGCGCCGCCAAATGGTATACCATCTGGCGGCGCATACTAATGATTTAAAAAACGTGTTTAATGAAGTGACATTAGATTCAAATTTATACGCGTTATACATAATTACATTGCGAGTGAAATAATAGGCCTTAAAACGATATATACCAGGCTAAGTCATTCATACACAAAACTAATTATAAGATATAAATTGAAAATGTTCAAAGCGAATATTAAAAATGAGTGAAATGTCTTTTTTCGGCATCCTGATGACCTCGATGTCAAGACAATATCCAGGAGTCTTGATGTTAGGTCATTTTAGGGCGATCTCTAGAATTTCAGTACAATATGAAACCGAAGGTTATGCGCCGCCAAATGGTACTCCATCTGGCGGCGAATCTTAATGATTTAAAAAATCGTGTTTAATGAAGTGACATTAGATTCAAATTTATATGCGTTATACGTAATTACATTGCGAGTGAAATAATAGGTCTTAAAACAATATGTACTATGCTAAGTCATGCATACACAAAGGAATAATATGAATGAAATTCAAAACGGTCAAAATCGAAAAATAGTAAAATTGAAGGCTTTCGAGGTCTAGTTTCGAAAAATATTTGGGACAAATCACCTACGTTAGTTTTCCAACGGATAGATCCCGAAAAAATATACGATTTGAAAAAAAATGGTGACTAAAACGGAGTTACGAGTCAAAAGATACGATAGATCGAACATTTTGGCCCAAGACACAAAACATCAAGCACCACGAATCGTCGGTGGTGTTAGGTGCGTGGTGCGATTCTGTGAGAAAAGATGACTTTTTCGAAATCTAAACAACTTCAAATGGCAAGCACGTTTAGAGAGTCTTGCTCGTTCGACCGTTTTATGGTGATCTTATGAATTGTAGCATAATTAGAAACCGAAGGTTATGCGCCGCCAAATGATACACCATCTGGCGGCGCATACTAATGATTTAAAAAAACGTGTTTAATGAAGTAACATTAAATTCAAATTTATACCCATTATACATAATTACATTGCGGGTGAAATTATAGGCCTTAAAACAATACGTATCATGCTAAGTCATGCATACACAAAAAGAATAATATGAATGAAATTCAAAACGGTCAAAATCGAAAAAGGCAAAATTGAATGCTTTCGAGGTCTCAATTTGAAAAATATTTCGGACAAATACGGCAGTTTTCCAATGGATAGATAAAATAAAAACAAGATTTGAAAAAAAACGGTGACTAAATCGGAGCTACGAATCAAAAGATACGATAGATCGAACATTTTGGCCAAAGACACAAAACACCAAGCACCACGAACCGTCGGTGGTGTTAGGTGCGTGGTACGATTCTGTGAGAAAAGATGTCTTTTTCGGAATCTAGACAACTTAGAATGGCAAGCACGTTTAGAGAGTCTTGCTCGTTCGGCCGTTTTAGGGTGATCTTATGAATTTCAGCACAATCTGAAACCGAAGGTTATGCGCCGCCAAATGGTACACCATCTGGCGGCGCATACTAATGATTTAAAAAAATGTGTTTAATGAAGTGACATTAGATTCAAATTTATACCCGTTATACATAATTACATTACGAGTGAAATCATAGGTCTTAAAATGATATATACCATGCTAAGTCATGCATACACAAAACTAATTATAAGATATAAATTGAAAACGTTCAAAGCGAACATTAAAAATGAGTGAAATGTCTTTTTTCGGCATCCTGATGACCTCGATGTCAAGACACTATTCAGGAGTCTTGATGTTAGGGTCATTTTAGGGCGATCTCGAGAATTTCAGAACAATCTGAAACCGAAGGTTATGCGCCACCAAATGGTACTCCATTTGGCGGCGCATCTTAATGATTTAAAAAATAGTGTTTAATGAAGTGACATTAGATTCAAATTTATATTCGTTATACGTAATTGCATTGTGAGTGAAATAATAGGCCTTAAAACAATATGTAATATGCTAAGTCATGCATGCACAAAAGGAATAATACGAATGAAATTCAAAACGGTCAAAATCGAAAAATGGTAAAATTGAAGGCTTTCGAGGTCTGGTTTCACAAAATTTTTGGGACAAACCGCCTACGGTAGTTTGCCAATGGATAGATCCTGAATAAATACACGATTTAAAAAAACGGTGAGTAAATCGGTGCTACGAGTCAAAAGATACGATAGATCGAACATTTTGGCCAAAGACACAAAACATCATGCACCACGAACCGTCGGTAGTGTTAGGTGCGTGGTGTGATTCTGTGAGAAAAGATGTTTTTTTCAGAATCTAGACAACTTCAAATGGCAAGCACGTTCAGAGAGTCTTTCTCGTTCGGCCGTTTTAGGGTGATCTGATGAATTTCCGCACAATTTTAAACCGAAGGTTATGCGCCGCCAAATGGCATACCATCTGGCGGCGCATACTAATGATTTAAAAAAACGTGTTTAATGAAGTGACATTAGATTCAAATTTATACCCGTTATACATAATTACATTGCGAGTGAAATAATAGGCCTTAAAACGATATATACCAGGCTAAGTCATTCATACACAAAACTAATTATAAGATATAAATTGAAAATGTTCAAAGCGAACATTAAAAATGAGTGAAATGTCTTTTTTCGGCATCCTGATGACCTCAATGTCAAGACACTATCCAGGAGTCTTGATGTTAGGGTCATTTTAGGGTGATCTCGAGAATTTTAGTACAATCTGAAACCGAAGGTTATGCGCCGCCAAATGGTACTCCATCTGGCGGCGCATCTTAATGATTTAAAAAATCGTGTTTAATGAAGTGACATTAGATTAAAATTTATATGCGTTATATGTAATTACTTTGCGAGTGAAACAATAGGTCTTAAAACAATATGTACTATGCTAAGTCATGCATACACAAAGGAATAATATGAATGAAATTCAAAACGGTCAAAATCGAAAAATAGTAAAATTGAAGGCTTTCGAGGTCTAGTTTCGAAAAATATTTGGGACAAACTAACTACGTCAGATTTCCAACGGATAGATCCCGAAAAAATACACGATTTGAAAAAAAACGGTGACTAAATCGGAGTTACGAGTCAAAAGATACGATAGATCGAACATTTTGGCCCAAGACACAAAACATCAAGCACCACGAATCGTCGGTGGTGTTAGGTGCATGGTGCGATTCTGTGAGAAAAGATGACTTTTTTGGAATCTAGACAACTTCGAATGGCAAGCACGTTTAGAGAGTCATGCTCGTTCGGCCGTTTTATGGTGATCTTATGAATTTCAGCACAATCTGAAACCGAACGTTATGCGCCGCCAAATGGTACACCATCTGGCGGCGCATACTAATGATTTAAAAAATCGTGTTTAATGAAGTAACATTAAATTCAAATTTATACCCGTTATACATAATTTAATTGCGGGTGAAATTATAGGCCTTAAAACAATACGTATCATGCTAAGTCATGCATACACAAAAAGAATAATATGAATGAAATTCAAAACGGTCAAAATCGAAAAAGGCAAAATTGAATGCTTTCGAGGTCACATTTTGAAAAAATATTTCGGACAAACCGCCTACGGCAGTTTTCCAACGGATGGATCCAAAAAAATACGATTTGAAAAAAAACGATGACTAAATCGGAGCTACGAGTCAAAAGATACGATAGATCGAACATTTTGGCCAAAGACACAAAACACCAAGCACCACGAACCGTCGGTGGTGTTAGGTGCGTGGTGCGATTCTGTGAGAAAAGATGTCTTTTTCGGAATCTAGACAACTTAGAATGGAAAACACGTTCAGAGAGTCTTGCTCGTTCAGCCGTTTTAGGGTGATCTTATGAATTTCAGCACAATTTTAAACCGAAGGTTATGCGCCGCCAAATGGTATACCATCTGGCGGCGCATACTAATGATTTAAAAAAACGTGTTTAATGAAGTGATATTATATTCAAATTTATACCCGTTATACATAATTACATTGCGAGTGAAATAATAGGTCTTAAAATGATATATACCAGGCTAAGTCATTCATACACAAAACTAATTATAAGATATAAATTGAAAACGTTCAAAGAGAACATTAAAAATGAGTGAAATGTCTTTTTTCGACATCCTGATGACTTCGATGTCAAGACACTATCCAGGAGTCTTGATGTTAGGGTCGTTTTAGGGCGATCTCGAGAATTTGAGTACAATCTGAAACCGAAGGTTATGCGCCGCCAAATGGTTCTCCATCTGGCGGCGCATCTTAATGATTTAAAAAATCGTGTTTAATGAAGTGACATTAGATTCAAATTTATATGCGTTATACGTAATTACATTGCGAGTGAAATAATAGGCCTTAAAACAATATGTAATATGCTAAGTCATGCATGCACAAAAGGAATATTACGAATGAAATTCAAAACGGTCAAAATAGATAAAAGGCAAAATTGAAGGCTTTCGAGGTCTCGTTTCGAAAACTATTTGGGACAAACCGCCTACGAAAGTTTGCCAACGGATAGATCCCGAAAAAATACACGATTTGAAAAAAAATGGTGGCTAAATCGGAGCTACGAATCAAAAGATACGATAGATCGAACATTTTGGCCAAAAACACAAAACATCAAGCACCACGAACCGTCGGTGGTAATAGGTGCGTCGTGCGATTCTGTGAGAAAAGATGTCTTTTTCGGAATCTAGACAACTTCGAATGGCAAGCACGTTCAGAGAGTCTTGCTCGTTCGGCCGTTTTAGGGTGATCTTATGAATTTCAGCACAATCTAAAACCGAAGGTTATGCGCCGCCAAATGGTACACCATATGGCGGCGCATACTAATGATATAAAAAAACGTGTTTAATGAAGTGACATTAGATTCAAATTTATACCCGTTATACATAATTACATTGCGAGTGAAATCATAGGCCCTAAAACGATATATACCATGCTAAGTCATGCATACACAAAACTAATTATAAGATATAAATTGAAAACGTTCAAAGAGAACATTAAAAAAGAGTAAAATGTCTTTTTCGGCATCCTGAAGACCTCGATGTCAAGACACTATCCAGGAGTCTTGATGTTAGGGTCGTTTTAGGGTGATCTCGAGAATTTTAGTACAATCTGAAACCGAAGGTTATTCGCCGCCAAATGGTACTCCATCTGGCGGCACATATTAATGATTTAAAAAATCGTGTTTAATGAAGTGACATTAGATTCAAATTTATATGCATTATACGTAATTACATTGCGAGTGAAATAATAGGCCTTAAAACGATATGTACTATGCTAAGTCATGCATACACAAAGGAATAAGATGAATGAAATTTAAAACGGTCAAAATCGAAAAATGGTAAAATTGAAGGCTTTTGAGGTCTCGTTTCGAAAAATATTTGGGACAAACTACCTACGGGAGTTTGACAACGGATAGATCCCGAATAAATACAAGATTTAAAAAAACGGTGAGTAAATCGGAGCTACGAGTCAAAAGATACGCTAGATCGAACATTTTGGCCAAAGACACAAAACATCAAGCACCACGAACCGTCGGTAGTGTAAGGTATGTGGTGTGATTCTGTGAGAAAAGTTGTCTTTTTCGGAATCTAGACAACTTCGAATGGCAAGCACGTTCAGAGAGTCTTACTCGTTCAGCCGTTTTAGGGTGATCTGATGAATTTCCGCACAATTTTAAACCGAAGGTTATGCGCCGCAAAATGGTATACGATCTGGCGGCGCATACTAATGATTTAAAAAAACGTGTTTAATGAAGTGACATTAGATTCAAATTTATACCCGTTATACATAATTACATTGCGAGTGAAATAATAGGCCTTAAAACGATATATACCAGGCTAAGTCATTCATACACAAAACTAATTATAAGATATAAATTGAAAACGTTCAAAGCGAACATTAAAAATGAGTGAAATGTTTTTTTCGGCATCCTGACGACCTCGATGTCAAGACAACATCCAGGAGTCTTGATGTTAGGGTCGTTTTAGGGTGATCTCGAGAATTTCAGTACAATCTGAAACCGAAGGTTATGCACCGTCAAATGGTACTCCATCTGGCAGCGCATCTTAATTATTTAAAAAACCGTGTTTAATGAAGTGACATTAGATTCAAATTTATATGCGTTATACGTAATTACATTGCTAGTGAAATAATAGGCCTTAAAACAATATGTACTATGCTAAGTCATGCATGCACAAAAGGAATAATACGAATGAAATTCAAAACTGTCAAAATTGAAAAAAGGCAAAATTGAAGGCTTCCGAGGTCTCGTTTCGAAAAATATTTGGGACAAACCGCCTATGGCAGTTTGCCAATGGATAGATCCCGAAAAAAATACACGATTTGAAAAAAAACGGTGAATAAATCGGAGCTACGAGTCAAAAGATACGATAGATCGAACATTTTGGCCAAAGACACAAAATATCAAGCACCACGAACCGTCGGTAGTATTAGGTGCGTGGTGTGATTTGTGAGAAAAGATGTCTTTTTCGGAATCTAGACAACTTCGAATGGCAAGCACGTTCAGAGAGTCTTGCTCGTTCGGCCATTTTAGGGTGATCTTATGAATTTTAGCACAATCTAAAACCGAAGATTATGCGCCGCCAAATGGTACACCATCTGGCGGCGCATACTAATGATTTAAAAAAACGAGTTTAATAAAGTGACATCAGATTCAAATTTATACCCATTATATATAATTATATTGCGAGTGAAATCATAGGCCTTCAAACGATATATACCATGCTAAGTCATGCATACACAAAACTAATTATAAGATATAAATTGAAAACGTTCAAAGAGAACATTAAAAATGAGTAAAATGTCTTTTTTCGGCATCCTGACGACCTCGATGTCAAGACAATATCCAGGAGACTTGATGTTAGGGTCGTTTTAGGGTGATCTCGAGAATTTTAGTACAATCTGAAACCGAAGGTTATGCGCACCAAATGGTACTCCATCTGGTGGCGCATATTAATGATTTAAAAAATCGTGTTTAATGAAGTGATATTAGATTCAAATTTATATGCGTTATACGTAATTACATTGCGAGTGAAATAATAGGCCTTAAAACAATATGTACTATGCTAAGTCATGCATACACAAAGGAATAATATGAATGAAATTCAAAACGGTCAAAATCGAAAAATAGTAAAATTGAAGGCTTTCGAGGTCTCGTTTCGAAAAATATTTTGGACAAACCGCCTACGGTAGTTTTCCAACGGATAGATCCCAAAAAAATACACGATTTGAAAAAAAAAACAAGTGACTAAATCGGAGCTACGAGTCAAAAGATACGATAGATCGAACATTTTGACCAAAGACACAAAACAACAAGCACTACGAACCGTCGGTGGTGTTAGGTGCGTGGTGCGATTCTGTGAGAAAAGATGTCTTTTTCGGAATCTAAACAACTTCGAATGGAAAGCACGTTCAGTGAGACTTGCTCGTTCGGCCGTTTTAGGGCGATCTTATGAATTTCAGCACAATTTTAAACCGAAGGTTATGCGCCGCCAAATGGTATACCATCTGGCGGCTCATACTAATGATTTAAAAAACGTGTTTAATGAATTGACATTAGATTCAAATTTATATCCGTTATACATAAGTACATTGCGAGTGAAATAATAAGCCTTAAAACGATATATACCAGGCTAAGTCATGCATACACAAAACTAACTATAAGATATAAATTGAAAACGTTCAAAGAGAACATTAAAAATGAGTAAAATGTCTTTTTTCAGCATCCTGATGACCTCGATGTCAAGAAACTATCCAGGAGTCTTGATGTTAGGGTCGTTTTAGGCAATCTCGAGAATTTCAGTACAATCTGAAACCGAAGGTTATGCGCCCCCAAATGGTACTCCATCTGGCGGTGCATCTTAATGATTTAAAAAATCGTGTTTAATGAAGTGACATTAGATTCAAATTTATATGCGTTATACGTAATTACATTGCGAGTGAAATAATAGGCCTTAAAACAATATGTACTATGCTAAGTCATGCATGCACAAAAGGAATAATACGAATGAAATTCAAAACGGTCAAAAACGAAAAAAGGCAAAATTGAAGGCTTTCGATTTCTCGTTTCGAAAAATATTTGGGACAAACAACCTACGATAGTTTTCCAATGGATAGATCACAAAAAATACAAGATTTGAAAAAAACGGTGACTAAATCGGAGCTACGAGTCAAAAGATATGACAGATCGAACATTTTGGACAAAGACACAAAACATCAAGCACCACGAACCGTCAGTAGTATTAGGTGCGTGGTGTGATTTGTGAGAAAAGATGTCTTTTTCGGAATCTAGACAACTTCGAATGGCAAGCACGTTCAGAGGGTCTTGCTCGTTCGGCCGTTTTAGGGTGATCTTTTGAATTTCAGCACAATCTGAAACCGAAGGTTAAGCGCCACCAAATGGTACACCATCTGGCGGCGCATACTAATGATTTAAAAAAATGTGTTTAATGAAGTGACATTAGATTCAAATTTATACCCATTATATATAATTACATTGCGAGTGGAATCATAGGCTTTAAAACGATATATACCATGCTAAGTCATGCATACACAAAACTAATTATAAGATATAAATTAAAAACGTTCAAAGAGAACATTAAAAATGAGTAAAATGTCTTTTTTCGGCATCCTGACGACCTCGATGTCAAGACACTATCCAGGAGTCTTGATGTTAGGGTCGTTTTACGGTGATATCGAGAATTTCAGTACAATCTGAAACCGAAGGTTATGTGCTGCCAAATGGTACTGCATCTGGTGGCGCATATTAATGATTTAAAAAATCGTGTTTAATGAAGTCACATTAGATTCAAATTTATATGCGTTATACGTAATGACATTACGAGTGAAATAATAGGCCTTAAAACAATATGTACTATGCTAAGTCATGCATACACAAAGGAATAATATGAATGAAATTCAAAACGGTCAAAATCGAAAAATAGTAAAATTGAAGGCTTTCGAGGTCTCGTTTCGAAAAATATTTTGGACAAACCACCTACGGTAGTTTTCCAACGGATAGATCCTAAAAAAATACACGATTTGAAAAAAAAAACAAGCGACTAAATCGGAGCTACGAGTCAAAAGATACGATAGATCGAACATTTTGGCCAAAGACACAAAACATCAATCACCACGAACCGTCGGTGGTGTTAGGTGCGTGGTGCGATTCTGTGAGAAAAGATGTCTTTCTCGGAATCTAGACAACTTCGAATGGAAAGCACGTTCAGAGAATCTTGCTCGTTCGGCCGTTTTAGGGAGATCTTATGAATTTCAGCACAATTTTAAATCGAAGGTTATGCGCCGCCAAATGGTATACCATCTGGCGGCGCATACTAATGATTTAAAAAAAACGTGTTTAATGAATTGACATTAGATTCAAATTTATACCCATTATACATAAGTACATTGCGAGTGAAATAATAATCCTTAAAACGATATATAGCAGGCTAAGTCATGCATACACAAAACTAACTATAAGATATAAATTGAAAACGTTCAAAGAGAACATTAAAAATGAGTAAAATGTCTTTTTTGGGCATCCTGATGACCTCGATGTCAAGACACTATCCAGGAGTCTTGATGGTAGGGTCGTTTTAGGCGATCTCGAGAATTTCAGTACAATCTGAAACCGAAGGTTATGCGCCACCAAATGGTACTCCATCTGGCGGCGCATCTTAATGATTTAAAAAATCGTATTTAATGAAGTGACATTAGATTCAAATTTATATGCGTTATACGTAATTACATTGCAAGTGAAATAATAGGTCTTAAAACAATATGTACTATGCTAAGTCATGCATACACAAAGGAATAATATGAATGAATTCAAAACGGTCAAAATCGAAAAATAGTAAAATTGAAGGCTTTCGAGGTCTAGTTTCGAAAAATATTTTGAACAAACTGCCTACTTTAGTTTTCCAACGGATAGATCCCAAAAAAATATACGATTTGAAAAAAAACGGTGACTAAATCGGAGCTACGAGTCAAAAGATACGATAGATCGAACATTTTGGCCCAAGACACAAAACATCAAGCTCCACGAATCGTCGGTGGTGTTAGGTGCGTGGTGCGATTCTGTGAGAAAAGATGACTTTTTCGGAATCTAGACAACTTCGAATGGCTAGCACGTTTAGAGAGTCTTGTTCGTTCGGCCGTTTTATGGTGATCTTATGAATTGTAGCACAATCTGAAACCGAAGGTTATGCGCCGCCAAATGGTACACCATCTGGCGGCGCATACTAATGATTTAAAAAAACGTGTTTAATGAAGTAACATTAAATTCAAATTTATACCCGTTATACATAATTACATTGCGGGTGAAATTATAGGCCTTAAAACAATACGTATCATGCTAAGTCATGCATACACAAAAAGAATAATATGAATGAAATTCAAAACGGTCAAAATTGAAAAAGGAAAAATTGAATGCTTTCGAGGTCTCATTTTAAAAAATATTTCGGACAAACCGCCTACGGCAGTTTTCCAATGGATAGATCCAAAAAAACACGATTTGAAAAAAACGGTGACTAAATCGGAGCTACGAGTCAAAAGATACGATAGATCGAACATTTTGGCCAAAGATACAAAACACCAAGCACCACGAACCGTTGGTGGTGTTAGGTGCGTGGTGCGATTCTGGGAGAAAAGATATCTTTTTTGGAATCTAGACAACTTAGAATGGCAAGCACGTTCAGAGAGTCTTTCTTGTTCGGCCGTTTTAGGGTGATCTTATGAATTTCAGCACAATTTTAAACCGAAGGTTATGCGCCGCCAAATGGTATACCATCTGGCGGCGCATACTAATGATTTAAAAAAACGTGTTTAATGAAGTTATATTAGATTCAAATTTATACCCGTTATACATAATTACATTGCGAGTGAAATCATAGGCCTTAAAATGATATATACCATGCTAAGTCATGCATACACAAAACTAATTACAAGATATAAATTGAAAACGTTCAAAGAGAACATTAAAAAAGAGTAAAATGTGTTTTTTCAGCATCCTGACGACCTCGATGTCAAGACACTATCCAGGAGTCTTGATGTTAGGGTCGTTTTAGGGTGATCTCTAGAATTTCAGTACAATCTGAAATCGAAGGTTATTCGCCGCCAAATGGTACTCCATCTGGCGGCACATATTAATGATTTAAAAAATCGTGTTTAATGAAGTGACATTAGATTCAAATTTATATGCGTTATACGTAATTACATTGCGAGTGAAATAATAGGTATTAAAACGATATGTACTGTGCTAAGTCATGCGTAAACAAAGGAATAAGATGAATGAAATTCAAAACGGTCAAAATCGAAAAATGGTAAAATTGAAGGCTTTCGAGGTCTCGTTTCGAAAAATATTTGGGACAAACCGCCTACGGTAGTTTGCCAATGGATAGATCCCGAATAAATACACAATTTAAAAAAACGGTGACAAAAACGGAGCTACGAGTCAAAAGATACGATAGATCGAACATTTAGGCCAAAGACACAAAACATCAAGCACCACGAACCGTCGGTAGTGTTAGGTGCGTGGTGTGATTCTGTGAGAAAAGATGTCTTTTTCGGAATCTAGACAACTTCTAATGGCAAGCACGTTCAGAGAGTCTTGCTCGTAAGGCCGTTTTAGGGTGATCTTATGAATTTCAACACAATTTTAAAGCAAAGGTTATGCGCCGCCAAATGGTATACTATCTGGCGGCGCATACTAATGATTTAAAAAACGTGTTTAATGAAGTGACATTAGATTCAAATTTATACGCGTTATACATAATTACATTGCGAGTGAAATAATAGGCCTTAAAACGATATATACCAGGCTAAGTCATTCATACACAAAACTAATTATAAGATATAAATTGAAAATGTTCAAAGCGAATATTAAAAATGAGTGAAATGTTTTTTTTTGGCATCCTGATGAACTCGATGTCAAGACAATATCCAGGAGTCTTGATGTTAGGTCGTTTTAGGGCGATCTCTAGAATTTCAGTACAATCTGAAACCGAAGGTTATGCGCCGCCAAATGGTACTCCATCTGGCGGCGAATCTTAATGATTTAAAAAATCGTGTTTAATGAAGTGACATTAGATTCAAATTTATATGCGTTATACGTAATTACATTGCGAGTGAAATAATAGGTCTTAAAACAATATGTACTATGCTAAGTCATGCATACACAAAGGAATAATATGAATGAAATTCAAAACGGTCAAAATCGAAAAATAGTAAAATTGAAGGCTTTCGAGGTCTAGTTTCGAAAAATATTTGGGACAAATCACCTATGTTAGTTTTCCAACGGATAGATCCCGAAAAAATATACGATTTGAAAAAAAATGGTGACTAAAGCGGAGCTACGAGTCAAAAGATACGATAGATCGAACATTTTGGCCCAAGACACAAAACATCAAGCACCACGAATCGTCGGTGGTGTTAGGTGCGTGGTGCGATTATGTGAGAAAAGATGACTTTTTCGGAATCTAAACAACTTCAAATGGCAAGCACGTTTAGAGAGTCTTGCTCGTTCGGCCGTTTTATGGTGATCTTATGAATTGTAGCATAATTAGAAACCGAAGGTTATGCGCCGCCAAATGGTACACCATCTGGCGGCGCATACTAATGATTTAAAAAAACGTGTTTAATGAAGTAACATTAAATTCAAATTTATACCCGTTATACATAATTACATTGCGAGTGAAATTATAGGCCTTAAAACAATACGTATCATGCTAAGTCATGCATACACAAAAAGAATAATATGAATGAAATTCAAAACGGTCAAAATCGAAAAAGGCAAAATTGAATGCTTTCGATGTCTCAATTTGAAAAATATTTCGGACAAATACGGCAGTTTTCCAATGGATAGATAAAATAAAAACAACATTTGAAAAAAACGGTGACTAAATCGGAGCTACGAATCAAAAGATACGATAGATCGAACATTTTGACCAAAGACACAAAACACCAAGCACCACGAACCGTCGGTGGTGTTAGGTGCGTGGTACGATTCTGTGAGAAAAGATGTCTTTTTCGGAATCTAGACAACTTAGAATGGCAAGCACGTTCAGAGAGTCTTGCTCGTTCGGCCGTTTTAGGGTGATCTTATGAATTTCAGCACAATCTGAAACCGAAGGTTATGCGCCGCCAAATGGTACACCATCTGGCGGCGCATACTAATGATTTAAAAAAATGTGTTTAATGAAGTGACATTAGATTCAAATTTATACCCGTTATACATAATTACATTACGAGTGAAATCATAGGTCTTAAAATGATATATACCATGCTAAGTCATGCATACACAAAACTAATTATAAGATATAAATTGAAAACGTTCAAAGCGAACATTAAAAATGAGTGAAATGTCTTTTTTCGGCATCCTGATGACCTCGATGTCAAGACACTATTCAGGAGTCTTGATGTTAGGGTCATTTTAGGGCGATCTCGAGAATTTCAGAACAATCTGAAACCGAAGGTTATGCGCCACCAAATGGTACTCCATTTGGCGGCGCATCTTAATGATTTAAAAAATCGTGTTTAATGAAGTGACATTAGATTCAAATTTATATTCGTTATACGTAATTGCATTGTGAGTGAAATAATAGGCCTTAAAACAATATGTAATATGCTAAGTCATGCATAAGAAAAAGGAATAATACGAATGAAATTCAAAACGGTCAAAATCGAAAAATGGTAAAATTGAAGGCTTTCGAGGTCTGGTTTCACAAAATTTTTGGGACAAACCGCCTACGGTAGTTTGCCAATGGATAGATCCTGAATAAATACACGATTTAAAAAAACGGTGAGTAAATCGGAGCTACGAGTCAAAAGATACGATAGATCGAACATTTTGGCCAAAGACACAAAACATCAAGCACCACGAACCGTCGGTAGTGTTAGGTGCGTGGTGTGATTCTGTGCGAAAAGATGTCTTTTTCGGAATCTAGACAACTTCGAATGGCAAGCACGTTCAGAGAGTCTTTCTCGTTCGGCCGTTTTAGGGTGATCTGATGAATTTCCGCACAATTTTAAACCGAAGGTTATGCGCCGCCAAATGGCATACCATCTGGCGGCGCATACTAATGATTTAAAAAAACGTGTTTAATGAAGTGACATTAGATTCAAATTTATACCCGTTATACATAATTACATTGCGAGTGAAATAATAGGCCTTAAAACGATATATACCAGGCTAAGTCATTCATACACAAAACTAATTATAAGATATAAATTGAAAATGTTCAAAGCGAATATTAAAAATGAGTGAAATGTCTTTTTTCGGCATCCTGATGACCTCAATGTCAAGACACTATCCAGGAGTCTTGATGTTAGGGTCATTTTAGGGTGATCTCGAGAATTTTAGTACAATCTGAAACCGAAGGTTATGCGCCGCCAAATGGTACTCCATCTGGCGGCGCATCTTAATGATTTAAAAAATCGTGTTTAATGAAGTGACATTAGATTAAAATTTATATGCGTTATACGTAATTACATTGCGAGTGAAACAATAGGTCTTAAAACAATATGTACTATGCTAAGTCATGCATACACAAAGGAATAATATGAATGAAATTCAAAACGGTCAAAATCGAAAAATAGTAAAATTGAAGGCTTTCGAGGTCTAGTTTCGAAAAATATTTGGGACAAACTACCTACGTCAGATTTCCAACGGATAGATCCCGAAAAAATACACGATTTGAAAAAAAAACGGTGACTAAATCGGAGTTACGAGTCAAAAGATACGATAGATCGAACATTTTGGCCCAAGACACAAAACATCAAGCACCACGAATCGTCGGTGGTGTTAGGTGCATGGTGCGATTCTGTGAGAAAAGATGACTTTTTTGGAATCTAGAAAACTTCGAATGGCAAGCACATTTAGAGAGTCTTGCTCGTTCGGCCGTTTTATGGTGATCTTATGAATTTCAGTACAATCTGAAACCGAACGTTATGCGCCGCCAAATGGTACACCATCTGGCGGCGCATACTAATGATTTAAAAAATCGTGTTTAATGAAGTAACATTAAATTCAAATTTATACCCGTTATACATAATTACATTGCGGGTGAAATTATAGGCCTTAAAACAATACGTATCATGCTAAGTCATGCATACACAAAAAGAATAATATGAATGAAATTCAAAACGGTCAAAATCGAAAAAGGCAAAATTGAATGCTTTCGAGGTCACATTTTGAAAAAATATTTCGGACAAACCGCCTACGGCAGTTTTCCAACGGATGGATCCAAAAAAAATACGATTTTAAAAAAAACGATGACTAAATCGGAGCTACGAGTCAAAAGATACGATAGATCGAACATTTTGGCCAAAGACACAAAACACCAAGCACCACGAACCGTCGGTGGTGTTAGGTGCGTGGTGCGATTCTGTGAGAAAAGATGTCTTTTTCGGAATCTAGACAACTTAGAATGGAAAGCACGTTCAGAGAGTCTTGCTCGTTCGGCCGTTTTAGGGTGATCTTATGAATTTCAGCACAATTTTAAACCGAAGGTTATGCGCCGCCAAATGGTATACCATCTGGCGGCGCATACTAATGATTTAAAAAAACGTGTTTAATGAAGTGATATTATATTCAAATTTATACCCGTTATACATAAGTACATTGCGAGTGAAATAATAGGTCTTAAAATGATATATACCAGGCTAAGTCATTCATACACAAAACTAATTATAAGATATAAATTGAAAACGTTCAAAGAGAACATTAAAAATGAGTGAAATGTCTTTTTTCGACATCCTGATGACCTCGATGTCAAGACACTATCCAGGAGTCTTGATGTTAGGGTCGTTTTAGGGCGATCTCGAGAATTTGAGTACAATCTGAAACCGAAGGTTATGCGCCGATAAATGGTTCTCCATCTGGCGGCGCATCTTAATGATTTAAAAAATCGTGTTTAATGAAGTGACATTAGATTCAAATTTATATGCGTTATACGTAATTACATTGCGAGTGAAATAATAGGCCTTAAAACAATATGTAATATGCTAAGTCATGCATGCACAAAAGGAATATTACGAATGAAATTCAAAACGGTCAAAATCGATAAAAGGCAAAATTGAAGGCTTTCGAGGTCTCGTTTCGAAAACTATTTGGGACAAACCGCCTACGAAAGTTTGCCAACGGATAGATCCCGAAAAAATACACGATTTGAAAAAAATGGTGGCTAAATCGGAGCTACGAATCAAAAGATACGATAGATCGAACATTTTGGCCAAAAACACAAAACATCAAGCACCACGAACCGTCGGTGGTAATAGGTGCATCGTGCGATTCTGTGAGAAAAGATGTCTTTTTCGGAATCTAGACAACTTCGAATGGCAAGCACGTTCAGAGAGTCTTGCTCGTTCGGCCGTTTTAGGGTGATCTTATGAATTTCAGCACAATCTAAAACCGAAGGTTATGCGCCGCCAAATGGTACACCATATGGCGGCGCATACTAATGATTTAAAAAAACGTGTTTAATGAAGTAACATTAGATTCAAATTTATACCCGTTATACATAATTACATTGCGAGTGAAATCATAGGCCCTAAAACGATATATACCATGCTAAGTCATGCATACACAAAACTAATTATAAGATATAAATTGAAAACGTTCAAAGAGAACATTAAAAAAGAGTAAAATGTCTTTTTCGGCATCCTGACGACCTCGATGTCAAGACACTATCCAGGAGTCTTGATGTTAGGGTCGTTTTAGGGTGATCTCGAGAATTTTAGTACAATCTGAAACCGAAGGTTATTCGCCGCCAAATGGTACTCCATCTGGCGGCACATATTAATGATTTAAAATATCGTGTTTAATGAAGTGACATTAGATTCAAATTTATATGCATTATACGTAATTACATTGCGAGTGAAATAATAGGCCTTAAAACGATATGTACTATGCAAAGTCATGCATACACAAAGGAATAAGATGAATGAAATTCAAAACGGTCAAAATCGAAAAATGGTAAAATTGAAGGCTTTCGAGGTCTCGTTTCGAAAAATATTTGGGACAAACTACCTACGGGAGTTTGCCAACGGATAGATCCCGAATAAATACAAGATTTAAAAAAACGGTGAGTAAATCGGAGCTACGAGTCAAAAGATACGATAGATCGAACATTTTGGCCAAAGACACAACACATCAAGCACCACGAACCGTCGGTAGTGTAAGGTATGTGGTGTGATTCTGTGAGAAAAGTTGTCTTTTTCAGAATCTAGACAACTTCGAATGGCAAGCACGTTCAGAGAGTCTTACTCGTTCAGCCGTTTTAGGGTGATCTGATGAATTTCCGCACAATTTTAAACCGAAGGTTATGCGCCGCCAAATGGTATACGATCTGGCGGCGCATACTAATGATTTAAAAAAACGTGTTTAATGAAGTGACATTAGATTCAAATTTATACCCGTTATACATAATTACATTGCGAGTGAAATAATTGGCCTTAAAACGATATATACCAGGCTAAGTCATTCATACACAAAACTAATTATAAGATATAAATTGAAAACGTTCAAAGCGAACATTAAAAATGAGTGAAATGTTTTTTTCGGCATCCTGACGACCTCGATGTCAAGACAACATCCAGGAGTCTTGATGTTAGGGTCGTTTTAGGGCGATCTCGAGAATTTCAGTACAATCTGAAATCGAAGGTTATGCGCCGCCAAATGGTACTCCATCTGGCGGCACATCTTAATGATTTAAAAAATTGTGTTTAATGAAGTGACATTAGATTCAAATTTATATGTGTTATACATAATTACATTGTGAGTGAAATAATAGGCCTTAAAACAATATGTAATATGCTAAGTCATGCATGCACAAAAGGAATAATACGAATGATTTTCAAAACGGTCAAAATCGAAAAATGGTAAAATTGAAGGCTTTCGAGGTCTCCTTTCGAAAAATATTTGGGACAAACCGCCTACGATAGTTTGCCAACGGATAGATCCCGAATAAATACACGATTTAAAAAAACGGTGAGTAAATCGGAGCTACGAGTCAAAAGATACGATAGATCGAACATTTTGGCCAAAGACACAAAACATCAAGCACCACGAACCGTCGGTAGTGTTAGGTGCGTGGTGTGATTATGTGAGAAAAGATGTCTTTTTCGGAATCTAGATAACTTTGAATGGCAAGCACGTTCAGAGACTCTTGATCGTTCGGTCGTTTTAGGGTGATCTGATGAATTTCCGCACAATTTTAAACCGAAGGTTATGCGCCGCCAAATGGAATGCCATCTGGCGGCGCATACTAATGATTTAAAAAAACGTGTTTAATGAAGTGACATTAGATTCAAATTTATACCCGTTATACATAATTACATTGCGAGTGAAATAATAGGCCTTAAAATGATATATACCAGGCTAAGTCATTCATACACAAAACTAATTATAAGACATAAATTGAAAACGTTCAAAGAGAACATTAAAAATGAGTGAAATGTCTTTTTTCGGCATCCTGATGACCTCGATGTCAAGACACGATCCAGGAGTCTTGATGTTAGGGTCGTTTTAGGGCGATCTCGAGAATTTCAGTACAATATGAAACCGAAGGTTATGCGCCGCCAAATGGTACTCCATCTGGAGGCGCATCTTAATGATTTAAAAAATCGTGTTTAATGAAGTGACATTAGATTCAAATTTATATGCGTTATACATAATTACATTGTGAGTGAAATAATAGGCCTTAAAACAATATGTACTATGCTAAGTCATGCATACACAAAGGAATAAGATGCATGAAATTCAAAACGGTCAAAAAAGAAAAATGGTAAAATTGAAGGCTTTCGAGGTCTCGTTTAGAAAAATATTTGGGACAAACCGCCTACGGTAGTTTGCCAACGGATAGATCCCGAATAAATACACGATTTAAAAAAAATGGTGACTAGATCGGAGCTACGAGTCAAAAGATACGATAGATCGAACATTTTGGCCAAAGACACAAAACATCAAGCACCACGAACCGTCGGTAGTGTTAGGTGCATGGTGTGATTCTGTGAGAAAAGATGACTTTTTCGAAATCTAGACAACTTCGAATGGCAAGCACGTTCAAAGAGTCTTGCTCGTTCGGCCGTTTTAGGGTGATCTTATGAATTTCAGCACAATTTTAAACCGAAGGTTATGCGCCACCAAATGGTATACCATCTGGCGGCGCATACTAATGATTTAAAAAAACTTGTTTAATGAAGTGACATTAGATTCAAATTTATACCCGTTATATATAATTACATTGCGAGTGAAATAATAGGCCTTAAAACGATATATACCAGGCTAAGTCATTCATACACAAAACTAATTATAAGATATAAATTGAAAACGTTCAAAGCGAACATTAAAAATGAGTGAAATGTCTTTTTTTGGCATCCTGATGACCTCGATGTCAAGACACTATCCAGGAGTCTTGATGTTAGGGTCGTTTTAGGGTGATCTCGAGAATTTCAGTACAATCTGAAACCGAAGGTTATGCGCCGCCAAATGGTACTCCATCTGGCGGCGCATATTAATGATTAAAAAAATCGTGTTTAATGAAGTGACATTAGATTCAAATTTATATGCGTTATACGTAATTACATTGCGAGTGAAATAATAGGCCTTAAAACGATATGTACTATGCTAAGTCATGCATACACAAAGGAATAAGATGAATGAAATTCAAAACGGTCAAAATCGAAAAATGGTAAAATTGAAGGCTTTCGAGGTCTCGTTTCGAAAAATATTTGGGACAAACCGCCTACGATAGTTTGCCAACGGATAGATCCCGAATAAATACACGATTTAAAAAAACGGTGAGTAAATCGGAGCTACGAGTCAAAAGATACGATAGAACGAATATTTTGGCCAAAGACACAAAACATCAAGCACCACGAACCGTCGGTGGTGTTAGGTGCGTGGTGTGATTCTGTGAGAAAAGATGTCTTTTTCGGAATCTAGACAACTTTGAATGGCAAGCACGTTCAGAGACTCTTGATCGTTCGGCCGTTTTAGGGTGATCTGATGAATTTCCGCACAATTTTAAACCGAAGGTTATGCGCCGCCAAATGGTATGCCATCTGGCGGCGCATACTAATGATTTAAAAAAACGTGTTTAATGAAGTGACATTAGATTCAAATTTATACCCGTTATACATAATTACATTGCGAGTGAAATAATAGGCCTTAAAATGATATATACCAGGCTTAGTCATTCATACACAAAACTAATTATAAGATATAAATTGAAAACGTTCAAAGCGAACATTAAAAATGAGTGAAATGTCTTTTTTCGGCATCCTGATGACCTCGATGTCAAGACACTATCCAGGAGTCTTGATGTTAGGGTCGTTTTAGGGCGATCTCGAGAATTTCATTACAATATGAAACCGAAGGTTATGCGCCGCCAAATGGTACTCCATCTGGAGGCGCATCTTAATGATTTAAAAAATCGTGTTTAATGAAGTGACATTAGATTCAAATTTATATGCGTTATACATAATTACATTGCGAGTGAAATAATAGGCCTTAAAACAATATGTACTATGCTAAGTCATGCATACACAAAGGAATAAGATGCATGAAATTCAAAATGGTCAAAATCGAAAAATGGTAAAATTGAAGGCTTTCGAGGTCTCGTTTCGAAAAATATTTAGGACAAACCGCGTACGGTAGTTTGCCAACGGATAGATCCCGAATAAATACACGATTTAAAAAAAATGGTGACTAAATCGGAGCTACGAGTCAAAAGATACGATAGATTGAACATTTTGGCCAAAGACACAAAACATCAAGCACCACGAACAGTCGGTAGTGTTAGGTGCATGGTGTGATTCTGTGAGAAAAGATGACTTTTTCGAAATCTAGACAACTTCGAATGGCAAGCACGTTCAAAGAGTCTTGCTCGTTCGGACGTTTTAGGGTGATCTTATGAATTTCAGCACAATTTTAAACCGAAGGTTATGCGCCACCAAATGGTATACCATCTGGCGGCGCATACTAATGATTTAAAAAAACTTGTTTAATGAAGTGATATTAGATTCAAATTTATACCCGTTATACATAATTACATTGCGAGTGAAATAATAGGCCTTAAAACGATATATACCAGGCTAAGTCATTCATACACAAAACTAATTATAAGATATAAATTGAAAACGTTCAAAGCGAACATTAAAAATGAGTGAAATGTCTTTTTTCGGCATCCTGATGACCTCGATATCAAGACACTATCCAGGAGTCTTGATGTTAGGGTCGTTTTAGGGTGATCTCGAGAATTTCAGTACAATCTGAAACCGAAGGTTATGCGCCGCCAAATGGTACTCCATCTGGCGGCGCATCTTAATGATTTAAAAAATTGTGTTTAATGAAGTGACATTAGATTCAAATTTATATGCGTTATAGGTAATTACATTACGAGTGAAATAATAGGCCTTAAAACAATATGTACTATGCTAAGTCATGCAGACACAAAGGAATAAGATGAATGAAATTCAAAACGGTCAAAATCGAAAAATGGTAAAATTGAAGGCTTTCGAGGTCTCGTTTCAAAAAATATTTGGGACAAACCGCCTACGGTAGTTTGCCAACGGATAGATCCTGAATAAATACACGATTTAAAAAAACGGTGACTAAATCGGAGCTACGAGTCAAAAGATACGATAGATCGAACATTTTGGCCAAAGATATAAAACATCAAGCACCACGAACCGTCGGTGGTGTTAGGTACGTGGTGTGATTCTGTGAGAAAAGATATCTTTTTCGGAATCTAGACAACTTCGAATGGCAAGCACGTTCAGAGAGTCTTGCTCGTTCGGCCGTTTTAGGGTGATCTTATAAATTTCAGCACAATCTGAAATCGAAGTTTATGCGCCGCCAAATGGTACACCATCTGGCGGCGCATACTAATGATTTAAAAAAACGTGTTTAATGAAGTGACATTAGATTCAAATTTATACCCGTTATATATAATTACATTGCGAGTGAAATCATAGGCCTTAAAATGATATATACCATGCTAAGTCATGCATACACAAAACTAATTATAAGATATAAATTGAAAACGTTCAAAGAGAACATAAAAAATGAGTAAAATATCTTTTTTCGGCATCCTGACGACCTCGATGTCAAGACAAGGGTCAAATTTATATGCGTTATACGTAATTACATTGCGAGTGAAATAATAGGCCTTAAAACAATGTGTACTATGCTAAGTATTGCATGCACAAAAGAAATAATACGAATGAAATTCAAAACGGTCAAAATCGAAAAAGGAAAAATTGAAGGCTTTCAAGGTCTCGTTTCGAAAATATTTGGGACAAACCGCCTACGACTGTTTGCCAATGGATAGATCCTGAAAAAATAAACGATTTGAAAAAAACGGTGACTAAATCGGAGTTACGAGTCAAAAGATACGATAGATCGAACATTTTTGCCAAAGACACAAAACATCAAGCACCACGAACCGTCGGTAGTGTTAGGTACGTGGTGTGATTCTGTGAGAAAAGATGGCTTTTTCGAAATCTAGACAACTTTGAATGGCAAGCACATTCAGAGAGTCTTGCTCGTTCGGCCGTTTTAGGGTGATCTTATGAATTTCAGCACAATTTTAAACCTAAGGTTATGCGCCGCCAAATGGTATACGATCTGGCGGCGCATACTAATGATTTAAAAAAATGTGTTTAATGAAGTGACATTAGATTCAAATTTATACCTGTTATACATAATTACATTGCGAGTGAAATAATAGGCCTTAAAACGATATATACCAGGCTAAGTCATTCATACACAAAACTAATTATAAGATATAAATTGAAAACGTTCAAAGCAAACATTAAAAATGAGTGAAATGTCTTTTTTCGGCATCCTGATGACCTCATTATCAAGACACTATCCAGGAGTCTTGATGTTAGGGTCATTTTAGGGCGATCTCGAGAATTTCAGTACAATCTGAAACCGAAGGTTATGCGCCGCCAAATGGTACTCCATCTGGCGGCGCATTTTAATGATTTAAAAAATTGTGTTTAATGAAGTGACATTAGATTCAAATTTATATGCATTATACGTAATTACATTGCGAGTGAAATAATAGGCCTTAAAACAATATGTACTATGCTAAGTCATGCATGCTCAAAAGGAATAATACGAATGAAATTCAAAACGGTCAAAATAAAAAAAAGGCAAAATTGAAGGCTTTCGAGGTCTCGTTTCGAAAAATATTTGGGAGAAACCGCCTACGGAAGTTTGCCAACGGATAGATCCCGAAAAAAATACACGATTTGAAAAAAAACGGTGACTAAATCGGAGCTACGAATCAAAAGATACAATAGATCGAACATTTTGACCAAAGACACAAAACATCAAACACCACGAACCGTCGGTGGTATTAGGTGCGTGGTGCGATTCTGTGAGAAAAGATGTCTTTTTTGGAATCTAGACAACTTCGAATGGCAAGCACGTTCAGAGAGTCTTGCTCGTTCGGCCGTTTTAGGGTGATCTTATGAATTTCAGCATAATCTGAAACCGAAGGTTATGCGCCCCCAAATGGTACACCATATGGCGGCGCATACTAATGATTTAGAAAAACGTGTTTAATGAAGTGACATTAGATTCAAATTTATACCCGTTATACATAATTACATTGCGAGTGAAATCATTGGCCTTAAAACGATATATACCATGCTAAGTCATGCATACACAAAACTAATTATAAGATATAAATTGAAAACGTTCAAAGAAAACATTAAAAAAGAGTAAAATGTCTTTTTTCGGCATCCTGACGACCTCGATGTCAAGACACTATCCAGGAGACTTGATGTTAGGGTCGTTTTAGGGTGATCTCGAGAATTTTAGTACAATCTGAAACCGAAGGTTATGCGCCGCCAAATGGTACTCCATCTGGCGGCACATATTAATGATTTAAAAAATCGTGTTTAATGAAGTGACATTAGATTCAAATTTATATGCGTTATACATAATTACATTGCTAGTAAAATAATAGGCCTTAAAACGATATGTACTATGCTAAGTCATGCATACACAAAGGAATAAGACGAATAAAATTCAAAACGGTCAAAATCGAAAAATGGTAAAATTGAAGGCTTTCATGGTCTCGTTTCGAAAAATGTTTGGGACAAACCGCCTACGGTAGTTTGCTAATGGATAGATCCCGAATAAATACACGATTAAAAAAAATGGTGACTAAATCGGAGCTACGAGTCAAAAGATACGATAGATCGAACATTTTGGCCAAAGACACAAAACATCAAGCACCACGAACCGTCGGTAGTGTTAGGTGCGTGGTGTGATTCTGTGAGAAAATATGTCTTTTTTGGAATCTAGACAACTTCAAATGGCAAGCACGTTCAGAGAGTCTTGCTCGTTCAGCCGTTTTAGGGTGATCTTATGAATTTCAGCACAATTTTAAACCGAAGGTTATGCGCCGCCAAATGGTATACCATCTGGCGGCGCATACTAATGATTTAAAAAAAACGTGTTTAATGAAGTGACATTAGATTCAAATTTATACCCGTTATACATAATTACATTGCCAGTGAAATAATAGGCCTTAAAACGATATATAGCAGGCTAAGTCATTCATACACAAAACTAATTATAAGATATAAATTGAAAACGTTCAAAGCGAACATTAAAAATGAGTGAAATGTCTTTTTTCGGCATCCTGATGACCTCGATGTCAAGACACTATCCAGGAGTCTTTATGTTAGGGTTGTTTTAAAGCAATCTCAAGAATTTCAGTACAATCTGAAACCGAAGGTTATGTGCAGCCAAATGGTACTCCATCTGGCGGCGCATCTTAATGATTTAAAAAATCGTGTTTAATGAAGTGACATTAGATTCAAATTTATATGCGTTATATGTAATTACATTGCGAGTGAAATAATAGGCCTTAAAACAATATGTAATATGCTAAGTCATGCATGCTCAAAAGGAATAATATGAATGAAATTTAAAACGGTCAAAATCGAAAAAAGGCAAAATTGAAGGCTTTCGAGGTCTCGTTTCGAAAAATATTTGGGACAAACCGCCTATGGAAGTTTGCCAACGGATAGATCCCGAAAAAAATACACGATTTGAAAAAAACGGTGACTAATTCGGAGCTACGAATCAAAAGATACGATAGATCGAACATTTTGGCCAAAGACACAAAACATCAAGCACCACGAACCGTCGGTGGTATTAGGTGCGTGGTGCGACTCTGTGAGAAAAGAAGTCTTTTTCGGAATCTAGACAACTTCGAATGGCAAGCACGTTCAGAGAGTCTTGCTCGTTCGGCCGTTTTAGGGTGATCTTATGAATTTCAGCACAATCTGAAACCGAAGGTTATGCGCCGCCAAATGGTACACCATATGGCGGCGCATACTAATGATTTAAAAAAACGTGTTTAATGAAGTGACATTAGATTCAAATTTATATACGTTATACATAATTACATTGCGAGTGAAATCATAGGCCCTAAAACGATATATACCATGCTAAATCATGCATACACAAAACTAATTATAAGATATAAATTGAAAACGTTCAAAGAGAACATTAAAAAAGAGTAAAATGTCTTTTTTTGGCATCCTGACGACCTCGATGTCAAGACACTATCCAGGAGACTTGATGTTAGGGTCGTTTTAAGGTGATCTCAAGAATTTTAGTACAATCTGAAACCGAAGGTTATGCGCCGCCAAATGGTACTCCATCTGGCGGCACATATTAATGATTTAAAAAATCGTGTTTAATGAAGTGACATTAGATTCAAATTTATATGCGTTATACGTAATTACATTGCTAGTAAAATAATAGGCCTTAAAACGATATGTACTATGCTAAGTCATGCATACACAAAGGAATAAAACGAATGAAATTCAAAACGGTCAAAATCAAAAAATGGTAAAATTGAAGGCTTTCGAGGTCTCGTTTTGAAAAAAATTTTGGACAAACCGCCTACGGCAGTTTGCCAACGGATAGATCCCGAATAAATATACGATTTAAAAAAACGGTGACTAAATCGGAGCTACGAGTCAAAAGATACGATAGATCGAACATTTTGGCCAAAGACACAAAACATCAAGCACCACGAACCGTCGGTAGTGTTAGGTGCGTGGTGCGATTCTGTGAGAAAAGATGTCTTTTTCGGAATCTAGACAACTTCGAATGGCAAGCAATTTCAGAGAGTCTTGCTCGTTCGGCAATTTCAGCACAATTTTAAACCGAAGGTTATGCGCCGCCAAATGGTATACTATCTGGCGGCGCATACTAATGATTTAAAAAAACGTGTTTAATGAAGTGACATTAGATTCAAATTTATACCCGTTATACATAATTACATTGCGAGTGAAATAATAGGCCTTAAAACGATATATACCAGGCTAAGTCATTCATACACAAAACTAATTATAAGATATAAATTAAAAACGTTCAAAGCGAACATTAAAAATGAGTGAAATGTCTTTTTTCGGCATCCTGATGACCTCGATGTCAAGACACTATCCAGGAGTCTTGATGTTAGGGTCGTTTTAGGGCGATCTCGAGAATTTCAGTACAATCTGAAACCGAAGGTTATGCGCCACCAAATGGTACTCCATCTGGCGGCGCATCTTAATGATTTAAAAAATCGTGTTTAATGAAGTGACATTAGATTCAAATTTATTTGCGTTATACGTAATTACATTGCGAGTGAAATAATAGGCCTTAAAACAATATGTACTATGCTAAATCATGCATACACAAAGGAATAAGATGAATGAAATTCAAAAAGGTCAAATTCGTAAAATGGTAAAATTGAAGGCTTTCAAGGCCTTGTTTCGAAAAATATTTGGGACAAACCGCCTACGGTAGTTTGCCAACGGATAGATCCCGAATAAAAACACGATTTAAAAAAAACGATGACTAAATCAGAGCTACGAGTTAAAAGATACGATAGATCTAACATTTTGGCCAAAGACACAAAACATCAAGCACCACGAACCGTCGGTGGTGTTAGGTGTATGGTGCGATTCTGTGAGAAAAGATGACTTTTTCGGAATCTAGACAACTTCGAATGGCAAGCACGTTTAGAGAGTCTTGCTCGTTCGGCCGTTTTATGGTGATCTTATGAATTTCAGCACAATTTTAAACCGAAGGTTATGCGCCGCCAAATGGTATACCATCTGGCGGTGCATACTAATGATTTAAAAAAACGTGTTCAATGAAGTGACATTAGATTCAAATTTATACCCGTTATACATAATTACATTGCGAGTGAAATAATAGGCCTTAAAACGATATATACTAGGCTAAGTCATGCATACACAAAACTAATTATAAGATATAAATTGAAAACGTTCATAGAGAACATTAAAAATGAGTAAGATGTCTTTTTCGGCATCCTGACGACCTCGATGTTAATACACCATCCAGGAGTCTTGATGTTAGGGTCATTTTAGGGTGATCTCGAGAATTTCAGTACAATCTGAAACCTAAGGCTATGCACCGCCAAACGGTACTCCATCTGGCGGCGCATCTTAATGATTTAAAAAATCGTGTTTAATGAAGTGACATTAGATTCAAATTTATATGCGTTATACGTAATTACATTGCGAGTGAAATAATAGGCCTTAAAGCAATATGTACTATGCTAAGTCATGCATGCACAAAAGGAATAATACGAATGAAATTCAATACGGTCAAAATCGAAAAAGGCAAAATTGAAGGCTTTCGAGGTCTCGTTTCGAAAAATATTTGGGACAAACCGCCCACAGTAGTGTGCCAATGGATAGATCCCGAAAGAATACACGATTTCAAAAAAAACGGTGACTAAATCGGAGCTACGAGTCAAAATATACGATAGATCGAACATTTTTGCCAAACACACAAAACACCAAGCACCACGAACCGTCGATGGTATTAGGTGCGTGGTGCGATTCTGTGAGAAAAGATCTCTTTTTCAGAATCTAGACAACTTTGAATGGCAAGCACATTCAGAGAGTCTTGCTCGTTCGGCCGTTTTAGGGTGATCTTATGAATTTCAGCACAATCTAAAACCGAAGGTTATGTGCTGCCAAATGGTACACCATCTGGCGGCGCATACTAATGATTTAAAAAAACGTGTTTAATGAAGTGACATTAGATTAAAATTTATACCCGTTATACATAATTACATTGCGAGTGAAATCATAGGCCTTAAAATGATATATACCATGCTAAGTCATGCATACACAAAACTAATTATAAGATATAAATTGAAAACGTTCAAAGAGAACATTAAAAATGAGTAAAATGTCTTTTTTCGGCATCCTGACGACCTCGATGTCAAGACACTATCCAGGAGTCTTGATGTTAGGGTCGTTTTAGGGTGATCTCGAGAATTTCAATAAAATCTGAAACTGAAGGTTATGCGCCGCCAAATGGTACTCCATCTGGCGGTGCATATTAATGATTTAAAAAATCGTGTTTAATGAAGTGACATTAGATTCAAATTCATATGCGTTATACGTAATTACATTGCGAGTGAAATAATAGGACTTAAAACAATATGTACTATGCTAAGTCATGCATACACAAAGGAATATTATGAATGAAATTCAAAACGGTCAAAATCAAAAAATGGTAAAATTTAAGGCTTTCGAGGTCTCGTTTCAAAAAATATTTGGGACAAACCGCCTTCGATAGTTTGCCAACGTATAGATCCTGAAAAAATACACGATTTGAAAAAACGGTGACTAAATCGGAGCTACGAGTCAAAAGATAAGATAGATCGAACATTTTGGCCAAAGACACAAAACATCAAGCACCACGAACCGTCGGTGGTGTTAGGTGCGTGGTGCGCTTCTGTGAGAAAAGATGACTTTTTGGAATCTAGACAACTTCGAATGGCAAGCACGTTTAGAGAGTCTTGCTCGTTCGGCCGTTTTATGGTAATCTTATGAATTTCAGCACAATCTGAAACCGAAGGTTATGCGCCGCCAAATGGTACACCATCTGGCGGCGCATACTAATGATTTAAAAAAACATGTTTAATGAATTGACATTAAATTCAAATTTATGCCTGTTATACATAATTACATTGCGGGTGAAATCATAGGCCTTAAAAAATTACGTATCATGCTAAGTCATGCATACACAAAAAGAATAATATGAATGAAATTCAAAACGGTCAAAATTGAAAAAAGGAAAAATTGAATCCTTTCGAGGTCTCATTTTGAAAAATATTTCAGACAAAACGCCTACGGCAGTTTACCAACGGATATATCCCAAAAAAAATACACGATTTGAAAAAAAACGGTGACTAAATCGGAGCTACGAGTCAAAAGATACGATAGATCGAACATTTTGGCCAAAGACACAAAACACTAAGCACCATGAACCGTCGGTGGTGTTAGGTACGTGGTGCGATTCTGTGAGAAAAGATGTTTTTCGGAATCTAGACAACTTCGAATGGAAAGCACGTTCAGAGAGTCTTGCTCGTTCGGCCGTTTTAGGGCGATCTTATGAATTTCGGCACAATTTTAAACCGAAGGTTATGCGCCGCCAAATGGTATACCATCTGGCGGCACATAGTAATGATTTAAAAAAACGTGTTTAATGAAGTGACATTATATTAAATTTATACCCGTTATACATAAGTACATTTCGAGTGAAATAATAGGCCTTAAAACGATATATACCAGGCTAAGTCATGCATACACAAAACTAATTATAAGATATAAATTGAAAACGTTCAAAGAGAACATTAAAAATGAGTAAAATGTCTTTTTTCGGCATCCTGATGACCTCGATGTCAAGACACTATCCAGGAATCTTGATGTTAGGGTCATTTTTGGCGATCTCGAGAATTTCAGTACAATCTGAAATCGAAGGTTATGCGCCACCAAATGGTACCCCATCTGGCGGCGCATCTTAATGAGTTAAAAAATCGTGTTTAATCAAGTGACATTAGATTCAAATTTATATGCGTTATACGTAAGTACATTGCGAGTGAAATAATAGGCCTTAAATACAATATGTACTATTCTAAGTCATGCATGCACAAAAGGAATAATACGAATGAAATTCAAAACGGTCAAAATCGAAAAAAGACAAAATTGAAGGCTTTCGAGGTCTCGTTTCGAAAAATATCTGGGATAAACCACCTACGGCAGTTTGCCAACGAATAGATCCCGAAAAAAATACATGATTTGAAGAAAAACGGTGAAAAAATTGGAGCTACGAGTCAAAAGATACGATGGATCGAACATTTTGGACAAAGTCACAAAACACCAAGCACCAAAAACCGTCGGTGGTATTAGGTGCGTGGTGCGATTCTGTGAGAAAATATGTCTTTTTCGGAATCTAGACAACCTCGAATGGCAAGCACGTTCAGAGAATCTTGCTTGTTCTGCCCTTTTAGGGTGATCTTATGAATTTCAGCACAATCTGAAACCGAAGGTTATGCGCCGCCAAATGGTACACTATCTGGCGGCGCATACTAATGATTTAAAAAAACGTGTTTAATGAAGTGACATTAAATTCAAATTTATACCCGTTATACATAATTACATTGCGAGTGAAATCATAGGCCTTAAAACGATATATACCATGCTAGGTCATGCATACACAAAACTAATTATAAGATATAAATTGAAAACGTTCAAAGAGAACGTTAAAAATGAGTAAAATGTCTTTTTTCGGCATCCTGACGACCTCGATGTCAAGACACTATCCAGGAGTCTTGATGTTAGGGTCATTTTAGGTTGATCTCGATAATTTCAGTACAATCTTAAACCGAAGGCTATGCGCGGCCAAATGGTACTCCATCTGGCGGTGCATATTAATGATTTAAAAAATCGTGTTTAATGAAGTGACATTAGATTCAAATTTATATGCATTATACGTAATTACATTATGAGTGAAATAATAGGCCTTAAAACAATATGTACTATGCTAAGTCATGCATACACAAAGGAATAATTTAAATGAAATTCAAAGCGGTCAAAATCGAAAAATGGTAAAATTGAAGGCTTTTGAGGTCTCGTTTCGAAAAATATTTGAGACAAACCGCCTACGGTAGTTTACCAATAGATAGATCCCAAAAAAATAAACGATTTGAAAAAAAGGGTGACTAATTCGGAGCTACGAGTCAAAAGATACGATAGATCGAACATTTTGGCCAAAGACACAAAACACCAAGCACCACGAACCTTCGGTGGTGTTAGATGCGTGGTGCGATTCTGTGAGAAAAGATGTCTTTTTCAGAATCTAGACAACTTCAAATGGCAAGCACGTTCAGAGAGTCTTGCCCGTTATACATAATTACATTGCGAGTGAAATAATAGGCTTTAAAATGATATATACCACGCTAAGTCATCCATACACAAAACTAATTATAAGATATAATTTGAAAACTTTCAAAGAGAACATTAAAAATGAGTAAAATATCTTTTTTCGGCATCCTGATGACCTCGATGTCAAGACACTATCTAGGAATCTTGATGTTAGGGTCGTTTTAGGGCGATCTCAAGAATTTTAGTATAATCTGAAAACGAAGGTTATGCGCCGCCAAATGGTACTCCATCTGGTGGCGCATCTTAATGATTTAAAAATTCGTGTTTAATGAAGTGACATTAGATTCAAATTTATATGCATTATACGTAATTACATTACAAGTGAAATAATAGGCCTTAAAACAATATGTACTATGCTATGTCATGCATGCACAAAGGAATAAGATGAATGAAATTCAAAACGGTTAAAATCGAAAAATGGTAAAATTGAAGGCTTTCGAGGTCTCGTTTTGAAAAATATTTTGGACAAACCGCCTACGGTAGTTTCCCAACGTATAGATCCGAAAAAAATAGACGATTTAAAAAAAACGGTGACTAAATCAGAGCTACGAGTCAAAAGATACGATAGATCGAACATTTTGGCCAAAGACACAAAACATCAAGCACCACGAACCGTCAGTGGTGTTAGGTGCGTGGTGAGATTCTGTGAGAAAAGATGACTTTTTCGGAATCTAGACAACTTCGAATGGCAAGCACGTTCACAGTGTCTTGCTCGTTCGGCCGTTTTAGGGTGATCTTATAAATTTCAGCACAATTTTAAACCGAAGGTTATGCGCCGCCAAATGGTATACCATCTGGCGGCGCATACTAATGATTTAAAAAAATGTGTTTAATGAAGTTACATTAGATTAAAATTTATACCCGTTATACATAATTACATTGCGAGTGAAATAATAGGTCTTAAAACGATATATACCACGCTAAGTCATCCATACACAAAACTAATTATAAGATATAATTTGAAAACGTTCAAAGAGAACATTAAAAATGAGAAAAATGTCTTTTTTTGGCATCCTGATGGCCTCGATGTCAAGACACTATCCAGGAGTCTTGATGTTAGGGTCGTTTTAGGGCGATCTCGAGAATTTGAGTACAATCTAAAATCGAAGGTTATGCGCCGCCAAATGGTACTCCATCTGGTGGCGCATATTAATGATTTAAAAAATCGTGTTTAATGAAGTGACATTAGAATCAAATTTATATGTGTTATACGTAATTACATTGCGAGTGAAATAATAGGCCTTAAAACAATATGTACTATGCTAAGTCATGAATACACAAAGGAATAAGATGAATGAAATTCAAAACGCTCAAAATCGAAAAATGGTAAAATTGGAGGCTTTCGAGGTCTCGTTTCGAAAAATATTTGGGACAAACTGTAGTGACCCGAACTTTTCCATTTTTATATATATTAATTGAGATTGATATTTACATGATTAAATGTTTCCAACATGTTAAGCAATCAAACTTGTTAAGACTTGATGAATTGAAATATGTTTCATATAGACAATTGACCACCCAAGTTGACCGGTGATTCACGAACGTTAAAACTTGTAAAAACTATATGATGACATATATATGGATATATATATAGTTAACATGATACTATGATAAGTAAACATATCATTAAGTATATTAACAATGAACTACATATGTAAAAACAAGACTACTAACTTAATGATTTTTAAACGAGACATATATGTAACGATTATCGTTGTAAAGACATTTAATGTATATATATCATAATAAGAGATATTCATACACGATAATATCATGATAATATAATAATTTAAAATCTCATTTGATATTATAAACATTGGGTTAACAACATTTAACAAGATCGTTAACCTAAAGGTTTCAAAACAACACTTACATGTAACGACTAACGATGACTTAACGACTCAGTTAAAATGTATATATATGTAGTGTTTTAACATGTATTTATACACTTTTGAAAGACTTCAATACACTTATCAAAATACTTCTACTTAACAAAAATGCTTACAATTACATCCTCGTTCAGTTTCATCAACAATTCTACTCGTATGCACCCGTATTCGTACTCGTACAATACACAGCTTTTAGATGTATGTACTATTGGTATATACACTCCAATGATCAGCTCTTAGCAGCCCATGTGAGTCACCTAACACATGTGGTAACCATCATTTGGCAACTAGCATTAAATATCTCATAAAATTACAAAAATATGAGTAATCATTCATGACTTATTTACATGAAAACAAAATTACATATCCTTTATATCTAATGTAGTGACCCGAACTTTTCCATGTTTATATATATTAATTGAGATTGATGTTTACATGATTAAATGTTTCCAACATGTTAAGCAATCAAACTTGTTAAGACTTGATTAATTGAAATAGGTTTCATATAGACAATTGACCACCCAAGTTGACCGGTGATTCACGAACGTTAAAACTTGTAAAAAAACTATATGATGACATATATATGGTTATATATATAGTTAACATGATATTATGATAAGTAAACATATCATTAATTATATTAACAATGAACTACATATGTAAAAACAAGACTACTAACTTAATGATTTTGAAACGAGACATATATGTAACGTTTATCGTTGTAACGACATTTAATGTATATATATCATATTAAGAGATATTCGTACATCATAATATCATGATAATATAATAATTTAAAATCTCTTTTGTTATTATAAACATTGGATTAACAACATTTAACAAGATCGTTAACCTAAAGGTTTCAAAACAACACTTACATGTAACGACTAACGATGACTTAACGACTCAGTTAAAATGTATATACATGTAGTGTTTTAATATGTATTTATACACTTTTGAAAGACTTCAATACACTTATCAAAATACTTCTACTTAACAAAAATGCTTACAATTACATTCTCGTTCAGTTTCATCAACAATTGTACTCGTATGCACCCGTATTCGTACTCGTACAATACACAGCTTTTAGATGTATGTACTATTGGTATATACACTCCAATGATCAGCTCTTAGCAGCCCATGTGAGTCACCTAACACATGTGGGAACCATCATTTGGCAACTAGCATGAAATATCTCATAAGATTACAAAAATATGAGTAATCATTCATGACTTATTTACATGAAAACAAAATTACATATCCTTTATATCTAATCCATACACCAACGACCAAAAACACCTACAAACACTTTCATTCTTCAATTTTCTTCATCTAATTGAACTCTCTCAAGTTCTATCTTCAAGTTCTAAGTGTTCTTCATAAATTCCAAAAGTTCTAGTTTCATAAAATCAAGAATACTTTCAAGTTTGCTAGCTCACTTCCAATCTTGTAAGGTGATCATCCAACCTCAAGAAATCTTTGTTTCTTACAGTAGGTTATCATTCTAATACCAGGTAATAATCATATTCAAACTTTGGTTCAATTTCTATAACTATAACAATCTTATTTCAAGTGATGATCTTACTTGAACTTGTTTTCGTGTCATGATTTTGCTTCAAGAACTTTGAGCCATCCAAGGATCCATTGAAGCTAGATCCATTTTTCTCTTTTCCAGTAGGTTCATCCAAGGAACTTAAGGTAGAAATGATGTTCATAACATCATTCGATTCATACATATAAAGCTATCTTATTCGAAGGTTTAAACTTGTAATCACTAGAACATAGTTTAGTTAATTCTAAACTTGTTCGCAAACAAAAGTTAATCCTTCTAACTTGACTCTTAAAATCAACTAAACACATGTTCTATATCTATATGATATGCTAACTTAATGATTTAAAACCTGGAAACACGAAAAATACCGTAAAACCGGATTTACGCCGTCGTAGTAACACCGCGGGCTGTTTTGGGTTAGTTAATTAAAAACTATGATAAACTTTGATTTAAAAGTTGTTATTCTGAGAAAATGATTTTTATTATGAACATGAAACTATATCCAAAAATTATGGTTAAACTCAAAGTGGAAGTATGTTTTCTAAAATGGTCATCTAGACGTCGTTCTTTCGACTGAAATGACTACCTTTACAAAAACGACTTGTAACTTATTTTTCCGACTAGAAACCTTTACTTTTTTTGTTTAGATTCATAAAATAGAGTTCAATATGAAACCATAGCAATTTGATTCACTCAAAACGGATTTAAAATGAAGAAGTTATGGGTAAAACAAGATTGGATAATTTTTCTCATTTTAGCTACGTGAAAATTGGTAACAAATCTATTCCAACCATAACTTAATCAACTTGTATTATATATTATGTAATCTTGAGATACCATAGACACGTATACAATGTTTCGACCTATCATGTCGACACATCTATATATATTTCGGAACAACCATAGACACTCTATATGTGAATGTTGGAGTTAGCTATACAGGGTTGAGGTTGATTCCAAAATATATATAGTTTGAGTTGTGATCAATACTGAGATACGTATACACTGGGTCGTGGATTGATTCAAGATAATATTTATCGATTTATTTCTGTACATCTAACTGTGGACAACTAGTTGTAGGTTACTAACGAGGACAACTGACTTAATAAACTTAAAACATCAAAATATATTAAAAGTGTTGTAAATATATTTTGAACATACTTTGATATATATGTATATATTGTTATAGGTTCGTGAATCAACCAGTGGCCAAGTCTTACTTCCTGACGAAGTAAAAATCTGTGAAAGTGAGTTATAGTCCCACTTTTAAAATCTAATATTTTTGGGATGAGAATACATGCAGGTTTTATAAATGATTTACAAAATAGACACAAGTACGTGAAACTACATTCTATGGTTGAATTATCGAAATCGAATATGCCCCTTTTTATTAAGTCTGGTAATCTAAGAATTAGGGAACAGACACCCTAATTGACGCGAATCCTAAAGATAGATCTATTGGGCCTAACAAACCCCATCCAAAGTACCGGATGCTTTAGTACTTCGAAATTTATATCATATCCGAAGGGTGTCCCGGAATGATGGGGATATTCTTATATATGCATCTTGTTAATGTCGGTTACCAGGTGTTCACCATATGAATGATTTTTATCTCTATGTATGGGATGTATATTGAAATATGAAATCTTGTGGTCTATTATTATGATTTGATATATATAGGTTAAACCTATAACTCACCAACATTTTTGTTGACGTTTTAAGCATGTTTATTCTCAGGTGATTATTAAGAGCTTCCGCTGTCGCATACTTAAATAAGGACGAGATTTGGAGTCCATGCTTGTATGATATTGTGTAAAAACTGCATTCAAGAAACTTATTTTGTTGTAACATATTTGTATTGTAAACCATTATGTAATGGTCATGTGTAAATAGGTTATTTTAGATTATCATTATTTGATAATCTACGTAAAGCTTTTTAAACCTTTATTGATGAAATAAAGGTTATGGTTTGTTTTAAAAATGAATGCAGTCTTTGAAAAACGTCTCATATAGAGGTCAAAACCTCGCAACGAAATCAATTAATATGGAACGTTTTTAATCAATAAGAACGGGACATTTCAGTTGGTATCAGAGCGTTGGTCTTAGAGAACCAGAATTTTGCATTAGTGTGTCTTATCGAGTTTGTTAGGATGCATTAGTGAGTCTGGACTTCGACCGTGTTTACTTGAAAAATGATTGCTTAACAAATTTTGTTGGAAACTATATATTTTTAACATGTGAATATTATGTGATATATTAATCTCTTAACGCGTTTGGTATTATGTGATAGATGTCTACCTCTAGAACAAGTCCCATTGACTCACCTAATAATAATGAAGAGTCAAATGTAAATTGGAATGATTCGTGGACTGATTCACAAGTTCCCGAAGAGGAACCGGAAGAAGAGTCGGAACCGGAAGAAGAATCGGAACCGGAAGAAGAATCGGAACCGGATGAAGAAATAGAACCGGTGGGGGAAATAATAAAACGGTTAAGTAAAAGAAAATCCTCAACCAACCGACCAAGGTTAATTATGGTCAATGGTGTTTCCGCCAAGGAAGCAAAATATTGGGAGGATTACCAATTCTCCGATGAATCGGATTCCGACGAGAATTCCGATGATGTTATAGAAATTACCCCAACTGAATATAAAAAGGCAAAAGAAAATAATAAGGGAAAGGGCATAAAAATAGAGAAATCTAATTCCAACCCCGATGAACTTTATATGTATCGTCAACCCCCGAAGTCCTTAAGTTGTAACAATGACCCGGAAACCTCTAAACCACCAGGTTTTTCTAAACCAATGTGGATAACGACGGCTCGTATTAGGGGAACATCATATATCCCTAGAAATTTGGCAAAACGAACCAAAACCGAAGAAGAAGAAACAAGCGAGTCGGAATAAGATAGTTGTATTCGTGTGGTGTAATATATGTAATATAGAGTGTTTATGCTTTATGATATATGTAAAAATTGCTTGTATTAATAAGTATTTTTTTTTTATGAATCTAACTCTTGTCTATTTTACAGTTTAAAAACACAAAATGGATAGACAACCCAATATTTTAAGAGACCTACCCGGAGACATGATTGATGAAATCTTGTCTAGAGTCGGCCAGAATTCCTCGGCACAACTATTTAAGGCGAGATCAGTTTGTAAGACATTCGAAGAACGTTCCAAGAATGTCTTGGTTTATAAGAGACTTTCATTTGAAAGATGGGGGATATCACATTGGGAAACCCATAAGTTACGATGTGTTTACTTTGACGCATATATTGCGGGGAACCCAAATGCTATTTTACGCAACGGGTTAAGAAATTATTTTGACTCAATATATCCGAATATTGGACTTCGTGATTTAGAAAAAGCGGCTAACATGCAACATAAAGAAGCATGTTATGCTTACGGATTAGTAATGTTCGCTTCTCACCAAAGTGAGAACAAGAACATCGGGCTACAACTATTAAACAAAACGTTCCCACAAGTGACGGAGTCGGTAATTGGGGTAAGAAATGAGGTTTTTAGATTATTACGGGACTGTTGGACATTACGTAACCCTCGTCCCTTTGACGACGTTACAACACGCTGTCTTATCAACGGCCATAACGGTTATGTTGCACAAGACCAAGGATGGGAAGTAGTCCTAGTAAAACCAGAATGCATGACTTGTTTCTGGACGTATGAATTACGTGTCTTTATTGCCTTTGCTGAACGACTTGTGTACTAGCTAGAATTATCTTCACAACTATCTTGTATCAAAGTTATTGTGTGCTATATTTCATGCTATATGTAAAATAAGCGGTATTGTAAGTTTGTAAAATATTGTGTAAAAGTTTGAACGCGAAATATTATTATAATCAGTTTTTCATATAGAATTGTAGTAGTTGAATTGTATATTAGCTACTAAGTATGAACTTAACGGGTAGGTACTACCCGAATTTAAACTTATAAAACGCTAATATGAAGAAAAAGCTTTTATAAATGAGTTCATATTATGCTACGAAATACTATTAACTACTCTTAATATTCTGTATGATTAACTTGTTCCATTTGACTATTTTGAAGGAAATGGCACCGACTACTCGACACACCGTGAATATGAATGAAGAGGAATTCCGTAATTTTCTAGCTTCAAACATAGCCGCAGTACAGGCTGCACTACATACCAACAATAACCTTGGATCTGGCAGTACAGGAAATCGTGTAGGATGCACCTACAAAGAATTCACTGCCTGCAAACCTTTGGAATTTGATGGAACCGAAGGACCGATCGGATTGAAACGGTGGACCGAGAAGGTCGAATCGGTGTTTGCCATAAGTAAGTGTACTGAAGAGGACAAAGTGAAGTACGCTACGCATACCTTCACAGGTTCTGCGTTAACATGGTGGAATACCTATCTAGAGCAAGTGGGACAAGACGATGCGTACGCACTACCGTGGTCAGCATTCAAGCACTTGATGAACGAGAAGTACCGTCCCAGAACCGAGGTCAATAAGCTCAAGACAGAACTTAGAGGGTTACGAACCCAAGGATTTGATATTACCACGTACGAAAGACGATTCACAGAATTGTGCCTATTGTGTCCAGGAGCATTCGAAGATGAGGAAGAGAAGATCGACGCATTTGTGAAAGGATTACCGGAAAGAATCCAAGAAGATATAAGTTCACACGAGCCCACCTCTATACAACAGGCATGTAGAATGGCTCACAAACTAGTGAACCAGATTGAAGAAAGAATTAAAGAACAGACTGCTGAAGAGGCCAATGTGAAGCAAGTCAAAAGAAAGTGGGAGGAAAACGGTGATAAGAATCACCAATACAACAACAACAGCAATTACAACAATAATCGCAACAATTATCCCAACAATCGCAACATCAATCGCAACTACAACAAACGGCCCAACAACAACAACAACAACAACAACAACAACAACAACAGCAACAGTAACTACAACAATCATCCCAACAACAATAATAACCGCAACAACAACAACAATCAGAAGCAGCTATGCCAAAGGTGTGAAAAGTATCACTCGGGGTTCTGCACCAAATTTTGCAACAAGTGTAAAAGAAATGGTCATAGCGCGGCGAAGTGTGAGGTCTACGGACCAGGGGTTAATAGAACGAAAGGAACAAATGGTGTCGGAACGAGTAATGGCGGAGCAAGTAGTGTCGGAGCAAGTTATTCCAATGTAGTTTGTTATAAATGTGGAAAACCAGGCCACATTATTAGAAATTGCCCGAACCAGGAGAACACGAATGGACAAGGCCGTGGAAGAGTTTTCAATATTAATGCGGTAGAGGCACAGGAAGACCCGGAGCTTGTTACGGGTACGTTTCTTATTGACAATAAATCTGCTTACGTTTTATTTGATTCGGGTGCGGATAGAAGCTATATGAGTAGAGATTTTTGTGCTAAATTAAGTTGTCCATTGACGCCTTTGGATAGTAAATTTTTACTCGAATTAGCAAATGGTAAATTAATTTCAGCAGATAATATATGTCGGAATCGAGAAATTAAACTGGTTAGCGAAACATTTAAGATTGATTTGATACCAGTAGAGTTAGGGAGTTTTGATGTGATAATCGGTATGGACTGGTTGAAAGAAGTGAAAGCGGAGATCGTTTGTTACAAAAATGCAATTCGCATTATACGAGAAAAAGGAAAACCCTTAATGGTGTACGGAGAAAAGGGCAACACGAAGCTACATCTTATTAGTAATTTGAAGGCACAAAAACTAATAAGAAAAGGTTGCTATGCTGTTCTAGCACACGTCGAGAAAGTACAAACTGAAGAAAAGAGCATCAATGATGTTCCCATTGCAAAAGAATTTCCCGATGTATTTCCGAAAGAATTACCGGGATTACCCCCACATCGATCCGTTGAATTTCAAATAGATCTTGTACCAGGAGCTGCACCAATAGCTCGTGCTCCTTACAGACTCGCACCCAGCGAGATGAAAGAACTGCAAAGCCAATTACAAGAACTTTTAGAGCGTGGTTTCATTCGACCAAGCACATCACCGTGGGGAGCTCCTGTTTTGTTTGTCAAGAAGAAAGATGGTACATTCAGGTTGTGTATCGACTACCGAGAGTTGAACAAACTTACCATCAAGAACCGCTACCCACTACCGAGAATCGACGACTTATTTGATCAACTACAAGGCTCGTCTGTTTATTCAAAGATTGACTTACGTTCCGGGTATCATCAAATGCGGGTGAAAGAAGATGATATTCCAAAGACTGCTTTCAGAACACGTTACGGTCATTACGAGTTTATGGTCATGCCGTTTGGTTTAACTAATGCACCAGCTGTGTTCATGGACCTTATGAACCGAGTGTGTGGACCATACCTTGACAAGTTTGTCATTGTTTTCATTGATGACATACTTATTTACTCAAAGAATGACCAAGAACACGGTGAACATTTGAGAAAAGTGTTAGAAGTATTGAGGAAGGAAGAATTGTACGCTAAGTTTTCAAAGTGTGCATTTTGGTTGGAAGAAGTTCAATTCCTCGGTCACATAGTGAACAAAGAAGGTATTAAGGTGGATCCGGCAAAGATAGAAACTGTTGAAAAGTGGGAAACCCCGAAAACTCCGAAACACATACGCCAGTTTTTAGGACTAGCTGGTTACTACAGAAGGTTCATCCAAGACTTTTCCAGAATAGCAAAACCCTTGACTGCATTAACGCATAAAGGGAAGAAATTTGAATGGAATGATGAACAAGAGAAAGCGTTTCAGTTATTGAAGAAAAAGCTAACTACGGCACCTATATTGTCATTGCCTGAAGGGAATGATGATTTTGTGATTTATTGTGATGCATCAAAGCAAGGTCTCGGTTGTGTATTAATGCAACGAACGAAGGTGATTGCTTATGCGTCTAGACAATTGAAGATTCACGAACAAAATTATACGACGCATGATTTGGAATTAGGCGCGGTTGTTTTTGCATTAAAGACTTGGAGGCACTACTTATATGGGGTTAAAAGTATTATATATACCGACCACAAAAGTCTTCAACACATATTTAATCAGAAACAACTGAATATGAGGCAGCGTAGGTGGATTGAATTATTGAATGATTACGACTTTGAGATTCGTTACCACCCGGGGAAGGCAAATGTGGTAGCCGATGCCTTGAGCAGGAAGGACAGAGAACCCATTCGAGTAAAATCTATGAATATAATGATTCATAATAACATTACTACTCAAATAAAGGAGGCGCAACAAGGAGTTTTAAAAGAGGGAAATTTAAAGGATGAAATACCCAAAGGATCGGAGAAGCATCTTAATATTCGGGAAGACGGAACCCGGTATAGGGCTGAAAGGATTTGGGTACCAAAATTTGGAGATATGAGAGAAATGGTACTTAGAGAAGCTCATAAAACCAGATACTCAATACATCCTGGAACGGGAAAGATGTACAAGGATCTCAAGAAACATTTTTGGTGGCCGGGTATGAAAGCCGATGTTGCTAAATACGTAGGAGAATGTTTGACGTGTTCTAAGGTCAAAGCTGAGCATCAGAAACCATCAGGTCTACTTCAACAACCCGAAATCCCGGAATGGAAATGGGAAAACATTACCATGGATTTCATCACTAAATTGCCAAGGACTGCAAGTGGTTTTGATACTATTTGGGTAATAGTTGATCGTCTCACCAAATCAGCACACTTCCTACCAATAAGAGAAGATGACAAGATGGAGAAGTTAGCATGACTGTATTTGAAGGAAGTCGTCTCCAGACATGGAATACCAATCTCTATTATCTCTGATAGGGATGGCAGATTTATTTCAAGATTCTGGCAGACATTACAGCAAGCATTAGGAACTCGTCTAGACATGAGTACTGCCTATCATCCACAAACTGATGGGCAGAGCGAAAGGACGATACAAACGCTTGAAGACATGCTACGAGCATGTGTTATTGATTTCGGAAACAGTTGGGATCGACATCTACCATTAGCAGAATTTTCCTACAACAACAGCTATCATTCAAGCATTGAGATGGCGCCGTTTGAAGCACTTTATGGTAGAAAGTGCAGGTCTCCGATTTTTTGGAGTGAAGTGGGGGATAGACAGATTACGGGTCCGGAGATTATACAAGAAACTACCGAGAAGATCATCCAAATTCAACAACGGTTGAAAACCGCCCAAAGTCGACAAAAGAGCTACGCTGACATTAAAAGAAAAGATATAGAATTTGAAATTGGAGAGATGGTCATGCTTAAAGTTGCACCTTGGAAAGGCGTTGTTCGATTTGGTAAACGAGGGAAATTAAATCCAAGGTATATTGGACCATTCAAGATTATTGATCGTGTCGGACCAGTAGCTTACCGACTTGAGTTACCTCAACAACTCGCGGCTGTACATAACACTTTCCACGTCTCGAATTTGAAGAAATGTTTTGCTAAAGAAGATCTCACTATTCCGTTAGATGAAATCCAAATCAACGAAAAACTCCAATTCATCGAAGAACCCGTCGAAATAATGGATCGTGAGGTTAAAAGACTTAAGCAAAACAAGATACCAATTGTTAAGGTTCGATGGAATGCTCGTAGAGGACCCGAGTTCACCTGGGAGCGTGAAGATCAGATGAAGAAGAAATACCCGCATCTATTTCCAGAAGATTCGTCAACACCTTCAACAGCTTAAAATTTCGGGACGAAATTTATTTAACGGGTAGGTACTGTAGTGACCCGAACTTTTCCATGTTTATATATATTAATTAAGATTGATGTTTACATGATTAAATGTTTCCAACATGTTAAGCAATCAAACTTGTTAAGACTTGATTAATTGAAATAGGTTTTATATAGACAATTGACCACCCAAGTTGACCGGTGATTCACGAACGTTAAAACTTGTAAAAAAACTATATGATGACATATATATGGTTATATATATAGTTAACATGATATTATGATAAGTAAACATATCATTAATTATATTAACAATGAACTACATATGTAAAAACAAGACTACTAACTTAATGATTCTGAAACGAGACATATATGTAACGTTTATCGTTGTAACGACATTTAATGTATATATATCATATTAAGAGATATTCGTACATCATAATATCATGATAATATAATAATTTAAAATCTCTTTTGTTATTATAAACATTGGGTTAACAACATTTAACAAGATCGTTAACCTAAAGGTTTCAAAACAACACTTACATGTAACGACTAACGATGACTTAACGACTCAGTTAAAATGTATATACATGTAGTGTTTTAATATGTATTTATACACTTTTGAAAGACTTCAATACACTTATCAAAATACTTCTACTTAACAAAAATGCTTACAATTACATTCTCGTTCAGTTTCATCAACAATTCTACTCGTATGCACCCGTATTCGTACTCGTACAATACACAGCTTTTAGATGTATGTACTATTGGTATATACACTCCAATGATCAGCTCTTAGCAGCCCATGTGAGTCACCTAACACATGTGGGAACCATCATTTGGCAACTAGCATGAAATATCTCATAAGATTACAAAAATATGAGTAATCATTCATGACTTATTTACATGAAAACAAAATTACATATCCTTTATATCTAATCCATACACCAACGACCAAAAACACCTACAAACACTTTCATTCTTCAATTTTCTTCATCTAATTGAACTCTCTCAAGTTCTATCTTCAAGTTCTAAGTGTTCTTCATAAATTCCAAAAGTTCTAGTTTCATAAAATCAAGAATACTTTCAAGTTTGCTAGCTCACTTCCAATCTTGTAAGGTGATCATCCAACCTCAAGAAATCTTTGTTTCTTACAGTAGGTTATCATTCTAATACCAGGTAATAATCATATTCAAACTTTGGTTCAATTTCTATAACTATAACAATCTTATTTCAAGTGATGATCTTACTTGAACTTGTTTTCGTGTCATGATTTTGCTTCAAGAACTTTGAGCCATCCAAGGATCCATTGAAGCTAGATCCATTTTTCTCTTTTCCAGTAGGTTCATCCAAGGAACTTAAGGTAGTAATGATGTTCATAACATCATTCGATTCATACATATAAAGCTATCTTATTCGAAGGTTTAAACTTGTAATCACTAGAACATAGTTTAGTTAATTCTAAACTTGTTCGCAAACAAAAGTTAATCCTTCTAACTTGACTTTTAAAATCAACTAAACACATGTTCTATATCTATATGATATGCTAACTTAATGATTTAAAACCTGGAAACACGAAAAACACCGTAAAACCGGATTTACGCCGTCGTAGTAACACCGCGGGCTGTTTTGGGTTAGTTAATTAAAAACTATGATAAACTTTGATTTAAAAGTTGTTATTCTGAGAAAATGATTTTTATTATGAACATGAAACTATATCCAAAAATTATGGTTAAACTCAAAGTGGAAGTATGTTTTCTAAAATGGTCATCTAGACGTCGTTCTTTCGACTGAAATGACTACCTTTACAAAAACGACTTGTAACTTATTTTTCCGACTAGAAACCTTTACTTTTTTTGTTTAGATTCATAAAATAGAGTTCAATATGAAACCATAGCAATTTGATTCACTCAAAACGGATTTAAAATGAAGAAGTTATGGGTAAAACAAGATTGGATAATTTTTCTCATTTTAGCTACGTGAAAATTGGTAACAAATCTATTCCAACCATAACTTAATCAACTTGTATTATATATTATGTAATCTTGAGATACCATAGACACGTATACAATGTTTCGACCTATCATGTCGACACATCTATATATATTTCGGAACAACCATAGACACTCTATATGTGAATGTTGGAGTTAGCTATACAGGGTTGAGGTTGATTCCAAAATATATATAGTTTGAGTTGTGATCAATACTGAGATACGTATACACTGGGTCGTGGATTGATTCAAGATAATATTTATCGATTTATTTCTGTACATCTAACTGTGGACAACTAGTTGTAGGTTACTAACGAGGACAACTGACTTAATAAACTTAAAACATCAAAATATATTAAAAGTGTTGTAAATATATTTTGAACATACTTTGATATATATGTATATATTGTTATAGGTTCGTGAATCAACCAGTGGCCAAGTCTTACTTCCCGACGAAGTAAAAATCTGTGAAAGTGAGTTATAGTCCCACTTTTAAAATCTAATATTTTTGGGATGAGAATACATGCAGGTTTTATAAATGATTTACAAAATAGACACAAGTACGTGAAACTACATTCTATGGTTGAATTATCGAAATCGAATATGCCCCTTTTTATTAAGTCTGGTAATCTAAGAATTAGGGAACAGACACCCTAATTGACGCGAATCCTAAAGATAGATCTATTGGGCCTAACAAACCCCATCCAAAGTACCGGATGCTTTAGTACTTCGAAATTTATATCATATCCGAAGGGTGTCCCGGAATGATGGGGATATTCTTATATATGCATCTTGTTAATGTCGGTTACCAGGTGTTCACCATATGAATGATTTTTATCTCTATGTATGGGATGTATATTGAAATATGAAATCTTGTGGTCTATTATTATGATTTGATATATATAGGTTAAACCTATAACTCACCAACATTTTTGTTGACGTTTTAAGCATGTTTATTCTCAGGTGATTATTAAGAGCTTCCGCTGTCGCATACTTAAATAAGGACGAGATTTGGAGTCCATGCTTGTATGATATTGTGTAAAAACTGCATTCAAGAAACTTATTTTGTTGTAACATATTTGTATTGTAAACCATTATGTAATGGTCATGTGTAAATAGGTTATTTTAGATTATCATTATTTGATAATCTACGTAAAGCTTTTTAAACCTTTATTGATGAAATAAAGGTTATGGTTTGTTTTAAAAATGAATGCAGTCTTTGAAAAACGTCTCATATAGAGGTCAAAACCTCGCAACGAAATCAATTAATATGGAACGTTTTTAATCAATAAGAACGGGACATTTCATCTAATCGATACACCAACGACCAAAAACACCTACAAACACTTTCATTCTTCAATTTTCTTCATCTAATTGATCTCTCTCAAGTTCTATCTTCAAGTTCTAAGTGTTCTTCATATATTCTACAAGTTCTAGTTACATAAAATCAAGAATACTTTCAAGTTTGCTAGCTCACTTCCAATCTTGTAAGGTGATCATACAACCTAAAGAAATCTTTGTTTCTTACAGTAGGTTATCATTCTAATACAAGGTAATAATCATATTCAAACTTTGGTTCAATTTCTATAACTATAACAATCTTATTTCAAGTGATGATCTTACTTGAACTTGTTTTCGTGTCATGATTCTGCTTCAAGAACTTCGAGCCATCCAAGGATCCATTGAAGCTAGATCCATTTTTCTCTTTTCCAGTAGGTTTATCCAAGTAACTTAAAGTAGTAATGATGTTCATAACATCATTCGGTTCATACATATAAAGCTATCTTATTCGAAGGTTTAAACTTGTAATCACTAGAACATAGTTTAGTTAATTCTAAACTTGTTCGCAAACAAAAGTTAATCCTTCTAACTTGACTTTTAAAATCAACTAAACACATGTTCTATATCTATATGATATGCTAACTTAATGATTTAAAACCTGGAAACACGAAAAACACCGTAAAACCGGATTTACGCCGTCGTAGTAACACCGCGGGCTGTTTTGGGTTAGTTAATTAAAAACTATGATAAACTTTGATTTAAAAGTTGTTATTCTGAGAAAATGATTTTTATTATGAACATGAAACTATATCCAAAAATTATGGTTAAACTCAAAGTGGAAGTATGTTTTCTAAAATGGTCATCTAGACGTCGTTCTTTCGACTGAAATGACTACCTTTACAAAAACGACTTGTAACTTATTTTTCCGACTAGAAACCTTTACTTTTTTTGTTTAGATTCATAAAATAGAGTTCAATATGAAACCATAGCAATTTGATTCACTCAAAACGGATTTAAAATGAAGAAGTTATGGGTAAAACAAGATTGGATAATTTTTCTCATTTTAGCTACGTGAAAATTGGTAACAAATCTATTCCAACCATAACTTAATCAACTTGTATTATATATTATGTAATCTTGAGATACCATAGACACGTATACAATGTTTCGACCTATCATGTCGACACATCTATATATATTTCGGAACAACCATAGACACTCTATATGTGAATGTTGGAGTTAGCTATACAGGGTTGAGGTTGATTCCAAAATATATATAGTTTGAGTTGTGATCAATACTGAGATACGTATACACTGGGTCGTGGATTGATTCAAGATAATATTTATCGATTTATTTCAGTACATCTAACTGTGGACAACTAGTTGTAGGTTACTAACGAGGACAGCTGACTTAATAAACTTAAAACATCAAAATATATTAAAAGTGTTGTAAATATATTTTGAACATACTTTGATATATATGTATATATTGTTATAGGTTCGTGAATCAACCAGTGGCCATGTCTTACTTCCTGACGAAGTAAAAATCTGTGAAAGTGAGTTATAGTCCCACTTTTAAAATCTAATATTTTTGGGATGAGAATACATGCAGGTTTTATAAATGATTTACAAAATAGACACAAGTACGTGAAACTACATTCTATGGTTGAATTATCGAAATCGAATATGCCCCTTTTTATTAAGTCTGGTAATCTAAGAATTAGGGAACAGACACCCTAATTGACGCGAATCCTAAAGATAGATCTATTGGGCCTAACAAACCCCATCCAAAGTACCGGATGCTTTAGTACTTCGAAATTTATATCATATCCGAAGGGTGTCCCGGAATGATGGGGATATTCTTATATATGCATCTTGTTAATGTCGGTTACCAGGTGTTCACCATATGAATGATTTTTATCTCTATGTATGGGATGTGTATTGAAATATGAAATCTTGTGGTCTATTATTATGATTTGATATATATAGGTTAAACCTATAACTCACCAACATTTTTGTTGACGTTTTAAGCATGTTTATTCTCAGGTGATTATTAAGAGCTTTCGCTGTCGCATACTTAAATAAGGACGAGATTTGGAGTCCATGCTTGTATGATATTGTGTAAAAACTGCATTCAAGATACTTATTTTGTTGTAACATATTTGTATTGTAAACCATTATGTAATGGTCGTGTGTAAACAGGATATTTTAGATTATCATTATTTGATAATCTACGTAAAGCTTTTTAAAACCTTTATCTATGAAATAAAGGTTATGGTTTGTTTTAAAAATGAATGCAGTCTTTGAAAAACGTCTCATATAGAGGTCAAAACCTCGCAACGAAATCAATTAATATGGAACGTTTTTAATCAATAAGAACGGGACATTTCAGTTGGTATCCGAGCGTTGGTCTTAGAGAACCAGAATTTTGCATTAGTGTGTCTTATCTAGTTTGTTAGGATGCATTAGTGAGTCTGGACTTCGACCGTGTTTACTTGAAAAATGATTGCTTAACAAATTTTGTTGGAAACTATATATTTTTAACATGTGAATATTATGTGATATATTAATCTCTTAACGCGTTTGATATTATGTGATAGATGTCTAAATCTAGAACAAGTCCCATTGACTCACCTAATAATAATGAAGGGTCAAATGTAAATTGGAATGATTCGTGGACTGATTCACAAGTTCCCGAAGAGGAACCGGAAGAAGAGTCGGAACCGGAAGAAGAATCGGAACCGGAAGAAGAATCGGAACCGGATGAAGAAATAGAACCGGTGGGGGAAATAATAAGATGGTTAAGTAAAAGAAAATCCTCAACCAACCGACCAAGGTTAATTATGGTCAATGGTGTTTCCGCCAAGGAAGCAAAATATTGGGAGGATTACCAATTCTCCGATGAATCGGATTCCGATGAGAATTCCGATGATGTTATAGAAATTACCCCAACTGAATTTAAAAAGGCAAAAGAAAATAATAAGGGAAAGGGCATAAAAATAGAGAAATCTAATTCCAACCCCGATGAACTTTATATGTATCGTCAACCCCCGAAGTCCTTAAGTTGTAACAATGACCCGGGAACCTCTAAACCACCAGGTTTTTCTAAACCAATGTGGATAACGACGGCTCGTATTAGGGGAACATCATATATCCCTAGAAACTTGGCAAAACGAACCAAAACCGAAGAAGAAGAAACAAGCGAGTCGGAATAAGATAGTTGTATTCGTGTGGTGTAATATAAGTAATATAGTGTGCTTATGCTTTATGATATATGTAAAAATTGCTTGTATTAATAAGTATTTTTTTTATGAATCTAACTCTTGTCTATTTTACAGTATAAAAACACAAAATGGATAGACAACCCAATATTTTAAGAGACCTACCCGGAGACATGATTGATGAAATCTTGTCTAGAGTCGGTCAGAATTCTTCGGCACAACTATTTAAGGCGAGATCAGTTTGTAAGACATTCGAAGAACGTTCCAAGAATGCCTTGGTTTATAAAAAGCTTTCGTTCGAAAGATGGGGGATATCACATTGGGAAATCCATAAGTTACGATGTGTTTACTTTGACGCATATATTGCGGGGAACCCAAATGCTATTTTACGCAATGGGTTAAGAAATTATTTTGACTCAATATATCCGAATATTGGACTTCGTGATTTAGAAAAATCGGCTAACATGCAACATAAAGAAGCATGTTATGCTTACGGATTAGTAATGTTCGCTTCTCACCAAAGTGAGAACAAGAACATCGGCCTACAACTATTAAACAAAACGTTCCCACAAGTGACGGAGTCGGTAATTGGGGTAAGAAATGAGGTTTTTAGATTGTTACGGGACTGTTGGACATTACGTAACCCTCGTCCCTTTGACGACATTACAACACGCTGTCTTATCAACGGCCATAACGGTTATGTTCCACAAGACCAAGGATGGGAAGTAGTCCTAGTAAAACCAGAATGCATGACTTGTTTCTGGAAGTATCAATTACGTGTCTTTATTGCCTTTGCTGAACGACTTGTGTACTAGCTAGAATTATCTTCACAACTATCTTGTATCAAAGTTATTGTGTGCTATATTTCATGCTTTATGTAAAATAAGCGATATTGTAAGTTTGTAAAATATTGTATAAAAGTTTGAACGCGAAATATTATTATAATCAGTTTTTCATATAGAATTGTAGTAGTTGAATTGTATATTAGCTACTAAGTATGAACTTAACGAGTAGGTACTACCCGAATTTAAACTTATAAAACGCTAATATGAAGAAAAATATTTTATAAATGAGTTCATATTATGCTACGAAATACTATTAACTACTCTTAATATTCTGTATGATTAACTTGTTCCATTTGACTATTTTGAAAGAAATGGCACCGACTACTCGACACACCGTGAATATGAATGAAGAGGAATTCCGTACTTTTCTAGCTTCAAACATAGCCGCAGTACAGGCTGCGCTACATACCAACAATAACCTTGGATCTAGCAGTACAGGAAATCGTGTAGGATGCACCTACAAAGAATTCACTGCCTGCAAACCTTTGGAATTTGATGGAACCGAAGGACCGATCGGATTGAAACAGTGGACCGAGAAGGTCGAATCAGTGTTTGCCATAAGTAAGTGTACTGAAGAGGACAAAGTAAAGTACGCTACGCATACCTTCACAGGTTCTGCGTTAACATGGTGGAATACCTATCTAGAGCAAGTGGGACAAGACGATGCGTACGCACTACCGTGGTCAGCATTCAAGCACTTGATGAATGAGAAGTACCGTCCCAGAACCGAGGTCAATAAGCTCAAGATAGAACTTAGAGGGTTACGAACCCAAGGATTTGATATTACCACGTACGAAAGACGATTCACAGAATTGTGCCTATTGTGTCCGGGAGCATTCGAAGATGAGGAAGAGAAGATCGACGCGTTTGTGAAAGGATTACCGGAAAGAATTCAAGAAGATATAAGTTCACACGAGCCCGCCTCCATACAACAGGCATGTAGAATGGCTCACAAACTAGTGAACCAGATTGAAGAAAGAATTAAAGAACAGACTGCTGAAGAGGCCAATGTGAAGCAAGTCAAAAGAAAGTGGGAGGAAAACGGTGATAAGAATCACCAATACAACAACAACAGCAATTACAACAATAATCGCAACAATTATCCCAACAATCGCAAAATCAATCGCAACTACAACAAACGGCCCAACAACAACAACAACAACAACAACAACAACAGTAACTACAACAATCATCCCAACAACAATAATAACCGCAACAACAACAACAACAATCAGAAGCAGCTATGTCAAAGGTGTGAAAAGTATCACTCGGGGTTCTGCACCAAATTTTGCAACAAGTGTAAAAGAAATGGTCATAGCGCGGCGAAGTGTGAGGTCTACGGACCAGGGGTTAATAGAACGAAAGGAACAAATGGTGTCGGAACGAGTAATGGCGGAGCAAGTAGTGTCGGAGCAAGTTATGCCAATGTAGTTTGTTATAAATGTGGAAAACCGGGCCACATTATTAGAAATTGCCCGAACCAGGAGAACACGAATGGATAAGGCCGCGAAAGAGTTTTCAATATTAATGCGGCAGAGGCACAGGAAGACCCGGAGCTTGTTACGGGTACGTTTCTTATTGACAATAAATCTGCTTACGTTTTATTTGATTCCGGTGCGGATAGAAGCTATATGAGTAGAGAATTTTGTGCTAAATTAAGTTGTCCATTGACGCCTTTGGATAGTAAATTTTTACTCGAATTAGCAAATGGTAAATTAATTTCAGCATATAATATATGTCGGAATCGAGAAATTAAACTGGTTAGCGAAACATTTAAGATTGATTTGATACCAGTAGAGTTAGGGAGTTTTGATGTGATAATCGGTATGGACTGGTTGAAAGAAGTGAAAGCAGAGATCGTTTGTTACAAAAATGCAATTCGCATTATACGAGAAAAAGGAAAACCCTTAATGGTGTACGGAGAAAAGGGCAACACGAAGCTACATCTTATTAGTAATTTGAAAGCACAAAAACTAATAAGAAAAGGTTGCTATGCTGTTCTAGCACACGTCGAGAAAGTACAAATTGAAGAAAAGAGCATCAATGATGTTCCCATTGCAAAAGAATTTCCCGATGTATTTCCGAAAGAATTACCGGGATTACCCCCACATCGATCCGTTGAATTTCAAATAGATCTTGTACCAGGAGCTGCACCAATAGCTCGTGCTCCTTACAGACTCGCACCCAGCGAGATGAAAGAACTGCAAAGCCAATTACAAGAACTTTTAGAGCGTGGTTTCATTCGACCAAGCACATCACCGTGGGGAGCTCCTGTTTTGTTTGTCAAGAAGAAAGATGGTACATTCAGGTTGTGTATCGACTACCGAGAGTTGAACAAACTTACCATCAAGAACCGCTACCCACTACCGAGAATCGACGACTTATTTGATCAACTACAAGGCTCGTCTGTTTATTCAAAGATTGACTTACGTTCCGGGTATCATCAAATGCGGGTGAAAGAAGATGATATTCCAAAGACTGCTTTCAGAACACGTTACGGTCATTACGAGTTTATGGTCATGCCATTTGGTTTAACTAATGCACCAGCTGTGTTCATGGACCTTATGAACCGAGTGTGTGGACCATACCTTGACAAGTTTGTCATTGTTTTCATTGATGACATACTTATTTACTCAAAGAATGACCAAGAACACGGTGAACATTTGAGAAAGGTGTTAGAAGTATTGAGGAAGGAAGAATTGTACGCTAAGTTTTCAAAGTGTGCATTTTGGTTGGAAGAAGTTCAATTCCTCGGTCACATAGTGAACAAAGAAGGTATTAAGGTGGATCCGGCAAAGATAGAAACTGTTGAAAAGTGGGAAACCCCGAAAACTCCGAAACACATACGCCAGTTTTTAGGACTAGCTGGTTACTACAGAAGGTTCATCCAAGACTTTTCCAGAATAGCAAAACCCTTGACTGCATTAACGCATAAAGGGAAGAAATTTGAATGGAATGATGAACAAGAGAAAGCGTTTCAGTTATTGAAGAAAAAGCTAACTACGGCACCTATATTGTCATTGCCTGAAGGGAATGATTATTTTGTGATTTATTGTGACGCATCAAAGCAAGGTCTCGGTTGTGTATTAATGCAACGAACGAAGGTGATTGCTTATGCGTCTAGACAATTGAAGATTCACGAACAAAATTATACGATGCATGATTTGGAATTAGGCGCGGTTGTTTTTTCATTAAAGACTTGGAGGCACTACTTATATGGGGTCAAAAGTATTATATATACCGACCACAAAAGTCTTCAACACATATTTAATCAGAAACAACTGAATATGAGGCAGCGTAGGTGGATTGAATTGTTGAATGATTACGACTTTGAGATTCGTTACCACCCGGGAAAGGCAAATGTGGTAGCCGATGCCTTGAGCAGGAAGGACAGAGAACCCATTCGAGTAAAATCTATGAATATAATGATTCATAATAACCTTACTACTCAAATAAAGGAGGCGCAACAAGGAGTTTTAAAAGAGGGAAATTTAAAGGATGAAATACCCAAGGGATCATAGAAGCATCTTAATATTTGGGAAGACGGAACCCGGTATAGGGCTGAAAGGATTTGGGTACCAAAATTTGGAGATATGAGAGAAATGGTACTTAGAGAAGCTCATAAAACCAGATACTCAATACATCCTGGAACGGGGAAGATGTACAAGGATCTCAAGAAACATTTTTGGTGGCCGGGTATGAAAGCCGATGTTGCTAAATATGTAGGAGAATGTTTGACGTGTTCTAAGGTCAAAGCTGAGCATCAGAAACCATCAGGTCTACTTCAACAACCCGAAATCCCGGAATGGAAATGGGAAAACATTACCATGGATTTCATCACTAAATTGCCAAGGACTGCAAGTGGTTTTGATACTATTTGGGTAATAGTTGATCGTCTCACCAAATCAGCACACTTCCTGCCAATAAGAGAAGATGACAAGATGGAGAAGTTAGCACGACTGTATTTGAAGGAAGTCGTCTCCAGACATGGAATACCAATCTCTATTATCTCTGATAGGGATGGTAGATTTATTTCAAGATTCTGGCAGACATTACAGCAAGCATTAGGAACTCGTCTAGACATGAGTACTGCCTATCATCCACAAACTGATGGGCAGAGCGAAAGGACGATACAAACGCTTGAAGACATGCTACGAGCATGTGTTATTGATTTTGGAAACAGTTGGGATCGACATCTACCGTTAGCAGAATTTTCCTACAACAACAGCTACCATTCAAGCATTGAGATGGCGCCATTTGAACCACTTTATGGTAGAAAGTGCAGGTCTCCGATTTGTTGGAGTGAAGTGGGGGATAGACAAATTACGGGTCCGGAGATTATACAAGAAACTACCGAGAAGATCATCCAAATTCAACAACGATTGAAAACCGCCCAAAGTCGACAAAAGAGCTACGCTGACATTAAAAGAAAAGATATAGAATTTGAAATTGGAGAGATGGTCATGCTTAAAGTTGCACCTTGGAAAGGCGTTGTTCGATTTGGTAAACGAGGGAAATTAAATCCAAGGTATATTGGACCATTCAAGATTATTGATCGTGTCGGACCAGTAGCTTACCGACTTGAGTTACCTCAACAACTCGCGGCTGTACATAACACTTTCCACGTCTCAAATTTGAAGAAATGTTTTGCTAAAGAAGGTCTCACTATTCCATTAGATGAAATCCAAATCAACGAAAAACTTCAATTCATCGAAGAACCCGTCGAAATAATGGATCGTGAGGTTAAAAGACTTAAGCAAAACAAGATACCAATTGTTAAGGTTCGATGGAATGCTCGTAGAGGACCCGAGTTCACCTGGGAGCGTGAAGATCGGATGAAGAAGAAATACCCGCATCTATTTCCAGAAGATTCGTCAACACCTTCAACAGCTTAAAATTTCGGGACGAAATTTATTTAACGGGTAGGTACTGTAGTGACCCGAACTTTTCCATTTTTATATATATTAATTGAGATTGATATTTACATGATTAAATGTTTCCAACATGTTAAGCAATCAAACTTGTTAAGACTTGATGAATTGAAATATGTTTCATATAGACAATTGACCACCCAAGTTGACCGGTGATTCACGAACGTTAAAACTTGTAAAAACTATATGATGACATATATATGGATATATATATAGTTAACATGATACTATGATAAGTAAACATATCATTAAGTATATTAACAATGAACTACATATGTAAAAACAAGACTACTAACTTAATGATTTTTAAACGAGACATATATGTAACGATTATCGTTGTAAAGACATTTAATATATATATATCATAATAAGAGATATTCATACATGATAATATCATGATAATATAATAATTTAAAATCTCATTTGATATTATAAACATTGGGTTAACAACATTTAACAAGATCGTTAACCTAAAGGTTTCAAAACAACACTTACATGTAACGACTAACGCTGACTTAACGACTCAGTTAAAATGTATATATATGTAGTGTTTTAACATGTATTTATACACTTTTGAAAGACTTCAATACACTTATCAAAATACTTCTACTTAACAAAAATGCTTACAATTACATCCTCGTTCAGTTTCATCAACAATTCTACTCGTATGCACCCGTATTCGTACTCGTACAATACACAGCTTTTAGATGTATGTACTATTGGTATATACACTCCAATGATCAGCTCTTAGCAGCCCATGTGAGTCACCTAACACATGTGGGAACCATCATTTGGCAACTAGCATGAAATATCTCATAAAATTACAAAAATATGAGTAATCATTCATGACTTATTTACATGAAAACAAAATTACATATCCTTTATATCTAATCCATACACCAACGACCAAAAACACCTACAAACACTTTCATTCTTCAATTTTCTTCATCTAATTGATCTCTCTCAAGTTCTATCTTCAAGTTCTAAGTGTTCTTCATATATTCTACAAGTTCTAGTTACATAAAATCAAGAATACTTTCAAGTTTGCTAGCTCACTTCCAATCTTGTAAGGTGATCATACAACCTAAAGAAATCTTTGTTTCTTACAGTAGGTTATCATTCTAATACAAGGTAATAATCATATTCAAACTTTGGTTCAATTTCTATAACTATAACAATCTTATTTCAAGTGATGATCTTCCTTGAACTTGTTTTCGTGTCATGATTCTGCTTCAAGAACTTCGAGCCATCCAAGGATCCGTTGAAGCTAGATCCATTTTTCTCTTTTCCAGTAGGTTTATCCAAGGAACTTAAGGTAGTAATGATGTTCATAACATCATTCGGTTCATACATATAAAGCTATCTTATTCGAAGGTTTAAACTTGTAATCACTAGAACATAGTTTAGTTAATTCTAAACTTGTTCGCAAACAAAAGTTAATCCTTCTAACTTGACTTTTAAAATCAACTAAACACATGTTCTATATCTATATGATATGCTAACTTAATGATTTAAAACCTGGAAACACGAAAAACACCGTAAAACCGGATTTACGCCGTCGTAGTAACACCGCGGGCTGTTTTGGGTTAGTTAATTAAAAACTATGATAAACTTTGATTTAAAATTTGTTATTCTGAGAAAATGATTTTTATTATGAACATGAAACTATATCCAAAAATTATTGTTAAACTCAAAGTGGAAGTATGTTTTCTAAAATGGTCATCTAGACGTCGTTCTTTCGACTGAAATGACTACCTTTACAAAAATGACTTGTAACTTATTTTTCCGACTATAAACCTATACTTTTTCTGTTTAGATTCATAAAATAGAGTTCAATATGAAACCATAGCAATTTGATTCACTCAAAACGGATTTAAAATGAAGAAGTTATGGGTAAAACAAGATTGGATAATTTTTCTCATTTTAGCTACGTGAAAATTGGTAACAAATCTATTCCAACCATAACTTAATCAACTTGTATTGTATATTATGTAATCTTGAGATACCATAGACACGTATACAATGTTTCGACCTATCATGTCGACACATCTATATATATTTCGGAACAACCATAGACACTCTATATGTGAATGTTGGAGTTAGCTATACAGGGTTGAGGTTGATTCCAAAATATATATAGTTTGAGTTGTGATCAATACTGAGATACGTATACACTGGGTCGTGGATTGATTCAAGATAATATTTATCGATTTATTTCTGTACATCTAACTGTGGACAACTAGTTGTAGGTTACTAACGAGGACAGCTGACTTAATAAACTTAAAACATCAAAATATATTAAAAGTGTTGTAAATATATTTTGAACATACTTTGATATATATGTATATATTGTTATAGGTTCGTGAATCAACCAGTGGCCAAGTCTTACTTCCCGACGAAGTAAAAATCTGTGAAAGTGAGTTATAGTCCCACTTTTAAAATCTAATATTTTTGGGATGAGAATACATGCAGGTTTTATAAATGATTTACAAAATAGACACAAGTACGTGAAACTACATTCTATGGTTGAATTATCGAAATCGAATATGCCCTTTTTTATTAAGTCTGGTAATCTAAGAATTAGGGAACAGACACCCTAATTGACGCGAATCCTAAAGATAGATCTATTGGGCCTAACAAACCCCATCCAAAGTACCGGATGCTTTAGTACTTCGAAATTTATATCATATCCGAAGGGTGTCCCGGAATGATGGGGATATTCTTATATATGCATCTTGTTAATGTCGGTTACCAGGTGTTCACCATATGAATGATTTTTATCTCTATGTATGGGATGTGTATTGAAATATGAAATATTGTGGTCTATTATTATGATTTGATATATATAGGTTAAACCTATAACTCACCAACATTTTTGTTGACGTTTTAAGCATGTTTATTCTCAGGTGATTATTAAGAGCTTCCGCTGTCGCATACTTAAATAAGGACGAGATTTGGAGTCCATGCTTGTATGATATTGTGTAAAAACTGCATTCAAGAAACTTATTTTGTTGTAACATATTTGTATTGTAAACCATTATGTAATGGTCGTGTGTAAACAGGATATTTTAGATTATCATTATTTGATAATCTACGTAAAGCTTTTTAAAACCTTTATCTATGAAATAAAGGTTATGGTTTGTTTTAAAAATGAATGCAGTCTTTGAAAAACGTCTCATATAGAGGTCAAAACCTCGCAACGAAATCAATTAATATGGAACGTTTTTAATCAATAAGAACGGGACATTTCACAAACAGCCTACGGTAGTTTTCCAACGGATAGATCCCGAAAAAATACACGATTTAAAAAAAACGGTGAGTAAATCGGAGCTACGAATCAAAAGATATGATAGATCGAACATTTTGGCCAAAGACATAAAACATCAACCACCACGAACCGTCGGTGGTGTTAGGTGCGTGGTGTGATTCTGTGAGAAAAGATGACTTTTTCGGAATCTAGACAACTTCGAATGGCAAGCACGTTTAGAGAGTCTTGCTCGATTGGATGTTTTATGGTGATCTTATGAATTTCAGCATAATCTGAAACCGAAGGTTATGCACCGCCATATGGTACACCATCTGGCGGCGCATACTAATGATTTTTAAAAAACGTGTTTAATGAAGTGACATTAAATTCTAATTTATACCCGTTATACATAATTACATTGAGGGTGAAATCATAGGCCTTAAAACAATACTTATCATGCTAAGTCATGCATACACAAAACTAATTATAAGATATAAATTGAAAACGTTCAGAGAGAACATTAAAAATGAGTAAAATGCCTTTTTTCGGCATCCTGATGACCTCGATGTCAAGACACAATCCAGGAGTCTTGATGTTAGGGTCGTTTTAGGGCGATCTCGAGAATTTCAGTAAAATTTGAAACCGAAGGTTATGCGCCGCCAAATTGTACTCCATCTGGCGGCGCATCTTAATGATTTAAAAAATCGTGTTTAATGAAGTGACATTAGATTCAATTTTATATGCGTTATACGTAATTATATTGCGAGTGAAATAATAGGCCTTAAAACAATATGTACTATGCTAAGTCATGCATGCACAAAAGAAATAATACGAATGAAATTCAAAATGGTCAAAATCGAAAAAAGGCAAAATATCAAGCACCACGAACCGTCGGTGGTATTAGGTACGTGGTGCGATTCTGTGAGAAAAGATGTCTTTTTCAGAATCCAGACAACTTTGAATGGCAAGCACATTCAGAGTGTCTTGCCCGTTCGGCCGTTTTAGGGTGATCTTATGAATTTCAGCACAATCTGAAACCGAAGGTTATGCGCCGCCAAATGGTACACCATCTGGCGGCGCATACTAATGATTTAAAAAAATGTGTTTAATGAAGTGACATTAGATTCAAATTTATACCTGTTATACATAATTACATTGCGATTAAAATCATAGGCCTTAAAATGATATATAACATGCTAAGTCATGCATACACAAACTAATTATAAGATATAAACTGAAAACGTTCAGAGAAAACATTAAAAATGAGTAAAATGTCTTTTTTCGGCATCCTGATGACCTCGATGTCAAGTCACTATCTAGGAGTCTTGATGTTAGGATTGTTTTAGGGCGATCTCGAGAATTTCAGTATAATCTGAAACCGAAGGTTATGCGCCGCCAAATGGTAATCCATCTGGCGGCGCATATTAATGATTTAAAAAATCGTGTTTAATGAAGTGATATTAGATTCAAATTTATACCCGTTATACATAATTACATTGCGAGTGAAATAATAGGCCTTAAAACGATATATATCATGCTAAGTCATGCGTATACAAAACTAATTATAAGATATAAATTGAAAATGTTCAAAGAGAACATTAAAAATGAGTAAAATGTATTTTTTCGGCATCCTGATAACCTTGATGTCAAGACACTATCCAGGAGTCTTGATGTTAGGGTCGTTTTACGGTGATCTCGATAATTTCAGTACAATCTGAAACCGAAGGTTATGCGCCGCCAAATGGTACTCCATCTGACGGCGCATGTTAATGATTTAAAAAATCGTGTTTAATGAAGTGACATTAGATTCAAATTTATATGCGTTATACGTAATTACATTGCGAGTGAAATAATAGGCCTTAAAACAATATGTACTATGCTAAGTCATGCATGCACAAAAGGAATAATACGAATGAAATTCAAAACGGTCAAAATAGAAAAAAGGCAAAATTGAAGGCTTTCGAGGTCTCATTTCGAAAAATATTTGGGACAAACTGCCTACGGCAGTTTGCCAACGGATAGATCCCAAAAAAATACATGATTTGAAAAAAAAATAGTTACTAAATCGGAGCTACGAGTCAAAAGATACGATTGATCGAACATTTTGGCTAAAGACACAAAACATCAAGCACCACGAACCGTCGGTGGTATTAGATGCGTGGTGAGATTCTGTGAGAAAAGATGTCTTTTTCGGAATCTAGACAACTTCGAATGGCCAGCACATTCAGAGTGTCTTGCTCGTTCGGCCGTTTTAGGGTGATCTTATGAATTTCAGCACAATCTGAAACCGGAGGTTATGCGCAGCCAAATGGTACACCATCTGTGACAACTCGGAAATTTCCAACCAAATTTAAACTTTATCTTTATATTATTCCGACAAGATAAGCAAAGTTTGTTAAGTTAAATCTCAAGAATTTTAAATTGTGTTCATACATTCATTATAACCTTGACCAAATTCTGACGATTCACGAACCGTTATATATAAATAAATATGTATATATATGTATATATATATTATAACTTGAGAATATTAATAAAGTATTAAACGTATAATACTTTACATGAACGTATTTGTTTCAATATGTTTATCGATGGAATTAGAAGATAATATCAAATGATTGATTTATCAGATACATTATGATATGATTACGGGTCTATGTTATGAGGTCCACTGTGATTTAAAAAATCTATTCTTTTTGACAACATTCGGAAAATGGTAAAGTGATTTATAAGTAAGAACGTGAAGTGTAAATAACTTAGATGTTGGATATCGACAAGTTATGCAACTCGACATTTTTCATTAAGATGATTTCATACGTTTATTTAACCTTTGAACTTTATCCCATGCTTCACCAACAAACTGTAATTTAAAAACTTGAAACCTATTATGAATATATATGATTCTACTTTTCTAAAACATTTTATGATATAACGATTTCCATTATTTTAACCTTTAAACAGAATGATTCTTAAAAATATATTTGGTTTTGGAAAACAAAATTATTATATTTATTTGATTTAGTTTCAAACGTACAAAAACGTTTTCAGTTTAAAAAGAACTTTATTATTAAAACGTATATAACTTTTATAAATATCTAGAACCACTTTTGACAACTCATTACTTAACCAGTATGATAAAGATAACGATATTTATATTTTATTTTATTAAATATATATAACGATTTAAATTAATATTATATATATTTATACGCGTATTATACGTACATAGTTTTATACTTTTACTATACTTAAACTTTACCTTTACTTTATTTTTACTTTACTTTAACTTTAATAATTCACTTTAATAATTCATACTTTAATAATTCACTTTAATAATTCATACTTTAATAATTCACTTTAATAATTCATACTTTATAATTCACTTTAATAATTCATACTTTAATAATTCACTTTAATAATTCATACTTTAATAATTCACTTTAATAATTTAAAAATCTATTATAAATAGAATTCAATAGGTTTCATTATTTCATAAGAAACATGAAAATATTTTTTCTCTAAACTCTCTCAATCGATTTACATATATATAGTTACTCCGTATTATTTCAAGATATTATTAGTATACATAAAATATTACGTCAGAGTGCTGTCCTAGTGATTTCGAAATTGTTTTTCGAGTGGGATTGGATTAAGGAAATTATGGGTTATAGCTATGGAGGTGATTGGGTATGGTTCATGGGTATGCTCGTGAGATCAATATAGTGTTTATCATCTCCGTTGCGTCTACGTACCTTTTCTGCAATATTGAATCTCAATATTGATACGTGAGTACTCATAATTTAACTTTTACATACTAATAGTGTATCCCTGACTAGTGCTCGAGTATATAGGATTATGCATGTTTGTACTTTTAATATTGCCTTTAGTTAGGTTATGTTGAATCCTGAATTAGTTATATATGCAACTGAGATAAGGTATAAGATATGCATGTCGTTGGAAAGCTAGCGAAAAATTAAGAACTTTTCATTAAGATATCGAATGATTTCGATGAACGGATTTGAAGTTATAGTCCATTGAATTTTTGTATTATTATTAAAAATGATTATTATTATCGTCGTTATTATCGTCGTTCTAGTTTTATCTTATTATTATTATTATTATTATCTTTATCAATAAAATGATTTATCATTAAAAATTGTTATTTTTTTAATTTTTACTATCGTTATTATCGTTAAAGTTATAATTAGTATTATTATTATTATCCAATTATTATTATTATTATTATTATTGGTATTATTATTATTATTATCATTATTAATATATATATCAATATTTAAAAATGGTTATTGTTATTGTTATTATTATTATTACTATATTATCATTAAGATAATTATTAGTATTATCGTTAATAATGTTATAGTAACTATCATTATTAATATTAGTGTAATTAAAACAAATATTTGTAACACCTAATTATTTTGATTACTATTATTATCATTATTACGAACACGATATAAAAGACGATTAAAAGCTATTAAACGAAACGATTAGGAAATAATGGGTAAGAGTATCATGATGAAATTAAAATATTATAAGATATTGATTTAGATAAAATTATCGTTCTTATTATTTTTATCATTAGTATTATTATTAAAATTATCGTTAGTATTAAAACTATCATTTTAACAAAAATTATCATTTTAATAGAAATGTCATTGTTACTATAAAATATCATTATTATTATTATTATTATTATTATTTTAAATAGAATTATTATTTTAAAGATAATATTAAAAATTATCGTAAATATTAAAGTTATCATAATTAGAATTATCGTTTTATCATAATGTCATCTTAGTAATTATAAATATTGATATTTTTATAATAATTATTATTATTACAAAATAATACAACTTTTACTTACTATCATTATAGATATTATTTTATCAAATAAATATTTGATACAAACATATTTTACTACGTGTAATAACTTACTTTAATAATACCTATCATATTATCTTTATAATATTAAATGAACCCTATAAATTTTATTACTTAATATATATAAAAGTATATTTTATTATATAAATATAATATAAAATTTTATTTATTAATAAATAAATTATATTATTTACTCTAATAAATCTTTTAAAAATATTTAAAAATATAAAACGACGATATTTAAACTATATATTAATCATGTATAGATTTTTGGAAATTATTTTGAGTCAAATTTACTTTTGTTGACTTTTGCATATTAGTCTCGAGCATTAGGATTGTGGTACACTATGACTTGACCTAATTTGTTAGACAAATATTGACCAACACATAAATATATATAATTAATTTAGGTTCGTGAATCCGAGGCCAACCTTGCACTTGGTCAATGACGTTATATGTATTTTTACTACGAAATACAGTATGGTGAGTTTCATTTGCCTTTTTACCCTTTATAATTTTGGGACTGAGAATACATGCGCTTTTATAAATGTTTGACGAAATAGACACAAGTAATTGAAACTACATTCTATGGTTGAATTATCGAAATCGAATATGCCCCTTTTTATTAAAGTCTGATAATCTAAGAATTAGGGAACAGACACCCTAATTGACGCGAACTCTAAAGATAGATCTATTGGGCCTAACAAACCCCATCCAAAGTACCGGATGCTTTAGTACTTCGAAATTTATATCATGTCCGAAGGAGGATCCCTGAATGATAGGGGATATTCTTATATGTATCTAGTTAATGTCAGTTACCAGGTGTTCACCATATGAATGATTATTTTTGTCTCTATGCATGGGACGTATATTTATGAGAACTGAAAATGAAATTCTTGTGGTCTATTAAAATGATGGAAATAAATGATTATGATAAACTAATGAACTCACCAACCTTTTGGTTGATACTTTAAAGCATGTTTATTCTCAGGTGTTAAAGAAATCTTCTGCTGTGCATTTGTTCATTTTAAAGATATTACTTGGAGTCTTTCATAGCATATTTCGAAGAACGTTGCATTCGAGTCATTGAGTTCATCACAGATTATTATTAAATCAATTTATAGTTGGATAGTGGATATTATGAAATGGTATGCACGCCTGTCAATTTTCGATGTAAAGAAAGATTGTCTTTTAAAAACGAATGCAATGTTTGTAAAATGTATCATATAGAGGTCAAATACCTCGCAATGTAATCAACTATTGTGTATCGTTTATAATGTATATGAACGGGTCCTTTCAATTGGTATCAGAGCAGTGGTCTTAGTGAACCAGTTCTGCATTAGTGTGTCTACCTGGTAAATCGTTAGGATGCATTAGTGAGTCTGGACTTCGACCGTGTATGCATGTCAAAAGTTTTGCTTATCATTTCTAGTCGGAAATCATCTGCTTATCATCCATAGGAAATTACCTGCTTATCATTATTAGTCTAGACACATCTTGCTACATTAATTGCATGAGTAGCGTATAGACAAAATTCATATCTTAGCGTATCTGCTAAATCATATCTTATCGTATCTGTTACTTAAACTTTTCCTGACATATCCCGCAAATTCCTCTGTAATCTATGAAATCTTTTGATCTCTATATATAGATATCCTATGTAAATAGAATACCACCCGATAGCCGAAAAATCATTTTATATCGAAAATCCTTTATCCAATCGTACGAAATGGAATTTGTCATCAGTTCAAGTCACTCGGATTCCGAAATGGAATCTCACTCAAGCTCCGAAAGCAGTGTGACCGAAATGGATCAACCAATCAGTCATCACCTATTCTGGATGAATTGGGGATGGGTTCGTAGCCTCCTCAATCATTGGAAACAAGAAGAAGGCGATCCTTTCCATCCACCACATTGCCCTCTTGGCGAAGAACCTGAAGCACTTACCGGCGAACCTGTTCGAGACACCATTTTCTCTCTCATTTCCAGGGTATCTCATCATGATTATATACTACATTAAATTCTAGATTTTATTTATCCGCTCATTCCGACCGACAATCATCCTGGAATAATAGAAGAAGTCAACGAACTTCGCGCTCGGGTAGTGGATTTGGAGAATATGGTGCAGAGATTACAAACACCAGCAGCAGCACCAGCAGCATAACCAGTACCACCATCATCAACGCCAACAGTACCATTACCACCTCCAACCACAACCGCGTTGTAAACCTCAACTTCACAATCTGTCCCACGAGCATCAACGTCATACGCACCATAGATACCATGGAGTACCAACAACAATAACTGACGAAGTATTAATTCATAACTTCATTGGAGAAACATTCCACAGCGATTATATAATCTCTAAAGTCTTAGAGATTATCTAATCTAGCCCTAACCATAAATCAGTTAAGCGAACCAAAATGATAGAAAGAAGAGTAGAAACCCTGACAAAAATGGTGTGTGATTAAAAAGTTAAAATTGTTTTACCAACAGCATCAACAGTACCGTCAACGTCACCAGCATCGTCAGTACAGTCAACACCAGAATCAACAACACCTATAACATCACAAACTCCGTCAGTTCAAGAATCACTGTGGACATCATTACAAATCAATAACGTGTATATTGTATCAACAAGTTATGAAGAATTAACTCATTCCCTCTGAAGAAATTATATATATATTTTATATATATATATATATATTTTTTGAAATAAAAAATAAATCTTTCCGTGCTAAGCTATTGTGTGTGAATCTTAACTACTCGGTTAATTCATATTACAAATATGCAATAATGTACGTCCCTCGCCCGCAACTTAACCATCGTTAACTACAATCTCTGTCTCAATTCAACAAGTTCCAATTCCTAATAAATCAAGTATATATTTGATTTTACACTTCATCATTGATGTAACCGAAACTTTTCAGATAACATCATTCGTACTTTGCGAAGTTCACAAGAATTTAACGAAAACCAACATCACATCTCAACAAATAACGAAGTATTGATTCATAATTTAAATATTATTGAAGAAATACTTATGTAACCTCTAAAGCCTTCAAGGAATTATTCAATTCTAGTTCCAACCGTAAATCGAATGAGTTTAATTTAGTATTAACTCATTAAAATCTATGTTACATCTGAGGAGAATATATACATATATATTTTCATAAAGACTGTAATAAAATTCTTATGTACAAAATATTAATTGTGAAATTTTTTTAACGGGTAGGTAATACCCGAGAGAGATATATAAATTCACAATTAATATGTTACATTCTTCGAATCAGATTAAGCAAATTATCAATTATACTTCCTACTTTCACAATAATATACATTCTTTCATAGAAATAAAAACAACCATACTCATTCAAACCCAATTACATATTCTGATTTTAAAATCTCAGAATTCAATTCGAGATATAACCGGTACCATCACTTTAAGATTCCTACATCTTTCAAAGCTATACTTTGACTTCAAAAGTGTGTTAGAACATCAAATATATACAAACGATTACAATCTGTGTTCAAACCCTTCGAAAATCTCTGAAGACACTTCAAATAATGAGCAATCGAGATGATGATCCAACCACATATTACCCACAGTTATGTACTTAAAAAGCTCTCGAAACCAAAGTCATAATTCAACACATATCGGTGTCAGATCTTTTGGCATTTATTAGCCAAAATAACCTTGCAATTCCTTTGCAAAGTAGCAAATTATATCACAGCTCCAGCAAGACAACTTCGATTTTTTCATTCGGAGTAGCCTTATCATAATTTTGATATATGTGATTACCCTTTTGTTACCGGAGAACCTTTCATATTCCACCACATTAGCAATAAACTTACCAACAACTTCACTGATCTTGGGCATTCTGAAGAATCTTTATATTTATCGAAACCTCATCATTTACTCATCTGCCTCTTGTAACGAGAATTGCCATACGAATCATTGGGAATTAGCAATAAGTATTTTGAAATCTCACAGCATGTTGACGCCAACAGTTATACATAACGTCTATTTCCAAGGCTTACATACTTCGAATGTGAAGTTTCTGAAAAACACTCTGAACCGCGAACTAGTTCTCGAAATGCTGATGAAGCAACAAAAACTGTAAACGACCTTAGCAGTAAAAAGTTTGATGATAAAGATTAGTGTATTAACAAAGCTCAGAAATAGAGAAGTTTTGGAACTGGAAAACGGTTTTAGCAAAGTATGAAGGAGGCTGTGGACAAATCACAAAGACTGAACCTGCCTTCAAAGAATCCAAATGATTCAGTGTCTGCTGAAGTCATTAACGAATACCTTGCTCCTGACACTAAACCCTTACAGACAATATTCTTCATCATCCTCTGATATTAGAAATTCTAAGATATCATCGTATCTTTCATTATAAATATCCTCCATATTTCTGAAGATATTTCCATAACTATTCTTATCTGGAATCATTTATCTCTTTGCGCTATCTGTATTACATCAAAAAGGAAACTATTTAGTTCCTATACTCTGTAAACCTTTGAGTTTAAAATATGAATGTTTTTGAAGTAGTGTTGGAAACTGAAGCATGAGTTAGTATAATATAATGACACTTGATCAACGTGATTATATTACAGTAATTCATCATGAGTTTCTAAATGGAACGTGATGATTCACAGATCATAACATCATCATGTGCCATGTTATACGACTATTGTATTCTATTTAACCTCTAAAATATCAAGAAAATATTTCTTGATGATTCGGCCTTTTCCAAGGTATTCTAGTAATTTGACAAGTCAAGATTGTGCCATCACAATTTCCTTCCTAGAACATTAACAATGTTCATTCCGAAATTCATATCTGTGAATTCTGGACCATTACAAGCGGTGCTTAATCGCAAGAAGAAGAAACGAAAGGACAAAACTCCGAAATAGAAATTGGGGTATAAATTGCAGCAAATAAAAGAAAGCATTAACTGTTAATGGTAATGATTATAGAAGACAGAAGCAGAGACTTTGAAATATAATCGAACATATAAAGCCCAACGATAAACCAGAAATTATAAACCATATATATCGATGCATATAGCAATATAAAGACACGGGAGAACTAGAAACACTATAAACCCAAGAGTATAGTAGAAGTAAATAGATTCTTCCGGCGGTAGATGAAAAAGAAGAATGACCGATATGAAAATTAGAAGTATATCAAGAATCAGAACTGGATGGAGCATATTGATGAATACTTTAAAATATGAGTTGAGGGGGAAAGAATAGTGAAATGTCCCGTTCTTATTGATTAAAAACGTTCCATATTAATTGATTTCGTTGCGAGGTTTTGACCTCTATATGAGACGTTTTTCAAAGACTGCATTCATTTTAAAACAAACCATAACCTTTATTTCATCAATAAAGGTTTAAAAAACTTTACGTAGATTATCAAATAATGATAATCTAAAATATCCTGTTTACACACGACCATTACATAATGGTTTACAATACAAATATGTTACAACAAAATAAGTTTGAATGCAGTTTTTACACAATATCCTACAAGCATGGACTCCAAATCTCGTCCTTATTTAAGTATACGACAGCGGAAGCTCTTAATAATCACCTGAGAATAAACATGCTTAAAACATCAACAAAAATGTTGGTGAGTTATAGGTTTAACCTATATATATCAAATCGTAACAATAGACAACAAGATTTCATATTTCAATATACATCCCATACATAGAGATAAAAGTCATTCATATGGTGAACACCTGGTAACCGACATTAACAAGATGCATATATAAGAATATCCCCATCATTCCGGGACACCCTTCGGATATGATATAAATTTCGAAGTACTAAAGCATCCGGTACTTTGGATGGGGTTTGTTAGGCCCAATAGATCTATCTTTAGGATTCGCGTCAATTAGGGTGTCTGTTCCCTAATTCTTAGATTACCAGACTTAATAAAAAGGGGCATATTCGATTTCGATAATTCAACCATAGAATGTAGTTTCACGTACTTGTGTCTATTTTGTAAATCATTTATAAAACCTGCATGTATTCTCATCCCAAAAATATTAGATTTTAAAAGTGGGACTATAACTCACTTTCACAGATTTTTACTTCGTTGGGAAGTAAGACTTGGCCACTGGTTGATTCACGAACCTATAACAATATATACATATATATCAAAGTATGTTCAAAATATATTTACAACACTTTTAATATATTTTGATGTTTTAAGTTAATTAAGTCAGCTGTCCTCGTTAGTAACCTACAACTAGTTGTCCACAGTTAGATGTACAGAAATAAATCGATAAATATTATCTTGAATCAATCCATGACCCAGTGTATACGTATCTCAGTATTGATCACAACTCAAACTATATATATTTTGGAATCAACCTCAACCCTGTATAGCTAACTCCAACATTCACATATAAAGTGTCTATGGTTGTTCCGAAATATATATAGATGTGTCGACATGATAGGTCGAAACATTGTATACGTGTCTATGGTATCTCAAGATTACATAATATACAATACAAGTTGATTAAGTTATGGTTGGAATAGATTTGTTACCAATTTTCACGTAGCTAAAATGAGAAAAATTATCCAATCTTGTCTTACCCATAACTTCTTCATTTTAAATCCGTTTTGAGTGAATCAAATTGCTATGGTTTCATATTGAACTCTATTTTATGAATCTAAATAGAAAAAGTATAGGTTTATAGTAAGAAAAATAAGTTACAAGTAATTTTTGTAAAGGTAGTCATTTCAGTCGAAAGAACGACGTCTAGATGACCATTTTAGAAAACATACTTCCACTTTGAGTTTAACCATAATTTTTGGATATAGTTTCATGTTCATAATAAAAATCATTTTCTCAGAATAACAACTTTTAAATCAAAGTTTATCATAGTTTTTAATTAACTAACCCAAAACAGCCCGCGGTGTTACTACGACGGCGTAAATCCGGTTTTACGGTGTTTTTCGTGTTTCCAGGTTTTAAATCATTAAGTTAGTATATCATATAGATATATAACATGTGTTTAGTTGATTTTAAATGTCAAGTTAGAAGGATTAACTTTTGTTTGCGAACAAGTTTAGAATTAACTAAACTATGTTATAGTGATTACAAGTTTAAACCTTCGAATATGATAGCTTTATATGTATGAATTGAATGATGTTATGAACATCATTACTACCTTAAGTTCCTTGGATAAACCTACTGGAAAAAAGAAAAATGGATCTAGCTTCAACGGATCCTTGGATGGCTCGAAGTTCTTGAAGCAGAATCATGACACGAAAACAAGTTCAAGTAAGATCATCACTTGAAATAAGATTGTTATAGTTATAGAAATTGAACCAAAGTTTGAATATGATTATTACCTTGTATTAGAATGATAACCTACTGTAAGAAACAAAGATTTCTTGAGGTTGGATGATCACCTTACAAGATTGGAAGTGAGCTAGCAAACTTGAAAGTATTCTTGATTTTATGAAACTAGAACTTTTGGAATTTATGAAGAACACTTAGAACTTGAAGATAGAACTTGAGAGAGATCAATTAGATGAAGAAAATTGAAGAATGAAAGTGTTTGTAGGTGTTTTTGGTCGTTGGTGTATGGATTAGATATAGAGGATATGTAATTTTGTTTTCATGTAAATAAGTCATGAATGATTACTCATATTTTTCTAATTTTATGAGATATTTCATGCTAGTTGCCAAATGATAGTTCCCACATGTGTTAGGTGACTCACATGGACTGCTAAGAGGTGATCATTGGAATGTATATACCAATAGTACATACATCTAAAAGCTGTGTATTGTACGAGTACGAATACGGGTGCATACGAGTAGAATTGTTGATGAAACTGAACGAGGATGTAATTGTAAGCATTTTTATTAAGTAGAAGTATTTTGATAAGTGTATTGAAGTCTTTCAAAAGTGTATAAATACATATTAAAACATTACATGTATATACATTTTAACTGAGTCGTTAAGTCATCGTTAGTCGTTACATGTAAGTGTTGTTTTGAAACCTTTAGGTTAACGATCTTGTTAAATGTTGTTAACCCAATGTTTATAATATCAAATGAGATTTTAAATTATTATATTATCATGATATTATCATGTATGAATATCTCTTATTATGATATATATACATTAAATGTCTTTACAACGATAATCGTTACATATATGTCTCGTTTAAAAATCATTAAGTTAGTAGTCTTGTTTTTACATATGTAGTTCATTGTTAATATACTTAATGATATGTTTACTTATCATAGTATCATGTTAACTATATATATATCCATATATATGTCATCATATAGTTTTTACAAGTTTTAACGTTCGTGAATCACCGGTCAACTTGGGTGGTCAATTGTCTATATGAAACATATTTCAATTCATCAAGTCTTAACAAGTTTGATTGCTTAACATGTTGGAAACATTTAATCATGTAAATATCAATCTCAATTAATATATATAAAAATGGAAAAGTTCGGGTCACTACAGTACCTACCCGTTAAATAAATTTCGTCCCGAAATTTTAAGCTGTTGAAGGTGTTGACGAATCTTCTGGAAATAGATGCGGGTATTTCTTCTTCATCCGATCTTCACGCTCCCAAGTGAACTCGGGTCCTCTACGAGCATTCCATCGAACCTTAACAATTGGTATCTTGTTTTGCTTAAGTCTTTTAACCTCACGATCCATTATTTCGACGGGTTCTTCGATGAATTGAAGTTTTTCGTTGATTTGGATTTCATCTAACGGAATAGTGAGATCTTCTTTAGCAAAACATTTCTTCAAATTCGAGACGTAGAAAGTGTTATGTACAGCCGCGAGTTGTTGAGGTAACTCAAGTCGGTAAGCTACTGGTCCGACACGATCAATAATCTTGAATGGTCCAATATACCTTGGATTTAATTTCCCTCGTTTACCAAATCGAACAACGCCTTTCCAAGGTGCAACTTTAAGCATGACCATATCTCCAATTTCAAATTCTATATCTTTTCTTTTAATGTCAGCGTAGCTCTTTTGTCGACTTTGGGCGGTTTTCAACCGTTGTTGAATTTGGATGATCTTCTCGGTAGTTTCTTGTATAATCTCCGGACCCGTAATCTGTCTATCCCCCACTTCACTCCAACAAATCGGAGACCTGCACTTTCTACCATAAAGTGCTTCAAACGGCGCCATCTCAATGCTTGAATGGTAGCTGTTGTTGTAGGAAAATTCTGCTAACGGTAGATGTCGATCCCAACTATTTCCGAAATCAATAACACATGCTCGTAGCATGTCTTCAAGCGTTTGTATCGTCCTTTCGCTCTGCCCATCAGTTTGTGGATGATAGGCAGTACTCATGTCTAGACGAGTTCCTAATGCTTGCTGTAATGTCTGGCAGAATCTTGAAATAAATCTGCCATCCCTATCAGAGATAATAGAGATTGGTATTCCATGTCTGGAGACGACTTCCTTCAAATACAGTCGTGCTAACTTCTCCATCTTGTCATCTTCTCTTATTGGCAGGAAGTGTGCTGATTTGGTGAGACGATCAACTATTACTCAAATAGTATCAAAACCACTTGCAGTCCTTGGCAATTTAGTGATGAAATCCATGGTAATGTTTTCCCATTTCCATTCCGGGATTTCGGGTTGTTGAAGTAGACCTGATGGCTTCTGATGCTCCGCTTTGACCTTAGAACACGTTAAACATTCTCCTACGTATTTAGCAACATCGGCTTTCATACCCGGCCACCAAAAATGTTTCTTGAGATCCTTGTACATCTTCCCCGTTCCAGGATGTATTGAGTATCTGGTTTTATGAGCTTCTCTAAGTACCATTTCTCTCATATCTCCAAATTTTGGTACCCAAATCCTTTCAGCCCTATACCGGGTTCCGTCTTCCCAAATATTAAGATGCTTCTATGATCCCTTGGGTATTTCATCCTTTAAATTTCCCTCTTTTAAAACTCCTTGTTGCGCCTCCTTTATTTGAGTAGTAAGGTTATTATGAATCATTATATTCATAGATTTTACTCGAATGGGTTCTCTGTCCTTCCTGCTCAAGGCATCGGCTACCACATTTGCCTTTCCCGGGTGGTAACGAATCTCAAAGTCGTAATCATTCAACAATTCAATCCACCTACGCTGCCTCATATTCAGTTGTTTCTGATTAAATATGTGTTGATGACTTTTGTGGTCGGTATATATAATACTTTTGACCCCATATAAGTAGTGCCTCCAAGTCTTTAATGAAAAAACAACCGCGCCTAATTCCAAATCATGCGTCGTATAATTTTGTTCGTGAATCTTCAATTGTCTAGACGCATAAGCAATCACCTTCGTTCGTTGCATTAATACACAACCGAGACCTTGCTTTGATGCGTCACAATAAATCACAAAATAATCATTCCCTTCAGGCAATGACAATATAGGTGCCGTAGTTAGCTTTTTCTTCAATAACTGAAACGCTTTCTCTTGTTCATCATTCCATTCAAATTTCTTCCCTTTATGCGTTAATGCAGTCAAGGGTTTTGCTATTCTGGAAAAGTCTTGGATGAACCTTCTGTAGTAACCAGCTAGTCCTAAAAACTGGCGTATGTGTTTCGGAGTTTTCGGGGTTTCCCACTTTTCAACAGTTTCTATCTTTGCCGGATCCACCTTAATACCTTCTTTGTTCACTATGTGACCGAGGAATTGAACTTCTTCCAACTAAAATGCACACTTTGAAAACTTAGCGTACAATTCTTCCTTCCTCAATACTTCTAACACCTTTCTCAAATGTTCACCGTGTTCTTGGTCATTCTTTGAGTAAATAAGTATGTCATCAATGAAAACAATGACAAACTTGTCAAGGTATGGTCCACACACTCGGTTCATAAGGTCCATGAACACAGCTGGTGCATTAGTTAAAGCAAACGGCATGACCATAAACTCGTAATGACCGTAACGTGTTCTGAAAGCAGTCTTTGGAATATCATCTTCTTTCACCCGCATTTGATGATACCCGGAACGTAAGTCAATCTTTGAATAAACAGACGAGCCTTGTAGTTGATCAAATAAGTCGTCGATTCTCGGTAGTGGGTAGCGGTTCTTGATGGTAAGTTTGTTCAACTCTCGGTAGTCGATACACAACCTGAATGTACCATCTTTCTTCTTGACAAACAAAACAGGAGCTCCCCACGGTGATGTGCTTGGTCGAATGAAACCACGCTTTAAAAGTTCTTGTAATTGGCTTTGCAGTTCTTTCATCTCGCTGGGTGCGAGTCTGTAAGGAGCACGAGCTATTGGTGCAGCTCCTGGTACAAGATCTATTTGAAATTCAACGGATCGATGTGGGGGTAATCCCGGTAATTCTTTCGAAAATACATCAAGAAATTCTTTTGCAATGGGAACATCATTGATGCTCTTTTCTTCAGTTTGTACTTTTTCGACGTGTGCTAGAACAGCATAGCAACCTTTTCTTATTAGTTTTTGTGCCTTCAAATTACTAATAAGATGTAGCTTCGTGTTCCCCTTTTCTCCGTACACCATTAAGGGTTTTCCTTTTTCTCGTATAATGCGAATTGCATTTTTGTAACAAACGATCTCTTCTTTCACTTCTTTCAACCAGTCCATACCGATTATCACATCAAAACTCCCTAACTCTACTGGTATCAAATCAATCTTAAATGTTTCACTAACCAGTTTAATTTCTCGATTCCGACATATATTATCTGCTGAAATTAATTTACCATTTGCTAATTCGAGTAAAAATTTACTATCCAACGGCGTCAATGGACAACTTAATTTAGCACAAAAATCTCTACTCATATAGCTTCTATCCGCACCCGAATCAAATAAAACGTAAGCAGATTTATTGTCAATAAGAAACGTACCCGTAACAAGCTCCAGGTCTTCCTGTGCCTCTGCCGCATTAATATTGAAAACTCTTCCGCGGCCTTGTCCATTCGTGTTCTCCTGGTTCGGGCAATTTCTAATAATGTGGTCCGATTTTCCACATTTATAACAAACTACATTGGCATAACTTGCTCCGACACTACTTGCTCCACCATTACTCATTCCGACACCATTTGTTCCTTTCGTTCTATTAACCCCTGGTCCGTAGACCTCACACTTCGCCGCGCTATGACCATTTCTTTTACACTTGTTGCAAAATTTGGTGCAGAACCCCGAGTGATACTTTTCACACCTTTGGCATAGCTGCTTCTGATTGTTGTTGTTGTTGCGGTTATTATTGTTGTTGGGATGACTGTTGTAGTTGTTGTTGTTGTTGTTATTGTTGTTGTTGTTGTTGTTGTTGTTGTTGTTGGGCCGTTTGTTGTAGTTGCGATTGATGTTGCGATTGTTGGGATAATTGTTGCGATTATTGTTGTAATTGCTGTTGTTGTTGTATTGGTGATTCTTATCACCGTTTTCCTCCTACTTTCTTTTGACTTGCTTCACATTGGCCTCTTCAACAGTCTGTTCTTTAATTCTTTCTTCAATCTGGTTCACTAGTTTGTGAGCCATTCTATATGCCTGTTGTATGGAGGCGGGCTCGTGTGAACTTATATCTTCTTGGATTCTTTCCGGTAATCCTTTCACAAACGCGTCGATCTTCTCTTCCTCATCTTCGAATGCTCCCGGACACAATAGGCACAATTCTGTAAATCGTCTTTCGTACGTGGTAATATCAAATCCTTGGGTTCGTAACCCTCTAAGTTCTGTCTTGAGCTTATTGACCTCGGTTCTGGGACGGTACTTCTCGTTCATCAAGTGCTTGAATGCTGACCACGGTAGTGCGTACGCATCATCTTGTCCCACTTGCTCTAGATAGGTATTCCACCATGTTAACGCAGAACCTGTGAAGGTATGCGTAGCGTACTTCACTTTGTCATCTTCAGTACACTTACTTATGGCAAACACCGATTCGACCTTCTCGCTCCACCGTTTCAATCCGATCGATCCTTCGGTTCCATCAAATTCCAAAGGTTTGCAGGCAGTGAATTCTTTGTAGGTGCATCCTACACGATTTCCTGTACTGCTAGATCTAAGGTTATTGTTGTTATGTAGCGCAGCCTGTACTGCGGCTATGTTTGAAGCTAGAAAAGTACAGAATTCCTCTTCATTCATATTGTGTGTCGAGTAGTCGGTGCCATTTCCTTCAAAATAGTCAAATGGAACAAGTTAATCATACAGAATATTAAGAGTAGTTAATAGTATTTCGTAGCATAATATGAACTCATTTATAAAAGCTTTTTCTTCATATTAGCGTTTTATAAGTTTAAATTCGGGTAGTACCTACCCGTTAAGTTCATACTTAGTAGCTAATATACAATTCAACTACTACAATTCTATATGAAAAACTGATTATAATAATATTTCGCGTTCAAACTTTTACACAATATTTTACAAACTTACAATACCGCTTATTTTACATATAGCATGAAATATAGCACACAATAAATTTGATACAAAATGGTTGTGAAGATAATTCTAGCTAGTACACAAGTCGTTCAGCAAAGGCAATAAAGACACGTAATTCATACGTCCAGAAACAAGTCATGCATTCTGGTTTTACTAGGATTACTTCCCATCCTTGGTCTTGTGGAACATAACCGTTATGGCCGTTGATAAGACAGTGTGTTTTAACGTCGTCAAAGGGACGAGGGTTACGTAATGTCCAACAGTCTCGTAACAATCTAAAAACCTCATTTCTTACCCCAATTACCGACTCCGTCACTTGTGGGAACGTTTTGTTTAATAGTTGTAGCCCGATGTTCTTGTTCTCACTTTGGTGAGAAGCGAACATTACTAATATAACATGCTTCTTTATGTTGCATGTTAGCCGCTTTATCTAAATCACGAAGTCCAATATTCGGATATATTGAGTCAAAATAATTTCTTAACCCATTGCATAAAATAGCATTTGGGTTCCCCGCAATATATGCGTCAAAGTAAACACATCGTAACTTATGGATTTCCCAATGTGATATCCCCCATCTTTCGAACAAAAGCCTTTTATAAATCAAGGCATTCTTGGAACGTTCTTCGAATGTCTTACAAACTGATCTCGCCGTAAATAGTTGTGCCGAAGAATTCTGACCGACTCTAGACAAGATTTCATCAATCATGTCTCCGGGTAGGTCTCTTAAAATATTGGGTTGTCTATCCATTTTGTGTTTTTATACTGTAAAATAGACAAGAGTTAGATTCATAAAAAAAAATACTTATTAATACAAGCAATTTTTACATATATCATAAAGCATAAGCACACTATATTACATATATTACACCACACGAATACAACTATCTTATTCCGACTTGCTTGTTTCTTCTTCTTCGGTTTTGGTTCGTTTTGCCAAGTTTCTAGGGATATATGATGTTCCCCTAATACGAGCCATCGTTTTCCACATTGGTTTAGAAAAACCTGGTGGTTTAGAGGTTCCCGGGTCATTGTTACAACTTAAGGACTTCGGGGGTTGACGATACATATAAAGTTCATCGGGGTTGGAATTAGATTTCTCTATTTTTATGCCCTTTCCCTTATTATTTTCTTTTGCCTTTTTAAATTCAGTTGGGGTAATTTCTATAACATCATCGGAATTCTCGTCGGAATCCGATTCATCGGAGAATTGGTAATCCTCCCGATATTTTGCTTCCTTGGCGGAAACACCATTGACCATAATTAACCTTGGTTGGTTGGTTGAGGATTTTCTTTTACTTAACCGTTTTATTATTTCCCCCACCGGTTCTATTTCTTCATCCGGTTCTGATTCTTCTTCCGGTTCCGATTCTTCTTCCGGTTCCGACTCTTCTTCCGGTTCCTCTTCGGGAACTTGTGAATCAGTCCACGAATCATTCCAATTTACATTTGACTCTTCATTATTATTAGGTGAGTCAATGGGACTTGTTCTAGAGGTAGACATCTATCACATAATATCAAACACGTTAAGAGATTAATATATCACATAATATTCACATGTTAAAAATATATAGTTTCCAACAAAATTTGTTAAGCAATCATTTTTCAAGTAAACACAGTCGAAGTCCAGACTCACTAATGCATCCTAACAAACTCGATAAGACACACTAATTCAAAATTCTGGTTCTCTAAGACCAACGCTCGGATACCAACTGAAATGTCCTGTTTTTATTGATTAAAAACGTTCCATATTAATTGATTTCGTTGCGAGGTTTTGACCTCTATATGAGACTGCATTCATTTTAAAACAAACCATAACCTTTATCTCATCAATAAAGGTTTAAAAAACTTTACGTAGATTATCAAATAATGATAATCTAAAATATCCTGTTTACACAAGACCATTCCATAATAGTTTACAATACAAATATGTTACAACAAAATAAGTTTCTTGAATGCAGTTTTTACACAATATCCTACAAGCATGGACTCCAAATCTCGTCCTTATTTAAGTATGCGACAGTGGAAGCTCTTAATAATCACCTGAGAATAAACATGCTTAAAACGTCAACAAAAATGTTGGTGAGTTATAAGTTTAACCTATATATATCAAATCGTAACAATAGACCACAAGATTTCATATTTCAATATACATCCCATACATAGAGATAAAAGTCATTCATATGGTGAACACCTGGTAACCGACATTAACAAGATGCATATATAAGAATATCCCCATCATTCCGGGACACCCTTCGGATATGATATAAATTTCGAAGTACTAAAGCATCTGGTACTTTGGATGGGGTTTGTTAGGCCCAATAGATCTATCTTTAGGATTCGCATCAATTAGGGTGTCTGTTCCCTAATTCTTAGATTACCAGACTTAATAAAAAGGGGCATATTCGATTTCGATAATTCAACCATAGAATGTAGTTTCACGTACTTGTGTCTATTTTGTAAATCATTTATAAAACCTGCATGTATTCTCATCCCAAAAATATTAGATTTTAAAAGTGGGACTATAACTCACTTTCACAGATTTTTACTTCGTCGGGAAGTAAGACTTGGCCACTGGTTGATTCACGAACCTATAACAATATATACATATATATCAAAGTATGTTCAAAATATATTTACAACACTTTTAAGATATTTTGATGTTTTAAGTTTATTAAGTCAGCTGTCCTCGTTAGTAACCTACAACTAGTTGTCCACAGTTAGATGTACAGAAATAAATCGATAAATATTATCTTGAATCAATCCACAACCCAGTGTATACGTATCTCAGTATTGATCACAACTCAAACTATATATATTTTGGAATCAACCTCAACCCTGTATAGCTAACTCCAACATTCACATATAGAGTGTCTATGGTTGTTCCGAAATATATATAGATGTGTCGACATGATAGGTCGAAACATTGTATACGTGTCTATGGTATCTCAAGATTACATAATATACAATACAAGTTGATTAAGTTATGGTTGGAATAGATTTGTTACCAATTTTCACGTAGCTAAAATGAGAAAAATTATCCAATCTTGTTTTACCCATAACTTTTTTATTTTAAATCCGTTTTGAGTGAATCAAATTGCTATGGTTTCATATTGAACTCTATTTTATGAATCTAAATATAAAAAGTATAGGTTTATAGTCGGAAAAATAAGTTACAAGTCATTTTTGTAAAGGTAGTCATTTCAGTCGAAAGAACGACGTCTAGATGACCATTTTAGAAAACATACTTCCACTTTGAGTTTAACCATAATTTTTGGATATAGTTTCATGTTCATAATAAAAATCATTTTCTCAGAATAACAACTTTTAAATCAAAGTTTATCATAGTTTTTAATTAACTAACCCAAAACAGCCCGCGGTGTTACTACGACGGCGTAAATCCGGTTTTACGGTGTTTTTCGTGTTTCCAGGTTTTAAATCATTAAGTTAGCATATAATATAGATATATAATATGTGTTTAGTTGATTTTAAAAGTCAAGTTAGAAGGATTAACTTTTGTTTGCGAACAAGTTTAGAATTAACTAAACTATGTTCTAGTGATTACAAGTTTAAACCTTCGAATAAGATAGCTTTATATGTATGAATTGAATGATATTATGAACATCATTACTACCTTAAGTTCCTTGGATAAACCTACTAGAAAAAAGAAAAATGGATCTAGCTTCAACGGATCCTTGGATGGCTCGAAGTTCTTGAAGCAGAATCATGACACGAAAACAAGTTCAAGTAAGATCATCACTTGAAATAAGATTGTTATAGTTATAGAAATTGAACCAAAGTTTGAATATGATTATTACCTTGTATTAGAATGATAACCTACTGTAAGAAACAAAGATTTCTTGAGGTTGCATGATCACCTTACAAGATTGGAAGTGAGCTAGCAAACTTGAAAGTATTCTTGATTTTATGAAACTAGAAGTTTTGGAATTTATGAAGAACACTTAGAACTTGAAGATAGAACTTGAGAGAGATCAATTAGATGAAGAAAATTGAAGAATGAAAGTGTTTATAGGTGTTTTTGGTCGTTGGTGTATGGATTAGATATAAAGGATATGTAATTTTGTTTTCATGTAAATAAATCATGAATGATTACTCATATTTTTGTAATTTTATGAAATATTTCATGCTAGTTGCCAAATGATGATTCCAACATGTGTTAGGTGACTCACATGGGCTGCTAAGAGCTGATCATTGGAGTGTATATACCAATAGTACATACATCTAAAAGCTGTGTATTGTACGAGTACGAATACGGGTGCATACGAGTAGAATTGTTGATGAAACTGAACGAGGATGTAATTGTAAGCATTTTTATTAAGTAGAAGTATTTTGATAAGTGTATTGATGTAATGACCCGCACTTTTTCGATCGTTCTATACTTATAAGATTAATATTTATATAAATTAAACCTTACCAACATGATAAGCAATCCAAATTGTTGAGACTTATGTTTTCAAAGAGAGTTTTACACAACGATTGACCGTCTAGTTTGACCGATGATATCACGAACTATACAATATATGATAATTATACGTTTGTGTATATATATGTATATATACATATTTAACATGATCTAAGGATGTTTTAATATCTCATTTTGTATTAATAACAATAAGTTATAAGTATATTTTGAAACTACTAACTTAAGTTTTCAAAACAATAACCATACGTAACGTTATTTGACATAAATACTTATAACCTATAATGTTTATACATATATCGTATATGTAATGTATTTAATCACTTTTAAAGACTTAAATACATAAAACAATATAAGTATATTCACAAAAGATAGCTATATTTGAATTCTCATTCCATTTTTCACAAGATTTCTATACGTATATCTAGAGTACATGTACTCGTATCATACCTAGCTTCTATACGTATTTACTATTGGTATATACACATAAAATCACCACCAACCAGCCCTTGTTCAATGCCTTATGTATAAGGTAATTACTTTTGGATGATTGCAAGACTAATTAACAAGATTACAAACTTGAATTTTGTTTTGTCTCCCCCCCCTTGATCACGTTTTTAAGGGAGTAAGGGTACTCCATTTTTGATTCACTTTTACTTCCATTCTCTAGCTAAAAACACACACATCTTCATAACCCTTAAACTCCATAACCATTCAGCTAATATCCATGAAGATCTAGCCATAAAAACATCACTTAATCACCATAAGAAAACTCTTACAAAAACACTTCAAGAATCCTTCCAAGAACACAAATTTACTTCCAATCTTTCATCCAATTCCATCACCCTTTTAGTTCTAGGTTTTCACTCATCATTTACAGCAATCTTGTCCAAGTAACTTGAGGTAGTAACTTTGTTCATAACCTTATTCGATTCATATATATATAGCTATCTTATTTTGTGGTATAAAATTTTAACAACAAGAACATAGTTTGAATGTTTTCAAACTTGTTTGCAAACTAAATAGATCCTTCTAACTTAACTTTTAAAATACTTCAAGACCTGTAATATATCATAAATATATGCTAACTTAACAAGGTAAAACTTGGTTTTTCAAAGAACACCTTAAAAACTGTTTTTACGACGTCAGAGTGCAACCGGGGGCTGTTTTGGGTTGGATAATTAAAAACCATCTTAAACTTTGAATTGGAGGTTTATTTTCTGGAAAAATGATTTTTACTATGAATATGATAACACATAAAAATTTCATGATTTAACTCAAAGTATAAGTATTTTTAGAAAAATAATCATTTAAGGTTGTTTACATGATGGAAAATGATTAACTTCATAAGTTTCACTAAAGTTTGACCTATGACCTGTGATTTCGAATACAAACTAAGGTATTTACAGTTCATAGTCTTAAAGAGGGACTCGATCCAAGGAAGTGGCAAGTTGAATCAACGAAAACGGAGTTGTAACGAAGAAACTATGACCAAAACGAGATCGGATATCTAAGACTAGTTTAGCTACGAAAATAATTGGAGAAAATTAAATAAATCACATCTTTTTAAAATAACATGATATTTTATATATATGTACTCATAATTTAATTTTATATGGTTCAGGATCACCCGTAAACAATATGAGAAGATTAATCATAAGATCCCATGATTGTACGCAACACGTCATTTGACAACACCGGTACTTTATGTACGCAACACGTCATTTGACAACACCGGTACCGTGGGTCAAGATTAATCTCGACCAATACATATACGATGGGGGTTTTATTTATTTCATTGGGTGTTTATTAAACACCTAAAAATGAACCATTAAAATTGAATTACTAACATCGGACTGCTAACTACGGACTAAGGAATTATTAAAAGTATTAAAAGTATTATAAGTATATATATGTGACGTTTGTTTAAAATGAAAATATATTGATAAATTATATATGGATAGGTTCGTGATATCAATCGGAGACCAAGTCGAAATTACATATCTTCAAGACAAAAGTGAGTATATAGTCCCACTTTTAAACTCTAAGTATTTCGGGATGAGAATACATGTATTTTATGTTTTACGTTATGGACACAAGTAACTGGAAAATATATTCTACGTTGAGTTGTACCACTGGCATACTTCCCTGTAGCTTGGTAACTGTTATTTACAGCGGTATTGTAAACGCGAATCCTGTTGATAGATCTATCGGGCCTGACAACCCCAACCGGACTGGACGACCAGTATTCAACGGTTGCACAGTACTTCGTTTTGTGACTACACTTGGTACGGTGTAGTAAGATTTCATAATAAAGGGAATATGCGACGTGATTAAATGTTAAGTATGGTTACCAAGTGCTCAACCACTTAGAATATTTTTATTAAAATGTTTATATATGAAATCTTGTGGTCTATATATATATATATATTGCTGCCGGCATTAAACCTATATCTCACCAACTTTATGTTGACGTTTTAAGCATGTCTATTCTCAGGTGATAATTAGAAGCTTCCGCTGCAACATGTTGAATTTAAACAAGATCTTGAGTATGCATATTTGTGTCAAAAATAAAACTGCATATCGGAGGATTTGTAATGTAAAATATGCTAGAAATCGTATTGTTATCATCACATGTAAAGTTTGTAAGTCTAAGATTATCGCTAAACGATAATCATCTTTATTTTGTCTAAAGCTTGTATCAAAATAAGAATTATGGTTTGTACTGTAAAATATATGCAGTTGTTCTTTTAAAAATGTCGCATATAGAGGTCAATACCTCGCAATGAAATCATACGTTATCTAACACGTTCTTATGGTTAAGGACGGGTTATGACATGTGGTATCAGAGCGGTGGTCTTAGCGAACCAGGTTTGCATTAGTGTGTCTAACCGAGAAGTCGTTAGGATACATTAGTAAGTCTGGACTTTGACCGGGTCTGATTTTAAAAACCATTGCTTATCATTGTTGGTTAAAATTTATATGTAAATATTATGTAGTACTAATGGTTTAGTTGTTGTGTGATAGATGTCGGGCTCAAAACTTATTATCACATTCAGCGACTCCGAATCAGAATCTTCAGATGGTGTTTCAGTCATTAACCTATCCGATGACAAAAATAATATCTTTGGGGAAGACTCACAAATTCCGGATGAACCAACTATAAAGAACCCGGAAAGTGAACCCGAGGAGGAAAGTGAACCCGAGGAGGAAAGTGAACCCTTAGGAAGAAATACAGGAAATTACGAAAGACAAGTTCGAACTAGGAAAGAAACGAAAGGCTAATGAATTAGAAAATTCAAATCTTGAGTTTAATAAGGATGATGTGGCACCAACTCCACTAGACACTACCACCCCTATTCCCGCTATTCCTATTCGTTCTATCCCGGCATCCAGTTCTTCAGTCCCACAGCCAAAATATAGGCAGACAGCCAGGATAAGCATTAAGCGATTCTTTGAACCTAAACGTCCTAGAAAATAGACCAAACGATGCGCTGCCGTATTAAACCATGGGATCATATAATGTTTTGTATAATATTATTAGTGTGGTTTGCTTAATGTTCGATGTAAGATAAGCATATGTAAAATAGTGAAGTGTGAAATGCAATAATTTTCCATGGTTAAGTATTATTTAGATGGTATTAATTGATTCTGTACTAAGCTATTAAGTATGGACATTAACGGGTAGGTACTATCCTAGATATAATTATAAAACGCTAATAAGAAGAAAAGGCTTTTATAATAATACCTGGTTCATATTATTAATAAGCTATAATGTACTGTAAATATACACTACATCTATAATATTCCATGTGAATAATTATTTTCTTTTCATTCTTATAGAAGAATATGGCGCGATTGAACCGAATGACGGAACAAGAAATCCAGGAACTCATCAATCAGCGAGTGAACGACAGAATGTTATGGGTCGAGGCTGCAAGAGGTGCTGCAGTTAACCCAAATCCTCGTGTGGGGTGCACTTACAAAACTTTTCAAGCTTGCAAGCCCTCATCATTCAGTGGAACAGAAGGACCGATCGGTTTAACCCGGTGGATAGAAAAGATGGAGACTGTGTTTAAAATAAGTGGTTGTGTTGAAAAGGACATGACCAAGTATGCATCGTGCACTTTACAAGATAGTGCACTCACGTGGTGGAAAAATTATGTGAAGGCTGTAGGAGGAGATGTAGCTTAAGATACTCCTTGGGAAGAATTCAAAACAATGTTAATCAACGAGTATTGTCCAAGGAACGAGGTTAGGAAGTTGGAAGATGAATTACGAAGTCTGAAGGTTATTGGTACTGAAATCACCAACTACAATCAGCGATTCATGGAATTAGTTTTGCTATGTCCTGAATTGGTTCCAACCGAAGAACGGAAAATTGAAATGTACAAAGATGGTTTGCCCAAAAAGGTCAAGGCAAATGTTACAGCATCGAAACCTAAGACAATTCATGAAGCTATAACCATGGCAAACGAGCTAATGGATCAGGTCATCATGGATAAGAAAGTATCCAATACTTATGTGAAGGTATCAGGTAACAAAAGAAAGTGGAATGGAAATTATGATCGAGGTAACCAACAACAATCTTTTAAGAAACAAGAAATCACGCAAGGTGCGGGTAGTGGTTTAAGCTTTGGTTATAAAGGACAAAATCCTTTATGCAACCGATGCCACAAACATCACTCTGGTTACTGTAATGTGGTATGCAACAAATGTAATCGAAAGGGTCATCTTGCTGAAGATTGTAGGGCTCTCGTTACAAATACAAATGGTACCAAGACTCCTACCACTAATGCAAATAGAACTGCTTTAGCTACTGTTACTTGTTATGGATGTGGGAAACAGGGTCATTATAAGAGCCAGTGCTCGAATCCAGAGAATAATATCGGACCTGCACGAGGGAGAGCATTTGTTATTAATGCTAGAGAGGCGTGTGAAGACCCGGAGCTTGTTACGGGTACGTTTACCATTAATAACTTATCCGCATCTATTATATTTGATACTGGTGCTGATAGAAGTTACGTGTGTAGAGACTTTCACGCTAAATTGAATTGTTCATCATTACCTCTAGATGCTAAGTACATGATTGAGTTAGCTAATGGTAAACTAATTAAAGCCGATAAAATTTGTCGTGATTGTAAAATAAATTTAGCCGGTGAAACGTTTAAAATTGACTTGATACCCGTAGAATTAGGAAGTTTTGATGTAATAGTCGGCATGGACTGGATGTCCAAAGTAGGAGCTGAAGTTGTGTGTGCCAAGAAGGCAATTCGCATTCATTGTAAGGATAAAATGCCGGTGATGATTTATGGAGAGAAGGGTAACTCAAAGCTAAAACTCATTACCTGTTTGAAAGCCAAGAAGTGTTTAGAAAAGGGATGTTATGCTATTCTAGCACATGTTAATAAAGTCGAAAAGAAAGAAAAAGAGAAGTGCATCAACGACGTGCCTGTGGCAAGAGATTTTCCTGAAGTTTTTCCGGAAGAGTTGCCGGGATTACCTCCATTTAGATCTGTAGAATTTCAAATAGATTTAGTACCAGGAGCTGCACCAGTTGCCCGTGCTCCATATAGACTTGCACCGTCCGAGTTAAAAGAACTTCAGAGTCAGTTAAAAGAATTACTGGATCGTGGATTCATACGACCAAGTACTTCACCGTGGAGAGCTCCGATTTTATTTGTTAAAAAGAAAGATGGATCTTTTAGGATGTGTATAGATTATCGTGAATTAAATAAGTTAACTATCAAAAATCGGTATCCACTACCGAGAATTGACGACTTATTTGATCAACTCCAAGGATCATGTGTGTACTCAAAAATTGACCTAAGGTCGGGCTATCATCAATTACGTGTCAAAGAAGAGGACATTCCGAAAACTGCTTTTCGGACACGTTATGGTCATTACGAATTTTTGGTCATGCCGTTTGGATTGACGAATGCGCCAGCTGTATTCATGGACCTCATGAATCGAGTTTGTAGTCCATATTTAGATAAGTTTGTTATTGTTTTCATTGATGATATTCTTATCTATTCCAAGAGTGAGCAAGAGCATGAGCAGCATTTAAGGTTGATATTAGAGTTGTTGAGAAAAGAACAGCTATATGCTAAATTTTCTAAATGTGCTTTCTGGTTGAAAGAAGTGCAATTTCTTGGCCACGTTGTTAGTAGCAAAGGAATTCAGGTTGATCCAGCAAAAATTGAAGCCATTGAAAAATGGGAGACTCCTAAGACACCAATGCAGATACGCCAATTTTTGGGTTTAGCCGGTTATTATAGAAGGTTTATTCAAGATTTTTCCCGAATAGCTAAGCCGTTGACAGCGTTAACGCAAAAAGGGAAGAAATATGAATGGACTTCTGAGCAGGAGAGTGCATTTCAATTACTGAAAAAGAAGTTGACTACGGCGCCTATTTTATCGTTACCAGAAGGGAACGATGATTTTGAAATATATTGTGACGCTTCGCGACAAGGTTTTGGTTGCGTTCTTATGCAACGGAAGAAAGTTATTGCATACGCATCCCGACAATTAAAGATTCACGAGCGGAATTATACGACGCATGATCTAGAACTGGGAGCAGTCGTGTTTGCATTGAAGATATGGAGACACTACTTGTATGGGGTTAAATGCACTGTGTTTACTGATCATAAAAGCCTTCAACATATTTTCGATCAAAAACAGCTGAACATGAGGCAACGTAGGTGGGTTGAGTTAATAAATGACTATGATTGTGAAATTCGTTATCATCCCGGGAAAGCGAACGTGGTGGCTGATGCTCTAAGCAGAAAGGAACGAGAACCAATTCGAGTACGAGCGATGAACATAAAAATTCGCATGAATCTCAACTCACAAATCAAAGAAGTTCAACGAGAAGCACTTACTAAAGAAAATATAGGAAATGAAATAATGAAGAAGTATGAGAAGCAACTCGTTATGCGGGAAGATGGAATTCGATATTTTGCAAATCGTATTTGGGTACCAAAGTTGGGTGGATTAAGGAAGTTGATATTGAACGAGGCACATAAGACAAGATATTCGATACATCCTGGAGTTGGAAAGATGTACCAAGATCTTAAGACACATTATTGGTGGCCTAATTTAAAGACAGACGTTGCAACATATGTTGGGGAGTGTTTAACTTGTTCCAAAGTCAAAGCAGAACACCAGAAGCCGTCAGGGTTACTTCAACAACCAGAAATTCCAGAATGGAAATGGGACGGTATTACCATGGATTTCATCACGAAGTTACCAAAGACTGCCTGGGGATACGACACCATTTGGGTAATTGTTGATCGTCTTACCAAATCTGCACATTTCTTGCCTATAAAGGAAACAGATAGAATGGAGAAATTATTACGATTATATATAAAGGAAATAGTTTCAAGGCATGGAATACCTATTTCCATTATATCTGATCGTGATAGTAGATTTACCTCAAAGTTCTGGAAATCACTACAGGAGGCACTAGGAACTCGTTTGGATATGAGCACCGCATATCATCCGCAAACCGACGGGCAGAGTGAAAGAACAATTCAGACTCTTGAAGACATGCTCAGGGCATGTGTGATCGATTTTGGAAACGGATGGGATAAATATCTACCATTAGCAGAATTCTCGTATAATAATAGTTATCATGCGAGCATTAAAGCTGCGCCATTCGAAGAATTGTACGGAAGGAAGTGTAGATCTCCTATTTGTTGGAATGAAGTAGGAGATCAACAATTAACTGGTCCCGAGATCATACACGAAATGACTGAGAAGATAGTACAAATCAAGGAGAGATTGAAAACAGCCCGTAGTCGCCAAAAGAGCTACGCCGATGTTCGAAGGAAACCATTAGAGTTTCAGATCGGTGACATGGTTATGTTAAAGGTGTCACCTTGGAAAGGTGTAATACGTTTTGGAAAAAGGGGTAAACTAAACCCAAGGTATGTAGGCCCGTTCAAGATCATCGAACGCATTGGACCGGTAGCTTATCGACTCGAGTTACCGCAACAACTCGCCGGAGTACATAATACTTTTCACGTCTCAAACCTTAAGAAGTGTCTTGCAAAGGAAGACCTCACCATTCCTCTTGAAGAAATCCATGTCGACGAGAAACTACAATTCATCGAAGAACCAATCGAAATCATGGATCGTGAAGTTAAACGGCTCAAGCAGAGCAACATACCGATCGTTAAGGTTCGTTGGAATGCTCGAAGGGGTCCCGAGTTTACTTGGGAATGAGAGGATCAAATGAAACAAAAATATCCACACTTGTTTTCCGATGATGCAAGATAGGTACAATTTTAAAATTTCGGGACGAAATTTATTTAACGGGTAGGTACTGTAATGACCCGCACTTTTTCGATCGTTCTATACTTATAAGATTAATATTTATATAAATTAAACCTTACCAACATGATAAGCAATCCAAATTGTTGAGACTTATGTTTTCAAAGAGAGTTTTACACAACGATTGACCGTCTAGTTTGACCGATGATATCACGAACTATACAATATATGATAATTATACGTTTGTGTATATATATGTATATATACATATTTAACATGATCTAAGGATGTTTTAATATCTCATTTTGTATTAATAACAATAAGTTATAAGTATATTTTGAAACAACTAACTTAAGTTTTCAAAACAATAACCATACGTAACGTTATTTGACATAAATACTTATAACCTATAATGTTTATACATATATCGTATATGTAATGTATTTAATCACTTTTAAAGACTTAAATACATAAAACAATATAAGTATATTCACAAAAGATAGCTATATTTTAATTCTCATTCCATTTTTCACAAGATTTCTATACGTATATCTAGAGTACATGTACTCGTATCATACCTAGCTTCTATACGTATTTACTATTGGTATATACACATCAAATCACCACCAACCAGCTCTTGTTCAATGCCTTATGTATAAGTGATATTGCTCAATAACATCATATATATCTATCGCAATATCACCAAAAACGCTCTAGAATCGAAGATGATGAAGGTGTTCTACAAGCTATAGGCCAAGATGTACAAATTCGTATCGGAAGAATGATTTACAAAGAATTTTGATGATTTATGACATTGGTTGATCCCGATACGAGTTAGGGTCAAGATAGCACTCTAAAATGATAAAACAAGGCTTCTGATATGTTAGGGTTCGTCCAAATGAAGTAATATTGAAAAGAAAACGTAACAGTCAAAATTGGCACGACAGGACGCCGTCCTGGAAGGTGGGACGATGTCCTGCCCTTTGTTCTGGGACGCCGTCTAGGTTTGTCGGGACGCCGTCTAGCTCTGTTTAGTGGGACGCCGTCCTGAATTTTGGGACGACGTCCCGTAGTAGGTGTAGCCGACTTTTTGGCTTTTTACCTACTCTCTCCACTTTAAAACTTCAGTTTTTGAGGGACTGTTGGATGAGAATACCAACCAGAGAGTTTAGAGGCGATTTTCAGGAGCAAATTGGAGAACTCCAACCTCTTTGAAGAGGCTCAACATCAAGGCATCATCCATCAGAACCTTCTTCATCTAAGAACTCTTGTTCTTGTAGGTTATTTACTTGTTCTCAGCAATGATTTCAGTTAATAATTTGATTGTATTGTTGTCTGTTACCATGATTGTTGGCTAGTTTCTATAATGTTTGTATAGATTAATAACCAAGGTATTGGATGTAATATTATTGATTGAATGTATTATGCGTGATAGATTGAAGCTTGAATTAAGAACCATGCTTATTGTTGTTAAAATCATTTGTATCTAGTTAATTGATATGTTGTTGATAAAGAGAACTCTTGTTGATGTATCATATTGATTTACAATCAACTTGTCTTAGATTGATTGTTTGCTAAACCGGACCAAGGGGGTAAACTAGATTAAAAAGGTTAAACAAAATAGGAATGAATTGTGTAGAGCGAACGCAAAGACAATTGTTATTCAAGTCTTTGATCTTGTTGATCAACTAGTCACAAACGAAAAGGTCTAAGTAATAGGGAACCCTCGCTTAGTAATTCTAGTTTGAGTACTTGCTAAAGAGAACTCTTGGCGAGTCGATTTAGGTGATTAGCATGCTTATAGTTATTTGATTACAAATACAAGAACCATAGTGAAAAGGGAACCCTTGATCTTGTTATTGTATTTGCGTGTTTATCCGAGAGAACTCTTAGTGAACCTATTAGATAACTACACACATAATTATTCAATCAGAACTTAATATCTAAAAATACATCCAATACCGAGGGTAAAATATCTAGATAAACATTTCATCTCTTTGATTTAATTCAAAACTATCTTACTTGTTTTATTTGCATTTATTCTCATTTCATAAACTTAAAAGACAAAAATATTGTTTTTACATTTAACCTTCTTTGATTTGGCTAAATCGTTAAATAGCCACCAAAACATAAAACTTGTACTTTTAATTTTCATTCACTTAGTTAATCATAATATAGTTTCTAATTCTAGTTTGACTGATATAACTGTCCTTGGAACGATACACGGAACTAAACCAGTTACTATACTACTACACGATCGGGTACACTGCCCGTTAGTGTGTAGCAATCTCTAAAACCGGTATTTTCCATACGATAATTCATATACCACTTTTCGCACATCAAGTTTTTAGCGCCGCTGCCGGGGACAGTTTTGTGTCAAAATAGAATTATTAACTGATTTGTGATTAAGTAGTTTCTTAATTATTTTAAATTTTTAATAATCTTTGATTTTTAAACTTATAGAATCGGTATGTTTAATAATTTTTGTTAGTTGTGTGATTGACAGTTTATAGGTCGCATATGCCACATACTCGAAGTTCAGAATCTCCATTACTTACACCGTTTACAGAACCTGATAGAAAGCTTGGTAGGATTTCAAAAGAAGTACTTGAAATTTTTGAATCTTCATCGAAGCAAGAAACCTTTGATTCAGAATCAAGTACGACCAAGCCTCGATATTCAGACTTTGGTAAACCCATTCAACCCCCAAATTTTGAAATGGAAGGAGAAAGACCGTTGGTACCACGACAATCAATGGCCGCAAAGATGAAAGCAACCCGGACCGGACAAGGTAGTGCTATTACTCCACCTACTGGTGAGGTAACTTTTGAAATAAAAGGACCTATTCTTCAAATGATTAATAACAGGTGTCAATTTGGTGGTGGTCCGAATGAAGATGCAAACGAACATATTCGTCTCTTTCAAGAGATATGTCTTCTATTTAAACTTAAACCAGAAACTGACCAGGCCATATTATTAAGACTTTTCCCTTGGACACTCCAAGGGGAAGCACGAAGTTGGTTAGATTCATTGGCCGAGGCTACGATAGAAACGTGGGATGGTATGTTGGAAAAATTTCTTAAGAAATATTTTCCAGCATCCAAGTCCGCGAGACTCCAACACGAAATTACCCAATTCTGTCAAAAGCCGATGGAAACCCTATACGAAGCATGGAATCGATTTTCCAAAATGCTAAGAGGTTGTCCAAACCATGGTTTGGATACCTTTCAAAAGGTCCAAATCTTTTACAAAGGTTGTGATGTAGCAACCCGAATTTCAATTGACCAAGCGGCCGGTGGTTCTCTTATGGACAAAACCGAGCAAGAGGCTTATGAGATAATCGAGAAACTAGCCGATTATTCTCATGAGTGGCATCAAGAACGCCCAATTACTCGAAATGCTCAAGTCCAAAGCGCCGGTGCTTATGATGACTTAAGCTCCCTAGGTGTAAAAATAGATGGTGTTGTCCGAAACATGGACAAAATCACCAAGGAAATCCATAGTATGAAAGTAGGTTGTGAATACTGTGGAGGTCTCCACTTAGGAAAAGATTGTGATGCCGGGTTAACCATGGCTCAAAAAGAAGAAGTGGCTTTCATAAGCCAAAGAAATAATAACCAGTTTCAGGGAAGAGCTCAATTTAACCGGAACTTTAACAACCCCTACAACCCTCAAGGTCAAACTTCCAATTTTCAACAAGGGTCAGGTAGTGGGTTCCAACAACAAACTCCGGGTTTTTACCAAAAACCCCAACAGGAAGAGAAAAAGTCAAATTTAGAGAGTATGTTGGAAAAGTTAATTACATCACAAACTCAGCTTGTCACAAATATAAACCAAACCAACGAGAAAAACGAACATCAATTTAGAAACCAACAAGCATCAATTCAAAATTTAGAAAAACAAATGAGTGGTTTAGCCAATTTACTGAGCGAGAGGAAACCAGGTAGTTTACCGGGCGATACCAGTAAAAACCCACGAAATGAGCACGCAAATGTTATCACCACACGGAGTGGTCTAGCTTACGATGCTCCAAAAATGCCCGAAAATTCTAATTTCAGGGTTCCATTGAACCAAAATGATGAACCGGTTAAGGAGCCGGAAAAAGTGGTTGAAAAGGAAGAACGGGAAAAACCCGTAGTAAAACCATATCAACCACCGCTCCCATACCCAAGAAAACAACAACAAGAGAGGCTAGAGGCCGAAAGGTCAAAATTCCTAGATATGTTTAAACAAATTAACATAAACATGCCTTTCATTGATGTAATCTCAGGTATGCCCAAGTATGCTAAGTTTTTAAAAGACTTACTTACTAATCGGAAGAAAATGGAGGAACTTTCATCCGTCACCATGAATGCTAATTGTTCAGCAATTTTGATGAACAAAATACCGAAAAAGTTAGCTGATCCTGGAAGTTTTACCATACCATGTCTCCTGGGAGATTTGGAATGCATTAAAGCATTAGCGGATTTAGGGGCTAGCATAAATTTAATGTCTTATTCATTATATGTTAAGCTAAACCTCGGGGAACTGAAACCAACTCGAATGGCAATCCAACTGGCAGACCGCTCTGTTAAATTCCCTCGTGGAATTTTAGAGAATATGTTAGTAAAAGTAGGTACCCTAGTATTTCCGGCTGACTTTGTAATTCTAGACATGGAGGAGGACACACGTGTGCCTCTTATATTAGGTCGACCTTTCCTCAATACCGCTAGAGCTATGATAGATGTTCATGGGCAGAAATTGACCCTTAGTATTGAGGATATGAAGGTTACCTTTTCCGTTGACCATGCCTTGCAATACCCCGAGTCTACTGATGATCAATGTTATTATTTGCAAACCGTAGACACGTATTCGGAGTTATTGCAGGAATTTCCAGAATTGAAAGGTACAGGAGAATGCATTTTTGCGGAAGGTGATGATGAAACAATGGTGGAAGAAGTGGAGATGTTGACCACTTTGATGGCTAACGGGTATGAGCCAAATGATGAAGAGTACAGAAAGTTGGATTTAGGGAATGAATACCGATGTAAAACATCGATTGAAGAACCTCCCGTTTTGGAACTAAAGCCACTTCCAAGTCACTTGGAATATGCTTACCTACAAGAAGCTTCTACTCTCCCGGTGATCATTTCATCCGAACTCTCTGTAAATGAGAAATCTAAGCTTGTTTCCATGTTAAAAGCCCATAAAACGGCTCTAGCATGGAAAATTCATGACATCAAGGGTATAAGTCCCTCTTATTGTACACATAAGATATTAATGGAAGATAACTATAAGCCGTGTGTACAAAGACAAAGGCGACTCAACCCCAATATGCAAGAAGTTGTTAAGAAGGAGATTGTAAAACTCCTAGATGTGGGTCTTATTTATCCAATTTCGGATAGTCCTTGGGTGAGTCCGGTCCAATGCGTGCCCAAAAAGGGTGGCATGACCGTTGTCACAAATGAAAACGACCAATTAATTTCTACCAGGACTATCACGGGTTGGAGGGTATGCATTGACTACAGGAAATTAAATGATGCTACCCGAAAAGACCATTTTCCCCTTCCTTACATTGATCAAATGTTGGAAAGATTAGCGGGAAAGAATTTTTATTGTTTTCTTGACGGTTTCTCGGGATATTTCCAAATCCCTATAGCACCCGAGGACCAAGAGAAAACGACCTTTACATGTCCTTATGGTACTTTCTCCTATCGGCGTATGCCTTTTGGCTTATGCAATGCTCCTGCTACCTTCCAAAGGTGCATGGTAGCTATTTTTCATGACATGATTGAAGACTTTATGGAAGTATTCATGGATGACTTCTCAGTCTTCGGTGATTCTTTTAACTCATGTCTTAAAAATCTTGAGCGTATGTTGATTAGGTGTGAAGAATCAAATCTTGTACTAAACTGGGAAAAATGCCATTTTATGGTAAAAGAGGGAATTGTATTGGGTCATAAAATTTCTTGTGCAGGTCTTGAGGTGGATCGGGCTAAAGTGGAAGTAATAGCCAAATTACCACCACCAACGAATGTGAAAGGTGTTAGAAGTTTTCTGGGGCACGCCGGTTTTTACCGGCGGTTCATTAAAGATTTTTTCAAAATTGCAACTCCCATGAACAAACTTCTTGAGAAGGACGCTCCATTTGTCTTTACGGACGAGTGTCTTACCGCCTTTAATCTTCTTAAAGCAAAGCTCACGCAGTCACCGATTCTCATATCGCCGAATTGGTCAATACCATTCGAACTTATGTGTGACGCCAGTGACTTTGCTATTGGTGCCGTCTTGGGGCAAAGAATAGAAAAACATTTCAAGCCCATTTACTATGCTAGTAAGACACTGCAAGGAGCCCAACTTAATTACACTACCACCGAGAAGGAACTCCTTGCAATCGTCTTTTCGTTTGACAAATTCCGATCCTATTTAGTGCTAGCAAAGACGGTTGTATACACAGACCACTCGGCATTAAAGTACTTGCTTTCTAAGCAAGATGCTAAACCCCGTTTAATACGTTAGGTCTTGCTTTTGCAAGAATTCGACATCGATATAAAAGATAAAAAGGGTGCCGAAAACCTAGCTGCCGATCACCTTTCTCGACTTGAGAACCCGAATCTTGGGGTTCTACATGAGACCGTTATCCAAGATAATTTTCCTGATGAAAATCTCATGAGAGTTGAGAAAATTAATGATCCATGGTTTGTAGACATTGCCAACTATCTTGCGGGTGGATTCCTAGAAACCGGTATGTCACACCAGAAAAGAAAGAAATTCTTTAGTGACTTAAAATACTATTTTTGGGAACACCCATATCTCTTTAAACAGTGTCCCGATGGGATAATCCGTCGGTGTGTTTCGGGGAAGGAATGCGCCGAAATTCTGCTTGACTGTCACCTTGGTCCAACAGGTGGGCACTTTGGTCCCCAAATCACGGGGAAGAAAGTTTACGAGGCCGGTTTCTATTGGCCTACCATATTCAAAGATGCCTACGCTGTCTGTAAAGCTTGTGACGCGTGCCAACGGGCCGGTCAAATAACTAAACGGGATGAAATGCCTCAACAAAGCATCCAAGTATGCGAGGTGTTCGATGTTTGGGGAATTGACTTTATGGGCCCCTTTCCAAAATCTCATTCTTACCTCTACATACTTGTCGCCATAGATTATGTTTCTAAATGGGCGGAGGCAAAACCTCTACCAACAAATGATGGCCGAGTAGTGGTAAACTTTTTGATGGAACTTTTCTCTAGGTTCGGCACACCAAAAGCTCTTATAAGTGACCGGGGCACCCACTTTTGCAATAAGCAATTGGAAAAGGTGTTGAAAAGATATGGAGTAATCCATAAAATTTCGACATCTTATCATCCCCAAACGAGTGGGCAAGTAGAAAACACCAACCGGTCATTAAAATGCATACTTGAAAAGACCGTTGGTGCCAATCCAAAAGAGTGGTCAACCAAGTTAAACGATGCATTGTGGGCCTTTCGCACGGCCTACAAAACACCGATTGGAACAACTCCTTTCCGTATGGTATACGGAAAAGCATGTCATCTCCCGTTGGAGATTGAACATAAAGCACATTGGGCGCTAAGGGCATGCAATTTGGATTACCAAGAAGCGGGTCGGTTACGTTTGACCCAACTAAATGAATTAGACGAGTTGAGGCTTGAAGCCTATGACAACTCTCTAATTTACAAGAAAAAAACCAAACAATGGCACGACAAAAGATTGAAACGTCCAAAGGAATTCATGGAAGGCGATCGTGTCCTTGTTTATAATTCCCGTTTCAAGTTATCACCCGAAAATCTTAAGTCCCGATGGACGGGACCGTTTGTTGTTAGAAAGGTGTACCCTTATGGTACAGTCAAAATGGAGAACGGGAAGGGTGATATTTTTAAAGTGAATGGCCACCGGGTCAAACACTATGTTGATGGTCCCCTAGAAATTGAGGATGAGGTTAGCCTCAACTTCAAGAAAAACGCCTAAATCTAAATGGGGACGAGTTTGGTGAACGACTCGTGAAAAAAAAAAAAAACTGGTTCACAATTGTAATTAGGTTTGTATTGTGTGCACGATAAATTTTAGTTTGGTACAAAATGATTAACATATGACCTCTAAACACGCGCGACTCAGAAAATCTGATCAGTGAGTTTTAGTGTAACAGGACGCCGTCCTAAATGTCAAGACGCCGTCCCGTTTTACAAACCTAGACGCCGTCCTAAATATCAAGACGCCGTCCCACTTCTTTATCCTAGACGCCGTCTAGATATCCAGGACGACGTCCTGACCCCCTGACTCAGAAAAATTAGACGTTTTAAAACACCTACCCACTCATTTCTTATCCACAAAACACACTCTTCTCTATTTTTCTCTGCCCTAACCCGAACCACTCTCCAAAAACCCTAATTTCTACTTCAATTTCGCGTTTCCTTCTTCAAATTCAAGCTTCAAATCATGAACTTTTGGGTATGGATACTCCTTTTTTTACACTTTTCTTTATCAATTACTTGAATTGTATGTTTATATCTATCAATTGGTTAAAGATAAGTGTGGGGTGTTTGATTTGCATGATTATTGTTAAGATTAACATGCCTTAGATGTTTAAATTGCCCTTATGTGTTTATTTTGCAAAGATTACATGCTTTTAAGGGTTTTGTTCATGATTCTAGGGTTTGTAGAAATTAAATCCGAATTTAGGGTGTTTAACTTATGAAGTTGAGTTTATGTATGATGTTTATGATTCTTGTGAAGTATATGATTGTGTTGGTGATGTTGATGTCAACTTGGCCGGGTCGTTTTTGAATGTTAGTAAAATTGTAATGAATTTATGAAATGTGTATGCTTGTTTTTCATTTGTAAGGGCCTGTTGAATCAAATTAAGGGAATGGAATGCCTTAATGTATGATGTTATAATGGTCATTTGAGCTAAAAATTGTGAAAATTGTATTATGATTTGTGATGAATATGATTAGAATGCAAAGTTAAATGTTATGACCTATGACACAACATACTTGAATCTTTGAGTCCTAAGTTTGTGCTACTTTGTGAAGTTATGATTTTTATTTTTAAAGGTGTCTTAACAAATTCATGTTGACTTTGGTTGATTTTGGTTTGAAATGGTGAACATGCACTTTTGTGTAAATGAATCCTGATACTTTTGAACTAGGAATTGAATGATTAAGTTCTCCTGCTACTCGGTTATGTTTTAGCTAACATTAACACAACGGTTTCTACGTTCTTTTGGTTTGGTGTATAATGTTTTGCAGGGACAACCAAGCAGAGGAGGACCGGCAAAAAGAGGAAGGACAGCAGGTTTGGCTCCTCCACGACAACCACCACCACCACAACAACAACATCAATCATCATCGTCTTCCGGAGAAGAAGAGGAGGAGGATCTAAATGATCCTCGAGTTTGGTTAACACGGGTTCAGAACGACGAAGACTACACCGAAACGTTTGAGAGAATAAACCGCAGGCCGATTAATGCCACTTGGTATTTTTTCTGGGGGCCATTGGAAGAAGCGGGCATGCGCCGACATGTTACTAATTTACTAGCCATCCCGTACAATAGAGTAGTCGCCCACGCTTGGGAACATGTTTTTAGCATCAATGAACCAATCTATCCGGTGCTGCTTAAAGAATTTTACTCTACCATGCGGTTTAACAATGTCAGCGATTATTTATCGAATGAGTTTCTACAGTTTCGTCTCGGGGGCCAAGATAGGGGTATAAGCAGTTTACAGCTTTGTAGAGTTCTGGGAATTTTTGAGGAATTCACCGATAATCAGTTAGGTGAATATTTGCGGGCTTCTGATTACGTTGGCCGGCATGTTTTTGATGACACCTCTTATTGGCGCAGAATTTGTAAGCCAAATATTGCGCCTGCACATTTTAGATCAAGCAAGCACAGGTACAACGAAATCGCAGCCCGGGATGATAAGCTGCTTCATCGACTCATCGCATGCACGTTTAATGCGAGGATTGAGGGTAATGAGAAGGTGAAAACATTAGATTTGTGGATTATGGATCAAATCAAGCGGGGTTCCTATACCGACATTCCTGGGCTAATCGGTAATTATTTCCTTGCCATTGCGACTGAGACACGGCTACAGAAGCCACATCTGGGAGGCCACTACATCACCCGAATTGCCCGACATTTTAACATTGATTTCAGTAGATTACAGGAGTACACGAGCATAATGAAACCATTAAAAAAGGTTTTTTATATTAATGCTGAAATCATTATGAAAGATAGAAATGGGCATTTGGTGCCTTTTGTGGCAGTTGGTGCAGGTGACGCAAGTGGCAGTGGTGTTCAGCAAGAGCAGCGGCAGGAAGAGGAGGCAGAAATAGAGGCACAGACTAATGTGGGTGAACAGGTTCCGTGGCATCCGTCCCAATCAAGTTGGGACAGTTTGGTTGGTAGTGTTAATAACATGAGGTTGAGCCCGAACGAACAAAGGATGCACAACGATCGAATGTGGGATAGTCAGCAGCGAATGGAGCAACGACAGATTGCTCAAGTGCACGATCAGGGATGGATGAGTTATGGTATTGATTGGAATAACCATAACTCAGAGTTGTTTTATTCCAACCCCGAGCAGTACTATGGGACGACACGTCTGACACCCCAATATTACACGGATCCTCAAAACCCACCTCCGCCTCACCCGAATTATGATAATACCGCTGCGTTGCAGGATGCTCGGAACAGATTTGAGCAGCAATATCCACAGGGACGCCCGTACAGAGATTGTTCGGGTAATTATTTTTGGCCGTTTGATAACTAGGCCTGCGTGCCTTTGATCATTTTGTACTTCGTTTTGAGACAATTTAATTTGTGCGGTGTGATTTTAGACAATATTTTGGTTTGTAATAATTTACTAATGGTGTGGTTTGATAAACGGTTGTGGTTGTAAAAACACCGTTATTTTTATTATGATTTGTGTGGTTTGTTAATTTGTGCAGCATGATTGAACTTCAAAGACTGGCATTAAGTTCAGTGACATTTGATATTATGATATGTGTATGATGATAATCACGGAATGGACGATGCTCTTATGCTGGCAGTAAGTTCAGCGGCATCCGTCTACATATTCCACGATTTACAGGTTAAAAATTGAAAATTTCTACAATCACCCTATAACTTTGCCCTCTAAATTTAATCCTTTTTGTGATTTCATGCAATGAGGGCCTTACATGATCTCAAGTGTGGGGTGGGGAATAGAAATTTATCGGGAACTCGTTTCACAAAAATTAAGGCGTTTATTATAAAATTTTAAAATTTTCATGTAAGCCTTAAAAACGATTAAAAGCCCAAAAACCACGTTATACACATTATGGTCTTAAAATCTAGAAAATAAATGTTGGTTTACATTTTAAATTATTAATAGTCTTTGAAGTTGCACTATCATTCAATTATTTGAATGAAAATCCTACTAGTTTAGTAAGCTAACTTGTAGGTCACTTGTACCAAAACGAGTGTAAACCGTGAGAGAGCGGTGATTGTATAGCGTGGTCGGAAACCGGATCTCGCGCCAGATCGAAAACCTTAAGGATGATCCTCATTGTTTCTCCTAACAAGGACAATGTTGCGTCCGACCACCTATTATAACCAATAGGATGTATCTGTTCCATCCTCAAGGAAGTAAAGTCTTTCGAATGACACACTTACTGATTCAATTCAGAAGATGTAGTCCAGACCAGTTTTAGGGTGACAAAAACTCTTGAAAAGTCATTACTAACATCGACTGGAAATCTACCAGGCCTCAACGTCAAACAGGGAAACTGGTAGTCAAGGTTTGTCTCAATGAGGGGGATTAACTAGTAAAACGGGGGGGCACCATGTATACACAAAATGTTAGTGATTTATCAGATCCCCGGAAGGATAACCTCCAGAAAGGTAATATATCAGCTTTTAAGCCTGATGAACTTCAATCTTTATGATTGACTTAACGGATTAGATGATTACCTCATGATTATCGATGATATCCGGACGTAATGTGTATCCTCCTAAGCACATTATTTTCTACCGACATCTCGCGATGTTAGGTACCGTGGGAGGGATTGGCTTGACCAATAGCGGGAAACCCGCACTCATTTTTCAAAATTCAGAAAATCCGACAAAATCGGAAAACGTGTCTAGTATTAAAAACTAGCATGATATTTTCAAAACCATAAAACGTTTTCATCAAGGTCCTGATTTCCCTAGGATCAAATTTTTCGGATACTTGGCTCTAATCTCCCAAAAATGTGTGTGTGTGTTTCCATCGTGTATATAGCGTGCGTGTGATTTCAATAAAAGTGTACTGTACTTAAAGCGTGTGTTTCATATAGTGTGAGTTGTGTTTCATATCAACGTGTGTGTTTCGTGTGCTTCGAATGATTCATGTAATGTTTGTAATATATATTGTGTGATTGTATTTGATAATTGTTCCACTTTGTAAAGAAAGAATTGCTTGAGGACAAGCAAGGTTTAAGTGTGGGGTGTTTTGATATTGCTCAATAACATCATATATATCTATCGCAATATCACCAAAAACGCTCTAGAATCGAAGATGATGAAGGTGTTCTACAAGCTATAGGCCAAGATGTACAAATTCGTATCGGAAGAATGATTTACAAAGAATTTTGATGATTTATGACATTGGTTGATCCCGATACGAGTTAGGGTCAAGATAGCACTCTAAAATGATAAAACAAGGCTTCCGATATGTTAGGGTTCGTCCAAATGAAGTAATATTGAAAAGAAAACGTAACAGTCAAAATTGGCACGATAGGACGCCGTCCTGGAAGGTGGGACGACGTCCTGCCCTTTGTTCTGGGACGCCGTCTAGGTTTGTCGGGACGCCGTCTAGCTCTGTTTAGTGGGACGCTGTCCTGAATTTTGGGACGACGTCCCGTAGTAGGTGTAGCCGACTTTTTGGCTTTTTACCTACTCTCTCCACTTTAAAACTTCAGTTTTTGAGGGACTGTTGGATGAGAATACGAACCAGAGAGTTTAGAGGCGATTATCAGGAGCAAATTGGAGAACTCCAACCTCTTTGAAGAGGCTCAACATCAAGGCATCATCCATCAGAACCATCTTCATCCAAGAACTCTTGTTCTTGTAGGTTATTTACTTGTTCTCAGCAATGATTTCAGTTAATAATTTGATTGTATTGTTGTCTGTTACCATGATTGTTGGCTAGTTTCTATAATGTTTGTCTAGATTAATAACCAAGGTATTGGATGTAATCTTATTGATTGAATGTATTATGCGTGATAGATTGAAGCTTGAATTAAGAACCATGCTTATTGTTGTTAAAATCATTTGTATCTAGTTAATTGATATGTTGTTGATAAAGAGAACTCTTGTTGATGTATCATATTGATTTACAATCAACTTGTCTTAGATTAATTGTTTGCTAAACCGGACCAAGGGGGTAGACTAGATTAAAAAGGTTAAACAAAATAGGAATGAATTGTGTAGAGCGAACGCAAAGACAATTGTTATTCAAGTCTTTGATCTTGTTGATCAACTAGTCACAAACGAAAAGGTCTAAGTAATAGGGAACCCTCGCTTAGTAATTCTAGTTTGAGTACTTGCTAAAGAGAACTCTTGGCGAGTCGATTTAGGTGATTAGCATGCTTATAGTTATTTGATTACAAATACAAGAACCATAGTGAAAAGGGAACCCTTGATCTTGTTATTGTATTTGCGTGTTTATCCGAGAGAACTCTTAGTGAACCTATTAGATAACTACACACATAATTATTCAATCAGGACTTAATATCTAAAAATACATCCAATACCGAGGGTAAAATATCTAGATAAACATTTCATCTCTTTGATTTAATTCAAAACTATCTTATTTGCTTTATTTGCATTTATTCTCATTTCATAAACTTAAAAGACAAAAATATTGTTTTTACATTTAACCTTTTTTGATTTGGCTAAATCGTTAAATAGCCACCAAAACATAAAACTTGTACTTTTAATTTTCATTCACTTAGTTAATCATAATATAGTTTCTAATTCTAGTTTGACTGATATAACTGTACTTGGAACGATACACGGAACTAAACCAGTTACTATACTACTACACGATCGGGTACACTGCCCGTTAGTGTGTAGCAATCTCTAAAACCGGTATTTTCCATACGATAATTCATATACCACTTTTCGCACATCAATAAGGTAATTACTTTTGGATGATTGCAAGACTAATTAACAAGATTACAAACTTGAATTTTGTTTTGTCTCCCCCCCCCCCCCCTTGATCACGTTTTTAAGGGAGTAAGGGTACTCCATTTTTGATTCACTTTTACTTCCATTCTCTAGCTAAAAACACACACATTTTCATAACTCTTAAACTCCATAACTATTCAGCTAATATCCATGAAGATCTAGCCATAAAAACATCACTTAATCACCATAAGAAAACTCTTACAAAAACACTTCAAGAATCCTTCCAAGAACACAAATTTACTTCCAATCTTTCATCCAATTCCATCACCCTTTTAGTTCTAGGTTTTCACTCATCATTTACAGCAATCTTGTCCAAGTAACTTGAGGTAGTAACTTTGTTCATAACCTTATTCGATTCATATATATATAGCTATCTTATTTTGTGGTATAAAATTTTAACAACAAGAACATAGTTTGAATGTTTTCAAACTTGTTTGCAAACTAAATAGATCCTTCTAACTTAACTTTTAAAATACTTCAAGACCTGTAATATATCATAAATATATGCTAACTTAACAAGGTAAAACTTGGTTTTTCAAAGAACACCTTAAAAACTGTTTTTACGACGTCGGAGTGCAACCGGGGGCTGTTTTGGGTTGGATAATTAAAAACCATCTTAAACTTTGAATTGGAGGTTTATTTTCTGGAAAAATGATTTTTACTATGAATATGATAACACATAAAAATTTCATGATTTAACTCAAAGTATAAGTATTTTTAGAAAAATAATCATTTAAGGTTGTTTACATGATGGAAAATGATTAACTTCATAAGTTTCACTAAAGTTTGACCTATGACCTGTGATTTCGAATACAAACTAAGGTATTTACAGTTCATAGTCTTAAAGAGGGACTCGATCCAAGGAAGTGGCAAGTTGAATCAACGAAAACGGAGTTGTAACGAAGAAACTATGACCAAAACGAGATCGGATATCTAAGACTAGTTTAGCTACGAAAATAATTGGAGAAAATTAAATAAATCACATCTTTTTAAAATAACATGATATTTTATATATATGTACTCATAATTTAATTTTATATGGTTCAGGATCACCCGTAAACAATATGAGAAGATTAATCATAAGATCCCATGATTGTACGCAACACGTCATTTGACAACACCGGTACTTTATGTACGCAACACGTCATTTGACAACACCGGTACCGTGGGTCAAGATTAATCTCGACCAATACATATACGATGGGGGTTTTATTTATTTCATTGGGGGTTTATTAAACACCTAAAAATGAACCATTAAAATTGAATTACTAACATCGGACTGCTAACTACGGACTAAGGAATTATTAAAAGTATTAAAAGTATTATAAGTATATATATGTGACGTTTGTTTAAAATGAAAATATATTGATAAATTATATATGGATATGTTCGTGATATCAATCGGAGACCAAGTCGAAATTACATATCTTCAAGACAAAAGTGAGTATATAGTCCCACTTTTAAACTCTATGTATTTCGGGATGAGAATACATGTATTTTATGTTTTACGTTATGGACACAAGTAACTGGAAAATATATTCTACGTTGAGTTGTACCACTGGCATACTTCCCTGTAGCTTGGTAACTGTTATTTACAGCGGTATTGTAAACGCGAATCCTGTTGATAGATCTATCGGGCCTGACAACCCCAACCGGACTGGACGACCAGTATTCAACGGTTGCACAGTACTTCGTTTTGTGACTACACTTGGTACGGTGTAGTAAGATTTCATAATAAAGGGAATATGCGACGTGATTAAATGTTAAGTATGGTTACCAAGTGCTCAACCACTTAGAATATTTTTATTAAAATGTTTATATATGAAATCTTGTGGTCTATATATATATATATTGCTGCCGGCATTAAAACTATATCTCACCAACTTTATGTTGACGTTTTAAGCATGTCTATTCTCAGGTGATAATTAGAAGCTTCCGCTGCAACATGTTGAATTTAAACAAGATCTTGAGTATGCATATTTGTGTCAAAAATAAAACTGCATATCGGAGGATTTGTAATGTAAAATATGCTAGAAATCGTATTGTTATCATCACATGTAAAGTTTGTAAGTCTAAGATTATCGCTAAACGATAATCATCTTTATTTTGTCTAAAGCTTGTATCAAAATAAGAATTATGGTTTGTAATGTAAAATATATGCAGTTGTTCTTTTAAAAATGTCGCATATAGAGGTCAATACCTCGCAATGAAATCATACGTTATCTAACACGTTCTTATGGTTAAGGACGGGTTATGACAATTGAAGTCTTTCAAAAGTGTATAAATACATATTAAAACACTACATGTATATATATTTTAACTGAGTCGTTAAGTCATCGTTAGTCGTTACATGTAAGTGTTGTTTTGAAACCTTTAGGTTAACGATCTTGTTAAATGTTGTTAACCCAATGTTTATAATATCAAATGAAATTTTAAATTATTATATTATCATGATATTATCATGTATGAATATCTCTTAATATGATATATATACATTAAATGTCTTTACAACGATAATCGTTACATATATGTCTCGTTTAAAAATCATTAAGTTAGTAGTCTTGTTTTTACATATGTAGTTCATTGTTAATATACTTAATGATATGTTTACTTATAATAGTATCATGTTAACTATATATATATCCATATATATGTCATCATATAGTTTTTACAAGTTTTAACGTTCGTGAATCACCGGTCAACTTGGGTGGTCAATTGTCTATATGAAACATATTTCAATTAATCAAGTCTTAACAAGTTTGATTGCTTAACATGTTGGAAACATTTAATCATGTAAATATCAATCTCAATTAATATATATAAACATGGAAAAGTTCAGGTCACTATAAATAGAAAGTGATGAAACATGACTAGGAACTTAGAAATCAACAGATTTAACTCACACAATGGTGGAATAAGTGAATCAAACCCTCTAGTGAATAGGTTAATTTTTTTTTGATTAATTTAGTCAAACCACAACTAAATCAAGTGTGATTAGATCAACACCTAAAGCTATTATTCACCACCTGGGTGATTTGGACTGAGAGAAAATTGGAGGAGATCACTAGATCTGAGTGTGTGTAACAAATGATAGGCTTAACCTAAAATGAAGAACATAAGACTTTATATACCCCTGCTATTGACTCACCCGTACGATTCATCCATCACACATACGAGTTGGCTTCATCAGCCATACGGGTGATCACTCACTCGTGTCTTCTCATTTAGGTTGTAATTGTGACTTATCTCAGCATCAACCGTGCGTATGAGCCTGTCAGCCGTACGAGTGAGGATTCACTCGGATGTTTGACTAAGTCTAACATAGTCAAACATCCAAATCTCGTTCCTGCAGTTGCTGTAACCACATACAAACACGGATAGGATAATAACGAACGATCATGGTAGCCTGTAAACTGTTGTACCTGCAATGGACGTGGGTAGATGTCTAGGGACTTGCGTAAAATGTATCAACAGAAGGTGTGAGTTGTAAGAAAACGAAGGAGGTGAATTTATAAGAAAATCTCCGACAGAAGAATTAAAATAGACGATCGCATTTAAAGCGGATCCTAATTCCTTTTGTTACCGGAGAATCAAATCTTATTACAAAGATTTTCTTCAAATCCCTTGAAATCTGGAAATCAATCATATCTACGTCAAATGATAAGATGAATCTACACTTACTCATTTCACTCTTCTATGTTAGCTTCATTCGTACTCTTCATATAAATGGATTGTTTATCCAAATTATTCGCTGATGATAAAACTCTAATTTTTAGTCTGTATGCATCATGAAAACATACTTATTATCATTCGCGACCTTTCCACTCAAATTTCGGGACGAAATTTCTTTAACGGGTAGGTACTGTGACAACCCGGAAATTTCCAACCAAATTTAAACTTTATCTTTATATTATTCCGACAAGATAAGCAAAGTTTGTTAAGTTAAATCTCAAGAATTTTAAATTGTGTTCATACATTCATTATAACCTCGACCAAATTCTGACGATTCACGAACCGTTATATATAAATAAATATGTATATATATGTATATATATATTATAACTTGAGAATATTAATAAAGTATTAAACGTATAATACTTTACATGAACGTATTTGTTTCAATATGTTTATCGATGGAATTAGAAGATAATATCAAATGATTGATTTATCAGATATATTATGATATGATTACGGGTCTATGTTATGAGGTCCACTGTGATTTAAGAAATCTATTCTTTTTGACAACATTCGGAAAATGGTAAAGTGATTTATAAGTAAGAACGTGAAGTGTAAATAACTTAGATGTTGGATATCGACAAGTTATGTAACTCGACATTTTTCATTAAGATGATTTCATACGTTTATTTAACCTTTGAACTTTATCCCATGCTTCACCAACAAACTGTAATTTAAAAACTTGAAACCTATTATGAATATATATGATTCTACTTTTCTAAAACATTTTATGATATAACGATTTCCATTATTTTAACCTTTAAACAAAATGATTCTTAAAAATATATTTGGTTTTGAAAAACAAAATTATTATATTTATTTGATTTAGTTTCAAACGTACAAAAACGTTTTCAGTTTAAAAAGAACTTTATTATTAAAACGTATATAACTTTTATAAATATCTAGAACCACTTTTGACAACTCATTACTTAACCAGTATGATAAAGATAACGATATTTATATTTTATTTTATTTAATATATATAACGATTTAAATTAATATTATATATATTTATACGCGTATTATACGTACATAGTTTTATACTTTTACTATACTTAAACTTTACCTTTACTTTATTTTTACTTTACTTTAACTTTAATAATTCACTTTAATAATTCATACTTTAATAATTCACTTTAATAATTCATACTTTAATAATTCACTTTAATAATTCATATTTATAATTCACTTTAATAATTCATACTTTAATAATTCACTTTAATAATTCATACTTTAATAATTTACTTTAATAATTTAAAAATCTATTATAAATAGAATTCAATAGGTTTCATTGTTTCATAAGAAACTTGAAAATATTTTTCTCTAAACTCTCTCAATCGATTTACATATATATAGTTACTCCGTATTATTTCAAGATATTATTAGTATCCATAAAATATTACGTCAGAGTGCTGTCCTAGTGATTTCGAAATTGTTTTTCGAGTGGGATTGGATTAAGGAAATTATAGGTTATAGCTATGGAGGTGATTGGGTATGGTTCATGGGTGAAATGTCCCGTTCTTATTGATTAAAAACGTTCCATATTAATTGATTTCGTTGCGAGGTTTTGACCTCTATATGAGACGTTTTTCAAAGACTGCATTCATTTTTAAACAAACCATAACCTTTATTTCATCAATAAAGGTTTAAAAATCTTTACGTAGATTATCAAATAATGATAATCTAAAATATCCTGTTTACACACGACCATTACATAATGGTTTACAATACAAATATGTTACAACAAAATAAGTTTCTTGAATGCAGTTTTTACACAATATCATACAAGCATGGACTCCAAATCTTGTCCTTATTTAAGTATGCGACAGCGGAAGCTCTTAATAATCACCTGAGAATAAACATGCTTAAAACGTCAACAAAAATGTTGGTGAGTTATAGGTTTAACCTATATATATCAAATCGTAACAATAGACCACAAGATTTCATATTTCAATACACATCCCATACATAGAGATAAAAATCATTCATATGGTGAACACCTGGTAACCGACATTAACAAGATGCATATATATAAGAATATCCCCATCATTCCGGGACACCCTTCGGATATGATATAAATTTCGAAGTACTAAAGCATCCAGTACTTTGGATGGGGTTTGTTAGGCCCAATAGATCTATCTTTAGGATTCGCGTCAATTAGGGTGTCTGTTCCCTAATTCTTAGATTACCAGACTTAATAAAAAGGGGCATATTCGATTTCGATAATTCAACCATAGAATGTAGTTTCACGTACTTGTGTCTATTTTGTAAATCATTTATAAAACCTGCATGTATTCTCAACCCAAAAATATTAGATTTTAAAAGTGGGACTATAACTCACTTTCACAGATTTTTACTTCGTCGGGAAGTAAGACTTGGCCACTGGTTGATTCACGAACCTATAACAATATATACATATATATCAAAGTATGTTCAAAATATATTTACAATACTTTTAATATATTTTGATGTTTTAAGTTTATTAAGTCAGCTGTCCTCGTTAGTAACCTATAACTAGTTGTCCACAGTTAGATATACAGAAATAAATCGATAAATATTATCTTGAATCAATCCACGACCCAGTGTATACGTATCTCAGTATTGATCACAACTCAAACTATACATATTTTGGAATCAACCTCAACCCTGTATAGCTAACTCCAACATTCACATATAGAGTGTCTATGGTTGTTCCGAAATATATATAGATGTGTCGACATGATAGGTCGAAACATTGTATACGTGTCTATGGTATCTCAAGATTACATAATATAAAATACAAGTTGATTAAGTTATGGTTGGAATATATTTGTTACCAATTTTCACGTAGCTAAAATGAGAAAAATTATCCAATCTTGTTTTACCCATAACTTCTTCATTTTAAATCCGTTTTGAGTGAATCAAATTGCTATGGTTTCATATTGAATTCTATTTTATGAATCTAAACATAAAAAGTATAGGTTTATAGTCGGAAAAATAAGTTACAAGTCATTTTTGTAAAGGTAGTCATTTCAGTCGAAAGAACGACGTCTAGATGACCATTTTAGAAAACATACTTCCACTTTGAGTTTAACCATAATTTTTGGATATAGTTTCATGTTCATAATAAAAATCATTTTCTCAGAATAACAACTTTTAAATCAAAGTTTATCATAGTTTTTAATTAACTAACCCAAAACAGCCCGCGGTGTTACTACGACGGCGTAAATCCGGTTTTACGGTGTTTTTCGTGTTTCCAGGTTTTAAATCATTAAGTTAGCATATCATATAGATATAGAACATGTATTTAGTTTATTTTAAAAGTCAAGTTAGAAGGATTAACTTTTGTTTGCGAACAAGTTTAGAATTAACTAAACTATGTTCTAGTGATTACAAGTTTAAACCTTCGAATAAGATAGCTTTATATGTATGAATCGAATGATGTTATGAACATCATTACTACCTTAAGTTCCTTGGATAAACCTACTGGAAAAGAGAAAAATGGATCTAGCTTCAATGGATCCTTGGATGGCTCGAAGTTCTTGAAGCAGAATCATGACACGAAAACAAGTTCAAGTAAGATCATCACTTAACATAAGATTGTTATAGTTATAGAAATTGAACCAAAGTTTGAATATGATTATTACCTTGTATTAGAATGATAACCTACTGTAAGAAACAAAGATTTCTTGAGGTTGGATGATCACCTTACAAGATTGGAAGTGAGCTAGCAAGCTTGAAAGTATTCTTGATTTTATGAAACTAGAACTTTTGGAATTTATGAAGAACACTTAGAACTTGAAGATAGAACTTGAGAGAGATCAATTAGATGAAGAAAATTGAAGAATGAAAGTGTTTGTAGGTGTTTTTGGTCGTTGGTGTATGGATTAGATATAAAGGATATGTTATTTTGTTTTCATGTAAATAAGTCATGAATGATTACTCATATTTTTGTAATTTTATGAGATATTTCATGCTAGTTGCCAAATGATGGTTCCCACATGTGTTAGGTGACTCACATGGGCTGCTAAGAGCTGATTATTGGAGTGTATATACCAATAGTACATACATCTAAAAGCTGTGTATTGTACGAGTACGAATACGGGTGCATACGAGTAGAATTGTTGATGAAACTGAACGAGGATGTAATTGTAAGCATTTTTGTTAAGTAGAAGTATTTTGATAAATGTATTGAAGTCTTTCAAAAGTGTATAAATACATATTAAAACACTACATGTATATACATTTTAACTGAGTCGTTAAGTCATCGTTAGTCGTTACATGTAAGTGTTGTTTTGAAACTTTTAGGTTAACGATCTTGTTAAATGTTGTTAACCCAATGTTTATAATATCAAATGAGATTTTAAATTATTATATTATCATGATATTATCATGTATGAATATCTCTTAATATGATATATATACATTAAATGTCTTTACAACGATAATCGTTACATATATGTCTCGTTTAAAAATCATTAAGTTAGTAGTCTTGTTTTTACATATGTAGTTCATTGTTAATATACTTAATGATATGTTTACTTATCATAGTATCATGTTAACTATATATATATCCATATATATGTCATCATATAGTTTTTACAAGTTTTAACGTTCGTGAATCACCGGTCAACTTGGGTGGTCAATTGTCTATATGAAACATATTTCAATTAATCAAGTCTTAACAAGTTTGATTGCTTAACATGTTGGAAACATTTAATCATGTAAATATCAATCTCAATTAATATATATAAACATGGAAAAGTTCGGGTCACTACAGTACCTACCCGTTAAATAAATTTCGTCCCGAAATTTTAAGCTGTTGAAGGTGTTGATGAATCTTCTAGAAATAGATGCGGGTATTTCTTCTTCATCTGATCTTCACGCTCCCAGGTGAACTCGGGTCCTCTACGAGCATTCCATCGAACCTTAACAATTGGTATCTTGTGTTGCTTAAGTCTTTTAACCTCACGATCCATTATTTCGACGGGTTCTTCGATGAATTGAAGTTTTTCGTTGATTTGGATTTCATCTAACGGAATAGTGAGATCTTCTTTAGCAAAACATTTCTTCAAATTCGAGACATGGAAAGTGTTATGTACAGCCGCGAGTTGTTGAGGTAACTCAAGTCGGTAAGCTACTGGTCCGACACGATCAATAATCTTGAATGGTCCAATATACCTTGGATTTAATTTCCCTCGTTTACCAAATCGAACAACGCCTTTCCAAGGTGCAACTTTAAGCATGACCATCTCTCCAATTTCAAATTCTATATCTTTTCTTTTAATGTCAGCGTAGCTCTTTTGTCGACTTTGGGCAGTTTTCAACCGTTGTTGAATTTGGATGATCTTCTCGGTAGTTTCTTGTATAATCTCCGGACCCGTAATCTGTCTATCCCCCACCTCACTCCAACAAATCGGAGACCTGCACTTTCTACCATAAAGTGCTTCAAACGGCGCCATCTCAATGCTTGAATGGTAGCTGTTGTTGTAGGAAAATTCTGCTAACGGTAGATGTCGATCCCAACTGTTTCCGAAATCAATAACACATGCTCGTAGCATGTCTTCAAGCGTTTGTATCGTCCTTTCGCTCTGCCCATCAGTTTGTGGATGATAGGCAGTACTCATGTCTAGACGAGTTCCTAATGCTTGCTGTAATGTCTGCCAGAATCTTGAAATAAATCTGCCATCCCTATCAGAGATAATAGAGATTGGTATTCCATGTCTGGAGATGACTTCCTTCAAATACAGTCGTGCTAACTTCTCCATCTTGTCATCTTCTCTTATTGGTAGGAAGTGTGCGGATTTGGTGAGACGATCAACTATTACCCAAATAGTATCAAAACCACTTGCAGTCCTTGGCAATTTAGTGATGAAATCCATGGTAATGTTTTCCCATTTCCATTCCGGGATTTCGGGTTGTTGAAGTAGACCTGATGGTTTCTGATGCTCAGCTTTGACCTTAGAACACGTCAAACATTCTCCTACGTATTTAGCAACATCGGCTTTCATACCCAGCCACCAAAAATGTTTCTTGAGATCCTTGTACATCTTCCCCGTTCCAGGATGTATTGAGTATCTGGTTTTATGAGCTTCTCTAAGTACCATTTCTCTCATATCTCCAAATTTTGGTACCCAAATCCTTTCAGCCCTATACCGGGTTCCGTCTTCCCGAATATTAAGATGCTTCTCCGATCCTTTGGGTATTTCATCCTTTAAATTTCCCTCTTTTAAAACTCCTTGTTGCGCCTCCTTTATTTGAGTAGTAAGGTTATTATGAATCATTATATTCATAGATTTTACTCGAATGGGTTCTCTGTCCTTCCTGCTCAAGGCATCGGCTACCACATTTGCCTTCCCCGGGTGGTAACGAATCTCAAAGTCGTAATCATTCAATAATTCAATCCACCTACGCTGCCTCATATTCAGTTGTTTCTGATTAAATATGTGTTGAAGACTTTTGTGGTCGGTATATATAATACTTTTGACCCCATATAAGTAGTGCCTCCAAGTCTTTAATGCAAAAATAACCGCGCCTAATTCCAAATCATGCGTCGTATAATTTTGTTCGTGAATCTTCAATTGTCTAGACGCATAAGCAATCACCTTCGTTCGTTGCATTAATACACAACCGAGACCTTGCTTTGATGCATCACAATAAATCACAAAATCATCATTCCCTTCAGGCAATGACAATATAGGTGCCGTAGTTAGCTTTTTCTTCAATAACTGAAACGCTTTCTCTTGTTCATCATTCCATTCAAATTTCTTCCCTTTATGCGTTAATGCAGTCAAGGGTTTTGCTATTCTGGAAAAGTCTTGGATGAACCTTCTGTAGTAACCAGCTAGTCCTAAAAACTGGCGTATGTGTTTCGGAGTTTTCGGGGTTTCCCACTTTTCAACAGTTTCTATCTTTGCCGGATCCACCTTAATACCTTCTTTGTTCACTATGTGACCGAGGAATTGAACTTCTTCCAACCAAAATGCACACTTTGAAAACTTAGCGTACAATTCTTCCTTTCTCAATACTTCTAACACCTTTCTCAAATGTTCACCGTGTTCTTGGTCATTCTTTGAGTAAATAAGTATGTCATCAATGAAAACAATGACAAACTTGTCAAGGTATGGTCCACACACTCGGTTCATAAGGTCCATGAACACAGCTGGTGCATTAGTTAAACCAAACGGCATGACCATAAACTCGTAATGACCATAACGTGTTCTGAAAGCAGTCTTTGGAATATCATCTTCTTTCACCCGCATTTGATGATACCCGGAACGTAAGTCAATCTTTGAATAAACAGACGAGCCTTGTAGTTGATCAAATAAGTCGTCGATTCTCGGTAGTGGGTAGCGGTTCTTGATGGTAAGTTTGTTCAACTCTCGGTAGTCGATACACAACCTGAATGTACCATCTTTCTTCTTGACAAACAAAACAGGAGCTCCCCACGGTGATGTGCTTGGTCGAATGAAACCACGCTCTAAAAGTTCTTGTAATTGGCTTTGCAGTTCTTTCATCTCGCTGGGTGCGAGTCTGTAAGGAGCACGAGCTATTGGTGCAGCTCCTGGTACAAGATCTATTTGAAATTCAACGGATCGATGTGGGGGTAATCCCGGTAATTCTTTCGGAAATACATCGGGAAATTCTTTTGCAATGGGAACATCATTGATGCTCTTTTCTTCAGTTTGTACTTTCTCGACGTGTGCTAGAACAGCATAGCAACCTTTTCTTATTAGTTTTTGTGCCTTCAAATTACTAATAAGATGTAGCTTCGTGTTGCCCTTTTCTCCGTACACCATTAAGGGTTTTCCTTTTTCTCGTATAATGCGAATTGAATTTTTGTAACAAATGATCTCTGCTTTCACTTCTTTCAACCAGTCCATACCGATTATCACATCAAAACTCCCTAACTCTACTGGTATTAAATCAATCTTAAATGTTTCGCTAACCAGTTTAATTTCTCGATTCCGACATATATTATCTGCTGAAATTAATTTACCATTTGCTAATTCGAGTAAAAATTTACTATCCAAAGGCGTCAATGGGCAACTTAATTTAGCACAAAAATCTCTACTCATATAGCTTCTATCCGCACCCGAATCAAATAAAACGTAATCAGATTTATTATCAATAAGAAACGTACCCGTAACAAGCTCCGGGTCTTCCTGTGCCTCTGCCGCATTAATATTGAAAACTCTTCCGCGGCCTTGTCCATTCGTGTTCTCCTGGTTCGGGCAATTTCTAATAATGTGGCCCGGTTTTCCACATTTATAACAAACTACATTGGCATAGCTTGCTCCGACACTACTTGCTCCGCCATTACTCGTTCCGACACCATTTGTTCCTTTCGTTCTATTAACCCCTGGTCCGTAGACCTCACACTTCGCCGCGCTATGACCATTTCTTTTACACTTGTTGCAAAATTTGGTGCAGAACCCCGAGTGATACTTTTCACACCTTTGACATAGCTGCTTCTGATTGTTGTTGTTGTTGCGGTTATTATTGTTGTTGGGATGATTGTTGTAGTTGCTGTTGTTGTTGTTGTTGTTGTTGTTGTTGTTGTTGGGCCGTTTGTTGTAGTTGCGATTGATGTTGCGATTGTTGGGATAATTGTTGCGATTGCTGTTGTTGTTGTATTGGTGATTCTTATCACCATTTTCCTCCCACTTTCTTTTGACTTGCTTCACATTGGCCTCTTCAGCAGTCTGTTCTTTAATTCTTTCTTCAATCTGGTTCACTAGTTTGTGAGCCATTCTACATGCCTGTTGTATGGAGGCGGGCTCGTGTGAACTTATATCTTCTTGGATTCTTTCCGGTAATCCTTTCACAAATGCGTCGATCTTCTCTTCCTCATCTTCGAATGCTCCCGGACACAATAGGCACATTTCTGTGAATCGTCTTTCATACGTGGTAATATCAAATCCTTGGGTTCGTAACCCTCTAAGTTCTGTCTTGAGCTTATTGACCTCGGTTCTGGGACGGTACTTCTCGTTCATCAAGTGCTTGAATGCTGACCACGATAGTGCGTACGCATCGTCTTGTCCCACTTGCTCTAGATAGGTATTCCACCATGTTAACGCAGAACCTGTGAAGGTATGCGTAGCGTACTTCACTTTGTCCTCTTCAGTACACTTACTTATGGCAAACACCGATTCGACCTTCTCGGTCCACCGTTTCAATCCGATCGGTCCTTCGGTTCCATCAAATTCCAAAGGTTTGCAGGCAGTGAATTCTTTGTAGGTGCATCCTACACGATTTCCTGTACTGCTAGATCCAAGGTTATTGTTGGTATGTAGCGCAGCCTGTACTGCGGCTATGTTTGAAGCTAGAAAAGTACGGAATTCCTCTTCATTCATATTCACTGTGTGTCGAGTAGTCGGTGCCATTTCCTTCAAAATAGTCAAATGGAACAAGTTAATCATACAGAATATTAAGAGTAGTTAATAGTATTTCGTAGCATAATATGAACTCATTTATAAAAGCTTTTTCTTCATATTAGCGTTTTATAAGTTTAAATTCGGGTAGTACCTACCCGTTAAGTTCATACTTAGTAGCTAATATACAATTCAACTACTACAATTCTAAATGAAAAACTGATTATAATAATATTTCGCGTTCAAACTTTTATACAATATTTTACAAACTTACAATACCGCTTATTTTACATAAAGCATGAAATATAGCACACAATAACTTTGATACAAGATAGTTGTGAAGATAATTCTAGCTAGTACACAAGTCGTTCAGCAAAGGCAATAAAGACACGTAATTCATACGTCCAGAAACAAGTCATGCATTCTGGTTTTACTAGGACTACTTCCCATCCTTGGTCTTGTGCAACATAACCGTTATGGCCGTTGATAAGACAGCGTGTTGTAACGTCGTCAAAGGGACGAGGGTTACGTAATGTCCAACAGTCCCGTAACAATCTAAAAACCTCATTTCTTACCCCAATTACCGACTCTGTCACTTGTGGAAACGTTTTGTTTAATAGTTGTAGCCCGATGTTCTTGTTCTCACTTTGGTGAGAAGCGAACATTACTAATCCGTAAGCATAACATGCTTCTTTATGTTGCATGTTAGCCGCTTTTTCTAAATCACGAAGTCCAATATTCGGATATATTGAGTCAAAATAATTTCTTAACCCGTTCCGTAAAATAGCATTTGGGTTCCCCGCAATATATGCGTCAAAGTAAACACATCGTAACTTATGGGTTTCCCAATGTGATATCCCCCATCTTTCAAACGAAAGTCTCTTATAAACCAAGACATTCTTGGAACGTTCTTTGAATGTCTTACAAACTGATCTCGCCTTAAATAGTTGTGCCGAGGAATTCTGACCGACTCTAGACAAGATTTCATCAATCATGTCTCCGGGTAGGTCTCTTAAAATATTGGGTTGTCTATCCATTTTGTGTTTTTAAACTGTAAAATAGACAAGAGTTAGATTCATAAAAAAAATACTTATTAATACAAGCAATTTTTACATATGTCATAAAGCATAAGCACACTATATTACATATATTACACCACACGAATACAACTATCTTATTCCGACTCGCTCGTTTCTTCTTCTTCGGTTTTGGTTCGTTTTGCCAAGTTTCTAGGGATATATGATGTTCCCCTAATACGAGCCGTAATTTTCCACATTGGTTTAGAAAAACCTGGTGGTTTAGAGGTTCCCGGGTCATTGTTACAACTTAAGGACTTCGGGGGTTGACGATACATATAAAGTTCATCGGGGTTGGAATTAGATTTCTCTATTTTTATGCCCTTTCCCTTATTATTTTCTTTTGCCTTTTTAAATTCAGTTGGGGTAATTTCTATAACATCATCGGAATTCTCGTCGGAATCCGATTCATCGGAGAATTGGTAATCCTCCCAATATTTTGCTTCCTTGGCGGAAACACCATTGACCATAATTAACCTTGGTCGGTTGGTTGAGGATTTTCTTTTACTTAACCGTTTTATTATTTCCCCCACCGGTTCTATTTCTTCATCCGGTTCCGATTCTTCTTCCGGTTCCGATTCTTCTTCCGGTTCCGACTCTTCTTCCGGTTCCTCTTCGGGAACTTGTGAATCAGTCCACGAATCATTCCAATTTACATTTGACTCTTCATTATTATTAGGTGAGTCAATGGGACTTGTTCTATAGGTAGACATCTATCACATAATATCAAACGCGTTAAGAGATTAATATATCACATAATATTCACATGTTAAAAATATATAGTTTCCAACAAAATTTGTTAAGCAATCATTTTTCAAGTAAACACGGTCGAAGTCCAGACTCACTAATGCATCCTAACAAACTCGATAAGACACACTAATGCAAAATTCTGGTTCTCTAAGACCAACGTTCTGATACCAACTGAAATGTCCCGTTCTTATTGATTAAAAACGTTCCATATTAATTGATTTCGTTGCGAGGTTTTGACCTCTATATGAGACGTTTTTCAAAGACTGCATTCATTTTTAAACAAACCATAACCTTTATTTCATCAATAAAGGTTTAAAAAGCTTTACGTAGATTATCAAATAATGATAATCTAAAATATCCTGTTTACACACGACCATTACATAATGGTTTACAATACAAATATGTTACAACAAAATAAGTTTCTTGAATGCAGTTTTTACACAATATCATACAAGCATGGACTCCAAATCTTGTCCTTATTTAAGTATGCGACAGCGGAAGCTCTTAATAATCACCTGAGAATAAACATGCTTAAAACGTCAACAAAAATGTTGGTGAGTTATAGGTTTAACCTATATATATCAAATCGTAACAATAGACCACAAGATTTTATATTTCAATACACATCCCATACATAGAGATAAAAATCATTCATATGGTGAACGCCTGGTAACCGACATTAACAAGATGCATATATATAAGAATATCCCCATCATTCCGGGACACCCTTCGGATATGATATAAATTTCGAAGTACTAAAGCATCCGGTACTTTGGATGGGGTTTGTTAGGCCCAATAGATCTATCTTTAGGATTCGCGTCAATTAGGGTGTCTGTTCCCTAATTCTTAGATTACCAGACTTAATAAAAAGGGGCATATTCGATTTCGATAATTCAACCATAGAATGTAGTTTCACGTACTTGTGTCTATTTTGTAAATCATTTATAAAACCTGCATGTATTCTCATCCCAAAAATATTAGATTTTAAAAGTGGGACTATAACTCACTTTCACAGATTTTTACTTCGTCGGGAAGTAAGACTTGGCCACTGGTTGATTCACGAACCTATAACAATATATACATATATATCAAAGTATGTTCAAAATATATTTACAACACTTTTAATATATTTTGATGTTTTAAGTTTATTAAGTCAGCTGTCCTCGTTAGTAACCTATAACTAGTTGTCCACAGTTAGATATACAGAAATAAATCGATAAATATTATCTTGAATCAATCCACGACCCATTGTATACGTATCTCAGTATTGATCACAACTCAAACTTTACATATTTTGGAATCAACCTCAACCCTGTATAGCTAACTCCAACATTCACATATAGAGTGTCTATGGTTGTTCCGAAATATATATAGATGTGTCGACATGATAGGTCGAAACATTGTATACGTGTCTATGGTATCTCAAGATTACATAATATACAATACAAGTTGATTAAGTTATGGTTGGAATATATTTGTTACCAATTTTCACGTAGCTAAAATGAGAAAAATTATCCAATCTTATTTTACCCATAACTTCTTCATTTTAAATCCGTTTTGAGTGAATCAAATTGCTATGGTTTCATATTGAACTCTATTTTATGAATCTAAACAGAAAAAGTATAGGTTTATAGTCGGAAAAATAAGTTACAAGTCATTTTTGTAAAGGTAGTCATTTCAGTCGAAAGAACGACGTCTAGATGACCATTTTAGAAAACATACTTCCACTTTGAGTTTAACCATAATTTTTGGATATAGTTTCATGTTCATAATAAAAATCATTTTCTCAGAATAACAACTTTTAAATCAAAGTTTATCATAGTTTTTAATTAACTAACCCAAAACAGCCCGCGGTGTTACTACGACGGCGTAAATCCGGTTTTACGGTGTTTTTCGTGTTTCCAGGTTTTAAATCATTAAGTTAGCATATCATATAGATATAGAACATGTGTTTAGTTTATTTTAAAAGTCAAGTTAGAAGGATTAACTTTTGTTTGCGAACAAGTTTAGAATTAACTAAACTATGTTCTAGTGATTACAAGTTTAAACCTTCGAATAAGATAGCTTTATATGTATGAATCGAATGATGTTATGAACATCATTACTACCTTAAGTTCCTTGGATAAACCTACTGGAAAAGAGAAAAATGGATCTAGCTTCAATGGATCCTTGGATGGCTCGAAGTTCTTGAAGCAGAATCATGACACGAAAACAAGTTCAAGTAAGATCATCACTTAACATAAGATTGTTATAGTTATAGAAATTGAACCAAAGTTTGAATATGATTATTACCTTGTATTAGAATGATAACCTACTGTAAGAAATAAAGATTTCTTGAGGTTGGATGATCACCTTACAAGATTGGAAGTGAGCTAGCAAACTTGAAAGTATTCTTGATTTTATGAAACTAGAACTTTTGGAATTTATGAAGAACACTTAGAACTTGAAGATAGAACTTGAGAGAGATCAATTAGATGAAGAAAATTGAAGAATGAAAGTGTTTGTAGGTGTTTTTGGTCGTTGGTGTATGGATTAGATATAAAGGATATGTTATTTTGTTTTTATGTAAATAAGTCATGAATGATTACTCATATTTTTGTAATTTTATGAGATATTTCATGCTAGTTGCCAAATGATGGTTCCCACATGTGTTAGGTGACTCACATGGGCTGCTAAGAGCTGATTATTGGAGTGTATATACCAATAGTACATACATCTAAAAGCTGTGTATTGTACGAGTACGAATACGGGTGCATACGAGTAGAATTGTTGATGAAACTGAACGAGGATGTAATTGTAAGCATTTTTGTTAAGTAGAATTATTTTGATAAATGTATTTAAGTCTTTCAAAAGTGTATAAATACATATTAAAACACTACATGTATATACATTTTAACTGAGTCGTTAAGTCATCGTTAGTCGTTACATGTAAGTGTTGTTTTGAAACTTTTAGGTTAACGATCTTGTTAAATGTTGTTAACCCAATGTTTATAATATCAAATGAGATTTTAAATTATTATATTATCATGATATTATCATGTATGAATATCTCTTAATATGATATATATACATTAAATGTCTTTACAACGATAATCGTTACATATATGTCTCGTTTAAAAATCATTAAGTTAGTAGTCTTGTTTTTACATATGTAGTTCATTGTTAATATACTTAATGATATGTTTACTTATCATAGTATCATGTTAACTATATATATATCCATATATATGTCATCATATAGTTTTTACAAGTTTTAACGTTCGTGAATCACCGGTCAACTTGGGTGGTCAATTGTCTATATGAAACATATTTCAATTAATCAAGTCTTAACAAGTTTGATTGCTTAACATGTTGGAAACATTTAATCATGTAAATATCAATCTCAATTAATATATATATAAACATGGAAAAGTTCGGGTCACTACAATGGGTATGCTCGTGAGATCAATATAGTGTTTATCATCTCCGTTGCGTCTACGTACCTTTCCTGCAATATTGAATCTCAATATTGATACGTGAGTACTCATAATTTAACTTTTACATACTAATAGTGTATCCCTGACTAGTGCTCGAGTATATAGGATTATGCATGTTTGTACTTTTAATATTGCCTTTAGTTAGGTTATGTTGAATCCTGAATTAGTTATATATGCAACTGAGATAAGGTATAAGATATGCATTTCGTTGGAAAGCTAGCGAAAAATAAGAACTTTTCATTTAGATATCGAATGATTTCGATGAACGGATTTGAAGTTATAGTCCATTGAATTTTTGTATTATTATTAAAAATGATTATTATCGTCGTTCTAGTTTTATCTTATTATTATTATTATTATCTTTATCAATATAATGATTTATCATTAAAAATTGTTATTTTTTTTTATTTTTACTATCGTTATTATCGTTAAAGTTATAATTAGTATTATTATTATTATCCAATTATTATTATTTTTATTATTATTATTATTATTATTATTATTATTATTATTGGTATTATTATTATTATTATCATTATTAATATATATATCATTATTTAAAAATGGTTATTGTTATTGTTATTATTATTATTACTATATTATCATTAAGATAATTATTAGTATTATCGTTAATAATGTTATAGTAACTATCATTATTAATATTAGTGTAATTAAATCAAATATTTGTAACACCTAATTATTTTGATTACTATTATTATCATTATTACGAACACGATATAAAAGACGATTAAAAGCTATTAAACGAAACGATTAGGAAATAATGGGTAAGAGTATCATGATGAAATTAAAATATTATAAGATATTGATTTAGATAAAATTATCGTTCTTATTATTTTTATCATTACTATTATTATTAAAATTATCGTTAGTATTAAAACTATCATTTTTAACAAAAATTATCATTTTAATAGAAATGTCATTGTTACTATAAAATATCATTATTATTATTATTATTATTTTAAATAGAATTATTATTTTAAAGATAATATTAAAAATTATCGTAAATATTAAAGTTATCATAATTAGAATTATCGTTTTATCATAATGTCATCTTAGTAATTATAAATATTGATATTTTTATAATAATAATTATTATTACAAAATAATACAACTTTTACTTACTATCATTATAGATATTATTTTATCAAATAAATATTTGATACAAACATATTTTACTACGTGTAATAACTTACTTTAATAATACCTATCATATTATCTTTATAATATTAAATGAACCCTATAAATTTTATTACTTAATATATATAAAAGTATATTTTATTATATAAATATAATATAAAATTTTATTTATTAATAAATAAATTATATTATTTACTCTAATAAATCTTTTAAAAATATTTAAAAATATAAAACGACTATATTTAAACTATATATTAATCATGTATAGATTTTTGGAAATTATTTTGAGTCAAATTTACTTTTGTTGACTTTTGCATATTAGTCTCGAGCATTAGGATTGTGGTACACTATGACTTGACCTAATTTGTTAGACAAATATTGACCAACACATAAATATATATAATTAATTTAGGTTCATGAATCCGAGGCCAACCTTGCACTTGTTCAATGACGTTATATGTATTTTTACTACGAAATACAGTATGGTGAGTTTCATTTGCCTTTTTACCCTTTATATTTTTGGGACTGAGAATACATGCGATTTTATAAATGTTTGACGAAATAGACACAAGTAATTGAAACTACATTCTATGATTGAATTATCGAAATCGAATATGCCCCTTTTTATTAAAGTCTGGTAATCTAAGAATTAGGGAACAGACACCCTAATTGACGCGAACTCTAAAGATAGATCTATTGGGCCTAATAAACCCCATCCAAAGTACCGGATGCTTTAGTACTTCGAAATTTATATCATGTCCGAAGGAGGATCCCGAAATGATAGGGGATATTTTTATATGTATCTAGTTAATGTCGGTTACCAGGTGTTCACCATATGAATGATTATTTTTGTCTCTATGCATGGGATGTATATTTATGAGAACTGGAAATGAAATTCTTGTGGTCTATTAAAATGATGGAAATTAATGATTATGATAAACTAATGAACTCACCAACCTTTTGGTTGACACTTTAAAGCATGTTTATTCTCAGGTGTTAAAGAAATCTTCCGCTGTGCATTTGTTCATTTTAAAGATATTACTTGGAGTCTTTCATAGCATATTTCGAAGAACATTGCATTCGAGTCATTGAGTTCATCACAGATTATTATTAAATCAATTTATAGTTGGATAGTGGATATTATGAAATGGTATGCACGCCTGTCAATTTTCGATGTAAAGAAAGATTGTCTTTTAAAAACGAATGCAATGTTTGTAAAATGTATCATATAGAGGTCAAATACCTCGCAATGTAATCAACTATTGTGAATCGTTTATAATGTATATGAACGGGTCCTTTCACCATCTGGCGGCGCATACTAATGATTTAAAAAAATATGTTTAATGAAGTGACATTAGATTCAAATTTATATCCGTTATATATAATTACATTGCGAGTGAAATCATAGGCCTTAAAACGATATATAACATGCTAAGTTATGCATACACAAAACTAATTATAAGATATAAATTGAAAACGTTCAAAGAGAACATTAAAAATGAGTAAAATGTCTTTTTCAGCATCCTGACGACCTCGATGTCAAAACACTATCTAGGAGTCTTGATGTTAGAGTCGTTTTAGGGTGATCTCGCGAATTTTAGAACAATCTAAGACCGAAGGTTATGCGCTGCCAAATGGTACACCATCTGGCAGCGCATATTAATGATTTAAAAAATTGTGTTTAATGAAGTGACATTAGATTCAAATTTATATGCGTTATACGTAATTACATTGCGAGTGAAATAATAGGCCTTAAAACAATATGTACTCTGCTACGTCATGCATACACAAAGGAATAAGTTGAATGAAATACAAAACGGTCAAAATCGAAAAATGGTAAAATTGAAGATTTTCGAGGTCTCGTTTCGAAAAATATTTGGGACAAACCGCCTACGGTAGTTTGCCAACGGATAGATCCCGAAAAAATACAGGATTTAAAAAAAACGGTGACTAAATCGGAGCTACGAGTCAAAAGATACGATAGATCGAACATTTTGGCCAAAGACATAAAACATCAAGCACCACGAACCGTCGGTGGTGTTAGGTGCGTGGTGCGATTCTGTGAGAAAAGATGACTTTTTCAGAATCTAGACAACTTCAAATAGCAAGCACGTTCAGAGAGTCTTTCTAGTTCGGCCGTTTTAGGGTGATCTTATAAATTTCAGCACAATCTGAAACCGAAGGTTATGCGCCGCCAAATGGTACACCATCTGGCGGCGAATACTAATGATTTAAAAAAACGTGTTTAATGAAGTGACATTAAATTCAAATTTATACCCGTTATACATAATTACATTGCTAGTGAAATCATAGGCCTTAAAACGATATATACCATGCTAGGTCATGCATACACAAAACTAATTATAAGATATAAATTGAAAACGTTCAAAGAGAACGTTAAAAATGAGTAAAATGTCTTTTTTTAGCATCCTGACGACCTCGATATCAAGACATTATCCAGGAGTCTTGATGTTAGGATCATTTTAGGTTGATCTCGAGAATTTCAGTACAATCTGAAACCGAAGGTTATGCGCCGCCAAATGGTACTCCATCTGGCGGCGCATATTAATGATTTAAAAAATCGTGTTTAATGAAGTGACATTAGATTCAAATTTATATGTGTTATACGTAATTATATTATGAGTGAAATAATAGGCCTTAAAACAATATGTACTATGCTAAGTCATGCATACACTAAGGAATAATATGAATGAAATTAAAAACGGTCAAAATTGAAAAATGGTAAAATTGGAGGCTTTCGAGGTCTCGTTTCGAAAAATATTTGAGACAAACCGCCTACGGTAGTTTGACAACGGATAGATCACAATAACATAAACGATTTGAAAAAAAACGGTGACTAAATCGGAGCTACGAGTCAAAAGATACGATAGATCAAACATTTTGGCCAAAGACACAAAACACCAAGCACCACGAACCGTCGGTGGTGTTAGGTGCGTGGTGCGATTCTGTGAGAAAAGATGTCTTTTTCGAAATCTAGACAACTTCGAATTGCAAGCACGTTCAGAGAGTCTTGCTCGTTCGGCCGTTTTAGGGTGATCTTATGAATTTCAGCACAATCTGAAACCGAAGGTTATGCGCCGCCAAATGGTACACCATCTGGCGGCGCATACTAATTATTTAAAAAAACGTGTTTAATGAAGTGACATTAAATTCAAATTTATACCTTTATACATAATTACATTGCGAGTGAAATCATAGGCCTTAAAACGATATATACCATGCTAGGTCATGCATACACAAAACTAATTATAAGATATAAATTGAAAACGTTCAAAGAGAACGTTAAAAATGAGTAAAATGTCTTTTTCAGCGTCCTGACGACCTCGATATCAAGACACTATCCAGGAGTCTTGATGTTAGGATCATTTTAGGTTGATCTCGAGAATTTCAGTACAATCTGAAACCGAAGGTTATGCGCCGCCAATTGGTACTCCATCTGGCGGCGCATATTAATGATTTAAAAAATTGTGTTTAATGAAGTGACATTAGATTCAAATTTATGTGCGTTATACGTAATTACATTATGAGTGAAATAATAGGCCTTAAAACAATATGTACTATGCTAAGTCATGCATACACCAAGGAATAATATGAATGAAATTCAAAACGGTCAAAATCGAAAAATGGTAAAATGGAAGGCTTTCGAGGTCTCGTTTCGAAAAATATTTGAGACAAACCGCCTACGGTAGTTTGCCAATGGATAGATCCCAAAAAAATAAACGATTTGAAAAAAAAACAGTGACTAAATCGGAGCTACGAGTCAAAAAATACGATAGATCGAACATTTTGGCCAAAGACACAAAACACCAAGCACCACGAACCGTCGGTGGTGTTTGGTGCGTGGTACGATTCTGTGAGAAAAGATGTCTTTTTCAGAATCTAGACAACTTCGAATGGCAAGCACATTCAGAGAGTCTTGCTCGTTCGGCCGTTTTAGGGTGATCTTATAAATTTCAGCACAAATTTAAACCGAAGGTTATGCGCCGCCAAATGATATACCATCTGGCGGCGCATACTAATGATTTAAAAAAATTTGTTTAATGAAGTGACATTAGATTCAAATTTATACCCGGTATAGGTAATTACATTGCGAGTGAAATAATAGGCCTTAAAACGATATATACCACGCTAAGTCATCCATACACAAAACTAATTATAAGATATAATTTGAAAACGTTCAAAGAGAATATTAAAAATGAGTAAAATGTATTTTTTCGGCATCCTGATGACCTCGATGTCAAGACACTATCTAGGAATCTTGATGTTAGGGTCGTTTTAGGGCGATCTCGAGAATTTCAGTATAATCTGAAACCGAAGGTTATGCTCTGCCAAATGGTAATCCATCTGGTGGCGCATCTTAATGATTTAAAAAATCGTGTTTAATGAAGTGACATTAGATTCAAATTTATATGCTTTATACTTAATTACATTACGAGTGAAATAATAGGCCTAAAAACAATATGTACTATGCTATGTCATGCATGCACAATGGAATAAGATGAATGAAATTCAAAACGGTCAAAATCGGAAAATGGTAAAATTGAAGGCTTTAGAGGTCTCGTTTTGAAAAATATTTTGGACAAACCGCCTACGAAAATTTGCCAACGGATAAATCCCGAAAAAATACACGATTTAAAAAAAACGATGACTAAATCGGAGCCACGAGTCAAAAGATACGATAGATCGAACATTTTGGCCAAAGACACAAAACATCAAGCACCACGAACCGTCAGTGGTGTTAGGTGCGTGGTGCGATTCTGTGAGAAAAGATGACTTTTTTGGAATCTAGACAACTTCGAATGGAAAGCACGTTCAGAGTGTCTTGCTCGTTCGGCCGTTTTAGGGTGATCTTATGAATTTCAGCACAATCTGAAACCGAAGGTTATGCGCCGCCAAATGGTAATCCATCTGGCGGCGCATACTAATGATTTAAAAAAACTTGTTTAATGAAGTGACATTAGATTCAAATGTATACCCGTTATACATAATTACATTGCGAGTGAAATAATAGGCCTTAAAACGATATATACCACGCTAAGTCATCCATACACAAAACTAATTATAAGATATAAATTGAAAACGTTCAAAGAGAACATTAAAAATGAGAAAAATGTCTTTTTTTGCATCCTGACGACCTCGATGTCAAGACACTATCCAGGAGTCTTGATGTTAGGGTCATTTTAGGGCGATCTAGAGAATTTGAGTACAATCTGAAACCGAAGGTTATGCGCCGCCAAATGGTACTCCATTTCGCGGCGCATCTTAATGATTTAAAAAATCGTGTTTAATGAAGTGACATTAGAATCAAATTTATATGTGTTATATGTAATTACATTACGAGTGAAATAATAGGCCTTAAAACAATATGTACTATGCTAAGTCATGCATACACAAAGGAATAAGATGAATGAAATTCAAAACGGTCAAAATCGAAAAATGGTAAAATGGAAGGCTTTCGAGGTCTCGTTTCGAAAAATATTTGAGACAAACCGCCTACGGTAGTTTGCCAATGGATAGATCCCAAAAAAATAAACGATTTGAAAAAAAAACAGTGACTAAATCGGAGCTACGAGTCAAAAAATACGATAGATCGAACATTTTGGCCAAAGACACAAAACACCAAGCACCACGAACCGTCAGTGGTGTTTGGTGCGTGGTACGATTCTGTGAGAAAAGATGTCTTTTTCAGAATCTAGACAACTTCGAATGGCAAGCACATTCAGAGAGTCTTGCTCGTTCGGCCGTTTTAGGGTGATCTTATAAATTTCAGCACAAATTTAAACCGAAGGTTATGCGCCGCCAAATGATATACCATCTGGCGGCGCATACTAATGATTTAAAAAAATTTGTTTAATGAAGTGACATTAGATTCAAATTTATACCCGGTATAGGTAATTACATTGCGAGTGAAATAATAGGCCTTAAAACGATATATACCACGCTAAGTCATCCATACACAAAACTAATTATAAGATATAATTTGAAAACGTTCAAAGAGAATATTAAAAATGAGTAAAATGTCTTTTTTCGGCATCCTGATGACCTCGATGTCAAGACACTATCTAGGAATCTTGATGTTAGGGTCGTTTTAGGGCGATCTCGAGAATTTCAGTATAATCTGAAACCGAAGGTTATGCTCTGCCAAATGGTAATCCATCTGGTGGCGCATCTTAATGATTTAAAAAATCGTGTTTAATGAAGTGACATTAGATTCAAATTTATATGCTTTATACTTAATTACATTACGAGTGAAATAATAGGCCTAAAAACAATATGTACTATGCTATGTCATGCATGCACAATGGAATAAGATGAATGAAATTCAAAACGGTCAAAATCGGAAAATGGTAAAATTGAAGGCTTTAGAGGTCTCGTTTTGAAAAATATTTTGGACAAACCGCCTACGAAAATTTGCCAACGGATAAATCCAGAAAAAATACACGATTTAAAAAAAACGATGACTAAATCGGAGCCACGAGTCAAAAGATACGATAGATCGAACATTTTGGCCAAAGACACAAAACATCAAGCACCACGAACCGTCAGTGGTGTTAGGTGCGTGGTGCGATTCTGTGAGAAAAGATGACTTTTTTGGAATCTAGACAACTTCGAATGGAAAGCACGTTCAGAGTGTCTTGCTCGTTCGGCCGTTTTAGGGTGATCTTATGAATTTCAGCACAATCTGAAACCGAAGGTTATGCGCCGCCAAATGGTAATCCATCTGGCGGCGCATACTAATGATTTAAAAAAACTTGTTTAATGAAGTGACATTAGATTCAAATGTATACCCGTTATACATAATTACATTGCGAGTGAAATAATAGGCCTTAAAACGATATATACCACGCTAAGTCATCCATACACAAAACTAATTATAAGATATAAATTGAAAACGTTCAAAGAGAACATTAAAAATGAGAAAAATGTCTTTTTTTGGCATCCTGACGACCTCGATGTCAAGACACTATCCAGGAGTCTTGATGTTAGGGTCATTTTAGGGCGATCTAGAGAATTTGAGTACAATCTGAAACCGAAGGTTATGCGCCGCCAAATGGTACTCCATTTCGCGGCGCATCTTAATGATTTAAAAAATCGTGTTTAATGAAGTGACATTAGAATCAAATTTATATGTGTTATATGTAATTACATTACGAGTGAAATAATAGGCCTTAAAACAATATGTACTATGCTAAGTCATGCATACACAAAGGAATAAGATGAATGAAATTCAAAACGCTCAAAATCGAAAAATGGTAAAATTGAAGGCTTTTGAGGACTCGTTTCGAAAAATATTTGGGACAAACCGCCTACGGTAGTTTGCCAACGGATAGATCCCGAAAAAATACACGATTTAAAAAAACGGTGACTAAATCGGAGCTACGAGTCAAAATATATGATAGATCGAGCATTTTGGCCAAAGACATAAAACATCAAGCACCACGAACCGTCGGTGGTGTTAGGTGCGTGGTGCGATTCTATGAGAAAAGATGACTTTTTCGGAATCTAGACAACTTCTAATGGCAAGCACGTTTAGAGAGTCTTGCTCGTTCGGCTGTTTTATGGTGATCTTATGAATTTCAGCACAATCTGAAACCGAAGGTTATGCACCGCCAAATGGTACACCATCTGGCGGCGCATACTAATGATTTAAAAAAACGTGTTTAATGAAGTGACATTAAATTCTAATTTATACCCGTTATACATAATTACATTGCGGGTGAAATCATAGGCCTTAAAACAATACGTATCATGCTAAGTCATGCATACACAAAACTAATTATAAGATATAAATTGAAAACGTTCATAGAGAACATTAAAAATGAGTAAAATGTCTTTTTTCGGCATCCTGATGACCTCGATGTCAAGACACTATCCAGGAGTCTTGATGTTAGGGTCGTTTTAGGACGATCTCAAGAATTTCATTAAAATTTGAAACCGAAGGTTATGCGCCGCCAAATGGTACTCCATCTGGCGGCGCATCTTAATGATTTAAAAAATCGTGTTTAATGAAGTGACATTAGATTCAATTTTATATGCGTTATACGTAATTACATTGCGAGTGAAATAATAGGCCTTAAAACAATATGTACTATGCTAAGTCATGCATGCACAAAACTAATTATATGATATAAATTGAAAACGTTCAAAGAGAACATTAAAAATGAGTAAAATGTCTTTTTTCAGCATCCTGACGACCTCGATGTCAAGACACTATCCAGGATTCTTGATGTTAGGGTTGTTTTAGGGTGATCTCGAGAATTTCAGTACAATCTAAAACCGAAGGTTATGCGCAGCTAAATGGTACTCCATCTGGCGGCGCATATTAATGATTTAAAAAATCGTGTTTAATGAAGTGACATTAGATTCAAATTTATATGCGTTATACGTAATTACATTGCGAGTGAAATAATAGGCCTTAAAACAATATGTACTCTGCTACGTCATGCATACACAAAGGAATAAGATGAATGAAATACAAAACGGTTAAAATTGAAAAATGGCAAAATTGAAGGTTTTCGAGGTCTCGTTTTGAAAAATATTTGGGACAAACCGCCTACGGTAGTTTGCCAACGGATAGATCCCGAAAAAATACAGGATTTAAAAAAATGGTCACTAAATCGGAGCTACGAGTCAAAAGATATGATAGATCGAGCATTTTGGCCAAAGACATAAAACATCAAGCACCACGAACCGTCGGTGGTGTTAGGTGCGTGGTGCGATTCTGTGAGAAAAGATGACTTTTTCGGAACCTAGACAACTTCTAATGGCAAGCACGTTTAGAGAGTCTTGCTCGTTCGGCTGTTTTATGGTGATCTTATGAATTTCTGCACAATCTGAAACCGAAGGTTATGCACCGCCAAATGGTACACCATCTGTCGGCGCATACTAATGATTTAAAAAAATGTGTTTAATGAAGTGACATTAAATTCTAATTTATACCCGTTATACATAATTACATTGCGGGTAAAATCATAGGCCTTAAAACAATACGTATCATGCTAAGTCATGCATGCACAAAACTAATTATAAGATATAAATTGAAAACGTTCAAAGAGAACATTAAAAATGAGTAAAATGTCTTTTTTCGGCATCCTGATGACCTCGATGTCAAGACACTATCCAGGAGTCTTGATGTTAGGGTCGTTTTAGGGCGATCTCGAGAATTTCAGTAAAATTTGAAATCGAAGGTTATGCGCCGCCAAATGGTACTCCATCTGGCAGCGCATCTTAATGATTTAAAAAATCGTGTTTAATGAAGTGACATTAGAATCAATTTTATATGCGTTATACGTAATTACATTGCGAGTGAAATAATAGGCCTTAAAACAATATGTACTATGCTAAGTCATGCATGCACAAAAGGAATAATACGAATGAAATTCAAAATGGTCAAAATCGAAAAAAATCAAAATTGAAGGCTTTCGAGGTCTCGTTTTGAAAAATATTTGGGACAAACTGCCTACGGAAGTTTGCCAACGGATAGATCCCGAAAAAATACACGATTTAAAAAAAAACGGTGAATAAATCGGAGATACGATAGATCGAACATTTTGGCCAAAGACACACGCAAAACATCAAGCACCACGAACCGTCGGTGGTGTTAGGTTCGTGGTGGGATTCTGTGAGAAAAGATGACTTTTTCGGAATCTAGACAACTTCGAATGGCAAGCACGTTTAGAGAGTCTTGCTCGTTCGGCCGTTTTATGGTGATCTTATGAATTTCAGCATAATTTTAAACCGATGGTTATGCGCCGCCAAATGGTATACCATCGGGCGGCGCATACTAATGATTTAAAAAAAAAGTGTTTAATGAAGTGACGTTAGATTCAAATTTACACCCGCTATACATAATTACATTGCGAGTGAAATAATAGGCCTTAAAACGATATATACCAGGCTAAGTCATGCATACACAAAACTAATTATAAGATATAAATTGAAAACGTTCAAAGAGAACATTAAAAATGAGTAAAATGTCGTTTTTTGGCATCCTGATGACCTCGATGTCAAGACACTATCCACGAGTCTTGATGTTAGGGTCGTTTTAGGGCGATCTCGAGAATTTGAGTACAATCTGAAACCGAAGGTTATGCGCCGCCAAATGGTACTCCATCTGACGGCGCATCTTAATGATTTAAAAAATCGTGTTTAATGAAGTGACATTAGATTCAAATTTATATGCGTTATACGTAATTACATTGCGAGTGAAATAATAGGCCTTAAAACAATATGTACTATTCTAAGTCATGTATGCACAAAAGGAATAATACGAATGAAATTCAAAACGGTCAAAATCGAAAAAAGGCAAAATTGAAGGCTTTCGAGGTCTCGTTTCGAAAAATATTTGGGACGGGTAGTTTGCCAACGGATAAATCCCGAAAAAATACACGATTTGAAAAAAAAAACAGTTACTAAATCGGAGCTACGAGTCAAAAGATACGATAGATCGAATATTTTGGCCAAAGACACAAAACATCAAGCACCACGAACCGTCGGTGGTATTAGGTGCGTGGTGCGATTCTGTGAGAAAAGATATCTTTTTCGGAATCTAGACAACTTTGAATGGCAAGCACGTTCAGAGTGTCTTGCTCGTTCGGCCGTTTTAGGGTGATCTTATGAATTTCAGCACAATCTGAAACCGAAGGTTATGCGCCGCCAAATGGTACACCATCTGGCGGCGCATACTAATGATTTAAAAAAACATGTTTAATGAAGTGACATTAGATTCAAATTTATATCCGTTATACATAATTACATTGCGAGTGAAATCATAGGCCTTAAAACGATATATAACATGCTAAGTCATGCATACCCAAAACTAATTATAAGATATAAATTGAAAACGTTCAAAGAGAACATTAAAAATGAGTAAAATGTCTTTTTTCAGCATCCTGACGACCTCGATGTCAAGACACTATCCAGGAGTCTTGATGTTAGGGTCGTTTTAGGGTGATCTAGAGAATTTCAGTACAATCTGAAACCGAAGGTTATGCACTGCCTAATGGTACTCCATCTGACGGCGCATATTAATGATTTAAAAAATTGTGTTTAATGAAGTGACATTAGATTCAAATTTATATGCGTTATAAGTAATTACATTGCGAGAGAAATAATAGGCCTTAAAACAATATGTACTATGCTACGTCATGCATACACAAAGGAATAAGATGAATGAAATACAAAACGGTCAAAATCGAAATGGTAAAATTGAAGGCTTTCGAGGTCTCGTTCCGAAAAATATTTGGGAAAAACTGCCTACGGTAGTTTTCCAACGGATAGATCCCGAAAAAAATACAAGATTTAAAAAAAAACGGTTACTAAATCGGAGCTACGAGTCAAAAGATACGATAGATCGAACATTTTGGCCAAAGACATAAAACATCAAGCACCACGAACCGTCGGTGGTGTTAGGTGCGTGGTGCGATTCTGTGAGAAAATATATCTTTTTCGGATTCTAGACAACTTCAAATGGTAAGCACGTTTAGAGAGTCTTGCTCGTTCGGCCATTTTATGGTGATCTTATGAATTTCAGCACAATTTTAAACCGAAGGTTATGCGCCGCCAAATGGTATACCATCTGGTGGCGCATACTAATGATTTAAAAAAAGTGTTTAATGAAGTGACATTAGATTCAAATTTATACCCTTTATACATAATTGCATTGCAAGTGAAATAATACGCCTTAAAACGATATATACCAGGCTAAGTAATGCATACACAAAACTAATTATAAGATATAAATTTAAAACGTTCAAAGAGAACATTAAAAATGAGTAAAATGTCTTTTTTCGGCATCCTGATGACCTCGATGTCAAGACACTATCCAGGAGTCTTGATGTTAGGGTTGTTTTAGGGTGATCTCGAGAATTTCAGTATAATCTGAAACCGAAGGTTATGCGCCGCCAAATGGTACACCATCTGGCGGCGCATACTAATGATTTAAAAAAACATGTTTAATGAAGTGACATTAGATTCAAATTTATATCCGTTATACATAATTACATTGTGAGTGAAATCATAGGCCTTAAAACGATATATAACATGCTAAGTTATGCATACACAAAACTAATTATAAGATATGAATTGAAAACGTTCAAAGAGAACATTAAAAATGAGTAAAATGTCTTTTTTCAGCATCCTGACGACCTCGATGTCAAGACACTATCCAGGAGTCTTGATGTTAGGGTTGTTTTAGGGTGATCTCGAGAATTTCAGTACAATCTAAAAGCGAAGGTTATGCGCAGCCAAATGGTACTCCATCTGGCGGCGCATATTAATGATTTAAAAAATCGTGTTTAATGAAGTGACATTAGATTCAAATTTATATGCGTTATATGTAATTACATTGCGAGTGAAATAATAGGCCTTAAAACAATATGTACTCTGCTACGTCATGCATACACAAAGGAATAAGATGAATGAAATACAAAACGGTTAAAATCGAAAAATGGTAAAATTAAAGGTTTTCGAGGTCTCGTTTCGAAAATTATTTGGGACAAACCGCCTACGGGAGTTTGCCAACGGATAGATCCCGAAAAAATACAGGATTTAAAAAAAATGGTGACTAAATCGGAGCTACGAGTCAAAAGATACGATAGATCGAACATTTTGGCCAAAGACATAAAACATCACGCACCACGAACCGTCAGTGGTGTTAGGTGCGTGGTGCGATTCTTTGAGAAAAGATGACTTTTTCAGAATCTAGACAACTTCGAATGGCAAGAACGTTTAGAGAGTTTTGCTCGTTCGGCCGTTTTATGGTGATCTTATGAATTTCAACACAATTTTAAACCGAAGGTTATGCGCCGCCAAATGGTATACCCTCTGGCGGCGCATACTAATGATTTAAAAAAAAGTGTTTAATGAAGTGACATTAGATTCAAATTTATACCCGTTATACATAATTACATTGCAAGTGAAATAATAGGCCTTAAAACGATATATACTAGGCTAAGTCATGCATACACAAAACTAATTATAAGATATAAATTGAAAATGTTCAAAGAGAACATTAAAAATGAGTAAAATGTCTTTTTTTGGTATCCTGAAAACGTTCAAAGGATCTCTGAATTGTCCCTGAATATCCTCCGGATTCTCAATTGTGAGGTCGGGTTCAAAAAATGGATTATCAGGAATTTGAATTGGAGTACTTGGTCGACTGGATGATAATTCTAAAGAAAAATCAACGGTGACAATATTGGCTAGATGTCTTGATCTGGTTACTGGTGGTGAACGTATAAAAGGTGGTGAACGTTTTGCTCAGTGCATTCACTGAATATCCTATTAGTTATAAAAGTAAAAATTATATAAGTTATCAAATTAATCGACTTTTCTGCTTTTGCCCACGTTTCGAATAGCCAAAAGATGTAGCAGGGAGCCATAACCTTTTAAATCGGAAGCTCACAACTCAGCTACTAACAAATCCAACCATTACTACGAAGCAGAAAATTTTGATGTCTATCAATTTAACCACTTAAAATAATTTTTCGTTGAAATTTAAAGAAATTTTAGAGAAGAAATAGAAAATTCTATGTCCTAAAAAAAAACTTAGAGTTTCGAGAAATAAGAAAGAAAAAGAGCGCGTCGGAAAAACGTCGAAAAATAAATGGTCGAAAAATAATAAAAAGAACGTAGCGCGTCGAAACTTAAAATTCTAAAAACTAAAAATTAAAAGTTGCGTCTAAAAATACTAAAGCTTAAAAGGAATTCTATATCCAAAACGGCAATAACTTAGAAAGTAATAAAATCTAAGAAACGGTGTCGCAAAATTCTAGAGCGCCTAAATCTTAGTCTAAAGAAAAAGCACTTAAGGGATTTTACGGTAAAGCCTAAAAATCTAGAAATAAAAATAACTACGGAAAATACTAAATTAAAAACTAATTACGAGCGAAAAATATACAACTTATGATTAAACGACGAAAATATAAAAATAAAACTTAAAGTTTATAAAAATACAATTCTTAAAAAAATATTATTTTTATATTATTTATTTATAAAAGTATTAATTTTATAATTTATTAAAACTAATTAAAACTAAAAATACAAATTAAATAAATAAAACTAAAACTAATATTAGAAATTAATTAATTAATAAACCCTATTTAGGGTAAATAATTAATAATAATAATTTTAATTATTAAACCTAATCCTGTCGGCTAAGGTACCAGATGTGTCAAATCACTCCATGTGATCGCATGGAGTGTATGTTATATATTCATGCGATCGCATGACCTGCGGATCAGGGCCAAATGCTGGGCTGCTACAGTACCAGGCCCGAATAGTTTTACTTTTATTTTTTTTTCTATTTTTTACTTTTTACTTTTGTTTTTAATTTTATGTTTTTATAAAATATTTATATAAATAAATAAAAACTTATATTTTAAAAACTAAGATAAAAATAAAGAAACTTTATAATTTTATATATATATTTAACAAACTCTAAAAAAATATATATTTTGTTTTTCTTTTTATATTTTTGTATTTTTTTAATATTTAAAACGTATTTTTATAAAAGCGTATTTTTACAAAAGTAAACTAAGATTAAATTTTTTTTTTTAATATAGCGTTTTGCTTCCAGCGTTTAAGCAGTTCCCCGGCAGCGGCGCAAAAAATACTTGATGTTAAAGCGAAGGGGTACAAAATAGTAGTATTTTTACTACAAAATACTTATTAAATACGATACAATTTTACACAACTTATTTATTTATTTATAGAGTGGATATACCTAAACCTTGCTACAACACTTATAGGCAGTGTACCTAATCGTACAGTAGTGTAGTTTTTAGTAAGTCCGGTTCGTTCCACAGGGAGCTAGCCAAGTTTAACGCTACATTTTTAAAAACTATATTTGTATAAAAATATATATATAGGAGTAGTATTATTATTATAAAAGGGGGTTTTTATCGTTTAATGATCGGTTTGTCGATTTTAAAACTTTAGTCGCAGTTAAAACCTAATGTAAAATATTAAAAATAAATATAACTTAATTTAAAGCGTAAAGTAAATAACGATAATGAAATTGCGATAAATAAAAGTGCGATAAAATAAAATTGCGATAATTAAAAAGTACGATAATTAAAAGTGCAATTAAATATGAAATAAAGGAATTATGCTTATTTAAACTTCTGTAATCATGATGGTTGACGTGTTGATTTTAGTTTTATTACCATGGGTTAATTGTCCTTTGTCCTGGATTATTTAATATGTCCGTCTGGTTTTTGTCCATAACAGTCAATCAGTCATAAATATAAAGTGTGAGTGGCCTCGTCAAATTATCCTTATATCCGAAGTCAAATATTTCAACTAATTGGGGACTTAAACTATAATTACACCAATTTTCCTTGTATATAATTCACCCCTGTTTTAATAAGTCCATTGACTATTAATCCATTCCCGTGTCCGGTTAAATGAACGATTATTAGTACTTATAAATATCCCGCCCATCATGTCCGATCGAGTGTATGTGGTTATTTATAGGTACGTCCAATTGTAAATCTTTATATTAAATTAACAAACTATCATTTAATTAAACAAATATAAAGCCCATTAATAGCCCATAGTTTAATTTCCACAAGTGTCGTTATTTTGTAAAAACCCTAATTATGGTACAAAGCCCAATTACCCGGTCTTAATATTTTAGCCCAACATCATGATTACTTCGGCTTAAATAAGCATAATAATAACTTAGCTACGAGACATTAATTTAAAAAGTTTGAACATAACTTACAATGATTAATAATAGTGTAGCGTTACACGAACAGAATTTCGACTTACACCCTTACAACATTCACTAACATACCCTTATTATTAAAATTAAAATTAAAATTAAAATTATAATATATATATTTATTTTTACGTAAGAGGAAAGAAGAGAAAAAAATGTGTTTTTGTTCGACCAAAATAACGAAATTTATAGGACCTGACCCTCAATTTGGGGACATGCGATCGCATGGATTTTCTTCTTCCTGGCCATGCGATCGCATGGCCAGCTGGGATAGCTCACATGTTGTTGTTTTCTTCTTACCGAAGGTTTTATTAAATATATATAATATATAAATAATTTTAAGAATTATTTATATATTATATTATATTTATGTACATAGTTGACTTGTAATTTTCGCTCAGTTGCATCGCGCGTTGAAAGTTGACTTTGGTCCCAGTTTCGAATTTTTGAACGTCCTTGCGTACAATTTAATATCTTGTATTTTGCGTTTCGCGTCTTGTACTCTTGTAATTTTGAGACGTTTCTAATCAATAATTTGAACCACTTTGATTGTACTTTGTACTTTTGAGCTTTTTGATCGTTTGTGTCTTCAATTCTTCGAATCTGTCTTTTGTCTTCACCTTTTATTATTTAAACGAATATCACTTGTAAATAGAACAATTGCAACCAAAAGCTTGTCTTTCTTGAGGGATAATGCTATGAAATATATATTCGTTTTTAGCATTATCAAATATTCCCACACTTGAGAGTTGCTTGTCATCAAGCAATATTGTCTTGAAAATAAAAATACTAGAATCACTTCTTTTATTCTTCACACTTTGTACATCAGTGATTTTTATACGGCGGTATAAACAATGATAGTAACGTTGTGGTTTACAGTCCCACATGATTATGAAAATTTAGATCTTTAGGAAATTGGATCTTTATGAAAACATTTGATCTTTTGAAAATTCAATCTAGCTTTTACCCTAGATAAGTTTTTCGGAATAACCCTTCACCGGTGTTTGCAAAATGTTTTTGTAGGTTTGGTGGGTTTCAGATTTGAAAATTTTAGCTCAAAATTTATGGTTTTGTGTAACCCACTTGCTAACCTTGTATTGGGAAAGCAACACGTCCAGTTTACTTGCTCCGTATATTACCTTACGGTAAACTACCGTCTGATTGTAAAGGAAAGCGTTGAACAAGCAACTGTTAAGGTAATGTCTCGTGACATGCTTTTAATTATGGTCTATAACGTGTCGGATGCAATTACTATCCTTGGTAGGAGCAATAGTAAAGATCACCCTATAGTTTTTCGGTCTGGCACAAGGTCCTGTCTTTGACCATGCTATGCAACCACCGTTCTTACGGTTGACACCCGATTTGGTTCAGGTGACCTAATGAATTTCAGGTGAATTTCTAGGATTTTACGTTCAATGGTAATGAACGCATTAAAAATGGGTTTTCAGAAAACAAATCGGTTTGTAATTTGATCAAAATATTTTCTCGTTCAAGCTCGAGTTTAGATATCATCGAATTCCATGAGTTTGTAATTCTCAATCTTTAAAACTCAATCTCAAGGATTGAGTAATATCAGTCTTAAAAGATGATTTTTGATCTTTAAGGAGATTATCCTTTCTAGGGATCTGATTCATTAGTCTTATCAAGCTAATTTGCACGGCGCCCTCCCCATTTTATGAGACAGATCCTCTCATGGTTAGGATAAGTCTGACCACTTGGCGACCCTGTTTGATACTGAGGTCCGTGGATTTCCAGCTGATTTTCGAGAAAACTTTTCAAGGTTTTTTGTAGACTCTACAACTGGTCTGGACGACAACTTCCAAACCTAAATCAAAAAGCGCGTTTTTTTTCGGAAGACTTTACTTCCTTTTAATGATGGAATTGATTCATCGTGTAAATCCATCTTTCTTTCAAATATATTACAATTTACCGGGTAAAACGGTTAATTTTGTCCAAAACAAAAGTATCTTCAATTATTTGTACAAAAATATGTGATATATGTTTTAAATAACTTGGTAAATTTTTCCCACACTTGGCTTTTATTTTCCTTTCTTTGCCTTTTTATTGTCCTCTATTCCATTGTAAATGAATTCTAACACTTTAGGTTGTTTCTCAATTTATGTCCTTTCCGAGGTAACAATAATTTCGGTGTTAACACCTAGTTTTATCGTTCATAAATTTGTATAAACATGATTTTGAATTCATTTATTTGAAAATTTTGAGCAATTTTACTAGAATTGGGTAGTCAGTATATAAGACTAGGGCTGTTCTTTATTATCAGAGAGCACTAGATTCTAATACAACTACTGCGTTACTAGTATTTTTAATGGTAACCAAGTGTTTAAGTCAAAAATTTTTAAAAATCCGAAAGAATTTAACCCCTTCCCACACTTAAGACCTTGCAATGCCCTCATTTGCAAGAAATCAGTATCAATTTAAATTATTGAGGGTGATTAGCGTAGAAAAATGATTAAATTTTACCAAAGTTTCCAAACATATTGGCGTTTGTTTGCTGAATGATAAATGGTGCACATCATTTGTTCATTCCGTCTTATTGTTACATCACATTTGTTTTTAATTTTGTCATCAAAATTAGTAGCTTTTGCTGAACTTAATGACAGTCTTTGAAAATGCGTTGTTTTACTCTGTTGTGTACAATTGACAAAATACATACATACAAATAATAACATGTATGGTAATTTGAAATGGGACTTAACATCTCACCTTCAAATCAAATATGAAATATTAGTACAACATAATAAAAAATGTTTAAAACTTACATAAAAGTATCACAATATAATATGTTTAAACATAAATAAATAAAAATGATAAAAAGATAAAAATCATAAAAATTACCAACGAAACTATATCAATCTGGATAGGGGTTCCAGTTCATGTCGTCAGGCGGGTTCCATGGTTGGTTATAGGTGTACTGATAGGCCTGGTTAGGGTTGTAGAGAGTAAATGGTGGTCGCATATCGGGCTGGTGTGGAGGATAGTAAGCAGGTCGGGTTGATACGTAGTGATCCTGAGGTGATAGCTGGCTGATGATCTGATGCTGATGATAGTGCCATCTATCATGTTGTCGTTACCTAGAATGCTCGTACTCATTCTGGGCTTGCCACTGCTCGTACCGACTATGTCTATCCTGGTTTGTCATTTCTACCTCATCTATATGCTGGTAGACGTCAGTCATAGCCTCCCTAATGACATCCCTAATGTCATCCGCTTCCTCCATTTCCTCATCTGAACCTCTCTCTACCTATGGATGACGACCAACATATGGTACTGCCTGATTGCGTCTGCTCTTCAATACCTTAGCACCCTGATAGACCTTCAATCCTAAGGTATCATCCTGTTCCCTACTTACCATAAGTGGACCCCCTTGATCCCTATCTACACCCAAATACTCTCCAATGAGAGTAACAAAAATACCTCCTCCTATTATTCCCCCTTCCTGTATTCCGGCTACCACTTTGGACAGATAAAAACCAACACAGTAGGGAATATTAACAAAGCTTCTATTGTTTCGAATACACTTAAGGTAAAATAAGTCATGTAAGGTCATCTTCTCCTTGTTTTTACCTCTTTGTGTAATCGAATTACCTAAAAATCTATGTATAATACGTAGCTCTGCTTTGTTAATATCTAAGTAGGAGTGTCTTCCTCCTAGCGAAAAAACATTATAATTTGACATACGCCTCCAGACGGCGTTCGCGTCAAAATTCCTATCTATCCTTTCACCATGATAAATCAAATTCATACAATCAGGTAGTAGTAATTCACTAGGAGTGTAAATCTGTAAAGTCCTGGTCATGTCCAGCATGGACATCCTGTACATCCTACGGCCAAGTATAAATCTAAGAAAACTTCTATTATCTAACCTATCTACATCCGCATTTAACGCTATAGTACTCATAAGCTCAACACACCATTCCTTATATACAGGCCTACGAATGGTGAATAAATGTTCCCAATCGGGAAAAGAAGAGCTGCCATACCTTTGGATCAAATGCAGTCTAACTGAGTTAACTAGCTGGACCCTTTCCAAAGGCTCCCAATCGATTACCCTCGACACTTCTACATTTTTCGTCACCAATTTGAATTTGTTACTTTGATATGTTGGGTAATCTCTCCAGCTTCGATCAAATCTCAAATTGGGATGCAACTGTGCTTCATCAATCGTTCGGTATTCTACTATCGGATGAATCGGAAAAATTATGTAGGCATTAATATATTCTTGCTGCGGATCATAATATGGTACGTGTTGATCAGGTTGTTGTTGTTGTTCCTGTTATTGCTCCTGTTCAGGTTCATATTGCATTTCTGGTTCAGGTTCTGGAGCAGGTTGTCTAGATGATGATGATGCACCATTAGTATCGGTAAATCTCTGCAAAACACATTAAACACAAAATTTGTGCATCCAAATATGCATTAGTGTTAGCAAAATAACAACTTGAAACAATTACAATAACATGTTTAATCAAAATTAAAACTTATACACATTTTCACAATTTTAACAATTCTACACTTTTTTCAAATAAGCACATATGAAAATGTTTACAAAGTTCATAAGCATTCAACTCAAATAGCATGTTAAAACAACCATTACTAGCAATTTAAACAAGTTTCAAATGGCATTTACATCAATTTAATCAAGTTCATGAATTTTAGACCTAAAAAGTCCACTTTAATTCTCAAAAATCATGTTTAGGATCAAAGTTTGGATCATTTAGCTACCTAAACATGTTACACTACTTAATTTAGCAATAATTCATGACAAAAATCGGCCATAACCTGTTTATATCAAAAAGCCCCAAATTGCTCAAGAACACAAACCCTAGATTTCTAAAATTTTTTAAGTTTTTGGTTTCAAATCATGTTAAATAGCATCAATCTAGGTTATACATGGATAATATACTAACAATTTAACTCTAATTACACTAGAAATTAACAAAATTAAATTAGGAAAATTATAGCTCAAGAACACTAAAAATCAAATTGAAAGAGGCTTAGGGGTGTAATTGTTACCTTCTTTGAAAAACTTCTGAACAATTTCATGATTAGAGCGAGAAATTTGACGAATTATGGTGAAAAATTGTGAATTTTTGAGTGTGTTTGGGGGAATTTTCGGGTATGTGTATGTGTTTTGTGTTAAAGACAGAACTTGTCTGTCTTTATGATCTGCCCATTATTTTTACTCCATGCGACCGCATGGATTTTAAGGGGAAACCCCATGAGATCGCATGGGGTCTGTTTTTTTTATATATATATATATATATATATATATATATATATATATATATATATATATAAACCTTATACTTTTGAAACATAAATTAATAAAATTTTAAAAATTTGTTTCTTTTTAGGAATGAGGGCGTTTCGGATCGTTGTCCTAGTCCGTCTCTCAAAAAAGTTTTAAAATTTGTTACTTTTTAAGCGTCGTTTTAAAAGTAAGGATTTTTGGGTTTTTTTAATGTTTTTGGCATACTTTAATTCAATAAGATTAAAAATAATGATAATAAAAGTTCTCATCCCTCCCCTGGGTAGAGCAATTTCGGTTCAACGACCTAGTTTTCAACTCACGACGAATTTTAAAAATCACATTTTTAACTTAATGAAATAAAGTAAATTTTTTTTTTTAAATTCACACCAGACATAAATTTAAAATGCATTAAAAATTCAAATTAATATCATTAAAAATTCACACCAAATTTATATTTAAAATATTAATTTTTCAAATATTTATAAACTTAAATATATTGATTTTAAAAAGTTTACAATATTAATTTAATATTAATTTTAAAAACAAAGTAAAAATTAAAAATCTTTTTGGTCTTTTATCCCACTTTAATCAATCAAATATTATCAAAAATATACACCCCTCTTTTCGGTAAAGTAATTTCGGTTATATTACCTAGTTTTACTCCTGACGAATTTTTGGAATATTTTGAGTTGATTGATTAAAGATATTTATACCTTAAGAATAAACGGTAAATTTCGCAGTGATGTAATAAATTTTTGTATGATATCAATAATTTCGGTTACGCATTCCTAATTTTATTGAATACCAATTTAATACTTTATAGCGAACGATTCAGCGTTTATTATCAAAAGGTTAAAAACAATAAAAATAAAAATAAAAACTGTACATACTTACCTGTGAGAAAGAATTCTCAGAAACCTGCTTTAGCCGACTCATAGGAGAGTCGTGTGATTTGGTTCTCCATAGCTACGTAAGCGTATCCTCGATTCTTCAATATCTTTTCTTCTAAACATATGAACGGTCCTTCTCTGCATAGAGTAACAAATTCGGTATTTGAATATGTTTGATTATTTGAACATTTACCTTCGTGTGACCATTTTCCGTATTTATAACATCTTTCAAGGTGTTGTGCTCTTCTTTTTGTTGCGGATTTTGATTTTCCTTTACCAAAATGTATCTTATGATGATCTTTTCTGAGTTCTTTTCTTACTCCGTCCATTTTGCCTCTTATGAATGATACCAATTCACTCGGAAGTGTGTCATTATTACGTTTAGTAATCATAGCGTGTAGCATTAGACCATGGTTCAGATCAAAGGAATTCTTCATCTCGTTAAACCTAAAAAAAAATAAAAATTCAGGATGGGGGGAGAAGACTAGTTCTTTAGGGTCCGCTAGGGAAAGACCATTCGGATTCCATTCTCGGATACTACACGAAAACAGAATATCTAACTCTAACAGAAATATATATTAGCCTAAAAAGATTCGAACCTTCCCACACTTAGTTAGCTGTGGTGTCGAAATTGTGATTAACTTTATCTTCAACTTCCATTAGATTATCTATGTAATGTTTAACTCTGTGACCATTAACTTTAAATTCAATCCCATTTGAATTTATTAATTCTATTGTTCCGTATGGGAAAACTCTTTTGACTATGAATGGTCCAGACCATCTTGATTTCAATTTTTCAGGAAATAGCTTGAATCGTGAATTGAAAAGAAGAACTCTGTCTCCTTCTTTGAATTCTTTTGAACTTCTGATTCTTTTATCATGCCATTTCTTCGTTCTTTCATTATAGATTAACAAATTTTCATATGCTTCATGTCTTAATTCTTCTAATTCATTTAATTGACTTAACTGTAGACGTCCAGCTTCATGTAAATCAAGATTACATGTCTTCAAAGCCCAAAATGCTTTGTGTTCAATTTCTACTAGAAGATGACATGCTTTTCCATAAACGAATCTGAAAGGTGTGGTTCCAATTGGAGTTTTGTAGGCTGTTCTAAAAGCCCAGAGTGCATCCTCCAATTTCATGGACCATTCCTTCGGATTTGATCCTACGGTTTTCTCTAGAATACGTTTTAAAGCTCGGTTGGTATTTTCAACTTGTCCACTTGTTTGTGGATGATATGCAGTAGATATTTTAGGAGTTACTCCATATCTTTTGAGAACTTTCTCAAGTTAATTATTACAAAAATGAGTATCCCGATCACTTATTAAAGCTTTCAGTGTTCCGAACCTTGCAAAAAGACATTTTAAAAAGTTGACTACAACTCGTGCATCGTTAGTTTGGAGAGCTTGTGCTTCCGCCCATTTAGATACATAATCAATGGCAACGAGAATGTAGAGATTATTATGAGATTTTGGAAATGGACCCATAAAGTCAATACCTCAAACGTCAAATACTTCACATACTTGAATGACATTTTGTGGCATTTCATCACGTTGACTTATTTTTCCAGCCCTTTGTCATGCATCACACGATTTGCAAAGAAGGTGTGCATCTTTGAAAATTATAGGCCAATAGAATCCAGCATCGTAAACTTTTCTTGTTGTAAGTTGAGGCCCATAATGCCCTCTTGTTGGTCCTGTGTGACAATGGTTTAAGATTTGACTAGCTTCATCCCCGAATATGCATCGGCGTATTATTCCATCGGGAAAACTTTTAAACAAATGTGGATCTTCCCAGAAATAGTGTTTTATATCACTAAAGAATTTCTTTCGTTTTTGGTACGACAATCATTTTTCAAGGAATCCACATACTAAGTAGTTTGCATAGTCTACAAACCACGGAATTTCACTATAATCTATATTCAATAGATATTCATTAGGAAAGTTATCCTGTATGGCCGATTCATTTAGAACTTCTAATTCAGGATTTTCAAGACGAGAAAGATGATCAGCGGCGAGATTTTCTGCTCCCTTTTTATCTCGGATTTCAATATCAAACTCTTGTAAGAGTAAGATCCAACGGATTAATTGTGGTTTAGCATCTTGTTTCGAAAATAGGTATCTAAGAGCAGAATGGTCGGTAGAGACCACCGTTTTAGCTAGAACGAGATATGAACGAAATTTGTCAAAAGCAAAGACAATAGCAAGGAGTTCTTTTTCAGTAGTTGTGTAGTTTGTTTGTGCTCCTTGTAATGTCTTACTAGCATAATAAATAGGTTGAAATCGTTTTTCAATCCTTTGTCCTAAAACGGCTCCCATTACAAAATCACTTGCATCGCACATAAGTTCAAACGGTAGATTTCAATTTGGAGTTATCATGATCGGCTCATTAGTGAGTTTTTCTTTAAGAATATTAAAAGATTTGATGCATTCATCCGAAAAGATGAATGGAGCATCCTTTTCTAGGAGTTTATTCATAGGAGTGGCAATTTTAGAAAAATCTTTTATGAAACGTCGGTAAAAATCGACATGCCCTAGAAAACTCCTAACTCCTCTAACATTGGTGGGATGTGGAAGTTTAGCAATTACATATACTTTAGATCTATCCACTTCAATTTCTTTCTTTGAAATTTTATGACCAAGAATGATGTCTTCCTTAACCATGAAATGGCATTTCTTCCAATTAAGAACTAGATTTGATTGTTCGCATCTAATAAGCATTCGTTCAAGATTGACTAGACATGATTCAAATGTATCACCGAAGACTGAAAAGTCATCCATGAAAACTTCCATGCATTCTTCTATCATGTCGTGAAAAATCTCCATCATGCACCTTTGAAAGGTTGCAGGGGCATTGCAAAGTCCAAATGGCATGCGTTTGTAAGCAAAAGTACCATAAGGGCACGTGAATGTGGTTTCCTCTTGATCCTCGGGTGCGATTGGAATTTGAAAATATCCGGAAAAATCGTCAAGAAAACAATAATAACTTATTCCGGCTAATCTTTTCAACATTTGATCAATGAAATGTAAGGGAAAGTGATCTTTTCTGGTGGCGTCATTTAATTTTCTATAATCAATACAAACACGCCATCCTGTTACAGTCCTAGTAGGAATAAGCTCATTTTTCTCATTTGTGATGACAGTCATGCCACCCTTCTTAGGTACGCATTGAACTGGGCTTACCCATGGACTATCAGAGATTGGATAAATTAAACCTGCATCTAGCAGTTTAATAATTTCTTTCTTAACAACATCTTGCATATTAGGATTTAGTCTTTGTTGGCGTTGCACATACGTTTTATGACCTTCTTCCATAAGGATTTTATGTGTGCAATACGAAGGACTTATACCTTTAATGTCATGAATCTTCCATGCAATAGCTGGTTTATGAGCTTTTAGCACAGAAATGAGTTGAGATTTTTCATTTTCAGTAAGAGAAGACGATATTATTACAGGTAATTCAGATTCACCATATAAATAAGCATATTCCAAATGGTTTGGAAGTGGTTTTAATTCTAATGTCGGTGGTTCTTCTATCGATGATTTATATCGATATCTGTCTTCTTCTTTTAGCATTTGAATTTCTTCTGTTGTTGGTTCATATCCATTAGCCATAAGTGTAGCTAACATTTCAGCTTCTTCAATTGGTTCAGTTCCTTCTCCTAAAGAACATTCTCCTGTTCCTTGTAATTCTGGAAATTCTTCTAACAATTCTGCATGTGAATCCATAGTTTGAATATAATAACATGTATCATCTGCAGATTGCGGTTGTTGCATGGCTCTATCAACAGAAAAGGTAACACTCTCGTCCTCTATACTTAGGGTCAGTTTCTTACCAAACACGTCTATTATTGCTTTAGTTGTGTTTAAGAATGGTCTTCCTAATATGAGAGGAACTCAAGAATCTTCTTCCATGTCCAGAATAATAAAATCTACTGGAAATACTAAAGTAACAATTTTAACTAGCATGTTCTCCATTATCCCTCTAGGATATTTTACTGATTGAACGGCTAGTTGTATACTTATTCTTGTTGGTTTCAATTCTCCAAGGTCTAGTTTAGCATATAATGAATACGGCATTAAATTTATACTAGCACCTAAGTCTGCCAATGCTTCTATTGAACTAAGACTACCCAGAAAACATGGATTTGTGAAACTTCCTGGATCAGATAATTTTTCTAGTATCTTATTCAACAGCACTGCAGAACAATTAGCATTCATAGTAACAGCCGAGAGTTCTTCCATTTTCTTTCTATTTGTGATTAGATCTTTCAAAAATTTAGCATATCTAGGCATTCCTGAAATCACATCAATGAAAGGAAGGTTGACATTTATTTGTTTAAACATATCCAAGAATTTGGATTGCTCGACTTCAAGTCTCTCTTTTCTCATTTTACTCGGGTAAGGAAGTGGTGGTTGGTATGGTTTAACATAAGGTTTAGCTTTAACTGTGTTATCTTCATTAACCTTTTCAACAACCGGTTCTATTTCCTTATCTTGCTCAAGTTGTGGTTCTTGTGGAGTAGGAATATCTTTAGCTGTTTCATTCCGGGGGTTAAGTGTAATACCACTTCTTGTGGTAATGGCTTTAGCTGTTTCATTCCGGGGGTTAGCATTTGTATCGCTAGGTAGACTTCCCGGTTTTCTTTCACCTATCAACCTTGCTAGGTTGCTTACTTCTTTTCCAAATTTTGAATAGAAGCTTGTTGATTTCTAAATGCTTGAGCATTTTGTTCATTGGTTTATTTCTGAGATGTGAAAAACTGCGTTTGAGATTCAACTAGCTTCGACATCATTTCTTCTAAATTTGGCTTTTTATCATCGGTTTGTGGTGGTTTGTTTTGAAAAATAGGTCTTTGCTGATTGTAAGTATTATTAGGTACTTGTTGATTGCTAGGACCTTGTTGATTGTTGTATGGAACATTTCGGTTATAGTTCTGATTTTGATTGTAGATTGGTCTTGGTGGTTGATAATTATTCTGATAATTATTCTCAGGCCTTTGGTTTATGTATGAAACATTCTCTCTTTGTTCCATTGTTTGTTCAATATTGAGACAATCTTTTGTCAAATGTGGTCCTCCACACTGCTCACAACTAATTCGTATTGAGTGAATATCTTTAGTCATCTTTTCTATTCGTCTCTCGACAGCATCTATCTTTGCGGAAATGGAATCAAAGTCATGGCTAGAATCGGCTCTAGCTGCTTTAGATGATCTAAAGATATCTTTTTCTTGATGCCACTCATGTGAGTGGGAAGCAGTGTTATCAATAATTTTGTAAGCTTCAGTTGCGGTTTTCTTCATAATGGAACCACCAGCTGCTATATCGATGTCTTTTCTTGTAGTGATGTCGCATCTTTGGTAGAATATTTGTACTATTTGATAAGTGTCTAAACCATGTTGCGGACATCCTTTTAACAATTTTCCAAATCTTGTCCACGCTTCATATAGAGTTTCATTTGGATTTTGTGTGAACGTAACAATTTCTCCTTGAAGTCTCACGGCTTTAGATGCCGGAAAGAATTGTTTAAGAAATTTTTCAACTAAAACGTCCCATGTATCAATCGCCCCTTCAGGTAACGATTCCAACCAATCTTTGGCTTCTCCCTTTAAAGTCCAGAGAAATAACATGAGATATATCTGTTCATCCTCCATTTTTCGAATTTTAAATAAAGTACAGATCCTATTAAAGGTACGAAGATGTTCGTTCGGATCTTCCTTCGGTGCACCACTAAATTGGCATTGATTTTTTACCATGTGTAGGATTTGTCCTTTGATTTCATAATCTGGCGCATTAATGTCTAGTTGAGTAATTGTGTGACCTTGGCCAGTGCGTTTAGCTCTCATTCGGTCTTCCATACTTAGAGGTTCCAGATTTTCCATGATTGAATTTATTAAATCTGAATCACTAGAGGATTCTAATTTAATGGTTTGTTCCTCGACAATCTCAGTTTGAATGATTGGTGGTTCCGGAAGAAAGATTAATGGTTCAGGATCTCTGAATTATCCCTGAATATCCTCCGGATTCTCAATTGTGAGGTCGGGTTCAAAAAATGGATTATCAGAAATTTGAATTGGAGTACTTGGTCGACTAGATGATGATTCTAAGGAAAAATCAATGGCGACAATATTGGATAGATGTCTTGATCTGGTTACTGGTGGTGAACGTATAAAAGGTGGTGAACGTTTTGCTCGGTGCATTCACTGAATATCCTATTAGTTATAAAAGTAAAAATTATATAAGTTATCAAATTAATAGACTTTTCTGCTTTTGCCCACGTTTCAAATAGCCAAAAGATGTAGCAGGGAGCCATAACCCTTTAAATCGGAAGCTCACAACTCAGCCACTAACAAATCTAACTATTACTACGAAGCAGAAAATTTTGATGTCTATCAATTTAACCACTTAAAATAACTTTTCGTTGAAATTTAAAGAAATTTTAGACAAGAAATAGAAAATTCTATGTCCTAAAAAAAAACTTAGAGCGCCGAGAAATAAGAAAGAAAAAGAGCGCGTCGAAAAAACGTCGAAAAATAAATGGTCGAAAAATAATAAAAAGGACGTAGCGCGTCGAAACTTAAAATTCTAAAAACTAAAAATTAAAAGTTGCGTCTAAAAATACTAAAGCTTAAAAGGAATTCTATATCCAAAACGGCAATAACTTAGAAAGTAATAAAATCTAAAAAATGGCGTCGCAAAATTCTAAAGCACCTAAATCTTAGTCTAAAGAAAAAGCACTTAAGGGATTTTACGGTTGTCATAACCCGTCCTTAACCATAAGAACGTGTTAGATAACGTATGATTTCATTGCGAGGTATTGACCTCTATATGCGACATTTTAAAAGAGAAACTGCATATATTATACATTACAAACCATAACCATTATTTTTGTTACAAGCTTTAGACAATAAAAAGATGATTATCGTTTAGCGATAATCTTCGACTTATAAACTTTACATATAATGATAACAACACGATTTCGAGCATATTTTACAACACAAATCCTTGGGTATGCAGTTTTATTTTTGACACAAATATGCGTACGCAAGATCCTGCTCAAATTCAACATAATGCAGCGGAAGCTTTAGTAATCACCTGAGAATAGACATGTTTTAAAAGGTCAACATAAAGTTGGTGAGATATAGGTTTAATGCCGGCAGCAATATATATATATAGACCACAAGATTTCGTATATAAACAGTTTAATAAAAATATTCTAAGTGGTTGAGCACTTGGTAACCATACTTAACATTTAATCACGTCGCATATTCCCTTTATTATGAAATCTTACTACACCGTACCAAGTGTAGTCACGAAACGAAGTACTGTGCAACCGTTGAATACTGGTCGTCCAGTCCGGTTGGGGTTGTCAGGCCCGATAGATCTATCAACAGGATTCGCGTTTACAATACTGCTGTAAATAACAGTTACCAAGCTACAGGGAAGTATGCCAGTGGTACAACTCAACGTAGAATATATTTTTCAGTTACTTGTGTCCATAACGTAAAACATAAAATACATGTATTCTCATCCCGAAATATTTAGAGTTTAAAAGTGGGACTATATACTCACTTTCGTCTTGAAGATATATATATAATTTGACTTGGTCTCCGGTTGATATCACGAACCTATCCATATATAATATATCAATACCTTTTCTTTTTAAACAAACGTCACATATATATACTTGTTATACTTTTAATACTTTGAATAATTCCTTAGTCCGTAGTTAGCAGTTCGTTGTTAGTAATTCAATTTTAATGGTTCATTTTTAGATGTTTAATATACCCGCAATGAAATAAATAAAACCCCCAACGAAATAAATAAAACCCCATCGTATATGAATTGGTCGAGATTAATCTTGACCCATGGTACCGGTGTTGTCAAATGACGTGTTGCGTACATAAAGTACCGGTGTTGTCAAATGACGTGTTGCGTACAATCATGGGATCTTATGATTAATCTTCTCGTGTTGTTTACGGGTGATCCTGAACCATATAAAATTGAATTATAAGTACATATATATAAAATATCATGTTAACTTAAAAAGATGTGATTTATTTAATTTTTTCCCAATTATTTTCGTGGCTAAACTAGTCTTGGATATCCGATTTTGTTTCGGTCATAGTTTCTTCGTTACAACTCCGTTTTCGTTGATTCAACTTGCCATCTCCTTGGATCGAGTCCCTCTTTAAGACTATGAACTGTAAATACCTTAGTTTGTATTCAAAATCACACGGCATAGGTCAAACTTTAGTGAAACTTATGAAGTTAATCATTTTCCATCATGTAAACAACCTCAAATGATTATTTTTCTAAAAATACTTATACTTTGAGTTAAATCATGAAATTTTTATGTGTTATCATATTCATAGTAAAAATCATTTTTCCATAAAATAAACCTCCAATTCAAAGTTTAAGATGGTTTTTAATTATCCAACCCAAAACAGCCCCCGGTTGCACTCCGACGTCGTAAATTCAGTTTTTAAGGTGTTCTTTGAAAAACCAAGTTATACCTTGTTAAGTTAGCATATAATTAAGATATTTTACAGGTCTTGAAGTATTTTAAAAGTTAAGTTAGAAGGATCTATTTAGTTTGCGAACAAGTTTGAAATCATTCAAACTATGTTCTAGTTTATAAACTCTTATATATATAGCTTTAAATATATGAATTGAAAAAGAGTTGAAGTAGAGTTTTTACCTCAAGTTTAAAATGTAAATTTGCTGGAAAGAAGTAGTAAAATAAAAGTTGAGAGAGTTCTTGCAAGTGTGTGTGAAAATTGGAAGTAAAATTTGGAAAATGAATGTGTAAAAATGAGTTAGAAATGGTGCTTATTTATAGGCTTGAAAATTTGGTTTTTAGTGAAAATATCTAAGATAAGTTAAAATTTATTATGTCATGAATGACATATTATTCCAATAATTGAAGATTTCTATTGGTATATACCAATAGTAAATACTTCTAGAAGCTGTGTATAGTACCCTAGATATACGTATAGGATTATTGAGGAAACGGAACGAGAATTCAAATATAACTATCTTTTGTAAATATACTTATATTGTTTTATGTATAAAAGCCCTTTAAAAATGATTAAATACATTACTTATACGATATATGTATAAACATTATAAATCATCAGTATTTATGTCAAATAACGTTACGTAGGTTATTGTTTTGAAAACTTAAGTTAGTAGTTTCAAAATATACTTATGACTTTTTGTTATTAATACAAAATGAGATATTAAAACATCCTTAGATCATGTTAAATATGTATGTATAATTATCATATATTGTATAGTTCGTGATATCATCGGTCAAACTAGACGGTCAAACGTTGTGTAAAACTCTTTTCAAAAACATAAGTCTCAACAATTTGGATTGCTTATCATGTTGGTAAGGTTTAATTTATGTAAATATTAATCTCATAAGTATAGAACGATCGGAAAAGTGCGGGTCGTTACAGTACCTACCCGTTAAATAAATTTCGTCCCGAAATTTTAAAATTGTACCTATTTTGCGTCATCGAGAAACAAGTGTGGATACTTTTGTTTCATCTGATCCTCTCATTCCCAAGTAAACTCAGGACCTCTTCGAGCATTCCAACGAACCTTAACAATTGGTATGTTGCTCTGCTTGAGCTGTTTAACTTCACGATCCATGATTTCGATTGGTTCTTCGATGAATTGTAGTTTCTCATCGACATGGATTTCTTCAAGAGGAATGGTGAGGTCTTCCTTTGCAAGACACTTCTTAAGGTTTGAGACATGAAAGGTATTGTGTACTCCGGCGAGTTGTTGCGGTAACTCGAGTCGATAAGCTACCGGTCCAATGCGTTCGATGATCTTGAACGGGCCTACATATCTTGGGTTCAGTTTACCTCTTTTACCGAAACGTATTACACCTTTCCAAGGTGACACCTTTAGCATAACCATGTCCCCAATCTGAAACTCTAATGGTTTCCTTCGGACATCGGCGTAGCTCTTTTGGCGACTTCGGGCTGTTTTCAATCTCTCCTTGATTTGTACTATCTTCTCAGTCGTTTCGTGTATGATCTCGGGACCAGTTAATTGTCGATCTCCTACTTCATTCCAACAGATAGGAGATCTACACTTCCTTCCATACAATGCTTCGAATGGTGCAGCTTTAATGCTTGCATGATAACTATTATTATACGAAAATTCTGCTAACGGTAGATACTTATCCCATCCGTTTCCAAAATCGATCACACATGCCCTGAGCATGTCTTCAAGAGTCTGAATCGTTCTTTCACTCTGCCCGTCGGTTTGCGGATGATATGCGGTACTCATATCTAAACGAGTTCCTAGTGCCTCCTGCAGTGATTGCCAGAACTTTGAGGTAAATCTACTATCACGATCGGATATAATGGAAATAGGTATTCCATGCCTTGAAACAATTTCCTTTATATACAATCGTAATAGTTTCTCCATTCTATCCGTTTCCTTTATAGGCAAGAAATGGGCAGATTTGGTAAGACGATCAACAATCACCCAAATGGTGTCGTATCCCCAGGCAGTCTTTGGTAACTTCGTGATGAAATCCATGGTAATACCATCCCATTTCCATTCTGGGATTTCTGGTTGTTGAAGTAACCCTGATGGTTTCTGGTGTTCTGCCTTGACCTTGGAACAAGTTAAACACTCCCCAACATATGTTGCAACGTCTGTCTTTAAGTTAGGCCACCAATAATGTGTCTTAAGATCTTGATACATCTTTCCAACTCCAGGATGTATCGAGTATCTTGTCTTATGTGCCTCGTTCAATATCAACTTCCTTAATCCACCCAACTTCGGTACCCAAATACGGTTTGCAAAATATCGAATTCCATCTTCCCGTATAACGAGTTGCTTCTCATACTTCTTCATTATTTCATTTCCTATATTTTCTTTAGTAAGTGCTTCTCGTTGAACTTCTTTGATTTGTGAGTTGAGATTCATGCGAATTTTTATGTTCATCGCTCGTACTCGAATTGGTTCTCGTTCCTTTCTGCTTAGTGCGTCAGCCACCACATTCGCTTTCCCGGGATGATAACGAATTTCACAATCATAGTCGTTTATTAACTCGACCCACCTACGTTGCCTCATGTTCAGCTGTTTCTGATCAAAAATATGTTGAAGACTTTTATGATCAGTAAACACAGTGCATCTAACCCCATATAAGTAGTGTCTCCATATCTTTAACGCAAACACGACTGCTCCCAGTTCTAGATCATGCGTCGTATAATTCCGCTCGTGAATCTTCAATTGTCGAGATGCGTATGCAATAACTTTCTTTCGTTGCATAAGAACACAACCAAAACCTTGTCGCGAAGCGTCACAATATATTTCAAAATCATCGTTCCCTTCAGGTAACGATAAAATAGGCGCCGTAGTTAACTTCTTCTTCAGTAATTGAAATGCGTTCTCCTGCTCCGAGGTCCATTCGTATTTCTTCCCTTTTTGCGTTAATGCTGTCAACGGCTTAGCTATTCGGGAAAAATCTTGAATAAACCTTCTATAATAACCGGCTAAACCCAAAAATTGGCGTATCTGCATTGGTGTTTTAGGAGTCTCCCATTTTTCAATGGCTTCAATTTTTGCTGGATCAACCTGAATTCCTTTGCTACTAACAACGTGGCCAAGAAATTGCACTTCTTTCAACCAGAAAGCACACTTAGAAAATTTAGGGTATAGCTGTTCTTTTCTCAACAACTCTAATATCAACCTTAAATGCTGCTCATGCTCTTGCTCACTCTTGGAATAGATAAGAATGTCATCAATGAAAACGATAACAAACTTATCTAAATACGGACTACAAACTCGATTCATGAGGTCCATGAATACAGCTGGCGCATTCGTCAATCCAAACGGCATGACCAAAAATTCGTAATGACCATAACGTGTCCGAAAAGCAGTTTTCGGAATGTCCTCATCTTTGACACGTAGTTGATGATAGCCCGATCTTAGGTCGATTTTCGAATAAACACATGATCCCTGGAGTTGATCAAATAAGTCGTCAATTCTCGGTAGTGGATACCGATTTTTGATAGTTAACTTATTTAATTCACGATAATCTATACACATCCTAAAAGATCCATCTTTCTTTTTAACAAATAGAATCGGAGCTCCCCACGGTGAAGTACTTGGTCGTATGAATCCATGATCCAGTAATTCTTTTAACTGACTCTGAAGTTCTTTTAACTCGGACGGTGCAAGTCTATATGGAGCACGAGCCACTGGTGCGGCTCCTGGTACTAAATCTATTTGAAATTCTACAGATCTAAATGGAGGTAATCCCGGCAACTCTTCCGGAAAAACTTCAGGAAAATCTCTTGCCACAGGCACGTCGTTGATGCACTTTTCTTTTTCTTTCTTTTCGACTTTATTAACATGTGCTAAGATAGCATAGCACCCTTTCTTCAAGCACTTTTGAGCTTTCAAATAACTAATGAGTTTTAGCTTTGAGTTACCCTTCTCTCCATAAATCATCACCGGCATTCTATCCTTACAAGGAATGCGAATTGCCTTCTTGGCACACACAACTTCAGCTCCTACTTTGGACATCCAGTCCATGCCGACTATTACATCAAAACTTCCTAATTCTACGGGTATTAAGTCAATTTTAAATGTTTCTCCGGCTAAATTTATTTTACAATCACGGCAAATTTTATCGGCTTTAATTAGTTTACCATTAGCTAACTCAATCATGTACTTAGCATCTAGAGGTAATGATGAACAATTCAATTTAGCGTAAAAGCCTCTACTCACGTAACTTCTATCGGCACCAGTATCAAATATAATAGATGCGGATAAGTTATTAATGGTAAACGTACCCGTAACAAGCTCCGGGTCTTCACACGCCTCTCTAGCATTAATAACAAATGCTCTTCCACGTGCAGATCCATTATTCTTCTCTAGATTCGGACACTGGCTCTTATAGTGACCTTGTTTTCCACACCCATAACAAGTAATGGTAGCCAAAGCAGTTCTATTTGCATTGGTGGCAGGAGTCTTGGTACCATTTGTATTTGTAACGAGAGCCCTACAATCTTCAGCAAGATGACCCTTTCGATTACATTTGTTGCATACCACATTACAGTAGCCAGAGTGATGTTTGTGGCATCGGTTGCATAAAGGATTTTGTCCTTTGTAACCAAAGCTTGAACCACCACCTGCACCTTGTATGGTTTCTTGTTTCTTAAAAGATTGTTGTTGGTTACCTCGATCATAATTTCCATTCCACTTTCTTTTGTTACCTGATACCTTCACATCAGTATTGGATGCTTTCTTATCCATGATGACCTGATCCATTAGCTCGTTTGCCATGGTTATAGCTTCATGAATTGTCTTAGGTTTCGATGCTGTAACGTTTGCCTTGACCTTTTTGGGCAAACCATCTTTGTACATTTCAATCTTCCGTTCTTCGGTTGGAACCAATTCAGGACATAGCAAAACTAATTCCATGAATCGCTGATTGTAGTTGGTGATTTCAGTACCAATAACCTTCAGACTTCGTAACTCATCTTCCAACTTCCTAACCTCGTTCCTTGGACAATATTCGTTGATTAACATTGTTTTGAATTCTTCCCACGGAGTATCATAAGCTACATCTCCTCCTACAGCCTTCACATAATTTTTCCACCACGTGAGTGCACTATCTTGTAAAGTGCACGATGCATACTTGGTCATGTTCTTTTCAACACAACCACTGATTTTAAACACAGTCTCCATCTTTTCTATCCACCGGGTTAAACCGATTGGTCCTTCTGTTCCACTGAATGATGAGGGCTTGCAAGCTTGAAAAGTTTTGTAAGTGCACCCCACACGAGGATTTGGGTTAACTTCAGCACCTCCTGTAGCCTCGACCCATAACATTCTGTCGTTCACTCGTTGATTGATGAGTTCCTGGATTTCTTGTTCCGTCATTCGGTTCAATCGCGCCATATTCTTCTATAAGAATGAAAAGAAAATAATTATTCACATGGAATATTATAGATGTAGTGTATATTTACAGTACATTATAGCTTATTAATAATATGAACCAGGTATTATTATAAAAGCCTTTTCTTCTTATTAGCGTTTTATAATTATATCTAGGGTAGTACCTACCCGTTAATGTCCATACTTAATAGCTTAGTACAGAATCAATTACTACCATCTAAATAATACTTAACCATGGAAAATTATTGCATTTCACACTTCACTATTTTACATATGCTTATCTTATATCGAACATTAAGCAAACCACACTAATAATATTATACAAAACATTATATGATCCCATGGTTTAATACGGCAGCGCATCGTTTGGTCTATTTTCTAGGACGTTTAGGTTCAAGGAATGGCCTAACGCTTATCCTAGCTGTCTGCCTATATTTTGGCTGTGGGGCTGAAGAACTGGATGCCGGGACAGCACGAATAGGAATAGCGGGAATAGGGGTGGTAGTGTCTAGTGGAGTTGGTGCCACATCATCCTTACTAAACTCGGGATTTGAATTTTCTAATTCATTAGCCTTTCGTTTCTTTCCTAGTTCGAACTCGTCTTTTGTAATTTCCTGTATTTCTTCCTCGGGTTCACTTTCCTCCTCGGGTTCACTTTCCTCCTCGGGTTCACTTTCCTCCTCGGGTTCACTTTCCGGGTTCTCTATAGTCGGTTCATCCGGAATTTGTGAGTCTTCCCCAAAGATATTATTTTCGTCATCGGATAGGTTAATGACTGGAACACCATCTGAAGATTCTGGTTCGGAGTCGCTGAATGTGATAACAAGTTTTGAGCCCGACATCTATCATACAACAACTAACCCATTAGTACTACATAATATTTACATATAAATTTTAACCAACAATGATAAGCAATGGTTTTTAAATCAGACCCGGTCAAAGTCCAGACTTACTAATGTATCCTAACGACTTATCGGTTGGACACACTAATGCAAACCTGGTTCGCTAAGACCACCGCTCTGATACCACATGTCATAACCCGTCCTTAACCATAAGAACGTGTTAGATAACGTATGATTTCATTGCGAGGTATTGACCTCTATATGCGACATTTTAAAAGAGAAACTGCATATATTATACATTACAAACCATAACCATTATTTTTGTTACAAGCTTTAGACAATAAAAAGATGATTATCGTTTAGCGATAATCTTCGACTTACAAACTTTACATATAATGATAACAACACGATTTCGAGCATATTTTACAACACAAATCCTTGGGTATGCAGTTTTATTTTTGACACAAATATGCGTACGCAAGATCCTGCTCAAATTCAACATAATGCAGCGGAAGCTTTAGTAATCACCTGAGAATAGACATGTTTTAAAAGGTCAACATAAAGTTGGTGAGATATAGGTTTAATGCCGGCAGCAATATATATATATAGACCACAAGATTTCGTATATAAACAGTTTAATAAAAATATTCTAAGTGGTTGAGCACTTGGTAACCATACTTAACATTTAATCACGTCGCATATTCCCTTTATTATGAAATCTTACTACACCGTACCAAGTGTAGTCACGAAACGAAGTACTGTGCAACCGTTGAATACTGGTCGTCCAGTCCGGTTGGGGTTGTCTGGCCCGATAGATCTATCAACAGGATTCGCGTTTACAATACCGCTGTAAATAACAGTTACCAAGCTACAGGGAAGTATGCCAGTGGTACAACTCAACGTAGAATATATTTTTCAGTTACTTGTGTCCATAACGTAAAACATAAAATACATGTATTCTCATCCCGAAATATTTAGAGTTTAAAAGTGGGACTATATACTCACTTTCGTCTTGAAGATATATATATAATTTGACTTGGTCTCCGGTTGATATCACGAACCTATCCATATATAATATATCAATACCTTTTCTTTTTAAACAAACGTCACATATATATACTTGTTATACTTTTAATACTTTGAATAATTCCTTAGTCCGTAGTTAGCAGTTCGTTGTTAGTAATTCAATTTTAATGGTTCATTTTTAGATGTTTAATATACCCGCAATGAAATAAATAAAACCCCCAACGAAATAAATAAAACCCCATCGTATATGTATTGGTCGAGATTAATCTTGACCCATGGTACCGGTGTTGTCAAATGACGTGTTGCGTACATAAAGTACCGGTGTTGTCAAATGACGTGTTGCGTACAATCATGGGATCTTATGATTAATCTTCTCGTGTTGTTTACGGGTGATCCTGAACCATATAAAATTGAATTATAAGTACATATATATAAAATATCATGTTAACTTAAAAAGATGTGATTTATTTAATTTTTTCCCAATTATTTTCGTGGCTAAACTAGTCTTGGATATCCGATTTTGTTTCGGTCATAGTTTCTTCGTTACAACTCCGTTTTCGTTGATTCAACTTGCCATCTCCTTGGATCGAGTCCCTCTTTAAGACTATGAACTGTAAATACCTTAGTTTGTATTCAAAATCACACGGCATAGGTCAAACTTTAGTGAAACTTATGAAGTTAATCATTTTCCATCATGTAAACAACCTCAAATGATTATTTTTCTAAAAATACTTATACTTTGAGTTAAATCATGAAATTTTTATGTGTTATCATATTCATAGTAAAAATCATTTTTCCAGAAAATAAACCTCCAATTCAAAGTTTAAGATGGTTTTTAATTATCCAACCCAAAACAGCCCCCGGTTGCACTCCGACGTCGTAAATTCAGTTTTTAAGGTGTTCTTTGAAAAACCAAGTTATACCTTGTTAAGTTAGCATATAATTAAGATATTTTACAGGTCTTGAAGTATTTTAAAAGTTAAGTTAGAAGGATCTATTTAGTTTGCGAACAAGTTTGAAATCATTCAAACTATGTTCTAGTTTATAAACTCTTATATATATAGCTTTAAATATATGAATTGAAAAAGAGTTGAAGTAGATTTTTTACCTCAAGTTTAAAATGTAAATTTTCTGGAAAGAAGTAGTAAAATAAAAGTTGAGAGAGTTCTTGCAAGTGTGTGTGAAAATTGGAAGTAAAATTTGGAAAATGAATGTGTAAAAATGAGTTAGAAATGGTGCTTATTTATAGGCTTGAAAATTTGGTTTTAGTGAAAATATCTAAGATAAGTTAAAATTTATTATGTCATGAATGACATATTATTCCAATAATTGAAGATTTCTATTGGTATATACCAATAGTAAATACTTCTAGAAGCTGTGTATAGTACCCTAGATATACGTATAGGATTATTGAGGAAACGGAACGAGAATTCAAATATAACTATCTTTTGTAAATATACTTATATTGTTTTATGTATAAAAGCCATTTAAAAATGATTAAATACATTACTTATACGATATATGTATAAACATTATAAATCATCAGTATTTATGTCAAATAACGTTACGTAGGTTATTGTTTTGAAAACTTAAGTTAGTAGTTTCAAAATATACTTATGACTTTTTATTATTAATACAAAATGAGATATTAAAACATCCTTAGATCATGTTAAATATGTATGTATAATTATCATATATTGTATAGTTCGTGATATCATCGGTCAAACTAGACGGTCAAACGTTGTGTAAAACTCTTTTCAAAAACATAAGTCTCAACAATTTGGATTGCTTATCATGTTGGTAAGGTTTAATTTATGTAAATATTAATCTCATAAGTATAGAACGATCGGAAAAGTGCGGGTCGTTACAACGGTAAAGCCTAAAAATCTAGAAATAAAAATAACTACGGAAAATACTAAATTAAAAACTAATTACGAGCGAAAAATATACAACTTATGATTAAACGACGAAAATATAAAAATAAAACTTAAAGTTTATAAAAATACAATTTTTATAAAAATATTATTTTTATATTATTTATTTATAAAAGTATTAATTTTATAATTTATTAAAACTAATTAAAACTAAAAATACAAATTAAATAAATAAAACTAAAACTAATATTAGAAATTAATTAATAAACCCTAATTAGGGTAAATAATTAATAATAATAATTTTAATTATTAAACCTAATCCTGTCGGCTAAGGTACCAGACGTGTCAAATCACTCCATGCGATCGCATGGAGTGTATGTTATATATTCATGCGATCGCATGACCTGCGGATACGGGCCAAATGCTGGGCTGCTACTGTACCAGGCCCGAATAGTTTTACTTTACTTTTTTTTTCTTTCTGTTTTTTACTTTTTACTTTTGTTTTTAATTTTATGTTTTTATAAAATATTTATATAAATAAATAAAAACTTATATTTTAAAAACTAAAATAAAAATAAAGAAACTTTATAATTTTATATATATATATTTAACAAACTCTAAAAAATATATATATATATTTTGTTTTTCTTTTTATATTTTTGTATTTTTTTTAATATTTAAAACGTATTTTTACAAAAGCGTATTTTTACAAAAGTAAACTAAGTCATAAATATATTTTTTTTAATATAGCGTTTCGCTTCCGGCGTTTAAGTACTTCCCCGGCAGCGGCGCCAAAAATACTTGATGTTAAAGCGAAGGGGTACAAAATAGTAGTATTTTTACTACAAAATACTTATTAAATACGATACAATTTTACACAAGTTATTTATTTATAGATTGGATATACCTAAACCTTGCTACAACACTTATAGGCAGTGTACCTAATCGTACAGTAGTGTAGTTTTTAGTAAGTCTGATTCGTTCCACAGGGAGCTAGCCAAGTTTAACGCTATATTTTAAAAAACTATATTTGTATAAAAATATATATATAGGAGTGGTATTATTATTATAAAAGGGGGTTTTTATCGTTTAATGACCGGTTTGTCGATTTTAAAACTTTAGTCGTAGTTAAAACATAATGTAAAATATTAAAAATAAATATAACTTAATTTAATGCGTAAAGTAAATAACGATAATGAAATTGCGATAAATAAAAGTGCGATAAAATAAAATTGCGATAATTAAAAAGTACGATAATTAAAAGTGCAATTAAATATGAAATAAAGGAATTATGCTTATTTAAACTTCCGTAATCATGATGTTTGACGTGTTGATTTTAGTTTTATTACCATGGGTTAATTGTCCTTTGTCCTGGATTATTTAATATGTCCATTTGGTTTTTGTCCATAACAGTCAATCAGTCATAAATATAAAGTGCGAGTGTCCTCGTCAAATTATCCTTATATCCGAAGTCAAATATTGCAACTAATTGGGGACATAAACTATAATTACACCAATTTTCCTTGTATATAATTCACCCCTGTTTCAATAAGTCCATTGACTATTATTCCATTCTCGTGTCCGGTTAAATGAACGATTATTAGTACTTATAAATATCCCGCCCATCGTGTTCGATCGAGTGTATGTGGTTATTTATAGGTACGTACAATTGTAAATCTTTATATTAAATTAACAAACTATCATTTAATTAAACAAATATAAAGCCCATTAATAGCCCATAGTCTAATTTCCACAAGTGTCGTTCTTTTGTCCAAACCCCAATTATGGTACAAAGCCCAATTACTCCGTCTTAATATTTTAGCCCAACATCATGATTACTTCGGCTTAAATAAGCATAATAATAACTTAGCTACGAGACATTAATTTAAAAAGGTTGAACATAACTTACAATGATTAATAATAGCGTAGCGTTACACGGACAGAATTTCGACTTACACCCTTACAACATTCGCTAACATACCCTTATTATTAAAATTAAAATTATAATATATTTATTTATTTTTACGTAAGAGGAAAGAAGAGAAAAAGATGTGTTTTTGTTCGACCAAAATAGCGAAATTTATAGGACCTGACCCTCAATTTGGGGCCATGCGATCGCATGGATTTTCTTCTTCCTAGCCATGCGATCGCATGGCCAGCTGGGATAGCTCACATGTTGTTGTTTTCTTCTTGCCGACGGTTTTATTAAATATATATAATATATAAATAATTTTAAGAATTATTTATATATTATATTATATTTATGTGCATAGTTGACTTGTAATTTTCACTCCGTTGCGTCGCGCGTTGAAAGTTGACTTTGGTCCCGGTTCTTGATTTTCGAACGTCCTTGCGTACAATTTAATATCTTGTATTTTGCGTTTCGCGTCTTGTACTCTTGTAATTTTGAGACTTTTCTCATCAATAATTTGAACCACTTTGATTGTACTTTGTACTTTTGAGCTTTTTGGTCGTTTGCGTCTTCAACTCGTCAAATCTGTCTTTTGTCTTCACCTTTTATTATTTAAACGAATATCACTTGTAAATAGAACAATTGAAACCAAAAGCTTGTCTTTCTTGAGGGATAATGCTATGAAATATATGTTCGTTTTTAGCATTATCAACACTATCCAGGAGTCTTGATGTTAGGGTCGTTTTAGGGTGATCTCGGGAATTTCAGTACAATCTGAAACCAAAGGTTATGCGCCGCCAAATGGTACTCAATCTGGCGGCGCATCTTAATGATTTAAAAAATCGTGTTTAATGAATTGACATTAGATTCAAATTTATATGTGTTATATGTAATTACATTGCGAGTGAAATAATAGACCTTAAAACAATATGTACTATGCTAAGTCTTGCATGCACAAAAGGAATAATACGAATGAAATTCAAAACAGTCAAAATCGAAAAAAGGCAAAATTGAAGGCTTTCGAGGTCTCTTTTCGAAAAATATTTGGGACAAACCGCCTATGGTAGTTTGCCAACAGATAGATCCCGAAAAATACACGATTTAAAAAAATGGTGACTAAATCGGAGCTACGAGTCAAAAGATATGATAGATCGAACATTTTGGCCAAAGACACAAAACATCAAGCACCACGAACCGTCGGTGGTGTTAGGTGCTTGGTGCGATTCTGTGAGAAAAGATGACTTTTTCGGAATCTAAACAACTTCGAATAGCAAGCACGTTTAGAGAGTCTTGCTCGTTCGGCCGTTTGATGGTGATCTTATGAATTTCAGCACAATTTTAAACCAAAGGTTATGCGCCGCCAAATGGTATACCATCTGGCAGCGCATACTAATGATTTAAAAAAGTGTTTAATGAAGTGACTTTAGATTCAAATTTATACCCGTTATACATAATTACATTGCAAGTGAAATAATAGGCCTTAAAAGATATAAATTGAAAACGTTCAAAGAGAACATTAAAAATGAGTAAAATGTCTTTTTTCGGTATCCTGATGACCTCGATGTGAAGACACTATCCAGGAGTCTTGATGTTAGGGTCGTTTTAGGGCGATCTCGAGAATTTCAGTACAATCTGAAACAGAAGGTTATGCGCCGCCAAATGGTACTCCATCTGGCGACGCATATTAAAGATTTAAAAAATCGTGTTTAATGAATTGACATTAGATTCAAATTTATATGCGTTATACGTAATTACATTGCGAGTGAAATAACAGGCCTTAAAACAATATGTACTATGCTAAGTCATGCATACACAAAGGAATAAGATGAATGAAATTCAAAACGGTCAAAATCAAAAAATGGTAAAATTGAAGGCTTTCGAGGTCTCGTTTCGAAAAATATTTGGAACAAACCGCCTACGGGAGTTTGTCAATGGATAGATCCCGAAAAAATACACGATTTAAAAAAAACGGTGACTAAATCGGAGCTACGAGTCAAAAAATACGATAGATCGAACATTTTGGCCAAAGACACAAAACATCAAGCACTACGAACTATCGGTGGTGTTAGGTGCGTGGTGTGATTCTGTGAGAAAAGATGACTTTTTCGAAATCTAGACAACTTCGAATGGCAAGCACGTTTAGAGAGTCTTGCTTGTTCGGCCGTTTTATGGTGATCTTATGAATTTCAGCATAATTTTAAATCGAAGGTTATGCGCCGCCAAATGGTATAGTATCTGGCGTGTTTAATGAAGTGACATTAGATTCAAATTTATACCCGTTATATATAGTTACATTGCGAGTGAAATAATAGGCCTTAAAACGATATATACAAGGCTAAGTCATGCATACACAAAACTAATTATAAGATATAAATTGAAAACGTTCAAAGAGAACATTAAAAATGAGTAAAATGTCTTTTTTCGGCATCCTGATGACCTCGATGTCAAGACACTATCCAGGAGTCTTGATGTTAGGGTCGTTTTAGGGCGATCTCGAGAATTTCAGTACAATATGAAACCGAAGGTTATGCGCCGCGAAATGGTACTCCATTTGGCGGCGTATCTTAATGATTTAAAAAATCGTGTTTAATGAAGTGACATTAGATTCAAATTTATATGCGTTATACGTAATTACATTGCGAGTGAAATAATAGGCCTTAAAACAATACCTACTATGCTAAGTCATGCATGCACAAAAGGAATAATACGAATGAAATTCAAAACGTTCAAAATCGAAAAAGATACGATGGATCAAACATTTTGGCCAAAGACACAAAACATCAAGCACCACGAACCGTCGGTCGTATTAGGTGCGTGGTGCGATTCTGTGAGAAAATATGTCTTTTTCGGAATCTAGACAACTTCGAATGGCAAGCACGTTCAGAGAGTGTTGCTCATTCGGCCATTTTAGGGTGATCTTATGAATTTTAGCACAATCTGAAACCAAAGGTTATGCGCCGCCAAATGGTACACCATCTGGCGGCGCATACTAATGAATTAAAAAAACGTGTTTAATGAAGTGACATTAGATTCAAATTTATATCCGTTATACATAATTACATTGTGAGTGAAATCATAGGCCTTAAAACGATATATATCATGCTAAGTCATGCATACACAAAACTAATTATAAGATATAAATTGAAAACGTTCAAAGAGAACATTAAAAATGAGTAAAATGTCTTTTTTCGACATCCTGAAGACCTCGATGTGAAGACACTATCCAGGAGTCTTGATGTTAGGGTTGTTTTAGGGCGATCTCGATAATTTCAGTACAATCTGAAACTGAAGGTTATGCGCCGCCAAATGGTACTCCATCTGGCGGCGCATATTAATGATTTAAAAAATCGTGTTTAATGAAGTGACATTAGATTCAAATTTATATGCGTTATATGTAATTACATTGCGAGTGAAATAATAGGCCTTAAAACAATATGTACTATGCTAAGTCATGCATACACAAAGGAATAAGATGAATGAAATTCAAAACTGTCAAAATCAAAAAATGGTAAAATTGAAGGCTTTCGAGGTCTCGTTTCAAAATATATTTGGAACAAACCGCCTACGGGAGTTTGTCAATGGATAGATCCCGAAAAAATACACGATTTAAGAAAAACGGTGACTAAATCGGAGCTACGAGTCAAAAGATACGATAGATCGAACATTTTGGCCAAAGACACAAAACATCAAGCACTGCGAACTATCAGTGGTGTTAGGTGCGTGGTGCGATTCTGTGAGAAAAGATGACTTTTTCGAAATCTAGAAAACTTCGAATGGCAAGCACGTTTAGAGAGTCTTGCTCGTTCGGCCGTTTTATGGTGATCTTATGAATTTCAGCATAATTTTAAACCGAAGGTTATGCGCCGCCAAATGGTATACCATCTGGCGTGTTTAATGAAGTGATATTAGATTCAAATTTATACCCGTTATACATAGTTACATTGCGAGTGAAATAATAGGCCTTAAAACGATATATACAAGGCTAAGTCATTCATACACAAAACTAATTATAAGATATAAATTGAAAACGTTTAAAGAGAACATTAAAAATGAGTAAAATGTCTTTTTTCGGCATCCTGACGACCTTGATGTCAAGACACTATCCAGGTGCCTTGATGTTAGGGTCGTTTTAGGGTGATCTCGCGAATTTCAGTACAATTTGAAATCGAAGGTTATGCGCCGCCAAATCGTACACCCTTTGGCGGCGCATATTAATGATTTAAAAAATTGTGTTTAATGAAGTGACATTAGATTCAAATTTATATGCATTATACGTAATTACATTGCGAGTGAAATAATTGGCCTTAAAAAAATATGTACTATGCTAAGTCATGTACACACAAAGGAATAATATGAATGAAATTCAAAACGGTCAAAATCAAAAAATGGTAAAATTGAAGGCTTTCGAGTTCTCGTTTTGAAAAATATTTGGGACAAACCGCCTATGGTAGTTTGCCAACGAATAGATCCCGAGAAAATACACGATTTGAAAAAAAAAATGGTGACTAAATCGAAGCTACGAGTCAAAAGATACGATAGATCGAACATTTTGGCCAAAGACACAAAACATCAAGCACCACGAACCGTCGATGTTGTTAGGTGCGTGGTGCGATTCTGTGAGAAAAGATGACTTTTTCGGGATCTAGACAACTTCGAATGGCAAGCACGTTTAGCGATTCTTGCTCGTTCGGCCGTTTTAGGGTGATCTTATGAATTTCAGCACAATCTGAAACCGAAGGTTATGCGCCGCCAAATGGTACACCATCTGGCGGTGCATACTAATGATTTTAAAAAGCGTGTTTAATGAAGTGACATTAGATTCAAATTTATACCCGTTATATATAATTACATTGCGAGTGAAATCATAGGCCTTAAAACGATACGTATCAGGCTAAGTCATGCATACACAAAACTAATTATAAGATATAAATTGAAAACGTTCAAAGAGAACGTTAAAAATGAGTAAAATGTCTTTTTCGGCATCCTGATGACCTCGATGTCAAGACACTATAAAGGATTCTTGATGTGAGGGTCGTTTTAGGGTGATCTCGAGAATTTTAGTACAATCTGAAACCGAAGGTTATGCGCCGCCAAATGGTACTCCATCTGGCGGCGCATATTAATGATTTAAAAAATCGTGTTTAGTGAAGTGACATTAGATTCAAATTTATATGCGTTATACGTAATTACATTGCGAGTGAAATAATAGGCCTTAAAAAAATATGTATATGCTAAGTCATGCATACACAAAAGAATAGTATGAATGAAATTCAAAACGGTCAAAATCTAAAAATGGTAAAACTGAAGGCTTTTGAGGTCTCGTTTCAAAAAATATTTGGGACAAACCGCCTACGGTAGTTTGCCAAAGGATAGATCCTGAAAAAAATACACGATTTGAAAAAAACGGTGACTAAATCGAACATTTTGGCCAAAGACACAAAACATCAAGCACCACGAACCGTCGGTGGTGTTAGGTGCGTGGTGCGATTCTGTGAGAAAAGATGAATTTTTGGGAATCTAGACAACTTCGAATGGCAAGCACGTTTAGAGAGTCTTGCTCGTTCGGCCGTTTTATGGCGATCTTATGAATTTCAGCACAATCTGAAACCGAAGGTTATGCGTCGCCAAATGGTACACCATCTGGCGACGCATATTAATGATTTAAAAGAATGTCTTTAATGAAGTGACATTAGATTTAAATTTATACCCATTATACATAATTACATTGCGAGTGAAATCATAGGCCTTAAATCAATATGTATCATGCTAAGTCATGCATACACGAAAAGAATAATATGAATGAAATTCAAAACGGTCAAAATTGAAAAAAGGGAAAATTGAATGCTTTCGAGGTCTCATTTTGAAAAATATTTGGGACAAGATGCCTACGGAAGTTTGCCAACGGATAAATTCCAAAAAAATACATGATTTGAAAAAAACGGTGATTAAATTGGAGCTACGAGTCAAAAGATACGATAGATCGAACATTTTGGTCAAAGACACAAAACACCAAGCACCACGAACCGTCGGTGGTGTTAGGTGCGTGGTGCGATTCTGTGAGAAAAGATGTCTTTTTCGAAATCCAGACAACTTCAAATGGCAAGCACGTTCAAAGAGTCTTGCTCGTTCGGCCGTTTTAGTGTGATCTTATGAATTTCAGCACAATTTTAAACCTAAGGTTATGCGCCGCCAAATGGTACACCATCTGGCGTCGCATCCTAATGATTTAAAAAACGTGTTTAATGAAGTGACATTAGATTCAAATTTATACCCGTTATACATAATTACATTGCGAGTGAAATAATAGGACTTAAAACGATATATATCATGCTAAGTCATACGTACACAAAACTAATTATAAGATATAAATTGAAAACGTCTTTTTTCGGCATCCTGATAACCTCGATGTCAAGACACTATCTAGGAGTCTTGATGTTAGGGTCATTTTAGGGGGATCTCGAGAATTTCAATACAATCTGAAACCGAATGTTCTGCGCCGCCAAATGGTACTCCATCTAGCGGCGCATCTTAATGATTTAAAAAATAATGTTTAATGAAGTGACATTAGATTCAAATTTATATGCGTTATATGTAATTACATTGCGAGTGAAATAATAGGCCTTAAAACAATATATACTATGCTAAGTCATGCATGCACAAAGGGAATAATACGAATGAAATTCAAAACGGTGAAAATAGAAAAAAGGAAAAATTGAAGGCTTTCGAGGTCTCGTTTCAAAAAATATTTGTGACAAACCGCCTACGGAAGTTTACCAACGGATAGATCCCAAAAAAATACACGATTTGAAAAAAACGGTGACTAAATCGGAGCTACGAGTCAAAAGATACGATAGATCGAACATTTTGGCCAAAGACAAAAAAACACCATGCACCACGAACCGTCGGTGGTATTAGGTGCGTGGTGCGATTCTGTGAGAAAAGATGTCTTTTTCGGAATCTAGACAACTTCGAATGGCAAGCACGTTCAGAGAGTCTTGCTCGTTCGGCCGTTTTAGGGTGATCTTATGAATTTCAGCACAATATGAAACCGAAGGTTATGCGCCGCCAAATGGTACACCATCTGGCGGTGCATACTAATGATTTAAAAAATATGTGTTTAATGAAGTGACATTCGATTCAAATTTATACCCGTTATACATAATTACGTTGCGAGTGAAATCATAGGCCTTAAAACGATACATACCATGCTAAGTCATGCATACACAAAACTAATTATAAGATATAAATTGAAAACGTTTATAGAGGACATTAAAAATGAGTAAAATGTCTTTTTTCGGCATCTTGACGACCTCGATGTCAAGACACTATCTAGGAGTCTTGATGTTAGGGTCATTTTAGGGTGATCTCGAGAATTTCAGTACAATTTGAAACCGAAGGTTATGCGCCGCCAAATGGTACTCCCTTTGGCGGCGCATATTAATGATTTAAAAAATTGTGTTTAATGAAGTGACATTAGATTCAAATTTATATGCATTATACGTAATTACATTGCGAGTGAAATAATTGGCCTTAAAAAAAATATGTACTATGCTAAGTCATGTACACACAAAGGAATAATATGAATGAAATTCAAAACGGTCAAAATCAAAAAATGGTAAAATTGAAGGCTTTCGAGTTCTCGTTTTGAAAAATATTTGGGACAAACCGCCTATGGTAGTTTGCCAACGAATAGATCCCGAGAAAATACACGATTTGAAAAAAAAAATGGTGACTAAATCGAAGCTACGAGTCAAAAGATACGATAGATCGAACATTTTGGCCAAAGACACAAAACATCAAGCACCACGAACCGTCGATGTTGTTAGGTGCGTGGTGCGATTCTGTGAGAAAAGATGACTTTTTCGGGATCTAGACAACTTCGAATGGCAAGCACGTTTAGCGATTCTTGCTCGTTCGGCCGTTTTAGGGTGATCTTATGAATTTCAGCACAATCTGAAACCGAAGGTTATGCGCCGCCAAATGGTACACCATCTGGCGGTGCATACTAATGATTTTAAAAAGCGTGTTTAATGAAGTGACATTAGATTCAAATTTATACCCGTTATATATAATTACATTGCGAGTGAAATCATAGGCCTTAAAACGATACGTATCAGGCTAAGTCATGCATACACAAAACTAATTATAAGATATAAATTGAAAACGTTCAAAGAGAACGTTAAAAATGAGTAAAATGTCTTTTTCGGCATCCTGATGACCTCGATGTCAAGACACTATAAAGGATTCTTGATGTGAGGGTCGTTTTAGGGTGATCTCGAGAATTTTAGTACAATCTGAAACCGAAGGTTATGCGCCGCCAAATGGTACTCCATCTGGCGGCGCATATTAATGATTTAAAAAATCGTGTTTAGTGAAGTGACATTAGATTCAAATTTATATGCGTTATACGTAATTACATTGCGAGTGAAATAATAGGCCTTAAAAAAATATGTATATGCTAAGTCATGCATACACAAAAGAATAGTATGAATGAAATTCAAAACGGTCAAAATCTAAAAATGGTAAAACTGAAGGCTTTTGAGGTCTCGTTTCAAAAAATATTTGGGACAAACCGCCTACGGTAGTTTGCCAAAGGATAGATCCTGAAAAAAATACACGATTTGAAAAAAACGGTGACTAAATTGGAGCTACGAGTCAAAAGATACGATAGATCGAACATTTTGGCCAAAGACACAAAACATCAAGCACCACGAACCGTCGGTGGTGTTAGGTGCGTGGTGCGATTCTGTGAGAAAAGATGAATTTTTGGGAATCTAGACAACTTCAAATGGCAAGCACGTTTAGAGAGTCTTGCTCGTTCGGCCGTTTTATGGCGATCTTATGAATTTCAGCACAATCTGAAACCGAAGGTTATGCGTCGCCAAATGGTACACCATCTGGCGACGCATATTAATGATTTAAAAGAATGTCTTTAATGAAGTGACATTAGATTTAAATTTATACCCATTATACATAATTACATTGCGAGTGAAATCATAGGCCTTAAATCAATATGTATCATGCTAAGTCATGCATACACGAAAAGAATAATATGAATGAAATTCAAAACGGTCAAAATTGAAAAAAGGGAAAATTGAATGCTTTCGAGGTCTCATTTTGAAAAATATTTGGGACAAGATGCCTACGGAAGTTTGCCAACGGATAAATTCCAAAAAAATACATGATTTGAAAAAAACGGTGATTAAATTGGAGCTACGAGTCAAAAGATACGATAGATCGAACATTTTGGTCAAAGACACAAAACACCAAGCACCACGAACCGTCGGTGGTGTTAGGTGCGTGGTGCGATTCTGTGAGAAAAGATGTCTTTTTCGAAATCCAGACAACTTCAAATGGCAAGCACGTTCAGAGAGTCTTGCTCGTTCGGCCGTTTTAGTGTGATCTTATGAATTTCAGCACAATTTTAAACCTAAGGTTATGCGCCGCCAAATGGTACACCATCTGGCGTCGCATCCTAATGATTTAAAAAACGTGTTTAATGAAGTGACATTAGATTCAAATTTATACCCGTTATACATAATTACATTGCGAGTGAAATAATAGGACTTAAAACGATATATATCATGCTAAGTCATACGTACACAAAACTAATTATAAGATATAAATTGAAAACGTCTTTTTTCGGCATCCTGATAACCTCGATGTCAAGACACTATCTAGGAGTCTTGATGTTAGGGTCATTTTAGGGGGATCTCGAGAATTTCAATACAATCTGAAACCGAATGTTATGCGCCGCCAAATGGTACTCCATCTAGCGGCGCATCTTAATGATTTAAAAAATAATGTTTAATGAAGTGACATTAGATTCAAATTTATATGCGTTATATGTAATTACATTGCGAGTGAAATAATAGGCCTTAAAACAATATATACTATGCTAAGTCATGCATGCACAAAGGGAATAATACGAATGAAATTCAAAACGGTGAAAATAGAAAAAAGGAAAAATTGAAGGCTTTCGAGGTCTCGTTTCAAAAAATATTTGTGACAAACTGAAAGGATCCGAAACTAATCATCCGGACATCGTCCATATAGATTAAAAACGAATTACAATAGTTGATAACATCGCGAGGTACTTGACCTCTATATGATACATTTTACAAACGTTGCATTTATTTCTTAAAGGCAATCTATTATTACATCGAGAGTTGACATATTAGCCTAACATTTTATAACAACCAAATGATCTAATCTGCCATTTTCATAACAATAGTCTTTAATGAACTTCAATGACTCGAATGCAACGTCCTTGTATCATAGCTTAAATGGTCCCAAGTAGTATCCTTAACATGAGCTAATGCACAGCGGAAGACTTAATTTGTACCTGAGAATAACATGCTTTAAAACGTCAACATAAAGTTGGTGAGATATATAGGTTTGATGCTAGCAGCGTTATAACAATGGACCACAAGATTTCGTATATAATCATTTCAATAAAAATATTCTAAGTGGTTGAGCACTTGGTAACCATACTTAACATTTAATCACGTCGCATATTCCCTTTAATATGAAATCTTACTACACCGTACCAAGGTGTAGTCGCAAAACGAAGTACTGTGCAACCGTTGAATACTGGTCGTCCAGTCCGGTTGGGGTTGTCAGGCCCGATAGATCTATCAACAGGATTCGCGTTTACAATACCGCTGTAAATATTAGTTACCAAGCTACAGGGAAGTATGCCAGTGGTACAACTCAACGTAGAACATATTTTTCAGTTACTTGTGTCCATATCGTAAAACATAAAATACATGTATTCTCATCCCGAAATATTTAGAGTTTAAAAGTGGGACTATATACTCACTGTTGTCTCGAAGATATATATATTTTTGACTTGGTCTTCCGGTTGATATCACGAACCTATCCATATATAATATATCAATATATTTTCATTTTAAACAAACGTCTCGTATATATATTTATAATACTTTTAATACTTTGAATAATTCCTTAGTCCGTAGTTAGCGTTTCGATGTTAGTAATTCAATTTTAATGGTTCATTTTTAGATGTTTAATATACCCGCAATAAATAAACCCCCAACGAAATAAATAAAACTCCCATAAAACCCCATCGTATATGTGTTGGTCGAGATTAATCTTGACCCATGGTACCGGTGTTGTCAAATGACGTGTTGCGTACATAAAGTACCGGTGTTGTCAAATGACGTGTTGCGTACAATCATGGGATCTTATGATTAATCTTCTCGTGTTGTTTATGGGTGATCCTGAACCATATAAAATTGAATTATAAGTACATATATATAAAATATCATGTTATCTTAGAAATATGTGATTTATATCATTTTTTTCCAATTGATCCCGTAGTTGAAATGATCTAGGATAACCAATTTTGTTTCGGTCATAGTTTCTTCGTTACAAATCCGTTTTCGTTGATTCAAATTGCCATCTTCTTGGATCGAGTTCTTCTTTAAGACTATGAACTGTAAATACCTTAGTTTGTATTCAAAATCATACGGCATAAGTGAAACATTAGTGAAACATATGAAGTTAAACATTTTTGTTACAACAAAATCATTAAATGACCATTTTTCTAAAAATACTTATACTTTGAAAAACCAAGTTTTACCTTGTTAAATTAGCATATACATAAGTTATATTACAGGTCTTGAAGTATTTTAAAAGTTAAGTTAGAAGGATCTATTTAGTTTGCAAACAAGTTTGAAAACATTCAAACTATGTTCTTGTTGTTAAACTTTTGTACCACAAAATATGATAGCTATATATATATGAATCGAATAAGGTTATGAACATAGATTCTACCTCAAGTTCCTTGGATGAAGTTGCTGTAAGAGAGAAGTAAGAAGCTAGAATCAAAAGGGTGATAGAAGTGGATGAAAGATTGGAAGTAAGTTGGTGTTCTTGGAGGGTTTTCTTGAAATGTTTTTGTATGGTTTTCTTATGGTGTTTTAGTATGGTTTTTGAAGCTAGATCTTCTTGGTAAGTTGCTGAAGTGTTATGGAGTTTAGAGAGTAAGAAAGAGTGTGTGTTTTTAGTTAAGAGATTGAAGTAAAAATGAATCAAAAATGATGATACATATATACTCCTAAAAATGTGATCTTTAAGGATAACATGACAAAATTCTAGTTTGTATTTTTGTAATTAGTCTTGCAATGATTCAAAAGTAATTACCTAGCTCTAAGGGCATGTACAATGGCTGGTTAGGTAGTGATTTGACATGTATTTACTATTAGTAAATACGTATAGAAGCTAGGTATGATACGAGTACAAATACTCTAAATATACGTATAGAAATTTTGTGAAAAATGGAATGAGGATTCAAATATAGCTATCTTTTGTGAATACACTTATATGGTTTTATGTATTTAAGTTCTTAAAAGTGATTAAATACATTACTTATACGATATATGTATACATATTATAAGTCTTAAGTATTTATGTCAAATAACGTTACGTATTGTTATCATTTTGAAAACTTAAGTTAGTAGTTTCAAAATATACTCATAACTTATTGTTATTAATACAAAATGAGATATTAAAACATTCATTAATCATGTTAAATATGTATATATACATATATATATGCAAACGTATAATTATCATATATTGTATAGTTCGTGATATCGTCGGTCAAACTAGACGGTCAAACGTTGTGTAAAACTCTTTTCGGAAATATAAATCTCGACAATTTGGATTACTTATCATGTTGGTAAGTTTTAATTTATGTAAATATTAATCTTATAAGTATAGAACGATCGAAAAAAAATGCGGGTCAACTTTAGGGTTTTTGCTTATCGTGTCGGAACCATATAGAGATTAGAGTTTAAATTTGGTCGGAAATTTCCGGGTCGTTACAGTACCCATCCGTTAAAGAAATTTCGTCCTCGAAATTTGGTAGAGGTTGTCATAAATAACCATAGGAATGTTTTCATGACGAATATGAGGTAATAATGAAATTTTATCATTATTGAAAGATTTAGATAAAACGATTTGGTTATGTGAGACGCACGAGCGAAGCTATCACAAAAAAAAAAAAATGAAATGAGTAAATATGGAATCGTTTTTAATCGATGACGTGGTTTAGAATTGATTTCCGGGATTTAAGGGATTTAGGAAAAATCTTACGTAATAAGATTTGGTTATTCGGCGATCAGAATCTTCTTTGATTTAATGCGGTAATCTGTTTCGATTTCTCTGTCGGATATTTCACTATAAATCCACCCCTTCGTTTCCTTATTTTTCACAACTCGCATCTTCTACTCTTTCTCCTTAATTCCTACTTTAAGGTATCCTTTGAAATGCTTCATCCCGTTCTGATTTTTGTTATACTTCTAACTTTTATATCTTTCATTCTTCTCTTCCATCTACCGCCAGAAGAATCTATTCACTTTTATGATTTTCTTGGAATTATAATGTTTCTAATTCTCCCGTGTCTTTACGTCGCCATACGTATTGATATACACGGTTTGTAGTTTCTGGGTGGTTGTTGGGTTTGATATCTTTCCTTATACTTCGATGCTCCTGCTTCTGTTTTCCATAATCATTGTCATCCATAGTTAATATTCTCTCCTATTTGCTGTGATCTATACCCCAATTTCTATTTTGGGACTTTGTCCCTTCGTTTCTTCTTCCCGTCCTTGAGTCCAGCGATCAATAGTTCGGAATTTGTAGGTATAAAATTTGGAATGAACCTAGCTATTGGTTTTAGAATAAAATTGTAATGGCACGATCTTGATTCGTTAAATTACTCGAATATTCCGGAAAAATAGAACTATCAAGGTGATACGTTCTAATATGTTTGGAGACTTGATAGAATGTAAGAGCCGTGTAACATGGCACATGATGACGGTACTGTGAATCATCACATTCCATTAGAAACTTAACATGACTTACTGTAATATAATGAAGTTGATCAAGTTTCATTATATTATACTAATTCATGTATCAGTTCCCAACACTACTTCAAAACATTCCTATTTTAAACTTGAAGGTTTTAGAACTTAGAAACTAACACAGTTTCTTTTATATTGTAACGCAGATATTACGGAGAAATACATGATTTTGGATAAGAACAGTTGTGAGAATATCTCCAGAAATATGGAGGATATGTATAACGAAAGATATGAAGATATCTTATAATATCTAAGATAAGATGATGATGAAGAATATCATCGGGAAAGGTTTAGGATAAGGGGTAGGTTTTTTTTTTTTTACTAATGGTTTCAGCAAGCACTGAATCGTTTGAATCCTTTGAAAGCAGATTCAGTTCTTGTGATTTATCTACATCCTCCTTCATACTTTGCTCAATCCGTTTTCCAGTTCCAACTCTCCTCTTTTTCTAAGCTTTACCAATACAATGTACTTCATCATTAAACTTTTGACTGTTAAAGTCGTTTACAGTTTTTTTTTTTTTCTGCTTCTTCAGCATTTCAAGAACTACTTCATAGTCCAGGATGTTTTTCAGAACTTCATATTCGAAAAATGTAATTCTTAGGGATAGTCGTTCTCGGTATAACTGGGAGAATTTCTACGAGATTTTCAAAATACTGATTGCGGGTTTCGCCAAAGAGATAACGAGTTGCTGGTACGTCTGCTGATGATGTTGTGAAAAAGGTTCTCCGGTAACAACGTCGAAAGGACAAAGTATAAATATCGAGATTATAATAGGAGTAGTCTCACTGAGAAGTCGAAGTGGAGCTGTGACAAAATTAGCTTCTTGAAAAGGAATCGTATGATTGTTTTTGATAATGATAAGGAATTCGACGCGGATACGTTTTAACTATAACGTCGGTTTCGAAAATTTTTCAGGTGCATCACTGTATGCATAAATCTTTCTTCCGTAAACGAGGTGTGGCTGGTTCAACTTCTCGATCGAGGTGTTTTCAAGAATCATGAAAAGATTTGAATGAGGATTATAATTGTCGAAGTACAAATGAGGTTTAGGATGAAATCAAGTGGCAAAATTGAAGAATTGTTTAGTTTCATATGTTATAATCAACATTTTATTTCATTTTAATTGTCCAATGTTTCTTCTTTATGCCACTTGTTGGATTTGGATAGGTAAAAAAAATTCAAATATGAAATTTAAATGGAAATGGTTATTCTGGGGTGAACGGATACGTATATCGATGGTTGTAAGTAAAATAACAAATGACCGTTGAATCAGATTCAAGAATGTACAATATAACTTATTAATGTGAATTCTAAATATTCCTCGGGTACTACCCACCCGTTAAAATATTTTCATCATTATTAGTTTGTACGAAGGAATTTTTAATTACTATCTTTATGAAAATATACTTGCATATATATTTTCTTCAGAGATAATCATAGATTTAATGAGTCAATAAGATAATAAACTCATTTGATTTATCGTTAATTCTAGATTACATAATCTCTAAGACTTTAGAAATTACATAATCGTCATACGATACGTAAAGCGAAGATAATCGATGTAGAACGATATATAGAACGAAGATCATACTCGAAGTACAGATATTGAGTCGTGTGATGTTGATATTCGAGATACAGATTGTGATGTTGAGATTTTGGGGGTGACAAGAGTACTGTCGGCGTTGATGATGGTGGTATAGATTATGCTGCTGGTGCTGCTGCTGGTGTTTGTAACCTTCGCACCGTATTTTCTAAAGCCACTACCCGAGCGCGAAGCTCGTTGACTTCTTCTATTATACCGGGATGATTGACGGTTGGAACGAGCGAATGAACAAGATTCGAAATATGGGATAGTATGTAATCATGACGAGATACTCTAGAAATGAGCGAGAAAATGGTGTTTCGAATAGGTTCGCCGGTAAGTGCTTCAGGTTCATCGTTAAGAGGACAATTTGGTGGATGGAATGGATCACCTTCTTCTTGCCTCCAGAGATTTAGTATATTACGAACCCATCCCCAATTCATCCAAAATAGATGATGGGAAATCGGTTGATCCATTCCGGTAACGCTGTTCTCGGAGCTCGAATGGAAATCCATATCGGCGAAGCTATCGAAGTCGGAGGAATTTGAGCTGGATGAAGAATCCATCTTGTATGGTCGGAGAAATGAATTTTTGGTTTGGAATAGATTATAGGAGTTGGGTTTGGTACTCTTCAATACATAATTTACATATGTATATATATAATATCAAAATCCCATGAATTACGGAGAATCTTTGAAATACGTCAGGCAATGTCTAGAGTAACAGATACGCTAGGATATGAATTTTTGTCTATACACTATCGATGCACTTAAATGCAATAAGACGTGTCTAGACTTAAGAATGATAAGCAGACAGTTCTCTAAGAATGATAAGCAGATGATTTCCGACTAGGATTGATAAGCAAAACTTTTGACAGGCAGACACGGTCAAAGTCCAGACTTACTTAATGTATCCTAACAACTACTAGTTAGACACACTAATGCAAGGCCTGGTTCGCTAAGACCAACGCTCTGATACCAACTGAAAGGATCCGAAACTAATCATCCGGACATCGTCCATATAGATTAAAAACGAATTACAATAGTTGATAACATCGCGAGGTACTTGACCTCTATATGATACATTTTACAAACGTTGCATTTATTTCTTAAAGGCAATCTATTATTACATCGAGAGTTGACATATTAGCCTAACATTTTATAACAACCAAATGATCTAATCTGCCATTTTCATAACAATAGTCTTTAATGAACTTCAATGACTCGAATGCAACGTCCTTGTATCATAGCTTAAATGGTCCCAAGTAGTATCCTTAACATGAGCTAATGCACAGCGGAAGACTTAATTCGTACCTGAGAATAACATGCTTTAAAACGTCAACATAAAGTTGGTGAGATATATAGGTTTGATGCTAGCAGCGTTATAACAATGGACCACAAGATTTCGTATATAATCATTTCAATAAAAATATTCTAAGTGGTTGAGCACTTGGTAACCATACTTAACATTTAATCACGTCGCATATTCCCTTTAATATGAAATCTTACTACACCGTACCAAGGTGTAGTCGCAAAACGAAGTACTGTGCAACCGTTGAATACTGGTCGTCCAGTCCGGTTGGGGTTGTCAGGCCCGATAGATCTATCAACAGGATTCGCGTTTACAATACCGCTGTAAATATTAGTTACCAAGCTACAGGGAAGTATGCCAGTGGTACAACTCAACGTAGAACATATTTTTCAGTTACTTGTGTCCATATCGTAAAACATAAAATACATGTATTCTCATCCCGAAATATTTAGAGTTTAAAAGTGGGACTATATACTCACTGTTGTCTCGAAGATATATATATTTTTGACTTGGTCTTCCGGTTGATATCACGAACCTATCCATATATAATATATCAATATATTTTCATTTTAAACAAACGTCTCGTATATATATTTATAATACTTTTAATACTTTGAATAATTCCTTAGTCCGTAGTTAGCGTTTCGATGTTAGTAATTCAATTTTAATGGTTCATTTTTAGATGTTTAATATACCCGCAATAAATAAACCCCCAACGAAATAAATAAAACTCCCATAAAACCCCATCGTATATGTGTTGGTCGAGATTAATCTTGACCCATGGTACCGGTGTTGTCAAATGACGTGTTGCGTACATAAAGTACCGGTGTTGTCAAATGACGTGTTGCGTACAATCATGGGATCTTATGATTAATCTTCTCGTGTTGTTTACGGGTGATCCTGAACCATATAAAATTGAATTATAAGTACATATATATAAAATATCATGTTATCTTAGAAATATGTGATTTATATCATTTTTTTCCAATTGATCCCGTAGTTGAAATGATCTAGGATAACCAATTTTGTTTCGGTCATAGTTTCTTCGTTACAAATCCGTTTTCGTTGATTCAAATTGCCATCTTCTTGGATCGAGTTCTTCTTTACTGTAAATACCTTAGTTTGTATTCAAAATCATACGGCATAAGTGAAACATTAGTGAAACATATGAAGTTAAACATTTTTGTTACAACAAAATCATTAAATGACCATTTTTCTAAAAATACTTATACTTTGAAAAACCAAGTTTTACCTTGTTAAATTAGCATATACATAAGTTATATTACAGGTCTTGAAGTATTTTAAAAGTTAAGTTAGAAGGATCTATTTAGTTTGCAAACAAGTTTGAAAACATTCAAACTATGTTCTTGTTGTTAAACTTTTGTACCACAAAATATGATAGCTATATATATATGAATCGAATAAGGTTATGAACATAGATTCTACCTCAAGTTCCTTGGATGAAGTTGCTGTAAGAGAGAAGTAAGAAGCTAGAATCAAAAGGGTGATAGAAGTGGATGAAAGATTGGAAGTAAGTTGGTGTTCTTGGAGGGTTTTCTTGAAATGTTTTTGTATGGTTTTCTTATGGTGTTTTAGTATGGTTTTTGAAGCTAGATCTTCTTGGTAAGTTGCTGAAGTGTTATGGAGTTTAGAGAGTAAGAAAGAGTGTGTGTTTTTAGTTAAGAGATTGAAGTAAAAATGAATCAAAAATGATGATACATATATACTCCTAAAAATGTGATCTTTAAGGATAACATGACAAAATTCTAGTTTGTATTTTTGTAATTAGTCTTGCAATGATTCAAAAGTAATTACCTAGCTCTAAGGGCATGTACAATGGCTGGTTAGGTAGTGATTTGACATGTATTTACTATTAGTAAATACGTATAGAAGCTAGGTATGATACGAGTACAAATACTCTAAATATACGTATAGAAATTTTGTGAAAAATGGAATGAGGATTCAAATATAGCTATCTTTTGTGAATACACTTATATGGTTTTATGTATTTAAGTTCTTAAAAGTGATTAAATACATTACTTATACGATATATGTATACATATTATAAGTCTTAAGTATTTATGTCAAATAACGTTACGTATTGTTATCATTTTGAAAACTTAAGTTAGTAGTTTCAAAATATACTCATAACTTATTGTTATTAATACAAAATGAGATATTAAAACATTCATTAATCATGTTAAATATGTATATATACATATATATATGCAAACGTATAATTATCATATATTGTATAGTTCGTGATATCGTCGGTCAAACTAGACGGTCAAACGTTGTCTAAAACTCTTTTCGGAAATATAAATCTCGACAATTTGGATTACTTATCATGTTGGTAAGTTTTAATTTATGTAAATATTAATCTTATAAGTATAGAACGATCGAAAAAAAATGCGGGTCAACTTTAGGGTTTTTGCTTATCGTGTCGGAACCATATAGAGATTAGAGTTTAAATTTGGTCGGAAATTTCCGGGTCGTTACAGAAACCGCCTACGGAAGTTTACCAACGGATAGATCCCAAAAAAATACACGATTTGAAAAAAACGGTGACTAAATCGGAGCTACGAGTCAAAAGATACGATAGATCGAACATTTTGGCCAAAGACAAAAAAACACCATGCACCACGAACCGTCGGTGGTATTAGGTGCGTGGTGCGATTCTGTGAGAAAAGATGTCTTTTTCGGAATCTAGACAACTTTGAATGGCAATCACGTTCAGAGAGTCTTGCTCGTTCGGCCGTTTTAGGGTGATCTTATGAATTTCAGCACAATATGAAACCGAAGGTTATGCGCCGCCAAATGGTACACCATCTGGCGGTGCATACTAATGATTTAAAAAATATGTGTTTAATGAAGTGACATTCGATTCAAATTTATACCCGTTATACATAATTACGTTGCGAGTGAAATCATAGGCCTTAAAACGATACATACCATGCTAAGTCATGCATACACAAAACTAATTATAAGATATAAATTGAAAACGTTTATAGAGGACATTAAAAATGAGTAAAATGTCTTTTTTCGGCATCTTGACGACCTCGATGTCAAGACACTATCCAGGAGTCTTGATGTTAGGGTCATTTTAGGGTGATCTCGAGAATTTCAGTACAATTTGAAACCGAAGGTTATGCGCCGCCAAATGGTACTCCCTTTGGCGGCGCATATTAATGATTTAAAAAATTGTGTTTAATGAAGTGACACTAGATTCAAATTTATATGCGTTATATGTAATTACATTGTGAGTTAAATAATAGGCCTTAAAACAATATGTACTATGCTAAGTCATGTATACACAAAGGAATAATATGAATGAAATTCAAAACGGTCAAAATCGAAAAATGGTAAAATTGAAGGCTTTCGAGGTCTCGTTTTGAAAAATATTTTGGACAAACCGGCTATGGTAGTTTGCCAATGAATAGATCCCAAAAAATGCACGATTTGAAAAAAAAAAACGGTGACTAAATCAAAGCTACGAGTCAAAAGATACGATAGATCAAACATTTGGGCCAAAGACACAAAGCATCAAGCACCACGAACCGTCGGTGGTGTTAGGTGCGTGGTGCGATTCTGTGAGAAAAGATGACTTTTTTGGAATCTAGACAACTTCTAATGGCAAGCACGTTTAGAGATTCTTGCTCTTCGGCCGTTTTAGGGTGATCTTATGAATTTTAGCACAATCTGAAACCGAAGGTTATGCGCCGCCAAATGGTACACCATCTGGCGGTGCATACTAATGATTTTAAAAAACGTGTTTAATGAAGTGGCATTAGATTCAAATTTATACCCGTTATACATAATTACATTGCGAGTGAAATCATAGGCCTTAAAACGATACGTATCAGGCTAAGTCATGCATACACAAAACTAATTATAAGATATAAATTGAAAACGTTCAAAGAGAACATTAAAAATGAGTAAAATGTCTTTTTTCGGCATCCTGACGACCTTGATGTCAAGACACTATCCAGGATTCTTGATGTTAGGGTCGTTTTAGGGTGATCTCGAGAATTTTATTACAATCTGAAACCGAAGGTTATGCGCCGCCAAATGGTACTCCATCTGGCGGCACATATTAATGATTTAAAAAATCGTGTTTAGTGAAGTGACATTAGATTCAAATTTATATGCGTTATACGTAATTACATTGCGAGTGAAATAATAGGCCTTAAAATAATATGTATATGCTAAGTCATGCATACCCAAAAGAATAGTATGAATGAAATTCAAAACGGTCAAAATCTAAAAATGGTAAAATTGAAGGCTTTTGAGGTCTCGTTTTGAAAAATATTTGGGACAAATTGCGTACGGTAGTTTGCCAACGGATAGATCCCGAAAAAATACACGATTTGAAAAAAAACGGTGACTAAATCGGAGCTACGAGTCAAAAGATACGATAGATCGAACATTTTGGCCAAAGACACAAAACATCAAGCACCACGAACCGTCGGTGGTGTTAGGTGCATGGTGCGAATCTGTGAGAATTGATGACTTTTTGGGAATCTAGACAACTTCGAATGGCAAGCACGTTTAGAGAGTATTGCTCGTTCGGTCGTTTTATGGTGATCTTATGAATTTCAGCACAATCTGAAACCGAAGGTTATGCGCCGCCAAATGGTACACCATCTGGCGACGCATATTAATGATTTAAAAAAACGTCTTTAATGAAGTGACATTAAATTTAAATTTATACTCATTATACATAATTACATTGCGAGTGAAATCATCGGCCTTAAATCAATATGTATCATGCTAAGTCATGCATACACGAAAAGAATAATATGAATGAAATTCAAAACGGTCAAAATCGAAAAAAGGGAAAATTGAATGCTTTCAAGGTCTCATTTTGAAAAATATTTGGGACAAGATGCCTACGGCAGTTTGCCAACGGATAGATCCCAAAAAAATACACGATTTGAAAAAAACGGTGACTAAATAAAAGCTACGAGTCAAAAGATACGATAGATCGAACATTTTGGCCAAAGACACAAAACACCAAGCACCACGAACCGTCGGTGGTTTTAGGTGCGTGGTGCGATTCTGTGAGAAAAGATGTCTTTTTCGAAATCCAGACAGCTTCGAATGGCAAGCACGTTCAGAGAGTCTTGCTCGTTCGGCCGTTTTAGTGTGATCTTATGAATTTCAGCACAATTTTAAACCGAAGGTTATGCGCCGCCAAATGGTACACCATCTGGCGTCGCATCCTAATGATTTACAAAAACGTGTTTAATGAAGTGACATGAAATGCCCCGTTCATATTAATTATAAACATTTCATATTAATTGGTTTCTTTGCGAGGTTTTGACCTCTATATGAGACGTTTTTCAAATCTTGCATTCGTTTTTAAAAACAACCATAACCTTTATTATTGAATAATGGTCTTAATGACATAATTTAGATTGTCTATCAAAGACAATCTCCTTAAATAAATAAGTTTTTGCACAACCCATTACAATATGATCAAATATATTACAACAAATACTCCGAATGCAAGTTTAAACAATATAAACAATTATGCCGACTCCAAATCTTGACCTTGGGTTGGCATATGACAGCGGAAGCGTTTTTAATATACACCTGAGAATAAACATGCTTAAAACGTCAACAAAAATGTTGGTGAGTCATAGGTTTAATTTCTATATAATAATCATAACATATAATAAGCCACAAGATTTCATTTAATTAAATGAGCAGGATCATTACAACTGCAAAAAATCATTCATACGATGAGTCGCCTGGTAACCGACCTTAACATAGAGTACTTAAGATATCTGGCGTCATACATTCCACTATTTAAATGTATGACAAGAACCCTTCGAAGTACTAAAGCATTTCCACTATTCGAAAATGGGGGTGGTTAGTGCCCGTAGATCTACCTTTAGGATTCGCGTCAATTAGTGTTTTCACTAATTCTTAGGTTACCAAGCATAATAATAATAAGTACAGATATCCAGTATAACAAAACAGTCGTAGAATGTAGTTTCATGAACTTGTGCTTATTTTATAAAACATTTATAAATTTGCATGTATTCTCATCCCAAAATAATTTAGATACTAAAAATGGGACTATAACTCACTTTCACAAATTACTAATTCGTCGAGAATTAGACTTGGCCACGGGTTGATTTATGAACCTATAAAAATATATACATATATTAAAATATGATCAAAAAATATTCACAATATTTTCTTTATTACGTGTTGATGATTTTAGTTGTCCAACTAGCAGTCCAATGTTAGTAGTCCATAATTTGTCGTACATGAATAACTTAATATATATCTTGAATCAATCCACGACCCAGTGTATACATATCTCAGTATTGATCACAACTCAAACTATATATATATATTTTGGAATCAACCTCAACCCTGTATAGCTAACTCCAACATTTGCATATAGAGTGTCTATTGTTGTTATGCAATATATATATATAGATGGGTCGACATGATAGGTCGAAACATTGTATACGTGTCTATGGTATCTCAAGATTACATAATATACAATATAAGTTGTTTAAGTTATGGTTGGAAGAGATTTCTTACAAATTTTCACGTAGCTAAAATGAGTAGTTACATGACATTAGATTCAAATTTATACCAGTTATACATAATTACATTGCGAGTGAAATAATAGGACTTAAAACGATATATATCATGCTAAGTCATACGTACACAAAACTAATTATAAGATATAAATTGAAAACGTTCAAAGAGAACATTAAAAATGAGTAAAATATTTTTTTCGGCATCCTGATGACCTCGATGTCAAGACACTATCCAGGAGTCTTGACGTTAGGGTCATTTTATGGTGATCTCAAGAATTTCAGTACAATCTGAAATCGAAGGTTATGCGCCGCCAAATGGTACTCCATCTGGCGGCGCATCTTAATGATTTAAAAAATAGTGTTTAATGAAGTGACATTAGATTCAAATTTATATGCATTATATGTAATTACATTGCAAGTGAAATAATAGGCCTTAAAACAATATGTACTATGCTAAGTCATGCATGCACAAAAGGAATAATACGAATGAGATTCAAAACGGTCAAAATCAAAAAAAGGAAAAATTGAAGGCTTTCGAGGTCTCGTTTCAAAAAATATTTGGGACAAACCGCCTACGGCAGTTTGCCAACGGATAGATCCCAAAAAAATACACGATTTGAAAAAAATGGTGACTAAATCGGAGCTACGAGTCAAAAGATATGATAGATCGAACATTTTGGCCAAAGACAAAAAAACACCAAGCACCACGAACCGTCGGTGGTATTAGGTGTGTGGTACGATTCTGTGAGAAAATATGACTTTTTGGGAATCTAGACAACTTCGAATGGCAAGCATGTTTAGAGAGTCTTGCTCGTTCGGCTGTTTTATGGTGATCTTATGAATTTCAGCACAATCTGAAACCGAAGGTTATGCGCCGCCAAATGGTACACCATCTGGCGACGCATATTAATGATTTAAAAAAACGTCTTTAATGAAGTGACATTAGATTTAAATTTATACCCATTATACATAATTACATTGCGAGTGAAATCATAGGCCTTAAAACGATATGTATCATGCTAAGTCATGCATACACGAAAAGAATAATATGAATGAAATTCAAAGCAGTCAAAATCGAAAAAAGGGAAAATTGAATGCTTTCGAGGTCTCATTTCGAAAAATATTTAGGACAAGATGCCTACGGCAGTTTGCCATAGATCCCAAAAAAATACACGATTTGAAAAAAACGGTGACTAAATAAAAGCTACGAGTCAAAAGATACGATAGATCGAACATTTTGGCCAAAGACACAAAACACCAAGCACCACGAACCGTCGGTGGTGTTAGGTGCGTGGTGCGATTCTGTGAGAAAAGATGTCTTTTTCAAAATCCAGACAATTTCGAATGGCAAGCACGTTCAGAGAGTCTTGCTCGTTCGGCCGTTTTAGTGTGATCTTATGAATTTCAGCACAATTTTAAATCGAAGGTTATGCACCGCCAAATGGTACACCATCTGGCGTCGCATCCTAATGATTTAAAAAAACGTGTTTAATAAAGTAACATTAAATTCAAATTTATAGCCGTTATACATAATTACATTGCGAGTGAAATAATAGGACTTAAAACGATATATATCATGCTAAGTCATACGTACACAAAACTAATTATAAGATATAAATTGAAAACGTTCAAAGAGAACATTAAGAATTTCAGTACAATCTGAAACCGAAGGTTATGCGCCGCCAAATGGTACTCCATCTGGCGGCGCATCTTAATGATTTAAAAAATAGTGTTTAATGAAGTGACATTAGATTCAAATTTATATGCGTTATATGTAATTACATTGTGAGTGAAATAATATGCCTTAAAACAATATGTACTATGCTAAGTCATGCATACACAAAGGAATAATATGAATGAAATTCAAAACGGTCAAAATCGAAAAAAGGAAAAATTGAAGTCTTTCGAGGTCTCGTTTCAAAAAATATTTGGGACAAACCGCCTACGGAAGTTTGCCAACGGATAGATCCCGAAAAAATACACGATTTGAAAAAAAACGGTGACTAAATCGGAGCTACGAGTCAAAAGATAAGATAGATCGAACATTTTGGCCAAAGACAAAAAAACACCAAGCACCACGAACCGTCGGTGGTATTAGGTGCGTGGTGCGATTCTGTGAGAAAAGATGTCTTTTTCGGAATCTAGACAACTTTGAATGGCAAGCACATTCAGAGAGTCTTGCTCGTTCGGCCGTTTTAGGGTGATCTTATGAATTTCAGCGCAATCTGAAACCGAAGGTTATGCGCCGCCAAATGGTACACCATCTGGCTTTGCATACTAATGGTTTAAAAAAACGTGTTTAATGAGGTGACATTAGATTCAAATTTATACCTATTATACATAATTACGTTGCGAGTGAAATCATAGGCCTTAAAACGATATATACCATGCTTAGTCATGCATACACAAAACTAATTATAAGATATAAATTGAAAACGTTCAATGAGAACATTAAAAATGAGTAAAATATCTTTTTTCGGCATCCTGACGACCTCGATGTCAAGACACTATCCAGGAGTATTGATGTTAGGGTCGTTTTAGGGTGATCTCGAGAATTTCAGTACAATTTGAAACCGAAGGTTATGCGCCGCCAAATGGTACTCCATCTGGCGGCGCATATTAATGATTTAAAAAATCGTGTTTAATGAAGTGACATTAGATTCAAATTTATATGCGTTATACGTAATTACATTACGAGTGAAATAATAGGCCTTAAAACAATATGTACTATGCTAAGTCATGCATACACAAAGGAATAATACGAATGAAATTCAAAACGGTCAAAATCAAAAACTGGTAAAATTGAAGGCTTTCGAGGTCTCATTTCGAAAAATATTTGGGACAAACTGCCTACGGGAGTTTGCCAACAGATAGATCCCGAAAAAATACAAGATTTGAAAAAAAAACGGTGACTAAATCGGAGCTACGAGTCAAAAGATACGATAGATCGAACATTTTGGCCAAAGACACAAAACACCAAGCACCACGAACCGTCAGTGGTATTAGGTTAGTGGTGCGATTCTGTGAGAAAAGGTGTCTTTTTTAGAATCTAGACAACTTTGAATGGCAAGCACATTCAGAGAGTCTTGCTCGTTCGGTAGTTTTAGGGTAATCTTATGAATTTCAGCACAATCTGAAACCGAAGGTTATGCGCTGCCAAATGGTACACCATCGGTGGTATTAGGTGCGTGGTGCGATTCTGTGAGAAAAGATGTCTTTTTCGGAATCTAGACAACTTCGAATGGCAAGCACGTTCAGAGAGTCTTGCTCGTTCGACCGTTTTAGGGTGATCTTATGAATTTCAGCACAATCTGAAACCGAAGGTTATACGCCGCCAAATGGTACACCATCTGGCTTCGCATACTAATGGTTTAAAAAAATGTGTTTAATGAAGTGACATTAGATTCAAATTTATACCTGTTATAAAAAATTACGTTGCGAGTGAAATCATAGGCCTTAAAACGATATATACCATGCTTAGTCATGCATACACAAAACTAATTATAAGATATAAATTGAAAACGTTCAATGAGAACATTAAAAATGAGTAAAATGTCTTTTTTCGGAATCCTGATGACCTCGATGTCAAGACACTATCCAGGAGTATTGATGTTAGGGTCGTTTTAGGGTGATCTCGAGAATTTCAGTACAATTTGAAACCGAAGGTTATGCGCCGCCAAATGGTACTCAATCTGGCGGCGCATATTAATGATTTAAAAAATCATGTTTAATGAAGTGACATTAGATTCAAATTTATATGCGTTATACGTAATTACATTGCGAGTGAATTAATAGGCCTTAAAACAATATGTACTATGCTAAGTCATGCATACACAAAGGAATAATACGAATAAAATTCAAAACGGTCAAAATCAAAAACTGGTAAAATTGAAGGCTTTCGAGGTCTCATTTCGAAAAATATTTGGGACAAACCACCTACGGTAGTTTTCCAACATGTAGATCCCAAAAAAATACACAATTTGAAAAAAAACGGTGACTAAATCGGAGCTACGAGTCAAAAGATACGATAGATCAAACATTTTTGCCAAAGACACAAAACACCAAGCACCACGAACCGTCGGTGGTATTAGGTTCGTTGTGCGATTCTGTGAGAAAAGGTGTCTTTTTCAGAATCTAGACAACTTTGAATGGCAAGCACATTCAGAGAGTCTTGCTCGTTCGATAGTTTTAGGGTAATCTTATGAATTTCAGCACAATCTGAAACCGAAGGTTATGCGCTGCCAAATGGTACACCATCTGGCGGCGCATACTAATGATTTAAAAAAAATGTTTAATGAAGTGACATTAGATTCAAATTTATACCCGTTATACATAATTACATTTCGAGTGAAATAATAGGCCTTAAAACGATATATACCAGGCTAAGTCATGCATACACAAAACTAATTATAAGATATAAATTGAAAACGTTCAAAGAGAACATTAAAAATGAGTAAAATGTCTTTTTCGGCATCCTGACGACCTCGATGTCAAAACACTATCCATGAGTCTTGATGTTAGGGTCGTTTTAGGGTGATCTCGAGAATTTCAGTACAATCTGAAACCGAAGGTTATGCGCCGGCAAATGGTACTCCATCTGGCGGCGCATATTAATGATTTAAAAAATCGTGTTTAATGAAGTGATATTAGATTCAAATTTATATGCGTTATACTTAATTATATTGCGAGCGAAATAATAGGCCTTAAAACAATATGTACTATGCTAAGTCATGCATACACAAAGGAATAATATGAATGAAATACAAAACGGTCAAAATCGAAAAATGGTAAAATTGAAAAATTTCGAGGTCTCATTTCAAAAAATATTTGGGACAAACCTCCTACGGTAGTTTGCCAAAGGATAGATTCCGAAAAAATACACGATTTGAAGAAAAAAATGGTGACTAAATCAGAGCTACGAGTCAAAAGATGCGATAAATCGAACATTTTGGCCAAAGACACAAAACATCAAGCACCACGAACCGTCGGTGGTGTTAGGTGTGTGGTGCGATTCTGTGAGAAAAGATGACTTTTTTGGAATCTAGACAACTTCGATGAAATGTCCCGTTCATATTGATTATAAACGTTCCATATTAATTGATTTCATCGCGAGGTTTTGACCTCTATATGAGACGTTTTTCAAAGACTGCATTCATTTTTAAAACAACCATAACCTTTATTTTATCTATAAAGGTTTAAAAAGAATTACGTAGATTATCAAATAATGATAATATAAAATATACCGTTTACACATGACCATTACATAATGATTTACAATAAGAATATATTACATCAAAAATAAGTTTCTTGAATGCAGTTTTTACATAATATCATACAAGTATGGACTTCAAATCTTGTCCTTATTTAGTATGCAACAGCGGAAGCTCTTAATAATCACCTGAGAATAAACATGCTTAAAACGTCAACAAAAATGTTGGTGAATTACAGGTTTAACCTATATATTATCAAATCATAATAATAGACCACAAGATTTCATATTTCAATATGCATCCCATACATAGAGATAAAAATCATTCATATGGTGAACACCTGGTAATCGACATTAACAAGATGCATATAAGAATATCCCCTATCATTCCGGGAAATCTTTCGGACATGATAAAAACAACATCGAAGTACTAAAGCATCCGGTACTTTGGATGGGGTTCGTTAGGCCCAATAGATCTATCTTTAGGATTCGCATCAATTAGTAGATCGGTTTACTAATTCTTAGGTTACCAAGCAAAAGGGTCATATTCGGCTTCGATCATTCACCCATATAATGTAGTTTCATTTACTTGTGTCTATTTCGTAAAACATTTATAAAACTGCATGTATTCTCATCCCAAAAGATTAGATTTTAAAAGTGGGACTATAACTCACTTTCACAGATTTTTACTTCGTCGGGAAGTAAGACTTGGCCACTGGTCGATTCACGAAGCTATAACAAATATGTACCTATATATCAAAGTATGTTCAAAATATATTTACAACACTTTTAATACATTTTGATGTTTTAAGTTTATTAAGTCAGCTGTCCTCGTTAGTAACCTACAACTAGTTGTCCATAGTTAAATGTACAGAAATAAATTGATATATATTATCTTGAATCAATCCACGACCCAGTGTTACACGTCTCAGGCTAGATCACAACTCAAAGTATATATATTTTTGGAATCAACCTCAACCCTGTATAGCTAACTCCAACATTACTGCATATAGAGTGTCTATGGTTGTTCCAAATAATATATATAGATGGGTCGATATGATATGTCAAAACATTTGCATACATGTCTATGGTATCCCAAGATTACATAATATATTAGAATACATGTATAATACAATATAAGTTAGCTAGGATATGATTTGTATAGAATTGTTACAATATTTCCCGTAGCTACAACAATCAAAAAATATCTAATATTGTTTTACCCATAAGTTCTTCGTTTTAAATCCGTTTTGAGTGAATCAAATTGCTATGGTTTCATATTGAACTCTATTTTATGAATCTAAACAGAAAAATTATAGGTTTATAGTCGGAAATATAAGTTACAAGTCATTTTTGTAAGAGGTAGTCATTTCAGTCGAAAGAACGAAGTCTTGATAACCATTTTGAAAAACATACTTTCACTTTGAGTTTAACCATGATTTTTGGATATAGTTTCATGTTCATAAGAAAAATCATTTTCCCAGAATAACAACTTTTAAATCAAAGTTTATCATAGTTTTTAATTATCAAACCCAAAACAGCCCGCGGTGTTACTACGACAGCGTATGTCCGGTTTTAGGGTGTTTTTCGTGTTTCCAGGTTTTAAATCATTAAGTTAGCATATCATATAGATATAGAACATGTGTTTAGTTATTTTTAAAAGTCAAGTTAGAAGGATTAACTTTTGTTTGCAAACAAGTTTAGAATTAACTAAGCTATGTTCTAGTGATTTCAAGTTTAAACCTTTGAATAAGGTAGTTTTATATATATGAATTGAATGATGTTATGAACATCATTACTACCTCATGTTTTGTGGATAAACTTACTGGAAATGAGAGAAATAGTTCTAGCTTCAAAGGATCCTTGGATGGCTTGAAAGTTCTTGAAGCAGAATCATGACACGAAAACAAGTTCAAGTAAGATTTCCACTCAAAATAAGATTGTTATATTTATAGAAATTGAATCAAAGTTTGAATATGAGTATTACCTTGTATTAGAAAGATATCTTACTGTAAATAAGAAAGATTTCTAGAGGTTGGATGATCACTATACAAGATTGGAAGTAAGCTAGCAAACTTGGAAGTATTCTTGATTTTATGAAACTAGAACTTATAGAATTTATGAAGAACACTTAAGACTTGAAGATAGAACTTGAGAGAGATCAATTAGATGAAGAAAATTGAAGAATGAAAGTGTTTGTAGGTGTTTTTGGTCTTTGGTATATGGATTAGATATAAAGGATGTGTAATTTTGTTTACATGTAAATAAGTCATGAATGATTACTAATATTTTTGTAATTTTATGCGATATTTCATGCTAGTTTCCAAATGATGGTTCCTACATGTGTTAGGTGACTCACATAGGCTACTAAGAGCTAATCATTGGAGTGTATATACCAATAGTACATACTTCTAAAAGCTGTGTATTGTACGAGTACGAATACGGGTGCATACGAGTAGAATTGTTGATGAAACTATACGAGGATGTAATTGTAAGCATTTTTGTTAAGTAGAATTATTTTGATAAGTGTCTTGAAGTCTTTCAAAAGTGTATGAATACATATTAAAACACTACATGTATATACATTTTAACTGAGTCGTTAAGTCATCGTTAATCGTTACATGTAAATGTTGTTTTGAAACCTTTAGGTTAACGATCTTGTTAAATGTTGTTAACCCATTGTTTATTATATCTAAAGAGATGTTAAATTATTACATTATCATGATATTATGATATATTATTATATCTTAGTATGATATATTGATGTGGTAGCGGAGTGGTATTAAATACTATTAAATTTTAGCAGAAAATACTATTAAATACGATACAATTTTACACAAGATATTTATTTATTTATAGAATAGATATACTTAAACCTTGCTACAACACTTATAGGCAGTGTACCTAATCGTACAGTAGTGTAGTTTTTAGTAAGTCCGGTTCGTTCCACGGGGAATCTTTTTAAACAAAGCTTAACGCTATATTAGTTTACTTTTATAAAAATACAAATATATATATATAAGTAATATTATTATTATAAAGGGGGGTTTTTACCGTTTAATGACCGGTTTGTCGATTTTAAAACTTTAGTCGCAGTTAAAACCAAATAAATACAAGACTTTAAATTAAAGCATAAAGTAAATAACGATAATGAAATTGCGAATAATAAAAGTGCGATAAAATAAACTTGCGATAATTAAAAAGTACGATAATTAAAATTGCAATTAAATACAATAACAATAAAAATGCGATAATTAGAAGTGCAATTAAATATAAAATAAAGGAAATTAAATATGAAATAAAAGAATTATGCTTATTTAAACTTCCGTAATCATGATGTTTGACGTGTTGATTTTAGTTTTATGCCCATGGGTTAATTGTCCTTTGTCCTGGATTATTTAATATGTCCGTCTGGTTTTTGTCCATAACAGTCCATCAGTCATAAATATAAAGTGCGAGTGTCCTCGTCAAATTATTCTTATACCCGAAGTTAATTATTCCAACTAATTGGGGACTTAAACTGTAACAAGATTTTAATACTTTGTTTAATAATTACACCAGGATGTCGACTGAGTGTAACCCAAGGTTTTAATATTTTGTTATCAATTATACCAAGTGTCCTTTTACATAATTTCACCCCTGTTTTAATTATTCTAGTGGCTATTAATCCATTCCCGTGTCCGGTTAAATGAACGATTATTCGTACATATAAATACCCCGCCCATCGTGTCCGATCGAGTGTATATGGTAATTTATAGGGACGCCCAATTGTAAATCTTTATATTAACATTAACAAACTATCATTTAGTTAAACAAATATAAAGCCCATTAATAGCCCATAGTATAATTTCTACAAGTGTCGTTCTTTTGTCCAAACCCCAATTATGGTACAAAGCCCAATTACCCAATTTTAGTAATTAGCCCAACATCATGATTACTTCGGATTAAATAAGCATAATAATAACTTAGCTACGAGACATTAATGTAAAAAGGTTGAACATAACTTACAATGATTAAAAATAGCGTAGCGTTACACGGACAGAATTTCGACTTACACCCTTACAATATTCGCTAACATACCCTTATTATTAGAATTATAATTAAAATTAAAATTAAAATATAAATTATAAATATATATTTTACGTATATGTGGAGAGAAGAGAAAGATAGATGATATTTTTGGTGCACCAAAGCTCGATTTTTATAGGCATGTGGGCTGGAACTGGGGCTAATGCGATCGCATGGATTTATGCCTTCCAGGCCATGCGATCGCATGGCCAGCTGGGGAGGCTCATTTTTGGTTGTTTTCTTCTGCCGACGGTTTTATAAATAATATAATATATTAAATAATTTTAAGAATTATTTAAATATTATATTATATTTATGTGCATAGTTGACATGTAATTTTTAGTCCGTTGCGTCGAGCGTTGAGAGTTGACTCTGGTCCCGGTTCCGGATTTTCGAACGTCCTTGCGTACAATTTAATATCTTGTACTTTGCGTTTTGAATCTTGTACTCTTGTAATTTCGAGACGTTTCTTATCAATAATTGGAACCTCTTTGATTGTATTTTGTACTTTTGAGCTTTTTGGTCGTTTGCGTCTTCAATTCGTCGAATCTGTCTTTTGTCTTCACCTTTTATTATTTAAACGAATATCACTTGTAAATAGAAAAATTGCAACTAAAAGCTTGTCTTTCTTGAGGAATAATGCTATGAAATATATGTTCGTTTTTAGCATTATCAAATATTCCCACACTTGAGCGTTGCTTGTCCTCAAGCAATATCGTCTTGAAATACTAGAATCACTTCTTTATTCTTCACACTTTGTACATCAGTGATTTCTATACGGCAGTATAAACAATGATAGTAACGATAGAACCATGGTTAAAGGTGGGTGTGTCATCCACAGTTGCCTCGGGTTTAGGTTAACGACACTTGCAATCAAATAGCCGATTTACTTTCGGTTTTCAAAGCAAAGTGCACATTTGAAAGGCGGTTTACAGTCCCACATGACTATGAAAATGTAGATCCTTAAGGAAATTGGATCTTTATGAAAATATTTGATCTTTTTAAAATTCAATCTAGCTTTTACCCTAGATAAGTTTTCCGGAATAACCCTTCACCGGTGTTTGCAAAATGTTTTTGTGGGTTTGGTGGGTTTCAGATTTGAAAATTTTAGCTCAAAACTTATGGTTTTGTGTCACCCACTTGCTAACCTTGTATTAGGAAAGCAACACATCCAGTATACTTGCTCCGTATATTACCTTTCGATAAACTACCGTCCGGTTGTAAAGGAAAGCGTTGAACAAGCAACTGTTAGGGCGATGTCTAATGGCATGCAGATGTTCATGGTCTACAACGTATCGGATGCAATTACTATCCTTGGTAGGAGCAATAGTAAAGCTCACCCTTATGATTTTTCGGTCTGGCACAAGGTCCTGTCTTTGACCACTATGCAACCACCGTTCTTACGGTTGACACCCGATTTGGTTCAGGTAACCTAATGAATTCCAGTTGAATTCCTAGGATTTTACGTTCAATGGTAATGAACGCATTGAAAATGGGTTTTCAGAAAACAAATCGGTTTTAATTTGATCAAAATATTTTCTCGTTCAAGCTCGAGTTTAGATATCATCGAATTCCATGAGTTTGTAATTCTCAATCTTTAAAGTCAATCTCAAGGATTGAGTAATACCAGTCTTAAAAGCTGATTTTTGATCTTTTAAGGAGATTATCCTTTCTGGAGATCTGATTCATTAGTCTTATCAAGCTAATTTGCACGGTGCCCCCCATTGTACGAGATAAATCCTTCTCATGGTTAGGATAAATCTGACCACTTGGCGACCCTGTTTGATGCTGAGGTTAGTGGATTTCCTGCTGATTTTAGAGATGACTTTTCTAGATTTTTCGTCAACCTACAGCTGGTCTAGACGACAACTTCTTGACCTAAATCAAGAAGCGCGTGTCTTTTTCGGAAGACTTTACTTCCTTTTAATGATGGAATTGATTCATCGTGTAGATCCATCTCTTCTTTTCTTTCATCGGGTAAAATGGTTTAGTTTAGTCCAAAGCAAAAGTATTTTCAGTTATTTGTTACAGATATATGTGACATATGTTTAAGATAACTTGGTAAATTTTCCCACACTTGGCTTTTATTTTCCTTTTTATCGTCCTCTATTCCATTTTAAATGAATTTCAACATTTTGGTTTGTTTCTCAATTTATGTCCTTTCCGAGGTTACAATAATTTCGGTGTTAACACCTAGTTTTATCGTTCATAAATATGTATAAACATGATTTTGAGTTCATTTAATTGAAAATTTTGAAAAATTTTACTAGAATTGGGTAGTCAGTATATAAGACTATGGCTGTTCTTTATTATCAGAGAGCACTAGATTCTAATACAACTACTACGTTACTAGTATTTTTAATGGTAACCAAGTGTATAAAGATAAAAATTTTAAAAATCCGAAAGAATTTAACCCCTTCCCACACTTAAGATCTTGCAATGCCCTCATTTGCAAGAAATCAGTACAATTTAAATTATTGAGGGTGAGTAGCGTAGAAATGATTAAATTTTACCAAAGTTTCCAAATATATTGGCGTTTGTTTGCTGAATGATAAATGGTGCATAGCATTTGTTCATTTCGTCTGTTGTTACATCACATTTATTTGTCATCTTGTCGTCAAAATTAGTAGCTTTTGCTGAACTTAATGCCAGTCTTTGAAAATGCGCTGTTTTACCCTGTTTTGAACAATCGACAATATACATACATACAAGTATAATCATGCATGGCAATTTGAAATGGGACTTAATATCCCACTTTCAAATTCTAAATATGAAATATTGGTACACAATAATAATAAAATAATAAAAATTACACAAATATATCCAATAACATAAGTTTAAATATGAAAAAGTCAAAAGATAAAAACATAAAAATCATAAAAATAACCAAATGGAACTAAATCAGTCTGGATAGGGGTTCCAGTTCATCTCATCGGGTGGGTTCCATTGTTGGTTATAGGTGTTCTGATAGGCTTGGTCATAGTCATATCTGTTAAATGGTGGTCGGATATCGGGGCTATGTGGCGGAAAATGAGCAGGTCGAGTAGGTACATAGTTATTTGGTACCTGATGAAATGTCCCGTTCTTATTGATTAAAAACGTTCCATATTAATTGATTTCGTTGCGAGGTTTTGACCTCTATATGAGACGTTTTTCAAAGACTGCATTCATTTTTAAACAAACCATAACCTTTATTTCATCAATAAAGGTTTAAAAAGCTTTACGTAGATTATCAAATAATGATAATCTAAAATATCCTGTTTACACACGACCATTACATAATGGTTTACAATACAAATATGTTACAACAAAATAAGTTTCTTGAATGCAGTTTTTACACAATATCATACAAGCATGGACTCCAAATCTTGTCCTTATTTAAGTATGCGACAGCGGAAGCTCTTAATAATCACCTGAGAATAAACATGCTTAAAACGTCAACAAAAATGTTGGTGAGTTATAGGTTTAACCTATATATATCAAATCGTAACAATAGACCACAAGATTTCATATTTCAATACACATCCCATACATAGAGATAAAAATCATTCATATGGTGAACACCTGGTAACCGACAATAACAAGATGCATATATAAGAATATCCCCATCATTCCGGGACACCCTTCGGATATGATATAAATTTCGAAGTACTAAAGCATCCGGTACTTTGGATGGGGTTTGTTAGGCCCAATAGATCTATCTTTAGGATTCGCGTCAATTAGGGTGTCTGTTCCCTAATTCTTAGATTACCAGACTTAATAAAAAGGGGCATATTCGATTTCGATAATTCAACCATAGAATGTAGTTTCACGTACTTGTGTCTATTTTGTAAATCATTTATAAAACCTGCATGTATTCTCATCCCAAAAATATTAGATTTTAAAAGTGGGACTATAACTCACTTTCACAGATTTTTACTTCGTCGGGAAGTAAGACTTGGCCACTGGTTGATTCACGAACCTATAACAATATATACATATATATCAAAGGATGTTCAAAATATATTTACAACACTTTTAATATATTTTGATGTTTTAAGTTTATTAAGTCAGCTGTCCTCGTTAGTAACCTACAACTAGTTGTCCACAGTTAGATGTACAGAAATAAATTGATAAATATTATCTTGAATCAATCCACGACCCAGTGTATACGTATCTCAGTATTGATCACAACTCAAACTATATATATTTTGGAATCAACCTCAACCCTGTATAGCTAACTCCAACATTCACATATAGAGTGTCTATGGTTGTTCCGAAATATATATAGATGTGTCGACATGATAGGTCGAAACATTGTATACGTGTCTATGGTATCTCAAGATTACATAATATATAACACAAGTTGATTAAGTTATGGTTGGAATAGATTTGTTACCAATTTTCACGTAGCTAAAATGAGAAAAATTATCCAATCTTGTTTTACCCATAACTTCTTCATTTTAAATCCGTTTTGAGTGAATCAAATTGCTATGGTTTCATATTGAACTCTATTTTATGAATCTAAACAAAAAAAATATAGGTTTCTAGTCGGAAAAATAAGTTACAAGTCGTTTTTGTAAAGGTAGTCATTTCAGTCGAAAGAACGACGTCTAGATGACCATTTTAGAAAACATACTTCCACTTTGAGTTTAACCATAATTTTTGGATATAGTTTCATGTTCATAATAAAAATCATTTTCTCAGAATAACAACTTTTAAATCAAAGTTTATCATAGTTTTTAATTAACTAACCCAAAACAGCCCGCGGTGTTACTACGACGGCGTAAATCCGGTTTTACGGTGTTTTTCGTGTTTCCAGGTTTTAAATCATTAAGTTAGCATATCATATAGATATAGAACATGTGTTTAGTTGATTTTAAAAGTCAAGTTAGAAGGATTAACTTTTGTTTGCGAACAAGTTTAGAATTAACTAAACTATGTTCTAGTGATTACAAGTTTAAACCTTCGAATAAGATAGCTTTATATGTATGAATCGAATGATGTTATGAACATCATTACTACCTTAAGTTCCTTGGATGAACCTACTGGAAAAGAGAAAAATGGATCTAGCTTCAATGGATCCTTGGATGGCTCAAAGTTCTTGAAGCAAAATCATGACACGAAAACAAGTTCAAGTAAGATCATCACTTGAAATAAGATTATTATAGTTATAGAAATTGAACCAAAGTTTGAATATGATTATTACCTTGTATTAGAATGATAACCTACTGTAAGAAACAAAGATTTCTTGAGGTTGGATGATCACCTTACAAGATTGGAAGTGAGCTAGCAAACTTGAAAGTATTCTTGATTTTATGAAACTAGAACTTTTGGAATTTATGAAGAACACTTAGAACTTGAAGATAGAACTTGAGAGAGTTCAATTAGATGAAGAAAATTGAAGAATGAAAGTGTTTGTAGGTGTTTTTGGTCGTTGGTGTATGGATTAGATATAAAGGATATGTAATTTTGTTTTCATGTAAATAAGTCATGAATGATTACTCATATTTTTGTAATCTTATGAGATATTTCATGCTAGTTGCCAAATGATGGTTCCCACATGTGTTAGGTGACTCACATGGGCTGCTAAGAGCTGATCATTGGAGTGTATATACCAATAGTACATACATCTAAAAGCTGTGTATTGTACGAGTACGAATACGGGTGCATACGAGTAGAATTGTTGATGAAACTGAACGAGAATGTAATTGTAAGCATTTTTGTTAAGTAGAAGTATTTTGATAAGTGTATTGAAGTCTTTCAAAAGTGTATAAATACATATTAAAACACTACATGTATATACATTTTAACTGAGTCGTTAAGTCATCGTTAGTCGTTACATGTAAGTGTTGTTTTGAAACCTTTAGGTTAACGATCTTGTTAAATGTTGTTAACCCAATGTTTATAATATCAAAAGAGATTTTAAATTATTATATTTTCATGATATTATGATGTACGAATATCTCTTAATATGATATATATACATTAAATGTCGTTACAACGATAAACGTTACATATATGTCTCGTTTCAAAATCATTAAGTTAGTAGTCTTGTTTTTACATATGTAGTTCATTGTTAATATAATTAATGATATGTTTACTTATCATAATATCATGTTAACTATATATATAACCATATATATGTCATCATATAGTTTTTTTTTACAAGTTTTAACATTCGTGAATCACCGGTCAACTTGGGTGGTCAATTGTCTATATGAAACCTATTTCAATTAATCAAGTCTTAACAAGTTTGATTGCTTAACATGTTGGAAACATTTAATCATGTAAACATCAATCTCAATTAATATATATAAACATGGAAAAGTTCGGGTCACTACAGTACCTACCCGTTAAATAAATTTCGTCCCGAAATTTTAAGCTGTTGAAGGTGTTGACGAATCTTCTGGAAATAGATGCGGGTATTTCTTCTTCATCTGATCTTCACGCTCTCAGGTGAACTCGGGTCCTCTACGAGCATTCCATCGAACCTTAACAATTGGTATCTTGTTTTGCTTAAGTCTTTTAACCTCACGATCCATTATTTCGACGGGTTCTTCGATGAATTGGAGTTTTTCGTTGATTTGGATTTCATCTAACGGAATAGTGAGATCTTCTTTAGCAAAACATTTCTTCAAATTCGAGACGTGGAAAGTGTTATGTACAGCCGCGAGTTGTTGAGGTAACTCAAGTCGGTAAGCTACTGGTCCGACACGATCAATAATCTTGAATGGTCCAATATACCTTGGATTTAATTTCCCTCGTTTACCAAATCGAACAACGCCTTTCCAAGGTGAAACTTTAAGCATGACCATCTCTCCAATTTCAAATTCTATATTTTTTCTTTTAATGTCAGCGTAGCTCTTTTGTCGACTTTGGGCGGTTTTCAACCGTTGTTGAATTTGGATGATCTTCTCGGTAGTTTCTTGTATAATCTCTGGACCCGTAATCTGTCTATCCCCCACCTCACTCCAACAAATTGGAGACCTGCACTTTCTACCATAAATTGCTTCAAACGGCGCCATCTCAATGCTTGAATGGTAGCTGTTGTTGTAGGAAAATTCTGCTAACGGTAGATGTCGATCCCAACTGTTTCCGAAATCAATAACACATGCTCGTAGCATGTCTTCAAGCGTTTGTATCGTCCTTTCGCTCTGCCCATCAGTTTGTGGATGATAGGCAGTACTCATGTCTAGACGAGTTCCTAATGCTTGCTGTAATGTCTGCCAGAATCTTGAAATAAATCTGCCATCCCTATCAGAGATAATAGAGATTGGTATTCCATGTCTGGAGATGACTTCCTTCAAATACAGTCGTGCTAACTTCTCCATCTTGTCATCTTCTCTTATTGGTAGGAAGTGTGCTGATTTGGTGAGACGATCAACTATTACCCAAATAGTATCAAAACCACTTGCAGTCCTTGGCAATTTAGTGATGAAATCCATGGTAATGTTTTCCCATTTCCATTTCGGGATTTCGGGTTGTTGAAGTAGACCTGATGGTTTCTGATGCTCAGCTTTGACCTTAGAACACGTCAAACATTCTCCTACGTATTTAGCAACATCGGCTTTCATACCCGGCCACCAAAAATGTTTCTTGAGATCCTTGTACATCTTCCCCGTTCCAGGATGTATTGAGTATCTAGTTTTATGAGCTTCTCTAAGTACCATTTCTCTCATATCTCCAAATTTTGGTACCCAAATCCTTTCAGCCCTATACCGGGTTCCGTCTTCCCGAATATTAAGATGCTTCTCCGATCCTTTGGGTATTTCATCCTTTAAATTTCCCTCTTTTAAAACTCCTTGTTGTGCCTCCTTTATTTGAGTAGTAATGTTATTATGAATCATTATATTCATAGATTTTACTCGAATGGGTTCTCTATCCTTCCTGCTCAAGGCATCGGCTACCACATTTGCCTTCCCCGGGTGGTAACGAATCTCAAAATCGTAATCATTCAATAATTCAATCCACCTACGCTGCCTCATATTCAGTTGTTTCTGATTAAATATGTGTTGAAGACTTTTGTGGTCGGTATATATAATACTTTTGACCCCATATAAGTAGTGCCTCCAAGTCTTTAATGCAAAAACAACCGCGCCTAATTCCAAATCATGCGTCGTATAATTTTGTTCGTGAATCTTCAATTGTCTAGACGCATAAGCAATCACCTTCGTTCGTTGCATTAATACACAACCGAGACCTTGCTTTGATGCGTCACAATAAATCACAAAATCATCATTCCCTTCAGGCAATGACAATATAGGTGCCGTAGTTAGCTTTTTCTTCAATAACTGAAACGCTTTCTCTTGTTCATCATTCCATTCAAATTTCTTCCCTTTATGCGTTAATGCAGTCAAGGGTTTTGCTATTCTGGAAAAGTCTTGGATGAACCTTCTGTAGTAACCAGCTAGTCCTAAAAACTGGCGTATGTGTTTCGGAGTTTTCGGGGTTTCCCACTTTTCAACAGTTTCTATCTTTGCCGGATCCACCTTAATACCTTCTTTGTTCACTATGTGACCGAGGAATTGAACTTCTTCCAACCAAAATGCACACTTTGAAAACTTAGCGTACAATTCTTCCTTCCTCAATACTTCTAACACCTTTCTCAAATGTTCACCGTGTTCTTGGTCATTCTTTGAGTAAATAAGTATGTCATCAATGAAAACAATGACGAACTTGTCAAGGTATGGTCCACACACTCGGTTCATAAGGTCCATGAACACAGCTGGTGCATTAGTTAAACCAAACGGCATGACCATAAACTCGTAATGACCGTAACGTGTTCTGAAAGCAGTCTTTGGAATATCATCTTCTTTCACCCGCATTTGATGATACCCGGAACGTAAGTCAATCTTTGAATAAACAGACGAGCCTTGTAGTTGATCAAATAAGTCGTCGATTCTCGGTAGTGGGTAGCGGTTCTTGATGGTAAGTTTGTTCAACTCTCGGTAGTCGATACACAACCTGAATGTACCATCTTTCTTCTTGACAAACAAAACAGGAGCTCCCCACGGTGATGTGCTTGGTCGAATGAAACCACGCTCTAAAAGTTCTTGTAATTGGCTTTGCAGTTTTTTCATCTCGCTGGGTGCGAGTCTGTAAGGAGCACGAGCTATTGGTGCAGCTCCGGGTACAAGATCTATTTGAAATTCAACTGATCGATGTGGGGGTAATCCCGGTAATTCTTTCGGAAATACATCGGGAAATTCTTTTGCAATGGGAACATCATTGATGCTCTTTTCTTCAGTTTGTACTTTCTCGACGTGTGCTAGAACAGCATAGCAACCTTTTCTTATTAGTTTTTGTGCCTTCAAATTACTAATAAGATGTAGCTTCGTGTTGCCCTTTTCTCCGTACACCATTAAGGGTTTTCCTTTTTCTCGTATAATGCGAATTGCATTTTTGTAACAAACGATCTCCGCTTTCACTTCTTTCAACCAGTCCATACCGATTATCACATCAAAACTCCCTAACTCTACTGGTATCAAGTCAATCTTAAATGTTTCGCTAACCAGTTTAATTTCTCGATTCCGACATATATTATCTGCTGAAATTAATTTACCATTTGCTAATTCGAGTAAAAATTTACTATCCAAAGGCGTCAATGGACAACTTAATTTAGCACAAAAATCTCTACTCATATAGCTTCTATCCGCACCCGAATCAAATAAAACGTAAGCAGATTTATTGTCAATAAGAAACGTACCCGTAACAAGCTCCGGGTCTTCCTGTGCCTCTGCCGAATTAATATTGAAAACTCTTCCACGGCCTTGTCCATTCGTGTTCTCCTGGTTCGGGCAATTTCTAATAATGTGGCCCAGTTTTCCACATTTATAACAAACTACATTGGCATAACTTGCTCCGACACTACTTGCTCCGCCATTACTCGTTCCGACACCATTTGTTCCTTTCGTTCTATTAACCCCTGGTCCGTAGACCTCACACTTCGCCGCGCTATGACCATTTCTTTTACACTTGTTGCAAAATTTGGTGCAGAACCCCGAGTGATTCTTTTCACACCTTTGGCATAGTTGCTTCTGATTGTTGTTGTTGCGGTTATTATTGTTGTTGGGATGATTGTTGTAGTTGCTGTTGTTGTTGTTGATGTTGTTGTTGTTGGGCCGTTTGTTGTAGTTGCGATTGATGTTGCGATTGTTGGGATAATTGTTGCGATTATTGTTGTAATTGCTGTTGTTGTTGTATTGGTGATTCTTATCACCGTTTTCCTCCCACTTTCTTTTGACTTGCTTCACATTGGCCTCTTCAGCAGTCTGTTCTTTAATTCTTTCTTCAATTTGGTTCACGAGTTTGTGAGCCATTCTACATGCCTGTTGTATGGAGGCGGGCTCGTGTGAACTTATATCTTCTTGGATTCTTTCCGGTAATCCTTTCACAAACGCGTCGATCTTCTATTCCTCATCTTCGAATGCTCCCGGACACAATAGGCACAATTCTGTGAATCGTCTTTCGTACATGGTAATATCAAATCCTTGGGTTCGTAACCCTCTAAGTTCTGTCTTGAGCTTATTGACCTCGGTTCTGGGACGGTACTTCTCGTTCATCAAGTGCTTGAATGCTGACCACGGCAGTGCGTACGCATCATCTTGTCCCACTTGCTCTAGATAGGTATTCCACCATGTTAACGCAGAACCTGTGAAGGTATGCGTAGCGTACTTCACTTTGTCCTCTTCAGTACACTTACTTATGGCAAACACCGATTCAACCTTCTCGGTCCACCGTTTCAATCCGATCGGTCCTTCGGTTCCATCAAATTCCAAAGGTTTGCAGGCAGTGAATTCTTTGTAGGTGCATCCTACACGATTTCCTGTACTGCTAGATCCAAGGTTATTGTTGGTATGTAGCGCAGCCTGTACTGCGGCTATGTTTGAAGCTAGAAAAGTACGGAATTCCTCTTCATTCATATTCACGGTGTGTCGAGTAGTCGGTGCCATTTCCTTCAAAATAGTTAAATGGAACAAGTTAATCATACAGAATATTAAGAGTAGTTAATAGTATTTCGTAGCATAATATGAACTCATTTATAAAAGCTTTTTCTTCATATTAGCGTTTTATAAGTTTAAATTCGGGTAGTACCTACCCGTTAAGTTCATACTTAGTAGCTAATATACAATTCAACTACTACAATTCTATATGAAAAACTGATTATAATAATATTTCGCGTTCAAACTTTTATACAATATTTTACAAACTTACAATACCGCTTATTTTACATAAAGCATGAAATATAGCACACAATAACTTTGATACAAGATAGTTGTGAAGACAATTCTAGCTAGTACACAAGTCGTTCAGCAAAGGCAATAAAGACACGTAATTCATACGTCCAGAAACAAGTCATGCATTCTGGTTTTACTAGGACTACTTCCCATCCTTGGTCTTGTGCAACATAACCGTTATGGCCGTTGATAAGACAGCGTGTTGTAACGTCATCAAAGGGACGAGGGTTACGTAATGTCCAACAGTCCCGTAATAATCTAAAAACCTCATTTCTTACCCCAATTACCGACTCCGTCACTTGTGGAAACGTTTTGTTTAATAGTTGTAGCCCGATGTTCTTGTTCTCACTTTGGTGAGAAGCGAACATTACTAATCCGTAAGCATAACATGCTTCTTTATGTTGCATGTTAGCCGCTTTTTCTAAATCACGAAGTCCAATATTCGGATATATTGAGTCAAAATAATTTCTTAACCCGTTGCGTAAAATAGCATTTGGGTTCCCCGCAATATATGCGTCAAAGTAAACACATCGTAACTTATGGGTTTCCCAATGTGATATCCCCCATCTTTCAAACGAAAGTCTCTTATAAACCAAGACATTCTTGGAACGTTCTTCGAATGTCTTACAAACTGATCTCGCCTTAAATAGTTGTGCCGAAGAATTCTGGCCGACTCTAGACAAGATTTCATCAATCATGTCTCCGGGTAGGTCTCTTAAAATATTGGGTTGTCTATCCATTTTGTGTTTTTAAACTGTAAAATAGACAAGAGTTAGATTCATAAAAAAAATACTTATTAATACAAGCAATTTTTACATATATCATAAAGCATAAGAACACTATATTCCATATATTACACCACACGAATACAACTATCTTATTCCGACTCGCTCGTTTCTTCTTCTTCGGTTTTGGTTCGTTTTGCCAAGTTTCTAGGGATATATGATGTTCCCCTAATACGAGCCGTCGTTGTCCACATTGGTTTAGAAAAACCTGGTGGTTTAGAGGTTCCCGGGTCATTGTTACAACTTAAGGACTTCGGGGGTTGACGATACATATAAAGTTCATCGGGGTTGGAATTAGATTTCTCTATTTTTATGCCCTTTCCCTTATTATTTTCTTTTGCCTTTTTAAATTCAGTTGGGGTAATTTCTATAACATCATCGGAATTCTCGTCGGAATCCGATTCATCGGAGAATTGGTAATCCTCCCAATATTTTGCTTCCTTGGCGGAAACACCATTGACCATAATTAACTTTGGTCGGTTGGTTGAGGATTTTCTTTTACTTAACCGTTTTATTATTTCCCCCACCGGTTCTATTTCTTCATCCGGTTCCGATTCTTCTTCCGGTTCCGATTCTTCTTCCGGTTCCGACTCTTCTTCCGGTTCCTCTTCGGGAACTTGTGAATCAGTCCACAAATCATTCCAATTTACATTTGACTCTTCATTATTATTAGGTGAGTCAATGGGACTTGTTCTAGAGGTAGACATCTATCACATAATATCAAACACGTTAAGAGATTAATATATCACATAATATTCATATGTTAAAAATATATAGTTTCCAACAAAAATGTTAAGCAATCATTTTTAAAGAAAACACGGTTGAAGTCCAGACTCACTAATGCATCCTAACAAACTCGATAAGACACACTAATGCAAATTTTCTGGTTCTCTAAGACCAACGCTCGGATACCAACTGAAATGTCCCGTTCTTATTGATTAAAAACGTTCCATATTAATTGATTTCGTTGCGAGGTTTTGACCTCTATATGAGACGTTTTTCAAAGACTGCATTCATTTTTAAACAAACCATAACCTTTATTTCATCAATAAAGGTTTAAAAAGCTTTACGTAGATTATCAAATAATGATAATCTAAAATATCCTGTTTACACACGACCATTACATAATGGTTTACAATACAAATATGTTACAACAAAATAAGTTTCTTGAATGCAGTTTTTACACAATATCATACAAGCATGGACTCCAAATCTTGTCCTTATTTAAGTATGCGACAGCGGAAGCTCTTAATAATCACCTGAGAATAAACATGCTTAAAACGTCAACAAAAATGTTGGTGAGTTATAGGTTTAACCTATATATATCAAATCGTAACAATAGACCACAAGATTTCATATTTCAATACACATCCCATACATAGAGATAAAAATCATTCATATGGTGAACACCTGGTAACCGACAATAACAAGATGCATATATAAGAATATCCCCATCATTCCGGGACACCCTTCGGATATGATATAAATTTCGAAGTACTAAAGCATCCGGTACTTTGGATGGGGTTTGTTAGGCCCAATAGATCTATCTTTAGGATTCGCGTCAATTAGGGTGTCTGTTCCCTAATTCTTAGATTACCAGACTTAATAAAAAGGGGCATATTCGATTTCGATAATTCAACCATAGAATGTAGTTTCACGTACTTGTGTCTATTTTGTAAATCATTTATAAAACCTGCATGTATTCTCATCCCAAAAATATTAGATTTTAAAAGTGGGACTATAACTCACTTTCACAGATTTTTACTTCGTCGGGAAGTAAGACTTGGCCACTGGTTGATTCACGAACCTATAACAATATATACATATATATCAAAGGATGTTCAAAATATATTTACAACACTTTTAATATATTTTGATGTTTTAAGTTTATTAAGTCAGCTGTCCTCGTTAGTAACCTACAACTAGTTGTCCACAGTTAGATGTACAGAAATAAATCGATAAATATTATCTTGAATCAATCCACGACCCAGTGTATACGTATCTCAGTATTGATCACAACTCAAACTATATATATTTTGGAATCAACCTCAACCCTGTATAGCTAACTCCAACATTCACATATAGAGTGTCTATGGTTGTTCCGAAATATATATAGATGTGTCGACATGATAGGTCGAAACATTGTATACGTGTCTATGGTATCTCAAGATTACATAATATATAACACAAGTTGATTAAGTTATGGTTGGAATAGATTTGTTACCAATTTTCACGTAGCTAAAATGAGAAAAATTATCCAATCTTGTTTTACCCATAACTTCTTCATTTTAAATCCGTTTTGAGTGAATCAAATTGCTATGGTTTCATATTGAACTCTATTTTATGAATCTAAACAAAAAAAATATAGGTTTCTAGTCGGAAAAATAAGTTACAAGTCGTTTTTGTAAAGGTAGTCATTTCAGTCGAAAGAACGACGTCTAGATGACCATTTTAGAAAACATACTTCCACTTTGAGTTTAACCATAATTTTTGGATATAGTTTCATGTTCATAATAAAAATCATTTTCTCAGAATAACAACTTTTAAATCAAAGTTTATCATAGTTTTTAATTAACTAACCCAAAACAGCCCGCGGTGTTACTACGACGGCGTAAATCCGGTTTTACGGTGTTTTTCGTGTTTCCAGGTTTTAAATCATTAAGTTAGCATATCATATAGATATAGAACATGTGTTTAGTTGATTTTAAAAGTCAAGTTAGAAGGATTAACTTTTGTTTGCGAACAAGTTTAGAATTAACTAAACTATGTTCTAGTGATTACAAGTTTAAACCTTCGAATAAGATAGCTTTATATGTATGAATCGAATGATGTTATGAACATCATTACTACCTTAAGTTCCTTGGATGAACCTACTGGAAAAGAGAAAAATGGATCTAGCTTCAATGGATCCTTGGATGGCTCAAAGTTCTTGAAGCAAAATCATGACACGAAAACAAGTTCAAGTAAGATCATCACTTGAAATAAGATTATTATAGTTATAGAAATTGAACCAAAGTTTGAATATGATTATTACCTTGTATTAGAATGATAACCTACTGTAAGAAACAAAGATTTCTTGAGGTTGGATGATCACCTTACAAGATTGGAAGTGAGCTAGCAAACTTGAAAGTATTCTTGATTTTATGAAACTAGAACTTTTGGAATTTATGAAGAACACTTAGAACTTGAAGATAGAACTTGAGAGAGTTCAATTAGATGAAGAAAATTGAAGAATGAAAGTGTTTGTAGGTGTTTTTGGTCGTTGGTGTATGGATTAGATATAAAGGATATGTAATTTTGTTTTCATGTAAATAAGTCATGAATGATTACTCATATTTTTGTAATCTTATGAGATATTTCATGCTAGTTGCCAAATGATGGTTCCCACATGTGTTAGGTGACTCACATGGGCTGCTAAGAGCTGATCATTGGAGTGTATATACCAATAGTACATACATCTAAAAGCTGTGTATTGTACGAGTACGAATACGGGTGCATACGAGTAGAATTGTTGATGAAACTGAACGAGAATGTAATTGTAAGCATTTTTGTTAAGTAGAAGTATTTTGATAAGTGTATTGAAGTCTTTCAAAAGTGTATAAATACATATTAAAACACTACATGTATATACATTTTAACTGAGTCGTTAAGTCATCGTTAGTCGTTACATGTAAGTGTTGTTTTGAAACCTTTAGGTTAACGATCTTGTTAAATGTTGTTAACCCAATGTTTATAATATCAAAAGAGATTTTAAATTATTATATTATCATGATATTATGATGTACGAATATCTCTTAATATGATATATATACATTAAATGTCGTTACAACGATAAACGTTACATATATGTCTCGTTTCAAAATCATTAAGTTAGTAGTCTTGTTTTTACATATGTAGTTCATTGTTAATATAATTAATGATATGTTTACTTATCATAATATCATGTTAACTATATATATAACCATATATATGTCATCATATAGTTTTTTTTTACAAGTTTTAACATTCGTGAATCACCGGTCAACTTGGGTGGTCAATTGTCTATATGAAACCTATTTCAATTAATCAAGTCTTAACAAGTTTGATTGCTTAACATGTTGGAAACATTTAATCATGTAAACATCAATCTCAATTAATATATATAAACATGGAAAAGTTCGGGTCACTACAGTACCTACCCGTTAAATAAATTTCGTCCCGAAATTTTAAGCTGTTGAAGGTGTTGACGAATCTTCTGGAAATAGATGCGGGTATTTCTTCTTCATCTGATCTTCACGCTCTCAGGTGAACTCGGGTCCTCTACCAGCATTCCATCGAACCTTAACAATTGGTATCTTGTTTTGCTTAAGTCTTTTAACCTCACGATCCATTATTTCGACGGGTTCTTCGATGAATTGGAGTTTTTCGTTGATTTGGATTTCATCTAACGGAATAGTGAGATCTTCTTTAGCAAAACATTTCTTCAAATTCGAGACGTGGAAAGTGTTATGTACAGCCGCGAGTTGTTGAGGTAACTCAAGTCGGTAAGCTACTGGTCCGACACGATCAATAATCTTGAATGGTCCAATATACCTTGGATTTAATTTCCCTCGTTTACCAAATCGAACAACGCCTTTCCAAGGTGAAACTTTAAGCATGACCATCTCTCCAATTTCAAATTCTATATTTTTTCTTTTAATGTCAGCGTAGCTCTTTTGTCGACTTTGGGCGGTTTTCAACCGTTGTTGAATTTGGATGATCTTCTCGGTAGTTTCTTGTATAATCTCTGGACCCGTAATCTGTCTATCCCCCACCTCACTCCAACAAATTGGAGACCTGCACTTTCTACCATAAATTGCTTCAAACGGCGCCATCTCAATGCTTGAATGGTAGCTGTTGTTGTAGGAAAATTCTGCTAACGGTAGATGTCGATCCCAACTGTTTCCGAAATCAATAACACATGCTCGTAGCATGTCTTCAAGCGTTTGTATCGTCCTTTCGCTCTGCCCATCAGTTTGTGGATGATAGGCAGTACTCATGTCTAGACGAGTTCCTAATGCTTGCTGTAATGTCTGCCAGAATCTTGAAATAAATCTGCCATCCCTATCAGAGATAATAGAGATTGGTATTCCATGTCTGGAGATGACTTCCTTCAAATACAGTCGTGCTAACTTCTCCATCTTGTCATCTTCTCTTATTGGTAGGAAGTGTGCTGATTTGGTGAGACGATCAACTATTACCCAAATAGTATCAAAACCACTTACAGTCCTTGGCAATTTAGTGATGAAATCCATGGTAATGTTTTCCCATTTCCATTTCGGGATTTCGGGTTGTTGAAGTAGACCTGATGGTTTCTGATGCTCAGCTTTGACCTTAGAACACGTCAAACATTCTCCTACGTATTTAGCAACATCGGCTTTCATACCCGGCCACCAAAAATGTTTCTTGAGATCCTTGTACATCTTCCCCGTTCCAGGATGTATTGAGTATCTAGTTTTATGAGCTTCTCTAAGTACCATTTCTCTCATATCTCCAAATTTTGGTACCCAAATCCTTTCAGCCCTATACCGGGTTCCGTCTTCCCGAATATTAAGATGCTTCTCCGATCCTTTGGGTATTTCATCCTTTAAATTTCCCTCTTTTAAAACTCCTTGTTGTGCCTCCTTTATTTGAGTAGTAATGTTATTATGAATCATTATATTCATAGATTTTACTCGAATGGGTTCTCTATCCTTCCTGCTCAAGGCATCGGCTACCACATTTGCCTTCCCCGGGTGGTAACGAATCTCAAAATCGTAATCATTCAATAATTCAATCCACCTACGCTGCCTCATATTCAGTTGTTTCTGATTAAATATGTGTTGAAGACTTTTGTGGTCGGTATATATAATACTTTTGACCCCATATAAGTAGTGCCTCCAAGTCTTTAATGCAAAAACAACCGCGCCTAATTCCAAATCATGCGTCGTATAATTTTGTTCGTGAATCTTCAATTGTCTAGACGCATAAGCAATCACCTTCGTTCGTTGCATTAATACACAACCGAGACCTTGCTTTGATGCGTCACAATAAATCACAAAATCATCATTCCCTTCAGGCAATGACAATATAGGTGCCGTAGTTAGCTTTTTCTTCAATAACTGAAACGCTTTCTCTTATTCATCATTCCATTCAAATTTCTTCCCTTTATGCGTTAATGCAGTCAAGGGTTTTGCTATTCTGGAAAAGTCTTGGATGAACCTTCTGTAGTAACCAGCTAGTCCTAAAAACTGGCGTATGTGTTTCGGAGTTTTCGGGGTTTCCCACTTTTCAACAGTTTCTATCTTTGCCGGATCCACCTTAATACCTTCTTTGTTCACTATGTGACCGAGGAATTGAACTTCTTCCAACCAAAATGCACACTTTGAAAACTTAGCGTACAATTCTTCCTTCCTCAATACTTCTAACACCTTTCTCAAATGTTCACCGTGTTCTTGGTCATTCTTTGAGTAAATAAGTATGTCATCAATGAAAACAATGACGAACTTGTCAAGGTATGGTCCACACACTCGGTTCATAAGGTCCATGAACACAGCTGGTGCATTAGTTAAACCAAACGGCATGACCATAAACTCGTAATGACCGTAACGTGTTCTGAAAGCAGTCTTTGGAATATCATCTTCTTTCACCCGCATTTGATGATACCCGGAACGTAAGTCAATCTTTGAATAAACAGACGAGCCTTGTAGTTGATCAAATAAGTCGTCGATTCTCGGTAGTGGGTAGCGGTTCTTGATGGTAAGTTTGTTCAACTCTCGGTAGTCGATACACAACCTGAATGTACCATCTTTCTTCTTGACAAACAAAACAGGAGCTCCCCACGGTGATGTGCTTGGTCGAATGAAACCATGCTCTAAAAGTTCTTGTAATTGGCTTTGCAGTTTTTTCATCTCGCTGGGTGCGAGTCTGTAAGGAGCACGAGCTATTGGTGCAGCTCCGGGTACAAGATCTATTTGAAATTCAACTGATCGATGTGGGGGTAATCCCGGTAATTCTTTCGGAAATACATCGGGAAATTCTTTTGCAATGGGAACATCATTGATGCTCTTTTCTTCAGTTTGTACTTTCTCGACGTGTGCTAGAACAGCATAGCAACCTTTTCTTATTAGTTTTTGTGCATTCAAATTACTAATAAGATGTAGCTTCGTGTTGCCCTTTTCTCCGTACACCATTAAGGGTTTTCCTTTTTCTCGTATAATGCGAATTGCATTTTTGTAACAAACGATCTCCGCTTTCACTTCTTTCAACCAGTCCATACCGATTATCACATCAAAACTCCCTAACTCTACTGGTATCAAATCAATCTTAAATGTTTCGCTAACCAGTTTAATTTCTCGATTCCGACATATATTATCTGCTGAAATTAATTTACCATTTGCTAATTCGAGTAAAAATTTACTATCCAAAGGCGTCAATGGACAACTTAATTTAGCACAAAAATCTCTACTCATATAGCTTCTATCCGCACCCGAATCAAATAAAACGTAAGCAGATTTATTGTCAATAAGAAACGTACCCGTAACAAGCTCCGGGTCTTCCTGTGCCTCTGCCGAATTAATATTGAAAACTCTTCCACGGCCTTGTCCATTCGTGTTCTCCTGGTTCGGGCAATTTCTAATAATGTGGCCCAGTTTTCCACATTTATAACAAACTACATTGGCATAACTTGCTCCGACACTACTTGCTCCGCCATTACTCGTTCCGACACCATTTGTTCCTTTCGTTCTATTAACCCCTGGTCCGTAGACCTCACACTTTGCCGCGCTATGACCATTTCTTTTACACTTGTTGCAAAATTTGGTGCAGAACCCCGAGTGATTCTTTTCACACCTTTGGCATAGTTGCTTCTGATTGTTGTTGTTGCGGTTATTATTGTTGTTGGGATGATTGTTGTAGTTGCTGTTGTTTTTGTTGATGTTGTTGTTGTTGGGCCGTTTGTTGTAGTTGCGATTGATGTTGCGATTGTTGGGATAATTGTTGCGATTATTGTTGTAATTGCTGTTGTTGTTGTATTGGTGATTCTTATCACCGTTTTCCTCCCACTTTCTTTTGACTTGCTTCACATTGGCCTCTTCAGCAGTCTGTTCTTTAATTCTTTCTTCAATTTGGTTCACGAGTTTGTGAGCCATTCTACATGCCTGTTGTATGGAGGCGGGCTCGTGTGAACTTATATCTTCTTGGATTCTTTCCGGTAATCCTTTCACAAACGCGTCGATCTTCTCTTCCTCATCTTCGAATGCTCCCGGACACAATAGGCACAATTCTGTGAATCGTCTTTCGTACGTGGTAATATCAAATCCTTGGGTTCGTAACCCTCTAAGTTCTGTCTTGAGCTTATTGACCTCGGTTCTGGGACGGTACTTCTCGTTCATCAAGTGCTTGAATGCTGACCACGGCAGTGCGTACGCATCATCTTGTCCCACTTGCTCTAGATAGGTATTCCACCATGTTAACGCAGAACCTGTGAAGGTATGCGTAGCGTACTTCACTTTGTCCTCTTCAGTACACTTACTTATGGCAAACACCGATTCAACCTTCTCGGTCCACCGTTTCAATCCGATCGGTCCTTCGGTTCCATCAAATTCCAAAGGTTTGCAGGCAGTGAATTCTTTGTAGGTGCATCCTACACGATTTCCTGTACTGCTAGATCCAAGGTTATTGTTGGTATGTAGCGCAGCCTGTACTGCGGCTATGTTTGAAGCTAGAAAAGTACGGAATTCCTCTTCATTCATATTCACGGTGTGTCGAGTAGTCGGTGCCATTTCCTTCAAAATAGTTAAATGGAACAAGTTAATCATACAGAATATTAAGAGTAGTTAATAGTATTTCGTAGCATAATATGAACTCATTTATAAAAGCTTTTTCTTCATATTAGCGTTTTATAAGTTTAAATTCGGGTAGTACCTACCCGTTAAGTTCATACTTAGTAGCTAATATACAATTCAACTACTACAATTCTATATGAAAAACTGATTATAATAATATTTCGCGTTCAAACTTTTATACAATATTTTACAAACTTACAATACCGCTTATTTTACATAAAGCATGAAATATAGCACACAATAACTTTGATACAAGATAGTTGTGAAGACAATTCTAGCTAGTACACAAGTCGTTCAGCAAAGGCAATAAAGACACGTAATTCATACGTCCAGAAACAAGTCATGCATTCTGGTTTTACTAGGACTACTTCCCATCCTTGGTCTTGTGCAACATAACCGTTATGGCCGTTGATAAGACAGCGTGTTGTAACGTCATCAAAGGGACGAGGGTTACGTAATGTCCAACAGTCCCGTAATAATCTAAAAACCTCATTTCTTACCCCAATTACCGACTCCGTCACTTGTGGAAACGTTTTGTTTAATAGTTGTAGCCCGATGTTCTTGTTCTCACTTTGGTGAGAAGCGAACATTACTAATCCGTAAGCATAACATGCTTCTTTATGTTGCATGTTAGCCGCTTTTTCTAAATCACGAAGTCCAATATTCGGATATATTGAGTCAAAATAATTTCTTAACCCGTTGCGTAAAATAGCATTTGGGTTCCCCGCAATATATGCGTCAAAGTAAACACATCGTAACTTATGGGTTTCCCAATGTGATATCCCCCATCTTTCAAACGAAAGTCTCTTATAAACCAAGACATTCTTGGAACGTTCTTCGAATGTCTTACAAACTGATCTCGCCTTAAATAGTTGTGCCGAAGAATTCTGGCCGACTCTAGACAAGATTTCATCAATCATGTCTCCGGGTAGGTCTCTTAAAATATTGGGTTGTCTATCCATTTTGTGTTTTTAAACTGTAAAATAGACAAGAGTTAGATTCATAAAAAAAATACTTATTAATACAAGCAATTTTTACATATATCATAAAGCATAAGAACACTATATTCCATATATTACACCACACGAATACAACTATCTTATTCCGACTCGCTCGTTTCTTCTTCTTCGGTTTTGGTTCGTTTTGCCAAGTTTCTAGGGATATATGATGTTCCCCTAATACGAGCCGTCGTTGTCCACATTGGTTTAGAAAAACCTGGTGGTTTAGAGGTTCCCGGGTCATTGTTACAACTTAAGGACTTCGGGGGTTGACGATACATATAAAGTTCATCGGGGTTGGAATTAGATTTCTCTATTTTTATGCCCTTTCCCTTATTATTTTCTTTTGCCTTTTTAAATTCAGTTGGGGTAATTTCTATAACATCATCGGAATTCTCGTCGGAATCCGATTCATCGGAGAATTGGTAATCCTCCCAATATTTTGCTTCCTTGGCGGAAACACCATTGACCATAATTAACTTTGGTCGGTTGGTTGAGGATTTTCTTTTACTTAACCGTTTTATTATTTCCCCCACCGGTTCTATTTCTTCATCCGGTTCCGATTCTTCTTCCGGTTCCGATTCTTCTTCCGGTTCCGACTCTTCTTCCGGTTCCTCTTCGGGAACTTGTGAATCAGTCCACAAATCATTCCAATTTACATTTGACTCTTCATTATTATTAGGTGAGTCAATGGGACTTGTTCTAGAGGTAGACATCTATCACATAATATCAAACACGTTAAGAGATTAATATATCACATAATATTCATATGTTAAAAATATATAGTTTCCAACAAAAATGTTAAGCAATCATTTTTAAAGAAAACACGGTTGAAGTCCAGACTCACTAATGCATCCTAACAAACTCGATAAGACACACTAATGCAAATTTTCTGGTTCTCTAAGACCAACGCTCGGATACCAACTGAAATGTCCCGTTCTTATTGATTAAAAACGTTCCATATTAATTGATTTCGTTGCGAGGTTTTGACCTCTATATGAGACGTTTTTCAAAGACTGCATTCATTTTTAAACAAACCATAACCTTTATTTCATCAATAAAGGTTTAAAAAGCTTTACGTAGATTATCAAATAATGATAATCTAAAATATCCTGTTTACACACGACCATTACATAATGGTTTACAATACAAATATGTTACAACAAAATAAGTTTCTTGAATGCAGTTTTTACACAATATCATACAAGCATGGACTCCAAATCTTGTCCTTATTTAAGTATGCGACAGCGGAAGCTCTTAATAATCACCTGAGAATAAACATGCTTAAAACGTCAACAAAAATGTTGGTGAGTTATAGGTTTAACCTATATATATCAAATCGTAACAATAGACCACAAGATTTCATATTTCAATACACATCCCATACATAGAGATAAAAATCATTCATATGGTGAACACCTGGTAACCGACAATAACAAGATGCATATATAAGAATATCCCCATCATTCCGGGACACCCTTCGGATATGATATAAATTTCGAAGTACTAAAGCATCCGGTACTTTGGATGGGGTTTGTTAGGCCCAATAGATCTATCTTTAGGATTCGCGTCAATTAGGGTGTCTGTTCCCTAATTCTTAGATTACCAGACTTAATAAAAAGGGGCATATTCGATTTCGATAATTCAACCATAGAATGTAGTTTCACGTACTTGTGTCTATTTTGTAAATCATTTATAAAACCTGCATGTATTCTCATCCCAAAAATATTAGATTTTAAAAGTGGGACTATAACTCACTTTCACAGATTTTTACTTCGTCGGGAAGTAAGACTTGGCCACTGGTAGATTCACGAACCTATAACAATATATACATATATATCAAAGGATGTTCAAAATATATTTACAACACTTTTAATATATTTTGATGTTTTAAGTTTATTAAGTCAGCTGTCCTCGTTAGTAACCTACAACTAGTTGTCCACAGTTAGATGTACAGAAATAAATCGATAAATATTATCTTGAATCAATCCACGACCCAATGTATACGTATCTCAGTATTGATCACAACTCAAACTATATATATTTTGGAATCAACCTCAACCCTGTATAGCTAACTCCAACATTCACATATAGAGTGTCTATGGTTGTTCCGAAATATATATAGATGTGTCGACATGATAGGTCGAAACATTGTATACGTGTCTATGGTATCTCAAGATTACATAATATATAACACAAGTTGATTAAGTTATGGTTGGAATAGATTTGTTACCAATTTTCACGTAGCTAAAATGAGAAAAATTATCCAATCTTGTTTTACCCATAACTTCTTCATTTTAAATCCGTTTTGAGTGAATCAAATTGCTATGGTTTCATATTGAACTCTATTTTATGAATCTAAACAAAAAAAATATAGGTTTCTAGTCGGAAAAATAAGTTACAAGTCGTTTTTGTAAAGGTAGTCATTTCAGTCGAAAGAACGACGTCTAGATGACCATTTTAGAAAACATACTTCCACTTTGAGTTTAACCATAATTTTTGGATATAGTTTCATGTTCATAATAAAAATCATTTTCTCAGAATAACAACTTTTAAATCAAAGTTTATCATAGTTTTTAATTAACTAACCCAAAACAGCCCGCGGTGTTACTACGACGGCGTAAATCCGGTTTTACGGTGTTTTTCGTGTTTCCAGGTTTTAAATCATTAAGTTAGCATATCATATAGATATAGAACATGTGTTTAGTTGATTTTAAAAGTCAAGTTAGAAGGATTAACTTTTGTTTGCGAACAAGTTTAGAATTAACTAAACTATGTTCTAGTGATTACAAGTTTAAACCTTCGAATAAGATAGCTTTATATGTATGAATCGAATGATGTTATGAACATCATTACTACCTTAAGTTCCTTGGATGAACCTACTGGAAAAGAGAAAAATGGATCTAGCTTCAATGGATCCTTGGATGGCTCAAAGTTCTTGAAGCAAAATCATGACACGAAAACAAGTTCAAGTAAGATCATCACTTGAAATAAGATTATTATAGTTATAGAAATTGAACCAAAGTTTGAATATGATTATTACCTTGTATTAGAATGATAACCTACTGTAAGAAACAAAGATTTCTTGAGGTTGGATGATCACCTTACAAGATTGGAAGTGAGCTAGCAAACTTGAAAGTATTCTTGATTTTATGAAACTAGAACTTTTGGAATTTATGAAGAACACTTAGAACTTGAAGATAGAACTTGAGAGAGTTCAATTAGATGAAGAAAATTGAAGAATGAAAGTGTTTGTAGGTGTTTTTGGTCGTTGGTGTATGGATTAGATATAAAGGATATGTAATTTTGTTTTCATGTAAATAAGTCATGAATGATTACTCATATTTTTGTAATCTTATGAGATATTTCATGCTAGTTGCCAAATGATGGTTCCCACATGTGTTAGGTGACTCACATGGGCTGCTAAGAGCTGATCATTGGAGTGTATATACCAATAGTACATACATCTAAAAGCTGTGTATTGTACGAGTACGAATACGGGTGCATACGAGTAGAATTGTTGATGAAACTGAACGAGAATGTAATTGTAAGCATTTTTGTTAAGTAGAAGTATTTTGATAAGTGTATTGAAGTCTTTCAAAAGTGTATAAATACATATTAAAACACTACATGTATATACATTTTAACTGAGTCGTTAAGTCATCGTTAGTCGTTACATGTAAGTGTTGTTTTGAAACCTTTAGGTTAACGATCTTGTTAAATGTTGTTAACCCAATGTTTATAATATCAAAAGAGATTTTAAATTATTATATTATCATGATATTATGATGTACGAATATCTCTTAATATGATATATATACATTAAATGTCGTTACAACGATAAACGTTACATATATGTCTCGTTTCAAAATCATTAAGTTAGTAGTCTTGTTTTTACATATGTAGTTCATTGTTAATATAATTAATGATATGTTTACTTATCATAATATCATGTTAACTATATATATAACCATATATATGTCATCATATAGTTTTTTTTTACAAGTTTTAACATTCGTGAATCACCGGTCAACTTGGGTGGTCAATTGTCTATATGAAACCTATTTCAATTAATCAAGTCTTAACAAGTTTGATTGCTTAACATGTTGGAAACATTTAATCATGTAAACATCAATCTCAATTAATATATATAAACATGGAAAAGTTCGGGTCACTACACCTGATATGATAGCTGGCTCATGATTTGGTGCTGATGAACTAACCAGCTATCATGTTGGCGTCGCCTATAATCCTCGTATACTCGCTCGGAGTTCCACTGCTCATACATACTATGTCTTTCCGCGTTCGTCATTGCTTCCTCATCTATACGAACGTGGACGTCAAGAATAGCATCTCAAAAGACATCCCTAATGTCTTCCGCCTCCTCCATTTCCTCGTCTGAGCCTCTCTCTACCTGAGGATGAGATCCCTCATAGGGTACTGCCTGGTTACGTCTACTTTTCAATACCTTAGCACCCACATAAACTTTCAATCCTAAGGGCTCAACCTGTTCTCTACAAATCTGTAATGGACCCCCTTGGTTCCTATCAACACCTAAATACTCTCTAATGAGTAGTCGGTGCCATTTCCTTCAAAATAGCTAACTGAATCGAGTTAATCATACAGAATATTAAGAGTAGTCAATAGTATTTCGTAGCATAATATGAACTCATTTATAAAAGCTTTTTCTTCATATTAGCATTTTATAAGTTTAAATTTGGGTACTACATACCCGTTAAGTTCATACTTAGTAGCTAATATACAATTTAACTACTACAATTCCATATGAAAAACTGATTATAATAATATATCACATACAAATATTCTTCAAACTTATAACTTCGCTATATTACATATAACATGAAATATAGTACACTTTGATACAGGACAGTTTTTTAAGATAAACCTAGTTAATACGCAAGTTGTTCAACAAAGGAAATAAAGACACGTAGTTCATAAGTCCAGAAACAAGTCATGCATTCTGGTTTTACTAAGACGACTTCCCATCCTTGCTCTTGTGGAAAATAACCGTTATGACCATTGGCTAGGCAGCATGTTGTAATGTCATCAAAAGGACGAGGGTTTCGTAATGTCCAACAGCCCTGTAATAATCTAAAAACCTTGTTTCTCACCCCAACTACTGAATCCGTCACTTGTGGGAAGGTTTTATTTAAAAGCTGCAATCCAATGTTCTTTTTCTCACTTTGGTAAGAAGCGAACATCACTAACCCGTAAGCATAACATGCTTCTTTATGTTACATGTTAGAAGCTCTTTCTAAATCACGAAATCCTATGTTGGGAAATGTTGAGTCAAAATAGGTTCTTAACCCGTAGCGTAAAATTGCATTTGGGTTCCCCGCATTTAATACTTTAAAGAAAACACGCCGTAACTTACGGTCTTCCCAATGTGATAAACCCCACCTATCAAAGGAAAGTCTTTTATAAACTAAGGCATTTCTGAAAAATCTTTCAAATGTTTGACAAGTTAATTTTGCCATAATTAATTGTGCTGAAGAATTCTGACCGACTCTAGACAAGATTTTCTCAATCATATCCTCTGGTAGATCTTCTAAAATATTCGGTTGTCTACCCTTAACGTCCATTTTTTTTTATATTGTAAAATAGACAAGGATTAGATTCGTAAAAGATAATTAACAAATAATGCAAGCAATTTTTACATAGAATATAAAAGTACAAGCACACTACAATACATATAATACACAACATGATTATAACCCTCTAATCTGAATCACTGGTTTCTTCTTCTTCGGACTTGGTTCGTTTTCCTAATTTTTTAGGGATATATGGTGCTCCTCTAATACGAGCCGTCGTTTTCCACAATGGTTTAGAAAAACCTGGTGGTTTAGATGTTCCCGGGTCATTGTTACATTTTAGGAAATACGGATGTTGCCGATACATATAAAGTTCATCGGGGTTGGAATCGGGTTTCTCTATTTTTATACCTTTTCCCTTATTATTTTCTTTCGCTTTATTAAATTGGGTCGAGGTTGAAATGTCCCGTTCATATTGATTATAAACGTTCCATATTAATTGATTTCGTTGTGAGATTTTGACCTCTATATGAGACGTTTTTCAAAGACTGCATTTATTTTTTAAAATAACCATAACCTTTATTTTATCAATAAAGGTTTCAACAGCATTACGTAGATTATCAAATAATGATAATCTAAAATATACCGTTTACACACGACCATTACATAATGGTTTACAATAGAAATATATTACATCGACATATGTTTCTTGAATGCAGTTTTTACACAATATCATACAAACATGGACTCCAAATCTTGTCCTTATTTTAGTATGCAATAGTGGAAGCTCTTAGTATTCACCTGAGAATAAACATGCTTTAAACGTCAACAAAAATATTGGTGAGTTATATATATATATATATATATATATATATATATATATATATATATATATATATATATATATATATATATATATATATATATATATATATATATATATATATATATATATATATATATATATATATATCAAATCGTAACAATAGACCACAAGATTTCATATTTCAATACGCATCCCATACATAGAGATAAAAATCATTCATATGGTGAACACCTGGTAACCGACATTAACAAGATGCATATATAAGAATATCCCCATCATTCCGGGACACCCTTCGGATATGATATAAATTTCGAAGTACTAAAGCATCCGGTACTTTGGATGGGGTTTGTTAGGCCCAATAGATCTATATTTAGGATTCGCGTCAATTAGGGTGTATGTTCCCTAATTCTTAGATTACCAGACTTAATAAAAAGGGGCATATTCGATTTCGATAATTCAACCATAGAATGTAGTTTCACGTACTTGTGTCTATTTTGTAAATCATTTATAAAACCTGCATGTATTCTCATCCCAAAAATATTAGATTTTAAAAGTGGGACTATAACTCACTTTCACAGATTTTTACTTCGTCGGGAAGTAAGACTTGGCCACTGGTCGATTCGCGAACCTATAACAAATATGTACATATATATCAAAATATATTCAAAATATATTTACAACACTTTTAATAGATTTTGATGTTTTAAGTTTATTAAGTCAGCTGTCCTCGTTAGTAACCTACAACTAGTTGTCCAACGTTAGATGTACTAGAAAAAAATTGATATATATTATCTTGAATCAATCCACGACCCAGTGTATACACGTCTCAGGCTAGATCACAACTTAAAGTATATATATTTTTGGAATCAACCTCAACCTTGTATAGCTAACTTCCTCATTACTGCATATAGAGTGTCTATGGTTGTTCCAAATAATATATACACATGGATCGATATGATATGTCAAAACATTTGCATACGTGTCTATGGTATCCCAAGATTACATAATATATTAGAATACATGTATAATACAATATAAGTTAGCTAGGATATGATTAATATAGATTTGTTACCAATTTTCACGTTGCTACAACAAGAAAAATTATCCAATCTTGTTTTACCCATAACTTCTTCATTTTAAATCCGTTTTGAGTGAATCAAATTGCTATGGTTTCATATTGAACTCTATTTTATGAATCTAAACAGAAAAAGTATAGGTTTATAGTTGGAAATATAAGTTACAAGTCGTTTTTGTAAAGGTAGTCATTTTAGTCGAAAGAACGACGTCTAGATGACCATTTTAGAAAACATACTTACACTTTGAGATTAACCATGATTTTTGGATATAGTTTCATGTTCATAAGAAAAATCATTTTCCCAGAAGAACAACTTTTAAATCAAAGTTTATCATAGTTTTTAATTAACTAACCCAAAATAGCCCGCGGTGTTACTACGACGGCGTATGTCCGGTTTACAGTGTTCTTCGTGTTTCCAGGTTTTAAATCATTAAGTTAGCATATCATATAGATATAGAACATGTGTTTAGTTGATTTTAAAAGTCAAGTTAGAAGGATTAACTTTTGTTTGCGAACAAGTTTAGAATTAACTAAACTATGTTCTAGTGATTACAAGTTTAAACCTTCGAATAAGATAGCTTTATATGTATGAATCGAATGATGTTATGAACATCATTACTACCTCAAGTTTTCTGGATAAAGCTACTGGAAATGAGAAAAATGGATCTAGCTTCAAAGGATCCTTGGATGGCTTGAAAGTTCTTGAAGCAGAATCATGACACGAAAAACAAGTTCAAGTAAGATTTCCACTCGAAATAAGATTGTTATAGTTATAGAAATTGAATCAAAGTTTGAATATGAGTATTACCTTGTATTAGAAAGATATCTTACTGTAAATAAGAAAGATTTCTTGAGGTTGGATGATCACTCTACAAGATTGGAAGTAAGCTAGCAAACTTGGAAGTATTCTTGATTTTATGAAACTAAAACTTGTAGAATTTATGAAGAACACTTAGAACTTGAAGATAGAACTTGATAGAGATCCATTAGATGAATAAAATTGAAGAATGAAAGTGTTTGTAGGTGTTTTTGGTCGTTGGTGTATGGATTAGATATAAAGGATATGTAATTTTGTTTTCATGTAAATAAGTCATGAATGATTACTCATATTTTTATAATTTTATGAGATATTTCATGCTAGTTGCCAAATGATGGTTCCAACATGTGTTAGGTGACTCACATGGACTGCTAAGAGCCAATCATTAGAGTGTATATACCAATAGTACATACATCTAAAAGCTGTGTATTGTACAAGTATGAATTCGGGTGCATACGAGTAGAATTGTTGATGAAACTGAATGAGGATGTAATTGTAAGCATTTTTGTTAAGTAGAAGTATTTTGATAAGTGTCTTGAAGTCTTTCAAAAGTGTATGAATACATATTAAAACACTACATGTATATACATTTTAACTGAGTCGTTAAGTCATCGTTAGTCGTTACATGTAAATGTTGATTTGAAACCTTTAAGTTAACGATCTTGTTAAATGTTGTTAACCCATTGTTTATTAAATCAAATGAGATGTTAAATTATTACATTATCATGATATCATGATGTATTAATATATCTTAATATGATATATATACAGTTAAATGTCGTTACAACGATAATCGTTACATATATGTCTCGTTTCGAAATCATTAAGTTAGTAGTCTTGTTTTTACATATGTAGTTCATTGTTAATACACTTAATGACATGTTTACTTATCATTTATCATGATTAAACATAGTGTATCAATATCTTAATATGATTCATATGTATTTAGTAAGACGTTGTTATAACGATAATCGTTATATATATCGTTTCGAGTTTCTTATTTCAAATAACTCAATTTTATGTATATAACTCATTGTTAAAATACCTAATGAGATACTTACTTATCATAATATCATGTTAACTATATATATAATCATTTATATGTCATCATATAGTTTTTACAAGTTTTAACGTTCTTGAATCACCGGTCAACTTGGGTGGTCAATTGTCTATATGAAACCTATTTCAATTAATCAAGTCTTAACAAGTTTGATTGCTTAACATGTTGGAAACAGTTAATCATGTAAATAACAATTTCATTCAATATATATAAACATGGAAAAGTTCGGGTCACTACATTCGAATGGCAAGCACGTTTAGAGAGTTTTGCTCGTTTGGCCGTTTTATGGTGATCTTATGAATTTCAGCACAATCTGAAACCGAAGGTTATGCGCCGCCAAATGGTACACTATCTGGCGGCGCATACTAATGATTTAAAAAAACGTGTTTAATGAAGTGACATTAGATTTAAATTTATACCTGTTATACATAATTACATTGAGAGTGAAATCAAAGGCCTTAAAACAATACGTATGATGTCGAACGAGGTGTATATAAAATAGCTTATTTTTTTACTAGGAAAAACTATTAAATATGATACAATTTTACACAAGATATTTATTTATTTATAGAATGGATATACTTAAACCTTGCTACAACACTTATAGGCAGTGTACCTAATCGTACAGTAGTGTAGTTTTTAGTAAGTCCGGTTCGTTCCACAGGGAAATCTTTAAACAAAGCTTAACGCTATATTAGTTTACTTTTATAAAAATACAAATATATATATAAGTAATATTATTATTATAAAGGGGGGGTTTTTACCGTTTAATGACCGGTTTGTCGATTTTAAAACTTTAGTCGCAGTTAAAACCTAATGTAAAATATTAAATAAATACAAGACTTAAATTAAAGCGTAAAGTAAATAATGATAATGAAATTGCGAATAAAAATGCGAAAAAATAAACTTGCGATAAAAAGTACGATAATTAAAAGTGCGATTAAATAAAATAACAATAAATAAAAGTGCGATAATTAGAAGTGCAATTAAATATAAAATAAAGGAAATTAAATATGAAATAAAAGAATTATGCTTATTTAAACTTCCGTAATCATGATGTTTGACGTGTTAATTTTAGTTTTATGCCCATGGGTTAATTGTCCTTTGTCCTGGATTATTTAATATGTCCGTCTGGTTTTTGTCCATAACAGTCCATCAGTCATAAATATAAATTGCAAGTGTCCTTGTCAAATTATTATTATACCCGAAGTTAAATATTCCAACTAATTGGGGATTCGAATTGTAACAAGGTTTTAATACTTTGTTTAATGAATACACCAGGTTATCGACTGCGTGTAAACCAAGGTTTTACTACTTTGTTAACAATTACACCAATTACCCTTGAATGTAATTTCACCCCTGTTTTAATAATTCTAGTGGCTATTAATCCATTCCCGTGTCCGGTTAAATGAACGATTATTCGTACATATAAATACCCCGCCCATCGTGTCCGATAGAGTGTATATGGTAATTTATAGGGACGCCCAATTGTAAATCTTTATATTAACATTAACAAATTTTCATTTAGTTAAACAAATATAAAGCCCATTAATAGCCCATAGTCTAATTTCCACAAGTGTCGTTCTTTTGTCCAAACCCCAATTATGGTACAAAGCCCAATTACCCAATTTTAGTAATTAGCCCAACAACATGATTACTTCGTTTTAAATAAGCATAATAATAACTTAGCTACGAGACATTAATGTAAAAAGGTTGAACATAACTTACAATGATTAAAAATAGCGTAGCGTTACACGGACAGAATTTCGATTTACACCCTTACAACATTCGCTAACATACCCTTATTATTAGAATTATAATTAAAATTAAAATATAAATTATAAATATAAATATATTTACGTATGAAGAGGAAGAAAAAAAGATGATTAAAACTCGGCAGAAAACTGGCTTTATATAGGACCTGACCAGCAATTTCACTCCATGCGACTCGCATGGATTTGTGCTTCTGGCCATGCGAGTCGCATGGCCACCCTGGATCCAGCCAAATTGCTTTGTTTTCTTCTTGCCGACGTAATATAATAATAATAATATATATAATATATAATTATATATAATTATATATATATTATATTATATTCTTGTGCATAGTAGACTAGCTATTTTTGGTCCGTTGCGTCGGGCGTTTCTTCTTGGCTCAGGTCCCGGTTCCGGATTTTCGGACGTCCTTGCGTACAATTTTATATTTTGTACTTTGCGTTTTGAATCTTGTACTCTTGTGATTTCGAGACGTTTCTTATCAATAATTGGAACCTTTTTGATTGTCTTTTGTACTTTTGAGCTTTTTGGTCGTTTGCGTCTTCAATTCGTCGAATCTGTCTTTTGTCTTCACCTTTTATTATTTAAACGAATATCTCTTGTAAATAGAACAATTGCAACTAAAAGCTTGTCTTTCTTGAGGAATAATGCTATGAAATATATGTTCATTTTTAGCATTATCAAATATTCCCACACTTGAGCGTTGCTTGTCCTCAAGCAATATTGTCTTGAAATACTAGAATCACTTCTTTATTCTTCACACTTTGTACATCAGTGATTTCTATACGGCGGTATAAACAATGGTAGTAACGATATGGTTTACAGTCCCACATGACTATAAAAATTTAGATCCATTAAGGAAATTGGATCTTTATGAAAACATTTGATCTTTTGAAATCTAGTTTTTACCCTAGATAAGTTTTCCGGAATAACCCTTTACCGGTGTTTGCAAAATATTTTTGTGGGTTTGGTGGGTTTTAGATTTGAAAATTTTAGCTCAAAACTTGCGGTTTTGTGTCACCCACTTGCTAACCTTGTATTTGGAAAGCAACACGTCCAGTTTACTTGTTCCGTATATTACCTTTCGGCAAACTACCGTCCGGTTGTAAAGGAAAGCGTTGAACAAGCAACTGTTAAGGCAATGTCCCGTGACATGCTTTTGATTATGGTCTATAACGTGTCGGACGCAATTACTATCCTTGGTAGGAGCAATAGTAAAGCTCACCCTTATAATTTGTCGGTTTGGCACAAAGTCCTGTCTTTGACCATGTTATGCAACCACCGTTCTTACGGTTGACACCCGATTTAGTTCAGGTGACCTAATGAATTCCAGGTAAATTCCTAGGATTTTACGTTCAATGGTAATGAACGCATTGAAAATAGGGTTTTCAGAAAACAAATTGGTTTGTAATTTTGATCAAAATATTTTCTCGTTCAAGCTCGAGTTTAGATATCATTGAATTCCATGAGTTTGAATTCTCAATCTTTAAGGTCAATCTCAAGGATTGAGTAATATCAGGCTTAAAAGCTGATTTTTAATCTTTAAGGAGATTATCCTTTCTGGGGATCTGATTCATTAGTCTTATCCAGCTAATTTGCACGGTGCCTCCCCATTGTACGAGATAAATCCTTCTCATGGTTAGGATAAATCTGACCACTTGGCGACCCTGTTTAATGCTGAGGTCCGTGGATTTCCTGCTGATTTTAGTGATGACTTTTCTAGATTTTTCGTCAACCTACAGCTGGTCTGGACGACAACTTCATGACCTAAATCAAGAAGCGCGTGTCTTTTTCGGAAGACTTTACTTCCTTTTAAATGATGGAATTGATTCATCATGTAGATCCATCTCTTCTTTTCTTTTATCGGGTAAAACAGTTTAGTTTAATCCAAAGCAAAAGTATTTTCAGTTATTTGTTACAGATATATGTGACATATGTTTAAAATAACTTGGTAAATTTTCCCACACTTGGCTTTTATTTTCCTTTTTATCGTCCTCTATTCCATTTTAAATGAATTTTGACATTTTAGTTTGTTTCTTAATTTATGTCCTTTCCGAGGTAACAATAATTTCGGTGTTAAAACCTAGTTTTATCGTTCATAAATATGTATAAACATGATTTGAATTCATTTAATTGAAAATTTTGAAAAATTTTACTAGAATTGGGTAGTCAGTATATAAGACTAGGGCTGTTCTTTTTTTATCAGAGAGCACTAGATTCTAATACAACTACTGCTTTACTAGTATTTTTAATGGTAACCAAGTGTTTAATATAAAAATTTTAAAATCCGAAAGAATTTAACCCCTTCCCACACTTAAGATCTTGCAATGCCCTCATTTGCAAGAAATTAGTAACAATTTAAATTATTGAGGGTGATTAGTGTGAAAATGATTAAATTTTTACCAAAGTTTCCAAATATATTGGCGTTTGTTTGCTGAATGATAAATGGTGCACGTCATTTGTTCATTCCGTCTTGTTGTTATTTCACATATATTTTGCATCATTGTCGTCAAAATTACTTGCTTTTGCTGAACTTACTGCCAGTCTTTGAAAACGCGTTGTTTTACCCTGTTTTGTGCATAAAATAGAATACATACAATACAAATATAATCATACATGCAATTTGAAATGGAACTTTGGCATCCCACTTTCAAACTATAAGAAAAATATTAGTACACAATAATAATAAAATATCAAACATTACATAAACGTAATAAAATGTTAAGTGTTTAAAATAAAAATAAAAATTACCAACTTATCTCTACTGATCAGGAGGTGGGTTAGGAGGAAAATTAGGATATGGATCCCAATTCATGTTCGCGTCCGGGTTCCATGGCTGATTATAGGTGAACTGGTATGCTGCGTCATAATCATATGAATCATAGGGTGGTCTCATTTCTGGCTGATGTGCGGGATAGTATGCGGGTCGGGTCGGATAATACATCTCGCCAGGCTGCAACTGGCTTATAATTTGGCGCTGATGATAATCTCATCGGCCATGCTCTCGTTGCCGGGAATGCTCGTAGTCATTCCGACGTTGCCATGCCTCGTACTGCATATGCCTATCATAGTTCGTCATGTATTCATCCTCCATACGAACGCCTAAATCAAGAGCAGTCTCCCGAACAACTCCTATAATGTTGTTCGCCTCTTCCATTTCATCATCCGAACCTCTTTCTACCTGTCGCTGAGGTCCCTCGTATCGATATACCCGACCACGTCTCATCAATAATACCCTTGCACCGTGATAAAGGTTTGAACTTATAGTTTCACCTCCGTCCTCTATTTCGTTCATTGGACCCCCTTGGTGCTTATCTACACCTAAATACTCTCCAATGAGAGTAATGAAAATACCACCACCTATAATACTCCCCGATTTCATCCCCGAAACTACATTAGCGAGATAATAACCAACACAATAGGGAATGTTAACGAAACTCCTCGGGTCTCTAATACACTTGAGGTAGAACAAATCGTTTACGGTCAATTTCTCCTTATTTCTTCCCCTTTGTGTAATTGTGTTTGCTAAGAATCTATGAATAACCCGGAGTTCAGCTCTGTCTATATCTAAGTATGTATGATTTCCACTGGTGTGAAATTCATTAAAGTGGGACATACGCCTCCAGACAGCGTTAATATCAAATTCCCTATCTACCCTTTCTCCTTGGGCAATCAGGCTATTACAGTCAGGGCTCAAAAGTTCAGCAGGGGTGTAAATCTGTAAGGCCCTGGCTAAATCTATCATGGACATTCTGTACATGCGTCCACCTAACAGAAATCTAATAAAGTTTCTATCATCTATCCTCCTAACATCACTGTTTAACTTAATAGTACTAAGTAATTCTATACACCATTCCCTATATATGGTTCTACGAATTGAAAATAGGCGCATCCAATCGTTAAACTGAGAATTACCATACCTTTGCACCAATAATTCCCGAATCGGTTCGGCAAGGTCAACTGTTTCCAAAGGTACCCAGTCAATTGCCCTTGGCATTTCAACAACCTTAAAGTAGAGAATGTGCATGTTCTTTTGATAATCTGGATACTCTATCCAACATCGATCAAATCTTAGATTTGGGTGTAACTGATCTTCATTAATGTCTAAGCTCAGAATCCTTTGATGTGGAGCGAATTGACGAAACTGATTCATGAATAATTGATCTTGATCGTGATATGGAATATGTTGCTCCTCCTGTTCTTCTTCTTCTTGTTGCATATGTTGTTCTTGTTCATGAAACATTTCCGGTTCGGGCTCTGGTTGCCTGGACGATGATGCTCCTGAACCTCCAGTATCGGCTTTCTGTAAAACACATTAAACACAAAAATTGTGCATCCAAATATGCATTAGTGTTAGCAAAATAATAACTTGAAACAATTATGATGACATGTTCAATTCATAACACATTTTATACACATTTTCTTAACAATAACAATTCTACATTTTTACATACGAAAATGTGTACAATGTTTTATCACATTTAAACTCTTAAACATGTCAGCAATAATTATTATAACAATTAAACACTTGTTACATTGCATTCAAATCAAACTAGTGCTCATTTTCATATTTTTGTCAAGTCTACACTTTGTCAAATAAGCATATACGAAAAATGTACATCAAGTTCATAAGCATTTATCTTAAATAACATGCCAAAATGATCACTACTAGCAATGAAACAAGTTTCAAATGGCCTTTATATCAAATTATCCAAGTTCATGAATTTTTAGACTTAAAAAGTCCACTTTAATTCTCAAAAACATGTTTAGGCTCAAAGTTTGGATCAATTAACTACCTAAACATGTTACACTACTTAATTTAGCAACAATTCATGACAAAAATCGGCCATAACCTGTTTATATCAAAAAGCCCCAAATTGCTCAAGAACACAAACCCTAGATTCTTAAAAATTTGAAGTTTTTAGCTTCAATTCATGTTAAATAGCTTCTATCTAGGATATACATGCATAATATAACAACAATTTAGCTCTAATTACACCTAAATTTTAACAAAATCAAAATATAAATTTTCTAGCTCAAGAACACAAAAATTCGAATTTAAAGAGATTAGGGGTGAAATCTTTACCTTTCTCCTGAAGGGGTTGAGACTACTGAATCTAGGCATAATTGTTGTGAAGTTTTGCAAGAAATTTGGTAAAAAATGATGAATTTTTGAGAGGGTTTTGGAGTAAGTTCGTGTTTGTGTATGTGTGTTGTGAAAAAGAGCAGCTCGGCTGGAATTTTGAACCTGACCAGTTTTTGGCTCCCATACGAGTCGCATGGTTTCCTGCCCATATCCATGCGACTCGCATGCGGGTATTTTCCAGGTTTTTTTTTTTTTTTTTTTTTTTTTTTTTTTTTTTTTAATAAAAACCTTATACTTTTAAAACATAAAATTTAATAAAATTTTAAAAATTTTGTTTCTTTTTAAGACGAGGTCGTTTCGGGACGATGCCCTAGTCCGCCCCTCGACAAAATTTTAAAATTTTGTCATTTTCAAGCGATTGTTTTAAAAGCTTAGATTTTTGGATTTTTTAATTTTTTTGGCATACTTTAAATCAAAAAGATTAAAAATAATGATAATAAAAGTTCTCGTCCCTCCCTCGGGTAAAGCAATTTCGGTTCAAAGGCCTAGTCTTCAACTTACGACGAATTTTAAAAATCATATTCTTAACTTAATGAGATAAAGAAAATTTTTGTTTTTAAATTCACACAACTTAAATATAAAATTAAAAATTCACACCAAACTTAATTTAAAAATTCATAAATTTAAAAATTTATATTTTAAAAATTCACACCAAACTTAATTTAAAAATTCATAAATTCATATCAAACTTATATTAATTTTTCAAATATTTACAATTTTAAATATATTGTTTTTATAAAGTTTACAATATTAACTTAAGATTTAAATATTAATTTTAAAAACATGGTAAAAATAAATTTAAAAATCTTTTTGTCTTTTTATCCCACTTTAATCAATCAAATATTATCAAAAATATGCGTCCCTCTTTTCGGTAAAGTAATTTCGGTTCCAAGACCTAATTTAACTCATGACGAATTTTTGAAATATTTTGGGTTGATTGATTAAAGATATTTATACCTTAAGAATAAACGTTAAATTTCGCAGTGATGTAATAAATTTTTGAACGATATCAATAATTTCGGTCGCCAAACCTAATTTTATTTAATACCAATTTAATACTTTTTAGCAAACAAATTAGCGTTTATTATCAAAAGGTTAAAAAAAATAAAAATAAAAATAAAAACTGTACAGACATACCTGTGAAATAGATTTCTTAGTTATATGATCTATTATATTCATAAGATAGTCGGTTTAATTGGTTTTCCATGGCTGCATAGGCGTAACCTCGAGCATTCATTGTCTTTTCTTCTAAACATATGAACGGTCCGTCTCTGCATAAAGTAACAAATTCGGTATTTGAATAGGTTTGATTATTTGAACATTTACCTCCATGTGACCATTTTCCGCATTTGTGACATCGTTCTAGGTGTCGTGCTCTTCTTTTCGCTGCGGATTTTGATTTTCCTTTACCAAATTGTAACTTATTATCTTCGCATCTGGATCCTTTTCTAACTCCGTCCATTCTTTCTCTGATTACTGATACTAATTCACTCGGTAGTATGTCATTATTACGTTTAGTGATCAAAGCGTGTAGCATTAGACCATGGTTTAGTTCACAGGCAGTCTTCATTTTGTAAAAACCTAAAAAAAATAAAAATTCAGAATGGGGGGAGAAGACTAGTTCTTTAGGGTCTGCTAGGGAAAGACCATACGTGTTCCATTTTCGAGAACTACACGAAAACAGACAATCTAACTCTAACAGAAATACATATTATCCTTTAAAGACTTGATTCTCCCCACACTTAGTTAGCTGTGGCGTCGAAATTGTGATTAACTTCGTTGTCGACTTCCATCGGACCATGTATGTAATGTTTAACTCTGTGACCATTAACTTTAAATTCAATACCATTTGAATTTATTAATTCTATCGTTCCGTATGGGAAAACTCTTTTGACTATGAATGGTCCAGACCATCTTGATTTCAATTTTCCAGGAAATAGCTTGAATCGTGAATTGAAAAGAAGAACTCTGTCTCCTTCTTTAAATTCTTTTGAATTTCTGATTCTTTTATCATGCCATTTCTTCGTTCTTTCTTTATAGATTAACGAATTTTCATATGCTTCATGTCTTAATTCTTCTAATTCGTTTAGTTGACTTAATCGTAGACGTCCGGCTTCATGTAAATCAAGATTACATGTCTTCAAAGCCCAAAATGCTTTGTGTTCAATTTCTACTGGAAGATGACATGGTTTTCCATAAACAAGTCTAAAAGGTGTGGTTCCAATTGGAGTTTTGTAGGCTGTTCTAAAAGCCCAGAGTGCATCCTCCAATTTAGTGGACCATTCCTTCGGATTTGATCCTACGGTTTTCTCTAGAATACGTTTTAAGGCTCGGTTGGTATTTTCAACTTGTCCACTTGTTTGTGGATGATATGCGGTGGAGATTTTATGAGTTACTCCATATCTTTTAAGAACTTTCTCAAGTTGATTATTACAGAAATGAGTACCCCGATCACTTATTAAAGCTTTCGGTGTTCCAAACCTTGCAAAAAGACGTTTTAAAAAGTTGACTACAACTCGTGCATCGTTAGTTGGGAGAGCTTGTGCTTCTGCCCATTTAGATACATAATCAATGGCTACGAGTATATATAAATTATTATGAGATTTTGGAAATGGACCCATAAAGTCAATACCCCAAATGTCAAATACTTCACATACTTGGATGACATTTTGTGGCATTTCATCACGTTGACTTATTCTTCCGGCCCTTTGACATGCATCACAGGATTTGCAAAGAAGGTGTGCGTCTTTGTAAATTGTAGGCCAATAGAATCCAGCTTCATAAACTTTTCTTGCTGTTAGTTGAGGCCCATAATGCCCTCCTGTTGGTCCTGTGTGACAATGGTTTAAAATTTTACTAGCTTCATCTCCAAATACACATCGGCGTATTATTCCATCGGGACAACTTTTAAACAGATGTGGATCTTCCCAGAAATAGTGTTTTATATCACTGAAGAATTTCTTTCGTCTTTGGTACGATAATCCTTTTTCAAGGAATCCACAAACTAAGTAGTTTGCATAGTCTACAAACCATGGGATTTCTTTATAATCTATCTTCAATAGATATTCATCAGGAAAGTTGTCTTGTATGGCTGATTCATTTAGAACTTCTAATTCGGGATTTTCAAGACGAGAAAGATGATCAGCGGCGAGATTTTCTGCTCCTCTTTTATCTCGGATTTCAATATCAAACTCTTGTAAGAGTAAGATCCAACGGATTAATCTTGGTTTAGCATCTTGTTTTGAAAATAGGTATCTAAGAGCAGAATGGTCGGTATAGACCACCGTTTTTGCTAGAACGAGATATGATCGAAATTTGTCAAAAGCAAAGACAATAGCAAGGAGTTCTTTTTCAGTAGTTGTATAGTTCGTTTGTGCTCCTTGTAATGTCTTACTAGCATAATATATAGGTTGAAATCGTTTTTCAATCCTTTGTCCTAAAACGGCTCCCATTGCAAAATCACTTGCATCGCACATTAGTTCAAATGGTAGATTCCAATTTGGTGTTATCATGATCGGCGCATTAGTGAGTTTTTCTTTAAGAATATTAAAAGATTTGATACATTCATCTGAAAAGATGAATGGAGCATCCTTTTCTAGGAGTTTATTCATAGGAGTGGCAATTTTTGAAAAATCTTTTATGAAACGTCGGTAAAAACCGGCATGCCCTAGAAAACTCCTAACTCCTCTAACATTGGTGGGATGTGGAAGTTTAGCAATTACATCTACTTTAGCTCTATCCACTTCAATTCCTTCTTTTGAAATTTTATGTCCAAGAACGATGCCTTCTTTAACCATGAAATGGCATTTCTCCCAATTAAGTACTAGATTTGATTTTTCGCATCTAATTAGCATTCGTTCCAGATTAACTAGACATGATTTAAATGTATCACCGAAGACTGAAAAGTCATCCATGAAAACTTCCATGCATTCTTCTATCATGTCATGAAAAATCGCCATCATACACCTTTGAAAGGTTGCAGGGGCGTTACAAAGTCCAAATGGCATTCTTTTGTAAGCAAAAGTACCATAAGGGCACGTGAATGTGGTTTTCTCTTGATCTTCGGGTGCTATTGGAATTTGAAAATATCCGGAAAATCCATCTAGAAAACAATAGTAACTATTTCCGGCTAATCTTTCCAACATTTGATCTATGAAAGGTAAGGGAAAGTGATCTTTTCTGGTGGCGTCATTTAATTTTCTATAATCAATACATACACGCCATCCTGTTACAGTCCTAGTAGGAATAAGCTCATTTTTCTCATTTGTGATGACAGTCATGCCACCCTTCTTAGGCACGCATTGAACTGGGCTTACCCATGGACTATCAGAGATTGGATATATCAAACCTGCATCTAGCAGTTTAATAATCTCTTTCTTAACTACATCTTGCATATTAGGATTTAGTCTTCGTTGACGTTGCACATACGTTTTATGACCTTCTTCCATAAGGATTTTATGTGTGCAATACGAAGGACTTATTCCTTTAATATCATGAATCTTCCATGCAATGGCTGGTTTATGAGCTTTCAACACAGAAATGAGTTGTGATTTCTCATTTTCAGTAAGAGAAGACGATATTATTACAGGTAATTCAGATTCACCATGTAAATAAGCGTATTCCAAATGGTTTGGAAGTGGCTTTAACTCTAATTTCGGAGGTTCTTCTATCGATGATTTATATCGATATCTGTCTTCTTCTTTTAGCATTTGAATTTCTTCTGTTGTTGGTTCATATCCATTAGCTATAAGTGTAGCTAACATTTCAGCTTCATCAATTGGTTCATTTCCTTCCCCTAAAGAACATTCTCCTGTTCCTTGTAATTCTGGAAATTCTTCTAATAATTCTGCATGTGCATCTATAGTTTGAATATAATAACATGTATCATCTGCAGATTGTGGTTGTTGCATTGCTCTATCAACTGAAAAGGTAACACTCTCATCCTCTATACTTAGGGTCAGTTTCTTACCGAACACGTCTATCATTGCTTTAGCCGTGTTTAAGAATGGTCTTCCTAATATGAGAGGAACTTGAGAATCTTCTTCCATGTCTAAAACAACAAAATCTACTGGAAATACTAAAGTACCAACTTTAACTAGCATGTTCTCCATTATCCCTCTAGGATATTTTATTGATCTATCGGCTAGTTGTATGCTTATTCTGGTTGGTTTCAATTCTCCAAGGTCTAGTTTAGCGTATAGTGAATACGGCATTAGATTTATACTAGCACCTAAGTCTGCCAATGCTTCTATTGAACTAAGACTACCCAGAAAACATGGAATTGTGAAACTTCCTGGATCAGATAGTTTTTCTGGTATCTTATTCAACAGCACTGCTGAACAATTAGCATTCATAGTAACAGCCGAGAGTTCTTCCATTTTCTTTCTATTTGAGATTAGATCTTTCAAGAATTTAGCATATCTTGGCATTCCTGAAATCACATCAATGAAAGGAAGATTTACATTTATCTGTTTAAACATATCCAAGAATTTGGATTGCTCGGCTTCAAGTTTTTCTTTCTTCATTTTACTCGGGTAAGGAAGCGGTGGTTGGTACGGTTTAACATAAGGTTTATCCTTAACTGTGTTATCTTCATTATCCTTTTCAACTACCGGTTCTTTTTCCTTATCTTGATCAGGTTGTGGTTCTTGTGGAGTAGGAATAGTTTCATCGGAAGTTACAGGTATTTCAGGTGGTTTAAGTGTTGTACCACTTCTTTTGGTAATAGCTTTAGCTGTTTCATTCCGGGGGTTAGCATTTGTATCACTAGGTAGACTTCCCGGTTTTCTTTCACCTATTAACCTTGCTAGGTTACTCACTTCTTGTTCCAGATTTTGAATAGAAGCTTGTTGATTTCTAAATGCTTGAGCATTTTGTTCATTTGTTTGTTTTTGAGATGTGAAAAACTGCGTTTGAGTTTCAACTAGCTTCGTCATCATATCTTCTAAATTCGGCTTTTTATCATCGGTTTGTTGTGGTGGTTTGTTTTGAAAATTTGGTCTTTGCTGATTGTAAGTATTATTGGATACTTGTTGATTGCTAGGACCTTGTTGATTGTTGTATGGAATATTTCGGTTATAATTCTGGTTTTGATTGTAAATCGGTCTTGGCGGTTGATAATTATTCTGATAATTATTTCCAGGCCTTTGGTTTATGTATGAAATATTCTCTCTTTGTTCCATTGTTAATTCAATACCGAGACAATATTTTGTCAAATGTGGTCCTCCACACTGCTCACAACTAATTCGTATAGCATGAATATCTTTAGTCATCTTTTCCATTCGTCTCTCGAAAGCATCTATCTTTGCGGAAATGGAATCTAAGTCATGGCTAGAATCGGCTCTAGCTGCTTTAGATGATCTAATGATATCTTTTTCTTGGTGCCACTCATGTGAGTGGGAAGCAGTATTATCAATAATTTTGTAAGCATCAGTTTCGGTTTTCTTCATAATAGAACCACCAGCTGCTATATCTATGTCTTTTCTTGTAGTGATGTCGCATCCTCGGTAGAATATTTGTACTATTTGACAGGTGTCTAAACCATGTTGCGGACATCCTCTTAACAACTTTCCATATCTTGTCCACGCCTCATATAGAGTTTCATTTGGCTTTTGTGTGAACGTAACAATTTCTGCTTGAAGTCTTACGGCTTTAGATGCAGGAAAGAATTGTTTAAGAAATTTGTCAATTAAAACGTCCCATGTATCAATCGCCCCTTCAGGTAACGATTCCAACCAATCTTTGGCTTCTCCCTTTAAAGTCCAGGGAAATAACATGAGATATATCTGTTCATCCTCCACTTCTCGTATTTTAAATAGTGTGCAGATCCTATTAAAGGTACGTAGATGTTCATTTGGATCTTCCTTCGGCGCACCACTAAATTGGCATTGATTAGTCACCATGTGTAGAATTTGTCCTTTGATTTCATAATCTGGCGCATTAATGTCTGGATGAGTAATTGCGTGACCTTGGCCAGTGCGTTTAGCTCTCATTCGGTATTTCATACTTAAAGGTTCCAGATTCTCCATAATTGAATTTGTTGAATCGGTATCACTAGATGATTCTGTTTTAATAGTTCGTTCCTCAACAATCTCTGTTTGAATGATTGGTAGTTCCGGAGGAAAGTTTAGTGGTTCAGGATCTACGAACCGTTCCTGAATATTTTCTGGATTCTCAATTGTGAGGTTGGGTTCAAAAAATGGATTATCGGAAATTTGAACTGAAGTACTTGGTCGACTAGATGACGATTCTAAAGAAAAATCAACGGCGGTTATATTTGTTAAACGATGTCTTGATCTAGTTACAGGTGGTGAACGTACAAAAGGTGATGAACGTCTTGCTCGGTGCATTCACTGAATATCCTATTAGTTTTTAAAAGGAAAGAAAAATTATAATAAGTTATCCAATCAATAGACTTTTCTGATTTTGCCCACGTTTCGAATAGCCAAAAGATGCAGCAGAGGGGCAGGATTCGTTTGGTCTCAATATAATTGAGGACTGTTTGGCTCCAATAACCCGGTCCACGTACAAATCCAACTATTACTACGAACCAGAAAATTTTGATGTCTATTAATTTAACCACTTAAAATAAATTTTCGTAATTTTAAGAAATTTAGATAAGAAGTAGAAAAAATTCTAAGTCCTAAAAACTAGAATAGCGAGAAATAAGAGAGAAAAAGAGAGTTCGTCGAAAAAGGTCGAAAAAGAAAAAATGGTTGAAAAATAAAAGGTGACGGAAAAATAAAAGAAACTTGTAAAAACTTTAAAAATACTTTACTAACCTAACCTTATTACTACAACTAACTTAAAATTATAATCGCAAATTGAAATTACTAATTGGAATGATAATTGATACATAGTAAAAGGTGTCTAAAATATTAAGGCTTACAGGAGAAACTAAATCCCAAATGGAAATAACTTAAAAAGAAACCAAAACTTAAAAAGGCATCGCAAAATTCTAAAGCACCTAAATCTAAGTCTAAAGAAAAAGCACTTAAGGAATTTTACGGCAAAGCCTAAAAATCTAGGAGTAAAAATAACTATAGCAAAAACTAAGTTTAAAATTAAATATGAGCTAAAAAATACAAATATTACGCTACAACGATTAAAAAGGGACAAAATATAAAAATATACAAAAAGTTGTAAAAAGTACAATTTTTATAAAAATATTATTTTTATATTATTTATATTAAAGTATTAAATTTTAAATATAATAAAACTAATTAAAAGTAGTTAAAATTAATTAAACTAAAAACTTAATTAATAATAATAAAATCAAATTAGGGTTTAATTAATAATAATTAAATAATAACCGTAATAAATGCGGAATTAGGGTTTGGATGTGGCCCTGTCAGACCCCTCATGCGAGTCGCATGGTTTAAGGGGGTGGGTCATGCGACTCGCATGGACACCCTGAACTGGTTCAATTGGACTGGTTCAAATGACAGGTCACGTAATTATTTAATATTTATTTTTAATTTCTGTTTTAAATTTAAATAAAATATATATATATATATATAATTAAAATAAAAACTTAAAAATAAACTTAAAATACTTTATAATTTTGTAAAAATAAAAGAAAAACTTAAAAATATACTTAAAATATTTTTTTTTTCTTTTTTTTCGATTTTAAAAGCTCTTTTTTTAATTTTTTTATATCTTTTTAAATTTTTATAATTTTTAAACAAAAATATATATAACAAGAACTAATTAAAACTTAAAAATATTTTTTTTTATATTGACGTTTCGCTTCGGTGTTTCCCCGGCAGCGGCGCCAAAAATACTTGATGTCGAACGAGGTGTATATAAAATAGCTTATTTTTTTACTAGGAAAAACTATTAAATATGATACAATTTTACACAAGATATTTATTTATTTATAGAATGGATATACTTAAACCTTGCTACAACACTTATAGGCAGTGTACCTAATCGTACAGTAGTGTAGTTTTTAGTAAGTCCGGTTCGTTCCACAGGGAAATCTTTAAACAAAGCTTAACGCTATATTAGTTTACTTTTATAAAAATACAAATATATATATAAGTAATATTATTATTATAAAGGGGGGGTTTTTACCGTTTAATGACCGGTTTGTCGATTTTAAAACTTTAGTCGCAGTTAAAACCTAATGTAAAATATTAAATAAATACAAGACTTAAATTAAAGCGTAAAGTAAATAATGATAATGAAATTGCGAATAAAAATGCGAAAAAATAAACTTGCGATAAAAAGTACGATAATTAAAAGTGCGATTAAATAAAATAACAATAAATAAAAGTGCGATAATTAGAAGTGCAATTAAATATAAAATAAAGGAAATTAAATATGAAATAAAAGAATTATGCTTATTTAAACTTCCGTAATCATGATGTTTGACGTGTTAATTTTAGTTTTATGCCCATGGGTTAATTGTCCTTTGTCCTGGATTATTTAATATGTCCGTCTGGTTTTTGTCCATAACAGTCCATCAGTCATAAATATAAATTGCAAGTGTCCTTGTCAAATTATTATTATACCCGAAGTTAAATATTCCAACTAATTGGGGATTCGAATTGTAACAAGGTTTTAATACTTTGTTTAATGAATACACCAGGTTATCGACTGCGTGTAAACCAAGGTTTTACTACTTTGTTAACAATTACACCAATTACCCTTGAATGTAATTTCACCCCTGTTTTAATAATTCTAGTGGCTATTAATCCATTCCCGTGTCCGGTTAAATGAACGATTATTCGTACATATAAATACCCCGCCCATCGTGTCCGATAGAGTGTATATGGTAATTTATAGGGACGCCCAATTGTAAATCTTTATATTAACATTAACAAATTTTCATTTAGTTAAACAAATATAAAGCCCATTAATAGCCCATAGTCTAATTTCCACAAGTGTCGTTCTTTTGTCCAAACCCCAATTATGGTACAAAGCCCAATTACCCAATTTTAGTAATTAGCCCAACATCATGATTACTTCGTTTTAAATAAGCATAATAATAACTTAGCTACGAGACATTAATGTAAAAAGGTTGAACATAACTTACAATGATTAAAAATAGCGTAGCGTTACACGGACAGAATTTCGATTTACACCCTTACAACATTCGCTAACATACCCTTATTATTAGAATTATAATTAAAATTAAAATATAAATTATAAATATAAATATATTTACGTATGAAGAGGAAGAAAAAAAGATGATTAAAACTCGGCAGAAAACTGGCTTTATATAGGACCTGACCAGCAATTTCACTCCATGCGACTCGCATGGATTTGTGCTTCTGGCCATGCGAGTCGCATGGCCACCCTGGATCCAGCCAAATTGCTTTGTTTTCTTCTTGCCGACGTAATATAATAATAATAATATATATAATATATAATTATATATAATTATATATATATTATATTATATTCTTGTGCATAGTAGACTAGCTATTTTTGGTCCGTTGCGTCGGGCGTTTCTTCTTGGCTCAGGTCCCGGTTCCGGATTTTCGGACGTCCTTGCGTACAATTTTATATTTTGTACTTTGCGTTTTGAATCTTGTACTCTTGTGATTTCGAGACGTTTCTTATCAATAATTGGAACCTTTTTGATTGTCTTTTGTACTTTTGAGCTTTTTGGTCGTTTGCGTCTTCAATTCGTCGAATCTGTCTTTTGTCTTCACCTTTTATTATTTAAACGAATATCTCTTGTAAATAGAACAATTGCAACTAAAAGCTTGTCTTTCTTGAGGAATAATGCTATGAAATATATGTTCGTTTTTAGCATTATCAACGTATCATGCTAAGTCATGCATACACAAAAAGAATAATAGGAATGAAATTCAAAACGGTCAAAATCGAAAAAAGGCAAAAGTGAATGCTTTCGAGGTCTCATTTCGAAAAATATTTGGGACAAACCGCCTACGGCAGTTTCCAATGGATATATCCCAAAAATATACACGATTTGAAAAAAAACGGTGACTAAATCGGAGCTACGAGTTAAAAGATACGATAGATCGAACATTTTGGCCAAAGACACAAAACACCAATCACCACGAACCGTCGGTGGTGTTAGGTGCGTGATTCGATTCTGTGAGAAAAGATGTCTTTTTCGAAATCTAGACAACTTCGAATGGCAAGCACGTTCAGAGAGTCTTGCTCGTTCGGCCGTTTTAGTGTCTTCTTATGAATTTCAGCACAATTTTAAACCGAAAGTTATGCGCCGCCAAATGTTACACCAACGGGCGGCGCATCCTAATGATTTAAAAAAACGTGTTTAATGAAGTGACATTAGCTTTAAATTTATATCCGTTATACATAATTACATTGCGAGTGAAATAATAGGCCTTAAAATGATATATACCATGCTAACTCATGTATACACAAAACTAATTATAAGATATAAATTGAATACGATCAAAGAGAACATTAAAAATGAGTAAAATGTCTTTTTTCGGCATTTTGATGACCTCGATGTCAAGACACTATCCAGGAGTCTTGATGTTAGGGTCGTTTTAGGGTGATCTCGAGAATTACAGTACAATCTGAAACCGAAGGTTATGCACCGCCAAATGGTACTCCATCTGGCGGCGCATCTTAATGATTTAAAAAATCGTGTTTAATGAAGTGACATTAGATTCAAATTTATATGCGTTATACGTAATTACATTGCGAGTGAAATAATAGGCCTTAAAACAATATGTACTATGCTAAGTCATGCATGCACAAAAGGAATATTACGAATGAAATTCAAAACGGTCAAAATCGAAAAAAGGCAAAATTGAAGGCTTTCGAGGTCTCGTTTCAAAAAATATTTGGGACAAACCGCCTACGGCATTTTGCCAACGGATAGAACCCGAAAAAATACACGATTTGAAAAAAAAACGGTGACTAAATCGAAGCTACGAGTTAAAAGATACGATAGATCGAACATTTTGGCCAAAGACACAAAACACCAAGCACCACGAACCGTCGGTGGTATTAGGTGCGTGGTGCGATTCTGTGAGAAAAGATGTCTTTTTCGGAATCTAGACAACTTCGAATGGCAAGCACGTTCAGAGCGTCTTGCTCGTTTGGACGTTTTAGGGTGATCTTATGAATTTCAGCACAATCTGAAACCGAAGGTTATGCGCCGCCAAATGGTACACCATGTGGCGGCGAATACTAATGATTTAAAAAAATGTGTTTAATGAAGTGACATTATATTCAAATTTATAACTGTTATACATAATTACGTTGCGAGTGAAATCATAGGTCTTAAAACGATATATACCATGCTAAGTCATGCATACACAAAACTAATTATAAGATATAAAGTGAAAACGTTCAATGAGAACATTAAAAATGAGTAAAATGTCTTTTTTCGGCATCCTGACGACCTCGATGTCAAGACACTATCCAGGAGTCTTGATGTTAGGGTCATTTTAGGGTGATCTCTAGAATTTCAGTACAATCTGAAACTTAAGGTTATGCGCCGCCAAATGGTACTCCATCTGGCGGCGCATATTAATGATTTAAAAAATCTTGTTTAATGAAGTGACATTAGATTCAAATTTATATGCATTATACGTAATTACATTGCGAGTGAAATAATAGGCCTTAAAACAATATGTACTATGCTAAGTCATGCATACACAAAGGAATAATACAAATGAAATTCAAAACGGTCAAAATCGAAAGATGGTAAAATTGAAGGCTTTCGAGGTCTCGTTTCGAAAAATATTTGGGACGAACCACCTACGGTAGTTTTCCAATGGATAGATCCCGAAAAAATACATGATTTGAAAAAAACGGTGACTAAATTGGAGCTACGAGTCAAAAGATAAGATAGATCGAACATTTTGGCCAAAGACACAAAACACCAAGCACCGCGAACCGTCGTTAGTATTAGGTGCGTGGTGCGATTCTGTGAGAAAAGTGTCTTTTTCGGAATCTAGACAACTTCAAATGGCAAGCACGTTCAGAGAGTCTTGCTCGTTCGGCCGTTTTAGGGTGATCTTATGAATTTCAGCACAATCTAAAATCGAAGGTTATGCGCCGCCAAATGGTACACCATCTGGCGGCGCATACTAATGATTTAAAAAAAAACTTGTTTAATGAAGTGACATTAGATTCAAATTTATACCCGTTATACATAATTACATTGCGAGTAAAATCAGAGGCCTTAAAACGATATATGCCATGCTAAGTCATGCATACACAAAACTAATTATAAGATATAAATTGAAAACGTTCAAAGAGAACATTAAAAATGAGTAAAATGTCTTTTTCGGCATCATGACGACCTCGATGTCAAGACACTATCCAGGAGTCTTGATGTTAGTGTCGTTTTAGGGTGATCTCTAGAACTTCAGTACAATCTGAAACCGAACGTTATGCGCCGCCAAATGGTTCTCCATCTGGAGGCGCATATTAATGATTTAAAAAATCGTGTTTAATGAAGTGACATTAGATTCAAATTTATATGCGTTATACGTAATTACATTTGGAGTGAAATAATAGGCCTTAAAACAATATGTACTATGCTAAGTCATGCATACACAAAGAAATAATATGAATGAAATTAAAACGGTCAAAATCGAAAAATGGTAAAATTGAAGGCTTTCGAGGTCTCGTTTCGAAAAATATTTGGGACAAACTGCCTACGGTAGTTTGCCAATGGATAGATCCCGAAAATATACATGATTTGAAAAAAAAAACCGTGACTAAATTGGAGCTACGAGTCAAAAGATACGATAGAACGAACATTTTGGCCAAAGACACAAAACATCAAGCACCACGAACCGTCGGTGGTGTAAGGTGCGTGGTGCGATTCTGTGAGAAAAGATGACTTTTTCGGAATCTATACAACTTCTAATGGCAAGCACGTTTATAGAGTCTTGCTCGTTCGGCCATTTTATGGTGATCTTATGAATTTCAGCACAATCTGAAACCGAAGGTTATGCGCTGCCAGATGGTACACCATCTGGCGGCGCACACTAATGATTTAAAAAAACGTGTTTAATGAAGTGACATTAGATTCAAATTTATACCCGTTATACATAATTACATTGCGAGTGAAATCATAGGCCTTAAAACAATATGTATCAAGTTAAGTCATGCATATACAAAAAAAATAATATGAATGAAATTCAAAACGGTCAAAATCGAAAAAAGGCAAAATTGAATGCTTTCGAGGTCTCATTTCAAAAAATATTTGGGACAAACCGCCTACGGTAGTTTGCCAACGGATAGATCCCAAAAAATAAACGATTTGAAAAAAAACGGTGACAAAATCGGAGCTACGAGTCAAAAGATACGATAGATCGAACATTTTGGCCAATGACACAAAACATCAAGCACCACAAACCGTCGGTGGTATTAGGTGCGTGGTGCGATTCTGTGAGAAAAGATGTCTTTTTCGAAATCTAGACAACTTCGAATGGCAAGCACGTTCAGAGAGTCTTGCTCGTTTGGCCGTTTTAGGGTGATCTTATGAATTTCAGCACAATCTGAAATCGAAGGTTATGCGCCGCCAAATGGTACACCATCTGGCGGCGCATACTAATGATTTAAAAAAACTTGTTTAATGAAGTGACATTAAATTTAAATTTATACCCGTTATACATAATTACATTACGAGTGAAATCATAGGCCTTAAAACGATATATACCATGCTAAGTCATGCATACACAAAACTAATTATAAGATATAAATTGAAAACGTTCAAAGAGAACATTAAAAATGAGTAAAATGTCTTTTTTCGGCATCCTGATGACCTCGATGTCAAGAAACTATCCAGGAGTCTTGATGTTAGGGTTGTTTTAGGGTGATCTCGAGAATTTCAGTACAATCTGAAACCGAAGGTTATGCGCCGCCAAATGGTACTCCATCTGGCGGCGCATCTTAATGATTTAAAAAATCGTGTTTAATGAAGTGACATTAGATTCAAATTTATATGCATTATACGTAATTACATTGCGAGTGAAATAATAGGCCTTAAAACAATATGTACTATGCTAAGTCATGCATGCACAAAAGGAATAATACGAATGAAATTCAAAACGGTCAAAATTGAAAAAGGCAAAATTGAAGGCTTTTGAGGTCTCGTTTAGAAAAATATTTGAGATAAACCGCCTATGGCAGTTTGCCAACGGATAGAATAAACCGCCTATGGCAGTTTGCCAACGGATAGAACCCGAAAAAATACACGATTTAAAAAGAAACGGTGACTAAATCGGAGCTACGAGTCAAAAGATACGATAGATCGAACATTTTGGCCAAAGACACAAAACACCAAGCACCACGAACCGTCGGTGGTATTAGGTGCGTGGTGTGATTTTGTGATAAAAGATGTCTTTTTCAGAATCTAGACAACTTCGAATGGCAAGAACGTTCAGAGAGACTTCCTCGTTCGGCCGTTTTAGGGTGATCTTATGAATTTTAGCACAATCTGAAACCGAAGATTATGCGCCGCCAAATGGTACACCATCTGGAGGCGCATACTAATGATTAAAAAAAACGTGTTTAATGAAGTGACATTAGATTCAAATTTATACTTGTTATACATAATTACGTTGCGAGTGAAATCATAGGCCTTAAAATGATATATACCATGCTAAGTCATGCATACACAAAACTAATTATAAGATATAAATTGAAAACGTTTAATGAGAACATTAAAAATGAGTAAAATGTCTTTTTCGCCATCCTGACGACCTCGATGTCAAGACACTATCCAGGAGTCTTGATATTAGGGTCGTTTTAGGGTGATCTCGAGAATTTCAGTACAATCTAAAACCGAAGGTTATGCGCCGCCAAATGGTACACCATCTGGCGGCGCACACTAATGATTTAAAAAAACATGTTTAAAGAAGTAACATTAGATTCAAATTTATACCCGTTATACATAATTACATTGCGAGTGAAATCATAGGCCTTAAAACAATACGTATCATGTTAAGTCATGCATACACAAAAAAAATAAAATAAATGAAATTCAAAACGGTCAAAATCGAAAAAAGGCAAAATTGAATGCTTTCGAGGTCTCGTTTCAAAAAAATTTTGGGACAAACCGCCTACGGAAGTTTGCCAACGGATAGATCCTAAAAAATAAACGATTTGAAAAAAAAAACGGTGACTAAATCGGAGCTACGAGTCAAAAGATACGATAGATCGAACATTTTGGCCAAAGACACAAAACACCAAGCACCACGAACCGTCGGTGGTGTTAGGTTCGTGGTGCGATTCTGTGAGAAAAGGTGACTTTTTCGAAATCTAAAGAACTTTGAATGGAAAGCACGTTCAGAGAGTCTTGCTCGTTCGGCCGTTTAGGGCGATCTTATGAATTTCAGCACAATTTTAAACCGAAGGTTATGCGCCGCCAAATGGTATACCATCTGGCGGCGCACACTAATGATTTAAAAAACGTGTTTAATGAACTGACATTAGATTCAAATTTATACCCGTTATACATAAGTACATTGCGAGTGAAATAATATGAAATGTCCCGTTCTTATTGATTAAAAACGTTCCATATTAATTGATTTCGTTGCGAGGTTTTGACCTCTATATGAGACGTTTTTCAAAGACTGCATTCATTTTTAAAACAAACCGTAACCTTTATTTCATAAATAAAGGTTTAAAAAGCTTTACGTAGATTATCAAATAATGATAATCTAAAATATCCTGTTTACACACGACCATTACATAATGGTTTACAATACAAATATGTTACTTCGAAATCAGTTTCTTGAATGCAGTTTTTACACAATATCATACAAACATGGACTCCAAATCTTGTCCTTATTTTAGTATGCAACAGCGGAAGCTCTTAATATTCACCTGAGAATAAACGTGCTTTAAATGTCAACAAAAATGTTGGTGAGTTATAGGTTTAACCTATATATATCAAATCGTAACAATAGACCACAAGATTTCATATTTCAATACACATCCCATACATAGAGATAAAAATCATTCATATGGTGAACACCTGGTAACCGACATTAACAAGATGCATATATAAGAATATCCCCATCATTCCGGGACACCCTTCGGATATGATATAAATTTCGAAGTACTAAAGCATCTGGTACTTTGGATGGGGTTTGTTAAGCCCAATAGATCTATCTTTAGGATTCGCGTCAATTAGGGTGTCTGTTCCCAAATTCTTAGATTACCAGACTTAATAAAAAGGGGCATATTCGATTTCGATAATTCAACCATAGAATGTAGTTTCACGTACTTGTGTCTATTTTGTAAATCATTTATAAAACCTGCATGTATTCTCATCCCAAAAATATTAGATTTTAAAAGTGGGACTATAACTCACTTTCACAGATTTTTACTTCGTCGGGAAGTAAGACTTGGCCACTGGTTGATTCACGAACCTTAAGTTCCTTGGATAAACCTACTGGAAAAGAGAAAAATGGATCTAGCTTCAATGGATCCTTGGATGGCTCGAAGTTCTTGTATTAGAATGATAACCTACTGTAAGAAACAAAGATTTCTTGAGGTTGGATGATCACCTTACAAGATTGGAAGTGAGCTAGCAAACTTGAAAGTATTCTTGATTTTATGAAACTAGAACTTTTGGAATTTATGAAGAACACTTAGAACTTGAAGATAGAACTTGAGAGAGATCAATTAGATGAAGAAAATTGAAGAATAAAAGTGTTTGTAGGTGTTTTTGGTCGTTGGTGTATGGATTAGATATAAAGGATATGTAATTTTGTTTTCATGTAAATAAGTCATGAATGATTACTCATATTTTTGTAATTTTATGAGATATTTCATGCTAGTTGCCAAATGATGGTTCCCACATGTGTTAGGTGACTCACATGGGCTGCTAAGAGCTGATCATTGGAGTGTATATACCAATAGTACATACATCTAAAAGCTGTGTATTGTACGAGTACGAATACGGGTGCATACGAGTAGAATTGTTGATGAAACTGAACGAGAATGTAATTGTAAGCATTTTTGTTAAGTAGAATTATTTTGATAAGTGTATTGAAGTCTTTCAAAAGTGTATAAATACATATTAAAACACTACATGTATATACATTTTAACTGAGTCGTTAAGTCATCGTTAGTCGTTACATGTAAATGTTGTTTTGAAACCTTTAGGTTAACGATCTTGTTAAATGTTGTTAACCCAATGTTTGTAATATCAAAAGAGATTTTAAATTATTATATTATCATGATATTATGATGTACGAATATCTCTTAATATGATATATATACATTAAATGTCGTTACAACGATAATCGTTACATATATGTCTCGTTTCAAAATCATTAAGTTAGTAGTCTTGTTTTTACATATGTAGTTCATTGTTAATATACTTAATGATATGTTTACATATCATAATATCATGTTAACTATATATATAATCATATATATGTCATCATATAGTTTTTACAAGTTTTAACGTTCGTGAATCACCGGTCAACTTGGGTGGTCAATTGTCTATATGAAACCTATTTCAATTAATCAAGTCTTAACAAGTTTGATTGCTTAACATGTTGGAAACATTTAATCATGTAAATATCAATCTCAATTAATATATATAAACATGGAAAAGTTCGGGTCACTACAGTACCTACCCGTTAAATAAATTTCGTCCCGAAATTTTAAGCTGTTGAAGGTGTTGACGAATCTTCTGGAAATAGATGCGGGTATTTCTTCTTCATCTGATCTTCACGCTCCCAGGTGAACTCGGGTCCTCTACAAGCATTCCATCGAACCTTAACAATTGGTATCTTGTTTTGCTTAAGTCTTTTAACCTCACGATCCATTATTTCGACGGGTTCTTCGATGAATTGAAGTTTTTCGTTGATTTGGATTTCATCTAACGGAATAGTGAGATCTTCTTTAGCAAAACATTTCTTCAAATTCGAGACGTGGAAAGTGTTATGTACAGCCGCGAGTTGTTGAGGTAACTCAAGTCGGTAAGCTACTGGTCCGACACGATCAATAATCTTGAATGGTCCAATATACCTTGGATTTAATTTCCCTCGTTTACCAAATCGAACAACGCCTTTCCAAGGTGCAACTTTATGCATGACCATCTCTCCAATTTCAAATTCTATATCTTTTCTTTTAATGTCAGCGTAGCTCTTTTGTCGACTTTGGGCGGTTTTCAACCGTTGTTGAATTTGGATGATCTTCTCGGTAGTTTCTTGTATAATCTCCGGACCCGTAATCTGTCTATCCCCCACTTCACTCCAACAAATCGGAGACCTGCACTTTCTACCATAAAGTGCTTCAAACGGCGCCATCTCAATGCTTGAATGGTAGCTGTTGTTGTAGGAAAATTCTGCTAATGGTAGATGTCGATCCCAACTATTTCCGAAATCAATAACACATGCTCGTAGCATGTCTTCAAGCGTTTGTATCGTCCTTTCGCTCTGCCCATCAGTTTGTGGATGATAGGAAGTACTCATGTCTAGACGAGTTCCTAATGCTTGCTGTAATGTCTGCCAGAATCTTGAAATAAATCTGCCATCCCTATCAGAGATAATAGAGATTGGTATTCCATGTCTGGAGATGACTTCCTTCAAATACAGTCGTGCTAACTTCTCCATCTTGTCATCTTCTCTTATTGGTAGGAAGTGTGCTGATTTGGTGAGACGATCAACTATTACCCAAATAGTATCAAAACCACTTGCAGTCCTTGGCAATTTAGTGATGAAATCCATGGTAATGTTTTCCCATTTCCATTCCGGGATTTCGGGTTGTTGAAGTAGACCTGATGGTTTCTGGTGCTCAGCTTTGACCTTAAAACACGTCAAACATTCTCCTACGTATTTAGCAACATCGGCTTTCATACCCGGCCACCAAAAATGTTTCTTGAGATCCTTGTACATCTTCCCCGTTCCAGGATGTATTGAGTATCTGGTTTTATGAGCTTCTCTAAGTACCATTTCTCTCATATCTCCAAATTTTGGTACCCAAATCCTTTCAGCCCTATACCGGGTTCCGTCTTCCCGAATATTAAGATGCTTCTCCGATCCTTTGGGTATTTCATCCTTTAAATTTCCCTCTTTTAAAACTCCTTGTTGCGCCTCCTTTATTTGAGTAGTAATGTTATTATGAATCATTATATTCATAGATTTTACTCGAATGGGTTCTCTATCCTTCCTGCTCAAGGCATCGGCTACCACATTTGCCTTCCCCGGGTGGTAACGAATCTCAAAATCGTAATCATTCAATAATTCAATCCACCTACGCTGCCTCATATTCAGTTGTTTCTGATTAAATATGTGTTGAAGACTTTTGTGGTCGGTATATATAATACTTTTGACCCCATATAAGTAGTGCCTCCAAGTCTTTAATGCAAAAACAACCGCGCCTAATTCCAAATCATGCGTCGTATAATTTTGTTCGTGAATCTTCAATTGTCTAGATGCATAAGCAATCACCTTCGTTCGTTGCATTAATACACAACCGAGACCTTGCTTTGATGCGTCACAATAAATCACAAAATCATCATTCCCTTCAGGCAATGACAATATAGGTGCCGTAGTTAGCTTTTTCTTCAATAACTGAAACGCTTTCTCTTGTTCATCATTCCATTCAAATTTCTTCCCTTTATGCGTTAATGCAGTCAAGGGTTTTGCTATTCTGGAAAAGTCTTGGATGAACCTTCTGTAGTAACCAGCTAGTCCTAAAAACTGGCGTATGTGTTTCGGAGTTTTCGGGGTTTCCCAATTTTCAACAGTTTCAACCAAAATGCACACTTTGAAAACTTAGCGTACAATTCTTCCTTCCTCAATACTTCTAACACCTTTCTCAAATGTTCACCGTGTTCTTGGTCATTCTTTGAGTAAATAAGTATGTCATCAATGAAAACAATGACAAACTTGTCAAGGTATGGTCCACACACTCGGTTCATAAGGTCCATGAACACAGCTGGTGCATTAGTTAAACCAAACGGCATGACCATAAACTCGTAATGACCGTAACGTGTTCTGAAAGCAGTCTTTGGAATATCATCTTCTTTCACCCGCATTTGATGGTACCCGGAACGTAAGTCAATCTTTGAATAAACAGACGAGCCTTGTAGTTGATCAAATAAGTCGTCGATTCTCGGTAGTGGGTAGCGGTTCTTGATGGTAAGTTTGTTCAACTCTCGGTAGTCGATACACAACCTGAATGTACCATCTTTCTTCTTGACAAACAAAACAGGAGCTCCCCACGGTGATGTGCTTGGTCGAATGAAACCACGCTCTAAAAGTTCTTGTAATTGGCTTTGCAGTTCTTTCATCTCGCTGGGTGCGAGTCTGTAAGGAGCACGAGCTATTGGTGCAGCTCCTGGTACAAGATCTATTTGAAATTCAACAGATCGATGTGGGGGTAATCCCGGTAATTCTTTCGGAAATACATCGGGAAATTCTTTTGCAATGGGAACATCATTGATGCTCTTTTCTTCAGTTTGTACTTTCTCGACGTGTGCTAGAACAGCATAGCAACCTTTTCTTATTAGTTTTTGTGCCTTCAAATTACTAATAAGATGTAGCTTCGTGTTGCCCTTTTCTCCGTACACCATTAAGGGTTTTCCTTTTTCTCGTATAATGCGAATTGCATTTTTGTAACAAACGATCTCCGCTTTCACTTCTTTCAACCAGTCCATACCGATTATCACATCAAAACTCCCTAACTCTACTGGTATCAAATCAATCTTAAATGTTTCGCTAACCAGTTTAATTTCTCGATTCCGACATATATTATCTGCTGAAATTAATTTACCATTTGCTAATTCGAGTAAAAATTTACTATCCAAAGGCGTCAATGGACAACTTAATTTAGCACAAAAATCTCTACTCATATAGCTTCTATCCGCACCCGAATCAAATAAAACGTAAGCAGATTTATTGTCAATAAGAAACGTACCCGTAACAAGCTCCGGGTCTTCCTGTGCCTCTACCGCATTAATATTGAAAACTCTTCCACGGCCTTGTCCATTCGTGTTCTCCTGGTTCGGGCAATTTCTAATAATGTGGCCTGGTTTTCCACATTTATAACAAACTACATTGGCATAACTTGCTCCGACACTACTTGCTCCGCCATTACTCGTTCCAACGCCATTTGTTCCTTTCGTTCTATTAACCCCTGGTCCGTAGACCTCACACTTCGCCGCGCTATGACCATTTCTTTTACACTTGTTGCAAAATTTGGTGCAGAACCCCGAGTGATTCTTTTCACACCTTTGGCATAGCTGCTTCTGATTGTTGTTGTTGTTGCGGTTATTATTGTTGTTGGGATGATTGTTGTAGTTGCTGTTGTTGTTGTTGTTGTTGTTGTTGTTGTTGTTGTTGGGCCGTTTGTTGTAGTTGCGATTGATGTTGCGATTGTTGGGATAATTGTTGCGATTATTGTTGTAATTGCTGTTGTTGTTGTATTGGTGATTCTTATCACCGTTTTCCTCCCACTTTCTTTTGACTTGCTTCACATTGGCCTCTTCAGCAGTCTGTTCTTTAATTCTTTCTTCAATCTGGTTCACTAGTTTGTGAGCCATTCTACATGCCTGTTGTATGGAGGCGGGCTCGTGTGAACTTATATCTTCTTGGATTCTTTCCGGTAATCCTTTCACAAACGCGTCGATCTTCTCTTCCTCATCTTCGAATGCTCCCGGACACAATAGGCACAATTCTGTGAATCGTCTTTCGTACGTGGTAATATCAAATCCTTGGGTTCGTAACCCTCTAAGTTCTGTCTTGAGCTTATTGACCTCGGTTCTGGGACGGTACTTCTCGTTCATCAAGTGCTTGAATGCTGACCACGGTAGTGCGTACGCATCGTCTTGTCCCACTTGCTCTAGATAGGTATTCCACCATGTTAACGCAGAACCTGTGAAGGTATGCGTAGCGTACTTTACTTTGTCCTCTTCAGTACACTTACTTATGGCAAACACCGATTCGACCTTCTCGGTCCACCGTTTCAATCCGATCGGTCCTTCGGTTCCATCAAATTCCAAAGGTTTGCAGGCAGTGAATTCTTTGTAGGTGCATCCTACACGATTTCCTGTACTGCTAGATCCAAGGTTATTGTTGGTATGTAGCACAGCCTGTACTGCGGCTATGTTTGAAGCTAGAAAAGTACGGAATTCCTCTTCATTCATATTCACGGTGTGTCGAGTAGTCGGTGCCATTTCCTTCAAAATAGTTAAATGGAACAAGTTAATCATACAGAATATTAAGAGTAGTTAATAGTATTTCGTAGCATAATATGAACTCATTTATAAAAGCTTTTTCTTCATATTAGCGTTTTATAAGTTTAAATTCGGGTAGTACCTACCCGTTAAGTTCATACTTAGTAGCTAATATACAATTCAACTACTACAATTCTATATGAAAAACTGATTATAATAATATTTCGCGTTCAAACTTTTATACAATATTTTACAAACTTACAATACTGCTTATTTTACATATAGCATGAAATATAGCACATAATAAATTTGATACAAGATGGTTGTGAAGATAATTCTAGCTAGTACACAAGTCGTTCAGCAAAGGCAATAAAGACACGTAATTCATACGTCCAGAAACAAGTCATGCATTCTGGTTTTACTAGGACTACTTCCCATCCTTGGTCTTGTGGAACATAACCGTTATGGCCGTTGATAAGACAGCGTGTTGTAACGTCGTCAAAGGGACGAGGGTTACGTAATGTCCAACAGTCCCGTAACAATCTAAAAACCTCATTTCTTACCCCAATTACCGACTCCGTCACTTGTGGAAACGTTTTGTTTAATAGTTGTAGCCCGATGTTCTTGTTCTCACTTTGGTGAGAAGCGAACATTACTAATCCGTAAGCATAACATGCTTCTTTATGTTGCATGTTAGCCGCTTTTTCTAAATCACGAAGTCCAATATTCGGATATATTGAGTCAAAATAATTTCTTAACCCATTGCGTAAAATAGCATTTGGGTTCCCCGCAATATATGCGTCAAAGTAAACACATCGTAACTTATGGATTTCCCAATGTGATATCCCCCATCTTCCGAACGAAAGCCTTTTATAAACCAAGACATTCTTGGAACGTTCTTCGAATGTCTTACAAACTGATCTCGCCTTAAATAGTTGTGCCGAGGAATTCTGGCCGACTCTAGACAAGATTTCATCAATCATGTCTCCGGGTAGGTCTCTTAAAATATTGGGTTGTCTATCCATTTTGTGTTTTTAAACTGTAAAATAGACAAGAGTTAGATTCATAAAAAAATACTTATTAATACAAGAAATTTTTACATATATCATAAAGCATAAGAACACTATATTACATATATTACACCACACGAATACAACTATCTTATTCTGACTCGCTCGTTTCTTCTTCTTCGGTTTTGGTTCGTTTTGCCAAGTTTCTAGGGATATATGATGTTCCCCTAATACGAGCCGTCGTTGTCCACATTGGTTTAGAAAAACCTGGTGGTTTAGAGGTTCCCGGGTCATTGTTACAACTTAAGGACTTCGGGCGTTGACGATACATATAAAGTTCATCGGGGTTGGAATTAGATTTCTCTATTTTTATGCCCTTTCCCTTATTATTTTCTTTTACCTTTTTAAATTCAGTTGGGGTAATTTCTATAATATCATCGGAATTCTCGTCGGAATCCGATTCATCGGAGAATTGGTAATCCTCCCAATATTTTGCTTCCTTGGCGGAAACACCATTGACCATAATTAACCTTGGTCGGTTGGTATTGGATTTTCTTTTACTTAACCGTTTTATTATTTCCTCCACCGGTTCTATTTCTTCATCCGGTTCCGATTCTTCTTCCGGTTCCGATTCTTCTTCCGGTTCCGACTCTTCTTCCGGTTCCTCTTCGGGAACTTGTGAATCAGTCCACGAATCATTCCAATTTACATTTGACTCTTCATTATTATTAGGTGAGTCAATGGGACTTGTTCTAGAGGTAGACATCTATCACATAATATCAAACACGTTAAGAGATTAATATATCACATAATATTCACATGTTAAAAATATATAGTTTCCAACAAAATTTGTTAAGCAATCATTTTTCAAGTAAACACGGTCGAAGTCCAGACTCACTAATGCATCCTAACAAACTCGATAAGACACACTAATGCAAAATTCTGGTTCTCTAAGACCAACGCTCGGATACCAACTGAAATGTCCCGTTCTTATTGATTAAAAACGTTCCATATTAATTGATTTCGTTGCGAGGTTTTGACCTCTATATGAGACGTTTTTCAAAGACTGCATTCATTTTTAAAACAAACCGTAACCTTTATTTCATAAATAAAGGTTTAAAAAGCTTTACGTAGATTATCAAATAATGATAATCTAAAATATCCTGTTTACACACGACCATTACATAATGGTTTACAATACAAATATGTTACTTCGAAATCAGTTTCTTGAATGCAGTTTTTACACAATATCATACAAACATGGACTCCAAATCTTGTCCTTATTTTAGTATGCAACAGCGGAAGCTCTTAATATTCACCTGAGAATAAACGTGCTTTAAATGTCAACAAAAATGTTGGTGAGTTATAGGTTTAACCTATATATATCAAATCGTAACAATAGACCACAAGATTTCATATTTCAATACACATCCCATACATAGAGATAAAAATCATTCATATGGTGAACACCTGGTAACCGACATTAACAAGATGCATATATAAGAATATCCCCATCATTCCGGGACACCCTTCGGATATGATATAAATTTCGAAGTACTAAAGCATCCGGTACTTTAGATGGGGTTTGTTAAGCCCAATAGATCTATCTTTAGGATTCGCGTCAATTAGGGTGTCTGTTCCCAAATTCTTAGATTACCAGACTTAATAAAAAGGGGCATATTCGATTTCGATAATTCAACCATAGAATGTAGTTTCACGTACTTGTGTCTATTTTGTAAATCATTTATAAAACCTGCATGTATTCTCATCCCAAAAATATTAGATTTTAAAAGTGGGACTATAACTCACTTTCACAGATTTTTACTTCGTCGGGAAGTAAGACTTGGCCACTGGTTGATTCACGAACCTTAAGTTCCTTGGATAAACCTACTGGAAAAGAGAAAAATGGATCTAGCTTCAATGGATCCTTGGATGGCTCGAAGTTCTTGTATTAGAATGATAACCTACTGTAAGAAACAAAGATTTCTTGAGGTTGGATGATCACCTTACAAGATTGGAAGTGAGCTAGCAAACTTGAAAGTATTCTTGATTTTATGAAACTAGAACTTTTGGAATTTATGAAGAACACTTAGAACTTGAAGATAGAACTTGAGAGAGATCAATTAGATGAAGAAAATTGAAGAATGAAAGTGTTTGTAGGTGTTTTTGGTCGTTGGTGTATGGATTAGATATAAAGGATATGTAATTTTGTTTTCATGTAAATAAGTCATGAATGATTACTCATATTTTTGTAATTTTATGAGATATTTCATGCTAGTTGCCAAATGATGGTTCCCACATGTGTTAGGTGACTCACATGGGCTGCTAAGAGCTGATCATTGGAGTGTATATACCAATAGTACATACATCTAAAAGCTGTGTATTGTACGAGTACGAATACGGGTGCATACGAGTAGAATTGTTGATGAAACTGAACGAGAATGTAATTGTAAGCATTTTTGTTAAGTAGAAGTATTTTGATAAGTGTATTGAAGTCTTTCAAAAGTGTATAAATACATATTAAAACACTACATGTATATATATTTTAACTGAGTCGTTAAGTCATCGTTAGTCGTTACATGTAAATGTTGTTTTGAAACCTTTAGGTTAACGATCTTGTTAAATGTTGTTAACCCAATGTTTAAAATATCAAAAGAGATTTTAAATTATTATATTATAATGATATTATGATGTACGAATATCTCTTAATATGATATATATACATTAAATGTCGTTACAACGATAATCGTTACATATATGTCTCGTTTCAAAATCATTAAGTTAGTAGTCTTGTTTTTACATATGTAGTTCATTGTTAATATACTTAATGATATGTTTACATATCATAATATCATGTTAACTATATATATAATCATATATATGTCATCATATAGTTTTTACAAGTTTTAACGTTCGTGAATCACCGGTCAACTTGGGTGGTCAATTGTCTATATGAAACCTATTTCAATTAATCAAGTCTTAACAAGTTTGATTGCTTAACATGTTGGAAACATTTAATCATGTAAATATCAATCTCAATTAATATATATAAACATGGAAAAGTTCGGGTCACTACATAATAGACCTTAAAACGATATATACAGGCTAAGTCATGCATACACAAAACTAATTATAAGATATAAATTGAAAACGTTCAAAGAGAAAATTACAAATGAGTAAAATGTCTTTTTTCTGTATCCTGATGACCTCGATGTCAAGACACTATCCAGGAGTCTTGATGTTAGGGTCGTTTTAGGGCGATCTCGATAATTTCAGTACAATCTGAAACCGAAGGTTATGCGCCGCCAAATGGTACTCCATCTGGCGGCGCATATTAATGATTGAAAAAATCGTGTTTAATGAAATGACATTAGATTCAAATTTATATTTGTTATACGTAATTACATTGTGAGTGAAATAATAGGCCTTAAAACAATATGTAATATGCTAAGTCATGCATGCACACACGGAATAATACGAATGAAATTCAAAACGGTCAAAATTGAAAAAAGGGAAAATTGAAGGCTTTCGAGGTCTCATTTTGAAAAATATTTGGGACAAACCGCCTACGGCGGTTTGACAACGGATAGATCCCAAAAAAACACACGATTTGAAAAAAACGGTGACTAAATCGGAGCTACGAGTCAAAAGATACGATGGATCGAACATTTTGGCCAATGACACAAAACATCAAGCACCACGAACCGTCGGTGGTATTATGTGCGTGGTGCAATTCTGTGAGAAAAGATGTCTTTTTCGGAATCTAGACAACTTCGAATGGCAAGCACATTCAGAGAGTCTTGCTCGTTTGGCCATTTTAGGGTGATCTTATGAATTTCAGCACAATCTGAAACCGAAGGTTATGCGCCGCCAAATGGTACACCATCTGGCGGCGCATACTAATGATTTAAAAAAACGTGTTTAATAAAGTGACATTAAATTCAAATTTATACCTGTTATACATAATTACATTACGAGTGAAATCATTGGCCTTAAAACGATATATACCATGCTAAGTCATGCATACACAAAACTAATTATAAGATATAAATTGAAAACGTTCAAAGAGAACATTAAAAATGAGTAAAATGTCTTTTTTCGGCATCCTGATGACCTTGATGTCAAGAAACTATCCAGGAGTCTTGATGTTAGGGTCGTTTTAGGGTGATCTCGAGAATTTCAGTACAATCTGAAAACGAAGGTTATGCGCCGCCAAATGGTACTGCATCTGGCGGCGCATATTAATGATTTAAAAAATCGTGTTTGATGAAGTGACATTAGATTCAAATTTATATGCGTTATACGTAATTACATTGCGAGTGAAATAATAGGACTTAAAACAATATGTACTATGCTAAGTCATGCATACACAAAGGAATAATACGAATGAAATTCAAAACGGTCAAAATCGAAAAATGGTAAAATTGAAGGCTTTCGAGGTCTCGTTTCAAAAAATTTGGGACAAACCGCCTACGGTAGTTTTCCAACGGATAGATCCCAAAAAAATACACGATTTGAAACAAAACGGTGACTAAATCGGAGCTACGTGTCAAAAGATACGATAGATCGAACATTTTGGCCAAAGACACAAAACACCAAGCACTACGAACCGTCGGTGGTATTAGGTGCGTGGTGCAATTCTGTGAGAAAAGGTGTCTTTTTCGGAATCTAGACAACTTCGAATGGTAAGCACGTTCAGAGAGTCTTGCTCGTTCGGCCGTTTTAGGGTGATCTTTTGAATTTCAGCACAATCTGAAACTGAAGGTTATGCGCCACCAAATGGTACACCATCTGGCGGCGCATACTAATGATTTAAAAAAACGTGTTTAATGAAGTGACATTAGATTCAAATTTATACCTGTTATACATAATTACATTGCGAGTGAAATCATAGGCCTTAAAACGATATATACCATGCTAAGTCATCCATACACAAAACTAATTATAAGATATAAATTGAAAACTTTCAAAGAGAACATTAAAAATGAGTAAAATGTCTTTTTTCGGCATCCTGATGACCTCGATGTCAAGACACTATCCAGGAGTCTTGATGTTAGGGTCGTTTTAGGGTGATCTAGAGAATTTCAGTAGAATCTGAAACCGAAGGTTATGCGCCGCCAAATGGTACTCCATCTGGCGGCGCATCTTAATGATTTAAAAAATCGTGTTTAATGAAGTGACATTAGATTCAAATTTATATGCGTTATATGTAATTACATTGCGAGTGAAATAATAGGCCTTAAAACAATATGTACTATGCTAAGTCATGCATGCACAAAAGGAATAATACGAATGAAATTCAAAACGGTCAAAATCGAAAAAGGTAAAATTGAAGGCTTTCGAGGTCTCGTTTCGAAAAGTGTTTGGGACAAACCGCTTACGGCGGTTTGCCAATGGATAGAACCCAAAAAAAATACACGATTTGAAAAGAAACGGTTACTAAATTAGACCTACGAGTCAAAAGATACCAAAGATCGAACATTTTGGCCAAAGACACAAAACACCAAGCACCAAGAACCGTCGGTGGTAATAGGTGTGTGGTGCGATTTTGTGAGAAAAGATGTCTTTTTAGGAATCTAGACAACTTCGAATGGCAAGCACATTCAGAGAGTCTTACTCGGTGATCTTATGAAATTCAGCACAATCTGAAACCGAAGGTTATGCGCCACCGAATGGTACACCATCTGGCGGCGCATACTAATGGTTTAAAAAAATGTGTTTAATGAAGTGACATTAAATTCAAATTTATACCCGTTATAAATAATTACATTACGAGTGAAATCATAGGCCTTAAAACGATATATACCATGCTAAGTCATGCATACAAAAAACTAATTATAAGATATAAATTGAAAACGTTCAATGAGAACATTAAAAATGAGTAAAATGTCTTTTTCAGCATCCTGATGACCTCGATGTCAAGACACTATCCAGGAGTCTTGATGTTAGGGTCATTTTAGGGTGATCTCGAGAATTTCAGTACAATCTGAAACCGAAGGTTATGCGCCGCCAAATGGTACTGCATCTGGCGGCGCATATTAATGATTTAAAAAATCGTGTTTAATGAAGTGACATTAGATTCAAATTTATATGCGTTATACGTAATTACATTGCGAGTGAAATAATGGTCCTTAAAATAATATGTACTATGCTAAGTCATGCATACATAAAGGAATAATACGAATGAAATTCAAAACGGTCAAAATCGAAAAATGGTAAAATTAAAGGCTTTCGAAGTCTCGTTTCGAAAAATTTGGGACAAACCGCCTACGGTAGTTTGCCAACGGATAGATCCCAATAACATACACGATTTGAAACAAAACGGTGACTAAATCGGAGCTACGAGTCAAAAGATACGATAGATCGAACATTTTGGCCAAAGACACAAAACACCAAGCACCACGAACCGTCGGTGGTATTAGGTGCGTGGTGCGAGTCTGTGAGAAATGGTTTCTTTTTCGGAATCTAGATAACTTCGAATGGAAAGCACGTTCAGAGAGTCTTGCTCGTTCGGCCGTTTTAGGGTGATCTTATGAATTTCAGCACAATTCGAAACCGAAGGTTATGCGCCGCCAAATGGTGCACCATCTGGCGGCGCATACTAATGATTTAAAAAAACGTGTTAAATGAAGTGACATTAGATTCAAATTTATACCTGTTATACATAATTATGTTGCGAGTGAAATCATAGGCCTTAAAACGATATATACCATTCAAAGTCATGCATACACAAAACTAATTATAAGATATAAATTGAAAACGTTCAAAGAGAACATTAAAAATGAGTAAAATGTCTTTTTTCGGCATCCTGATGACCTCGATGTCAAGACACTATCCAGGAGTCTTGATGTTAGGGTCGTTTTAGGGTGATCTCGAGAATCTCAGTACAATCTGAAACCAAAGGTTATGCGCGGCCAAATGGTACTCCATCTGGCGGCGCATCTTAATGATTTAAAAAATCGTGTTTAATGAAGTGACATTAGATTCAAATTTATATGCGTTATACGTAATTACATTGCGAGTGAAATAATAGGCCTTAAAACAATATGTACTATGCTAAGTCATGCATGCACAAAAGGAATAATACGAATGAAATTCAAAACGGTCAAAATTAAAAAAGGCAAAATTGAAGACTTTCGAGGTCTCGTTTCAAAAAATATTTGGGACAAACCGCCTATGGCGGTTTGCCAAAGGATAGAACCTGAAAAAATACACGATTTGAAAAGAAACGGTGACTAAATCGGAGCTACGAGTCAAAAGATACGATAGATCGAACATTTTGGCCAAAGACACAAAACACCAAGCACCACGAACCGTCGGTGGTATTAGGTGCGTGGTGCGATTTTGTGAGAAAAGATGTCTTTTTTGGAACCTAGACAACTTCGAATGGCAAGCACGTTCAGAGAGTCTTCCTCGTTCGGCCGTTTTAGGGTGATCTTATAAATTTTAGCACAATCTGAAATCGAAGATTATGCGCCGCCAAATGGTACACCATCTGGCGGCGCATACTAATGATTTAAAAAAACGTGTTTAATGAAGTGACATTAGTTTCAAATTTATACCTGTTATACATAATTACGTTGCGAGTGAAATTATAGGCCTTAAAACGATATATACCATGCTAAGTCATGCATACACAAAACTAATTATAAGATATAAATTGAAAACGTTCAATGAGAACATTAAAAATGAGTAAAATGTCTTTTTTCGGCATCCTGACGACCTCGATGTCAAGACACTATCCAGGAGTCTTGATGTTAGGGTCGTTTTAGGGTGATCTCGAGAATTTCAGTACAATCTGAAACTGAAGGTTATGCGCCGCCAAATGGTACTGCATCTGGCGGCGCATATTAATGATTTAAAAAATCGTGTTTAATGAAGTGACATTAGATTCAAATTTATATGTGTTATACGTAATTACATTGCGAGTGAAATAATAGGCCTTAAAACAATATGTACTATGCTAAGTCATGCATACACAAAGGAATAATACGAATGAAATTTAAAACTGTCAAAATCGAAAAATGGTAAAATTGAAGGCTTTCGAGGTCTCGTTTCGAAAAATTTGGGACAAACAGCCTATGGTAGTTTGCCAACGGATAGATCCCGAAAAAATACACGATTTGAAACAAAACGGTGACTAAATCGGAGCTACGAGTCAAAAGATACGATAGATCGAACATTTTGGCCAAAGACACAAAACACCAAGCACCACGAACCGTCGGTGGTATTAGGTGCGTGGTGCGATTCTGTGAGAAAAGGTGTCTTTTTCGGAATCTAGACAACTTTTAATGGCAAGTACGTTCAGAGAGTCTTCCTCGTTCGGCCGTTTTAGGGTGATCTTATGAATTTCAGCACAATCTGAAATCGAAGGTTATGCGCCGCCAAATGGTACACCATCTGGTGGCACATACTAATGATTTAAAAAAACGTGTTTAATGAAGTGACATTAGTTTCAAATTTATGTCTGTTATACATAATTACATTGCGAGTGAAATCATAGGCCTTAAAACGATATATACCATGCTAAGTCATGCATACACAAAACTAATTATAAGATATAAATTGAAAACGTTCAATGAGAACATTAAAAATGAGTAAAATGTCTTTTTTCGGCATCCTGACGACCTCGATGTCAAGACACTATCCAGGAGTCTTGATGTTAGGGTCATTTTAGGGTGATCTCGAGAATTTCAGTACAATCTGAAACCGAAGGTTATGCGCCGCCATATGGTACTGCATCTGGCGGCGCATATTAATGATTTAAAAAATCGTGTTTAATGAAGTGACATTAGATTCAAATTTATATACGTTATACGTAATTACATTGCGAGTGAAATAATAGGCCTTAAACCAATATGTACTATGCTAAGTCATGCATACACAAAGGAATAATACGAATGAAATTCAAAACAGTCAAAATCGAAAAGTGGTAAAATTGAAGGCTTTCGAGGTCTCGTTTCGAAAATTTTGGGACAAACCACCTACGGTAGTTTGCCAACGGATAGATCCCCAAAAAATACACGATTTGAAACAAAATGGTGACTAAATCGGAGCTACGAGTCAAAAGATACGATTGATCGAACATTTTGGCCACAGACACAAAACACCAAGCACCAAGAACCGTCGGTGGTATTAGGTTCGTGGTGCGATTCTGTGAGAAAAGATGTCTTTTTGGGAATCTAGACAACTTCAAATGGCAAGCACGTTCAAAGAGTCTTGCTCGTTCGGCCATTTTAGGGTGATCTTATGAATTTCAGCACAATCTGAAACCGAAGGTTATGCGCCGCCAAATGGTACACCATCTGGCGGCGCATACTAATGATTTAAAAAAACGTGTTTAATGAAGTGACATTAAATTCAAATTTATACCCGTTATACATAATTACATTACGAGTGAAATCATAGGCCTTAAAACGATATATACCATGCTAAGTCATGCATACAAAAAACTAATTATAAGATATAAATTGAAAACGTTCAATGAGAACATTAAAAATGAGTAAAATGTCTTTTTTCGGCATCCTGACGACCTCGATGTCAAGACACTATCCAGGAGTCTTGATGTTAGGGTCATTTTAGGGTGATCTCGAGAATTTCAGTACAATCTGAAACCGAAGGTTATGCGCCGCCAAATGGTGCTGCATCTGGCGGCGCATATTAATGATTTAAAAAATCGTGTTTAATGAAGTGACATTAGATTCAAATTTATATGCGTTATATGTAATTACATTGCGAGTGAAATAATGGTCCTTAAAACAATATGTACTATGCTAAGTGATGCATATACAAAGGAATAATACGAATGAAAATCAAAACGGTCAAAATCGAAAAATGGTAAAATTGAAGGCTTTCGAGGTCTCGTTTCAAAAAATTTTGGACAAACCGCCTACGGTAGTTTGCCAACGGATAGATCCCAATAACATACATGATTTGAAACAAAACGGTGAATAAATCGGAGATACGAGTCAAAAGATACGATAGATTGAACATTTTGGCCAAAGACACAAAACACCAAGCACCACGAACCGTCGGTGGTATTAGGTGCGTGGTACCATTCTGTGAGAAAAGGTGTCTTTTTCAGAATCTAGACAACTTCGAATGGCAAGCACGTTCAGAGAGTCTTGCTCGTTCGGCCGTTTTAGGGTGATCTTATGAATTTCAGCACAATCTGAAACCGAAGGTTATGCGCCGCCAAATGGAACACCATCTGGCGGCGCATACTAATGATTTAAAAAAACGTGTTTAATGAAGTGACATTAGATTCAAATTTATACCTGTTATACATAATTACGTTGCGAGTGAAATCATAGGCCTTAAAAAGATATATACCATGCTAAGTCATGCATACACAAAACTAATTATAAGATATAAATTGAAAGCGTTCAATGAGAACATTAAAAATGAGTAAAATGTCTTTTTTTGGCATCCTGGTGACCTTGATGTCAAGACACTATCCAGGAGTCTTGATGTTAGGGTCGTTTTAGGGTGATCTCGAGAATTTCAGTACAATCTGAAACCGAAGGTTATGCGCCGCCAAATGGTACTGCATCTGGCGGTGCATATTAATGATTTTAAAAATTGTGTTTAATGAAGTGACATTAGATTCAAATTTATATGCATTATACGTAATTACATTGCGAGTGAAATAATAGGCCTTAAAACCATATGTACTATGCTAAGTCATGCATACACAAAGGAATAATACGAATGAAATTTAAAACTGTCAAAATTGAAAAATGGTAAATTTGAAGGCTTTCGAGGTCTCGTTTCCAAAAATTTGGGACAAACTGTAGTGACCCGAACTTTTATATGTTTATATATATTAATTGAGATTGATATTTACATGATTAAATGTTTCCAACATGTTAAGCAATCAAACTTGTTAAGACTTGATTAATTGAAATATGTTTCATATAGACAATTGACCACCCTAGTTGACCGGTGATTCACGAACGTTAAAACTTGTAAAAACTATATGATGACATATATATGGATATATAGATAGTTAACATGATACTATGATAAGTAAACATGTCATTAAGTATATTAACAATGAACTACATATGTAAAAACAAGACTACTAACTTAATGATTTTTAAACGAGACATATATGTAACGATTATCGTTGTAAAGACATTTAATGTATATATATCATATTAAGAGATATTCATACATGATAATATCATGATAATATAATAATTTAAAATCTCATTTGATATTATAAACATTGGGTTAACAACATTTAACAAGATCATTAACCTAAAGGTTTCAAAACAACACTTACATGTAACGACTAATGATGACTTAACGACTCAGTTAAAATGTATATACATGTAGTGTTTTAATATGTATTTATACACTTTTGAAAGACTTCAATACACTTATCAAAATACTTCTACTTAACAAAAATGCTTACAATTACATCATCGTTCAGTTTCATCAATAATTCTACTCGTATGCACCCGTATTCGTACTCGTACAATACACAGCTTTTAGATGTATGTACTATTGGTATATACACTCCAATGATCAGCTCTTAGTAGCCCATGTAAGTCACCTAACACATGTGGGAACCATCATTTGGAAACTAGCATGAAATATCTCATAAAATTACAAAAATATGAGTAATCATTCATGACTTATTTACATGAAAACAAAAATTACATATCCTTTATATCTAATCCATACACCAACGACCAAAAACACCTATAAACACTTTCATTCTTCAATTTTCTTCATCTAATTGATCTCTCTCAAGTTCTATCTTCAAGTTCTAAGTGTTCTTCATAAATTCTACAAGTTCTAGTTACATAAAATCAAGAATACTTTCAAGTTTGCTAGCTGACTTGCAATCTTGTAAGGTGATCATCCTGTAGTGACCCGAACTTTTCCATGTTTATATATATTAATTGAGATTGATATTTACATGATTAAATGTTTCCAACATGTTAAGCAATCAAACTTGTTAAGACTTGATTAATTGAAATATGTTTCATATAGACAATTGACCACCCAAGTTGACCGGTGATTCACGAACGTTAAAACTTGTAAAAACTATATGATGATATATATATGGATATATATATAGTTAACATGATACTATGATAAGTAAACATATCATTAAGTATATTAACAATGAACTACATATGTAAAAACAAGACTACTAACTTAACGATTTTTAAACGAGACATATATGTAACGATTATCGTTGTAAAGACATTTAATGTATATATATCATATTTAGAGATATTCATACATGATAATATCATGATAATATAATAATTTAAAATCTCATTTGATATTATAGACATTGGGTTAACAACATTTAACAAGATCGTTAACCTAAAGGTTTCAAAACAACACTTACATGTAACGACTAACGATGACTTAACGACTCAGTTAAAATGTATATACATGTAGTGTTTTAATATGTATTTATACACTTTCGAAAGACTTCAATACACTTATCAAAATACTTCTACTTAACAAAAATGCTTACAATTACATCCTCGTTCAGTTTCATCAACAATTCTACTCGTATGCACCCGTATTCGTACTCGTACAATACACAGCATTTAGATGTATGTATTATTGGTATATACACTCCAATGATCAGCTCTTAGCAGCCCATGTGAGTCACCTAACACATGTGGGAAACATCATTTGGCAACTAGCATGAAATATCTCATAAAATTACAAAAAATATGAGTAATCATTCATGACTTATTTACATGAAAACAAAATTACATATCCTTTATATCTAATCCATACACCAACGACCAAAAACACCTACAAACACTTTCATTCTTCAATTTTCTTCATCTAATTGATCTCTCTCAAGTTCTATCTTCAAGTTCTAAGTGTTCTTCATATATTCTACAAGTTCTAGTTACATAAAATCAAGAATACTTTCAAGTTTGCTAGCTCACATCCAATCTTGTAAGGTGATCATCCAACCTCAAGAAATCTTTGTTTCTTATAGTAGGTTATCATTCTAATACAAGGTAATAATCATATTCAAAATTTGGTTCAATTTCTATAACTATAACAATCTTATTTCAAGTGATGATCTTACTTGAACTTGTTTTCGTGTCATGATTCTGCTTCAAGAACTTCGAGCCATCCAAGGATCCGTTGAAGCTAGATCTATTTTTCTCTTTTCCAGTAGGTTTATCCAAGTAACTTAAGGTAGTAATGATGTTCATAACATCATTCGATTCATACATATAAAGCTATCTTATTCGAAGGTTTAAACTTGTAATCACTAGAACATAGTTTAGTTAATTCTAAACTTGTTCGCAAACAAAAGTTAATCCTTCTAACTTGACTTTTAAAATCAACTAAACACATGTTCTATATCTATATGATATGCTAACTTAATGATTTAAAACCCGGAGACACGAAAAACACCGTAAAATCGGATTTACGCCGTCGTAGTAACACCGCGGGCTGTTTTGGGTTAGTTAATAAAAAACTATGATAAACTTTGATTTAAAAGTTGTTATTATGAGAAAATGATTTTTATTATGAACATGAAACTATATCCAAAAATTATGGTTAAACTCAAAGTGGAAGTATGTTTTCTAAAATGGTCATCTAGACGTCGTTCTTTCGACTGAAATGACTACCTTTACAAAAACGACTTGTAACTTATTTTTCCGACTATAAACCTATACTTTTTCTGTTTAGATTCATAAAATATAGTTCAATATGAAACCATAGCAATTTGATTCACTCAAAACGGATTTAAAATGAAGAAGTTATGGGTAAAACAAGATTGGATAATTTTTCTCATTTTAGCTACGTGAAAATTGGTAACAAATCTATTCCAACCATAACTTAATCAACTTGTATTGTATATTATGTAATCTTGAGATACCATAGACACGTATACAATGTTTCGACCTATCATGTCGACACATCTATATATATTTCGGAACAACCATAGACACTCTATATGTGAATGTTGGAGTTAGCTATACAGGGTTGAGGTTGATTCCAAAATATATATAGTTTGAGTTGTGATCAATACTGAGATACGTATACACTGGGTCGTGGATTGATTCAAGATAATATTTATCGATTTATTTCTGTACATCTAACTGTGGACAACTAGTTGTAGGTTACTAACAAGGACAGCTGACTTAATAAACTTAAAACATCAAAATATATTAAAAGTGTTGTAAATATATTTTGAACATACTTTGATATATATGTATATATTGTTATAGGTTCGTGAATCAACCAGTGGCCAAGTCTTACTTCCCGACGAAGTAAAAATCTGTGAAAGTGAGTTATAGTCCCACTTTTAAAATCTAATATTTTTGGGATGAGAATACATGCAGGTTTTATAAATGATTTACAAAATAGACACAAGTACGTGAAACTACATTCTATGGTTGAATTATCGAAATCGAATATGCCCCTTTTTATTAAGTCTGGTAATCTAAGAATTAGGGAACAGACACCCTAATTGACGCGAATCCTAAAGATAGATCTATTGGGCCTAACAAACCCCATCCAAAGTACCGGATACTTTAGTACTTCGAAATTTATATCATATCCGAAGGGTGTCCCGGAATGATGGGGATATTCTTAAATATGCATCTTGTTAATGTCGGTTACCAGGTGTTCACCATATGAATGATTTTTATCTCTATGTATGGGATGTGTATTGAAATATGAAATCTTGTGGTCTATTATTATGATTTGATATATATAGGTTAAACCTATAACTCACCACCATTTTTGTTGACGTTTTAAGCATGTTTATTCTCAGGTGATTATTAAGAGCTTCCGCTATCGCATACTTAAATAAGGACGAGATTTGGAGTCCATGCTTGTATAATATTGTGTAAAAACTGCATTCAAGAAACATATTTTGTTGTAACATATTTGTATTGTAAACCATTATGTAATGGTCGTGTGTAAACAGGATATTTTAGATTATCATTATTTGATAATCTACGTAAAGATTTTTAAACCTTTATTGATGAAATAAAGGTTATGGTTTGTTTTAAAAATGAATGCAGTCTTTGAAAAACGTCTCATATAGAGGTCAAAACCTCGCAACGAAATCAATTAATACGGAACGTTTTTAATCAATAAGAACGGGACATTTCAGTTGGTATCCGAGCGTTGGTCTTAGAGAACCAGAATTTTGCATTAGTGTGTCTTATCGAGTTTGTTAGGTTGCATTAGTGAGTCTGGACTTCGACCGTGTTTACTTGAAAAATGATTGCTTAACAAATTTTGTTGGAAACTATATATTTTTAACATGTGAATATTATGTGATATATTAATCTCTTAACGCGTTTGATATTATGTGATAGATGTCTACATCTAGAACAAGTCCCATTGGCTCACCTAATAATAATGAAGAGTCAAATGTAAATTGGAATGATTCGTGGACTGATTCACAAGTTCCCGAAGAGGAACCGGAAGAAGAGTCGGAACCGGAAGAAGAATCGAAACCGGAAGAAGAATCGGAACCGGATGAAGAAATAGAACCAGTGGGGGAAATAATAAAACGGTTAAGTAAAAGAAAATCCTCAACCAACCGACCAAGGTTAATTATGGTCAATGGTGTTTCCGCCAAGGAAGCAAAATATTGGGAGGATTACCAATTCTCCGATGAATCGGATTCCGACGAGAATTCCGATGATGTTATAGAAATTACCCCAACTGAATTTAAAAAGGCAAAAGAAAATAATAAGGGAAAGGGCATAAAAATAGAGAAATCTAATTCCAACCCCGATGAACTGTATATGTATCGTCAACCCCCGAAGTCCTTAAGTTGTAACAATGACCCGGGAACCTCTAAACCACCAGGTTTTTCTAAACCGTTGTGGAAAACGACAGTAAGTATTAGAGGAACATCATATATCCCTAGAAACTTGGCAAAACGAACCAAAACCGAAGAAGAAGAAACGAGCGAGTCGGAATAAGATAGTTGTATTCGTGTGGTGTAATATATGTAATATAGTGTGCTTATGCTTTATGATATATGTAAAAATTGCTTGTATTAATAAGTATTTTTTATGAATCTAACTCTTGTCTATTTTACAGTTTAAAAACACAAAATGGATAGACAACCCAATATTTTAAGAGACCTACCCGGAGACATGATTGATGAAATCTTGTCTATAGTCGGTCAGAATTCCTCGGCACAACTATTTAAGGCGAGATCAGTTTGTAAGACATTCGAAGAACGTTCCAAGAATGTCTTGGTTTATAAGAGACTTTCGTTTGAAAGATGGGGAATATCACATTGGGAAACCCATAAGTTACGATGTGTTTACTTTGACGCATATATTGCGGGGAACCCAAATGCTATTTTACGCAACGGGTTAAGAAATTATTTTGACTCAATGTATCCGAATATAGGACTTCATGATTTAGAAAAAGCGGCTAACATGCAACATAAAGAAGCATGCTATGCTTACGGGTTAGTAATGTTCGCTTCTCACCAAAGTGAGAAAAAGAACATCGGGCTACAGCTATTAAACAAAACGTTCCCACAAGTAACGGAGTCGGTAATTGGGGTAAGAAATGAGGTTTTTAGATTGTTACGGGACTGTTGGACATTACGTAACCCTCGTCCCTTTGACGACGTTACAACACGCTGTCTTATCAACGGCCATAACGGTTATGTTCCACAAGACCAAGGATGGGAAGTAATCCTAGTAAAACCAGAATGCATGACTTGTTTCTGGACGTATGAATTACGTGTCTTTATTGCCTTTGCTGAACGACTTGTGTACTAGCTAGAATTATCTTCACAACCATCTTGTATCAAATTTATTGTGTGCTATATTTCATGCTATATGTAAAATAAGCGGTATTGTAAGTTTGTAAAATATTGTGTAAAAGTTTGAACGCGAAATATTATTATAATCAGTTTTTCATATAGAATTGTAGTAGTTGAATTGTATATTAGCTACTAAGTATGAACTTAACGGGTAGGTACTACCCGAATTTAAACTTATAAAACGCTAATATGAAGAAAAAGCTTTTATAAATGAGTTCATATTATGCTACGAAATACTATTAACTACTCTTAATATTCTGTATGATTAACTTGTTCCATTTGACTATTTTGAAGGAAATGGCACCGACTACTCGACACACAGTGAATATGAATGAAGAGGAATTCCGTACTTTTCTAGCTTCAAACATAGCCGCGGTACAGGCTGCGCTACATACCAACAATAACCTTGGATCTAGCAGTACAGGAAATCGTGTAGGATGCACCTACAAAGAATTCACTGCCTGCAAACCTTTGGAATTTGATGGAACCGAAGGACCGATCGGATTGAAACGGTGGACCAAGAAGGTCGAATCGGTGTTTGCCATAAGTAAGTGTGCTGAAGAGGACAAAGTGAAGTACGCTACGCATACCTTCACAGGTTCTGCGTTAACATGGTGGAATACCTATCTAGAGCAAGTGGGACAAGACGATGCGTACGCACTACCGTGGTCAGCATTCAAGCACTTGATGAACGAGAAGTACCGTCCCAGAACCGAGGTCAATAAGCTCAAGACAGAACTTAGAGGGTTACGAACCCAAGGATTTGATATTACCACGTACGAAAGACGATTCACAGAATTGTGCCTATTCTGTCCGGGAGCATTCGAAGATGAGGAAGAGAAGATCGACGCGTTTGTGAAAGGATTACCAGAAAGAATCCAAGAAGATATAAGTTCACACGAGCCCGCCTCCATACAACAGGCATGTAGAATGGCTCACAAACTAGTGAACCAGATTGAAGAAAGAATTAAAGAACAGACTGCTAAAGAGGCCAATGTGAAGCAAGTCAAAAGAAAGTGGGAGGAAAATGGTGATAAGAATCACCAATACAACAACAACAGCAATCGCAACAATTATCCCAACAATCGCAACATCAATCGTAACTACAACAAACGGCCCAACAACAACAACAACAACAACAACAACAACAACTACAACAATCATCCCAACAACAATAATAACCGCAACAACAACAACAATCAGAAGCAGCTATGCCAAAGGTGTGAAAAGTATCACTCGGGGTTCTGCACCAAATTTTGCAACAAGTGTAAAAGAAATGGTCATAGCGCGGCGAAGTGTGAGGTCTACGGACCAGGGGTTAATAGAACGAAAGGAACAAATGGTGTCGGAACGAGTAATGGCGGAGCAAGTAGTGTCGGAGCAAGCTATGCCAATGTAGTTTGTTATAAATGTGGAAAACCGGGCCACATTATTAGAAATTGCCCGAACCAGGAGAACACGAATGGACAAGGCCGCGGAAGAGTTTTCAATATTAATGCGGCAGAGGCACAGGAAGACCCGGAGCTTGTTACGGGTACGTTTCTTATTGACAATAAATCTGCTTACGTTTTATTTGATTCGGGTGCGGATAGAAGCTATATGAGTAGAGATTTTTGTGCTAAATTAAGTTGTCCATTGACGCCTTTGGATAGTAAATTTTTACTCGAATTAGCAAATGGTAAATTAATTTCAGCAGATAATATATGTCGAAATCGAGAAATTAAACTGGTTAGCGAAACATTTAAGATTGATTTGATACCAGTAGAGTTAGGGAGTTTTGATGTGATAATCGGTATGGACTGGTTGAAAGAAGTGAAAGCAGAGATCGTTTGTTACAAAAATGCAATTCGCATTATACGAGAAAAAGGAAAACCCTTAATGGTGTACGGAGAAAAGGGCAACACGAAGCTACATCTTATTAGTAATTTGAAGGCACAAAAACTAATAAGAAAAGGTTGCTATGCTGTTCTAGCACACGTCGAGAAAGTACAAACTGAAGAAAAGAGCATCAATGATGTTCCCATTGCAAAAGAATTTCCCGATGTATTTCCGAAAGAATTACCGGGATTACCCCCACATCGATCCGTTAAATTTCAAATAGATCTTGTACCAGGAGCTGCACCAATAGCTCGTGCTCCTTACAGACTCGCACCCAGCGAGATGAAAGAACTGCAAAGCCAATTACAAGAACTTTTAGAGCGTGGTTTCATTCGACCAAGCACATCACCGTGGGGAGCTCCTGTTTTGTTTGTCAAGAAGAAAGATGGTACATTCAGGTTGTGTATCGACTACTGAGAGTTGAACAAACTTACCATCAAGAACCGCTACCCACTACCGAGAATCGACGACTTATTTGATCAACTACAAGGCTCGTCTGTTTATTCAAAGATTGACTTACGTTCCGGGTATCATCAAATGCGGGTGAAAGAAGGTGATATTCCAAAGACTGCTTTCAGAACACGTTACGGTCATTACGAGTTTATGGTCATGCCGTTTGGTTTAACTAATGCACCAGCTGTGTTCATGGACCTTATGAACCGAGTGTGTGGACCATACCTTGACAAGTTTGTCATTATTTTCATTGATGACATACTTATTTACTCAAAGAATGACCAAGAACACGGTGAACATTTGAGAAAGGTGTTAGAAGTATTGAGGAAGGAAGAATTGTACGCTAAGTTTTCAAAGTGTGCATTTTGGTTGGAAGAAGTTCAATTCCTCGGTCACATAGTGAACAAAGAAGGTATTAAGGTGGATCCGGCAAAGATAGAAACTGTTGAAAAGTGGGAAACCCCGAAAACTCCGAAACACATACGCCAGTTTTTAGGACTAGCTGGTTACTACAGAAGGTTCATCCAAGACTTTTCCAGAATAGCAAAACCCTTGACTGCATTAACACATAAAGGGAAGAAATTTGAATGGAATGATGAACAAGAGAAAGCGTTTCAGTTATTGAAGAAAAAGCTAACTACGGCACCTATATTGTCATTGCCTGAAGGGAATGATGATTTTGTGATTTATTGTGATGCATCAAAGCAAGGTCTCGGTTGTGTGTTAATGCAATGAACGAAGGTGATTGCTTATGCGTCTAGACAATTGAAGATTCACGAACAAAATTATACGACGCATGATTTGGAATTAGGCGCGGTTGTTTTTGCATTAAAGACTTGGAGGCACTACTTATATGGGGTCAAAAGTATTATATATACCGACCACAAAAGTCTTCAACACATATTTAATCAGAAACAACTGAATATGAGGCAGCGTAGGTGGATTGAATTGTTGAATGATTATGACTTTGAGATTCGTTACCACCCGGGGAAGGCAAATGTGGTAGCCGATGCCTTGAGCAGGAAGGACAGAGAACCCATTCGAGTAAAATCTATGAATATAATGATTCATAATAACCTTACTACTCAAATAAAGGAGGCGCAACAAGGAGTTTTAAAAGATGGAAATTTAAAGGATGAAATACCCAAAGGATCGGAGAAGCATCTTAATATTCGGGAAGACGAAACCCGGTATAGGGCTGAAAGGATTTGGGTACCAAAATTTAGAGATATGAGAGAAATGGTACTTAGAGAAGCTCATAAAACCAGATACTCAATACATCCTGGAACGGGGAAGATGTACAAGGATCTCAAGAAACATTTTTGGTGGCCGGGTATGAAAGCCGATGTTGCTAAATACGTAGGAGAATGTTTGACGTGTTCTAAGGTCAAAGCTGAGCATCAGAAACCATCAGGTCTGCTTCAACAACCAGAAATCCCGGAATGGAAATGGGAAAACATTACCATGGATTTCATCACTAAATTGCCAAGGACTGCAAGTGGTTTTGATACTATTTGGGTAATAGTTGATCGTCTCACCAAATCAGCACACTTCCGGCCAATAAGAGAAGATGACAAGATGGAGAAGTTAGCACGACTGTATTTGAAGGAAGTCGTCTCCAGACATGGAATACCAATCTCTATTATCTCTGATAGGGATGGCAGATTTATTTCAAGATTCTGGCAGACATTACAGCAAGCATTAGGAACTCGTCTAGACATGAGTACTGCCTATCATCCACAAACTGATGGGCAGAGCGAAAGGACGATACAAATGCTTGAAGACATGCTACGAGCATGTGTTATTGATTTCGGAAACAGTTGGGATCGACATCTACCATTAGCAGAATTTTCCTACAACAACAGCTACCATTCAAGCATTGAGATGGCGCCGTTTGAAGCACTTTATGGTAGAAAGTGCAGGTCTCCGATTTGTTGGAGTGAAGTGGGGGATAGACAGATTACGGGTCCGGAGATTATACAAGAAACTACCGAGAAGATCATCCAAATTCAACAACGGTTGAAAACCGTCCAAAGTCGACAAAAGAGCTACGCTGACATTAAAAGAAAAGATATAGAATTTGAAATTGGAGAGATGGTCATGCTTAAAGTTGCACCTTGGAAAGGTGTTGTTCGATTTGGTAAACGAGGGAAATTAAATCCAAGGTATATTGGACCATTCAAGATTATTGATCGTGTCGGACCAGTAGCTTACCGACTTGAGTTACCTCAACAACTCGCGGCTGTACATAACACTTTCCACGTCTCGAATTTGAAGAAATGTTTTGCTAAAGAATATCTCACTCTTCCGTTAGATGAAATCCAAATCAACGAAAAACTTCAATTCATCGAAGAACCCGTCGAAATAATGGATCGTGAGGTTAAAAGACTTAAGCAAAACAAGATACCAATTGTTAAGGTTCGATGGAATTCTCGTAGAGGACCCGAGTTCACCTGGGAGCGTGAAGATCAGATGAAGAAGAAATACCCGCATTTATTTCCAGAAGATTCGTCAACACCTTCAACAGCTTAAAATTTCGGGACGAAATTTATTTAACGGGTAGGTACTGTAGTGACCCGAACTTTTCCATGTTTATATATATTAATTGAGATTGATATTTACATGATTAAATGTTTCCAACATGTTAAGCAATCAAACTTGTTAAGACTTGATTAATTGAAATATGTTTCATATAGACAATTGACCACCCAAGTTGACCGGTGATTCACGAACGTTAAAACTTGTAAAAACTATATGATGACATATATATGGATATATATATAGTTAACATGATACTATGATAAGTAAACATATCATTAAGTATATTAACAATGAACTACATATGTAAAAACAAGACTACTAACTTAACAATTTTTAAACGAGACATATATGTAACGATTATCGTTGTAAAGACATTTAATGTATATATATCATATTTAGAGATATTCATACATGATAATATCATGATAATATAATAATTTAAAATCTCATTTGATATTATAAACATTGGGTTAACAACATTTAACAAGATCGTTAACCTAAAGGTTTCAAAACAACACTTACATGTAACGACTAACGATGACTTAACGACTCAGTTAAAATGTATATACATGTAGTGTTTTAATATGTATTTATACACTTTTGAAAGACTTCAATACACTTATCAAAATACTTCTACTTAACAAAAATGCTTACAATTACATCCTCGTTCAGTTTCATCAACAATTCTACTCGTATGCACCCGTATTCGTACTCGTACAATACACAGCTTTTAGATGTATGTACTATTGGTATATACACTCCAATGATCAGCTCTTAGCAGCCCATGTGAGTCACCTAACACATGTGGGAAACATCATTTGGCAACTAGCATGAAATATCTCATAAAATTACAAAAAATATGAGTAATCATTCATGACTTATTTACATGAAAACAAAATTACATATCCTTTATATCTAATCCATACACCAACGACCAAAAACACCTACAAACACTTTCATTCTTCAATTTTCTTCATCTAATTGATCTCTCTCAAGTTCTATCTTCAAGTTCTAAGTGTTCTTCATATTTTCTACAAGTTCTAGTTACATAAAATCAAGAATACTTTCAAGTTTGCTAGCTCACTTCCAATCTTGTAAGGTGATCATCCAACCTCAAGAAATCTTTGTTTCTTATAGTAGGTTATCATTCTAATACAAGGTAATAATCATATTCAAACTTTGGTTCAATTTCTATAACTATAACAATCTTATTTCAAGTGATGATCTTACTTGAACTTGTTTTCGTGTCATGATTCTGCTTCAAGAACTTCGAGCCATCCAAGGATCCGTTGAAGCTAGATCCATTTTTCTCTTTTCCAGTAGGTTTATCCAAGGAACTTAAGGTAGTAATGATGTTCATAACATCATTAGATTCATACATATAAAGCTATCTTATTCGAAGGTTTAAACTTGTAATCACTAGAACATAGTTTAGTTAATTCTAAACTTGTTCGCAAACAAAAGTTAATCCTTATAACTTGACTTTTAAAATCAACTAAACACATGTTATATATCTATATGATATGCTAACTTAATGATTTAAAACCCGGAGACACGAAAAACACCGTAAAACCGGATTTACGCCGTCGTAGTAACACCGCGGGCTGTTTTGGGTTAGTTAATTAAAAACTATGATAAACTTTGATTTAAAAGTTGTTATTCTGAGAAAATGATTTTTATTATGAACATGAAACTATATCCAAAAATTATGGTTAAACTCAAAGTGGAAGTATGTTTTCTAAAATGGTCATCTAGACGTCGTTCTTTCGACTGAAATGACTACCTTTACAAAAACGACTTGTAACTTATTTTTCCGACTATAAACCTATACTTTTTCTGTTTAGATTCATAAAATAGAGTTCAATATGAAACCATAGCAATTTGATTCACTCAAAACGGATTTAAAATGAAGAAGTTATGGGTAAAACAAGATTGGATAATTTTTCTCATTTTAGCTACGTGAAAATTGGTAACAAATCTATTCCAACCATAACTTAATCAACTTGTATTGTATATTATGTAATCTTGAGATACCATAGACATGTATACAATGTTTCGACCTATCATGTCGACACATTTATATATATTTCGGAACAACCATAGACACTCTATATGTGAATGTTGGAGTTAGCTATACAGGGTTGAGGTTGATTCCAAAATATATATAGTTTGAGTTGTGATCAATACTGAGATACGTATACACTGGGTCGTGGATTGATTCAAGATAATATTTATCGATTTATTTCTGTACATCTAACTGTGGACAACTAGTTGTAGGTTACTAACAAGGACAGCTGACTTAATAAACTTAAAACATCAAAATATATTAAAAGTGTTGTAAATATATTTTGAACATACTTTGATATATATGTATATATTGTTATAGGTTCGTGAATCAACCAGTGGCCAAGTCTTACTTCCCGACGAAGTAAAAATCTGTGAAAGTGAGTTATAGTCCCACTTTTAAAATCTAATATTTTTGGGATGAGAATACATGCAGGTTTTATAAATGATTTACAAAATAGACACAAGTACGTGAAACTACATTCTATGGTTGAATTATCGAAATCGAATATGCCCCTTTTTATTAAGTCTGGTAATCTAAGAATTAGGGAACAGACACCCTAATTGACGCGAATCCTAAAGATAGATCTATTGGGCCTAACAAACCCCATCCAAAGTACCGGATGCTTTAGTACTTCAAAATTTATATCATATCCGAAGGGTGTCCCGGAATGATGGGGATATTCTTAAATATGTATCTTGTTAATGTCGGTTACCAGGTGTTCACCATATGAATGATTTTTATCTCTATGTATGGGATGTGTATTGAAATATGAAATCTTGTGGTCTATTATTATGATTTGATATATATAGGTTAAACCTATAACTCACCACCATTTTTGTTGACGTTTTAAGCATGTTTATTCTCAGGTGATTATTAAGAGCTTCCGCAGTCGCATACTTAAATAAGGACGAGATTTGGAGTCCATGCTTGTATAATATTGTGTAAAAACTGCATTCAAGAAACATATTTTGTTGTAACATATTTGTATTGTAAACCATTATGTAATGGTCGTGTGTAAACAGGATATTTTAGATTATCATTATTTGATAATCTACGTAAAGATTTTTAAACCTTTATTGATGAAATAAAGGTTATGGTTTGTTTTAAAAATGAATGCAGTCTTTGAAAAACGTCTCATATAGAGGTCAAAACCTCGCAACGAAATCAATTAATACGGAACGTTTTTAATCAATAAGAACGGAACATTTCACATCCAACCTCAAGAAATCTTTGTTTCTTACAGTAGGTTATCATTCTAATACAAGGTAATAATCATATTCAAACTTTGGTTCAATTTCTATAACTATAACAATCTTATTTCAAGTGATGATCTTACTTGAACTTGTTTTCGTGTCATGATTCTGCTTCAAGAACTTCGAGCCATCCAAGGATCCGTTGAAGCTAGATCCATTTTTCTCTTTTTCAATAGGTTTATCCAAGGAACTTAAGGTAGTAATGATGTTCATAACATCATTCGATTCATACATATAAAGCAATCTTATTCGAAGGTTTAAACTTGTAATCACTAGAACATAGTTTAGTTAATTCTAAACTTGTTCGCAAACAAAAGTTAATCCTTCTAACTTGACTTTTAAAATCAACTAAACACATGTTCTATATCTATATGATATGCTAACTTAATGATTTAAAACCCGGAAACACGAAAAACACCGTAAAACCGGATTTACGACGTCGTAGTAACACTGCGGGCTGTTTTGGGTTAGTTAATTAAAAACTATGATTAACTTTGATTTAAAAGTTGTTATTCTGAGAAAATGATTTTTATTATGAACATGAAACTATATCCAAAAATTATGGTTAAACTCAAAGTGGAAGTATGTTTTCTAAAATGGTCATCTAGACGTCGTTCTTTCGACTGAAATGACTACCTTTACAAAAACGACTTGTAACTTATTTTTCTGACTATAAACCTATACTTTTTCTGTCTAGATTCATAAAATAGAGTTCAATATGAAACCATAGCAATTTGATTCACTCAAAACGGATTTAAAACGAAGAAGTTATTGGTAAAACAAGATTGGATAATTTTTCTCATTTTAGCTACGTGAAAATTGGTAACAAATCTATTCCAACCATAACTTAATCAACTTGTATTGTATATTATGTAATCTTGAGATACCATATACATGTATACAATGTTTCGACCTATCATGTCGACACATCTATATATATTTCGGAACAACCATAGACACTCTATATGTGAATGTTGGAGTTAGCTATATAGGGTTGAGGTTGATTCCAAAATATATATAGTTTGAGTTGTGATCAATACTGAGATACGTATACACTGGGTTGTGGATTGATTCAAGATAATATTTATCAATTTATTTCTGTACATTTAACTGTGGACAACTAGTTGTAGGTTACTAACGAGGACAGCTGACTTAATAAACTTAAAACATCAAAATATATTAAAAGTGTTGTAAATATATTTTGAACATACTTTGATATATATGTATATATTGTTATAGGTTCGTGAATCAACCAGTGGCCAAGTCTTACTTCCCGACGAAGTAAAAATCTGTGAAAGTGAGTTATAGTCCCACTTTTAAAATCTAATATTTTTGGGATGAGAATACATGCAGGTTTTATAAATGATTTACAAAATAGACACAAGTACGTGAAACTACATTCTATGGTTGAACTATCGAAATCGAATATGCCCCTTTTTATTAAGTCTGGTAATGTAAGAATTAGGGAACAGACACCCTAATTGACACGAATCCTAAAGATAGATCTATTGGGCCTAACAAACCCCATCCAAAGTACCGGATGCTTTAGTACTTCGAAATTTATATCATATCCGAAGGGTTTCCCGGAATGATGGGGATATTCTTATATATGCATCTTGTTAATGTCGGTTACCAGGTGTTCACCATATGAATGATTTTTATCTCTATGTATGGGATGTGTATTAAAATATGAAATCTTGTGGTCTATTATTATGATTTGATATATATAGGTTAAACCTATAACTCACCAACATTTTTGTTGACGTTTTAAGCATGTTTATTCTCAGGTGATTATTAAGAGCTTCCGTTGTCGCATACTTAAATAAGGACGAGATTTGGAGTCCATGCTTGTTTGATATTGTGTAAAAACTGCATTCAAGAAACTTATTTTGTTGTAACATATTTGTATTGTAAACCATTATGTAATGGTCGTGTGTAAACAGGATATTTTAGATTATCATTATTTGATAATCTACGTAAAGCTTTTTAAACCTTTATTGATGAAATAAAGGTTATGGTTTGTTTTAAAATGAATGCAGTCTTTGAAAAACGTCTCATATAGAGGTCAAAACCTCGCAACGAAAACAATTAATATGGAACGTTTTTAATCAATAAGAACGGGACATTTCAGTTGGTATCCGAGCGTTGGTCTTAGAGAACCAGAATTTTGCATTAGTGTGTCTTATCGAGTTTGTTAGGATGCATTAGTGAGTCTGGACTTCGACCGTGTTTGCTTGAAAAATGATTGCTTAACAAATTTTGTTGGAAACTATATATTTTTAACATGTGAATATTATGTGATATATTAATCTCTTAACGCGTTTGATATTATGTGATAGATGTCTACCTCTAGAACAAGTCCCATTGACTCACCTAATAATAATGAAGAGTCAAATGTAAATTGGAATGATTCGTGGACTGATTCACAAGTTCCCGAAGAGGAACCGGAAGAAGAGTCGGAACCGGAAGAAGAATCGGAACCGGAAGAAGAATCGGAACCGGGTGAAGAAATAGAACCGGTGGGGGAAATAATAAAACGGTTAAGTAAAAGAAAATCCTCAACCAACCGACCAAGGTTAATTATGGTCAATGGTGTTTCCGCCAAGGAAGCAAAATATTGGGAGGATTACCAATTCTCTGATGAATCGGATTCCGACGAGAATTCCGATGATGTTATAGAAATTACCCCAACTGAATTTAAAAAGGCAAAAGAAAATAATAAGGGAAAGGGCATAAAAATAGAGAAATCTAATTCCAACCCCGATGAACTTTATATGTATCGTCAACCCCCGAAGTCCTTAAGTTGTAACAATGACCCGGGAACCTCTAAACCACCAGGTTTTTCTAAACCATTGTGGAAAACGACGGCTCGTATTAGGGGAACATCATATATCCCTAGAAACTTGGCAAAACGAACCAAAACCGAAGAAGAAGAAACTAGCAAGTCAGAATAAGATAGTTGTATTCGTGTGGTGTAATATATGTAATATAGTGTGCTTATGCTTTATGATATATGTAAAAATTGCTTGTATTAATAAGTATTTTTTTTATGAATCTAACTCTTGTCTATTTTACAGTATAAAAACACAAAATGGATAGACAACCCAATATTTTAAGAGACCTACCCGGAGACATGATTGATGAAATCTTGTCTAGAGTCGGTCAGAATTCTGCGGCACAACTATTTAAGGCGAGATCAGTTTGTAAGACATTCGAAGAAAGTTCCAAGAATGCCTTGGTTTATAAAAGGCTTTCGTTCGAAAGATGGGGGATATCACATTGGAAAATCCATAAGTTACGATGTGTTTACTTTGACGCATATATTGCGGGGAACCCAAATGTTATTTTACGCAATGGGTTAAGAAATTATTTTGACTCAATATATCCGAATATTGGACTTTGTGATTTAGAAAAAGCGGCTAACATGCAACATAAAGAAGCATGTTATGCTTACGGATTAGTAATGTTCGCTTCTCACCAAAGTGAGAACAAGAACATCGGGCTACAACTATTAAACAAAACGTTCCCACAAGTGACGGAGTCGGTAATTGGGGTAAGAAATGAGGTTTTTAGATTGTTACGGGACTGTTGGACATTACGTAACCCTCGTCCCTTTGACGACGTTACAACACGCTGTCTTATCAACGGCCATAACGGTTATGTTCCACAAGACCAAGGATGGGAAGTAATCCTAGTAAAACCAGAATGCATGACTTGTTTCTGGACGTATGAATTACGTGTATTTATTGCCTTTGCTGAACGACTTGTGTACTAGCTAGAATTTTCTTCACAACCATCTTGTATCAAATTTATTGTGTGCTATATTTCATGCTATATGTAAAATAAGCAGTATTGTAAGTTTGTAAAATATTATGTAAAAGTTTCAACGCGAAATATTATTATAATCAGTTTTTCATATAGAATTGTAGTAGTTGAATTGTATATTCGCTACTAAGTATGTACTTAACGGGTAGGTACTACCCGAATTTAAACTTATAAAACACTAATATGAAGAAAAAGCTTTTATAAATGAGTTCATATTATGCTACGAAATACTATTAACTACTCTTAATATTATGTATGATTAACTTGTTCCATTTGACTATTTTGAAGGAAATGGCACCGACTACTCGACACACCGTGAATATGAATGAAGAGGAATTCCGTACTTTTCTAGCTTCAAACATAGCCGCAGTACAGGCTGCGCTACATACCAACAATAACCTTGGATCTAGCAGTACAGGAAATCGTGTAGGATGCACCTACAAAGAATTCACTGCCTGCAAACCTTTGGAATTTGATGGAACCAAAGGACCGATCGGATTGAAACGGTGGACCGAGAAGGTCGAATCGGTGTTTGCCATAAGTAAGTGTACTGAAGAGGACAAAGTGAAGTACGCTACGCATACCTTCACAGGTTCTGCGTTAACATTGTGGAATACCTATCTAGAGCAAGTGGGACAAGACGATGCGTACGCACTACCGTGGTCAGCATTCAAGCACTTGATGAACGAGAAGTACCGTCCCAGAACCGAGGTCAATAAGCTCAAGACAGAACTTAGAGTGTTACGAACCCAAGGATTTGATATTACCACGTACGAAAGACGATTCACAGAATTGTGCCTATTGTGTCCGGGAGCATTCGAAGATGAGGAAGAGAAGATCGACGCGTTTGTGAAAGGATTACAGGAAAGAATCCAAGAAGATATAAGTTCACACGAGCCCGCCTCCATACAACAGGCATGTAGAATGGCTCACAAACTAGTGAACCAAATTGAAGAAAGAATTAAACAACGGACTGCTGAAGAGGCCAATGTGAAGCAAGTCAAAAGAAAGTGGGAGGAAAACAGTGATAAGAATCACCAATACAACAACAACAGCAATTACAACAATAATCGCAACAATTATCCCAACAATCGCAACATCAATCGCAACTACAACAAACGGCCCAACAACAACAACAACAGCAACTACAACAATCATCCCAACAACAATAATAACCGCAACAACAACAACAACAACAACAATCAGAAGCAGCTATGCCAAAGGTGTGAAAAGTATCACTCGGTGTTCTGCACCAAATTTTGCAACAAGTGTAAAAGAAATGGTCATAGCGCGGCGAAGTGTGAGGTCTACGGACCAGGGGTTAATAGAACGAAAGGAACAAATGGTGTCGAAACGAGTAATGGCGGATCAAGTAGTGTCGGAGCAAGTTATGCCATTGTAGTTTGTTATAAATGTGGAAAACCTGGCCACATTATTAGAAATTGCCCGAACCAGGAGAACACGAATGGACAAGGCCGCGAAAGAGTTTTCAATATTAATGCGGCAGAGGCACAGGAAGACCCGGAGCTTGTTACGGGTACGTTTCTTATTGACAATAAATCTGCTTACGTTTTATTTGTTTCGGGCGCGGATAGAAGCTATATGAGTAGAGATTTTTGTGCTAAATTAAGTTTTCCATTGACGTCTTTGGATAGTAAATTTTTACTCGAATTAGCAAATGGTAAATTAGTTTTAGCAGATAATATATGTCAGAATCGAGAAATTAAACTAGTTAGCGAAACATTTAAGATTGATTTGATACCAGTAGAGTTAGGTAGTTTTGATGTGATATTCGGTATGGACTGGTTGAAAGAAGTAAAAGCAGAGATCGTTTGTTACAAAAATACAATTCGCATTATACGAGAAAAAGGAAAACCCTTAATGGTGTACGGAGAAAAGGGCAACACGAAGCTACATTTTATTAGTAATTTGAAGGCACAAAAACTAATAAGAAAAGGTTGCTATGCTGTTCTAGCACACGTTGAGAAAGTACAAACTGAAGAAAAGAGCATCAATGATGTTCCCATTGCAAAAGAATTTCTTGATGTATTTCCGAAAGAATTATCGGGATCACCCCCACATCGATCCGTTGAATTTCAAATAGATCTTGTACCAGGAGCTGCACCAATAGCTCGTGCTCCTTACAGACTCGCACCCAGCGAGATGAAAGAACTGCAAAGCCAATTACAAGAACTTTTAGAGCGTGGTTTCATTCGACCAAGCACATCACCGTGGGGAGCTCCTGTTTTGTTTGTCAAGAAGAAAGATGGTACATTCAGGTTGTGTATCGACTACCGAGAGTTGAACAAACTTACCATCAAGAACCGCTACCCACTACTGAGAATCGACGACTTATTTGATCAACTACAAGGCTCGTCTGTTTATTCAAAGATTGACTTACGTTCCGGGTATCATCAAATGCGGGTGAAAGAAGATGATATTCCAAAGACTGCTTTCAGAACACGTTACGGTCATTACGAGTTTATGGGCATGCCGTTTGGTTTAACTAATGCACCAGCTGTGTTCATGGACCTTATGAACCGAGTGTGTGGACCATACCTTGACAAGTTTGTCATTGTTTTCATTGATGACATACTTATTTACTCAAAGAATGACCAAGAACACGGTGAACATTTGAGAAAGGTGTTAGAAGTATTGAGGAAGGAAGAATTGTACGCTAAGTTTTCAAAGTGTGCATTTTGGTTGGAAGAAGTTCAATTCCTCGGTCACATAGTGAACAAAGAAGGTATTAAGGTGGATCCGGCAAAGATAGAAACTGTTGAAAAGTGGAAAACCCCGAAAACTTCGAAACACATACGCCAGTTTTTAGGACTAGCTGGTTACTACAGAAGGTTCATCCAAGACTTTTCCAGAATAGCAAAACCCTTGACTACATTAACACATAAAGGGAAGAAATTTGAATGGAATGATGAATAAGAGAAAGCGTTTCAGTTATTGAAGAAAAAGCTAACTACGGCACCTATATTGTCATTGCCTGAAGGGAATGATGATTTTGTGATTTATTGTGACGCATCAAAGCAAGGTCTCGGTTGTGTATTAATGCAACGAACGAAGGTGATTGCTTATGCGTCTAGACAATTGAAGATTCACGAACAAAATTATACGACGCATGATTTGGAATTAGGCGCGGTTGTTTTTGCATTAAAGACTTGGAGGCACTACTTATATGGGGTCAAAAGTATTATATATACCGACCACAAAAGTCTTCAACACATATTTAATCAGAAACAACTGAATATGAGGCAGCGTAGGTGGATTGAATTGTTGAATGATTACGACTTTGAGATTCGTTACCACCCGGGGAAGGCAAATGTGGTAGCCGATGCCTTGAGCAGGAAGGACAGAGAACCCATTCGAGTAAAATCTATGAATATAATGATTCATAATAACCTTACTACTCAAATAAAGGAGGCGCAACAAGGAGTTTTAAAAGAGGGAAATTTAAAGGATGAAATACCCAAAGGATCGGAGAAGCATCTTAATATTCGGGAAGACGGAACCCGGTATAGGGCTGAAAGGATTTGGGTACCAATATTTGGAGATATGAGAGAAATGGTACTTAGAGAAGCTCATAAAACCAGATACTCAATACATCCTGGAACGGGGAAGATGTACAAGGATCTCAAGAAACATTTTTGGTGGCCGGGTATGAAAGCCGATGTTGCTAAATATGTAGGAGAATGTTTGACGTGTTCTAAGGTCAAAGCTGAAATGTCCCGTTCTTATTGATTAAAAACGTTCCATATTAATTGATTTCGTTGCGAGGTTTTGACCTCTATATGAGACGTTTTTCAAAGACTGCATTCATTTTAAAACAAACCATAGCCTTTATTTCATCAATAAAGGTTTAAAAGTTTTACGTAGATTATCAAATAATGATAATCTAAAATATCCTGTTTACACACGACCATTACATAATGGTTTACAATACAAATATGTTACAACAAAATAAGTTTCTTGAATGCAGTTTTTACACAATATCATACAAGCATGGACTCCAAATCTCGTCCTTATTTAAGTATGCGACAGCGGAAGCTCTTAATAATCACCTGAGAATAAACATGCTTTAAAACGTCAACAAAAATGTTGGTGAGTTATAGGTTTAACCTATATATATCAAATCATAATAATAGACCACAAGATTTCATATTTCAATACATATCCCATACATAGAGATAAAAATCATTCATATGGTGAACACCTGGTAACCGACATTAACAAGATGCATATATAAGAATATCCCCATCATTCCGGGACACCCTTCGGATATGATATAAATTTCGAAGTACTAAAGCATCCGGTACTTTGGATGGGGTTTGTTAAGCCCAATAGATCTATCTTTAGGATTCGCGTCAATTAGGGTGTCTGTTCCATAATTCTTAGATTACCAGACTTAATAAAAAGGGGCATATTCGATTTCGATAATTCAACCATAGAATGTAGTTTCACGTACTTGTGTCTATTTTGTAAATCATTTATAAAACCTGCATGTATTCTCATCCCAAAAATATTAGATTTTAAAAGTGGGACTATAACTCACTTTCACAGATTTTTACTTCGTCGAGAAGTAAGACTTGGCCACTGTTGATTCACGAACCTATAACAATATATACATATATATTAAAGTATGTTCAAAATATATTTACAACACTTTTAATATATTTTGATGTTTTAAGTTTATTAAGTCAGCTGTCCTCGTTAGTAACCTACAACTAGTTGTCCACAGTTAGATGTACAGAAATAAATCAATAAATATTATCTTGAATCAATCCACGACCCAGTGTATACGTATCTCAGTATTGATCACAACTCAAACTATATATATTTTGGAATCAACCTCAACCCTGTATAGCTAACTCCAACATTCACATATAGAGTGTCTATGGTTGTTCCGAAATATATATAGATGTGTCGACATGATAGGTCGAAACATTGTATACGTGTCTATGGTATCTCAAGATTACATAATATACAATACAAGTTGATTAAGTTATGGTTGGAATAGATTTGTTACCAATTTTCACGTAGCTAAAATGAGAAAAATTGTCCAATCTTGTTTTACCCATAACTTCTTCATTTTAAATCCGTTTTGAATGAATCAAATTGCTATGGTTTCATATTGAACTGTATTTTATGAATCTAAACAGAAAAAGTATAGGTTTATAGTCGGAAAAATAAGTTACAAGTCATTTTTGTAAAGGTAGTCATTTCAGTCGAAAGAACGACGTCTAGATGACCATTTTAGAAAACATACTTCCACTTTGAGTTTAACCATAATTTTTGGATATAGTTTCATGTTCATAATAAAAATCATTTTCTCAGAATAAAAACTTTTAAATGAAAGTTTATCATAGTTTTTAATTAACTAACCCAAAACAGCCCGCGGTGTTACTACGACGGCGTAAATCTGGTTTTACGGTGTTTTTCGTGTTTCCAGGTTTTAAATCATTAAGTTAGCATATCATATAGATATAGAACATGTGTTTAGTTAATTTTAAAAGTCAAGTTAGAAGGATTAACTTTTGTTTGCGAACAAGTTTAGAATTAACTAAACTATGTTCTAGTGATTACGAGTTTAAACCTTCGAATAAGATAGTTTTATATATATGAATCGAATGATGTTATGAACATCATTACTACCTCAAGTTTAGTAGGTAAACCTACTGGATGTGACAAGAAATGATCTAGCTTCAAAGGATCTTGGATGGCTTGAAAGTTCTTGAAGTAGGATCATGACACAAAAACAAGTTCAAGTAAGATTTTTGCTCGAATTAAGATAGTTTATAGTTATAGAAATTGAATCAAAGTTTGAATATGAATATTACCTTGAATAAGAAAGATAACCTACTGTATATAACAAAGGTTTCTTGATCTTAGATGATTACTTGGAATGGATTAGAAAGCTTGGAAGTAAATTAGTAAACTTGAAGGGATTTTTGAAGTATTCTTGAAGTGTTCTTCCTATGATGATTATAGCTTGATTCTTGAAGTGATTTTTGATGAAGATGATGATTAACTACTGGAAAAATACGTTCATAATAGTGTGGGTGTGTTGAGAGAGAATTAGAAAGAGATTTGGAAGTGAAATGGAGTGAATGATGAGTGTTAATTGGTGAGTGGTGAGTGGGGTTAAAAGGAGTTCTAGTTAGTTGACTAGCTCATGGTAGAAGTTAAAATTGATTAGTCATACATGACATAATCAAGAGTGGAATCCCATGCTAGTTCCTATTGGTATATACCCATAGTAAGTACGTTTTGAAGCTGTGTATAATACGGGTAAGAATACGACTAGAATTCTTGATGAAAGAAAAGAATGGGAAAGTAACTGTAACCATTTTCGTTAAGTATGAGTGTTTTGATATATGTCTTGAAGTCTTCCAAAAGTATTTTAATACATCTAAATACACTACATGTATATACATTTTTAACGGAGTCGTTAAGTCATCGTTAGTCGTTACATGTAAGTGTTGTTTTGAAACCTTTAAGTTAACGATCTCAATTAATGTTGTTAACCCATTATTTATTATATCTAATGAGATGTTAAATTATTATATTATCATGATATTATGATATATTAATATATCTTAATATGATATATATACATTTAAATGTCGTTACAACGATAATCGTTACATATATGTCTCGTTTCGAAATCCTTAAGTTAGTAGTCTTGTTTATATGTATATAACTCATTGTTAATATACTTATGGAGATACTTACTTATCATAATCTCATGTTAACCATATGTATATCCATATGTATATCGTCAAGTCATTTTTACAAGTTTTAACGTTCGTGAATCGCCGGTCAACTTGGGTGGTCAATTGTCTATATGAAACATATTTCAATTAATCAAGTCTTAACAAGTTTGATTTCTTAACATGTTGGAAACATTTAATCATGTAAATATCAATCTCAATTAATATATATAAACATGGAAAAGTTCGGGTCACTACAGTACCTACCCGTTAAATAAATTTCGTCCCGAAATTTTAAGCTGTTGAAGGTGTTGACGAATCTTCTGGAAATAGATGCGGGTATTTCTTCTTTATCTGATCTTCACGCTCCCAGGTGAACTCGGGTCCTCTACGAGCATTCCATCGAACCTTAACAATTGGTATCTTATTTTGCTTAAGTCTTTTAACCTCACGATCCATTATTTCGACGGGTTCTTCGATGAATTGGAGTTTTTCATTGATTTGGATTTCATCTAACGGAATAGTGAGATCTTCTTTAGCAAAACATTTCTTCAAATTCGAGACGTGGAAAGTGTTATGTACAGCCGCGAGTTGTTGAGGTAACTCAAGTCGGTAAGCTACTGGTCCGACACGATCAATAATCTTGAATGGTCCAATATACCTTGGATTTAATTTCCCTCGTTTACCAAATCGAACAACGCCTTTCCAAGGTGCAACTTTAAGCATGACCATCTCTCCAATTTCAAATTCTATATCTTTTCTTTTAATGTCAGCGTAGCTCTTTTGTCGACTTTGGGCGGTTTTCAACCGTTGTTGAATTTGGATGATCTTCTCGGTAGTTTCTTGTATAATCTCCGGACCCGTAATCTGTCTATCCCCCACTTCACTCCAACAAATCGGAGACCTGCACTTTCTACCATAAAGTGCTTCAAACGGCGCCATCTCAATGCTTGAATGGTAGCTGTTGTTGTAGGAAAATTCTGCTAACGGTAGATGTCGATCCCAACTGTTTCCGAAATCAATAACACATGCTCGTAGCATGTCTTCAAGCGTTTGTATCGTCCTTTCGCTCTGCCCATCAGTTTGTGGATGATAGGCAGTACTCATGTCTAGACGAGTTCCTAATGCTTGCTGTAATGTCTGCCAGAATCTTGAAATAAATCTGCCATCCCTATCAGAGATAATAGAGATTGGTATTCCATGTCTGGAGACGACTTCCTTCAAATACAGTCGTGCTAACTTCTCCATCTTGTCATCTTCTCTTATTGGCAGAAAGTGTGCTGATTTGGTGAGACGATCAACTATTACCCAAATAGTATCAAAACCACTTGCAGTCCTTGGCAATTTAGTGATAAAATCCATGGTAATGTTTTCCCATTTCCATTCTGGGATTTCGGGTTGTTGAAGTAAACCTGATGGTTTCTGATGCTCAGCTTTGACCTTAGAACACGTCAAACATTCTCCTACATATTTAGCAACATCGGATTTCATACCCGGCCACCAAAAATATTTCTTGAGATCCTTGTACATCTTCCCCGTTCCAGGATGTATTGAGTATCTGGTTTTATGAGCTTCTCTAAGTACCATTTCTCTCATATCTCCAAATCTTGGTACCCAAATCCTTTCAGCCCTATACCGGGTTCCGTCTTCCCGAATATTAATATGCTTCTCCGATCCTTTGGGTATTTCATCCTTTAAATTTCCTTCTTTTAAAACTCCTTGTTGCGCCTCCTTTATTTGAGTAGTAAGGTTATTATGAATCATTATATTCATAGATTTTACTCGAATGGGTTCTCTGTCCTTCCTGCTCAAGGCATCGGCTACCACATTTGCCTTTCCCGGGTGGTAACGAATCTCAAAGTCGTAATCATTCAATAATTCAATCCACCTACGCTGCCTCATATTCAGTTGTTTCTGATTAAATATGTGTTGAAGACTTTTGTGGTCGGTATATATAATACTTTTGACCCCATATAAGTAGTGCCTCCAAGTCTTTAATGCAAAAACAACCGCGCCTAATTCCAAATCATGCGTCGTATAATTTTGTTCGTGAATCTTCAATTGTATAGACGCATAAGCAATCACCTTCGTTCGTTGCATTAATACACAACCGAGACCTTGCTTTGATGCGTCACAATAAATCACAAAATCATCATTCCCTTCAGGCAATGACAATATAGGTGCGGTAGTTAGCTTTTTCTTCAATAACTGAAACGCTTTCTCTTGTTCATTATTCCATTCAAATTTCTTCCCTTTATGCGTTAATGCAGTCAAGGGTTTTGCTATTCTGGAAAAGTCTTGGATGAACCTTCTGTAGTAACCAGCTAGTCCTAAAAACTGGCGTATGTGTTTCGGAGTTTTCGGGGTTTCCCACTTTTCAACAGTTTCTATCTTTGCCGGATCCACCTTAATACCTTCTTTGTTCACTATGTGACCGAGGAATTGAACTTCTTCCAACCAAAATGCACACTTTGAAAACTTAGCGTACAATTCTTCCTTCCTCAATACTTCTAACACCTTTCTCAAATGTTCACCGTGTTCTTGGTCATTCTTTGAGTAAATAAGTATGTCATCAATGAAAACAATGACAAACTTGTCAAGGTATGGTCCACACACTCGGTTCATAAGGTCCATGAACACAGCTGGTGCATTAGTTAAACCAAACGGCATGACCATAAACTCGTAATGACCGTAACGTGTTCTGAAAGCAGTCTTTGGAATATCATCTTCTTTCACCCGCATTTGATGATACCCGGAACGTAAGTCAATCTTTGAATAAACAGACGAGCCTTGTAGTTGATCAAATAAGTCATCGATTCTCGGTAGTGGGTAGCGGTTCTTGATGGTAAGTTTGTTCAACTCTCGGTAGTCGATACACAACCTGAATGTACCATCTTTCTTCTTGACAAACAAAACAGGAGCTCCCCACGGTGATGTGCTTGGTCGAATGAAACCACGCTCTAAAAGTTCTTGTAATTGGCTTTGTAGTTCTTTCATCTCGCTGGGTGCGAGTCTGTAAGGAGCACGAGCTATTGGTGCAGCTCCTGGTACAAGATCTATTTGAAATTCAACGGATCGATGTGGGGGTAATCCCGGTAATTCTTTCGGAAATACATCGGGAAATTCTTTTGCAATGGGAACATCATTGATGCTCTTTTCTTCAGTTTGTACTTTCTCGACGTGTGCTAGAACAGCATAGCAACCTTTTCTTATTAGTTTTTGTGCCTTCAAATTACTAACAAGATGTAGCTTCGTGTTGCCCTTTTCTCCGTACACCATTAAGGGTTTTCCTTTTTCTCGTATAATGCGAATTGCATTTTTGTAACAAACGATCTCTGCTTTCACTTCTTTCAACCAGTCCATACCGATTATCACATCAAAACTCCCTAACTCTACTGGTATCAAATCAATCTTAAATGTTTCGCTAACCAGTTTAATTTCTCGATTCCGACATATATTATCTGCTGAAATTAATTTACCGTTTGCTAATTCGAGTAAAAATTTACTATCCAAAGGCGTCAATGGACAACTTAATTTAGCACAAAAATCTCTACTCATATAGCTTCTATCCGCACCCGAATCAAATAAAACGTAAGCAGATTTATTGTCAATAAGAAACGTACCCGTAACAAGCTCCGGGTCTTCCTGTGCCTCTGCCGCATTAATATTGAAAACTCTTCCGCGGCCTTGTCCATTCGTGTTCTCCTGGTTCGGGCAATTTCTAATAATGTGGCCCGGTTTTCCACATTTATAACAAACTACATTGGCATAACTTGCTCCGACACTACTTGCTCCGCCATTACTTGTTTCGACACCATTTGTTCCTTTCGTTCTGTTAACCCCTGGTCCGTAGACATCACACTTCGCCGCGCTATGACCATTTCTTTTACACTTGTTGCAAAATTTGGTGCAGAACCCCGAGTGATACTTTTCACACCTTTGGCATAGCTGCTTCTGATTGTTGTTGTTGTTGCGGTTATTATTGTTGTTAAGATGATTGTTGTGGTTGCTGTTGTTGTTGTTGTTGTTGTTGTTGTTGTTGGGCCGTTTGTTGTAGTTGCGATTGTTGTTATAATTGCTGTTGTTATTGTATTGGTGATTCTTATCACCGTTTTCCTCCCACTTTCTTTTGACTTGCTTCACATTGGCCTCTTCAGCAGTCTGTTCTTTAATTCTTTCTTCAATCTGGTTCACTAGTTTGTGAGCCATTCTACATGCCTGTTGTATGGAGGCGGGCTCGTGTGAACTTATATCTTCTTGGATTCTTTCTGGTAATCCTTTCACAAACGCGTCGATCTTCTCTTCCTCATCTTCGAATGCTCCCGGACACAATAGGCACAATTCTGTGAATCGTCTTTCATACGTGGTAATATCAAATCCTTGGGTTCGTAACCCTCTAAGTTCTGTCTTGAGCTTATTGACCTCGGTTCTGGGACGGTACTTCTCGTTCATCAAGTGCTTGAATGCTGACCACGGTAGTGCGTACGCATCATCTTGTCCCACTTGCTCTAGATAGGTATTCCACCATGTTAACGCAGAACCTGTAAAGGTATGCGTAGCGTACTTCACTTTGTCCTCTTTAGTACACTTACTTATGGCAAACACCGATTCGACCTTCTCGGTCCACCGTTTCAATCCGATCGGTCCTTCGGTTCCATCAAATTCCAAAGGTTTGCAGGCAGTGAATTCTTTGTAGGTGCATCCTACACGATTTCCTGTACTGCCAGATCCAAGGGTATTGTTGGTATATAGCGCAGCCTGTACTGCGGCTATGTTTGAAGCTAGAAAAGTACGGAATTCCTCTTCATTCATATTCACGGTGTGTCGAGTAGTCGGTGCCATTTCCTTCAAAATAGTTAAATGGAACAAGTTAATCATACAGAATATTAAGAGTAGTTAATAGTATTTCGTAGCATAATATGAACTCATTTATAAAAGCTTTTTCTTCATATTAGCGTTTTATAAGTTTAAATTCGGGTAGTACCTACCCGTTAAGTTCATACTTAGTAGCTAATATACAATTCAACTACTACAATTCTATATGAAAAACTGATTATAATAATATTTCACGTTCAAACTTTTACACAATATTTTACAAACTTACAATACCGCTTATTTTACATATAGCATGAAATATAGCACACAATAAATTTGATACAAGATGGTTGTGAAGATAATTCTAGCTAGTACACAAGTCGTTCAGCAAAGGCAATAAAGACACGTAATTCATACGTCCAGAAACAAGTCATGCATTCTGGTTTTACTAGGATTACTTCCCATCCTTGGTCTTGTGGAACATAACCGTTATGGCCGTTGATAAGACAGCGTGTTGTAACATCGTCAAAGGGACGAGGGTTACGTAATGACCAACAGTCTCGTAATAACCTAAAAACCTCATTTCTTACCCCAATTACCGACTCCGTCACTTGAGGGAACGTTTTGTTTAATAGTTGTAGCCCGATGTTCTTGTTCTCACTTTGGTGAGAAGCGAACATTACTAACCCGTAAGCGTAACATGCTTCTTTATGTTGCATGTTAGCTGCTTTTTCTAAATCACGAAGTCCTATATTTGGATATACTGAGTCAAAATAATTTCTTAACCCGTTGCGTAAAATAGCATTTGGGTTCCCCGCAATATATGCGTCAAAGTAAACACATCGTAACTTATGGATTTCCCAATGTGATATCCCCCATCTTCCGAACGAAAGCCTTTTATAAACCAAATCATTCTTGGAACGTTCTTCGAATGTCTTACAAACTGATCTCGCCTTAAATAGTTGTGCCGAGGAATTCTGACCGACTCTAGACAAGATTTCATCAATCATGTCTCCGGGTAGGTCTTTTAAAATATTGGGTTGTCTATCCATTTTGTGTTTTTATACTGTAAAATAGACAAGAGTTAGATTCATAAAAAAATACTTATTAATACAAGCAATTTTTACATATATCATAAAGCATAAGCACACTATATTACATATATTACACCACACGAATACAACTATCTTATTCCGACTCGCTTGTTTCTTCTTCTTTGGTTTTGGTTCGTTTTCCCAAGTTTCTAGGGATATATGATGTTCCCCTAATACGAGCCGTTATTTTCCACATTGGTTTAGAAAAACCTGGTGGTTTAGAGGTTCCCGGGTCATTGTTACAATTTAAGGACTTCGGGGGTTGACGATACATATAAAGTTCATCGGGGTTGGAATTAGATTTCTCTATTTTTATGCCCTTTCCCTTATTATTTTCTTTTGCCTTTTTAAATTCAGTTGGGGTAATTTCTATAACATCATAGGAATTCTCGTCGGAATCCGATTCATCAGAGAATTGGTAGTCCTCCCAATATTTTGCTTCCTTAGCGGAAACACCATTGACCATAATTAACCTTGGTCGGTTGGTTGAGGATTTTCTTTTACTTAACCGTTTTATTATTTCCCCCACCGGTTCTATTTCTTCATCCGGTTCCGATTCTTCTTCCGGTTCCGATTCTTCTTCTGGTTCCGACTCTTCTTCCGGTTCCTCTTCGGGAACTTGTGAATCAGTCCACGAATCATTCCAATTTACATTTGACTCTTCATTATTATTAGGTGAGTCAATGGGACTTGTTCTAGAGGTAGACATCTATCACATAATATCAAACGCGTTAAGAGATTAATATATCACATAATATTCACATGTTAAAAATATATAGTTTCCAACAAAATTTGTTAAGCAATCATTTTTCAAGTAAACACGGTCGAAGTCCAGACTCACTAATGCATCCTAACAAACTACATAAGACACACTAATGCAAAATTCTGGTTCTCTAAGACCAACGCTCTGATACCAACTGAAATGTCCCGTTCTTATTGATTAAAAACGTTCCATATTAATTGATTTCGTTGCGAGGTTTTGACCTCTATATGAGACGTTTTTCAAAGACTGCATTCATTTTAAAACAAACCATAGCCTTTATTTCATCAATAAAGGTTTAAAAGTTTTACGTAGATTATCAAATAATGATAATCTAAAATATCCTGTTTACACACGACCATTACATAATGGTTTACAATACAAATATGTTACAACAAAATAAGTTTCTTGAATGCAGTTTTTACACAATATCATACAAGCATGGACTCCAAATCTCGTCCTTATTTAAGTATGCGACAGCGGAAGCTCTTAATAATCACCTGAGAATAAACATGCTTTAAAACGTCAACAAAAATGTTGGTGAGTTATAGGTTTAACCTATATATATCAAATCATAATAATAGACCACAAGATTTCATATTTCAATACATATCCCATACATAGAGATAAAAATCATTCATATGGTGAACACCTGTTAACCGACATTAACAAGATGCATATATAAGAATATCCCCATCATTCCGGGACACCCTTCGGATATGATATAAATTTCGAAGTACTAAAGCATCCGGTACTTTGGATGGGGTTTGTTAAGCCCAATAGATCTATCTTTAGGATTCGCGTCAATTAGGGTGTCTGTTCCCTAATTCTTAGATTACCAGACTTAATAAAAAGGGGCATATTCGATTTCGATAATTCAACCATAGAATGTAGTTTCACGTACTTGTGTCTATTTTGTAAATCATTTATAAAACCTGCATGTATTCTCGTCCCAAAAATATTAGATTTTAAAAGTGGGACTATAACTCACTTTCACAGATTTTTACTTCGTCGAGAAGTAAGACTTGGCCACTGTTGATTCACGAACCTATAACAATATATACATATATATTAAAGTATGTTCAAAATATATTTACAACACTTTTAATATATTTTGATGTTTTAAGTTTATTAAGTCAGCTGTCCTCGTTAGTAACCTACAACTAGTTGTCCACAGTTAGATGTACAGAAATAAATCAATAAATATTATCTTGAATCAATCCACGACCCAGTGTATACGTATCTCAGTATTGATCACAACTCAAACTATATATATTTTGGAATCAACCTCAACCCTGTATAGTTAACTCCAACATTCACATATAGAGTGTCTATGGTTGTTCCGAAATATATATAGATGTGTCGACATGATAGGTCGAAACATTGTATACGTGTCTATGGTATCTCAAGATTACATAATATACAATACAAGTTGATTAAGTTATGGTTGGAATAGATTTGTTACCAATTTTCACGTAGCTAAAATGAGAAAAATTGTCCAATCTTGTTTTACCCATAACTTCTTCATTTTAAATCCGTTTTGAATGAATCAAATTGCTATGGTTTCATATTGAACTGTATTTTATGAATCTAAACAGAAAAAGTATAGGTTTATAGTCGGAAAAATAAGTTACAAGTCGTTTTTGTAAAGGTAGTCATTTCAGTCGAAAGAACGACGTCTAGATGACCATTTTAGAAAACATACTTCCACTTTGAGTTTAACCATAATTTTTGGATATAGTTTCATGTTCATAATAAAAATCATTTTCTCAGAATAAAAACTTTTAAATCAAAGTTTATCATAGTTTTTAATTAACTAACCCAAAACAGCCCGCGGTGTTACTACGACGGCGTAAATCTGGTTTTACGGTGTTTTTCGTGTTTCCAGGTTTTAAATCATTAAGTTAGCATATCATATAGATATAGAACATGTGTTTAGTTAATTTTAAAAGTCAAGTTAGAAGGATTAACTTTTGTTTGCGAACAAGTTTAGAATTAACTAAACTATGTTCTAGTGATTACGAGTTTAAACCTTCGAATAAGATAGTTTTATATATATGAATCGAATGATGTTATGAACATCATTACTACCTCAAGTTTAGTAGGTAAACCTACTGGATGTGACAAGAAATGATCTAGCTTCAAAGGATCTTGGATGGCTTGAAAGTTCTTGAAGTAGGATCATGACACAAAAACAAGTTCAAGTAAGATTTTTGCTCGAATTAAGATAGTTTATAGTTATAGAAATTGAATCAAAGTTTGAATATGAATATTACCTTGAATAAGAAAGATAACCTACTGTATATAACAAAGGTTTCTTGATCTTAGATGATTACTTGGAATGGATTAGAAAGCTTGGAAGTAAATTAGTAAACTTGAAGGGATTTTTGAAGTATTCTTGAAGTGTTCTTCCTATGATGATTATAGCTTGATTCTTGAAGTGATTTTTGATGAAGATGATGATTAACTACTGGAAAAATACGTTCATAATAGTGTGGGTGTGTTGAGAGAGAATTAGAAAGAGATTTGGAAGTGAAATGGAGTGAATGATGAGTGTTAATTGGTGAGTGGTGAGTGGGGTTAAAAGGAGTTCTAGTTAGTTGACTAGCTCATGGTAGAAGTTAAAATTGATTAGTCATACATGACATAATCAAGAGTGGAATCCCATGCTAGTTCCTATTGGTATATACCCATAGTAAGTACGTTTTGAAGCTGTGTATAATACGGGTAAGAATACGACTAGAATTCTTGATGAAAGAAAAGAATGGGAAAGTAACTGTAACCATTTTCGTTAAGTATGAGTGTTTTGATATATGTCTTGAAGTCTTCCAAAAGTATTTTAATACATCTAAATACACTACATGTATATACATTTTTAACGGAGTCGTTAAGTCATCGTTAGTCGTTACATGTAAGTGTTGTTTTGAAACCTTTAAGTTAACGATCTCAATTAATGTTGTTAACCCATTATTTATTATATCTAATGAGATGTTAAATTATTATATTATCATGATATTATGATATATTAATATATCTTAATATGATATATATACATTTAAATGTCGTTACAACGATAATCGTTACATATATGTCTCGTTTCGAAATCCTTAAGTTAGTAGTCTTGTTTATATGTATATAACTCATTGTTAATATACTTATGGAGATACTTACTTATCATAATCTCATGTTAACCATATGTATATCCATATGTATATCGTCAAGTCGTTTTTACAAGTTTTAACGTTCGTGAATCGCCGGTCAACTTGGGTGGTCAATTGTCTATATGAAACATATTTCAATTAATCAAGTCTTAACAAGTTTGATTGCTTAACATGTTGGAAACATTTAATCATGTAAATATCAATCTCAATTAATATATATAAACATGGAAAAGTTCGGGTCACTACAAAAGCAGAGCATCAGAAACCATCAGGTCTACTTCAACAACCCGAAATCTCGGAGTGGAAATGGGAAAACATTACCATGGATTTCATCACTAAATTGCCAAGGACTGCAAGTGGTTTTGATACTATTTGGGTAATAGTTGATCGTCTCACCAAATCAGCACACTTCCTGCCAATAAGAGAAGATGACAAGATGGAGAAGTTAGCACGACTGTATTTGAAGGAAGTCGTCTCCAGACATGGAATACCAATCTCTATTATCTCTGATAGGGATGGCAGATTTATTTCAAGATTCTGGCAGACATTACAGCAAGCATTAGGAACTCGTCTAGACATGAGTACTGCCTATCATCCACAAACTGATGGGCAAAGCGAAAGGACGATACAAATGCTTGAAGACATGCTACGAGCATGTGTTATTGATTTCGGAAACAGTTGGGATCGACATCTACCGTTAGCAGAATTTTCCTACAACAACAGTTACCATTTAAGCATTGAGATGGCGCCATTTGAAGCACTTTATGGTAGAAAGTGCAGGTCTCCGATTTGTTGGAGTGAAGTGGGGGATAGACAGATTACGGGTCCGGAGATTATACAAGAAACTACCGAGAAGATCATCCAAATTCAACAACGGTTGAAAACCGCCCAAAGTCGACAAAAGAGCTACGCTGACATTAAAAGAAAAGATATAGAATTTGAAATTGGAGAGATGGTCATGCTTAAAGTTGCACCTTGGAAAGGTGTTGTTCGATTTGGTAAACGAGGGAAATTAAATCCAAGGTATATTGGACCATTCAAGATTATTGATCGTGTCGGACCAGTAGCTTACCGACTTGAGTTACCTCAACAACTCGCGGCTGTACATAACACTATCCACGTCTCAAATTTGAAGAAATGTTTTGCTAAAGAAGATCTCACTATTCCGTTAGATGAAATCCAAATCAACGAAAAACTTTAATTCATCGAAGAACCCGTCGAAATAATGGATCGTGAGGTTAAAAGACTTAAGCAAAACAAGATACCAATTGTTAAGGTTCGATGGAATTCTCGTAGAGGACCCGAGTTCACCTGGGAGCGTGAAGATCAGATGAAGAAGAAATACCCGCATCTATTTCCAGAAGATTCGTCAACACTTTCAACAGCTTAAAATTTCGGGACGAAATTTATTTAACGGGTAAGTACTGTAGTGACCCGAACTTTTCCATGTTTATATATATTAATTGAGATTGATATTTACATGATTAAATGTTTCCAACATGTTAAGCAATCAAACTTGTTAAGACTTGATTAATTGAAATATGTTTCATATAGACAATTGACCACCCAAGTTGACCGGTGATTCACGAACGTTAAAACTTGTAAAAACTATATGATGACATATATATGGATATATATATAGTTAACATGATACTATGATAAGTAAACATATCATTAAGTATATTAACAATGAACTACATATGTAAAAACAAGACTACTAACTTAATGATTTTTAAACGAGACATATATGTAACGATTATCGTTGTAAAGACATTTAATGTATATATATCATATTAAGAGATATTCATACATGATAATATCATGATAATATAATAATTTAAAATCTCATTTGATATTATAAACATTGGGTTAACATCATTTAACAAGATCATTAACCTAAAGGTTTCAAAACAACACTTACATGTAACGACTCAGTTAAAATGTATATACATGTAGTGTTTTAATATGTATTTATACACTTTTGAAAGACTTCAATACACTTATCAAAATACTTCTACTTAACAAAAATGCTTACAATTACATCCTCGTTCAGTTTCATCAACAATTCTACTCGTATGCACCCGTATTCGTACTCGTACAATACATAGCTTTTAGATGTATGTACTATTGGTATATACACTCCAATGATCAGCTCTTAGCAGCCCATGTGAGTCACCTAATACATGTGGGAACCATCATTTGGCAACTAGCATGAAATATCTCATAAAATTACAAAAATATGAGTAATCATTCATGACTTATTTACATGAAAACAAAAATTACATATCCTTTATATCTAATCCATACACCAACGACCAAAAACACCTACAAACACTTTCATTCTTCAATTTTCTTCATATAATTGATCTCTCTCAAGTTCTATCTTCAAGTTCTAAGTGTTCTTCATAAATTCTACAAGTTCTAGTTACATAAAATCAAGAATACTTTCAAGTTTGCTAGCTCACTTTCAATCTTGTAAGGTGATCATCCAACCTCAAGAAATCTTTGTTTCTTACAGTAGGTTATCATTCTAATACAAGGTAATAATCATATTCAAACTTTGGTTCAATTTCTATAACTATAACAATCTTATTTCAAGTGATGATCTTACTTGAACTTGTTTTCGTGTCATGATTCTGCTTCAAGAACTTCGAGCCATCGAAGGATCCGTTGAAGCTAGATCCATTTTTCTCTTTTCCAGTATTTTTATCCAAGGAACTTAAGGTAGTAATGATGTTCATAACATCATTCGATTCATACATATAAAGCAATCTTATTCGAAGGTTTAAACTTGTAATCACTAGAACATAGTTTAGTTAATTCTAAACTTGTTCGCAAACAAAAGTTAATCCTTCTAACTTGACTTTTAAAATCAATTAAAAACATGTTCTATATCTATATGATATGCTAACTTAATGATTTAAAACCTGGAAACACGAAAAACACCGTAAAACCGGATTTACGCCGTCGTAGTAACACTGCGGGCTGTTTTGGGTTAGTTAATTAAAAACTATGATAAACTTTGATTTAAAAGTTGTTATTCTAAGAAAATGATTTTTATTATGAACATGAAACTATATCCAAAAATTATGGTTAAACTCAAAGTGGAAGTATGTTTTCTAAAATGGTCATCTAGACGTCGTTCTTTCGACTGAAATGACTACCTTTACAAAAATGACTTGTAACTTATTTTTCTGACTATAAACCTATACTTTTTCTGTTTAGATTCATAAAATATAGTTCAATATGAAACCATAGCAATTTTATTCACTCAAAACGGATTTAAAATGAAGAAGTTATGGGTAAAACAAGATTGGATAATTTTTCTCATTTTAGCTACGTGAAAATTGGTAACAAATCTATTCCAACCATAACTTAATCAACTTGTATTGTATATTATGTAATCTTGAGATACCATAGACACGTATACAATGTTTCGACCTATCATGTCGACACATCTATATATATTTCGGAACAACCATAGACACTCTATATGTGAATGTTGGAGTTAGCTATACAGGGTTGAGGTTGATTCTAAAATATATATAGTTTGAGTTGTGATCAATACTGAGATACGTATACACTGGGTTGTGGATTGATTCAAGATAATATTTATCAATTTATTTCTGTACATTTAACTGTGAACAACTAGTTGTAGGTTACTAACGAGGACAGCTGACTTAATAAACTTAAAACATCAAAATATATTAAAAGTATTGTAAATATATTTTGAACATACTTTGATATATATGTATATATTGTTATAGGTTCGTGAATCAACCAGTGGCCAAGTCTTACTTCCTGACGAAGTAAAAATCTGTGAAAGTGAGTTATAGTCCCACTTTTAAAATCTAATATTTTTGGGATGAGAATACATGCAGGTTTTATAAATGATTTACAAAATAGACACAGGTACGTGAAACTACATTCTATGGTTGAACTATCGAAATCGAATATGCCCCTTTTTATTAAGTCTGGTAATCTAAGAATTAGGGAACAGACACCCTAATTGACGCGAATCCTAAAGATAGATCTATTGGGCCTAACAAACCCCATCCAAAGTACCGGATGCTTTAGTACTTCGAAATTTATATCATATCCGAAGGGTGTCCCGGAATGATGGGGATATTCTTATATATGCATCTTGTTAATGTCGGTTACCAGGTGTTCACCATATGAATGATTTTTATCTCTATGTATGGGATGTGTATTAAAATATGAAATCTTGTGGTCTATTATTATGATTTGATATATATAGGTTAAACCTATAACTCAGCAACATTTTTGTTGACGTTTTAAGCATGTTTATTCTCAGGTGATTATTAAGAGCTTCCGCTGTCGCATACTTAAATAAGGACGAGATTTGGAGTCCATGCTTGTTTGATATTGTGTAAAAACTGCATTCAAGAAACTTATTTTGTTGTAACATATTTGTATTGTAAACCATTATGTAATGGTCGTGTGTAAACAGGATATTTTAGATTATCATTATTTGATAATCTACGTAAAGCTTTTTAAACCTTTATTGATGAAATAAAGTTTATGGTTTGTTTTAAAATGAATGCAGTCTTTGAAAAACGTCTCATATAGAGGTCAAAACCTCGCAACGAAAACAATTAATATGGAACGTTTTTAATCAATAAGAACGGGACATTTCACAAACCGCCTACGGTAGTTTGCCAACGGATAGATCCCGAAAAAATACACGATTTGAAACAAAACGGTGACTAAATCGGAGCTACGAGTCAAAAGATACGATAGATCGAACATTTTGGCCAAAGACACAAAACACCAAGCACCACGAACCGTCGGTGGTATTAGGTGCGTGGTGCGATTCTGTGAGAAAAGGTGTCTTTTTTGGAATCTAGACAACTTCGAATAGCAAGCACGTTCAGAGTGTCTTGCTCGTTCGACCGTTTTAGGGTCATCTTATGAATTTCAGCACAATCTGAAATCGAAGGTTATGCCCCGCCAAATGGTACACCATCTGGCGGTGCATACTAATGACTTAAAAAACGTGTTTAATGAAGTGACATTGGATTTAAATTTATACCCGTTATACATAATTACATTACGAGTGAAATAATAGGCCTTAAAACAATATGTACTATGCTAAGTCATGCATACACAAAGGAATAATACGAATGAAATTCAAAACGGTCAAAATCGAAAAATGGTAAAATTGAAGGCTTTCGAGGTCTCGTTTCGAAAAATTTGGGACAAACCGCCTACGGTAGTTTGCCAACGGATAGATCCCGAAAAAATACATGATTTGAAACAAAACGATGACTAAATCGAAGCTACGAGTCAAAAGATACGATAGATCTAACATTTTGGCCAAAGACACAAAACACCAAGCACCACGAACCGTCGGTGGTATTAGGTGAATGGTGTGATTCTGTGAGAAAAGGTGTCTTTTTCGGAATCTAGACAACTTCGAATGGCAAGCACGTTCAGAGAGTCTTGCTCGTTCGGCCGTTTTAGGGTGATCTTATGAATTTCAGCACAATCTGAAACCGAAGGTTATGCGCCGCCAAATGGTACACCATCTGGCGGCGCATACTAATGATTTAAAAAAACGTGTTTAATGAAGTGACATTAGATTCAAATTTATACCTATTATACATAATTACGTTACGAGTGAAATCATAGGCCTTAAAACGATATATACCATGCTAAGTCATGCATACACAACTAATTATAAGATATAAATTGAAAACGTTCAAAGAGAACATTAAAAATGAGTAAAATGTCTTTTTTCGGCATCCTGACGACCTCGATGTCAAGACACTATCCAGGAGTCTTGATGTCAGGGTTGTTTTAGGGTGATCTCGAGAATTTCAGTACAATCTGAAACCGAAGGTTATGCGCCGCCAAATGGTACTGCATCTGGCGGCGCATCTTAATGATTTTAAAAATCGTGTTTAATGAATTGACATTAGATTTAAATTTATATGCGTTATACGTAATTACATTGCGAGTGAAATAATAGGCCTTAAAACAATATGTACTATGCTAAGTCATGCATGCACAGAGGAATAATACGAATGAAATTCAAAACGGTCAAAATCGAAAAATGGTAAAATTGAAGGCTTTCGAGGTCTCGTTTCGAAAAATTTGGGACAAACTGCCTACGGTAGTTTGCCAACGGATAGATCCCGAAAAAATACACGATTTGAAATAAAACGATGACTAAATCGAAGCTACGAGTCTAAAGATACGATAGATCTAACATTTTGGCCAAAGACACAAAACACCAAGCACCACGAACCGTCGGTGGTATTAGGTGCGTGGTGCGATTTTGTGAGAAAATATGTCTTTTTTGGAATCTAGACAACTTCGAATGGCAAGCACGTTCAGAGAGTCTTCCTCGTTCGGCCATTTTAGGGTGATCTTATTAATTTTAGCACAATCTGAAACCGAAGATTATGCGCCGCCAAATGGTACACCATCTGGCGGCGCATACAAATGATTTAAAAAAACGTGTTTAATGAAGTGACATTAGATTCAAATTTATACCTGTTATACATAATTACATTGCGAATGAAATCATAGGCCTTAAAACGATATATACCATGCTAAGTCATGCATACACAAAACTAATTATAAGATATAAATTGAAAACGTTCAATGAGAACATTAAAAATGAGTAAAATGTCTTTTTTCGGCATCCTGACGACCTCGATGTCAAGACACTATCCAGGAGTCTTGATATTAGGGTCGTTTTAGGGTGATCTCGAGAATTTCAATACAATCTGAAATCGAAGGTTATGCGCCGCCAAATGGTACTGCATCTGGCGGCGCATATTAATGATTTAAAAATCGTGTTTAATGAAGTGACATTAGATTCAAATTTATATGCGTTATACGTAATTACATTGCGAGTGAAATAATAGGCCTTAAAACAATATGTACTATGCTAAGTCATGCATACACAGAGGAATAATACGAATGAAATTCAAAACGGTCAAAATCGAAAAATGGTAAAATTGAAGGCTTTCGAGGTCTCGTTTCGAAAAATTTGGGACAAACCGCCTACGGTAGTTTGCCAACGGATAGATCCCGAAAAAATACACGATTTGAAACAAAACGATGACTAAATTGAAGCTACGAGTCAAAAGATACGATAGATCTAACATTTTGGCCAAAGACACAAAACACCAAGAACCACGAACCATCGGTGGTATTAGGTGAATGGTGCAATTCTGTGAGAAAAGGTGTCTTTTTCGGAATCTAGACAACTTCGAATGGCAAGCACGGTCAGAGAGTCTTGCTCGTTCGGCCGTTTTAGGGTGATCTTATGAATTTCAGCACAATCTGAAACTGAAAGTTATGCGCCGCCAAATGGTACACCATCGGGCGGCGCATGAAATGTCCCGTTCTTATTGATTAAAAACGTTCCATATTAATTGATTTCGTTGCGAGGTTTTGACCTCTATATGAGACGTTTTTCAAAGACTACATTCATTTTAAAACAAACCATAACCTTTATTTCATCAATAAAGGTTTAAAAAGCTTTACGTAGATTATCAAATAATGATAATCTAAAATATCCTGTTTACACAAGACCATTACATAATGGTTTACAATACAAATATGTTACAACAAAATAAGTTTCTTGAATGCAGTTTTTACACAATATCATACAAGCATGGACTCCAAATCTCGTCCTTATTTAAGTATGCGACAGCGGAAGCTCTTAATAATCACCTGAGAATAAACATGCTTAAAACGTCAACAAAAATGTTGGTGAGTTATAGGTTTAACTTATATATATCAAATCATAATAATAGACCACAAGATTTCATATTTCAATACACATCCCATACATAGAGATAAAAATCATTCATATGGTGAACACCTGGTAATCGACATTAACAAGATGCATATATAAGAATATCCCCATCATTCTGGGACACCCTTCGGATATGATATAAATTTCGAAGTACTAAAGCATCCGGTACTTTGGATGGGGTTTGTTAGGCCCAATAGATCTATCTTTAGGATTCGCGTCAATTAGGGTGTCTGTTCCCTAATTCTTAGATTACCAGACTTAATAAAAAGGGGCATATTCGATTTCGATAATTCAACCATAGAATGTAGTTTCACGTACTTGTGTCTATTTTGTAAATCATTTATAAAACCTGCATGTATTCTCATCCCAAAAATATTAGATTTTAAAAGTGGGACTATAACTCACATTCACAGATTTTTACTTCGTCGGGAAGTAAGACTTGGCCACTGGTTGATTCACGAACCTATAACAATATATACATATATATCAAAGTATGTTCAAAATATATTTACAACACTTTTAATATATTTTGATGTTTTAAGTTTATTAAGTCAGCTGTCCTCGTTAGTAACCTACAACTAGTTGTCCACAGTTAGATGTACAGAAATAAATCGATAAATATTATCTTGAATCAATCCACGACCCAGGGTATACATATCTCAGTATTGATCACAACTCAAACTATATATATTTTGGAATCAACCTTAACCCTGTATAGCTAACTCCAACATTCACATATAGAGTGTCTATGGTTGTTCCGAAATATATATAGATGTGTCGACATGATAGGTCGAAACATTGTATACGTGTCTATGGTATCTCAAGATTACATAATATACAATACAAGTTGATTAAGTTATGGTTGGAATAGATTTGTTACCAATTTTCACGTAGCTAAAATGAGAAAAATTATCCAATCTTGTTTTACCCATAACTTCTTCATTTTAAATCCGTTTTGAGTGAATCAAATTGCTATGGTTTCATATTGAACTCTATTTTATGAATCTAAACAGAAAAAGTATAGGTTTATAGTCGGAAAAATAAGTTACAATTCGTTTTTGTAAAGGTAGTCATTTCAGTCGAAAGAACGACGTCTAGATGACCATTTTTGAAAACATACTTCCACTTTGAGTTTAACCATAATTTTTGGATATAGTTTCATGTTCATAATAAAAATCATTTTCTCAGAATAACAACATTTAAATCAAAGTTTATCATAGTTTTTAATTAACTAACCCAAAACAGCCCGCGGTGTTACTACGACGGCGTAAATCCGGTTTTACGATGTTTTTCGTGTTTCCAGGTTTTAAATCATTAAGTTAGCATATCATATAGATATAGAACATGTATTTAGTTGATTTTAAAAGTCAAGTTAGAAGGATTAACTTTTGTTTGCGAACAAGTTTAGAATTAACTAAACTATGTTCTAGTGATTACAAGTTTAAACCTTCGAATAAGATAGCTTTATATGTATGAATCGAATGATGTTATGAATATCATTACTACCTTAATTTCCTTGGATAAACCTACTGGAAAAGAGAAAATTGGATCTAGCTTCAACGGATCCTTGGATGGCTCGAAGTTCTTGAAGCAGAATCATGACACGAAAACAAGTTCAAGTAAGATCATCACTTGAAATAAGATTGTTATAGTTATAGAAATTGAACCAAAGTTTGAATATGATTATTACCTTGTATTAGAATGATAACCTACTATAAGAAACAAAGATTTCTTGAGGTTGAATGATCACCTTACAAGATTGGAAAGTGAGCTAGCAAACTTGAAAGTATTCTTGATTTTATGTAACTAGAACTTGTAGAATTTATGAAGAACACTTAGAACTTGAAGATAGAACTTGAGAGAGATCAATTAAATGAAGAAAATTGAAGAATGAAAGTGTTTGTAGGTGTTTTTGGTCGTTGGTGTATGGATTAGATATAAAGGATATGTAATTTTGTTTTCATGTAAATAAGTCATGAATGATTACTCATATTTTTGTTATTTTATGAGATATTTCATGCTAGTTGCCAAATGATGGTTCCCACATGTGTTAGGTGACTCACATGGGCTGCTAAGAGCTGATCATTGGAGTGTATATACCAATAGTACAAACATCTAAAAGCTGTGTATTGTACGAGTACGAATACGGGTGCATACGAGTAGAATTGTTGATGAAACTGAACGAGGATGTAATTGTAAGCATTTTTGTTAAGTAGAAGTATTTTGATAAGTGTATTGAAGTCTTTAAAAAGTGTATAAATACATATTAAAACACTACATGTATATACATTTTAACTGAGTCGTTAAGTCATCGTTAGTCGTTACATGTAAGTGTTGTTTTGAAACCTTTAGGTTAACGATCTTGTTAAATGTTGTTAACCCAATGTTTATAATATCAAATGAGATTTTAAATTATTATATTATCATGATATTATCATGTATGAATATCTCTTAATATAATATATATATACATTAAATGTCTTTACAACGATAATCGTTACATATATGTCTCGTTTAAAAATCATTAAGTTAGTAGTCTTGTTTTTACATATGTAGTTCATTGTTAATATACTTAATGATATGTTTACTTATCATAGTATCATGTTAACTATATATATATCCATATATATGTCATCATATAGTTTTTACAAGTTTTAACGTTCGTGAATCACCGGTCAACTTGGGTGGTCAATTGTCTATATGAAACATATTTCAATTAATCAAGTCTTAACAAGTTTGATTGCTTAACATGTTGGAAACATTTAATCATGTAAATATCAATCTCAATTAATATATATAAACATGGAAAAGTTCGGGTCACTACAGTACCTACCCGTTAAATAAATTTCGTCTCGAAATTTTTAAGCTGTTGAAGGTGTTGACGAATCTTCTGGAAATAGATGCGGGTATTTCTTCTTCATCTGATCTTCACGCTCCCAGGTGAACTCGGGTCCTCTACGAGCATTCCATCGAACCTTAACAATTGGTATCTTGTTTTGCTTAAGTCTTTTAAACTCACGATCCATTATTTCGACGGGTTCTTCGATGAATTGGAGTTTTTCGTTGATTTGGATTTCATCTAATGGAATAGTGAGATCTTCTTTAGCAAAACATTTCTTCAAATTCGATACGTGGAAAGTGTTATGTACAGCCGCGAGTTGTTGAGGTAACTCAAGTCGGTAAGCTACTGGTCTGACACGATCAATAATCTTGAATGGTCCAATATACCTTGGATTTAATTTCCCTCATTTACCAAATCGAACAACGCCTTTCCAAGGTGCAACTTTAAGCATGACCATCTCTCCAATTTCAAATTCTATATCTTTTCTTTTAATGTCAGCGTAGCTCTTTTGTCGACTTTGGGCGGTTTTCAACCGTTGTTGAATTTGGATGATCTTCTCGGTAGTTTCTTGTATAATCTCCTGACCCGTAATTTGTCTATCCCCCACTTCACTCCAACAAATCGGAGACCTGCACTTTCTACCATAAAGTGCTTCAAACGGTGCCATCTCAATGCTTGAGTGGTAGCTGTTGTTGTAGGAAAATTCTGCTAACGGTAGATGTCGATCCCAACTGTTTCCGAAATCAATAACACATGCTCGTAGCATGTCTTCAAGCATTTGTATCGTCCTTTCACTCTGCCCATCAGTTTGTGGATGATAGGCAGTACTCATGTCTAGACGAGTTCCTAATGCTTACTGTAATGTCTGCCAGAATCTTGAAATAAATCTGCCATCCCTATCAGAGATAATAGAGATTGGTATTCCATGTCTGGAGACGACTTCCTTCAAATACAGTCGTGCTAACTTCTCCATCTTGTCATCTTCTCTTATTGGCAGGAAGTGTGCTGATTTGGTGAGACGATCAATAATTACCCAAATAGTATCAAAACCACTTGCAGTCCTTGGCAATTTAGTGATGAAATCCATGGTAATGTTTTCCCATTTCCATTCCGGGATTTCGGGTTGTTGAAGTAGACCTGATGGTTTCTGATGCTCAGCTTTGACCTTAGAACACGTCAAACATTCTCCTACGTATTTAGCAACATCGGATTTCATACCCGGCCACCAAAAATGTTTCTTGAGATCCTTGTACATCTTCTCCGTTCCAGGATGTATTGAGTATCTGGTTTTATGATCTTCTCTAAGTACCATTTCTCTCATATCTCCAAATTTTGGTACCCAAATCCTTTCAGCCCTATACCGGGTTCCGTCTTCCCGAATATTAAGATGCTTCTCCGATCCTTTGGGTATTTCATCCTTTAAATTTCCCTCTTTTAAAACTCCTTGTTGCGCCTCCTTTATTTGAGTAGTAAGGTTATTATGAATCATTATATTCATAGATTTTACTCGAATGGGTTCTCTGTCCTTCCTGCTCAAGGCATCGGTTACCACATTTGCCTTCCCCGGGTGGTAACGAATCTCAAAGTCGTAATCATTCAGCAATTCAATCCACCTACGCTGCCTCATATTCAGTTGTTTCTGATTAAATATGTGTTGAAGACTTTTGTGGTCGGTATATATAATACTTTTGACCCCATATAAGTAGTGCCTCCAAGTCTTTAATGCAAAAACAACCGCGCCTAATTCCAAATCATGCGTCGTATAATTTTGTTCGTGAATCGTCAATTGTCTAGACACATAAGAAATCACCTTCGTTCGTTGCATTAATACACAACCGAGACCTTGCTTTGATGCGTCACAATAAATCACAAAATCATCATTCCCTTCAGGCAATGACAATATAGGTGCCGTAGTTAGCTTTTTCTTCAATAACTGAAACGCTTTCTCTTGTTCATCATTCCATTCAAATTTCTTCCCTTTATGCGTTAATGCAGTCAAGGGTTTTGCTATTCTGGAAAAGTCTTGGATGAACCTTCTGTAGTAACTAGCTAGTCTTAAAAACTGGCGTATGTGTTTCGGAGTTTTCGGGGTTTCCCACTTTTCAACAGTTTCTATCTTTGCCGGATCCACCTTAATACCTTCTTTGTTCACTATGTGACCGAGGAATTGAACTTCTTCCAACCAAAATGCACACTTTGAAAACTTAGCGTATAATTCTTCCTTCCTCAATACTTCTAACACCTTTCTCAAATGTTCACCGTGTTCTTGGTCATTCTTTGAGTAAATAAGTATGTCATCAATGAAAACAATGACAAACTTGTCAAGGTATGGTCCACACACTCGGTTCATAAGGTCCATGAACACAGCTGGTGCATTAGTTAAACCAAACGGCATGACCATAAACTCGTAATGACCGTAACGTGTTCTGAAAGCAGTCTTTGGAATATCATCTTCTTTCACCCGCATTTGATGATACCCGGAACGTAAGTCAATCTTTGAATAAACAGACGAGCCTTGTAGTTGATCAAATCAGTCATCGATTCTCGGTAGTGGGTAGCGGTTCTTGATGGTAAGTTTGTTCAACTCTCGGTAGTCGATACACAACCTGAATGTACCATCTTTCTTCTTGACAAACAAAACAGGAGCTCCCCACGGTGATGTGCTTGGTCGAATGAAACTACGCTCTAAAAGTTCTTGTAATTGGCTTTGCAGTTCTTTCATCTTGCTGGGTGCGAGTCTGTAAGGAGCACGAGCTATTGGTGCAGCTCCTGGTACAAGATCTATTTGAAATTCAACGGATAGATGTGGGGGTAATCCCGGTAATTCTTTCAGAAATACATCGGGAAATTCTTTTGCAATGGGAACATCATTGATGCTCTTTTTTTTCTTCAGTTTGTACTTTCTCGACATGTGCTAGAACAGCATAGCAACATTTTCTTATTAGTTTTTGTGCCTTCAAATTACTAATAAGATGTAGCTTCGTGTTGCCCTTTTCTCCGTACACCATTAAGGGTTTTCCTTTTTCTCGTATAATGCGAATTGCATTTTTGTAACAAACGATCTCTGCTTTCACTTCTTTCAACCAGTCCATACCGATTATCACATCAAAATTCCCTAACTCTACTGGTATCAAATCAATCTTAAATGTTTCGCTAACCAGTTTAATTTCTCGATTCCGACATATATTATCTGCTGAAATTAATTTACCATTTGCTAATTCGAGTAAAAATTTACTATCCAACGGCGTCAATGGACAACTTAATTTAGCACAAAAATCTCTACTCATATAGCTTCTATCCGCACCCGAATCAAATAAAACGTAAGCAGATTTATTGTCAATAAGAAACGCACCCGTAACAAGCTCCGGGTCTTCCTGTGCCTCTGCCGCATTAATATTGAAAACTCTTCCGCGGCCTTGTCCATTCGTGTTCTCCTGGTTCGGGCAATTTCTAATAATGTGGCCTGGTTTTCCACATTTATAACAAACTACATTGGCATAACTTGTTCCGACACTACTTGCTCTGCCATTACTCGTTCCGACACCATTTGTTCCTTTCGTTCTATTAACCCCTGGTCCGTAGACCTCACACTTCGTCGCGCTATGACCATTTCTTTTACACTTGTTGCAAAATTTGGTACAAAACCCTGAGTGATACTTTTCACACCTTTGGCATAGCTACTTCTGATTGTTGTTGTTATTGCGGTTATTATTGTTATTGGGATGATTGTTGTAGTTGCTGTTGTTGTTGTTGTTGTTGTTGTTGTTGTTGTTGTTGTTGTTGTTGTTGGGCCGTTTGTTGTAGTTGCGATTGATGTTGCGATTGTTGGGATAATTGTTGCGATTATTATTGTAATTGCTATTGTTGTTGTATTGGTGATTCTTATCTCCGTTTTTCTCCCACTTTCTTTTGACTTGCTTCACATTGGCCTCTTCAGCAGTCTGTTCTTTAATTCTTTCTTCAATCTGGTTCACTAGTTTGTGAGCCATTCTACATGCCTGTTGTATGGAGGCGGGCTCGTGTGAACTTATATCTTCTTGGATTCTTTCCGATAATCCTTTCACAAAGGCGTCGATCTTCTCTTCCTCATCTTCGAATGCTCCCGGACATAATAGGCACAATTATGTGAATCGTCTTTCGTACGTGGTAATATCAAATCCTTGGGTTCGTAACCCTCTAAGTTCTGTCTTGAGCTTATTGACCTCGATTCTGGGACGGTACTTCTCGTTCATCAAGTGCTTGAATGCTGACCACGGTAGTGCGTACGCATCGTCTTGTCCCACTTGCTCTAGATAGGTATTCCACCATGTTAACGCAGAACCTGTGAAGGTATACGTAGCGTACTTCACTTTGTCCTTTTCAGTACACTTACTTATGGCAAACACCGATTCGACCTTCTCGGTCTACCGTTTCAATCCGATCGGTCCTTCGGTTCCATTAAATTCCAAAGGTTTGAAGGCAGTGAATTCTTTGTAGGTGCATCCTACACGATTTCCTGTACTGCTAGATCCAAGGTTATTGTTGGTATGTAGCGCAGCCTGTACTACGGCTATGTTTGAAGCTAGAAAAGTACGGAATTCCTCTTCATTCATATTCACGGTGTGTCGAGTAGTCGGTGCCATTTCCTTCAAAATAGTCAAATGGAACAAGTTAATCATACAGAATATTAAGAGTAGTTAATAGTATTTCGTAGCATAATATGAACTCATTTATAAAAGCTTTTTCTTCATATTAGCGTTTTATAAGTTTAAATTATGGTAGTACCTACCCGTTAAGTTCATACTTAGTAGCTAATATACAATTCAACTACTACAATTCTATATGAAAAACTGATTATAATAATATTTCGCGTTCAAACTTTTACACAATATTTTACAAACTTACAATACCGCTTATTTTACATATAGCATGAAATATAGCACACAATAAATTTGATACAAGATGGTTGTGAAGATAATTCTAGCTAGTACACAAGTCGTTCAGCAAAGGCAATAAAGACACGTAATTCATACATCCAGAAACAAGTCATGCATTCTGGTTTTACTAAGATTACTTCCCATCCTTGGTCTTGTGGAACATAACCGTTATGGCTGTTGATAAGACAGCGTGTTGTAACGTCGTCAAAGGGACGAGGGTTACGTAATATCCAACAGTCCCGTAACAATCTAAAAACCTCATTTGTTACCCCAATTACCGACTCCGTCACTTGTGGGAACATTTTGTTTAATAGTTGTAGCCCGATGTTCTTGTTCTCACTTTGGTGAGAAGCGAACATTACTAATCCGTAAGCATAACATGCTTCTTTATGTTGCATATTAGCCGCTTTTTCTAAACCACGAAGTCCAATATTCGGATATATTGAGTCAAAATAATTTCTTAACCCATTGCGTAAAATAGCATTTGGGTTCCCCGCAAAATATGCGTCAAAGTAAACACATCGTAACTTATGGATTTCCCAATGTGATATCCCCCATCTTTCGAACGAAAGCCTTTTATAAACCAAGGCATTCTTGGAACGTTCTTCGAATGTCTTACAAATTGATATCGCCTTAAATAGTTATGCCGAAGAATTCTGACCGACTCTAGACAAGATTTCATCAATCATGTCTCCGGGTAGGTCTCTTAAAATATTGGGTTGTCTATCCATTTTGTGTTTTTATACTGTAAAATAGACAAGAGTTAGATTCATAAAAAAAAATACTTATTAATACAAGCAATTTTTACATATATCATAAAGCATAAGCACACTATATTACATATATTACACCACACGAATACAACTATCTTATTCCGACTCGCTTGTTTCTTCTTCTTCGGTTTTGGTTCGTTTTGCCAAGTTTCTAGGGATATATGATGTTCCCCTAATACGAGCCGTAGTTTTCCACATTGGTTTGGAAAAACCTGGTGGTTTAGAGGTTCCCGGGTCATTGTTACAACTTAAGGACTTCGGGGGTTGACGATACATATAAAGTTCATCGGGGTTGGAATTAGATTTCTCTATTTTTATGCCCTTTCCCTTATTATTTTCTTTTGCCTTTTTAAATTTAGTTGGGGTAATTTCTATAAATCATCGGAATTCTCGTCGGAATCCGATTCATCGGAGAATTGGTAATCCTCCCAATATTTTGCTTCCTTGGCGGAAACACCATTGACCATAATTAACCGTGGTCGGTTGGTTGAGGATTTTCTTTTACTTAACCGTTTTATTATTTCCCCCACCGGTTCTATTTCTTCATCCGGTTCCGATTCTTCTTCCGGTTCCGATTCTTCTTCCGGTTCCGACTCTTCTTCCGGTTCCTCTTCGAGAACTTGTGAATCAGTCCACGAATCATTCCAATTTACATTCGACTCTTCATTATTATTAGGTGAGTCAATGGGACTTGTTCTAGAGGTAGACATCTATCACATAATATCAAACGCGTTAAGAGATTAATATATCACATAATATTCATATGTTAAAAATATATAGTTTCCAACAAAATTTGTTAAGCAATCATTTTTCAAGTAAACACGGTCGAAGTCCAGACTCACTAATGCATCCTAACAAACTCGATAAGACACACTAATGCAAATTTTCTGGTTCTCTAAGACCAACGCTCGGATACCAACTGAAATGTCCCGTTCTTATTGATTAAAAACGTTCCATATTAATTGATTTCGTTGCGAGGTTTTGACCTCTATATGAGACGTTTTTCAAAGACTGCATTCATTTTAAAACAAACCATAACCTTTATTTCATCAATAAAGGTTTAAAAAGCTTTACGTAGATTATCAAATAATGATAATCTAAAATATCCTGTTTACACACGACCATTACATAATGGTTTACAATACAAATATGTTACAACAAAATAAGTTTCTTGAATGCAGTTTTTACACAATATCATACAAGCATGGACTCTAAATCTCGTCCTTATTTAAGTATGCGACAGCGGAAGCTCTTAATAATCACCTAAGAATAAACATGCTTAAAACGTCAACAAAAATGTTGGTGAGTTATAGGTTTAACTTATATATATCAAATCATAATAATAGACCACAAGATTTCATATTTCAATACACATCCCATACATAGAGATAAAAATCATTCATATGTTGAACACCTGGTAATCGACATTAACAAGATGCATATATAAGAATATCCCCATCATTCCGGGACACCCTTCGGATATGATATAAATTTCGAAGTACTAAAGCATCTGGTACTTTGGATGGGGTTTGTTAGGCCCAATAGATCTATCTTTAGGATTCGCGTCAATTAGGGTGTCTGTTCCCTAATTCTTAGATTACCAGACTTAATAAAAAAGGGCATATTCGATTTCGATAATTCAACCATAGAATGTAGTTTCACGTACTTGTGTCTATTTTGTAAATCATTTATAAAATCTGCATGTAATCTCATCCCAAAAATATTAGATTTTAAAAGTGGGACTATAACTCACATTCACAGATTTTTACTTCGTCGGAAAGTAAGACTTGACCACTGGTTGATTCACGAACCTATAACAATATATACATATATATCAAAGTATGTTCAAAATATATTTACAACACTTTTAATATATTTTGATGTTTTAAGTTTATTAAGTCAGCTGTCCTCGTTAGTAACCTACAACTAGTTGTCCACAGTTAGATGTACAGAAATAAATCGATAAATATTATCTTGAATCAATCCACGACCCAGGGTATACGTATCTCAGTATTGATCACAACTCAAACTATATATATTTTGGAATCAACCTCAACCCTGTATAGCTAACTCCAACATTCACATATAGAGTGTCTATGGTTGTTCCGAAATATATATAGATGTGTCGACATGATAGGTTGAAACATTGTATACGTGTCTATGGTATCTCAAGATTACATAATATACAATACAAGTTGATTAAGTTATGTTTGGAATAGATTTGTTACCAATTTTCACGTAGCTAAAATGAGAAAAATTATCCAATATTGTTTTACCCATAACTTCTTCATTTTAAATCCGTTTTAAGTGAATCAAATTGCTATGGTTTCATATTGAACTCTATTTTATGAATATAAACATAAAAAGTATAGGTTTATTGTCGGAAAAATAAGTTACAATTCGTTTTTGTAAAGGTATTCATTTCAGTCTAAAGAACGACGTCTAGATGACCATTTTAGAAAACATACTTCCACTTTGAGTTTAACCATAATTTTTGGATATAGTTTCATGTTCATAATAAAAATCATTTTCTCAGAATAACAACTTTTAAATCAAAGTTTATCATAGTTTTTAATTAACTAACCCAAAACAGCCCGCGGTGTTACTACGACGGCGTAAATCCGGTTTTACGATGTTTTTCGTGTTTCCAGGTTTTAAATCATTAAGTTAGCATATCATATAGATATAGAACATGTATTTAGTTGATTTTAAAAGTCAAGTTAGAAGGATTAACTTTTGTTTGCGAACAAGTTTAGAATTAACTAAACTATGTTCTAGTGATTACAAGTTTAAACCTTCGAATAAGATAGCATTATATGTATGAATTGAATGATGTTATGAACATCATTACTACCTTAAGTTCCTTGGATAAACCTACTGGAAAAGTGAAAAATGGATCTAGCTTCAACGGATCCTTGGATGGCTCGAAGTTCTTGAAGCAGAATCATGACATGAAAACAAGTTCAAGTAAGATCATCACTTGAAATAAGATTGTTATAGTTATAGAAATTGAACCAAAGTTTGAATATGATTATTACCTTGTATTAGAATGATAACCTACTGTAAGAAACAAAGATTTCTTGAGGTTGGATGATCACCTTACAAGATTGGAAGTGAGCTAGCAAACTTGAAAGTATTCTTGATTTTATGTAACTAGAACTTGTAGAATTTATGAAGAACACTTAGAACTTGAAGATAGAACTTTAGAGAGATCAATTAGATGAAGAAAATTGAAGAATGAAAGTTTTTGTAGGTGTTTTTGGTCGTTGGTGTATGGATTAGATATAAAGGATATGTAATTTTGTTTTCATGTAAATAAGTCATGAATGATTACTCATATTTTTGTTATTTTATGAGATATTTCATGCTAGTTGCCAAATGATGGTTCTCACATGTGTTAGGTGACTCACATGGGCTTCTAAGAGCTGATAATTGGAGTGTATATACCAATAGTACATACATCTAAAAGCTGTGTATTGTACGAGTACGAATACGGGTGCATACGAGTAGAATTGTTGATGAAACTGAACGAGGATGTAATTGTAAGCATTTTTGTTAAGTAAAAGTATTTTGATAAGTGTATTGAAGTCTTTCAAAAGTGTATAAATACATATTAAAACACTACATGTATATACATTTTAACTGAGTCGTTAAGTCATCGTTAGTCGTTACATGTAAGTGTTGTTTTGAAACCTTTAGGTTAACGATCTTGTTAAATGTTGTTAACCCAATGTTTATAATATCAAATGAGATTTTAAATTATTATATTATCATGATATTATCATGTATGAATATCTCTTAATATGATATATATATACATTAAATGTCTTTACAACGATAATCGTTACATATATGTCTCGTTTAAAAATCATTAAGTTTGTAGTCTTGTTTTTACATATGTAGTTCATTGTTAATATACTTAATGATATGTTTACTTATCATAGTATCATGTTAACTATATATATATCCATATATATGTCATCATATAGTTTTTACAAGTTTTAACGTTCGTGAATCACCGGTCAACTTGGGTGGTCAGTTGTCTATATGAAACATATTTCAATTAATCAAGTCTTAACAAGTTTGATTGCTTAACATGTTGGAAACATTTAATCATGTAAATATCAATCTCAATTAATATATATAAACATGGAAAAGTTCGTGTCACTACAGCGCATACTAATGATTTAAAAAAACGTGTTTAATGAAGTGACATTAGATTCAAATTTATACCTGTTATACATAATTACGTTGCGAGTGAAATCATAGGCCTTAAAACGATATATACCATGCTAAGTCATGCATACACAACTAATTATAAGATATAAATTGAAAACGTTCAAAGAGAACATTAAAAATGAGTAAAATGTCTTTTTTCGTCATCCTGATGACCTCGATGTCAAGACACTATCCAGGAGTCTTGATGTTAGGGTCGTTTTAGGGTGATCTCGAGAATTTCAGTACAATCTGAAATCGAAGGTTATGCGCCGCCAAATGGTACTCCATCTGGCGGCGCATCTTAATGATTTAAAAAATCGTGTTTAATGAATTGACATTAGATTCAAATTTATATGCGTTATACGTAATTACATTGCGAGTGAAATAATAGGCCTTAAAACAATATGTACTATACTAAGTCATGCATGCACAAAAGGAATATTACGAATGAAATTCAAAATGGTCAAAATCGAAAAAGGCAAAATTGAAGGCTTTTGAGGTCTCATTTCGAAAAATATTTGGGACAAACCGCCTACGGCGGTTTGCCAAAGGATAGAACCCGAAAAATACACGATTTGAAATGAAACGGTGACTAAATTGGAGCTACGAGTCTAAAGATACGATAGATCGAACATATTGGCCAAAGACACAAAACACCAAGCACCACGAACCGTCGGTGGTATTAGGTGCGTGGTGCGATTTTGTGAGAAAATATGTCTTTTTTGGAATCTAGACAACTTCGAATGGCAAGCACGTTCAGAGAGTCTTCCTCGTTCGGCCATTTTAGGGTGATCTTATGAATTTTAGCACAATCTGAAACCGAAGATTATGCGCCGCCAAATGGTACACCATCTGGCGGCGCATACTAATGATTTAAAAAAACGTGTTTAATGAAGTGACATTAGATTCAAATTTATACCTGTTATACATAATTACATTGCGAATGAAATCATAGGCCTTAAAACGATATATACCATGCTAAGTCATGCATACACAAAACTAATTATAAGATATAAATTGAAAACGTTCAATGAGAACATTAAAAATGAGTAAAATGTCTTTTTTCGGCATCCTGATGACCTCGATGTCAAGACACTATCCAGGAGTCTTGATGTTAGGGTCGTTTTAGGGTAATCTCGAGAATTTCAGTACAATCTGAAACCGAAGGTTATGCGCCGCCCAATGGTACTCCATCTGGCAGCTCATATTAATGATTTAAAAAAATCGTGTTTAATGAAGTGACATAAGATTCAAATTTATATGCGTTATACGTAATTACATTGCGAATGAAATAATAGGCCTTAAAACAATATGTACTATGCTAAGTCATGCATACACAAAGGAATAATCTGAATGAAATTCAAAACGGTCAAAATCAAAAAATGGAAAAATTGAAGGCTTTCGAGGTCTCGTTTAGAAAAATTTGGGACAAACTGAAATGTCCCGTTCTTATTGATTAAAAACGTTCCGTATTAATTGATTTCGTTGCGAGGTTTTGACCTCTATATGAGACGTTTTTCAAAGACTGCATTCATTTTAAAACAAACCATAACCTTTATTTCATCAATAAAGGTTTAAAAAGCTTTACGTAGATTATCAAATAATGATAATCTAAAATATCCTGTTTACACACGACCATTACATAATGGTTTACAATACAAATATGTTATAACAAAATAAGTTTCTTGAATGCAGTTTTTACACAATATCATACAAGCATGGACTCCAAATCTCGTCCTTATTTAGGTATGCGACAGCGGAAGCTCTTAATAATCACCTGAGAATAAACATGCTTAAAACGTCAAAAAAAATGTTGGTGAGTTATAGGTTTAACCTATATATATCAAATCGTAACAATAGACCACAAGATTTCATATTTCAATACACATCCCATACATAGAGATAAAAATCATTCATATGGTGAACACCTGGTAATCGACATTAACAAGATGCATATATAAGAATATCCCCATCATTCCGGGACACCCTTCGGATATGATATAAATTTCGAAGTACTAAAGCATCCGGTACTTTAGATGGGGTTTGTTAGGCCCAATAGATCTATCTTTAGGATTCGCGTCAATTAGGGTGTCTGTTCCCTAATTCTTAGATTACCGGACTATATAGGGGCATATTCGGTTTAATAATCCAACCATAGAATGTAGTTTCATTTACTTGTGTCTATTTCGTAAAACAGTTATAAAAGCAGCGCATGTATTCTCAGTCCTAAAAATATATATGGCAAAAGCATTTAAAAAGGGAATAATGAAACTCACGCATATAAATATTGTAAAACAGTTAATAAAGCATTTGCATGTATTCTCAGCCCAAAAATGTAAAGAGTAAAAGGGAGCAAATGAAACTCACTTTCACATATTTTTACTTCGTTGAGAAGTAAGACTTGGCCACTGTTGAATCACGAACCTATAACAATATATACATATATATTAAAGTATGTTCAAAATATATTTACAACACTTTTAATATATTTTGATGTTTTAAGTTTATTAAGTCACCTGTCCTCGTTAGTAACCTACAACTAGTTGTCCACAGTTAGATGTACAGAAATAAATCGATAAATATTATCTTAAATCAATCCACGAACCAGTGTATACGTATCTCAGTATTGATCACAACTCAAACTATATATATTTTGGAATCAACCTCAACCCTGTATAGCTAACTCCAACATTCACATATAGAGTGTCTATGGTTGTTCCGAAATATATATAGATGTGTCGACATGATAGGTCGAAACATTTTATACGTGTTTATGGTATCTCAAGATTACATAATATACAATACAAGTTGATTAAGTTATGGTTGGAATAGATTTGTTACCAATTTTCACGTAGCTAAAATGAGAAAAATTATCCAATCTTGTTTTACCCATAACTTCTTCATTTTAAATCTGTTTTGAGTGAATCAAATTGCTATGGTTTCATATTAAACTCTATTTTATGAATCTAAACAGAAAAAGTATAGGTTTATAGTCGGAAAAATAAGTTACAAGTCGTTTTTGTAAAGGTAGTCATTTCAGTCGAAAGAACGACGTCTAGATGACCATTTTAGAAAACATACTTCCACTTTGAGTTTAACCATAATTTTTGGATATAGTTTCATGTTCATAATAAAAATCATTTTCTCAGAATAACAACTTTTAAATCCAATTTTATCATAGTTTTTAATTAACTAACCCAAAACAGCCCGCGGTGTTACTACGACGGCGTAAATCCGGTTTTACGGTGTTTTTCGTGTTTCCAGGTTTTAAATCATTAAGTTAGCATATCATATAGATATAGAACATGTGTTTAGTTAATTTTAAAAGTCAAGTTAGAAGGATTAACTTTTGTTTGCGAACAAGTTTAGAATTAACTAAACTATGTTCTAGTGATTACGAGTTTAAACCTTCGAATAAGATAGTTTTATATATATGAATCGTATGATGTTATGAACATCATTACTACCTCAAGTTTAATAGGTAAACCTACTGGAAGTTACAAGAAATGATCTAGCTTCAAAGGATCTTGGATGGCTTGAAAGTTCTTGAAGTAGGATCATGACACAAAAACAAGTTCAAGTAAGATTTTTTACTCGAATTAAGATAGTTTATAGTTATAGAAATTGAATCAAAGTTTGAATATGAATATTACATTGAATAAGAAAGATAACCTACTGTATATAAAAAAGGTTTCTTGATCTTAGATGTTTACTTGGAATGGATTAGAAAGCTTGGAAGTAAATTAGTAAACTTGAAGGGATTTTTGAAGTGTTCTTCCTATGATGATTATAGCTTGATTCTTGAAGTGATTTTTGATGAAGATGATGATTAACTACTGGAAAAATACGTTCATAATAGTGTGTGTGTTGATAGAGAATTAGAAAGAGAATTGGAAGTGAAATGGAGTGAATGATGAGTGGTAATTGGTGAGTGGTGAGTGGGGTTTAAAGGAGTTCTAGTTAGTTCACTAGCTCATGGTAGAAGTTAAAATTGAATAGTCATACATGACATAATCAAGAGTGGAATCCCATGCTAGTTCCTATTGGTATATACCCATAGTAAGTACGTTTTGAAGCTGTGTATAATACGGGTAAGAATACGACTAGAATTCTTGATGAAAGAAAAAAATGGGAAAGTAACTGTAACCATTTTCGTTAAGTATGAGTGTTTTGATATATGTCTTGAAGTCTTCCAAAAGTATTTTAATACATCTAAATACACTACATGTATATACATTTTAACTGAGTCGTTAAGTCATCGTTAGTCGTTACATGTAAGTGTTGTTTTGAAACCTTTAAGTTAACGATCTCAATTAATGTTGTTAACCCATTGTTTATTATATCTAATGAGATGTTAAATTATTATATTATCATGATATTATGATATATTAATATATCTTAATATGATATATATACATTTAAATGTCGTTACAACGATAATCGTTACATATATGTCTCGTTTCGAAATCCTTAAGTTAGTAGTCTTGTTTATATGTATATAACTCATTGTTAATATACTTATGTAGATACTTACTTATCATAATCTCATGTTAACCATATGTATATCCATATATATATCGTCATGTCGTTTTTACAAGTTTTAACGTTCGTGAATCGCCGGTCAACTTGGGTGGTCAATTGTCTATATGAAACATATTTCAATTAATCAAGTCTTAACAAGTTTGATTGTTTAACATGTTGGAAACATTTAATCATGTAAATATCAATCTCAATTAATATATATAAACATGGAAAAGTTCGGGTCACTACAGTACCTACCCGTTAAATAAATTTCGTCCCGAAATTTTAAGCTGTTGAAGGTGTTGACGAATCTTCTGGAAATATATGCGGGTATTTCTTCTTCATCTGATCTTCACGCTCCCAGGTGAACTCAGGTCCCCTACAAGCATTCCATCGAACCTTAACAATTGGTATCTTGTTTTTCTTAAGTCTTTTAACCTCACGATCCATTATTTCGACGGGTTCTTCGATGAATTGGAGTTTTTCGTTGATTTGGATTTCATCAAACGGAATAGTGAGATCTTCTTTAGCAAAACATTTCTTCAAATTCGAGACGTGGAAAGTGTTATGTACAGACGCGAGTTGTTGAGGTAACTCAAGTCGGTAAGCTACTGGTCCGACACGATCAATAATCTTGAATGGTCCAATATACCTTGGATTTAATTTCCCTCGTTTACCAAATCGAACAACGCCTTTCCAAGGTGCAACTTTAAGCAAGACCATCTCTCCAATTTCAAATTCTATATCTTTTCTTTTAATGTCAGCGTAGCTCTTTTGTCGACTTTGGGCGGTTTTCAACCGTTGTTGAATTTGGATGATCTTCTCGGTAGTTTCTTGTATAATCTCCGGACCCGTAATCTGTCTATCCCCCACTTCACTCCAACAAATCGGAGACCTGCACTTTCTACCATAAAGTGCTTCAAACGGCGCCATCTCAATGCTTGAATGGTAGCTGTTGTTGTAGGAAAATTCTGCTAACGGTAGATGTCGATCCCAACTGTTTCCGAAATCAATAACACATGCTCGTAGCATGTCTTCAAGCGTTTGTATTGTCCTTTTGCTCTGCCCATCAGTTTGTGGATGATAGGCAGTACTCATGTCTAGACGAGTTCCTAATGCTTGCTGTAATGTCTGCCAGAATCTTGAAATAAATCTGCCATCCCTATCAGAGATAATAGAGATTGGTATTCCATGTCTGGAGACGACTTCCTTCAAATACAGTCATGCAAACTTCTCCATCTTGTCATCTTCTCTTATTGGCAGGAAGTGTGCTGATTTGGTGAGACGATCAACTATTACCCAAATAGTATCAAAACCACTTGCAGTCCTTGGCAATTTAGTGATGAAATCCATGGTAATGTTTTCCCATTTCCATTCTGGGATTTTGGGTTGTTGAAGTAGACCTGATGGTTTCTGATGCTCAGCTTTGACCTTAGAACACGTCAAACATTCTCCTACATATTTAGCAACATCGGCTTTCATACCCGGCCACCAAAAATGTTTCTTGAGATCCTTGTACATCTTCCCCGTTCCAGGATGTATTGAGTATCTGGTTTTATGAGCTTCTCTAAGTACCATTTCTCTCATATCTCCAAATTTTGGTACCCAAATCCTTTCAGCCCTATACCGGGTTCTGTCTTCCCGAATATTAAGATGCTTCTCCGATCCTTTGGGTATTTCATCCTTTAAATTTCCCTCTTTTAAAACTCCTTGTTGCGCCTCCTTTATTTGAGTAGTAAGGTTATTATGAATCATTATATTCATAGATTTTACTCGAATGGGTTCTCTGTCCTTCCTGCTCAAGGCATCGGCTACCACATTTGCCTTCCCCGGGTGGTAACGAATTTCAAAGTCGTAATCATTCAACAATTCAATCCACCTACGCTGCCTCATATTCAGTTCTTTCTGATTAAATATGTGTTGAAGACTTTTGTGGTCGGTATATATAATACTTTTGACCCCATATAAGTAGTGCCTCCAAGTCTTTAATGCAAAAACAACCGCGCCTAATTCCAAATCATGCGTCGTATAATTTTGTTCGTGAATCTTCAATTGTCTAGACGCATAAGCAATCACCTTCGTTCGTTGCATTAATACACAACCGAGACCTTGCTTTGATGCGTCACAATAAATCACAAAATCATCATTCCCTTCAGGCAATGACAATATAGGTGCCGTAGTTAGCTTTTTATTCAATAACTGAAACGATTTCTTTTGTTCATCCTTCCATTCAAATTTCTTCCCTTTATGCGTTAATGCAGTCAAGGGTTTTGCTATTCTGGAAAAGTCTTGGATGAACCTTCTGTAGTAACCAGCTAGTCCTAAAAACTGGCGTATGTGTTTCGGAGTTTTCGGGGTTTCCCACTTTTCAACATTTTCTATCTTTGCCGGATCCACCTTAATACCTTTTTTGTTCACTATGTGACCGAGGAATTGAACTTCTTCCAACCAAAATGCACACTTTGAAAATTTAGCGTACAATTCTTCCTTCCTCAATACTTCTAACACCTTTCTCAAATGTTCACCGTGTTCTTGGTCATTCTTTGAGTAAATAAGTATGTCATCAATGAAAACAATGACAAACTTGTCAAGGTATGGTCCACACACTCGGTTCATAAGGTCCATGAACACAGCTGGTGCATTAGTTAAACCAAATGGCATGACCATAAACTCGTAATGACCGTAACGTGTTTTGAAAGCAGTCTTTGGAATATCATCTTCTTTCACCCGCATTTGATGATACCCGAAACGTAAGTCAATCTTTGAATAAACAGACGAGCCTTGTAGTTGATCAAATAAGTCGTCGATTCTCGGTAGTGGGTAGCGGTTCTTGATGGTATGTTTGTTCAACTCTCGGTAGTCAATACACAACCTGAATGTACCATCTTTATTCTTGACAAACAAAACAGGAGCTCCCCACGGTGATGTGCTTGGTCGAATGAAACCACGCTCTAAAAGTTCTTGTAATTGGCTTTGCAGTTCTTTCATCTCGCTGGGTGCGAATCTGTAAGGAGCACGAGCTATTGGTGCAGCTCCTGGTACAAGATCTATTTGAAATTCAACGGATCGATGTGGGGGTAATCCCGGTAATTCTTTCGGAAATACATCGGGAAATTCTTTTTCAATGGGAACATCATTGATGCTCTTTTCTTCAGTTTGTACTTTCTCGACGTGTGCTAGAACAGCATAGCAACCTTTTCTTATTAGTTTTTGTGCCTTCAAATTACTAATAAGATGTAGCTTCGTGTTGCCCTTTTCTCCGTACACCATTAAGGGTTTTACTTTTTCTCGTATAATGCGAATTGCATTTTTGTAACAAACTATCTCTGCTTTCACTTCTTTCAACCAGTCCATACCGATTATCACATCAAAACTCCCTAACTCTACTGGTATCAAGTCAATCTTAAATGTTTCGCTAACCAGTTTAATTTCTCGATTCCGACATATATTATCTGCTGAAATTAATTTACCATTTGCTAATTCGAGTAAAAATTTACTATCCAAAGGCGTCAATGGACAACTTAATTTAGCACAAAAATCTCTACTCATATAGCTTCTATCCGCACCCGAATCAAATAAAACGTAAGCAGATTTATTGTCAATAAGAAACGTACCCGTAACAAGCTCCGGGTCTTCCTGTACCTCTGCCGCATTAATATTGAAAACTCTTCCGTGGCCTTGTCCATTCGTGTTCTCCTGGTTCGGGTAATTTCTAATAATGTGGCCCGGTTTTCCACATTTATAACAAACTACATTGGCATAACTTGCTCCGACACTACTTCCTCTGCCATTACTCATTTCGACACCATTTGTTCCTTTCATTCTATTAACCCCTGGTCCGTAGACCTCACACTTCGCCGCGCTATGACCATTTCTTTTACACTTGTTGCAAAATTTGGTGCAGAACCCCGAGTGATACTTTTCACACCTTTGGCATAGCTGCTTCTGATTGTTGTTTTTGTTGCGGTTATTATTGTTGTTGGGATGATTGTTGTAGTTGCTGATGTTGTTGTTGTTGTTGTTGTTGTTGTTGGGCCGTTTGTTGTAGTTGCGATTGATGTTGCTATTGTTGGGATAATTGTTGCGATTATTGTTGTAATTGCTGTTGTTGTTGTATTGGTGATTCTTATCACCGTTTTCCTCCCACTTTCTTTTGACTTGCTTCACATTGGCCTCTTCAGCAGTCTGTTCTTTAATTCTTTCTTCAATCTGGTTCACTAGTTTGTGAGCCATTCTACATGCATGTTGTATGGAGGCGGGCTCGTGTGAACTTATATCTTCTTGGATTCTTTCTGGTAATCCTTTCACAAACGCGTCGATCTTCTCTTCCTCATCTTCGAATGCTCCCGGACACAATAGGCACAATTCTGTGAATCGTCTTTCGTACGTGGTAATATCAAATCCTTGGGTTCGTAACCCTCTAAGTTCTGTCTTGAGCTTATTGACCTCGGTTCTGGGACGATACTTCTCGTTCATCAAGTGCTTGAATACTGACCACGGTAGTGCGTACGCATCGTCTTGTCCCACTTGCTCTAGATAGGTATTCCACCATGTTAACGCAGATCCTGTGAAGGTATGCGTAGCGTACTTCACTTTGTCCTCTTCAGTACACTTACTTATGGTAAACACCGATTCGACCTTCTCGGTCCACCGTTTCAATCCGATCGGTCCTTCAGTTCCAACAAATTCCAAAGGTTTGCACGCAGTGAATTCTTTGTAGGTGCATCCTACACGATTTCCTGTACTGCTAGATCCAAGGTTATTGTTGGTATGTAGCGCAGCCTGTACTGCGGCTATGTTTGAAGCTAGAAAAGTACGGAATTCCTCTTCATTCATATTCACGGTGTGGCGAGTAGTCGGTGCCATTTCCTTCAAAATAGTCAAATGGAACAAGTTAATCATACAGAATATTAAGAGTAGTTAATAGTATTTCGTAGCATAATATGAACTCATTTATAAAAGATTTTTCTTCATATTAGCGTTTTATAAGTTTAAATTCGGGTAGTACCTACCCGTTAAGTTCATACTTAGTAGCTAATATACAATTCAACTACTACAATTCTATATGAAAAACTGATTATAATAATATTTCGCGTTCAAACTTTTATACAATATTTTACAAACTTACAATACCGCTTATTTTACATAAAGCATGAAATATAGCACACAATAACTTTGATACAAGATAGTTGTGAAGATAATTCTAGCTAGTACACAAGTCGTTCAGCAAAGGCAATAAAGACACGTAATTCATACGTCCAGAAACAAGTCATGCATTCTGGTTTTACTAGGACTACTTCCCATCCTTGGTCTTGTGGAACATAACCGTTATGGCCGTTGATAATACAGCGTGTTGTAACGTCGTCAAAGGTATGAGGGTTACGTAATGTCCAACAGTCCCGTAACAATCTAAAAACCTCATTTCTTACCCCAATTACCGACTCCGTCACTTGTGGGAACGTTTTGTTTAATAGTTGTAGGCCGATGTTCTTGTTCTCACTTTGGTGAGAAGCGAACATTACTAATCCGTAAGCATAACATGCTTCTTTATGTTGCATGTTAGCCGCTTTTTCTAAATCACGAAGTCCAATATTCGGATATATTGAGTCAAAATAATTTCTTAACCCATTGCGTAAAATAGCATTTGGGTTCCCCGCAATATATGCGTCAAAGTAAACACATCGTAACTTATGGATTTCCCAATGCACCCCCATCTTTCGAACGAAAGCCTTTTATAAACCAAGGCATTCTTGGAACGTTCTTCGAATGTCTTACAAACTGATCTCGCCTTAAATAGTTGTGCCGAAGAATTCTGACCGACTCTAGACAAGATTTCATCAATCATGTCTCCGGGTAGGTCTCTTAAAATATTGGGTTGTCTATCCATTTTGTGTTTTTATACTGTAAAATAGACAAGAGTTAGATTCATAAAAAAAATACTTATTAATACAAGCAATTTTTACATATATCATAAAGCATAAGCACACTATATTACTTATATTACACCACACGAATACAACTATCTTATTCCGACTCGCTTGTTTCTTCTTCTTCGGTTTTGGTTCGTTTTGCCAAGTTTCTAGGGATATATGATGTTCCCCTAATACGAGCCGTCGTTTTCCACATTGGTTTAGAAAAACCTGGTGGTTTAGAGGTTCCCGGGTCATTGTTACAACTTAAGGACTTCGGGGGTTGACGATACATATAAAGTTCATCGGGGTTGGAATTAGATTTCTCTATTTTTATGCCCTTTCCCTTATTATTTTCTTTTGCCTTTTTAAATTCAGTTGGGGTAATTTCTATAACATCATCGGAATTCTCGTCGGAATCCGATTCATCGGAGAATTGGTAATCCTCCCAATATTTTGCTTCCTTGGCGGAAACACCATTGACCATAATTAACCTTGGTCGGTTGGTTGAGGATTTTCTTTTACTTAACTGTTTTATTATTTCCCCCACCGGTTCTATTTCTTCATCCGGTTCCGATTCTTCTTCCGGTTCCGATTCTTCTTCCGGTTCCGACTCTTCTTCCGGTTCCTCTTCGGGAACTTGTGAATCAGTCCACGAATCATTCCAATTTACATTTGACTCTTCATTATTATTAGGTGAGTCAATGGGACTTGTTCTAGAGGTAGACATCTATCACATAATATCAAACGCGTTAAGAGATTAATATATCACATAATATTCACATGTTAAAAATATATAGTTTCCAACAAAATTTGTTAAGCAATCATTTTTCAAGTAAACACGGTCGAAGTCCAGACTCACTAATGCATCCTAACAAACTAGATAAGACACACTAATGCAAAATTCTGGTTCTCTAAGACCAACGCTCTGATACCAACTGAAATGTCCCGTTCTTATTGATTAAAAATGTTCCATATTAATTGATTTCGTTGCGAGGTTTTGACCTCTATATGAGATGTTTTTCAAAGACTGCATTCATTTTAAAACAAACCATAACCTTTATTTCATCAATAAAGGTTAAAAAAGCTTTACGTAGATTATCAAATAATGATAATCTAAAATATCCTGTTTACACACGACCATTACATAATGGTTTACAATACAAATATGTTACAACAAAATAAGTTTTTTGAATGCAGTTTTTACACAATATCATACAAGCATGGACTACAAATCTCGTCCTTATTTAAGTATGCGACAGCGGAAGCTCTTAATAATCACCTGAGAATAAACATGCTTAAAACGTCAACAAAAATGTTGGTGAGTTATAGGTTTAACCTATATATATCAAATCGTAACAATAGACCACAAGATTTCATATTTCAATACACATCCCATACATAGAGATAAAAATCATTCATATGGTGAACACCTGGTAACCTACATTAACAAGATGCATATATAAGAATATCCCCATCATTCCGGGACACCCTTCGGATGTGATATAAATTTCGAAGTACTAAAGCATCCGGTACTTTGGATGGGGTTTGTTAGGCCCAATAGATCTATCTTTAGGATTCGTGTCAATTAGGGTGTCTGTTCCCTAATTCTTAGATTACCAGACTATATAGGGGCATATTCGGTTTAATAATCCAACCATAGAATGTAGTTTCATTTACTTGTGTCTATTTCGTAAAACAGTTATAAAAGCAGCGCATGTATTTTCAGTCCCAAAAATATATATGGCAAAAGCATTTAAAAAGGGAATAATGAAACTTACGCATATAAATATTGTAAAACAGTTAATAAAGCATTTGCATGTATTCTCAGCCCAAAAATGTAAAGAGTAAAAGGGAGCAAATGAAACTCACTTTCACAGATTTTTACTTCGTCGAGAAGTAAGACTTGGCCACTGTTCATTCACGAACCTATAACAATATATACATATATACATATATATTAAAGTATGTTCAAAATATATTTACAACACTTTTAATATATTTTGATGTTTTAAGTTTATTAAGTCTGCGGTCCTCGTTAGTAACCTACAACTAGTTGTCCACAGTTAGATGTACAGAAATAAATCGATAAATATTATCTTGAATCAATCCACGACCCAGTGTATACGTATCTCAGTATTGATCACAACTCAAACTATATATATTTTGGAATCAACCTCAACCCTGTATAGCTAACTCCAACATTCACATATAGAGTGTCTATGGTTGTTCCGAAATATATATAGATGTGTCGACATGATAGGTCGAAACATTGTATACGTGTCTATGGTATCTCAAGATTACATAATATACAATACAAGTTGATTAAGTTATGGTTGGAATAGATTTGTTACCAATTTTCACGCAGCTAAAATGAGAAAAATTATCCAATCTTGTTTTACCCATAACTTCTTCATTTTAAATCCGTTTTGAGTGAATCAAATTGCTATGGTTTCATATTGAACTCTATTTTATGAATCTAAACAGAAAAAGTATAGGTTTATAGTCAGAAAAATAAGTTACAAGTCGTTTTTGTAAAGGTAGTCATTTCAGTCGAAAGAACGACGTCTAGATGACCATTTTAGAAAACATACTTCCACTTTGAGTTTAACCATAATTTTTGGATATAGTTTCATGTTCATAATAAAAATCATTTTTTCAGAATAATAACTTTTAAATCAAAGTTTATCATAGTTTTTAATTAACTAACCCAAAACAGCCCGCAGTGTTACTACGACGGCGTAAATCCGGTTTTACGGTGTTTTTCGTGTTTCCAGGTTTTAAATCATTAAGTTAGCATATCATATAGATATAGAACATGTGTTTAGTTAATTTTAAAAGTCAAGTTAGAAGGATTAACTTTTGTTTGCGAACAAGTTTAGAATTAACTAAACTATGTTCTAGTGATTACGAGTTTAAACCTTCGAATAAGATAGTTTTATATATATGAATCGAATGATGTTATGAACATCATTACTACCTCAAGTTTAGTAGGTAAACCTACTGGAAGTGACAAGAAATGATCTAGCTTCAAAGGATCTTGGATGGCTTGAAAGTTCTTGAAGTAGGATCATGACACAAAAACAAGTTCAAGTAAGATTTTTTACTCGAATTAAGATAGTTTATAGTTATAGAAATTGAATCAAAGTTTGAATATGAATATTACCTTGAATAAGAAAGATAACCTACTGTATATAACAAAGGTTTCTTGATCTTAGATGATTACTTGGAATGGATTAGAAAGCTTGGAAGTAAATTAGTAAACTTGAAGGGATTTTTGAAGTGTTCTTGAAGTGTTCTTCCTATGATGATTATAGCTTGATTCTTGAAGTGATTTTTGATGAATATGATGATTAACTACTGGAAAAATACGTTCATAATAGTGTGTGTGTGTGTGTTGAGAGAGAATTAGAAAGAGAATTGGAAGTGAAATGGAGTGAATGATGAGTGGTAATTAGTGAGTGGTGAGTGGGGTTAAAAGGAGTTCTAGTTAGTTGACTAGCTCATGGTAGAAGTTAAAATTGACTAGTCATACATGACATAATCAAGAGTGGAATCCCATGCTAGTTCCTATTGGTATATACCCATAGTAAGTACGTTTTGAAGCTGTGTATAATACGGGTAAGAATACGACTAGAATTCTTGATGAAAGAAAAGAATGGGAAAGTAACTGTAACCATTTTCGTTAAGTATGAGTGTTTTAATATATGTCTTGAAGTCTTCCAAAAGTATTTTAATACATCTAAATACACTACATGTATAAACATTTTAACTGAGTCGTTAAGTCATCGTTAGTCGTTACATGTAAGTGTTGTTTTGAAACCTTTAAGTTAACGATCTCAATTAATGTTGTTAACCCATTGTTTATTATATCTAATGAGATGTTAAATTATTATATTATCATGATATTATGATATATTAATATATCTTAATATGATATATATACATTTAAATGTCGTTACAACGATAATCGTTACATATATGTCTCGTTTCGAAATCCTTAAGTTAGTAGTCTTGTTTATATGTATATAACTCATTGTTAATATACTTATGGAGATACTTACTTATCATAATCTCATGTTAACCATATGTATATCCATATATATATCGTCATGTCATTTTTACAAGTTTTAACGTTCGTGAATCGCCGGTCAACTTGGGTGGTCAATTGTCTATATGAAACATATTTCAATTAATCAAGTCTTAACAAGTTTGATTGCTTAACATGTTGGAAACATTTAATCATGTAAATATCAATCTCCATTAATATATATAAACATGGAAAAGTTTGGGTCACTACACAAACCGCCTACGGTAGTTTGCCAACGCATAGATCCCGAAAAAATACACGATTTGAAACAAAACGGTGACTAAATCGGAGCTACGAGTCAAAAGATACGATAGATCGAACATATTGGCCAAAGACACAAAACACCAAGCACCACGAACCGTCGGTGGTATTAGGTGCGTGGTGCGATTTTGTGAGAAAAGATGTCTTTTTTGGAATCTAGACAACTTCGAATGGCAAGCACGTTCAGAGAGTCTTGCTCGTTCGGCCGTTTTAGGGTGATCTTATGAATTTCAGCACAATCTGAAACCGAAGGTTATGCGCCGCCAAATGGTACACCATCTAGCGGCACATACTAATGATTTAAAAAAACGTGTTTAATGAAATGAAATTAAATTCAAATTTATACCCGTTATACATAATTACATTATGAGTGAAATCATAGGCCTTAAAACGATATATACCATGCTAAGTCATGCATACACAAAACTAATTATAAGATATAAATTGAAAACGTTCAATGAGAACATTAAAAATGAGTAAAATGTCTTTTTTGGGCATCCTAACGACCTCGATGTCAAGACACTATCCAGGAGTCTTGATGTTAGGGTCGTTTTATGGTGATCTCGAGAATTTCAGTACAATCTGAAACCGAAGGTTATGCGCCGCCAAATGGTACTGCATCTGGCGGCGCATATTAATGATTTAAAAAATCGTGTTTAATGAAGTGACATTAGATTCAAATTTATATGCGTTATACGTAATTACATTGCGAGTGAAATAATAGGCCTTAAAACAATATGTACTATGCTAAGTCATGCATACGAAAAGGAATAATATGAATGAAATTCAAAACGGTCAAAATTGAAAAATGGTAAAATTGAAGGCTTTCGAGGTCTCGTTTCGAAAAATTTGGGACAAACCGCCTACGGTAGTTTGCCAACGGATAGATCCCGAAAAAATACACGATTTGAAACGAAACGGTGACTAAATCGCAGCTACGAGTCAAAAGATACGATAGATCGAACATTTTGGCCAAAGACACAAAACACCAAGCACCACGAACCGTCGGTGGTATTAGGTGCGTGGAGCGATTCTGTGAGAAAAGGTGACTTTTTCCGAATCTAGAAAACTTCGAATGGCAAGCACGTTCAGAGAGTCTTGCTCGTTCGGCCGTTTTAGGGTGATCTTATGAATTTTAGCACAATCTGAAACCGAAGGTTATGCGCCGCCAAATGGTGCCGCCAAATGGTACACCATCTGGCGGCGCATACTAATGATTAAAAAAAACGTGTTTAATGAAGTGACATTAGATTCAAATTTATACCTGTTATACATAATTACGTTGCAAGTGAAATCATAGGCCTTAAAATGATATATACCCTGCTAAGTCATTCATACACAAAACTAGTTATAAGATATAAATTGAAAACGTTCAAAGAGAACATTAAAAATAAGTAAAATGTCTTTTTTCGGCATCCTGATGACCTCGATGTCAAGACACTATCCAGGAGTCTTGATGTTAGGGTCATTTTAGGGTGATCTCGAGAATTTTAGTACAATCTGAAACCGAAGGTTATGCGCCGCCAAATGGTACTCTATCTGGCGGCGCATCTTAATGATTTAAAAAATCGTGTTTAATGAAGTGACATTTGATTCAAATTTATATGCGTTATACGTAATTACATTGCGAGTGAAATAATAGGCCTTAAAATAATATGTACTATGCTAAGTCATGCATACACAAAGGAATAATACGAATGAAATTCAAAACAGTCAAAATCGAAAAATGGTAAAATTGAAGGCTTTCGAGGTCTCGTTTCGAAAAATTTGGGACAAACTGTAATGACCCGGAATTTTCTGACCAAATTATACTTATGAGATTAATATTTACATAAATTAAACCATACCAACATGATAAGCAATCCAAATTGTTGAGACTTGTGTTTTTGAAAAGAGTTTTACACAACGTTTGACCGTCCAATATGACCGATGATATCATGAACTATATAACATACGATAATTATATGTTTGTGTATATATATGTATTTATATATATTTAACATGATCTAAGGATGGTTTAACATCTCATTGTGTACTAATGACAATGAGTTATAAGTATAGTTTGAAACTACTAACTTAAGTTTTCAAAACGATAACTATACGTAACATTCTTTGATATATATACTTATAATCTATAATGCTTATACATGTATTGTATATATAATGTATTTAATCACTTTTTAAGGACTTAAATACATAAAACAATATAAGTATATTCACAAAAGATAGCTATATTTGAATTCTTGTTCCGTTTCCCCAAGATTTCTATACATATATCTAGGGTATATGTACCCGTATCATACCCAGATTCTATATGTATTTACTATTGGTATATGTCATAACCCGTCCTTAACCATAAGAACGAGTTAGATAACGTATGATTTCATTGCGAGGTATTGACCTCTATATGCGACATTTTTAAAAGAACAACTGCATTTATTTTACATTACAAACCATAACTCTTATTTTAATACAAGCTTTAGACAATAAAAAGATGATTATCGTTTAGCGATAATCTTAGACTTACAAACTTTACATGTGATGATAACAATACGATTTCTAGCATATTTTACATTACAAATCCTCCGATATGTAGTTTTATTTTTGACACAAATATGCATACTCAAGATCTTGTTTAAATTCAACATGTTGCAGCGGAAGCTTCTAATTATCACCTGAGAATAGACATGTTTAAAACGTCAACATAAAGTTGGTGAGATATAGGTTTAATGCCGGTAGCAATATATATATAGACCACAAGATTTCACATATAAACATTTTAATAAAAATATTCTAAGTGGTTGAGCACTTGGTAACCATACTTAACATTTAATCACGTCGCATATTCCCTTTATTATGAAATCTTACTACACCGTACCAAGTGTAGTCACGAAACGAAGTACTGTGCAACCGTTGAATACTGGTCGTCCAGTCCGGTTGGGGTTGTCAGGCCCGATAGATCTATCAACAGGATTCGCGTTTACAATACCGCTGTAAATAACAGTTACCAAGCTACAGGGAAGTATGCCAGTGGTACAACTCAACGTAGAATATATTTTTCAGTTACTTGTGTCCATAACGTAAAACATAAAATACATGTATTCTCATCCCGAAATACTTAGAGTTTTAAAAGTGGGACTATATACTCACTTTCGTCTTGAAGATATATAATTTTGACTTGGTCTCCGATTGATATCACGAACCTATCCATATATAATATATCAATACCTTTTCTTTTTAAACAAACGTCACATATATATACTTATAATACTTTTAATACTTTTAATAATTCCTTAGTCCGTAGTTAGCAGTCTGATGTTAGTAATTCAATTTTAATGGTTCATTTTTAGGTGTTTAATAAACCCCCAATGAAATAAATAAAAACCCCCCATCGTATATGTATTGGTCGAGATTAATCTTGACCCACGGTACCGGTGTTGACAAATGACGTGTTGCGTACATAAAGTACCGGTGTTGTCAAATGACGTGTTGCGTACAATAATGGGATCTTATGATTAATCTTCTCGTATTGTTTACGGGTGATCCTGAACCATATAAAATTAAATTATGAGTACATATATATAAAATATCATGTTATTTTAAAAAGATGTGATTTATTTAATTTTCTCCAATTATTTTCGTAGCTAAACTAGTCTTAGATATCCGATCTCATTTTGGTCATAGTTTCTTCGTTACAACTCCGTTTTCGTTGATTCAACTTGCCACTTCCTTGGATCGAGTCCCTCTTTAAGACTATGAACTGTAAATACCTTAGTTTGTATTCGAAATCACAGGTCATAGGTCAAACTTTAGTGAAACTTATGAAGTTAATCATTTTCCATCATGTAAACAACCTTAAATGATTATTTTTCTAAAAATACTTATACTTTGAGTTAAATCATGAAATTTTTATGTGTTATCATATTCATAGTAAAAATCATTTTTCCAGAAAATAAACCTCCAATTCAAAATTTAAGATGGTTTTTAATTATCCAACCCAAAACAGCCCCCGGTTGCACTCCGAAGTCGTAAATTCAGTTTTTAAGGTGTTCTTTGAAAAACCAAGTTATACCTTGTTAAATTAGCATATATTTATGATATATTACAGGTCTTGAAGTATTTTAAAAGTTAAGTTAGAAGGATCTATTTAGTTTGCAAACAAGTTTGAAAACATTCAAACTATGTTCTTGTTGTTAAAATTTTATACCATAAAATAAGATAGCTATATATATATATGAATCGAATAAGGTTATGAACAAAGTTACTACCTCAAGTTACTTGGACAAGATAGCTGTAAAAGAGGAGTAAGAACCTAGAACCAAAAGGGTGATGGAATTGGATGAAAGATTGGAAGTAAGTTTGTGTTCTTGGAAAGGATTCTTGAAGTGTTTTTGTAAGGGTTTTCTTATGGTGATTAAGGCTTGTTTCTATGGCTAGATCTTCATGGTTTCTTGCTGAATGGTTATGGAGTTTAAGGGTTAAGAAAGAGTGTGTGTTTTAGCTAGAAAATGGAAGTTAAAATGAATCAAAATGAGGATATCCCCATGGTACTTAAAAACGTGAATGGGGAGGACAAAACAAGATTTTCAAGTTTGTTATTTTATGTAATTAGTCAACAAACTTCCAAATACCAATTACCTTATACATAAGGCATGAACAAGGGCTGGTTAGGTGGTGATTTGATGTGTATATACCAATAGTAAATACGTATAGAAGCTAGGTATGATACGGTACATATACCGTAGATATACGTATAGAAATCTTGTGAAAAATGGAATGAGAATTCAAATATAGCTATCTTTTGTGAATACACTTATATGGTTTTATGTATTTAAGTCCTTAAAAGTGATTAAATACATTACTTATACGATATATGTATAAACATTATATGTTATAAGTATTTATGTCAAATAACGTTACGTATGGTTATCGTTTTGAAAACTTAAGTTAGTAGTTTCAAAATATACTTATAACTTATTGTTATTAATACAAAATGAGATATTAAAACATCCTTAAATCATGTTAAATATGTATATATACATATATATACACAAACGTATAATTATCATATATTGTATAGTTCGTGATATCATCGGTCAAACTAGACGGTCAAACGTTGTGTAAAACTCATTTCAAAAACATAAGTCTCATCAATTTGGATTGCTTATCATGTTGGTAAGGTTTAATTTATGTAAATATTAATCTTATAAGTATAGAATGATCGAAAAAGTGCGGGTCATTACAGTACCTACCCGTTAAATAAATTTCGTCCTGAAATTTTAAAATTGTACCTATTTTGCGTCATCGAGAAACAAGTGTGGATACTTTTGTTTCATCTGATCCTCTCGTTCCCAAGTAAACTCGGGACCCCTTCGACCATTCCAACGAACCTTAACGATCGGTATGTTGCTCTGCTTGAGCTGTTTAACTTCACGGTCCATGATTTCGATTGGTTCTTCGACGAATTGTAGTTTCTCGTCGACATGGATTTCTTCAAGAGGAATGGTGAAATCTTCCTTTGCAAGACACTTCTTAAGGTTTGAGACGTGAAAGGTATTATGTACTCCGGCGAGTTGTTGCGGTAACTCGAGTCGATAAGCTACCGGTCCAATGCGTTCGATGATCTTGAACGGGCCTACATATCTTGGGTTCAGTTTACCCCTTTTTCCAAAACGTATTACACCTTTCCATGGTGACACCTTTAACATAACCATGTTACCGATCTGAAACTCTAATGGTTTCCTTCGGACATCGGCGTAGCTCTTTTGGCGACTACGGGCTGTTTTCAATCTCTCCTTGATTTGTACTATCTTTTCAGTAGTTTCATGTATGATCTCGGGACCAGTTAATTGTCGATCTCCTACTTCATTCCAACAGATAGGAGATCTACACTTCCTTCCGTACAATGCTTCGAATGGTGCAGCTTTAATGCTCGCATGATAACTATTATTATACGAGAATTCTGCTAATGGTAGATACTTATCCCATCCGTTTCCAGAATCGATCACACATGCCCTGAGCATGTCTTCAAGAGTCTGAATCGTTCTTTCACTCTGCCCGTCGGTTTGCGAATGATACGCGGTACTCATATCCAAACGAGTTCCTAGGGCCTCCTATAGTGATTGCCAGAACTTTGATGTAAATCTACTATCACGATCGGATATAATGGAAATAGGTATTCCATGCCTTGAAACAACTTCCTTTATATACAATCGTAATAGTTTCTCCATTCTATCCGTTTCCTTTATAGGCAAGAAATGTGCAGACTTGGTGAGACGATCAATAATCACCCAAATGGTGTCGTATCCCCAGGCAGTCTTTGGTAACTTCGTGATGAAATCCATGGTAATACCATCCCATTTCCATTCTGGGATTTCTGGTTGTTGAAGTAACCCTGACGGCTTCTGGTGTTCTGCTTTGACCTTGGAAGAAGTTAAACACTCCCCAACATATGTTGCAACGTCTGTCTTTAAGTTAGGCCACCAATAATGCGTCTTAAGATCTTGATACATCTTTCCGACTCCAGGATGTATTGAGTATCTTGTCTTATGTGCCTCGTTCAATATCAACTTCCTTAATCCACCCAACTTCGGTACCCAAATACGATTTGCAAAATATCGAATTCCATCTTCCCGTATAACGAGTTGCTTCTCATACTTCTTCATTATTTCATTTCTTATGTTTTCTTTAGTAAGTGCTTCTCGTTGAACTTCTTTGATTTGTGAGTTGAGATTCATGCGAATTTTTATGTTCATCGCTCGTACTCGAATTGGTTCTCGTTCCTTTCTGCTTAATGCGCCAGCCACCACATTCGCTTTCCCTGGATGATAACGAATTTCACAATCATAGTCGTTTATTAACTCGACCCACCTACGTTGCCTCATGTTCAGCTGTTTCTGATCAAAAATATGTTGAAGGCTTTTATGATCAGTAAACACAGTGCATTTAACTCCATACAAGTAGTGTCTCCACATCTTCAATGCAAACACGACTTCTCCCAATTCTAGATCATGCGTCGTATAATTTCGCTCGTGAATCTTCAATTGTCGGGATGCGTATGCAATAACTTTCTTCCGTTGCATAAGAACGCAACCAAAACCTTGTCGCGAAGCGTCACAATATATTTCAAAATCATCGTTCCCTTCTGGTAACAATAAAATAGGCGCCGTAGTTAACTTCTTCTTCAGTAATTGAAATGCACTCTCCTGCTCAGAGGTCCATTCATATTTCTTCCCTTTTTGCGTTAACGCTGTCAACGGCTTAGCTATTCGGGAAAAATCTTGAATAAACCTTCTATAATAACCGGCTAAACCCAAAAATTGGCGTATCTGCGTTGGTGTCTTAGGAGTCTCCCATTTTTCAATGGCTTCAATTTTTGCTGGATCAACCTGAATTCCTTTGCTACTAACAACGTGGCCAAGAAATTGCACTTCTTTCAACCAGAAAGCACATTTAGAAAATTTAGCATATAGCTGTTCTTTTCTTAACAACTCTAATATCAACCTTAAATGCTGCTCATGCTCTTGCTCACTCTTGGAATAGATAAGAATATCATCAATGAAAACGATAACAAACTTATCTAAATATGGACTACAAACTCGATTCATGAGGTTCATGAATACAGCTGGCGCATTCGTCAATCCAAACGGCATGACCAAAAATTCGTAATGACCGTAGCGTGTCCGAAAAGCAGTTTTCGGTATATCTTCTTCTTTGACACGTAATTGATGATAGCCCGATCTTAGGTCAATTTTCGAGTACACACATGATCCTTGGAGTTGATCAAATAAGTCGTCAATTCTCGGTAGTGGATACCGATTCTTGATAGTTAACTTATTTAATTCACGATAATCTATACACATTCGGAAAGATCCGTCTTTCTTCTTGACGAATAAAATTGGAGCTCCCCACGGTGAAGTACTTGGTCGTATGAATCCACGATCCAGTAATTCTTTTAACTGACTCTGAAGTTCTTTTAACTCGGACGGTGCAAGTCTATATGGAGCACGAGCCACTGGTGTAGCTCCTGGTACTAAATCTATTTGAAATTCTACAGATCTAAATGGAGGTAATCCCGGCAACTCTTCCGGAAAAACTTCAGGAAAATCTCTTGCCACAGGCACGTCATTGATGCACTTCTCTTTTTCTTTCTTTTCGACTTTATTAACATGTGCTAAGATAGCATAGCACCCTTTCTTCAAGCACTTTTGAGCTTTCAAATAACTAATGAGTTTTAGCTTTGAGTTACCCTTCTCTCCATAAATCATTACTGGCGTTTTATCCTTACGAGGAATGCGAATTGCCTTCTTGGCGCACACAACTTCAGCTCCTATTTTGGACATCCAGTCCATGCCGATTATTACATCAAAACTTCCTAATTCTACGGGTATCAAATCAATCTTAAATGTTTCTCCGGCTAAATTTATTTTACAATCACGGCAAATTTTATCGGCTTTAATTAGTTTACCATTAGCTAACTCAATCATGTACTAAGCATCTAGAGGTAATGATGAACAATTCAATTTAGCGTGAAAGTCTCTACACACGTAACTTCTATCAGCACCAGTATCAAATATAATTGATGCGGATAAGTTATTAATGGTAAACGTACCCGTAACAAGCTCCGGGTCTTCACACGCCTCTCTAGCATTAATAACAAATGCTCTCCCTCGTGCAGGTCCGATATTCTTCTCTGGATTCGGGCACTGGCTCTTATAATGACCCTGTTTCCCACATCCATAACAAGTAACAGTAGCCAAAGAAGTTCTATTTTCATTAGTGGCAGGAGTCTTGGTACCATTTGTATTTGTAACGAGAGCCCTACAATCTTCAGCAAGATGACCCTTTCGATTACATTTGTTGCATACCACATTACAGTAACCAGAGTGATGTTTGTGGCATCGGTTGCATAAAGGATTTTGTCCTTTATAACCAAAGCTTAAACCACTACCCGCACCTTGCGTGATTTCTTGTTTCTTAAAAGATTGTTGTTGGTTACCTCGATCATAATTTCCATTCCACTTTCTTTTGTTACCTGATACCTTCACATCAGTATTGGATACTTTCTTATCCATGATGACCTGATCCATTAGCTCGTTTGCCATGGTTATAGCTTCATGAATTGTCTTAGGTTTCGATGCTGTAACATTTGCCTTGACCTTTTTGGGCAAACCATCTTTGTACATCTCAATCTTCCGTTCTTCGGTTGGAACCAATTCCGGACATAGTAAAACTAATTCCATGAATCGCTGATTGTAGTTGGTGATTTCAGTACCAAAAACCTTCAGGCTTCGTAATTCATCTTCCAACTTCCTAACCTCGTTCCTTGGACAATACTCGTTGATTAACATTGTTTTGAATTCTTCCCAAGGAGTATCATAAGCTACATCTCCTCCTACAGCCTTCACATAATTTTTCCACCACGTGAGTGCACTATCTTGTAAAGTTCACGATGCATACTTGGTCATGTCCTTTTCAACACAACCACTGATTTTAAACACAGTCTCCATCTTTTCTATCCACCGGGTTAAACCGATCGGTCCTTCTGTTCCACTGAATGATGAGGGCTTGCAAGCTTGAAAAGTTTTGTAGGTGCATCCTATACGAGGATTTGGGTTAACTGCAGCAGTTCTTGCAGCCTCGACCCATAACATTCTGTCGTTCACTCGCTGATTGATGAGTTCCTGGATTTCTTGTTCCGTCATTCGGTTCAATCGCGCCATATTCTTCTATAAGAATGAAAAGAAAATAATTATTCACATGGAATATTATAGATGTAGTGTATATTTACAGTACATTATAGCTTATTAATAATATGAACCAGGTATTATTATAAAAGCTTTTTCTTCTTATTAGCGTTTTATAATTATATCTAGGGTAGTACCTACCCGTTAATGTCCATACTTAATAGCTTAGTACAGAATCAATTACTACCATCTAAATAATACTTAACCATGGAAAATTATTGCATTTCACACTTCACTATTTTACATATGCTTATCTTACATCGAACATTAAGCAAACCACACTAATAATATTATACAAAACATTATATGATCCCATGGTTTAATACGGCAGCGCATCGTTTGTTCTATTTTCTAGGACGTTTAGGTTCAAAGAATCTCTTAACGCTTATCCTGGCTGTCTGCCTATATTTTGGTTGTGGGACTGAAGAACTGGATGCCGGGATAGAACGAATAGGAATAGCGGGAATAGGGGTGGTAGTGTCTAGTGGAGTTGGTGCCACATCATCCTTATTAAACTCAAGATTTGAATTTTCTAATTCATTAGCCTTTCGTTTCTTTCCTAGTTCGAACTTGTCTTTCGTAATTTCCTGTATTTCTTCCTCGGGTTCACTTTCCTCCTCGGGTTCACTTTCCTCCTCGGGTTCACTTTCCTCCTCGGGTTCACTTTCCGGGTTCTTTATAGTTGGTTCATCCGGAATTTGTGAGTCTTCCCCAAAGATATTATTTTCGTCATCGGATAGGTTAATGACTGAAACACCATCTGAAGATTCTGATTCGGAGTCGCTGAATGTGATAATAAGTTTTGAGCCCGACATCTATCACACAACAACTAACCCATTAGTACTACATAATATTTACATATAAATTTTAACCAACAATGATAAGCAATGGTTTTTAAAATCAGACCCGGTCAAAGTCCAGACTTACTAATGTATCCTAACGACTTCTCGGTTAGACACACTAATGCAAACCTGGTTCGCTAAGACCACCGCTCTGATACCACATGTCATAACCCGTCCTTAACCATAAGAACGAGTTAGATAACGTATGATTTCATTGCGAGGTATTGACCTCTATATGCGACATTTTTAAAAGAACAACTGCATTTATTTTACATTACAAACCATAACTCTTATTTTAATACAAGCTTTAGACAATAAAAAGATGATTATCGTTTAGCGATAATCTTAGACTTACAAACTTTACATGTGATGATAACAATACGATTTCTAGCATATTTTACATTACAAATCCTCCGATATGTAGTTTTATTTTTGACACAAATATGCATACTCAAGATCTTGTTTAAATTCAACATGTTGCAGCGGAAGCTTCTAATTATCACCTGAGAATAGACATGTTTAAAACGTCAACATAAAGTTGGTGAGATATAGGTTTAATGCCGGCAGCAATATATATATAGACCACAAGATTTCACATATAAACATTTTAATAAAAATATTCTAAGTGGTTGAGCACTTGGTAACCATACGTAACATTTAATCACGTCGCATATTCCCTTTATTATGAAATCTTACTACACCGTACCAAGTGTAGTCACGAAACGAAGTACTGTGCAACCGTTGAATACTGGTCGTCCAGTCCGGTTGGGGTTGTCAGGCCCGATAGATCTATCAACAGGATTCGCGTTTACAATACCGCTGTAAATAACAGTTACCAATCTACAGGGAAGTATGCCAGTGGTACAACTCAACGTAGAATATATTTTTCAGTTACTTGTGTCCATAACGTAAAACATAAAATACATGTATTCTCATCCCGAAATACTTAGAGTTTTAAAAGTGGGACTATATACTCACTTTCGTGTTGAAGATATATAATTTTGACTTGGTCTCCGATTGATATCATGAACCTATCCATATATAATATATCAATACCTTTTCTTTTTAAACAAACGTCACATATATATACTTATAATACTTTTAATACTTTTAATAATTCCTTAGTCCGTAGTTAGCAGTCCGATGTTAGTAATTCAATTTTAATGGTTCATTTTTAGGTGTTTAATAAACCCCCAATGAAATAAATAAAAACCCCCCATCGTATATGTATTGTTCGAGATTAATCTTGACCCACGGTACCGGTGTTGTCAAATGACGTGTTGCGTACATAAAGTACCGGTGTTGTCAAATGACGTGTTGCGTACAATCATGGGATCTTATGATTAATCTTCTCGTATTGTTTACGGGTGATCCTGAACCATATAAAATTAAATTATGAGTACATATATATAAAATATCATGTTATTTTAAAAAGATGTGATTTATTTAATTTTCTCCAATTATTTTCGTAGCTAAACTAGTCTTAGATATCCGATCTTGTTTTGGTCATAGTTTCTTCGTTACAACTCCGTTTTCGTTGATTCAACTTGCCACTTCCTTGGATCGAGTCCCTCTTTAAGACTATGAACTGTAAATACCTTAGTTTGTATTCGAAATCACAGGTCATAGGTCAAACTTTAGTGAAACTTATGAAGTTAATCATTTTCCATCATGTAAACAACCTTAAATGATTATTTTTCTAAAAATACTTATACTTTGAGTTAAATCATGAAATTTTTATGTGTTATCATATTCATAGTAAAAATCATTTTTCCAGAAAATAAACCTCCAATTCAAAGTTTAAGATGGTTTTTAATTATCCAACCCAAAACAGCCCCCGGTTGCACTCCGACGTCGTAAATTCAGTTTTTAAGGTGTTCTTTGAAAAACCAAGTTATACCTTGTTAAATTAGCATATATTTATGATATATTACAGGTCTTGAAGTATTTTAAAAGTTAAGTTAGAAGGATCTATTTAGTTTGCAAACAAGTTTGAAAACATTCAAACTATGTTCTTGTTGTTAAAATTTTATACCATAAAATAAGATAGCTATATATATATATATGAATCGAATAAGGTTATGAACAAAGTTACTACCTCAAGTTACTTGGACAAGATTGCTGTAAAAGAGGAGTAAGAACCTAGAACCAAAAGGGTGATGGAATTGGATGAAAGATTGGAAGTAAGTTTGTGTTCTTGGAAAGGATTCTTGAAGTGTTTTTGTAAGGGTTTTCTTATGGTGATTAAGGCTTGTTTCTATGGCTAGATCTTCATGGTTTCTTGCTGAATGGTTATGGAGTTTAAGGGTTAAGAAAGAGTGTGTGTTTTAGCTAGAAAATGGAAGTTAAAATGAATCAAAATGAGGATATCCCCATGGTACTTAAAAACGTGAATGGGGAGGACAAAACAAGATTTTCAAGTTTGTTATTTTATGTTATTAGTCAACAAACTTCCAAATACCAATTACCTTATACATAAGGCATGAACAAGGGCTGGTTAGGTGGTGATTTGATGTGTACATACCAATAGTAAATACGTATAGAAGCTAGGTATGATACGGTACATATACCGTAGATATACGTATAGAAATCTTGTGAAAAATGGAATGAGAATTCAAATATAGCTATATTTTGTGAATACACTTATATGGTTTTATGTATTTAAGTCCTTAAAAGTGATTAAATACATTACTTATACGATATATGTATAAACATTATATGTTATAAGTATTTATGTCAAATAACGTTACGTATGGTTATCGTTTTGAAAACTTAAGTTAGTAGTTTCAAAATATACTTATAACTTATTGTTATTAATACAAAATGAGATATTAAAACATCCTTAAATCATGTTAAATATGTATATATACATATATATACACAAACGTATAATTATCATATATTGTATAGTTCGTGATATCATCGGTCAAACTAGACGGTCAAACGTTGTGTAAAACTCATTTCAAAAACATAAGTCTCATCAATTTGGATTGCTTATCATGTTGGTAAGGTTTAATTTATGTAAATATTAATCTTATAAGTATAGAATGATCGAAAAAGTGCGGGTCATTACAGTATATACACATCAAATCAACATCCTAATCAACATTATTACTGCCCTAGATATGAGGTAACTAGGATTTATCAAGTAGTATGAATTATTAGTAAGAAAACAAAATTAAGAATCCTTTTCTTTCTTTATAAACTAATAACGTTTCTATAAATGAACACCATTTCTTCACTCCATTTTCTCATACCTACACCCTCATTTCTCTCTCAAAATACTCCTAACTTCATACTTGATCATCTCTAAGCATTTTCCCCATCATTTAGCTTCAACTACAAGCCTTAAACACCATAAGAAAACTCTTTCAAGAACATATCAAAATAACCACCCATTTGAAGAAGTTTACTTCCAACCTTTTGATCTAACTCCACCACTCTTTGATTCCAAGATTATTTCTTATCTTTTGCAGTAACTTTGTCCAAGTAACTTGAGGTAGTAACCTTGTTCATAATATTATTCAATTCATATTCATATAGCTATCTTATTTTGTGGTATAAAATTTTAACAACAAGAACATAGTTTGATTGATTTCAAACTTGATCGCAAACTAAATAGATCCTTCTAACTTGACTTTTAAAACACTTCAAGACCTGTAATATATCATAATGATATGCTAACCTAACAAGATATAACTTGGTTTTACAAAGAACATCTTAAAAACTGAATCTACGTCGTCGGAGTGCAACCGGGGGCTGTTTTGGGTTGGATAATTAAAAACCATCTTGAACTTTGAATTGGAAGTTCATGTTCTGGAAAAATGATATTTCTTATGAATATGTTAATACATAAAAGTTTCATGGTTTAACTAAGGGTTTAAGTATTTTTAGAAAAATGATCATTAAATGTTGTTTTTATGATGGAAAATGATCACTTTCATAAGTTTCACCAAAGTTTGACCTATAACCTATGATTTTGAATACAAACTAAGGTATTTTCAGTTCATATTCTTAAAATTTGACTCGATCCAAAGGAAGTGGCAAGTTGAACCAACAAAAACGGAGTTGTAATGAAGAAACTAAGACTAAAACAAGATTGGGTATCCGAAGCTAGTTTAGCTACGAAAATATTTGGAGAAAAAGTAAATTAATCATATATTTTCTAATTAATATAATATTTTATATATAATTACTTATGATTTGATTTTATATATTTCAGGACCACCCGTAAACAACACGAGAAGATTAATCATAAGACCTCATGATTGTACGCAACACGTCATTTGACAACACGGTACTTTATGTACGCAACACGTCATTTGACAACATGGTACCATGGGTCGAGATCAATTCTGATCAATACGAATACGATGGGGTCTTTATTTATTTTATTTAAGCAACTAATTGTGGACCACTAACATCGAACTGCTAACTACGGACTAAGAAAATATTAAAAGTATTAAAAGTATATATATATATATGTAACAATTGCTTAAAAAGAAAATATGTTGATATATTATATATATGGTTAGGTTCGTGATATCTATCGGAGACCAAGTCGAATTAAATACCTTCAAGGCAAAAGTGAGTTTCATTTGCTTCCTTTTTAATTGCTTTTGCAGTATATATTTTTGGGCTGAGAATACATGCGCTGCTTTTATAAATGTTTACAAAATAGACATAAGTACTTAAAAATATATTCTATGTTGAGTTGTACCACTGGCATATTTCTCTGTAGCTTGGTAACTACTATTTACATGAGTATTGTAAACGCGAATCCTGTTGATAGACCTATCGGGCCTGACAACCCCAACCGGACTGGACGACCAGTATTCAACGGTTGCACAGTACTTCATTTTGGTGACTACACTTGGTACGGTGTAGTGAGATTTCATAATAAAGGGAATATGCGACGTTGATTAAATGTTAAGTATGGTTACCAAGTGCTCAACCACTTAGAATGCTTTACATACACTTGCGAGTGTATTATGTTTATGATTATGAAATCTTGTGGTCTATTAACATATTGAAATGATTGTTATGATAAACCTATGAACTCACCAACCTTTTGGTTGACACTTTAAAGCATGTTTAATCTCAGGTACGAATTAAGTCTTCCGCTGTGCATTTGCTCAATATAAGGACATTACTTGGAGCCGATCATCGCAATGGGACCAAATGTTGATGACTTCGTCCAGGTGGATTAGGACGGGTCCTTTCAATTCGTATCAGAGCGGTGGTCGTAGCAAACCAGGTCTTGCATTAGTGTGTCTAACTAGTAGTTGTTAGGATGCATTAATGAGTCTGGACTTTGACCGTGTCTACATGTCAAAAGTTTTGCTTATCATTTCTAGTCGGAAATCATCTGCTTATCATCCTTAGGAAATTACCTGCTTATCATTCATAAGTCTAGACACGTTTTACTGCATTTACTGCATTGATAGTGTATAGACGAATTCTTATCTTAGCATATCTATTATTGCGAACTTTGACTGATACCTTTTCAAAGATTCTCCGTAATTTACGGGATTTTGGTATTATATATACAAATGTAAATTATGTATTGAAGAGTACCAAATCTAACTCCTATAATCTTTTCCATACCAAAAATTCATTTTCCCCATTATACAAGATGGATTCCACATCAAGTTTGAATTCTTCAGATTCCGACAGTTATGCCGATATGGATTTCCATTCGGGCTCCGAAAGCAGCGTCACCAGAATGGATCAACCAATTTCCCATCATCTATTCTGGATGAATTGGGGATGGGTTCGTAATATACTAAATCACTGGAGACAAAAAGAAGGTGATCCATTCCATCCACCAAATTTCCCTCTTGGCGATGAACCTGAAGCACTTACCGGCGAACCTATTCGAAATACCATTTTCTCTCTCATTTCTAGAGTATCTCATCACGATTATATACTATCCCATATTACAAATCTTGTTCATTCGCTCGCTCCAACCGCCAATCATCCTGGTGTACTAGCAGAAGTTAACGAACTTCGCGCTCGCGTGACGGCTTTGGAGAACATGGTGCGAAGGTTGCAAACACCAGCAGCAGCACCAGCACCATAATCAGCACCACCATCAATAGCATCAACAATACCATCATCACCACTAACAAACAACATCCGCATCACACGTCTCGACATCATAATCTGTCCCACAAACATCAACATCATACGCACCATAGATACCAAGGAGTACCAACAATAATGAACGATGAAGTATTGATCCATAACTTCATTGATATTCTGCGAAGAATATGTGGTTTCAAAAAGTTTTAGAGATTTCTTATTCTAGCTCTAACCGAAAAGCAAATGAGATTAATATCATATTAACTAATTAAATTCATGATTTCATCTGAAGAAAATATATATGTATATATGTTTTCATAAAGATTGTAATTAAAAGTTCTTTTGTATAAAATATTAATGGTGAAATTTTTTTTTTTAACGGGTAGGCAATACCCGAGGAATAATTAGATTTCATCTTAATAAGTTACATTGTACATTCGTCGAAGCTAATTCAACAGTCATTTATTATCCTACTTACAACCACCGATATACGTATCTGTTCACCGCATAATAACCATTTTCATTCAATTTCATATTTGGATTTTGACTTCCCAGAATCCAACAAGTGGCATATGAAGAAAACATATGACAAAATAAAATCTGTTAGAAACAAACAAATTAACTATGAAAAATTTTGTTAAGAATCCACGCTAACTGTTCCTAGTTAACTGATTACATTTTATTTATCGCAGTTTATTTATCGCAATTTAATTATCGCACTTTTATTTATCGTCATTTAATTTCTGTAATTATTTTACGCACTTTAAATATCGGGACACGTATACAATGTTTTGACATATCATATCGACGCATCTATATATATATTATTTGGAATCACCATAGACACTCTATATGTAGTAATGATCGAGTTCTCTATACAGGGTTGAGGTTGATTCTACAATAATATATATAGTTTGAGTTGTGATCGAGTCTGAGACGTATACGGGTCACGACACGTATTAATTAATTCGTATATTATATATTAAACTATATATGAATTATTGGACTGTTACTGTGGACTATCGACTGTGGACTAATGACATTGGACAATTAAAATGAATTAAAATATTGATTATAACATATGAAACTAAACATTTCTTCAAGATTGCCACTTGATTTCATCTTAAACCTCATTGTATCTCGACGATTACAATCAGCGTTCAAATCTATCATGATTCTTAAAAACACCTTAATCGAGAGGATAAACCAACCGCACTTCATCTACGGAAGAAAAGATTGATGCATATAGTTATGCACCTAAAAAACCCTCGGAAACTGAGTAAACGTTTGACACGTATATGTTCTAGTTCCTTTGACATTGTTATTACCGAAGATCGTTTTGCAATCCCTTTCCAAAGTAGCTAATTTTGTCACAGCTCCAGCAAGTCAACTCCGACTTTTCATCCGAAACAACTTTATTATAACCGCGATATATATGCGTACTCTTTATTGTTACTGGGGAACCTTTTATATTCCACAATTTTACCATCATCGAATAATCATTCTAAAAAACACAATTCTCCTGAAACTACCTCGGTTTGATAACCGATGACCCAGATCAGTTAACTTTGAAAATGCTGACGAAGCAGCATGTTGTAGATGATCTTAATGGCCAAAAGTTTGATGATAAAGAAAGGAATGTTAGGAACGCTCGATAGAAAATTTAGTACCGAAAAGCGGATTATGCGAAACTATGAAGAAAGCCGTGGACAAATCACAAAGAATAAGTTTGCCTTCAAAGAATCCAAATGATTCTGTGCCTGCTGAAATCGTTAGCAAACATCTTATTTCTCATTCTAAACCTTCACAGACAAATCTTCTTCATCATCCATTGATATTAGAAATTCTAAGATATTATCGTATGTTCTATTATAAATATCCTCCATATTTCTGGCGATATTTTCACAACTATTCTTATCTGAGATCATTTATCTCTCCGTAATATCTGCAACATAAAAGAAACTGTGTTAGTTTCTAAATTCTGAAACCTTCGAGTTTAAAACATGAATGTTTTGAAGTAGTGTTAGGAACTGAAGCATGGATTAGTATAATATAATGACACTTGATCAACATCATTATATTACAGTAAGTCATGCTGAGTTTCTAATGAAGCATGATGATTCACAGTACCGTCATCATGTGCCATTTACACGACTCTTACTTTCTATCTAATCTCTAAACATATCAAGAGAATATTTTTCTGGATGACTCGGTCTTCTCCAGGGTATTCTGGTAATTTAACAAATCAAAATCGTTCTATTACCATTTTCTTCTTAGAGCATTAGCTATGTTCATTCTGAATTTCATATCTACGAATTCCGGACCATTACTCGCTTGAATCGAAGTCGGGAAGAGAAAACGAAAGCATGAAGCTCCGAAAAATAATGAAGAATATAAACTCCGATAATAACCCCGAAATTACAAACCGTGTATATCGATGCAGATAGCAATATAGAGACACGGGAGAATTAGAAACACTATAAACACAAGAGTATAATAGAAGTAAATAGATTCTTCTGGTGGTAGATGAAAAAGAAGAATGACAGATATAAAAGTTAGGAGTATATCAAGAATCAGGACTGGATGGAGTATATTGATGAATGCTTTAAAGTAAGAATCAAGGGAGAAAGAATAGAAGGTGTGAGTCGTGGAAAATAAGGAAACGAAGGGGTAAATTTATAGTGAAATATCCGACAGAGCAATCGAAACATATTATTGCATATAATCAAAGAAGATCCTGATTTCCTTAATCACCAAAGAACCAAATCTTATTACGCAAGATTCTCTTTAAATCCCTTAAATCCCGGAAATCAATCATAACTACGTCATCGGTTAAGACGAATATATTTTACTCATCTCACTCTTTTACGATAGTCTCATTTATATTCTTCGGATAATTGAATCGTTTTATCTACATTACTTAATGATGATAAAACTCCATTATCACCTTATATTTGTCATGAAAACCTTCTTATTGTTATCCATAACAACCTATATCAAATTTCGGGGACGAAATTTCTTTAACGGGTAGGTACTGTAATGACCCGGAATTTTCTGACCAAATTATACTTATGAGATTAATATTTACATAAATTAAACCATACCAACATGATAAGCTATCCAAATTGTTGAGACTTGTGTTTTTGAAAAGAGTTTTACACAACGTTTGACCGTCCAATATGACCGATGATATCACGAACTATATAACATACGATAATTATATGTTTGTGTATATATATGTATTTATATATATTTAACATGATCTAAGGATGGTTTAACATCTCATTGTGTACTAATGACAATGAGTTATAAGTATATTTTGAAACTACTAACTTAAGTTTTCAAAACGATAACTATACGTAACATTCTTTGATATATATACTTATAATCTATAATGCTTATACATGTATCGTATATATAATGTATTTAATCACTTTTTAAGGACTTAAATACATAAAACAATATAAGTATATTCACAAAAGATAGCTATATTTGAATTCTCGTTCCGTTTCCTCAAGATTTCTATACATATATCTAAGGTATATGTACCCGTATCATACCCAGATTCTATACGTATTTACTATTGGTATATACACATCAAATCAACATCCTAATCAAAATTATTACTGCCCTAGATATGAGGTAACTAGGATTTGTCAAGTAGTATGAATTATTAGTAAGAAAACAAAATTAAGAATCCTTTTCTTTCTTTATAAACTAAAAATGTTTTTATAAATGAACACCATTTCTTCACTCCATTTTCTCATACCTACACCCTCATTTCTCTCTCAAAATACTCCTAACTTCATACTTAATCATCTCCAAGCATTTTCCCCATCATTTAGCTTCAATTACAAGCCTTAAACACCATAAGAAAACTCTTTCAAGAACATATCAAAATAACCACCCATTTGAAGAAGTTTACTTCCAACCTTTTGATCTAACTTCACCACTCTTTGATTCCAAGATTATTTCTTATCTTTTGCAGTAACTTTGTCCAAGTAACTTGAGGTAGTAACCTTGTTCATAATCTTATTCAATTCATATTCATATAGCTATCTTATTTTGTGGTATAAAATTTTAACAACAAGAAGATAGTTTGATTGATTTCAAACTTGATCGCAAACTAAATAGATCCTTCTAACTTGACTTTTAAAACACTTCAAGACCTGTAATATATCATAATGATATGCTAACCTAACAATATATAACTTGGTTTTACAAAGAACATCTTAAAAACTGAATCTACGTCGTCGGAGTGCAACCGGGGGCTGTTTTGGGTTGGATAATTAAAAACCATCTTGAACTTTGAATTGGAAGTTCATGTTTTGGAAAAATGATATTTCTTATGAATATGTTAACACATAAAAATATCATGGTTTAACTCAAAGTGTAAGTATTTTTAGAAAAATGATCATTAAATGTTGTTTTTATGATGGAAAATGATCACTTTCATAAGTTTCACCAAAGTTTGACCTATAACCTATGATTTCGAATACAAACTAAGGTATTTTTAGTTCATATTCTTAAAATTTGACTCGATCCAAGGAAGTGGCAAGTTGAACCAACAAAAACGGAGTTGTAATGAAGAAACTACGACTAAAACAAGATTGGGTATCCGAAGCTAGTTTAGCTACGAAACTATTTTGAGAAAAAGTAAATTAATCATATCTTTTCTAATTAATATGATATTTTATATATAATTACTTATGATTTGATTTTATATATTTCAGGACCACCCGTAAACAACACGAGAAGATTAATCATAAGACCTCATGATTGTACGCAACACGTCATTTGACAACATGGTACTTTATGTACGCAACATGTCATTTGACAACATGGTACCATGGGTCGAGATTAATTCTGATCAATACGAATACGATGGGGTCTTTATTTATTTTATTTAAGCAACTAATTGTGGACCACTAACATCGGACTGCTAACTACGGACTAAGAAAATATTAAAAGTATTAAAAGTATATATATATGTAACGATTACTTAAAAAGAAAATATGTTGATATATTATATATATGGTTAGGTTCGTGATATCTATCGGAGACCAAGTCGAATTAAATACCTTCAAGGCAAAAGTGAGTTTCATTTGCTCCCTTTTTAATTGCTTTTGCAGAATATATTTTTGGGCTGAGAATACATGCGCTGCTTTTATAAATGTTTACAAAATAGACACAAGTACTTAAAAATATATTCTACGTTGAGTTGTAGCACTGGCATATTTCTCTGTAGCTTGGTAACTACTATTTACATGGGTATTGTAAACGTGAATCCTGTTGATAGATCTATCGGGCCTGACAACCCCAACCGGACTGGACGACCAGTATTTAACGGTTGCACAGTACTTCGTTTTGGGGACTACACTTGGTACGGTGTAGTGAGATTTCATAATAAAGGGAATATGCGATGTTCATTAAATGTTAAGTATGGTTACCAAGTGCTCAACCACTTAGAATGCTTTACATACACTTGCGAGTGTATTATGTTTATGATTATGAAATCTTGTGATCTATTAACATATTGAAATGATTGTTATGATAAACCTATGAACTCACCAACCTTTTGGTTGACACTTTAAAGCATGTTTAATCTCAGGTACGAATTAAGTCTTTCGCTGTGCATTTGCTCAATATAAGGACATTACTTGGAGCCGATCATCGCAATGGGACCAAATGTTGATGACTTCGTCCAGGTGGATTAGGACGGGTCCTTTCACAAACAGCCTACGGTAGTTTGCCAACGGATAGATCCCGAAAAAATACACGATTTGAAACAAAACGGTGACTAAATCGGAGCTACGAGTCAAAAGATACGATAGATCGAACGTTTTGGCCAAAGACAGAAAACACCAAGCACCACGAACCGTCGGTGGTATTAGGTGCGTGGAGCGATTCTGTGAGAAAAGGTGTCTTTTTTCTAAATCTAGACAACTTTAAATGGCAAGCACGTTCAGAGAGTTTTGCTCGTTCGGCCGTTTTAGGGTGATCTGATGAATTTTAGCACAATCTGAAACCGAAGGTTATGCGCCGCCAAATGGTACACCATCTGGCGGCGCATACTAATGATTTGAAAAACGTGTTTAATGAAGTGACATTAGATTCAAATTTATACCTGTTATACATAATTACGTTGCGAGTGAAATCAAAGGCCTTAAAACGATATATACCATGCTAAGTCATGCATACACAAAACTAATTATAAGATATAAATTGAAAACGTTCAAAGAGAACATTAAAAATGATTAAAATGTCTTTTTTCGGCATCCTGACGACCTCGATGTCAAGAAACTATCCAGGAGTCTTGATTTTAGGGTCGTTTTAGGGTGATCTCGAGAATTTCAGTACAATCTGAAACCGAAGGTTATGCGCCGCCAAATGGTACTGCATCTGGCGGCGCATATTAATGATATAAAAAATCGTGTTTAATGAAGTGACATTAGATTCAAATTTATATGCGTTATACGTAATTACATTGCGAGTGAAATAATAGGCCTTAAAACAATATGTACTATGCTAAGTCATGCATACACAAAGGAATAATACGAATGAAATTCAAAACGGTAAAAATCAAAAAATGGTAAAATTGAAGGCTTTCGAGGTCTAGTTTCGAAAAATATTTGGGATGAACCACCTACGGTAGTTTGCCAACTGATAGATCCCGAAAAAATACACGATTTGAAAAAAAGCGGTGACTAAATCGGAGCTACGAGTCAAAAGATACGATAGATCGAACATTTTGGCCAAAGACACAAAACACCAAGATCACGAACCGTCGGTGGTATTAGGTGCGTGGTGCGATTCTGTGAGAAAAGGTGTCTTTTTCAGAATCTAGACAACTTCGAATGGCAAGCACGTTTAGAGAGTCTTGCTCGTTCGGCCGTTTTAGGGTGATCTTATAAATTTCAGCACAATCTGAAACCGAAGGTTATGCGCCGCCAAATGGCACACCATCTGGCGGCGCATACTAATGATTTAAAAAAACTTGTTTAATGAAATGACATTAGATTCAAATTTATACTCGTTATACATAATTACATTGCGAGTGAAATCATAGGCCTTAAAACGATATATACCATGCTAAGTCATGCATACACAAAACTAATTATAAGATATAAATTGAAAACGTTCAAAGAGAACATTAAAAATGAGTAAAAAAATTTTTTCGGCATCCTGACGACCTCGATGTCAAGACACTATCCAGGAGTCTTGATGTTAGGGTCGTTTTAGGGTGATCTCGAGAATTTTTGTACAATCTGAAACCGAAGGTTATGCGCCGCCAAATGGTACTCCATCTGGCGGCGCATATTAATGATTTAAAAAATCATGTTTAATGAAGTGACATTAGATTCAAATTTATATGCGTTATTCGTAATTACATTGCGAGTGAAATAACAGGCCTTAAAACAATATGTACTATGCTAAGTCATGTATACACAAAGGAATAATATGAATGAAATTCAAAACGGTCAAAATCCAAAAATGGTAAAATTGAAGGCTTTCGAGGTCTCGTTTCGAAAAATATTTGGGATAAACCTCCTACGGTAGTTTGCCAATGGATAGATCCCGAAAAAATACACGATTTGAAAATAAACGGTGACTAAATCAGAGCTACGAGTCAAAAGATACGATAGATCGAACATCTTGGCCAAAGAAACAAAACATCAAGCACCACGAACCGTCGGTGGTGTTAGGTGCGTGGTGCGATTCTGTGAGAAAAGATGAGTTTTTCGGAATCTAGACAACTTCGAATGGCAAGCACATTTAGAGAGTTTTGCTCGTTCGGCCGTTTTATGGTGATCTTATGAATTTCAGCACAATCTGAAACCGAAGGTTATGCGCCGCCAAATAGTACACCATCTGGCGGCGCATACTAATGATTTAAAAAAACGTGTTTAATAAAGTGACATTAGATTCAAATTTATACCCGTTATACATAATTATATTGCGAGTGAAATCATAAGCCTTAAAACAATACGTATCATGCTAAGTCATGCATACACAAAAAGAATAATATGAATGAAATTCAAAACAGTCAAAATCGAAAAAAGACAAAATTGAATGCTTTCGAGGTCTCATTTCAAAAAATATTTGGGACAAACCGCCTACGACAGTTTACCAATGGATAGATCCTAAAAAAATACACAATTTGAAAAAAAAAATGGTGACTACATCGTAGCTACGAGTCAAAAGATACGATAGATTGAACATTTTGGCCAAAGACACAAAACACCAAGTACCACGAACCATCGGTGGTGTTAGGTGCGTGGTGTAATTCTGTGAGAAAATATGTCTTTTTCAAAATCTGGACAACTTCGAATGGCAAGCACGTTCAGAGAGTCTTGCTCGTTCGACCATTTTAGTGTGATCTTATGAATTTCAGTACAATTTTAAACCGAAGGTTATGCGCCGACATTAGATTCAAATTTATACCCGTTATATATAATTACATGGCGCGTGAAATAATAGGCCTTAAAATGATATATACCATGCTAAGTCATGCATACACAAAACTAATTATAAGATATAAATTGAAAACGTTCAAAGAGAACATTAAAAATGAGTAAAATGTCTTTTTCGGCATCCTGACGACCTCGATGTCAAGACACTATCCAGGAATCTTGATGTTAGGGTCATTTTAGGGTGATCTCGAGAATTTTAGTACAATCTGAAACAGAAGTTTATGCGCCGCCAAATGGTACTCCATCTGGCGGCGCATATTAATGATTTAAAAGTTCGTGTTTAATGAAGTGACATTAGATTCAAATTTATATGCGTTATACGTAATTACATTGCGAGTGAAATAATAGGCCTTAAAACAATATGTACTATGCTAAGTCATGCATACACAAAGGAATAATATGAATGAAATTCAAAATGGTCAAAATCGAAAAATGGTAAAATTGAAGGCTTTCGAGGTCCCGTTTCGAAAAATATTTGGGACAAACCGCCTACGGGAGTTTGCCAACGGATAGATCCCGAAAAAATACACGATTTGAAAAAAACGGTGACTAATTCGGAGCTACGAGTCAAAATATATGATAGATCGAACAATTTGGCCAAAGACACAAAACATCAAGCACCACGAACCGTCGGTGGTGTTAGGTTCGTGGTGTGATTCTGTGAGAAAAGATGACTTTTTCGGAATCTAGACAACTTCGAATGTCAAGCACGTTTAGAGAGTCTTGCTCGTTTGGCCGTTTTATGGTGATCTTATGAATTTCAGCACAATCTGAAACCGAAGGTTATGCGCCGCCAAATGGTACACCATCTGGCGTCGCATCCAAATGATTTAAAAAATGTGTTTAATGAAGTGACATTAGATTTAAATTTATACCCATTATACATAATTACATAGCGAGTGAAATAATAGGCTTTAAAACGATATAATACATGCTAAGTCATGCATAGACAAAACTAATTATAAGATATAAATTGAAAACGTTCAAAGAGAACATTAAAAATGAGTAAAATGTCTTTTTTGGCATCCTGATGACCTCGATGTCAAGACACTATCCAGGAGTCTTGATGTTAGGGTCTTTTTAGGGTGACTTAGAGAATTTCAGTACAATCTGAAACCGAAGGTTATGCGCCGCCAAATGGTACTCCATCTGGCGGCGCATCTTAATGATTTAAAAAATCGTGTTTAATGAAGTGACATTAGATTCAAATTTATATGCGTTATACGTAATTACATTGCGAGTGAAATAATAGGCCTTAAAACAATATGTACTATGCTAAGTCACGCATGCACAAAAGGAGTAATACGAATGAAATTCAAAAAGGTCAAAATCAAAAAAAGGCAAAGTTGAAGGCTTTCGAGGTCTCGTTTTGAAAAATATTTAGGAAAAACTGCCTATGGTAGTTTGTCAATGGATAGATCCCGAAAAAATACACGATTTGAAAAAAAACGGTGACTAAATCGGAGATACGAGTCAAAAGATATGATAGATCGAACATTTTAGCCAAAGACACAAAACATCAAGCACAATGAACCGTCGGTGGTATTAGGTGCGTGGTGCGATTCTGTGAGAAAAGATGTCTTTTTCGGAATCTAGACAACTTCAAATGGCAAGCACGTTCAGAGAGTCTTGCCTGTTCGGCCGTTTTAGGGTGATCTTATGAATTTCAGCACAATCTGAAACCGAAAGTTATGCGCCGCCAAATGGTACACCATCTGGTGGCGCATACTAATGATTTAAAAAACGTGTTTAATGAACTCACATTAGATTCAAATTTATACCCATTATACATAATTACATTGCGAGTGAAATCATAGGCCTTAAAACGATATATACCATGCTAAGTCATGTATACACAAAACTAATTATAAGATATAAATTGAAAACATTCAAAGAGCACATTAAAAATGAGTAAAATGTCTTTTTTGGCATCCTGACGACCTCGATGTCAAAACAATATCCTGGAGTCTTGATGTTAGGGTCGTTTTAGGGTGATCTCAAGAATTTCAGTACAATCTGAAACCGAAGGTTATGCGCCGCCAAATGGTACTCTATCTGGCAGCGCATATTAATGATTTAAAAAATCGTGTTTAATGAAGTGACATTAGATTCAAATTTATATGCGTTATACGTAATTACATTGCGAGTGAAATAATAGGCCTTAAAATAATATGTACTATGCTAAGTCATGCATACACAAAGGAATAAGATGAATGAAATTCAAAACGGTCAAAATCGAAAAATGGTAAAATTGAAGGCTTTCGAGGTCTCGTTTCGAAAAATATTTGGGACAAACTGTGACAACCTAGCAATTTCCCACCAAATTTAAACTTTAATCTTTATATGTTTCCGACACGATAAGCAAAGTCTGTAATGTTGAAATCTCAAAAACTTTGAACTGTGTTCGTATAATCAATTACCCTTCGACCGCTCTTGACGATTCATGAACAATTATGTGTAAATAGATATATTAATAAAACATTTAATGGTTTAGTTGATATGAATATAAGTTATGAGATCTATTTACGACTTGAAAACGTTAAATAAGTAGTGAATGAATAATACTTTACATGAGCGTATTTGTTTCGATATAAATTTAATATTTTTATTGACGAGATTATAAGATAATATCAAATGGTTGAATTATCAAGATTCATTGTGATATGATTTGCGTGTCTCTGTTGAGAGGTCCACTTTGAATTAGGAAACCTTTTCCTTTTAACGGTATTCAGAATAATTGGTAAAGTGATTTACAAGTAAGAACAAAAGTGTCAATTAACGGGAACTAGACAAGGGTTAGTGTAATTCCTGTTCGATGTCCTATTTATATGCGTAAACTATTTAACTGTAATTGTAGTGACCCGAACTTTTCTATGTTTATATATATTAATTGAGATTGATATTTACATGACTAAATGTTTCCAACGTGTTAAGCAATCAAACTTGTTAAGACTCGCTTAAATGAAATAAGTTTCATATAGACAATTGATCACTCATGTTGACCGGCGATTCACGAACGTTACAAAATTGTAAAAACTACATGTTGTGGTATATATATAGACATATATATATGGATGACATAAGATTATGATGAGTAAGTATCACACTAAGTATATTAACAATGTGTGATATACATAAGAAATGAGATTACTAAGTTAAGAAACTCGAAATTATATATATAACGATTATCGTTATGATAACGTCTACTAAATACATATGTATCATATTAAGCTATTGATACACTATATTTATCATGATAAAATTATATTTAAATATATCATAAAGTGTGTTAACAATGAACTACATATGTAAAAACAAGACTACTAACCCAGGATTTACGAAACAAGACTTATATGTAACGATTATCTTTGTAACGATATTTTAATGTATATATCATATTAAGAGATATTCATACATCATAATATCATGATAATATAATAATTTAACATCTCATTTGATATAATAAACATTGGGTTAACAACATTAATTGAGATCGTTAACTTAAAGGTTTCAAAACAACACTTACATGTAACGACTAACGAAGACTTAACGACTCCATTAGAATGTATATACATGTTGTGTTTTGATATGTATTCTTACACTTTTGAAAGACTTCAAGACACATATCAAAATACTTCTACTTAACAAAAATGATTACAATTACATCCTCGTTCAGTTTCATCGACAATTCTACTCGTATGCACCCGTATTCGTACTCGTACAATATACAGCTTTTAGATGTATGTACTATTGGTATATACACTCCAATTATCAGCTCTTAGCAGCCCATTTGAGTCACCTAACACATGTGGGAACCATCATTTGGCAACTAGCATGAAATATCTCATAAAATTACAAAAATATGAGTAATCATTCATGACTTATTTACATGAAAACAAAATTACACATACTTTATATCTAATCCATATACCAACGACCAAAAAAACCTACAAACACTTTCATTCTTCAATTTTCTTCATCTAAGTAATCTCTCTCAAGTTCTATCTTCAAGTTCTAAGTGTTCTTCATAAATTCCATAAGTATAGTTTCATATAAATCAAGAATACTTCCAAATTTGCAAGTCTACTTCCAAGCTTTCTAATCCATTCCAAGTAATCATCTAAGATCAAGGAACCTTTGTTATTTACAGTAGGTTATCTTTATAATTCAAGGTAATATTCATATTCAAACTTTAATTCAATTTCTACAACTATAACAATCTTATTTTGAGTGAAAATCTTACTTGAACTGTTTTCGTGTCATGATTCTGTTTCAAGAACTTTCAAGCCATCCAAGGATCCTTTGAAGCTAGATCCATTTTTATCATTTCTAGTGGTTTTATCCAGAAAACTTGAGGTAGTAATGATTTTCATAACATCATTCGATTCATACATATAAAGCTATCTTATTCGAAGGTTTAAACTTGTAATCAATAGAATATAGTTTAGTTAATTCTAAACTTGTTCGCAAACAAAAGTTAATCCTTCTAACTTGACTTTTAAATTCAACTAAACAAATGTTCTATATCTATATGATATGCAAACTTAATGATTTAAAACCTGGAAACACGATGAACACCATAAAATCGGATATACGCCGTCGTAGTGAAACCGGGGGCTGTTTTGGTTTGAATAATTAAAAACTATGATAAACTTTGATTTAAAAGTTGTTCTTCTGGGAAAATGATTTTTCTTATGAACATGAAACTATATCCAAAAATCATGGTTAAACTCAAAGTGGAAGTATGTTTTCCAAAATGGTCATCTAGACGTCGTTCTTTCGACTGAAATGACTACCTTTACAAAAATGACTTGTAACCTATAATTCCAACTATAAACTTATACTTTTTCTGTATGGATTCATAAATTTAAATTCAATATGAAACCATAGCAATTTGATTCACTCAAAACGGATTTAAAATGAAGAAGTTATGGGTAAAACAAGATTGGTTATTTTTGCTTGTTGTAGCTACGTGAAAATTGGTAACAAATCTATATTAATCATATCCTATCTAACTTATATTGTATTATACATGTATTCTAATATATTATGTAATCTTGAGATACCATAGACACGTATGCAAATGTTTTGACATATCATATCGACCCATCTATATATATTATTTGGAACAACCATAGGCACTCTATATGCAGTAATGTTGGAGTTAGCTATACAGGGTTGAGGTTGATTCCAAAAATATATATAGTTTGAGTTGTGATCTAGCCTGAGACGTGTATACACTGGGTCGTGGATTGATTCAAGATAATATATATATTGATTTATTTCTGTACATCTAATTATGGACAACTAGTTGTAGGTTACTAACAAGGACAGCTGGCTTAATAAACTTAAAACAGTAAAACGTATTAAAAATATTGTAAATATATTTTGAACATACTTTGATATATATGTACATATTTGTTAGAGATTCGTGAATCGACCAGTGGCCAAGTCTTACTTCCCGACGAAGTTAAAATCTGTGAAAGTGATTTATAGTCTCACTTTTAAAATCTAATATTTTTGGGATGAGAATACATGCAGGTTTTAAAAATGATTTACAAAATAGACACAAGTACGTGAAACTACATTCTATGGTTGAATTATCAAAATCGAATATGCCCCTTTTTATTAAGTCTGGTAATCTAAGAATTAGGGAACAAACACCCTAATTGATGCGAATCCTAAAGATAGATCTATTGGGCCTAACAAACCCCATCCAAAGTACCGGATGCTTTAGTACTTCGAAATTTATATCATATCCGAAGGGTGTCCAGGAATGATGGGGATATTCTTATATATGCATCTTGTTAATGTCGGTTACCATGTGTTCACCATATGAATGATTTTTATCTCTATGTATGGGATGTATATTGAAATATGAAATTTTGTGGTCTATTATTATGATTTGATAATATATAGGTTAAACCTATAACTCACCAACATTTTTGTTGACATTTTAAGCATGTTTATTCTCAGGTGATTATTAAGAGCTTCCGCTGTTGCATACTAAAATAAGGACAAGATTTGGAGTCCAAGCTTGTATGATATTATATAAAAACTGCATTCAAGAAACTTATTTTTGATGTAATATATTCTTATTGTAAATCATTAAGTAATGGTCGTGTGTAAATGGTATATTTTAGATTATCATTATTTGATAATCTACGTAATGCTTTTAAACCTTTATCGATAAAATAAAGGTTATGGTTGTTTTAAAAATGAATGCAGTCTTTGAAAAATGTCTCATATAGAGGTCAAAACCTCGCGACGAAATCAATTAATATGGAACGTTGATAATCAATATGAACGGGACATTTCAGTTGGTATCCGAGCGATGGTCTTAGAGAACCAGAAAATTGCATTAGTGTGTCTTACCGAGTTTGTTAGGATGAATTAGTGAGTCTGGACTTCGACCGTGTTTTTCTTCAAAAACGATTGCTTAACATTTTTTGTTGTTGGAAACTATATATTATTAACATGTAAATATTATGTGATATATTAATCTCTTAACGTGTTTGATATTGTGTGATAGATGTCTACCTCTAGTACAAATCCCATTGATTCACCTAATAATAATGAAGAGTCGAATATATTTTGGGAAGATTCACAAATTCCCGAAGAGGAACCGGAAGAGGAGGAACCGGAAGAGGAGGAACCAGAAGAGGATGAATCGGAAGAGGAGGAACCAGAAGAAGAAGAGGTTCCGGAGGAAGAAATATTGATACCTATAGTAAATCGATTAAATAAAAGAAAATCCTCAACCAACGGACCAAAGTTAATAATGTTCAATGGTGTTTCCGCCGAGGAAGCAAAATATTGGGAAGATTACCAATTTTCCGATGAATCGGATCCCGATGAGGATTCCGATGATGTTATAGAAATTAACTTGACTCAATTTAATAAAGCGAAAGAAAATAATAAGGGAAAAGGTATAAAAATAGAGAAACCCGATTCCAACCCCGATGAACTTTATATGTATCGACAACATCCGTATTTTCTAAAATGTAACAATGACCCGGAAACCTCCAAACCACCAGGTTTTTCTAAACCATTATGGAAAACGACGGCTCGTATTAGAGGAACACCATATATTCCTAGAAAATTAGGAAAACGAACCAAGTCCGAAGAAGAAGAAACCAGTGATTCAGATTAGAAGATTGTAATCATGTTGTGTATTATATGTATTGTAGTGTGCTTGTACTTTTATGTTCTATGTAAAAATTGCTTGTATTGTTTGTTAATTATCTTTTACGAATCTAATCCTTGTCTATTTTACAGTATAAAAACAAAATGGACGTTAAGGGTAGACAACCGAATATTTTAGAAGACCTACCGGAGGATATGATTGAGGAAATCTTGTCTAGAGTCGGTCAGAATTCATCAGCACATTTAGTTATGGCGAAATTAACTTGTCAAACATTTGAAAGACTTTCCAGAAATGCCTTAGTTTATAAAAGGCTTTCCTTTGATAGGTGGGGTATATCACATTGGGGAGACCATAAGCTACGCCGTGTTTTCTTTAAAGTGTTAAATGCGAGGAACCCAAATACAATTTTACGCTGCGGGTTAAGAACCTATTTTGACTCAACATATCCCAACATAGGATTTCGTGAATTAGAAAGAGCTTCTAACATACAACATAAAGAAGCATGTTATGCTTACAGGTTAGTGATGTTCGCTTCTTACCAAAGTGAGAAAAAGAACATCGAATTGCAACTTTTAAATAAAACCTTCCCACAAGTGACAGATTCAGTAGTTGGGGTGATAAACAAGGTTTTTAGATTATTACGGGGTTGTTGGACATTACGAAACCCTCATCCTTCTGACGACATTACAACATGCTGCCAAGCTAATGGTCATAACGGTTATTTTCCACAAGACCAAGGATGGGAAGTCGTCTTAGTAAAACCAGAATGCATGACTTGTTTCCGGACTTATGAATTATGTGTCTTTATTTCCTTTGCTGAACAAGTTGCGTATTAACTAGATTTATCTTCAAAACTGTCCTGTATCATAGTGTACTATATTTCATGTTATATGTAATATAGCGAAGTTGTAAGTTTGAAGAATATTTGTATGTGATATATTATTATAATCAGTTTTTCATATGGAATTGTAGTATTTGAATTGTATATTAGCTACTAAGTATGAACTTAACGGGTAGGTAGTACCCGAATTTAAAATTATAAAACGCTAATATGAAGAAAAAGCTTTTATAAATGAGTTCATATTATGCTACGAGATACTATTGACTACTCTTAATATTCTGTATGATTAAATTGTTTCATTTGACTATTTTGAAGGAAATGGCACCGACTACTCGACACACCTTCAATATGAGAGAAGAGGAATTTCGTGCCTTTCATGCTTCAAACATAGCCGCAGTACAGGCCGCGCTACATACCAACAATAACTCTGAATCTAGCAATGCAGCTAACGGCGCAAGAAATTGTGTAGGATGCTCCTACAAAGAATTCACTGCCTGCAAACCTTTGGAATTTGATGGAACCGAAGGACCAATTGGATTGAAACGGTAGACCGAGAAAGTCGAATCGGTGTTTGCTATAAGTAAGTGTACTGAAGGAGACAAAGTGAAGTACGCTACGTATACCTTCACAGGTATTGCGTTAACATGGTGGAATACCTATCTAGAGCAAGTGGGATAAGATGCTGTTTACGCGCTACCGTGGTCAGCATTCAAGCACTTGATGAATGAGAAGTACCATCCCAGAACCGAGGTCAATAAGCTCAAATTAGAACTTAGAGGGTTACGAACACAGGGATTCGATATTACTTCGTACAAAAGACGATTCACAGAATTGTCCCTATTGTGTCCGAGAGCGTTCGAAGATGAGGAAGAGAAGATCGACGCATTTGTGAAAGGGTTACCGGAGAGAATCCAAGAAGATATAAGTTCACACGAGCCTGCCTCCATACAAAAGGCATGTAGAATGGCTCACAAACTAGTGAACCAGATTGAGGGAAGAATTAAAGAACAGGCGGCCGAAGAGGCCAACGTGAAGTTAGTCAAAAGAAAGTGGGAGGAAAACGGTGATAAGAGTCACCAAAACAACAACAACAATCCCAACAATCGCAACATCAATCGCAACTACAACAAACGGCACAACAACAACAACAACAACAACAACAACAACAACAACAACAACAACAACAACAACTACAACAATCATCCCAACAACAATAACAACCGTAACAACAACAACAATCAGAAGCAGCTATGCCAAAGGTGTGAAAAGTATCACTCGGGGTTTTGCACCAAATTTTGCAACAAGTGTAAAAGAAATGGTCATAGCGCGGCAAAGTGTGAGGTCTACGAACCAGGGGTTAATAGAACGATAGGAACAAATGGTGTCGGAACGAGTAATGGCAGAGCAAGTAGTGTCAGAGCAAGTTATACCAATGTAGTTTGTTATAAATGTGGAAAATCGGGCCACATTATTAGAAATTGCCCAAACCAGGAGAACACGAATGGACAAGGTCGCGGAAGATTTTTCAATATTAATGCGACAGAGGCACAGGAAGACCCGGAGTGTAACATCCCGCGTTTTTCCGTTAAATTTAATTTTAACACCGTCTTTTTTTTTTAAAACATAATCTTTCGTATTTAAATTAATAGTTTCCGTGAGTAACGTTCATTATATTTCCGCTATTTAATTTTGACATCACCCGTTTACTCGAGCGTTTTAAAAATATTCGATCGGTTAAATCCCGCACCCGCTTTGAAACTCGAGGGACCGGAGTTGCCAAATGGGCAAACTAGTTGACTAGGTCAACTAGTCAACCCATTTTTCATTCATTCAATCACCTCCACCTCTCTCTCTTTCTCTCTATCAAGAACACACACACAAACACCCAATTCAATAAATCATCATCTAAATCCGGATCGGGAAGCAAACTTCAAAACAAATTACATATTTGGAATCCTCTCTTCATCCTCTACAATTTGATACCAACTTCATCTCGTTTGGGTAACTTTCTAAAAAACTCTAGATTTCTTTAAATTCGTGTTTTTGACTTGAAATTGTGTTAGTTAGTGTCTATGGCTCGTGTATAACATGAATATATGTTTTGTTTGCTCGATTCGTTGTTTTGAGTAACTAGTTTGAACATTTGAAATGGGTTAGCTTAATCCTTGATTTTGGATGAGTTAATGTTGTTAGATTGTTAAAGTGCATGTTTTAATTGTGTTACTAGTATCACTAGCTTCGTTTTGATGCGTAGGTTGATTAAGGAAACTTCAAAAACATGAATATTGATTTTTGCGGATTTTGGTTAGGGTTTGATAGACTTAAAACGAGCTTTTGATGTTTCGAATGCCATGAAATGTTATTAGTAAGTGCTTAGTTGTAATGTATGCTTCATTACCTTCAAAACGGCATATCGTATGTGTAAATTGGATTCCCGAATCATAAAATACGTTTTACGAACTTGAAACTTTGAAAATAAACCTTTCTTGATCAATTGACGAGTTTTCGGTTATTGTAAATGATGTTTTTGATTAATGATATGTGGTTAGTTGTATTCCTTGTCGAAATAGCTTTCCGATGATATAAAATACATGTTCTAATTGTTTGCGGATCATAAAATGTGATTGTTTGTGTTTTGGTTCGTGCATACTTTGAAAACTGACCAGAATTCTCTGCACAGAGGGTGGCGCGGCGCGCCCCTTCCCCGCGCGGCGCGCAATCTGGCCTGGCCAGATTCTGCCCACTTTGTCCCATTTCACGCGAAATGTTTGACTAGCTATCGACCTCCGATTCACATGAAACTTGTTCTAATATGCTTATATATGAATAAAAACCTCAGAAAAATAGTTCGGGACCGAACCCGAACGTGTTGACTTTTTCGTTGACTTTGACCAAGTTTGACTTTTAGTCAAACTTAACCAAACTTTTATACAATCATTCTAACATGCTTTTATACTTGTTTCTTGTATGAAACTTGACAACGTGATTCACATGCTATACTTAATCGAGTCGTAACGAGCCATAGGACTAATTGAACACATTTCACCCGACCTTGTGTCGTAACCGGTTAATTGATACAACTTACTTGTTTAGGTCAAGGCTAAGCAACTTTCATGCATACGTTACTTTGTGAAGTACTTTTATACTCGTGCACTCGAGGTGAGATCATAGTCCCACCTTTTCAACAACTTTTTTTATACTTTTAAATTGTGGGCTAAGAAACATATACTTTGTTACATTTTGTACTACTTACTTTTATACTTTGAACACAAGTACAAGGAAAACAAACATTCCACAGCGAGTTAGAACAAAAATCCTCAATTCGATTATCATTAGTTACACTTGCAGGGTGTAAGCGAGAACTTATATTGTGTGGCCATACGGGTTTGACAAACCCTCATTACGGACGGTTCGCTACCGTCTACGGATGAAATATATTTTCGGGAAACAGTGTATGTTCTAACACTATTGTGATGGGGTTCTATGGAAGGAAACGTTAAGTCTTGATAATTGGGTGCTCGCGAACCAACTTTTGGAATGCAACTTTTGGATGATCAATTTATGGAAATACTAAATCTTGTGGTTCAAAATATAACATTTACTAATACACCTATGATTTCACCAACGTTTTTCGTTGACAGTTTTCTATATGTTTCTCAGGTTCATACATGGCTATTTGATACATGCTTCCGCGTACATTCATACTTGCTTGGGGTCAAGCATACATGCATACACTCTGATTTCTTGCTTGGAGTCAAGCATACATACATGCATACGCTAGTGATAGCACCTTTGGATTCAAACATATTGTTTACATACTTACGCTATTTATAGCAACTGTGATTTTAAACTAATTATGTCGCAAGATATTTCATTTGTACTTTATGACTTTTGTAAACTTAGACTTGTTGTCGAACGGTTTTGTAAACTAAACTTGCAAGTCTTGTACCTTTCAAACGAACGCGACATAATTTTGGTCAAACGAGTCTCATATAGGGACTACGACCACGCAACGGGACCTAAGTTAACGACGCCGTCAATAACGGTTTTGGTCGGGTCGCTACAGATGGTATCAGAGCGTTGGTTGTAGGGAACTAGGACGTGCATTAGTGTGTCTAGCAGAGTTGTTAGGACGCATTAGTGAGTCTAGACTACAACCGGATAGTTAGCATTTGCATTCTGACATACATTTGCTATAGATAGCACTTACTTGACTACTTGTGCATTATACTTAAATCATTCTTAGGCAAACTTTTTAATGGTACCCAACCTTCATCATACGAACTCGTATTCCGCCACTTTTTGGTAACACACGTAAATTCTTGATTCATACACGTATGGATGACGACTACTTCATTAGTCACACTTGTTCGGGAACTCTGTCTCCCGGATTGTTATTTGCCACCGTTTCAACTTACTATCGGTTTCCCACTGGTGTTTCTTACTATCTACTTTTTGGTGTTACTACCATCACTACTCTAGGTGAGTATCGTCATCAACATTTATCACTACGGTTGTGTGCTACTCGTTATCATGACTCGTTACTCTTTTCATACCTAAATACATTATTGTTTGAATCGAACCGATTTGACGTTAACAATCATTTATACTCTTCCCGCGGGGAAACGCTTCTTTAGAGTTGTAGAAACTATTTCGATTTAATACGAGTCACGTTTGAGACGTCGTTACATTTTGTTCATTTTAGATTTTCGCGATGACACGAACTTGAGTCTATGGAGTGATGTGGGAATGGAGGTATGAGTTAGCATAATATAACTACACTCGATCAACGTAGTTATATTACGGTAAGACATACCAAAGTTCTAGTGACGCGTGATGGTGGTTAGACTCGATCAACCTAAACACCACCATGTGCCATGTACATGACTTCATCTTTTCATGTTTGGACATCCGAAAACTCCGAGAATATTGATAACAACCATACCGGGGACACCCCTTCGACTTTTGTCGAACTATACTTATGCTTCCGAATGAATTACCGATTCCTCTCGACTTCAACCGTATGTTACACGTGTATACTATCTCGTCCTCGCACAGTCTTATTGACTAATTACGATTTACTCGTTATGCTCGCACCGAGGCGGAAACTTCTTTTGCATCACCCTCGTACTTCCGGTTCAGGAGGTCCTTATTCTAAATTCCCAATGGAGAGAGACTCTCCACGTTATACTAGTATTCACCTCGAGGGTGAATAGTTCCGACGGACGTTTTTCTTTCAGAAATCGATGGGAACTTGCCCCGACGAACGTTTTTGGAAACTGATAAATCTTTCGCTACGCGAATTTTCTTGAGAAACTTGTCCTAACAAACTTGTCTAAATATACCTTACGGAATGTACTCCGTAGACTTCGGAGTGCCTCACAAAAAGCCTCGGGACCACGTTTAGACATGGGTACCGCGTACCATCCACAACCCGACGGACCGAACAAACATACGATTTAAGTCTTGAAAACCATAATACGAATTTGTATTACCAACTTCAAATTTACTTGAGAAAAGTATTTTCCTTAACCGAATCCTCATACTACAATGATTTTCATTCGAGTTTTAACGTCACTCCTTTTGAAACCACATGTGACCGGAAACGTCATTCTCCTTTGTCGAACCAAGTAAACGATGACCAATTCACCGGGGCCGAGGTTATTCATGAGCAACCGAGAAAATTTATTCATATTCAGGCAAAACCCTACGCGACTCGTAATCACCAAGAGCTACGCCGATGTTAGACGTAAACATTTCAAATTCCGCGTGGGAAACCGCGTCACGTTAAGAGTCGCACCTTGGAAAGGTACAATCCATTTCGGGAAACGTAGGAAGCTAAATCCGCGATATTTTGATCCTTTAAATTCTTGGGGTGTTTTGGACCCGTCGCTAGCCGTTTAGACTTTTCCGACTCATTTTGGGTCTCCGTTTATCCTACATTCGATGTATCAACTCAAAGACGTGTTTTGCGAAACGAGAACTTGTTATCTCCTTTGATGAACTCACTATCGACGATAACCCTCACTTCCTAGGAGGACCGGTTGAAACCATGAATCATGGAAGCCAAACCTTAAAACAACTACTACTTCCAACTAAATTTCGGGACGAAATTTCTTTTGAGGTGTGGATAATGTAACATCCCGCGTTTTTCCGTTAAATTTAATTTTAACACCGTCTTTTTTTTTTAAAACATAATCTTTCGTATTTAAATTAATAGTTTCCGTGAGTAACGTTCATTATATTTCCGCTATTTAATTTTGACATCACCCGTTTACTCGAGCGTTTTAAAAATATTCGATCGGTTAAATCCCGCACCCGCTTTGAAACTCGAGGGACCGGAGTTGCCAAATGGGCAAACTAGTTGACTAGGTCAACTAGTCAACCCATTTTTCATTCATTCAATCACCTCCACCTCTCTCTCTTTCTCTCTATCAAGAACACACACACAAACACCCAATTCAATAAATCATCATCTAAATCCGGATCGGGAAGCAAACTTCAAAACAAATTACATATTTGGAATCCTCTCTTCATCCTCTACAATTTGATACCAACTTCATCTCGTTTGGGTAACTTTCTAAAAAACTCTAGATTTCTTTAAATTCGTGTTTTTGACTTGAAATTGTGTTAGTTAGTGTCTATGGCTCGTGTATAACATGAATATATGTTTTGTTTGCTCGATTCGTTGTTTTGAGTAACTAGTTTGAACATTTGAAATGGGTTAGCTTAATCCTTGATTTTGGATGAGTTAATGTTGTTAGATTGTTAAAGTGCATGTTTTAATTGTGTTACTAGTATCACTAGCTTCGTTTTGATGCGTAGGTTGATTAAGGAAACTTCAAAAACATGAATATTGATTTTTGCGGATTTTGGTTAGGGTTTGATAGACTTAAAACGAGCTTTTGATGTTTCGAATGCCATGAAATGTTATTAGTAAGTGCTTAGTTGTAATGTATGCTTCATTACCTTCAAAACGGCATATCGTATGTGTAAATTGGATTCCCGAATCATAAAATACGTTTTACGAACTTGAAACTTTGAAAATAAACCTTTCTTGATCAATTGACGAGTTTTCGGTTATTGTAAATGATGTTTTTGATTAATGATATGTGGTTAGTTGTATTCCTTGTCGAAATAGCTTTCCGATGATATAAAATACATGTTCTAATTGTTTGCGGATCATAAAATGTGATTGTTTGTGTTTTGGTTCGTGCATACTTTGAAAACTGACCAGAATTCTCTGCACAGAGGGTGGCGCGGCGCGCCCCTTCCCCGCGCGGCGCGCAATCTGGCCTGGCCAGATTCTGCCCACTTTGTCCCATTTCACGCGAAATGTTTGACTAGCTATCGACCTCCGATTCACATGAAACTTGTTCTAATATGCTTATATATGAATAAAAACCTCAGAAAAATAGTTCGGGACCGAACCCGAACGTGTTGACTTTTTCGTTGACTTTGACCAAGTTTGACTTTTAGTCAAACTTAACCAAACTTTTATACAATCATTCTAACATGCTTTTATACTTGTTTCTTGTATGAAACTTGACAACGTGATTCACATGCTATACTTAATCGAGTCGTAACGAGCCATAGGACTAATTGAACACATTTCACCCGACCTTGTGTCGTAACCGGTTAATTGATACAACTTACTTGTTTAGGTCAAGGCTAAGCAACTTTCATGCATACGTTACTTTGTGAAGTACTTTTATACTCGTGCACTCGAGGTGAGATCATAGTCCCACCTTTTCAACAACTTTTTTTATACTTTTAAATTGTGGGCTAAGAAACATATACTTTGTTACATTTTGTACTACTTACTTTTATACTTTGAACACAAGTACAAGGAAAACAAACATTCCACAGCGAGTTAGAACAAAAATCCTCAATTCGATTATCATTAGTTACACTTGCAGGGTGTAAGCGAGAACTTATATTGTGTGGCCATACGGGTTTGACAAACCCTCATTACGGACGGTTCGCTACCGTCTACGGATGAAATATATTTTCGGGAAACAGTGTATGTTCTAACACTATTGTGATGGGGTTCTATGGAAGGAAACGTTAAGTCTTGATAATTGGGTGCTCGCGAACCAACTTTTGGAATGCAACTTTTGGATGATCAATTTATGGAAATACTAAATCTTGTGGTTCAAAATATAACATTTACTAATACACCTATGATTTCACCAACGTTTTTCGTTGACAGTTTTCTATATGTTTCTCAGGTTCATACATGGCTATTTGATACATGCTTCCGCGTACATTCATACTTGCTTGGGGTCAAGCATACATGCATACACTCTGATTTCTTGCTTGGAGTCAAGCATACATACATGCATACGCTAGTGATAGCACCTTTGGATTCAAACATATTGTTTACATACTTACGCTATTTATAGCAACTGTGATTTTAAACTAATTATGTCGCAAGATATTTCATTTGTACTTTATGACTTTTGTAAACTTAGACTTGTTGTCGAACGGTTTTGTAAACTAAACTTGCAAGTCTTGTACCTTTCAAACGAACGCGACATAATTTTGGTCAAACGAGTCTCATATAGGGACTACGACCACGCAACGGGACCTAAGTTAACGACGCCGTCAATAACGGTTTTGGTCGGGTCGCTACACGGAGCTTGTTACGGGTACGTTTCTTATTGACAATAAATCTGCTTACGTTTTATTTGATTCGGGTGCGGATAGAAGCTATATGAGTAGAAATTTTTGTGCTAAATTAAGTTGTCCATTGACGCCGTTAGATAGTAAATTTTTACTCGAATTAGCAAACGGTAAATTAATTTCAGCAGATTATATATGCCGGAATCGAGATATTAAGCTGGGTAGCGAAATATTTAAGATTGATTTGATACAAGTAGAGTTAGGGAGTTTTGATATAATAGTTGGCATGGACTGGCTGAAGGAGATGAAAGCAGAGATCGTATGTTACAAAAATGCAATTCGCATTGTACGAGAAGAAGGAGAACCCTTAATGGTGTACGGAGAAAAGGGCAACACGAAGCTACATCTTATTAGTAATTTGAAGGCACAAAAACTAATAAGAAAAGGTTGCTATGTTGTTCTAGCACACATCGAGAAAGTACAAACTGAAGAAAAGAGCATCAGTGATGTTTCCGTCGCAAAAGAATTTCCCGATGTATTTCCAAAAGAATTACCGGGATTACCCCCACATCGATCCGTTGAATTTCAAATAGACCTTGTACCAGGAGCTGCACCAATAGCTCGTGCTCCATACAGACTCGCACCCAGCTAAATGAAAGAATTAGAAAGTCAGTTACAGGAATTTTTAGAGCGTGGTTTCATTCGACCAAGTACATCACCATGGGGAGCTCCGGTTCTGTTTGTGAAGAAGAAAGATGGTACATTCAGGTTGTGTATCAACTACCGAGAGTTGAACAAACTTACCATCAAGAACCGCCACCCACTACCGAGAATCGACGACTTATTTGATCAACTACAAGGCTCGTCTGTTTATTCGAAGATCGATTTACGTTCTGGATATCATCAAATGCGAGTAAAGGAGGATGATATTCCAAAAACTGTTTTTAGGATGCGTTATGGTCATTACGAGTTTATGGTTATGCCATTTGGATTGACTAACACACTAGCTGTGTTCATGGACCTTATGAACCGAGTGTGTGGGCCATATCTTGACAAGTTTGTCATTGTTTTCGTCGATGCCATATTTATTTACTAAAAGAATGATCAAGAGCACGAAGAACATTTGAGAAAAGTGCTAGAAGTATTGAGGAAAGAAAAACTGTACGCTATGTTTTCAAAGTGTGCATTTTGGTTGGAAGAAGTTCAATTCCTCGGTCACATAGTGAACAAAGAAGGTATCCAGGTGGACCCGGCAAAGATCGAAACCGTTGAAAAGTGGGAAACCCCGAAAACTCTGAAACACATACGCCAGTTTTTAGGACTAGCTGGTTACTACAGAAGGTTCATCCAAGACTTTTCCAGAATAGCAAAACCCTTAACTGCATTAACGCATAAATGGAAGAAATTTGAATAGAAAGATGAGCAAGAGAAAGCGTTTCAATTGTTAAAGAAAAAGTTAACTACGGCACCTATATTGTCATTACCTGAAGGGAATGATGATTTTGTGATATATTGTGACACCTCAAAGCAAGGTCTCGGTTGTGTATTAATGCAACGAATGAAAGTAATTGCTTATGCGTCTAGACACTTGAAGATTCACGAACAGAATTATACGACACATGATTTGGAATTAGGCGCGGTTGTTTTTGCATTAAAGACTTGGAGGCACTACTTATATGGGGTCAAAAGTATTATATATACCGACCACAAAAGTCTTCAACACATATTTAATCAGAAACAACTGAATATGAGGCAGCGTAGGTGGATTGAATTGTTGAATGATTATGACTTTGAGATTCGTTACCACCCGGGGAAGGCAAATGTGGTAGCCGACGCCTTGAGCAGAAAGGACAGAGAACCCATTCGAGTAAAAGCTATGAATATAATGATTCACACTAACCTTACTACTCAAATAAAGGAGGCGCAACAAGGAGTTTTAAAAGAGGGAAATTTAAAGGATGAAATACCCAAAGGATCGGAGAAGCATCTTAATATTCGGGAAGATGGAACCCGATATAGGGCTGAAAGAGTTTGGGTACCAAAATTTGGAGATATGAGAGAAATGCTACTTAGAGAAGCTCATAAAACCAGATACTCAATACATCCTGGAACAGGGAAGATGTACAAGGATCTCAAGAAACATTTTTGGTGGCCAGGTATGAAAGGCGATGTTGCTAAATACGTAGGGGAATGTTTGACGTGTTCTAAGGTCAAAGCAGAGCATCAAAAACCATCAGGTCTACTTCAACAACCCGAAATCCCGGAATGGAAATGGGAAAACATTACCATGGATTTCATCACTAAATTGCCAAGGACTGCAAGTGGTTTTGATACTATTTGGTTAATAGTTGATCGTCTCACCAAATCAGCACACTTCCTGCCAATAAGAGAAGATGACAAGATGGAGAAGTTAGCACGACTGTATTTGAAGGAAGTCATCTCCAGACATGGAATACCAATCTCTATTATCTCTGATAGGGATGGCAGATTTATTTCAAGATTCTGGCAGACATTACAGCAAGCATTAGGAACTCGTCTAGACATGAGTACCGCATATCATCCACAAACTGATGGGCAGAGCGAAAGGACGATACAAACGCTTGAAGACATGCTACGAGCATGTGTTATTGATTTCGGAAACAGTTGGGATCGACACCTACCGTTAGCAGAATTTTCCTATAACAACAGTTATTATTCTAGTATTGAGATGGCGCCGTTTGAGGCACTTTATGGTAGAAAGTGCAGGTCTCCGATTTGTTGGAATGAAGTGGGAGATAGACAGATTACGGGTCCGGAGATAATACAAGAAACTACCGAGAAAATCATCCAAATTCAACAACGATTGAAAACCGCCCAGAGTTGACAAAAGAGCTACGCGGACAGTAAAAGAAAAGATATAGAGTTTGAAATTGGAGAAATGGTCATGCTTAAGGTTTCACCTTGGAAAGGCGTTGTTTGATTTGGTAAACGGGGAAAACTAAATCCAAGGTACATTGGACCATTCAAGATTATAGATCGTGTCGGACCAGTAGCTTACCGACTGGAGCTACCTCAACAACTCGCGGCTGTACATAACACTTTCCACGTCTCAAATTTGAAGAAATGTTTTGCTAAAGAAGATCTCACTATTCCGTTGGACGAAATCCAAATCAATGAAAAACTTCAATTTATTGAAGAACCCTTCGAAATAATGGATCGTGAGGTTAAGAGACTTAAGCAAAACAAGATACCGATTGATAAAATTCGATGGAATGCTCGTAGAGGACCCGAGTTCACCTGAGAGATTCGTCAACACCTTCAACAGCTTAAAATTTCGGGACGAAATTTATTTAACGGGTAGGTACTGTAGTGACCCGAACTTTTCCATGTTTATATATATTAATTGAGATTGATATTTATATGACTAAATGTTTCCAAAGTGTTAAGCAATCAAACTTATTAAGACTTGATTAAATGAAATAAGTTTCATATAGACAATTGATCACCCATGTTGACCGGCGATCCACGAACGTTACAAAATTGTAAAAACTACATGTTGTGGTATATATATAGACATATATATATGGTTGACATAAGATTATGATGAGTAAGTATCGTACTAAGTATATTAACAATGTGTGATATACATAAGAAATGAGATTACTAAGTTAAGAAACTCGAAATGATATATATATAACGATTATCGTTATGATAACGTCTACTAAATATATATGTATCATATTAAGATATTGATACACTATATTTAACATGATAAAATGATATTTAAATATATCATAAAGTGTGTTAACAATGAACTACATATGTAAAAACAAGACTAGTAACCCAAGAATTACGAAACGAGACTTATATGTAACGATTATCGTTGTAACGATATTTTAATGTATATATCATATTAAGAGATATTCATACATCATAATATCATAATAATATAATAATTTAACATCTCATTTGATATAATAAACATTGGGTTAACAACATTAATTGAGATCGTTAACTTAAAGGTTTCAAAACAACACTTACATGTAACGACTAACGAAGACTTAACGAATCCATTAGATTGTATATACATGTTGTGTTTTGATATGTATTCTTACACTTTTGAAAGACTTCAAGACACATATCAAAATAATTCTACTTAACAAAAATGCTTACAATTACATCCTCGTTCAGTTTCATCAACAATTCTACTCGTATGCACCCGTATTCGTACTCGTACAATACACAGCTTTTAGATGTATGTACTATTGGTATATACACTCCAATGATCAGCTCTTAGTAGCCCATGTGAGTCACCTAACACATGTGGGAACCATCATTTGGCAACTAGCATGAAATATCTCATAAAATTACAAAAATATGAGTAATCATTCATGACTTATTTACATGAAAACAAAATTACACATCCTTTATATCTAATCCATATACCAACGACCAAAAACACCTACAAACACTTTCATTCTTCAATTTTCTTCATCTAAGTGATCTCTCTTAAGTTCTATCTTCAAGTTCTAAGTGTTCTTCATAAATTCCATAAGTATAGTTTCATAAAAATCAAGAATACTTCCAAGTTTGCAAGTCTACTTCCAAGCTTTCTAATCCATTTCAAGTAATCATATAAGATCAAGGAACCTTTGTTATTTACAGTAGGTTATCTTTCTAATTCAAGGTAATATTCATATTCAAAGTTTGATTCAATTTCTACAACTATAAAATCTTATTTCGAGTGAAAATCTTACTTGAACTGTTTTCGTGTCATGATTCTGTTTCAAGAACTTTCAAGCCATCCAAGGATCCTTTGAAGTTAGATCCATTTTTCACATTTCCAGTGGTTTTATCCAGAAAACTTGAGGTAGTAATGATGTTCATAACATCATTCGATTCATACATATAAAGCCATCTTATTCGAAGGTTTAAACTTGTAATCACTAGAACATAGTTTAGTTAATTATAAACTTGTTCGCAAACAAAAGTTAATCCTTCTAACTTGACTTTTAAAATCAACTAAACTGATGTTCTATATCTATATGATATGCTAACTTAATGATTTAAAACCTGGAAACACGATGAACACCATAAAATCAAATATACGCCGTCGTAGTGAAACCGGGGGCTGTTTTGGTTTGAATAATTAAAAACTATGATAAACTTTGATTTAAAAGTTTTTCTTCTGGGAAAATGATTTTTCTTATGAACATGAAACTATATCCAAAAATCATGGTTAAACTCAAAGTGGAAGTATGTTTTCCAAAATGGTCATCTAGACGTCGTTCTTTCGACTGAAATGACTACCTTTACAAAAACGACTTGTAACCTATAATTCTAACTATAAACTTATAATTTTTCTGTATAGATTCATAAGGTTAAGTTCAATATGAAACCATAGCAATTTGATTCACTCAAAACAGATTTAAAATGAAGAAGTTATGGGTAAAACAAGATTGGTTATTTTTGCTTGTTGTAGCTACGTGAAAATTGGTAACAAATCTATATTAATCATATCCTAGCTAACTTATATTGTATTATACATGTATTCTAATATAATATAATCTTGGGATACCATATACAAGTATGCAAATGTTTTGACATATCATATCGACCCATCTATATATATTATTTGGAACAACCATAGACACTCTATATGCAGTAATGTTGGAGTTAGTTATACAGGGTTGAGGTTGATTCCAAAAATATATATAGTTTGAGTTGTGATCTAGCCTGAGACGTGTATACACTGGGTCGTGGATTGATTCAAGATAATATATATCGATTTATTTCTGTACATTTAATTATGGACAACTAGTTGTAGGTTAATAACAAGGACAGCTGGCTTAATAAATTTAAAACAGTAAAACATATTAAAAATATTGTAAATATATTTTGAACATACTTTGATATATATGTACATATTTGTTAAAGGTTCGTGAATCGACCAGTGGCCAAGTCTTACTTCCCGACGAAGTAAAAATATGTGAAAGTGAGTTATAGTCCCACTTTTAAAATCTAATATTTTTGGGATAAATAGACACAAGTATATGAAACTACATTCTATGGTTGAATTATCGAAATCGAATATGCCCCTTTTTATTAAGTCTGGTAATCTAAGAATTAGGGAACAGACACCCTAATTGACGCGAATTCTAAAGATAGATCTATTGGGCCTAACAAACTCCATCCAAAATACGGGATGCTTTAGTACTTCGAAATTTATATCATATCCGAAGGTTGTCCCGGAATGATGGGGATATTCTTATATATGCATCTTGTTAATGTCGGTTACCAGGTGTTCACCATATGAATGATTTTTATCTCTATGTATGGGATGTATATTGAAATATGAAATCTTGTGGTCTATTATTATGATTTGATAATATATAGGTTAAACCTATAACTCACCAACATTTTTGTTGACGTTTTAAGCATGTTTATTCTCAGGTGATTATTAAGAGCTTCCACTGTTGCATACTAAAATAAGGACAAGATTTGGAGTCCATGCTTGTATGATATTATGTAAAAACTGCATTCAAGAAACTTATTTTTGATGTAATATATTCTTATTGTAAACCATTATGTAATGGTCGTGTGTAAACGGCATATTTTAGATTATCATTATTTGATAATCTACGTAATGCTTTTAAATCTTTATCGATAAAATAAAGGTTATGGTTGTTTTAAAAATGAATGCAGTCTTTGAAAAACGTCTCATATAGAGGTTAAAACCTCGCGACGAAATCAATTAATATGGAACGTTTATAATGAATATGAACGGGACATTTCAGTAATATTATTTAAAATGAAAGTAAAGTTATGGGATATAGATAACTTAGAAAATAAATATCGACGTTTTACCTTAAAATGATTTCGTACATTCATTTAACCTTTGGACTTTATATCACGCTTCATCAATAGTTAGTAATTTAAAAACTTGAAACCTATTATATATAAATTTTACTTTTCAAAATACGATATAACAATTTTCATTATTTTAACCTTTTAACAAGATGATTCTTAAATATATATTAGTTTTGGAAAACAAAAGCTATCATAATTATTTGATTTAGTACTAAAACGTTTTCAATTTAGAGAAAACTTTATTATCAGAAAGTTTTATAAGATATCTTGTTAATGAAATTTGAAGAACCTAATTAAAGTTAAATATTATTAATTACAAATATATATTATGTTTCAAAAATGTAAGCGTAATATAACATAATATTTTCTATCATTAAACGATTATAAATGAGTCTTGAAATATAATTACTTATGAAAAACTAAATATTATATTATTAAATAAATATTTCAAACTTATATTTTGAGATAATATATATATATATATATATATATATATATATATATATATATATATATATATATATATATATATATATATATATATATATATATATATATATATATATATATATATATATATATATATATATATATACTTTACAATATAATGAGATATAATAATAACGTAGTCATAAAACGTTTTAATTTAAAAATAATATTAATATACAATGAGCCATTGATTTATAGAAGCAAGTGACCACAACACTAAAATACATAAGTTACATTTCTTATAATATAATTTATCGATGATTAAGTCTAATTTTTTATAAAGGTACACGTCGCGTAACGTAAAGTGTTAGTTTTCTAAGCGTACGATCATGCGTTCGAGAAACCGAAACCGGTACGTTAGTCGAGCATCTGTGACAACCCGGAAATTTCCGTCCAAATTTAAACTTGATCTTTATATGATTTTGACACGATAAGCAAAGACTATAATATTGAGTCTCAAAAATTTTGAACTATTTTCACATATGCAATTACCATTCGATCATTTTCGACGATTTACGAACAATTGTATGTAAATAAATAAATATAGATATATATGTATGATGTGTGCGAGGTGTAGTACGAAATAGATTATATTTTACTACGAAATACTATTAAATACGATACAATTTTACACAAATTATTTATTTATTTATAGAATGGATATACCTAAACCTTACTACAATACTTATAGGCAGTGTACCTAATCGTAGAGTAGTGTAGTTTTTAGTAAGTCCGGTTCGTTCCACAGGGAGCTAGCTGAGTCTAACGCTATATTTATTTTAAACTATATTTGTATAAAAATATATATAAGTAATATTATTATTATTATAAAAGGGGGTTTTTACCGTTTAGTGACCGGTTTGTCGATTTTATGTCTTAAGTTACAATTAAAACTAATGTAAAATATTAAATATAAATATAACTTAATTTAAAGCGTAACATTTTAAAACCCATGGAAATTTGCTCCACCATTTTCATGGCGATGGCTTTTACTTTTTACGATTTTTTTTTGCCGGAGGTCCGTTGCAAGCAATCTCTTTATCCGTCGAACATAGAGAGAGAGGACTTTCTCTACTCTTGTGAGTGCTTCACTCGGGGTGGTGAAATGATTTCTCTTTGTCCTAGGGTAGAGGAAGGATTGTCTACTTCTCACCTCCCCCATACCCTACAAGTGTAGGATTGGGTATTGTTGTTGTTGTTGTTGTTGTTGTTGTTAATTTAAAGCGTAAAGTAAATGACGATAAATAAAAATGCGATAAATAAAAGTGCGATAATTAAAAGTGCAATAATTTAAAGTACGATAAATAAAATTGCGAAGAGATATAAAATAATGGAATTATGCTTATTTAAACTTCCGTAATCATGATGTTTGACGTGTTGATTTTAATTTATTACCATGGGTTAATTGTCCTTTGTCCTGGATTATTTGATATGTCCATCTGTGTGATGACCCGGAAATTTTGATACGATAAGCATATATTCAATTGACCTTCGACTGTTCTCGACGATTCACAAAACAATTAAGTGTAAATAGATATGTGTGTATGTTTATATAAATAATAATTCGAAATATAATTTGAAGTATTATATGTTGTTTTTATTAAAAATTAATAAAATAAAGATAGGTTATTATAATAATTATTATTTAAAATATTTCTCTATATATAAATAAAGTATATTAAAAATAAATATTAAATGCTTTTAATACTCGTTTGATATTTCGATTGATATTAAGCAAGTTAAATTCGAACTTATGTAATTTTAAAATAAAAGGTGATCCGAAAATGAGTTATATGAGTTATAGGCTTATTAAAAGTATATTTAGGATCTAATTATTTAATTTTAACACTTTTTATATTTCACTCATAAATGAGAGGGACAGTTGATGAAACTTGTATTTAACAAAATTAATGATTGAATTTTATACCATAATGACCAAAATAAATAAATATAGTTAATTTAAAAATATGGAAATTTTCTGAACACTTTTATCCGCCACTGATTTCGCACGATACACAGTCCGTGAAAACTGTCGGTAGTAAAAGACATTTAGATAGGCTGCTTTACTATTCAACAATCACGGGTTCTCCGCTTCTTTTCAATTCACACCAATGAACACACAAGTTGATTTATTATATTATTATTATTATTATTAATTATTAATATTAATATTATAAATATGATATCTATCTCTTCTATCTGCGCATATATATATATATATACACAAGTACTTACATAATGTAGGTTGATCATATACATAGCATTGTATATGTATATTTTATTTTCTAAAAGCTAAGGACAGAACTACGCGGATTATAAGGCACAGTTATGCAATATTCGTTGAAAATAATTACTGCGGTTATGTATTCGCTGAAATACCAAACTGCGGTTTGATCCGCTGACTTTCCGTGGAGAGCCGAGCATCTCGCAGACCGCGGATATCACGGATACTATAAATAGGGAGCTTGGCCTCTCATTTATGAGTTGTTAATTCTCTGCCATTTGCCTAAGCCTTTGTAGATTTCACTTGTGACTTTGCCCAAGGACTTCTTACATTGAGTTAAGGTGAATCATGCTAATCGATAATGAAGACCGGGTCGGGGTGGTTGATCACTTGATAATTAAAGTGAAAAACGAACATCGGGGCCCAAAATAATCATCGAACATCCCATCCTCCATTATAATCTTATTGCACTCAATCCGTAATTAAGCAACATCATTAATTAAGGATTGATCAATTGGCGCCATCCGTGGGACACGTTTTACGAATTAAACTGAAAATTTTTGTTTTACGCTGTTAAACAATTAATTAGGCGGTTTAATTTCAATCGTGTTTTTGTTGCGATGATTTGCAGGTGCGTGTTTTCAAATTGGCAGTAAATAATGAATAACATTGGCGATAATAGTGATAACATGGCCACTATGCGAATGAATGTCCAAAAAAGAGGAAAGAAGCGAAAATCTGCCAAAATGTATCATAATTGGCAATCAGCGCCAATTAGCTTTCCAAAAATGCAGAGCGACGATTTTTCTGAAATGCCGATAATAGTATCGTGTAAAATTGCGGATGCTAATATCACAATGATGAAAGTTCATGTTGATAATGGTAGTAGCGTTGATATTATTTACGAACAATGTTTCGCTCAGTTGCCAGAGGATATTAAAGCAAATCTGCAAACGACTGCGGTTTCGCTAACCGGTTTTGCAGGAGAATTTTCGCTACCAATCGGTGTCTTGTCTCTGAACATCGAGCTAGCCGATGTAAATGATAATGCTTTAGCGCGACAAGCACGGCTAGATTTCTATGTTATGCGAGCTTCTTCTCGCTATAACATGTTGCTAGGAAGGACCGCTATAAGCAAATTTGGAATTCTACCGTCCACAATTCATGGCATGATTAAATTTCCAACATATAAAGGAATCGCCGCAATATGTTCAACGAGCATAGTGCCTATTTGCGCGGCTGTCAATGTAAAAACCGCAGGTCAGAAACCTGAGGATACTGCGGATAAGGAGGATAGCATGGAAATAGTTAATCCTGCATATCCAGAACAGAAAATCAAAGTGGGTCGCAATCTTAGTGCGGATACTCGAAAGCAAATTGTGCAATTACTTGATGAATATATGGATGTTTTTGCCTGGTGCGAAAACGATATGACCGGTGTTCCGCGTCACATTGCGGAACACAAGCTAAATGTAAATCCAGCTCTAAAACCAGTAGTGCAAAAACGAAGTGGTATGGCCCCAGATCGCGTCAAATGGTTATGCGAAGAAGTCACAAAATTAGTCCGAGCTGGAATTTTGCGCGAAGTACAATATCAGTCATGGATCGCGAATCCAGTATTGGTGAAAAAACCAGATAATTCCAGGCGAATGTGTATTGACTACAAAGATCTGAATAAAGCGTGCACCAAAGATAATTATCCACTGCTAGAAATTGATTTAAAGGTGGAATCTTTGCATGCATTTCCATATAAATGTTTTCTGGATGGGGCAAGAGGTTATCATCAAATCCCTATGGCGCAAGAGGACGCAGATAAAACCGCGTTTCACACAGGCAAAGGCATATATTGTTATATAATGATGCCTTTTGGACTAATCAATGCGGGTGCGACATATCAGTGCTTGATTGACACCGCGTTTGATAAGCAAATAGGGCGTAATCTTGAGGCCTATGTCGATGATTTAGTCATCAAAAGTACAACGCAAGAGCGAATCGTTGAAGATATACGCGAAACATTTGATAAACTGCGTGAGATAAACATGAAGCTCAATCCGCTGAAATGCAGTTTCGGCAAAACAGAAGGAAAGTTTTTAGGATATCTTGTTACGGAACAAGGTATTCAAGCTAATCCAAAAAAGATCGCGGCTATCGAAAATATGACCGCGCCAAAGACGGTTAAGGAAGTGCAAAGTTTAACAGGCAAATTGGCCGCCCTAACGCGTTTTTTGTCTAAAGCTGCTGAGCGACAATTGCCATTTTTCAAAACTTTAAAAAGTTGCTTGAAGCAGAAGAATTTTGTTTGGACCGCTGAAGCAGATTCTGCGTTTCAAGAGATGAAAAACCTGTTGAAAACTTTGCCTACACTAACAGCGCCAATTCATGGCGAAATTCTCTATCTATATATTTCAGTAGCAAATGAAGCGTTTGGCTCAGTCTTGATAGCGGAAAGGAACAAAATACAAAAGCCAGTGTATTTTGTTAGCAAAGCTCTTACGGGAAGCGAAATAAACTATGCGCCGATCGAAAAGTTTGTATATGCGCTCATTTTAACAACGCGAAGGCTACGTAGATATTTTCAGGGGCATCCAGTGCATGTGCTAACCAATCTGCCAATCAAGCAAGTTTAACAAAACCGGAGATTTCCGGTAGACTCGCATTATGGGCAGTGGAGTTGGGTGCCTATCAAATATCCTACTTTCCGCGAAGTGCGAAAAAAGGTCAAGTTATGGCAGATTATCTCGCAGAGCTGTCTAGAGAGTTGGAAGTAATTAATGAGCGAACCGCGCTAAAACCAGCAGTTAATGAAACTTGGGAGTTATATACTGATGGTGCTTCTTGTACGGAAGGTGCAGGTGTGGGTTTAGTTTTGGTAAGTTCTAACGGTGAAGAGCACACTTACGCACTGCGGTTTAATTTTGATGTGACAAACAATGAGGCAGAATATGAAGCATTGCTTGCAGGCTTAAATATCGCGCAAAAAATGAATATTGTTAAGTTGCGTGCATTTACAGATTCGCAACTAGTAGCGAATCAGTTTAGCGGATCTTTTGAAGCGCATGATCCTTCTATGCATAAGTACTTGCAACTGCTAAAAGAAACTACTGCGCGGTTCGAATACTTTGAACTCGCGCAAGCGCCTAGAAGTCAAAACAAAAAGGCAGATGCTTTGAGCAAATTAGCCGCTCTAACATTTTCGCATTTTCAAAAACAAGTATGGGTTGAGGAATTGCCAAGTAAGTCAATTGATAGTGATTTAATGGTAGCATCTGTTACAGAGGCGCAGCCAAATTGGATGGAACCAATCCTGTAATATATTCGCAATGATATTTTGCCAGAGGATAGTCACAAAGCTCGTTTAGTGCGAGAGTGAACGCCGATGTATCTCATACAAGATGATGTCTTATATCGCAAATCGTATTGCGGACCGATGATGCGGTGTGTTGGACCAATTGAGGCGGAAATGCTTGTTGAAGAAGTGCATAATGGTACTTGTGCGCTACATTCAGGATACAAGACTATTGCTGCGAAAATTATGCGGATGGGATACTTCTGGCCGTCCCTATACCGCGATGTGGCAAAAATTGTTAAACGCTGTAAATGTTGCCAAAGGCATGCTCCGCAGAATCGGATGCCGCGGCATGATATGATCCCTGTTAATTCGCCATGGCCGTTTAGTAAATGGGCCATTGACATTGTGGGTCCATTTCCTGTAGGACCTGGCAATGTTAAATTCCTAATCGTTGCAATTGATTATTTTACTAAATCGGTTGAAGCGAAAGCGGTTCGCACAATCACTGGTGTGCAGGTGCGAAATTTTGTGTGGGAATACATTGTGTTCAGATTTGGTATTCCGCGAGAATTGGTTAGCGATAATGGCGCACAAATAGCGAAAGATCCATTTAAGACGTGGTGCACTGACTTAAACATAATACAAAAGTTCACGCCAGTAGCGCACCCGCAAGCTAATGGTTTATGCGAGGTAACAAATCGCGATATTGTAAGCGGAATAAAAAAGAGGTTGTGCGAAAGGCGAACTGGTTGGGTAGATGAATTACCCAATGTCTTATGGGCACATCGTACAACTTTCAAAAAGAGTACAGGTGAAACACCATTTAGCCTGGTTTATGGCTCTGAGGCAGTAATCCCCGCTGAAATTTTAGTACCAACGCATCGAATCGCTAACTTTGATGAAGAAGCAAATGATGCTGTGTTGTGCGAAAATCTCAATTTTATAGAAGAGCGGAGATTAATAGCTGCTATCAGAGAAGCGAATAATAAACAACAAATTGCTAAGTATTATAATAAAAGAGTGCGAGCTTTATCATTCGCTATAGGTGAATGGTTGTTGCGTAATAATGAGGCAAGCAGAGCAGAAAAGCTAGGCAAATTGGGTCCTAATTGGGAAGGCCCTTATCAAATTGTGGCAATTAATGTGGCAGGCTCATATAAGCTCGCGGACGTGGAAGGGCGAACTTTGCCTAATGCATGGCATGCTGTCCTTTTAAAGTGATATTATGCATAGTTTTGCGGAAATTAACAATTGTATATGTAAAAAATCGCGAAAATTATATTCAATACACATGGCTGAAATACTTATTAAGTGTCCTTGTTTTTAATTTTTTGCAAGTCTTGATCACGCTTGTTAAAATTTTAAGAATACTCACTTGTAAAAGTATGCGAAAGTTCTAATACGAATAAATATGATATGTTTTGCAGTTAATTTCATATTTTTATATTCCGCATTGTTTATATAGCAAAGTGATGAAATTGCCCACTTTTGCACGCGAATTATTGCGAAAGGAATATTATCTCCTAAATATTTGATCTTGCCAATATTTAGATGCTTCGCAATGCTGATTACATACCTAAGGATCGTTACGACGGACTTAGAAGATTCATAACGTATAAGTATATACGCATACAAATTGTTTCGCGAAAGTACGCGCTTATTATGTGCACAATAATAAAGTGTTGGAAATTGCAAAGGACAAGTTTGTGTTATGAATATTGCTAAAATAAAAAGCGCTATATAAATATTGAGTACTCGCAAATAAAGATAAAACGCTGAAATTTTATTAACAAAACCGCAGAGATAGCTGCGTGCTATATTACATATCCCTAATCTAATTTTGACAAGTCAAGTGCTATGATGTCTTGAGCAGTAGCATCCTCTGCATAACTAATAGCAACGACTTTGTCAATAGGGATATCCGCTAACTTAGCTTCTGCCACAGCAGCTGCGTTCCGTGCGTCTTCAAGAGCACAAATGCGGTCACTAATTGCGGAGGGAAGAGGATCTGGTATGGTGCAAAGCGGTGCAATTTCATGCAGAAACTCTACCCTTTCGCGCAATTGCAAGGCAGATGCATAAGTTGTGAACTGCGCGTTCACGGGTGCTGAATTAAGCACCTTTTTCGAAAACTCCGATAAGTGTTGGCGGAGTAGAGAAAATTCATGCTTTGCAGCAGCCGCTTTAGCCAGAGCATTATCCCGCTCTGCGGTGAGCTGAAACTTGAGTGAGGAAATAGAAGATTCCAGTTTCTTCTCATTTTCAGCAGCGGCTGAAACTTGAGATTGCAAATCCTCTGCGGTAGTCTTCGCCGCAGTAAGTTGATAAGCTAAGTCAACAGCGCGCTTCTCACTATTTTCAGCTCTGATCCGCTCAGAGTTATATTTTTGCTGCTCAGTGTCGAGGATGTCGAAGAATTTTTCTTCGCGCAAAATCATATCATATGCCGAGTTAAAGCACATGTAAAATTTTTGTACAAAACTATTATGTGCATCAACGGCTGAGCGTTTGGCGAATTCACGGCGAAGTTCGCTCGGAATTGCAAGCTTCATTTGTTCGCGCTGATCTGCAGCAGTGCCGGGAGAAGCGTAAGTATATCCCGATAACCCATCAATTCGAACTCCATATGAATCAGGAGGAGTGCGAAGAAGCTCTGTGATCTGCGCCACAGTGTTCGGGCTGGGAAACAAAGGATTGAAGGATGCGCCTTCTGCAAACAAAAAAGGAAACGCGGATTATAATCATAACAATAAATATTTCAGATAAAGGTATGAGATCATGGTTATTAGATTTATACCTGTTTGTTGTTCTCCTTCATAATCCGCTGATATCGGATTATCGAAAAGGGGAGAACTTTGTTTGGCCCTCTTGCTTTGCGTAGAAGGCGGGGTTTCGAGCGGTCGTTTACCAGTACTTGACTGGGGCGGTGGTGACTTTGCCGTCAAATCCACAAGAGGAATGTCAGGCTTCTCTTGTTTAATTTGACGGCCGGATAATACTGACTTCGCCTCCGGGCTTAAGAGTAGCTTGTTAATTAGCGTTTTTGGGTCCACCTTTCGATCAACTTCATCCATCTTCATGATTAATGATTGAAGGTTGTGATTGCCGACTTGATAATGTTTCAAAGAGAACAAATGAATTGAGAATAAGCGAAAGAAAGTGAGAATAGCGAGGGTAAGTGTGACGTTGGTGATTGTGAACCACAATATATATAGGCGAATGCAAGGGGTAATCAAGTGTTTTAATTATCCGTTGTAAAAAACTCAAACGGTAATATTTGAGTTAGCAGGAAACAACGGTAACTTTTACAACGGTAACTATGCTAACGCGACATTAATTAAAGCGGAAAATAACTGCGAACATTGCGAATTTTAGAGTTTATCATGATGAATTTGCTTCGCGAAAATACATCATAATAAACTGGGGGGACTTGATCATATACATAGCATTGTATATGTATATTTTATTTTCTAAAAGTTAAGGACAGAACTACGCGGATTATAAGGCACAGTTATGCAATATTCGCTGAAAATAAATACTGCGGTTATGTATTCGCTGAAATACCAAACTGCGGTTTGTTCCGCTGACTTTCCGCGGAGAGCCGAGCATCTCGCAGACCGCGGATATCACGGATACTATAAATAGGGAGCTTGGCCTCTCATTTATGGGTTGTTGATTCTCTGCCATTTGCCTAAGCCTTTGTAGATTTCACTTGTGACTTTGCCCAAGGACTTTTTACATTGAGTTAAGGTGAATCATGCTAATCGATAACGAAGACCGGGTCGGGGTGGTTGATCACTTGATAATTAAAGTGAAAAACGATCATCGGGGCCCAAAATAATCATCGAACATCCCATCCTCCATTATAATCTTATTGCACTCAATCCCTAATTAAGCAACATCATTAATTAAGGATTGATCATAGGCCTTATGTAATTATAAACCCATCTTCTTCCTCATCAACCACCACCACTTTATATCACCTTCAATGATAAAACTCACCAACACCTTCAATCATCACAAAATGCTCGATTGTTTATATTGAATATCGTTCAACATCATGGGACAATCGAATATGTCATGCACTGATCCAATGCCTGAAGTGAACCACGAGTGCATCATCATCATACAGAACATACTACGGTATGTTAAGGTCGTCCAACATCTTTTTGGCAACTTTATAATAATCCTACCAACTTTAGGTTTATTGCTACTACTATTACGATTGACTATCAACCACGATCTCTACCATTTGAACCACCCTACAATCACGTTACCCTACCACCTGAACAACAGCCCAACACCGCCAACTACCATTACCTTGAAACGCCACCTTTTTTTTTTCTCTCTCTCTCTCTCTCTCTCTCTCTCTTCCATTTTTTTCCATTGAAAACCACCACGAAAGTGCCACTGTATTGCTATAGATTTCTATTCCAACCACCACTAAAGATCACCTATAACCACCACTAACCCACATGAACAGCTACCAGGATTGACCATTGTGCTGCATTTCTTTTTCAATATATTTCTGTTACAGCCGTTTGAAAAGGGACGAAACAACGCATCAAACAACCTTCAATTCATTTCCACTATGTTTCTGTTTAATCCATAAAACCACTCAAACATTTCATGGCTACTGCAATTCATTTCTTGTTACTACTGTTTCGGCCTGTTTTCAATCGGTTAACACGAAGAAAATGAAGACTGTAACTGCTACTACAGTTCTGTTACTATTCTGTCGGTATAAAAACAAAGTTCCACAACCATTAAACCACATCAACACCTGTTAAACCGCTGCTATTCCTATTTTCCTAGTTCAAATCACCATCGTATAAATTTCTTTGTTTTATAATTATATTTCCACTTGCCGGTTAAATAATTTTTGTGGACCAAAGCTGTCCCTTTTAAATACACGCACCAAATCAATTACTCTGAATTTTATTACGGGCCTCAGGCCATTTAACAACTAAATCTTATTGGTCTTGTGAACTTGATACAAGTATCTTACTTGTTAGTTGGGCTTCAAGTAATAAAATTGATGGATTAACAATAAGCCCATTATATATTCGAAATCAGCCCAAGAAATATCTGTTGCTGGACGAATTGGTACTACTGCTTGTTGTATTTTTTTTTTACGATAAGATGATATAATAAGATAATGATGATGTGAAGAAGAAAAATGAGGAACGAGCACAATGATGATAGTGATGACGATTATGATATACGGAAGATAATGATGATGAGGGTTAGATGATGAATGAAGAAGAAGGAATCGATAGATATATAGGTTATATATTTATTCTATGGTATTAAATAAGGATTAGAGAAACAGAGGGACAGTTCAGTGTGTTTGTGTCTAACTGAGAGGTCGCGAGTTCTGTAATGACCCGGAATTTTCCGACCAAATTATACTTATGAGATTAATATTTACATAAATTAAACCATACCAACATGATAAGAAATCCAAATTGTTGAGACTTGTGTTTTTGAAAAGAGTTTTACACAACGTTTGACCGTCCAATATGACCGATGATATCACGAACTATATAACATACGATAATTATACGTTTGTGTATATATATGTATTTATATATATTTAACATGATCTAAGGATGGTTTAACATCTCATTGTACTAATGACAATGAGTTATAAGTATATTTTGAAACTACTAACTTAAGTTTTCAAAACGATAACTATACGTAACATTCTTTGATATATATACTTATAATCTATAATGCTTATACATGTATCGTATATATAATGTATTTAATCACTTTTTAAGGACTTAAATACATAAAACAATATAAGTATATTCACAAAAGGTAGCTATATTTGAATTCTCGTTCCGTTTCCTTAAGATTTCTATACGTATATCTAGGGTATATGTACCCGTATCATACCCAGCTTCTATACATATTTACTATTAGTATATACACATCAAATCAACATCCTAATCAACATTATTACTGCCCTAGATATGAGGTAACTAGGATTTGTCAAGTAGTATGAATTATTAGTAAGAAAACAAAATTAGGAATCCTTTTCTTTCTTTATAAACTAAAAACATTTTTATAAATGAACACCATTTCTTCACTCCATTTTCTCATACCTACACCCTCATTTCTCTCTCAAAATACTCCTAACTTCATACTTGATCATCTCCAAGCATTTTCCCCATCATTTAGCTTCAATTATAAGCCTTAAACACCATAAGAAAACTCTTTCAAGAACATATCAAAATAACCACCCATTTAAAGAAGTTTACTTCCAACCTTTTAATCTAACTCCACCACTCTTTGATTCCAAGATTATTTCTTATCTTTTGCAGTAACTTTGTCCAAGTAACTTGAGGTAGTAACCTTGTTCATAATCTTATTCAATTCATATTCATATAGCTATCTTATTTTGTTGTATAAAATTTTAACAACAAGAACATAGTTTGAATGATTTCAAACTTGTTCGCAAACTAAATAGATCCTTCTAACTTGACTTTTAAAATACTTCAAGACGTGTAATATATCATAATGATATGCTAACCTAACAAGATATAACTTGGTTTTACAAAGAACATCTTAAAAACTGAATCTACGTCGTCGGAGTGCAACCGGGGGCTGTTTTGGGTTGGATAATTAAAAACCATCTTGAACTTTGAATTGGAAGATCATGTTCTGGAAAAATGATATTTCTTATGAATATGTTAACACATAAAAATTTCATGGTTTAACTCAAAGTGTAAGTATTTTTAGAAAAATGATCATTAAATGTTGTTTTTATGATGGAAAATGATCACTTCCATAAGTTTCACCAAAGTTTGACCTATAACCTATGATTTCGAATACAAACTAAGGTATTTTCAGTTCATATTCTTAAAATTTGACTCGATCCAAGGAAGTAGCAAGTTGAACCAACAAAAACGGAGTTGTAATGAAGAAACTACGACTAAAACAAGATTGGGTATCCGAAGCTAGTTTAGCTACGAAAATATTTGGAGAAAAAGTAAATTAATCATATCTTTTCTAATTAATATGATATTTTATATATAATTACTTATGATTTGATTTTATATATTTCAGGACCACCCGTAAACAACACGAGAAGATTAATCATAAGACCTCATGATTGTACGCAACACGTCATTTGACAACACGGTACTTTATGTACGCAACACGTCATTTGACAACATGGTACCATGGGTCGAGATTAATTCTGATCAATACGAATACGATGGGGTCTTTATTTATTTTATTTAAGCAACTAATTGTGGACCACTTGTGACGACCCGGAAATTTCCGACCAAATTAAAACTTAATCTTTATATGTTCCAACACAATAAGCAAAACCTGTAATGTTGAGTCTCGAAATATTTGAACTATTTATATAGATTCATTTAACATGTGACTATTTCCGACGATTCACGAACAATTGTGTGTAAATAAATATGTAAATATATATACATATATAAATATAAGAGTGCATATTAAGTTGTATTAATAAAATACAAAATAATCATTTGAATTGAAAATGTAAAATAATGTACAAGATAATTAAGATTAAAATTTATTTATGATTTAAACGAATTCTTATTTTTATTTATTATCATTTTTATGATATTATTTAGTTATTTTATTAGAATTATTATTAATATTATTAGGGTATTTACTATTAATATTTATTAAAAATAAAAATAGGGAATCCCATTCTGTTAGAAGTAACTATCAATTTTTTTTCTTTTTCTTCACATGAAAATAATTTACGTACTTCATGTCTCTAGTTTGTTACAAGTCTACTTCACAAATCAATTGGAAATCAATTTAACTGTTAAATCATGTACCTAATCACTCTATATAAGTTACAAACTGCAATTTGAGTTGAAAACAAAGAAAACCCAGAAAATAAGCTCGACACTCTGTATATTCATCTTTTTCAACATATTTTGATTTAGAACAAATTTTCAAAATGTAATAATGCAGTCATGCCAAGAATCGTCTATCTAAACTATCTGTAAGTTTTCAATCCTCAATTCTTTCTATTAATTTCTAATTTGAGAGTCAAAGTTTTGGTTTTCAAAGTTAACTAAGTGTTCTTGAATCAAATTCGAGTTTGTTTTGATATCTCCAGTTAATTTGATGATCCATAAAGATTATAGGAATGATTTGCAACACAATTCATATTGTAATCATAACCTATAACACTTAATCTAAAAATCAATTTTTGAGTTCTTGAGTTCTTCACAGTGATATACACTAATGTGAATTCGAAACAAATTTCAAAAACTAAAAATGTAGAGTTGTTAGGAATTATTTACTTAAACTTCCTGCAAAATCTCAAGTTCCAATTCTTGATAACGAATTCGAATTTGCGAGTCAAAGTTAAATTATCAAAAGTCAACTGTTTTGTTCTTGGAGAAATTAGAGTTTGTTTTGATGTTTTAAGTTCAATTGACGATTTCAATAGTTTTTAGGAATGATTTGAAACATGTTTCATGTTGTAAAGATTGTCCAAAACGAACTCAAAATTGAAAACAAATTTTTTTTTTCTTGGCTACCAGCAAGCAGTAGGATTTTTTTGTTTTTTTTTCTCATTTGTTTTATATCATGAACACATTTTTATTTTTTGTTTCATGTTTGTTTAGAAGTCCTAAAACCATTTTGATGATTGACTATTAAGAATGAAGTTGTTTGATTGTTTAGATTTTGGTGAAGAAGATGAAGTGGGTTGAAACATGTAATAGATAAGTATTTGGGTTTGTATTATAAATCAGAAAAACTGAAATGGTGGAATGGTTAAGGGTGTTGATGAGTGAGCGAGCGGTCTCGGGTTCGAGCCCGGCTTGGTGCAATTTTTTTAAAACTGACTCCTAAGGTAGTTTTATACTTTTAAAAATTATTATTATTATTAATATTATTATTATTATCCTTAGGTATTTCTACAATTATTAATTTTACAAAACAAAAGATATATATGTAAATATATTATTACATAAAATATACTAATATTACATAAAATTATGTTCCAACTAATATTATTGATATTACATTAATTAAATATCAAATAAGTATCATAATATATTATAAGAATAATTAATACATACCAAATATATAAACTTAATTGATTTATACTATAATGTGTTAATACTTGATATAGGTTCGTGAATCCGAGGCCAACCCTGCATTGTTCAATGTCGTCATATGCATTTTTACTACAAAATACAGTATTGTGAGTTATAGTCCCACTTTTAAAATCTAATATTTTTGGGATGAGAATACATGCAGGTTTTATAAATGATTTACAAAATAGACACAAGTACGTGAAACTACATTCTATGGTTGAATTATCGAAATCGAATATGCCCCTTTTTATTAAGTCTGGTAATCTAAGAATTAGGGAACAGACACCCTAATTGACGCGAACTCTAAAGATAGATCTATCGGGCCCAACAAGCCCCATCCAAAGTACCAGATGCTTTAGTACTTCGAAATTTATATCATGTCCGAAGGAGGATCCCGGAATGATGGGGATATTCTTATATGCATATTGTGAATGTCGGTTACCAGGTGTTCAATCCATATGAATGATATTTTTGTCTATATGCATGGGACGTATGATTATGAGAAATGGAAGTATGAAATCTTATGGTCTATTAAAATTATGAAATGATTCTTTATGATAAACTAATGAACTCATCAACCCTTTGGTTGACACTTTAAAGCATGTTTATTCTCAGGTACGAAAGAAATCTTCCGCTGTGCATTTGCTCATATTAGATATATTACTTGGAGTCATTCATGACATATTTCAAAAGATGTTGCATTCGAGTCGTTGAGTTCATCAAGATTATTATTAAGTCAATTATATTTGGATATATTATGAAATGCTTTACATGCCTATCAACTGTCGATGTAACGAAAGTTTGTCTTTTAAAAACGAATGCAATGTTTGTAAAATTTATCATATAGAGGTCAATTACCTCGCGATGTAATCAACTGTTGTGAATCGTTTGTAATCGATATGGACTTCGTCCGGACGGATTAGGACGGGTCTCTACAGTTGGTATCAGAGCGGTGGTTTTGGCGAACCAGGTCTTGCATTAGCGTGCCTAACTGATAGTCGTTAGGATGCATTAGTGAGTCTGGACTTCGACCGTGTCTGCATGTCAAAAGTTTTGCTTATCATTTTTATCGGAAAACATCTGCTTATCATCCTTAGAAAATTACCTACTCATTATTCTTAGTCTAGACACATTTTACTGCATTGACTGCATGAATAGTGTATAGACAAAATTCATATCTTTGCGTATCTGACAATTCATATCTTAGTGTATCTGTTACTGTAGACCTTGCCTGATATCTCTCGTAAATTTCTCCTTAATTTAAGGGATCCTGGTACTATATATATCTATGCAAATTATGCATTGAGAATACCATCTAACTATCAATTGATGCCACTAAACTCTTCATACCAAAAATCTTTCCTGAGATCGTTTAAGATGGCCTCTACGAATCGACCAAGTTCCTCTGACTCCGAAGACAGCGTGACAGGAGCACACCAACCAATCAACTATCGTGATTACTGGAGAAAATGGGGATGGGTTCACGACATACTCACCCTATGGAGAAAGGAAGAAGGTACTCCATATCATGAATCAAATCTACCACCTAACCTTGGAGTACTTGACCCGCTCACCGGCGAACCCGTTCGCAATACCGTTTATACCCTATTTGCCAGAATTTTTCGTCTTGAAACTACCATTAATGGAACTAGAGAAGATATCCTACATCTACCTCACATTGATAAACAACTCGGGTTAGTAGAAGAAGTTAGAGAACTCTGAGCTCGAGTATTAACTTTAGAGAGAACGGTATACAATTTGCAATCATCAACAGTATCACCAACACCAGTAACATCACCAGCCTTAGCACCAATGGCACCAGTACCACCAACAACCTAAGTTTCAACAATCCATGCCTCAACATCTCATTCTGTACCTCGAGTATAATTATCGTTCCACAAATCATTCTACATCATTTATCTTCGTTCGACATGACGATTATGTAAACTCTAATGTTTTAGAGATTATGTATCATAGTTCTAATCGTAAATCTGATGAGTTTAATATCACATTGACTCATTAAATCCATAATTACATCTGAAGAAAATATATATGTAAATATATTTTCATAAAGATTGTGATTAAAAATTCTTTCGTACAAACTGTTAATGGTAAAAATATTTTAACGGGTAGGTAATACCTGAGAAATATTTAAGATTTCACATTAATAAGTTACATTGTACAGTCTTCGAATCTGATTCAACGGTCGATTACCATCCTACCTACATCTATCGATATACGAATCCGTTCACCACAGAATAACCATTTTCATTCAAATTCAATTTCATATTTGGATTTTTACTTACCAGAATCCAACAAGTGGCATAATGAAAAAATAATGGACACAATAAAAATTGATTAGAAACAGACTAATTAACAATATGGAATTTTGTTAAGAAACCATGCTAACTGCTCCAGCTAACTGTTCCTAGCTAACTGATTACATTCTATTTATCGCATTTTATTTATTGCAATTTAATTATCGCAATTTACATTCCCGCAATTTTATTTATTGTTATCTAATTTCTGTTATTTACTTTACGCACTTTAGTTATCGTTATTTAATTCCTGTTATTTATTTTACGCACTTTAAATATCGGGACACGTATACAAGGTTTTGACATATCATTTCGATGCATCTATATATATTATTTGGAATCACCATAGACACTCTATATGCAGTAATGATCGAGTTCTCTATACAGGGTTGAGGTTGATTCTATAATAATATATATACTTTGAGTTGTGATCGAGTATGAGACATGTACACGGGTCCCGATACATATTAATTAATTCGGATATTATATATTAAGCTATATATGTATTATCGGAATGTTAATTGTGGACTATCAAATATGGACTGTCGACATTGGATAATTAAAATGAATTAAAATATTGATTATAACATATGAAACTAAACATATCTTCAAGTTTGCCACTTGATCTCATCTTAAACCTCATCTGTATCTTGACGATTACAATCTGCGTTCAAACCTTTCATGATTCTTGAAAACACCTCAATCGATAGGATGAATCAACCGCACTTCATCTACGGAAGGAAAGGTTTATGCATATAGTTATGCACCTGAGAAACTCTCGGCAACTGAGTAAAAGTTTAACACGTAGCCGCATCAGATCCTTTGGTATTTATTAGCAAAAATAACTTTGCGATCCCTTTTCAAAGTAGCCAATTTTGTCACAGCTCCAGCAAGTCAACTTTGACTTTTCATTCGAAGTAGCCTTACTATAATCCTGATATATACAATTACCCTTTTTATAACGGAGAATTATTTTATATTCCACCATATTACCAGAAGACGTACCAGCAGCCTCGTTATTTTTTTTGGCTTAAATCTCTCTGAAAAATCATTATATTTATTCATTGAAACCCTATCATATACTCATCCGCATCTTGTAACGAGAACTGCCATACCAATTACCAGGAATCAGCAAATTTGTATTTTGAGTCTCGCAACGTTTCCACATCAACAGTTATATGTATCCATATAACATTTATCTCTTAGAACTATGATCTTCCATTCTGAAATTCAAAAAAGCACCCAGTCTGTGAATTAATGCTATAAATTTTGAAAAGTTGAATGAAGCAACAAAAACTATGGATGATTTTAACAGTCAAAAGTTTGATAAAAAAAAAAAAAGATACGTTGGAAAAGCTCAAAAGGAAGTTTGGTACTGAAAAATGAATTGAGCAAACCATGAAGGAGACTCTGAGCAAATCACAAGGACTAAACTTGTACATAAAGAACCCTGATGATTCTGTTTCTGATGAAGTCTTTAGTGAATATCTTGCTCCTTATTTATTCTAAATCCTTGCGAAAGGATTTTCTTCATCAACATTCGATCTCAGAAATTCTGAAAATATCATCATAAATATCTTTGATATTTTCGAGAATATTTTCATAACAATTCTTATCTGAAATCATTAATCTCTTCGTGCTATCAGTGTTACATCATATAGAAACTGTTAGTTTCTATATTCTGTAAACTTTCGAGCTTGAAATATGAATGTTATTGAAGTAATATTGGGAACTGATGCATGAGTTAGTATAATATAATGACACTTGATCAACGTGATTATATTACAGTAAGTCATGCTGAGTTTCTAATGGAACGTGATGATTCACAGATCATAACGTCATCATGTGCCATGTTACACGACTCTTACATTCTACCCAATCTCCAAGTATATCAAGAACATATATTCTTAATAGTTCTATCTTTTCAGATATTCTAGTAATTTGAAAAATCAAGATCGTGCCATTACGATTTCCTTCTAGAACATTAACTATGTTCATTTCAAAATCCATATCTACGAATTCCGGACCATTATTCGCTTGACTTGAATTCAGGAAGAGGAGACAAAAGTATGGAACTCTTGAATATAAAGAAAATATAAAGCTCGACAACAACACATAAATTACAAACCGTGCATATCAATACGTAGTGCCACGTAAAGGCACGGGAAAATTAAAAACACTATAACCCCAAGATAATAGTAGAAGTAAATATAATCCTCCGGTGGTAGATGAAAGAGAAGAATGACAGATATGAAAGTTAAGAGTATATCAAGGATCAGAACTGGATGGAGCATATTAATGAATGCTTTAAAAATATGAATCAGGGGAGAAAGAATGGAAGGTGTGAGCTGTGAAAATAAGGAAACGAAGGGAGTGGATTTATAGTAAAATATCCGACAGAGCAATCGAAACAGATTATTGCATTTAATTAAAGAAGATCTGATTTCCTATATCGCCGAAGAACCAAATCTTATTACGAAGATTTTCTTTAAATCCCATGAATTCCGGAAATCAATCATAACTACGTCATCAGTTCCCTCTCTTGCGATAGCTTCGATTATACTCTTCGCGTAATCAAATTTTTTTACCTATATTACTCACTGATGATAAAACTCTAATTTCTAGCTCGGATACATCATGAAAACATACTTATTGTCAGCCAGGACCATTCCACTCAAATTTCGGGACGAAATTTCTTTAACGGGTAGGTACTGTGACGACCCGGAAATTTCCGACCAAATTGAAACTTAATCTTTATATGTTCCAACACAATAAGCAAAACCTGTAATGTTGAGTCTCGAAATGTTTGAACTATTTATATAGATTCATTTAACCTGTGACTATTTCCGACGATTCACGAACAATTGTGTGTAAATAAATATGTAAATATATATACATATATAAATATAAGAGTGCATATTAAGTTGTATTAATAAAATACAAAATAATCATTTGAATTGAAAATGTAAAATAATGTACAAGATAATTAAGATTAAAATTTATTTATGATTTAAACGAATTCTTATTTTTATTTATTATCATTTTTATGATATTATTTAGTTATTTTATTAGAATTATTATTAATATTATTAGGGTATTTACTATTAATATTTATTAAAAATAAAAATAGGGAATCCCATTCTGTTAGAAGTAACTATCAATTTTTTTTCTTTTTCTTCACATGAAAATAATTTACGTACTTCATGTCTCCAGTTTGTTACAAGTCTACTTCACAAATCAATTGGAAATCAATTTAACTGTTAAATCATGTACCTAATCACTCTATATAAGTTACAAACTGCAATTTGAGTTGAAAACAAAGAAAACCCAGAAAATAAGCTCGACACTCTGTATATTCATCTTTTTCACCATATTTTGATTTAGAACAAATTTTCAAAATGTAATAATGCAGTCATGTTAGGAATCGTCTATCTAAACTATCTGTAAGTTTTCAATCCTCAATTCTTTCTATTAATTTCTAATTTGAGAGTCAAAGTTTTGGTTTTCAAAGTCAACTAAGTGTTCTTGAATCAAATTCGAGTTTGTTTTGATATCTCCAGTTAATTTGATGATCCATAAAGATTATAGGAATGATTTGCAACACAATTCATGTTGTAATCATAACCTATAACACTTAATCTAAAAATCAATTTTTGAGTTCTTGAGTTCTTCATAGTGATATACACTAACGTGAATTCGAAACAAATTTCAAAAACTAAAAATGTAGAGTTGTTAGAAATCATTTACTTAAACTTCCTGCAAAATCTCAAGTTCCAATTCTTGATAATGAATTCGAATTTGCGAGTCAAAGTTAAATTGTCAAAAGTCAACTGTTTTGTTCTTGGAGAAATTAGAGTTTGTTTTGATGTTTTAAGTTCAATTGACGATTTCAATAGTTTTTAGGAATAATTTGAAACATGTTTCATGTTTTAAAGATTGTCCAAAACGAACTCAAAATTGAAAACAAAATTTTTTTTTTTCTTGGCTACTAGCAAGCAGTAGGATTTTTTTGTTTTTTTTTTCATTTTTTTTTATATCATGAACACATTTTTATTTTTTGTTTCATGTTTGTTTAGAAGTCCTAAAACCATTTTGATGATTGACTATTAAGAATGAAGTTGTTTGATTGTTTAGATTTTGGTGAAGAAGATGAAGTGGGTTGAAACATGTAATAGATAAGTATTTGGGTTTGTATTATAAATCAGAAAAACTGAAATGGAGGAATGGTTAAGGGTGTTGATGAGTGAGCGAGAGGTCTCGGGTTCGAGCCCAGCTTGGTGCAATTTTTTTAAAACTGACTCCTAAGGTAGTTTTATACTTTTAAAAATTATTATTATTATTAATATTATTATTATTATCCTTAGGTATTTCTTCAATTATTAATTTTACAAAACAAAAGATATATATGTTAATATATTATTACATAAAATATACTAATATTACATAAAATTATGTTTCAACTAATATTATTGATATAACATTAATTAAATATCAAATAAGTATCATAATATATTATAAGAATAATTAATACATAACAAATATATAAACTTAATTGATTTATACTATAATGTGTTAATACTTGATATAGGTTCGTGAATCCGAGGCCAACCCTGCATTGTTCAATGTCGTCATATGTATTTTTACTACAAAATACAGTATTGTGAGTTATAGTCCCACTTTTAAAATCTAATATTTTTGGGATGAAAATACATGCAGGTTTTATAAATAATTTACAAAATAGACACAAGTATGTGAAACTACATTCTATGGTTGAATTATCGAAATCGAATATGCCCCTTTTTATTAAGTCTGCTAATCTAAGAATTAGGGAACAGACACCCTAATTGACGCGAACTCTAAAGATAGATCTATCGGGCCCAACAAGCCTCATCCAAAGTACCGGATGCTTTAGTACTTCGAAATTTATATCATGTCCGAAGGAAGATCCCGGAATGATGGGGATATTCTTATATGCATATTGTGAATGTCGGTTACCAGGTGTTCAATCCATATGAATGATATTTTTGTCTCTATGCATGGGACGTATGATTATGAGAAATGGAAGTATGAAATCTTGGGGTCTATTAAAATTATGAAATGATTCTTTATGATAAACTAATGAACTCACCAACCTTTTGGTTGACACTTTAAAGCATGTTTATTCTCAGGTACGAAAGAAATCTTCCGCTGTGCATTTGCTCATATTACAGATATTACTTGGAGTCATTCATGACATATTTCAAAAGATGTTGCATTCGAGTCGTTGAGTTCATCAAGATTATTATTAAGTCAATTATATTTGGATATATTATGAAATGCTTTACATGCCTGTCAACTGTCGATGTAACGAAAATTTGTCTTTTAAAAACGAATGCAATGTTTGTAAAATTTATCATATAGAGATCAATTACCTCGCGATGTAATCAACTGTTGTGAATCATTTATAATCGATATGGACTTCGTCCGGATGGATTAGGACGGGTCTCTACACCACTAACATCGGACTGCTAACTACGGACTAAGAAAATATTAAAAGTATTAAAAGTATATATATGTAATGATTACTTAAAAAGAAAATATGTTGATATATTATATATATGGTTAGGTTCGTGATATCTATCGGAGACCAAGTCGAATTAAATACCTTCAAGGCAAAAGTGAGTTTCATTTGCTCCCTTTTTGATTGCTTTTGCAATATATATTTTTGGGCTGAGAATACATGCGCTGCTTTTATAAATGTTTACAAAATAGATACAAGTACTTAAAAATATATTCTACGTTGAGTTGTACCACTGGCATATTTCCCTGTAGCTTGGTAACTACTATTTACATGGGTATTGTAAACGCGAATCCTGTTGATAGATCTATCGGGCCTGACAACCCCAACCGGACTGGACGACTAGTATTCAACGGTTGCACAGTACTTCGTTTTGGTGACTACACTTGGTACGGTGTAGTGAGATTTCATAATAAAGGGAATATGCGACGTTGATTAAATGTTAAGTATGGTTACCAAGTGCTCAACCACTTAGAATGCTTTACATACACTTGCGAGTGTATTATGTTTATGATTATGAAATCTTGTGGTCTATTAACATATTGAAATGATTGTTATGATAAACCTATGAACTCACCAACCTTTTGGTTGACACTTTAAAGCATGTTTATTCTCAGGTACGAATTAAGTCTTTCGCTGTGCATTTGCTCAATATAAGGACATTACTTGGAGCCGATCATCGCAATGGGACCAAATGTTGATGACTTCGTCCAGGTGGATTAAGACGGGTCCTTTCAGTTGGTATCAGAGCGGTGGTCGTAGCGAACCAGGTCTTGCATTAGTGTGTCTAACTAGTAGTTGTTAGGATGCATTAATGAGTCTGGACTTCGATCGTGTCTACATGTCAAAAGTTTTGCTTATCATTTCTAGTCGAAAATCATCTGTTTATCATCCTTAGGAGATTACCTGCTTATCATTCATAAGTCTAGACACGTTTTACCGCATTTACTGCATTGATAGTTTATGGACGAATTCTTATCTTAGCATATCTGTTATTGCGAACTTTGACTGATATCTTTTCAAAGATTCTCCGTAATTTATGGGATTTTGGTATTATATATACATATGTAAATTATGTATTGAAGAGTACCAAATCTAACTCCTATAATCTATTCCATACCAAAAATTCATTTTCCCCATTATACAAGATGGATTCCGCATCTAGTTCGAATTCTTCAGATTCCGACAGTTATGCCGATATGGATTTCCATTCGGGCTTCAAAAACAGTGTCACCGGAATGGATCAACCAATTTCCCATCATCTATTCTGGATGAATTGGGGATGGGTTCGTAATATACTAAATCACTGGAGACAAGAAGAAGGTGATCCATTCCATCCACCAAATTGCCCTCTTGGGGATGAACCTGAAGCACTTACCGGCGAACCTATTCGAAACACCATTTTCTCTCTCATTTCTAGAGTATCTCGTCACGATTATATACTATCCCATATTACAAATCTTGTTCATTCGCTCGCTCCAACCGCCAATCATCCCGGTGTACTAGCAGAAGTTAACGAACTTCGCGCTCGCGTGACGGCTTTGGAGAACATGGTGCGAAGGTTGCAAACACCAGCAGCAGCACCAGCAGCATAATCAGCACCACCATCAATAACATCAACAATACCATCATCACCACTAACAAAAAACATCCGCATCACACGTCTCGACATCATAATCTGTCCCACAAACATCAACATCATAAGCACCATAGATACCAAGGAGTACCAACAATAATGAACGATGAAGTATTGATCCATAACTTCATTGATATTCTGCGAAGAATATGTGGTTTCAAAAAGTTTTAGAGATTTCTTATTCTAGCTCAAACCGAAAAGCAAAAGAGATTAATATCATATTAACTCATTAAATTCATGATTTCATCTGAAGAAAATATATATGTATATATGTTTTCACAAAGATTGTAATTAAAAGTTCTTTTGTACAAAATATTAATGGTGAAATTTTTTTTAACGGGTGGGTAATACCCGAAGAATAATTAGATTTCATCTTAATAAGTTATATTGTACATTCGTCGAAGCTGATTCAACAGTCATTTACTATCCTACTTACAACCACCGATATACGTATCCGTTCACCACAGAATAACCATTTTCATTCAATTTCATATTTGGATTTTGACTTCCCAGAATCCAACAAGTGGCATATGAAGAAAACATATGACAAAATAAAATCTGTTAGAAACAAACAAATTAACTATGAAAAATTTTGTTAAGAATCCACGCTAACTGTTCCAGCTAACTGTTCCTAGCTAACTGATTACATTTTATTTATCGCAGTTTATTTATTTCAATTTAATTATCGCACTTTTATTTATCGTCATTTAATTTCTTTAATTATTTTACGCACTTTAAATATCGGGACACGTATACAATGTTTTGACATATCATATCGACGCATCTATATATATTATTTGGAATCACCATAGACACTCTATATGCAGTAATGATTGAGTTCTCTATACAGGGTTGAGGTTGATTCTACAATAATATATATAGTTTGAGTTGTGATCGAGTCTGAGAGGTATACGGGTCACAACACGTATTAATTAATTCGTATATTATATATTAAACTATATATGAATTATTGGACTGTTACTGTGGACTATCGACTGTGGACTAATGACATTGGACAATTAAAATGAATTAAAATATTGATTATAACATATGAAACTAAACATTTCTTCAAGATTGCCACTTGATTTCATCTTAAACCTCATTGTATCTCGACGATTACAATCAGCGTTCAAATCTATCATGAATCTTAAAAACACCTCCATCGAGAGGATAAACCAACTGCACTTCATCTACGGAAGAAAAGATTGATGCATATAGTTATGCACCTGAAAAACCCTCAGAAACTGAGTAAACGTTTGACACGTATCTGTTCTAGTTCCTTTGACATTGTTATTACCGAAGATCGTTTTGCAATCCCTTTCCAAAGTAGCTAATTTTGTCACAGCTCCAGCAAGTCAACTTCGACTTTTCATCCGAAACAACTTTATTATAACCGCGATATATATGTGTACTCTTTATTGTTACTGGGGAACCTTTTATATTCCACAATATTACCATCAGCGATTAATCATTCTAAAAACACAATTCTCTTGAAACTACCTTGGTTTGATAACCGATGACCCAGATCAGTTAACTTTGAAAATGCTGATGAAGCAGCATGTTGTAGATGATCTTAATGGCCACAAGTTTGATGATAAAGAAAGGAGTGTTAGGAACGCTCGATAGAAAATTTAGTACCGAAAAGCGGATTATGCGAAACTATGAAGAAAGCCGTGGACAAATCACAAAGAATAAGTTTGCCTTCAAAGAATCCAAATGATGTTGTGCCTGCTGAAATCGTTAGTAAACATCTTATTTCTCATTCTAAACCTTCACAGACAAATCTTCTTCATCATACATTGATATTAGAAATTCTAAGATATTCTCGTATGTTCTATTATAAATATCCTCCATATTTCTGGCAATATTTTCACAACTATTCTTATCTGAGATCATTTATCTCCCCGTAATATCTGCAACATAAAAGAAACTGTGTTAGTTTCTAAATTCTGAAACCTTCGAGTTTAAAATATGAATATTTTGAAGTAGTGTTGGGAACTGAAGCATGGATTAGTATAATATAATGACACTTGATCAACGTCATTATATTACAGTAAGTCATGCTTAGTTTCTAATGAAGCATGATGATTCACAGTACCGTCATCATGTGCCATTTACATGACTCTTATATTCTATCTAATCTCTAAACATATCAAGAGAATATTTTTCTGGATGACTCGGTCTTCTTCAGGGTATTCTGGTAATTTAACAAATCAAAATCGTTCTATTACCATTTTCTTCTTAGAGCATTAGCTATGTTCATTATGAATTTCATATCTACGAATTCCGGACCATTACTCGCTTGACTCGAAGTCGGGAAGAGAAAACAAAAGCATGAAGCTCCGAAAAATAATGAAGAATATAAACTTCGATAATAACCCCGAAATTACAAACCGTGTATATCTATGCAGATAGCAATATAGAGACATGGGAGAATTAGAAACACTATAAACACAAGAGTATAGTAGAAGTAAATAGATTCTTCTGGTGGTAGATGAAAAAGAAGAATGACAGATATAAAAGTTAGGAGTATATCAAGAATCAGGACTGGATGGAGCATATTGATGAATGCTTTAAAGTAAGAATCAAGGGAGAAAGAATAGAAGGTGTGAGTCGTGGAAAATAAGGAAACGAAAGGATGAATTTATAGTGAAATATCCGACAGAGCAATCGAAATAGATTATTGCATATAATCAAAGAAGATCCTGATTTCCTTAATCACCAAAGAACCAAATCTTATTACGTAAGATTCTCTTTAAATCCCTTAAATCCCAAAAATCAATCATAACTACGTCATCGGTTAAGACGAATATATTTTACTCTTCTCACTCTTTTACGATAGTCTCATTTATATTCTTCGCATAATCGAATCGTTTTATCTACATTACTCAATGATGATAAAACTCCATTATCACCTTCTATTTGTCATGAAAACCTTCTTATTGTTATCCATAACAACCTCTATCAAATTTCGGGGACGAAATTTCTTTAACGGATAGGTACTGTAATGACTCGGAATTTTCCGACCAAATTATACTTATGAGATTAATATTTACATAAATTAAACCATACCAACATGATAAGCAATCCAAATTGTTGAGACTTGTGTTTTTGAAAAGAGTTTTACACAACGTTTGACCGTCCAATATGACCGATGATATCACGAACTATATAACATACGATAATTATACGTTTGTGTATATATATGTATTTATATATATTTAAGATGATCTAAGGATGGTTTAACATCTCATTGTGTACTAATGACAATGAGTTATAAGTATATTTTGAAACTACTAACTTAAGTTTTTAAAACGATAACTATACGTAACATTCTTTGATATATATACTTATAATCTATAATGCTTATACATGTATCGTATATATAATGTATTTAATCACTTTTTAAGGACTTAAATACATAAAACAATATAAGTATATTCACAAAAGATAGCTATATTTGAATTCTCGTTCGGTTTCCTTAAGATTTCTATACGTATATCTAGGGTATATGTACCCGTATCATACCCAGCTTCTATACGTATTTACTATTGGTATATACATATCAAATCAACATCCTAATCAACATTATTACTGCCCTAGATATGAGGTAACTAGGATTTGTCAAGTAGTATGAATTATTAGCAAGAAAACAAAATTAGGAATCCTTTTCTTTCTTTATAAACTAAAAACATTTTTATAAATGAACACCATTTCTTCACTCCATTTTCTCATACCTACACCCTCATTTCTCTCTTAAAATACTCCTAACTTCATACTTGATCATCTCCAAGCATTTTCCCCATCATTTAGCTTCAATTATAAGCCTTAAACACCATAAGAAAACTCTTTCAAGAACATATCAAAATAACCACCCATTTGAAGAAGTTTACTTCCAACCTTTTGATCTAACTCCACCACTCTTTGATTCTAAGATTATTTCTTATCTTTTGCAGTAACTTTGTCCAAGTAACTTGAGGTAGTAACCTTGTTCATAATCTTATTCAATTCATATTCATATAGCTATCTTATTTTGTGGTATAAAATTTTAACAACAAGAACATAGTTTGAATGATTTCAAACTTGTTCGCAAACTAAATAGATCCTTCTAACTTGACTTTTAAAACACTTCAAGACCTGTAATATATCATAATGATATGCTAACCTAACAAGATATAACTTGGTTTTACAAAGAATATCTTAAAAACCGAATCTACGTCGTCGGAGTGCAACCGGGGGCTGTTTTGGGTTGGATAATTAAAAACCATCTTGAACTTTGAATTGGAAGTTCATGATCTGGAAAAATGATATTTCTTATGAATATGTTAACACATAAAAATTTCATGGTTTAACTCAAAGTGTAAGTATTTTTAGAAAAATGATCATTAAATGTTGTTTTTATGATGGAAAATGATCACTTTCATAAGTTTCACCAAAGTTTGACCTATAACCTATGATTTCGAATACAAACTAAGGTATTTTCAGTTCATATTCTTAAAATTTGACTCGATCCAAGGAAGTGGCAAGTTGAACCAACAAAAACGGAGTTGTAATGAAGAAACTACGATTAAAACAAGATTGGGTATCCGAAGCTAGTTTAGCTACGAAAATATTTGGAGAAAAAGTAAATTAATCATATCTTTTCTAATTAATATGATATTTTATATATAATTACTTATGATTTGATTTTATATATTTCAGGACCACCCGTAAACAACACGAGAAGATTAATCATAAGACCTCATGATTGTACGCAACACGTCATTTGACAACACGGTACTTTATGTACGCAACACGTCATTTGACAACATGGTACCATGGGTCGAGATTAATTCTGATCAATACGAATACGATGGGGTCTTTATTTATTTTATTTATGCAACTAATTGTGGACCACTAACATCGGACTGCTAACTACGAACTAAGAAAATATTAAAAGTATTAAAAGTATATATATATGTAACGATTACTTAAAAAAGAAAATATGTTGATATATTATATATATGGTTAGGTTCGTGATATCTATCAGAGACCAAGTCGAATTAAATACCTTCAAGGCAAAAGTGAGTTTCATTTGCTCCCTTTTTAATTGCTTTTGCAATATATATTTTTGGGCTGAGAATACATGCGCTGCTTTTATAAATGTTTACAAAATAGATACAAGTACTTAAAAATATATTCTACATTGAGTTGTACTACTGGCATATTTCCCTGTAGCTTGGTAACTACTATTTACATGGGTATTGTAAACGCGAATCCTGTTGATAGATCTATCGGGCCTGACAACCCCAACCGGACTTGACGACCAGTATTCAACGGTTGCACAGTACTTCATTTTGGTGACTACACTTGGTATGGTGTAGTGAGATTTCATAATAAAGGGAATATGCGACGTTGATTAAATGTTAAGTATGGTTACCAAGTGCTCAACCACTTAGAATGCTTTACATACACTTGCGAGTGTATTATGTTTATGATTATGAAATCTTGTGGTCTATTAACATATTGAAATGATTGTTATGATAAACCTATGAACTCACCAACCTTTTGGTTGACACTTTAAAGCATGTTTATTCTCAGGTACGAATTAAGCCTTCCGCTGTGCATTTGCTCAATATAAGGACATTACTTGGAGCCGATCATCGCAATGGGACCAAATGTTGATGACTTCATCCAGGTGGATTAGGACGGGTCCTTTCAAGTTCGAGCCCGAGTGATGCGTTGAAACAATACCTTTATTTTTGAACAGATTGAGTTGTTTTATTACACGAATTGATTTATTGTATATATGGTATTTTAACGATTTTAGGTTGGTTTCAAACATATATAGGCAACTGGTCCTATCCGCGTAGTTTAGTTTGAAGGTAAATCCGGTTCGTTCCACAGGGAGATGGAGTGTTTAATGGTTTTTAATAGTCTTTGAAGTTAAACTTATTTTAAGGGGGTTTTGGATTAGGAAATGATAATAATACATAATAATAATAAAATATAACTTAATCCTAATTTAATTGAACTACTTATTAATTTATACGAATGCATTATTTATAATTATTAACTTAAAAGTGAATTAATTGAAATTATACTAATAAGTTTATTACTAAATGATAATTAATAAGATAATAACTTTTAATAAAACTAATTGTTTAGAATTTTGTTTTGAGCAATTATAATATAAATTTATTTAAATTAACTAAATAACATATTTTAACTAAATTAATATAAATTAATAGGAATTATAATATTTAACTAGTTATAAACTAATTACTAATTATAAATTATAATAATTATAAACTAACAACTTAAATATAATAATAAAATAATTAAAACCCTAGATTTTAACCTAGTTCGTACACTACACGTATTATACTTACGCGTTTCGCGTAGTATAATACGCGTTTCGCGTATGGTTTAATATGTACGCGTATCGTGTAGAGATATACGCGATCCGCGTATGTTATAATCCAGGTGACAAAACAGTGACTAATAAACTGGAATATAATGCTGTGTAATATTTTTTTTTTTTAATTTTACTTTTAACTTTACTGAATAAATGAACGTAAATAATAATAATAATGATTTATAAAATAAAAGGGAGTGTTTACTTAAATGTGTCACCTCTAGGTCCATGGATTGTTTTAAGTTTAAGCTCGTATTAAAATGTTTAGTATAAAACTTATATTTTCCTTTCGAAAAAATAATAAGTTTTGACTAACTAAATTAAATCTAATTTTCATTGGATTATATTTAGATAGTTACTAGTGCTTAAGTATTTAAATTGAGACCCAACCCAGTTTTGACCTTCGCCAAAACCCAAATCATAACGGTTTCCCTTTTTACAATTTCACTATTATATGACTAGTGATATTACCCAAACCACCGAACCTTACTTTTTAATTTAGTGTTAGTAAATTAGTTATAAGTTCGTCTAGATCACTTTTAATGTTGAAGCTTAATTTATATAAATAAAAATAACTTTAGTTATTTTAATCTAACAAATTAATTGACAAGGGTTAAATATCCAAATACATAATAATGGTTCTTTTAATTAGGCTCAATATTAAAAATACTAAAGTTACATTTTAATTTTTACAAATGATAACAATCCATTTCACTAGGGGCTCTACATCTAAGCAAACACTAGGGAAATTAGCTACTCATTATACTAGGGTAAACATAAAAATATAAATATGCAAAAATAACAATAACTACAAAAATTGATAACAATAATTTTTAACAGAATATACTTACTAAAAATTCTTCACTTTCATTAACTTCAATGGTAGAAAATTACAATAATAACACCCCTTTTGCGCGTACAATAATACCCTTAATCACGAACAATACACCCTTAATATTTGAAACTATCCTAACTCTTCAAACTTGAAAATTAATTTGGTACAGAATACTTAAAAATAAATGACAGTAACTAATGATTTTTGTGTGTGTAGTCTCCTTGAAAATGTATGTGTTCTGCCTTCTCTATTTTTCTCTGCCTTCCTTTTGTAAGAGTACTCCGTATTATAACATGTGTAGTAGGTCAAAAGTGTAGTCCTTGCTGTACCACTTGAAAAAGAATGAATATTAAAACATAAAAGTAACCGTCCCATTTGCTGTTGAATCTGGATCTGGACTGGATACTATGCGTTTCGCGTAGGAGTCCACACGATCCGCGTAAGAGTTAAATACTACGCGTTTCGTGTAGGCTGCCACACGATTCGCGTAAGAACAGCCGACAGTTTTCTTTGTTTTTTTATTTTATGTTTTGTTCTCTTTTGATCCCGCGTTGACGTTTATCGATTTGGAACTTCTCATTTGAACTTTTATTCTTTGCTCATCTTGAACTTGTATTCGGGTAATGTTATCTCGACATATATTTGGTTTAAATCCATCGTTTATCATCTTTTCTTCAAACTTCGAGCTCGTATTATCTTTTGTCGTTTTCTCGTGATTTATACATTTGAATGTCTTAGTAAACAGTAAAAACCTATGAAATATAAATGATATTGCGTCGAATAATATGTATGTTTAAAGCAATATCACCGAGCATGGGCGTTTATTTTTTTTTAAAGCTTGATACATAGAGGTAGCATTCCTATTATCTTGTTATAATTATTATTATTATTATTATTATTATTATTATTATTATTATTATTATTATTATTATTATTATTATTATTATTATTATTATTATTATTATTATTATTATTATTATATTATAGTTATAAGAATTATAACAAATATTATTATTATTATAAGTATTATTAATGTTATTATCATTAATTTATCATTTTTAGTATTATTATCATTACTACAATTATAGTTATTATTATCAATATTACTATTATTATTATTATGAATATAATAAAAATTTATTATTATGTTCATAAACACTAGTATTAGTATCATTAGATAAATATTAGAGATATTAATATTATTATTATTATTAGCATATGTATTATTATACATATTATCATTATTATAAATATGATTACAATTACAAATATTAGTATCGTTATTATTAAATAATTACTATCATTATTATTATTATTATTATTATTATTATTATTATTATTATTATTATTATTATTATTATTATTATTATTATTATTATTATTATTATTATTATTATCATTTTTACTAAAATTATTATTTTTGACATCACTGAAACTATCATTATTATTATTATCAGTATTATTATGTAGTTACCAAAATTATTATCATAATTATCATTAACAATAAAATTAATATCTTTACATTTATTAACGTTAATATCATTATTATTATTATTATTAATAGAATTACAAACATTAATATCTTATTAATAATATTAAATATAATAATCATTTTTACCATTACTAATATTATTTTAGTATTATTATAAATATTATTATTAATATAAAAATGATATATTTAATACATATAACATAACAAAAATTAATATTTTTATATACAAAATGCATATATATATATATATATACATATACATATATATATATATATACATATACATATATATATATATACATATACATATATATATATATATACATATATATACACATATACATATATATATATATATATATATATATATATATATATATATATATATATATATATATATATATATATATATATATATATATATATATATATATATATATATATATATATATACATATATATATATACATATATATATGCTATTAATATAAAAAGGATATAACTAATAAATTTATACATATATGTTTTCGATTACAATTATGTATATTAATAAATATACAAATGATATAGGTTCGTGAATCAGAGGCCAACCCTGCATTGTTCAATGCCGTCATATGTATTTTTACTACAAAATACAGTATCGTGAGTTTCATTACTCCATTTTTAAATGCTTTTACAATATATATTTTTGGGACTGAGAATACATGCGCTTTTATAAATGTTTTACGAAATAGACACAACTAATCGAAACTACATTATATGGTTGAATGATCGAAGCCGAATATGCCCCTTTTGCTTGGTAGCCTAAGAATTAGTAAACCGATCTACTAATTGACGCGAATCCTAAAGATAAATCTATTGGGCCTAACAAACCCCATCCGTTGTAGCAGATGCTTTAGTACTTCGATGTTATTTTATCATGTCCGATGGATGTCCCGAAATGATAGGGGATATATTCTTATATGCATCTTGTTAATGTCGGTTACCAGGTGTTCAATCCATATGAATGATTTTTGTCTCTATGTATGGGACTTATATTTATGAGAAATGCAAATGAAAATCTTTTGGTCTATTAAAATAATGGAAATGAATGTTTATGATAAACTAATGAACTCACCAACCTTTTGGTTGACACTTGAAAGCACGTTTATTCTTAGGTTTGAAATAAATCTTTCGATGTGCATTTGCTCATTTTAGAGATATTACTTGGAGTCATTCATGACATATTTCAAAAGATGTTGCATTCGAGTCATTGAATTCATCAAGATTATTATTAAGTCAACTATAGTTGGATGTATTATGAAATTGTATGCATGCCGTCAACTTTTGATGTAATGAAAGTTTGTCTTTTAAAAAAAGCGAATGCAATGTTTGTAAAATGTATCATATAGAGGTCAAGTACCTCGCGATGTAATCATATGTTATTGTATTCGTTCTTATGGATTAGGACGGGTCGTTACATGTGGTATCAGAGTGGTGGTCTTAGCGAACCAGATCTTGCATTAGTGTGTCTAACTGATAGTTGTTTAGATGCATTAGTGGGTTTGGACTTTGACCGTGTATGCATGTCAAAAGTTTTGCTTATCATTTAGTGTCAAAAATTATTTGCTTATCATCCTTAAAGTCTAGACACGTCTTACTGCCTCTATTGCATAGAAAGTGTATAGATAAATTCATATCTTACCGTATCTGTTATTGTTACCTTTGCCTGACAGCTTCCGTAGATTCCTCCGTAACTTATGGGATTTAAGTATTACATATGCATATGTAAATTATGTATTGCAGGGTACTAATCTACATCCTATAATCTATTTCTTATCGAAAATCCTTCATCTGATCGTACAAGATGAATCCCTCAACCTGTTCAAATTCCTCGGATTCTGACGGCTATTCCGATATGGAGTTTCACCTAAGCTCCGAAAGCAGTGTCACCAGAATGAATCAACCAATTCATTTGATGGGTTCGTAGCCTACTTAATCATTGGAGACAAAAAGAAGGTGATCCTTTCCATCAACCAAATTCACCTCTTGGCGAAGAACCTGAAGCACTTACCGGTGAACCAGCCCGAAATACCATTTTCACCCTCATATCTGGAATATCTCGTCATGATTACATACTATCTCAGATTCTAAACCTTATTCATTCGCTCGTTCTTACCGACAATCATCCAAGAGTAATCGAAGAAGGCAACGAGCTTCGCGCCTGAGTAATGATTTTTGGAGAATATGGTGCAAATTTTACCAGCTTCAACAACATCATCGATACCAACAGTACCATCAGTAACAGCTCCAGTACCATCAACAATCCATGCCTCAACATCTCATTCTATACCTCGAGTATAATCATCATTCTACGTATCGTTCTACATCATTTATCTTCGTTCGACATGGCAATTATATACTCTCTAATGTTTTAGAAATTATATATTCTTGTTCTAAAAATAAATCAAATGAGTTTAATATCATATTGACTAATTAAATCCATGATTACATCTGAAGAAAATATATATGTATATATACTTTTTTTCATAAAGATTGTAATTAAAAATTCTTTCGTACAAACTGTTAATGGTGAAAATATTTTAACGGGTAGGTAATACCCGAGGAATATTTAGATTTCACATTAATAAGTACACTGTACATTCTTTCAAATCTAATTCAACAGTCATTTACTATCCTATTTACAACCACCAATATACGTATCCGTTCACCGCAGAATAACCCTTTTCATTCAATTTCATATTTGGATTTTGATCTTTCAGAATCCAACAAGTGGCATAATGAAGAAAATATTGGACAAAAATAAAATTTGTTAGAAACAAACAAATTAACCATGAGAAAATTTTGTTAAGAATCCACGCTAACAAAATCCTAGCTAACTATCCCTAGCTAACTGTTAATTCTTTATTACATTTTATTATCGCAATTTATTTATCGCAGTTTATTTATTGCAATTTATATTCTCGCAATTTTATTTATCGTCATTTAATTTCTGTTATTTATTATACGCACTTTATTTATCGTCATTTAAATACAGTTATTTACGCATTTTAAATATCGGGACACGTATACAATGTTTTGACATATCATATCGACGCATCTATCTATATATATTATTTGGAATAACCATAGACACTCTATATGCAGTAATGATCGAGTTAGCTATTCAGGGTTGAGGTTGATTCTATAATAATATTTATACTTTGAGTTGTGATCGAGTCTGAGACATGTATACAATGGGTCACGATACGTATTAATTAATTCGAATATTATATATATGAATTATTGAATTGCTAACTGTGGACTACCAACATTGGACAATTAAAATGAATTAAAATATTAATTATAACATATGAAACTAAACAATTCTTCAAGTTTGCCACTTGATCTCATCTTAAACCTCATTTGTATCTTGACAATTACAATCTGCGTTCAAACCTTTCATGATTCTTGAAAACACCTAAATCGAGAGGATGAACCAACCGCACATCCTCTACGGAAGAAAAGATTGATGCATATAGTTATGCACCTGAAAATACTCGAAACCTGAGTAAACATTTAACACATATCTGTACTAGCTCCTTTGGCATTGTTATTACCGAAAATAACGTTGCAATTCTTTTTCAAATTAGCCAATTTTGTCACAGTTTATCAAATCAACATCGACTTTTCATTCGGATAAGCCTTATTATAACTTTGATATATAAGCTAGCCTTTCGTCATCGTTACCGAAGAACCAATTATATCCCACCACATTAGCAGTAAATTTACCAACTACTTCATTACTCATTGACTTAAATCTCTCCGATAAATCACTATATTTATTCATTGAAACCCTATCATGTACTCATCGACATCTTGTAACGATAGTTGCCATACCAAATACCGGGAAGCATTAATCATTAATTCTCGAATTTTGCAGCATTCCTACGTTAACAGTTATATATCTACATATAACGTATATCTTCTGGACTGATGAATTACAATTCAGAATCTCTGTATTCCTGGAAAACACTCTAGCTTACGAATCAGATCTATGAGTTCTGAAAAAGCTGATGAAGCAGCAAAAACTAAAGACTATTCAAACAGTCAAAAGTTTGATAATAAAGATCGACATACTGAAAAAGCTCAAAAGTTTGATACTGAAAAACAAATCGAGCAAATCATGAAGGAGACCAAGGACAAATGCAAGGACCAAACCTTGTATTTAAAGAATTCTTATGATTCTGTTTCTGATGAAATCTTTAGTGAATACCTTACTCCTTAATCACTCTAAATAATTGTGAATGAATTTCTTCATCACACTTTGAATCTAAAATTCTAAGATATTATCGTATCTTTCATTGTAAATATCCTCAATATTTCTGAAGATATCTTCATAAATATTTTCATCCGATATTAATTATCTTTCCGCGCTATCCGTGATATATCATAAAAGGAAACTATTTTAATTTCTAAAATTCTAAAAAATTCGAATTTAAATTATGAATGTTTTTGAAGTAGTGTTAGGAACTGAAGCATGAGTTAGTATAATATAATGACACTTGATCAACGTGATTATATTACAGTAAGTCATGCTGAGTTTCTAATGGAACGTGATGATTCACAGATCATAACGTCATCATGTGCCATGTTACACGACTCTTGTATTCTATTTAGCCTCAAAAATATCAAGAAAATATTTTCTTGATGATTCAGTCTTTTCCGGATATTCTGGTAATTTGACAAATCAAATCGTGCAGCTACCTTTCCTTTCTACCTTGTATATTATGATAATTCGAATCTCCATATCTACAAATTCTGGACCATTACTTGCTTTATTTAAAGTCGGGAAGAGAAAACAAAAGCACGGAGCTATGAAACATAAAGGGGAATATAAAGTCTGATAACAACACATAAATTACAAACCGTGTATTTCAATGTTTTTCGCAACATAAAGATACGGGAGAATTAAAAACACTATAACCCCAAGGGCGAAGTAGAAGAAAACAGATTTTTCTGGTCGAAGTTGGAAAAGGAGAATGATTGTTGCGATAGTAAGGATAAGGATAAGGATCAGAACCGGATTAAGCATTTTCACAGTTCTTGGGATTATGAATTAAGAAAGAAAGTATTGGAGTAGGAAAATAAAAGAACTGAAAAAGTTTAATTTATAATGGAAATATCAGACAGAGTAATCGAGGCAGATCACCGTATTTAATTATAAAGATATTAATTTCTTTATTCGTCGAAGAATCATATCTTTTAGATTTCGAAAATTTTCTTTAAATCCCTTGAATTTTGAAATTCAACCATGATTAGTCAAAAGTTATGATGAAACTTGTCTTTCTCATTTCACTCTTTTGTGATAGCCTCATTCATGCTCTTCGAGGAATCGAATTGTTTTATCTGTATCACTCAATAATGATAAAACTCTATTTATCAACTAATATTCGTCATGAAAACATTCTTATTGTTAGCTATGACGACCTCGATCAAATTTCGGGACGAAATTTTTCTTTAACGGGTAGGTACTGTGACGACCCGGAAATTTCCGACCAAATTTTAACTTAATCTTTATATGATTTCGATACGATAAGCAAAGTAAGTAATGTTGAGTCTAGAAAATTTTGAAAGGATGTTCATATATTCAATTGACCTTCAACTGCTCTCGACGATTCACGAAACAATTAAGTGTAAATAGATAGTGTGTATGTATATATAAATAATAATTCGAAATATAATTTGAAGTATTATATGTTGTTGTTATTAAAAATTAATAAAATAAAGATAGGATATTATAATAATTATTATTTAAAATATATCTCTATATATAAATAAAGTATATTAAAAATAAATATTAAATGCTTGTAATACTTGTTTGATGTTCCGATTGATATTAAGAAAGTTAAATTCGAACTTATGTAATTTTAAAATAAAAGGTGGTCCGAAAATGAGTTATATGAGTTATAGGCTTATTAAAAGTTTATTTAGTATCTAATTATTTAATTTTAACACTTTTTATATTTCACTCATAAATGAGAGGGACCGTTGATGTAACTTGTATTTATCAAATTAATGATTGAATTTTATACCATAATGACCAACATAAATAAATATAGTTAATTTAAAAATATGGAAATTTTCTTAACACTTTTATCCGCCACTGATTTCGCACGATACACAGTCCGTGAAAACTGTCGGTAGTAAAAGACATTTAGATAGGCTGCTTTACTATTCAACAATAGCGGGTTCTCTGCTTCTTTTCAATTCACACCAATGAAACATAAGTTGATTTATTATATTATTATTATTATTATTATTATATTATTATTATTATTATTATTATTATTATTATTATTATTATTATTATTATTATTATTATTATTATTAATTATTAATATTAATATTATAAATATGATATCTATCTCTTCTATCTACGCATATATATATACACAAGTACTTACATAACGTAGCTCTTATGCAATTATAAGCCCATCTTCTTCCTCATCAACCACCACCACTTTATATCACCTTCAATGATAAAACTCAACAACACCTTCAATCATCATAAATTGCTCGATTGTTTATATTGAATATCGTTCAACATCATGGGACAATCGAATATGTCATGCACTGATCCAATGCCTGAAGTGAACCACGAGTGCATCATCATCATACAGAACATATTACGGTATAATGACCCTCATTTTTCCATTCTATATTTTTCCTTATTAAATGCCCAAACAATATAATTAAAACTTAACGACTTAATTTTAATTAATAATTGTTAAGTATTAAAAATTTTAAAAAGTAATAATTAACTTTGTGTAATAAACAACAAGTTAATAAAATACGGAAATGATAAGCTAAATAACTTTCGTGAACAAAATGTAATAAATTAAAGTTTAATTCATATAACTTAATTAGTCTTAAATAAGTTTAGGGATCATTTAAGCTAACTTAAAGTACAAGGACTAAAGTGAAAAATCCTAAAACCAACCCATGTAACCCTAGCCGAATTTAGGAAGGGTAAAATTACCCTTTTGCCCCTTAAATTTTTGGCCAAGGCACCCATAATCACCTCCTCATTTACTTGACTTGTTCCCTAAGTAATTCCTAATTAAACCCTAATTCTAGAATTATCTAATCCTCTCTATAAATAGGGGCCTTAGCTAGAGCTAAAGATGTACCAAATCACAATCAAAAATCTCTCTCAAATCTCTCCCATCTCTCTCTAATTTTCGGCTCACAAAACCGAAAATCCCCCACCACCATCGAAAATCTTCAAGGGTTTTCAAGGAATCTTCATGTTCTTCACATTCTTCGAAGATCTTCAAAGGTGTTCTTCAAATCTTCAAGGTTTTGATCTTCATCTCTAAAGTGTTTCATCTTTTCTTTGTTAAGCATCTTCGAATCTTCAAGGTATAGCATAAACCCTAAAACTTATTTACATAATCTTTGATCTTGTTTTAAATTCATGTTCATGATATAATCTTGTTAATTCAAACAAATACATATACATATACATGAACACGCATAGATATATATATATATACATGGAGAAAAAAAATATTAATATGTATGTGTGTATATATATATACATGTAAAAAATATATATATATATATATATATATATATATATATATATATATATATATATATATATATATATATATACACACACACACACACATATACTCGGTTTACATATAAAAAAATAAAATAAGAACTATATATATACACATATACGATATACATATATATACATAAACCCTAAACCAAACCCTAATTAGTAAACCCTAATTTATTAAAACCCTAATTAGTAAACCCTAATTTATTAAAACCTTAATATTACCTAAACCCTAGGACATTAATTAAACCCTAGTCATTTATTACTAAACCCTAATCATTTAAAATACTACTTTAATTAATTAACCCTAATTAATTAATGAAACCCTAATACTACTTATACTATATTACTAATACTACTTAACACGTATACACTTATATTAATACTAACACATGTAATATACTACTACATATATTATATTATAAGATTACGTTAGTCATTCACGATAACGTGTGATTACTTGAACGTCAACGCTACTTAACACCTAGGGTGATCCTTGGTACCACTATGGGACGCTTGTGGATTACGAATGCCAAACTTAGATTTTGATCAAGAAATCCTGGGCCAACCGGTAACAATTGGTCATTCTGGTGACTCGGTGGTGGAATAGATGTTTGGGTATGATGCACAATGTCAAACCCGACTATAGTAATCATACACTTAGTTATCTTCACACTTAATAGGTGGTATACTTATTAAGAACAACCCACTAGTGTTCAACGCTAACTTACTAAAAGTGGAAACTTACTAAAAGTGGAAACATACTAAGAATGGAAACTTAGTAAAATGAACTATACTTAAAACACTCGCATACTTAAACTTAAACTTGGGCAAAACACTTAACTACTCTTAAATGTCATTAGGTTGACTTTCTGCTCATCCATCCAAACTTTCTATTCCGAGGAATAACTCTCTCTCTCCTACTTACTAAGGTGATTTTCATAGCCCCACTTTATATTGTGCACAACTTATTTAACTTCTTGGGGTGAGACACATGCTACTTTTACTTTTTACAATTTAGACACAAGTACCAACTGTTACACTATGCTATACCCGGTTATGTCAGACTAAGTCCCTACAGTGATATTTTTAATTGCTCGTTAAATGCATTCTTAATTATTGGGGGTAGCCTATCAGGAGTAACGTCCCCAATACATTTGACCAAGTCATTGTATTACTTAATAATGAAATTAAACCGACAAGGACAGACACAACTTGTCATTGGGGCAAACTTGAACATTTAGTCTAAATATCACGAATTGGCATAACTTTTTGATCCCCGCGAGATCAACTTTATAAACTAAATCGTGTGGTCTAAAACAACGGTTAAACATTTTTGTTAAACCTATGAACTTCACTCAACCTTTTTGGTTGACACTTTAGCATGTTTGTCTCAGGTGCCGATTGATCAAGCTTGAATTACTTACTGCTTATGTGATGCTACTTGGACTTAGGATCAAGAGATATTGCATTTATTATTCTTGCATTTAAAACAATTACTTTATTGTAATTTCCATTATTGTAACGACATTCATTTTCCGCTGCGTACTCAACAAAGTTTGTTCTTATCATTTAGTATTGTTCTCGTATATTATAATATGTTGGTTTGTTTGATATTAATGTCACATTCACCCAGGCCCTAATTGGAGGTGTGATAGATTGGTATCAGAGTAAACCAGGCTATTATAGAGAACCAGAATTGCATCTTTATGTGTGCCTTATTTGCTAGCTAGGGTGCCTTAGCAATCTAGGAAACTATAACCTTTCCTGCCTTAGACTTTAAAGCACTTAGGATTGTCTTATAATCTTAACACTTATGCTCTACTAAACTTGACTCAAAGATGCTAATCAAAGTCTCTTTCCTAATGTTAGGATGTCAAGCTCAAGCGTTAATCAACTAAATAAAATGACTCTCTTCAAATCTTTTGAAGAAATGGCTCGCTTTCAACCTACCATCGAAGTAGGTGTTGGACAATCTTCAACTACGAGATGAGTCCAAAGCCCACCTTATGGTCTTGGTGGTCCTCCCTCACCAAACTATAGTCCGAATACTTTACCTAAGTCTCCCGACTACTACCCAAACCCAATAATTGAAGACAAGGGGTAGCGCCCTGCTGATTTTAATGAAGATGGCCCGTCTAAGAAAAGAGCTCGATCTCCTTCTTACGATAACCATGATGCCATGTGTGAAATTATGAATCTGCGAATGACTACCGAGAAGAACATCGATGGTTTGCTTCGCCATGTTACAAGGATCGAAGCTCGAATGGATGAAAAATATCTGGTAATCAAGAAACTTTTGGAGGAGAATGCAGAGTTAAAGAAAGAGATAAAGTTGGTGAAGTATGAGGAAGAACGTAACACCCGTTGGGGAAAGTAATCACTTGCTCATCTCAAGGAGAATGTTGATTTTTGGTTAGATATGGAAAGAAATCGAGTCAACAAACAGCTTACTCTAAAGGGGTACGATAACAACGCAGTCAACAGCCGCGTTACTAACCTCTACGATAACCTCGAGTATCTCTATGAGAAGCAAAAGGCGAGGAACGAGAAAGTTGATGAGTTTCTGAAGAAGGTTGAGGATGAGAAGAAGAAATATGAAGATTACTTCAATCTTAATATTCCCTAGATTATTTTTCCAAATTCCTATCTATGTAAAGGCTATGCCTTAAACTATTTCTATTTCCGAATCATGTATTAAAAAGGCTTATTTAATGCCTTGTTCTAATAATATAAAGTGTTCTATTAATATCATGTGATATCAATGCTTTACTTTATTCATACTTATAGTTACCTAAACTTATAACTTGTCACCTTACCAAACTTATGTTCACTTCTATGTAGTGACATCATGGTTCGTCCAGCTGCACCTACAATTAACAACATCGTATTGACTACTGAACAATTCCAACAGCAGCTTGCTGCCGCCCAAGGCAACGCTCAAGCTAATAATGTTAATCATCAACCGAAACCTTGTTCTTACAAGGACTTTACAAACTGTCACCCTCCCTCTTTCAAGGGAAATGAAGAGGCTGTGGAACTAGTTCAATGGTTCGAGAAGATAAAGTCCATCTTTCGCATTTGCAACTGCGGGGATGACGATCGGGTCAAATATGCCACTAGCTCATTAGCTGACAATGCTTTGACTTAGTGGACTGCTTATGCTAAGTCCATGGGAATTGACAATGCTAATGCAATCCCATGGGACGAACTCAAAAGAATGATGGTTAATAAATTCTGTTCGAGAAGTCAAGTTCAAAAACTTGAAGCCGAGTTCTGGGAACTCAAGGTGAAGGGTACTGATATTGAAAGCTACACCAATCGTTTTCTCGAGCTTTCAACTTTGTGTCCCGAGATGTTTCCTACCGAAGATAGAAGGATTGAAAGGTATATTGAAGGTCTCCCCGAAGATGTTCAAGGGAATGTTATTGCTGCCGAGAAGGTCACTCTTGATGATGTGATTCTCATGGCACAAAATTTGATGTTGGCCAAGAGAAAAAGAGCGTCGGCTAATAAGCAGGTTGACACTAAGATTAATGAAGGTAAGAGGAAGTTTGAGCCATCTCAAGGTTCGACTCATAATGTTAGTAAGAAGCCGGCGGATAGTACAAGGACGAATTATAAAGGCATTTATCCTTTTTGTATTCATTGTGAAAGGCATCACCCGGGGCGGTGTACTGCTACTTGTACGTTGTGTAAGAAAGTGGGACACGTTGCTAAGACGTGTAAGACTCCTCCAAAGGATAAAGCTATTGTTCCTACCAAAGCTCCTCCTACTTGTTACACTTATGGAGAAAAGGGACACATTAGTCCAAATAGTCCTAAGAAGAAAGATACTCCCGCTACTGGAGCCAATACTACTACTGCGAAGGGTCGTGCGTTTGTTCTTATTGCTGCTGAAGCCCGAGATGAAGATGAGGTCATCACGGGTACGTATCTTGTCAATAATTGTTACGCAACTATTTTATTTGATACAGGTGCCGACAAAAGTTACGTGTCTAGTGAATTTTGTACCCTATTTACTGAAAAGCCTCAACCCTTAGAATCTAAACGATTAGTAGAAGTAGCCAATGGAAAGATCATGAAAGTCGATAAAATCTATAAAAACTGCAACCTAATCCTAGCCAATAAAGAATTTAAGATAGATCTTTTGCCGGTCGAGCTCGGAAGTTTTGATGTCGTAGTTGGAATGGATTGGTTACGTCCATTACATGTTGCAATCTTGTGTTTTGATAAAACCGTTAACATTCCGTTGGGAAATGGAGAAACTCTAGTCATTCAAGGCGACAAGTGTGGTTCTAATCTCAACATTATCTCCTGTATTAAAACCCGCAAGTACCTTATGAAAGGTTATCCAGCTATTCTAGCCCACGTTAAGATGATCGAATCGAAAGAGAAGTGCATTGAAGATGTACTAGTAGTTAAAGACTTTCCCGATGTGTTTCTCGAAGATCTTCCTGGTCTTCCACCTCCTCGACAAGTCGAATTTCAAATTGATTTAGCTGCCGGTATTGCTCCTATTGCTAAAGCACCGTACCGTTTAGCACCTTCCGAAATGAAGGAACTTTCTGAAAGGACCCGTTCATATACATTATAAACGATTCTCAATAGTTGATTACATCGCGAGGTATTTGACCTCTATATGATACATTTTTCAGACATTGCATTCGTTTTTAAAAGATAAACTCTCTTTACATCGAAAATTGATAGGCATGCATACCATTTCATAAGATTAAACTATAAATGACCTAATCAGTCATTTACTTAATAATAATCTCTATTGAACTCAACGACTTGAATGCAACGCCTTTTGAAATATGCCATGAATGACTCCAAGTAATATCTTTAAAATGAGCAAATGCACAGCGGAAGATTTCTTTAACACCTGAGAATAAACATGCTTTAAAGTGTCAACCAAAAAGTTGGTGAGTTCATTAGTTTATCATAATCGATCATTTTCATCATTTTAATAGACCACAAGAATTTCATTTCCAGTTCTCATAAATATACGTCCCATGCATAGAGACAAAAATATCATTCATATGGATTGAACACCTGTAACCGACATTAACAAGATGCATATAAGAATATCCCCTATCATTCCGAGAAATCCTTCGGACATGATAAAACAACATCGAAGTACTAAAGCATCCGGTACTTTGGATGGGGTTCGTTAGGCCCAATAGATCTATCTTTAGGATTCGCGTCAATTAGCAGATCGGTTTACTAATTCTTAGGTTACCAAGCAAAAGGGGCATATTCGGCTTCGATCATTCAACCATATAATGTAGTTTAGATTACTTGTGTCTATTTCGTAAAACATTTATAAAGATTGCGCATGTATTCACAGCCCAAAAATATAAAGGGTAAAAAGGCAAATGAAACTCACCATACTGTATTTCGTTGTAAAAATACATATAACATCATTGAACAAGTGCAAGGTTGGCCTCGGATTCACGAACCTAAATTAATTATATATATTTATGTGTTGATCAATATTTGTCTAACAAATTAGGTCAAGTCATAGTGTACCACCAAAATACTAACTCATGCTTCAGTTTCCAACACTACTTCAAAAACATTCATATTTTAAACTCAAAGGTTTATAGAGTATATGAACTAAACAGTTTCCTTTTTTATGTAATACAGATAGCGCAAAGAGATAAATGATTCCAGATAAGAATAGTTATGGAAATATCTTCAGAAATATGGAGGATATTTATAATGAAAGATACGATGATATCTTAGAATTTCTAATATCAGAGGATGATGAAGAATATTGTCTGTAAGGGTTTAGTGTTAGGAGCAAGGTATTCGTTAATGACTTCAGCAGACACTGAATCATTTGGATTCTTTGAAGGCAGGTTCAGTCTTTGTGATTTGTCCACAGCCTCCTTCATACTTTGCTCAATCCGTTTTCCAGTTCCAAAACTTCTCTTTTTCTGAGCTTTGCTAATACACTAATCTTTATCATCAAACTTTTTACTGCTAAGGTTGTTTACAGTTTTTGTTACTTCATCAGCATTTCGAGAACTAGTTCGCGGTTCAGAGTGTTTTTCAGAAACTTCACATTCGAAGTATGTAAGTCTTGGAAATAGACGTTATGTATAACTGTTGGCGTCAACATGCTGTGAGATTTCAAAATACTGATTGCTAATTCCCAATGATTCGTATGGCAATTCTCGTTACAAGAGGCAGATGAGTAAATGATGGGGTTTTGATAAATATAATGACTTTTCAGAAAATCTCAGATCATTACGGTTACTGATAAATTTACTGCTAATGTGGCGAGATATGAAAGGTTCCCCGGTAACAATGGCGAAAGGGCAACATATATATCAAGATTATGATAAGGCTACTCCGAATGAAAAATTGAAGTTGTCTTGCTGGAGCTGTGATAAAATTTGCTAGCAAAGGAATTGCAAAGTTATTTTTTTTTTGCTAATAAATGCCAAAGGATCTGACACAGATATGTGTTGAGTTATGACTTTAACTTCGAGAGCTTTTTAAGTACATAACTGTGGGTAATATGTGGTTGGATCATCATCTCAATTGTTCATTATTTGAAGTGTCTTCAGAAATTTTTGAAGGGTTTGAACACAGATTGTAATCGTTAATATACATTTGATGTTCTAACACAGTTTTGAAGTCAAAGTATAGCTTTGAAAGATGTAGGAATCTAAAAGTGATGGTACCTGTTATATCTCGAATTGAATTCTGAGGTTTCAAAATCAGAATATGTAATTGGGTTTGAATGAGTATGGTTGTTTTGATTTCTATGAAAGAATGTATATTATTGTGAAAGTAGGAAGTATAGTTAATAATTTGCTTAATCCGATTCGAAGAATGTAATATATTAATTGTGAATATACATATATCTCTCGAGTATTACCTACCCGTTAAAAAATTTCACAATTAATATTTTGTACAAAAGAATTTTATTATAGTCTTTATGAAAATATATATGTATATATTCTCTTCAGATGTAACATAGATTTTAATGAGTTAATACTAAATTAAACTCATTCGATTTAAGGTTGGAACTAGAATTGAATAATCCCTTGAAGGCTTTAGAGATTACATAAGTATTTCTTCAATAATATTGAAGTTATGAATTAATACTTCCTTATTTGTTGAGGCGTGATGTTGGTTTTCGTTAAATTCTTGTGAACTTCGCAAAGTACATATGATGTTATCTGAAAAGTTTCGGTTACATCGATGATGAAAGTGTAAAATCAAATATATACTTGATTTATTAGGAATTGGAATTTTTTGAATTGAGATAGAGATTGTAGTTAACGATGGTTAAGTTGTGGGCGAAGGACGTACATTATTGCATATTTGTAATATGAATTAACCGAGTAGTTAAGATTCACACACAATAGCTTAGCACGGGAAGATTTATTTTTTTATTTCAAAATATATATATATAAAATATACATATAATTTCTTCAGAGGGAATGAGTTAATTTTTCATAACTCGTTGATACAATATACGCGTTATTGATTCGTAATAATGTCCACAGTGATTCTTGAACTGACAGAGTTTGTAATATTATAGGTGTTGTTGATTCTGATGTTAACTGTACTGACGATGCTGGTGACGCTGACGGTACTGTTGATGCTGTTGGTAAAACAAGTTTAGCTTGTTAATCACACACCATTTTTGTCAAGGTTTCTACTCTTCCTTCTATCATTTTGGTTCGCTTAACTGATTTATGGTTAGGGCTAGATTAGATAATCTCTAAGACTTTAGAGATTACATAATCGCCGCGAAATGTTTCTCCAATGAGGTTATGAGTTAATACTTCGTCAGTTATTGTTGTTGGTACTCCTTGATATCTATAGTGCGTATGACATTGATGCTCGTGGGATAGATTGTGAAGTTGAGGTTTACGATGCAGTTGTGGTTGAAGGTGGTAATGGTACTGTTGGCGTTGATGATGGTGGTACTGGTTATGCTGCTGGTGCTGCTGCTGGTGTTTGTAATCTCTGCACCATATTCTCCAAAGCCACTACCCGAGCGCGAAGCTCGTTGACTTCCTCTATTACACCGGGGTGATTGTCGGTTCGGAAGAGCGGATAAATAAAATCTAAAATTTGATGTAGTATGTAATCGTGACGAGATACTCTGGAAATGAGAGAGAAAATGGTGTCTCGAACAGGTTCGCCGGTAAGTGCTTCAGGTTCTTCGCCAAGAGGGCAATGTGGTGGATGGAAATGATCGCCTTCTTCTTGTCTCCAATGATTGAGGAGGCTACGAACCCATCCCCAATTCATCTAAAATAGATGATGGCTGATTGGTTGATCCATTCCAGTCATACTGCTTTCGGAGCTTGAGTGGGATTCCATATCGGAATTCGAGGGACTTGAACTAATGACGAATTCCATTTCGTTCGATTGAATAAAGGATTTTTCGATATGAAATGATTTTTCGGCTATGGGGTTTTATTCTAATTACATAGAATATCTATCTATATAGCGCAAAAGATTTCATAGATTACTGAGGAATTTACGGGATATGTCAGGCAAAGTTTACAGTAACAGATACGCTAAGATATGAATTTTGTCTATACACTATTCATGCAATCAATGCAGTAAGACGTGTCTAGACTAAGAATGATAAGCAGGCAATTTTCGACAAAAATGATAAGCAAAACTTTTGACAATGCAGACACGGTCGAAGTCCAGACTCACTAATGCATCCTAACGACTATCAGTTAGACACACTAATGCAGACTTGGTTCGCTAAGACCACCGCTCTGATACCAACTGAAAGGACCCGTTCATATACATTATAAACGATTCTCAATAGTTGATTTCATCGCGAGGTATTTGACCTCTATATGATACATTTTTCAGACATTGCATTCGTTTTTAAAAGATAAACTCTCTTTACATCGAAAATTGACAGGCATGCATACCATTTCATAAGATTCAACTATAAATGACCTAATCTGTCATTTACTTAATAATAATCTCTATTGAACTCAACGACTTGAATGCAACGTCTTTTGAAATATGCCATGAATGACTCCAAGTAATATCTTTAAAATGAGCAAATGCACAGCGGAAGATTTCTTTACCACCTAAGAATAAACATGCTTTAAAGTGTCAAATAAAAGTTGGTGAGTTCATTAGTTTATCATAATCGATCATTTTCAGCATTTTAATAGACCACAAGAATTTCATTTCCAGTTCTCAAAAATATACGTCCCATGCATAGACACAAAAATATCATTAATATGGATTGAACACCTGGTAACCGACATTAACAAGATACATATAAGAATATCCCCTATCATTCCGAGAAATCCTTCAGACATGATAAAACAACATTGAAGTACTAAAGCATCCGGTACTTTGGATGGGGTTCGTTAGGCCCAATAGATCTATCTTTAGGATTCGCGTCAATTAGCAGATCGGTTTACTAATTCTTAGGTTATCAAGCAAAAGGGGCATATTCGGCTTCGATCATTCAACCATATAATGTAGTTTCGATTACTTGTGTCTATTTCGTAAAACATTTATAAAAATTGCGCATGTATTCTCAGCCCAAAAATATAAAGGGTAAAAAGGCAAATGAAACTCACCATACTGTATTTCGTTGTAAAAATACATATAACATCATTGAACAAGTGCAAGGTTGGCCTCGGATTCACGAACCTAAATTAATTATATATATTTATGTGTTGGTCAATATTTATCTAACAAATTATGTCAAGTCATAGTGTAACACAATCCTAATGCTCGAGACTAATATGCAAAAGTCAGTTTAACTCAAAATAATTTCCAAAAATCTATAAATGATTAATATATAGTTTTAATATCGTCGTTTTATATTTTTAAAAAAATTTTAAAATATTTATTAGAGTAAATAATATAATTCATTTATTAATAAATAAAATTTTATATTAAAATTTATATAATAAAATATACTTTTATATATATTAAGTAATAAAATTTATAGGGTTCATTTAATATCATAAAGATAATATGATAGGTATTATTAAAGTAATTTATTACACGTAGTAAAATATGTTTGTATCACATATTTATTTGATAAAATAATATCTATAATGATAGTAAGTAAAAGTTGTATTATTTTGTAATAATAATTATTATTATAAAAATATCAAAATTTATAATTACTAACATGACATTATGATAAAACGATAATTCTAATTATGATAACTTTAATATTTACGATAATTTTTAATATTATCTTTAAAATAATAATTCTATTTAAAATGATAATAATAATGATATTTTATAGTAACAATGACATTTCTATTAAAATGATAATTTTTGTTAAAATGATAGTTTTAATACTAACGATACTTTTAATAATAATAGTAATGATAAAAATAATAAGAACGATAATTTTATCTAAATTAATATCTTATAATATTTTAATTTCATCATGATACTCTTACTCATTATTTCCTAATCGTTTCGTTTAATAGCTTTTAATCATCTTTTATATCGTGTTCATAATAACGATAATAATAGTAATCAAAATAATTACGTGTTACTAATATTAGTTTTAATTACAATAATACTAATAATGATAATTACTATGACATTATTAACGATAATGATAATATAATAATAATAACAATAACCATTTTTAAATAATGATATATATATTAATAATGATAATAATAATAATGATAATAATAATAATAATAATAATAATAATAATTAATAATAATAATAATAATAATAATAATAATAATAATAATAATAATAATTAGATAATAATAATAATAATAATAATAATACTAATTATAACTTTAATGATAATAAGGATAGTAATAATAATAAAAATAACAATTTTTAATGATAAATCATTTTATTGATAAAGATAATAATAATAATAATTTTTAATAATAATACAAAAATTCGATGGACTATTACTTCAAATCCGTTCATCAAAATCATTCGATATCTAAATGAAAAGTTCTTAATTTTTCGCTAGCTTTCCAACGACATGCATATCTTATACCATATCTCAGTCGCATATATAACTAATTCAGGATTCAACGTAACCTAACTAAAGATAATATCAAAAGTACAAACATGCATAATCCTATATACTCGAGCACTAGTTAGGGATACACTATTAGTATGTAAAAGTTAAATTATGAGTACTCACGTATCAATATTGAGATTCAATATTGCAGGAAAGGTACGTAGACGCAACGGAGATGATAAACACTATATTGACCTCACAAGCATACCCATGAACCATACCCAATCACCTCCATAGCTATAACCCATAATTTCCTTAATCCTATCCCACTCGAAAAATAATTTCAAAATTACTCAGACAGCACTCCGTCGTAATATTTTATGTATACTAATAATATCTTGAAATAATACGGAGTAAATATATATATATATATATATGTAATCGATTGAGAGAGTTTAGAGAAAAATATTTTCAAGTTTCTATGAAATAATGAAACCTATTGAATTCTATTTATAATAGATTTTTGAATTATTAAAGTGAATTATTAAAGTATGAATTATTAAAGTGAATTATTAAAGTATGAATTATTAAAGTGAATTATTAAAGTATGAATTATTAAAGTGAATTATTAAAGTATGATTTATTAAAGTGAATTATTAAAGTATGAATTATTAAAGTGAATTATTAAAGTATGAATTATTAAAGTGAATTATTAAAGTATTACTTATTAAAGTGAATTATTAAAGTTAAAGTAAAGTAAAAATAAAGTAAAGGTAAAGTTTAAGTATAGTAAAAATATAAAACTATGTACGTATAATACGCGTATAAATATATATAATATTAATTTAAATCGTTATATATATTTAATAAAATAAAATATAAATATCGTTATCTTTATCATACTGGTTAAGTAATTAGTTATCAAAAGTGGTTCCAGATATTTATAAAAGTTATATACGTTTTAATAATAAAGTTCTTTTTAAACTGAAAACGTTTTTGTACGTTTGAAACTAAATCAAATAAATATGATAATTTTGTTTTCCAAAACTAAATATATTTAAGAATCATTTTGTTTAAAGGTTAAAATAATGGAAATTGTTATATCATAAAACGTTTTAGAAAAGTAAAATCATATATATTCATAATAGGTTTCAAGTTTTTAAATTACAGTCTGTTGGTGAAGCATGGGATAAAGTTCAAAGGTTAAATAAACGTATGAAATCATCTTAATAAAAAATGTCGAGTTACTTAACTTGTCGATATCCAACATCTAAGTTATTTACACTCCACGTTCTTACTTATAAATCACTTTACCATTTTCCGAATGTTGTCAAAAAGAATAGATTTCTTAAATCATAGTGGACCTCATAACATAGACCCGTAATCATATCACAATGTATATGATAAATCATTCATTTGATATTATCTTCTAATTCCATCGATAAACATATTGAAATGTTTAATACTTTATTAATATTCTTAAGTTATAATATATATATACATATATATACATATTTATTTATATATAACGGTTCGTGAATCGTCGGAATTTGGTTGACGTTATAATGAATGTATGAACACAATTTAAAATTATTGAGATTTAACATAACAAACTTTGCTAATCGTGTCGGAATAATATAAAGATAAAGTTTAAATTTGGTTGGAAATTTTCGGGTTGTCACACTTTCTAACCAACTCCAAGAACTATTGGATAAAGGTTTTATTCGTCCAAGCTCGTCCCCATGGAGAGCTCCTATTCTATTCGTTATGAAGAAAGATGGTACGTTGAGGATGTGCATTGATTACCGCGAACTCAACAAGCTTACTATCAAGAATCGTTACCCGTTGCCACGTATTGATGATTTATTTGACCAACTACAAGGGTCAAGCGTTTATTCAAAGATTGATTTGAGGTCCGATTATCACCAACTCAAAGTCAAGGAATCCGATATTCCTAAGACTGCTTTTCGCACTCGTTACGGGCACTATGAATTTTGTGTTATGCCATTTGGCTTAACTAACGCTCCTGCCGTATTCATGGATCTTATGAATCGTGTTTACAAGCTGTATCTTGACAAATTTGTCATTGTGTTCATTGACGACATCTTGATCTACTCCAAGAGTGAGAAAGAACATGAGCTACATTTGCGCATGATTCTTGAACTCTTACGGAAGGAACAACTCTACGCTAAATTTTCAAAGTGCCAGTTTTGGCTCAAAACCGTATAATTTCTTGGACATGTTATTGATAGTGAAGGAATACATGTCGATCCAGATAAGATTACCGCTATTCAAAACTGGGAGATACCAAAGACTGCGAAGCATATTCGTCAATTTTTGGGACTTTTCGGTTATTATCGAAGGTTCATAAAAGATTTTTCCCTCCTTGCTAAACCTCTTACCAAGTTAACTCACAAAGGGAAGAAGTTTGAGTGGTCTGAAGAACAGGAATCTGCTTTCAAGATTCTGAAGGATAAATTGACCACAGCTCCGATCCTCTCTTTACCTGAAGGTATTGATGACTTTGTTGTTTACTGTGATGCCTCAAAGCAAGGATTTAGTTGTGTTTTAATGCAACGTGAAAAGGTTATTGCCTATGCATCTAGACAGTTGAAGAAACATGAGGAGAACTATACCACACACGACCTTGAGTTAGGTGCCGTGGTATTCGCATTAAAGATATGGAGACATTATCTATATGGTACTAAATTTACGGTGTACACTGACCATAAAAGTCTTCGACATATCTTCGATCAGAAACAGCTGAATATGAGGCAAAGCCGATGGCTCGAGTCTTTGAACGATTATCACTGTGAGCTGAAATATCATCCCGACAAGGTAAATGTAGTTTCTGATGCTCTTAGTCGAAAACACGACGTTAAACGTGTTCGTGCTTTAAACCTGAAAATCAAGTCGAATCTTATATCACGAATCTATGAAGCTCAACTTGAAGCTATTAAACCAACACTTATCGAAGGTGAAGAACTATAGGTTTTGAGAATCAACTCCAAGTGAAAGCTAATGGTACATGGTACTTTGGTAACAGAATTTGGGTCCCTCGTTTCGGTAATCTCCGTGAACTAGTCTTAGATGAAGATCATAAGACTAGGTATTCTATTCATCCCAGTTCCAGTAAGATGTATCACAATGTGAAGGAATTCTAATGGTGGCCTAACATGAAAGCCGACATTGCTACTTATGTTAGTAAGTGTCTCACTTGTCTGAAAGTCAAGGCTGAACATCAAAAGCCTTCTGGTCTGTTGGCATAACCCGACATTCCGTAGTGGAAGTGGGAATCATCTTACTAAATCTGCACATTTCATACCGATCAAGGAAACCGACAAGATAGAGAAATTATCACAGATTTACATTAAAGAAATTGTCTCGCGTCATGGAATTCCTATCTCGATTATTTCTGATCGCGACGGTCGATTCGTTTCTAGATTCTTGAAAACTTTGCAATCCGCTCTTGGAACTCAACTCGACATGAGTACAGCCTATCATCCGCAAACTGATGGTCAAAGTGAACGAACTATTCAAAGCTTGGAAGATATGCTACGTGCTTGTGTAATCGATTTCGTCAAAGGTTGGGATAGACACTTGCCTTTGGTTGAATTTTCTTACAACAACAGTTATCACTCTAGCATTTGTGATGACCCGGAAATTTCCGACCAAATTTAAACTTAATCTTTATATGATTTAATATTTTCGACACGATAAGCAAAGTCTGTAATGTTGATGTTTCAAAAACTTTGAACTGTGTTCATGTAATCATTTACCCTACGACTATTTCCGACGATTCACGAACTATTAAATATAAATAAATAAATACATATATATATATATATATATATATATATATTTAAATATATAAATATGTATAATACTTTGAAATATAGTTTGATTTAATATATGATTTAAATTATAAAATAATATAAGAGACAATAAAGTTTATTACATAAAATAAATCTATATATATACATAAAAAGTATATTAAATATATTTTGTGATTTCGAAGTTATTTAGTAAACAACGTTAACGCTCAATTGTAATTCGGTTAATAGTAAACGAGTTAAAAATGAACTTAAGTGATTTTAAAATAAATGGAGATACGAAAATGAGTTATATAAGTTATAGGCTTATTAAAAGTATATTTAGGATCTAATAATTTAATTTTAACACTTTTTATATTTTACCCATAAATGAGAGGGACAGTCGATGTAATTTTTAATTATTAAATTAATGACTGAATTTTATACCATAATGAACAAAATAATTAAATATATTTAATTTAAAAATTTGGGATTTTTCCGAAGACTTTTATTCGCCACTGAGTAATCAACGGAGCCACTGAGTAACCTAAGAATTAGGGAACATCACTAATTTTGAGAATTAGTGCACGCCTAATTGACGCGAATCCTAAAGGTAGCTACCGGGTTTAACACCCCCACCCAGAATGTTCATTAGATGGAAGGGCTAGTGGGCGTGGTGTTTAGTACTTCGAAATTTATATGATTATTATACAGACGAGATGTTCTGTTTTGGGGATATTATTATGCGCATTATTATATATATACTTTGAGTTGTGATTGTAGTAACCCGAACTTTTCCATGTTTATATATATTAAATGAAATTGATATTTATATGATTAAATGTTTCCAACATGTTAAGCAATCAAACTTGTTAAGACTTGATTATTTGAAATGAGTTTCATGTAGACAATTGACCACCCAAGTTGACCGGTGATTCACGAACGTTAAAACTTGTAAAAACTATATGATGTCATATATATGGATATATATATATAGTTAACATGGTATTATGATAAGTAAACATATCATTAAGTATATTAACAATGAACTACATATGTAAAAACAAGACTACTAACTTAAGGATTTCAAAACGAGGCATATATGTAACGATTATCGTTGTAACGACATTTAGTTGTATATATATCATATTAAGATATATTAATAAATCATAATATCATGATAATGTAATAATTTAACATCTTTTTAGATATAATAAACAATGGGTTAGCAACATTTAACAAGATCGTTTACCTAAAGGTTTCAAAACAACACTTACATGTAACGACTAACGATGACTTAACGACTCAGTTAAAATGTATATACATGTAGTGTTTTAATATTTATTCATACACTTTTGAAAGACTTCAAGACACTTATCAAAGTACTTCTACTTAACAAAAATTCTTACAATTACATCCTCATTCATTTTCATCAACAATTCTACTCGTATGCACTCGTATTCGTACTCGTGCAATACCCAGCTTCTAAATGTATTTACTATTGGTATATACACTCCAATGATTAGCTATTAGTAGCCCTTGTGAGTCACCTAACACATATGGGAACCATAATTTGGCAACTAGCATGAAATATCTCATAAAATTACAAAAATATTAGTAATCATTCATGACTTATTTACAAGTAAACAAAATTACACATCCTTTATATCTAATCCATATACCAACGACCAAAAACACCTAAAAACACTTTCATTCTTCAATTTTATTCATCTAATTGATCTCTCTCAAGTTCTATCTTCAAGTTCTAAGTGTTCTTCATAAATTCTATAAGTTCTAGTTTCATAAAATCAAGTATACTTCCAAGTTTGCTAGCTTACTTCCAATCTTGTAAAGTGATCATCCAACCTCAAGAAATCTTTCTTATTTACAGTAAGATATCTTTATAATACAAGGTAATACTCATATTCAAACTTTGATTCAAGTTCTATAACTATAACAATCTTATTTCGAGTGGAAATCTTACTTGAACTTGTTTTCGTGTCATGATTCTGCTTCAAGAACTTTCAAGCCATCCAAGGATCCTTTGAAGCTAGATCTATTTTTCTCATTTCCAGTAGGTTTACCTACTGAAATTAAGGTAGTAATTATGTTCATAACATCATTCGATTCATACATATAAAACTATCTTATTCGAAGATTTTAACTTGTAATCACTAGAACATAGTTTAGTTAATTCCAAACTTGTTTGCAAATAAAGTTAATCCTTCTAACTTGACTTTTAAAATCAACTAGACACATGTTCTATATCTATATGATATGCTAACTTAATGATTTAAAACCTGAAAACACGAAAAACACCGTAAAACTGGATATACGCCGTCGTAGTAACACCGCGGACTGTTTTGGGTTAGTTAATTAAAAACTATGTTAAACTTTGATTTAAAAGTTATTATTCTGGGAAAATGATTTTTCTTATGAACATGAAAATATATCCAAAAATCATGGTTAAACTCAAAGTGGAAGTATGTTTTCCAAAATGGTCATCTAGACGTCATTCTTTCGACTGAAATGACAACCTTTACAAAAACAACTTGTAACCTGTATTTCAGACTATAAACTTATACTTTTTCTATATAGATTCATAAACTTAAGTTCAATATGAAACCACAGCAATTGGATTCACTCAAAACGAATTTAAAACGAAGAAGTTATGGGAAAAACAAGATTGGATATTTTTTGCTTATTGTAGCTACGTGAAAATTGGCAACAAATCTATATTAATCATATCCTAGCTAACTCATATTGTATTATACATATATTCTAATATATTATGTAATCTTGGGATACCATAGACACGTATGAAAATGTTTTGACATATCATATCGACCCATGTATATGTGTTATTTGGAACAACCATAGACACTCTATATACAGCAATGTTGGAGTTAGCTATACAGGGTTGAGGTTGATTCCAAAAATATATATACTTTGAGTTGTGATCTAGTCTGAGACGTGTATACACTGGTTCGTGGATTGATTCAAGATAATATATATCAATTTATTTCTGTACATCTAACTGTGGACAACTAGTTGTAGGTTACTAACGAGGACAGCTGAATTAATAAACTTAAAACAGTAAAACGTATTAAAAATGTTGTATATATATTTTGAACATACTTTGATATATATGTACATATTTGTTATAGGTTCGTGAATCGACCAGTGGCCAAGTCTTACTTCCTGACGAAGTAAAAATCTGTGAAAGTGAGTTATAGTCCCACTTTTAAAATCTAATATTTTGGGATGAGAATACATGCAATTTTATAAATATTTTACGAAATAGACACAAGTAAATGAAACTACTTTATATGGGTGAATGATCGAAGCCGAATATTCCCCTTTTTAGCTTAGTAGCCTAAGAATTTGGGAACAGACCCCAAATTGACGCGAATCCTAAAGATAGATCTATCGGGCCCAACAAGCCCCATTCTGAAATTTGGAATGCTTTAGTACTTTGATTTTATCATGTCCGATGGGTGTCCCGGAATGATGGGGATATTCTATATGCATCTTGTTAATGTCGGTTACCAGGTGTTCACCGTATGAATGATTTTTATCTCTATGTATGGGATGTATTGAAATATGAAATCTTGTAGTCTATTATTATGATTTGATAATATATAGGTTAAACCTATAACTCACTAACATTTTTGTTGATGTTTTAAGCATGTTTATTCTCAGGTGATTATTAAGAGCTTCCGCTGTTGCATACTAAAATAAGGACAAGATTTGTAGTCCATGCTTGTATGATATTATGTAAAAACTGCATTCAAGAAACTTATTTTTGATGTAATATATATTCTTATTGTAAACCATTATGTAATGTTCGTGTGTAAATGGTATATTTTATATTATCATTATTTGATAATCTACTTAATACTTTTAAACCTTTAACGATAAAATAAAGGTTATGGTTGTTTTAAAAATGAATGCAGTCTTTGAAAAACGTCTCATATAGAGGTCAAAACCTCATGACGAAATCAATTAATATGGAACGTTTATAATCAATATGAACGGGACATTTCAGTTGGTATCCGAGCGTTGGTCTTAGAGAACCAGAAATTTGCATTAGTGTGTCTTATCGAGTTTGTTAGGATACATTAGTGAGTCTGGACTTCGACCGTGTTTTCTTTTAAAACGATTGCTTAACACTTTTGTTGGAAACTATATATTATTAACATGTAATTATTATGTAATATATTAACCTCTTATAATGAAGAGTCGAATATACTTTAGGAAGATTCACAAATTCCCGAAGAGGAACCGGAAGAGGAGAAACCGGAAGAGGAGGAACCGGAAGAGGAGGAACCGAAAGAAGAGGAACCGGAAGAGGAGGAACAGGAAGAAGAAGAAGTTCCGGAGGAAGAAATGTTGATACCTACAGTAAATCGATTAAATAAAAGAAAATCCTCAACCAACGGACCAAAGTTAAAAATGGTCAATGGTGTTTCCGCCGAGGAAGCAAATTATTGGGAAGATTACCAATTTTCCGACGAATCGGATTCCGATAAGGATTCCGATGATGTTACAGAAATTACCTCGACTCAATTTAATATAGCAAAAGAAAATAATAAGGGAAAAGGTATAAAAATAGAGAAACCTGATTCCAACCCCGATGAACTTTATATGTATCGGCAACGTCCGTATTTCCTAAATTGTAACAATAACCTGGGAACCTCTAAACCACCAGGTTTTTCTAAACCATTGTGGAAAATGACGGCTCGTATTATAGGAGCACCATATATCCCTAGAAAATTAGGAAAACGAACCAAGTCTGAAGAAGAAGAAACCAGTGATTCAGATTAGAGGGTTGTAATCATGTTGTGTATTATATGTATTGTAGTGTGCTTGTACTTTTATGTTCTATGTAAAAATTACTTGTATTGTTTGTTAATTATCTTTTACGAATCTAATCCATGTCTATTTTACAGTATAAAAACACAAAATGGATGTTAAGGATAGACAACCAAAAATTTTAGAAGACCTACCATGAGATATGATTGATGAAATCTTGTCTAGAGTCGGGCAGAATTCATCAGCACAATTAATTACTGCAAAATTAGTTTGTCAAACGTTTGAAAGACATTCTAGGAATGCCTTAGTATATAAAAGGCTTTCCTTTGAAAGATGGGGTATATCACATTGGGGAGACTTTAAGTTACGCCAAGTTTTCTTTAAGGCATTTAGTGCGGGAAACCCAAATTCAATTTTACGCTACGGGTTACGAACCTATTTTGACTCAACATATCCCAACATAGGACTACGTTCTTTAGAAAGAGCTTCTAACATGCAACATAAAGAAGCATGTTATGCTTACGGGTTAATAATGTTCGCTTCTCATCAAATGGAGAAAAAGAACATTGGGTTGAAACTTTTAAATAAAACATTTTCACAAGTCACGGACTCAGTAGTTGGGGTAAGAAACAAGGTTTTTAGATTGCTACGAGGCTGTTGGGCATTACGAAACCCTCGTCCTTTTGACGACATAACAACATGCTGCCTAGCCAATGGTCATAACGGTTACTTTACACAAGATCAAGGATGGGAAGTCGTCTTAGTAAAACCAGAATGCATGACTTGTTTCTGGACTTATGAATTACGTGTCTTTATTTCTTTTGCTGAACAACTTGTGTATTAACTAGAATTGCCTTTATAGCTACCGGGTAGTAAAGTTATTATGTGCTATATTTTATCATATATGTATAATAGCTGTAATGTAAGTTTGTAATATTTTGTATCAAGTTTGAATGTGAAATATTATTGTAATAAGTTTTTCATATAGAAACATAGTAGTTGAGTTGTATAGTAGCTAGTAAGTATGAACTTGATGGGAAATGGCACCGGCGAGTCTTCAGAATTTGAACATGAGCGAGGAAGACTTCCGTGTTTTCCTTGCAGCAAATATAGCCGCAGTACAGGCTGCGATGCAAAATAACAATAACTCTGGATCTAGCAGTGGAACTAATTCCACAAGAAATCGTGTAGGATGCTCCTACAAAGAATTCACTGCCTGCAAACCTTTGGAATTTGATGGAACCAAAGGACCAATTGGATTGAAACGGTGGACCGAGAAAGTCGAAACGGTGTTTGCCATAAGTAAGTGTACTGAAGAGGACAAAGTTAAGTACGCTACGCATACCTTCACAGGTACTGCGTTGACGTGGTGGAACACCTATCTTGAACAGGTAGGACAAAATGCTGCTTACGCACTACCGTGGTCGGCATTCAAGCAATTGATGAACGAGCAGTACCGTCCTATAAACGAAGTCAATAAGCTCAAGGTAGAACTTAGAGAGTTACGAACACAAGGATTCGACATTACCACATCTGAAAGACGATTCACAGAGTTGTGCCTATTGTGTCTGGGAGCGTTCGAAGATGAAGAAGAGAAGATCGACGCGTTTGTAAAAGGGTTACCAGTAAGGATTCAAGAAGATGTGAGTTCACACGAGCCCGCTTCCATACAAAAGGCAAGTAGAATGGCTCATAAACTCATAAATCAGATTGAGGAAAGAATTAAAGAGCAGGCGGCCGAAGAAGCCAACACGAAATAACTCAAGAGAAAGTGGGAAGAAACCAGTGACAAGGGTCACCAATACAACAACAACAACAATTACAACCACAACCGCAACAACAATCGCAACAATAACCGCAATCCTAACAATAATTACAACAAACGTCCGAATAACAACAACTACAACAACCGTTCTAACAACAATAACAATCTCAACAACAACCTCAATAACAACAACGGCAACAAAAACCAAAAATGCCAAAGGTGTGAAGAGTACCACAAGAATGGGTTCTGCACAATATTTTGCACCAAGTGTAAAAGAACTGGCCATGGTGCGAAAAAGTGTGAGGTCTAAGGACCAAAGTTTAACAGAACTAAAGGAACAAATAGTGGCGAAACAAGTAATGCCGCCTTTGTTTGTTATGGATGTTGAAAACCGGGCCACATTAGAAGTAATTGCCCGAATCAGGGGAATACTAATGGGCAGGGCCGCGGAAGAGTTTTCAATATTAATACGACAGAAGCGCAGGAAGACCCAGAGCTTGTTACGGGTACGTTTCTTATTGATAATAAATCTGATTATGTTTTATTTGATTCGGGTGCGGATAGAAGCTATATGAGTAGAGATTTTTGTGCTAAATTAAGTTACCCATTGACGCCTTTGGATAGTAAATTTTTACTCGAATTAGAAAACGGTAAATTAATTTCAGCAGATAATATATGTCGAGATAGAGAAATTAAACTGGGGGATGAAATGTTTAAAATTGATTTAATACCAGTCGAGTTAGGGAGTTTTGATGTAATAATTGGTATGGACTGGTTGAAAAAGGTGAGAGCAGAGGTCGTTTGTTAAAAAATGCGATTCACATTGTGCGTGAAAAAGGAAAACCTTTAATGGTGTACGGAGAAAAGAACAACGCAAAATTAAATCTTATTACTAGTTTGAAGGCGCAGAAACTAACAAGAAAAGGTTGTTACATCATTCTAGCACACATCAAGGAAGTTAAACCTGAAGAAAAGAACATCAGTGATGTTCCTGTCGCAAAAGAATTTCCCGATGTATTTTCGAAAGAATTAACGGGATTACCCCCACATTGATCCGTTGAATTTCAAATAGACCTTGTACTAGGAGCTGAAACAATAGCTCGTGCTCCATACAGACTCGTACCCAGCGAAATGAAAGAATTACAAAGTCAGTTACAGGAACTTTTAGAGCGTGGTTTCATTCGACCAAGTACATCACCATGGGGAGCTCCTATTCTGTTTGTCAAGAAGAAAGATGGTACATTTAGGTTGTGTATCGACTACCGAGAGTTGAACAAACTTACCATCAAGAACCGCTACCCACTACCGAGAATCGACGACTTATTTGATCAACTACAAGGCTCGTCGGTTTATTCAAAGATTGATTTACGTTCTGGGTATCATCAAATGCGGGTGAAGGAGGATAACATTTCGAAGACTGCTTTTAGGACGCGTTACGGTCATTATGAGTTTATGGTTATGCCGTTTGGATTGATTAATGCACCAGCTGTGTTCATGGACCTCATGAACCGAGTGTGTGGGCCATATCTTGACAAGTTTGTCATTGTCTTCATCGATGACATACTTATTTACTCGAAGAATGATCAAGAGCACGAAGAACATTTGAGAAAAGTGCTAGAGTTGCTAAGAAAAGAAAAACTATACGCTAAGTTTTCAAAGTGTGCATTTTGGTTAGAAGAAGTTCAATTCCTCGGTCATATAGTGAATAAAGAAGGTATTCAGGTGGATCCAGCAAAGATTGAAACCGTTGAAAAGTGGGAAACCCCGAAAACTCCGAAACACATACGCCAAATTATTAGGACTAGCTGGTTACTACAGAAGGATCATCTAAGATTTTTCCAAAATAGCAAAACCCTTGACTAAATTAACGCATAAAGGGAAGAAATTTGAATGGAAGGATGAACAAGAAAAAGCGTTTCAATTGTTGAAGAAAAAGTTAACTACGACACCTATATTGTCATTACCTAAAGGGAATGATGATTTTGTGATATATTGTGACGCCTCAAAGCAAGGTCTCGGTTGTGTATTAATGCAGCGAACGAAGGTAATTGCTTATGCGTCTAGACAATTAAAGATTCACGAGCAGAATTATACGACGCATGATTTTAAATTAGGCGTGGTTGTTTTTGCATTAAAGACTTGGAGGCACTACTTATTTGGAGTCAAAAGTATTATATATACCGACTACAAAAGTCTTCAACACATATTTAATCAGAAACAACTGAACATGAGGCAGCGCAGGTGGATTGAATTGCTGAATGATTACGACTTTGAGATTCGTTACCACCCGGGGAAGGCAAATGTGGTAGCCGACTCCTTGAGCATAAAGGATAGAGAACCTATTCGAGTAAAAGTTATGAATATAATGATTCACACTAACCTTACTACTCAAATAAAGGAGGCGCAACAAGGAGTTTTAAAAGAGGGAAACTTAAGGGATGAAATACCCAAAGGATTGGAGAAGCATCTTAATATTCAGGAAGACGGAACCCGGTATAGGGCTGAAAGAATTTGAGTACCAAAATTTAGAGATATGAGAGAAATGGTACTTAGAGAAGCTCATAAAACCAGATACTCAATACATCCTGGAACGGGGAAGATGTATAAAGATCTCAAGAAATATTTTTGGTGGCCTGGTATGAAAGCCGATGTTGCTAAATATGTAAGAGAATGTTTGACGTGTTCTAAGGTCAAAGCTGCGCATCAGAAACCATCAGGTCTACTTCAACAAACCGAAACCCCGGAATGGAAATGGGAAAACATTATCATGGATTTCATCACTAAATTGCCAAGGACTGCAAGTGGTTTTGTTACTATTTGGGTAATAGTTGATCATCTCACCAAATCAGCACACTTCCTGCCAATAAGAGAAGATGACAAGATGGAGAAGTTAGCACGACTGTATTTGAAGGAAGTCGTCTTCAGACATGGAATACCAATCTCTATTATCTCTGATAGGGATGAAAGATTTATTTCAAGATTCTGGCAGACATCACAGCAAGCATTAGGAACTCATCTAGACATGAGTACTGCCTATCATCCACAAACTGATGGGCAGAGCAAAAGAATGATACAAACACTTGAAGACATGCTACGAGCATTTGTTATTGATTTCGGAAACAGTTGGGATCGACATCTACCGTTAGCAGAATTTTCCTACAACAATAGCTACCATTCAAGCATTGAGATGGCACCGTTTGAAGCACTTTATGGTAGAAAGTGCAGGTCTCCAATTTGTTGGAGTGAAGTGGGGGATAGACAGATTACGGGTCCGGAGATAATACAAGAAACTATCGAGAAGATCATCCAAATTCAACAACGGTTGAAAACCGCCCAAAGTCGACAAAAGAGCTACGGTGACATTAAAAGAAAAGATATAGAATTTTAAATTGGAGAGATGGTCATGCTTAAAGTTGCACCTTGGAAAGGCGTTGTTCGATTTGGTAAAAGAGGGAAATTAAATCCAAGGTATATTGGACCATTCAAGATTATTGATCGTGTCGGACCAGTTGATTACCGACTTGAATTACCACAACAACTCGCGGCTGTACATAACACTTTCCACATCTCAAATTTAAGAAATGTTTTGCTAAAGAAGATCTCACTATTCCGTTAGACGAAATCCAAATCAATGAAAAACTTCAATTCATCGAAGAACCCGTCGAAATAATGGATCGTGAGGTTAACAGACTTAAGCAAAACAAGATACCAATTGTTAAAGTTCGATGGAATGCTCGTAGAGGACCTGAGTTCACCTGGGAACGAGAAGATTAGATGAAGAAGAAATACCCGCACTTATTTCCAGAAGATACGTCAACACCTCCAACTGCTTAAAATTTCGGGACGAAATTTATTTAACGGGTACGTACTGTAGTAACCCGAACTTTTCCATGTTTATATATATTAAATGAAATTGATATTTATATGATTAAATGTTTCTAACATGTTAAGCAATCAAACTTTTTAAGACTTGATTATTTGAAATGAGTTTCACGAACGTTAAAACTTGTAAAAACTATATGATGTCATATATATGGATATATATATAGTTAACATGGTATTATGATAATTAAACATATCATTAAGTATATTAACAATGAACTACATATGTAAAAACAAGACTACTAACTTAAGGATTTCGAAACGAGGCATATATGTAACGATTATCGTTGTAACGACATTTAATTGTATATTTATCATATTAAGATATATTAATACATTATAATATTATGATAATTTAATAATTTAACATCTCTTTAGATATAATAAACAATGGGTTAGCAACATTTAACAAGATCGTTAACCTAAAGGTTTCAAAACAACACTTACATGTAACGACTAACGATGACTTAACGACTCAGTTAAAATGTATATACATGTAGTGTTTTAATATGTATTCATACACTTTGGAAAGACTTCAAGACACTTATCAAAGTACTTCTACTTAACAAAAATGCTTACAATTACATCCTCATTCATTTTCATCAACAATTCTACTCGTATGCAGTCGTATTCGTACTCGTACAATACCCAGCTTCTAAATGTATTTACTATTGGTATATATACTCCAATGATCAGCTCTTAGCAGCCCTTCTGAGTCACCTAACACATGTGGGAATGATCATTTGGCAACTTGCTTGAAATATCTCATAAAATTACAAAAATATTAGTAATCATTCATGACTTATTTACAAGTAAACAAAATTACACATCCTTTATATCTAATCCATATACCAACGACCAAAAACACCTACAAACACTTTCATTCTTCAATTTTCTTCATCTAATTGATCTCTCTCAAGTTCTATCTTCAAGTTCTAAGTGTTCTTCATAAATTCTATAAGTTTTAGTTTCATAAAATCAAGTATACTTCCAAGTTTGCTAGCTTACTTCCAATCTTGTAAAATGATCATCGAACCTCAAAAAATGTTTCTTATTTACAGTAAGATATCTTTCTAATACAAGGTAATACTCATATTCAAACTTTGATTCAATTTCTATAACTATAATAATCTTATTTCGAGTGGAAATCTTACTTGAACTTGTTTTCGTGTCATGATTCTGCTTCAAGAACTTTCAAGCCATCCAAGGATCCTTTAAAGCTAGATCTATTTTTCTCATTTCCAGTAAGTTTACCTACTAAAATTAAGGTAGTAATGATATTCATAACATCATTCGATTCATACATATAAAACTATCTTATTTGAATATTTAAACTTGTAATCACTAGAACATAGTTTAGTTAATTCTAAACTTGTTCGCAAATAAAGTTAATCCTTCTAACTTGACTTTTAAAAACAACTAGACACATGTTATATATCTATATGATATGCTAACTTAATGATTTAAAACCTGAAAACACGAAAAACACCGTAAAACTGGATATACGTCGTCGTAGTAACACCGCGGACTGTTTTGGGTTAGTTAATTAAAAACTATGTTAAACTTTGATTTAAAATTTGTTCTTCTGGGAAAATGATTTTTCTTATGAACATGAAACTATATCCAAAAATCAAGGTTAAACTCAAAGTGGAAGTTTGTTTTCCAAAATGGTCATCTAGACGTCGTTCTTTCGACTGAAATGACTACCTTTACAAAAATGACTTGTAACCTATATTTCTGACTATAAACTTATACTTTTTCTGTATAGATTCATAAAATTAAGTTCAATATGAAACCATAACAATTGGATTCACTCAAAACGAATTAAAACGAAGAAGTTATGGGTAAAACAAGATTGGATATTTTTTGCTTGTTGTAGCTACGTGAAAATTGGTAACAAATCTATACTAATCATATCCTAGCAAACTCATATTGTATTATACATGTATTCTAATATATTATGTAATCTTGGAATACCATAGACACGTATGCAAATGTTTTGACATATCATATCGACCCATGTATATATGTTATTTGGAACAACCATAGACACACTATATGCAGTAATGTTGGAGTTAGCTATACAGGGTTGAGGTTGATTCCAAAAATATATATATTTTAAGTTGTGATCTAGCCTGAGACGTGTATACACTGGGTCGTGGATTGATTCAAGATAATATATATCGATTGATTTCTGTACATCTAACTGTGGACAACTAGTTGTAGGTTACTAACGAGGACAGCTGACTTAATAAACTTAAAACAGTAAAACGTATTAGAAATTTTGTAAATATATTTTGAACATACTTTGATATATCTGTACATATTTGTTATAGGTTCGTGAATCGACCAGTGGCCAAGTCTTACTTCCCGACGAAGTAAAAATCTGTAAAAGTGAGTTATAGTCCCACTTTTAAAATCTAATATTTTGGGATGAGAATACATGCAATTTTATAAATATTTTACGAAATAGACACAAGTAAATGAAACTACTTTATATGGGTGAATGATCGAAGCCGAATATGCCCCTTTTTAGCTTGGTAGCCTAAGAATTTGGGAACAGACCACCAAATTGACGCGAATCCTAAAGATAGATCTATCGGGCCCAACGAGCCCCATTATGGAATTTGGAATGCTTTAGTACTTTGATTTTTTCATGTCCGATGGGTGTTCCGGAATGATGGGGATATTCTATATGCATCTTGTTAATGTCGGTTACCAGGTGTTCACCGTATGAATGATTTTTATCTCTATGTATGGGATGTATTGAAATATGAAATCTTGTGGTCTATTATTATGATTTGATAATATATAGGTTAAACCTATAACTCACCAACATTTTTGTTGATGTTTTAAGCATGTTTATTCTCAGGTGATTATTAAGAGCTTCCCTGTTGCATACTAAAATAAGGACAAAATTTGGAGTCCATGCTTGTATGATATTATGTAAAAACTGCATTCAAGAAACTTATTTTTGATGTAATATATTCTTATTGTAAACCATTATGTAATGGTCGTGTGTAAACGGTATATTTTAGATTATCATTATTTGATAATCTACGTAATGCTTTTTAAATCTTTAACGATAAAATAAAGGTTATGGTTGTTTTAAAAATGAATGCAGTCTTTGAAAAAAGTCTCATATAGAGGTCAAAACCTCGAGACGGAATCAATTAATATGGAACATTTATAATCAATATGAACGGGACATTTCAGTGATCGAGTCTGAGACATGTACACAGGTCACGATACGTATTAATTAATTCGAATATTATATATTAAACTATATATGAATTATTGGACTGTTAACTGTGGACTATCGACTGTGGACTAATAATATTGGACAATTAAAATGAATTAAAATATTGATTATAACATATGAAACTAAACACTTCTTCAAGTTTGCCACTTGATTTCATCTTAAACCTCATTTGTATCTTGACGATTACAATCCGGGTTCAAACCTTTCATGATTTTTAAAAACACCTCAATCGAGAGGATGAACCAACCGCACTTCATCTACGAAAGAAAATGTTGATGGATATAGTTATGCACCTAAAAACTCTCAGAACCTGAGTAAACGTTTAACACGTATCTGTACTAGCTCCATTGGTGTGTTATTACCGAAAATAACTTTGCAATCCCTTCCAAATTAGCCAATTTTGTCACAGCTCCAACAAAGTCAACTTCGACTTTGCAGTTGGATTAACCATATTATAACCTTGATATATATGCGTACTCTTTTATTGCTACCGGGGAACCTTTTATATTCTATCTTATTACCAGCAGACATACCAGGAACCTCGTTGCTCATTGGCTAAAATCCCTCCGAAAAATCACTATATTTACCTATTGAAGTCTCATCATATTCTCATCCGCATCTGGTAACGAGAATTGCTATACCAATTACTGAGAATCAACAATCAGTATTTTGAATCTCGCAGCGTTTCTACATCAACAGTTATATGTATACATATAACATTTTCCTCTTAGAATTATGATCTTTCGTTCTGAAATTCTGAAAAGCAACCAGTCTACGAATCAATACTCGGAATGTTGAAAAAGCTCAAATATTTTGATATTGAAAAATGAATTGAGCAAATCATGAAGGAGACTCTGAACAAATTACAAGGACTAAACTTGTACATAAAGGATTCAGATGATTCTGTTTCTGATGAAATCTTTAACGAATACCTTGCTCCTTAATCGCTCTAAATCATCGTGAATGAATTTCTTCATCATAATTTGATTCAAAAATTCTAATATATTATCGTATCTTTCATTATTAATATCCTCAATATTTCTGAAGATACCTTCATAAATATTCTCGTCCAATATTAATTATCTCTTTGTGCTATCTGTGTTATATCATAAAAGGAAACTGTTTTAGTTTCTATATTCTGTAAACCTTAGAGTTTAAAATAAGAATGCTTTTGAAGTAGTGTTGGGAACTGAAGCATGAGTTAGTATAATATAATGACACTTGATCAATGTGATTATATTATAGTAAATGATGTTGAGTTTCTAATGGAACATGATGATTCACAGATCTTAACGTCATCATGTGGCATGTTACATAACTCTTTCATTCTGCTTAACTTCTGAACATATCAAGAAAGTATACTCTTGATAGTTCTATTCTCAGTAATTCAGGTAATTTGGCAAATCAAATCGTGCAATTACGTTCTTTCTTATTTAGAACATTAAGATCATTCGAAATTCCATACTTACGAATTCTGGACCGTTATTCGCTAAACTAGAGGTCGAGAAGATAATAAAAAGGCAAAGACCTCCAAAATATAAGAAAAAAAATATAAAGCCCAATAACAACACCGAAATTACAAACCGTGGATATTAATATGAATAGCAATATAAAGACACGGGTATAATTAAGAATAGTATTACCCAAGGTAATAGTAGAAGTAAACAGATTTTTCTGATGGAAGATTAAAAAGAAGGATAACAGAGGTGATAATTAGAAAAATAACAAGGATTAGAACGGGATTAAGCATTTTCAAAATCTTTTGGATGTAAGAACTAAGAAAGAAAGTATAGGAATAGTGAAAATAATGGAACGGAAAAAGTTTAGTTTATAATGGAAATATCAGACAGAGTAATCGAGGCAGATCATCGTATTTAATTATAGAGATCTTAATTTCCTTATTCGCTGAAGAATCAAATCTTTTAGATTTCGAAGATTTCCTTTAAACCCCTTGAATTTCGAAAATTAACCGTGACTGCTTCACCAGTTAAGACGAACATGCAAATATTCATTTCACTCTTTTGTGATAACTTCACTCATACGCTTCAAATAATCAAATTGTTTTATCTGTATTACTCAATAATGATAAAACTCTATTTATCAACTCATATGCGTCATGAAAACATTTTTATTGTTAGCCATGACCATCTCACTCAAATTTCGGGATGAAATTTCTTTTAACGGGTAGGCACTGTGATGACCCAGAAATTTCCGACCAAATTTAAACTTAATCTTTACATGATTTAATATTTCCGACACGATAAGCAAAGTCTGTAATGTTGATGTTTCAAAAAATTTGAACTGTGTTCATGTAATCATTTACCCTTCGACTATTTCCGATGATTCACGAACTATTAAATATAAATAAATAAATACATATATATATATATATATATATTTAAATATATAAATATGTATAATACTTTGAAATATAGTTTGATTTAATATATGATTTAAATTATAAAATAATATAAGAGATAATAAAGTTTATTACATAAAATACATCTATATATATACATAAAAAGTATATTAAATATATTTTGTGATTTCGAAGTTATTTAGTAAACAACGGTAACGCTCAATTGTAATTCGACTAATAGTAAACGAGTTAAAAAGGAACTTAAATGATTTTAAAATAAACGGTGATACGAAAATGAGTTATATAAGTTATAGGCTTATTAAAAGTATATTTAGGATCTAATTATTTAATTTTAACACTTTTTATATTTTACCCATAAATGAGAGGGACAGTTGATGTAATTTTTAATTATTAAATTAATGACTGAATTTTATACCATAATGACCAAAATAATTAAATATATTTGTGACGACCCAGAAATTTCCGACTAAATTTAAACTTTATCTTTATATTATTCTGACACGATAAGCAATGTTTGTTAAGTTAAATCTCAAGGATTTTAAACTATGTTTATACATTCATTTAAACCTCGACCAAATTCCAATGATTCACGAACCATTAAATGAACATATATGAATATGTATGTATATGTGTATATGTTATAAATTGAAAATGTCAACAAAGTATTTAAAAGTATAATGTTTTATATGAACGTATTTGTTTCAATATGATTATCGACGAAATTAAAAAAAATATATTAAATGATTGAATTATCAGAAACATTGAGTTATGATTACAAGTCTCTGTTGAGAGGTCCACTATGATTTGAGAAATCTATTCCTCTTAACGATATTGGGAATAATTTGTAAAGCTATTTATAAATAAAAATAAAAAGTGTCATTTACGAAAGTTAGACAAAAGCTAGTGGAGAATTGGTTTCCATAATATTCTATTAATCTATTTTCAAACGTACAAAAACGTTTTCAGTTTAAAAAGAACTTTATTATTAAAACGTATATACCTTTTATAAATATCTAGAATCACTTTTTGATAACTCATTACTTAACCAGTATAATAAATATAACGATATTTATATTTTATTTCATTAAATATATATAACAATTTAAATTAATATTATATATATTTATACGCGTATTATACATACATAGTTTTTATACTTTTACTATACTTTAACTTTACCTTTACTTTACTTTTACTTTACTTTAACTTTAATAATTCATTTTAATAATTCATACTTTAATAATTCACTTTAATAATTCATACTTTAATAATTCACTTTAATAATTCATACTTTAATAATTCACTTTAATAATTCATACTTTAATAATTCACTTTAATAATTCATACTTTAATAATTCACTTTAATAATTCAAAAATCTATTATAAATAGAATTCAATAGGTTTCATTATTTCATAGAAACTTAAAAATATATTTCTCTAAACTCTCTCAATCGATTTATATATATATATATATATATATATATATATATATATATATATATATATATATATATATATATATATATATATATATATATATTTGCTCTGTATTATTTCAAGATATTATTAGTATACATAAAATATTACGACGGAGTGATGTCCGAGTGATTTCAAAATAGTTTTTTTGAATGAGTCGAAGCTAAGGAAATTATGGGTTATAGCTATGGAGGTGATGGGTATGGTTCATGGGTATGCTCGTGAGGTCAATCTAGTGTTTATCATCTCTGTTCTGTCTACGTACTTTCCTACAATATTGAATCTCAATATTGATACGTGAGCACTCATAACTCAACTTTTATATATCAATAGTGTATCCCTGACTAGTGCTCGAGTATATAGGATTATGCATACTTGTACATTCGATATTGTCCTTAGATAGGTTTGTTGAATCCTGAATTAGATACATATGCTAAGGAGATAGGGTATATGATATGCATGTCATTGGAAAGCTAGCGAAAAATTAAGAACTTTTCATTTAGATATCGAATGGTTTCGATGAACGGATTTGAAGTTATAGTCAACTGAATTTTAGTATTATTGTTAAAATGATTATTATTACTATCGTCGTTATTATTTTAATAGAAATATCATTGTTATTATAAAATATCATTATTACTATTATGTTAGTATTATCATTTTATCATAATAACATTTTTAGTAAATATAAATATTGTTATTTTTTTATAGAATAATAATAATTATTATTACAAAATAATACAACTTTTACTTATTATTATTATGATCAATATTATATTATTTTATCAAATAAATAGGAAATACAAAGATATTTTTCACCACGCGTAATATAATTACATTAATAATACTTACCACTATAGTTTTAAGATATTAAGTGAACTTTATAAATTTTACTACTTAAGATATATAAAAGTATATTTTATCATATATAAACGTTAATATAAATTTTTATTAATAAATGACTTTTATTATTATAAAATCTAATAAATATATTTAAATATATAAAACGACTATAGTTAAGTTATAAGCACGTATAAATTTTAGAAGTCATTTTGGGTCAAGTTGACTTTTGTTGACTTTTGCATATTAGTCTTGAGCATTAGGAATGTGGTACACTATGACTTGACCAAAAATTGTTAGACAAATATTGACCAACATATAAATATATATAATTAATATAGGTTCGTGAATCCGAGGCCAACCTTGCACTTGTTAAATGACGTTTATGTATTTTTACTACGAAATACAGTATGGTGAGTTTCATTTGCTCCCTTTTATATATATTTTTGGGACTGAGAATACATGCGCTGTTTTTTATAAATGTTTTACGAAATAGGCACAAGTACTAAAACTAATTCTACGTGGGTTTAAACCAGAAATATACCCTTAGCTTGGTAACATTAAACTACTTGTCTATGTACGGTAGGCGCGAATCCTAAAGATAGATCTATTGGGCCTGACAAACCCCATCCTGACTATGGGATGCTTTAGTACTTCGAGGTTATTTTAAACACACCTGATCTGGTGTACTTCAGAGGGTAAAACATGAACGTTAAGGCTTGTTACCAGGTGCCTACAATTTATAGAATACTCTTATACACTTGCGAGTGTACATATATTTATAAACGGAAATCTTGTGGTCTATTAATATATTGAAATGATTGTTATGATAAACCTATGAACTCACCATCCTTTTGGTTGACACTTTAAAGCATGTTTATTCTCAGGTATTAAAGAAATCTTCCGCTGTGCATTAGCTCATTTTAAGGATATTACTTGGAGTCATTCATGGCATATTTTGAAAGACGTTGCATTCGAGTCATTGAGTTCATCAAGATTATTATTATGTCAATTATAGTTGGATGTATTATGAAATGGTGTGCATGCCGTCAACTTTCGTTGTAAAGAAAGTTTGTCTTTTAAAAACGAATGCAATGTTTGTAAAATGTATCATATAGAGGTCAAAATACCTCGCGATGTAATCAACTATTGTGAATCGTTTATAATGTATATGAACGGGTCCTTTTAGTTGGTATCAGAGCGGTGGTCTTAGCGAACCAGGTCTGCATTAGTGTGTCTAACTGATAGTCGTTAGGATGCATTAATGAGCCTGGACTTCGACCGTGTCTGCATGTCAAAAGTTTTGCTTATCATTTTTGTCAGAAATTGCCTGCTTATCATTCTTAGTCTAGACACGTCTTACTGCATTGATTTCATGAATAGTGTATAGACAAAATTCATATCTTAGTGTATCTGCTAATCCATATTTTAGCGTATCTGTTACTGTAAACTTTGCCTGACATATCCCGTACTTTCCTCCGTAATCTACGAAATCTTTTGCGCTATATATATAGATATTCTATGTAATTAGAATACCACCCGATAGCCGAAAAATCATTTCATATCGAAAAATTCTTTATTCAATCGAACGAAATGGAATTCGTCATTAGTTCAAGTCCCTCGAATTCCGATATGGAATCCCACTCAAGCTCCGAAAGCAGTGTGACCGGAATGGATCAACCAATTAGCCATCATCTATTCTGGATGAATTGGGGATAGGTTCGTAGCCTCCTCAATAATTGGAGAAAAGAAGAAGGTGATCCCTTCCATCCACCACATTGCCCTCTTGGCGATGAACCTGAAGCACTTACCGGCGAACCGGTCCGAAACACCATTTTCTCTCTCATTTACAGAGTATCTCGTCACGATTATATACTACATCAAATTCTAGATTTTATTTATCCGCTCGTCCGAACCGACAATCACCCCGGTGTAATAGAAGAAGTCAACGAGCTTCGCGCTCGAGTAGTGGCTTTAGAGAATATGGTGCAAGAGTTACAAACACCAACAAATAACGAAGTATTAATTCATAATTTTAATTTTATTGAATAAATACTCCGTAAAAGTTATGTAATTTCTAAAGTCTTTAGGGATTATTCAGTTCTAGTTTCAACCGTAAATCAAATGAGTTTAATTTAATATTAACTCATTAAATCTATGTTACATCTGAAGAAAATATGCACATATATATTTTCATAAAGACTGTAATAAAATTCTGTTGTACAAAATATTAATTGTGAAATTTTTTTTAACGGGTAGGTAATACCCGAGAGATATATAAATTCACAATTAATATATTACATTTTTCGAATCTGATTAAGCAAATCATCAACTATACTCCTAAAATCTCACAACAATATACATTTTTGTATAGAAATCAAAGCAACCATTCTCACCCAAATTTGATTACGCATTCTGATTTTGACAAATCAAAATCCAAGTCATGATTTAACAGAAGACATCACTCTTAGATTCCTACATCTTTCAAAGCTATACTTTGACTTCAAAACCGTGTTAGAACATCATATGTATATTAACGATTACAAACTTTGTTCAAACTCTCCGGAGTTTTCGAAGACACTTCAAACAATGAACAATCGAGATGATGATCCAACCACATATTACCTACATTTATGTACCTAAAAAGCTTTCGAAGCCAAAGTCATAGTTCGACGCGTATCCGTGTCAGACCCTTTGGCATTAATTAGCTAAAATGACTTTTCAATTCCTTTTCAAAGTAGACAGTTTTGTCACAGCTCCAGCAAGTCAACTTCGACTTTTCAGTCGGACTAGTCTTATTATAACCTCGATAGATACGTTGCCCTTTCGTCATCGTTACTGGGGACCTTCATATCTCGCCATCTTAGCAATAAACTTACCAACAACTTCAATTATCTTTGACTTTTCGAAAAATCATTATATTTATTGAAATCACATCATTTACTCATTCGCATCTTGTAACGAGAATTGTCATACGAATCATCGAAAAACAGTAACCAGTATTTTGAAATCTCGCAGCATGTCTACGCCAACAGTTATATGTGTACGTAAAACGTCTATCTCCTGGACTTACATACTTTGAATGTGAAGTTCTGAAAAATATTTTGAACTGCAAACTAGTTCTTGAAATGCTGACGAAGCATCAAAAACTGTAAACGATCTTAACAGTAAAAAGTTTGATGACAAAGAATAGTAAGGTAGAAAAGCTGAGAAAAAGAGAAGGTTTGGAACTGGAAAACGGATTGAACAGACTATGAAGGAGGTTGTGGACAAATCACAAAGACTAAATCTGCCTTCAAAGAATCCAAATGATTCAGTGCCTGCTAAAGTCATTAACGAATACCTTACTCTTTATTCTAAACCTTTACAGACAAATCTTCATCATCATCCATCAATATTAGAAATTCTAAGATATTATCATATCTTTCATTATAAATATCCGCGATATTTCTGAAGATATTTTCACAACTAATCTTATCTGAAGTCATTTATCTCTTTACGCTATCAGTGTTACATCATATAAGATACTATTAGTTTCTATATTCTATAAACTTTCGAGTTTAAATTATGAATGTTTTGAAGTAGTGTTGGGAACTGAAGCATGAGTTAGTATAATATAATGACACTTGATCAACGTGATTATATTACAGTAAGTTATGCTGAGTTTCTAATGGGACATGACGATTCACAGACCATACCGTCATCATGTTCCATGTTACACGACTCTTGTATTCTATTTAATCTCTAAAAATATCAAGAATATATTTTCTTGATGATTCCGTCTTTTCAGGGTATTCTGGTAAATTAACAAATCAAGATCGTGCCATTACCATTTCCTTCTTAGAACATTAACTATGTTCATTCTGAAATTCATATCTGCGAATACTGGACCATTACAAACGTTGCTTAATCGCAAGAAGAAGAAACGAAAGGACAAAACTCCAAAATAGAAATTGGAGTATAAATCGCAGTAAATAGAAGGGAGCATTAACTGTGGATGTCAATGATTATAGAAGACAAAAGCAGGGGCTTTGAAATATAAGGGAAGATATAAAACCCAACAACCACCAAAAAAATTATAAACCGTATATATCGATGCATATAGCAATATAAAGACACGGAAGAACTAAAAACACTATAAAACCGAGAGTATAGTAGAAGTAAATAGATTCTTCCGGAGGCAGATGAAAAAGAAGAACGACAGATATGAAAGTGAGGAGTATATCGAGAATCAGTACTGGATGAAGCATATTGACAAATACTTTAAAATATGAGTTGAGGGAGAAAGAATAGAAGGTGTGAGTTGTAAGGAAACGAAGGAGGTGGATTTATAGTGAAATACCCGACAGAGAAATCAAGATGGATTATCGTATTAATTCGAAGAGAATCATAATCTCCTTAATCACCGAAGCATCAAATCCAACATAGATTACAAAGTTTTTCTTTAAATTCGGAGATCAATTGTGATGACGTCAAAAGATATGACGAATCACTATAATCTTATTTCCTTCATTTACGATAACTTCCCTCATACGCTTTGAGTAATCGAATTATTTTATCCATACTTCTTAGACATGATAAAACTTCATAATCGTCATAATAACATTCTCATTGTTAGCCATAACGACCTCTATCAAATTTCGGGGACGAAATTTCTTTAACGGGTAGGTACTGTGACGACCCGGAAATTTCCGACTAAATTTAAACTTTATCTTTATATTATTCTGACACAATAAGCAATGTTTGTTAAGTTAAATCTCAAGGATTTTAAACTATGTTTATACATTCATTTAAACCTCGACCAAATTCCAATGATTCACGAACCATTAAATGAACATATATGAATATGTATGTATATGTGTATATGTTATAAATTGAAAATGTCAACAAAGTATTTAAAAGTATAATGCTTTATATGAACGTATTTGTTTCAATATGATTATCGACGAAATTAAAAAAAATATATTAAATGATTGAATTATCAGAAACATTGAGTTATGATTACAAGTCTCTGTTGAGAGGTCCACTATGATTTGAGAAATCTATTCCTCTTAACGATATTGGAAATAATTTGTAAAGCTATTTATAAATAAAAATAAAAAGTGTCATTTACGAAAGTTAGACAAAAGCTAGTGGAGAATTGGTTTCCATAATATTCTATTAATCTATTTTCAAACGTACAAAAACGTTTTCAGTTAAAAAAAACTTTATTATTAAAACGTATATAACTTTTATAAATATCTAGAATCACTTTTTGATAACTCATTACTTAACCAGTATAATAAATATAACGATATTTATATTTTATTTTATTAAATATATATAACGATTTAAATTAATATTATATATATTTATACGCGTATTATACATACATAGTTTTTATACTTTTACTATACTTTAACTTTACCTTTACTTTACTTTTACTTTACTTTAACTTTAATAATTCACTTTAATAATTCATACTTTAATAATTCACTTTAATAATTCACTTTAATAATTCATACTTTAATAATTCACTTTAATAATTCATACTTTAATAATTCACTTTAATAATTCAAAAATCTATTATAAATAGAATTCAATAGGTTTCATTATTTTATAGAAACTTAAAAATATATTTCTCTAAACTCTCTCAATCGATTTATATATATATATATATATATATATATATATATATATATATATATATATATATATATATATATATATATATATATATTTGCTCTGTATTATTTCAAGATATTATTAGTATACATAAAATATTACGACGGAGTGATGTCCGAGTGATTTCAAAATAGTTTTTTTGAATGAGTCGAAGCTAAGGAAATTATGGGTTATAGCTATGGAGGTGATGGGTATGGTTCATGGGTATGCTCGTGAGGTCAATCTAGTGTTTATCATCTCTGTTCCGTCTACGTACTTTCCTACAATATTGAATCTCAATATTGATACGTGAGCACTCATAACTTAACTTTTATATATCAATAGTGTATCCCTGACTAGTGCTCGAGTATATAGGATTATGCATACTTGTACATTCGATATTGTCCTTAGATAGGTTTGTTGAATCCTGAATTAGATACATATGATAAGGAGATAGGGTATATGATATGCATGTCATTGGAAAGCTAGCGAAAAATTAAGAACTTTTCATTTAGATATCGAATGGTTTCGATGAACGGATTTGAAGTTATAGTCAACTGAATTTTAGTATTATTGTTAAAATGATTATTATTACTATCGTCGTTATTATTTTAATAGAAATATCATTGTTATTATAAAATATCATTATTACTATTATGTTAGTATTATCATTTTATCATAATAACATTTTTAGTAAACATAAATATTGTTATTTTTTTATAGAATAATAATTATTATTATTACAAAATAATACAACTTTTACTTATTATTATTATGATCAATATTATATTATTTTATCAAATAAATAGGAAATACAAAGATATTTTTCACCACGCGTAATATAATTACATTAATAATACTTACCACTATAGTTTTAAGATATTAAGTGAACTTTATAAATTTTACTACTTAAGATATATAAAAGTATATTTTATCATATATAAACGTTAATATAAATTTTTATTAATAAATGACTTTTATTATTATAAAATCTAATAAATATATTTAAATATATAAAACGACTATAGTTAAGTTATAAACACGTATAAATTTTAGAAGTCATTTTGGGTCAAGTTGACTTTTGTTGACTTTTGCATATTAGTCTCGAGCATTAGGAATGTGGTACACTATGACTTGACCAAAAATTGTTAGACAAATATTGACCAACATATAAATATATATAATTAATATAGGTTCGTGAATCCGAGGCCAACCTTGCACTTGTTAAATGACGTTTATGTATTTTTACTACGAAATACAGTATGGTGAGTTTCATTTGCTCCCTTTTATATATATTTTTGGGACTGAGAATACATGCGCTGTTTTTTATAAATGTTTTACGAAATAGGCACAAGTACTAAAACTAATTCTACGTGGGTTTAAACCAGAAATATACCCTTAGCTTGGTAACATTAAACTACTTGTCTATGTACGGTAGGCGCGAATCCTAAAGATAGATCTATTGGGTCTGACAAACCCCATCCTGACTATGGGATGCTTTAGTACTTCGAGGTTATTTTAAATACACCTGATCTGGTGTACTTCAGAGGGTAAAACATGAACGTTAAGGCTTGTTACCGGGTGCCTACAATTTATAGAATACTCTTATACACTTGCGAGTGTACATATATTTATAAACGGAAATCTTGTGGTCTATTAATATATTGAAATGATTGTTATGATAAACCTATGAACTCACCAACCTTTTGGTTGACACTTTAAAGCATGTTTATTCTCAGGTATTAAAGAAATCTTCCGCTGTGCATTAGCTCATTTTAAGGATATTACTTGGAGTCATTCATGGCATATTTTGAAAGACATTGCATTCGAGTCATTGAGTTCATCAAGATTATTATTATGTCAATTATAGTTGGATGTATTATGAAATGGTGTGCATGCCGTTAACTTTCGTTGTAAAGAAAGTTTGTCTTTTAAAAACGAATGCAATGTTTGTAAAATGTATCATATAGAGGTCAAAATACCTCGCGATGTAATCAACTATTGTGAATCGTTTATAATGTATATGAACGGGTCCTTTCAATATTTAATTTAAAAATTTAGGATTTTTTCGAAGACTTTTATTCGCCACTGAGTAATCAACGGAGCCTGTCCGTAAAAACTATCGGCACAAATAAACAAGATATATGGCTGCTTACTATTTGATTAAGTGTTTTATTTCACGCATGTGCTTACTATTGTTTTTTATAATATTATTATTAATATTATTATATTATATTTACATTCTGAACTGATTGGATCCGTGAATTTAAGAAAGAATTACTGTATCTAATTGGAAAACATTTGGATATTACTGTGTAATACTTTATCATATTAATATATATTAATGATTATATATACATACATGAGTAGAAAACTCAAAGGCCAGAGAATCATTTTCAAAACTAAGAAACACCTCACTAATTTCTTGTAAAACCGATCACGACTCCAAACCTTTGATCACTTCCATCACTGGCCACTATCACCACCCATAACAACCACCATGAACTACAACCATGACCACCATCATCTTCGGTCCATTAACATCTTTCACAACCACTGAAAGAACATCATAGAGCACCAACCTTTGCACCTTGAATCATCCATCACCGGTTACCACTCATGATCACCAATGAGCCATCACCACCTTCGTGCAACCACAACCACAAACCAAACCCACCTGCGTTTTTTCTTCTATCTCATTCGAACCACAACCCACCTTTGAAAACCTACATATTCATACCTTCTACAGTTGAAAATCGTAATGGTAACTAGCTGCTATAGAGCTGAGGTCGATAACCAACTGTTTTCGTTCCATCTCCTATTCAAAAAACCAACCATATAATTCCATATATTGTTGCTGCTGTCACGATCCAAAATCAAACCCAACAGCCACTGTTTGCATGCTGCTACTATACGTATGTTTCTGTTCTTCTTCTTCTATTATAACGAACAAGAAAGCGTTACACTACCCTATTACTTGTTACATTGTGTTTCAATCATGAACTTTTAATATATATATATATATATATATATATATATATATATATATATATATATATATATATATATAATTAAAGTAGACATATGACTTAGTGGGATGCATAACTAAGAGTAGGACCTTTTGATTGAGATGGACGTTGTAGTACAAATAAATCAAAACCAATCCTTGCACTGTGTTAAGGGACCGTGATATTATTTTATGAAATAGACAATAGGGCCGTAAATTATGTTTTGATGTTGGGCCATTTGTATGAAAATAAAGAATTTAAGTAATTAGATAGTGGACTGTAAGCATATGTGACATTCATACTTGAAAAAAAAAATTAAAAGATAGTGTAGTAGGTATATGAACATGTGGACTAGAACTAGATGGCCGAAAAAAATTCAGATTTCTGGAACGTTCATTTTTCTTGAATAATCATAACCATAAGTAAATGGAGCATTATAATTAAAACAAGTGGACTAATATAGCATACAGCCTATTATATTGATTCAGTGAAGAGATCCCACATGGAGAACAAGTGGGACTAGTGGGTCGATAATATGGGTCATGAACTTAGAATTAATATTTTTTTTTTTAAATATGACGGTCGTATTAGTTTTTTTTTTGAAGCCGTGAACTTGTTGTGTTTAGTGGGCCTAACAAACAAGTTTATCAAATTTAAAACAATGATGATCATATATATTTTTTTCGATGATGATGATGCTTATGTACAATGTTGTGATGATAAGCATGATGATGAGGTTGTTAAATGATAATTATGGAAGATGATTCGATGATTATTTTGATGATGAACATGGGTTGATGATGAAATCAGAAAAATACAAGTTAAATATATTTAGGATGGTAATTAAATCAGAAAAATAGAAACGGAAGAATGGTTAAGGATGCTATCGGGTTAACGGGACGTCACAGGTTCAAACCCGGACTTGGGCATTATTTTTAAGGGCTACTCCTTTGATGTAGTATTACTATTACCATTATTATTATTATTATTATTATTATTATTATTATTATTATTATTATTATTATTATTATTATTATTATTATTATTATTATTATTATTATTATTATTATTATTATTATTATTATTATTATTATTATTATTTTTATTTTTATTATTATTATTATAATTATTATTATTAGTAAAATCATTATTTTTAGAATTATTATTATTAGTATACGTTATTATTAAAATTATCATTTTTATTAAAAGTATTATTTTTATTAAAGTTATCATTTTATCATTTAAATTAAAAGTATCATTTTTAACCCTATTATCATTATTATTATTTTTTCTCATTTCTAATATTATTTTAGTATTAATATAATTTTAACAAACAAAAGATATATATACATATATATATATATATATATATATATATATATATATATATATATATATATATATATATACAAAACTGTATTAAATACATATAACATAAAAAAACTAATATTTTTAATTATTATTTTAAATATATAAAATAAATATATGAAACATATATGTTATCAATATAAAAAAATATAACTAATAAATTTATATATATAAAAATTTATTCGATTACAAGTATATGTTTTAATACATATATGAATGATATAGGTTCGTGAATCCAAGGCCAACCCCTGCATTGTTCAGTTTCGTCATATGTATTTTTACTACAAAATACAGTATTGTGAGTTCATTTGATTCCCTTTTACCCTTTACAGTTTTGGGACTGAGAATACATGCGTTACTTTTACAACTGCTTTATTAAATGCTTTTGAAATACATTTTGAACTGCGAATACATGAAATGCTTTTATAAATGATTGACGAGATAGACACAAGCAAAACATTCCTCGAATGAATTATGTAGACGTGATAATTGCCACCATTGAATTATGTGGACGCGATAATTGCCACAATTGATATGAATATTTTTACCTGTTTATTATTGCTTGGTAACCTAAGAATTAGGGAACATCACTAATTTTGAGAATTAGTGCACGCCTAATTGACGCGAATTCTAAAGGTAGCTACCGGGTTTAACACACCTACCCAGAATGTTCACAAGACGGAAGGGCTAGTGGGCCTAGTGCTTAGTACTTCAAAGTTTATATGATTATTATACAGACGAGATGTTCTATTTTGGGGATATTATTATGCGCATTATATGTTAAGGTCGGTTACAAAGCCAAGCTATGAAAGAAATGAAAAGTGAATGTTATGTATCGAGAGAATGATTTTATACACATGTTATGTGTATGTTATTTTTGTGCACGAGATATGTGTACGGTTACTAAGATTTATGAAAGATGATTTCGTACACGAGAAAGGTGTACTGTATTTAAAAAGATATCGCATGTACATTACAGGTGGGTATAGGATTCGGGCCCATTTGTACCATGCAGGATTTAAATCTTGTGGTCTATCAAAATGATGAATTTTATTGTTTTATGATAAACCTATGAACTCACCAACCTTTTGGTTGACACTTAAAAGCATGTTTATTCTCGGGTATGAAAGAAATCTTCCGCTGTGCATTTTTCATTGTAAAGACATTATTTGGGGTCGATCATCGCAATGGAACCAGATGTTGGTGACTTCATCCAGATGGATTAGGACGGGGTATGACAGCATTAAAGTTGCACCTTTTGAAGCTTTATATGGCCGGAAATGTAGATCCCCTTTGTGTTGGGATGAACTCGAGGACAGACATTTAACTGGTCCTGAAATCATTCATGAAACTACCGAAAAGATCGTTCAGATTAAGCAACGATTAGAAACTGCCCGTAGCCAACAAAAGAGCTATGCCGATAAGAAACGGAAGGATATATAATTCCAAGTTAGAGATAAAGTCATGTTGAAAGTGTCCCCTTGGAAAGGCGTTGTCCGTTTCGGTAAGCGAAGCACACTCAGTCCACGATATGTTGGACCTTTCACAGTCACTCAAAGAGTCGATCCCGTGGCGTACCGATTAGAACTACCAACTGAACTCAGTCAAGTACATGATGTGTTTCATGTCTCGAATCTTAAAAGGTGTCTTGCTGATGACACACTTGTTATTCCTTTGGATGATATCCACGTTGATGAGCAAATGCACTTCGTTGAAGAACCTATAGAAATCATGGAAGGAGAGGTCAAACAAACGCGTAAAAGCAACATACCTATCGTTAAAGTCCATTGGAATTAGCGTAGAGGCCCCGAATATACCTGGGAACGCAAAGACCACATGACACGGAAATATCCCCATCTCTTCTCAACTGCTTATGCAAACGAGGAATCTACCTAAAACTTCGGGAAGAAGTTTTCAATAACGGGGAGGTACTATAACGACCCTCATTTTTCCATTCTATATTTTTCCTTATTAAATGCCCAAACAATATAATTAAAACTTAACGACTTAACTTTAATTAATAATTGTTAAGTATTAAAAATTTTAAAAAGTAATAATTAACTTTGTGTAATAAACAACAAGTTAATAAAATACGGAAATGATAAGCTAAATAACTTTCGTGAACAAAAGGTAATAAATTAAAGTTTAATGTATATAACTTAATTAGTCTTAAATAAGTTTAGGGATCATTTAAGCTAACTTAAAGTACAAGGACTAAAGTGAAAAAATCCTAAAACTAACCCATGTAACCCTAGCCGAATTTAGGAAGGGTAAAATTACCCTTTTGCCCCTTAAATTTTCGGCCAAGGCACCCATAATCACCTCCTCATTTACTTGACTTGTTCCCTAAGTAATTCCTAATTAAACCCTAATTCTAGAATTATCTAATCCTCCCTATAAATAGAAGCCTAAGCTAGAGCTAAAGATGTACCAAATCACAATCAAAAAACTCTCTCAAATCTCTCCCCTCTCTCTAATTTTCGGCTCACAAAACCGAAAATCCCCCACCACCATCGAAAATCTTCAAAGGTTTTCAAGCAATCTTCATCGTGTTCTTCGCGTTCTTCGAAGATCTTCAAAGGTGTTCTTCAAATCTTCAAGGTTTTGATCTTCATCTCCAAAGTTTTTCATCTTTTCTTTGTTAAGCATCTTCGAATCTTCAAGGTATAACATAAACCCTAAAACTTATTTACATAATCTTTGATCTTGTTTTAAATTCATGTTCATGATATAATCTTGTTAATTTAAACAAATACATATACATATACATGAACACGCATATATATATATATACATATATATATATAATATATACATACACATGGAGAAAAAAAATATTAATATGTATGTGTGTGTGTTGACCGAAAAAAAAGAAAAAAGAAAAGGAGTGTTTGATCTTTAAAACCTAGATGATTAGATAAAAGATTTGTTTGTGTTAATTAAGGAAACAAAATATAAATATATATACATACATAAATCGATACATATATATACATGTAAAATATATATATATATATATATATATATATATATATATATATATATATATATATATATATATATATATACATATACACAGTTTACATATATAAAAATAAAATAAAAACTATATATATATATACACATATACGATATACATATATATACATAAACCCTAAACCTAACCCTAATTAGTAAACCCTAATTTATTAAAACCCTAATTAGTAAACCTTAATTTATTAAAACCTTAATATTACCTAAACCCTAGGACATTAATTAAACCCAAGTCATTTATTACTAAACTCTAATTAATTAATGAAACCCTAATACTACTTATACTATATTACTAATACTACTTAACACGTATACACTTATATTAATACTAACACATGTAATATACTACTACTTATATTATATTATACGATTACGTTAGTCATTCACGATAACGTGTGATTACTCGAACGTCAATGCTACTTAACGCCTAGGGTGATCCTTGGTACCACTATGGGACGCTTGTGGATTACAAATGCCAAACTTAGATTTTGGTCAAGAAATCTTGGGCCATCCGGTAACAATTGGTCATTCTGGTGACTCGGCGGTGGAATAGATGTTTGGGTATGATGCACAATGTCAAACCCGACTATAGTAATCATACACTTAGTTATCTTCACACTTAATAGGTGGTATACTTATTAAGAACAACCCACTAGTGTTCAACGCTAACTTACTAAAATTGGAAACTTGTTAAAAGTGGAAACATACTAAGAATGGAAACTTTGTAAAACAAACTATACTAAAAACACTCGCATACTTAAACTTAAACTTAAACTTGGGCAAAACACTTAACTACTCTTAAATGTCATTAGGTTGACTTTCTGCTCATCCATCCAAACTTTCTATTTCGAGGAATAACTCTCTCTCTCCTACTTACTAAGGTGATTTTCATAGCCCCACTTTATATTGTGCATAACTTATTTAACTTCTTGGGGTGATACACATGCTACTTTTACTTTTTACAATTTAGACACAAGTACCAACTGTTACACTATGCTATACCCGGCTATGTCCGACTAAGTCCCTACAGTGATATTTTTAATTGCTCGTTAAATGCATTCTTAATTATTGGGGGTAGGCCTATCGGAAGTAACGTCCCCGATACATTTGACCAAGTCATTGTATTACTTAATAATGAAATTAAACCGACAAGGACAGACACAACTTGTCATTGGGGAAAACTTGAACGTTTAGTCTAAATATCACGAATTAGCATAACTTTTTGATCCCTACGAGAGCAACTTTATAAACTAAATCTTGTGGTCTAAAACAACGGTCAAACATTTTTGTTAAACCTATGAACTTCACTCAACCTTTTTGGTTGACACTTTAGCATGTTTGTCTCAGGTGCTGATTGATCAAGCTTGAATTACTTACTGCTTATGTGATGCTACTTGGACTTAGGATCAAGAGATATTGCATTTATTATTCTTACATTTAAAACAATTACTTTATTGTAATTTTCATTATTGTAACGACATTCATTTTCTGCTGCGTACTCAACAAAGTTTGTTCTTATCATTTAGTATTGTTCTCGTATATTATAATATGTTGGTTTGTTTGATATTAATATCACATTCACCCAGGCCCTAATTGGGGGTGTGATATACGGTATCTTAAGGTCGTCCAACATCTTTTTGGTAACTTTATAATAATCCTACCAACTTTAGGTTTATTGCTACTACTATTACGATCGACTATCAACCACGATCTCTACCGTTTGAACCACCCTACAATAACGTTACCCTACCACCTGAACAACAGCCTAACACTACCAACTACCATTACCTTGAAACGCCTCCTTTTCTCTCTCTCTCTCTCTCTCTCTCTCTCTCTCTCTCTCTCTCTCTCTTCCATTTTTGTCCATTGAAAACCACCAAGAAAGTGCCACTGTATTGCTATAGATTTCTATTCCAACCACCACTAAAGATCACCCATAACCACCACTAACACACATGAACAGCTACCAGGATTGACCATTGTGCTGCATTTATTTTTCAATATATTTCTGTTACAGCCGTTTGAAAAGGGACGAAACAACGCATCAAACAACCTTCAATTCATTTCCACTATGTTTCTGTTTAATCCATAAAACCACTCAAACATTTCACGGCTACTGCAATTCATTTCTTGTTGCTACTGTTCCGGCCTGTTTTCGATCGATTAACACGAAGAAGATGAAGACTGTAACTGCTACTACAGTTCTGTTACTATTCCGTCGGAATAAAAACAAAGTTCCACAACCATTAAACCACGTCAACACCTATTAAACCGCTGCTATTCCTGTTTTATAAGTATATTTCCACTTGTCGGTTAAAGAATTTTTGTGGACCAAGGCTGTCCCTTTTAAATTCACGCACCAAATCAATTACTCTGAAATTTATTACGGGCCTCGGGCCATTTAACAACTAAATCTTATTGGGCTTGTGAACTTGATACAAGTATCTTGCTTGTTAGTTGTGCTTCAAGTAATAAAATTGATGGATTAACAATAAGCCCATTATATATTCCAAATTAGCCCAAGAAATATCTGTTACTGGACGACTTGGTACTGCTGCTTGTTATATTTTTTTTTTACGATAAGATGTTATAATAAGATAATGATGATGTAAAGAAGCAATATGAGGAACGAGCACAATGATGATAGTGATACGATGCACTGTGAATATGAAAATAATGATGTCTAAGGTGATGACGATTATGATATACGAAAGATAATGATGATGAGGGTTAGATGATGAATGAAGAAGAAGGAATCGATAGATATATAGGTTATATATTTATTCTGTGGTATTAAATAAGGATTAGAGAAACAGAGGGACGGTTCAGTGTGCTTGTGTCTAATCGAGAGGTCATGGGTTCGAGCCCGAGCATGGGCGTTTATTTTTTTTTAAAGCTTGATACATAGAGGTAGCATTCCTATTATCTTGTTATTATTACTACTATTATTATTATTATTATTATTATTATTATTATTATTATTATTATTATTATTATTATTATTATTATTATTATTATTATTATTATTATTATTATTATTATGGTTATAAGAATTATAACAAATATTATTATTATTATAAGTATTATTAATGTTATTATCATTAATTTATCATTTTTAGTATTATTATCATTACTACAATTATAGTTATTATTATCAATATTATTATTATTATTATTATTATGAATATAATAAAAATTTATTATTATGTTCATAAACACTAGTATTAGTATCATTAGATAAATATTAGAGATATTCCTATTATTATTATTATTATTATTATTAGCATATGTATTATTATACATATTATCATTATTATAAATATGATTACAATTACAATTATTAGTATCGTTATTATTAAATAATTACTATCATTATTATTATTGTTATCATTTTTACTAAAATTATTTTTTTTGATATCACTAAAACTATCATTATTATTATTATCAGTATTATTATTTAGTTACCAAAATCATTATCATAATTATCATTAACAATAAAATTAATATCTTTACATTTATTAACGTTAATATCATTATTATTATTATTAATAGAATTACTAACATTACTATCTTATTAATAATATTAAATATAATAATCATTTTTACCACTACTAATATTATTTTAGTATTATTATAACTATTATTAATAATATAAAAATGATATATTTAATACATATAACATAACAAAAATTAATATTTTTATATACAAAATGAATATATGAAGCATATATATATATATATATATATATATATATATATATATATATATATATATATATATATATATATATATATATATATATGCTATTAATATAAAAAGGATATAACTAATAAATTTATACATATATGTGTTCGATTACAATTATGTAAATTAATAAATATACAAATGATATAGGTTCGTGAATCCGAGGCCAACCCCGCATTGTTCAATGTCGTCATATGTATTTTTACTACAAAATACAGTATCGTGAGTTTCATTACTCCCTTTTTAAATGCTTTTGCAATATATATTTTTGGGACTGAGAATACATGCGCTTTTATAAATGTTTTACGAAATAGACACAAGTAATCGAAACTACATTATATGGTTGAATGATCGAAGCCGAATATGCCCCTTTTGCTTGGTAGCCTAAGAATTAGTAAACTGATCTACTAATTGACGCGAATCCTAAAGATAGATCTATTGGGCCTAACAAACCCCATCCGCTGTAGCGGATGCTTTAGTACTTCGATGTTGTTTTATCATGTCCGATGGATGTCCCGGAATGATAAGGGATATTCTTATATGCATCTTGTTAATGTCGGTTACCAGGTGTTCAATCCATATGAATGATTTTTTTCTCTATGCATGGGACATATATTTATGAGAAATGGAAATGAAAATCTTGTGGTCTATTAAAATGATGGAAATGAATGTTTATGATAAACTAATGAACTCACCAACCTTTTGGTTAACACTTGAAAGCATTTTTATTCTCAGGTTTGAAAGAAATCTTCCACGGTGCATTTGCTCATTTTAGAGATATTACTTGGAGTCATTCATGACATATTTCAAAAGACGTTGCATTTGAGTCCTTGAATTCATCAAGATTGTTATTAAGTCAACTATAGTTGGATGTATTATGAAATGGTATGCATGCCGTCAACTTTCGATGTAATGAAAGTTTGTCTTTTTAAAAAAATGAATGCAATGTTTGTAAAATGTATCATATAGAGGTCAAGTACCTCGCGATGTAATCATATGTTATTGTATTCGTTCTTATGGATTAGGACGGGTCGTCACGATCTGGCTTTGTCCATAATAGTCCATCAGACATAATTATAAAGTGCGAGAGTCTTCGCCAAATTAACCTTATACCAGAAGTCAAATATTCCAACTAATTGGGGATTTGAACTGTAACAAGGTCTTAATACTTGGTTTAATGAATACACCAGGTTATCGACTGCGTGTAATCCAAGGTTTTAATACTTTGTTAACAATTACACCAATTACCTTTGAATGTAATCCACCCATGTTTTAATGAGTCCAGTGACTATTAATCCATCCCCGTGTCCGGTCAAATGAATAATTATTAGTATTTATAGATATCCCGCCCACCGTACCCAGTCAAGCGTATGTGGTTATATATAAATAAGTCAAATTATAAATCTCTATATTAAATCAACGAAATATCATTTAATTAATATAAACCCCATTAATAGCCCATAGTCCAATTTCCACAAGTGTCGGTCTTTTGTCCAAACCCCAATTATGGTGAAAAGCCCAATAACCCCGTCTTAATATTTAGTCCAACATCATGATTAATTCGGCTTAAATAAGCATAATAATAACTTAGCTACGAGACATTAATTTAAAAAGGTTGAACATAACTTACAATGAGTATTAATCGCGTAGTGTTACACGAACAGAAATTTGACTTACAAACTTAAAACATTCGCCACTATAACCTGACCAACAATTCTCTCCCATGCGATTGCATGGAAATTGGTCTTGCTGGCCATGCGATCGCATGGCTTCCTTGGACAGCTCACAATCACTTGTCTTTTTATTTGCCGACGGTTTTTAATAATATAATATAATATATATAATTTTATATAATTATATATATTATATTATATTCATGTGCATAGTTGACTTGTAATTTTTGGCCCGTTTCGTCGCGGGTTGATAGTTGGTTCATGTTCCAGTTTTAAATTTTTGAACGTCCTTTCGTACGATTAGATATCTTGTACTTTGCGTTTTGCGGCTTGTACTCTTGTAATTTTTAGACGTTTCTCAGCAATAATTTGAACCACTTAGATTGTACTTTGTACTTTTTAGCTTTTTGGTCGTTTGCGTCTTCAAATCGCCGAATCTGTCTTTTGTCTTCACCTTTTAATATTTAAACGAATATCACTTGTAAATAGAACAATTGCAACTAAAAACTTTTCTTTCTTGAAAGATAATGCTATGAAATATATGTTCATTTTTAGCATTATCAAATATTCCCACACTTGAGCGTTGCTTGTTCTCAAGCAATATAGAACTTGAATATAACATTACTAGAATCACTTCTTTATTCTTCACACTTTGTACATCAGTGATTTTAATACGGCGGTATGAACAATGGTAGTAACGATGTGGTTTACAGTCCCACATGACTATAAAAATTTAGATCCTTTTAGGAAATTGGATCTTTATGAAAACATTTGATCTTTTTAAAATTCAATCTAGCTTTTACCCTAGATAAGTTTTCCGGAATAACCCTTCACCGGTGTTCGCAAATTGTTTTTGTGGGTTTTGTGGGTTTCAGATTTGAAAATTTTAGCTCAAAACTTGCGGTTTTGTGTCACCCACTTGCTAACCTTGTATTAGGAAATCAACACGTCCAGTATACTTGCTTCGTATATTACCTTTCGGTAAACTACCGTCCGGTTGTAAAGGAAAGCGTTGAACAAGCAACTGTTGAGGCAATGTCTAATGACATGCATATGTTCATGGTGCACAACGTATCGGATGCAATTACTATCCTTTGTAGGAGCAATAGTAAAGATCACCCTATAGTTTTTCGATCTGGCACAAGGTCTTATCTTCGACCATGCTATGCAACCACCGTTCTTACGGTTGACACTCGATTTGGTTCAGGTGACCTATTGAATTCCGGTGAATTCTTAGGATTTTATTTTCAATGGTAATGAACGCATTGAAAATGGGTTTTCAGAAAACAAATCGGTTTGTAATTTGATCAAAATATTTTCTCGTTCAAGCTCGAGTTTAGATATCATCGAATTCCATGAGTTTGAATTTTCAATCTTTAAGATCAATCTCAAGGATTGAGTAATATCAGGCTTAAAATCTGATTTTTGATCTTTAAGGAGATTATCCTATTTGGGGATCTGATTCATTAGTCTTATAAACTAATTTGCACGGTGCCCCCCCATTGTTCGAGACAGATCCTCTCATGGTTAGGATAAGTCTGACCACATGGCGACCCTGTTTGATGCTGAGGTCCGTGGATTTCCAGCTAATTTTTGAGAAAACTTTTCAAGGTTTTTCGTAGACTCTACAACTGGTCTGGACGACAACTTCCTGACCTAAATCAAGAAGCGCGTGTCTTTTTCTCGAAAGACTTTACTTCCTTTTTCATTCCATTTATATTACAATAAACTGGGTAAAACTGATTAATATCGTCCAAAACAAAAGTATCTTCAATTATTTGTACAAAAATATGTGATATATGTTTTAAATAACTTGGTAAATTTTTCCCACACTTGGCTTTTATTTTCCTTTCTTTGCCTTTTTATTCTCTTCTATTCCATTTTAAATGAATTCAAGCATTTTGGGTTGTTTCTCAATTTATGTCCTTTCCGAGGTAACAATAATTTCGATGTTAACACCTAGTTTTATCGTTCATAAATATGTATAAACATGATTTTGAGTTCATTTAGTTGAAAATTTTTAAAAATTTTACTAGAAGTGGGTAGTCAGTATATAAGACTAGGGCTGTTCTTTATTATCAGAGAGCACTAGATTCTAATACAACTACTGCGTTACTAGTAAAGTTTAACGGTGGCTATTAAACCAAGTGTATAAGTCAAAAAAAATTTTAAAACCGAAAGAATTTAATCCCTTCCCACACTTAAGATCTTGCAATGCCCTCATTTGCAAGAAATCAGTAAAAATTTAAATTATTGAGGGTAATTAGCGTAGAAAAATGATTAAATTTTACCAAAGTTTCCAAACATATTGTTGTTTGTTTGAATGATAAATGGTGCACATCATTTGTTCATTCCTACAGTTGTTATTTCACATATATTTTGCATCTTGTCGTCAAAATTAGTTGCCTTTGCTGAACTTAATGCCAGTCTTTGAAAATGCGCTGTTTTACCCTGTTGTGTACATGAGATACAATACATACAATACAAATATAAACATGCATGGTATTTTGAAATGGGACTTATTATCTGTAACACCCTGTTTTTCCCGTACATATTTAAAGGTACAAACTTAATTATTAGCACGATTATATCTTGTTCATTTATGTGATTAAATAAGCCAAAGTGTTAGTTTATGAGTGGGTGCATGTATGTGAGTGTATATATATGTATATATATATATATATATATATATATATATATATATATATATATATATATATATATATATATATATATATATATATATATATATATTTGAGAATACATGTGTGGACGTGTATATGTACGTATCGCGATGGAGTTGAGTCGTGCGGGACTTAAGGTTGAAGCTTAGGCATGCATAGGAAGAGTGAATAAGTTGTGCTAGTTGTTTGAACCATCGTTTTGTGTTAAATGGTCGAAGTGACCTGGCTCAGGCAAACGCCGTCCCGTGACGGGCGGGACCGCGCCGCGACAAACAAAGAAAACCTGGATCAGAGATTGGGTTAAGAAGGGCCTATTTTTCCTTTATGTGTCTCGTCGCGACGATTAAGGCCGCGCCGCGACAGTTCTGCTGAACTGGTGTCGGACTTAGCTCATTTTAAGGGATTTTAAGGGGAAAAATGGTAAATTGACATATGGATCTGATTGGGGCATTAACTCTCCACCACATATCCATTTAATTCATTTTCCTTTTCTCTTTTCTTCCCATTTTCTCTCCCAAAACACAAAACCCACTTAGTTTAATCTTGATATTTGAAGGTGAAGATTTGTGAATCAAACCTAGGAGCAAGAATTAAAGTTGTTCCTTGTGTCTCTAGCTACGCGTTGTTAGTCTCGGTAAGTTCTAACTCTAAGTTTTTAAGTTTTAATTGGTTAATGGCTAGGGTTTTGGTTACTAGAGATTTGTTAGACCCAATTGGTGGTAAAATGGGTGAGTTTGGGTTATGTTGTTGTAATGAAACCTTAATAGCCACAATCTAGGGTTTTGGCCTTGTGATTTGAGGTTGTAAGTGTCAATTGGTGTTGTTAGTCACTAATACACTTTAAGATTTATGAAAGAAGTGTTAATGTGTAAGTTTGACTTGATTGTGAGTTTAAGTGATATAAAATGGGTCAAAATGTACTAGTTGACCTAATTAGATGAAATGGGTATGGATTACCCTAAGTTTTGTGTTAATTGAAGTTAATAGACTTTAATTCACTAGTCTTAGTGATTAAAGTCGAGTCTTGGCCATTTATGGGCGGTTGTGAGTAGTTGAGTCATTTAATGCAAATTGGGTCATTAAATGCTCAAGTGGAAGCATTGTGGTTAATCCCACTAGTTGTGAAATTGAATGTGCACTTAATGATTTAGGTACATTGCGTTGAAGCTCGGAAGTGCTAAATCATCATCCTTGTGACAAGGTGAGTGGAATAATTATGCGTTCATGTATATGGCGTGTTTATTTGTGAATGTTATGGTATGAACCACGTGTCGGTAGTGCCATAACATGTGTGGGATCGAGAGTGAACCACGAGCCGGTAGCACTATAAACTAAGATGTGAACCACGAGCCGGTAGCATCGAGTGCGAACCACGATCCGGTAGCACTATAAACTAAGATGTGAACCACGAGCCGGTAGCATCGAGTGTGAACCACGAGCCGGTAGCACTATAAACGAGTATGACTCAAAAGCGTATGGTGTGAACCACGAGCCGGTAGCACCATAGCGTTATTGGTTAACCATATTGAGATTGTTATTTTTGTTTAGCATATTATATATATACTGAGTTGAGTTTATGCTAATGAAGTGGTGTGATAATATACAACTTGTTAGTGTTACGGGTATGTTGACATGCTATTTGAGTTACAAGTTCGTATGAGATATTTGGTATTGTGATTGCAAATGGATAGGTTATATATATGTATGTATAATTGTTGCACTCACTAAGCATTGCTTACCCTCTCGTTGTTTATCATTGTAGTGGGTCAAACTTGTATAAAACTTAATTAATGGCCTTCGTGCCTTTTGTAAACATTTAAATTGATGTACGTTTAAATGGAACTTGTGGAATGGTTTACATATTTAATTGGCACGTAAATGTGTATTATATAAAAAAAAAATTAACGTATGGAATACGGGTTGGGTTGTTTCAAGTGGTATCAGAGCATGGTCTAAGGGATTTAGGCGACTTGAGATAGGTGCCTAGACTTGGGCTTTATTGTGTGAGCGCTTTATGCGGAACTTGTAGGACTATGGGTCTAATCGGGAATTGTTAGTGCTTTGGTTTATGTGAGCAAACCTTGTGCTAATTGTTTTGTGTTGTGTTTAGCAATCATCAAGCAAGACGGACGTTGTACTAGCATGTTAATGCGATGTGCTCGCGTAACAACGATTAGCTACCATTGTTACGGGTGCAAATCGTGTCAAACGAGTAATGTACGACGATTGTTGAGCAAGATGGGGTAGTGTGGTACGCATGTATATACTTACGTGTTATGCTTTTCGTTCATGGTTTAACCCTTTCCGTTTTATAAAATGAAGACGAGAAACGGACACGATAATTATATCGGTGGTACAAGCGAGGACCCCAAATTTTTGGCCAAGGTTGAGGCCGTCTTTAAAAAGTTAAAAGCGGATTTTCTTACGGACGTCCGAAAGGTCTTCCAAGATTCGGTCGATGGACAAGTGACCGATTTGATAAATGAATGAATGAAGGCCACTATCGAAGAGGCTCTTGAAGCTAGAAACATTTATCCTCGTGGTGCGGGATTTCCACTACAAAAACTTCAAGGATACTCAACCTCCGATGTTTAATGGGGTGAGGGATCCATTGAAAAGCACTTGTTGGATTTCCGATATCGAGGGGGCGTTCTGTACCGCGGAGTGTCCTACCGAGAAGAAGACGAGATATGGGTCTAGCATGCTATGTGAAGAAGGCAAGTTGTGGTGGGACGACAAAATCAATTTATATGGTGAAGAGCAATGCATGAGCTTGACATGGGAGGAGTTTAAGAAGAAATTCTTCCAAGAATACCGAACTTCTTCCGACCTTGATAGAATCCGGGACGAGTTGCATCATTTGCAACAAGGTTCAATGGACTTGGTTACTCTCAAGTCTACCTTTTTGGCAAAGACTAGCTTTTGCCCGGAATATGTTGGTGACGATCACAAATTAATGAAAGATTTCTACCGTACTTTAAATGATAAGTTGAAGGGTAAGATTAGTCAGGGTATGGCTAAGCCTTTTGAGGAGTTGTTTGAGTTGGCTTGGGGTTTTGAGCCAGAGGTTCCAAGGAAAAGCGATTTCACTTTTTCTAAAAGAAAGTTTGAAGGTTCGAGTCATTCGAATTTTTCCAATAAAACGAACAAGAAAGGCTCCGAAAGCATTAATAGTGTGAAGAAGGGTGCTTACAGGGGTTTCGAGCCCACATGTTATAATTGTAATCAAAGAGGACACATGGCCCGTGATTGCACCAAGGCGTCGACCAAAATCACTTGTTTTAATTGCAACAAAGAAGGACACCGAAAGTCAGAGTGTCCCGATTTGAACAACGATAATGTTAAAAGGCTAGAGAAGGCGGCGGGTACGGCTCGAGGGTGAAACTATTTGATGACTAACGACGAAGCCAAGCAATCCAACGAAGTTGTCTCAGGTACTTTCTTGGTTAATTCCAATCCGGCAAGGATTCTTTTTGATAGCGGTGCAAATTTGCCGTTTGTGTCTCCAAAATTTGTTCCTAAACTTGATAGACCGTTAGCTAAGTTAAGTCGTCCGGTAGAAGTCGACAGTAAGACAGTGCTAGTGGTTGATGTATGTAAGAATTGTGACGTTGTTTTTGGTGCCAAAAACTTTAAAATTGATCTCATCCCGATGACTTTGGGCGACTTTGATATTGTTGTGGGCATGGATTGGCTCTATCATAATAGAGCAAATATTGCATGACATGAGAAGTTTATTCGTGTGAAGACCCCTAGTGGGGGAGAGTTAATTATTCACGGTGATAAACGAAGAAGACTTGTGCCGATATGTTCTTTTGCACGGGCACGTCATTTTCTTATTAGTTGTGGCATGGCTTTTCTTGCCCATGTTGTTGATACTCGTGATGAGCCACCACCTATTCCTGAAATTCCGGTGGTTAGGGAATTCGAAGACGTTTTTCCGGACGAGTTACCGGGCGTTCCGGTGGAAAGACAAATTGAATTTCGCATTGAGTTGGTTCCGGGAGCTACTCCCATTGCTAAAACTCCTTATCGTTTAGCACCGACGGAAATGCAAGAGTTGTTAAATCAAACCCAAGAGTTGCTCGAGAAGGGTTTTATTCGACCGAGTGCTTCGCCATGGAGCGCTCCGGTTTTATTTGTGAAGAAGAAGGATGGTAGCATGCGAATGTGCATCGATTACCGGGAGTTGAATAAGGTGACGATCAAGAATCGTTATCCATTGCCTCGGATTGACGATTTGTTTGACCAACTCCAAGGTGCGACGTATTTCTCTAAGATCGACCTACGGTCCGGCTATCACCAAATGCGGGTCCGTGAGGAAGATATTGAGAAAACGGCCTTTCAAATACGTTATGGGCATTTTGAGTTCGTAGTTATGCCTTTTGGTCTTACGAATGCACCAGCGGTATTCATGGATCTTATGAACCGAGTGTGCCAACCTATGTTGGACAAGTTGGTAATTGTGTTCATTGACGACATACTTGTTTATTCAAAGAGTATGAACGAACATGAACATCATTTACGTGAAGTATTGAAGACGTTACGAAAGGAGAAGTTGTATGCTAAGTTCTCCAAATGTGAATTTTGGCTAGGAAAGTTCAATTCCTTGGTCGTATTGTGAACAAGGAGGGTATTCAAGTGGATCCGGGGAAGATAGAGACGGTGAAGAGTTGGAGACAACCGACTACGCCTACGGAGGTCCGAAGTTTTCTCGGATTGGCCGGTTATTATCGTCGGTTTATCCAAGACTTTTCTAAGATCGCTTCTTCGTTGACGAAATTACCAAGGAAGAACGCGGGGTTTAATTGGGAGAACGAGCAAGAAATTGCTTTTAAACTGTTAAAAGAGAAGTTGTGTCAAGCTCCGGTGTTAGTGTTACCGGAAGGAGTGGAAGACATGACGGTTTATTGTGATGCTTCGTTAAATGGACTCGGGTTTGTTCTAATGCAAAGAGGTAAAGTCATCGCTTATGCCTCTCGACAATTAAAGGAACACGAGACGAGATATCTGACTCATGATCTTGAGTTGGCGGCGGTTGTGCATGCGTTGAAAATTTGGCGCCATTACATGTACGATTTATTCAGATCATAAGAGTTTGAAACACCTCTTTAATCAACGAGATTTGAATTATCGTCAACGTAGGTGGATGGATGTGTTGAAAGATTATGATTGTGAAATACTTTATCATCCGGGCAAGGCGCATGTGGTCGCGGATGCGTTAAGTCGAAAGTGTCATCACCCGGCGTTACGATTGGGATTGTTACGTATGATTATTACTAACAGTTTTCTTGAAAAACTCGGTGTGATTCAAATAGAGGCTTACGTTCATAACAAGCATGCGGAGTGAATTGTGGGACAATCGGAGTTCATTACTATGGGCTCGCGTGGTTTGTTGTCTTTTCAAGGAAGAGTGTGGGTGCCTAAGATGGATGATTACCGACAAGTGCTACTCGATGAAGCACATAAGTCAAAGTATTCCGTTCATCTGGGCGCGACGAAAATGTATCTTGATTTAAGGAAAGATTATTGGTGGCCGGGCATGAAACGTGATGTTGTGAAGTATGTTGAGCAATGCGTCACGTGTTTGCAAGTTAAGGCCGAGCACCAAAAGCCGTATGGTAAGTTACAACCATTAGAAATCCCAAAATGGAAATGGGAGCACATTACCATGGATTTCATCACAAAGTTACCTAAAACGGTGAGAACCCAATTTGATTCGATTTGAGTTATAGTTGATCGACTGACGAAGAGTGCTTTGTTTCTTCCCATTAAGGAAGCGATATCGTCGGAGACCTTGGCTAAGTTGTTTATCAAGGAAGTAATCTCTCGACATGGAGTTCCTATATCTATTATTTCGGATCGAGATACTCGTTTTACATCTCGGTTTTGGGAAAAGTTTCATGTAGATATGGGTACGCAATTGAAATTGAGCACGGCGTATCATCCTCAAACGGACGGTCAAACCGAACGTACGAATCAAACTTTGGAAGATATGTTACGAGCGTGCATTATTGATTTCGGTGGTAGTTGGGATGAGCATTTGCCTTTGGTGGAATTCTCGTACAATAATAGTTATCATACTAGTATTGGGATGCCACCTTATGAGATGCTTTATGGGCGTAGGTGTTGAACCCCGATTTGTTGGGGTGAAGTGGGACAACAGGAAATCGGGAGTACCGATTTGGTTTTAGAGACGAATAGCAAGATTGATGTGATTCTAGAGCATTTGAAAAAGGCTCAAGATAGGCAAAAGTCGTATGCCGAAAAACATAGATGAACGATCGAATTTCAAGAAGGTGACATGGTGATGCTTAAGGTTTCGCCATGGAAAGGTATTATTCGATTCCGGAAACGAGGAAAGTTAGCTCCTCGGTTTATTGGGCCATTTAAGGTTTTAGCTCGTGTTGGTGAAGTCGCGTATCGTTTGGAATTACCTGAAGAGCTTGCGGGGATCATAATACATTTCATGTTTCTCAACTCCGTAAGTGTCTTGTGGATGATTCATCTTGGGTGCCATTAGACGAGATTGAGCTAAATAATAAGTTAGAATATATCGAGGAACCGATTGCCATACTCGATGAGAAGGTCAAAAGGTTGAGACATAAAGAGGTTAGGACTTTTAAAGTTCAATGGCGTCGTAGTAAGGGTTTCGAGTTTACTTGGGAGCCCGAAGAGTTGGTGTTGGTTTATCTTCCCTCTTGTCATGCGGCTTGGATCGCGAGGACGCGCTGCGATTCAAGTGGGGGAGAGTTGTAACACCCTGTTTTTCCCGTACATATTTAAAGGTACAAACTTAATTATTAGCACGATTATATCTTGTTTGTTTATGTGATTAAATGAGCCAAAGTGTTAGTTTATGAGTGGGTGCATGTATGTGAGTGTATATATATATATATATATATATATATATATATATATATATATATATATATATATATATATATATTTGAGAATACATGTGTGGACGTGTATATGTATGTGTCGCGATGGAGTTGAGTCGTACGGGACTTAAGGTTGAAGCTTAGGCATGCATAGGAAGAGTGAATGACTTGTGCTAGTTGTTTGAACCATCGTTTTGTGTTAAATGGTCGAAGTGACCAGGCTCAGGCAAACGCCGCGCCGCGACGGGCTGGACCGCGTCGCGACAAACAAAGCAAACCTGGATCAGAGATTGGGTTAAGAAGGGCCTATTTTCCCTTTATGTGTCGCGCCGCAACGATTAAGGCCGCGCCGCCACAGTTCTGCTGAACTGGTGTCGGACTTAGCTCATTTTAAGGGATTTTAAAGGGCAAAATGGTAAATTGACATATGGATCTGATGGGGGCATTAACTCTCCACAACATATCCATTTAATTCATTTTCCTTTTCTCTTTTCTTCCCATTTTCTCTCCCAAAACACAAAACCCACTTAGTTTAATCTTGAGATTTGAAGGTGAAGATTTGTGAATCAAACCTAGGAGCAAGAATTAAAGTTTTTCCTTGTGTCTCTAGCTACGCGTTGTTAGTCTCGGTAAGTTCGAACTCTAAGTTTTTGAGTTTTAATTGGTTAATGGCTAGGGTTTTGGTTACTAGAGATTTGTAAGACCCAATTGGTGGTAAAATGGGTGAGTTTGGGTTATGTTGTTGTAATGAAACCCTAATAGCCACAATCTAGGGTTTTGGCCTTGTGATTTGAGGTTGTAAGTGTCAATTGGTGTTGTTAGTCACTAATACACTTTAAGATTTATGAAAGAAGTGTTAATGGGTAAGTTTGACTTGATTGTGAGTTTAAGTGATATAAAATGGGTCAAAATGTACTAGTTGACCTAATTAGATGAAATGGGTATGGATTACCCTAAGTTTTGTGTTAATTGAAGTTAATAGACTTTAATTCACTAGTCTTAGTGATTAAAGTCGAGTCTTGGCCATTTATGGGCGGTTGTGAGTAGTTGAGTCATTTAATGCAAATTGGGTCATTAAATGCTCAAGTGGGAGTATTGTGGTTAATCCCACTAGTTGTGAAATTGAATGTGCACTTAATGATTTAGGTACATTGCGTTGAAGCTCGGAAGTGCTAAATCATCATCCTTCTGACAAGGTGAGTGGAATAATTATGCGTTCATGTATATGGCGTGTTTATTTGTGAATGTTATGGTATGAACCACGTACCGGTAGTGCCATAACATGTGTGGGATCGAGTGTGAACCACAAGCCGGTAGCACTATAAACTAAGATGTAAACCAAGAGCCGGTAGCATCGAGTGTGAACCACGTGCCGGTAGCACTATAAACTAAGATGTGAACCACGAGCCGGTAGCATCGAGTGTGAACCACGAGCCGGTAGTGTAGTGACCCGAACTTTTCCATGTTTATATATATTAATTGAGATTGATATTTACATGATTAAATGTTTCCAACATGTTAAGCAATCAAACTTGTTAAGACTTGATTAATTGAAATATGTTTCATATAGGCAATTGACCACCCAAGTTGACCGGCGATTCACGAACGTTAAAACTTGTAAAAACGACATGACGATATATATATGGATATACATATGGTTAACATGAGATTATGATAAGTAAGTATCTCCATAAATATATTAACAATGAGTTATATACATATAAACAAGACTACTAACTTAAGGATTTCGAAACGAGACATATATGTAACGATTATCGTTGTAAGGACATTTAAATGTATATATATCATATTAAGATATATTAATATATCATAATATCATGATAATATAATAATTTAACATCTCATTAGATATAATAAACAATGGGTTAACAACATTAATTGAGATCGTTAACTTAAAGGTTTCAAAACAACACTTACATGTAACGACTAACGATGACTTAACGACTCAGTTAAAATGTATATACATGTAGTGTATTTAGATGTATTAAAATACTTTTGGAAGACTTCAAGACATATATCAAAACACTCATACTTAACGAAAATGGTTACAGTTACTTTTCCATTCTTTTCTTTCATCAAGAATTCTAGTCGTATTCTTACCCGTATTATACACAGCTTCAAAACGTACTTACTATGAGTATATATCAATAGGAACTAGCATGAGATTCCACTCTTGATTATGTCATGTATGACTACTCAATTTTAACTTCTACCATGAGCTAGTCAACTAACTAGAACTCCTTTTAACCCCACTCACCACTCAGCAATTACCACTCATCATTCACTCCATTTCACTTCCAATTCTCTTTCTAATTCTCTCTCAACACACACACACTATTATGAACGTATTTTTCCAGTAGTTAATCATCATCTTCATCAAAAATCACTTCAAGAATCAAGCTATAATCATCATAGGAAGAACACTTCAAGAACACTTCAAAAATCCTTTCAAGTTTACTAATTTACTTCCAAGCTTTCTAATCCATTCCAAGTAATCATCTAAGATCAAGAAACCTTTGTTATATACAGTAGGTTATCTTTCTTATTCAAGGTAATATTCATATTCAAACTTTGATTCTATTTCTATAACTATAATCTATCTTAATTCGAGTAAAAATCTTACTTGAACTTATTTTTGTGTCATGATCCTACTTCAAGAACTTTCAAGCCATCCAAGATCCTTTGAAGCTAGATCATTTCTTGTCACTTCCAGTAGGTTTACCTACTAAACTTGAGGTAGTAATGATGTTCGTAACATCATTCGATTCATATATATAAAACTATCTTATTCGAAGGTTTAAACTCGTAATCACTAGAACATAGTTTAGTTAATTCTAAACTTGTTCGCAAACAAAAGTTAATCCTTCTAACTTGACTTTTAAAATTAACTAAACACATGTTCTATATCTATATGATATGCTAACTTAATGATTTAAAACCTGGAAACACGAAAAACACCGTAAAACCGGATTTACGCCGTCGTAGTAACACCGCGGGCTGTTTTGGGTTAGTTAATTAAAAACTATGATAAACTTTGATTTAAAAGTTGTTATTCTGAGAAAATGATTTTTATTATGAACATGAAACTATATCCAAAAATTATGGTTAAACTCAAAGTGGAATTATGTTTTCTAAAATGGTCATCTAGACGTCGTTCTTTTGACTGAAATGACTACCTTTACAAAAATGACTTGTAACTTATTTTTCCGGCTATAAACCTATACTTTTCTGTTTAGATTCATAAAATAGAGTTCAATATGAAACCATAGCAATTTGATTCACTCAAAACGGATTTAAAATGAAGAAGTTATGGGTAAAACAAGATTGGATAATTTTTCTCATTTTAGCTACGTGAAAATTGGTAACAAATCTATTCCAACCATAACTTAATCAACTTGTATTGTATATTATGTAATCTTGAGATACCATAGACACGTATACAATGTTTCGACCTATCATGTCGACACATCTATATATATTTCGGAACAACCATAGACACTCTATATGTGAATGTTGGAGTTAGCTATACAGGGTTGAGGTTGATTCCAAAATATATATAGTTTGAGTTGTGATCAATACTGAGATACGTATACACTGGGCCGTGGATTGATTCAAGATAATATTTATCGATTTATTTCTGCACATCTAACTATGGACAACTAGTTGTAGGTTACTAACGAGGACAGCTGACTTAATAAACTTAAAACATCAAAATATATTAAAAGTGTTGTAAATATATTTTAAACATACTTTGATATATATGTATATATTGTTATAGGTTCGTGAATCAGCCAGTGGCCAAGTCTTACTTCCCGATGAAGTAAAAATCTGTGAAAGTGAGTTATAGTCCCACTTTTAAAATCTAATATTTTTGGGATGAGAATACATGAAGGTTTTATAAATGATTTACAAAATAGACACAAGTACGTGAAACTACATTCTATGGTTGAATTATCGAAATCGAATATGCCCCTTTTTATTAAGTCTGGTAATCTAAGAATTAGGGAACAGACACCCTAATTGACGCGAATCCTAAAGATAGATCTATTGGGCCTAACAAACCCCATCCAAAGTACCGGATGCTTTAGTACTTCGAAATTTATATCATATCCGAAGGGTGTCCCGGAATGATGGGGATATTCTTATATATATGCATCTTGTTAATGTCGGTTACCAGGTGTTCACCATATGAATGATTTTTATCTCTATGTATGGGATGTGTATTGAAATATGAAATCTTGTGGTCTATTGTTACGATTTGATATATATAGGTTAAACCTATAACTCACCAACATTTTTGTTGACGTTTAAAGCATGTTTATTCTCAGGTGAATATTAAGAGCTTCCGCTGTTGCATACTAAAATAAGGACAAGATTTGGAGTCCATGTTTGTATGATATTGTGTAAAAACTGCATTCAAGAAACTGATTTCGATGTAACATATTTGTATTGTAAACCATTATGTAATGGTCGTGTGTAAACAGGATATTTTAGATTATCATTATTTGATAATCTACGTAAAGCTTTTTAAACCTTTATTTATGAAATAAAGGTTATGGTTTGTTTTAAAATGAATGCAGTCTTTGAAAAACGTCTCATATAGAGGTCAAAACCTCGCAACGAAATCAATTAATATGGAACGTTTTTAATCAATAAGAACGGGACATTTCAGTTGGTATCCGAGCGTTGGTCTTAGAGAACCAGAATTTTTCATTAGTGTGTCTTATCGAGTTTATTAGGATGCATTAGTGAGTCTGGACTTCGACCGTGTTTACTTGAAAAATGATTGCTTAACAAATTTTGTTGGAAACTATATATTTTTAACATGTGAATATTATGTGATATATTAATCTCTTAATGCGTTTGATATTATGTGATAGATGTCTACCTCTAGAACAAGTCCCATTGACTCACATAATAATAATGAAGAGTCAAATGTAAATTGGAATGATTCGTGGACTGATTCACAAGTTCCCGAAGAGGAACCGGAAGAAGAGTCGGAACCGGAAGAAGAATCGGAACCGGAAGAAGAATCGGAACCGGAAGAAGAAATAGAACCGGTGGGGGAAATAATAAAACGGTTAAGTAAAAGAGAATCCTCAACCAACCGACCAAGGTTAATTATGGTCAATGGTGTTTCCGCCAAGGAAGCAAAATATTGGGAGGATTACCAATTCTCCGATGAATCGGATTCCGACGAGAATTCCGATGATGTTATAGAAATTACCCCAACTGAATTTAAAAAGGCAAAAGAAAATAATAAGGGAAAGGGCATAAAAATAGAGAAATCTAATTCCAACCCCGATGAACTTTATATGTATCGTCAACCCCCGAAGTCCTTAAGTTGTAACAATGACCCGGGAACCTCTAAACCACCAGGTTTTTCTAAACCAATGTGGACAACGACGGCTCGTATTAGGGGAACATCATATATCCTTAGAAACTTGGCAAAACGAACCAAAACCGAACAAGAAGAAACGAGCGATTCGGAATAAGATAGTTGTATTCGTGTGGTGTAATATATGTAATATAGTGTGCTTATGCTTTATGATATATGTAAAAATTGCTTGTATTAATAAGTATTTTTTTTATGAATCTAACTCTTGTCTATTTTACAGTATAAAAACACAAAATGGATAGACAACCCAATATTTTAAGAGACCTACCTGGAGACATGATTGATGAAATCTTGTCTAGAGTCGGTCAGAATTCCTCGGCATAACTATTTAAGGCGAGATCAGTTTGTAAGACATTCGAAGAACGTTCCAAGAATGCCTTGGTTTATAAAAGGCTTTCGTTCGAAAGATGGGGGATATCACATTGGGAAATCCATAAGTTACGATGTGTTTACTTTGACGCATATATTGCGGGGAATCCAAATGCTATTTTACGCAACGGGTTAAGAAATTATTTTGACTCAGTATATCCGAATATAGGACTTCGTGATATAGAAAAAGCGGCTAACATACAACATAAAGAAGCATGTTATGCTTACGGGTTAGTAATGTTCGCTTCTCACCAAAGTGAGAACAAGAACATCGGGCTACAACTATTAAACAAAACGTTCCCACAAGTGACGGAGTCGGTAATTGGGGTAAGAAATGAGGTTTTTAGGTTATTACGAGACTGTTGGTCATTACGTAACCCTCGTCCCTTTGACGACGTTACAACACGCTGTCTTATCAACGGCCATAACGGTTATGTTCCACAAGACCAAGGATGGGAAGTAGTCCTAGTAAAACCAGAATGCATGACTTGTTTCTGGACGTATGAATTACGTGTCTTTATTGCCTTTGCTGAACGACTTGTGTACTAGCTAGAATTATCTTCACAACTATCTTGTATCAAAGTTATTGTGTGCTATATTTCATGCTTTATGTAAAATAAGCGGTATTGTAAGTTTGTAAAATATTGTATAAAAGTTTGAACGCGAAATATTATTACAATCAGTTTTTCATATAGAATTGTAGTAGTTGAATTGTATATTAGCTACTAAGTATGAACTTAACGGGTAGGTACTACCCGAATTTAAACTTATAAACGCTAATATGAAGAAAAAGCTTTTATAAATGAGTTCATATTATGCTACGAAATACTATTAACTACTCTTAATATTCTGTATGATTAACTTGTTCCATTTGACTATTTTGAAGGAAATGGCACCGACTACTCGACACACCGTGAATATGAATGAAGATGAATTCCGTACTTTCCTAGCTTCAAACATAGCCGCAGTACAGGCTGCGCTACATACCAACAATAACCTTGGATCTGGCAGTACAGGAAATCGTGTAGGATGCACCTACAAAGAATTCACTGCCTGCAAACCTTTGGAATTTGATGGAACCGAAGGACCGATCGGATTGAAACGGTGGACCGAGAAGGTTGAATCGGTGTTTGCCATAAGTAAGTGTACTGAAGAGGATAAAGTGAAGTACGCTACGCATACCTTCACAGGTTCTGCGTTAATATGGTGGAATACCTATCTAGAGCAAGTGGGACAAGATGATGCGTACGCACTACCGTGGTCAGCATTCAAGCACTTGATGAACGAGAAGTACCGTCCCAGAATCGAGGTCAATAAGCTCAAGACAGAACTTAGAGGGTTACGAACCCAAGGATTTGATATTACCACATACGAAAGACGATTCACAGAATTGTGCCTATTGTGTCCGGGAGCATTCGAAGATGAGGAAGAGAAGATCGACGCGTTTGTGAAAGGATTACCGGAAAGAATCCAAGAAGATATAAGTTCACACGAGCCCGCCTCCATACAACAGGCATGTAGAATGGCTCACAAACTAGTGAACCAGATTGAAGAAAGAATTAAAGAACAGACTGCTGAAGAGGCCAATGTGAAGCAAGTCAAAAGAAAGTGGGAGGAAAATGGTGATAAGAATCACCAATACAACAACAACAGCAATTACAACAATAATCGCAACAATTATCCCAACAATCGCAACATCAATCGCAACTACAACAAATGGCCCAACAACAACAACAACAACAACAACTACAACAATCATCCCAACAACAATAATAACCGCAACAACAACAACAATCAGAAGCAGCTATGCCAAAGGTGTGAAAAGTATCACTCGGGGTTCTGCACCAAATTTTGCAACAAGTGTAAAAGAAATGGTCATAGCGCGGCGAAGTGTGAGGTCTACGGACCAGGGGTTAATAGAACGAAAGGAACAAATGGTGTCGGAACGAGTAATGGCGGAGCAAGTAGTGTCGGAGCAAGTTATGCCAATGTAGCTTGTTATAAATGTGGAAAACCGGGCCACATTATTAGAAATTGCCCGAACCAGGAGAACACGAATAGACAAGGCCGCGGAAGAGTTTTCAATATTAATGCGGCAGAGGCACAGGAAGACTCGGAGCTTGTTACGGGTACGTTTCTTATTGACAATAAATCTGCTTACGTTTTATTTGATTCGGGTGCGGTTAGAAGCTATATGAGTAGAGATTTTTGTGCTAAATTAAGTTGTCCATTGACGCCTTTGGATAGTAAATATTTACTCGAATTAGCAAATGGTAAATTAATTTCAGCAGATAATATATGTCGGAATCGAGAAATTAAACTGGTTAGCGAAACATTTAAGATTGATTTGATACCAGTAGAGTTAGGGAGTTTTGATGTGATAATCGGTATGGACTGGTTGAAAGAAGTGAAAGCAGAGATCGTTTGTTACAAAAATGCAATTCGCATTATACGAGAAAAAGGAAAACCCTTAATGGTGTACGGAGAAAAGGGCAACACGAAGCTACATATTATTAGTAATTTGAAGGCACAAAAACTAATAAGAAAAGGTTGCTATGCTGTTCTAGCACACGTCGAGAAAGTACAAACTGAAAAAAGAGCATCAATGATGTTCCCATTGCAAAAGAATTTCCCGATGTATTTCCGAAAGAATTACCGGGATTACCCCCACAGCGATCCGTTGAATTTCAAATAGATCTTGTACCAGGAGCTGCACCAATAGCTCGTGCTCCTTACAGACTCGCACCCAGCGAGATGAAAGAACTGCAAAGCCAATTACAAGAACTTTTAGAGCGTGGTTTCATTCGACCAAGCACATCACCGTGGGGAGCTCCTGTTTTGTTTGTCAAGAAGAAAGATGGTACATTCAGGTTGTGTATCGACTACCGAGAGTTGAACAAATGTACCATCAAGAACCGCTACCCACTACCGAGAATCGACGACTTATTTGATCAACTACAAGGCTCGTCTGTTTATTCAAAGATTGACTTACGTTCCGGGTATCATCAAATGCGGGTGAAAGAAGATGATATTCCAAAGACTGCTTTCAGAACACGTTACGGTCATTATGAGTTTATGGTCATGCCGTTTGGTTTAACTAATGCACCAGCTGTGTTCATGGACCTTATGAACCGAGTGTGTGGACCATACCTTGACAAGTTTGTCATTGTTTTCATTGATGACATACTTATTTACTCAAAGAATGACCAAGAACACGGTGAACATTTGTGAAAGGTGTTAGAAGTATTGAGGAAGGAAGAATTGTACGCTAAGTTTTCAAAGTGTGCATTTTGGTTGGAAGAAGTTCAATTCCTCGGTCACATAGTGAACAAAGAAGGTATTAAGGTGGATCCGGAAAAGATAGAAACTGTTGAAAAGTGGGAAACCCCGAAAACTCCGAAACACATACGCCAGTTTTTAGGACTAGCTGGTTACTACAGAAGGTTCATCCAAGACTTTTCCAGAATAGCAAAACCCTTGACTGCATTAACGCATAAAGGGAAGAAATTTGAATGGAATGATGAACAAGAGAAAGCGTTTCAGTTATTGAAGAAAAAGCTAACTACGGCACCTATATTGTCATTGCCTGAAGGGAATGATGATTTTGTGATTTATTGTGACGCATCAAAGCAAGGTCTCGGTTGTGTATTAATGCAATGAACGAAGGTGATTGCTTATGCGTCTAGACAATTGAAGATTCACGAACAAAATTATACGACGCATGATTTGGAATTAGGCGCGGTTGTTTTTGCATTAAAGACTTGGAGGCACTACTTATATGGGGTCAAAAGTATTATATATACCGACCACAAAAGTCTTCAACACATATTTAATCAGAAACAACTGAATATGAGGCAGCGTAGGTGGATTGAATTATTGAATGATTACAACTTTGAGATTCGTTACCACCCGGGGAAGGCAAATGTGGTAGCCGATGCCTTGAGCAGGAAGGACAGAGAACCCATTCGAGTAAAATCTATGAATATAATGATTCATAATAACCTTACTACTCAAATAAAGGAGGCGCAACAAGGAGTTTTAAAAGAGGGAAATTTAAAGGATGAAATACCCAAAGGATCGGAGAAACATCTTAATATTCGGGAAGACAGAACCCGGTATAGGGCTGAAAGGATTTGGGTACCAAAATTTAGAGATATGATAGAAATGGTACTTAGAGAAGCTCATAAAACCAGATACTCAATACATCCTGGAACGGGGAAGATGTACAAGGATCTCAGGAAATATTTTTGGTGGCCGGGTATGAAAGCCGATGTTGCTAAATACGTAGGAGAATGTTTGACGTGTTCTAAGGTCAAAGCTGAGCATCAGAAACCATCAGGTCTACTTCAACAACCCGAAATCCCAGAATGGAAATGGGAAAACATTACCATGGATTTCATCACTAAATTGCCAAGGACTGCAAGTGGTTTTGATACTATTTGGGTAATAGTTGATCGTCTCACCAAATCAGCACATTTCCTGCCAATAAGAGAAGATGACAAGATGGAGAAGTTAGCACGACTGTATTTGAAGGAAGTCGTCTCCAGACATGGAATACCAATCTCTATTATCTCTGATAGGGATGGAAGATTTATTTCAAGATTCTGGCAGACATTACAGCAAGCATTAGGAACTCGTCTAGACATGAGTACTGCCTATCATCCACAAACTGATGGGCAGAGCGAAAGGACGATACAAACGCTTGAAGACATGCTACGAGCATGTGTTATTGATTTCGGAAATAGTTGGGATCGACATCTACCATTAGCAGAATTTTCCTACAACAACAGCTACCATTCAAGCATTGAGATGGCGCCGTTTGAAGCACTTTATGGTAGAAAGTGCAGGTCTCCAATTTGTTGGAGTGAAGTGGGGGATAGACAGATTACGGGTCCGGAGATTATACAAGAAACTACCGAGAAGATCATCTAAATTCAACAACGGTTGAAAACCGCCCAAAGTCGACAAAAGAGCTACGCTGACATTAAAAGAAAAGATATAGAATTTGAAATTGGAGAGATGGTCATGCTTAAAGTTGCACCTTGGAAAGGCGTTGTTCGATTTGGTAAACGAGGGAAATTAAATCCAAGGTATATTGGACCATTCAAGATTATTGATCGTGTCGGACCAGTAGCTTACCGACTTGAGTTACCTCAACAACTCACAGCTGTACATAACACTTTCCACGTCTCGAATTTGAAGAAATGTTTTGCTAAAGAAGATCTCACTATTCCGTTAGATGAAATCCAAATCAACGAAAAACTTCAATTCATCGAAGAACCCGTCGAAATAATGGATCGTGAGGTTAAAAGACTTAAGCAAAACAAGATACCAATTGTTAAGGTTCGATGGAATGCTCGTAGAGGACCCGAGTTCACTTGGGAGCATGAAGATCAGATGAAGAAGAAATACCCACATCTATTTCCAGAAGATTCGTCAACACCTTCAACAGCTTAAAATTTCGGGACGAAATTTATTTAACGGGAAGGTACTGTAGTGACCCGAACTTTTCCATGTTTATATATATTAATTGAGATTGATATTTACATGATTAAATGTTTCCAACATGTTAAGCAATCAAACTTGTTAAGACTTAATTAATTGAAATATGTTTCATATAGACAATTGACCACCCAAGTTGACCGGCGATTCACGAACGTTAAAACTTGTAAAAATGACATGACGATATATATATGGATATACATATGGTTAACATGAGATTATGATAAGTAAGTATCTCCATAAATATATTAACAATGAGTTATATACATATAAACAAGACTACTAACTTAAGGATTTCGAAACGAGACATATATGTAACGATTATCGTTGTAACGACATTTAAATGTATATATATCATATTAAGATATATTAATATATCATAATATCATGATAATATAATAATTTAACATCTCATTAGATATAATAAACAATGGGTTAACAAAATTAATTGAGATCGTTAACTTAAAGGTTTCAAAACAACACTTACATGTAACGACTAACGATGACTTAACGACTCAGTTAAAATGTATATACATGTAGTGTATTTAGATGTATTAAAATACTTTTGGAAGACTTCAAGACATATATCAAAACACTCATACTTAACAAAAATGGTTACAGTTACTTTTCCATTCTTTTCTTTCATCAAGAATTCTAGTCGTATTCTTACCCGTATTATACACAGCTTCAAAACGTACTTACTATGAGTATATACCAATAGGAACTAGCATGGGATTCCACTCTTGATTATGTCATGTATGACTAATCAATTTTAACTTCTACCATGAGCTAGTCAACTAACTAGAACTCCTTTTAACCCCACTCACCACTCACCAATTACCACTCATCATTCACTCCATTTCACTTCCAATTCTCTTTCTAATTCTCTCTCAACACACACACACAAACTATTATGAACGTATTTTTCCAGTAGTTAATCATCATCTTCATCAAAAATCACTTCAAGAATCAAGCTATAATCATCATAGGAAGAACACTTCAAGAATACTTCAAAAATCCCTTCAAGTTTACTAATTTACTTCCAAGCTTTCTAATCCATTCCAAGTAATCATCTAAGATCAAGAAACCTTTGTTATATACAGTAGGTTATCTTTCTTATTCAAGGTAATATTCATATTCAAACTTTGATTCAATTTCTATAACTATAAACTATCTTAATTCGAGTAAAAATCTTACTTGAACTTGTTTTTGTGTCATGATCCTACTTCAAGAACTTTCAAGCCATCCAAGATACTTTGAAGCTAGATCATTTCTTGTCACTTCTAGTAGGTTTACCTACTAAACTTGAGGTAGTAATGATGTTCGTAACATCATTCAATTCATATATATCAAACTATCTTATTCGAAGGTTTAAACTCGTAATCACTAGAACATAGTTTAGTTAATTCTAAACTTGTTCGCAAACAAAAGTTAATCCTTCTAACTTGACTTTTAAAATTAACTAAAAACATGTTTTATATCTATATGATATGCTAACTTAATGATTTAAAACCTGGAAACACGAAAAACACCGTAAAACCGGATTTACGTCGTCGTAGTAACACCGCGGGCTGTTTTGGGTTAGTTAATTAAAAACTATGATAAACTTTGATTTAAAAGTTGTTATTCTGAGAAAATGATTTTTATTATGAACATGAAACTATATCCAAAAATTATGGTTAAACTCAAAGTGGAAGTATGTTTTCTAAAATGGTCATCTAGACGTCGTTCTTTCGACTGAAATGACTACCTTTACAAAAACGACTTGTAACTTATTTTTCCAACTATAAACCTATACTTTTCTATTTAGATTCATAAAATAGAGTTCAATATGAAACCATATAAATTTGATTCACTCAAAACGGATTTAAAATGAAGAAGTTATGGGTAAAACAAGATTGGATAATTTTTCTCATTTTAGCTACGTGAAAATTGGTAACAAATCTATTCCAACCATAACTTAATCAACTTGTATTGTATATTATGTAATCTTGAGATACCATAGACACGTATACAATGTTTCGACCTATCATGTCGACACATCTATATATATTTCGGAACAACCATAGACACTCTATATGTGAATGTTGGAGTTAGCTATACAGGGTTGAGGTTGATTCCAAAATATATATAGTTTGAGTTGTGATCAATACTGAGATACGTATACACTGGGTCGTGGATTGATTCAAGATAATATTTATCGATTTATTTCTGTACATCTAACTGTGGACAACTAGTTGTAGGTTACTAACGAGGACAGCTGACTTAATAAACTTAAAACATCAAAATATATTAAAAGTGTTGTAAATATATTTTAAACATACTTTGATATATATGTATATATTGTTATAGGTTCGTGAATCAGCCAGTGGCCATGTCTTACTTCCTGACGAAGTAAAAATCTGTGAAAGTGAGTTATAGTCCCACTTTTAAAATCTAATATTTTTGGGATGAGAATACATGAAGGTTTTATAAATGATTTACAAAATAGACACAAGTACGTGAAACTACATTCTATGGTTGAATTATCGAAATCGAATATGCCCCTTTTTATTAAGTCTGGTAATCTAAGAATTAGGGAACAGACACCCTAATTGACGCGAATCCTAAAGATAGATCTATTGGGCCTAACAAACCCCATCCAAAGTACCGGATGCTTTAGTACTTCGAAATTTATATCATATCCGAAGGGTGTCCCGGAATGATGGGGATATTCTTATATATATGCATCTTGTTAATGTCGGTTACCAGGTGTTCACCATATGAATGATTTTTATCTCTATGTATGGGATGTGTATTGAAATATGAAATCTTGTGGTCTATTGTTACGATTTGATATATATAGGTTAAACCTATAACTCACCAACATTTTTGTTGACGTTTAAAGCATGTTTATTCTCAGGTGAATATTAAGAGCTTCCGCTGTTGCATACTAAAATAAGGACAAGATTTGGAGTCCATGTTTGTGATGGAATTCTTCACATAAACAAGTTACAAAACCCATTTTGTATATGTAGGTATTCGTGTATATATGTGTATGTCAAGCGGAAGCAAAATAAAGTTTATGCATGTAAAGTTTAACCTCTTAAACAAGAATTCCATTAAAAGATCTAGTCTTGAATAATATACTTAAATGTAAATAGAAGCTAGTGAGGTGTTATACCTACTCCAAAAGGAGGTGAAGAACAAGGATGAAGAAGATGATGTAGATGAACAAAGCTTCTAACTTGAAGCCTCAAATCTTTGATACCCACAAGCACTAATCAACACCCAAGACTTGGTTAGGATTTTAAACACTTAAAATAAGCTTGAATCAAACTTGAAGAACCCCTTTTTTTTCTCCCTTGAATTCGGCCAAGAAGGAGGAAGAAGGAGGAGTTTTTGTTTTTCAAATTTGCATGTAATCTAGTATGTGTGAATGTACCAAAGTAAAAGTATCAAATGAAGAGATTTAAGCAACCAAGACAAGCATGGGGTGGCTTGTCTTGGAGCCATAAAACCGCCACCCCATCTATTGGTGGAGGAAAATCCTTTTAATTTTTATTATTCAAATTAATAAGATTAATTTGTTAAATAAAATTCCATTTGATACTTCCACTTACTTCTTTATAAAACCTATTATAAAGATAAGTAAATATACTTATTTACTTGTACATCATAAACTTATAATCCTCTTACAAGTTGTCCATGTATTACATGCACATATATTTAATTTTATAACCATTTTATAAAATTATCACACTTACATTTTTAATTATCCAAATAATTATTCAAGCATATTATCTTTAGAAAACCAATTTCTAAAGTCAAAGTGTATAGTATTTATTTTAAAAATCCATTCCTTAAAACAAATACTTTAAGGTGTTGTTGGCTTGTTATTGGGTATGACCCGACTTGGATCATAACATGTTGGCCACATTAATCAATTATGTCTCTCGGGCATATGAAATACCTTCAATCTCCCACTTGCACGAGAAACATAAGGAATTAATGCAAGTGACAGATACCACCTAACGACCGTCCATCACCCCCAACATGTTATGACTTAGTGCCATTCAATAACATCATCCCTTTCGAGTTCCCATCTCGAATATGATTAGGTGAATCTTTCAATATATCCTTTTGTCCTAGATGTCATGTCAAATCCAAGAGACATAGAATGATCACTCTCTTATAGATCTAACTTTATTAGGCCTTAGTCATCTGACTCTCAACGAATAAGAGGGACAAATTCCATCTTGACTACATACGTCCTAGACACTACACTTCGTACCATACCTGAAGCCTCCCTTATGTACTACCATGTTTCAGAATAGCGAAGGAAAGAATCAAGGCACAATATTCGGTGAATGTCTGAACCCAATATGTGTCTCAGGTCAGAGGATATAATGATATTCTCCTTTACTCAAGATTACATGTGATCAACCACAAAGGCTCCATATAGTAAATCTTGAGAGCGGGTCTTCCAATATTTGTGTCCCACAAATATCTATGAACCTTGGTCGCAACCTTGCCCCACATTCACCATTTGAATGCTAACCAATCCAAGTTCATAATAGTCTAGACCTCACACTTGTTCCCATAAATGTGATCAACTACGGAATTCAGAATAATAGTTTATTCATGGATAAAATATGCAAAATTGGAACATGACTCATAAATAAATTAATACCATAATTATATTAATGAGTTTGAACTAATTCGTTCCGTTACAATACATAAAATAGATCAATTCCAATCACTAGAATATCGAAGCCCTAATGCACAAACATGTCCCTCATGTTTTGGCCCATGTAAAAGCTTCGTGAGTGGATCCGCAACATTTTGATCTGTGTGAACTTTGTGAATACATATCTTTCCCTTTTCAACCTCATCCCTGATGTAGTTGAATCTCCGCTCAATGTGACGAGTCTTTTGATGAGCACGAGGTTCCTTGATTTGAGCAATCGCACCCTCGTTGTCACAAAAGATCTCAAGAGGGTCCTGAATGGAAGGGACCACTCCTAAGTCGTCGATGAATTTCTTCATCCATGCAGCTTCCTGAGCTGCCAATGAGGCGGCAATGTACTCCAACTCTGTAGTGGATAACGCAACAACTTCCTGTTTCGCACTCTTCCAAGAGACCGCACCACCATTTAACATGAATACATAACCGGATTGTGATCGAGAGTCATCTCGATCAGTTTGGAAACTCGCGTCCACGTAACCTTTTACAGCGAGTTCCTCCTCACCAGACCCATATATTAGAAACATATCCTTAGTCCTTCTAAGGTATTTCAATATACATTTAACCGCAGTCCAATGACTATTTCCTGGGTTATTCTGGTATCTACTTGTCAAGCTTAGAGCGCATGACACATCCGGTCTAGTACATATCATTGCATACATGATAGACCCAATAGCAGATGCGTATGGGACTTTCTTCATTCTCTCTTGTTCATCTTTGGTGGTAGGACACTAAGATGAACTGAGAACGGTTCCCTTTTGAATAGGTTCCAAACCTTTCTTAGAGTTTTCCATCTTGAACCTTTTCAAGATTTTATCAATGTATGTACTTTGACTTAAACCTATCAACTTCTTGGATCTATTCCTATAGATACCAATCCCCAATATGTATTGTGCTTCTCCAAGATCCTTAATGGAGAAGCAACCTTTTAACCAAGTTTTGACCTCTTGCATTGTGGTTATATCATTCCCAAATAATAATATATCATCCACATATAGCACAAGGAACATTATGGAGCTCCCACTAGCCTTCTTGTATACACAAGCTTCATCACCATTTTTAATGAAGCCAAATTTCTTTGCCTCTTCATTAAAACGATGATTCCACATCCTAGATGCTTGTTTCAATCCGTAGATTGATTTCTTTAACTTGCATACCTTTTTAGGATTTTTCGGATCAACAAAACCTTCGGGCTGTACCATATAGACATCTTCCTCAAGATACCCATTTAGGAAAGCGGTTTTGACATCCATTTGCCAAATTTCGTAATCATAATGAGCAGCGATGGCAAATAATATCCTAATAGACTTTAGCATTGCCACAGGCGAAAAAGTTTCATCATAGTCAACCCCTTGAGTTTGAGTGAAACCCTTTGCTACAAGTCTAGCTTTGTATGTATCCAAGTTTCCATGTATGTCGGTTTTCTTCTTGAAAAGCCACTTGCAATCAACTAGCTTAGAGCTAGGAGGTTGCTCAACAAGTTCCCAAACTTGGTTTTCATACATGGATTGCATCTCGGCGTTCATGGCTTCCTGCCATTTATCTTTATCAATCCTTGATAAAGCATCTTTGTAGTTTGTCGGTTCATCCAAATCAACCGTATAGCAACCATCCACGAGAAACCCATATCTCTCGGGAGGATTACTAATCCTACTAGATCTTCGAACGTCTTGTGTACTTTGATCATCCACATGATCATTTTCAACATCCTCATGTTGAGTGCTAGTGTCAACCAATTGTGTATCATCGGCTTGATCTTGTACCTCTATAAGATCTATTTTCCTTTCACCATTACCTTCCATAAGGAACTTGGTTTCAAGAAATTCCGCTTTCCGAGCTACAAATACCGTTTGCTCGGATGGATCATAGAAGTAATATCCCATGTCATCTTTGGGATATCCTATGAAGATACACTTTGTGGATCGAGCATGTAGCTTATTTGCTACATAACGCTTAGGATAAGCTTCACATCCCCATACTTTCAAGTATGAAAGAGAAGGAGGTTTTCCAAACCACATCTCATGAGGAGTTCGTTCCACTTTCTTGGTTGGGGCCATATTTAAAATACGATCCGCGGAGCTTAGACAATAACCCCAAAATGATGGAGGTAACGAGCTTCTTGCCATCATAGATCGAACCATATCCATTAGGGTTCGGTTCCTCCTTTCGGAAACTCCATTAAGTTGGGGTGTTCCGGGTGGAGTAAGTTGTGAGATAATCCCACAACTCTTAAGATGATCTTGGAAAGCATCGCTTAGGTATTCACCTCCTCTATCGGTATGAAGTACCTTGATTGTCTTATTGAGTTGATTTTGTACTTCGTTTTGGTATTCTTTGAATGCTTCAAACGTTTCGTCCTTGTGTCTTAATAAGTAGACATATCCAAAACGACTAAAGTCATCAATGAAAGTAACAAAGTATCTTTCACCATTCCTAGTCATGGGTTTAAAGGGTCCACATACATCCGAATGTATTAATCCCAATAAATCTTTAGCCCTTTCATAAGTCCCTTTGAAAGGTGCTTTAGTCATCTTGCCTTGTAAACAAGATTCACATACATCAAACGAATCCATTTCATTTGATTTCAAAAGTCCATTCTTTTGAAGTGTATGCATTCGGTTCTTGTTTATATGACCAAGGCGACAATGCCATAAATAGGAATCACTCAAATCCCTTTTGAGTTTCTTGGTGCTAGCATGGTATATAGAGCTCGATGATGCGTCATCATGAACCAATTCATAAATTCCATTTGAAGGCGAAGCCTTGAAATAGAATACATTATCTAAACAAAAATGGATATCATCATTAATAAAATTAACATTAAATCCACATTGTCTCAAACGGGAAATAGAAATAATGTTTCAACATAAGTCGGGTGCATACAAAACATCATTCAAAATAAGTTCCAAGCCACTTGGAAGTTTCAACACAAAGTCTCCTTGAGCTTTCACTTGCACTTTAGCTCCATTTCCCATGAAGAGACTTGATGTTCCCATTTGCTTGTTACTTCTTCTGAACCCCTGCAAGGAATTGCAAATGTGAGTTCCACATCCAGCGTCTAATACCCATGTATTAGAAGAAGTAATACTAAGCTCTATATATACCATATATATATTACCTGAGGTTTGCCCTGCATCCCTCTTGTCCTTCAACTCCTTAAGATAGACCGGGCAATTTCGCTTCCAGTGACCCATTTCACCGCAACCGAAACACGGGTCTTCTTTGGGGTTTGCCTTCTCGGCTACCTTTTGCTTCTTAGCCTTGTTGATGGTTGGGGTAACCATCTTCCCCTTCCCTTTGCCTTGATAGGCGGGTCCCTTTCTCTTAGCCACCTTTGTCTTAGAGGTGTTACCTTTAGACCCACCTTGATCGATCGCTAACACGGGTAAAGCCCTTTTACCCATGCTAGTTTCCGCCGTTCTTAGCATACCGTGAAGCTCACCTATGCTCTTATCCATCCCATTCATATTGTAATTAATTACAAATTGATCAAACCTTTTTGATAGGGAGTTAAGGATAAGATCGGTGGCTAACTCATTAGATATGTTTAGGTTAAGACGGTTAGCACGATCGATAAGGCTTTTCATCTTAAGTACATAAGATGAAACCGATTGGGTATCGTCCATACGACAAGCATGTAGCGCCCGAATCGTTTCGAAACGCTCAACACGCGCTTGTTGGAGGAACATCTCCTTCAATTGCGTTATCATGTCGTATGCACTATGATGCTCGAAATCCTTTTGGAGTTCGGGTATCATAGTCCCAAGCATTAAGCATGACTCTTGAAGGGAGTCGTGGCAATACTTATCGTAAGAGGCCATTGCCTCCACATCATTCTCATCCGGTTGATCGGGAATGGGGTCCTCAAGCACATACATTTTATCCTCTTGTTTGAGGACAATCCGAAGATTGCAGAACCAATCCATAAAGTTTGTATGGTTGAGTTTGTCTTTCTCGAGGAGAGACCGTAACGATAGGTTGTTCATGTTAAGTGGTGCGTTTTGCATGTTGTTGTTGTTATTAGCGGCCATCTACAAAATTCAACAAAGTCCTTTTAAGTATCGATTTTAAATTTAATAAACAATACCCTTCAAATTTGTTTTATTAAATATTAGAATCCAACGGTAAATCAAATTTTGGTTAGGTGACCTTTATCCCGTCATTTGATTTAGCTAGGTAGTCTTAATGACAATTGCAATCCTTTTGCAACTTCTAAGTTATGGGATCATGCAATCCTTTTGCATGGCATATTAATCCCATCAACGCCTATTTGTTCCTCATGCTTCGGTGACCCTAAGTTCATGATTCCCAAATCAAGTCGTCCTTCTTGCGTAAACATGTAGACTTAACATACAAGTGGTTAGGTGACCTTTATCCCATATGTATGCGAAGTGTACCTTATTCACATTAGTTCACTCATGACGGTTAGGTGACCTTTATCCCATCAAGAGATTCCTAATATGTCCAAGTGTTTCCACAAAAGGATGGCGTTTAACTTGTTTACCTTGTTTTAGTTAAAGGGATTTTATGTTTTCTACATTCTAGTTTTAGAAAACAAAATGCTATACACCAACATGCATTTGGTGTGTAGTGTTTTTTATGAAAAACCCATTTTCATGTCCTTATTAGTAAACCAATTACTAGTTATAACCATTTCATCACCTTTTAAATAAACCGTTTTATTTAAGTCTAATAACCAATTATTAGTGTCATTTTGTTATGTTTTTATTATAACCATTTTATAATGTATTATGCAAGTGTTAACATGTGATGATCTTGTAGCAACCAAACATACAAACATACACAAGCATGCATAACAAAGTGTTCACAATCAAGAGCCATTTGGTGGACATTTGTTTAGCCAAAACAAATGTCACCTAAGAGGGTTAACCAAAGTAAGAGATTTTTACCAAAATCTCCCACTTAATCTTGTAATCTTCAAAGCTCCATCTTGTAATCTTCATCATGAGTCTTCACTTTCATTTTACAAAATTATATCCTAATACAATTTTTCTAGAAAATGAAATAACAACCTATTCTATTTTTACAAACCAAATAGAATAAATTACATCAACAAATTACAAGATTAATTACAACTTTTACAAACCAAAATTACCAAAATTATTACAACCATATGAATGAATATTACAACCAAGAATAATAACCAAATCATCCAAACATTCAACCACACTGTCTAGGCTCGATTGTGAACAACAACATAACAATAATCTTGGCCAAACTTGAAGTCCAAACCCACTTTTGGAACCCCAAAAATTCGGCCAACACCATAAACCCACCAAAACTCAAAATTTTTACATTCTACTTTCATGCATGTTGGTAGATTGTAAAATAAATGAGTTTACTAGCCAAAAACACGAAGCATATTAACAAGACTTTGGCTCTAGATACCATTGATGGAATTCTTCACATAAACAAGTTACAAAACCCATTTTGTATATGTAGGTATTCGTGTATATATGTGTATGTCAAGCGGAAGCAAAATAAAGTTTATGCATGTAAAGTTTAACCTCTTAAACAAGAATTCCATTAAAAGATCTAGTCTTGAATAATATACTTAAATGTAAATAGAAGCTAGTGAGGTGTTATACCTACTCCAAAAGGAGGTGAAGAACAAGGATGAAGAAGATGATGTAGATGAACAAAGCTTCTAACTTGAAGCCTCAAATCTTTGATACCCACAAGCACTAATCAACACCCAAGACTTGGTTAGGATTTTAAACACTTAAAATAAGCTTGAATCAAACTTGAAGAACCCCTTTTTGTTCTCCCTTGAATTCGGCCAAGAAGGAGGAAGAAGGAGGAGTTTTTGTTTTTCAAATTTTCATGTAATCTAGTATGTGTGAATGTACCAAAGTAAAAGTATCAAATGAAGAGATTTAAGCAACCAAGACAAGCATGGGGTGGCTTGTCTTGGAGCCATAAAACCGCCACCCCATCTATTGGTGGAGGAAAATCCTTTTAATTTTTATTATTCAAATTAATAAGATTAATTTGTTAAATAAAATTCCATTTGATACTTCCACTTACTTCTTTATAAAACCTATTATAAAGATAAGTAAATATACTTATTTACTTGTACATCATAAACTTATAATCCTCTTACAAGTTGTCCATGTATTACATGCACATATATTTAATTTTATAACCATTTTATAAAATTATCACACTTACATTTTTAATTATCCAAATAATTATTCAAGCATATTATCTTTAGAAAACCAATTTCTAAAGTCAAAGTGTATAGTATTTATTTTAAAGATCCATTCCTTAAAACAAATACTTTAAGGTGTTGTTGGCTTGTTATTGGGTATGACCCGACTTGGATCATAACATGTTGGCCACATTAATCAATTATGTCTCTCGGGCATATGAAATACCTTCAGTTTGTATGATATTATGTAAAAACTGCATTCAAGAAACTGATTTTGATGTAACATATTTGTATTGTAAACCATTATGTAATGGTCGTGTGTAAACAGGATATTTTAGATTATCATTATTTGATAATCTACGTAAAGCTTTTTAAACCTTTATTTATGAAATAAAGGTTATGGTTTGTTTTAAAAATGAATGCAGTCTTTGAAAAACGTCTCATATAGAGGTCAAAACCTCGCAACGAAATCAATTAATATGGAACGTTTTTAATCAATAAGAACGGGACATTTCAGGTAGCACTATAAACGAGTATGACTCAAAAGCGTATGGTGTGAACCACGAGTCGGTAGCTCCATAGCGTTATTGGTTAACCATATTGAGATTGTTGTTTTTGTTTAGCATATTATATATATACTGAGTTGAGTATATGCTAATGAAGTGGTGTGATAATGTACGACTTGTTAGTGTTACGGGTATGTTGACATGCTATTTGAGTTACAAGTTCGTATGAGGTATTTGGTATTGTGATTGCAAATGGATAGGTTATATATATGTATGTATAATTGTTGCACTCACTAAGCATTGCTTACCCTCTCGTTGTTTATCATTGTAGTGGGTCAAACTTGTATAAAACTTAATTAATGGCCTTCGTGCCTTTTGTAAACATTTAAATTGATGTACGTTTAAATGGAACTTGTGGAATGGTTTACATATTTAATTGGCGCGTAAATGTGTATTATATAAAAAAAAAATTTATCGTATGGAATACGGGTTGGGTTGTTTCATTATCCCACTTTCAAATTACAAAAATGAAATATTAGTACAAAATAATAAAAATGTTAAACAATACATAAAAGTATCAAAATGTTAAATGTTTAACATAAATAGATAAAAACAATAAAAGATAAGAAATCACCAATGGAACACTATTGATTTGGATAGGGATTCCAGTTCATATCATCGCTCGAGTTTCATGGTTGGTGATAGGTGTCCTGGTAAGCTTGATTGGGGTCGTACAGGTCATAGGGTGGTCGTATGTTGGGCTGATGTAGTGGATAGTAAGCAGGTCGAGTCGGGATGTAGTTATTTGGTACCTGATATGATGGCTGGCTCATGATCTGGTGCTGATGAACTTGCCAGCTATCGTGTTGGCATTGCCTGGATTGCTCATACTCATTCGCAGCTCTCCACTTCTCATACTGATGATGCCTAGCCTGGTTATTCATTTCCACCTCATCTATATGCTGGAAGACATCAAGATAACTATCCCTAATGACATCCCTAATGTCATCTGCTTCCTCCATCTCCTCATCCGAACCCCTCTCTACCTGTGGATGGTTGCCCTGATATGGTATTGGTATATTGTGCCTCCGTTTTAGTACCTTTGCACCTGCAAACCTATAGTATCAGTTTGTTTTTCAACTACCATCATTGGACCTTCGTGTTCCCTATCTACACCTAAATACTCTCCAATGAGAGTAACAAAATTCCTCCTCATATTATTCCCCCGTCCTGTATTCCTTCCACAACTTTGGACAAATAAAACCTAACACAGTAGGGGATATTAACAAAGCCTCTAGTGTCTCGAATGCACTATAGGTAGAATAAATCGTTTAGGGTCATTTTCTCCTTGTTTCTACCTCTTTGTGTAATCGAGTTTGCTAAAAATCTATGTATTATACGGAGCTCTGCTTTATTAATATCTAAATAGGAGTGTCTTCCACCCCGCGTAAACACATTAAAATTTGACAAACGCCTCCATATGGCGTTAGCGTCAAAATCTCTATCTACCCTCTCACCTTAATAAATTAATGCTGTACAATCAGGTGATAATAATTCAGCGGGGGTGTAAATCTATAAAGCTCTAGCCACATCATGTACATCCTACCTCCAAGTAAAAATCTAAGAAAAGTCTTATCGTCTAACCTCTCTACATCCTTATTTAAGGCTATAGTACTCATTAGCTCCACACACCACTCTTTATATACAGGCCTACGAGTGGTAAATAAACGTTCGCAATCAGTAAAAGAAGAGTTGCCATACCTTTGGATTAGTAATAGCCTAACTGGTTAGCTAGGTTGACCCTTTCCAAAGGCTCCCAATCTATTACCCTTGGTACTTCCACATTTTTGGTGCAAAGCTAAAATTTGTTACGTTGGTACGTCGGGTAATCTCTCCTGCTTCTATCAAATCTAAGATTGGGATGCAACTCCTCTTCATGAATTCTTGAGTGCTCTATTATATGGTGAACGGGAAATACTATGTAGGCAATAAAAAATTGTGGTTCTGGTTCATAGTATGGCACGTGTTGATCATAATGTTGTTGTTGTTCATGTTGTGGTTCCGGTTGTGGTTCTTGATCAGGTTCTTGTTCATGTTCTTGTTCATGTTGTCTAGACGATGATGCACCGTCCGTATCTGTATTTCTCTGCAAAACACATTAAACACAAAATTTGTGCATCCAAATATGCATTAGTGTTAGCAAAATAACAAATTAAAACTATTACAATAACATGTTTAATCCATATTAAACTTATACTCATTTTCATATTTTTATCAATTCTACAAATTTTCAAATAAGCATATATGGAAATGTATACAAAGTTCATAAGCATTCAAATCAAATAACATGTTAAAATAACCATTACTAGCAATTAAACAAGTTTCAAATGGCATTTATATCAAAATAATCAAGTTCATGAATTTTAGACTAAAAAGTCCATTTTGATGCTCAAAAATCATGTTTAGGATCAAAGTTTGGATCATTTAGCAACCTAAACATGTTACACTACTTAATTTAGCAATAATTCATAACAAAAATCGGCCATAACCAGTTTATATCAAAAAGCCCTAAATTGCTCAAGAACACAAACCTAGATTTCTAAAAAATTTGAAGTTTAAGGCTTCAAATCATGACAAATAGCATTAATCTAGGTTATACAAGAATAATATACTAACAATTTAACTCTAATTAAGCTAGAAATCATCAAAATTAAATTAGGACAATTAATTATAATTATCTCAAAAATTAGGAAATTTAGGAGTTTAGGGGTGAGATTTCTACCTTTTTGGTTCCCCATCTGAAGAAAGGCATGTTTATAGCAGATTATAGCAACGAATTTCGTGAATTTTAGTGAAAAAATGGTGAAATTTGAGAGTGTTTTTGAGAGTGTTCGTGTATTTGTGTGTGGGTATTGTGAGGAGCAGAAGAAGTTGACTGTCTTTTTGAATCTGACCAGTCCAGGGTTCCTATGCGATCGCATGGGTTCCCCTTGCAAACCCCATGCAATCGCATGGGGTGTAATATTTTTTTTTTATTTTTATAAAAACTTTAACTTATAAAACAAATAATTACTTTATTTAAAATTTTGTTTCTTTTTAGATTGAGGGTGTTTCGGTATGTTTATCTAGTTCGTCCCTCGACTAAATTTTAAACTTTGTCATTTTGAAGCGTTGTTTTAAAAGCAAATATTTTCTTTTTTTTTTTGGTTTTTTAAATGTTTTTGGCATACTTTAGATCAATAAAATTAAAAATAATGATAATAAAATTTCTCGTCCCGCCCTCGGGGTAAGCAATTTCGGTTCAACGACCTAGTCTTCAACTTACGACGAATTTTAAATATCAAATTATTAATTTAATGAAACAAGGTACATTTTTGTTTTTAAATTCACACCAAGCTTAAATTTTAAATGCAATAAAATTTTATATAAATATTAATATTATTTATACTTACATTAATGTTACAAACTTATATTTAAAATAATATAGTTATATATTAATTTTTAAAAACAAGGTAAAAATAAAAATAAAAATCTTTTTGGTCTTTTATCCCACTTTAATCAATCAAATATTATCAAACATATACGTCCCTCTTTTGGGTAAAGTAATTTCGGCTATATTATCTAATTTTACTCCTGACGAATTTCTGAAATATTTTGGATTGATTGATTAAAGATATTTATACCTTATGAATAAACGGTAAATTTTGCAGTGATGTATTAAATTTTTGTATGATATCAATAATTTCGGTTTCGCATACCTAATTTTATTGAATATCAATTTAATACTTTATAGCGAACGATTCAGCGTTTATTATCAAAAGGTTAAAAGCAATAAATAAAAACAAATAAAAACTGTACATACTTACCTGTGAGATAGAATTCTCAGAGACCTGCTTTAGTCGACTCATAGGAGAGTCATTCGATTTGGTTTTCCATAGCTACATAGGCGTATCCTCGATTCTTCAATCACTTTTCTTCTAAACATATGAGCGGTCCTTCTCTGCATAAAGTAACGAACTCGGTATTGGAATGCGTTTGATTGTTCGAATATTTCCCTTCGTGTGACCATTTTCCGCATTTATGACAACTTTCAAGGTGTCGTGCTCTTCTTTTTGTTGCGGATTTTGATTTTCCTTTACCAAAATGTGTTTTATGATGATTCTTCCTGAGTTCTTTCCTCACTTCGTCCATTTTGCCTCTTATGAATGATACTAGCTCACTCGGGAAGATGTTATTATTACGTTTAGTAATCATAGCGTGTAGTAGTAGACCATGGGTCAGATCAAAGGAATTTTTCATCTCGTAAAACCTAAAAGAAATAAAAATTCAGAATGGAGGGAGAAGACTAGTTCTTTAGGGTCTGCTAGGGAAAGACCATTCGGATTCCATTTTCGAGAACTACACGAAAACAGAAAATCTAACCCTAGACAGTATTATATTATCCTTTAAAACATTTGAATCTCCCCACACTTAGTTAACTGTGGTATCGAAATTGTGATTAACTTCATTATTAACTTCAATTGGAACATCAACAACTTGCATATCTCTGACTTTTGCTTCAAGCCATTTGTTGATTTCCTCTGTAACATTCAAAAATTCAATTAACATCGCCTTTTCTTTAGGCGACAAATTGGATACTAATCGGTTACATAAATTTAAGTTCCCCTTAATCCTAGCATCCTGAATCCGTTTATAAAGTTTCTTCGTTGAACTATTAAAAACGGGTCCATCTAATTTTGTATCAACAATGGGGTTCTTTGCTATCAGGTCATCATTGGGTGTTTCTTCATTTTCCCCACACTTAGGCATTTTTATTGGTTCAACAGTTTTGGTTGGTGGAGATTGAAACTTTCGATTCACAAAGGTGACCAATTTATCACCATGCCTAAGTGTCATTCTACCTTTTCTTACATCAAAGAATGCCTCGGTGGTTGTTAAAAATGGGCGACCTAAAATTAGAGGAATATCAAGGTCTTCCTCCATATTAATAATTATGAAGTTTGCAGCGAATTTAACGACCCGTCAAAGTACACTTGGCGACCATCGTTATCTTGGTCCCATAGCTTGATCATAACTCTATATGAATTTAATAAATAACCTTGCATTCTTTATTTAAAAATAATTTCCTATAAAGGAAACCTATCAAAATATGTAAGTTTAGAAAAACCATACATTATTACTTAACCAAAAGTTGACCAAAACAAAGTCAACTGCATCCCCTATTAAATGTATCAAAATAGAATGCAGGTTATTGTTTAACAAAAGCTGCCATCATAAATATGCAGACTCTCTAAGCACAGCGGAAGCAATCAATCATGAACCTGAGAATAAAACATGCGAGTAACTGTCAACAAAAATGTTGAGTGAATTATAGGTTTAATATTGCAAACAATATTTAATTTAAACCGTAAAAATTTATGTTTGAAAACATAAAAACTCCTTTTTGGACCACAAAATTATATGCTAGAAAACATATAAAAACATTATTCCATTTACCGTGAGCCACCTGGTAACCACTTAACTATTTATTTACCCTTGCCAAATACAATAAATAATATACACCGAACAAGTGTATCTACAACAAATTACGAAGTACTAAACATTCCGATTATAAATTGCTAGCGCGACTAGCTCGAAATGGGGTTGTCAAACCCGATAGATCTATCTATAGGATTCGCGTTCACCAGTAGAAACCAGTGATTACAGTTACCAGACTAGGGAATATTTTTGTTCAACTCACAATGAATAATTTAAACCAACTTCCACTTGTGTCCAAAATATAAATAAATTGCATGTATTCTCATCCCAAAAGATTTAAAATAGAAAAATGGGACAATAACTCACCTTAATAGCAAATGAACTAACCACACAAATATGCGAACAGCAAATGAAGTAAAGTGATCAGGAATGATCACAACGCCGACCTATAAATAAAGAAGGTCGATATAAATAACTAACTTAGGTCAAGTCATAGTATGATAGCTATTGTACATGTTGCAAGTAGTCATAGAACAATACTTAAGATGCATCGGTTTGATCGGAACAGCGTACGGACACACGCTTTCTATTTTTAGAAAGTTTCTATTTTTAGCCGGTTTCCATTTTTGGAAAGTTTCTATTTTTGGAAAGTTTCTATTTTAGGAAAGTTTCTATTCTTGGAAAGTTTATATTTTTGGAAAGTTTTCAAATTTAGGAAGTTTCTATTTTTAGAAAGTTTTAAGTTAGGAAAGTTTCCTTATTTAGAAAGTCAACAAAAGTCAACTGAAAGTCAAAGTCAACCGAAAGTCAACTCAAAAGTCAACCTTGGTCAAACATAGTAAACGTTAAATTTAAAAGTGTAAGTTGTAATAATAATGTAAGTTATAATATTTATTAAAGTTAAATATGTCTAATTATGTCATAACATAAGTTTAATTAAATTAAAATGAATTATCAAAGTAAATATAAGTTTAAATTATATAATTAATATAACATAAGTATCTAATTAATTAATTAAATATTAGTCATAATATAAGTATTATTAATTAATAATAAATTTTAAATCATATCATAAGTATTATTAATTAATAATGAATTATTAATCATATCATAAGTTTCTAATTATAATTATTAAATCATAAGTATTTAATAATTAAATTATAATTAAATAATAACTAAGCCTTATAATAATTAAATAATTAATTAATCTTTATTATAAGTCTTATAATAATAATCTTATAATATAAGTTTAATACTTATCATAAGTATTTTCCATTAATAATAAAAGTATTATTAATCATAATTTAATTAAAATGTTAATTAAATCATAAGTAATAATTAAATGATATAATAAATATATATCATAAGTCTTAAATTATAATAATTACTTTTTATATCATAAGTAATTAAATGATAATGAAGTTCATTATTTACATCATAAGTTTAATAATTAATCAAAAGTTTTAAATCAAAAGTTCATCGGGTCGTATCTTGAGCCCCGGGTGTCGGTTTTCGGCGAGCCTTACATATATCTCTGCCTAATCAAACCACCCGACACTTCGGTACACTCAAGAACACACCAAGAACAGCCCACAAGTCATGGTGATCAGCCAAGACATCACTTGAAACTTTAATTCAATCAAAATCGTGTTTTAGACTCAACGGGTGATTTCTGGCTCGGATTTAGATGACCCGAACATGAAAGTTCGTCCCATCATTGATCCTAACACACTAACACACCCTAAAGTCACCAAATATGGTCACAAAGTTGGACCAAACCTGGTTCATACCAATATCACATTTCAATCTTAACAAAATACCACTTTGATCATATCTAGGGCTCCGGGAATCGAAACGACATGAATCCGGAGTCTAAAATTAATGTCTTGACGAGAGAAACTCATCTAGATACTTTATTTTAACTCTTATAACAGCCACAATATCAGAAATACACGAAATAGCTGCTGTCCCAATTTTATCAAACCGAAAACATGTGTTTATGAGTAATTCTATGCATACAAACACCATTACAACAACAAGTAATCATCATCATACTATTAAAATATAATCAAAATACAGAAAAATAAATAAAAATTAAAAATCTAGGGTTACGGTTTATACCCTAATCAAGAATCAAATGATGTAGTCACGTAGAGTACGAAGAGATGAATCCGATTATACTAAAAGCCCTTGAGAGATGATGAAGAATCCATGCTATGATGATGTTGGCCGATTATGATGATGAAGATGGAGGTTTGGGTCGTTCATGGAGAGGAGAGAAAGAAAAAAATAAGGTGCTAGGTTAAAATGAGAAGTATTGTTCCTTTTTGTTCAACAAAACACCAAGTTTCCAAGATTGACACATCACCCCCCCTCCCCTTCAAAATTTCAGCTGAATATTGACTAGGGTGGGCCCCTTGTGGTCCACATTTGATAAATGTTCAATAGCTTGTGGCCCAAATGTCCGAACGAAGCCCGAAACGCGAAAATACCGCTACGCGATTGATTTTTCGGAGAGATAACAAATACGCGACTAATAAAATATATAAACAATATATATAATCATATGACATTAAAATATCATATTTAAAATAATTTGGATTTAAAAATCTCAAAAGTTTGACCGTTGGTTTGAAAACCGAAAAGATTCGCCGGATAGAAATCCACGACACGTAGAAACATACAACTTAAAATATGAATACAAATATTCATATGACACATAATAATTAATATAATATTACAAAAATAATAATATATATCATAGAAATGATGTGGCACAAATAACAGTTAACGGTCATTAAATAATTAACGGTAAAAGATAACGGAAAGAGTAGGGTCGTTACAGTTCCTTCCCGTTATGGAAATTTCGTCCCGAAATTTAAGCAGGTGTAGTGGTTGACTCAGCATCTGGGAACAAATGTGGGTACTTCTGCTTTATCTGCTCTTCACACTCCCAAGTGAACTTGGGACCGCGTCTGGCATTCCATCTAACTCGAACAATAGGAATTCTACTCAGCTTAAGAGTCTTAACCTCTCGATCCATAATTTCAACAGGTTCCTCAATAAAATGTAGTTGCTTATCAACATGAAGTTCCTCCAGAGGAATAGTCTTATCGGCCTAGGTCAAACACTTCTTTAAATTCGATAAATGAAAAACGTCATGAATAGCACTAAGTTGTTGTGGCAATTTCAAACAATAAGCCACGGGTCCAACTCTCTGAATGATCTCAAAAGGTCCAACAAAACGAGTATTCAACTTTCCTCTTTTACCAAAATGTATCACGCCCTTCCAAGGTGATACCTTCAACATAACACGATCACCGACCTGAAATTCAATATCGTTCCTTCTCTTATTGGCATAGCTCTTTTGACGACTTCTGGCGGTTCTCAATCTTTCCTTAATCTGTACGATCCTCTCGGTAGTCTCATGAATAATTTCTGGGCCTGTGAATTGAGCATCCCCAACCTCATTCCAACAGACAGGAGACCTACACTTTCTACCATATAGAGCTTCAAACAGTGCGGCTTTAATACTTGCATGATAGCTGTTATTATAAGAAAATTTAGCTAGCGGAAAATATCTATCCCACCCATTACCAAAATCAATAACACACGCTCGTAACATGTCTTTTAATGTCTGAATGGTCATTTCACTCTGACCATCTGTCTGAGGATGATAAGCGGTGCTCATATCCAACTTAGTTCCCAAAGCTTCCTGTAAGGATCGCCAAAACCTCGATATAAATTGACTGTCTAGGTTTGAACTAATAGATACAGGAACACCATGTCTTGAAACAATTACCTTCAAATACAAACGAGTAAGCTTCTTCATCGAATTGTTTCCTTAATCGGTAAGAAATGAGCTGACTTTGTGAGCTGGTCAACAATCACCCAAATGGTATCATAACCACCCACAACTCTCAGTAACTTCGTAATAAAATCCATCGTAATACCTTCCCACTTCCACTCGAGAATCTCAAGTTGCACCAAAAGTCCAGACGGTTTCTGATGTTCAGCTTTAACCTTAGCACATGTCAAGCACTTAGCCACATAAGTAGCCATATCATCTTTCAAGTTAGGCCACCAATACAACTCCTTAAGATCATGATACATCTTTCTTGAACCAGGATGAATAGAGTACCTAGATTTATGAGCCTCATCTAAAACAAGCTGTCGCAGATCACCAAACTTCGGAACCCAAAGGCATCCCGTAAAATACCGAGTACCATCGGTTCGTACCTCTAACTGTTTACTCAAGCCTCGGGCCTTCCCGTTACAAAATTCTCCTCCTTCAAGGCTTCTTGTTATGTCTCAAGAATCTGCCTTGCGAGGTTTGTTCGAATTGTCATATTCAAGGCTCTAAACCTGCGAGGTTCAGCCCTTTCTTTACGAATTAACGCATCGGCCACAACGTTGGCCTTTCTCGGATGATATAAAAGTTCACAATCATAATCATTCAACGTCTCAATCCATCTTCGTTGCCTCATATTCAACTGTTTCTGATCAAGGATATGTTGAAGACTTTTGTGATCAGTGTACACAGTACTTTTGACCCCATATAAGTAATGTCTCCAATTCTTGAGTGCGAACACAACAGCTCCCAATTCTACATCATGGGTTGTATAATTCTGTTCATAAATCTTCAACTGACATGACGCGTAAACAATGACTTTCTTTCGTTGCATCAAAACACAACCAAAGTTTTGACACGGAGCATCACAAAAGATAACAAGATCATCACTACCCTCAGGTATTGATAATGTCGGTGCAGAAGCTAACTTCTTCTTCAGAGTTTGGAAAGCGAACTCTTGTTCACTCTTCCACTCGTACTTCTTCCCCTTATGCGTTAAAGCAGTCAGAGGTTTCGCTACTCGTGAAAAATCTTGAATGAACCTTCTATAATAGCCTGCTAATCCTAGAAACTGGCGAATTTGAGTAGGAGTTTTCGAAAATTTCCCATTTCCCAATTGCCTCAATCTGAGCAGGATCAACTTGAATTCCCTGTTTAATAACAACGTGCCCAAGAAATTGAACTTCTTTCAACCAGAACACACATTTAGAAAAAAATTCAGCATACATCCCTCCGTTTCTTAACAAATCAAGCACTTATCTTCGTGCTCTTGATCACTTCTTGGAATAGATAAGGATATCATCGATGAAAACGATAACGAATTTGTCTAGATAGGGTCTGCACACACGGTTCATGAGGTCCATGAACATAGCAGGTACGTTGGTTAATCCGAACGACATAACAAGAAATTCATAGTGACCATAACAGGTACGAAAAGCGGCTTTCGGAATATCAGTTTCTTTAGCCCGCAGTTGGTGATAACCAGAACGAAGATCAATCTTAGAATAAACGGACGAACCTTGAAGTTGATCGAACAGATCATCAATTCTCGGAAGAGGGTAACGATTCTTAACCGTACGCTTGTTCAATTCACGATAATAAATGCACATCCGGAATGAACCATCTTTCTTCTTAATAAACAAAACAGGAGCTCCCTAAGGGGACAAACTGGAACGAATGAAATATAGTTGCAACAATGAAGGAAGAAATATATGGAGTAGTCACATCGGTGGCAGAGATATTTAAGGCAATTCTCTCAAAGGAGATAACGAGGATCATGGACTTCAAAGTAAATTTTCATTACATTTCCGAAAGGAAGACGTACGAAAGGTGTGATATTTCAACGAGAGTGAACTCCCTTGCACAATGAGCGAGGCAATCTAGGATTCATCCTTATTCTTCAATTTACGTGCGGATGAAAAGATACGAGAATCATGGGTTATAAAGAATGGTCGACTCCAGGTGAGATGAATTTCCAAAAATGATTTCGTGCACCTCAAAGTATTGAATCACAGGATTGATGTTTACGAGGGTGATGCGTTTAGTCGTGAATATCGAGAGTAGAGACTTCTCAACGGTCTTGTGTAATATCTATCCGTGATACCAACTATAACAATAGTTGGGGCAAAAACCCACCTAGTGCCTTTCCTGAGAACGGGGTGGCCACTGAACGTACCTCAGAAAACTGATTTATCGGTCCGCGAATCGGTCAAGTCCAACCATAAGAGGGAAAATTTTATGAGCGCAAAGACTTTCCAAATTTTTTTTTATAAGACCGACATCCAAAGTGGTGTAAGAGTTTTTATCAATGAACTTAATGATAAGTTTCATCCTTAAACGGAGGATGAGAAGAACTGTAATCCAAACACTCTGTAGAGTAATGCAAAAATTTGATAAAATCAATCAAAGGGGTTTTTGAAAAAGCTTTAAACGTTTGTTGTGACAACATAAACAGAACGAAGTTCTTAGTAAATTTAGAAGTATGTAAAATGTATACCATTTTATATAAAATAAATTGACTTAATCAAACAGCTCAATAAATGAGTGGTTTTAAAATAATTTAGGAGGTATGATTTAGTATATACTAGCCAAAATAGGTAAGGGTAAATTTATTTATTTGAATCCATACGTACATATATGATTTTATAAATTGTAAACAGGATAAAATATTTCATTACTTCTATTCTTCCATAAACCTCGTGAGAACCGCCCAATTAAACAAATGTGTAAAACTCCCGGTGATAAATAGAGTATCTGTATTTCAGAGGTTACAAGTTGAAGTAAGATCGTGAAAGATCGAGTAAATGACTTGAATCGTCGTGTGACATTTGACCAACAAATGTTACGAGGTCATGAAAACCAATGAGTTAAATGTTGTTTTGACTGTTATCAGGACAGAAGTCCTTGGGCCAAAACTGTTCCCGAGCGAAGCTGTTGCTAACAAGCGAGTTATGAAGGATAGAGCATGAGATAGATAATCTGGTTAAAACGAGCTCCTCGTATATCAACAAATAAGGTAATGAATATTTTCCCTACCCATGTAATACATCGGAATTTATGAATGAGTGGTGTAAACTTTTTTCTTTGACTCGCTTTCTATTCCTCATGTCACAATATTGGGACTTCTTTATGAATTAACGTAATATAATCACGTTGGCCTGGCGCCATTATATTTCACTAATTCATAGTTCCATTCCAATAGCACTACATGAGGTCAGGACACGCGATCAACCTCGAATTTCCACACAATTTCTCTAAAACAATTTTCTTAAACAATGTGCTAAGGATAGCACAAGAGACAAAAACATCGAAAGTAATGAATAGGAGTAACGATGACATAAAAATGTCTTCGAAGTACCAAGAATCTCTAAAAGTCAAGAATGACGTTTTCCGGTTCAAAAACCAAAGCACATAGGCACGTAATATAACAAGAATATTATATACCTAAACATAATAGCTGACATTGAAATACCGAGCATTTAGAAGTCAAGAATGACATCTCGTGTAATATAATTCAAACGTTTTATACATAACCATAATAGATGACATAGAAATGTCGAGAATTTCAGAAGTCAAGAATGACATCCCTCGGTTTCACTACCCGAGGTGTTCTTATAAGGATAAGTTCGCATGAGTCGAAGAATACGTTTAAATCGAAATGGGAGTTCCTCCCAGATTCAGAACATAATAGAGATGTATGTATGATAACAATATACATACTAATGCGATACAAATAATCACATATAATAATATTTTATAGGTCGGGCTGTAGACTAGACTCACTAATGCACCCTATTGACTCGGGTAACGACATCAATGCAGCCTAATTCCCTACAACCAGAGCTCTGATACCAACTTTAATAACAGTTGGGGTAGAAACCCAATCAGTGCCTTTCCTGCAAACAGGGTGACCACTGAGCGTACCTCAGAAACTAATTTTACAGCCCGCGTTTCCGCCAAGCTAACCCCAACAGGGACCGCGAGGAGTAAGAGCCAATGCTTCGTCACAGGTTACACTGTGAGAACCCCCTCTACGGCTAACACGCCTCATTGGACGTATTCAAGCCAGCTCTGATACCAACTTTAACGACCCGTCAAAGTACACTTGATGACCATCGTTATCTTGGTCCCACAGCTTGATCATAACTCTATATGAATTTAAAAAATAACCTTGCATTCTTTATTTAAAAATGATTTCCTATAAAGGAAACCTATCAAAATATTTAAGTTTAGAAAAAACATACATTATTACTTAACCAAAAGTTGACCAAAACAAAGTCAACAGCATCCCCTATTAAATGTATCAAAATAGAATGCAAGTTATTGTTTAACAAAAGCTGTCATCATAAATATGCAGACTCTCTAAGCACAGCGGAAGCAATCAATCATGAACCTGAGAATAAAACATGCGAGTAACTGTCAATAAAAATGTTGAGTGAATTATAGGTTTAATATTGCAAACAATATTTAATTTAAACTGTAAAAATTTATGTTTGAAAACATAAAAACTCCTTTTTGGACCACAAAATTATATGCTAGAAAACATATAAAAACATTATTCCATTTACCGTGAGCCATCTGGTAACCACTTAACCATTTATTTACCCTTGCCAAATACAATAAATAATATACACCGAACAAGTGTATCTACAACAAATTACGAAGTACTAAACATTCCGATTATAAATTGCTAGCTCGACTAGCTCAAAATGGGGTTGTCAAACCCAATAGATCTATCCATAGGATTCGCGTTCACCAGTAGAAACCAGTGATTACAGTTACCAGACTAGGGAATATTTTTGTTCAACTCACAATGAATAATTTAAACCAACTTCCACTTATGTCCAAAATATAAATAAATTGCATGTATTCTCATCCCAAAAGATTTAAAATAGAAAAATGGGACTATAACTCACCTTAATAGCACACGAAGTAACCACACAAATATGCGAACAGCAAATGAAGTAAAGTGATCAGGAATGATCACAACACCGACGTATAAATAAAGAAGGTCGATATAAATAACTAACTTAGGTCAAGTCTTAGTATGATAGCTATTGTACATGTTGCAAGTAGTCATATAACAATACTCAACATGCATCGGTTTGATCGGAACAGCGTACGGACACACACTTTCTATTTTTAGAAAGTTTCTATTTTTAGCCGGTTTCCATTTTTAGAAAGTTTCTATTTTTGGAAAGTTTCTATTTTTGGAAAGTTTCCAAATTTAGAAAGTTTCTATTTTTAGAAAGTTTTAAGTTAGGAAAGTTTCCTTATTTAGAAAGTCAACAAAAGTCAACTGAAAGTCAAAGTCAACCGAAAGTCAACTCAAAAGTCAACCTTGGTCAAACATAGTCAACGTTAAATTTAAAAGTGTAAGTTGTAATAATAATGTAAGTTATAATGTTTATTAAAGTTAAATATGTCTAATTATGTCATAACATAAGTTTAATTAAATTAAAATGAATTATCAAAGTTAATATAAGTTTAAATGATATAATTAATATAACATAAGTATTTAATTAATTAATTAAATATTAGTCATAATATAAGTATTATTAATTAATAATAAATTTTAAATCATATCATAAATATTATTAATTAATAATGAATTATTAATCATATCATAAGTTTCTAATTATAATTATTAAATCATAAGTATTTAATAATTAAATTATAATTAAATAATAACTAAGCCTTATAATAATTAAATAATTAATTAATATTTATTATAAGTCTTATAATAATAATCTTATAATATAAGTTTAATACTTCTCATAAGTATTTTCCATTAATAATAAAAGTATTATTAATCATAATTTAATTAAAATGTTAATTAAATCATAAATAATAATTAAATGATATAATAAATATATATCATAAGTCTTAAATTATAATAATTACTTTTTATATAATAAGTAATTAAATGATAATGAAATTCATTATTTATATCATAAGTTTAATAATTAATCACAAGTTTTAAATCAAAAGTTCATCGGGTCGTATCTTGAGCCCCGGGTGTCGGTTTTCGGCGAGCCTTACATATATCTCCGCCTAATCAAACCACCCGACACTTTGGTACACTCAATAACACACCAAGAACAGCCCACAAGTCGTGGTGATCAGCCAAGACATAACTTGAAACTTTAATTCAATCAAAATCGTGTTTTAGACTCAACGGGTGATTTGTAGCTCGGATTTAGATGACCCGAACAAGAAAGTTCGTCCCATCATTGATCCTAACACACTAACACACCCTAAAGTCACCAAATATGGTCACAAAGTCAGACAAAACCTGGTTCATACCAATATCACATTTCAATCTTAACAAAATACTACTTTGATCATATCTAGGGCTCCGGGAATCGAAACGACATGAATCCGGAGTCTAAAATTAATGTCTTGATGAGAGGAACTCATGTAGATACTTTATTTTAACTCTTATAACAGCCACAATATCAGAAATACACGAAATAGCTGCTGTCCCAATTTTATCAAAGCGAAAACATCTGTTTATGAGTAATTCTATGCATACAAACACCATTACAACAACAAGTAATCATCATACTATTAAAATATAATCAAAATACAGAGAAAAAAAAATTAAAAATCTAGGGTTAGGGTTTATACCCTAATCAAGAATCAAATGATGTAGTCGCGTAGGGTACGAAGAGATGAATTCGATTATACTAAAAGCCCTTGAGAGATGATGAAGAATCCATGCTATGATGATGTTGGCCGATTATGATGATGAAGATGGAGGTTTGGGTCGTTCATGGAGAGGAGAGAAAGAAAAAAATATGGTGCTAGGTTAAAATGAGAAGTATTGTTCCTTTTTGTTCAACAAATCACCAAGTTTCCAAGATTGACATATCACCCCCCTCCCCTTCAAAATTTTGGCTGAATATTGACTAGGGTGGGCCCCTTGTGGTCCACATTTGATAAATGTTCAATAGCTTGTGGCCCGAATGTCCGAAAGAAGCCCGAAACGCGAAAACACCGCTACGCGATTGATTTTTCGGAGAGATAACAAATACGCAACGAATAAAATATATAAACACTATATATAATCATATGACATTAAATATCATATTTAAAATAATTTGGATTTAAAAATCTCAAAAGTTTGACCGTTGGTTTGAAAACCGAAAAGATTTGCCGGATAGAAATCCACGAGACGTAGAAACGTACAACTTAAAATATGAATACAAATATTCATATGACACATAATAATTAATATATTATTATAAAAATAATAATATATATCATAGAAATGATGTGGCACGAAAAACAGTTAACGGTCGTTAAATAATTAACGGTAAAAGATAACGGAAAGAGTAGGGTCGTTACAGCGAAGGTCAAACTTCCCACTTTAACAAGTAAATTGTTGGCTATTCCAACCGGGTGTTTAATGGTTTGATCAAATAATTGAACACCTATTCTGGTTGGTCTTAATTTACCCACACCTAATCTTTTGTATAAGGAAAGAGACATAACATTCGCACTCGCTCCTAAATCTTCAAGCCCATTATACATAGCACCATCATTAAGCAAGCAAGAAATGATAAATTCACCTGGGTCTCCTACTTTAGTAAGTAGAGTTGGTTTGTTAACCTTTTTCGGGTGATCTTTTCTTGGTTCTTTCACTTCTGCTTGAACTTCTTGTTCGCATTTTACCGCTTTTCTTGGAATGGGAGGTTTATATAGAAATTCTTCTTCATCGCTCCAATTTGAAGCCTCTATGTCTTCCAATTTTGGTTTTTCATATGTCGTTGACAACATATTTATGTTTTCATTCTGGGGGTTTTCTTGGGTGGTGAAATTATGATTGACTTCATTGTTAACTTCCCTCGGACCATGTATGTAATGTTTAACTCTTTGACCATTAACTTTAAATTCAATCTCATTTGAATTTATTAACTCTATTGTTCCGTATGGGAAAACTCTTTTGACTGTGAATGGTCCAGACCATCTTGATTTCAATTTTCCAGGAAATAGCTTGAATCGTGAATTGAAAAGAAGAACTCTGTCACTTTCCTTAAATTCTTTTGAACTTCTTATTCTTTTATCATGCCATTTCTTTGTTCTTTCCTTATAGGTTAACAAATTTTCATATGCATCATGTCTTAATTCTTCTAATTCGTTTAGTTGACTTAACCATAGACGTCCAACTTCATGTAAATCAAGATTACATGTCTTCAAAGCCCAAAATGCTTTGTGCTCAATTTCTACTAGAAGGTGACATGCTTTTCCGTAAACAAGTTTAAAAGGTGTGGTTCCAATTGGAGTTTTGTAAGCTGTTCTAAAAGCCTAGAGTGCATCCTCCAATTTCATGGACCATTCCTTCAGATTTGACCCTACAGTTTTTTCTAGAATACGTTTTAATGCTCGGTTGGTATTTTCAACTTGTCCACTTGTTTGTGGATGATAGGCATTGGAGATTTTATGAGTTACTCTATATCTTTTGAGAACTTTCTCAAGTTGATTGTTACAAAAATGAGTACCCCGATCACTTATTAAAGCTTTCGGTGTTCCGAACCTAGCAAAAAGACATTTTAGGAAGTTGACTACAACTCGTGCATCGTTAGTTGGGAGAGCTTGTGCTTCCGCCCATTTAGATACATAATCAATGGCAACGAGAATGTAGAGATTATTATGAGATTTTGAAAATGGACCCATAAAGTCAATACCCCAAACGTCAAATACTTCACATACTTGAATGATGTTTTGTGGTATTTCATCACGTTGACTTATTTTTTCGGCCCTTTGACAAGCATCACAGGATTTACAGAGAAGGTGTGCGTCTTTGAAAATTGTAGGCCAATAGAATCCAGCGTCATAAACTTTTCTTGCTGTGAGTTGAGGCCCATAATGCCCTCCCGTTGGTCCTGTGTGACAATGGTTTAATATTTGACTAGCTTCATCTCCGAATACGCATCGGCGTATTATTCCATCGGGACAACTTTTGAATAAATGACATCTTCCCAAAAATAGTGTTTTATATCACTAAAGAATTTCTTTCGTTTTTGGTACGACAACCCTTTTTCAAGGAATCCACATACTAAGTAGTTTGCATAGTCTGCAAACCATGGAATTTCACTATAATCGATCTTCAAAAGATATTCATCAGGAAAGTTATCTTCTATAGCCGATTCATTTAGAACTTCTAATTTAGGATTTTCAAGACGAGAAAGATGATCAGCGGGGAGATTTTCTGCTCCCTTTTTGTCTCGGATCTCAATATCGAACTCTTGTAAGAGTAAGATCCAATGGATTAATCTTGGTTTGACATCTTGTTTCGAAAATAGGTATCTAAGAGCAGAATGGTCGGTATAGACCACTGTTTTAGCTAGAACTAGATATGAATGAAATTTTTCAAAAGCAAAGACAATAGCAAGGAGTTCTTTTCAGTAGTTGTGTAATTCGTTTGTGCTCCTTGTAACATTTTACTAGCGTAATAGATAGGTTGAAATTGTTTTTCAATCATTTGTCCTAAAACGGCTCCCATTGCAAAATCACTTGCATCGCACATGAGTTCAAATGGTAGATTCCAATTTGGAGTTATCATGATCGGTGCATTAGTGAGTTTTTCTTTAAGAATATTAAAACATTTGATGCATTCATCCAAAAAAATGAATGGAGCATCCTTTTCTAGGAGTTTATTCATAGGAGTGGCAATTTTATAAAAATCTTTTATGAAACGTCGGTAAAAACCGGCATGCCCTAGAAAACTCCTAACTCCTCTAACATTGGTGGGATGTGGAAGTTTAGCAATTACATCTACTTTAGCTCTATCCACTTCAATTCCTTCCTTTGAAATTTTATGACCAAGAACGATGCCTTCTTTAATCATGAAATGGCATTTCTCCCAATTAAGTACTAGATTTGATTGCTCGCATCTAATAAGCATTCGTTCAAGATTAACTAGACATGTTTCAAAAGTATCACCGAAGGCTGAAAAGTCATCCATGAAAACTTCCATGCATTCTTCTATCATGTCGTGAAAAATAGCCATCATGCACCTTTGAAAGGTTGCAGGGGCGTCGCAAAGTCCAAATGGCATGCGTTTGTAAGCAAAAGTACCATAAGGGCACGTGAAGGTGGTTTTTTCTTGGTCCTCGGGTGCGATTGGAATTTGAAAATATCCGGAGAAACCGTCAAGAAAACAATAGTAACTATTTCCGGCTAATATTTCTAACATTTGATCAATAAAAGGTAAGGGAAAGTGATCTTTTCTGGTGGCGTCATTTAATTTTCTATAATCAATACAGACACGCCATCCTGTTACAGTCCTAGTAGGAATAATCTCATCTTTTTAATTTATGATGACAGTCATGCCACCCTTCTTAGGTACGCATTAAACTGGGCTTACCCATGGACTATCAGAGATTGGATAAATTAAACCTGCATCTAGCAGTTTAATAGTTTCTTTCTTAACAACATTTTGCATATTAGGATTTAGTCTTCGTTGGCGTTGCACATATGTTTTATGACCTTCTTCCATAAGAATTTTATGTGTGCAATACGAAGGACTTATTCCTTTAATATCATGAATCTTCTATGCAATAACTGGTTTATGAGCTTTTAGCACAGAACGATGCTTTCTTTAACCATGAAATGGCATTTCTCCCAATTAAGTACTAGATTTGATTGCTCGCATCTAATAAGCATTTGTTCAAGATTAACTAGACATGTTTCAAAAGTATCATCGAAGACTGAAAAGTCATCCATGAAAACTTCCATGCAATCTTCTATCATGTCGTGAAAAATAGCCATCATGCACCTTTGAAAGGTTGCAGGGGCGTTGCAAAGTCCAAATGGCATGCGTTTTTAAGCAAAAGTACCATAAGGGCACGTGAAGGTGGTTTTCTCTTGGTCCTCGGATGCGATTGGAATTTGAAAATATCCGGAGAAACCGTCAAGAAAATAATAGTAACTATTTCCGGCTAATCTTTCCAACATTTGATCAATGAAAGGTAAGGAAAAGTGATCTTTTCTGGTGGTGTCATTTAATTTTCTATAATCAATACAGACACACCATCCTGTTACAGTCCTAGTAGGAATAAGCTCATCTTTTTCATTTGTGATGACAGTCATGCCACCCTTCTTAGGTACGCATTAAACTGGGCTTACCCATGGACTATCAGACATTGGATAAATTAAACCTGCACCTAGCAGTTTAATAATTTCTTTCCTAACAATATCTTGCATATTATGATTTTGTCTTCGTTGGCGTTGCACATATGTTTTATGACCTTCTTCCATAAGGATTTTATGTGTGCAATACGAAGGACTTATTCCTTTAATATCATGAATCTTCCATGCAATAGCTAGTTTATGAGCTTTTAGCACAGAAATGTGTCGAGATTTTTCATTTTTCGTAAGAGAAGACGATATTATTACAGGTAATTCAGATTCACCATGTAAATAAGTGTATTCCAAATGGTTTGGAAGTGGCTTTAACTCTAATATCGGTGGTTCTTCTATCGATGATTTGTATCGATATCTGTCTTCCTCTTTTATCATTTGAAGTTCTTCTGTTGTTGGTTCGTAATCATTAGCCATAAGTACGGCTAACATTTCAGCTTCATCAATTGGTTCAGTTCCTTCTCATAAAGAACATTCTCCTGTTCCTTGTAATTCTGGAAATTCTTCTAATAATTCTGCATGTGAATCTATAGTTTGAATATAATAACATGTATCATTTGCAGATTGCGGTTGTTGCGTGGCTCTATCAACAGAAACGGTAACACTCTCGTCCTCTATACTTAGGGTCAGTTTCTTACCAAACACGTCTATTATTGCTTTAGCCGTGTTTAAGAATGGTCTTCCTAATATGAGAGGAACTCGAGAATCTTCTTCCATGTCCAGAATAACAAAGTCTACTGGAAATACTAAAGAACCAACTTTAATTAGCATGTTCTCCATTATCCCTCTAGGATATTTTACTGATCGGTCTGCTAGTTGAATGATTATTCTTGTTGGTTTCAATTCTCCAAGGTCTAGTTTAGCGTATAGTGAATACAGCATTAAATTTATACTAGCACCTAAGTCTGCCAATGCTTCTATTGAACTAAGACTACCCAGAAAACATGGAATTGTGAAACTTCCTGGATCTGATAATTTTTCTGGTAGCTTATTCAACAGCACTGCAGAACAATTAGCATTCATAGTAACAGCTAAGAGTTCTTTCATTTTCTTTCTATTTGTGATTAGATCTTTTAGGAATTTAGCATATCTTGGCATTCCTGAAATCACATCAATGAAAGGAAGGTTGACATTTATTTGTTTAAACATATCCAAAAATTTATATTGCTCGACTTCAAATCTTTCTTTTCTCATTTTACTTGGATAAGGAAGTGGTGGTTGGTATGGTTTAACATAAGGTTTAGTCTTAACTGTGTTATCTTTATTAACCTTTTCAACTACCGGTTCTGTTTCCTTCTCTTGCTTAGGCTGTGGTGCCTGTGTAGTAGGAATAGAGTCATAAGAAATTACAGGTATTTCAGGTGGATTAAGTGTAATACCACTTCTTGTGGTAATGGATTTAGCTGTTTCATTTCGGGGGTTAGCATTTGTATCACTGGGTAGACTCTCCAGTTTTCGTTCACCTATCAACCTTGCTAGGTTGCTCACTTCTTGTTCCAGATTTTAGATAGAAGCTTGTTGATTTCTATATACTTGAGCATTTTGTTCATTAGTTTGTTTTTGAGATGTGAATAATTGAGTTTGAGATTCAACTAGCTTCGACATCATATCTTCTAAATTTGGATTTTTATCATCGGTTTGTGGTAGTTTATTTGGAAAAATAGGTCTTGGCTGGTTGTAAGTATTATTGGATACTTGTTGATTGCTAGGACCTTGTTGGTTGTTGTATGGAACATTTCGGTTATAATTCTGATTTTGATTGTAGTTTGGTTTTGGCGGTTGATAATTATTTTGATAATTATTTCCAGTCCTTTGGTTTATGTATGAAACATTTTCTCTTTGTTCCATTGTTTGTTCAATACTTAGACAATCTTTCGTCAAATGTGGTCCTCCACACTGCTCACAACTAATGCATATTGCGTGAATATCTTTAGTCATCTTTTCCATTCGTCTCTCGAAAGCATCTAACTTTGTGGAAATGGAATCAAAGTCATGGCTAGAATCGGCTCTAGCTGCTTTAGATGATCTAACGATGTCTTTTTCTTGATGCCACTCATATGAGTGGGAGGCTGTGTTATCAATAATTATGTAAGCTTCAGTTGCGGTTTTCTTCATAATGGAACCACCAGCTGCTATGTCGATGTCTTTTCATGTTGTAATGTCACATCCTTGGTAGAATATTTGTACTATTTGATATGTGTCTAAACCATGTTGAGGACATCCTCTCAACAACTTTCCAAATCTTGTCCACGCTTCATATAGAGTTTCATTTGGCTTCTGTGTGAATGTAATAATTTCTCCTTGAAGTCTCACGGCTTTAGATGCCGGAAAGAATCTTTTAAGAAATTTCTCAACTAAAACATCTCATGTATCAATCGCCCCTTCAGGTAACGATTCTAACCAATCTTTGGCTTCTCCCTTTAAAGTCCAGGGAAATAACATGAGATAGATCTGTTCATCCTCAACTTCTCTGATCTTAAATAGAGTAAAGATCCTATTAAAAGTTCGAAGATGTTCGTTTGGATCTTCTTTCGGCGCACCACTAAATTGGCATTAATTAGTTACCATGTATAGGATTTATCCTTTGATTTCATAATCTGGTGCATTAATGTCTGGTTGAGTAATTGTGTGACCTTGGCCAGTGCGTTTAGCTCTCATTCGGTCTTCCATACTTAGAGGTTTCTGATTTTCCATGATTGAATTTGTTGAATCTGAATAACGAGATGATTCTGATTTAATGGTTTCTTCCTCGACAATCTCTGAATGAGTAATTTGTGGTCCAGGAGGAATGATTAGTGGTTCATGATCTCTGAATTGTCCTTGAATATCTTCCGGGTTCTCAATTGTAAGGTCGGGTTCAAAAAATGGATTATCGGAAATTTGAATTGGAGTACTTGGTCGATTTGATGATAATTCTAAAGAAAAATCAACGGCGACAATATTGGCTAGATGTCTTGATCGAGTTATAGGAGGTGAACTTATGAAAGGTGGTGAACGTTTTGCTCGGTGCATTCACTGAATATCCTATTAGTTATAAAGATAAAAATTATATAAGTTATCAAATTAATAGACTTTTCTGCTTTTGCCCACGTTTCGAATAGCCAAAAGATGCAGCAGGGAGCCAGGATCCTTTAAGTCGGAAAATCTACAACTCAGCCACTAACAAATCCAACTATTACTACGAAGCAGAAAATTTTGGATGTCTATCAATTTAACCGCTTAAAATAATTTTTTGTCAAAATTTTGAAGATAAAATCTATGTCCTACAAACTAGAGCGTAGAAATGAGAAAGAAAAAGAGTGCGTCGAAAAATGTCAAAAAATAAAAAGTCGAAAAACAAACGTCGCAAAACAAAAATAAGAAAGTAGAGCGTCGGAACTTAGAAGTCTAAAAACTAAATATTAAAAGTTGCATCTAAAGGAATTAAAGCTTAAAAGAAGTCTATATCCAAAACGGCAATAACCTAATAGGCACTAAAATTTTAAAACGGCGTTGCAAAATTCTAAAGCACCTAAATCTTAGTCTATAGAAAAAGCACTTAAAGGATTTTACGGCAAAGCCTAAAGATGTAGAAATACTATGGCAAATAATAGTTTAAAACTAATTATGAATAATAAATATACAAATTACGAATTAAACTAATAAAAAGATAAAAAAGTTAAAAATAAAACTTAAAGTTATAAAAATACAATTTTTATAAAAATATTATTTTTATAATTTTTTTTATTAAAAAGGTATTAATTTATAAAGTAATAAACCTAATTACAACTTAAATTACAACTTAATTAAAAACTAAACTAAATAATAAAATAATTAACCCTAATTAGGTTTACTAATAAAAATAATTAATAATACTCCGTAATTAATGTTGTACGATGATCAAGTCAGGCGTGTCAGATCACCCCATGCGATCGCATGAGGTTAAGGTGATAAAACCATGCGGTCACATGGCTATGCAGGCTCAGTTAGATGCAAGTCGAAAAAATTGCAGGTTCAAACATTTTTTTTTTTTTTTTTTTTTTTACGTTCTACTTTGATTTTTTTACCAAATTAATATAAGTCATATTTATAAACTTATATATTTAAGAACTAAAAAAATACTTTTATACTTTATATAAAAAATATATTTTCTTATTATTTAAACACTTATATATATATATATATATATATATATATATATATATATATATATATATATATATATATATATATATACACTTTTTTTTATGTTTTTATATTTTTGAAACTTATGTAAATATATTTTCACAAAATAGCTTAAAAACAAAAAAAAATTTATAGCGTTTCGCTTTCGGCGTTGTTGAGTTCCCCGGCAGCGTCGCTAAAAATACTTGATGTGTGCGAGGTGTAGTAAGAAATACTATTATATTTTACTACGAAATACTATTAAATACGATACAATTTTACACAAATTATTTATTTATTTATAGAATGGATATACCTAAACTTTGCTACAACACTTATAGGCAGTGTACATAATCGTAGAGTAGTGTAGTTTTTAGTAAGTCCGGTTCTTTCCACAGGGAGCTAGCTGAGTCTAACGCTATATTTATTTTAAATTATATTTGTATAAAAAAATATATAAGTAACATTATTATTACTATAAAAGGGGGTTTTTACCGTTTAGTGACCGGTTTGTCGATTTTATGTCTTAAGTTACAATTAAAACCTAATGTAAAATATTAAATATAAATATAACATAATTTATAGCGTAAAGTAAATGACGATAAATAAAAATGCGATAAATAAAAGTGCGATAATTAAAAGTGTAATAATTTAAAGTACGATAAATAAAATGATGATAAATAAAATTGCAAAGAGATATAAAATAAAGAAATTATGCTTATTTAAACTTCCGTAATCATGATGTTTGACGTGTTGATTTTAATTTATTACCATGGGTTAATTGTCCTTTGTCCTGGATTATTCGATATGTCCATCTGGTTTTGTCCATAATAGTCCATCGGTCATAATTATAAAGTGCAAGAGTCTTCGCCAAATTAACCTTATACCCGAAGTCAAATATTCCAACTAATTGGGGATTTGAACTATAACAAGGTCTTAATACTTTGTTTAATGAATACACCAGGTTATCGACTGCGTGTAATCCAAGGTTTTAATACTTTGTTAACAATTATATATATATATATATATATATATATATATATATATATATATATATATATATATATATATATATATATAATATGTCGACAAGCAAGAAAATAAAAAATATGTGAGCTGGATCTGACGGCCATGTGATCGCATGAGAAATAGGCATAAAACCCATACGAGTGCATGAGATTTGCACTAAAACCCCATGCGATCGCATGAGTTACTGTAGTAGGCCACATCCTATAAATTCACCAGTTTTCTGCGAGTTTTAATATATCTTTTTCTATTTTCTTTCTCTTATCTCTCAATTTATATTTATATTTATATTTTAATTATAATTTTAATTTAAATTAATAATAATAAGGTTATGGTAGCTAATGTTGTAAGTTTTTGAGTCGGAACTCTGTCCGAGTAACGCTACGCGATAAATAATCACTGTAAGCTATGTTCTTCCTTTTTAAATTAATGTCTCGTAACTAAGTTATTATTATGCTTATTTAAGCCAAAGTAATCGTGATGTTGGACTAAAAATTAAGATTGGGTTATTAGATTTTGTACCATAATTTGGGTTTGGACAAAAGACCGACACTTGTGGACATTGGACTATTGACTATTAATAGATAGGGGGTATTGTCTAATCGAATGACAACTCATTAGAATCTGTCGAACCTATCTTCAAATTAGTTAATCTAATAATTATTAAAATGATTATGTATGTTCTATTTAGTGACGTTTATACGACATCTTTTACAATCATTTAATTAATTATTCTGGTTGGGTAATTGATTATTCATTATGATCAAGTGGGTAAATTAATATTCATATCTCATAAAAACAGGGGTGGATTACATACAAGAATAATTGGTGTAATTGTTAACAAAGTATTAAAACCTTGGATTGCACACAGTCGATAACCTGGTGTAATTATTAACAAAGTATTAAAACCTTGTTACAGTTCGAATCCCTAATTAGTTGGAATATTTGACTTCGGGAATAAGGTTAATTTGACGAGCATTTTATAATTATGACCGATGGACTATTATGGACAAAAACCAGATAGGTATCAAATAAACCAGGACAAAGGACAATTAACCCGGGTAACAATTAATTAAAATCAAAACATCAAACATCATGATTACGGAAGTTTAAATAAGCATAATATTTTTTTATTTCATCGTACCTTTATTTACTGTGATTTTAATTACTGCAATTTACTTTATCGCAATTTAAATTCTATCATCGTCATTTATCTTTACGCTTTATTTAAAATTGACAAACCGGTCATTAAACGGTAAAAACCCCCTTTTATAATAATATTACTTATATATATATATATATATATATATATATATATATATATATATATATATATATATATATATATATATATATATATATATATATATTACTTATATATATAATAATATTACAAATATAGTTTTACTTATATAGTAATATTATAATAATATTACTTATATAGTTTACAAATATATATATATATATATATATATATATATATATATATATATATATATATATATACAAATATAGTTTTAAAAATATAGTGTTAAACTTAGCCAGCTCCCTGTGGAACGAACCGGACTTACTAAAAACTACACTACTCTACGATTAGGTACACTGCCTATAAGTGTTGTAGCAAGGTTTAGGTATATCCCATCTATATAAATAAAAAAAACTTGTGTAATTTGTATCATATTTTGTAGTATTTCGCAGTAAAAATAATAAGTATTTCGTACTACACCTCGCAACACATCACTCTCCCATGTGATCACATGGATATTGGTCTTGCTGGCCATTCGATCGCATGGCTTCCCTGGCCAGCTCACAATCACTTGTCTTCTTGTTTGCCGACGGTTTTTAATAATATAATAAAATATATATAATTTTATATAATTATATATATATTATATTATATTCATGTGCATAGTTGACTTATAATTTTTGGCCAGTTGCATCGCGCGTTGATAGTTGGTTCATGTCCCGGTTTCGGATTTTCGAACGTCCTTTCGTACGATTAGATATCTTGTATTTTGCATTTTGCGGCTTGTACTCTTGTAATTTTTGGACGTTTCTCAGCAATAATTTGAACCACTTGGATAGTACTTTGTAGTTTTTAGCTTTTTGGTCGTTAGCATCTTCAAATTGTCGAATCTGTTTTTTGTCTTCACCTTTTAATATTTAAACGAATATTACTTGTAAATAGAACAATTGCAACTAAAAACTTATCTTTCTTGAAGGATAATGCTATGGAATATATGTTCGTTTTTAGCATTATCAATGTATAAATAAAAATATAAGTAAATATAATGATTTGAAATAAAAAAAAACATAATTTAATCATTTGAATTTAAATCAGTCTATATATATACATGTATATGAATTTTATATATAGTTAATATTATATATAATAAAATATGTAAATATTAAATGCTATTATATATGTATCAAATATTACATAATTAATAATACGTAATATTAATGTAATAAATTTAATTACAAGGAAAATATAAATGTTATATTTTTTACTTTCAGTATTATTATTAATAACAGATTTGATATAGGTAATATGTTATATTATTATTATTATTAATAGTATTATTATTATTATGTTTATCATTATTCTATTACTTTTATCATTTTTATTATCATAATTAGTATTATTATTTTTATTGATTTTAATTAAATTTAAATATAAAAATTATAAAGACAGCTAATTTATGCGAATCAGTTCTTATCACTTCAACTTGTACATTTTTTCTGTTTTCCTATCTGCTAGTATTTGATTCCATCTAATAAATTAAATAGAACGATCCAAAAATCTGTCAACTATCATAATCTATTAGAATCAAAATCAGATATAATAATTCAATAAAATACAAAAATTTTAGATATTAATCTGAAACAGAATCAGATTTAGTTGTGTATCAACATCACTTTTCTTTTTATTTTAATCAATTTGTCCTTCATGTCTGCAATTTGATACCATCGAATCTTCACTTCAATAAGACAAGCGAGTAAACACAAATTCAGTTAGCCATCTAATTCACCTTCGCTTCACCTGGATCAATCTGATAGATATCAATTTCAGATAAATACAAACTATAAGGATTGAATTATTCCATTCTGTTAGCAATCACAATCCAGCTTTATATTTTTCTGTGATTGAATTAATCATGTCTCAATTTTGTTATACGTCCAAATCAATTTACAATACAAACAACCAAAGTTATTCAACTTGTATATATTTTTATCTGTACCCGATTGATTCTCTGTCGACCACCTTCTTCGTTACAAAACAATCGAGATCAAATTCTTGACATGATATAATTATTCGATTGCAGCTATAAAATCACTACTTCTATTCGAGTGTTAAAAAAACAAAAAAAAGGAAAACAAAACTCACTTGAAATTACTTAGTATTTTCAAATCACCACATCTTAGAACACCACTTCAACACCCCATGAGAAATAAATCGTCACTATTACAACCGTTGCTATTACAAAATTTTCTTTGCTTTAAACAAACCCTCACCACCTCAAATTATCTTTTTCGTTTCCTGTTTTGAAACTTGACAACCCATGAAATATACAACTCATACACCGACTTCCCATTATTTTTTTTAAAAAAAGTTAAAACCAAGAACCCCATCATGAACCACCGAAATCACCACCCACTTCCACCATCTCCACATCATCTTAAACCTTAGTGATCCTACTTCATTGCTGCTACTAAATCTGTTTCTGTTGCACCTTGATAACCATCGACCTCCTTGCTAACTACTGCTAGCTGCATATTTTCTGTTCCACTTAAAATAACCATCACAAAACCAAACCATTACCATTGGAAACCAACACCAAATACCTACACACACACACACACACACACACACACACACACACACATATATATATATATATATATATATATATATATATATATATATATATATATATATATATATATATATATATATATATATATATATATATATATATATATATATATATATATATATATATATATATATATATATAATTCCTCTTACCGATTAGTTATAAATAAAGCCAATGGATAGATAACTAGGATAATAATTCAAATTGCCTTTGACGCTTTATTTTTTTTTTCTTTCCTTTTGGCTGACAATTGCCTTGCTTTTGATCCTTTCTTCTTCGTGGTAGGCCAAGGAAAAACCCACCCACTCTTTATTTAAAACCAAAAACCCTCTTGATATATGTTGACATGTGATGTTTTGTACCACACAAACCCCACCACCAATTCCTTTATACTAATTATACTTGTGTCGGTTGAATGAGAAAAAGGAATAGAGTGGAAACGTTTTTCTTTTCTTTTTCGTGACTACATCATGTGGGACAGCCTTCACATGCGTAAACCCACATTCATTCCACTAGATAACACTTAAATTGAAAAAGGAATCGAAATTTCCTTGTGAAATACAGCTGTTCGAATTATCTAGGCTGCAACTTGCCTTTTATTCCTTTTCGTTTTTTTCCTTCGCAACTCAGCATCCAACTTAACAGATTGAAATACTTGGGCCATGTTTTCCTTTTTGCTAAGCACTTTTTCTATTGTGGCAAAGTTGTGGCCGACCATAATGGAGCAAATAAAGGACGTCCTATTTTTTTTACTAGGTGAATCATGTGACTATTTTATGATGATGATTGATGTTAAAATAACGATGGGATTGGATATGGTGATGTTAATTTACGATGATAAGGAAACATAAATAAGGGTAGTGAAGAATGATGATGCTCGAATTCCTTTTTGTTTCTGATTTTCTGGATCGATCAGACATAAATATAACCGGGCCAATTTGAACAACACAACTTGGGCCAAAGCCAATTTGTTTGAAATAGGCTTTTAATGGGTTGTACTATAACAACCTGGCCCAACTCAACTCCCAGCCACACAGGTCGTCAGAATTATTCTTGTAGCGAGATGATTAAGAATATGATTTGATGATGTGAGACGGTGATGATTGTAAGATAACGAATGATGATCATGTAAGGATAGAGATGGTGATCTGTGACGTATAAAATAATTTGATGAAACTTAATGATGATGACAATTAAGAAGATAATTATGATGATGAAGAATGATGGAAGTTGATTATGAGATTAGATGATGATGGTGATGATTAGATATTAAGGTAATGATGAAGATGATGATGGGTGAAGATGGTTATGGTTGTATGATGTTGATAATGATACGGTATAGGTGATGAGATAATTATATCACAAGAAATGATCGATGATTAGGAAACGAGTAAGATGATTAGGAAAATGATACGGTGTTAATGATTAAGATAATATGATCATAATAATAATGGGATAATGATGATGATCCATGATTATGATAATTGTAATGAGTCATAATGATGATGACGATCGGTTAAGATATCGATGATCATTAATAATGATCATGAGGTGATGATTTATGTTGATGAACCAAAGACGTTTAGGTTGTTATCGGGTTAGTGGGACGTCGCGAGTTCAAACCCGGACTTGGGCATTTTTTTAAGGGATACTTCTTTGAGGTAGTTTACTTACTACTCACTATTATTATTATTATTATTATTATTATTATTATTATTATTATTATTATTATTATTATTATTATTATTATTAACATTATTTTATCAAATAAATATTAGATACATAAAAATATATATTTGATACATAATATAATTATATTAGTATTACATAAGATTATAGAATGAAAATAATGATATTAATTATATAAATATTACCTATAGGAAATTACTGATTTTAATATAATACTAACTACTTGTATACATATATTAATATAACTATATGTATAAATATTAATTATTTTATAAAATAAATATATGTAACACATAATTGAAGATATAATATATATCTAAAATAGAATTGAGTATGATTAGTATATAATTAAAATACTTAAATAAATAGCACATAATTAATAAATGGAATTATATGATTATATATTTTAATATATATTACTGATATAGGTTTGTGAATCTGAGGCCAACCCTGCACTTGTTCAGTGCCGTCGTATGCATATTTTTACTACAAAATATCGTATAGTGAGTTCATTTGCTCCCTTTTACTCTTTATATTTTTGGGACTAAGAATACATGCACTATTTTTACAACTACTTTATTAAATGCTTTTGAAATATATTTTTAAACTGCGAATACATGAAATGCTTTTATAAATGTTTGACGAGATAGATAAAGGCAAAACATTCCTCGAATGAATTATTATGCAGACAGAAGTTCTGCGGATTATTATTGAATTATGTAGACATGATAATTGCCACCATTGAATTATGTGGACACGATAATTGCCACCATTGAATTATGTGGACACGATAATTGCCACCATTGAATTATGTGGACATGATAATTTCCACCATTGAATTATGTGGACATGATAATTGCCACCAATTGATGTGAATGTTATGTATCGAGAGAATGATTTTTATACACAGGTTATGTGTATTATTTTTTGTGTACAAGATATGTGTACGGTTACTAAGATTTATGAAAATGGTTTTGTACACGAGAAAGGTGTACTGTATTTTAAAAGATTCTGCATGTACATTACAGGTGAGTATAAGATTCGGGCCCATTTGTACCATGCACATTTAAATCTTGTGGTCTATCAAAATTACATAATTTTATTGTTTTATGATAAACTTATGAACTCACCAACCTTCAGGTTGACGTTTTAAAGCACGTTTATTCTCAGGTATGAAAGAAATCTTCCGCTGTGCATTTGCTCCTTCTAGAGATATTACTTGGAGTCATTCATGGCATATAGAGGTCAGTTTCTCGCAATGGGACCATCTGTTGAAGACTTTGTCCGGATGGATTAGGACGGGTCACTACAGCGTCAACGTATAATTCATTGGTGCAAAAATTATAAATCAACTATGCACGAGAATAGAATATAAATCAAACCGAATATGCCCCTTTTTAGCTTGGTAGCCTAAGAATTGGTGTTTATTATAATTGCCACCAATTGACGCGAATCCTAAAGATAGATCTATAGACACTAACAAGCCCTAGTTAGAGAATTTAAACTGCTTTAGTACTTCGATTTATCTTGTCCGATGTGAGTCCCGGAATGATGGGGATATTCTATATGCATCCTGTTAAGGTCGGTTACCAGGTGTTCACCATATGAATGAATTTTAATTCGCGAGTTACGCGTGACAATATATGAAATCTTGTGGTCTATTAAAATGATGGAAATGAATGATTATGATAAACTAATGAACTCACCAACCTTTTGGTTGACACTTTAAAGCATGTTTATTCTCAGGTATTAAGGAAATCTTCCGTTGTGCATTTGCTCATTTTAGAGATATTATTTGGAGTCATTCATGACATATTTTGAAAGACGTTGCATTCGAGTCATTGAGTTCATCAAAATTATTATTAAGTCAATTATAGTTGGATGTATTATGAAATAGTATGCATGCCATCAATTTTCGATGTAAAGAAAGTTTGTCTTTTAAAAATGAATGCAATGTTTGTAAAATGTATCATATAGAGGTCAAATACCTCGGGATGTAATCAACTGTTGTGAATCGTTTATAATGTATATGAACGAGTCCTTTCAGTTGGTATCAGAGCGGTGGTCTAGCGAACCAGGTCTGCATTAGCGTGTCTAACTGATAGTCGTTAGGATGCATTAGTGGGTCTGGACTTCGACCTTAGTTGCATGTCAAAAAGTTTTTCTTATCATATCTTGTCGGAAACCATGCTTATCATCTTAAGTCTAAACGCGTCTTACTGCATTCATTGCATAGATAGTATATAGACAAAATTCATATCTTAGCGTATCTGCTAATTCATATCTTAGCGTACCTGTTACTGTAAACTTTACTTACCTATTTCCAAGATTTCTCCGTAATTTATGGGATTTTGGTATTATATATACATAAGTAATTTATGTATTAATGAATACCATATCTAAGTCTTATAATCTTCCTCATATCGAAAAATCATTTCCCTACTCTGTAAGAGATGGATCCTGCAACTAGTTCCAGTTCCTCCGATTCCGATATGGAGTTTCACTCGAGCTCCGAAAGCAGTGTGACTGGAATGGATCAACCAATCAGCCATCATCTATTCTGGATGAATTGGGGATAGGTTCGGAGCCTCCTCAATTATTGGAGACAAGAAGAAGGTGATCCTTTCCATCCACCACATTGTCCTCTTGGCGATGAACCTGAAGCACTTACCGACGAACCTATTGAAATGTCCCATTCATATTGATTATAAACGTTCCATATTAATTGATTTCGTCGCGAGGTTTTGACCTCTATATGAGACGTTTTTCAAAGACTGCATTCATTTTTAAAACAACCATAACCTTTATTTTATCGATAAAGGTTTAAAAATCATTACGTAGATTATCAAATAATGATAATCTAAAATATACTGTTTACACATGACCATTACACAATGGTTTACAATAAGAATATATTACATCAAAAATAAGTTTCTTGAATGTAGTTTTTACATAATATCATACAAGCATGGACTCCAAATCTTGTCCTTATTTTAGTATGCAACAGCGGAAGCTCTTAATAATCACCTGAGAATAAACATGCTTAAAACGTCAATAAAAATGTTGGTGAGTTATAGGTTTAACCTATATATATTATCAAATCATAATAATAGACCACAAGATTTCATATTTCAATATACATCCCATACATAGAGATAAAATTCATTCATATGCCGAACACCTGGTAACCGACATTAACAAGATGCATATAAGAATATCCCCTATCATTCCGGAAAATCCTTCAGACATGATATAAACGAATTCGAAGTACTAAAGCATCCGGTACTTTGGATGGGGTTCGTTAGGCCCAATAGATCTATCTTTAGGATTCGCGTCAATTAGTAGATCAGTTTACTAATTCTTAGGTTACCAGGCAAAAGGGGCATATTCGGCTTCGATCATTCAACCATATAATGTAGTTTCAATTACTTGTGTCTATTTCGTAAAACATTTATAAAATTGCATGTATTCTCAACCCAAAATATTAGATTTTAAAAGTGGGACTATAACTCACTTTCACAGATTTTTTACTTCGTCAGGAAGTAAGACTTGGCCACTAGTCGATTCACGAACCTATAACAAATATGTACATATATATCAAAGTATGTTCAAAATATATTTACAACATTTTTAATATGTTTTAATGTTTTAAGTTTATTAAGTCAGTTGTCCTCGTTAGTAACCTACAACTAGTTGTCTACAATTAGATGTACAGAAATAAATCGATATATATTATCTTGAATCAATCCACGACCCAGTGTATACACGTCTCAGGCTAGATCACAACTCAAAGTATATATATTTTTGGAATTACCTCAATCCTGTATAGCTAGCTCCAACATTACTGCATATAGAGTGTCTATGGTTGTTCTAAATAACATATATACATGGGTCGATATGATATGTCAATACATTTGCATACGTGTCTACGGTATCCCAAGATTACATAATATATTAGAATACATGTATAATACAATATAAGTTAGCTAGGATATGATTTGTATAGAATTGTTACAATATTTCCCGTAGCTACAACAATCAAAAAATATCTAATCTTGTTTTACCCATAACTTCTTCGTTTTAAATCCGATTTGAGTGAATCAAATTGCTATGGTTTCATATTGAACTCTATTTTATGAATCTAAACATAAAAACTATAGGTTTATAGTCATAAATATAAGTTACAAGTCATTTTTGTAAAGGTAGTCATTTCAGTCGAAAGAACGACGTCTAGATGACCATTTTGGAAAACATACTTCCACTTTGAGTTTAACCATGATTTTTGGATATAGTTTCATGTTTATAAGAAAAATAATTTTTCCAGAAGAACAGCTTTTAAATCAAATTTTATCATAGTTTTTAGTTAACTAACCCAAAACAGCCCGCGGTGTTACTACGACGGCGTATATCCGGTTTTACGGTGTTTTTCGTGTTTTCCAGTTTTAAATTATTAAGTTAGCAAATCATATAGATATATAACATGTGTTTAGTTGATTTTAAAAGTCAAGTTAGAAGGATTAACTTTTGTTTGCGAACAAGTTTAGAATTAACTAAACTATGTTCTAGTGATTACATGTTCAAATCTTCGAATAAGATAGTTTTATATGTATGAATCGAATCATGTTATGAACATCATTACTACCTCAAGTTTAGTAGGTAAACCTACTGGAAGTGACAAGAAATGATCTAGCTTCAAAGGATCTTGGATGGCTTGAAAGTTCTTGAAGTAGAATCATGACACGAAAACAAGTTCAAGTAAAATTATCAATCGACTTAAGATAGTTATAGTTATAGGAATTGAATCAAAGTTTGTATATGAGTATTACCTTGATTTAGAATGATATCTTACTGTAAACAACAAGGATTTCTTGAGGTTAGATGATCACTTTACAAGATTGGAAGTGACCTAGTAAACTTGGAAGTATTCTTAATTTTATGAAACTAGAACTTGTAGAATTTATGAAGAACCCTTAGAACTTGAAGATGGAACTTGAGAGAGATCAATTAGATGAAGAAAATTGAAGAATGAAAGTGTTTGTAGGTGTTTTTGTTCTTTGGTATATGGATTAGATATAAAGGATATGTAATTTTGTTTTCATGTAAATAAGTCATGAATGATTACTAATATTTTTGTAATTTTATGAGATATTTCATGCTAGTTGCCAAATGATGGTTCCCACATGTGTTAGGTGACTCACATGGGCTGCTAAGAGCTGATCATTGGAGTGTATATACCAATAGTACATACATTTAGAAGCTGTGTATTGTACGAGTACGAATACGGGTGCATAAGAGTAGAATTGTTGATGAAACTGAACGAGGATGTAATTGTAAGCATTTTTGTTAAGTAGAAGTATTTTGATAAGTGTCTTGAAGTCTTTCAAAAGTGTATGAATACATATTAAAACACTACATGTATATACATTTTAACAGAGTCGTTAAGTCATCGTTAGTCGTTACATGTAAATGTTGTCTTGAAACCTTTAGGTTAACGATCTTGTTAAATGTTGTTAACCCATTGTTTATTATATCTAAAGAGATGTTAAATTATTACATTATCATGATATTATGATATATTAATATATCTTAGTATGATATATATACAGTTAAATGTTGTTACAACGATAATCGTTACATATATGTCTCGTTTCGAAATTCTTAAGTTAGTAGTCTTGTTTTACATATGTAGTTCATTGTTAATATACATAATGACATGTTTACTTATCATTTATCATGATTAAATATAGTGTAACAATATCTTAATATGATTCATATGTAATTAGTAAGACGTTGTTATAACGATAATCGTTATATATATCGTTTCAAGTTTCTTAATTCAATAAACACAATTTTATGTATATAACTCATTGTTAAAATACCTAATGAGATACTTGCTTATCATAATATCATGTTAACTATATATATAATCATATATATGTCATCATATAGTTTTTACAAGTTTTAACGTTTGTGAATCACCGGTCAACTTGGGTTTTCAATTGTCTATATGAAACCTATTTCAATTAATCAAGTCTTAACAAGTTTGATTGCTTAACATGTTGGAAACAATTAATCATATAAATATCAATTTCATTTAATATATATAAACATGGAAAATTTCGGGTCACTACAGTACCTACCCGTTAAATAAATTTCGTCCCGAAATTTTAAGCAGTTGGAGGTGTTGACGTATCTTCTGGAAATAAGTGCGGGTATTTCTTCTTCATCTGATCTTCTCGTTCCCTGGTGAAATCGGGTCCTCTACGAGCATTCCACCGAACCTTAACAATTGGTATCTTGTTTTGTTCAAGTCTTTTAACCTCACGATCCATTATTTCAACGGGTTCTTCGATGAATTGAAGTTTTTCGTTGATTTGGATTTCGTCTAACGGAATAGTGAGATCTTCTTTAGCAAAACATTTCTTCAAATTCGAGACGTGGAAAGTGTTATGTACAGTCGCGAGTTGTTGAGGTAACTCAAGTCGGTAAGCTACTGGTCCGACACGATCAATAATCTTGAATGGTCCAATATACCTTGGATTTAATTTCCCTTGTTTACCAAATCGAACAACGCCTTTCCAAGGTGCAATCTTAAGCATGACCATCTCTCCAATTTCAAATTCTATATCTTTTATTTTAATGTCGGCGTAGCTCTTTTTGTCGACTTTGGGCGGTTTTCAACCGTTGTTGAATTTGGATGATCTTCTCAGTAGTTTCTTGTATTATCTCCAGACCCGTAATCTATCTATCCCCCACTTCACTTCAACAAATCAGAGACCTGCACTTTCTACCATAAAGTGCTTCAAACGGCGCCATCTCAATGCTTGAATGGTAGCTGTTGTTGTAGGAAAATTCTGCTAACGGTAGATGTCGATCCCAACTGTTTCCGAAATCAATAACACATGCTCGTAGCATGTCTTCAAGCGTTTGTATCGTCCTTTCACTCTGTCCATCAGTTTGTGGATGATAGGCAGTACTCATGTCTAGACGAGTCCCTAATGCTTGCTGTAATGTCTGCCAGAATCTTGAAATAAATCTGCCATCCCTATCAGGGATAATGGAGATTGGTATTCCATGTCTGGAGATGACTTCCTTCAAATACAGTCGTGCTAACTTCTCCATCTTGTCATCTTTTCTTATTGGCAGGAAGTGTGCTGATTTGGTGAGACGATCAACTATTACCCAAATAGTATCAAAACCACTTGCAGTCCTTGGCAATTTAGTGATGAAATCCATGGTAATGTTTTCCCATTTCCATTTCGGGATTTCGGGTTGTTGAAGTAGACCTGATGGTTTCTGATGCTCCGCTTTGACCTTAGAACAAGTCAAACATTCCCCTATGTATTTAGCAACATCGGCTTTCATACCTGGCCACCAAAAATGTTTCCTGAGATCCTTGTACATCTTCCCCGTTCCAGGATGTATTGAGAATCTGGTTTTATGAGCTTCTCTAAGTACCATTTCTCTCATATCTCCAAATTTTGGTACCCAAATTCTTTCAACCCTATACCGAGTTCCGTCTTCCCTAATATTAAGATGCTTCTCCGATCCTTTGGGTATTTCATCCTTTAAATTTCCCTCTTTTAAAACTCCTTGTTGAGACTCCTTTATTTGAGTAGTAAGGTTAGTGTGAATCATTATATTCATAGCTTTTACTCGAATGGGTTCTCTGTCCTTTCTGCTCAAGGCGTCGGCTACCACATTTGCCTTCCCCGGGTGGTAACGAATCTCAAAGTCGTAATCATTCTACAATTCAATCCACTTATGTTGCCTCATATTCAGTTGTTTCTAATTAAATATGTGTTGAAGACTTTTTTGGTCGGTATATATAATACTTTTGACCCCGTATAAGTAGTGCCTCCAACTCTTTAATGCAAAAACAACCGTACCTAATTTCAAATCATGCGTCATATAATTCCGTTCGTGAATCTTCAATTGTCTAGACGCATAAGCAATTACTTTCGTTCGTTGCATTAATACACGACCGAGACCTTGCTTTGAGGCGTCACAATATATCACAAAATCATCATTCCCTTCAGGTAATGACAATATAGGTGCTGTAGTTAACTTTTTCTTTAACAATTGAAACGCTTTCTCTTGTTCATCTTTTCATTCAAATTTCTTCCCTTTATGTGTTAATGCAGTCAAGGGTTTTTCTATTCTGGAAAAGTCTTGGATGAACCTTCTGTAGTAACCAGCTAGTCTTAAAAACTGGCGTATGTGTTTCGGGGTTTTCGCGGTTTCCCACTTTTTAACGGTTTCAATCTTTGCTGGATCCACCTGAATACCTTCTTTGTTCACTATGTGACCGAGGAATTGAACTTCTTCCAACCAAAATGCACACTTTGAAAACTTAGCGTACAATTTTTCTTTTCTCAACAACTCTAGCACTTTTCTCAAATGTTCTTCGTGCTCTTGATCATTCTTCAAGTAAATAAGTATGTCATCGATGAAAACAATGACAAACTTGTCAAGATATGGTCCACACACTCGGTTCATGAGGTCCATGAACACAGCTGGTGCGTTAGTCAATCCAAACGGCATAACCATAAACTCGTAATGACCGTAACGCGTCCTAAAAGCAGTCTTTGGAATATCATCCTCCTTCACCCGCATTTGATGATATCCAGAACGTAAATCGATCTTCGAATAAACAGACGAGCCTAGTAGTTGATCAAATAAGTCATCGATTCTCGGTAGTGGGTAGCGGTTCTTGATGGTAAGTTTGTTCAACTCTTGGTAGTCGATACACAACCTGAATGTACCATCTTTCTTCTTGACAAACAAAACAGGAGCTCCCCATGGTGATGCGCTTGGTCGAATGAAACCACGCTCTAAAAGTTACTGTAACTGACTTTGTAATTCTTTCATTTCACTGGGTGCGAGTCTGTATGGAGCACGAGCTATTGGTGCAGCTCCTGGTACAAGGTCTATTTGAAATTCAACGGATCGATGTGGGGGTAATCCCGGTAATTCTTTCGGAAATACATCGGGAAATTCTTTTGCGACGGGAACATCACTGATGTTCTTTTCTTCAGGTTTAACTTCCTCGATGTGTGCTAGAATGACGTAACAACCTTTTCTTATTAGTTTTTGCGCATTCAAACTACTAATAAGATTTAATTTCGCGTTGTTCTTTTCTCCGTACACCATTAAAGGTTTTCCTTTTTCACGCATAATGCGAATCGCATTTTTGTAACAAACGACCTCTGCTCTCACCTTTTTCAACCAGTCCATGCCAATTATTACATCAAAACTCCCTAACTCGACTGGTATTAAATCAATTTTAAACGTTTCATCCTCCAGTTTAATTTCTCTCTCCCGACATATATTATCTGCTGAAATTAATTTACCGTTTGCTAATTCGAGTAAAAATTTACTATCCAAAGGCGTCAATGGGCAACTTAATTTAGCACAAAATTCTCTACTCATATAGCTTCTATCCGCACCCGAATCAAATAAAACATAAGCAGATTTATTGTCAATAAGAAACGTACCCGTAACAAGCTCTGGGTCTTCCTGTGCTTCTGCCGCATTAATATTGAAAACTCTTCCACAGCCCTGCCCATTAGTATTCCCCTGATTCGGGAAATTTCTAATAATGTGGCCCGGTTTTTCACATTTATAACAAACAGCGTTGGTATTACTTGCTCCGACACTATTCGTTTCGGCATTACTTGTTTTGACATTATTTGTTCCTTTGGTTCTGTTAAACTTTGGTCCGTAGACCTCACACTTTGTCGCGCTATGACCATTTTTTTTACTCCTGTTGCAAAATGTCGTGCAAAACCCCTGATGATTTTCTTCACACCTATGACATGGCTGTTTTTGGTTTTTGTTGCCGTTGTTGTTATTGAGGTTGTTGTTGGGATTGTTATTGTTGTTGAAACGATTGTTGTAGTTGTTGTTGTTGTTGTTGGGATGTTTGTTGTAGTTATTGTTAGGATTGCGGTTATTGTTGCGATTGTTGTTGCGGTTGTTGGGATAGTTGTTGCGATTGTGGTTGTAATTGTTGTTGTACTGGTGACTCTTGTCACCATTTTCCTCCCACTTCCTCTTGAGTTGTTTTGTGTTGGCTTCTTCGGCCGCCTGCTCTTTAATTCTTCCCTCAATCTGATTTATGAGTTTATGAGCCATTCGACTTGCCTTCTGTATAGAAGCGGGCTCGTGTGAACTCACATCTTCCTGAATCCTTACTGGTAACCCTTTTACAAACGCGTCGATATTCTTTTCTTCATCTTCGAAGGCTCCCGGACACAATAGGCACAACTCTGTGAATCGTCGTTCATATGTGGTAAAGTCGAACCCTTGTGTTCGTAACTCTCTAAGTTCTGCCTTGAGTTTATTGACTTCGTTTCTAGGACGGTACTGCTCGTTCATCAATTGCTTGAATGCCGACCACGGTAGTGCGTAAGCAGCATTTTGTCCTACCTGTTCAAGATAGGTGTTCCACCACGTTAATGCAGTACCTGTGAAGGTATGCATAGCGTACTTGACTTTGTCGTCTTCAGTACACTTACTTATAGCAAACACCAATTCAACTTTCTCGGTCCACCGTTTCAATCCAATTGGTCCTTCGGTTCCATCAAATTCCAAAGGTTTGCAGGCATTGAATTCTTTGTAGGAGCATCCTACACGATTTCTTGTGCCGTTAGCTGCATTGCTAGATTCCGAGTTATTGTTGGTATGTAGCGCAGCCTGTACTGCGGCTATGTTTGCAGCAAGAAAGGTACGGAATTCCTCTTCACTCATATTCATGGTGTGTCGAGTAGTTGGTGCCATTTCCTTCAAAATAGCCAACTGAATCGAGTTAATCATACAGAATATTAAGAGTAGTCAGTAGTATTTCGTAGCACAATATGAACTCATTTATAAAAGCTTTTTCTTCATATTAGCGTTTTATAAGTTTAAATACGGGTACTACCTACCCGTTAAGTTCATACTTAGTAGCTAATATACAATTCAATTACTACAATTCCATATGAAAAACTGATTATAATAATATATCACATACAAATATTCTTCAAACTTACAACTTCGCTATATTACATATAACATGAAATATAGTACACTATGATACAGGACAGTTTTGAAGATAAATCTAGTTAATACGCAAGTTGTTCAGCAAAGGAAATAAAGACACGTAATTCATAAGTCCAGAAACAAGTCATGCATTCTGGTTTTACTAAGACGACTTCCCATCCTTGGTCTTGTGAAAAATAACCGTTATGACCATTGGCTAGGCAGCATGTTGTAATGTCGTCAAAAGGACGAGGGTTTTGTAATGTCCAACAGCCCCGTAATAATCTAAAAACCTTGTTTCTCACCCCAACTACTGAATCCGTCACTTGTGGGAAGGTTTTATTTAAAAGTTGCAATCCGATGTTCTTTTTCTCACTTTGGTAAGAAGCGAACATCACTAACCCGTAAGCATAACATGCTTCTTTATGTTGCATGTTAGAAGCTATTTCTAATTCAAGAAATCCTATGTTGGGATATGTTGAGTCAAAATAGATTCTTAACCCGTAGCGTAAAATTGCATTTGGGTTCCCCGCATTTAATGCTTTAAAGAAAACACGGCGTAACTTACGGTCTCCCCAATGTGATATACCCCACCTATCAAAGGAAAGTCTTTTATAAACTAAGCATTTCTGGAAAGTCTTTCAAATGTTTGACAAGTTAATTTCGCCATAACTAAATGTGCTGATGAATTCTGACCGACTCTAGACAAGATTTCCTCAATCATATCCTCTGGTAGGTCTTCTAAAATATTCGGTTGTCTACTCTTAACTTCCATTTTGTTTTTATACTGTAAAATAGACAAGGATTAGATTCATAAAAGATAATTAACAAACAATACAAGCAATTTTTACATAGAACATAAAAGTACAAGCACACTACAATACATATAATACACAACATGATTACAACCCTCTAATCTGAATCACTGGTTTCTTCTTCTCCGAATTTGGTTCGTTTTCCTAATTTTCTAGGAATACATGGTGTTCCTCTAATACGAGGCGTCGTTTTCCATAATGGTTTAGAAAAACCTGGTGGTTTAGAGGTTCTCGGGTCATTGTTACATTTTAGGAAATACGGATGTTGTCGATACATATAAAGTTCATCGGGGTTGGAATCGGGTTTCTCTATTTTTATACCTTTTCCCTTATTATTTTCTTTCACTTTATTAAATTGGGTCGAGGTAATTTCTATAACATCATCGGAATCCTCATCGGGATCCGATACATTGGAAAATTGGTAATCTTCCCAATATTTTGCTTCCTCGACGGAAACACCATTGACCATTATTAACTTTGGTCCGTTGATTGAGGATTTTATTTTATTTAATCGATTTACTATAGGTATCAATATTTCTTCCTCCGGAACCTCTTCTTCTTCTGGTTCCTCCTCTTCCGATTCCTCCTCTTCTGGTTCCTCTTCTTCCGGTTTCTCCTCTTTCGGTTCCTCTTCTTCCGGTTCCTCTTCGGGAATTTGTGAATCTTCCCAAAATATATTTGAATATTCATTATTATTAGGTGAATCAATGGGATTTGTACTAGAGGTAGGCATCTATCACACAATATCAAACACGTTAAGAGATTAATATATCACATAATATTTACATGTTAATAATATATAGTTTCCAACAAAAAAATGTTAAGCAATCGTTTTTGAAGAAAAACACGGTCGAAATCCAGACTCACTAATGCATCCTAACAAACTCAGTAAGACACACTAATGCAATTTTATGGTTCTCTAAGACCAATGCTCGGATACCAACTGAAATGTTCCGTTCATATTGATTATAAATGTTCCATATTAATTGATTTCGTCGCGAGGTTTTCACCTCTATTTGAGACGTTTTTCAAAGACTGCATTCATTTTTAAAACAACCATAACCTTTATTTTATGGATAAAGGTTTAAAAAGCATTACGTAGATTATTAAATAATGATAATCTAAAATATACCGTTTACACACGACCATTACATAATGGTTTACAATAAGAATATATTACATCAAAAATAAGTTTCTTGAATGCAGTTTTTACATAATATCATACAAACATGGACTCCAAATCTTGTCCTTATTTTAGTATGCAACAGCGGAAGCTCTTAATAATCACCTGAGAATAAACATGCTTAAAACGTCAACAAAAATATTGGTGAGTTATAGGTTTAACCTATATATTATCAAATCCTAATAATAGACCACAAGATTTCATATTTCAATATACATCCCATACATAGAGATAAAATTCATTCATATGGTGAACACCTGGTAACCGACATTAACAAGATGCATATAAGAATATCCCCTATCATTCCGAAAAATCCTTCGGACATGATATAAACGAATTCGAAGTACTAAAGCATCCGGTACTTTGGATGGGGTTCGTTAGGCCCAATAGATCTATCTTTAGGATTCGCGTCAATTAGTAGATCGGTTTACTAATTCTTAGGTTACCAAGCAAAAGGGGCATATTCGGCTTCGATCATTCACCCATATTATGTAGTTTCAATTACTTGTGTCTATTTCGTAAAACATTTATAAAACTGCATGTATTCTCATCCCAAAATATCAGATTTTAAAAATGGGACTATAACTCACTTTCACATATTTTTTAGTTCGTCAGGAAGTAAGACTTGGCCACTGGTCGATTCACGAACCTATAACAAATATGTACATATAAATCAAAGTATGTTCAAAATATATTTATAACATTTTTAATACGTTTTAATGTTTTAAGTTTATTAAGTCAGCTGTCCTCGTTAGTAACCTACAACTAGTTGTCCACAATTAGATGTACAGAAATAAATCGATATATATTATCTTGAATCAATCCACGACCCAGTGTATACACATCTCAGGCTAGATCACAACTCAAAGTATATATATTTTTGAAATCAACCTCAACCATGTATAGCTAACTCCAACATTACTGCATATAGAGTGTCTACGGTTGTTCCAAATAATATATATAAATGGGTCGATATGATATGTCAAAACATTTGCATACGTGTCTATGGTATCCCAAGATTACATAATATATTAGAATACATGTATAATACAATATAAGTTAGCTAGGATATGATTTGTATAGAATTGTTACAATATTTCTCGTAGCTACAACAATCAAAAAATATCTAATCTTGTTTTACCCATAACTTCTTCGTTTTAAATCCGATTTGAGTGAATCAAATTGCTATGATTTCATATTGAAATATATTTTATGAATCTAATCATAAAAATTATAGGTTTATAGTCTGAAATATAAGTTACAAGTCATTTTTGTAAAGGTAGTCAATTCAGTCGAAAGAACGACGTCTAGATGACCATTTTGGAAAACATAATTCCACTTTGAGTTTAACCATGATTTTTGGATATAGTTTCATGTTTATAAGAAAAATCATTTTCCCAGAAGAACAGCTTTTAAATCAAAGTTTATCATAGTTTTTAGTTAACTAACCCAAAACAGTCCGCGGTGTTACTACGACGGCGTATATCCGGTTTTACGGCATTTTTCGTGTTTTCCGGTTTTAAATTATTAAGTTAGCATATCATATAGATATAGAACATGTGTTTAGTTGGTTTTAAAAGTCAAGTTAGAAGGATTAACTTTTGTTTGCGAACAAGTTTAGAATTAACTAAACTATGTTCTAGTGATTACATGTTCAAATCTTCGAATAAGATAGTTTTATATGTATGAATCGAATGATGTTATGAACATCATTACTACCTCAAGTTTAGTAGGTAAACCTACTGGAAGTGACAAGAAATGATCTAGCTTCAAAGGATCTTGGATGGCTTGAAAGTTCTTGAAGTAGAATCATGACACGAAAACAAGTTCAAGTAAAATTATCAATCGACTTAAGATAGTTATAGTTATAGGAATTGAATCAAAGTTTGTATATGAGTATTACCTTGATTTAGAATGATATCTTACTGTAAACAAAAAGGATTTCTTGAGGTTAGATGATCACTTTACAAGATTGGAAGTGAGCTAGTAAACTTGGAAGTATTCTTAATTTTATGAAACTAGAACTTGTAGAATTTATGAAGAACCCTTAGAACTTGAAGATGGAACTTGAGAGAGATCAATTAGATGAAGAAAATTGAAGAATGAAAGTGTTTGTAGGTGTTTTTGTTCTTTGGTATATGGATTAGATATAAAGGATATGTAATTTTGTTTTCATGTAAACAAGTCATGAATGATTACTAATATTTTTGTAATTTTATGAGATATTTCATGCTAGTTGCCAAATGATGGTTCCCACATGTGTTAGGTGACTCACATGGGCTGCTAAGAGCTGATCATTGGAGTGTATATACCAATAGTACATACATTTAGAAGCTGTGTATTGTACGAGTACGAATACGGGTGCATAAGAGTAGAATTGTTGATGAAACTGAACGAGGATGTAATTGTAAGCATTTTTGTTAAGTAGAAGTATTTTGATAAGTGTCTTGAAGTCTTTCAAAAGTGTATGAATACATATTAAAACACTACATGTATATACATTTTAACAGAGTCGTTAAGTCATCGTTAGTCGTTACATGTAAATGTTGTCTTGAAACCTTTAGGTTAACGATCTTGTTAAATGTTGTTAACCAATTGTTTATTATATCTAAAGAGATGTTAAATTATTACATTATCATGATATTATGATATATTAATATATCTTAGTATGATATATATACAGTTAAATGTTGTTACAACGATAATCGTTACATATATGTCTCGTTTCGAAATTCTTAAGTTAGTAGTCTTGTTTTACATATGTAGTTCATTGTTAATATACATAATGACATGTTTACTTATCATTTATCATGATTAAACATAGTGTAACAATATCTTAATATGATTCATATGTAATTAGTAAGATGTTGTTATAACGATAATCGTTATATATATCGTTTCAAGTTTCTTAATTCAATAAACACAATTTTATGTATATAACTCATTGTTAAAATACCTAATGAGATAGTTACTTATCATAATATCATGTTAGCTATATATATAATCATATATCATATATATGTCATCATGTAGTTTTTACAAGTTTTAACATTCGTGAATCACCGTTCAACTTGGGTGGTCAATTGTCTATATGAAACCTATTTCAATTAATCAAGTCTTAACAAGTTTGATTGCTTAACATGTTGGAAACACTTAATCATGTAAATATCAATTTAATTTAATATATATAAACATGAAAATTTCCGGTCACTACACCTATCCGAGACACCATTTTCTCTCTCATTTCGAGAGTATCTCGGCATGATTATATACTATCTCACATTCAAGATCTTATTCACCCACTCGTCCGAACCACCAATCATCCCGGTGTAATAGAAGAAGTCAACGAGCTTCGCGCTCAGGTAGTGGCTTTATAGAATATGGTGCAAAGGTTACAAACACCAGCAGCATAACCAGTACCACCATCATCAACGCCAACAGTGCCATTACCACCTCCAACCACAACCGCGTTGTAAACCTCAACTTTATAATCTGTCCCACGAGCACCAATGTCATACGCTCTATAGATACCAAGGAATACCAATAACAACAAACGATGAAATTTTGATTCATAACTTCATTGGAGAAACATTCTGCGATGATTATATAATATCTAAAGTCTTAGAGATTATCTATTCTAGCCCTAACCATAAATCAGTTGAGTGAACCAAAATGATAGAAGGAAGAGTAGAAACCCTGACAAGAATGGTGTGTGATTTACAAGCTAGACTTATTTTACCAACAGCATCAACGGTACCGTAGCATCACCATCACAGTCAGTGCCGTCAGTATCATCAGAATCAGCAGCACCTATAACATTACAAACTTCGCAAGTTCAAGAATCACCGTGGAAATCATTACAAGTCAACAACAAGTATGTTATATCAATGAGTTATGAAGCATTAACTCATTTCAATTGAATGATTTATATGTATGTCTTATATATATAAATTTATAAACCATAATAAAACTTTATGTACTAAGCTATTATGTGTGAATCTTAACTACTCGGTTAATTCATATTACTAATATGCAATGAGGTACGTCCTTCGTGAAGGGATTTAACAAGTTTATATAATACTTAAACCATTTTAAGAATCAATCAAAGCAGAAGCATGTAAATAACCATTTATTAGACTTGTTAAACTTTAACCAATTTAAAGTTAAATCCCACAAGGATCAAGTTGTTTAATATACTTACAAACTACAAGAGAGTTTAGATGTTATACCTTCTCCAAGTTAGGAGGTTAAAATGATGATGAAGATGATGAACAAGAGTGTAAAATCCTAAACCTTTGATGCACCAACACCACCCTTTAAGCTAGTTAAGATTTAGACACTTAACTAACTAATTAACTAAGCTCAAAACCACTTTGATTGCACTTGAAAAACTGAACAGCAGTAGCTAGAATGAGGATGAGAATGCAAGCTTCAAAACCATGAAACCTCAAGAGATAATACCCCAAACTTTATACCAACACCTAGTACTTTTGTTAGGATTTGTTTTACACTTGAAGTGAGCTTGTAATAGAAAATTTTGAACTCCTTTGTGTGTCAAACAGCCCACGGCAGTAGACAGCTGCAGGAGCAAATTTTGTGCAGTTTTTTTACTACTAGTTTGATGTGTATTGCATGCTTCTTTTGAGTCAAGACCTTGGTTAACTTATTAAGCATGTACCTAGGAGTTATGACCTCAAAAGTACCAAAAGGAATAAGCATGGGAGGCCTTCTTGGTTCCACAAAAACTGCCCACATTATCCCATTATTTTATACAAGATGTTAATTTTATAAAAATTGTAAAAGATTTTATAAAACTTGTATAAAATAAATATGTATTTGTTACTTGCAATAATTTTATAAACCATTTTATAAAATATAACACAACATAATTATTTAAACCTATAAATAATTAAATACAAATTATCCAAATAATTTATTTCATGTAATAACATTTCAGAAAACCGATTTTCTAAAGCTCAAGTGTCGCATATTTATTCAACGATCCAGTCATTAAGATTAAATACACATAAAGTGTTGGTAAGCTTGTTATTGGGTATGACCCGACTTGGATCAAAACATATTAGCCGTATTAATTTAATATGTCTCTCGGGCATACGAAATACCTTCAATCTCACACTTGCACGAGAAACATAAGAAATTAATGCAAGTGATGGATACCACCTAACGACCGTCCATCACCCCCAATATGTTATGACTTTGTGCCATTCAATAACATCATCCTTTTCGAGTTCCCATCTCGAATATGAATAGGTGAATCTTTTCATTATTTCCTTTCGTCCTAGATGTCATGTTAAATCTAAGAGACACGGAGTGATCACTCCCTTTTCGATTTAACTCTATCAGGCCTTAGACATCTGACTCTCAACAAATAAGAGGGACAAATTCCATCTTGACTACATACGTCCTAAATATATATACCTTGCATTATACCTGAGCTCTTCCTTATGAACTACCATATTTCAGAATAGCGAAGGAAAGAATCAAGGCGCAATACTTGGTAAATATCCGAACCCAATATGTATCTCAGGTCATAGGATACAATGATATTCGCCTTTACTCAAGATTACATGTGATCAACCACGAAGGCTCCATTTAGTAAATCTTGAGGGCGGGTCTTCCAATATTTGCATCCCACAAATATCTATGAACCTTGGTAGCAACCTTGCCCCACATTCAGTCCGTGAATGTATACCAATCCAAGTTCATAATAGTCTAAACCTCACACTTGCTCCCACAAATGTGATCGACTACAGAATTTAGAATAATTACTTATTCTTGGATAAAATATGCAAAATAGGAACATAACTCAAAATAAATTAATACCATAATTATATTAATGAGTTTGAACAATTTCGTTCCGTTACAATACTTAAAACAGATCATGACCAATCACTAGAATATCGAAGCCCTAATGCACAAACATGTCCTGTATGTTTTGATCCATGTAAGAGCTTCGTGAGTGGATCCGCTATGTTAAGATCTATGTGAACTTTTCGAATACATATCTTTCTCTTTTCAACTTCATCCCTTATGTAGTTGAATCTCCGCTCAATGTGACGGATCTTTTGGTGAGCACGAGGTTCTTTGATCTGAGCAATCGCACCCTCGTTGTCACAAAAGATCTCAAGAGGGTCCTGAATGGAAGGGACTACTCCTAAGTCGTCGATGAATTTCTTCATCCATGCAGCTTCCTGAACTGCCAATGAGGCGGCAATGTACTCCGACTCTGTAGTGGATAATGCAACAACATCCTGTTTTGAACTCTTCCAAGAGACCGAACCTCCATTTAACGTGAAGACATAACCGGACTGTGATCGAGAATCATCTCGATCAGTTTGGAATCTTGCATCCACGTAACCTTTTACAGCGAGTTCCTCCTCGCCAGACCCATATATTAGAAACATATCCTTAGTCCTCCTAAGGTATTTCAATATACTTTTGACAGCTATCCAATGACTGTTGCCTGGGTTATTCTGGTATCTACTTGTCAGGCTAAGAGTGCATGACACATCCGGTCTAGTGCATATCATTGCATACATGATTGACCCAATGGCAGACGCATATGGGACTTTCTTCATTCTCTCCTGTTCATCTTTCTTGGTGGGGCACTGAGATGAACTGAGAAGTGTTCCCTTTTGAATAGGTACCAAACCTTTCTTAGAGTTCTCCATCTTGAACCTTTTCAAGATCTTTTCAATGTATGCACTTTCATTCAAACCTATCAGCTTCTTGGATCTATCCCTGTAGATCCCAATCCCCAAAACGTATTGTGCTTCTCCAAGATCCTTAATGGAGAAGCATTTACTTAGCCAAGTTTTAACACTTTGCATTGCCGGAATATCATTTCCAAATAACAATATATCATCCACATATAGTACCAGGAACATGATAGTGCTCCCACTAGCTTTCTTATATACACAAGCTTCATCACCATTTTTAATGAAGCCAAATTTCTCGGCTTCCTCATTAAAACGATGATTCCACATTCTAGATGCTTGTTTCAATCCGTAGATTGACTTCTTTAACTTGCATACCTTTTTAGCATATTTCGGATCAACAAAACCTTCAGGTTGAACCATATAGACATCTTCCACAAGATATCCATTTAGGAAAGCGGTCTTGACATCCATTTGCCATATTTCATAATCATAATGAGCAGCAATGGCAAATAATATCCTAATAGACTTTAGCATTGCCACAGGCGAAAAAGTTTCATCATAGTCAACCCCTTGAGTTTGAGGGAAACCTTTTGCTACAAGTCTAGCTTTATATGTATCCAAGTTTCCATGTATATCGGTTTTCATCTTGAAAATCCATTTACAATCAACTAGCCTTGAGCCAGTTGGTTGTTCAACAAGTTCCCAAACTTGGTTGTCATACATGGATTGCATCTCAGCGTTCATGGCTTCCTGCCATTTATCCTTATCAATCCTTGATAAAGCATCTTGGTAGTTTGTTGGTTCATCCAAATCAACCACATAGCAACCATCCATGAGAAACCCATATCTCTCAGGAGGATTACTAATCCTACCAGATCTGCGAACGTCTTGTGTATTTTGATCATCCATTTGATCACTCTCAACATTTTCATGTTGAGTGCTAGTGTCAACCAATTGTGTATCATCTATTTGATCTTGAACCTCTTCAAGATCTATCTTCCTTTCACTATTTCCTTCCATTAGGAACTTAGTTTCAAGGAATTCAGCCTTTCGAGCAACAAACACATTTTGCTCGGATGGATCATAGAAATAGTATCCCATATCATCCTTGGGATATCCTATGAAGATACACTTCGTGGATCGAGCATTCAACTTATTAGGGACGTAACGCTTAGGATAAGCTTCACATCCCCATACCTTTAAGTATGATAGAGATGGATGTTTTCTAAACCACATCTCATGAGGAGTTCGTTCCACTTTCTTGGTTGGGGCCAAATTTAGAATACGAGCCGCGGAGCATAGACAATAACCCCAAAATGATAGAGGTAACGAGCTTCTAGCCATCATAGATCGAACCATATCCATTAGGGTTCGGTTCCTCCTTTCGGACACACCATTAAGCTGTGGTGTCCCGGGTGGAGTAAGTTGCGAGATAATCCCACAACTTCTAAGATGATCTTGGAAGGCATCGCTTAGGTATTCACCTCCTCTATCGGTACGAAGTACCTAGATTGTCTTATTGAGTTGATTTTGTACTTCGTTTTGATACTCTTTGAATGCTTCAAAAGTTTCGTCCTTATGTCTTAACAAGTAGACATATTCGAAACGACTGAAGTCATCAATGAAAGTAACGAAGTATCTTTCAACATTCCTAGTTATGGGCTTAAAGGGTCCACATACATCTGAATGTATTAATCCCAATAAGTCCTTAGCCCTTTCGTAGGTCCCTTTGAAAGGTGCTTTAGTCATTTTTCCTTGTAACAAGATTCACATACATCAAACGAGTCTAGTTCATTTGATTTCAAAAGGCCATTCTTTTGAAGTGTATGTGTTTAATTCTTGTTTATGTGACCAAGGCGACAATGCCATAAGTAGGAATCACTCAAATCCCTTTTGAATTTCTTGGTGCTAGTATGGTATATTGAGCTACTAGATGATGTGTCATCATGAACCAATTCATAAATTCCATTTGAAGGCGAAGCCTTAAAATAGAATACATTATCTAAATAAACGTGGATATCATCATTAACAAAATTAAGATAAAACCCACATTGTTTTAAACGGGAAACTGAAATAATGTTTCGACATAAATCCGGTGCATACAAAACATTGTTCAAAATAAGTTCCAAACCACTTGAAAGCTTTAATACAAAGTCTCCTTGAGCCTTCACTTGCACTTTGGCTCCATTACCCATAAAGAGACTTGATGTTCCCGTTTGCATGCTACTTCTTTTGAACCCCTGCAAAGAATTGCAAATGTGAGTTCCACATCCAGTGTCTAATACCCATGTATTAGAAGAAGTAATACTAAGCTCTATATATACCATATATATATTACCTGAGGTTTTCCCCGCATCCCTCTTTTCCTTCAACTCCTTAAGGTAGACCGGGCAGTTGCGTTTCCAGTGACCCATTTCACCGCAACCGAAGCACGGGTTTTCCTTGGGGTTTGCTTGTCCGGCAACCTTTTGCTTCTTGTTCTTGTTTTTGGTTGGGGTAACCATCCTCCCCTTTCCCTTGCCTTGATGGGCGGGTCCTTTCCTCTTGGCCGCCTTTGGCTTAGAAGTGTTGTTACCTTTGGACCCACCATCATTGATCATTAGCACGGGTGAAGCCCTCTTACCCATGCTAGTTTTTGCCGTCCTAAGCATGCCATGAAGTTCACCAATGGTCTTATCCATCCCATTCATATTGTAATTAATTACAAATTGGTCAAAACTCTTTGACAAGGAGTTTAGGATAAGATCCGTGGCTAGCTCATTAGATATGTTGAGATTAAGATGGTTTGCGCGATCAATGAGGCTTTTCATCTTGAGGACATAAGATGAAACGGACTGGGAGTCGTCCATACGACATGCATGAAGCGCTTGAACGGTCTCGAAGCGCTCGACACGTGCTTGTTGAAGGAACATCTCCTTCAATTGCGTGATCATGTCGTATGCAGTATGATGCTCGAAATCCTTTTGGAGTTCGGGTATCATACTCCCAAGCATTAGGCAAGCGACTTGCACCGAATTGGCGCAATACTTATCCCAATAAGCCATGCCTTCTGTATCATCCTCGTCGGGTTAATCGGGAATGGGGTCTTCCAACACATACGCCTTATCCTCAAGTTTGAGGACAATCTTAAGATTGCGGAACCAATCCATAAAGTTCGTATGGTTGAGTTTGTCTTTCTCGAGGAGAGACCTTAACGATAGGTTGTTCAAGTTAACAGGTACGTTTTGCATGTTGTTGTTATTGGCGGCCATCTACAAAATTTAACAAAGTTCATTTAAGTATCGATTTTAAATTTAATAAACAATACCCTTTTAAATCCAATTGATATATATATTAAATTTTAGAATCCAACGGTAAACCAAATTTCGGTTAGGTGACCTTTATCCCGTCATTCGATTTAGCTAGGTAGTCATTATATGACAATTGCAATCCTTTTGCAACTTCTAAGTTATGGGATCATGCAATTCTTTTGCATGACATATTATCCCATCAACGCCTATTTGTTCATCATGCTTCGGTGACCCTAAGTTCATGATTTCCAAATCAAGACGTCCTACTTGTTTAGACGTGTAAACTTAACATACAAGTGGTTAGGTGACCTTTATCCCACAAGCATGCGAAATTCACCTTAATCATATTAGTTTGTTCGTGATGGTTAGGTGACCTTTATCCCATCATGAGTTCCCTAATATGTCCAAGTGTCACACAAAAGGATGGCGTTCAACTTGTTTACCTTGTTGTTAAAGGGATTTTAAGTTTTCATTATTTCTAGTTTAAGAAAACTTTTATGCCATACACCAACATGCATTTAGTGTATGGTTTATTTGAAATCCATTTTCAATTCTTGTAATTTTAGCCAATTACTTGATATAAACCATTTTATATATATGATCCTTATCATGTTCTTAATAACCGTTTATTAATGTCCTTTTAGCCATTTCAATTTAATCGATTAAATTGTGGTTTGGTAAATTTCATGTTGTTAATAATTTAACCAATTAAATTTTAGTTTTGCTTGTTGTTAACTTGTGTGATAACTTGTTGTAGTAACATGCACAATCCACAATCATACAAGAAATTAAAACAACCACGCATGCAAAATCATATGTTCACAATCAAGCCATTTTGGTGGATATTTGTTTAGCCGAAAACAAATGCCACCGGTAAAGGGGTTATAACACAAAATAGGAGATTTTAAATCTCCCACTTAATCTTGCATCCAAATGCTTCTTCATGTGTTCTTCAAGTCTTCATCATCTTCATCATTTTACAAAATATATCCTAAAACATTTTGTCTAAAAAATGAAATTACAACCTAATCTATTTTACATACCAAATATAAAATAAATTACATAACCAAAATAATAATATTACAAACCAAATTGAATAAATATTATTACAAACCAAATGAATGAATTAAATCAACCAAACATGTAACCATTCAAACACAAGGTCAAGGCTTGATTGTGAATTTTAACATACAACAAAATTGACCAAATGTCAAGTTCTAAAACCCATTTGGAACCTCCTTAAATTCGGCCAACCAACAAACCCACCCAAACACTTTAATTTTTGCATTTTACAATCATGCATGTACATAAAATGCAAAATATATAGTGAGTTTAATAATCATCTCGAAGCATATTTCAACAACCTCAGCTCTAGATACCATTGAAGGGATTTAACAAGTTCATATAATACTTAAACCATTTTAAGAATCAATCAAAGCGGAATCATGTAAATAACCATTTATTAGACTTGTTAAACTTTAACCAATTTAAAGTTAAATCCCACAAGGATCAAGTTGTTTAATATACTTACAAACTACAAGAGAGTTTAGATGTTATACCTTCTCCAAGTTAGGAGGTTAAAATGATGATGAAGATGATGAACAAGAGTGTAAAATCCTAAACCTTTGATGCACCAACACCACCCTTTAAGCTAGTTAAGATTTAGACACTTAACTAACTAATTAACCAAGCTCAAAGCCACTTTGATTGCACTTGAAAAACTGGACAGCAGTAGCTAGAATGATGATGAGAATGCAAGCTTCAAAACCATGAAACCTCAAGAGATAATACCCCAAACTTTATACCAACACCTAGTACTTTTGTTAGGATTTGTTTTACACTTGAAGTGAGCTTGTAATAGCAAATTTTGAACTCCTTTGTGTGTCAAACAGCCCACGGCAGTAGACAGCTGCAGGAGCAAATTTTGTGCAGTTTTTTTACTACTAGTTTGATGTGTATTGCATGCTTCTTTTGAGTCAAGACCTTGGTTAACTTATTAAGCATGTACCTAGGAGTTATGACCTCAAAAGTACCAAAAGGAATAAGCATGGGAGGCCTTCTTGGTTCCACAAAAACTACCCACATTATCCCATTATTTTATACAAGATGTTAATTTTATAAAACTTGTAAAAGATTTTATAAAACTTGTATAAAATAAATATGTATTTGTTACTTGCAATAATTTTATAAACCATTTTATAAAATATAACACAACATAATTATTTAAACCTATAAATATTTAAATACAAATTATCCAAATAATTTATTTCAAGTAATAACATTTCAGAAAACCGATTTTCTAAAGCTCAAGTGTCGCGTATTTATTCAACGATCCAGTCGTTAAGATTAAATACACATAAAATGTTGCTAAGCTTGTTATTGGGTATGACCCGACTTGGATCAAAACATATTAGCCGTATTAATTTAATATGTCTCTCTGGCATACGAAATACCTTCACTTCGTTTGTAACTTAACCATCGTTAACTACAATCTCTGTCTCAATTCAATAAATTTCAATTCATAATATATCAAGTGTATTATTCAAATATATGTCTGATTTTACACTTTCATCATCGATGTACTCGAAACTTTTCTGATAACATTATTCGTACCTTGCAAAGTTCACAAGAATTCCACAACCACCAACATCATGCATCAACAAATAACGAAGTATTAATTCATAAAATCAAATTTCATTGAATAAATACTCCGTAAAAGTTATGTAATTTCTAAAGCCTTTAGGGATTATTCAATTCTAGTTTCAACCGTAAATTGAATGAGTTTAATTTAGTATTAACTCATTAAAATCTATGTTACATCTGAAGAAAATATACACATATATATTTTTATAAAGACTGTAATAAAATTTCTTTTGTACAAAATATTAATTTTGAAATTTTTTTAACGGGTAGGTAATACCCGAGAGATATATATATATATAAATTTACAATTTATATGTTACATTCTTAGAATCTAATTCAGCAATCATCAAATATACTCACTACTCTCACAAAATATACATTCTTTTATAGAAATCAAAACAACCATTCTCATCCAAATTTGATTACATATTCTGATTTTGACAAATCAAAATTTAAGTCAAGATTCAACCGGTATCATCACTCTTAGATTCCTACATCTTTCAAAGATATACTTTGACTTCAAAACTGTGTTAGAACATCAAATGTATATTAACAATTACAATCTGTGTTCAAATCCTTCGAAATTCCTGAAGACACTTCAAATAATGAGCAATCGAGATGATGATCTAACCACATACTACCCACAGTTATGTATCTAAAAAGCTCTCAAAACCAAAGTCATAATTCGACACGTATCCATATCAGACCCTATGGCATTTATTAGCTAAAATGACTTTTCAATTCCTTTTCAAAATAGTCAGTTTTGTCACAGCTCCAGCAAGTCAATTTTGACTTCTCAGTCGAACCAGCCTTATTATAACCTTAAAATATATGTTGCCCTTTCGCCATCATTACCGGGAAACCGTTTATATTCCACCGCATTATCAATAAACTTATCGGCAACTGTAATGATCTAAGATTGTTTTTTGAAAAATCATTATATTTATCAAAACCCCATCATTTACTCGTCCGCATCTTGTAACGAGAATTGTCATACGAATCATCGGGAATTAGCAATCAGTATTTTGAAATCTCGCAGCATGTCTACGCCAACAGTCATATGTGTACATATAATGTCTATCTCCAAGACTTACATACTTCGAATGTGAAGTTTCTGAAAAACACCTTGAACTGCGAACTAGTTCTCGAAATGCTGATGAAGCAGCAAAAACTATAAACGACCTTAACAGTAAAAAGTTTTATGATAAAGAGTAGTGTGTTGGTAAAGCTCAGAAAAAGAGAACATTTGGTACTGAAAAATGGATTGAGCAAACCATGAAGGAAGCTGTGGACAAATCACAAGGACGAAATCTACCTTCAAAGAATCCAAATGATTCAGTATCTGCTGAAGTCATTAACGAATACCTTGCTCCTAACTCTAAACCCCTACGAACAATATCCTTCATCATCCTATGATATTAGAAATTCTAAGATATCATCGTATCTTTCATTATAAATATCCTCCATATTTCTAAAGATATTTCCATAATTATTCTTATCTAAAATCATTTACCTCTTCACGCTATCTGTGTTACATCATAAAAGAAACTATTTTAGTTTCTAAATTCTGAAACCGTCGAGTTTAAATTATGAATGTTTTGAAGTAGTGTTGGGAACTGATGCATGAGTTAGTATAATATAATAATACTTGATCAATGTGATTATATTACAGTAAGTCATGCTGAGTTTTTAAATGGAACGTGATGATTCACAAATCATAACGTCATCATGTGCCATGTTACACGACTCTTGTATTATATTTAACCTCTAACATATCAAGAAAATATTTCTTGATGATTCGGGCTTTTCTCGGATATTCTGGTAATTTGACAAATCAAGATCTTACCATTTCAATTTCCTTCTTAGAAGATTTGTTATGTTCATTCGAAACTCCATAACTACGAATTCTGGACCATTACTGTTGTGCTTAATAGATAGAAGAGAAAACAGAGCATGAAGATTCAAAATAGAAATTAGAGTATAAGTCACAGCAAATATAAGAAAGCATTAACTGTGGATGACAATGATTATAGAAGACAGAAGCAGGGACTTTGAAATATAAGGGAAGATATAAAGCCCAATAGCAACCTGGAAATTACAAACCATATATCGATACATATGGCAATATAAAGACACGGGAGAACTAAAAACACTATAAAACCAAGAGTATAGTAGAAGTAAATAGATTCTTCCGGCGACAGATGAAAAAGTAGAACGACATATATGAAAGTGAGGAGTATATCAAGAATCAGCACTGGATGAAGCATATTGACGAATAATTTTAAAGTAATAATTGAGGGAGAAAGAATAGAAGGTGTGAGTTAAAAGGAAACGAAGGAGGTGGATTTATAGTGAAATATCCGACAGAAAAATCGAGATGGATCATCACATTAAATCGAAGAGGATCATAATTTCCTTAATCACCAAAGAATCAAATCCTATATAGATTACAAAGATTTTCTTTAATCTGGAGATCAATTGTGATGACGTCAAAAGATATGACGAATCACTATAATCGTATTTCATTCATTTACGATAACTTCCCTCATACGCTTCGAGTAATCGAATTATTTTATCCATACTTCTTAAACATGATAAAACTCTATAATCGTCATAGTAACATTCTCATTGTTAGCCATGACGACCTCTATCAAATTTCGGGGACGAAATTTCTTTAACGGGTAGGTACTCTGACAACCCAGAAATTTCCCACCAAATTTAAACTTTAATCTTTATATGTTTCCGACACGATAAGCAAAGTCTGTAATGTTGAAATATCAAAAACTTTGAACTGTGTTCATATAATCAATTATCCTTCGACTGCTCTTGAAGATTCACGAACAATTATGTGTAAATAGAAATATTAATAAAACATTTAATGGTTTAGTTGATATGAATATAAGTTATGAGATCTATTCACGACTTGGAAACGTTAATAAAGTAGTGGATGAATAATACTTTACATGAGCGTATTTGTTTCGATATAAATTTAATATTTTTATTGACGAGATTATAAGATAATATCAAATGGTTGAGTTATCAAGATTCATTGTGATATGATTTGGGTGTCTCTATTGAGAGGTCCACTTCGAATTAGGAAACCTTTTCCCTTTAATGGTATTCGGAATAATTGGTAAAGTGATTTACAAGTAAGAATAAAAGTGTCAATTAACGGGAACTAGACAAGGGTTAGTGTAGTTCCTGTTCGATGTCCTATTTATATGTGTAAACTATTTAACTGTAATATTATTTAAAATGAAAGTAAAGTTATGGGATATAGATAACTTAGAAAATAAATATCGACGTTTTACATTAAAATGATTTCATACATTCATTTAACCTTTGAACTTTATATCATGCTTCATCAATAGTTAGTAATTTAAAAACTTGAAACCTATTATATATAAATTTTACTTTTCAAAATACGATATAACGATTTCCATTATTTTAACCTTTTAACAAGATGATCCTTAAATATATATTAGTTTTGGAAAACAAAAGCTATCATAATTATTTGATTTAGTACTAAAACGTTTTCAATTTAGAGAAAACTTTATTATCAGAATGTTTTATAAGATATCTTGTTAATGAAATTTGAAGAACCTAATTAAAGCTAAATATTATTAACTATAAATGTATATTATGTTTCAAAAACGTAAGCGTAATATAACATAATATTTTCTATCATTAAACGATTATAAATGAGTCTTGAAATATATTTACTTATGAAAAACTAAATATTATATTATTAAATAAATATTTCAAACTTATATTTTGAGATAAATATATATATATATATATATATATATATATATATATATATATATATATATATATATATATATATATATATATATATATATACACACACTTTACAATATAGTGAGATATAATAATAACGTAGTTATAAAACGTTTTAATTTAAAAATAATATTAATATACAACGAGCCATTGATTATAGAAGCAAGTGACCACAACACTCAAATACATAAGTTACATTTCTTATAATATAATTTATCGATGATTAAGTCTAATTTTTGATAAAGGTACACGTCGCGTAACGTAAAGTGTTAGTTTTCTAAGCGTACGATCATGCGTTCGAGAAACCGAAATCGGTACGTAAGTCGAGCGTCAACGTACAATTTATTGGTGAAGAAATTATAAATCAACTATGCACGAGAATATAATATAATATTTAATTAATTCTAAAGATTTAATATATTATATATTAAATAATATATATGTATAGATTACATAGTGTCAGCAGAGTTCTTTATGAAAATGTGATTTGGTAACATGTCTCATGCACTCGCATGAGCTCTCTACACACTTCTCATGTGAGTGCTTGAGGGGTTAGGTGTAGTTCACATCCTTTAAATATCGAACATTTCCTGATTCATTTGATTCATTCATCCAACTCTATCGATCACTCTCTCTATATATAATTATATTTATTATTATTATTATTATTATTATTATTATTATTATTATTATTATTATTATTATTATTATTAGTATTATTATTATTTATATTATTAATATTAATCCTAATATTATTATTAGTAGTATTATTATTATTTATACATAAAATACTACGACGAGGTTCTGCTCGCATATTTTCAAAATGAATTTTATGAGCGGGATAGAGCTAAGAAAATTATGGGTTATAGCTATGGAGGTTATGGGTATGGATCAGGGGTATGCTCGTAAGTTCAACCTAGTGGTTATCGTCTCCGTTGCGTCTACGTACTTTCCTGCAATATCGAATCTCAATATTGATACGTGAGCACTCATAACTTAACTTTTATATATTAATAGTGTATCCCTGACTAGTGCTCGAGTATATAGGATTATGCATGCTTGTATTTTTGATATTTTCGTTAGATAGGTTATGTTGAATCCTGAATTAGTTATATATGCGGTTGAAATAAGGTATAAGATATGCATGTCGTTGGAAAGCTAGCGAAAAATTAAGAACTTTTCATTTAGATATTGAATGGTTTCGATGAACGGATTAGAAGTTATAGTCAATTGAAATTTTGTATTATTATTAAAAATAATTATTATTATCGTCATTATTATCATCGTTATAGTTTTTATCTAATTATTATTATTATTATTATTATTATTATTATTATTATTATTATTATTATTATTACTATTATTATTATTATTATTATTATTATTATCATCATCATCATCATTATCAATAAAAGGTATTATCATTAAAAATTGTTATTTTTATTATTAGTACTATCGTTATTATCGCTAAAGTTATAATTAGTATTATTATTATTATTATCATTAAAATAGTTATTAGTATTATCATTAATATTATCATAATATTTATTATTATTAGTATTATTATAAATAAAACTAATATTAGTAACACCTAATTATTATGATCACTATTATTATCATTAATATGAACGTGATATAAAAGACGACTAAAAGCTATTAACAAATTGATTAGGAAATAATGAGTATATGTATCATAATGAGATTAAGATTTAAAGGTATTGATTTAGATAAGAATATCGTTTTCATTATTTTTATCATTACTATTATTAAAAGTATTATTAACATTAAAACTATTATTTTTACAAAAATTATTATTTTAATAGGAATAACATTGTTGATATAAAAATTTCATTAGTATTATTAATAAGAAGTATCATTTTATCATAATATCATTTTTTTTGTAAATATAAATATTTTTCTTATTATTAGTAGAATAATAATAATTATTATTACAAAATAATACAACTTTTACTTACTATTATTATTATCGATATTATTTTATCAAATAAATATGTAATACAAAGATATTTTTCTACGTGTAAAATAATTACATTAATAATACCTATCATATTATTTTTATGATAATAAATGAACTTTATAAATTTTATTACTTAAGATATATAAAGGTATTTTTTTTATATATAAAATTTTATTTAATAATAAATGAATTATATTTTTACTCTAATAAAACCTGTTAAAAATATTTAAATATATAAAACGACTATATTTAAACTATATAATAATCATGTATAAATTTTGGAAATCATTTTTTTGAGTCAAATTGACTTTTGTTGACTTTTGCATATTAGTCTCGAGCATTAGGATTGTGATACACTACAGTTTAACCTAAATTGTTAGACATATATTGACTAACATATAAATATATATAATTAATATAGGTTCGTGAATCCGAGACCAACTTTGCACTTGTTCAATGATGTTATATGTATTTTTACTACGAAATACAGTATGGTGAGTTTCATTTGCTCCTTTTTTAAATGCTTTTGCAATATGTATTTTTGGGACTGAGAATACATGCGCTGTTTTTATAAATGCATAGACACAAGTGATCGAAACTACATTCTATGGTTAGATTATCAAACCGAATATGCCCCTTTTTAGCTTGGTAGCCTAAGAATTGGTGTTTATTATAATTACTAAAAATTGACGCGAATCCTAAAGATAGATCTATAGGCACTAACAAGCCCCAGTTAGAGAATTTGAACTGCTTTAGTACTTCGATTTATCATGTCCGATGTGAGTCTAGGAATGATGGGGATATTCTATATGAATCCTGTTAAGGTCGGTTACTAGGTGTTCACAATATGAATGAATTTTAATTCGCGAGTTACGCGTGACAATATATGAAATCTTGTGGTCTATTAAAATGATGGAAATGAATGATTATGATAAACTAATGAACTCACCAACCTTTTGGTTGACACTTTAAACCATGTTTATTCTCAAGTATTAAGGAAATCTTCCACTGTGTATTTGCTCATTTTAGAGATATTATTTGGAGTCATTCATGACATATTTCGAAAGACGTTGCATTCGGGTCGTTGAATTCATCAAAATTATTATTAAGTCAATTATAGTTGGATGTTTTATGAAACAGTATGCATGCCGTTAATTTTCGATGTAAAGAAAGTTTATCTTTTAAAAATGAATGCAATGTTTGTAAAATCTATCATATAGAGGTCAAATACCTCGCGATATAATCAACTATTGTGAATCGTTTATAATGTATATGAACGGGTCCTTTCACAAACCGCCTACGGTAGTTTGCCAACGGATAGATTCCGAAAAAATACACGATTTGAAAGAAAAAAAACGGTGACTAAATCGGAGCTACGATTTAAAAGATACGATAGATCGAACATTTTGGCCAAAGACACAAAACATCAAGCACCACAAACCGTCGGTGATGTTAGGTGCGTGTTGCGATTCTGTGAGAAAAGATGACTTTTTCGGAATCTAGACAACTTCGAATGGCAAGAACGTTTAGAGAGTCTTGCTCGTTCGGCCGTTTTATGGTGATCTTATGAATTTCAGCACAATCTGAAATCGAAGGTTATGCGCCGCCAAATGGTACACCATCTGGCGGCGCATACTAATGATTTATAAAACCTGTTTAATGAAGTGACATTAGATTCAAATTTATACCCGTTATACATAATTACATTGCGGGTGAAATCATAGGACTTAAAACAATACGTATCATGCTAAGTCATGCATACACAAAAAGAATAATATGAATGAAATTCAAAACGGTCAAAATCGAAAAAGGCAAAATTGAATGCTTCCGAGATCTCATTTCAAAAAATATTTCGAACAAACCACCTACGGCAGTTTGCCAATGGATAGATCCCAAAAAAATACACGATTTGAAAAAAACGGTGACTATATCAGAGCTACGAGTCAGAAGATACGATAGATCGAACATTTTGACCAAAGACACAAAACACCAAGCACCACGAACCGTTGGTGGTGTTAGGTGCGTGGTGCGATTCTGTGAGAAAAGATGTCTTTTTCGGAATCTAGACAAATTCGAATGGCAAGCACGTTCAGAGAGTCTTGCTCGTTCGGCCGTTTTAGGGTGATCTTATGAATTTCAGCACACAAAAAAACCGAAAGTTATGCGCCGCCAAATAGTACACCATCTGGCGGCGCATACTAATGATTTAAAAAAACGTGTTTAATGAAGTGGCATTAGATTCAAATTTATACCCGTTATACATAATTACATTGCGAGTGAAATAATAGGCCTTAAAATGATATATAACATGCTAAGTCATGCATACACAAAACTAATTATAAGATATAAATTGAAAACGTTCAAAGAGAACATTAAAAATAAGTAAAATGTCTTTTTTCGGCATCCTGATGACCTCGCTGTCAAGACACTATCCAGGAGTCTTAATGTTAGGGTCATTTTAGGGTGATATCGAGAATTTCAGTACAATTTGAAACCGAAGGTTATGCGCCGCCAAATGATACTCCATCTGGCGGCGCATCTTAATGATTTAAAAAATCTTGTTTAATGAAGTGACATTAGATTCAAATTTATATGCGTTATACGTAATTACATTGCGAGTGAAATAATAGGCCTTAAAACAATATGTACTATGCTAAGTCATGCATGCACAAAAGGAATAATACGAATGAAATTCAAAACGGTCAAAATCAAAAAAAGACAAAATTGAAGGCTTTCGAGGTCTCGTTTCGAAAAATATTTGGGACAAACTGCCTACGGCAGTTTCCCAACGGATAGATCCCTAAAAAATACACGATTTTAAAAAGAACGGTGACTAAATCGGAGCTACGAGTCAAAAGATACGATAGATCGAACATTTTGGACAAAGAAACAAAACACCAAGCACCACGAACCGTCGGTGGTATTAGGACGGTGCGTGGTGCGATTCTGTGAGAAAAGATGTCTAATTTGGAATCTAGACAACTTTGAATGGAAAGTACGTTCAGAGAGTCTTGCTCGTTCGGCCTTTTTAGGGTGATCTTATGAATTTCAACACAATCTGAAACCGAAGGTTATGCGCCGCCAAATGGTACACCATCTGGCGGCGCATACTAATTATTTAAAAAAACATGTTTAATGAAGTGATATTAGATTCAAATTTTTACCCGTTATACATAATTACATTGCGAGTGAAATCATAGGCCTTAAAACGATATATACCATGCTAAGTCATGCATACACAAAACTAATTATAAGATATAAATAGAAAACGTTCAATGAGAACATTAAAAATGAGTAAATGTCTTTTTTAGGCATCCTGATGACCTCGATGTCAAGACACTATCCAGGAGTCTTTGATGTTAGGGTCGTTTTAGGGCGATCTCAAGAATTTCAGTACAATCTGAAACCGAAGGTTATGCGCCGCCAAATGGTACTCCATCTGGCGGCGCATCTTAATGATTTAAAAAATCGTGTTTAATGAAGTGACATTAAATTCAAATTTATATGCGTTATACGTAATTACATTGCGAGTGAAATAATAGGCCTTAAAACAATATGTACTATGCTAAGTCATGCATGCACAAAAGGAATAATACGAATGAAATTCAAAACGGTCAAAATCGAAAAAAGGCAAAATTGAAGGTTTTCGAGGTCTCGTTTCGAAAAATATTTTGGACAAACCGCCTACGGCAGTTTTCCAACGGATAGATCCCAAAAAAATACACGATTTAATAAAAAATGGTGACTAAATCGGAGCTACGAGTCAAAAGATACGATAGATCGAACATTTTTGCCAAAGACACAAAACATCAAGCACCACGAACCGTCGGTGGTATTAGGTGCGTGGTGCGATTCTGTTAGAAAAGATGACTTTTTCGAAATCTAGACAACTTCGAATGGCAAGCACGTTCAGAGAGTCTTGATCGTTTGGCCGTTTTAGGGCGATCTTATGAATTTCAGCACAATCTGAAACTGAAGGTTATGCGCCGCCAAATGGTACACCATCTGACGGCGCATACTAATGATTTAAAAAAAGTGTTTAATTAAGTGACATTAGATTCAAATTTATACCCGTTATATATAATTACATTTCGAGTGAAATCATAGGCCTTAAAACTATATATACCATGCTAAGTCATGCATACACAAAACTAATTATAAGATATAAATTGAAAACGTTCAAAGAGAACATTAGAAATGAGTAAAATATCTTTTTCGGCATCCTGATGACCTCGATGTCAAGACACTATCCAGGAGTCTTGATGTTAGGGTCGTTTTAGGGTGATCTCGAGAATTTCAGTTCAATCTGAAATCGAAGGTTATGCGCCGCCAAATGGTACTCCATCTGGCAGCGCATATTAATGATTTAAAAAATCGTGTTTAATGAAGTGACATTAGATTCAAATTTATATGCGTTATATGTAATTACATTGCGAGTGAAATAATAGGCCTTAAAACAATATGTACTATGCTAAGTCATGCATACACAAAGGAATAATATGAATGAAATTCAAAACGGTCAAAATCGAAAAATGGTAAAATTGAAGGCTTTCGAGGTCTCGTTTCAAAAAATATTTTGGATAAACCACCTACGGTAGTTTTCCAACGGATAGATCCCGAAAAAATGCACGATTAAAATAAACGGTAACTAAATTGGAGCTACGAGTCAAAAGATACGATAGATCGAACATTTTGGCCAAAGACACAAAATATCAAGCACCACGAACCGTCGGTGGTGTTAGGTGCGTGGTGCGATTCTGTGAGAAAAGATGACTTTTTCATAATCTAGACAACTTCGAATGGCAAGCATGTTTAGAGAGTCTTGCTCGTTCGGCCGTTTTATGGTGATCTTATGAATTTCAGCACAATCTAAAACCGAAGGTTATGCGCCGCCAAATGGTACACCATTTGGCGGCGCATACTAATGATTTAAAAAAACGTGTTTAATGAAGTGACATTAAATTCAAATTTATACCCGTTATACATAATTACATTGCGGGTGAAATCATAGGCCTTAAAACAATACGTATCATGCTAAGTCATGCATACACAAAAAGAATAATATGAATGAAATTCAAAACGGTCAAAATCGAAAAAGGCAAAATTGAATGCTTTCGAGGTCTCATTTTGAAAAAAATTTCTGATAAACCGCCTACAGCAGTTTTCCAACGAATAGATCCCAAAAAAATACACGATTTGAAAAAAACGGTGACTAAATAGGAGCTACGAGTCAAAAGATACGATAGATCAAACATTTTGGCTAAAGACACAAAACACCAAGCACCACGAACCGTCGGTGGTGTTAGGTGCGTGGTGCGATTCTGTGAGAAAAGATGTCTTTTTCGGAATCTAGACAACTTCGAATGGCAAGCACGTTCAGAGAGTCCTACTCGTTCGGCCGTTTTAGGGTGATCTTATGAATTTCAGCACAATTTTAAACCGAAGGTTATGCGCCGCCAAATGGTATACCATCTGGCGGCGCATACTAATGATTTAAAAAAACGTGTTTCATGAAGTGACATTAGATTCAAATTTATACCCATTATTCATAATTACATTGCGAGTGAAATAATGGGCCTTAAAACGATATATACCAGGCTAAGTCATGCATACACAAAACTAATTATAAAATATAAATTGAAAACGTTCAAAGAGAACATTAAAAATGAGTAAAATGTTTTTTTTCGGCATCCTGATGACCTCGATGTCAAGACACTATCCAAGAGTCTTGATTTTAGGGTCGTTTTAGGGCAATCTCGAGAATTTCAGTACAATATGAAACCGAAGGTTATGCGCCGCCAAATGGTACTCCATCTGGCGGCGCATCTTAATGATTTATAAAATCGTGTTTAATGAAGTGACATTAGATTCAAATTTATATGCGTTATACGTAATTACATTGCGAGTGAAATAATAGGCCTTAAAACAATATGTAATATGCTAAGTCATGCATGCACAACAGGAATAATACGAATGAAATTCAAAATGGTCAAAATTGAAAAAAGGCAAAATTGAAGGCTTTCAAGGTCTCGTTTCGAAAAATATTTGGGACAAATAGCCTACAGAAGTTTGCTAACGGATAGATCCCAAAAAAATACACGATTTGAAAAAAAGGGTGACTAAATCGGAGCTACGAATCAAAAGATACGATAGATCGAACATTTTGGCCAAAGACACAAAACATCAAGCACCACGAACCATCGATAGTGTTAGGTGCGTCGTGCGATTCTGTGAGAAAAGATGTCTTTTTCAAAATCTAGACAACTTTGAATGGCAAGCACGTTCAGAGAGTCTTGCTCGTTCGGCCGTTTTAGGGTGATCTTATGAATTTCAGCACAATCTGAAATCGAATGTTATGCGCCGCCAAATGGTACACCATCTGGAGGCGCATACTAATGATTAAAAAAACGTGTTTAATGAAGTGACATAAGATTCAAATTTATACCCGTTATACATAATTACATTGCGAGTGAAATCATAGGCCTTAAAACGATATATACCATGCTAAGTCATGCATACACAAAACTAATTATAAGATATAAATAGAAAACGTTCAAAGAGAACATTAAAAATGAGTAAAATGTCTTTTTTCGGCATCCTGACGACCTCGATGTCAAGACACAATCCAGGACTCTTGATGTTAGGGTCGTTTTAGGGTGATCTCAAGAATTTTAGTACAATATAAAACCGAAGGTTATGCGCCGCCAAATGGTACTCCATCTGGCGGCGCATATTAATGATTTAAAAAATCGTGTTTAATGAAGTGACATTAGATTCAAATTTATATGTGTTATACGTAATTACATTGCGAGTGAAATAAGAGACCTTAAAACGATATGTACTATGCTAAGTCATTCATGCACAAAGGAATAAGATGAATGAAATTCAAAACGGTCAAAATCGAAAAATGGTAAAATTGAAGGCTTTCGAGGTCTCGTTTCGAAAAATATTTTGGAAAAACTGTAACGACCCGGATTTTTCCAATCGTTTTATACTTATGAGATTAATATTTACATAAATTAAACCTTACCAACATGATAAGCAATCCAAATTGTTGAGACTTGTGTTTTTGAAAAGAGTTTTACACAACGTTTGACCGTCCAATTTAACCGATGATATCACGAACTATATAACATACGATAATTATACGTTTGTGTATATATATGTATTTATATATATTTAACATGATCTAAGGATGGTTTAACATCTCATTGTGTACTAATGACAATGAGTTATAAGTATATTTTGAAACTACTAACTTAAGTTTTCAAAACGATAACTATACGTAACATTCTTTGATATATATACTTATAACCTATAATGCTTATACATGTATCGTATATATAATGTATTTAATCACTTTTTAAGGACTTAAATACATAAAACAATATAAGTATATTCACAAAAGATAGCTATATTTGAATTCTCATTCCGTTTCCTCAAGATTTCTATACGTATATCTAGGGTATATGTACACGTATCATACCCAGCTTCTATATGTATTTACTATTGGTATATACACATCAAATCAACATCCTAATCAACATTATTACTGCCCTAGATATGAGGTAACTAGTATTTGTCAAGTAGCATGAATTATTAGTAAGAAAACAAAATTAGGAATCCTTTTCTTTCTTTATAAACTAAAAACGTTTTTATGAATGAACACCATTTCTTCACTCCATTTTCTCATACCTACACCCTCATTTCTCTCTCAAAATACTCCTAACTTCATACTTGATCATCTGCAAGCATTTTCCCCATCATTTAGCTTCAATTACAAGCCTTAAACACCATAAGAAAACTCTTTCAAGAACATATCAAAATAACCACCCATTTGAAGAAGTATACTTCCAACCTTTTGATCTAACTCCACCACTCTTTGATTCCAAGATTTTTTCTTATCTCTTATAGTAACTTTGTCCAAGTAACTTGAGGTAGTAACCTTGTTCATAATCTTGTTCGATTCATAATTATATAGCTATCTTATTTTATGTTGTAAAATTTTAACAACAAGAACATAGTTTGAATGATTTTAAACTTGTTTGCAAACTAAATAGATCCTTCTAACTTAACTTTTAAAACACTTCAAGACCTGTAATATATCATAATGATATGCTAACTTAACAAGATATAACTTGGTTTTACAAAGAACACCTTAAAAACTGAATCTACGTCGTCGGAGTGCAACCGGGGGCTGTTTTGGGTTGGATAATTAAAAACCATCTTGAACTTTGAATTGGAAGTTCATGTTCTGGAAAAATGATATTTCTTATGAATATGTTAACACATAAAAATTTCATGGTTTAACTCAAAGTGTAAGTATTTTTAGAAAAATGATCATTAAATGTTGTTTTTATGATGGAAAATGATCACTTTCATAAGTTTTACCAAAGTTTGACCTATAACCTGTGATTTTGAATACAAACTAAGGTATTTTCAGTTGATATTATTAAAATTTGACTCGATCCAAGGAAGTGGCAAGTTGAACCAACAAAAACGGAGTTGTAATGAAGAAACTACGACTAAAACAAGATTGGGTATCCGAAGCTAGTTTAGTTACGAAAATATTTGGAGATAAAGTAAATTAATCATATCTTTTCTATTTAATATGATATTTTATATATAATTACTTATGATTTGATTTTATATATTTCAGGACCACCCGTAAACAACACGAGAATATTAATCATAAGACCTCATGATTGTACGCAACACGTCATTTGACAACACGGTACTTTATGTACGCAACACGTCATTTGACAACATGGTACCATGGGTCGAGATTAATTCTGATCAATACGAATACGATGGGGTCTTTATTTATTTTATTGAGCAACTAATTGTGGACCACTAACATCGGACTGCTAACTACGGACTAAGAAAATATTAAAAGTATTATAAGTATATATATATATGTAACGATTACTTGAAAAGAAAATATGTTGATATATTATATATATATGGTTAGGTTCGTGATATCTATCGGAGACCAAGTCGAGTTAAATACCTTCAAGGAAAAAGTGAGTATATAGTCCCACTTTTAAACTCTAAATATTTCGGGATGAGAATACATGCATTTTATGATTTACGTTACGGACACAAGTGATAAAAAAATATATTCTACGTTGAGTTGTACCACTGGCATACTTCCCTGTAGCTTGGTAACTACTATTTACATGTGGTATTGTAAACGCGAATCCTGTTGATAGATCTATCGGGCCTGACAACCCCAACTGAACTGGACGACCAGTATTCAACGGTTGCACAGTACTTCGTTTCGGTGACTACACTTGGTACAGTGTAGTGAGATTTCATAATAAAGGGAATATGCGACGTTGATTAAATGTTAAGTATGGTTATCAAGTGCTCAACCACTTAGAATATTTTTATTAAAACATTTATGTATATGAAATCTTGTGGTCTATATTTATAACGCTGCTAGCATTAAACCTATATCTCACCAACTTTATGTTGATATTTAAAGCATGTTTATTCTCAGGTTCCTAGAAGTCTTCCACTGTTTGAATATATGTTAGAGAAACCATGTACTTGGAGTCATACATGTTTTATTCGAGGAAGCATTTCATTCACAAAATCATCACCGTGTATTTATTTTGACTGCATTGCCAACGGAAGTATTCTTGTAAACTGTTATTTACGGTGATTGTCTACATGTAAAAATCATCAGATGTCGAAAACATTGAATTTTAAATATTCATTTATGGTATATCTTTTCAAAAGAATGCAATGTTTATAAAACGTATCATATAGAGGTCAAATGCCTCGCGATGTAATCATATGTTATTGTATTCGTCCCTATAGATTGGGTCGGGTCGTTTCAAAAACCGCCTACGGTAGTTTGCCAACGGATAGATCCTGAAAAAATACATGATTTAAAAAAAACGGTGACTAAATCGGAGCTACTAGTCAAAAGATACGATAAATCGAACATTTTGGCCAAAGACACAAAACATCAAGCACCACGAACTGTCGGTGGTGGTAGGTGCGTGGTGCGATTCTGTGAGAAAATATGACTTTTTCAGAATCTAGACAACTTCGAATGGCAAGAACGTTTAGAGATTCTTGCTCGTTCGGCCGTTTTATGGTGATCTTATGGATTTCAGCACAATTTTAAACCGAAGGTTATGCGCCGCCAAATGGTATACCATCTGGCGGCGCATACTAATGATTTAAAAAATGTGTTCAATGAAGTGACATTAGATTCAAATTTATACCCGTTATACATAATTACATTGTGAGTGAAATAATAGGCCTTAAAACGATATATACCAGGCTAAGTCATGCATACACAAAACTAATTATAAGATATAATTTGAAAACGTTCAAAGAGAACATTATAAATGAGTAAAATGTTTTTTTTCGGCATCCTGATGACCTCGATGTCAAGACACTATCCAGGAGTCTTGATGTTAGGGTCGTTTTAGGGCGATCTCGAGAATTTTATTATAATCTGAAACCGAAGGTTATGCGCCGCCAAATGGTACTCCATCTGGCGGCACATCTTAATGATTTAAAAAATCTTGTTTAATGAAATGACATTAGTTTCAAATTTATATGCATTATACGTAATTACATTGCGAGTGAAATAATAGGCCTTAAAACAATATGTACTATGCTAAGTCATGCATGTACAAAAGGAATAATACGAATGAAATTCAAAACGGTCAAAATCGAAAAAAAGCAAAATTGACGGCTTTCGAGATCTCGTTTCGAAAAATATTTGGGAAAAACTGCCTGCGGCAGTTTGCCAATGGATAGATCCCAAAAAAATACACGATTTGAAAAAAAAAGGTGACTAAATCGGAGCTATGAATCAAAAGATACGATAGATCGAACATTTTGGCCAAAGACAGAAAACATCAAGCACCACGAACCGTCAGTGGTGTTAGGTGCGTAGTGCGATTCTGTGAGAAAAGATGACTTTTTCGGAATCTAGACAACTTCGAATGGCAAGAACGTTTAGAGAGTCTTGCTCGTTCGGCCGTTTTATGGTGATCTTATGAATTTCAGCACAATCTGAAACCGAAGGTTATGCGCCGCCAAATGGTACACCATCTGGCAGCGCATACTAATGATTAAAAAAATGTGTTTAATGAAGTGACATAAGATTCAAATTTGTACCCGTTATAGATAATTACATTGCGAGTGAAATCATAGGCCTTAAAACGATATATACCATGCTAAGTCATGCATACACAAAACTAATTATAAGATATAAATAGAAAACGTTCAAAGAGAACATTAAAAATGAGTAAAATGTCTTTTTCGGCATCCTGACGATCTCGATGTCAAGACACTATACAGGAGTCTTGATGTTAGGGTCGTTTTAGGGTGATCTCGAAAATATCAGTACAATATAAAAAACAAGGTTATGCGCCGCCAAATGGTACTCCATCTGGCGGCGCATATTAATGATTTAAAAAATCGTGTTTAATGAAGTGACATTAGATTCAAATTTATATGCGTTATACGTAATTACATTACGAGTGAAATAATAGACCTTAAAATGATATGTACTATGCTAAGTCATGCATACACAAAGGAATAAGATGAATGAAATTCAAAACGGTCAAAATTGAAAAATGGTAAAATTGAAGGCTTTCGAGGACTCGTTTCGAAAAATATTTGGGTCAAACCGCCTACAGTAGTTTGCCAATGGATAGATCCCCAAAATATACACGATTTAAAAAAAAACGGTGACTAAATCGGAGCTACTAGTAAAAAGATACGATAAATCGAACATTTTGGCCAAAGACACAAAACATCAAGCACCACGAACCGTCGGTGGTGGTAGGTGCGTGGTGCGATTCTGTGAGAAAAGATGACTTTTTCGGAATCTTGACAACTTCGAATGGCAAGCACGTTTAGAGATTCTTTCTCGTTCGGCCGTTCTATGGTGATCTTATGGATTTCAGCACAATTTTAAATCGAAGGTTATGCGCCGCCAAATGGTATATCATCTGGCCGCGCATACTAATGATTTAAAAAAACGTGTTCATTGAAGTGACATTATATTCAAATTTATACCCGTTATACATAATTACATTGCAAGTGAAATAATAGGCCTTAAAACGATATATACCAGGCTAAGTCATGCATACACAAAACTAATTATAAGATATAATTTGAAAACGTTCAAAGAGAACATTATAAATGAGTAAAATGTCTTTTTTCGGCATCCTGATGACCTCAATGTCAAGACACTATCCAGGAGTCTTGATGTTAGGGTCGTTTTAGGGCGATCTCGAGAATTTTAGTATAATCTGAAACCGAAGGTTATGCGCCGCCAAATGGTACTCCATCTGGCGGCGCATCTTAATGATTTAAAAAATCGTGTTTAATGAAGTGACATTAGATTCAAATTTATATGCATTATACATAATTACATTGCGAGTGAAATAATAGGCCTTAAAACATTATGTACTATGCTAAGTCATGCATGCACAAAAGGAATAATACCAATGAAATTCAAAACGGTCAAAATCGAAAAAAAGCAAAATTGAAGGCTTTCGAGATCTCGTTTTGAAAAATATTTGGGACAAATTAACGGATAGATCCCGAAAAAATACACGATTTGAAAAAAAAACGTTGACTAAATCGGAGCTACGAGTCAAAATATACGATATATCGAACATTTTCGCCAAAGACACAAAACATCAATCACCACGAACCGTCGGTGGTATTAGGTGCGTGGTGCGATTCTGTGAGAAAAGATGTCTTTTTTGGAATCTAGACAACTTCGAATGGCAAGCACGTTCAGAGAGTCTTGCTCATTCGGCCTTTTTAGGGTGATCTTATGAATTTCAGCACAATCTGAAATCGAAGGTTATGCGCCGCCAAATGGTACACCATCTGGTGGCGCATACTAATGATTAAAAAACGTGTTTAATGAAGTGACATAAGATTCAAATTTATACCCGTTATACATAATTACATTTTGAGTGAAATCATAGGCCTTAAAACGATATATACCATGTGTGACGATCGCTCCAAATCCATATGGATGAACGCATCATTCATTGATTTCATTGCGAGGTATTTGACCTCTATATGATACGTTTTGTAAACATTGCATTCTTTCAAAAGGTACACAATAAATGAATATCGATTTCTAAGGTTTTCAACGTTTGATGATTTCTACATATAGACAATCACCATAAATAATAGTTTACCATAATACATCCGTTGACAATGAAATCAAAATAAGATACACAGTGATGATTTTGTGAATGCAAAGTTTTCTTGAATAAAGCATGTATGACTCCATGCACATAGCTTGTATCACATATAAGCAAACAGCGGAAGACTTCTAGAAACCTGAGAATAAACATGCTTAAAAGTGTCAACACAAAGGTTGGTGAGTTCATAGTTTTAATGTTGCGCATAATCTGTATATAAAGGTGGATCACAAAATTTTAGTTGTTCAATCCAGAAACGTTTATCAAAATATTCTACGAAATTGAGCACCCTGGTAACTAAACTTAACGTATATATAATTTGTACCCTTTGTATAATCATCTTAATAATACACGCAAACCAACGTGTACGCTTCTCAAATAGCATACGTCCGTTAAAAGGCTAGTGCTCTAGCTCGGACGGGGATATCAAGCCCTATGGATCCATATACTACTACTCGCGCCCACCAGTTCTTATAACTGACAGTTACTAGTTACCAAAGCTAAGGGATTTTCGGTTCAGACTCAGTGTAGAATTTAGTATGTACTTGTATCCATTACGTTTAAAATAAAGTGCATGTATTCTCAGCCCAAAAATATATATTGCAAAAGCAATTAAAAAGGGAACAAATGAAACTCACCTTAGCAGCATATAAAGTCGTTCACCAAAATGTGATCGAAACTCGGATTACCAAATAACCGTAGATCTCAACCTAGAGAACACATGTTGGTCAATAAATGTCTATCAAGCTAGGTCAGGTCATAGTGTATCACAATCCTAATGCTCGAGATCGACATACAAAAGTTATCCAAAGTCGTTTCAAAAAGTCAATTTTGACAATAGTTCAACAAAACGAGACGTACCTTATTTAAGGATTCATTTACTCGGTTGGTAATATTCAAAAAAACCAATTTATCAATCTCATAAACAAGTTGTTTAAATCTTAATTGCAGATTCAAAAGTAATTTCAATTAACGTCAATCATAATTCAGTTGATCATATCTTTTAATCCATTCATCGAATTTATTCGATATCTAAATGAAAAGTTATTGATTTTTCGCCAGCTTTCCGAAAACATGTATATCATATACCTTTTACCAGTAATATATGTATTTAAATCGTGATTCATTATAAACTGTTTAATGACGAAATTTAGTATACAAGCATGTATAAATATATATTCGAGCACTAGACATGGATACACTATTAATATATAATAGATAAGATATAAATGCTTACGTATCAATATTGTGATTCAATATTGTAGGAAAGTACGTAGACGTAACGGAGATGATAAACGCTAGATTTGATTCAAAAATATACCCCCGAACATTACCCATAACCTCCTTGGCAATAACCCATAATTTCCTTAGCTTTAACCCGTTTGAGAACTCGTTTTGAAGTTACACGCTCATGACCTCGTCGTAATATTTTATGTATAATACTAATAATAACACTAATATTACAAATAATAATATTAGGATTAATAATAATAATAATAATAATAATAATAATAATAATAATAATAATAATAATAATAATAATAATAATAATAATAATAATAATAATAATAATAATAATAATAATAATTTAAATAATACGGAGTAAAAAGAATGAGGAAAGAAACAGAATAGATCGAGCTATTTATACATGTTTGCTGAATCTGATGCCCATGCGATCGCATGGGCTTTCAGTGCAAATGCCATGCGATCGCATGGCCCGTCTGGACAGCTCACTTTCGTTTGTTTTCTTGCTTGTCGACATATTATTTAATTATATATATAATATATTTAATTTATATAATTAATTATATATTATATTAAATTCACATGCATAGTTGACTTGTAATTTTTGTTCCGATAAGTCGTACGTTGTCACTCGACTTATGTCTCAGTTCCGATTTTTCGAACGCCCTTTCGTACGCTGAGAAAACTAGTACTTTTCGTTTCGTGACTCGTACCTTTGTCAAAATATAAACTTAATCATTGATAACTATGTCACTCTAAGTGTAGCTTTAATCAATTAAGTGTTTTGGTTATTTGCTTCTATAAATCATCGTCTCGTAGTATATACATATACACACACATATATATATATATATATATATATATATATATATATATATATATATATATATATATATATTTATTTATTTTCAAATAGTGTTTTACTGTAGTACAGTTACTGTAGCAATTCACTGTAGCAAATAGTGATTTTCGAAAACACTATAGCATTTTGGGTACTGTAGCAATTTGAAAATACTGTAGCAAATTAGTGTTTTACGGTTCATCTTAAATGCTTTAGTTAACTTATCTAAATATCAATCGAATCAATAAACGAATGTTACTATCGTTTACTAAAAAACTTGAAATTATATATATGTATATATCTTTTTAATATACATAAATCAGTTTTTAAATACACATTGGAAGTTATTTATAAATAAATTTTAATAATAAATATTTCAACTTATCATATATATTCAAATAGATATTTAAACCAATAAGTTTAATGTACGGTATCAAACAATTAATACATTGTTACCTTTTCAAGTTATAGTATATATGTATCTATTTACATATAATTGTTCGCGAATCATCGAAAACAGCCAAAAGGTATTTGAATATATGAAAGTAGTTCAAAAATTTTTAGATTCAGTTTTACAGACTTTGCTTATCGCGTCAGAAATGTTAATCATACAAAGATTAAGTTTAAATTTGATCAGAAATTTCCGGGTCATAACAGTACCTACCCGTTAAAGAAATTTCGTCCCGAAATTTGAGTGAGGTCGTCATGGCTAACAATAAAAATGTTTTCATGACGTATATGAGTCGATAAATAGAGTTTTATCACCGTTGAATAATATGGATAAAGCAATCCAATTACTCGAAGCGTATGAGAGAAGTTATCATAATCGAGTGAAATGGAGAATAGAGATGCGTCTTATCTCTTGACGTAATAACGATTGATTTCCGGAATTTAAGGAATAGAAAATCTTCATAATCTAAATAAGATTTGATTCTTCGGATTTTAAGGAAATTAAGATTTCCTTTGATTAAATGCGTAATCTGCCTCAATTGCTATGTCTGATATTTTGCTATAAATTGACCTCTTCCGTTTCATTTATTTTCACCACTCCTATAATCTTCTTTCTTATTTCATACTTACAAAAGATTTGTGAAAATGCTTCATCCAGTTCTGATTCTTGATATTTTCTTAGCTATCATATCATTCATTCTTCTTTTTCATCTGCCATCAGAGGAGGTTATTTTCTTCTACTATTACCTTGGGGTTATAGTGTTTTTCATTCTCCCGTGTCTTTATATTGCTATACGCATTGATATACACGGTTTGTAATTTCGGGGTTGTTATCGGGCTTTATGTTCTCCATTATATTTCAGAGCTTCATGCTTTCGTTTTCTCTTTCCGACCTTAAGTCAAGCGAATAATGGTCCAGAATTCGTAGGTATGAATTTCAGAATAAACATAATTAATGTTCTAAAAAAGAAATGGTAATGGCACAATCTGACTTGTCAAATTACCAGAATATCCGGAAAAAACCGAATCATCAAGAAATATATTTTCTTGATATATTTAGAGATTATATAGAATGAAAGAGTTATGTAACATGGTTTATGATGAGGGTGTGATCTGTGAACCTTTGTCACGTTCCATTAGAAACTCAACATGACTTACTGTAATATAATCACGTTGATCAAGTGTCATTATATTACACTAACTCATGCTTCAGTTCCCAACATTACTTCAAAACATCCATTTTTTTCGAATTTTTTAGATTTTAGAAACTAAAATAGTTTCTTTTATGATGTAACACAGATAGTGCGAAGAGGTAATGATTTCAGATAAGAATGGTTTTGAAAAATATCTTCAGAAATATGGAGGATATTTATAATGGGAGATACTATGATATCTTAGAATATTTAAGATAAGATGATGATGAAGAATATTGTCCGCAAAGGTTTTAGAGTAAGGAGCAAGGTATTCACTAATGATTTCAGCAGACTCTGAATCATTTGGATTCTTTGAAGGTAGATTTAGTCTTTGTGATTTGTCCACAACCTCCTTCATGGTCTGCTCAATCCGTTTTTCAATTCCAAACCTTCTCTTTTTCTCTGCTTTACCACCATACTATTCTTTATCATCAAACTTTTGACTGTTAAGGTCGTTTACAGTTTTTGCTGCTTCATCAACATTTTTCCAAAATTCGGAGAACTAGTTTCGTAGTTTGGGGTGTTTTTTTTTGGAAACTTCACATTCGAAGTATGTAAGTCCAGGAGGTAGACGTTATATGTACACATATAACTGTTGGCGTAGACGTGCTACAAGATTTCAAGATACTGTTTGCTAATTCCCGATAGTTGGTATGGCAATTGTCGTTACAAGATGTGGATGAGTACATGATACAGTTTCAATGAGTATAAGGATTTTTCGAAAGGTCAAGGATTAATAAAGTTGTTTGGTAAATTTACTGTTAATGTGGCGGAACATGAAAGGTTCCCCAGTAACAAAACGTATAGATCAAGGTTACAATAAGGCTTAATCTGAAAAGTCGAAGTTGACTGGTTGGAAGTGTGGTAAAACTGGATACTTTGAAAAGAAATTGCAAGATTATTATCGGTAATAACAATGCTAAAGGATCTTTCACCGTTTTGAAGTCAAAGTATAGCTTTGAAAGATATAGAGATCTAAGAATGATGTCACCGGTTCAGAGTTATGGCTTGGATTCTGATACGTCAATATCAAAATATGTAATTGAATTTGTATGAAAACGATTGTATATCGCTGTGAGCATAGTTAATAATTTTTGAATCAAAGTTGAAGAATGTACAATATAACATATTAATTGTGAACTTATATATTTCCCGAGTATTACTTACCCGTTAAAGATTTCACAATTAATACTTTGTACAAAAGAATTTTTATTACTGTTTTTATGAAAATATATGTATCTATATTTTCTTCAGATGTAATACAGATTTAATGAGTTAATATCATATTAAGCTCATTTGATTTTCGGCTTGAATTAGAAATGAATAATCTCTAAAATATTAAATATTACATAATCTTTGTGGAGTATTTCGCTAATGAAATCAATACTTCATTATTTATTCTTATTAATATTCGTCAGTGAAGGATGTTGGTGCTCGTGGAATTTTTGTGAACCTTACAAGGCACAGATGATGTTTTCTGGAAAGTTTCGAGTATATCGAAATTGAAAATGTAAAATCAATTATGTAATTGATTAATACACTTGGTTTATTATGAAATGGAAATCATTAAGTTGAAACAGAGATTGTAGTTAACAATGGTTAAGTTGTTAAGGAAGGATGTACATTATTGCATATTATTAATATGAACTAACCGAGTAGTACCTACCAGTTAAGATTCACACGTAATAGCTTAGTACGAAAAGATTTATTTTGATTTCAAAATTCATATATATTAAATATACATAAAATTTCTTCAGGGGAAATGAGTTAATACTTCATCGGTTATTGTTGCTGGTATTTCTTGGTAACTACGGTGAGTATGACGTTGATGCTCGTGGGACAGATTGTGAAGTTGAGGTTTGTGATGCGGATGTTGTTGGTGGTGGTAATGGTACTGTTGGTGTTGTTGTCGGTGGTACTGTTGATGCCGGTGATGCTGCTGGTGCTTGTAACCTTTGCACCATATTCTCCAAAGCCACTACCCGAGCGCGAAGCTCGTTGACTTTTTCTACTACACAGGGATGATTGGCGGTTCGGACGAGCGGACGAATAAGATTTAGAATGTGAGATAGTATATAATCATGATTAGATACTCTGGAAATGAGAGAGAAAATGGTATTACGAACAGGTTCGCCGGTAAGTGCTTCAGGTTCTTCGCCAAGAGGGCAATGTGGTGGATGGAAGGGATCGCCTTCTTCTTGTCTCCAATGACTAAGTAAGCTACGAACCCATCCCCAATTCATCCAGAATAGATGATGGCTAATTGGTTGATTCATTCCGGTTACACTGTCTTCGGAGTTCAGGTGAATATCCATATCGAAATAGCTGTCGGAATTTAAGGAATTTGAACTAGATACGTGATCCATCTTGTATAATCAGGGAATTGATTTTTGATATAAGATAGATTATAGAATTTAGATTGGTACTCCTCAATACATAATTTACATCTGTATATATAATACCAAAATCCCGTAAATTACGGAGAAATTTTCGGAAGATGTCAGGAAAAGTTTACAGTAACAGATACGCTAAGATATGAATTTTTGTCTATACACTATTTATGCAATAAATGCAAGAAAACGTGTCTAGACTTAAGAATGATAAGCATGTAATTTTCGACAAGAAATGATAAGCAAAACTTTTAACATGCAGACACGGTCGAAGTCCAGACTTACTAATATATCCTAACAACTATCAGTTAGACACACTCATGCAAGACCTGGTTCACTAGGACCAACGCTCTGATACCAACTGTGACGATCGCTCCAAATCCATATGGATGAACACGTCATTCATTGATTTCATTGCGAGGTATTTGACCTATATATGATACGTTTTGTAAACATTGCATTCTTTCAAAAGGTACACAATAAATGAATATCAATTTCTAAGGTTTTCAACGTTTGATGATTTCTACATATAGACAATCACCATAAATAATAGTTTACCATAATACATCCGTTGACAATGAAGTCAAAATAACATACACGGTGATGATTTTGTGAATGCAAAGTTTTCTTGAATAAAGCATGTATGACTCCATGCACATAGCTTGTATCACATATAAGTAAACAGCGGAAGACTTCTAGAAACCTGAGAATAAACATGCTTAAAAGTGTCAACACAAAGGTTGGTGAGTTCATAGTTTTAATGTTGCGCATAATCTGTATATAAAGGTGGATCACAAAATTTTAGTTGTTCAATCCAAAAACGTTTATCAAAATATTCTACGAAATTGAGCACCCTGGTAACTAAACTTAACGTATATATAATTTGTACCCTTTGTATAATCATCTTAATAATACACGCAAACCAACGTGTACGCTTCTCAAATAGCATACGTCCGTTAAAAGGCTAGTGCTCTAGCTCGGACGGGGATATCAAGCCCTATGGATCCATATACTACTACTCGCGCCCACCAGTTCTTATAACTGACAGTTACTAGTTTCCAAAGCTAAGGGATTTTCTGTTCAGACTCAGTGTAGAATTTAGTATGTACTTGTATCCATTACGTTTAAAATAAAGTTCATGTATTCTCAGCCCAAAAATATATATTGCAAAAGCAATTAAAAAGGGAGCAAATGAAACTCACCTTAGCAGCATATAAAGTCGTTCACCAAAATGTGATCGAAACTCGGATTACCAAATAACCGTAGATCTCAACCTAGAGAACATATGTTGGTCAATAAATGTCTATCAAGCTAGGTTAGGTCATAGTGTATCACAATCCTAATGCTCGAGATCGACATACAAAAGTTATCCAAAGTCGTTTCAAAATGTCAATTTTGACAATAGTTCAACAAAACGAGACGTACCTTATTTAAGGATTCATTTACTCGGTTGGTAATATTCAAAAAAACCAATTTATCAATCTCGTAAACAAGTTGTTTAAATCTTAATTGCAGATTCAAAAGCAATTTCAATTAACGTCAATCATAATTCAGTTGATCATATCTTTTAATCCATTCCTCGAATTTATTCGATATCTAAATGAAAAGTTATTGATTTTTCGCCAGCTTTTCGAAAACATGTATATCATATACCTTTTACCAGTAATATATGTATTTAATTCGTAATTCATTATAAACTATTTAACGACGAAATTTAGTATACAAGCATGTATAAATATATATTCGAGCACTAGACATGGATACACTATTAATATATAATAGATAAGATATAAATGCTTACGTATCAATATTGTGATTCAATATTCTAGGAAAGTACGTAGACGTAACGGAGATGATAAACGCTAGATTTGATTCAAAAATATACCCCCGAACATTACCCATAACCTCCTTGGCAATAACCCATAATTTCCTTAGCTTTAACCCGTTTGAGAACTCGTTTTGAAAGTTACACGCTCATGACCTCGTCGTAAAATTTTATGTATAATACTAATAATAACACTAATATTACAAATAATAATAATAATAATAATAATAATAATAATAATAATAATAATAATAATAATAATAATAATAATAATAATAATAATAATAATAATAATAATAATAATAATAATAATAATAATAATAATAATAATAATAATAATAATTTAAATAATACGGAGTAAAAAGAATGAGGAAAGAAACAGAATAGATCGAGCTATTTATACATGTTTGCTAAATCTGATGCCCATGCGATCGCATGGGCTTTCAGTGCAAATGTCATGCGATCGCATGGCCCGTCTGGATAGCTCACTTTCGTTTGTTTTCTTGCTTGTCGACATATTATTTAATTATATATATATAATATATTTAATTTATATAATTAATTATATATTATATTAAATTTACATGCATAGTTGACTTGTAATTTTTGTTTCGATAAGTCGTACGTTGTCACTCGACTTATGTCTCAGTTCCGGTTTTTCGAACGCCCGTTCGTACGCTGAGAAAACTAGTACTTTTCGTTTCGTGACTCGTACCTTTGTCAAAATATAAACTTAATCATTGATAACTATGTCACTCTAAGTGTAGCTTTAATCAATTAAGTGTTTTGGTTATTTGCTTCTATAAATCATCGTCTCGTAGTATATACATATACATATACATATACATATACATATACATATACATATACATATACATATATATATATATATATATATATATATATATATATATATATATTTAATCTCGTATATATATATATATATATATATATATATATATATATATATATATATATATATTTTTATTTATTTTGAAATAGTGTTTTACTGTAGTACAGTTACTATAGCAAAGTCAAATTTTACTCTAGCAATTCACTGTAGCAAATAGTGATTTTCGAAAACACTGTAGCATTTTGGGTACTGTAGCAATTTGAAAATACTGTAGCAAATTAGTGTTTTACTAGTTCATCTTAAATGCTTTAGTTAACTTATCTAAATATCAATCGAATCAATAAACGAATGTTACTATTGTTTACTAAATAACTTGAAATTAAATATATGTATATATCTTTTTAATATACATAAATCAGTTTTTAAATACACATTGGAAGTTATTTATAAATAAATTTTAATAATAAATATTTCAACTTATCATATATATTCAAATAGATATTTAAACCAATAAGTTTAATGTACGGTATCAAACAATTAATACATTGTTACCTTTTCAAGTTATAGTATATATGTATCTATTTACATATAATTGTTCGCGAATCGTCAAAAACAACCGAAAGCTATTTGAATATATGAAAGTAGTACAAAAATTTTTAGATTCAGTTTTCCAGACTTTGCTTATCGCGTCAGAAATGTTAATCATACAAAGATTAAGTTTAAATTTGATCAGAAATTTCTGGGTCATCACACCATGCTAAGTCATGCACACACAAAACTAATTATAAGATATAAATTGAAAACGTTCAAAGAGAACATTAAAAATGGGTTAAATGTCTTTTTTCGGCATCCTGACGACCTCGATGTCAAGACACTATCCAGGAGTCTTGATGTTAGGGTCGTTTTAGGGTGATCTCAAGAATTTCAGTAAAATCTGAAACCGAAGGTTATGCGCCGCCAAATGGTGCTACATCTGGCGGCGCATATTAATGATTTAGAAAAATCGTGTTTAATGAAGTGACATTAGATTCAAATTTATATGCGTTATACGTAATTACATTGCGAGTGAAATAATAGGCCTTAAAACAATATGTACTATGCTAAGTGATTCAAAACGGTCAAAATCGAAAAATGGTAAGATTGAAGGCTTTCGAGGTCTAGTTTTGAAAAATAATTGGGAAAAACCTCCTACGGTAGTTTGCCAACGTATAGATCCCGAAAAAATACACTATTTAAAAAACACGGTGACTAAATCGGATCTACGAGTCAAAAGATACGATAGATCGAACATTTTGGCCAAAGACACAAAACATCAAGCACCATGAATCGTCGGTGGTGTTAGTTGCGTGGAGCGATTCTCTGAGAAAAGATGACTTTTTCGGAATCTAGACAACTTCCAATGGCAAGCACGTTTAGAGAGTCTTGCTCGTTCGGACGTTTTATGGTGATCTTATGAATTTCAGCACAATCTGAAACCGAAGGTTATGCGCCGCCAAATGGTACGCCATCTGGTGGCGCATATTAAAGATTTAAAAAAACGTGTTTAATGAAGTGATATTAGATTCAAATTTATACCCTTTATACAAAATTTCATTGCGAGTGAAATCATAGGCCTTAAAACGATATATACCATGCTAAGTCATGCAAACACAAAACTAATAATAAGATATAAATTGAAAACGTTCAAAGAGAACATTAAAAATGAGTAAAATGTCTTTTTTGGCATCCTGACAACCTCGATGTCAAGACACTATCCAGGAGTCTTGATGTTAGGGTCGTTTTAGGGTGATCTCGAGAATTTCAGTACAATCTGAAATCGAAGGTTATGTGCCGCCAAATGGTACTCCATCTGGCGGCGCATATTAATGATTTAAAAAATCGTGTTTAATGAAGTGACATTAGATTCAAATTTATATGCGTTATACGTAATTACATTGCAAGTGAAATAATAGGCCTTAAAACAATATGTACTATGCTAAGTCATGCATACACAAAGGAATAAGATGAATGAAATTCAAAACGGTCAAAATTGAAAAATGGTAAAATTGAAGGCTTTCGAGGTCTCATTTCGAAAAATATATGGGATAAACCGCCTACGGTAGTTTGCCAACGGATAGATCCCGAAAAAATACACGATTTAAAAAAAACGGTGACTAAATCGGAGCTACGAGTCAAAAGATACGATTGATCGAACATTTTGGCCAAAGACACAAAACATCAAGTACCACGAACCGTCGGTGGTGTTAGTTGCGTGGTGCGATTCTGTGAGAAAAGATGACTTTCTCGGAATCTAGACAACTTCGAATGGCAAGCATGTTTATTGAATCTTGCTCGTTCGGCCGTTTTATGGTTATCTTATGAATTTCAGCACAATTTGAAACCGAAGGTTATGCGCCGCCAAATGGTTCACCATCTGGCGGCGCATACTAATGATTTAAAAAAACATGTTTAATGAAGTGACATTAGATTCAAATTTATACCCGTTATACATAATTACATTGTGGGTGAAATCATAGGTCTTAAAACAATATGTATCATGCTAAGTCATGCATATACAAAAAGAATAATATGAATGAAATTCAAAACGGTCAAAATCGAAAAAAGACAAAATTGAATGCTTTCGAGGTCTCATTTTGAAAAATATTTCGGACAAACCGCCGATGGCAGTTTGCCAACGGATAGTTTAATGACCCGTTAATATCGATTATAAACGATTCACAATAGTTGATTACATCGCGAGGTATTTGACCTCTAAATGATACATTTTGCAAACATTACATTCGTTTTTAAAAGACAAACTTTCATCACATCGAAAGCTGACGACATGCATCCAATTTCATAATATATCCAACTATAAATGACTTAATAATATTCTTGATGAACTCAATGACTCGAATGCAACGTCTTTTGAAATATGGCATGAATGACTCCAACTAATATCTCTAAAATGAGCAAATGCACAGCGGAAGATTTCTTTCATACCTGAGAATAAACATGCTTTCAAGTGTCAACGAAAAGATTGGTGAGTTCATAGGTTTATCATAAGCAATAAAATTCATCATTTTGATAGACCACAAGATTTAAATACAGTACACCTATCTCGTGTACAAAACCATTTTTCATAATGCTTGGCAGAGTAGGTTCGTATCCTTTTCTCCCCCGTAGGTTGCCTCGCGATTTTTAATAATCGTACACATATCTCGTGCACAAAACTAATACACATAACCTGTGTATAAAAATCATTCTCTCGATACATAACATTCATTTTGATTTCATTGCTCAACATGGTAACCGACCTTAACATATAATGCGCATCAATAATATCCCCAAAACAGAACATCTCGTCTGTATAATATATAAACTTCGAAGTACTAAACACCACGCCCACTAGCCCTTCCGTCTAGTGAACTTTTCGGGTGGGGGTGTTAAACCCGGTAGCTACCTTTAGGATTAGCGTGAATTAGGGCCATACCCGTTTCTAATTCTTAGGTTACCAAGCAATAATAATCAGGGGAAAATATTCACAATAATTAGTGGCAATTATAACGTCCAACTAATTCAATAATAATCAACAGAACTTCTATCTGCATAATAATACATTCGAGGAATGTTTTGCTTGTGTCTATCTCGTCAAACATTTATAAAAGCATCTCAGTCCAAAAATATAGATTTCAAAGGCATTTAATAAAGCAGTTGTAAAACAGTTATAAAGCAGCGCATGTATTCTCAGTCCCAAAAATGTAAAGAGTAAAAGGGATCAAATGAACTCACAATACGATATTTTGTAGTAAATATATGCATACGACGAAACTGAACAATGCAGGTTTGGTCTCGGATTCACGAACCTATATCAATTTATATATATATATATATATATATATATATATATATATATATATATATATATATATATATTAACACATAATATTAATCAACTAAGTTTATAAATTTTATAATGTATTATGATTAATATCCTTATATATAATTATATTAATACTTATAATAGGTCATATTATATATATGATATATAATTTAATTAATGTTTTAATAATAATATATTAGTTAATATATTAAAACATGGTAGTTTGTAATATTCGTTATATTTATGTTAAATGTAAAAATTATATTTTATAAAAAAAATATTTGTTGTAATAATAATAATACTAGTAGTAATATTAGTAATACAAATAATGACAATAATAATGTTAAAAATAATAATGATGATGATGATAATAATAATAATAATAATAATAATAATAATAATAATAATAATAATAATAATAATAATAATAATAATAATAATAATAATAATAATATTCATAAATTTAATAATAATAGTAATTTTCATTAAAAAAATAATGATAACCATAATAAAAAAATAATGATAATTCTAATTGTAATAAGGATAGTTTTATTGATAATAAAATGATAGTTTTAATAATACTAATAATAATAATAATATAAATTTTTAAAAAGAATATTTTTAATAATAATGACAAAAATAGTTATTAGTAATGATAATATTAATAATGATAGTTTTTAATAATAATAATAATAATAATACTTACATTAATAATTATAATGATAATAATAATAATAATACCTATATTAATAATAAAAATGATAAAATTAATAATAAAAATAATAATAATAATAATAATAATAATAATAATAATAATAATAATAATAATAATACGTATATTACTAATATTACTACCTTTGAAGAAACAAGCTTAAAAAAAATGCCACTGCCCAGGCTCGAACCCATGATCTGTCGTTCAATGACCACACACTCAAACGATTCCTCTACTTCCCATTTTCTGTTCTAATTCCTAATTTAATTCTCTTTAACCCGTTATCCGTTTCTTCTTCTTTCATAAACGTTTCATCATTTTTGTTATCTGATCACAACATCATCTTATTCATAATCACGATTATCCGAATCTTCATATAATCACCATAATAAACGTAATCATTATTTATTTTCTCTATCATCTCCACCATTTATCATCATTAAATTGTGGGTTTCGATATAGGTAACATACAATCGTTAGAAGCAGCAGGTTAACAAAACAGATGGATCGATCCTTGGTGGTGTCGATCATACAAGAAACGAATTAATCAACACAAGGGTTCGATTGTGGTTATTAATCGAGCAAGCATCAGTGTAACCCAAATAGGAAACATCAAATGGCCATAAGCAGCAGTAATATACCATGGGGCTTTAGATTATTGAATTAAACCAATCATGGGCTAACAGTGGACTGATAAAAATATATTATGAGATTGGGCTTTAGTTACATAATGGGCTGAGAAGAAAGAAGAAGAAAAAAAATAACGATGGAGGCTGCAGCAGAAATCTTTCGTTTCTTTTTATTTATTTATAAAACAAATGCAGCAACCATTCCAGGTCCCCCATGTTATTGTTGTCGGCCAGTAGCATATTCAAAATAGAAAAATAATAAAAATCTAGTGATGGGAGTCGTTGCTAGAGCAGGAAGCCGAAAAAAATATAAAAATATTGTTGATTCAGCAGCCATACTTTACTGTGTTGGTGGTTTTCGAATGTATTAGAAACAGAAACAAGCGAATAGCAGGAAGATATGGGGTGTTAGGCTGTCGCGAGTTCGAAGAAAATTAGGAGAGAGATAGAGAGATTGAGAGATTTAAGGTGGTGGAAGTGGGTTGTAGAGGTGGTGGATGACGGCGGTTACATGGTGGTTTGAAGTGGTTCATGACTGCATCACAGCAGCCTCTTATAATAGTGAACATATCCCAACGATTTATAAGCAAGTGATCGAGTAGTAGACTCTTCGAGTAGCATGTGCAGGAAATATTTGGGTTGTGTTGGGTTTTTTAAAGTAGCAGAAAAATGGAGACGGTGAACGTAAACATAACATAGCCAAGGTGATGGAAGGTGATCAAGGTGGGCAGTGAACTGAAGAAGAAAGTGATGGGTTTAGGTGATTTTATGGTTCACGGTGGTAGTGGCGTAGAGGTGATTGATAAGGCTAAAAAGGAACATATATTTCATAGCATTATTCCCCAAGAAAGACAAGATTTTAGTTGCAATTGTTCCATTTTCAAGTAATATTCATTTATATTTAATAAGTGCGAAGACAAAAGGCGAAAACGACGAATTGAAGACGCAAAGGTCCAAAAAGCTAAAAAGTACAAGATACAATAAAAAAGGTTCAAATTATTGATGAGGAACGTCTAAAAACGACAAGAGTACAAGTTACAAAACGCAAAGTACACGATATAAAATTGTGCGAAAGGACGTTCGAAAATCCGGAACCGACACATGAACCAACTTTCAACGCTCAACGCAACGGATCTGAAAGTACAAGTCAACTATGCACAAGAATATAATATAATATTTAAATAATTCATAATAAGAATAATATTAAATATTAAAAAGTTGTTAATTGAGCATAGTTCAGGGGTCATAAGTGAAAATTTCAATTTATCATTTGGCTATAAAAGGCCATCTAAATCGATGATTTAGATACACCTTTTCAATTCTCTTTCTTTGTAACATATATATTTATATTTATAATATTAATTTTAATTTTAAGTTTAATAAAAAAAAATAAAAATTGTGTAAAAAAAAAACGTTTTTTTTAAAGAAAAAAAAAATTCGTTTTTTATAAAAAAAAAAATTGTAAAAAAAAAGCGTTTTTTTTAAGGAAAAAAAAATTCGTTTTTTAAAAAAAAAAAAATTGTAAAAAAAAATATCGTTTTTTTAAAAAAAAAAATTAAAAAAAATAATAAATAATAATATTTTTTTTTTTTAAGTTTTATTACCTTTAGATTTTTAGATTATAGTCGCAACTTTTAGTATTAAGTTTATTTTTGGCGTAGTTATTTTTTTTATTTCTAGATTTTTAGGCTTTGCCGTAAAATCCCTTAAGTGCTTATTCCTTAGACTAAGATTTAGGTGCTTTAGAATTTTGCGATGCCATTTTTCGTGCTACCTTCTTATTTTTATTTTTCGACGCTTATTTTTCGACCTTTTTATTTTTCGACACTTTTCGACGCGCAATCTTTTTCTTTCTTATTTCTCGACGCTCTAGTTATAGGATATAGAATTTTCTTTACTTCTTATCTAATTCTTCAAACGGAAAGAAAAATTATTTAAGCGGTTAAGTTAATAGACGTTGACATTTTTCTGGTTCGTAGTAATAGTTGGATTTGTTAGTGGCAAGTTGTGGGCTTCCGATTTAAAGGGTCCTGGCTTCCTGCTGCATCTTTTGGCTATTCGAAACGTGGGCAAAATCAGAAAAGTCTATTAATTGGACAACTTATATAAGTTTTTCTTATTTTTATAACTAATAGGATATTCTGTGAATGCACCGAGCAAAACGTTCACCACCTTTCATACGTTCACCGCCTGTAACCAGATCAAGACATCTAGCCAATATTGCCGCCGTTGATTTTTCTTTAGAATCGTCATCTAGTCGACCAAGAACTCCAACTCAAATTTCCGACAATCCATCTTTTGAACCCGACTTCACAACTAAGAACCCGGAGGATATTCAAGGACAATTCAGAGATCCTGAACCACTAATCATTCCTCCTGAACCACAAACCATTAAATCAGAATCTTCTAGCGATTCGTATTCAACAAATTCAATTATGGAAAATCTGGAACCTCTAAGTATGGAAGACCGAATGAGAGCCACACGCACGGGCCAAGGTCACGCCATTATTAAGCCAGACATTAATGCGCCAGATTATGAAATCAAAGGACAAATCCTACACATGGTAACTAATCAGTGCCAATATAGTGGTGCGCCGAAGGAAGATCCAAACGAACATCTTCGTATGTTTAATAGGATCTGTACACTATTCAAAATCCGAGAAGTTGAGGATGAACAGATCTATCTCATGTTGTTTCCCTGGACTTTAAAGGGAGAAGCCAAAGATTGGTTAGAATCGTTACCTGAAGGGGCGATTGACACATGGGATGTTTTAGTTGAAAAATTTCTTAAACAATTCTTTCCGGCATCCAAAGCCGTGAGACTTCAAGGAGAAATTGTTACGTTCGCGCAAAAGCCAAACAAAACTCTATATGAGGCGTGGACAAGATTCGGAAGGATGTTGAGAGGATGTCCTCAACACGGTCTAGATACTTTTCAAATAGTGCAAATCTTCTATAAAGGCGTAGACATCGCTACAAGAAAAGACATCGACATAACAGCTGGTGGTTCCATCATGAAGAAAACCGCAACTGAAGCTTACAAAATTATTGATAATACAGCCTCCCACTCACATGAGTGGCATCAAGAAAAAGATATCTTTCGATCATCTAAAGCGGCTAGAGCCGATTCTAGCCATGACTTTGATTCCGTTTCCGCAAAAATAGATGCTTTCGAAAGACGAATGGAAAAGATGAATAAAGATATTCACGCAATTCGAATCAGTTGTGAGCAATGCGGTGGACCACACTTATTGAAAGATTGTCACATTGAACCAACATTGGAACAACGAGAGAATGTTTCCTATATGAACCAAAGGCCTGGAAATAATTATCAAAATAATTATCAACCGCCAAAGTTAAACTTCAATCGAAATCAAAACATTCTTTACAATCCAAACGGACCCAACAACAATTCGTACAACCAACAAGGTCCGAATAACCAACCAACTCAAAACAACACTTTCAATCAACAAAGACCTAGCTTGTATAAACCACCACAACAAACCGAAGAGAAAAAGCCAAATCTAGAAGAAATGATGGCAAAGCTGATTGAATCTCAAACACAATTCATTACATCTCAAACCCAAACGAACGAGAGGTTTGATCAGTCATTAAGAACTCAACAAGCTTCCATTTTGAATCTTGAAAAACACGTAGGTACTCTTGCTAGCATGATGAGTGAGAGGGAACAAGAAAAGCTACCGAGTAATACTGAAGTAAATCCTCGGAAAGAGAATGTTAATATGGTGTCAACAAATTCTGAAAAACCAGCTCCAGAAGATGGGAAGGTTTTAGATGTGAGTAACAATGAAGAAGTTACATCACCACCACCACCCGAGTATGTAAAGCCAGTGGTGACACCATACAAACCACCCATCCCGTTTCCAAGAAAAGGAGTTGAGTATGAGCAAGTAATAAGTAATAAAGATTGTGATACTTCTGGAAAGAAGAAGAAGAAAAAGAATAAGAAAGTACAAGAAACAAAAGCCGTAGAAGTAAACCCGGTGAATACAGTTCCACCAAAACCTCCTCCTAGGATAGGTGATCCGGGTGAATTTATTGTTCCTTTTCTACTTAGTGATTGTGTCATGTATGATGCACTAGCAGATTTAGGTGCAAGTGTAAGTGTTATGCCTCTTTCATTATATAAGAGATTAGGAGTAGGTAAGTTAAGTCCAACGGATATGAGTGTTCAACTCTTTGATTAAACCATTAAGCACCCAGTTGGAATTGCTGACAACCTACCCATTCAAGTAGGTAATTTAACCTTTCTAGTCGAATTCATTGTCATTGACATAGAAGAGGACCCAAACATTCCTCTAATTTTAGGTCGACCATTCTTTGCATCCACCGGGGCGTTATTTGATGTAGGAAATGGAAGAATGACACTTAAAAGTGGTGACAAATCTATCACCTTTATGATTCGAAAGTCTAAATCTCCACCAACCAAGACCGTTGAACCAGAAAAAACGATTGGTAAGAACCATGTTGTTTTACCAACTCCAACGGTAGTGCTTAATAATAATAAAACGCCTAAGTGTGGGGAAAATGAAGTAACACCTAATGATGACATGATAACAAAGAACCCCGTTATTGATACGAAATTAAATGACCCCGTTATTAACAGTTCAATGAAGAAACTTTTTAAACGGGCTATTGATGCTAGAAGTAAGGGGAACTTTAAGTTATGTAACCGGTTAGTATCCAATCTGTCACCTAAAGAAAAGGCGAAACTAGTTGAAATTGTGGATATTACTGGAGAAGCTAGTCAATGGCTTAAAGAAAAAGTCACAGATATGCAAGTTGATTATGGACCAAGAGAAATTGAAGATGAAGTTAATCACAATTACGACACCACAGCTACCTAAGTGTGGGGAGATTCAAATGTTCTAAAAGAAAATGTTATTTAGAATTAGTTGTTCTGTTCTCGTGTAGTTCCGAGAATGGAATCCGATTGGTCTTTTCCGCTAGTAGACACTAAAGAACTAGTTTTCTCCCTCCATTCTGAATTTTTGCTTTGTAGCTTTTATATGAAATTAATATGCTTTTTAAATTTAAGTTTTGTGTGTTTTTAAAAACAAAATTTACTTTATTTCATTAAGTTGAAAAAAAAAAATGATTTATAAAATTCGTCGTAAGTTGAAGACTAGGTCATAGAGCCGAAATTGCTTTACCCGAGGACGGGGCGACAAATTTTGTTATCATTATTTTTAATTTTATTGATCTAAAGTATGCTAAAAATATTTTAGATTTTATACATTTTTGAACGTGGGGTTATATACCAAACTTCAAAAATATGTATATATATGTTTGTGTTCTATGTTATGTACAAAATAGCGTAAAACAGCGCACTTTCAAAGACTGTCATTAAGTTCAGCAAAAGGTACTAATTTTGACGACAAGACACAAAACAACAAATGTGATATAACAAATGAAGGAATGAACGATGAGGCGCCATCAATCATTCAACGAGCTTTGTAATTACAAATTCGGTATTTTTAATCACTTTTCTACACTAATCACCCTCATGAATTTATAATTATAGTCTGATTTCATGCAAATGAGGGCATTGCATGATCTCAAGTGTGGGGAAGGGTTATAAATTCTCTCGGGTTTATACTTGGTTTATTTGCCAAATTTTGTGAAAATTTGAAAAATTTTCAATTAAATGAAGTCAAAATCATGTTTATACATATTTATGAACGATGAAAACTAGGTGTTAATGCCGAAATTATCGTTACCTCGGAAAGGACATAAATTGAGAAACAACCAAAATGTTAGAATTCATTTAAGAATGGAATAGAGGAGAAAAAGGCAAAGAAAAACATAAATAAAAGCCAAGTGTGTGAAAACTCTACCAAGTTATTCAAAATATATCACATATTTTTGTACAAACAATTGAAAATACTTTGTTTTGGACGATAATCAACTGTTTTAATCGATGAAAGAAAAGAAGAGATGGATCTACACGATGAATCAATTCCATCATTAGAAGGAAGTAAAGTCTTTCGAAAAAGACACGCGCTTCTTGATTTAGGTCAAGAAGTTGTCGTCCAGACCAGCTGTAGGTTGACGAAAAATCTAGAAAAGTCATCTCTAAAATCAGCAGGAAATCCATGGACCTCAGCATCAAACAGGGTCGCCAAGTGGTCAGATTTATCCTAACCATGAGAAGGATTTATCTCGTACAATGGGGGGGGCACCGTGCAAATTAGCTTGATAAGACTAATGAATCAGATCCCAAGAAAGGATAATCTCCTTAAAAGATTAAAAATCAGCTTTTAAGACGGATATTACTCAATCCTTGAGATTGACCTTAAAGATTGAGAATTCAAACTCATGGAATTCAATGATATCTAAACTCGGGCTTGAACGAGAAAATATTTTGATCAAAAATACAAACCGATTTGTTTTCTGAAAACCCATTTTCAATGCGTTCATTACCATTGAACGTAAAATCCTAGGAATTCACCTGGAATTCATTAGGTCACCTGAACCAAATCGGGTGTCAACCGTAAGAACGGTGGTTGCATAGCATGGTCGGAGACAGGACCTTGTGCCAGACCGAAAAATTATAGGATGATCTTTACTATTGCTCATACCAAGGATAGTACTAGCATCCGACACGTTAAAAAGACCATAAACAAATGCATGTCATTAGACATTGCCTTAACAGTTTCTTGTTCATCGCTTTCCTTTACAACCGGACGGTAGTTTGCCGAAAGGTAATATACGGAACAAGTAAACTGGATGTGTGCTTTCCGATACAGGGATAGCAGTGGATTACACGAGCCTAAAAGTTTTTAGCCAAAATATTGATCCATAAATATATTTTGCAACACCGATGGTGGATCAAATCAGAAAACTTGTCTAGGGTAAAATCTAGCTTGAATTTTCAAAAGTTCAAATGTTTTCATAAAGATCCAATTTCCTTAAGGATCTACATTTTTATAGTCATGTGGGACTTCAAACCGCCTTTCAAATGTGCACTTTGCTTTGGAAACCGAAAGTAAATAGGCTATTTGATTGCAAGTGTCGTTGACCTAAACCCGAGGCAACTGTGGATGGCACAACCACCTTTAACCATGGTTCTATCGTTACTATCATTGTTTATAACACCGTATCAAAATCACTGATGTATAAAGTGTGAAGAATAAAGAAGTGATTCTAGTATGTTTTTATTTCAAGACTGTATTGCTTGAGGACAAGCAACGCTCAAGTGTGGGGATATTGATAAGGCTAAAAAGGAACATATATTTCATAGCATTATTCCCCAAGAAAGACAAGATTTTAGTTGCAATTGTTCCATTTTCAAGTAATATTCGTTTATATTTAATAAGTGCGAAGACAAAAGGCAAAAACGACGAATTGAAGACGCAAAGGTCCAAAAAGCTAAAAAGTACAAGATACAATAAAAAAGGTTCAAATTATTGATGAGGAACGTCTAAAAACGACAAGAGTACAAGTTACAAAACGCAAAGTACACGATATAAAATTGTGCGAAAGGACGTTCGAAAATCCGGAACCGACACATGAACCAACTTTCAACGCTCAACGCAACGGATCTGAAAGTACAAGTCAACTATGCACAAGAATATAATATAATATTTAAATAATTCATAATAAGAATAATATTAAATATTAAAAAGTTGTTAATTGAGCATAGTTCAGGGGTCATAAGTGAAAATTTTAATTTATCATTTGCCTATAAAAGGCCATCTAAATCGATGATTTAGATACACCTTTTCAATTCTCTTTCTTTGTAACATATATATTTATATTTATAATATTAATTTTAATTTTAAGTTTAATAATAATTTTGGGGTAGTGTAACAAATGTTTAACGGGTTTTAAGTCGGAACTCTGTCCGTGTAACGCTACGCTATAAATAATCATTGTAAGTTATGTTCTTCCTTTTTAAATTAATGTCTCGTAACTAAGTTATTATTATGCTTATTTGAGCCGAAGTAATCGTGATGTTAGGCTAAAATATTAAGATGGGGTTATTGAACTTTGGACCATAATTAAGGTTTGGGCAAAAGACCGACACTTGTGGAAATTGGACTATTGACTATTAATAGATGGGGGGTATTGTCTAATTGAGTGACAACTCATTGGAGTCTGTCGAACCTATCTTCAAATTAATTAACCTAATAATTAATAATGATTATGGTTGTCCTATTTAGTGACGTTCATATGGAATCTGTTATAATCATTTAATTAATCAATTGGGTTGGGTAATTGATTATTCATTCTGATCAAGTGGATGAATTAATATTCATAAACTAATTAAAACAGGGGTGGATTACATACAGTGATAACTGGTGTAATTGTTGACAGAAGTGATAACTGCGTCACAGTTTAAATCCTTAATCAGTTGGAATATTTGACTTCGGGTATAAGGGTAATTTGACGAGGATACTCGCACTTTATATTTATGACCGATGGACTATTATGGACAAAAACCAGATAGACGTATCAAATAAACCAGGATAAAGGACAATTAACCCATGGTAATAAATTAAAATCAACACGTCAAACATCATGATTACGGAAGTTTAAATAAGCATAATTCTTTTATTGTATTTCTCATCGTATCTTTATTTACTGTCATTTTATTACTCGCAATTTTATTTACTGTCATTTTATTTATTGTCATTATTTTACGCACTTTAATTATCGTCATTTATCTTTGCGCTTAAAATATAGAATCGACAAACCGGTCACTAAACGGTAAAAACCCCCCTTTATAATAATAATATTACTTATATATATATATATATATATATATATATATATATATATATATATATATATATATATATATATATATATATATATATATATATATATATATATATATATATATATATATATTTGTATTTTTACAATTATTGTGTGTAAAAAAATATAGTGTTATACTTCACGAGCTCCCTGTGGAACGAACCGGACTTACTAAAAACTACACTACTCTACGATTAGGTACACTGCCTATAAGTGTTGTAGCAAGGTTTAGGTATATCCATCCGTAAAATAATTAAAACTTGTGTAATATTTTGTAGTATTTCGTAGTAAAATTAATACTATTTCGTACCCTCACGCTACAACATCAGTGATCGAGTAAGAAATAATAGTAACAAGTATTAGTGGTTTAGTGTAGCGGATTAGGATGTTGTAGGGTGGCATGGTTATGGGTTTGAGAAGTGGTTCAAGAAAGAAGAATGGTGATGGTATACTGCAAAAATGGGTTTTGGGTTCATCCTCCCATATGCAATGTAAATGTATGATATATATGCACACCGAAAAAGTTAAAAACATAAATATAATAATGATTTAATAATAATAATAATATAATAATATTTAATAATACACATGTGAAGAATAAGAAACAGTAATATCTCTCATGAATTCATTGTTTGATTTTTCTGCCGATAGTTTCCACGGACTATTATTTCGTACCCCGTTGTTATTCATTGGCGAATAAAAGTCTTCGGAAAAATCCCAAATTTTTACAATAATTATATTTATTTAATTTGGTCATTATGGTATAAAATTTGATCCTTAATGTGTTAAATAAAAATTACATCAACTGTCCCTCTCAATTCTGGGTAAAATATAAAAAGTGTTAAAATGTAATAACTAGATCCTAAACACATTTTTAGTAAGCCTAAAATTTATAGAACTCATTTTTGGATCACCGTTTATTTTAAAATCACATAAGTTCGTTTATAACTTGTTTATTATCAATCGAACGATAATTGAGGGTTACTATCATTTTCCAAATAAATTTGAAACTATATATATATATATATATATATATATATATATATATATATATATATTCAATACATTTTATTTATATATATATATATATACTTTTTAAATAATAATCATTATATTACCCTATTTTTATTTTACTTTACATAAATAATTTTTAGTAACAACAACATACAATATTTAAAATTATGTTTCCAATTATTATATATATATATATATACATATATCAAGTTACAATTAATTTTTCGTGAATCGTCGGAACTGGTCGAAGGTCAAATGATTTCATGAAATAGTTCAAAAATTTTGAGACTCGGTTTAATAGACTTTGCTTATCGTGTCAAAACTATATAAAGATTAAGTTTAAATTTAGTCAGAAATTTTCGGGTCGTCAAAGTACCTACCCGTTAAAGAAATTTCGTCCTGAAATTTGATTAGAATGGTCATGACTAACAATAAGTATGTTTTCATGACGCATACGAGCTAGAAATTAGAGTTTTTATCATTAGTGAGTAATGTGGATAAAACGATTCATTTATGTGAAGCGTACGAGTGAAGCTATCACAAAAGAGTGAAATGATTAAATGCAGGTTCGTCTTAATCGGTAGCGTAGTCACGGTTGATTTACGGAATTTAAGGGATTTAGAGGAAATCTTCGTAATAAGATTTGGTTCTCCGGTAATTAAGGAAATTAAAATCTTCTTTGATTAAATGCAATAATCTGTTTCGATTGCTCTGTCGGATATTTCACTATAAATGAACTTCTTCCGTCTCATTATTTCCACAACTCTCATCTTTTATACTTCAATTCATATTTTCGAAACATTTGCCAAATTATCAGAAGTCACTGGAAAAGATAGAATTATCAAGAAAATATATTCTTGATTTTGTTTAGAGATTTAGTAGAATGTAAGAGTCGTGTAACATGGCACATGATGACGGTAGGGTCTGTGAATCATCACGTTCCATTAGAAACTCAGCATGACTTACTGTAATATAATCACATTGATCAAGTGTCATTATATTATACTAACTCATCCTTCAGTTCCCAACACTACTTCAAAAACATTCAAATTTTAAATTCGAATTTTTCAGGATTTAGAAACTAAAATAGTTTCCTTTCTGATGTAACACTGATATCGCGAGAAGATAAATGATTTCAGATAAGAATAGTTATAAAAATATCTTCAGAAATATCGAGGATATTTATAATGAAAGATACCATGATATCTTAGAATTTTAGGATCAAATTGTGATAAAGAAATTCATTCATGATGATTTAGAGCGATTAAGGAGCAAGGTATTCGCTAAAGATTTCATCAAAAACAGAATCATCAGGATTCTTTATGTACAAGTTTAGTCCTTGTGATTTGTTCAGAGTCTCCTTCATGATTTGCTCAATTCATTTTTCAGTATCAAAATCTTTGAGCTTTTTCAACACTCCATTCTTTATCATCAAACTTTTTACTGTTAAGGAAGTCTTCAGTTTTCACTGCTTCATCAGTTTTTTTTTTTTCAAAACTCAGGAAACTGATTTATAGGCTAAAGCGCTTTTCAAAAATTTTGAATTGAAGTTCGTAAATCCAGGAGATAGAAGTTATATATATATATATATATATATATATATATATATATATATATATATATATATATATATATATATATATATATATATATATATATATATATATATATATATAATTATTGTCGTAGAATCGCTAAAAAATTCGAGATTATCGATCGATGCCTCTCGGTATTTGGTATGGTAATTATCATTACAAGATGCCAACGAGTTCATGATAAGACTTCAATAGATAAATATAGTGATTTGTCGGGGAGATTTAAGCCAAGGAGCAACGAGGTTGCTGGTACGTCTGCTGGTAATATGGTGGACTATAAAAGGTTCTCCGGTAATAATAAAGGGTATCTTATATATCAAAGTTATAATAAGACTAATCCGGATGAAAAGTTGAAGTTGACTTGCTGGAGCTGTGACAAAACTGGCTATTTTGAAAAGGAATTTGCAAAGTTATTTCCGGTAATAGCAATGTCCAAGGAGCTAGCACAGATACATGTTAAACATTTACTCAGGTTCCGAGAGTTTTCCTGGTGCATAACTATATGCATAAATCTTTCCTTCCGTAGATGAAGTGTGGTTGGTTCATCCTCTCGATTGAGGTGTTTTCAAAAATCATGAAAGGTTGGAACGCAAATTGTAATCGTGAAGATACAAATGAGGTTTAAGATGGAATCAAGTGGCAAACTTGAAGAAATGTTTAGTTTCATATGTTATAATTAATATTTTAATTTATTTTAATTGTCCAATTTTAGTAGTCCACAGTTAGTAGTTCAATAATTCATATATAGTTTAATATATTATATTCGAATTAATTAATACGTGTCGTGACCCATTATATACAAGTCTTAGACTCGACCACAACTCAAAGTATATATTATTTAAGAATCAACCTCAACCCTGTATAGCTAACTCGAGCTTTACTTCATATAGAGTGTCTATGGTTATTCCAAATAATATATATAGATGACGTCGATATGATATGTCAAAACATTGTATATGTGTCCCGACGATATTTAAAGTGCGTAAAATAAATAATAGAAATTAAATGACTATAAATAAAATTGCGAGAATTTAAATTGCGATAATTAAATTGCGATAAATAAAATGTAATAAGGAATTAACAGTTAGCTAGGAACAGTTAGCTAGGATTTTGTTAGCGAGGATTCTTAACAAAATTTCTCATAGTTAATTTGTTTGTTTCTAACAAATTTTATCTTGTCCCATGTTATCTTCATTATGCCACTTGTTGCATTCTGATAGATCAAAATCCAAATATGAAATTGAATAAAAATGGTTATTTTGCGATGAACGGATACGTATATCGGTGGTTGTAAATAGGATAGTTAATGACTGTTGAATTAGATTTGAAAGAATGTACAGTGTACTTATTAATGTGAAATCTAAATATTCCTCGGGTATTACCTATCAGTTAAAATATTTTCACCATTAACAGTTTGTACAAAAGAATTTTTAATTACAATCTTTATGAAAACATATATACGTATATATTTTCTTCAGATGTAATCATGGATTTAATGAGTTAATATAATATTAATCTCATTTAATTTTCTGTTAGAACTAGAATACATAATCTCTAAAACATTAGAGATTACATAATCGCCATGTAGAACGAAGATAAATGATGTAGAACGATATGTAGAACGATGATCATGCTCGAGGTACAGAATGAGATGTTGAGGCTTGTGATGTAGTTGTTGTTGTTGGTGGTACTGTTGATGTCGGTGATGCTGCTGGTGCTTCTAACCTTTGCACCATATTCTCCAAAGCCACTACTCGAGTGCGAAGCTCATTGACGTCTTCTACTACACCGGGATGATTGTCGGTACGGACGAGCGGATGAATAAGATCTAGAATTTGAAATAGTATATAATCATGACGAGATACACTGAAAATGAGAGAGAAAATGGTGCTTCGGACAGGTTCGCCGGTAAGTGCTTTAGGTTCTTCGTCAATAGGGCAATGTGGTGGATGGAAGGGATCACCTTCTTCTTGTCTCCAGTGATTAAGTAGACTACGAACCCATCCCCAATTCATCCAGAAAAGATGATGGCTAATTGGTTGATCCATTCCGGTCACACTGCTCTCGGAGCTCAAGTGTGTATCCATATCGGAATAGGTGTCGGAATCTGAGGAACTTGAACTAGTGGCGAGTTCCATTTCGTACGATTGAGTAGAGGGTTTTTCGGTATGAAATGATTTTCGGCTATCAGATGGTATTCTAATTTATATAGAATATCTATATATATATAGAACAAAAGATTTCATAGATTACGGAGGAATTTATGAAATATTTCAGGCAAAGTTTACAGTAACAGATATGCTAAGATATGAATTAGCAGATACGCTAAGATATGAATTTTGTCTATACACTATTCATGCAATCAATGCAGCAAGATGTGTCTAGACTAAGAATGATAAGCAGGTGATTTCCTAAGGATGATAAGTAGGTAATTTTTGACACGAAATGATAAGCAAAACTTTTGAAATGCAGACACGGTCGAAGTCCAGACTCACTAATACATCTAAGCAACTATCAGTTAGACACACTGATGCAAGACCTGGTTCGCTAAGACCACCGCTCTGATACCAACTTTAATGACCCGTTCATATCGATTATAAACGATTCACAATAGTTGATTACATCGCGAGGTATTTGACCTCTAAATGATACATTTTACAAACATTACATTCGTTTTTAAAAGACAAACTTTCATCACATCGAAAGTTGACGACATGCATACCATTTCATAATATATCCAACTATAAATGACTTAATAATATTCTTGATGAACTCAATGACTCGAATGCAACGTCTTTTGAAATATGCCATGAATGACTCCAAATAATATCTCTAAAATGAGCAAATGCACAACGGAAGATTTCTTTCATACCTGAGAATAAACATGCTTTCAAGTGTCAACCAAAAGGTTGGTGAGTTCATAGATTTATCATAAGCAATAAAATTCATCATTTTGATAGACCACAAGATTTAAATACAGTACACCTATCTCGTGTACAAAACCATTTTTCATAATGCTTGGCAGAGTAGGTTCGTATCCTTTTCTCCCCCGTAGGTTGCCTCGCAATTTTTAATAATCGTACACATATCTCGTGCACAAAAACTAATACACATAACCTGTGTATAAAAATCATTCTCTCGATACATAACATTCATTTTGATTTCATTGCTTAACATGGTAACCGACCTTAACATATAATGCACATCAATAATATTCGCAAAACAAAACATCTCGTCTGTATAATATATAAACTTCGAAGTACTAAAGACCACGCACACTAGCCCTTCCGTCTAGTGAACATTCTGGGTGGGGGTGTTAAACCCGGTAGCTACCTTTAGGATTCGCGTGAATTAGGGCCATACCCGTTTCTAATTCTTAGATTACCAAGCAATAATAATCAGGGGAAAATATGTAGTGACCCGAACTTTTCAATGTTTTTATATATTAAATCAAATTGATATTTACATGATTAAATGTTTCCAACATGTTAAGCAATCAAACTTGTTAAGACTTGATTAATTGAAATAGGTTTCATATAGACAATTGACCACCCAAGTTGACCGGCGATTCACGAACGTTAAAACTTGTAAAAACTATATGATGAAATATATATGGATATATATATATATAGTTAACATGATATTATGATAAGTAAACATATCATTAAGTATATTAACAATGAACTACATATGTAAAAACAAGACTACTAACTTAATGATTTTGAAACGAGACATATATGTAACGATTATCGTTGTAACGACATTTAATGTATATATATCATATTAAGAGATATTCGTACATCATAATATCATGATAATATAATAATTTAAAATCTCATTTGATATTATAAACATTGGGTTAACAACATTTAACAAGATCGTTAACCTAAAGATTTCAAAACAACAATTACATGTAACGACTAACGATGACTTAACGACTCAGTTAAAATGTATATACATGTAGTGTTTTAATATGTATTCATACACTTTTGAAAGACTTTAACACACATCAAAATACTTCTACTTAACCAAAATTCTTATAATTACATCCTCGTTCAGTTTCATCAACAATTCTACTCGTATGCACCAGTATTCGTACTCGTACAATACTCAGCTTTTAGATGTATGTACTATTGATATATACACTCCAATGATCAGCTCTTAGCAGCCCATGTGAGTTACTTAACACATGTGGAAACCATCATTTGGCAACTAGCAAGAAATATCTCATAAAATTACAAAAATATGAGTAATCATTCATGACTTATTTACATGAAAACAAAATTACATATCCTTTATATCTAATCCATACACCAACGACCAAAAACACCTACAAACACTTTCATTCTTCAATTTTCTTCATCTAATTGATCTCTCTCAAGTTCTATCTTCAAGTTCTAAGTGTTCTTCATAAATTCTACAAGTTCTAGTTTCATAAAATCAAGAATACTTCCAAGTTTGCTAGCTTACTTCCAATTTTGTAGAGTGATCATCCAACCCCAAGAAATCTTTCTTATTTACAGTAATATATCTTTCTAATACAAGGTAATACTCATATTCAAACTTTGATTCAATTTCTATAACTATAACAATCTTATTTCGAGTGAAAATCTTACTTGAACTGTTTTCGTGTCATGATTCCGCTTCAAGAACTTTCAAGCCATCCAAGGATCCTTTGAAGCTAGATCTATTTTTCTCATTTCCAGTAGCTTTATCCAGAAAACTTGAGGAAGTAATGATGTTCATAACATCATTCGATTCATACATATAAAGCTATCTTATTCGAAGGTTTAAACTTGTAATCACTAGAACATAGTTTAGTTAAATCTAAACTTGTTCGCAAACAAAAGTTAATCCTTCTAACTTGACTTTTAAAATCAACTAAACACATGTTCTATATCTATATGATATGCTAACTTAATGATTTAAAACCTGGAAACACGAAAAACACCGTAAAACCGGATTTACGCCGTCGTAGTAACACCGCGGGCTGTTTTGGGTTAGTTAATTAAAAACTATGATAAACTTTGATTTAAAAGTTGTTCTTCTGGTAAAATGATTTTTCTTATGAACATGAAACTATATCCAAAAATTATGGTTAAACTCAAAGTGGAAGTATGTTTTCTAAAATGGTCATCTAGACGTCGTTCTTTCGACTGAAATGACTACATTTACAAAAATGACTTGTAACTTATATTTCCGACTATAAACCTATACTTTTTCTGTTTATATTCATAAAATAGAGTTCAATATGAAACCATAGCAATTTGATTCACTCAAAACGGATTTAAAATGAAGAAGTTATGAGTAAAACAAGATTGGATAATTTTTCTTGTTGTAGCAACGTGAAAATTGGTAACAAATCTACATTAATAATATCCTAGCTAACTTATATTGTATTATACATGTATTCTAATATATTATGTAATCTTGGGATACCATAGACACGTATGCAAATGTTTTGACATATCATATCGACCTATGTGTATATATTATTTGGAACAACCATAGACACTCTATATGCAGTAATGTGGGAGTTAGCTATACAGGGTTGAGGTTGATTCCAAAAATATATATTTTGAGTTGTGATCTAGCCTGAGACGTGTATACACTGGGTTGTGGATTGATTCAAGATAATATATTTCAATTTTTTTCTGTACATCTAACGTTGGACAACTAGTTGTAGGTTACTAACGAGGACAGCTGACTTAATAAACTTAAAACATCAAAATGTATTAAAAGTGTTGTAAATATATTTTGAATATACTTTGATATATATGTACATATTTGTTATAGGTTCGTGAATCAACCAGTGGCCAAGTCTTACTTCCCGACGAAGTAAAAATCTGTGAAAGTGAGTTATAGTCCCACTTTTAAAATCTAATATTTTTGGGATGAGAATACATGTAGGTTTTATAAATGATTTACAAAATAGACACAAGTACGTGAAACTACATTCTATGGTTGAATTATCGAAATCGAATATGCCCCTTATTATTAAGTCTGGTATTCTAAGAATTAGGGAACAGACACCCTAATTGACGCGAATCCTAAAGATAGATCTATTGGGCCTAACAAACCCCATCCAAAGTACCAGATGCTTTAGTACTTCGAAATTTATATCATATCCGAATGGTGTCCCGGAATGATGGGGATATTCTTATATATGCATCTTGTTAATGTCGGTTACCAGGTGTTCACCATATGAATGATTTTTATCTCTATGTATGGGATGTATATTGAAATATAAAATCTTGTGGTCTATTGTTACGATTTGATATATATAGGTTAAACCTATAACTCATCAACATTTTTGTTGACGTTTAAAGCATGTTTATTCTCATGTGAATATTAAGAGCTTCCGCTGTTGCATACTAAAATAAGGACAAGATTTGGAGTCCATGTTTATATGATATTATGTAAAAACTGCATTCAAGAAACATATGTCGATGTAATATATTTCTATTGTAAACCATTATGTAATGGTCGTGTGTAAACAGTATATTTTAGATTATCATTATTTGATAATCTACGTAATGCTTTTGAAACCTTTATTAATAAAATAAAGGTTATGGTTGTTTTAAAAATGAATGCAGTCTTTGAAAAACGTCTCATATAGAGGTCAAAACCTCGCAACGAAATCAATTAATATGGAACGTTTATAATCAATATGAACGGGACATTTCAGTTGGTATCCGAGCGTTGGTCTTAGAGAACCAGAATTTTGCATTAGTGTGTCTTATCGAGTTTGTTAGGATGCATTAGTGAGTCTGGACTTCGACCATGTTTACTTGAAAAATGATTACTTAACAAATTTTGTTGGAAACTATATATTTTTAACATGTGAATATTATGTGATATATTAATCTCTTAACGCGTTTGATATTATGTGATAGATGTCTACCTCTAGAACAAGTCCCATTGACTCACCTAATAATAATGAAGAGACAAATGTAAATTGGAATGATTCGTGGACTGATTCACAAGTTCCCGAAGAGGAACCGGAAGAAGAGTCGGAACCGGAAGAAGAATCGGAACCGGAAGAAGAATCGGAACCGGAAGAAGAAATAGAACCAGTGGGGGAAATAATAAAACGGTTAAGTAGAAGAAAATCCTCAACCAACCGACCAAAGTTAATTATGGTCAATGGTGTTTCCGCCAAGGAAGCAAAGTATTGGGAGGATTACCAATTCTCCGATGAATCCGATCCCGACTAGGATTCCGATGATGTTATAGAAATTACCCCAACACAATTTAATAAGGCAAAAGAGAACAATAAGGGAAAGGGCATAAAAATAGAGAAATTTGATTCCAAACCCGATGAACTTTATATGTATCATCAACACCCGTATTTCTTAAGTTGTGACAATAACCCGAGAACCTCTAAACCACCAGGTTTTTCTAAACCAATGTGGAAAACGACAGCTCGTATTAGGGGAACATCATATATCCCTAGAAACTTGGCAAAACGAACCAAAACCGAAGAAGAAGAAACGAGCGAGTCGGAATAAGTTAGTTGTATTCGTGTGGTATAATATATGTAATATAGTGTGCTTATGCTTTATGATATATGTAAAAATTGCTTGTATTAATAAGTATTTTTTTTATGAATCTAACTCTTGTCTATTTTACAGTATAAAAACACAAAATGGATAGACAACCCAATATTTTAAGAGACCTACCCGGAGACATGATTGATGAAATCTTGTCTAGAGTCGGTCAGAATTCCTTGGCACAACTATTTAAGGCGAGATCAGTTTGTAAGACATTCGAAGAACGTTCCAAGAATGCCTTGATTTATAAAAGGCTTTCGTTCGAAAGATGGGGGATATCACATTGGGAAATCCATAAGTTACGATGTGTTTACTTTGACGCATATATTGCGGGGAACCCAAATGCTATTTTACGCAACGGGTTAAGAAATTATTTTGAGTCAATATATCTGAATATAAGACTTCGTGATTTAGAAAAAGCGGCTAACATGCAACATAAAGAAGCATGTTATGCTTACGGGTTAGTAATGTTCGCTTCTCACCAAAGTGAGAACAAGAACATTGGGCTACAACTATTAAACAAAACGTTCCAACAAGTGACGGAGTTGGTAATTGGGGTAAGAAATGAGGTTTTTAGGTTATTACGAGACCGTTGGTCATTACGTAACCTTCATCCTTTTGACGACGTTCCAACACATTGTCTTACTATCGGTCACAACTGTTATGTTCCACAAAACCAAGGATGGGAAGTGGTATTAGTAAAACCATAATGCATGACGTGTTTCTGGACGTATGAATTACGTCTCTTTATTGCCTTTGCTGAACGCCTTATTTATTAACATGAATTATCTTCGCAACTACTTTGTATCAAAGTTTTATGTGCTATATTTCATGCTATATGTTAAAAAAAGCGGTATTGTAAGTTTGCAAGTTATTGTATAAAGGTTTGAATATGATATTTTTTTTGTGATTAGTTTTTCATATAGAATTGTAGTATTTGAAATGGTATGTTAGCTACTAAGTATGAACTTAACGGGTAGGTACTACCCGAATTAAAGAGTATAAAACGCTAATATGAAGAAAGAGCTTTTATAAATAAGTTTATATTACGCTACGAAATACTATTAACTACTCTTGATATTCTATATGATTAACTCGTTTCATTTGACTATTTTGAAGGAAATGGCACCGACTACTCGACACACCTTGAATATGAGCGAAGAGGAATTTCGTGCCTTTCTTGCTTCAAACATAGCCGCAGTACAGGCTGCGCTACATACCAACAATAACCTTGGATCTAGCAGTACAGGAAATCGTGTAGGATACACCTACAAAGAATTCACTGCCTGCAAACCTTTGGAATTTGATGCAACCAAAGGACCGATCGGATTGAAACGGTGGACCGAGAAGGTCGAATCGGTGTTTGCCATAAGTAAGTGTACTGAAGAGGACAAAGTAAAGTATGCTACGCATACCTTCATAGGTTCTGCATTAACATGGTGGAATACTTATCTAGAGCAAGTGAGACAAGATGATGCTTACGCACTACCGTGGTCAGCATTCAAGCACTTGATGAACGAGAAGTACCGTCCCAGAACCGAGGTCAATAAGCTCAAGACAGAACTTAGAGGGTTACGAACCCAAGGATTTGATATTACCACGTACGAAAGACAATTCACAGAATTATGCCTATTGTGTCCGGGAGCGTTCGAAGATGAGGAAGAGAAGATCGACGCGTTTGTGAAAGGATTACCGGAAAGAATCCAAGAAGATATAAGTTCACACGAGCCCGCCTCCATACAACAGGTATGTAGAATGGCTCACAAACTAGTGAACTAGATTGAAGAAAGAATTAAAGAACAGACTGCTGAAGAGGCCAATGTGAAGCAAGTCAAAAGAAAGTGAGAGGAAAATGGTGATAAGAATCAACAATACAACAACAACAGCAATTACAACAATAATCGCAACAACTATCCCAACAATCGCAACATCAATCGCAACTACAACAAATCGCCCAACAACAACAACAACAACAACAACAACAACAACAACAACAACAACAACAACAACAACAACAACAACAACAGCAACTACAACAACAACAGCAACTACAACAATCATCCCAACAACAATAATAACCGCAACAACAACAACAATCAGAAGCCGCTATGGCAAAGGTGTGAAAAGTATCACTCAGGGTTTTGCATCAAATTTTGCAATAAGTGTAAAAGAAATGGTCATAGCGCGGCGAAATGTGAGGTCTACGGACCAGGGTTAACAGAACGAAAGGAACAAATGGTGTCGGAACGAGTAATGGCAGAGCAAGTAGTGTCGGAGCAAGTTATGCCAATGTAGTTTGCTATAAATGTGGAAAATCGGGCCACATTATTAGAAATTTCCCGAACCAGGAGAACACGAATGGACAAGGCCGCGGAAGAGTTTTCAATATTAATGCGGCAGAGGCACAGGAAGACCCGGAGCTTATTACGGGTACGTTTCTTATTGACAATAAATCTGCTTACATTTTATTTGATTCGGGTGCGGATAGAAGCTATATGAGTAGAGATTTTTGTGCTAAATTAAGTTGTCCATTGACGCCTTTGGATAGTAAATTTTTACTCGAATTAGCAAATGGTAAATTAATTTCAGCAGATAATATATGTCGGAATCGAGAAATTAAATTGGTTAGCGAAACATTTAAGATTGACTTGATACCAGTAGAGTTAGGGAGTTTTGATGTGATAATCGGTATGGACTGGTTGAAAGAAGTGAAAGCAGAGATCGTTTGTTACAAAAATGCAATTCGCATTATACGAGAAAAAGGAAAACCCTTAATGGTGTACGGAGAAAAGGGCAACACGAAGCTACATCTTATTAGTAATTTGAAGGCACAAAAACTAATAAGAAAAGGTTGCTATGCTGTTTTAGCACACGTCGAGAAAGTACAAACTGAAGAATAGAGCATCAATGATGTTCCCGTCGCAAAAGAATTTCCCGATGTATTTTCGAAAGAATTACCGGGATTACCCCCACATCGATCCGTTAAATTTCAAATAGATCTTGTACCAGGAGCTGCACCAATAGCTCGAGCTCCTTACAGACTCGCACCCAGCGAGATGAAAGAACTGCAAAGCCAATTACAAGAATTTTAGAGCGTGGTTTTATTCAACCAAGCACATCACCGTGGGGAGCTCCTGTTTTGTTTGTCAAGAAGAAAGATGGTACATTCAGGTTGTGTATCGACTACCGAGAGTTGAACAAACTTACCAGCAAGAACCGCTACCCACTACCGAGAATCGACGACTTATTTGATCAACTACAAGGCTCGTCTATTTATTCAAAGATTGACTTACGTTCCGGGTATCATCAAATGCGGGTGAAAGAAGATGATATTCCAAAGACTGCTTTCAGAACACGTTACGGTCATGACGAGTTTATGGTCATGCCGTTTGGTTTAACTAATGCACCAGCTGTGTTCATGGACCTTATGAACCGAGTGTATGGAGCATACCTTGACAAGTTTGTCATTGTTTTCTGATAATGCTAAAAACGAACATATATTTCATAGCATTATTCCTCAAGAAAGACAAGCTTTTAGTTGCAATTGTTCTATTTACAAGTGATATTCGTTTGTATAATAAAAGGTGAAGACAAAAGACAGATTCGACGAATTGAAGACGCAAACGACCAAAAAGCTCAAAAGTACAAAAGACAATCAAAAAGGTTCCAATTATTAATAAGAAACGTCTCGAAATTACAAAAGTACAACATTCAAAACGCAAAGTACAAGATATTAAATTGTACGCGAGGACGTTCGAAAATCCGGAACCGGGACCAGAGTCAACTCTTAACGCTCGACGCAACGGACTAAAAATTACAAGTTAACTATATATATAAATATAATATAATATATAATTAATTATATTAATTATATATATATTATATATATATATTAAAAACCGTCGGCAGAGAAAACTCCAAGGACTGAGCTGTAATTTATATCTCCGCGACTCGCCGAGTTTGAAGGGGATTTTACCGCGAGTCGCGGAGCCCCAAAAATCAACTCTGGCTATAAAGCCAACCGAATTCTGATCCAAAAATCATCATCTTTTCTTCCTCATTCATACGTAAAACTTATATATATATATATAATTTATATTTTAATTTTAATTTTAATTCTAATAATAAGGGTATGTTAGCGAATGTTGTAAGGGTGTAAGTCGAAATTCTGTCCGTGTAACGCTACGCTATTTTTAATCATTGTAAGTTATGTTCAACCTTTTTACATTAATGTCTCGTAGCTAAGTTATTATTATGCTTATTTAAAACGAAGTAATCATGATGTTGGGCTAATTACTAAAATTGGGTAATTGGGCTTTGTACCATAATTGGGGTTTGGATAAAAGAACGACACTTGTGGAAATTAGACTATGGGCTATTAATGGGCTTTATATTTGTTTAACTAAATGAAAGTTTGTTAATGTTAATATAAAGATTTACAATTGGGCGTCCCTATAAATTACCATATACACTCGATCGGACACGATGGGCGGGGTATTTATATGTACGAATAATCGTTCATTTAACCGGACACGGGAATGGATTAATAGCCACTAGAATAATTAAAACAGGGGTGAAATTACATTCAAGGGTAATTGGTGTAATTGTTAACAAAGTGGTAAAACCTTGGTTTACACGCAGTCGATAACCTGGTGTATTCATTAAACAAAGTATTAAAACCTTGTTACAATTCGAATCCCCAATTAGTTGGAATATTTAACTTCGGGTATAAGAATAATTTGATGAGGACACTCGCACTTTATATTTATGACTGATGGACTGTTATGGACAAAAACCAGACGGACATATTAAATAATCCAGGGCAAAGGACAATTAACCCATGGGCATAAAACTAAAATCAACACGTCAAACATCATGATTACGGAAGTTTAAATAAGCATAATTCTTTTATTTCATATTTAATTTCCTTTATTTTATATTTAATTTCACTTCTAATTATCGCACTTTTATTTATTGTTATTTAATCGCACTTTTAATTATCGTACTTTTTAATTATCGCAATTTTATTTTATCGCATTTTTATTATTCGCAATTTCATTATCGTTATTTACTTTACGCTTTAATTTAAGTCTTGTATTTATTTTATATTTTACATTAGGTTTTAACTGCGACTAAAATCTTAAAATCGACAAACCGGTCATTAAACGGTAAAAACCCCCCTTTATAATAATAATATTATTTATATATATGTTTGTATTTTTATAAAAGTAAACTAATATAGCGTTGAGCTTTGTTTAAAGATTTCCCTGTGGAACGAACCGGACTTACTAAAAACTACACTACTGTACGATTAGGTACACTGCCTATAAGTGTTGTAGCAAGGTTTAAGTATATCCATTCTATAAATAAATAAATATCTTGTGTAAAATTGTATCGTATTTAATAGTTTTTCCTAGTAAAATATAAACTATTTTATATACACCTCGCACTACATCAAGTATTTTTGGCGCCGCTGCCGGGGAATATCTTAAAAGCCGGAAGCGCAACGCTAATATAAAAAAAAAAAAAAAAATTTTAGTTAACTTTTATTAAAATTCGTTTTTGTAAAAATACGTTTTAAAAATATAAAAAGAAAAACAAAAATATAAGTATTTTTAAGATTTTGTTAAATATTTAAGTTTTATAAGTTTCTTTATTTCTATTTTAGTTTATAAAAATATAAGTTTTATTTTAAAATCTTTTATTTATTTAAAAAACAGAAAACATAAAATAAAAAAAAAATAATAAAGAAAAACGCGTAAAAATTGAAAGCTGTCAACTGAATTTCTGAACCCCGCGACTCGCGGGGTTTTCTTCTTTAATTGCCGCGACTCGCGGAGACCATCTGACACACGGACAAAAACCCTAAATCTGCATTAATTACGGGTTATTTTTAATTATTATTATTATTTAAACCTAATTATTATTATTATTATTATTAGTTTTATTTTTATTTTTACTTTTTATTTACTTTATGTATTTAGTATTAATTAAGTTTTATTAAATTGTAAAATTTGTAGTTTTATTAAATAAATAATATAAAAATAATATTTTTATAAAAATTGTACTTTTTACAACTTTTTGTATATTTTTATATTTTGTTCCTTTTTAATCGTTGTAGCATAACTTTTGTATTTTTAGCTCATATTTAATTTTAAACTTAGTTTTTGCTTTAGTTATTTTTACTCCTAGATTTTTAGGCTTTGCCGTAGAATTCCTTAAGTGCTTTTTCTTTAGACTAAGATTTAGGTGCTTTAGAATTTTGCGACGCCTTTTTAAGTTTTAGTTTCTTTTTAAGTTATTTCCATTTGGGATTTAGTTTTTCCTGTAAGCTTTAATATTTTTAGACACCTTTTACTATGTATCAATTATCATTCCAATTAGTAATTTCAATTTGCGATTATAATTTTAAGTTAGTTGTAGTAATAAGGTTAGGTTAATTAAGTATTTTTAAGTTTTTATAAGTTTCTTTTATTTTTCCGTCACCTTTTATTTTTCAACCATTTTTCTTTTTCGACCTTTTGCGACGAACTCTTTTTCTCTCTTATTTCTCGCTATTCTAGTTTTAGGACATAGATTTTTATTCTACTTCTTATCTAAATTTCTTAAAATTACGAAAATTTATTTTAAGTGGTTAAATTGATAGACATCAAAATTTTCTGGTTCGTAGTAATAGTTGGATTTGTACGTGGACCGGGTTATTGGAGCCAAACAGTCCTCAATTATATTGAGACCAAACAAATCCTGCCCCTCTGCTGCATCTTTTGGCTATTCGAAACGTGGGCAAAATCAGAAAAGTCTATTGATTGGATAACTTATTATAATTTTTCTTTCCTTTTAAAAACTAATAGGATATTCAGTGAATGCACCGAGCAAGACGTTCATCACCTTTTGTACGTTCACCACCTGTAACTCGATCAAGACATTGTTTAACAAATATAACCGCCGTTGATTTTTCTTTAGAATCGTCATCCAGTCAACCAAGTTCTTCAGTTCAAATTTCCGATAATCCATTTTTTGAACCCAACCTCACAATTGAGAATCCAGAGAATATTCAGGAACGGTTCGTAGATCCTGAACCACTAAACTTTCCTCCGGAACCACCAATCATTCAAACAGAGATTGTTGAGGAACGAACTATTAAATCAGAATCATCCAGTGATACCGATTCAACAAATTCAATTATGGAGAATCTGGAACCTTTAAGTATGGAAGACCGAATGAGAGCTAAACGCACTGGCCAAGGTCACGCAATTACTCATCCAGACATTAATGCGCCAGATTATGAAATCAAAGGACAAATTCTACACATGGTGACTAATCAATGCCAATTTAGTGGTGCGCCGAAGGAAGATCCAAATGAACATCTACGTACCTTTAATAGGATCTGCACACTATTTAAAATACGAGAAGTGGAGGATGAACAGATATATCTCATGTTATTTCCCTGGACTTTAAAGGGAGAAGCCAAAGATTGGTTGGAATCGTTACCTGAAGGGGCGATCGATACATGGGACGTTTTAATTGACAAATTTCTTAAACAATTCTTTCCTGCATCTAAAGCCGTAAGACTTCAAGCAGAAATTGTTACGTTCACACAGAAGCCAAATGAAACTCTATATGAGGCGTGGACAAGATATGGAAAGTTATTAAGAGGATGTCCGCAACATGGTTTAGACACCTGTCAAATAGTACAAATATTCTACCGAGGATGTGACATCACTACAAGAAAAGACATAGATATAGCAGCTGGTGGTTCTATTATGAAGAAAACCGAAACTGATGCTTACAAAATTATTGATAATACTGCTTCCCACTCGCATGAGTGGCACCAAGAAAAAGACATCGTTAGATCATCTAAAGCAGCTAAAGCCGATTCTAGCCATGACTTAGATTCCATTTCCGCAAAGATAGATGCTGTGGAAAGACGAATGGAAAAGATGACTAAGGATATTCACTCAATACGAATTAGTTGTGAGCAGTGTGGAGGACCACATTTGACAAAAGATTGTCTCAGTATTGAATTAACAATGGAACAAAGAGAGAATATTTCATACATAAACCAAAGGCCTGGAAATAATTATCAGAATAATTATCAACCGCCAAGACCGATTTACAATCAAAACCAGAATTATAACCGAAATATTCCATACAACAACCAACAAGGTCCTAGCAATCAACAAGTATCCAATAATACTTATAATCAGCAAAGACCGAATTTTCAAAACAAACCACCACAACAAACCGATGATAAAAAGCCAAATTTAGAAGATATGATGACAAACCTAGTTGAAACTCAAACGCAGTTTTTCACATCTCAAAAACAAACAAATGAACAAAATGCTCAAGCATTTAGAAATCAACAAGCTTCTATTCAAAATCTGGAACAAGAAGTAAGTAACCTAGCAAGGTTAATAGGTGAAAGAAAACCGGGAAGTCTACCTAGTGATACAAATGCTAACCCCCGGAATGAAACAGCTAAAGCCATTACCACAAGAAGTGGTAAAACACTTAAACCACCTGAAATACCTGTAACTTTTGATGAAACTATTCCTACTCCACAAGAACCACAACCTGATGAAGATAAGGAAAAAGAACCGATAGTTGAAAAGGTTAATGAAGATAACACAGTTAAGGATAAACCTTATGTTAAACCATACCAACCACCACTTCCTTACCCGAGTAAAATGAAGAAAGAAAAACTTGAAGCCGAGCAATCCAAATTCTTGGATATGTTTAAACAGATAAATGTAAATCTTCCTTTCATTGATGTGATTTCAGGAATGCCAAGATATGCTAAATTCTTGAAAGATCTAATCTCAAATAGAAAGAAAATGGAAGAACTCTCGGCTGTTACTATGAATGCTAATTGTTCAGCAGTGCTGTTGAATAAGATACCAGAAAAACTATCTGATCCAGGAAGTTTCACAATTCCATGTTTTCTGGGTAGTCTTAGTTCAATAGAAGCATTAGCAGACTTAGGTGCTAGTATAAATCTAATGCCGTATTCACTATACACTAAACTAGACCTTGGAGAATTAAAACCAACCAGAATAAGCATACAACTAGCCGATAGATCAATAAAATATCCTAGAGGGATAATGGAGAACATGCTAGTTAAAGTTGGTACTTTAGTATTTCCAGTAGATTTTGTTGTTTTAGACATGGAAGAAGATTCTCAAGTTCCTCTCATATTAGGAAGACCATTCTTAAACACGGCTAAAGCAATGATAGACGTGTTCGGTAAGAAACTGACCCTAAGTATAGAGGATGAGAGTGTTACCTTTTCAGTTGATAGAGCAATGCAACAACCGTAATCTGCAGATGATACATGTTATTATATTCAAACTATAGATGCACATGCAGAATTATTAGAAGAATTTCCAGAATTACAAGGAACAGGAGAATGTTCTTTAGGAGAAGGTAATGAACCAATTGATGAAGCTGAAATGTTAGCTACACTTATAGCTAATGGATATGAACCAACAACAGAAGAAATTCAAATGCTAAAAGAAGAAGACAGATATCGATATAAATCATCGATAGAAGAACCTCCGAAATTAGAGTTAATGCCACTTCCAAACCATTTGGAATACGCTTATTTACATGGTGAATCTGAATTACCTGTAATAATATCGTCTTCTCTTACTGAAAATGAGAAATCACAACTCATTTCTGTGCTGAAAGCTCATAAACCAGCCATTGCATGGAAGATTCATGATATTAAAGGAATAAGTCCTTCGTATTGCACACATAAAATCCTAATGGAAGAAGGTCATAAAACGTATGTGCAACGCCAACGGAGACTAAATCCTAATATACAAGATGTAGTTAAGAAAGAGATTATTAAACTGCTAGATGCAGGTTTGATATATCCAATCTCTGATAGTCCATGGGTAAGCCCAGTTCAATGCGTACCTAAGAAGGGTGGTATGACTGTCATTACAAATGAGAAAAATGAGCTTATTCCTACTAGGACTGTAACAGGATGGCGTGTATGTATTGATTATAGAAAATTAAATGACGCCACCAGAAAAGATCACTTTCCCTTACCTTTCATAGATTAAATGTTGGAAAGATTAGCCGGAAATAGTTACTATTGTTTTCTAGATGGATTTTCCGGATATTTTCAAATTCCAATAGCACCCGAAGATCAAGAGAAAACCACATTCACGTGCCCTTATGGTACTTTTGCTTACAAACGCATGCCATTTGGACTTTGTAACGCCCCTGCAACCTTTCAAAGGTGTATGATGGCGATTTTTCACGACATGATAGAAGAATGCATGGAAGTATTCATGGATGACTTTTCAGTCTTCGGTGATACATTTAAATCATGTCTAGTTAATCTAGAACGAATGCTAATTAGATGCGAAAAATCAAATCTAGTACTTAATTGGGAGAAATGCCATTTCATGGTTAAAGAAGGCATCGTTCTTGGACATAAAATTTCAAAAGAAGGAATTGAAGTGGATAGAGCTAAAGTAGATGTAATTGCTAAACTTCCACATCCCACCAATGTTAGAGGAGTTAGGAGTTTTCTAGGGCATGCCGGTTTTTACCGACGTTTCATAAAAGATTTTTCTAAAATTGCCACTCCTATGAATAAACTCCTAGAAAAGGATGCTCCATTCATCTTTTCAGATGAATGTATCAAATCTTTTAATATTCTTAAAGAAAAACTCACTAATGCGCCGATCATGATAACACCAAATTGGAATCTACCATTTGAACTAATGTGCGATGCAAGTGATTTTGCAATGGGAGCCGTTTTAGGACAAAGGATTGAAAAACGATTTCAACCTATATATTATGCTAGTAAGACGTTACAAGGAGCACAAACAAACTATACAACTACTGAAAAAGAACTCCTTGCTATTGTCTTTGCTTTTGACAAATTTCGATCATATCTCGTTCTAGCAAAAACGGTGGTCTATACCGACCATTCTGCTCTTAGATACCTATTTTCAAAACAAGATGCTAAACCAATATTAATCCGTTGGATCTTACTCTTACAGGAGTTTGATATTGAAATCCGAGATAAAAGAGGAGCAGAAAATCTCGCCGCTGATCATCTTTCTCGTCTTGAAAATCCTGAATTAGAAGTTCTAAATGAATCGGCCATACAAGACAACTTTCCTGATGAATATCTATTGAAGATAGATTATAAAGAAATCCCATGGTTTGCAGACTATGCAAACTACTTAGTTTGTGGATTCCTTGAAAAAGGATTATCGTACCAAAGACGAAAGAAATTCTTCAGTGATATAAAACACTATTTCTGGGAAGATCCACATCTGTTTAAAAGTTATTCCGATGGAATAATACGCCGATGTGTATTTGGAGATGAAGCTAGTAAAATTTTAAACCATTGTCACACAGGACCAACAGGAGGGCATTATGGGCCTCAACTAATAGCAAGAAAAGTTTATGAAGCTGGATTCTATTGGCCTACAATTTACAAACACGCACACCTTCTTTGCAAATCCTGTGATGCATGTCAAAGGGCCGGAAAAATAAGTCAACATGATGAAATGCCACAAAATGTCATCCAAGTATGTGAAGTATTTGACATTTGGGGTATTGACTTTATGGGTCCATTTCCAAAATCTCATAATAATCTATATATACTCGTAGCCATTGATTATGTATCTAAATGGGCGGAAGCACAAGCTCTCCCAACTAACGATGCACGAGTTGTAGTCAACTTTTTAAAACGTCTTTTTGCAAGGTTTGGAACACCGAAAGCTTTAATAAGTGATCGGGGTACTCATTTCTGTAACAATCAACTTGAGAAAGTTCTTAAAAGATATGGAGTAACTCATAAAATCTCCACCGCATATCATCCGCAAACAAGTGGACAAGTTGAAAATACAAACCGAGCTTTAAAACGTATTCTAGAGAAAACCGTAGGATCAAATCCAAAGGAATGGTCCATTAAATTGGAGGATGCACTCTGGGCTTTTAGAACAGCCTACAAAACTCCAATTGGAACCACACCTTTTAGACTTGTTTATGGAAAAGCATGTCATCTTCCAGTAGAAATTGAACACAAAGCATTTTAGGCTTTGAAAACATGTAATCTTGATTTACATGAAGCCGGACGTCTACGATTAAGTCAACTAAATGAATTAGAAGAATTAAGACATGAAGCATACGAAAATTCGTTAATCTATAAAGAAAGAACGAAGAAATGGCATGATAAAAGAATCAGAAGTTCAAAAGAATTTAAAGAAGGAGACAGAGTTCTTCTTTTCAATTCACGATTCAAGCTATTTCCTGGAAAATTGAAATCAAGATGGTCAGGACCATTCATAGTCAAAAGAGTTTTCCCATACGGAACGATAGAATTAATAAATTCAAATGGGATTGAATTTAAAGTTAATGGTCACAGAGTTAAACATTACATACATGGTCCGATGGAAGTCGACAACGAAGTTAATCACAATTTCGACACCACAGCTAACTAAGTGTGGGGAGAATCAAGTCTTTAAAGGATAATATGTATTTCTGTTAGAGTTAGATTGTCTGTTTTCGTGTAGTTCTCGAAAATGGAACACGTATGGTCTTTCCCTAGCAGACCCTAAAGAACTAGTCTTCTCCCCCCATTCTGAATTTTTATTTTTTTAGGTTTTTACGAAATGAAGACTGCCTGTGAACTAAACCATGGTCTAATGCTACACGCTTTGATCACTAAACGTAATAATGACATACTACCGAGTGAATTAGTATCAGTAATCAGAGAAAGAATGGACGGAGTTAGAAAAGAATCCAGATGCGAAGATAATAAGTTACAATTTGGTAAAGGAAAATCAAAATCCGCAGCGAAAAGAAGAGCACGACACCTAGAAAGATGTCACAAATGCGGAAAATGGTCACATGGAGGTAAATGTTCAAATAATCAAACCTATTCAAATACCGAATTTGTTACTTTATGCAGAGACGGACCGTTCATATGTTTAGAAGAAAAGACACTGAATGCTCGAGGTTACGCCTATGTAGCCATGGAAAATCAATTAAACCGACTATCTTATGAATGGAATAGATCATATAACTAAGAAATCTATTCCACAGGTATGTCTGTACAGTTTTTATTTTATTTTTATTTTTAACCTTTTGATAATAAACGCTAATTTGTTCGCTAAAAAGTATTAAATTGATATTGAATAAAATTAGGTTTGGCGACCGAAATTATTGATATCATTCAAAAATTTATTACATCACTGCGAAATTTAACGTTTATTCTTAAGGTATAAATATCTTTAAACAATCAACCCAAAATATTTCAAAAATTCGTCATGAGTTAAATTAGGCCTTGAAACCGAAATTACTTTACCGAAAAGAGGGGCGCATGTTTTTGATATTTTTTGATTGATTAAAGTGGGATAAAAAGACAAAAAGATTTTTAATTTTATTTTTACCATATTTTTAAAATTAATATTTAAATCTTAAATTAATATTGTAAACTTTGTAAAAATAATATATTTAAAATTGTAAATATTTGATAAATTAATATAAGTTTGGTGTGAATTTTTAATTTTTAAAATATGAATTTTTAATTTTATGCATTTCAAATTTTAAGTTTGGTGTGAATTTTTAATATTAATTTTGAATTTTATATTTAAGTTGTGTGAATTTAAAAACAAAAATTTACTTTATCTCATTAAGTTAAGAATATGATTTTTAAAATTCGTCGTAAGTTGAAGACTAGGTCTTTGAACCGAAATTGCTTTACCCGAGGGAAGGACGAGAAATTTTATTATCATTATTTTTAATCTTATTGAATTAGAGTATGCCAAAAACATTAAAAAACCCAAAAATCTTAGTTTTTAAAACAATCGCTACAAAAAGACAAATTTTAAAATTTTGTCGAAGGACGGACTAGGACATCGATCCGAAACGACCTCATCCTAAATAACAAGGGAAACAAAATTTTAAAATTAATTACTAAATTGTTTTAATAAGTTAATGATTATAAAAAAAAAAAAAAAAAAAAAAAGCAAACTCCGCGACTCGCGGAGTTTGAAGTGAAAAACCTCCGCGACTCGCGGAGAGACTAAAAACCGGAAAAAAATATAACTGAACAACAGATCAGTCCCAACTCCCCCACACAAAACACTGCGAAAAATAACAGCGAAAACCCACGAAAAAACTCGAAAAACACCCCCAAAAATCCCAATTTTTAACCGTTAATCACCAAATTTTTTGCTAAAATCATGTTGAGAAGGATGCTATCTAAGAATTACTCAAGAAAAACGGTAAATTTCTACACCTAAACACCATTAATTCGAAATTAGGTGTTCTTGAGCTATTTTTTTTCCCAATTTGATTTTGATGCTTTTTAGTGTAATTAGGCTTAAATTGTTTATGTATTATGCTTGTATAACCTAGATTGATGCTGTTTAACATGATTAGAAGCCTTAAACTTCAAATTTTGAGTAATCTAGGGTTTGTGTTCTTGAGCAAATTTTGGGCTTTTTGATATAAACAGGTTATGGCCGATTTTTGTCATGAATTATTGCTAAATTGAGTAGTGTAACATGTCTAGGTAGTTAAATGATCCAAACTTTGAGCCTAAACATGATTTTGAGAATTAAAGTGGACTTTTTCAAGTCCAAAATTCATGAACTTGATTTTTGAAAGATAATGCCATTTGAGACTTGTTTGATTGCTAGTAATGATTATTTTGACATGTTATTTGAGTTGAATGCTTATGAACTTGGCGAAAATTTTCGTATATGCTTATTTGAAAAAGTGTAGATTTGATAAAAATGTGAAAATAAGCTTAAGTTTGATATAAATTGATAATGTCATTGTAATTATTTTGATTGATGATTTTGCTGACACTAATGCATATTTGGATGCACAAAATTTGTGTTTGATGTGTTTTGCAGAATGAAAGGGGTGAATCTTCATCCCAAGCCCGCAATGCTCCTGCTGAGAATTTGGAACAACAGGAGGTAGATAACTACTACAAGCAGGATGTACCTCATCCAGTCATGACCTTTTTCGATATGCATTTGGAAGAGTTGCACCCGAACCTGAGATTTGACAGACTTTGGATAGATTATCCAAAATACCAACGGGGTATGCATACTCTTCATTCCAAGGTTGTTGAGGTACCGAGGGTCATAGAATGGGGACCCTTAGAAGCTGTAGAATTGGCCGGGCCAATTAGGGAATTACTTGTACAGAGGTATGGTAACTCTTCTTTTAATGACTGGATATGTTTATTCACCATACGCAGACCTGTATATAAAGTATGGTGTGAAGAGTTGTTATGTAGTATAGAGTTGAATGATCGGGTAGCTAGTTTAACCGATCGTTCTTTTATTAGATTTTTGTTAGGCGGTTCGATGCGCCACATGTCTTTACTGGACATGGCTCAGGCTTTACGTATATATACGCCTGAGGAGTTAGCGTCTGCCGATTGTAGAGGATTGATACTAAACGGTAGAAAGATAGATGAGAATTTTGATACACACGGTGTGTGGAGTCAAATGACAAGCCATCACCGTTTCAAAGGGGGAAATTACTCTTATTTGGATATAGATAGAGCCGAATTAAGAGTGATACATAGGTTTTTAGCTAATTCGATTACACAAAGGGGTAAAAACAAAGAAAAGGTAAATGAACAAGATTTGTTTTACCATATGTGTATTCGAGACCCACAAAGCGCTGTAAGTATACCATATTGTGTGGGTTATTATTTATCAGCTATGGTTCGGGGGATGCGACCACATAGCATAATAGGAGGTGGTATTTTTATTACTTTGATTGGTGAATATCTCGGTGTGGATATAAGTCAGGGGGGATTATTAGTAGAAGAGCCGGAACCCCGCGATACTATAGGTTTAAATGTATACCATGGTGCGAAAGTTTTGAAGAGGCGAAATAACGCCGCAGTACGATACCATGGTAGACATCCACAGGTAGAGAGAAACCAGCAACAAGGTAATGTAGGAGGGGGGAATGAGATGCAAGAAATGCATAGGTTTATAGCTTCTCAGGAATACGAAAATGCTAGACAGAGAGCATTTGAAGATTGGCAAGTTCATCAGAACCAGATCATAGCTCATTGCCAACACATAGGTAGAAACTATATTCCTACACCGAAACCCGTCTTCCCTCCTTGGTCGATAGAGATGCAGCCACCATATCCTACGTATGACCCTGCCGAAGCATTCTATAGCACTTATGGTTATGCCTGGAACCCCTATTGGTACCAATATCATCCTTAGTTTACTTATTATTTTTTTTTTATTATTTTGTAATTTGTAATTATTGATATGTTTAATATTTTTGTTAATATTGTAATCATTTTTATAATTATCTAACTTTTATTCTTAGATTTTAATAATTTTTGAATGTGGGGTAATATACCAAACTTCAAAAATATGTATATATGTTTGCAGTTTATCTTATGTACACAACAGGGTAAAACAACGCATTTTCAAAGACTGGCATTAAGTTCAGCAAAAGCAACTAATTTTGACGACAAGATGCAAAATATATGTGAAATAACAACAAGACGGAATGAACAAATGATGTGCACCATTTATCATTCAGCAAACAAACGCCAATATATTTGGAAACTTTGGTAAAAATTTAATCATTTTCACACTAATCACCCTCAATAATTTAAATTGTTAATGATTTCTTGCAAATGAGGGCATTGCAAGATCTTAAGTGTGGGAAGGGGTTAAATTCTTTCGGATTTTAAAAATTTTTACTTTATACACTTGGTTACCATTAAAAATACTAGTAAAGCAGTAGTTGTATTAGAATCTAGTGCTCTCTGATAAAAAAAGAACAGCCCTAGTCTTATATACTGACTACCCAATTCTAGTAAAATTTTTCAATTAAATGAATTCAAAATCATGTTTATACATATTTATGAACGATAAAACTAGGTTTTAACACCGAAATTATTGTTACCTCGGGAAGGACATAAATTGAGAAACAAACTAAAATGTTAAAATTCATTTAAAATGGAATAGAGGACGATAAAAAGAAAAATAAAAAGCCAAGTGTGGGAAAATTTACCAAGTTATTTTAAACATATGTCACATATATCTGTAACAAATAACTGAAAATACTTTTGCTTTGAACTAAACTAAACTGTTTTACCCAATGAAAGAAAAGAAGAGATGGATCTACACGATGAATCAATTCCATCATTAAAAGGAAGTAAAGTCTTCCTAAAAAGAAACGCGCTTCTTGATTTAGGTCATGAAGTTGTCGTCCAGACCAGCTGTAGGTTGACGAAAAATCTAGAAAAGTCATCACTAAAATCAGCAGGAAATCTGAAATGTCCCGTTCTTATTGATTAAAAACGTTCCATATTAATTGATTTCGTTGCGAGGTTTTGACCTCTATATGAGACGTTTTTCAAAGACTGCATTCATTTTTAAACAAACCATAACCTTTATTTCATCAATAAAGGTTTAAAAAGCTTTACGTAGATTATCAAATAATGATAATCTAATATATCCTGTTTACACACGACCATTACATAATGGTTTACAATACAAATATGTTACAACAAAATAAGTTTCTTGAATGCAGTTTTTACACAATATCATACAAGCATGGACTCCAAATCTTGTCCTTATTTAAGTATGCGACAGCGGAAGCTCTTAATAATCACCTGAGAATAAACATGCTTAAAACGTCAACAAAAATGTTGGTGAGTTATAGGTTTAACCTATATATATCAAATCGTAACAATAGACCACAAGATTTCATATTTCAATACACATCCCATACATAGAGATAAAAATCATTCATATGGTGAACACCTGGTAACCGACAATAACAAGATGCATATATAAGAATATCCCCATCATTCCGGGACACCCTTCGGATGTGATATAATTTCGAAGTACTAAAGCATCCGGTACTTTGGATGGGGTTTGTTAGGCCCAATAGATCTATCTTTAGGATTCGCGTCAATTAGGGTGTCTGTTCCCTAATTCTTAGATTACCAGACTTAATAAAAAGGGGCATATTCGATTTCGATAATTCAACCATAGAATGTAGTTTCACGTACTTGTGTCTATTTTGTAAATCATTTATAAAACCTGCATGTATTCTCATCCCAAAAATATTAGATTTTAAAAGTGGGACTATAACTCACTTTCACAGATTTTTACTTCGTCGGGAAGTAAGACTTGGCCACTGGTTGATTCACGAACCTATAACAATATATACATATATATCAAAGTATGTTCAAAATATATTTACAACACTTTTAATATATTTTGATGTTTTAAGTTTATTAAGTCAGCTGTCCTCGTTAGTAACCTACAACTAGTTGTCCACAGTTAGATGTACAGAAATAAATCGATAAATATTATCTTGAATCAATCCACGACCCAGTGTATACGTATCTCAGTATTGATCACAACTCAAACTATATATATTTTGGAATCAACCTCAACCCTGTATAGCTAACTCCAACATTCACATATAGAGTGTCTATGGTTGTTCCGAAATATATATAGATGTGTCGACATGATAGGTCGAAACATTGTATACGTGTCTATGGTATCTCAAGATTACATAATATATAATACAAGTTGATTAAGTTATGGTTGGAATAGATTTGTTACCAATTTTCACGTAGCTAAAATGAGAAAAATTATCCAATCTTGTTTTACCCATAACTTCTTCATTTTAAATCCGTTTTGAGTGAATCAAATTGCTATGGTTTCATATTGAACTCTATTTTATGAATCTAAACAAAAAAAGTATAGGTTTCTAGTCGGAAAAATAAGTTACAAGTCGTTTTTGTAAAGGTAGTCATTTCAGTCGAAAGAACGACGTCTAGATGACCATTTTAGAAAACATACTTCCACTTTGAGTTTAACCATAATTTTTGGATATAGTTTCATGTTCATAATAAAAATCATTTTCTCAGAATAACAACTTTTAAATCAAAGTTTATCATAGTTTTTAATTAACTAACCCAAAACAGCCCGCGGTGTTACTACGACGGCGTAAATCCGGTTTTACGGTGTTTTTCGTGTTTCCAGGTTTTAAATCATTAAGTTAGCATATCATATAGATATAGAACATGTGTTTAGTTGATTTTAAAAGTCAAGTTAGAAGGATTAACTTTTGTTTGCGAACAAGTTTAGAATTAACTAAACTATGTTCTAGTGATTACAAGTTTAAACCTTCGAATAAGATAGCTTTATATGTATGAATCGAATGATGTTATGAACATCATTACTACCTTAAGTTCCTTGGATGAACCTACTGGAAAAGAGAAAAATGGATCTAGCTTCAATGGATCCTTGGATGGCTCAAAGTTCTTGAAGCAAAATCATGACACGAAAACAAGTTCAAGTAAGGTCATCACTTGAAATAAGATTGTTATAGTTATAGAAATTGAACCAAAGTTTGAATATGATTATTACCTTGTATTAGAATGATAACCTACTGTAAGAAACAAAGATTTCTGGAGGTTGGATGATCACCTTACAAGATTGGAAGTGAGCTAGCAAACTTGAAAGTATTCTTGATTTTATGAAACTAGAACTTTTGGAATTTATGAAGAACACTTAGAACTTGAAGATAGAACTTGAGAGAGTTCAATTAGATGAAGAAAATTGAAGAATGAAAGTGTTTGTAGGTGTTTTTGGTCGTTGGTGTATGGATTAGATATAAAGGATATGTAATTTTGTTTTCATGTAAATAAGTCATGAATGATTACTCATATTTTTGTAATCTTATGAGATATTTCATGCTAGTTGCCAAATGATGGTTCCCACATGTGTTAGGTGACTCACATGGGCTGCTAAGAGCTGATCATTGGAGTGTATATACCAATAGTACATACATCTAAAAGCTGTGTATTGTACGAGTACGAATACGGGTGCATACGAGTAGAATTGTTGATGAAACTGAACGAGAATGTAATTGTAAGCATTTTTGTTAAGTAGAAGTATTTTGATAAGTGTATTGAAGTCTTTCAAAAGTGTATAAATACATATTAAAACACTACATGTATATACATTTTAACTGAGTCGTTAAGTCATCGTTAGTCGTTACATGTAAGTGTTGTTTTGAAACCTTTAGGTTAACGATCTTGTTAAATGTTGTTAACCCAATGTTTATAATAACAAAAGAGATTTTAAATTATTATATTATCATGATATTATGATGTACGAATATCTCTTAATATGATATATATATACATTAAATGTCGTTACAACGATAAACGTTACATATATGTCTCGTTTCAAAATCATTAAGTTAGTAGTCTTGTTTTTACATATGTAGTTCATTGTTAATATAATTAATGATATGTTTACTTATCATAATATCATGTTAACTATATATATAACCATATATATGTCATCATATAGTTTTTTTTTACAAGTTTTAACGTTCGTGAATCACCAGTCAACTTGGGTGGTCAATTGTCTATATGAAACCTATTTCAATTAATCAAGTCTTAACAAGTTTGATTGCTTAACATGTTGGAAACATTTAATCATGTAAACATCAATCTCAATTAATATATATAAACATGGAAAAGTTCGGGTCACTACAGTACCTACCCGTTAAATAAATTTCGTCCCGAAATTTTAAGCTGTTGAAGGTGTTGACGAATCTTCTGGAAATAGATGCGGGTATTTCTTCTTCATCTGATCTTCACGCTCCCAGGTGAACTCGGGTCCTCTACGAGCATTCTATCGAACCTTAACAATTGGTATCTTGTTTTGCTTAAGTCTTTTAACCTCACGATCCATTATTTCGACGGGTTCTTCGATGAATTGGAGTTTTTCGTTGATTTGGATTTCATCTAACGGAATAGTGAGATCTTCTTTAGCAAAACATTTCTTCAAATTCGAGACGTGGAAAGTGTTATGTACAGCCGCGAGTTGTTGAGGTAACTCAAGTCGGTAAGCTACTGGTCCGACACGATCAATAATCTTGAATGGTCCAATATACCTTGGATTTAATTTCCCTCGTTTACCAAATCGAACAACGCCTTTCCAAGGTGAAACTTTAAGCATGACCATCTCTCCAATTTCAAATTCTATATCTTTTCTTTTAATGTCAGCGTAGCTCTTTTGTCGACTTTGGGCGGTTTTCAACCGTTGTTGAATTTGGATGATCTTCTCGGTAGTTTCTTGTATAATCTCCGGACCCGTAATCTGTCTATCCCCCACCTCACTCCAACAAATCGGAGACCTGCACTTTCTACCATAAAGTGCTTCAAACGGCGCCATCTCAATGCTTGAATGGTAGCTGTTGTTGTAGGAAAATTCTGCTAACGGTAGATGTCGATCCCAACTGTTTCCGAAATCAATAACACATGCTCGTAGCATGTCTTCAAGCGTTTGTATCGTCCTTTCGCTCTGCCCATCAGTTTGTGGATGATAGGCAGTACTCATGTCTAGACGAGTTCCTAATGCTTGCTGTAATGTCTGCCAGAATCTTGAAATAAATCTGCCATCCCTATCAGAGATAATAGAGATTGGTATTCCATGTCTGGAGACGACTTCCTTCAAATACAGTCGTGCTAACTTCTCCATCTTGTCATCTTCTCTTATTGGTAGGAAGTGTGCTGATTTGGTGAGACGATCAACTATTACCCAAATAGTATCAAAACCACTTGCAGTCCTTGGCAATTTAGTGATGAAATCCATGGTAATGTTTTCCCATTTCCGTTCCGGGATTTCGGGTTGTTGAAGTAGACCTGATGGTTTCTGATGCTCAGCTTTGACCTTAGAACACGTCAAACATTCTCCTACGTATTTAGCAACATCGGCTTTCATACCCGGCCACCAAAAATGTTTCTTGAGATCCTTGTACATCTTCCCCGTTCCAGGATGTATTGAGTATCTGGTTTTATGAGCTTCTCTAAGAACCATTTCTCTCATATCTCCAAATTTTGGTACCCAAATCCTTTCAGCCCTATACCGGGTTCCGTCTTCCCGAATATTAAGATGTTTCTCCGATCCTTTGGGTATTTCATCCTTTAAATTTCCCTCTTTTAAAACTCCTTGTTGCGCCTCCTTTATTTGAGTAGTAATGTTATTATGAATCATTATATTCATAGATTTTACTCAAATGGGTTCTCTATCCTTCCTGCTCAAGGCATCGGCTACCACATTTGCCTTCCCCGGGTGGTAACGAATCTCAAAATCGTAATCATTCAATAATTCAATCCACCTACGCTGCCTCATATTCAGTTGTTTCTGATTAAATATGTGTTGAAGACTTTTGTGGTCGGTATATATAATACTTTTGACCCCATATAAGTAGTGCCTCCAAGTCTTTAATGCAAAAACAACCGCGCCTAATTCCAAATCATGCGTCGTATAATTTTGTTCGTGAATCTTCAATTGTCTAGACGCATAAGCAATCACCTTCGTTCGCTGCATTAATACACAACCGAGACCTTGCTTTGATGCGTCACAATAAATCACAAAATCATCATTCCCTTCAGGCAATGACAATATAGGTGCCGTAGTTAGCTTTTTCTTCAATAACTGAAACGCTTTCTCTTGTTCATCATTCCATTCAAATTTCTTCCCTTTATGCGTTAATGCAGTCAAGGGTTTTGCTATTCTGGAAAAGTCTTGGATGAACCTTCTGTAGTAACCAGCTAGTCCTAAAAACTGGCGTATGTGTTTCGGAGTTTTCGGGGTTTCCCACTTTTCAACAGTTTCTATCTTTGCCGGATCCACCTTAATACCTTCTTTGTTCACTATGTGACCGAGGAATTGAACTTCTTCCAACCAAAATGCACACTTTGAAAACTTAGCGTACAATTCTTCCTTCCTCAATACTTCTAACACTTTTCTCAAATGTTCACCGTGTTCTTGGTCATTCTTTGAGTAAATAAGTATGTCATCAATGAAAACAATGACAAACTTGTCAAGGTATGGTCCACACACTCGGTTCATAAGGTCCATGAACACAGCTGGTGCATTAGTTAAACCAAACGGCATGACCATAAACTCGTAATGACCGTAACGTGTTCTGAAAGCAGTCTTTGGAATATCATCTTCTTTCACCCGCATTTGATGATACCCGGAACGTAAGTCAATCTTTGAATAAACAGACGAGCCTTGTAGTTGATCAAATAAGTCGTCGATTCTCGGTAGTGGGTAGCGGTTCTTGATGGTAAGTTTGTTCAACTCTCGGTAGTCGATACACAACCTGAATGTACCATCTTTCTTCTTGACAAACAAAACAGGAGCTCCCCACGGTGATGTGCTTGGTCGAATGAAACCACGCTCTAAAAGTTCTTGTAATTGGCTTTGCAGTTCTTTCATCTCGCTGGGTGCGAGTCTGTAAGGAGCACGAGCTATTGGTGCAGCTCCTGGTACAAGATCTATTTGAAATTCAACGGATCGATGTGGGGGTAATCCCGGTAATTCTTTCGGAAATACATCGGGAAATTCTTTTGCAATGGGAACATCATTGATGCTCTTTTCTTCAGTTTGTACTTTCTCGACGTGTGCTAGAACAGCATAGCAACCTTTTCTTATTAGTTTTTGTGCCTTCAAATTACTAATAAGATGTAGCTTCGTGTTGCCCTTTTCTCCGTACACCATTAAGGGTTTTCCTTTTTCTCGTATAATGCGAATTGCATTTTTGTAACAAACGATCTCCGCTTTCACTTCTTTCAACCAGTCCATACCGATTATCACATCAAAACTCCCTAACTCTACTGGTATCAAATCAATCTTAAATGTTTCGCTAACCAGTTTAATTTCTCGATTCCGACATATATTATCTGCTGAAATTAATTTACCATTTGCTAATTCGAGTAAAAATTTACTATCCAAAGGCGTCAATGGACAACTTAATTTAGCACAAAAATCTCTACTCATATAGCTTCTATCCGCACCCGAATCAAATAAAACGTAAGCAGATTTATTGTCAATAAGAAACGTACCCGTAACAAGCTCCGGGTCTTCCTGTGCCTCTACCGCATTAATATTGAAAACTCTTCCACGGCCTTGTCCATTCGTGTTCTCCTGGTTCGGGCAATTTCTAATAATGTGGCCTGGTTTTCCACATTTATAACAAACTACATTGGCATAACTTGCTCCGACACTACTTGCTCCGCCATTACTCGTTCCGACACCATTTGTTCCTTTCGTTCTATTAACCCCTGGTCCGTAGACCTCACACTTCGCCGCGCTATGACCATTTCTTTTACACTTGTTGCAAAATTTGGTGCAGAACCCCGAGTGATTCTTTTCACACCTTTGGCATAGTTGCTTCTGATTGTTGTTGTTGTTGCGGTTATTATTGTTGTTGGGATGATTGTTGTAGTTGCTGTTGTTGTTGTTGTTGTTGTTGTTGTTGGGCCGTTTGTTGTAGTTGCGATTGATGTTGCGATTGTTGGGATAATTGTTGCGATTATTGTTGTAATTGCTGTTGTTGTTGTATTGGTGATTCTTATCACCGTTTTCCTCCCACTTTCTTTTGACTTGCTTCACATTGGCCTCTTCAGCAGTCTGTTCTTTAATTCTTTCTTCAATCTGGTTCACTAGTTTGTGAGCCATTCTACATGCCTGTTGTATGGAGGCGGGCTCGTGTGAACTTATATCTTCTTGGATTCTTTCCGGTAATCCTTTCACAAACGCGTCGATCTTCTCTTCCTCATCTTCGAATGCTCCTGGACACAATAGGCACAATTCTGTGAATCGTCTTTCGTACGTGGTAATATCAAATCCTTGGGTTCGTAACCCTCTAAGTTCTGTCTTGAGCTTATTGACCTCGGTTCTGGGACGGTACTTCTCGTTCATCAAGTGCTTGAATGCTGACCACGGTAGTGCGTACGCATCATCTTGTCCCACTTGCTCTAGATAGGTATTCCACCATGTTAACGCAGAACCTGTGAAGGTATGCGTAGCGTACTTCACTTTGTCCTCTTCAGTACACTTACTTATGGCAAACACCGATTCAACCTTCTCGGTCCACCGTTTCAATCCGATCGGTCCTTCGGTTCCATCAAATTCCAAAGGTTTGCAGGCAGTGAATTCTTTGTAGGTGCATCCTACACGATTTCCTGTACTGCTAGATCCAAGGTTATTGTTGGTATGTAGCGCAGCCTGTACTGCGGCTATGTTTGAAGCTAGAAAAGTACGGAATTCCTCTTCATTCATATTCACGGTGTGTCGAGTAGTCGGTGCCATTTCCTTCAAAATAGTTGAATGGAACAAGTTAATCATACAGAATATTAAGAGTAGTTAATAGTATTTCGTAGCATAATATGAACTCATTTATAAAAGCTTTTTCTTCATATTAGCGTTTTATAAGTTTAAATTCGGGTAGTACCTACCCGTTAAGTTCATACTTAGTAGCTAATATACAATTCAACTACTACAATTCTATATGAAAAACTGATTATAATAATATTTCGCGTTCAAACTTTTATACAATATTTTACAAACTTACAATACCGCTTATTTTACACAAAGCATGAAATATAGCACACAATAACTTTGATACAAGATAGTTGTGAAGACAATTCTAGCTAGTACACAAGTCGTTCAGCAAAGGCAATAAATACACGTAATTCATACGTCCAGAAACAAGTCATGCATTCTGGTTTTACTAGGACTACTTCCCATCCTTGGTCTTGTGCAACATAACCGTTATGGCCGTTGATAAGACAGCGTGTTGTAACGTCATCAAAGGGACGAGGGTTACGTAATGTCCAACAGTCCCGTAATAATCTAAAAACCTCATTTCTTACCCCAATTACCGACTCCGTCACTTGTGGAAACGTTTTGTTTAATAGTTGTAGCCCGATGTTCTTGTTCTCACTTTGGTGAGAAGCGAACATTACTAATCCGTAAGCATAACATGCTTCTTTATGTTGCATGTTAGCCGCTTTTTCTAAATCACGAAGTCCAATATTCGGATATATTGAGTCAAAATAATTTCTTAACCCGTTGCGTAAAATAGCATTTGGGTTCCCCGCAATATATGCGTCAAAGTAAACACATCGTAACTTATGGGTTTCCCAATGTGATATCCCCCATCTTTCAAACGAAAGTCTCTTATAAACCAAGACATTCTTGGAACGTTCTTCGAATGTCTTACAAACTGATCTCGCCTTAAATTGTTGTGCCGAAGAATTCTGGCCGACTCTAGACAAGATTTCATCAATCATGTCTCCGGGTAGGTCTCTTAAAATATTGGGTTGTCTATCCATTTTGTATTTTTAAACTGTAAAATAGACAAGAGTTAGATTCATAAAAAAAAATACTTATTAATACAAGCAATTTTTACATATATCATAAAGCATAAGAACACTATATTCCATATATTACACCACACGAATACAACTATCTTATTCTGACTCGCTCGTTTCTTCTTCTTCGGTTTTGGTTCGTTTTGCCAAGTTTCTAGGGATATATGATGTTCCCCTAATACGAACCGTCGTTGTCCACATTGGTTTAGAAAAACCTGGTGGTTTAGAGGTTCCCGGGTCATTGTTACAACTTAAGGACTTCGGGGGTTGACGATACATATAAAGTTCATCGGGGTTGGAATTAGATTTCTCTATTTTTATGCCCTTTCCCTTATTATTTTCTTTTGCCTTTTTAAATTCAGTTGGGGTAATTTCTATAACATCATCGGAATTCTCGTCGGAATCCGATTCATCGGAGAATTGGTAATCCTCCCAATATTTTGCTTCCTTGGCGGAAACACCATTGACCATAATTAACTTTGGTCGGTTGGTTGAGGATTTTCTTTTACTTAACCGTTTTATTATTTCCCCCACCGGTTCTATTTCTTCATCCGGTTCCGATTCTTCTTCCGGTTCCGATTCTTCTTCCGGTTCCGACTCTTCTTCCGGTTCCTCTTCGGGAACTTGTGAATCAGTCCACAAATTATTCCAATTTACATTTGACTCTTCATTATTATTAGGTGAGTCAATGGGACTTGTTCTAGAGGTAGACATCTATCACATAATATCAAACACGTTAAGAGATTAATATATCACATAATATTCATATGTTAAAAATATATAGTTTCCAACAAAAATGTTAAGCAATCATTTTTAAAGAAAACACGGTCGAAGTCCAGACTCACTAATGCATCCTAACAAACTCGATAAGACACACTAATGCAAATTTTTTGGTTCTCTAAGACCAACACTCGGATACCAACTGAAATGTCCCGTTCTTATTGATTAAAAACGTTCCATATTAATTGATTTCGTTGCGAGGTTTTGACCTCTATATGAGACGTTTTTCAAAGACTGCATTCATTTTTAAACAAACCATAACCTTTATTTCATCAATAAAGGTTTAAAAAGCTTTACGTAGATTATCAAATAATGATAATCTAATATATCCTGTTTACACACGACCATTACATAATGGTTTACAATACAAATATGTTACAACAAAATAAGTTTCTTGAATGCAGTTTTTACACAATATCATACAAGCATGGACTCCAAATCTTGTCCTTATTTAAGTATGCGACAGCGGAAGCTCTTAATAATCACCTGAGAATAAACATGCTTAAAACGTCAACAAAAATGTTGGTGAGTTATAGGTTTAACCTATATATATCAAATCGTAACAATAGACCACAAGATTTCATATTTCAATACACATCCCATACATAGAGATAAAAATCATTCATATGGTGAACACCTGGTAACCGACAATAACAAGATGCATATATAAGAATATCCCCATCATTCCGGGACACCCTTCGGATATGATATAAATTTCGAAGTACTAAAGCATCCGGTACTTTGGATGGGGTTTGTTAGGCCCAATAGATCTATCTTTAGGATTCGCGTCAATTAGGGTGTCTGTTCCCTAATTCTTAGATTACCAGACTTAATAAAAAGGGGCATATTCGATTTCGATAATTCAACCATAGAATGTAGTTTCACGTACTTGTGTCTATTTTGTAAATCATTTATAAAACCTGCATGTATTCTCATCCCAAAAATATTAGATTTTAAAAGTGGGACTATAACTCACTTTCACAGATTTTTACTTCGTCGGGAAGTAAGACTTGGCCACTGGTTGATTCACGAACCTATAACAATATATACATATATATCAAAGTATGTTCAAAATATATTTACAACACTTTTAATATATTTTGATGTTTTAAGTTTATTAAGTCAGCTGTCCTCGTTAGTAACCTACAACTAGTTGTCCACAGTTAGATGTACAGAAATAAATCGATAAATATTATCTTGAATCAATCCACGACCCAGTGTATATGTATCTCAGTATTGATCACAACTCAAACTATATATATTTTGGAATCAACCTCAACCCTGTATAGCTAACTCCAACATTCACATATAGAGTGTCTATGGTTGTTCCGAAATATATATAGATGTGTCGACATGATAGGTCGAAACATTGTATACGTGTCTATGGTATCTCAAGATTACATAATATATAATACAAGTTGATTAAGTTATGGTTGGAATAGATTTGTTACCAATTTTCACGTAGCTAAAATGAGAAAAATTATCCAATCTTGTTTTACCCATAACTTCTTCATTTTAAATCCGTTTTGAGTGAATCAAATTGCTATGGTTTCATATTGAACTCTATTTTATGAATCTAAACAAAAAAAGTATAGGTTTCTAGTCGGAAAAATAAGTTACAAGTCGTTTTTGTAAAGGTAGTCATTTCAGTCGAAAGAACGACGTCTAGATGACCATTTTAGAAAACATACTTCCACTTTGAGTTTAACCATAATTTTTGGATATAGTTTCATGTTCATAATAAAAATCATTTTCTCAGAATAACAACTTTTAAATCAAAGTTTATCATAGTTTTTAATTAACTAACCCAAAACAGCCCGCGGTGTTACTACGACGGCGTAAATCCGGTTTTACGGTGTTTTTCGTGTTTCCAGGTTTTAAATCATTAAGTTAGCATATCATATAGATATAGAACATGTGTTTAGTTGATTTTAAAAGTCAAGTTAGAAGGATTAACTTTTGTTTGCGAACAAGTTTAGAATTAACTAAACTATGTTCTAGTGATTACAAGTTTAAACCTTCGAATAAGATAGCTTTATATGTATGAATCGAATGATGTTATGAACATCATTACTACCTTAAGTTCCTTGGATGAACCTACTGGAAAAGAGAAAAATGGATCTAGCTTCAATGGATCCTTGGATGGCTCAAAGTTCTTGAAGCAAAATCATGACACGAAAACAAGTTCAAGTAAGATCATCACTTGAAATAAGATTGTTATAGTTATAGAAATTGAACCAAAGTTTGAATATGATTATTACCTTGTATTAGAATGATAACCTACTGTAAGAAACAAAGATTTCTTGAGGTTGGATGATCACCTTACAAGATTGGAAGTGAGCTAGCAAACTTGAAAGTATTCTTGATTTTATGAAACTAGAACTTTTGGAATTTATGAAGAACACTTAGAACTTGAAGATAGAACTTGAGAGAGTTCAATTAGATGAAGAAAATTGAAGAATGAAAGTGCTTGTAGGTGTTTTTGGTCGTTGGTGTATGGATTAGATATAAAGGATATGTAATTTTGTTTTCATGTAAATAAGTCATGAATGATTACTCATATTTTTGTAATCTTATGAGATATTTCATGCTAGTTGCCAAATGATGGTTCCCACATGTGTTAGGTGACTCACATGGGCTGCTAAGAGCTGATCATTGGAGTGTATATACCAATAGTACATACATCTAAAAGCTGTGTATTGTACGAGTACGAATACGGGTGCATACGAGTAGAATTGTTGATGAAACTGAACGAGAATGTAATTGTAAGCATTTTTGTTAAGTAGAAGTATTTTGATAAGTGTATTGAAGTCTTTCAAAAGTGTATAAATACATATTAAAACACTACATGTATATACATTTTAACTGAGTCGTTAAGTCATCGTTAGTCGTTACATGTAAGTGTTGTTTTGAAACCTTTAGGTTAACGATCTTGTTAAATGTTGTTAACCCAATGTTTATAATAACAAAAGAGATTTTAAATTATTATATTATCATGATATTATGATGTACGAATATCTCTTAATATGATATATATACATTAAATGTCGTTACAACGATAAACGTTACATATATGTCTCGTTTCAAAATCATTAAGTTAGTAGTCTTGTTTTTACATATGTAGTTCATTGTTAATATAATTAATGATATGTTTACTTATCATAATATCATGTTAACTATATATATAACCATATATATGTCATCATATAGTTTTTTTTTTACAAGTTTTAACGTTCGTGAATCACCAGTCAACTTGGGTGGTCAATTGTCTATATGAAACCTATTTCAATTAATCAAGTCTTAACAAGTTTGATTGCTTAACATGTTGGAAACATTTAATCATGTAAACATCAATCTCAATTAATATATATAAACATGGAAAAGTTCGGGTCACTACAAAATCCACGGACCTCAGCATTAAACAGGGTCGCCAAGTGGTCAGATTTATCCTAACCATGAGAAGGATTTATCTCGTACAATGGGGGGGCACCATGCAAATTAGCTGGATAAGACTAATGAATCAGATCCCCAGAAAGGATAATCTCCTTAAAGATTAAAAATCAGCTTTTAAGACTGATATTACTCAATCCTAGAGATTGACCTTAAAGATTGAGAATTACAAACTCATGGAATTCAATGATATCTAAACTCGAGCTTGAACGAGAAAATATTTTGATCAAAATTATAAACCGATTTGTTTTCTGAAAACCCTATTTTCAATGCGTTCATTACCATTGAACGTAAAATCCTAGGAATTCACCTGGAATTCATTAGGTTACCTGAACTAAATCGGGTGTCAACCGTAAGAACGGTGGTTGCATAGTGGTCAAAGACAGGACCTTGTGCCAGACCGAAAAAATTATAAGGGTGAGCTTTACTATTGCTCCTACCAAGGATAGTAATTGCGTCCGACACGTTATAGACCATAATCAAAAGCATGTCACGGGACATTGCCTTAACAGTTGCTTGTTCAACGCTTTCCTTTCAACCGGACGGTAGTTTGCCGAAAGGTAATATACGGGACAAGTAAACTGGACGTGTTGCTTTCCAAATACAAGGTTAGCAAGTGGGTGACACAAAACCGCAAGTTTTGAGCTAAAATTTTCAATTCTGAAACCCACTAAACCCACAAAAATATTTTGCAAACACCGGTAAAGGGTTATTCCGGAAAGCTTATCTAGGGTAAAAACTAGATTTAATTTTCAAAAGATCAAATGTTTTCATAAAGATCCAATTTCCTTAATGGATCTAAATTTTTATAGTCATGTGGGACTGTAAACCATATCGTTACTACCATTGTTTATACCGCCGTATAGAAATCACTGATGTACAAAGTGTGAAGAATAAAGAAGTGATTCTTGTATTTCAAGACAATATTGCTTGAGGACAAGCAACGCTCAAGTGTGGGAATATTTGATAATGCTAAAAACGAACATATATTTCATAGCATTATTCCTCAAGAAAGACAAGCTTTTAGTTGCAATTGTTCTATTTACAAGTGATATTCGTTTGTATAATAAAAGGTGAAGACAAAAGACAGATTCGACGAATTGAAGACGCAAACGACCAAAAAGCTCAAAAGTACAAAAGACAATCAAAAAGGTTCCAATTATTAATAAGAAACGTCTCGAAATTACAAAAGTACAAGATTCAAAACGCAAAGTACAAGATATTAAATTGTACGCGAGGACGTTCGAAAATCCAGAACCGGGACCAGAGTCAACTCTTAACGCTCGACACAACGGACTAAAAATTACAAGTTAACTATATATATAAATATAATATAATATATAATTAATTATATTAATTATATATATATATTATATATATATATTAAAAACCGTCGGCAGAGAAAACTCCAAGGACTGAGCTGTAATTTATATCTCCGCGACTCGCGGAGTTTGAAGGGGATTTTGCCGCGAGTCGCGGTGCCCCAAAAATCAACTCTGGCTATAAAGCCAACCGAATTCTGATCCAAAAATCATCATCTTTTCTTCCTCATTCATACGTAAAACTTATATATATATATATAATTTATATTTTAATTTTAATTTTAATTCTAATAATAAGGGTATGTTAGCAAATGTTGTAAGGGTGTAAGTCGAAATTCTGTCCGTGTAACGCTACGCTATTTTTAATCATTGTAAGTTATGTTCAACCTTTTTACATTAATGTCTCGTAGCTAAGTTATTATTATGCTTATTTAAAACGAAGTAATCATGATGTTGGGCTAATTACTAAAATTGGGTAATTGGGCTTTGTACCATAATTGGGGTTTGGATAAAAGAACGACACTTGTGGAAATTAGACTATGGGCTATTAATGGGCTTTATATTTGTTTAACTAAATGAAAGTTTGTTAATGTTAATATAAAGATTTACAATTGGGCATCCCTATAAATTACCATATACACTCGATCGGACACGATGGGCGGGGTATTTATATGTACGAATAATCGTTCATTTAACCGGACACGGGAATGGATTAATAGCCACTAGAATAATTAAAACAGGGGTGAAATTACATTCAAGGGTAATTGGTGTAATTGTTAACAAAGTGGTAAAACCTTGGTTTACACGCAGTCGATAACCTGGTGTATTCATTAAACAAAGTATTAAAACCTTGTTACAATTCGAATCCCCAATTAGTTGGAATATTTAACTTCGGGTATAAGAATAATTTGATGAGGACACTCGCACTTTATATTTATGACTGATGGACTGTTATGGACAAAAACTAGACGGACATATTAAATAATCCAGGACAAAGGACAATTAACCCATGGGCATAAAACTAAAATCAACACGTCAAAAATCATGATTACGGAAGTTTAAATAAGCATAATTCTTTTATTTCATATTTAATTTCCTTTATTTTATATTTAATTGCACTTCTAATTATCGCACTTTTATTTATTGTTATTTAATCGCACTTTTAATTATCGTACTTTTTAATTATCGCAATTTTATTTTATCGCATTTTTATTATTCGCAATTTCATTATCGTTATTTACTTTACGCTTTAATTTAAGTCTTGTATTTATTTTATATTTTACATTAGGTTTTAACTGCGACTAAAATCTTAAAATCGACAAACCGGTCATTAAACGGTAAAAACCCCCCTTTATAATAATAATATTATTTATATATATGTTTGTATTTTTATAAAAGTAAACTAATATAGCGTTGAGCTTTGTTTAAAGATTTCCCTGTGGAACGAACCGGACTTACTAAAAACTACACTACTGTACGATTAGGTACACTGCCTATAAGTGTTGTAGCAAGGTTTAAGTATATCCATTCTATAAATAAATAAATATCTTGTGTAAAATTGTATCGTATTTAATAGTTTTTCCTAGTAAAATATAAACTATTTTATATACACCTCGCACTACATCATTTTCATTGATGACATACTTATTTACTCAAAGAATGACCAAGAACACGGTGAACATTTGAGAAAGGTGTTAGAAGTATTGAGGAAGGAAGAATTGTACGCTAAGTTTTCAAAGTGTGCATTTTAGTTGGAAGAAGTTCAATTCCTCAGTCACATAGTGAACAAAGAAGGTATTAAGGTGGATCCGGCAAAGATAGAAACTGTTGAAAAGTGGGAAACCCCGAAAACTCCAAAACACATACGCCAGTTTTTAGGACTAGCTGGTTACTATAGAAGGTTCATCCAAGACTTTTCCAGAATAGCAAAACCCTTGACTGCATTAACGCATAAAGGGAAGAAATTTGAATGGAAGGATGAACAAGAGAAAGCGTTTCAGTTATTGAAGAAAAAGCTAACTATGGCACCTATATTGTCATTGCCTGAAGGGAATGATGATTTTGTGATTTATTGTGACGCATCAAAGCAAGGTCTCGGTTGTGTATTAATGCAACGAACGAAGGTGATTGCTTATGCGTCTAGACAATTGAAGATTCACGAACAAAATTATACGACGCATGATTTGGAATTAGGCGCGGTTGTTTTTGCATTAAAGACTTGGAGGCACTACTTATATGGGGTCAAAAGTATTATATATACCGACCACAAAAGTCTTCAACACATATTTAATCAGAAACAACTGAATATGAGGCAGCGTAGGTGGATTGAATTATTGAATGATTACGACTTTGAGATTCGTTACCACCCGGGGAAGGCAAATGTGGTAGCCGACGCCTTGAGCAGGAAGGACAGAGAACCCATTCGAGTAAAATCTATGAATATAATGATTCACAATAACCTTACTACTCAAATAAAGGAGGCGCAACAAGGAGTTTTAAAAGAGGGAAATTTAAAGGATGAAATACCCAAAGGATCGGAGAAGCATCTTAATATTCGGGAAGACGGAACCCGGTATAGGGCTGAAAGGATTTGGGTACCAATATTTGGAGATATGAGAGAAATGGTACTTAGAGAAGCTCATAAAACCAGATACTCAATACATCCTGGAACGGGGAAGATGTACAAGGATCTCAAGAAACATTTTTGGTGGCCAGGTATGAAAGCTGATATTGCTAAATATGTAGGAGAATGTTTGACGTGTTCTAAGGTCAAAGCTGAACATCAGAAACCATCAGGTCTACTACAACAACCTGAAATCCCGGAATGGAAATGGGAAAACATTACCATGGATTTCATTACTAAATTGCCAAGGACTGTAAGTGGTTATGATACTATTTGGGTAATAGTTGATCGTCTCACCAAGTAAGCACACTTTCTGCCAATAAGAGAAGATGACAAGATGGAGAAGTTAGCACGACTATATTTGAAGGAATTTGTCTCCAGACATGGAATACCAATCTCTATTATCTCTGATAGGGATGGCAGATTTATTTCAAGATTCTGGCAGACATTACAACAAGCATTAGGAACTCGTCTAGACATGAGTACTGCCTATCATCCACAAACTGATGGGCAGAGCAAAAGGACGATACAAACGCTTGAAGACATGCTACAAGCATGTGTTATTGATTTCGGAAACAGTTGGGATCGACATCTACCATTAGCAGAATTTTCCTACAACAACAGCTATCATTCAAGCATTGAGATGGCGCAGTTTGAAGCACTTTATGGTAGAAAGTGCAGGTCTCCGATTTGTTGGAGTGAAGTGAGGGATAGACAGATTACGGGTCCGGAGATAATACAAGAAACTACCAAGAAGATCATCCAAATTCAACAACGGTTGAAAACCGTCCAAAGTCGACAAAAGAGCTACGCCGACATTAAAAGAAAAGACATAAAATTTGAAATTGGAGAAATGGTCATGCTTAAGGTTGCACCTTGGAAAGGTGTTGTTCGATTTGGTAAATGGGGAAAATTAAATCCAAGGTATATTGGACCATTCAAGATTATTAATCGTGTCGGACCAGTAGCTTACCGACTTGAGTTACCTCAACAACTTGCAAATGTACATAATACTTTCCACGTCTCGAATTTGAAGAAATGTTTTGCTAAAAAAGATCTCACTATTCCGTTGGACGAAATCCAAATCAATGAAAAACTTCAATTCATTGAAGAACCCGTCGAAATAATGGATCGTGAGGTTAAGAGACTTAAACAAAACAAGATACCGATTGTTAAGGTTCGATGGAATGCTCGTAGAGGACCCGAGTTCACCTGGGAGCGTGAAGATCAGATGAAGAAGAAATACCCGCATCTATTTCCAGAAGATTCGTCAACACTTTCAACAGCTTAAAATTTCGGGACGAAATTTATTTAACGGGTAGGTACTGTAGTGACCCGAACTTTTCCATGTTTTTATATATTAAATGAAATTGATATTTACATGATTAAATGTTTCCAACATGTTAAGCAATCAAACTTGTTAAGACTTGATTAATTGAAATAGGTTTCATATAGACAATTGACCACCCAAGTTGACCGGCGATTCACGAACGTTAAAACTTGTAAAAACTATATGATGACATATATATGGATATATATATAGTTAACATGATATTATGATAAGTAAATATATCATTAAGTATATTAACAATGAACTACATATGTAAAAACAAGACTACTAACTTAATGATTTTGAAACGAGACATATATGTAACGATTATCGTTGTAACGACATTTAATGTATATATATCATATTAAGAGATATTCGTACATCATAATATCATGATAATATAATAATTTAAAATCTCATTTGATATTATAAACATTAGTTTAACAACATTTAACAAGATCGTTAACCTAAAGATTTCAAAACAACAATTACATGTAACGACTAACGATGACTTAACGACTCAGTTAAAATGTATATACATGTAGTGTTTTAATATGTATTCATACACTTTTGAAAGACTTTAACACACATCAAAATACTTCTACTTAACCAAAATGCTTACAATTACATCCTCGTTCAGTTTCATCAACAATTCTACTCGTATGCACCTGTATTCGTACTCGTACAATACACAGCTTTTAGATGTATGTACTATTGGTATATACACTCCAATGATCAGCTCTTAGCAGCCCATGTGAGTCACCTAACACATGTGGGAACCATCATTTGGTAACTAGCATGAAATATCTCATAAAATTACAAAAATATGAGTAATCATTCATGACTTATTTACATGAAAACAAAATTACATATCCTTTATATCTAATCCATACACCAACGACTAAAAACACCTACAAACACTTTCATTCTTTAATTTTCTTCATCTAATTGATCTCTCTCAAGTTCTATCTTCAAGTTCTAAGTGTTCTTCATATATTCTACAAGTTCTAGTTTCATAAAATCAAGAATACTTCCAAGTTTGCTAGCTTACTTCCAATCTTGCAGAGTGATCATCCAACCTCAAGAAATATTTCTTATTTATAGTAAGATATCTTTCTAATACAAAGTAATAATCATATTCAAACTTTGATTCAATTTCTATAACAATAACAATCTTATTTCGAGTGAAAATCTTACTTGAACTGTTTTCGTGTCATGATTCTGCTTCAAGAACTTTCAAGCCATCCAAGGATCCTTTGAAGCTAGATCCATTTTTCTCATTTCCAGTAGCTTTATCCAGAAAACTTGAGGTAGTAATGATGTTCATAACATCATTCGATTCATACATATAAAGCTATCTTATCCGAAGGTTTAAACTTGTAATCACTAGAACATAGTTTAGTTAATTCTAAACTTGTTCGCAAACAAAAGTTAATCCTTCTAACTTGACTTTTAAAATTAACTAAACACATGTTCTATATCTATATAATATGCTAACTTAATGATTTAAAACTTAGAAACACGAAAAACACCGTAAAACCGGATTTACGCCGTCGTAGTAACACCGCGGGCTGTTTTGGGTTAGTTAATTAAAAACTATGATAAAATTTGATTTAAAAGTTGTTCTTCTGGGAAAATTATTTTTCTTATGAACATGAAACTATATCCAAAAATTATGGTTAAACTCAAAGTGGAAGTATGTTTTCTAAAATGGTCATCTAGACGTCATTCTTTCGATTGAAATGACTACCTTTATAAAAATGACTTGTAACTTATATTTCTGACTATAAACCTATAATTTTTATGTTTAGATTCATAAAATAGAGTTCAATATGAAACCATAGCAATTTGATTCACTCAAAACGGATTTAAAATGAAAAAGTTATGGGTAAAACAAGATTGGATAATTTTTCTTGTTGTAGCAACGTGAAAATTGGTAACAAATCTATATTAATCATATCCTAGCTAACTTATATTGTATTATACATGTATTCTAATATATTATGTAATCTTGAGATACCATAGACACGTATGCAAATGTTTTGACATATCATATCGACCCATGTGTATATATTATTTGGAACAACCATAGACACTCTATATGCAGTAATGTGGGAGTTAGCTATACAGGGTTGAGGTTGATTCCAAAAATATATATACTTTGAGTTGTGATCTAGCCTGAGACGTGTATACACTAGGTCGTGGATTGATTCAAGATAATATATATCAATTTTTTTCTGTACATCTAACGTTGGACAACTAGTTGTAGGTTACTAACGAGGACAGCTGACTTAATAAACTTAAAACATCAAAATGTATTAAAAGTGTTGTAAATATATTTTGAATATACTTTGATATATATGTACATATTTATTATAGGTTCGTGAATCGACCAGTGGCCAAGTCTTACTTCCCGACGAAGTAAAAATCTGTGAAAGTGAGTTATAGTCCCACTTTTAAAATCTAATATTTTTGGGATGAGAATACATGCAGGTTTTATAAATGATTTACAAAATAGACACAAGTACGTGAAACTACATTCTATGGTTGAATTATCGAAATCGAATATGCCCCTTTTTATTAAGTCTGGTAATCTAAGAATTAGGGAACAAACACCCTAATTGACGCGAATCCTAAAGATAGATCTATTGGGCCTAATAAACCCCATCCAAAGTACCGGATGCTTTAGTACTTCGAAATTTATATCATATCCGAAGGGTGTCCCAGAATGATGGGGATATTCTTATATATGCATCTTGTTAATGTCGGTTACCAGGTGTTCACCATATGAATGATTTTTATCTCTATGTATGGGATGTATTTTGAAATATGAAATCTTGTGGTCTATTGTTACAATTTGATATATATAGGTTAAACCTATAACTCACCAACATTTTTGTTGACGTTTAAAGCATGTTTATTCTCAGGTGAATATTAAGAGCTTCCGCTGTTGTATACTAAAATAAGGACAAGATTTGGAGTCCATGTTTATATGATATTATGTAAAAACTGCATTCAAGAAACATATGTCGATGTAATATATTTCTATTGTAAACCATTATGTAATTGTCGTGTGTAAACAGTATATTTTAGATTATCATTATTTGATAATCTACGTAATGCTTTTGAAACCTTTATTAATAAAATAAAGGTTATGGTTGTTTTAAAAATGAATGTAGTCTTTGAAAAACGTCTCATATAGAGGTCAAAACCTCCCAACGAAATCAATTAATATGGAACGTTTATAATCAATATGAACGGGACATTTCAAAATATTCACAACAATTAGTGGCAATTATAACGTCCAACTAATTCAATAATAATCAACAAAACTTCTGTCTGCATAATAATTCATTTGAGGGTTTGTTTTGCTTATGTCTATCTCGTCAAACATTTATAAAAGCATCTCAGTCCAAAAATATAGATTTCAAAGGCATTTAATAAAGCAGTCGTAAAACATTTATAAAGCAGCGCATGTATTCTCAGTCCCAAAAATGTAAAGAGTAAAAGGGATCAAATGAACTCATAATAAGATATTTTGTAGTAAAAATATGCATACGATGGAACTGGACAATGCAGGGTTGGCCTCGAATTCACGAACCTATATCAATTGTGTATATATATATATATATATATTAACACATAATATTAATCAACTAAGTTTATAAATTTTATAATGTATTATGATTAATATCCTTATATATAATTATATTAATACTTATAATAGGTCATATTATATATATGATATATAATTTAATTAATGTTTTAATAATAATATATTAGTTAATATATTAAAACATGGTAGTTTGTAATATTAGTTATATTTAGGTTAAATTTAAAAATTATATTTTATAAAAAAATATTTGTTGTAATAATAATAATAATAATAATACTAGTAATATTATTAGTAATACAAATAATAACAATAATAATTTTAATGTTAAAAATAATAATGATGATGATAATAATAATAATAATAATGATATTAATAAAATTAATAATAATAGTAATTTTCATACAAAAAATAATGATAACAATAATAAAAAAATAATGGCAATTCTGATAATAATAAGGATAGTTTTATTGATAATAAGATGATAGTTTTAATAATACTAATAATAATAGTAATATAAATTTTTAAAAAGAATATTTTTAATAATAATGATAAAAAATAGTTATTAGTAATGATAATATTAATAATGATAGTTTTTAATAATAATAATAATAATACTTACATTAATAATTATAATGATAATAATAATAATACCTATATTAATAATAAAAATGATAAAATTAATAATAATAATAATAATAATAATAATAATAATAATAATAATAATAATAATAATAATAATAATACTTATATTACTAATATTACTACCTTTGAAGAAACAAGCTTAAAAAAAATACCACTGCCCAGGCTCGAACCCATGATCTATCGTTCAATGACTACATACTCAAACGATTCCTCTACTTCCCATTTTCTGTTCTAATTCCTAATTTAATTCTCTTTAACCCGTTATCTGTTTCTTCTTCTTTCATAAATGTTTCATCATTTTTGTTATCTGATCACAACATCATCTTATTCATAATCACAATTATCCTAATCTTCATATAATCACCATAATAAACGTAATCATCATTTATTTTCTCTATCATCTCCACCATTTATCATCATTAAATTGTGGGTTTCGATATAGGTAACAAACTATCGTTGGAAGCAGCAGCTTAACAAAACAGATGGATCAATCCTTGCTGGTGTCGATCATACAAGAAAAGAATTAATCAACACAAGGGTTCGATTGTGGTTGTTAATCGAGCAAGCATCAGTGTAACTAGAATAGGAAACATCAAATGGCCATAAGCAGCAGTAATATACTGTTGGGCTTGAGATTATTAAATTAAACCAATCATGGGTTAACAGTGTACTGATAAAAATATATTATGAGATTGGGCTTTACTTACATAATGGGCTGAGAAGAAAGAAGAAGAAAAAAAAAATAACGATGGAGGCTGTAGCAGAAATCTTTCGTTTCTTTTTATTTATTTATAAAACAGATGCAGCAACCATTCCAGGTCCCCCATGTTATTGTTGTCAGCCAGTAGCATATTCAAAACAGAAAAATAATAAAAATCTAGTGATGGGAGTCGTTGTTAGAGCAGGAAGCCAAAAAAATATAAAAATATTGTTGATGCAGCAGCCATACTTTACTCTGTTGGTGGTTTTCGAATGTATTAGAAACAGAAACAAGCGAATAGCAGGAAGATATGGGGTGTTAGGCTGTCGCGAGTTCGAAGAAAATTAGGAGAGAGAGAGAGAGAGAGATTGAGAGATTCAAGGTGGTGGAAGTGGGTTGTAGAGGTGGTGGATGACGACGGTTACATGGTGGTTTGAAGTGGTTCATGACTGCATCACAGCAGCCTCTTATAATAGTGAACATGTCCTAACTGTTTATAAGCACGTGATCGAGTAGTAGACTCTTCGAGTAGCATGTGCAGGAAATATTTGGGTTGTGTTGGGTTTTATAAAGTAGCAGAAAAATGGAGACGGTGAACGTAAACATAACATATCCAAGGTGATGGAAGGTGATCAAGGTGGGTTGTGAACCGAAGAAGAAAGTGATGGGTTTAGGTGATTCTATGGTTCACGGTGGTAGTGGCGTAGAGATGATCGAGTAAGAAATAATAGTAACAAGTATTAGTGGTTTAGTGTAGCGGATTAGGATGTTGTAGGGTGGCATGGTTATGGGTTTGAGAAGTGGTTCAAGAAAGAAGAATGGTGATGGTATACTGCAAAAATGGGTTTTGGGTTCATCCTCCCATATGCAATGTAAATGTATGATATATATGCACACCGAAAAAGTTAAAAACATAAATATAATAATGATTTAATAATAATAATAATAATAATAATAATATAATAATAATTATAATAATATTTAATAATACACATGTGAAGAATAAGAAACAGTAATATCTCTCGTGAATTCATTGTTTGATTTTTCTGCCGACAATTTCCACGGACTATTATTTCATACCCCGTTGTTATTCAGTGGCGAATAAAAGTCTTCGGAAAAATCCCAAATTTTTACAATATTATATTTATTTATTTTGGTTATTATGGTATAAAATTCGATCCTTAATTTGTTAAATAAAAATTACATCAACTGTCCATCTCAATTCTGGGTAAAATATAAAAAGTGTTAAAATTTAATAAGTAGATCCTAAACACATTTTTAGTAAGCCTAAAATTTATAGAACTCATTTTTGGATCACCGTTTATTTTAAAATCACATAAGTTCGTTTATAACTTTTTTATTATCAATCGAACAATAATTGAGGGTTACTATCTGTTTCCAAATAAATTTGAAACTATATATATATATATATATATATATATATATATATATATATATATATATGTTCAATACATTATATTTATATATATATATATATATATATATATATATATATATATATATATATATATATATATATATATATGTTCAATACATTCTATTTATATATATATATATATATATATATATATATATATATATATACATACATATATCAAGTTACAATTAATTGTTCATGAATTGTCGGAACTGGTCGAAGGTCAAATGATTTCATGAAATAGTTCAAAAATTTTGACACTCGGTTTAATAGACTTTGCTTATCGTGTCAAAACTATATAAAGATTAAGTTTAAATTTGGTCGGAAATTTTAGGGTCGTCACAGATAGATCCCAAAAAAATACACGATTTGAAAAAAAACGGTTACTAAATCGGAGCTACGAGTCAAAAGATACGATAGATCGAACATTTTGGCCAAAGACACAAAACACCAAGCACCACGAACCGTCGGTGGTGTTAGGTGCATGGTACGATTCTGTGAGAAAAGATGTCTTTTTCGAAATCTAGACAACTTCGAATGGCAAGCACATTCAGAGAGTCTTGTTCGTTCGGCCGATTTAGGGTGATCTTATGAATTTCAGCACAATTTTAAACCGAAGGTTATGCGCCGCCAAATGATACACCATCTGGCGGCGCATACTAATGATTTAAATAAACGTGTTTAATGAAGTGACATTAGATTCAAATTTATACCCGTTATACAAAATTAAATTGCGAGTGAAATAATAGGCCTTAAAATGATATATACCATGCTAAGTTATGCATACACAAAACTAATTATAAGATATAAATTGAAAACGTTCAAAGAGTACATTCAAAATGAGTCAAATGTCTATTTTCGGCATCCTGACGACCTCGATGTCAAGACACTATCCAGGAGTCTTGATGTTAGGGTCATTTTAGGGTGATCTCGAGAATTTCAGTACAATCTGAAACCGAAGGTTATGCGCCGCCAAATGGTACTCCATCTGGCGGCGCATCTTAATGATTTAAAAAATCTTGTTTAATGAATTGATATTAGATTCAAATTTATATGCGTTATACGTAATTACATTGCGAGTGAAATAATAGGCCTTAAAACAATATGTACTATGCTAAGTCATGCATGCACAAAAGGAATAATACGAATGAAATTCAAAACGGTCAAAATCGAAAAAAGACAAAATTGAAGGCTTTCGAGGTCTCGTTTCGAAAAATATTTGGGACAAACCGCCTACGGCAGTTTTCCAACGGATAGATCCCGAAAAAATACACGATTTAAAAAAAACGGTGACTAAATCGGAGCTACGAGTCAAAAGATACGGTAGATCAAACATTTTGGCCAAAGACACAAAACACCAAGCACCACGAACCGTCGGTGGTATTAGGTGCGTGGTGCGATTCTATGAGAAAAGTTGTCTTTTTCGGAATCTAGACAACTTTGAATAGTAAGCACGTTCAGAGAGTCTTGCTCGTTCGGCCGTTTTAGGGTGATCTTATGAATTTCAGCACAATCTGAAACCGAAGGTTATGCGCCGCCAAATGGTACACCATCTGGCGGCGCATACTAATGATTTAAAAAAACGTGTTTAATGAAGTGACATTAGATTCAAATTTATACCCGTTATTCATAATTGCATTGCGAGTGAAATCATAGGCCTTAAAACGATATATACCAAGCTAGGTCATGCATACACAAAACTAATTATAAGATATAAATTGAAGACGTTCAAAGAGAACATTAAAAATGAGTAAAATGTCTTTTTCGGCATCCTGACGACTTTGATGTCAAGTCACTATCCAGGAGTCTTGATGTTAGGGTCGTTTTAGGGTGATCTCGAGAATTTCAGTACAATCTGAAACCGAAGGTTATGCGCCGCCAAATGGTACTCCATCTTGCGGTGCATATTAATGATTTAAAAAATCGTGTTTAATGAAGTGACATTATATTCAAATGTATATGCATTATACGTAATTACATTGCAAGTGAAATAATAGGCCTTAAAACAATATGTACTATGCTAAGTCATGCATACACAAAGGAATAATATGAATGAAATTCAAAACGGTCAAAATCGAAAAATGGTAAAATTAAAGGCTTTCGAGGTCTTGTTTCGAAAAATATTTGGGAAAAACTGCCTATGGGAGTTTGCCAACGGATAGATCCCGAAAAAATACACGATTTGAAAAAAAACGGTGACTAAATCGGAGCTACGAGTCAAAAGATACGATAGATCAAACATTTTGGCCAAAGACACAAAACACCAAGCACCACGAACCGTCGGCGGTATTAGGTGCATGGTGCGATTCTATGAGAAAAGTTGTCTTTTTCGGAATCTAGACAACTTTGAATAGTAAGCACGTTCAGAGAGTCTTGCTCGTTCGGCCGTTTTAGGGTGATCTTATGAATTTCAGCACAATCTGAAACCGAAGGTTATGCGCCGCCAAATGGTACACCATCTGGCGGCGCATACTAATGATTTAAAAAAACGTGTTTAATGAAGTGACATTAGATTCAAATTTATACCCGTTATACATAATTGCATTGTGAGTGAAATCATAGGCCTTAAAACGATATATACCAAGCTAGGTCATGCATACACAAAACTAATTATAAGATATAAATTGAAGACGTTCAAAGAGAACATTAAAAATGAGTAAAATGTCTTTTTCGGCATCCTGACGACTTTGATGTCAAGTCACTATCCAGGAGTCTTGATGTTAGGGTCGTTTTAGGGTGATCTCGAGAATTTCAGTACAATCTGAAACCGAAGGTTATGCGCCGCCAAATGGTACTCCATCAGGCGGTGCATATTAATGATTTAAAAAATCGTGTTTAATGAAGTGACATTATATTCAAATTTATATGCATTATACGTAATTACATTGCAAGTGAAATAATAGGCCTTAAAACAATATGACCTATGCTAAGTCATGCATACACAAAGGAATAATATGAATGAAATTCAAAACGGTCAAAATCGAAAAATGGTAAAATTAAAGGCTTTCGAGGTCTTGTTTCAAAAAATATTTGGGACAAACCGCCTACGGTAGTTTGCCAACGGATAGATCCCGAAAAAATACACCATTTAAAAAAAACGGTGACTAAATCGTAGCTACGAGTCAAAAGATACGATAGATCGAACATTTTGGCCAAAGACACAAAACATCAAGCACCACAAACCGTCGGTGGTGTAAGGTGCGTGGTGCGATTCTGTGAGAAAAGATGACTTTTTCAGAATCTAGACAACTTCAAATGGCAAGCACGTTTAGAGAGTCTTGCTCGTTCGGCCGTTTTATGGTGATCTTATGAATTTCAGCACAATCTGAAACCGAAGGTTATGCGCCGCCAAATGGTACACCATCTGGCGACGCATACTAATGATTTAAAAAACCGTGTTTAATGAAGTGACAATAAATTCAAATTTATACCCATTATACATAATTACATTGCGGGTGAAATTATAGGCCTTAAAACAATACGTATCATGCTAAGTCATGCATACACAAAAAGAATAATATGAATGAAATTCAAAACGGTCAAAATCGAAAAAAGGAAAAATTGAATGCTTTCGAGGTCTCATTTTGAAAAATATTTCGAACAAACCGCCTACGGCAGTTTGCCAACGGATAGATCCCAAAAAAATACACGATTTGAAAAAAAAACGGTGACTAAATCGGAGTTACGAGTCAAATGATACGATAGATCGAACATTTTGGCCAAAGACACAAAACACCAAGCACCACGAACCGTCGGTGGTGTTAGGTGCGTAGTGCAATTCTGTGAGAAAAGATGTCTTTTTCGGAATCTAGACAACTTCGAATGGCAAGCACGTTCAGAGAGTCTTGCTCGTTCGGGCGTTTTTGGGTGATCTTATAAATTTCAGCACAATTTTAAACCGAAGGTTATGCGCCGCCAAATGGTATACCATCTGGCGGTGCATACTAATTATTTAAAAAAACGTGTTTAATGAAGTGACATTAGATTCAAATTTATACCCGTTATACATAATTACATTGCGAGTGAAATAATAGGCCTTAAAACGATATATACCAGTCTAAGTCACGCATACACAAAATTAATTATAAGATATAAATTGAAAACGTTCAAAGAGAACATTAAAAATGAGTAAAATGTCTTTTTTTCAGCATCCTGATGATCTCGATGTCAAGACACTATCCAGGAGTCTTGATGTTAGGGTCGTTTTAGGGCGATATCAAGAATTTCAGTACAATCTGATACCGAAGGTTATGCGCCGCCAAATGGTACTCCATCTTGCGGCGCATCTTAATGATTTAAAAAATCGTGTTTAATGAAGTGACATTAGATTCAAATTTATATGCGTTATACGTAATTACATTGCGAGTGAAATAATAGGCCTTAAAACAATATGTACTATGCTAAGTCATGCATGCACAAAAGGAATAATACGAATGAAATTCAAAAAAGTCAAAATCGAAAAAAGGCAAAATTGAAGACTTGCGAGGTCTCGTTTCGAAAAATATTTGGGAAAACCCGCCTACGGAAGTTGGCCAACGGATAGATCCCAAAAAAATACACGATTTAAAAAAAACGGTGACTAAATCGGAGCTACCAGTCAAAAGATACGATAGATCAAACATTTGGCCAAAGACACAAAACATCAAGTACTAGGAACCGTCGGTGATATTAGGTGCGTGGTGCGATTCTGTGAGAAAAGATGTCTTTTTCAAAATCTAGACAACTTCGAATGGCAAGCACGTTCATAGAGTCTTGCTCGTTCGGCCGTTTTAGGGTGATCTTATGAATTTCAGCACAATCTGAAACCGAAGGTTATGCGCCGCCAAATGGTACACCATCTGGCGGCGCATACTAATAATTTAAAAAACGTGTTTAATGAAGTGACATTAGATTCAAATTTATACCCGTTATACATAATTACATTGCGAGTAAAATAATAGGCCTTAAAACGATATATGCCAGTCTAAGTCACGCATACACAAAATTAATTATAAGATATAAATTGAAAAAGTTCAAAGAGAACATTAAAAATGAGTAAAATGTCTTTTTTTCAGCATCCTGATGACCTCGATGTCAAGACACTATCCAGGAGTCTTGATGTTAGGGTCGTTTTAGGGCGATATCAAGAATTTCAGTACAATCTGATACCGAAGGTTATGCGCCGCCAAATGGTAATCCATCTTGCGGCGCATCTTAATGATTTAAAAAATCGTGTTTAATGAAGTGACATTAGATTCAAATTTATATGCGTTATACGTAATTACATTGCGAGTGAAATAATAGGCCTTAAAACAATATGTACTATGCTAAGTCATGCATGCACAAAAGGAATAATACGAATGAAATTCAAAAAAGTCAAAATCGAAAAAAGGCAAAATTGAAGACTTTCGAGGTCTCGTTTCGAAAAATATTTGGGAAAAACTGCCTACAGAAGTTTGCCAACGGATAGATCACAAAAAAATACACGATTTGAAAAAAACGGTGACTAAATCGGAGCTACCAGTCAAAAGATACGATAGATCAAACATTTGGCCAAAGACACAAAACATCAAGTACTAGGAACCGTCGGTGATATTAGGTGCGTGGTGCGATTCTGTGAGAAAAGATGTCTTTTTCGGAATCTAGACAACTTCGAATGGCAAGCACGTTCATAGAGTCTTGCTCGTTCGGCCATTTTAGGGTGATCTTATGAATTTCAGCACAATCTGAAACCGAAGGTTATGCGCCGCCAAATGGTACACCATCCGGCGGCGCATACTAATGATTTAAAAAACGTGTTTAATGAAGTGACATTAGATTCAAATTTATACCCGTTATACATAATTACATTGCGAGTGAAATCATAGGCCTTAAAACGATATATACCATGCTAAGTCATGCATACACAAAACTAATTATAAGAAATAAATTGAAAACGTTCAAAGAGAACATTAAAAATGAGTAAAATGTCTTTTTCGGCATCCTGACGACCTCGATGTCAAGACACTATCCAGGAGTCTTGATGTTAGGGTCGTTTTAGGGTGATCTTGAGAATTTCAGTACAATCTGAAACCGAAGGTTATGCGCCGCCAAATGGTACTTCATCTGGCGGCGCATATTAATGATTTAAAAAATTGTGTTTAACGAAGTGACATTATATTCAAATTTATATGCGTTATACGTAATTACATTGCGAGTGGAAATAATAGGCCTTAAAACAATATGTACTATGCTAAGTCATGCATACACAAAGGAATAATAAGAATGAAATTCAAAACGGTCAAAATCGAAAAATGGTAAAATTGAAGGCTTTCGAGGTCTCGTTTCGAAAAATATTTGGGGAAAACCGCCTACGGAAGTTTGCCAACGGATAGATCCCAAAAAAATACACGATTTGAAAAAAAAATGTTGACTAAATCGGAGCTACGAGTCAAAAGATACGATAGATCGAACATTTTGGCCAAAGACACAAAACATCAAGCACCACGAACCGTCGGTGGTGTTAGGTGCGTGGTGCGATTCTGTGAAAAAAGATGACTTTTTCGGAATCTAGACAACTTCGAATGGCAAGCACGTTTAGAGAGTCTTGCTCGTTCGGCCGTTTTATGGTGATCTTATGAATTTCAGCACAATCTGAAACCGAAGGTTATGCGCCGCCAAATGGTACAGCATCTGGCGGCGCATACTAATGATTTAAAAAACCGTGTTTAATGAAGTGACAATACATTCAAATTTATACCTGTTATACATAATTACATTGCGGGTGAAATTATAGGCCTTAAAACAATACGTATCATGCTAAGTCATACATACACAAAAAGAAATAATATGAATGAAATTCAAAACGGTCAAAATCGAAAAAAGGCAAAATTGAATGCTTTCGAGGTCTCATTTTGAAAAATATTTCAGATAGATCCCAAAAAAATACACGATTTGAAAAAAACGGTGACTAAATCAGAGTTACGAGTCAAATGATACGATAGATTGAACATTTTGGCCAAAGACACAAAACACCAAACATCACGAACCGTCGGTGGTGTTAGGTGCGTTGTGCGATTCTGAGAGAAGAAATGTCTTTTTCGGAATCTAGACAACTTCGAATGGCAAGCACGTTCAGAGAGTCTTGCTCGTTCGGCCGTTTTAGGGTGATCTTATGAATTTTAGCACAATTTTAAACCGAAGGTTATGCGCAGCCAAATGGTACACCATCTGGCGGCGCATACTAATGATTTAAAAAAACGTGTTTAATGAAGTGACATTAGATTCAAATTTATACCCGTTATACATAATTACATTGCGAGTGAAATAATAGTCCTTAAAACGATATATACCATGCTAAGTCATGCATACACAAAACAAATTATAAGATATAAATTGAAAACGTTTAAAGAGAACATTAAAAATGAGTAAAATGTCTTTTTTCGGCATCCTGATGACCTCGATGTCAAGACACTATCCAGGAGTCTTGATGTTAGGTTCGTTTTAGGGTGATCTTGTGAATTTCAGTACAATCTGAAACCGAAGGTTATGCGCCGCCAAATGGTACTCCATCTGGCGGCGCATCTTAATGATTTAAAAAATCGTGTTTAATGAAGTGACATTAGATTCAAATTTATATGTGTTATACTTAATTAAATTGTGAGTGAAATAATAAGCCTTAAAACAATATGTACTATGCTAAGTCATGCATGCACAAAAGGAATAATACGAATCAAATTCAAAACGGTCAAAATCGAAAAAAGGCAATATTAAAGGCTTTCGAGGTCTCGTTTCGAAAAATATTTTGGACAAACCGCCTACGAAAGTTTTACAACGGATAGATCCCGAAAAAAATACATGATTTGAAAAAAACGGTGACTAAATCGGAGCTACGAGTCAAAAGATACGATAGATCGAACATTTTGGCCAAAGACACATAACGTCAAGCACCACGAACCGTCGGTGGTGTTAGGTGCGTGGTGCAATTCTGTGAGAAAAATGTCTTTTTCACAATCTAGACAACTTCGAATGGAAAGCACGTTCAGAGAGTCTTGCTTGTTCGACCGTTTTATGGTGATCTTATGAATTTCAGCGCAATCTGAAATCGAAGGTTATGCGCAGCCAAATGGTACACCATCTGGCGGCGCATACTAATGATTTAAAAAAACGTGTTTAATGAAGTTACATTAGATTCAAATTTATACCCGTTATACATAATTACATTGCGAGTGAAATCATAGGCCTTAAAACAATACGTATCATGCTAAGTCATACATACATAAAAAGAATAATATGAATGAAATTCAAAACGGTCAAAATCGAAAAAAGACAAAATTGAATGCTTTCGAGGTCTCATTTCAAAAAATATTTGGGACAAACCACCCACAGCAGTTTGCCAATGGATAGATCCCGAAAAATACACGATTTGAAAAAAAAAATGGTGACTAAATCGGAGCTACGAGTCAAAAGATGCGATATATCGAACATTTTGGCCAAAGCACAAAATACCAAGCACCACCAACCATCGGTGGTGTTTGGTGCCTGGTGCGATTTTGCGAGGAAAGATGTCTTTTTCGGAATCTAGACGACCTCGAATGGCAATCACGTTCAGAGAGTCTTGCTTGTTCGGCAGTTTTAGGGTGATCTTGAGAATTTATGACAACCCGGAAAAATTTGACAAAATTTAAACAAAATATTTATAGGATTTCATTGAACTTCATCATTTACAAGTATATTTACTTCCAATATTATTAATATTATTAATAATAATTATTACTATCATTAATATTATTATCACTTTTACTAAAAGTGATAAGATTCATATAAATATCATTATTATTAATATCAATATTATTATTACTAGAATTATTAAAAATTCTATAATTATTGATATAGTCATTATAAAACAACTTAATACCATTTTCATTAATATTTTTATTATAATTAATATTATTAACATTATTATTATTATCATTATTATTAATGATACATATTAGTAACATAATTATTATTAATAGTATTATTATTATTAATATTATTATTAATTCTATTATTATTATTATTAGTATTATTATTATTAATACATTTAATAATAATATCAATTAAACATAAAATTCAAAAAGTCAAGATACATGTACGAATCAGATTAAAAAAATTATCAGATATGCTTTTAATTTTTTTTATGAATCGTGGCTTGTTTTATTTTTTTATTTCAAATCGTGATATTTTTTTATCTCAACTACTGGTTTCAATTTTGTTTGGATACTGCTTTAATCATTAAATTACATATTATATATACATAAATCAATCTGCAATTGTTGAATCAAAAACAGAAATATATATATTTTTTACTCGATATCCCTCTGTTCTTGATTTATTTTCCAAAAACCCGATTTCGAAACCCATTTTAAAATCCTTAATTGCAGTTTTGTTAGGATTCTCATACTCAAACTATCTGCAAAGTTTGAGCTTCCAATTCTTTAAAACGAGTGTGAATTTGCGAGTCAAAGTTATTTTTCTAAAAAAAAAGTCAACGAGGTGTTCATCACGAAATTCATTGTTGTTTTGATGTTTGCATTCAAATTGACGATTAATAAAGTTTATATGAGTCATTTGAAACATAATTCATTTTATAAGTATTGTCTAAAATGATCTCAAAACTAAAATCAATAAAAAAAATTTCTCTTTTTTTCTCGACAATAGCGAAGCAGTTTTTCTTTTTTTTTTATTTATTTATTCAATCAATAACTTATCATTATGTTTCAATTTGGAATTTAAAAACACAAAAGCATAAAATGTTGTTATGGGTTATGTGTTCTCTGGTCGGTCTCATGAGTGAAGGAGAAGAAGAAAATATAAACAGAAATATGTACGTGTTATATTTTGTAGCGACCCGACCAAATCATGTTTGACGACGCCGTCTACGTAGGTCCCATTACATGGTCATAAGTCTTTAAGACAAAGTTTGACCGAAAATATGTCGCATTCATTTCATAAGTGTGGATGTTTCAAAGTTTACAAAAGTAGTTTCCATAATTAGTACATAACGATGTTTAAAGTACAAATGAAACACGTGCGACACAGTTTAAAGTAGTCAAAAGACGCTCCACATATGCAAGTATACTCGAAATCCAAGCAAGTATCAAAAAGAATGTGCGAAAGTATGTATCACCTAATGATCAAGGACCTAAGAAAAACATAGGGAATCTGTCAACGAAAACGTTGGTGAAATCATAGGTTTAAATAAGTAAGTGAGTAAATGTAAGTCGAACCACAAGATTTGCACATTGATAAGATAGTAATACATTCTAAAAGTTAATATTCACGAGAACCCAATTATCAAGGCTTAACATTCCGTCCATTTAACCCCATTAATAGTGCTAGAACAACACTGTTTCTCGAAAATATATTTCATCCGTGGACGGTAGCGAACCGTCCGAGATGAGGGTTTGTCAAACCCATATGGCCATACAACATAAGTTCACGCCTACACTTACACACTGCAAGAGTAACTAATGATAATCGAATTGAGGATTTTGTTCTAAACTCATATGTAGAATGTTTGTTTTCCTCTACTTGTGTTCACTTAGTTAAAAAGAAATGTTTATGTTTTCTCATACCAAATGTAAGTTCAAAAGAGTAAAAGTGGGACTATGATCTCACCTTGAGTGCACGAATGAAAAGTACTTCATAAAGTAACGTGTGCAAAGGATAATGCTAGTCTTGACCTAAACAAATAGGTCGTATCAATAACGGTAAACACGATAGGTCAAAGATGTTCAATTAGTCCTATGGCTAGTTACTACTCGATTATGTAGCATGTGAATCAATTTGTCAAGTTTCATGCAAGATACAAGTATAGAAACAAGTTAGGAAGGTTGCATAATCATTTGGTTAAGTTTGACAAAAAGTCAAACTTTGGTCGGTCAAAGTCAACGAAAAAGTCAACATGTTCGGGTCGGGTCCCGAACTATTTTTCTGAGGTTTTTATTCATATATAAGCATGTTAGAACAAGTCTCATGTGAATCAGAGGTCCATAGCGTGCCAAACATTTTTCTTATTTTAACCAAGGAGGTCAGAACCTGGACACGGCTTAGGTCGCGCCGCGACCCAGGATTGCTGCGCCGCGGCATTGGTCGTGTGCTGGTACATGGTCAGTCTCAATTGTTCAAGTCCCAAATCAAAACTCTTTCAAGCATATTTTACAAACCGCTAACACTTAGAACTCGCACCTTATATCGTTAGAAAGCTAATTTGACAAGGAACCCAACTAAACACATTTCACCAACCGAAAACATTATTTGCAATAATCGACTTTTCAAATCAAATGATCAATCAATGCACACATTTAATGCTTCAAATTTTACAAGTGCACATTTATGATTCGGGCATTTAATGCATACATAAAACACGCCGTTTTCTAGATAATAAGCATACAATACAACTAACTAGTTACTAACAATAATTCATGGCTTTCAATGCATTAAATGTTAACATACAATTCTATCAAACCCTAACCAATAACATCAAAATCACTAATCATGTTTATGAAGTTTTCTAAAACAACCTGCACATCAAATTGAAGCTAGTGATGTTAGGAACACATTTAATACATGCATTTATAACATTTAACATCATTCAAACAACCAAATCACCAAATCAAATACACCAAAGTTTATGTTCATGCTAGTTACTTCAAATAACAAAATCGAACATATAAATCATATATTCATGTTAGACTTGAGCCATAGACACTAATTAACAACTTTATAAGTTAAAAACATCAAGAACACAAAATCTAGTGATTTTAGAAAGTTACCCAAACTTGATGAAATCAGTATGGAATCGAAGAGGAAGTTGCAAGGATTCCAAATATGTAATTTGTTTTGTGAGACACCCGCTAGCTTGGATTTAGATGATGATTCTTTTGTTTGGAGAATTGAAAGAAAATTGGAAAGTATGAAGAGAAAAGGAAAAATGAAAATGAAAAAGATGAATGGATGGGAGTGGTTTGACCACTTTGACCTAGTCAAAAGTTTGGTCACATGGCAAGATTGGTCCCTCAAGTTTTAATCGGGTGCGTGAATTACCTAAACGAGATAATTTAAAACGCGTATTAACGGGAGGTGTTATAAACATATAACAGACTTTAAATAATTAAACGGAAAAGTAAATGAAAAAAGGCGGGATGTTACATTACCTACTCCTTAAAAGAAATTTCGTCCCAAAATTTAAGTAGGCGTAGTAGTCGTTGTTTCTTCCTCGGAATCTTGCGTTTCTGGAATCGGGAATAGATGAGGGTATTTCCTTTGCATTTGATCTTGCCTTTCCCAAGTAAACTCGGGTCCTCTTTTGGCGTTCCAACGGACTTTAACAATCGGAATTCGGCTTTGTTTCAATGTCTTGACGGAGGTGTCCACAATTTCAACCGGTTCCTCCACAAAATGAAGTTTGTCATCAATAGTAAGTTCCTCGAGAGGGATGTCGATATCGGGTTTGGCAAGATACTTTTTCAAGTTATATACATGGAAGGTAGGATAAACGGAGCTCAATTGAGGTGGAAGATCTAAACGATCAGCAACGGTTTCAATACGCTCCAAGATTTCGAAAGGACCAATATACCTTGGATTTAGCTTCCCGTGTTTCCCAAAATAGATTACACCTTTCCAAGGCGCGACTTTTAACATTACTCGGTCACCGACTTGACATTCGAGGTAGTTGCGTCGTTTGTCGGTATAGCTCTTTTGACGACTTCGGGCCGTCCTAAGCCTATCTCGGATTTGAACGATTTTCTTGGTGGTTTCGTGAATGAGTTCGGGTCCGGTGATTTACACGTCGCCTACCTCGGCCCAACAAAGAGGAGAGCGACACTTTCGACCATATAACGCGTCAAAAGGTGCGGCTTTTATACTCGCGTGATAACTATTGTTGTAGGAGAATTCGGCGAGAGGTAAGTGCTTGTCCCAAGCTTTCCCAAAATTAACAACACAAGCTCGTAACATATCCTCCAATTTTTGTATTGTACGTTCACTTTGCCCATCAGTTTGCGGATGATAGGCGGTGCTCATGTCTAAATGCGTTTCCAATGCTTCTTGCAAGGTACGCCAAAATCTAGAAATAAAACGGCCATCTCGGTCGGAGATAATCGATAAAGGTATACCGTGTCGGGCTACGATCTCCTTAATGTAAAGTTGTGCAAGTTTCTCCATTTTGTTCGTTTCTTTCATGGCAAGGAAGTGTGCGAATTTGGTGAGACGGTCAACAATAACCCAAATAGTATCATAACCGCCCGTCGTTTTGGTAGTTTGGTGATAAAATCCATCGTTATCCTTTCCCACTTCCATTGCGGGATCTCGGGTTGTTGAAGTAGTCTGGACGGTCTTTAGTGTTCGACTTTGACTTTGGAACATGTCAAACACTTGGCAACATAAGTAGCTACGTCCCTTTTGATGTTCGGCCACCAATATTGTTCTTTAAGGTCGTGGTACATCTTATTGGCACCGGGGTGAATCGAGTATCGTGACTTATGGGCTTCATCTAAAATAAGACTTCGTAGGTCCCCATAACTAGGCACCCAAATCCTTCCGGCGAAATATCGGAGTCTGGTTTCCTTAGTTTCGAATCGAGAGACGAGAATGTTCAAAAGCTCGTGTGAAATGTTTTCATCCTTGAGAGCTTCATCTTGGGCTACCCGAATTTGGCTATTAAGGTTTGTATGGATGGTGATGTTTAAGGCTCGGACACGAAGAGGCACCGCTCTTTCTTTTCGACTTAAGGCATCGGCTACTACATTTACCTTTCCGGGATGGTAACGAAGCTCGCAATCGTAATCGTTTAAGGTTTCAATCCACCTTCGTTGTCTCATGTTTAGTTGCTTTTGATCAAAGATGTGTTGGAGACTTTTGTGATCGGTAAAGATAGTACTCTTGGTTCCATAAAGATAGTGTCTCCACATTTTAAGTGCAAAGACAACGGCTCCGAGTTAGAGATCATGTGTCGTGTAGTTTCGTTCATGAATTTTGAGTTGTCGGGAAGCATAAGAAATGACTTTCGTTCGTTGCATCAACACACACCCAAAACCATGTTTCGAGGCGTCACTGATGTCAAAGCTAAGGGGTATAAAATACTATAAAATTTTAGCAGGAAATGCTATTAAATACGATACAATTTTACACAAGATATTTATTTATTTATAGAATGAATATACTTAAACCTTGCTACAACACTTATAGGCAGTGTACCTAATCGTACAGTAGTGTAGTTTTTAGTAAGTCCGGTTCGTTCCACAGGGAAAATCTTTAAACAAAGCTTAACGCTATATTAGTTTACTTTTATAAAAATACAAATATATATAAGTAATATTATTATTATAAAGGGGGATTTTTACCATTTAATGACCGGTTTGTCGATTTTAAAACTTTAGTCGCAGTTAAAACCAAATGTAAAATATTAAAAATAAATACAAGACTTAAATTAAAGCGTAAAGTAAATAACGATAATGAAATTGCGATAAATAAAAGTGCGATAAAATAAACTTGCGATAATTAAAAAGTACGAAATTTAAATTGCAATTAAATACAATAACAATAAATAAAATGCGATAATTAGAAGTGCAATTAAATATAAAATAAAGGAAATAAAATATGAAATAACAGAATTATGCTTATTTAAACTTCCGTAATCATGATGTTTGACGTGTTGATTTTAGTTTTATGCCCATGGGTTAATTGTTCTTTGTCCTGGATTATTTAATATGTCCATACGGATTTGTCCATAATAGTCCATCAGTCATAAATATAAAGAGCGAAAGCCTTCGTCAAATTATTCTTATTCCCGAAGTCAAATATTCCAACTAATTGGGGATTCGAATTGTAACAAGGTTTTAATACTTTGTTTAATGAATACACCAGGTTATCGACTGCGTGTAAACCAAGGTTTTACTACTTTGTTAACAATTACACCAATTACCCTTGAATGTAATTCACCCCTATTTCAACAAGTCTATTAACTATTAATCCAGTTCCGTGTCCGGTAAAATGAATAATTATTGGTATTTATAGATATCCCGCCCACCGTACCCAGTCAAGCGTATGTGGTTAAATATAAATACGTCGAATTATAAGTTTGTATATTAAATTAACAAGGTATTGTTTAGTTAATATAAAACCCATTAATAGCCCATAGTCTAATTTCCACAAGTGTCGTTCTTTTATCCAAACCCCAATTATGGTACAAAGCCCAATTACCCAATTTTAGTAATTAGCCCAACATCATGATTACTTCGGATTAAATAATCATAATAATAACTTAGCTACGAGACATTAAATTAAAAAGGTTGAACATAACTTACAATGATTAAAAATAGCGTAGCGTTACACGGACAGAATTTTGACTTACACACTTACAACATTCGCTAACATACCCTTATTATTAGGATTAAAATTAAAATTAAAATTAAAATATAAATTATAAATATAAATATAACGTATATAGATGGATGGATATATTGGATGATTTTTACGATCAGAATGCGCGAGCTTTATAGGCAGTTTCAAAATTTGGGGCTCCGCGACTCGCGGCCCTTTTCTTCTTCAAACTCCGCGAGTCGCAGAGTTTGTAATTACAGCTCACTCCATTTTGGCTCTTTGTTTACCGACGGTTTATTATATAGATATAATATATATATAATTTATATAATTAATTATATATTATATTATATTTATATACATAGTTAACTTGTAATTTTTAGTCTGTTGCGTCGAGCATTGAGAGTTGACTCTGGTCCCGGTTCCGGATTTTCGAACGTCCTTGCGTACAATTTAATATCTTGTACTTTGCATTTTGAATCTTGTACTCTTGTAATTTCGAGACGTTTCTTATCAATAATTTGAACCTCTTTGATTGTATTTTGTACTTTTGAGCTTTTTGGTCGTTTGCATCTTCAATTCGTCGAATCTGTCTTTTGTCTTCACCTTTTATTATTTAAACGAATATCACTTGTAAATAGAACAATTGCAACTAAAAGCTTGTCTTTCTTGGGGAATAATGCTATGAAATATATGTTCATTTTTAGCATTATCAAATATTCCCACACTTGAGCGTTGCTTGTCCTCAAGCAATATAGTCTTGAAATACTAGAATCACTTCTTTATTCTTCACACTTTGTACATCAGTAATTTCTTTACGGCGGTATAAACAATGGTAGTAACGATATGGTTTACAGTCCCACATGACTATAAAAATTTAGATCCATTAAGGAAATTGGATCTTTATGAAAACATTTGATCTTTTGAAAATTAAATCTAGTTTTTTTTTACCCTAGATAAGTTTTCCGGAATAACCCTTCACCGGTGTTTGCAAATTATTTTTTTGGGTTTTGTGGGTTTCATATTTGAAAATTTTAGCTCAAAACTTGCGGTTTTGTGTCACCCAATTGATAACCTTGTATTAGGAAAGCAACACGTCCAGTTTACTTGTCCCGTATATTACCTTTCGGTAAACTACCGTCCGGTTGTAAAGGAAAGCATTGAACAAGCAACTGTTAAGGCAATGTCCCCTGACATGCTTTTAATTATGGTCTATAACATGTCGGACGCAATTACTATCCTTGGTAGGAGCAATAGTAAAGATCACCCTTATAATTTTCCGGTCTGGCACAAGGTCCTGTCTTTGACCATGCTATGCAACCACCGTTCTTATGGTTGACACCCGATTTGGTTCAGGTGACCTAATGAATTCCAGGTGAATTCCTAAGATTTTACGTTCAATGGTAATGAACGCATTGAAAATGGGTTTTTAGAAAATAAATCGGTTTGTAATTTTGATCAAAATATTTTCTCGTTCAGGCTCGAGTTTAGATATCATTGAATTCCATGAGTTTGTAATTCTTAATCTTTAATTCTCAATCATTGAATTTCAAGGATTGAGTAATATCAGGCTTAAAAGCTAATTTTTGATCTTTTAAGGAGATTATCCTTTCTGGGGATCTGATTCATTAGTCTTATCCAGCTAATTTGCACGGTGCCCCCCATTGTACGAGATAAATCTTTCTCATGGTTAGGATAAATCTGTCCACTTGGCGACCCTGTTTAATGCTGAGGTCCGTGGATTTCCTGCTGATTTTAGTGATGACTTTTCTAGATTTTTCGTCAACCTACAGCTGGTCTGGACGACAACTTCCTGACCTAAATCAAGAAGCGCGTGTCTTTTTCGGAAGACTTTAATTCCTTTTAATGATGGAATTGATTCATCGTGTAGATCCATCTCTTCTTTTCTTTCATCGGGTAAAACAGTTTAGTTTAGTCCAAAGCAAAAGTATTTTCAGTTATTTGTTACAGATATATGTGATATATGTTTAAGATAACTTGGTAAATTTTCCCACACTTGGCTTTTATTTTCCTTTTTATTGTCCTCTATTCCATTTTAAATGAATTTTAACATTTTGGTTTGTTTCTCAATTTATGTCCTTTCCGAGGTAACAATAATTTCGGTGTTAAAACCTAGTTTTATCGTTCATAAATATGTATAAACATGATTTTGAGTTCATTTAATTGAAAATTTTGAAAAATTTTACTAGAATTGGGTAGTCAGTATATAAGACTAGGGCTGTTCTTTATTATCAGAGAGCACTAGATTCTAATACAACTACTGCTTTACTAGTATTTTTAATGGTAACCCAGTGTTTAAGATAAAAATTTTAAAATCCGAAAGAATTTAACCCCTTCCCACACTTAAGATCTTGCAATGCCCTCATTTGCAAGAAATTAGTAACAATTTAAATTATTGAGGGTGATTTGTGTGAAAATGATTAAATTTTACCAATGTTTCCAAACATATTTGTGTTTGCTTGCTGAATGATAAATGGTGCATATCATTTGTTCATTCCGTCTTGTTGTTATTTCACATATATTTTGCATCTTGTTGTCAAAATTAGTTGCTTTTGCTGAACTTAATGCCAGTCTTTGAAAATGCGTTGTTTTACCCTGTTGTGTACATAAGATAAACTGCATTCATATATACATATTTTTGAAGTTTGGTATATTACCCCACATTCAAAAATTATTAAAATCTAAGAATAAAAGTTAGAAAATTATAAAAACTAATACAATATTAAATAAGTATTAAACGTATCAACATTACAAATTACAAAATAAATAAAACTAAGTAGACTAGGGATGATACTGATACCAATAGGGGTTCCATGCATAACCATACGTGCTATAAAATGCTTCGGCTGGGTTATACGTAGGATACGGTGGTTGAATCTCTATAGACCAGGGAGGGAATATGGCGATGGAGTAGGAATATAGTTTCTACCTATATGTTGGCAATAAGCTATGATTTGGTTTTGATGAACTTGCCAATCTTCAAATGCTCTATGTCTAGCATTTTCATACTCTGGCGAAGCTATAAACCTTTGCATTTCTGCCATTTCATTTCCCCCTCCTACATTACCTTCCTGTTGGTTTCTCTCAACCTGTGGATGTCTACCATGGTATTCTACTGCGGCGTTATTTCGCCTCTTCAAAACTTTCGCACCATGGTATACATTTAAACCTATTGTATCGCGGGGTTCTGGTTCTTCGATTAGTAATCCCCCCCGGCTTATATCCACACCGAGATATTCAGCAATCAAAGTAATAAATATACCACCTCCTATTATGATATGCGGTCTCATTCCCCTAACCATAGCTGATAAATAATAACCCACACAATAAGGTATACTTACAGCGCTTTGTGGGTCTCGAATACACATATGGTAAAACAAATCCTGTTCATTTACCTTTTCCTTGTTCTTACCTCTTTGTGTAATCGAATTAGCTAAAAACCTATGAATTACTCTTAATTCAGCTCTATCTATATCCAAATAAGAGTAATTTCCCCCTTTAAATCGGTGATGGCTAGTCATTTGACTCCATACACCATGCGTATCAAAATTTTCGTCTATCTTTCTACCGTTCAATATCAACCCTCTACAATTGGTAGATGCTAACTCCTCAGGCGTATATATACATAAAGCCTGAGCCATGTCTAGTAAAGACATGTGGCGCATCAAACCTCCTAACAAAAATCTAATAAAAGATCGATCGGTTAAACTAGCTACCCGATCATTTAATTCTATACTACACAATAATTCTTCACACCATACTTTATATACAGGTCTACGCATGTTGAATAACCGTACCCAATCGTTAAAAGTAGAATTACCATACCTCTGTGCAAGTAATTCCCTAATTGGCCCGGCCAATTCTACAGCTTCTAATGGTCCCCATTCTATGACCCTAGGTACCTCAACAACTTTAGAATGAATAGTATGCAAACTCCTTTGGTATTTTGGATAATCTATCCAAAGTCTGTCAAATCTCAGGTTCGGGTGCAAATCTTCCAAGTGCATATCAGAAACTGTCATGAATGGATGAGGTATATCTTGTTTGTAGTAGTTATCCACCTCCTGTTGTTCCGCATTCTCAGAAGGAGCATTGCGAGCTTGGGATGAAGATTCACCCCTTTCAGTCTGCAAAACACATCAAACACAATTTTTGTGCATCCAAATATGCATTAGTGTCAGCAAAATCATCAATCAAAATAATTACAATGACATGATCAATTTATATCAAACTTAAGCTCATTTTCATATTTTCATCAAATCTACACTTTTTCAAATAAGCATATACGAAAATGTTCACCAAGTTCATAAGCATTCAACTCAAATAACATGTCAAAATAATCATCACTAGCAATTAAACAAGTTTTAAATGGCATTATCTCTCAAAAATCAAGTTCATGAATTTTAGACTTGAAAAAGTCCACTTTAATTCTCAAAATCATGTTTAGGCTCAAAGTTTGGATCATTTAACTACCTAAACATGTTACACTACTTAATTTAGCAACAATTCATGAAAAAAATCGGCCATAACCTGTTTATATCAAAAAGCCCCAAATTTGCTCAAGAACACAAACCCTAGATTACTCAAAATTTGAAGTTTAAGGCTTCTAATCATGTTAAATAGCATCAATCTAGGTTATACAAGCATAATACATAAACAATTTAAGCATAATTACACTAAAAAGCATCAAAATCAAATTGGGTATAAAATTGTTCAAGAACACTAATTTTCGGATTAAATGGTGTTTAGGTGTAGAAATTTACCGTTTTTCTTGAGTAATTCCTTGATAGCATCCTTCTCAACATGATTTTAGTAAAAGATTTGATGATTAACGGTCAAAAATTGTGAATTTGGGAGTGTTTTTTCGGGTTTTTTTGGCTGTGTTTCGCATTATTTGTGGTGTGGGGATGTTCAACTGATCAGTTTTTGCGTTTTTATTTTTTTCTGAGTTTTGGTCCCTCCGCGAGTCGCGGTGTTTGAACCTTCAAACTCCGCGAGTAGCGGAGTTTGTTTTTTTTTTTTTTTTTAAACGTCTTATACTAATTAAAATAATTAAGTAATTAATTTTAAAATTTTGTTTCCCTTGTTATTTAGGACGAGGTCGTTTCGGATCGATGTCCTAGTCCGTCCCTCGACAAAATTTTAAAATTTGTCTTTTTGTAGCGATTGTTTTAAAAGCTAAGATTTTTGGGTTATTTAATGTTTTTGGCATACTTTAATTCAATAAGATTAAAAATAATGATAATAAAAGTTTTCGTCCCTCCCTCGGGTAAAGCAATTTCGGTTCAACGACCTAGTCTTCAACTTACGACGAATTTTAAAAATCATATTTTTAACTTAATGAGATAAAGTAAATTTTTGTTTTTAAATTCACACAACTTAAATATAAAATTCAAAATTAATATTAAAAAATCACACCAAACTTACAATTTAAAATGCATAAAAATAAAATTCATATTTTAAAAATTAAAAATTCACACCAAACTTAATTTAAAAATTCATATTATAAATTCACACCAAACTTATATTAATTTTTCAAATATTTACAATTTTAAATATATTGATTTTACAAAGTTTACAATATTAATTTAAGATTTATATATTAATTTTAAAAACATGGTAAAAATAAAATTAAAAATCTTTTTGGCTTTTTATCCCACTTTAATCAATCAAATATTATTAAAAATATACGCTCCTCTTTTCGATAAAGTAATTTCGGTTCCAAGACCTAATTTAACTCATGACGAATTTTTGAAATATTTTGGGTTGATTGATTAAAGATATTTATACCTTAAGAATAAACGTTAAATTTTGCAGTGATGTAATAAATTTTTGAATGATATCAATAATTTCGGTCGCCAAACCTAATTTTATTTAATACCAATTTAATACTTTATAGCGAACAAATTAGCGTTTATTATCAAAAGGTTAAAAATAAAAATAAAAACTGTACAGACTTACCTGTGAAATAGTATTCTTAGTTATATGATCTATCCCATTCATAAGATAGTCGGTTTAATTGGTTTTCCATGGCTACATAGGCGTAACCTCGAGCATTCAGTGTTTTTTCTTCTAAACATATGAACGGTCCGTCTCTGCATAAAGTAACAAATTCGGTATTTGAATAGGTTTGATTATTTGAACATTTACCACCATGTGACCATTTTCCGCATTTGTGACATCTTTCTAGGTGTCGTACTCTTCTTTTCGCTGCGGATTTTGATTTTCCTTTACCAAATTGTGACTTATTATCTTCGCATCTGGATTCTTTTCTTACTCCGTCCAATCTTTCTCTGATTACTGATACTATTTCACTCAGAAGTGTGTCATTATTACGTTTAGTGATCAAAGCGTGTAGCATTAGACCATGGTTTAGTTCACAGGCAGTCTTCATTTCGTAAAAACCTAAAAAAAATAAAAATTCAGAATGGGGGAGAAGACTAGTTCTTTAGGGTCTGCTAGGGAAAGACCATTCGAGTTCCATTTTCAAGAACTACACAAAAATAGACAATCTAACTTTAACAGAAATACATATTATCCTTTAAAGACTTGATTCTCCCCACACTTAGTTAGCTGTGGTATCGAAATTGTGATTAACTTCATTGTCAACTTCCATCGGACCATATATGTAATGTTTAACTCTGTGACCATTGATAATGCTAAAAACGAACATATATTTCATAGCATTATTCCTCAAGAAAGACAAGCTTTTAGTTGCAATTGTTCTATTTACAAGTGATATTCGTTTAAATAATAAAAGGTGAAGACAAAAGACAGATTCGACGAATTGAAGACGCAAACGACCAAAAAGCTCAAAAGTACAAAAGACAATCAAAGAGGTTCCAATTATTGATAAGAAACGTCTCAAAATTACAAGAGTACAAGATTCAAAACGCAAAGTACAAAATATAAAATTGTACGCAAAGACGTTCGAAAATCCGGAACCGGGACCAGAGTCAACTCTCAACGCTCGACGCAACGGACTAAAAATTACAAGTCAACTATGCACATAAATATAATATAATATTTAAATAATTCTTATAATTATTTAATATATTATATTATTTATAAAACCGTCGGCAGAAGAAAACAACCAAATATGAGCCTCCCCAGCTGGCCATGCGATCGCATGGCCTGGAAGGCATAAATCCATGCGATCGCATGAGCCCCAGTTCCAGCCCACATGCCTATAAAAATCGAGCTTTGGTGCACCACAAATCATCTATCTTTCTCTTCTCTCCATTCATACGTAATATTTATATTTATAATTTATATTTTAATTTTAATTTTAATTATAATTCTAATAATAAGGGTATGTTAGCGAATATTGTAAGGGTGTAAGTCGAAATTCTGTCCGTGTAACGCTACGCTATTTTTAATCATTGTAAGTTATGTTCAACCTTTTTACATTAATGTCTCGTAGCTAAGTTATTATTATGCTTATTTAAAACGAAGTAATCATGATGTTGGGCTAATTACTAAAATTGGGTAATTGGGCTTTGTACCATAATTGGGGTTTGGACAAAAGAACGACACTTGCGGAAATTAGACTATGGGCTATTAATGGGCTTTATATTTGTTTAACTAAATGATAGTTTGTTAATGTTAATATAAAGATTTACAATTGGGCGTCCCTATAAATTACCATATACACTCGATCGGACACGATGGGCGGGGTATTTATATGTACGAATAATCGTTCATTTAACCGGACACGGGAATGGATTAATAGCCACTAGAATAATTAAAACAGGGGTGAAATTATGTACAAGGACACTTGGTATAATTGATAACAAAGTATTAAAACCTTGGGTTACACTCAGTCGACATCCTGGTGTAATTATTAAATAAAGTATTAAAATCTTGTTACAGTTTAAGTCCCCAATTAGTTGGAATATTTAACTTCGGGTATAAGAATAATTTGACGAGGACACTCGCACTTTATATTTATGACTGATGGACTGTTATGGACAAAAACCAGACGGACATATTAAATAATCCAGGACAAAGGACAATTAACCCATGGGCATAAAACTAAAATCAACACGTCAAACATCATGATTACGGAAGTTTAAATAAGCATAATTCTTTTATTTCATATTTAATTTCCTTTATTTTATATTTAATTGCACTTCTAATTATCGCACTTTTATTTATTGTTATTGTATTTAATTGCACTTTTAAATTTTGTACTTTTTAATTATCGCAATTTTATTTTATCGCACTTTTATTTATCGCAATTTCATTATCGTTATTTACTTTACGCTTTAAATCAAGTCTTGTATTTATTTTTAATATTTTACATTTGGTTTTAACTGCGACTTAAGTTTTTAAAATCAACAAACCGGTCATTAAACGGTAAAAAACCCCCCTTTATAATAATAATATTACTTATATATATATTTGTATTTTTATAAAATAAAACTAATATAGCGTTAAGCTTTGTTTAAAGATTTTTCCCTGTGGAACGAACCGGACTTACTAAAAACTACACTACTGTACGATTAGGTACACTGCCTATAATTGTTGTAGCAAGGTTTAAGTATATCCATTCTCTAAATAAATAAATATCTTGTGTAAAATTGTATCGTATTTAATAAGTTTTGCATAGTAAAATATAATCTATTTTATACCCCTTAGCTTTGACATCAAGTATTTTTGGCGCCGCTGCCGGGGAACTCTTAAACGCCGGAAGCGCAACGCTAATATAAAAAAAAAAAAGATTTTTAGTTTACTTTTATTAAAATTCGTTTTTATAAAAATACGTTTTAAATATTTGAAAATATAAAAAGAAAAACAAAAATATAAATATTTTTAGGAGTTTGATAAATATTTAAGTTTTATAAAGTTTCTTTATTTCCATTTTTCTTTAGTTTGTAAAAATATAAGTTTTATTTAATTAATAAATATATTTTATATTTTACAGCAAAAACAGAAGAAAAAAAATTTATTAATTCGGCCCGAACACTATAGCAGCCCAGCTCTTGGCCCGAAACCCTAGCCCATGCGATCGCATGGCTGGGCAACTGAGGACTCATGCGATCGCATGAGCCCATCTGACACGCCAGACTGCAACTGCATTAATTACGGATAATAATAATAATTATTATATTTAAACCCTAATTAGGGTTATATATAATATGTATTAATTTAGTTTTTATTATTAATTTGTATTTTTAGTTTAATTAGTTTATTTAAATTGTAAAATTAATAATTTTATAAAATAAATAATATAAAAATAATATTTTTATAAAAATTGTACTTTTTACAACTTTTTATATATTTTTATAGTTTGTCCCTTTTTAATCGTTTTAGCGTAATATTTGTATTTTTCGCTCATATTTAGTTTTAATTCATAGTTTTTGCCATAGTTATTTTTACTTCTAGATTTTTAGGCTTTGCCGTATAATTCCTTAAGTGCTTTTTCTTTAGACTAAGATTTAAGTGCTTTAAAATTTTGCGACGCCTTTTTAAGTTTTAGTTTCTTTTTAAGTTATTTCCATTTGGGATTTAGTTTTTCCTGTAAGCTTTAATATTTTTAGACACCTTTTACTATGTATCAATTATCATTCCAATTAGTAATCTCAATTTGCGATTATAATTTTAAGTTAGTTGTAGTAATAAGGTTAGGTTAGTCAAGTGTTTTAAGTTTTATAAGTTTCTTTTATTTTTCCGTCACCTTTTATTTTTCAACCATTTTTATTTTTCGACCTTTTTCGACGAGCTCTTTTTCTTTCTTATTTCTCGCTATTCTAGTTTTAGGACCTAGATTTTTATTCTACTTCTTATCTAAATTTCTTAAAATTACGAAAATTTATTTTAAGTGGTTAAATTGATAGACATCAAAATTTTCTGGTTCGTAGTAATAGTAGGATTTGTACGTGGACCGGGTTTTTGGAGCCAAACAGTCCTCAATTATATTGAGACCAAACGAATCCTGCCCCTCTGCTGCATCTTTTGGCTATTCGAAACGTGGGCAAAATCAGAAAAGTCTATTGATTGGATAACTTATTATAATTTTTCTTTCCTTTTAAAAACTAATAGGATATTCAGTGAATGCACCGAGCAAGACGTTCACCACCTTTTGTACGTTCACCACCTGTAACTAGATCAAGACATTTAGTAAATATTACCACCGTTGATTTTTCTTTAGAATCGCCATCCAGTCGACCAAGTACTCCAGTTCAAATTTCCGATAATCCATTTTTTGAACCCGACCTCACAATTGAGAATCCGGAGAATATTCAGGGACGGTTCGTAGATCCTGAACCACTAAACTTTCCTCCGGAACCACCAATCATTCAAACAGAGATTGTTGAGGAACGAACCATTAAATCAGAATCCTCTAGTGATTCCGATTCAACAAATTCAATTATGGAGAATCTGGAACCTTTAAGTATGGAAGACCGAATGAGAGCTAAACGCACTGGCCAAGGTCACGCAATAACTCATCCAGACATTAATGCGCCAGATTATGAAATCAAAGGACAAATTTTACACATGGTGACTAATCAATGCCAATTTAGTGGTGCGCCGAAGGAAGATCCAAATGAACATTTACGAACCTTTAATAGGATATGCACACTATTTAAAATCCGAGAAGTGGAGGATGAACAGATATATCTCATGTTATTTCCCTGGACTTTAAAGGGAGAAGCCAAAGATTGGTTGGAATCGTTACCTGAAGGGGCGATTGATACATGAGACGTTTTAGTTGAAAAATTTCTTAAACAATTCTTTCCTGCATCTAAAGCCGTAAGACTTCAAGCAGAAATTGTTACGTTTACACAGAAGCCAAATGAAACTCTATATGAGGCGTGGACTAGATATGGAAAGTTATTAAGAGGATGTCCGCAACATGGTATAGACACCTGTCAAATAGTACAAATATTCTATCAAGGATGCGACATAACTACAAGAAAAGACATAGATATAGCAGCTGGTGGTTCTATTATGAAGAAAACCGAAACTGATGCTTACAAAATTATTGATAACACTGCTTCCCACTCACATGAGTGGCACCAAGAAAAAGATATCATTAGATCATCTAAAGCAGCTAGAGCCGATTCTAGCCATGACTTAGATTCCATTTCCGCAAACATAGATGCTGTGGAGAGACTAATGGAAAAGATGACTAAGGATATTCACTCAATACGAATTAGTTGTGAGCAGTGTGGAGGACCACATTTGACAAAAGATTGTCTCAGTATTGAATTAACAATGGAACAAAGAGAGAATATTTCATACATAAACCAAAGGCCTGGAAATAATTATCAGAATAATTATCAACCGCCAAGACCGATTTACAATCAAAACCAAAATTATAACCGAAATATTCCATACAACAACCAACAAGGTCCTAGCAATCAACAAGTATCCAATAATACTTATAATCAGCAAAGACCTAATTTTCAAAATAAACCACCACAACAAACCGATGATAAAAATCCGAATTTAGAAGATATGATGACGAAGCTAGTTGAAACTCAAACGCAGTTTTTCACATCTCAGAAACAAACGAATGAACAAAATGCTCAAGCATTTAGAAATCAACAAGCTTCTATTCAAAATCTGGAACAAGAAGTAAGTAACCTAGCAAGGTTAATAGGTGAAAGAAAACCGGGAAGTCTACCTAGTGATACAAATGCTAATCCCCGGAATGAAACAGCTAAAGCCATTACCACAAGAAGTGGTACAATGCTTAAACCACCTGAAATACCTGTAACTTCTGATGAAGCTATTCCTACTCCACAAGAACCACAATCTGATCAAGATAAGGAAAATGAACCGGTAGTTGAAAAGGTTAATGAAGATAACACAGTTAAGGCTAAACCTTATGTTAAACCATACCAACCACCACTTCCTTACCCGAGTAAAATGAAGAAAGAAAAACTTGAAGCCGAGCAATCCAAATTCTTGGATATGTTTAAACAGATAAATGTAAATCTTCCTTTCATTGATGTGATTTCAGGAATGCGTAGATATGCTAAATTCTTGAAAGATCTAATCTCAAATAGAAAGAAAATGGAAGAACTCTCGGCTGTTACTATGAATGCTAATTGTTCAGCAGTGCTGTTGAATAAGATACCAGAAAAATTATCTGATCCAGGAAGTTTCACAATTCCATGTTTTCTGGGTAGTCTTAGTTCAATAGAAGCATTGGCAGACTTAGGTGCTAGTATAAATCTAATGCCGTATTCACTATACGCTAAACTAGACCTTGGAGAATTGAAACCAACCAGAATAAGCATACAACTAGCCGATAGATCAATAAAATATCCTAGAGGGATAATGAAGAACATGCTAGTTAAAGTTGGTACTTTAGTATTTCCAGTAGATTTTGTTGTTTTAGACATGGAAGAAGATTCTCAAGTTCCTCTCATATTAGGAAGACCATTCTTAAACACGGCTAAAGCAATGATAGACGTGTTCGGTAAGAAATTGACCCTAAGTATAGAGGATGAGAGTGTTACCTTTTCAGTTGATAGAGCAATGCAACAACCGCAATCTGCAGATGATACATGTTATTATATTCAAACTATAGATGCACATGCAGAATTATTAGAAGAATTTCCAGAATTACAAGGAACAGAAGAATGTTCTTTAGGAGAAGGTAATGAACCAATTGATGAAGCTGAAATGTTAGCTACACTTATAGCTAATGGATATGAACCAACAACAGAAGAAATTCAAATGCTAAAAGAAGAAGACAGATATCGATATAAATCATCGATAGAAGAACCTCCAAAATTAGAGTTAAAGCCACTTCCAAACCATTTGGAATACGCTTATTTACATGGTAAATCTGAATTACCTGTAATAATATCGTCTTCTCTTACTGAAAATGAGAAATCACAACTCATTTCTGTGTTGAAAGCTCATAAACCAGCCATTGCATGGAAGATTCATGATATTAAAGGAATAAGTCCTTCGTATTGCACACATAAAATCCTTATGGAAAAAGGTCATAAAACGTATGTGCAACGCCAACGAAGACTAAATCCTAATATGTAAGATGTAGTTAAGAAAGAGATTATTAAACTGCTAGACGCAGGTCTAATTTATCCAATCTCTGATAGTCCATGGGTAAGCCCAGTTCAATGCGTGCCTAAGAAGGGTGGCATGACTGTCATTACAAATGAGAAAAAAGAGCTTATTCCTACTAGGACTGTAACAGGATGGCGTGTGTGTATTGATTATAGAAAATTAAATGACGCCACCAGAAAAGATCACTTTCCCTTACCTTTTATAGATCAAATGTTGGAAAGATTAGCCGGAAATAGTTACTATTGTTTCCTAGATGGATTTTCCGGATATTTTCAAATTCCAATAGCACCCGAAGACCAAGAGAAAACCACATTCACGTGCCCTTATGGTACTTTTGCTTACAAACGCATGCCATTTGGACTTTGTAACGCCTCTGCAACCTTTCAAAGGTGTATGATGGCGATTTTTCACGACATGATAAAAGAATGCATGGAAGTTTTCATGGATGATTTTTCAGTCTTCGGTGATACATTTGAATCATTTCTAGTTAATCTTGAACGAATGCTTATTAGATGCGAACAATCAAATCTAGTACTTAATTGGGAGAAATGCCATTTCATGGTTAAAGAAGGCATCGTTCTTGGACATAAAATTTCAAAAAAAAGGAATTGAAGTGGATAGAGCTAAAGTAGATGTAATTGCTAAACTTCCACATCCCACCAATGTTAGAGGAGTTAGGAGTTTTCTAGGGCATGCCGGTTTTTACCGACGTTTCATAAAAGATTTTTCTAAAATTGCCACTCCTATGAATAAACTCCTAGAAAAGCATGCTCCATTCATCTTTTCAGATGAGTGTATCAAATCTTTTAATATTCTTAAAGAAAAACTAACTAATGCACCGATCATGATAACACCAAATTGGAATCTACCATTTGAACTAATGTGCGATGCAAGTGATTTTGCAATGGGAGCCGTTTTAGGACAAAGGATTGAAAAACGATTTCAACCTATATATTATGCTAGTAAGACGTTACAAGGAGCACAAACGAACTATACAACTACTGAAAAAGAACTCCTTGCTATTGTCTTTGCTTTTGACAAATTTCGATCATATCTCGTTCTAGCAAAAACGGTGGTCTATACCGACCATTCTGCTCTTAGATACCTATTTTCAAAACAAGATGCTAAACCAAGATTAATCCATTGGATCTTACTCTTACAAGAGTTTGATATTGAAATCCGAGATAAAAGAGGAGCAGAAAATCTCGCCGCTGATCATCTTTCTCGTCTTGAAAATCCCGAATTAGAAGTTCTGAATGAATCGGCCATGCAAGACAACTTTCCTGATGAATATCTATTGAAGATAGATTATAAAGAAATTCCATGGTTTGCAGACTATGCAAACTACTTAGTTTGTGGATTCCTTGAAAAAGGATTATCGTACCAAAAACGAAAGAAATTCTTCAGTGATATAAAACACTATTTCTGGGAAGATCCACATTTGTTTAAAAGTTGTCCAGATGGAATAATACGCCGATGTGTATTTGGAGATGAAGCTAGTAAAATATTAAACCATTGTCACACAGGACCAACAGGAGGGCATTATGGGCCTCAACTAACAGCAAGAAAAGTTTATGATGCTGGATTCTATTGGCCTACAATTTACAAAGACGCACACCTTCTTTGCAAATCCTGTGATGCATGTCAAAGGGCTGGAAAAATAAGTCAACGTCATGAAATGCCACAAAATGTCATCCAAGTATGTGAAGTATTTGACATTTGGGGTATTGACTTTATAGGTCCATTTCCAAAATCTCATAATAATCTATATATACTCGTAGCCATTGATTATGTATCTAAATGGGCGGAAGCACAAGCTCTCCCAACTAACGATGCACGAGTTGTAGTCAACTTTTTAAAACGTCTTTTTGCAAGGTTTGGAACACCGAAAGCTTTAATAAGTGATCGGGGTACTCATTTCTGTAATAATCAACTTGAGAAAGTTCTTAAAAGATATGGAATAACTCATAAAATCTCCACCGCATATCATCCACAAACAAGTGGACAAGTTGAAAATACCAACTGAGCTTTAAAACGTATTCTAGAGAAAACCGTAGGATCAAATCCGAAGGAAAGGTCCATTAAATTGGAGGATGCACTCTGAGCTTTTAGAACAGCCTACAAAACTCCAATTGGAACCACACCTTTTAGACTTGTTTATGGAAAAGCATGTCATCTTCCAGTAGAAATTGAACACAAAGCGTTTTGGGCTTTGAAGACATGTAATCTTGATTTACATGAAGCCGGACGTCTATGATTAAATCAACTAAACGAATTAGAAGAATTAAGGCATGAAGCAGACGAAAGTTCGTTAATATATAAAGAAAGAACGAAGAAATGGCATGATAAAAGAATCAGAAGTTCAAAAGAATTTAAAGAAGGAGACAGAGTTCTTCTTTTCAATTCACGATTCAAGCTATTTCCTGGAAAACTGAAATCAAGATGGTCTGGACCATTCATAGTCAAAAGAATTTTCCCATACGGAACGATAGAATTAATAAATTCAAATGGGATTGAATTTAAAGTTAATGGTCACAGAGTTAAACATTACATACATGGTCCGATGGAAGTCGACAACGAAGTTAATCACAATTTCGACACCACAGCTAACTAAGTGTGGGGAGAATCAAGTCTTTAAAAGATAATATGTATTTATGTTAGAGTTAGATTGTCTGTTTTCGTATAGTTCTCGAAAATGGAACCTGAATGGTCTTTCCCTAGCAGACCCTAAAGAACTAGTCTTCTCCCCCCATTCTGAATTTTTATTTTTTTTAGGTTTTTACAAAATGAAGACTGCCTGTGAACTAAACCATGGTCTAATGCTACACGCATTGATCACTAAACGTAATAATGACACACTTCCGAGTGAAATAGTATCAGTAATCAGAGAAAGAATGGACGGAGTTAGAAAAGAATCCAGATGCGAAGATAATAAGTTACAATTTGGTAAAGGAAAATCAAAATCCGCAGCAAAAAGAAGAGCACGACACCTAGAAAGATGTCACAAATGCGGAAAATGGTCACATGGAGGTAAATGTTCAAATAATCAAACCTATTCAAACACCGAATTTGTTACTTTATGCAGAGATGGACCGTTCATATGTTTAGAAGAAAAGACACTGAATGCTTAAGGTTACGCCTATGTAGCTATGGAAAACCAATTAAACCGACTATCTTATGAATGGGATAGATCATATAACTAAGAAATCTATTTCACAGGTATGTTTGTACAGTTTTTATTTTTTATTTTTTATTTATTTTTAACCTTTTGATAATAAACGCTAATTTGTTCGCTATAAAGTATTAAATTGGTATTGAATAAAATTAGGTTTGGCGACCGAAATTATTGATATCATTCAAAAATTTATTACATCACTGTGAAATTTAACGTTTATTCTTAAGGTATAAATATCTTTAATCAATCAACCCAAAATATTTCAAAAATTCGTCATGAGTTAAATTAGGTCTTGGAACCGAAATTACTTTACCGAAAAGAGGGGCGCATATTTTTGATAATATTTGATTGATTAAAGTGGGATAAAAAGCCAAAAAGATTTTTAATTTTATTTTTACCATGTTTTTAAAATTAATATTTAAATCTTAAATTAATATTGTAAACTTTATAAAAACAATATATTTAAAATTATAAATATTTGAAAAATTAATATAAGTTTGGTGTGAATTTATAATATGAATTTTTAAATTAAGTTTGGTGTGAATTTTTAATTTTTAAAATAGGAATTTTTAATTTTATTGCATTTCAAATTTTAAGTTTGGTGTGAATTTTTAATATTAATTTTGAATTTTATATTTAAATTGTGTGAATTTAAAAACAAAAATTTACTTTATCTCATTAAGTTAAAAATATGATTTTTAAAATTCGTCGTAAGTTGAAGACTAGGTCTTTAAACCGAAATTGCTTTACCCGAGGGAGGGACGAGAACTTTTATTATCATTATTTTTAATCTTATTGAATTAAAGTATGTCAAAAACATTTAAAAAACCCAAAAATCTTTACTTTTAAAAACCGCGTTTTGATTTGACAAATTTTAAAATTTTGTCGAGGGACAGACTAGGACAACGATCCGAAACGCCCTCGCTCCTAAAGGAAACCAAATTTTTAAAATTTAATTAATTATAAGTTTTATAAAGTATAAGGTTTTATATAAAAAAAAAAAGTCAGAAATCACTGTAGCCGGCACCCCATGCGATCGCATGGGGTTTGCACTTGGAACCCATGCGATCGCATGGGGACCAAATGCAGGTCAGAAACAAATACAGCAGCGGGTCTGTTCTTCACACAAAACACACACATACACCTGAAAAAACTCTCAAATCTTCACCAAATTTTGCCAAAATTCACCGTAATTCGTCATTTTTCTTGCTCTAATCATGCCTAGATTCTCATTCTTCAGCAAATTGGTAACAATTACACCCCTAAACTCTATAAATTCCTAGTTTTTGTGATAATTACCAATTTTTTACCTAATGCAATTTTGTTAATTTCTAGTGTAATTAGTGTTAAATTGTTAGTATTTTATGCATGTATAACCTAGATTGATGCTATTTAACATGATTTGAAGCCAAAAACTTCAAAATTTTTAGAAATCTAGGGTTTGTGTTCTTGAGCAATTTGGGGCTTTTTGATATAAATAGGTTATGGCCGATTTTTGTCATGAATTATTGCTAAATTGAGTAGTGTAACATATTTAGATAGTTAAATGATCCAAACAATGATCCTAAACATGATTTTTGGAGATTAAAGTGGACTTTTTAAGTCCAAAATTCATGAACTTGATTAATTTGATATATTTTCCATTTGAGACTTGTTTAATTATTAGTAATAACTATTTTGACATGTTATTTGAGTTAAATGCTTATGAATTTTGTATACATTTTCATATGTGCTTATTTGAAAAGTGTAGAATTGTGAAAAATTGTGAAAATGTGTATAAGTTTAATTTTGATTTAACATGTTATAGTGATTGTTTTAAGTTGTTATTTTGCTAACACTAATGCATATTTGGATGCACAAATTTTGTGTTTAATGTGTTTTACAGAGAGCCGATACTGGAGGTTCAGGAGCATCATCATCTAGACGACCAGCACCAGCACCAGAACCAGAACCAGAAATGCAACACGAACAAGAACCACAACAGGAACAACAACAGTCTGATCAGCACATACCTTATTATGATCCGGTACAGTTTGTTGATGAATTCATAGTATTCCCAATGAGGCCGCCAGTAGAATTCCCAACGATTCCTGAGCACACTCTACATCCTAATCTGAGATTTGATAGAAGATGGAGAGATTACGAGACATATCAAAGGAACAAATTCAAATTGGTAACAAAAAATGTAGAGGTGCCAAGGGTAATTGATTGGGCCCCTTTGGAAACGGTCCATCTAGCTGACCGTGTTAGATAGCTTTTAGTTCAAAGGTATGGCAGTTCTTCTTTTACAGATTGGGAACGTCTTTTCACCATTCGTAGACCTGTATATAAGGAATGGTGTGTTGAGTTGATGAGTACTGTATCACTTGATACAAATATAGTTAGGATAGATGATAGAAGATTTCTTAGGTTTATCCTTGGCTGTAGCATGTACAGAATGTCCATGCTGGACATGGCCAGGGCCTTACAGATATATACTCCTGGTGAGTTGCTATTACCCGATTGTACAAACTTGATTCATTATGGTGAACGGGTAGATAGTAACTTTGACACTGACGCCATTTGGAGGCGTATGTCACATTTTGATGTTTTTACACGAGCAGGAGGACACTCCTATACACATATTGACAGAGCCGAGCTTCGTATTATTCATAGATTTTTGGCTAACTCGATTACACAAAGAGTTCATAATAAAGAAAAAATTACCTTATATGATTTATTCTACCTAAAGTGTATTCGGGATCCTAGAAGCTTTGTCAATATCCCTTACTGTGTTGCTTTTTATTTATCTAAAATGGTAGAGGGAATGCAGGACGGGAGTATAATAGGAGGAGGTATTTTTGTTACTCTCATTGGAGAGTATTTAGGTGTTGATAGGAACCAAGGGGGTCCATTACAGATTTGTAGAGAACAGGTTGAGCCCTTAGGATTGAAAGTTTATGTGGGTGCTAAGGTATTGAAAAGTAGACGTAACCAGGCAGTACCCTATGAGGGATCTCATCCTCAGGTAGAGAGAGGCTCAGACGAGGAAATGGAGGAGGCGGAAGACATTAGGGATGTCTTTCGAGATGCTATTCTTGACGTCCACGTTCGTATAGATGAGGAAGCAATGACGAACGCGGCAAGACATAGTATGTATGAGCAGTGGAACTCCGAGCGAGTATACGAGGATTATAGGCGACGCCAACATGATAGCTGGTTAGTTCATCAGCACCAAATCATGAGCCAGCTATCATATCAGGTACCAAATAACTATGTACCTACTCGACCTGCTCATTTTCCGCCACATAGCCCCGATATCCGACCACCCTTTAACCGGTATGACTATGACCAAGCCTATCAGAACACCTATAACCAACAATGGAACCCACCCGATGAGATGAACTGGAACCCCTATCCAGACTGATTTAGTTCTATTTGGTTATTTTTATGATTTTTATGTTTTTATCTTTTGACTTTTTCATGTTTAAACTTATGTTATTGGATATATTTGTGTAATTTTTATTATTTTATTATTATTGTGTACTAATATTTCATATTTAGAATTTGAAAGTGGAATATTAAATCCCATTTCAAATTGCCATGCATGATTATATTTGTATGTATGTATATTGTCGATTGTACAAAACAGGATAAAACAGCGCATTTTCAAAGACTGGCATTAAGTTCAGCAAAAGCTACTAATTTTGACGACAAGATGACAAATAAATGTGATGTAACAATAGACGAAATGAACAAATGATATGCACCATTTATCATTCAGCAAACAAACGCCAATATGTTTGGAAACTTTGGTAAAATTTAATCATTTCTACGCTAATCACCCTCAATAATTTATATTGTACTGATTTCTTGCAAATGAGGGCATTGCAAGATCTTAAGTGTGGGAAGAGGTTAAATTCTTTCGGATTTTAAAATTTTTATCTTAAACACTTGGTTACCATTAAAAATACTAGTAAAGCAGTAGTTGTATTAGAATCTAGTGCTCTCTGATAATAAAGAACAGCCCTAGTCTTATATACTGACTACCCAATTCTAGTAAAATTTATCAAAATTTTCAATTAAATGAACTCAAAATCATGTTTATACATTTTTATGAACGATAAAACTAGGTTTTAACACCGAAATTATGGTTACCTCGGAAAGGACATAAATTGAGAAACAAATCAAAATGTTAAAATTCATTTAAAATGGAATAGAGGACGATAAAAAGGAAAATAAAAGCCAAGTGTGGGAAAATTCTCCAAGTTATTCAAAACATATATCACATATTTTTGTACAAATAACTGAAAATACTTTTGCTTTGGACTAAACTAAACTGTTTTACCCGATGAAAGAAAAGAAGAGATGGATCTACACGATGAATCAATTCCATCATTAAAAGGAAGTAAAGTCTTCCGAAAAAGACACGCGCTTCTTGATTTAGGTCAAGAAGTTGTCGTCCAGACCAGCTGTAGGTTGACGAAAAATCTAGAAAAGTCATCACTAAAATCAGCAGGAAATCCACGGACCTCAGCATTAAACAGGGTCGCCAAGTGGTCAGATTTATCCTAACCATGAGAAGGATTTATCTCGTACAATGGGGGGGGGGCACCATGCAAATTAGCTGGATAAGACTAATGAATCAGATCCCCAGAAAGGATAATCTCCTTAAAGATTAAAAATCAGCTTTTAAGACTGATATTACTCAATCCTAGAGATTGACCTTAAAGATTGATAATTACAAACTCATGGAATTCAATGATATCTAAACTCGAGCTTGAACGAGAAAATATTTTGATCAAAATTACAAACCGATTTGTTTTCTGAAAACCCTATTTTCAATGCGTTCATTACCATTGAACGTAAAATCCTAGGAATTCACCTAGAATTCATTAGGTCACCTGAACCAAATCGGGTGTCAACCGTAAGAACGGTGGTTGCATAGCATGGTTAAAGACAGTACCTTGTGCCAGACCGAAAAATCATAAGGGTGAGCTTTACTATTGCTCCTACCAAGGATAGTAATTGTGTCCGACATGTTATAGACCATAATTAAAAAGCATGTCAGGGGACATTGCCTTAACAATTGCTTATTCAACGCTTTCCTTTACAACCGGACGGTAGTTTACCGAAAGGTAATATACGGGACAAGTAAACTGGACGTGTTACTTTCCTAATACAAGGTTAGCAAGTGGGTGACACAAAACCGCAAGTTTTGAGCTAAAATTTTCAAATCTGAAACCCACCAAACCCACAAAAATATTTTGCAAACACCGGTGAAGGGTTAATCTGGAAAACTTATCTAGGGTAAAAACTAGATTTAATTTTCAAAAGATCAAATGTTTTCATAAAGATCCAATTTCCTTAATGGATCTAAATTTTTATAGTCATGTGGGACTGTAAACCATATCGTTACTACCATTGTTTATACCGCCGTATAGAAATCACTGATGTACAAAGTGTGAAGAATAAAGAAGTGATTCTAGTATTTCAAGACGATATTGCTTGAGGACAAGCAACGCTCAAGTGTGGGAATATTTGATAATGCTAAAAACGAACATATATTTCATAGCATTATTCCTCAAGAAAGACAAGCTTTTAGTTGCAATTGTTCTATTTACAAGTGATATTCGTTTAAATAATAAAAGGTGAAGACAAAAGACAGATTCGACGAATTGAAGACGCAAACGACCAAAAAGCTCAAAAGTATAAAAGACAATCAAAGAGGTTCCAATTATTGATAAGAAACGTCTCGAAATTACAAGAGTACAAGATTCAAAACGCAAAGTACAAAATATAAAATTGTACGCAAAGACGTTCGAAAATCCGGAACCGGGACCAGAGTCAACTCTCAACGCTCGACGCAACGGACTAAAAATTACAAGTCAACTATGCACATAAATATAATATAATATTTAAATAATTCTTATAATTATTTAATATATTATATTATTTATAAAACCGCCGGCAGAAGAAAACAACCAAATATGAGCCTCCCCAGCTGGCCATGCGATCGCATGGCCTGGAAGGCATAAATCCATGCGATCGCATGAGCCCCAGTTCCAGCCCACATGCCTATAAAAATCGAGCTTTGGTGCACCACAAATCATCTATCTTTCTCTTCTCTCCATTCATACGTAATATTTATATTTATAATTTATATTTTAATTTTAATTTTAATTATAATTCTAATAATAAGGGTATGTTAGCGAATATTGTAAGGGTGTAAGTCAAAATTATGTCCGTGTAACGCTACGCTATTTTTAATCATTGTAAGTTATGTAAAACCTTTTTACATTAATGTCTCGTAGCTAAGTTATTATTATGCTTATTTAAAACGAAGTAATCATGATGTTGGGCTAATTACTAAAATTGGGTAATTGGTCTTTGTACCATAATTGGGGTTTGGACAAAAGAACGACACTTGTGGAAATCAGACTATGGGCTATTAATGGGCTTTATATTTGTTTAACTAAATGATAGTTTGTTAATGTTAATATAAAGATTTACAATTGGGCGTCCCTATAAATTACCATATACACTCGATCGGAACGATGGGCGGGGTATTTATATGTACGAATAATCGTTCATTTAACCGGACACGGGAATGGATTAATAGCCACTAGAATAATTAAAACAGGGGTGAAATTATGTACAAGGACACTTGGTATAATTGATAACAAAATATTAAAACCTTGGGTTACACTCAGTCGACATCCTGGTGTAATTATTAAACAAAGTATTAAAATCTTGTTACAGTTTAAGTCCCCAATTAGTTGGAATATTTAACTTCGGGTATAAGAATAATTTGACGAGGACACTCGCACTTTATATTTATGACTGATGGACTGTTATGGACAAAAACCAGACGGACATATTAAATAATCCAGGACGAAGGACAATTAACCCATGGGCATAAAACTAAAATCAACACGTCAAACATCATGATTACGGAAGTTTAAATAAGCATAATTCTTTTATTTCATATTTAATTTCCTTTATTTTATATTTAATTGCACTTCTAATTATCGCACTTTTATTTATTGTTATTGTATTTAATTGCACTTTTAAATTTCGTACTTTTTAATTATCGCAATTTTATTTTATCGCACTTTTATTTATCGCAATTTCATTATCGTTATTTACTTTACGCTTTAAATCAAGTCTTGTATTTATTTTTAATATTTTACATTTGGTTTTAACTGCGACTTAAGTTTTTAAAATCAACAAACCGGTCATTAAACAGTAAAAAACCCCCCTTTATAATAATAATATTACTTATATATATATATTTGTATTTTTATAAAATAAAACTAATATAGCGTTAAGCTTTTTTTAAAGATTTTTCCCTGTGGAACGAACCGGACTTACTAAAAACTACACTACTGTACGATTAGGTACACTGCCTATAATTGTTGTAGCAAGG